>NW_026606091.1:6735000-9235000 GCF_029834395.1 Sorex fumeus | reverse complement strand
TCAGCATTAAAATTGTTTCTCTTTCACCATTGTTATATCTTTATAAACCAAGCTTTCCTCATACATCCAAGCTTTTACACACAATCACCAGGGTGGCATTAAAACATAGATCATGGTCCAGTCAATATAGATTGGACTTGGTATTCTGCATTTCTTTCTTTTATTTTTATTTTATTTGGGGGTTTCGGGCCATACCCAGTGATGGATGCTCAGGGCTTACCCCCAGCTCTGTCCTCAGGGATCACTCATGGTGAGGCTTAGAATCAGGTGCTGAGGATCAAACCTGGGTCGGCCACATTCAAAGCAAGGGTTTTGACCCCTGTGCTATTGCTTGGCCCCGATAGTCTGCATTTCTAATAAACTCAGCATGGGGGCAGGAGCAGTAGTACAATGGGTCCGGGCTTGCTTTGCACGAAGCTGACCCAGATCCAGTTCCAACTTCACATATGGTCCTCCGGCTTGCCAGGAATAAGCCATGAGCACCACCCGGTGTGGCCCCATAATAAAATAAATGAACTCAGTATGATGCTTGTGTTGCTGGTGCACAGACCTCACTCTGCCAAGGACTCAGACAAGTGTTCTTCAAGGCTCTTACAAACCTGTGGACCAGCATGTGTCCTGCATACTGACCTACAGACTGACAGTAAAAACAGAGGTGGTGGACCAGTGGTTTTTAACCTTCAACACCTGCAGACCAGATATGCATCGGCAGAGGCTCTCCAGCAGGTATTACTCTGTGGAGGTCAAGAGTGTCCCTCATTCAGTACAACCTCTCCTCGCTTGGCCGGCACCAGCATATAATCTCTGCATCATGGAAGCCCCAGTTCTTCAGTTTCTTTTTCTGAGAAATGGATTGTTGGCCTGCTCCTATGATCAGTTGCCAATTTTTCCTCTCAGTAGAAAGCCTTTTGTTCTACTTCTCCTTGAGGTGCCGGCAGACCCCTCCCTCTTCCTGGGATGGCGGTAACCAGATCCTCTGTTTGTATTTATGGCCCATTAACTACTTTAATCTAAGAGATAAGAAAGATCTCTGAAAGCCAGCTGCCCTTTGTTCCCACTTATTTCTTTGACATTGATAGAAGCCTTTCCCCTACTCTCTCTTTTTAAAGTTTAGTGTTAATCTTATAAATTTAAGAAAGGTAGTTCCTAGCTCAAGACTGGTTTTGATCTTGGAATTCTTGAACTCTGGAGCAACTGGTAAACAGTTTTAGAAGCTAGCAGCTACTAGTCTATGTGTTTGCTATTTTAAGGCCCTGTAATGACAGACTTTGAGACGAGGTTAAGGCTTTCAAGGAGTTTTAATTCAACCCCTTCATCTTCCTAGGAAACAATGGACCTCGGAGTTTCTGTGTCTTGCCAAAAACAATACGGGCTGACTGGAACACTGAGTTCACACATTGTTGAAACTGGACTCTGCTTCGTGAGAGTCTCAGAGTTCCTTGTCTGGACAGTGGAGGTTAAAGTGTTCCATTTGTAATATTTTCATCTTCTTCACATGCTAAACTTCCAACCGATACGTGTGTGTGTGTGTGTGTGTGTGTGTGTGTGTGTGTGGGCTGGAGTGATAGCACAGCTGGTAGGGCATTTGCCTTGCATGCGGTCGACCCGGGTTCGATTCCTCCGCCCGACAAGCTACCGAGAGTATCTCGCCCGCATGGCAAAGCCTGGCAAGCTACCCGTGATGTATTCAATATGCCAAAAACAGTAACAACAAGTCTCACAATTTGTTGTGTGATGTTATTGGGCCCGCTTGAGCAAATCGATGAACAATGGGAGGATAGTGCTACAGTGCTATATATATATATATAAATATAAATATATATATGAAGAAGAAGAAGGAGTTTTACATCCAAAGAAATTTCAAAACCATTTTATTTCCCCATGCTGCCTGTGAATTATCTTATTTCCACATCATTAGTTTGGGAGGATTTTTGTTTTGTTTTGGGGTCACACCTGGAAGTACTGGGGTGAGTGGGGACTAATTTTGGCTCAGTGCTGGACAAGAGGTTGAGATCCTGAGGTGCTAGGTTAGAACCAACTTCCCAGGTGAAAGGCATGTTATATTCTTCAGTACTGTGAGCTATCTTCCTGGCCCCACATCATTTATTTCTATTCCTTCTTAAATATAGAGTTTGAGCCAAAGCTAAAATTCTACCTCTGCAGAAAGGCTGAACAGAGGAAGTCTGGTACTAATATTTAAATGCTCCTTAATAATAACATCTCATAGAAGTCACCAACTCATGCTACAAAGCTATAAATTTTAAACCATCATAGAACATGAAATCCCACAACTGATTTATTTTCATGATACCTTCACAATCTATTAAGAAAAAATTTCAAGAAATTAACAACAACAACAAAAAAAGATCCAGTTGGTTTTATTAAGCATTTCACAATTGGGCAGTATCCCATCTAACAAGTAGAAAGACACTGCAACAAAAATTTTACTCTTAAGTTTTTGAATAAGAAAGAGGTTGGTAAAAAAGGGGTAGGGGATTTAGAATAAGACAGAGGTTATAGCAAAAGAAAAGGATTACAGACAGGAGCCATAGTACAGTGGGTATGACACTTGCCTTGCATGTTACTGCATCGCAGATAGCCCTCCAGTTCCACCAGGAGTAATTCCTGAGTCCAGAGCCAGGGGGTAACTCCTGAGCAATGCTGGGTGTGGCCCAAAAACAAAAGGAAAAAAGAAAAGAAGGATTGCTTGAGGCAAAAATCATCTTCCTTTAGGGGAAGGCAATGGTGTTTTTAGAAATTATAATTTGGTATGCATAATTGAAAAAAATTGAAATTGAAAATTTAAATTAAATTATAATTAAAATAATAATTATTTATTAATAATAAAATTATAATTAAAATATAAATTGAAAATCATGGAAGAATCAAAAATAAATTCAAAATTTTTTTTCAGTTACAAAGTTGTTCATGATTGAGTTTCAGTCATACAATGTGCCAACACCAGGTTCCTTCACCAGTGTACATTTCCAGCACCAATGTCCCCAGTTTCCCTCCTGCCACCCTCCTCCCACCCCCTTGCCCACTCCCCCCACCCTGCAGCCTGCCTCTACGGCAGGTGTTTTTCTTCTCCCTCTTCCCCTTCCTTTTCCTATCCCTCTACCTCTCCTTCTCTCCTTCTCCCCTTTTGGCATTATGGCTTGCACTAACAGGTACTGACAGGTTATCATGTTTGTTCCTCGATCTACTTTCAGCACTTAGTTCTTTTCCAGAGTGACCATTTCCAACTATCATTGTCATAATGGTCCCTTTTCTATCCTAAATGCCCTTCCTTCCCCCCACACCCCAATTGGGGAAGGCTATGGTTAACAAGTCGACAGTCTCCACTCCTGCTAACCTGGAAATTCCAGATAGTTATTTAAAATCTGCACCTGGCTGGGTGGGGGCAGAGCGTGAGCACAGCTGGTAAGGTGCTTACCTTGCAGGAAGCCAAACTGGGTTTGATCCCTGGCATCCCATATGGTCCCCTGAGCATCACCAGGAGAAATTCCTGAGTGCAGAGCCAGGAGTAACCCCTGAGCATCATTTGAGTAACCCCAACAAACAAACAAAAGAACCTGAAAAAGAATCAGAATGCAGACATAATCTGAGGAGTAGCCACTTATCAGAAGTAAAAGTAGACACACAAGATGAGGGGGGGGAGGAGTTTAAAAGGGCTGAACATTAAGTCCTTGTGCTTCTGGAGTCATGGCCGTGCCGGAGAGCCACTTGTGGGGGGCATGAAGGACGAGCCAGGAACAACCCCCTTCCCATGAGGTTTCAGTAGCCCCGTCACAACTGGCTCATACCTGGCTTTCCAAAAAGCTCCGAGGTGGCCGCCATCTTGCTTTCCAGAGAGAAAAAGGTGGAAGGGAGCAACACCCTTTCCCCTTCGGGCCACTATCCTGGCTGAGCGACATCATTTGGTTCTTGTAATCAGCTGTAAAAAACAAATTAGTTCACAATGCCTTTTCAGTAGGTCCGATTTGGGGGTATAAACTCTAAATAATAATGGTGCCTCTTTTGTTGAAACAATGAATCTAATCAAAGTAGATAGAGTGTTAGCTAGAATTCATCTGCCTCACAGGCATTGGGAGGTTGGGAGGGGGGGTTATTGGGGTTCTTGGTGTTAAAAAATAAGTACTGGTGAAGGGAAATGTGTTTAATGATCGCATGACTGAGACTGGTGGAGCTCAGTGCTTACTCTTTGGCCTGTGGTCAGGGTGGTACTAGGAGAACCATGTGGAGTGTTGGTTTGTTGCATGCAAGTCAAGCACTCAACCTGCTATACCATCTCCCGTGTTCCCACAAGTGAACATTGTTTCTATATAAATTTCTAGGTTATGTAGGTGTAGAACCAGGGTAAATTCATTAGGGGTGATAATATGCATGAAATATGTGAGGAGAGCATCCTCCTGAGCATCCTCCACCCAGATCCTTCAAATTCCAGCAGGCGGGGGTCACACCCACCAACTGGCCCCCTGGCGCCATGCAATCCCATCAACGGCCAAGACTCAGAGACTATAAAACCCAGTTCCCGGAAGAGAACAGTGCAGAGTCTCCTGCCCCCACGCCTGGCTGTCCTCGCCAGGGGCCCTTGGAGGGGAGCGGGTTGAGTTTCCCTCCCTGCCCCGACCAGGGCTCCGTCAGTCGAAGACCTCCAGAACCAGCCACCACCATGCTGAGACCACTCTCCATACGCATGAAGATACTGGCAGAGGAACAAAGGCATGCGGGTCCCGGGGCTGAGATCTCCAAGCCTGCTCGGATCGGGGCTGAGCATCCTCCATCCAGATCCTCCAAATTCCAGTAGGCAGGGGTCACACCCACCAACTGGCCCCCTGGCTCCATGCAATCCCATCAATGGCCAAGACTCAGAGACTATAAAAACCCAGCTCCTGGAAACGCACGGCCACATTCGTGGCCGCATGACATCTTATTATCTCATTCCTACTTTCGACAAAATGGCAGGCTACCGAATGTAACCTGTCCACACGGCAGAGTCTGGCAAACTCCCCGTGGCGTACCCAATATGCCAAATACCAGTAACAATATGGGTCTCATTCTCCTAACCCTGAAAGAGCCTTGAATATGGCACTTTTAAAAAATCTCAGGGCTAGGATGAAGGAGATGTTACTGGGGCCTGCTCAAGGCAATCGACGAACAATAGGATGGTCATGATTGTGATCGTGATGTGAGGAGAGATAGAGAATGTGGTGGTTTCCCAGAGTCAAAGTACCACCCACATTCTAAACTTATTTGGTTGTTTTTCTAGGATTGTTATGGCATCCATAAACAGTCACAATGCAAATGGGTGTGATTTTTATGTTGGAGATATATGCATGAGATATTTGTTTGTTTGATTTGGTTTTGATTTGGGGGCCACATCCAGCAGTGTAGACTTGTATCTGGCTCTGCACTCAGGGAAAAAAAAGAAAAGGAATTACTCTTGACTGAGCTTGGGACCTCTTCATAGTGTCAGGAGTCAAACCCAGGTAGTTGTTTTTTTCTTTTCTGACTTTTTGGGTCACCCCGAGCTATGCTCAGGGGTTACTCCTGCCTCTGCACTCAGGAATTACTCCTGGCAGTGCTTGGGGAACCATATGGGATGCTGGGGATTGAACCCGGGTCAGCCACATGCAAGGCAAACGCCCTACCCTCTGTACTATAGCTTCAGCCCCTTGTTTTCTATATTGATAAGTTATATGAATTTAGAACCAGATGAAATGAGGAAGTAACCAATAGATAGCCCAATTTCATTATATGCTCATTATAATATAGTTCCATTTTTGGCCTTGAAAAGTAGTATAGCAATTAAGGTGTTTTTATTTCTGCCAATCAGAGTTTGAGGGATGGAGCAAATGTACAGCAGGTAAGGTGTTTGCCTTGCATGTGGCCGACCCGGGTTCAACCCCCGTTCAGGTTCGTAATTCCTGAGTGCAGAGCCAGGAGTAACCCCTGTGCATCATTGGGTGTGACCCAAAAAGAAGAAAACAATTAATGACTACTAGTATGTTCAGAGTTGTGTATCCATCATCACTGTCTAATTGTAGAACATCTTCATCACCCCCCAAAGAAGTTCCACATCCATTAATTGTCACTACAAACTTTTCTCCTCAAACCCTGGCAACCACTAACCTACTTCAAGTTTTTATAATTTGCCTGTTCTGTATACCTCATATAAGTGGAATCATACACTATATGGCTTTTTGTGCCTTAACTTCTATAACTTCAAAAATGTTTAAGTTTCATCCAGAGGTTGTGGCATTAATCAGTGCTTCATTACACATTGTAGTATGAATACTACTCAGTTATATGGATATTCCTCATTTGTTTATTCATCTACTGATGGATATTTGTTATTTCTAGCATTTGCATATGGTCAACAGTGCTACTGTAAATAATGGTGTATAAGTACATGTTTGGATACCTATCTGCCTGTCTTCAATCTTTCCCTCCCCTTTGTTTTTGAGGCACACCCAGAAGTGCTCACGGACTACTTTTATGTCTATGTTCAGGGATTTCTCCTGACAGTCTGAGGGAGATCATCTGGGGTGCTGGGGATCAAACTCAGGTCAGCTGTGTGCAAAGCAAATACCTTACCAACTGTACATCCCTTTGGCTCTTCACGGTAATTTCACAGTTAAGTTTTGGAGGAACTACTAAACTATTTTGCACAGTGGCAACACAAAAGAGCTCAAATCTTCCCACATTCTCGTCATATATCTAAACTATAAAAAGAATATCATTGAAAAGAAGAGGAGTTAGCGAGTATGCGGGAACGAGGACTTTTTCTCAAATCTGCCGGACTACACCTCCCAGGTAACCTCTGATCCCGGAAGTCATGCCCACAGCCCGCCCCCCAGCGCCATCTTTGAAACGTTCAGAATAAGAGAAGGAACACATGGAGGGTGCGGGATCCCGGAGGAAAAGAAAAAAAGAAAAAACAGGTTCCAAAAAGAGCCGAGAGCACCGGGAAGTTCCAGATGGAGTAGGCGCCGCATCCCGCCTCCCCCAGATGGAACCCTGGTGACCAGAAGCCTCTACAAACACAGCTCGAGTATGCGGGAACGAGGACTTTTTCTCAAATCTGCCGGACTACACCTCCCAGGTAACCTCTGATCCCGGAAGTCATGCCCACAGCCCGCCCCCCAGCGCCATCTTTGAAACGTTCAGAATAAGAGAAGGAACACATGGAGGGTGCGGGATCCCGGAGGAAAAGAAAAAGGAAAAAACAGGTTCCAAAAAGAGCCGAGAGCACCGGGAAGTTCCAGATGGAGTAGGCGCCGCATCCCGCCTCCCCCAGATGGAACCCTGGTGACCAGAAGCCTCTACAAACACAGCTCGAGTATGCGGGAACGAGGACTTTTTCTCAAAACCGCGCGGCCGCTTACGCGGCCGTGCGACATCTCTCTATATACAAAGTGATCGATGAGAAGTAAACCACCCAATATTTCTCCCTGAAAATCAGAGTTAAGTTTGGAGCATGGCCACAGCCCCAGAAACACAAGGACTTAATGCAGAAACCAGCAGCTTAGAGCAGAAAAGTGAACGGACGATGCGTTAACCCAGGCCATCATTTCTGCCCAGAGGGGAAAAGGGTGTTGCCCCATTCGCCCTCTCTTCTCTGGAAAGAAGGATGGCAGCCGCATGGGAGCCTTGTGGACAGCAGGTATGAGCCGGGGGTGTGGGGGCGACTAAAACCTCATGGGAAGGGGGGCGTTCCGGTCCGTCCTTCACGCCCTACCGAGGTCACCAGTTGCCCCCCACGAGCGGCTCTCCAGCACGGCCACAGCCCCAGAAGCACAAGGGCTTAATGCAGAACCCAGCAGCTTGGAGCAGAAAAGTGAAAGGACTATGCGTTAATCCAGGCAATCATTTCTGCCCAGAGGGGAAAGGGTGTTGCTCCCTTCTGCCCTCCTCCCTCTGGAAAGAAAGATGGCGGCCACATGGGAGCCTTGTGGACAGCAGGTATGAGCCGGGGGTGTGGGGGCGACTAAAACCTCATGGGAAGAGGGGCGTTCTGGTCCGTCCTTCACGCCCTACCGAGGTCACCAGTTGCCCCCCACGAGCGGCTCCCCAGCACGGCCACAGTCCCAGAAGCACAAGGACTTAATGCAGAACCCAGCAGCTTGGAGCAGAAAAGTGAAAGGACTATGCGTTAATCCAGGCCATCAAGTCTGCCGGAGGGGAAAGGGTGTTGCCCCATTCGCCCTCTCTTCTCTGGAAAGAAGGATGGCGGCCGCATGGGAGCCTTGTGGACAGCAGGTATGAGCCGGGGGTGTGGGGGCGACTAAAACCTCATGGGAAGGGGGGCGTTCCAGTCCGTCCTTCACGCCCTACCGAGGTCACCAGTCACCCCTCACGAGCGGCTCTCCAGCACGGCCACGGCCCCAGAAGCACAAGGACTTAATGCAGAACCCAGCAGCTTGGAGCAGAAAAGTGAACGGACTATGCGTTGATCCAGCCCATCAAGTCTGCTGGAGGGGAAAGGGTGTTGCCCCATTCGCCCTCTCCTCTCTGGAAAGAAAGATGGCGGCCACATGGGAGCCTTGTGGACAGCAGGTATGAGCCGGGGGTGTGGGGGCGACTAAAACCTCATGGGAAGGGGGGCGTTCTGGTCCGTCCTTCACGCCCTACCGAGGTCACCAGTTGCCCCCCGCGAGCGGCTCTCCAGCACGGCCACGGCCCCAGAAGCACAAGGACTTAATGCAGAACCCAGCAGCTTGGAGCAGAAAAGTGAACGGACTCTGCATTGATCCAGGCCATCAAGTCTGCCGGAGGGGAAAGGGTGTTGCCCCATTCGCCCTCTCCTCTTTGGAAAGAAAGATGGCGGCCACATGGGAGCCTTGTGGACAGCAGGTATGAGCCGGGAGTGTGGGGGCGACTAAAACCTCATGGGAAGGGGGGCGTTTCGGTCCGCCCTCACGCCCTACCGAGGCCACCGGCTGCCCCCCGCGAGCGGCTCTCCAGCACGGCCAGGACTCCAGAACACAGAAACCAATTTCTTAACTATCTGACTTTCAGTAGAAATACTTCCAGGGTCAATAGGTAAAAGAGCAGAAATCCAAAACCAACATTTAATTCTTGAACCCAGCCGTAGAAAGCAAATCACTTCACAATGCTTTTTCAGCATGTCTGATTTGGGGGGGGGGGGGTAAACTCTAAATAATAGTGGTGAATCTTTTATTGAAACAATGAATCTAATCAAAGCAGATAGAGTGTTAACTAGAATTCATCTGCTTCACAGGGACGGGGAGGGGTGGGGGTGGGGTTTTATTGGGGTTCTTCATGGTAAAAAATAAGTATTGGTAAAGGGAAATGTGTTTGATATTTGCATGACTGAGACATAAACCTGAAAGCTTTGTAACCTTTCCCACAGTGATTCAATAAATAAATTAAAAAAAAAAAAAAAAAAAAAAAAAAGAAGAGGAGTTAGAATATAGGTGGTGAAGCACTTGCCTTGCGTGCTGCTCACCCCATTTTGATCCATAGTATGGTCTCCCAAATATTGCCATAAGTGATCTTAAGTACAGAATCAGGAAAAATCCCTGACTACACTGCTGGATGTAGTCCTTTTACCCCTAAGAACCCCCCCCCCCAAAAAGTTGCTTATTAGATACATGATTTGTGAATTTTTTTCCCCATTCTGTGGCTTGACTTATTAATGTGGCAGGGCTCTCCACTGTAGTACTCAAGGGTCACTCCTACCATGTGTGTCTATCACTTAGGTATTCTCATTCAGCAACATGGTGCTGTTTAAGCATCGTGATGGTGTGCAGTTCCAGGCCTACTCCCAGCAGTATAGGAAATGAGAGCATGATGGGAGAGAGAAGAAAGAATACAGGAGTTCTCTCTCTCCCTTCCTTTCTTCCTCCCCGCCCCTCTCTCTTTTTGTTTGCCTCCAAAGCTGTGTTTGGCCATATGTAAAGCATATGCTTTACATATGGCCAAACATGAAAAGATCCCTGGTACTGTTCACTTCCTTAAACACTAACTGATAGTGATCCTGAGCATAGAGCCAGGAGTAGTTGCTGAGCACATTCAGATGTGTGCTCCCTCTCCACAAAAAGGATCAAAATTGGATTATTGAACATACAAAACAGGTGCTCCACCCTCTTGAATCATCACCTCAACGTTTATAGAGTACTTTAGATCTCTTGGAAGCAAAAATTTTAGTTTGCTGATGTCCAATATGTCATGTTTTCTTGCTTTTGGTGTAATATCTAAAAAACTATAGACTAATTCAACATTCTATAAACTTAAGTCTTTCTTCTTCCTCTTCTTCTTTTTCTTCCTCTTCTTCCTCTTCTTCTTCTTCTTCTTCTTCTTCCTCTTCTTCCTCATCTTCTTCATCGTTTTCTTCCTCATCTTCTTCCTGGTCTTCTTCCTTGTCCTCTTCCTCCTCCTCCTCCTCCTCCTCCACCTCCTCCTCTTCTTCCTCGTCTTTTTCCTCCTCCTCCTCCTCCACCTCCTCCACTTCTTCCTCGTCTTCTTCCTCATCTTTTTCCTCATCTTATTCCTCCTCCTCCTCCTCCTCCTCTTCTTCTTCTTCTTCTTCTTCTTCTTCTTCTTCTTCTTCTTCTTCTTCTTCTTCTTCTTCTTCTTCTATCTTCCTTCTTTTTCCTTCTTTCGCCTGCCTTCTTTCTTCCTTCTTTCTTTTTTTTCTTTCTTCCTTCTTTCCTCTTCTTCTGTTTTTTGAGTCACACCCACTGGTGCTCAGGACTTACTCTGACTCTGAGCTCAGGGATCACTCCTGGTCAGGCTTGGAGGATCATGATATTGGGGATTGAACCTGATTCAGCCATGTGCAAGGCACCCTGCCTGTTATACATTGGTTTTGGATTTCAAACCTATTTTCTTTTCTTCTGAGTGTTTCAGAGCTTTAGTCATATAGCTTAGAATTTAAGTCTATGATCCATTATGAATTAACTATTTATGGCCAGTTAATCTTTAATAAAGGTGCAGTAAAATGAAGTTGAGAAAGGAAAGTCTCTTCAACAAGTCATGTTGAAAAAACTGGTCATCCACGTACACAAAGGAAAAAAAAAAGAACTAAGGCATCTTTCTAATACCATGAACAAAGATCAAATAAAAATGAATTAGAGATCTAGATATCAGACCTGAATCCATATGTTCTAAATAAAGGAAAATATAGGCAGAACTCTCCATTACATTGAAGCTAGAGGCACCTTTAAGGACGATATGCCTCTGATCAAGCAAGTAGAAGCAAAATCAACAAGTGGGACTACATCTTCTGCACCTCAAAGGAATTGATGACCAGAATACAAAGGCAGCCCACAGACTGTGAGAAATTATTTGCCCCACCAGTCATCTGACAAAAAGTCAACATCTAAGACATATAAAGCACTAGTAGAATTCTACAAGAAAAAAAAATTCTGGGGCGGTAGTACAGCAGTAGGGTGTTTGTCTTGTATGCGGCTGACCCGGGTTCAATCTCTGGTGTCCTGTATGGTTCCTCCAAGTATTGTCAAGAATAATTCCTGAGTGCAGAATCAGGAGTAACCCATGAGCATCGCTGGGTATGACCTCCCCCCCCAAAAAAAATTCCAACCTGATCAAGAAATGGGGAGAAGAGATGAACAGGAATTTCTTGAAATAAGTAAATAAATAATACAAATGGCCAAAAAGCACTTGAAAAAATTCTCTATATAACTACTCATCAGGAAAAGAAAAATCAAAACAATGGGCTATCACCTCATACCACAGAGACTGGCACTTATCAAAAAGAACAGTATCCAGTGTTGGCAAGGATATGGGGGAAAAGAACATTCATTCACTGCTGTGGGAATGTCAAATGGTTCGGTCTTTTGGGGAAGACAATATGAACATTTGCAGTTGAAACATCATCCTGTCAGGCAGTCAAAAAACATTGAAGACCTCTTGGAAGGCACTGTACAGGGTCCGCTAAACCCCACCAGGAGTGATCCGTGAGCACAGGATCAGGAATAAGCCTTGAGCACTGCCAGGTATTGTCCTCATAAAACAAAACAAAAAATCAAGAAAAAATAAGACCCCTTGGGAGCCGGCCTCTTCCATATCTCTGCCATCTCATTGACTCTCAATTTTGTCAGTCACTGAGTAATTTCTGACTTCGATTCCCCCCAATTCCTTCTGTATGAATTTTCTTGCACCTGGTCCACGGAATTTGTTTTTTTGGTTTTTCATTTTGCCTCTCTAGCTACCTTTATTGCCAAGAGAATTATCTGAAATCCCTCTCATCTTGGGGTGAGAGTGACAGACAAGTGGGTAAGACACTTGCCTTTCATGCAGCCAACCTGTGTTCGATCCCCTACACTCCATGTGGTCCCCTGATCACTGCCAAGAGTGATCTCTGGGCAGAGTCAGGAGTAAACCCTGAGCACTACCAAGTGCGGCCCCAAAACTAAACAAAACTTGCTAGCATCTATCTGACCTTATCTTCGGTTAAAATCTTTAATCTGTCCCAGTGCAAATCTGGTGAGATCCAGATTTCTTTGGTGTAGTGACTTTCACTCCCCGACTCTCCACACAGCTTCCCTCCTGAGTCTGGCTGCTGAGTGTGGCTGTCTTCCTCTGCCGTGTTGCCCTGACTGGCTCCACACCCACATAAGTGTTTCCCTGTATCTATAGCCGAGTTGGCAATGTTCACTGTGTTCCCTGATACACAGTGGAAAATTTTAATTTTTTCCTGCCCTTTTAAGTCTATTGATGTGTGTTTATCCTTTTTTAATGCAAAAGCAATACATTGTAGTGGTCAGGAGCACTTTGCTGGACCAGAGAGGTAGTACATCAGATAAGGCGTTTACCTTGCACACGGATCAACCTAGTTCAATCCCTGGCACCAGGTATGTTCCCTTGAGCACCACCAGAAGTGCTCCTTGAACAGAGGGTCAGGAGTAAGTCCTGAGCACAGAGTCAGGAGTAAGCCCTGAACACTGGTGGGTGTGGCTTAAATAAAAAAAAGGAAAAGAAAAAAGAGCAGATTCTGTAGCCAAACTGCCTGGGTTGACATCCTGATTGCTTTTTGTCAGCTGTTTTTGATTTCCCTGTGTGATCGAACCATTCCTGCCTAGTGTTTTCATCTATAAAATAGATAGTGGCTCAATTTCTACTTGTTTCATTATAAACCACTATGATATTTGATGACTTTTTCTCTCTTATTTTCTTTTCTAGTACCTGGGATCAAATATACTTTGCTGTTGAACTACATACACAGCCCCCAGACAGAAGGACACTTTTTTTTTGGAGGGGAGGGGGCTCCATACCCAGTGGTGCTCATACTACTGGCTCTGCACTCAGGAATCACTTCTGGCCTTGCTCAGGAGACCATATGGACTGCCAGATTGAACCTGGGTCAGCTATGTTCAAGGCAAATGCCTTGTCCACTGTATTGTTTCTCTAGCCCTGCTCATTGCAGTTTTACCATAGGAAAGGTATCCATGAGGGAAGGAGAGTTGATCTGAACCTTAGCGTGTGAGTAAGAATCAATCTGGCTTATCAGGCAGGGACTTGAAAGAGAAAGTGCTTTCGGTTAGAGGGAACAGGATTAATTAAAGTGCAGAGATGAAACTGAGTCTCGTGTGTTGGGGAACTAATTGGAGCAAAGCATACATTGTCAACAAGAGAGATGAGGAGACTGGAAGGGAGGAAGAGATCATAGGCGAAATGAAATTATAATTCTTATTTTATTTGACCTCCCAAGTGTTGCTCAGAGGCTCTGGAGGTCAATCTCGATGATACTATGCTCAACTGTGAAGCAGGGCAGGTCAGTGCTTGGCCTAATGATGCTGTGCTGCTCAGGCTCAGAGATGCTGGGGCCATCAGGGCCACATCTGGGTACTGGGGATCAAACTCATGGCTTCCTAAATGCCAGCCATGTGCTCCAGTCCTTTAAGCTATTTCCCTGTTCTGTAAAATCTATTTTTAAGAAATCCCAGCGATTTCACTCTTCGAGTTACAATACGCTCTTTGAATTGGCATGCATTTACAGAGAGAAAAAAACATAGCTGGAGTTATAGTACTGCAGGTAGGGCGTTTGCCTTGCACATGGCCGACCTGAGTTGGATCCCCAGCATGTGGTCCTCCGAGCACTACCAGGAGTAATTCCTGAAAGCAGAGCCAGGAGTAATCCCTGAGCATCGCGGGGTGTGACCCAAAAAAGAAAAAAAAAATCTAGCCTGTGTGTGGGAAATTCAAAGCAAGGGAAACAGTGTACTCTCCTTGAATTTAAACGTAACTGAAAACAATAAAATAAGGGAGGTTAATGAGCCATGCTACTTTGATGTCAGATGAAATAAACTCTATGTGTAAATACATCAGTCAAAGTTCAAAAACTGGTTGTCTTTATGAGAATTCTACTCTTCTCTTTGCAACACCATTACTGACTCCAGGATAATTTGTATGATAAATTTGTGTCCCATGCAAAAAGTTACATTTTTAGTCAAGCTTAGATTACAAAACAAAATGTTACAAGTTGTAAATGAACTTTGTTTATTTGCACAGTAGAAACTTCTTTCAATTACCATAACACATGGACTCAATAATTACCAGATATTGTTGCCACTAGCTTGATATTTGGGGGGGAAGGAGCTGAGGGGTTTGGGCCACACCAGGCAGTGCTCAGGACTTAGTCTTGGTTTTGTGCTCATGGATCAGGGAACAGGCTCAGGGGACCAAACCCAGGTGAACCGTGTTCAAAGCAAATGGCCAAACCACTGTACTATTGCTTCAGTCCTGCACTTCTTAAACTCTGCTTTTAGTTCCATGTTTGCTGACCACTTTCTGATTTCCCACCCCCCACCCCCTAACCCTTGCCCAACATACCAGAGATCAAACCCAGGGCCGAACACCTGTGAGATATGCAGTCAGCCACTAAGCTACAGCCATGGCCTTATACTCTTCATCTTTTTGCAACTCCACTTTAAACAATAATCACAATGATAGCTTTTGCCTCACTTCTTTCCATCACTACACTGTTCTCTGACCACAAAAATCAAAGTACATCATCATACCATTTGTTGCATCAATAAATACTGGGTCATTGGCATCATTACTTGTCAATGAGAGATTATCAGATTCCCTTGAATGGTGAATTAAAACAATTGCTTTTTATGATGTCTTACTGTCTTCTCCAAATGAAGAGAACTGAGGCATATACTTGGGTCTAGAGGGATGGTTCATGGTAGAAGAACCGGTCTCACTACTTGAAATTCCTAAGATTACAGAATTTTAGAGGTACACATGAGTACGCATTTTAGTAATGATCCTATCCAGTTTGGTTTTTGGGGGGATGGGCTCACTCATTTCTGCTCAGAGCTAGTCTTGGTTCTGTGCTTAGGGGGCCACTACCTAACATTGCCTGGAGGACCATATGGGATGCTGGAGACCAAACCATCAGGCAAGAATCTTCCCTCCAGGGGCTGGAGAGAGAGCATAGCTGGTAGGGTGTTTGCCTTGCACGCGGCCGACCCGGGTTCGATTCCCAGCATCCCATATGGTCCCCTGAGCACCGCCAGGACTAACTCCTGAGTGCAGAGCCAGGTGTAACCCCTGTGCATTGCCGGGTGTGACCCAAAAAGAAAAAAAAATCTTCCCTCCAGTGCTGTTTCTCTGGTTCTTACCCAGTTTCTTAAGGATGAAGCAACTGAAGCCTAGGAGATAGGATTTTTGTGTGACCGGAAGGGATTTATTTATATATCTTTGCCACACTTTTCTTCTTGGTGCCTCTTTAGCTTGAGGATCCAAGAACCATTCTGCTAACACTCAGCCAGCAGTATGACCCTGACAGATCTGTGCTGGGTGTCAAGGCTGCTTGAGTTCAGGGGTGCTGCTTAGGCCTAGTGGTACTGGGGACCCCAGTGCCCAGAATAGAACTCAAGTCTCAGACATCTAAGGCATGCATTCTTCAGCTTCACTTTCCTTATCTATTCGACTGATCTTAGCAATGCCTATATCTCAGAGAGTGACTGGGAGGAAAAATGAGATAAAATAAGTGCTTAGCCCAAATAGACCATTTCACAGGCATTTATTAAGGTTCTGCCTTATAATCATGAACAAGGAAAAGGAGTCCTGAATTGGCTATTAATATGTGATGAACTCTGAAAGTACCTAAATATTTCAGGTTTGATATATGATAACAGAAGGTTGGGGGAAGTCCTTGGTCACAGTTGTACTGTGACACTCCCTTACAGCTTCCTGGAACTCTGCAGAATGGAGAAAGCAGGCAGTGAACATCCATCCTCCTTCAGTCAAAACAGTTCTGCTTTTGTCTCCTGATTTTTTGTTTAAATGTAAGACTTCTTCTAAATATATGAGTAATAATAAACATTATAAATAAATAAAGCCATCATTTTTATGCTTTTTTCAGCTCAATTCTACCATTTTGCAAAAAATCATATGATGTCTCTCTGTTTCTCTGGCTTTAAAATAAAGACAAGGGTCTTAAGATTTTAAGGATAAGATTCACTTATGACTGCAGGCATAGGCATGAAACCTGCCCCAAACTCTAGGTCTGCTGACAAGGAAGAGATACAATAATCTCTTAAGGCTAATGGAAGGAGATCCTTAGATGGTTAACGCCTAATAATGGTTATGAACATTCTTGTGTCTTGCTTGTGGAAAAACATTCTACATCTTTGCCTCATAGTTTCTTTTTGAATTACTCAAGGGTACTGATGACTCCATCAAGTCTATGTTTATTGTACTTCTTACCCAATCCTTTTCTGAATAACTGAAGATTCAAGTTTACTGAATTACAGTCAACTGAGAAAGAGGAACTAAAGGAGTGTTTTTACCATCATTTCTACTTGTGTTTAATTGTTTTAAGTTTATAGAGATGTTTTTGCTAAAAGCATCCAAGTGAGGGTTAGTTCACTTCAGATGCAATTCTCTGACATAGTCCAATTTTCAATGAACTCAATGAAATTCCAAAATGCTAATTTAAAAAAAGAGATTGTATTTAATATATCTAAAATATTAAATGAACCAGAAAGATCATATGGGGCTTAAGGCACTTGCTTTGCATCTTCCCAAGTTCAAGTGCTGGCACTGCACATGGTTCCCCAGCCTTGACAGGGTCACTCCCGAGCATAGTGCCAGGAATAGCTCCCTGGAACACCACTGGGGATGACTCTCCAACCCCATCCATCCCCAAAACAAAACAAAAAGCAAGTACTGCATGAATAAAATTTATTGGTACACAATAAATCTAGGGCATATTTCCTGTTGGCTTGAGTCATTATAGCCTTTTTAAAAATAGGAGCGTCTAAGGAAATGATCAAGCTAATCAAATAGAGTTATGTAAATAATTTTGGCACTGGAGTGATAGTACAGCAGAGCACTTGCCTTGCATGCAACCAACCCAGGTTCTGTCTCTGGCACCCCATAGAGTCTCTTGATTTCTGCCAAGAGTGAATCCTGAGTGTCGAGCCTGGTGTAAGCCCTGAGCACTTCAGAGTGTGGCCCCCAAACAATAAATAAATAAAAAACTGAGTATGCTCACCTTTTGCTGTTTTAACCCCCATTTTGCTGCTGCTGTGATGAGCTGGACGTAGCACACTTTGTGGCACTTGCTGGAGTCACACTGTTTTTAATTATGGTGCAACCACTTCTGGCTATATTGTGATGCTTACACTGTGTTGTCTATGGATCACACATTTTTAGTTGTTGCTCAAGCACATACATTACTCCAATATGTGAGAAATTTCTTTTTTGTGGCACCAGAAGTAATAAAAGAGCAGAGCTGCCAGACCATGCTCAGATCATGTGGATGGGCTCAGGGATCGAACTCATGGCCTCACGCTCACAAGGCAGGTCTATCTGCTGCTGAAACATCCCAGGGTCTCTCTTCCTTCCTTCCTTCCTTCCTTCCTTCCTTCCTTCCTTCCTTCCTTCCTTCCTTCCTTCCTTTCTCTCTCTCTCTCTCTCTCTTTCTCTCTCTCTCTCTCTCTCTCTCTCTCTCTCTCTCTCTCTCTCTCTCTCTCTCTTGTTTTTGTTTCTGGACCAAATCTAGGGTACTCAGACTTACTCCTGTCTCTATGCTCAGGGATCACTCCTATTGGGGCTTAGAGGATCACACGGGGTGCTGGGGATAGAACCCAGGTTGGCAAGGTGCAAAATAAGAACACTACCACTGTAGTATCTCTCTCTGCTCCCAGCCCCCGCCAGGTAGTTTGTTTCTGCTACATTTCACACACTTTCCCAAAATAAAACACATTTAGATTTACAAGTACTATACCAAATTCTAGTATATAAATCCCATACTACTTTCCAGTTGGTCTTTTCAAGTCTCTCTGAACTAATGTTTCCATTACATGTAATAGCTTTATGGTCATTAAACTTTCTTAGATAAGAAATATGATCTTAGAAGGTATGCAACTTTCTACTGTGCCTTTTCAAAAATATTATTCCAGGCACCGTGGTTTACAATACTGATAATGTTTTAAGCATAAAACATTCCAGCAGCACACCCTCCACCAGAGTGTCAGCAACCCCGACCACTGTTTCAGTGTCTACCTTGCCATTTTATTCTCAGGAGAACACTCCTAGCTCAGACCCTGTGCAGTCAGTATAGTAGATTTAAATATAAATGCAATAACATGCTTCTGCATTTTCAGAATATTTTATTAAAGCCTAAAGTCCATACTATTTAGGCTTACAATAGGCACCCATTACCTCCTTTCAGCACTCAGTTCTTGTTCAGAGAGACAAGTTCTTATCCACTTCCAACCATCATTGAAATAGTGGTCTCTTGTGTTCAGACTGCCCTCCCTCACCCCCTTGGTGGCGAGTGGGGAGACTTTGTTACAACCTAAACATGCTTAATAGAGAACTGTTAATTCACAGTTCACACTGTTAATTCTCAGCCAGATTCTGCAGCAACCGAAGATAGCACAGAGAGAAAATCGAAGACTACATTTTCTGCAGAGTTGTCTGTTTAGACATCAAGGCTTAGGAAACCTTCGCAGTTTCAAGGAAGTGTTGCTTTGGGTTTAATGTTTATCCCATGAGTGTACTCCACCCTCAGATGATCTTAGTGACTAATAGGACAGGCTGGCACCAGCACTCTCTTACAGATGTGAATTTCACTGAGCAGCTTGTTTTTGGTGTCTTCAGTTAGTCTTGCTATCATAGACAAAATTAAGGTAAAAGAACATCTCAAAGTTAATGAGAATCACTAACCATAAAACTGCTCTTTAATTTTTAAGTGGACCTGGTACAGTGGCCTCTCGGAAGTCATGTGGTCATTTGGTCAGTCTGTTGTTATGGGCCCTGATAGAGGCCCTTCCCCTATTGCCCACAGTGACTCAGAAGGCAGCTGCAGAGAACCGGAAGGCCAGAGGTTCATGTGACAAGCCATTGGCCTCTCCAGGGCAAACAAAACAGATGGGTTATCTCTCCTGCCACCAACCCCACTTATGTTGCATTTCAGGGATTTTATTCTTTTTCATTTCTTTTAAAATGTTTTTCTTTTGAAAGTACAGCAGGTTGGGCGTTTGCCTTGCATGTGGCCAACCTGATTCTATTTCCGGCATCTCATTTGGTCCCCCCAAGCACTGCCAGGAGGAATTCCTCAGTGCAGAGCCTGGAGTAAGCCCGGATCATCACCAGGTATGACCCAAAAATAAAAGAGAAAAAAAGTTTTAGGGGGGTACCAGAGTGATTGTACATGGATTAAGGCCCTTCAGTTTGATCACCAGCATTATGTATGGTCCTCCAAACATTTCCAGGAGTGGCCTCTGAGCACAAAGCCAGGAGTAAGCCCTGAGCACTGCCAGGTGTGGCCACAAAGCAAAACAAAAATACAAACAAACCCCTTATTTTTCAGGGCTCCCTTCAGCCCTCCTGTCAAACTTTTCTAAAATTTCTCTTTGACCCAGTTTCATTTGTGAAAAAACAAAATGCTGTCTGAAAGGACCTGCTGAGATTTTGTCTGGGCTTGCCTCACTGAAAAGGGCCAACAATCTGTTTTGGTTGCACACCAAGAATGGAAAAATGTGTCTGTGTTTCAGAAATTCCCCAAACACACTCTGCAAAATGAATCAATTCTTTCCAGTAAAGCGTCTTTTGCTTTCTTTCTTTCTTTCTTTCTTTCTTTCTTTCTTTCTTTCTTCCTTCCTTCCTTCCTTCCTTCCTTTCTTTCTCTCTCTCTCTCTTCCTTCCTTCCTTCCTTCCTTCCTTCCTTCCTTCCTTTCTCTCTCTCTCTCTTTCTTTCTTTCTTTTTCTCTCTTTCCTTTCTTTCTATTCTTTCTTTACTCTTTTCTTTCTCTATTTCCTTCTTTTCCTTTCTTTCTTTCTTTCTTTCTTGCTTTCTTTCCTTCTCTCTCTTTCTTTCTTTTTCTCTCTTTCTTTCTTTCCTTTCTAGTTTTCTTTCTTTCCTCCTTTCTTTCTCTATTTCCTTCTTTTCTTCTCTTTCTTTCTTTCTGTCTTTCTTTCTTTCCCTGGTTCTTTCTTTCTCTCTCTTCCTCCCTCTTTCTTTTTTTTTCTTTCTCAGAAAATGAAGTTTTCAATTACTATTCAGTGCCAAACTCTTGATTTCAAAAGAAATCATCAGTTTCGCTGTTTGTTGTTGGCTTTTTTTTTCCTGAAACGTAAGTCACTGTTTTCCAAAATTTGGTCTGAGAGTCGCCTATATCAGAATGGTCAAGTTTAAGGACTCAGTATTCCTAGAGAATACCCAGTGAATATCTGCAATCTGGGGCCAGGGGTATAAGAGAGCTGAGTCTATGTATGCTCCCCAGATTCCATCCCCAGCCCCACATGGTCCCCTATACATGACAGGGATCAAACCTTGAGCACTGAGCCCAGGTCTAGCCTCTAACCACAATCAGGGTGGCAAAAAAACACCAACAACAATTAAAAACAAACCCAAACCAGGTACCAGAGAAAGAGTACAGTGGGTCAGGCACTTGCCTTGCACGCAGTTGACTTGGGTTTGATCCCTGGCACCTGTTATGTTCACCAAGCCTTCTAGAAGTGATCCCTGAGTGAAGAGCAGGAATAAGCCCTGAGCAACTCGGGGTGTTGCTTTTAAAAATAAGGAAAAAGACCAGACCCTATGGTGGTGGTATATATATAAAAAAAAAAGCACTGAATGATTAAAGGAAGTTCTTAGGTTCTGATAACAGAATGCAGGCGACCAGGTGGGTTGGGCAGGACAAGCAGGAAGAGTCCTATAGGGAATTTTACAGTGGTGGGGAGAGGGGGGTTATTAGTACTTTAGAGGTGGGGCTGCTGTGCTGCTGTTGAACTTAAAGCATAACCCTCCTGATAGGAAGATTTAGCCAGTCAAGAGAATGAACTTAAAGCATAACCTTTCAGCTTAATAATATAAGCTTGCCATACCAAGCCCACCTCCACGTCCTCCTGATCCCTTCCATCTCGGTGCCCCTGCTACCCCTTGCTCTGGCGACTTCAATTGTGTGTTCTGGATCCAGCGGTTGGTTTTGTTTGATACTTTACTTTGTTTCTTTATATGTCACATGTGGGTGAGAATATCCAGTATTTGTTTTGGGCTTTCTGGCTTTTATCTCTATGCCAGATTATTCCTTTCTCAGTGTATTGGAGCCTGGGTAGATGGGGAGGATATATCTGTAATGTCTACAGCAAACATGATTTACTAGAAAGAACAGGAGGGGATTGAATTGGTTGTCTTACTTATGCAAAACAGGTGTTCTTCCACAGAGCCTCATCCCTGCTCCCCATAAAAACATTTTGATCTTGCAGACTCTCTCCTTCATGGAAAATGCTCAGAGGTCCCATGACTCATAGACAACTCTTTGAAAAGTGCCATTCTAAATATCAAATTCTCTCTGCTTTTCCTTCTTTATGTGTTGGCATTTCCTCTCATTTAGAATCAATGTTGGGTAGAATGGACGACCTGTGTCACTTAGTGGATAGGGTGCACTTACTGAGCTAGAAAACAGAAAGAAGCACCTAAAAGAAGGGAATAACTTGATTTTGTGTGTGCTGATGTTGGAGTACTTGTCTACTTGTCGGTCACCAGATGAAGCTTGTATGGGGATTTATGGGGCTGGGGCTCAGCAGCCAGCTGTGGACTCAGGCAGGCAATCGACCTCCCACAGAGGGTGCAATAGCACAGCGGGTAGGGCGTTCGCCTTACACGCGGCCAACATGGCCGACCCGAGTTCGATTCCTCCGCCCCTCTCAGAGAGCCCGGCAAGCTACCGAGAGTATTCGATATGCCAGACACAGTAACAACAAAGTCTCCAATGGAGACGTTACTGGGCCCGCTCGAGCAAATCGACAATCAACGGGAGGGCCTTTACCTTTACCTTTACATATGTTCATTCTCTTGACTGGCTAAATCTTCCTAATATTTCCTTTATTTCCTGAGGATGCAGTTAACCATCTGTGTAACACTGGACAAGGTAAAGGTAAAAAAAAAAATTGATTTCTCAATGTTCTCATCTCTAAACTGAGGATAAGTAACCTTTATTACAGGATTTCTCTTTTTTTGGGGGGGGTCACACCTGGCGATGCACAGGGGTTACTCCTGATTCTGCACTCAGGAATCACCCCTTGCGGTGCTTAGGGAACCGTATAGGATGCTGGGAATCAAACCCGGGTCGGCCGCGTGCAAGGCAAACACCTTACCCGCTGTGCTATTGCTTCAGCCCCCTACTACAGGATTTCTTGTGAGGGTTAAAGGACTTAAGTATTAAGTGCTGCAAACAGGGGATGGTATGTACTAAGTACCCATTAAATATTAGCTATGTTTTATAATGATGGTATCTGTACTTTCTCTTTAGAGCACCTGCCATAACTGTAGCATTTAATAACCATGTTCTTGGCTCAGTGAGAGTCTGGATCTGGATTTCTGTAGTATTCCTGCCACTAGTACATTGTAGGTACTCAACAAATACTTATTCTGTGAATTACTAGATATAACTGTCAGGTTTGAGGTTGTTCTTGTAACTTCCTTTCCATCTCTAAGCTATGGAGCTTTTTATTTTACTCAGCTTAACAAGAAAAGGAAGTTTAATGTTTATGTAATTGCATCCATCACAGTCCCCATGACAATGCACATACACAAAGGGTCAGCAAGAATTCAGGGATTCAATGACTGACTGAATGTGGTGGACTGATTCTCATTTCCTAATCTCAATGTTACCTATTTGACAAAGTAAAGAGAAAAAATTATGGTAGTAATTCATGGGTTACAGAGGTCAAGATTCTGCTTGAATTTGCCCCCTCCACACCACTACCCCCTCCCCCCCACATACACAGAGCTAAAAATGGTCTTGTTAGGAACTTGTTTTTCTTTAATCTGAAAAATCAAACCTCCAGTCCAAGAACCTAAATGCTAGTGACTGATTACTCTATTACAAGTTTACAGATAGCATTTAGCCCCATGCAATGAGTCATATTGTGAACTAACAAATGTTAGTTTATCAAAAGTATTTCTTTTTCCTCCTGTGTTTTACAAATGAAGAGTAAATACTCATCATCCTCTTGGTTGTACTACAACCATAAATATAAGTTCCTTTTTTTTTTTTGCTTTTTGGGTCACACCCAGTGATGCTCAGGGGTTACTCCTGGCTCTGCACTCAGGAATCACTCCTGGCGGTGCTCGGGGGACCATATGGGATTCTGGGAATGGAACCTGGGTCAGCCGCATGCAAGGCAAACGCCCTACCCGCTGTGCTATTGCTCCAGCCCAAATATAAGTTCCTTTGCTCTCTGAAATTAGAGGTTCCTGTTTGGTACCATTTGGTAGGAACTGGGAATGCTATTACCATTAATTTACATGTAAATATTTTGGTTTTGCTTTTGTTTTGAGGACACACCTAGCAGAACTCAGGGGTGACTCCCAGTTTGGTGCTGTGGGTGTGAGTGGTGGGATGGGGGTCACTCCAAGTAATCAAACTTCACTGGAAACTTGTATAACTGATCACCAGTAACTCACAGGGTCTGTAGCTTTGTCTAAGTCATCTCTTTCTGGATGTAAATTTCCTCATTGATGAAATGAAGAGTTTGGGCTGTGGTCTAGACCTTTTCCACTTTTAATATTTCTCTCCTGTATTATTCAATACATCAGGCCAAACAAATTCATTTTTGTTCAGTTTTTCCTCTTGCCCTCGGGGTGGAAACAAAAAGACACAATCTTTCCATAAATCTGGAGGAAAAAGCTTTCCTAAAAATGTGCTTCTGTTGCAACCAGGAACTTGAAAATAAGATGTCCTGAATATAGACCTCTTTGGCCATTAGATGGCGCTCGACATACAAGAAGTGTAAGAAAGCAGCTGCGCAAGACAAAGCTCGAGGTCTCGAGGGTCTCTCTTTGCCTTTGCCAGAACTGCGGACGGGCTTAGTTTTGTATTGATACCTGTGCAGAAAGCACTTGCTACGAATAACCTGAAATCCCTTCAGCCACCAGTCAACGTGTTCTCCAGGTTTCCTCGGTTTTGCCATCAAGTTGGCATGCAGTGGTTTACTAAATATCAGAGTAAGGCACTCTGACTCTGCTTTGTATATGCCACTCACAAGCCAAGACCCATTTCAAACGCCACTTCTGTGGTTTTACCTGATCTTCCTTCCCAGCCCAGAGCACTGTAGAAAACAGTTGCAATCATTTCATATGATGCTTGTTTACAAATCTGTTTTCAAAATAATGCAAATGCACATCCAACAAAGTGGAAGCTACTGGCAAATATCCATCCTTTTGATAAAATATTTAACTGGTGAAGGCAAGTTGCCACTGGTGCAGGAATATTGTATGTCTAAAATTCAACTACCAGTAACTTTGTAAATCATGGCTCTTTCATAAAAATGTTTATAAATTAAATAAAATTAAAACTCAATGGGCTGGAGCGATAGCACAGCGGGTAGGGCGTCTGCCTTGCACGCAAGCCAACATGGCCGACCCGAGTTCGATTCCTCCGCCCCTCTCGGAGAGCCCGGCAAGCTACCGAGAGTATTCGATATGCCAGACACAGTAACAACAAAGTCTCCAATGGAGACGTTACTGGGCCCGCTCGAGCAAATCGACGATCAACGGGAGGGCCTCTACTTAAAACTCAATGAAGAAACACCAAAATTAAAATAAATATTTGGCTTAGTGTAAGACGTGTTCTCATTCTTCTTTTCCTATTTCTTCCTCGCTTATTGGCCATACCCAACACACTCGGGGCTTAGTCCTGGCTCCTGTGCCCAGGGACTACCCCTGGCAGTACTTGGAGGACATGTGGAGACTGGGAAGGAATAACTGCTGTATTTATTATTCTGGGAAGGAATAACCGCTTTAAGAGATAATATAGCTTTGATTGCTGTTTTATCTCTCTGGCCTAAGAACTGATATTGAAACCTGGGTAGTCCTGATTTCAGGACTTAATCATTAATTAACGTTTAGTGTAGTTGGCAAGAGATATATAAGTGCCATATTTATAATTTTGTTTGTTTGGTTTTGGGTCCATGCCTGATGGTATGCAGAGCTTACTCCTGGCTCTGTGCTCAGGGACCACTCCTGGCGGATCTCTGGGGGTCATATGTGGTGCCAGGGATTGAACCCAGGTCTTCTATGTGCAAGACAAGTAGTATACCTGTTGTACTATGTCTCCAGGCCCCACACCTTTAATTTTTAAATGCCATAATAAACATAGATGCACATATATGTATATATATACAGCATATACAGTCGGATTTGTAACATCCAAATGTTAGTGACTGCATATGGTAGGACAACTTGAGCAAATAAAAAAGCTTCCCTGCTAAGAAATCACTTTCTCTACAACCTTTACTTTTGGGGGGGAAGGTCCCACACACAGCAGTGCTCAGGGTCTATTCCTGGCTCTGTGCTCAGGGATCACTCCTCTCAGGGTTCAGGGAACCATATGTGGTACCAGAAAATCAAACCAGTGTTGCCTGCATGCTAGGCAAGAGCTTTATCCCTGAACTATCTCTGGTCCTGCTTTAATTTTTTTGAGTTTCTTTTGAAGCACTATAATTTTCAATACTGTTAATGATAGAGTTTCAAGTTTTATTCATACAATGTTCTAACACAACATCCACCACTAAAGTGTCAAATCATGCCACCAATGTCCAAAGGTCCCCTCCCACCTAGCTTTAGGTTAACTCTTAGGTCTGTTGCCATTGACCATTTGTTATTCCCTTTTATAAATACATACATCCATGCCTTAGTTTCATCTATTTTTGGGTACTTGGGTGTTTCCAGTTCTTGGCTATTGTGACTAGAGCTATAATGAAAAGAGCGGTGCAAATGCCTTTATGAAATAATGTTTTTGGGTATTTCAAAAATACTTTAGGAGTAAATGTCAAATAGAATTTCTGGGTCATGTAGAAGCTTGATTCCCAAGGACTGAAGTAAAAAGGACAAGTGTTACTTTTAAAAGAATCTCACAGGGAACACTGTGTCTTATGACACAGATTTCTGGAGATATAGTTCCTGGTTGGCACATTTCTTTTGTTGGGCTAAAATGATCTCTCTACAAATGGACATAATAGACTGGGTAATTTAACAAAAACAAAATATAATTTTATATAAAGGATTTTCCCAAGCTCCTTGATGAATACGTTTTTACTGACAAATTACCCGTGACTTGATATAAACTTTAAGTGGGTTCGTTTTGTTTTATTATGATAATATAAAAATATTTCCGGTCTAATATGCCCTTAATAAATTAGATTTGTTAGATACAACTGTACCTTATTAAAATCATTTCCAGTGAAGTTATTCAACTCTATTTTAGTTTTGCATTCTGAGTATCTTCATTTTTCCATCATATGACTTCCTTATAGAGGCATCCTCATGATCTCATCATTGAAAAAAGTTTAATACTCCATAATTTAAGAAAAGTCAGGGCCAAAGAATGCAGTTGCTTGTGCTCGGAGACTCAGGTTTGAGCCCCAGCAGTACATATGGTCCCCTGAGACCCATCAGGGGTGATCCCTAAGCACAGAGTCAGGAATAAGCCCTGAACACCAAGAGGTATGGCCCAGAAATCCCCACAAGGAAAAACAATGTAGAGGCCAGGAGATAGTACAGGTAGTAGGGCACTTGTCTTGCATATGGCTATGTTGGTCAAGACCCTAGTTCAAACAGCTGCACCAAAGATGGTCCCCTGAGCGCTGCCAGGGGTCACTCCTGAGTAAAAGGCCTGCAACAGTCTATGAGCACTGCCAGGTGGTTCAACACCCTTCTGGCTCCCAAAAGAAAATTAAAGAAAAGCCAGCTATTTCCACATAAAATACATATAAATAAATGATTTCCAGTTCATCAATGACAAATTTATTCTCTGTATTACTGACACAGAACAGTTCAAGACTGATTTTCTGGAAAATGCCAATGAAAGATTTATTCTGAGTGAAGTAGGTCACATCTCATGAAAACCAGGAGAAGCAAAGTTCATGCTAGGTCATGATGATCAGCTGATGATCATGATGGTCTTAAGCTGATAAACTGATAAGATTGTAATGAGGAAGATCAACAGTGGCATGAACACATTTTGGGCTGGCTGGAGTAGAGGAAGATGATGTTGGCAAGAGCAAGGCCAGAGCTAAGTATGACAGCTGTCAGGGGGAGTGATCAGAGGCCTGCCTTTTTCTTTTTAGTTTTGGGGTCACATCCAACAGGACCTAGGACTTACTTCTGGCTCTGTGCTCAGGGATTACTCCTGGCAGTGCTTAGGGGACCATATGCAGAGCTAGGGATGAAGCCAGGGTCCAATGACAAGCATCTTAATCTCTACATCTCCAGCCCCAGCACACAAAGAGAACATACAAGTTGTCCCCTACGACCCAACTGCAGATTTATTTTCTATCATCCATTTGGTGTCCACATGCATATTTCTTTCTCCCTTTAGGAAAAAAAAAAGTCTGGGTATTTACCAACCCACTTCAGTAGAAAGCTGCTTTTATATTTGAGGAGTGACTGAAAGAATTTTTTTTTTCTTTTTTGGGTCACACCCAGCGATGCACAGTAGTTACTCCTGGTTCATGCACTCAGGAATCTCTCCTGGCGGTGCTCGGGGGACCACATGGGATGCTGGGAATCGAACCCGGGTTGGCCGCATGCAAGGCAAATGCCCTACCTGCTGTGCTATTGCTCCAGTCCCCAACAGAATTTTTTTATGGCAGTTGCATTTTGTAGCAGGCACAGGTAAACTGGGGCACAGTTGAACATTTTCCTACAAAGTTAATAGGAAACCCACAATGTGTCTAAACCTGCACTCCAGAACAGAATTGTGAGTGTTATCATGGTTCTCTGATAAACTTTGTTTTCATCAGACAGAAACTGAATAACAGTGCTGCAGTCCTTATTTAACTACAAATAGATTACTTCATAGTTGTTGCCATTTTTACAGGCTCAAAGAGCCCTTTGGGGAGGGAAGTGGCTCAGAGGCCCTGAATTACAGGCATGAGAAAACAAACCAAATTTTTACAAATCTTTCTAGCCAAAGATCCTTGCTTACGTCTGACATAGCTGTTGCCAGAAAATGAGAAACACAATTATATACTGAATTTTTCGTGTGCCTTAGTAATAGACCTAAAAAATTACTGGATTAAAATAAAAATAAAATTCTGGGGGAAATGCCATACTAATTTAGCACAAAATCTCTATAACCAAATTATTATTTTGGGGGGAACTTTCAAGTAGCGAAGGGTGCCGGGTGCAGGAGTGGGTGGGTTTTCCAGAATACTCTAGGCCACCTATATGATCTGGTTTGTTCGGGGCTTGACAGTGAGACAGTGCTGCTCAGACTCGGTAGAGCTGGGGACCATCAAGGTCACACCTGACGGGGTCCAGTCAGGTGATGGGGGGCGGTGGGCGACATGTGGTGCCAGGGATCAAAGCCAGGACCTTGTATATACCAGACATGGGTTCCAGTCCTTTGAGCTACCTCTCAGCCCCATAACCAATTTATTTATATTATTTTGGTTTGGGTGGCAAAGCAATAGTACAATGGGTGAGGTGCTTGCCTTGCATGAGACCATCCCCGTATGGTCTCCCAAGTCCTTGAGTGCAGCTGGATGTGACCCCCAAATCGAACACACACACATACACACACACACACATACACACACACTTTTTACCTATTTATTTATTTTTGGATTGATTTTTATTTTCGATTTTTTTCCCTTTATTTTATTTTATTTTTTTTTAAAGTTGTAGATTTACAATTTTTTGTGCTTTGGTTTCAATTATACAATGATCAGATACCCATCCCTCCACCAGTGCCCATTTTCCACCACCATGGATAATATCCCTCCCACCCCCATCCCCCCATCCCCCCTGTCTCTGTGGCAGGGCAATCCCCTGTGTTCTCTCTCTCCTTTTGGGTGTTGTGGTCTGCAAAAGAGGCATTGAGTGGCAAACATGTTCAGTCCATAGTCTACTTTCGACATGCATCTCCCCTCCTGGGAGGATCCTCCAAACATCCTTTATTTGGTGCTCCCTTCTCTATCTGAACTGCCCTTTCCTCTAGGATACCCGGCTAGCCTCTAAGTTATGGAGTAATCCTCCTGGTGCTGATCTCAGCTATTCTTGGGTATTAATCTCATACTTTGTTACTTTATATCCCACAGATGAATGCAATCTTTCTATGTCTATCCCTCTCTTTCTGACTCATTTCGCTTAGCATGATACTTTCCATATTGTACCACTTGTATGTAAATTTCATGACTTCATCTTTTCTAACAGCTACATAGTACTCCTTTGTGTAGATGTACCAAAGTTTCTTTAACCAGTCATCTGTTCTTGGGCATTCAGGTTTCTTCCAGTTTCTGGCTATTGTAAAGAGTGCTGCAATGAACAAACAAGTGCAGATGTCACTTCGACTATACATTTTTGCCTCTCTGGGATATATTCCCAGGAGTGGTATTGCTGGGTCAAATGGGAGCTCAATTTCTAATTTTTTGAGAATCGTCCATACTGTTTTCCAGAAGGGCTGAACCAGTGGACATTCCCACCAACAGTGAAGGAGTGTCCCTTTCTCGCCACATCCACGCCAGCATCGGTTGCTTTTGTTCTTTTGAATGTGGGCCAGTCTCTGAGGTGTGAGATGGTATCTCATTGTGGTTTTGATCTGCATCTCCCTGATGATTAATGATGTAGAGCATTTTCTCATGTGCTTTTTTGCCATTCGGATTTCTTCTTTGAGAAAGTTTCTGTTCATTTCATTGCCCCATTTTTGGATGGGGTTGGATGTTTTCTTCTTGTGGAGTTTAACCAGTATTTTGTATATCCTGGATATCAACCCCTTGTCAGATGTGTATTCGGTGAATATCCTTTCCCATTCTGTAGACTGTCTTTGTATTTTGGTCACTGTTTCTTTGGAGGTGCAGAAGCTTCTTAGTTTAAGATAGTCCCATTTATCTATCTCTGTTTTCACTTTTGTGGATCACACCCAGCTATGCTCAGGGCTGTTCCTGGCTCTGAGCTCAGGAGTGCCCCCTGGTGGTGCTCAGTGAGAGGAGGGCTACACATGGTTTTGGGAACAGAACCATTATCGGGGCAGGACAAGTGTCTGCTGGTGCCTGCTTGAGGCAATCGACGACAACAGGATGATCATGATCGTGATCATAACAAGTGTCTAAAGCACCCTTTCCAGTCCAACCAAATTATTCTATATTTCACCAGAGTTGCTAAACACTGGGGAAGTGAAGGGTGATCCAGACCACACATAGCAGTTCTTAGGACTTACTCCTGGCTCTGGCTCAAGGATCACTCCTGAACGTGCTGGAGGACCATATGTGGTCTGGGGATTGAACCAGCATTCAGCTGTGTGTAAGGTAACCAACCCCCTCTGTATCTCTCCAACCCTGATCTGCTAAACACTTATTTCATGAAGCCGCTGCAGATTTGTTTCCACTCTTTTCTTGGAAAACATTTTCTAATTTTTATTGTGACCTCACTGCCCATCTTACCTTACATTACATTACATTACATTACAGAGGAAAGCCTCCTCTGTAAGTTGATCAATGTGAAAAAATTCCAGAGGCAAATCATAAATAGGTTTCATTTTTATTTTCATTTTTTTCCATTAAGAAGTAGAGTTTACGAGAAGATCCAGCAGGGATGAAGGTCAAGAAAAAAGTTTCAAAGAAGACCACTCCCAACTCTAAGCCTTAGAAACAACCCTAGCAATGGACTATTACCTAGCCAGAATGCCCTATGTTGGGCAGCTTGGGAAAATTCTATAAAGGCCACCTTGCACAAAGGAAGGGAGTGCATACGCTGCCTGAGTCATGTGTTACTTGTGCCCACATGGCCGAGTACATATGGCGCCTGAGCATATGAGTCACCCACATCTCCCCTTTGAGATGTGGACTTTCATGGTTCCACATCTAATGCTGAGGTGTGTGTAGGGGTTCTCTCTGCCTTTGGGGAAGCCCATGTTCTCTCTTGGGCATATTATTCTCTCTCTCTCTCTCTCTCTCTCTCTCTCTCTCTCTTTCTCTCCTTTCCTTTCAAAAACCTCCAAATGAAATCTGTTTTACTTAAAAAAAAAAAGCTGGGGCTGGAGAGATAGCACAGCGGGTAGGGCGTTTGCCTTGCACGTGGCCGACTGACCCGGGTTTGATTCCCAGCATCTCATATGGTCCCCCGAGCACCACCAGGAGTAACTCCTGAGTGCAGAGCCAGGAGTAACCCCTGTGCATCGCGGGGTGTGATCCAAAAAGCAAAAAAAAAAAAAAAAAAAAAAGGCTACTGGGACCAATGGTGGTGGAAAATGGGCACTGGTGGAGGGATGGGTACTTGATCATTGTATAACTGAAACCCAAGCACAAAAATTTGTAAGTCTACAACTGTACTTCATGGTACTTCATTTCACTAATAAAATTTTTTTAAAAAAGCAGGTTTTTTTTTTGTGATGGAAAATGGATAGTCAGGGGGCAGGGATGGGAAAGAGGGCAGCACTGAGGCTCCCAGGAGTGTCAGGCCCGTTACTTGTCCAGAGACCCATGATTTGGGATGTATTTGACCCCATAGACATCTGGGATGAGCTGCTTTCATCTACCAGGTCTTCAAACTCATCTACATTAAAGTTGGCGAAACACCACTCCTGGGAGCTGTGGCAGGCAGGCAACTTGAACTTGGTCCGGCACAGAGCTTCTTCCCCACGCTTCTTGTCCTGCAACTTGGTGTGGATCGACATGATGACTTGGCCAATATGGACCCTGACCTCCGTGCCCTAGGGCTTTCCAAAGATGCTCCTCCTCCACTGCTACAAACAGGCTTTTTTTCCCCATTTTTTTTTCTTTTTGAGTCACACCCGGCAATGCACAGGGGTTACTCCTGGCTTTGCACTGAGAAATTACTCCTGGCGGTGCTCAGGGGGCCATATGGGATGCTGGGAATCGAACCCGGGTTGGCTGCGTGCAAGGCAAAGACCCTACCCGCTGTACTATCACTCCAGCCCCTCCCCACTTCTTTTATTGAATGACTGTGAGATAGACTCTTACAAAGCTGTTCGTGATTGGGTTTCAGTCCTACAGTGTTCCAACACCCACCCTTCCACCAGTGTACATTTCCCAGCACCAGTGTCCCCAGGTTCCCTCCCATCACCCCCATCCCCTGCCTGTCTCTATGGCAGGCACTTCTCTCTCTCTCCCTCTCTCTCTCTCTCTCTCTCTCTCTCTCTCTCCTTTTAGGCATTGAGGTTTGCAATATTGATACTGAAAGCTTATCAAGAATATCTCTTTACCTACTTTTAGCCCTCAGATCTTGATCTTGTCCTGCATAATCATTCCCTGCAATTGTTGTCATATTGGTCTCTTCTCTGTCTTACCTACCCTCAGCCCCACACGCACTTGTGATTCGTTCCAACCATTGACCAGTCCTCCTAATCCCTGTTTTCCTTGGCCATGGATATTAGTCTACCATATATATTTTTTATATACCACAAATGAATGCAGTCATTCTACATCGGTCCCTCTTCTTCAGACTTACTTCACTCAGCATGATACTCTTCATGTCCATCCATTCCAAATAGTCTTTCTTAAAATATCTTCTAGTCCTAGTGAACTCCAACAGTGAATGAGTTTTCAGTATTCCCCATTGGCTTAAAATTTCAGCTGTTCCCTAGGTACGTCTTTAGTTTGTTTGTTTGCTTTTGAACCATAACTGGCTGTGCTCAGGGCTTTCTTCTAGCTATGTGTTCAGGGTTACTCCTGGCAGGCTCAGAGGGCCGTATGGGATGCTATGAGGGTCAAACTGGGGTTGGCTATATGCAACACAAGTGCTCTAGCTGCTGCATTATCTCGACCGCTCCTTCCCCCCTCCACTGCCCTCCCACCACCACCACAAACACCTTTTTTTTCCATTTGGTTTGAGGTCACATTGCACTGATCACCAATGAGCACCTATTTCCTCTGCTACTGGCCATTTGATTACGTTCTCTGGTGAAGCACTATTCAAGTTTCTTTTATTGTTGTTGCTGCTGTTTGTGCCACACGTGGCTGTGCTCTGGGATTTCTCCTGCTTCTGCACTCACGGATCATTCCTGGCAGGCTTAGGGGACCCATATAGAATGCCAGGGATGGAACTCTAGGTCAGTCGTGTAGAGGCAAACACCCTACCTGTTCTGTATTATCTTTCTTGCCCACCAAGTCTCATTTTATTTCATTTTTAAAATTCAATTTCGGTTTTGGGCCACATCCAAATTTAAATTTAATTTGATTTTGGTTTTGGGCAATGCTCAGGGGTTAGGATGCTGAGAATCGAACCCAGGTCGGACACATGCAAGGCAAATGCCCTACCTGCTGTGCTATCACTCCAGCCCCATCCTTGGGTTTGTTTTGCTGTTGTTGTTGTTGTTAAGGGGACCAATTCCTATCAGCACACAAAAAATATTTGGAAAAGTAGATTTCATCAAAGTTTAAAGCATGGGGCCAGAGAGACAGTAGAGGATTAAGATACTTGCATTGCATGAAACCCTGGTTCTATTTGTGGCACTGCCATACTATCCCAAGCACTGCCAGGAGAAACACCTCTGCATCTCTCCTCCCTACCTCCTCTTCCCTCCCTCCCCACCCCACCACCCCACTATTATAGAACCAGAAGTAGCCTCTAAACACCTGCAGGTGTGGACCCAAAACAAAAGCAAAAACAGCATATTTTTAAACTTCTGGTTATCAAAAGTCACCCTTCAGGAAATGAAAAGGTAAGTCACAACTGGGGGACTAATATAACAAAGTAAAGATGAAAAACCTTTTACGTAAGACATCTTACTTAATAGTAACACTGTAGAACTGTCCTCCCATTGCTCATCTATTTGCTCGAGCGGGCACCAGTAACATCTCCATTGTGAGACTTGTTGTTACTGTTTTTGGCATATCAAATATGCCACGGGGAGCTTGCCAGGCTCTGGCATGCAGGCAGGATACTCTCCGGAGCTTGCTTGGCTCTCTGAGAGGGACGAAGGAATCGAGCCCGGGGCGGCTGCGTGCAAGGCAAATGCCCTACCCGCTGTGCTATTGCTCCAGCCCCTTATATAATAGTAAGATGACAAACAACTCATTTTTAAAATGAGGGGCCAGAGTAATAGCACAGCGGGTAGGGCGTTTGCCTTGCATGCGGCCAACCTGGGTTTGATCCCCGGCATCCCATATGGTCCCCTGAGCACCACCAGGAGTAATTCCTGAGTGCAAAGCCAGGAGTAACCCCTGAGCATTGCTGGGTATGACCCAAAAAGGAAAAAAATATTAAATGAGACTTGATGATGGGGCTGGAGTGATGGTATGGCGGGTAGTCATTTGCCTTGCACAACTAACCCAGGTTCAATCCCTGGCATCCCAAACAGTCCCCTGAGCACCATCAAGAGTAATTCCTGAGTGCAGAGCCAGGGTAGACCCTGTGCAACGCTGGGTATAACCCAATAAGCCAAAAAAAAAGGGGGGGGGGGACATACCCCTAGGTAAAATAGTTTGCATAAAGTTTGCAAATGCATACCCAGGAAAAAATAGAACAACAGAAAAGAATAGAATAGATGGCAAATATTTGCCAACTGCAAAGGTGCACCAGGCAAGCATAGGAAAAGACCGCTTAGGGTCTTTTTTGGTTTTGGTTGTTTTTGGGTCATGTCCTGCAACACTCAGGAATTATTCCTGGAAGTGCTTGGGAGACGGTATAGGATGCCAGGGATTGATTCTGGTTCAGCAGTGCAAGGCAACTGCCCTACCCGCTGCACGATCTCTCCAAGCCCCATTTAGGGTCTTTTAAATGTAGGGGAAGCATGGGCAAAAATGGAATAGGGAACTGTTAAGACTTTATATTTTAAGGGTGTCTTCTGATAGGCTATGTGAAAAACACCCAGGCTATGCCCTTTACCTATTGCATGTTGATGTGCTAGTTACTGCCTTAATGTCTCAAGTCAACAATGGCTCACCTGCTGGGAGCCAGGTGGGCATAGGGGAATGTTATTGTACTGAATGAATGGTACACCTGTAAGATCATTGAGTGCTGCCCAGGCAACCTAAAGGTTGGGCAGTCTATGCCTTTTTGTGTCCTTGTGTGTTTGTGTCCTTATGTTTTTGTGTTTGTCTCATACTCTGCCACTGACCCCTGCTGGCCGGATGTTGAAGGTGCTAATCCCATAGGCTTCAGACCTGTGCCCACTGTTTTTCTATAGCCTGCCTAAGAATCTTTTGCCTAATCTCGAGTAATGAAGATATTTCTTCTTAAAGCTTCTTCTAAAAGCTTTACGGTTTTAAATTTTACACTTATGTTTGTGATCCATCTCAAAATATATTTTGTGAATTGGTGAGTAAAATTAACATTTTCCATATGAATATTCAGTTATGTCAGCATGATGTATACTAAAGTTACTTGTAACTGAATTGCCTTGGGTCCTTTTATAAACATCAAAAGACACGTAAATATGGGTGATTAACATTTAAAATTATCTTTTTATTACTGATTTCTCTCTCTCTTTTTTTAAAGCGAAGCAAAGGGCCAGAGTGATAGTACAGCGGGTAGGGCGTTTGCCTTGCATGCAGCCGACACCGGTTTGATCCCCGGCATCCTGTATAGTCCCTCCAACACCGTGAAAAGTAATTCCTGAGTGCAGAGCCAGGAGTAACCCCTGTGCATCTCCAGGTGTGACCCAAAAAGCAAAAAAATAAATAAATCAAATAAAATTAAAGTGAAGTAAACAATCTTATTTAAAAAAATTTACTTGGAGACATGTGAAGAAAGAAAGAGAGGAGAGAGAAAGTTCCCCAGAGGGGAAAATGTCAGATTTTTTTAGAGGGCGGTTACGCCTGGCCATGTTTAGGGTTTACTCCTGGCTCTGTCTTTGGGGTCATTCCTGGCAGTGCTCGGAGAACCCTATGTGGTGCTGGGAATCAAACCTGGTCAGCTGTGTGCAAAGCAAGCACCTTGTCTGTTGTATTTGTCTCTCTGTTCCTACAATACACACATTTAAGTTATTTTTTCCGATTCCCTAAATTCAATCCTTTAATGAATATTGATATTTAATCTTTACATAAGCCTAAATAAAAGGAACAATAGTTAATGTCATTTATACATAGGGACATTGAATTCATAGAAATGAAGTCTAGGACTTGGTGACATGGTTTGGTGAAGAGTGCGAAACCCTGGCTTCCATCATTGGTATTGCGAAAATAAAGAAAAAAGTGAAGTATATCTACTGCAAAGTTGCATAAGTCAAAGAAAAGTCAGGATTCTTTCCCCCCATGCCCCATCCCTTCTCTTTGTTGTTACCTTGCAAACTAAAGATCAATATTTGTGAGGGAAAGATGCTACCCTTGAGCTACATCCTTGACTTAAAAAACAAGTAACAATCAGCCGGAGAGATAGTAAAATGGACATGCACATACCTTGCATGCTACTGACTCCTATTTAATCTCCAACACTACATCGAGTCCACCAAGTATAATCCCTAAGTCCAACTGAGTGTGGCCCTCAAACTGAAACAACAACAGTAAGGAATGGAGTGCATGCCTCGCGTGCAAGAGCCCTGGAATGTATTCCCAGCACCACTAGTTCCCTGCGCACTGCTGGGAGAAACCCCTGAACACAGAGCTATACTACCTTTGTTCCCAGTCCAGACAGGCATGGCCCCAAAACAAATTAAAAATAATGAGAGATGGAAGGCCCCCAAGTTCCATTTCCAGCACCGCATGCCCACTGTCTACACTGCCTTTCCAACTGAGCATCGCCAAGAATGGCCCCAGGGTCCCCAAGCACTAATGGGGAAGCACTAAAACAAAAATATTTTAAAAATTCTTTTTCCCCCAGAACTCCCCTCCATTCCTGAGAAATAGGGTAAGGCACTTGCCTTGCACACAGCTAATTCCATTTCAACCCCATTTCAACCCCCCTGACACTACTTATGGTACCCTGAGGACTGCCAGGTATGAGCTCTGAACAGAAAGCCCAGACACACACTGCCACCACTAAAACCATATCCTTGAAAAAACAAGCAAACATAAAAAACAAAAGAAAACCCTCTCCTTGGATGGCTCACTCTTTACTTCATGTGATCATCCATTCTCAAGGAACTTTTTCTCCTCTCCATAAACCCGCTGTCACTGTCATCCTGTTGTTCATCGATTGCCTCCAGCAGGCCCCTGTAACGTCTCCTTCGTCCTATCCCTGAGATTTTAAAAAGTGCCACATTCGAGGCTCTATCAGGGTCAGGAGAATGAGACCCATCATTGTTACTGGTTTTTGGCATATTAAATATGCCACGGGGAGTTTGCCAGACTCTGCCGTGTGGGCAGGATACTTTTGGTAGCCTGCCAGGTTCTCCAGCGTAAGAACTAGACAATAAGATAATAAGATAATAAACCCACATCTTCTCATAAAAGCAGAACTCTCCCTGTCTACGTCTTCACATTTCCCTAAATGATACTAATTTTACGTCACAGGAGCAGTGACAACAAAAACATCCTCAGATCATCTCAGATGGGGGTCTTGGGGAGCCTTGTTCACCCTCTGTGACACTGATATCTAGAAAAGAGGAACAGTAACTCAGAATACTTGACAAAGAGTTTCTTAGATCACATGTTTAAGGTCACGGTATTTGCCGGGGAAGGGGGGGTGGTGGAGGCGAGGGACACGATGAGGAGGGGGAGGGGGCAGGAACTGCAAAGGTAAAAGAATCTAGGGGAAAGGAAAAACATTTTTTGCCATGAGACACTGTTTCAACTACTGTGGAAGACTAATCCATGGCTGCATCTTGAGCAATAACACCTCACCTCACCACATGTGACACTTCACACTGATGGCTTTTCTCTTGCACAACCCTTCAGTGTGCCTGGGACTTTGCTCTAGATTTGAGTCATTTCCTGTTGAAACATATGCCTTCTTTGAACCTAAGAAACTGTGTAGTCAGGGAGTTAGCCTAGAGGAAGAGCACATGCCTTGCTGGTGTGAGGTGCCATAAGATAAGACAATAAATAAATAAAAGATCTACTTGGTCTGATTAGTGAGTAACTAAGTGACTCTGTCTAATGCTGAACTTTAGTTTGAATCGCAATCACCTATAAGCCTTTCAACTCTCACTTAGATGTCTGACTCTGAAATGATTGATAGTATTGCAATGGGCCTAATAATCCTTTAAAATCTCTTGATACCTGAGATAGCTAAATATTTCATAAACACTACTAGTGTGTGTATGTATAATAAAATATAAGAACTATTTAAAAGGCCCTCCCGTTGATCGTCGATTTGCTCGAGCGGGCCCAGTAACGTCTCCATTGGAGACTTTGTTGTTACTGTGTTTGGCATATCGAATATTCTCGGTAGCTTGCCGGGCTCTCCGAGAGGGGCGGAGGAATCGAACTCGGGTCGGCCATGTTGGCCGCTTGTAAGGTGAACGCCCTACCACTGTGCTATTGCTCTAGCCCAAGAACTATTTAAAAATTTTTATTATTTTTTTAAATATAAAAACTTTTCTACTCTTCCTTCTCTGCCATAAAATCCAGCACTTGCGCATCTTTTTCTTTCTATGTAAATAGTACCACTGTACACTGTCCTCCTGTTGTTCATTGATTTGTTCGAGTAGGCACCAGTAACATCTCACAACAAATTGTGAGACTTGTTGTTACTGTTTTTGGCATATTGAATACTTCACGGTAGCTTGCCAGGCTTTGCTGTGTGGGGGAGATACTCTCAGTAGCTTGCCGGGCTTTCTGAGAGAGGTAGAGGAATCAAACCCAGGTCTGCCGCATGCAAAGCAAATGCCCTACCTGCTGTGCTATCGCTCCAGCCCATGTAAATAGTAATGAATATTTCTTGAGTCCTTACTGGATGCAGAGGTTATTATATACTTTTCTGTTTTGTTTTTGTTTGGGGTCCACACCCAGATGCACTTAGGTCTCTCAGCTCAGGGATCACTCCTGGAGAGACTCTGCAGACCATATATGTACATTCTGGGATTGAACAGGAGGTAGCCATATGCAAGGCAAGTGCCTTAATCCCTGTACTAGCTCTCTGGTGATATCGTATACCTTTTAATTAATAAATGTTGTGGGTTCTATTATTATTTTTATTTTATTTTTTAATTGGCTTATTATTTAATTTTTTAGTTGGAAATACTCAGGACTTACTCCCGACTCTGTACACAGGGATCTCTCTTGGAGGTGCTGACCTTGTACTTGGCCAATTCAGGTTCCGTCGCCAGCACTACTTTGAGCACCTCCAGGAGAGATTCCTGCTCCAAAGTCACCTCTCTTGTAATGTAGCCTCTGGGTTTTTTGTTTGTTTGTTTGTTTTGCTTTTGAACTGCATCTGCCACATGCAAGGCAAACAATTTACCTGCTGTGCTATCACTCCAGCTTTAGCCGGAGTTCGATTCCTATTCTTCCATCCCTCTTGGAGAGCCCGACAAGCTACGGAGAGTATCTTGCCCACAGAGCAAAGCCTGGCAAGCTCCCCATGATGTATTCGATATGCCAAACACAGTAACAAGTCTCACAATGTTACTGGGCCCGCTCAAGCAAATCGATGAACAATGGGAGGACAGTGACAGTGACAGTGTTTTGTTTTGTTTTTGTATATTTCCCACCACCAATGTCTCTTGCCCTTCCCCCCACACACCCTTTCTCTCCCCTTTTGGGCATTATTGTTTGCAATACAGTTACCAAAAGGTTATCACGTATATCCCTTTGCCTACTTTCAACATTTCTTGTCCAGAATGACCATTTTCAACTACTATTGTTATACTGGTCCCTTCTCTATCCTAACACTCTCTGCCCCATACACACTTGTGGCAAGCTTCCAACCACTTACCAATCCTCCTTGCTCCTATTTTCCCTTGCCTTGGATATTAGTCTCATACATTTTTTTTTATATCGCACAAATGAGTGCAGTTACTCTATATCTGTCCCTCTCTTTCTGACTCATTTCACTCAGCATGTTACTCTCCATGTCCATCCATTTATAAGCAAATTTCATGTTCTTAAACTGTCATAGTTTGAGGGCCACAACTTCACATGGAGTCTTCACTGAAAGTGAGGATCATGGAATATTTGTTTTAAAACAAATTTATGGGGGCTTGAAATAGCTCTTCATGCTGAGTATATGCTTTGCATAGGGGAAGCCCAGATTCAATCCCCACAGTACATGGCCCCCTGAGCATTACCAGGAGTAACCCCTAATCACAGAGCCCCTGAGCACTGGGTGTAAACCCACACAAACAAAACAAAACAGTATTAATAATGTTTACCTTAAGAACTTGTGTGTGGGTGGGGCTGATGGCACAGCGGGTAGGGCATTTGCCTTGCACGCGGCCGACCGGGGTTCGATTCCCAGCATCCCATATGGTCCCCTGAGCACCGCCAGGAGTAATTCCTGAGTGCAGAGCCAGGAGTAACCCCTGTGCATCGCCAGGTGTGACTCAAAAAGGAAAAAAAAAACAGAACTTGTGTGTGGGGAGTGAGGAGGTTTGGAGTTACACCTGACAGTTCTCAGGGGTTATGTAATTTCCAGCAAAACTTCAGAAGCCACGTGGTAGCCAAGATTAAACCTGAGCCTCTTCAGAATGTGAAGCATTATGTTTTACATTATTATAACCCCTATTTCCCTTTCTCCCATCTGAAATTTGTTCAGCAAGTCATATTAGCCTTCACCATGTGATTAAGGCTAATCACATGGGCAGGGGCCCAGCGTGTACAGAGGAATCACCTGGTTCCTTAGAATAATGTAGACTCTCGTGAGTGGGTGTAGGTGGGCCTGAGATTGGACATTTATGCATCCTGGGTCTCTGAGGCTGATCTTCATGCTGCTGGTCCAGGAGCCACACTGTGTATAACTCAGTGGGTATCCATGTTGGCTGTGAAGATACAGATGGAGGAATATGTTGAGGTCTTTGGTCGGTTTCACTCACATTTCTCAGTCAACTTGGGAAGGCTAAAGTCTGTCCAGGAAAGGAGTATCACCTTATCACCTGGAGGGGATGATATGCACCAAAGGTAAGCCTTAAAGAAACTTGTGTTCTCTGAGACCAATCTCTGACCTATACTCAGACACTATTTAAATTCTTCTTGGAGAACTTTAATCCTTAGGGCCCTCTATTGCATGGACTAGAAAGAGCTAAAATGAGGGGTAATAAAGAACAATAAATGGGGCTTTATAACAGAGCATGAGCATCTTTATCTCCGAGAAGCAGTCTCTGACTTGGCCAAAGTACCAACACTTGTGTGAATTAAATGATTTCAGTTCAACCTCCTAAATCATCTGACAATTTCCCCATATGAAAGTGGGAATAATAATAATAATGAACTTAAAAAATATAGTAGGAGCCAGAGAGATAATACACTGGATAGGGCACTTGCCTTTTGCATGCATAGACAACCAGGTTCTGTCCTGGCACTCCATGTGGCCTCTTGAGCCCTTACAGGAGTGATCCCTGAGTGCAAAGCCAAGGGGGAGTCCTAAGCCCTGCTGAGTGTAACCCAAAAGCGAAAAAAAAAAAAAAAAAAGAAAGAAAATGTAGTAAAGTATTAAGAGTGGGTTGTAAGTAGTAGGCAAATGGATGTATAATAAACAGTTCTTTGTTTTTATTTGCATGCAGCAGTGCTCAGGGCTTACTCCTGGCTCTGAGGTCAGGGATCATTCCTGATGGACTCACAAGACTAAACAGGTATTGGGGATTGAACCTAGGTCAACCTTGTCTAAGGCAAATGCCTTAACACTCCAACCTCTCAATAAACAATTCTCTCTTTTTACCATCTTTTTTTTTTTCTTTTTGGGTCACACCTGGCAATGCACAGGGGTTACTTCTGGCTCTGCACTCAGGAGTTACTCCTGGCGGTGCTCAGGGGATCATATGGGATGCTGGGAATCGGACCCAGGTCGGCCACGTGCAAGGCAAATGCCCTACCCGCTGTGCTATCTCTCTAGCCCTGCCTCAATAAACAATTTTTAATATCTCTGTATCTTTGAAAATCTTCCTAATAAATTGTGTTGGAAAAAAGGTCAGAGATAGCTCAAAGTTCTAAGCACATACTTTTCATGTGAGAGACCAGGGCTCAATTCAATACCATATGGTCCCCTGAGCACTGCTGGGAGAAATACCCCAGCCCAGTGCTGAAAGTAGTCCCTGAACTTGCCAGAGTGTGGAATTCCCTCCTCTAATTACCTGAGATATCAGGTCCCAAGCATGTGTTACCTATTTATAGGTACACACATAAATGAAACTAAATAAATACAAAAAAAATACAATTCAAGCACAGAATAAGAATCTTCTTTTCCAGACACATGAGAAAATGCTCGACATCATTAATCATCAGGGAGATGTAGATCAAAACAACAATGAGATATCATTTCACACCACAGAGACTGGCCCACATCCAAAAGAACAGAAGCAACCTGTGTTGGCATGAATGTGGTGAGAAAGGGACCCTCCTTCACTGCTGGTGGGAATGCCGACTGGTCCAACCCTTTTGGAAAACAGTATGGACAATTCTCAAAAAATTAGAAATTGAGCTCCCATTTGACCCAGCAATACCAATCCTGGGAATATACCCCGGAGAGGCAAAAAAGTATAGTCAAAGTGACATCTGCACTTGTTTGTTCATTGCAGCACTGTTTACAATAGCTAGACTATGGAAAAAACCTGAGTGCCTGAGAACAGATGACTGGTTGAAGAAACTTTGGTACATTTACACAATAGAGTACTATGTAACTGTTAGAAAAGAGGAAGTCACAAAATTTACATACAAGTGGTACTACATGGAAAATATCATGTTAAGAGAAATGAGCCAGAAAGAAAGGGATAGACATAGAAAGATTGCATTCATTTGGGTAACATAAAGTAACAAAATAAGAGACTAACACCCAAGAACAGCTGTGATAAATACCAGGAGGTTCATTCCATAGCTTCGAGGCCAGCTGCACACTCTAGGGGTAAAGGCAGCTCAGATGGAGAAGGGAGCACCAAATAAAGGATGCTGGGAAGATCCGCCCAGGACGGGAGATGCATACTGAAAGTAGACTCTAGACCGAACATGATTGCCACCCAATGTCTCTTCTGCAAACCACAGCACCCAAAAGGAGAGAACAATAGGAAGTGCCCTGCCACAGAGGCAGGGTGGAGTGGGGGATGGGGGGGGGTGGAAGGGATACTGGGATTGGTGAGGATGGAGAATGGGCACTGGTGCTGGGATGGGTACTCGATCACTGTATAACTGAAACCCAAGCACAAAAACTTGTAAGTCTACAACTGTATCTCATGGTGTTTCACTAATAAAATAAATAAATAAATAAATAAATAAAACCTACATTTTAGGCATTAAAAAAAAATCTTCTTTTCCAGGTAATACAATCAGTGTTAAGTTCCGGAGTTGCAGTGCTCTCCAGCTCCAGGGCAGACACTAGATGGCCAAATTCAGTAGAAACTTTATTTGAGGAAAGGAATGGAAGTGCGGGGAGTCTAGGGTCTGGGATCTCCTTAAGTGGGAAGCCCAGGGAAGGTGGCAAATCTTCCCTTGTTATATTGTCTTCCCTATGAGGGACAGGGTGACCACTCGCTTCAGGTTTAAAACATGAAAGACAGTAAGATAAAGGGGTTGGAGAGGAGAAAGCTGTTTGAGAAGATTCTCTTCAGCAAATCCTGGGCCCATTCCCAGTAGTTTGTCTTGGTGACCATTCTTTCTAATCTTATCCTGCCTATTTTCCTCCTGTCCATGTGTCCCTATATCAGCAGGATTCTCAAGGCAAGGCCCTTAGGTAACACATACCGCAACATCCACCTTCGTGCTCAGCCTGCTGGCTCAGTTTATCTGAGGACTCCAAGACTAAGGACTGGAATTTGCATTCCTGCTTTTTAGGCCTTGGGGGTGGGCAGCAGAGACCAGCAATTTGGTGGTTCAGAACAAATCGGGAATTGGAGATTTGGTGAAGGTTGTTACAAGTTACAAGATTCCATTTACAAAGCCTTCTATTTATTGCGCTTTATTTATATTTATATTTATAAGAGCTGAAGCGATAGCACAGTGGGTAGGGAGTTTGCTTTGCACGTGGCCAACCTGGGTTCGATTCCTTCGTCCCTCTCGGAGAGCCTGGCAACTGCCGAGAGTATCCTGCCCTCACGGCAGAGCCTGGTAAGCTACCCGTGGCATATTTGATATGCCAAACACAGTAACAACAAGTCTCACAATGGAGACGTTACTGGTGCCCGCTCAAATGAATAGATGAACAGCAGGAGGATAGTGACACTGCATTTATATATACTATATATATATATTTGCTCGAGCGGGCCCAGTAACGTCTCCATTGGAGACATTGTTGTTACTGTGTTTGGCATATCGAATACGTCACGGGGAGCTTGCCAGGCTCTGCCGTGCGGGCGAGATACTCTTGGTAGCTTGCCAGGCTCTCCGAGAGGGGCGGAGGAATCGAACTCGGGTCGGCCATGTTGGCCGCGTGTAAGGCAAATGCCCTACCCGCTGTGCTATATATATATAGTCCTCGGAGAGCAGTGCAGTCTGCCCCCGCGCCTGACTGTTCCTTGCCGGGGCCCGTTGGAGGGGAGTGGGTTGAGCTTTCCTCCCCGCCCTGACCAGGGCTCCGGCAGCCGAAGACCTCCAGGACCAGCCACCACCATGCTGAGACCACTCTCCGCACACCTGAAGGTACTGGCAGAGGGACAAATCCACGCGGGTTCCGGGGCCGAGATCTCCCAGCCTACTCGAATTGGAGTCGAGCATCCTCCACCCAGATCCTCCAAATTCCAGTAGGCGGGGGTCACACCCACCACCTGGCCCCCTGGTGCCGTGTAATCCCATCAATGGCCAAGACTCAGAGACTATAAAATCCAGCTCCTGGAACCGCGCGGCCGTGCGACATCTTATCAGGACATCTTTTATGACATCTTATTTTCTCATTCCTACTTTGGACAAACTTGCAGGCTATCGAATGTAGCCTGCCCACAGGGCAGAGTCTGGCAAACTCCCCGTGGTGTACCCAATATGCCAAATACCAGTAACAATGATGGGTCTCATTCTCCTAAAGAGCCTTGAATATAATCTCAGGGTTAGGATGAAAGAGACGTTACTGGGGCCTGCTCGAGGCAATCGACGAATAACAGGATGATGAAATGAAATGAAAATATATATATATATACATATATATATATGTATTTAGCTTTTTGGGTCACACCTAGCAATGCACAGGGGTTACTCCTGGCTCTGCACTCAGGAATTCCTCCTGGCGGTGTTCAGGGGACCATATGGGATGGTGGGAGTGGAACCCGGGTCAGCTGCGTGCAAGGCAAACGCCCTAGCCGCTGTGCTATCTCTCCAGCCCCTGCATTTATATCTTGTTTGTAGAGCCACACCCAGCAGTGCTCAGAGCTTACTGTTGTCTCCATGTTCAGAGATGGCTCCTGTTGAGGATCAAGGGGCCATCTGTGATGTTAGGGCTGGAATCAGTCACAACCAAAGTGGACACATGCAAGGTCACCACTTTAACCCTGTACTATCTCACTGGCCCAGTCTGTTCAGACTATTAAAAAAAAAAGGTCAAGGTTTCTTTTGTTAGTCTTTGTTACATAATTTACCCTCTATCATTTTCCCTTTTCACTTTTTGGTATTCCTTTTAATATCCTGGGTTTGTAATTACACTGGTCAACCTAGAGATTCTCAGGATTTATGCTGGAAGAAGTGCCATTTGCAGGTCGCCCTTATGATCTGCTAATGAATCTCAGCACACACAGATGCTAGTTTAAGGAGGAAGCTGTTTGAAAAAATGGTGAAATCGTGTATCTGGAGAACTAGGCCATTTATGTGGGGAGCAAGTGAGGAGGAAGCAGAGGAACTAGTCAACAGACTCTTCTAGATTCTTCCTAGAAGTGGCTGGCAGCAATCTGGTTAGCAGTTTGCAGGTGTTCCTAGGACTTCATCAGGAGTTCATTCTGAACAAACAGAATGTTTTCACAGAGAAATTAGCACTTTCTTCCGATAGTGTGCTTGGTTACAAAAGGAAGCAGGAACACCTCAGGCGCCAGTATTCTGGGAGTGTTTAAACCAATGTGAGGCATGAAAGAAGGACTACAGAATAAAAATGGTAGAGAGGACTTTGAAGAAAACCCAGTAAGCCAATTTATGTGGGAGCATTCTTCATAATGCTGACCAGAGCCTTATAAAGCTTCCCTTCTGGTCAGAGACAGCTCAACTGGGTGAGCAGATGCTTTGCACACAGGAGGCCTGAGTTTGAATCCTGGCACCACATGATTTCCTGCACAGTGCAGGGTGTGACTCCAAACAGAACCAGGATTAGGCCCCAAACACTGCTGGGCGTGTCCCGAGAAGAAGGAAAATCAAAATAAAGTTTAATTCTGCTCATCTATCCCTATACAGGAAAAACCAAAAAATGAAGTAGAATTGATAAATTTTCTTTTTGACACATCCCATTGGCTTCTAGTACAGGGCTACATGCGTGACAAAGTTTCCTCAAATATGTCATTTCTTCTGTTTTGTTTTGCTTTTTTGTTTGTTTGTTTTGTGTTTTGTTCTCCAGCTACGCCTGGCAGTGCTCAGGGTTTGCTTTGTGCTCAGGGAACATTCCTGATGGGGCCGTGGGGACCATCAGTGGTGCTGGGAATCAAACCTGAGTCAGCCGTGGGCAAAGCAAGCACCTTATTCGCTGCACTATTTCTCTGGCCCTGTTTTATTTTTTATTTTATTTATTTACTTATTTTTTGCTTTTTGGGTCACACCTGGGGATGCACAGTAGTTACTCCTGGCTCTGCACTCAAGAATTACTCCTGGTGGTGCTCAGGAAACCATATGGGATGCTGGGAATCGAACCTGGGTTGACTGCGTGCACGGTAAACGCCCTATCCACTGTGCTATCACTCCAGTCCCTGGCCCTATTTTATTTGGGAAGGTCACACCCCTCTTGGGGGTTGTCCCCAGCAGTTCTTAGGGGACCATACGGTGTTTGATCCATCTCCCAGTCCAGCATTGATTCTTTTGGCATCATGGAGATGGGTTCTTGGTTCCCCAACAATACTGGAGCGATAGCACAGCGGTAGGGCGTTTGCCTTGCACGCAGCCAACATGGCCGACCCCAACAATACATACAATCATAAATGATTTGCATATCCAAAGCACAGAACTTTCTCATCTCACCTCCAACATTCTTCCTTGATAGATTTTGAAGACTGTTTCAAACAATACAGCTCCAATTCACAGCCAACAGTCAATGTCAGATTAAACTCCCATGACCATTCGCCATATCTCATAGGTCCGGGTGAATAAACCTTAAATGAAGAGTAAGGGAGTGCGGCAATTGGTGTGGAGGGTGAGCAAAGAGCTGAAGGAAAATGTTCATTCTAACAAGTGAACACTCTGCCTACAGACCTAAGAAAAGCAAAAAGAAGCTCAGGTTGGCTTTTCCGTCCCTGAGATTTATATCTGCTCAATTTCCTGTTCAGAGGATACGTAAGGATCTAAATCTTCTCCTCTGGAATTTCATCTGGTAAGAATCCTCACTTAAGAAGTCATGTGGGTGAATGCTATCTTTCTATGTCTATCCCTCTCTTTCTGACTCATTTCGCTTAGCATGATACTTTCCATATTGTACCACTTGTATGTAAAGTTCATGACTTCATCTTTTCTAAGAGCTACATAGTACTCCATTGTGTAGATGGAGTACCAAAGTTTCTTTAACCAGTCATCTGTTCTTGGGCACTCAGGTCTCTTCCAGTTTCTGGCTACTGTAAAGAGTAAAATATGAGATTAATACCCAAGAATATCTGAGAGCAACACCAGGAGAATTACTCCATAACTTAGAGGCCAGCTGGGTATTCTAGGGGAAAGGACAATTCAGATAGAAAGGGGAACACCAAGTGGAGGGTGTTTGGAGGATCCTCCCAGGAGGGGAGATGCAGGTTGAAAGTAGACTGGACTGAACATGTTCGCCACTCAATGCCTCTTTGGCTGATCACAACACCCAGGAGGAGAGAGAAAACAAAAGGGAATGCCCTGCCACAGTGGCAGGGGGGGATGGGGGGATGGGAGGATGGGGGGGGAGGGATATTATCCTGGTGGTGGAAAATGGGCACTGGTGGAGGGATGGGTATTTGATCGTGGTATGACCGAGATCCAAGCACAAAGATTTGTAAATCTACAACTGTACCTCATGGTGTTTCACTAATAAAAAAAAAAAAGTCATGTGGGTGGGCTAGAGAGATGGTACAGCAGGAACTATCTTGCTCACTTACCTGCAGGCAGCCAACCTGGGTTCAACCCCTGACACCCTGAATATGGCCACCTGAACTGGCCAGGAGTGACCTGTGGTCAACTCAGAGTGAGAAGAAAGCCCTAGCTAAGCAAGAGATAGCCAGTACTTCGGCCAGCCAAAGGGTTCAAAGTGGCTCTGGAAACGATGGTGGCTTTGGAGGTGGTTTAGGGGGGAGTAACAACTTTGGTCATGGAGGGAAAACTTCGGCAGGTAAGATGACTGGAGAGAGCAGAGATGGTGGTGGATAAGGTGGCAGTGTGGATGACTCAGGGATTTGGCAATGGTGGTGATTAAGGAGGAGGCAGCCTTGGATAGTCTGGAGGAAGCAGAGCCTGTAGAAGTGGCAAACAGGGTGACAGGGTTATGGAAACCAGGGTGTTTTCTCTCACGGGTTGGGCAACTATGACATCTATGACAATGGAAGAGGCGACTGCAGTGGAAGCAGTTTTGGAGGTAGTCTAAGTTACAATGATTTTGGCAACTGGAACAATCAGTCTCCAAGAAGGAAATGTTGGAGGTTAATGTTCAGTCCCTTAAGGAGGGAGAGGCCAGGACTTTGTCAAACCATGAAACTGAGATGACTATTGTGGTTTTAGTAGTACCAGTAGCTAAGAAGGTTTTACTTGCCAGGAAATAAAGCTTTGCAGTAGAGGAGAGCCGGAGAAGTGACAGGGAAGTCATGGGTTAACTAGAATTATGAGCTCAGCCGAGCACAGTGGTGGCAGAGTGCAGTTGCTACAGATACAAAGAAGACATGGTTTAGACACAACTCATGTATGGGCAAAACACCTGCAGGCTGCATTTATGACTAATTGTATAACAAGTTAGTTTACTTTCTGTATTATAGAAAGTGTAAAACATTCCAACAAAATTTTAAGATAGATTATTTTTTGCATGCTACTTATTCATTATTCTCTCTTTCTTTTTTTAATTTTTTTTATTTTTTATTTTTTAATAGTGAGGCACCATGAGGTACAGTTGTAGACTTACAGCTCTCTTTCTTTTTTATTTTTTTCCTTTCTTTTTTTTTTTAACCAGTGCCAAAGATCAAATCCAGAGTCTTACAAATGCAAGGCAACTGCTCTATCACTAGGTACATCTCCTGTTCCCGAACATGATTTTTTTGTTTGTTTTGTTTTGTTCTTTGTCACTCCTACTGGTACTCAGAGGACCATACATGGTGCTGTTCAAACCATATACAGTGCCAGGAAAGCCACTATACTATTTCTCCACTGCCCTCCCTCCCAACCTTTGACCATAACTCTTAATTCCTGAAAAAGAACAAAAATGAAATAAATCTACTATTCCCAAGCCTGATGTATTTGGGGAACAATCAAACCTGGAGGCTAATACACAGGTCGTGCATTGGAGACAGTAGTGTGTGGGGGTGGGGGTGGGGTGGGATAGTAGGGGACTGAGCTTTCTGAACTTCAGTCTTCCCATTCACCTAGAATAAGTCCTTCCTGCCTATGAAAATTCCCCTCACTAACTGTGGTTTCATCCCTCCCTCTCTCTCTCTCTCTCTTTGAACTTATTACAACCCCCCTTTTACTCTTTATTTACACTAATTGAACAAACATTTTTCTGGAACCTTTAGACATGTATCTTTCAAAGACAGTATGGTACAGTTGAAAGAACTGGCCTTTGCCCTAACTCTGTCACTTATAAACCTGGTAACCTTGGACCTGTAAGTGAATCTGAGCACAGAATTGGAATAGTCTATCTTTCTTCCTTTGCATGAGATCTTGCTGTATAAATTTTTTAAAATATTTTTTATTAATCTATAGATGTATCTAAGAAGAGGTTACTTAAAAAATGAGTTCGGGGGGGCTGGAGCAATAGCACAGCGGGTAGGGCGTTTGCCTTGCACGCGGCCGACCTGAGTTCAATTCCCAGCATCCCATATGGTCCCCTGAGCACCGCCAGGGGTAATTCCTGAGTGCAGAGCCAGGAATAACCCTGTGCATTACCAGGAGTGACCCAAAAAGCCAAAAAAAAAATGAGTTCTGGGACCACAGAGAAGTAGAAGGCTCAGGTTCAGTTCTCCGCATTGCACGATCCCCCGAGCATCATTAGGTGGAGTGCCAGTACAAAGCAAGGAGTAGTTCCCAATCACCACTGGTGTGGCTTCACCCCCAAAATAAATTAAATAAAAATTTTTAAATGGAGTCTTCAGCATCTTGGTTTGGATTCACGGATAAGTGTACTTGACTTTTAGGTTGCACATACAGAACTTTTAGGATGGGGTACTTAGGGGGAGATGGCAGTAGGGGCACTCCAAGTAGACAAATATGAATGTGCTTAGAGAATGGGGGACTCTAAGGACTAGACAAAGGCCACACCTGGCAATACTCAGGGCTTACTCCTAAATCTGTACTCAGAGATCATGATTGCTATGGCTCTGGGGACTGTATGCTGTGCCGGGGATTGAACCCAGGTCAAGGTAAAATAAATACCATACCTGCTGTATTGTGACAAGAATAAAATTTAAAGTTCTTGTTACATACACAGAAATTATAACTATATGAAATGATGACTATGTTAAGCAAATTTATTGTGGCAGTCACGTTTGGGTGGACTCCCAAGGAGTGTTCAAGCAGCTCTGGGGTTACTCTCTGAGATACTCAGTCTGACCCGGAGAAACTGATGGAAAGTGCAAAGGCCCAGTGGTGATGCGGTCCACCAGAACCACACTTGGAAGTACTGGTAGGGGGCATATAGTGAATGGGACTGAAGTCAGCTATAGAACATGACATATCTGCTCTCTGGTCCCTGAACTATCTCCATAAGTTTGCTAGTAACCATTTTCCAGAGTATACAGATACAAAATGACTACAATGTTGGCCTTAAACTTCTATACTGTTATGTCTATTATTGTTTAATAAAACTTGGAAAAAATTAAGCTTGTACTCTGATTTCAAAATCAACATCAAATAATAAGATACTATTAGACTGGGATAGGCATACATTTCAGAGGTAGAATGCATGGCTTACAAATGAGTGTCTCTGAACTCCTTCCCCAGCACATAACTGAAGATAATTAGTTTATTTTATTCTATTTTATTTTTAGGTTTATGAGCCACACCTAGCTGTGCTCAGGGTTTACTCCTGGCTCTGTGCTCAGTGATCACTTCTGGCATTGCTCAGGGGACCATATGGAATGCCAGGAATCATACCACAGTGGGTATGCAGTGGGATCATACTGTAGGGTAACATTAATGGCCCATGTGACTCCTTGTCCTTGACATTGTTCTCTTCACAATTTTTGAATTTATCTCAAGGGGAGCCATATACAGCAGCTGAAAAGCATTTTCAGGAAGATGCACAGACTCAGAAAACTACCAATTCTTCTATTTTGATTACAATTGACAAAGACTGGGCAGCAGGGAGACACCTCATTCGAGGAAAAGGCTATATTTTTCTTTCAACAGATAACCCCACTAAGAAACAATGGGTCTCGTTGCATTTCATCAGGAGCCGAATTCATCTATTTGCTTTAATTTTAAGAACTTTGCAGTCTTACAACTCTCTAAATTCCAGCTCCAAGCCATCACCAAGCTGATTTCACCTGGAATTCACAGGTAAATCAGAGAAGCCAGCATCAGAAGGCCTGCAGCAAAGGCTTCTAGCTCCTTTAACATATCATGAGATCAAATTAAGAGCATTTCTTATTCCCTTCTCTTACAGGTTATGGATTGGGCAACTCCAGGACCCCATATTTTGGATTAATAATTCCTTCCTTTTACCCTCTCCTTGGAATTCACAGGTGTCTCAGCTCTCAAAGGAAGAAGGAATGACTTTTAACAGGAACACCTTTTAATTTCTCTCTAGGATAACTGTGTCAGAGTTCCCCCCTGTCTCTTTCTCTACCCATAGGCATGGAGATGTACCAAACCCCGATGGCTGAAGCATCTGATAACTTTAAAAAAGTGTTTTTTCCTAACATAAGCTAGGTTGCACATCTATGACCACCAGTGACCCTGACCAGAGAATGACTGCATTCCCTTGATGAAGAGCTCCTGACAGAAGTCGTGATGCTCCTGTTCCAGTACTCCCTGCCTGATCCAGTGCTCCCTGAAGTTCATCAGACTCCTAGAGCTGCTCCCCTGAGACTCATTGCTGTGACCACTACTGTTGCTGTTGCGGGAACAGCTCTTTAAACATCAATCCAGACGCACAATTTCGTCAAAACCTGGCAAAATGACTCTCACTACCTCTGGAAAATGCAGGCTACCGTCAACCACGATGTCGAGCAACGATTGGACACTTTACAACAAGCATTACTTTGGGTCCAGGGGCGGGTTGATATCTTAGAGCAACAAATGAGACTGTTTTGTGACTGGAATAGCTCTTCTGTCTGTGTTAACCCCCATAGATATAATGGGTCTACTCATACTTGGGACAAAATCAGATACCATTTGCAAGACCTGAAGGGAAGTATGTCTTTAGATACCCTCGCCCTTCAGAATGAGATTGTTCGAGTGTTTAAGGATAAACTCCCAGGAGTTCAGTATGGAAACTTAGCCCAGGGTATTGCGGATGCTTTACAGGGCCTTGATCCGAGGTCATGGTGGCAAAGCATTACCCACGTTCTTGGTAGTGCTGGTATGGCCTTATTGATCATGTTCATTCTATTGGCTATAGGATCCTGCCTCTTTCGGAAAAGAATAGCTAATACTGAGTCTCTGATCCGTCGGAACTATTATGACCTTTGGCGTTTTGTAAACAGAAAAGGGGGAGATGTTGGAATATAGCTCCAAATATTTTAGGTTAATACTGTTGCTGTAGCAGAAACAACTCTTCAAATTGTAATCAAATGAGACCTTTTCTGTTTGTAATTGTTACTCTTTCTATTTCAAATTTTTGTGTTTTTGTAAACAGAAAAGGGGGAGATGTAGGGTAACATTGCTTTGTACTTCTTCCACAAGAAGCTTAGGTCTATCTGGTTACACCCATTAATCTGGTTACACCCATCACAGTGCTCCTGAAGCACTTCCACTTCCATTGTGTTTATCTGTAAACAGTCTTCCCTATGCTCTCCTTCCCACCCAGTTAATCAGCTTTCCCTTTAATCAGACTTTGTTAATTTATAAGATCAGTTTCCCAGAAATCTATGATTTTAGATGTATGAGTGAAATCATACCACAGTGGGAATGCAAGGCAAGCACTCTACACCCTACGCTATCTCTTTGGCCCCATAAAATAAATGTATTCAATAATTGCATTCACTTAATAAAAATACATGAAATTGTGAGAATCCTGTGAGAATCCAGAATAAGCTCAGTTCATGACATCTCAAACCTACAATTAAGTAGCAATATTTAACAGGGGTAAGGAAACTTTTCTCTGCCCGGGGTCATTTAGGTATTTGTAACATTGTTCATAGAACAAACGGTATAGGCCAAGGATACATAGTGTCTGCTCTGTCATGCACCAACGTGAGACCACACGATTCATGGAGCTTACACAGCCCATGAACTGACCTTACTTATCCAAGAGCTACAAGATGGAAGGGAAGACAGATTAAATGAGAAATACATTTGAAATGTGATGTTTGAGCTATTGCTTTGAATAGAAAAAGACAGAGGGGACTAGTAGGCTAAAAGTCATAAAGTTCAGGGATGGAGCAAGTTCAACAGGCTGACCTCATGCTTTGTATGCAGGAGGCTAGGTCCTATCCATGGCACCATGGTTCCCTGAGTACTGCCTACAGTGATCCCCAGACACTGAACTGGGACTAGCCCCTGAGCACCACAGGGTTTGGATCCTCCCCAACACCCTCCTCACACAAGAACTATGAATCTGTTCGGCAGAGGTAGTTGGTTTATTTGGAAACTAAATCCAGATGAAGTCCAAGATCAGACAGATGGTACAAAAGTGCTTGCCTTGCATTGTTGCCAACCCTGACTTGATCTGTAGCACTGCCTGGAAACCCCCAGAATACCACCTGGGGTCAGTCCTGAGCATAAAACCAGGACTAATCCCGGAGTACCTCCAGGTATGGCCCAAACTACTGTCTCACCTGTCTCCCCCAAAAGAAGTTCACATGGAAAAGACAAAAGCATTTCATCGCCCGGGTGGGGAATACAAGAATGGCAGAGAATTGAGTCTGGGTGTGAATAGGAAGGTCTTTTTTCTGCCACTGATAGGTGTGAATGGAATCTGAACTCATCAAAACAGAAGTCAACTGGCCTCGTGACTCATTACTTGTGATCTGTTACCTTTGTCCCCGGTTGTGGGAGAGTTTTATCTCATTTCAAGCTCCAGTGAAAAGAAGTAAAGACAATCATAGTTCTTTTGTTTGGATAGAGTTCTCCTGTGATAGGGAACAGAAGAAATTAGCCGTCTGGTTTGAGATAATGCTTATAGACAGGACATTGTAAAGCTATGTACAACTTAAGGTATTGTGATATTTTTGACATTATGTAAAATAAGTAAAGGCCCTCCCGTTGATCGTCGATTTGCTCGAGCGGGCCCAGTAACGTCTCCATTGGAGACTTTGTTGTTACTGTGTCTGGCATATCGAATACTCTCGGTAGCTTGCCGGGCTCTCCGAGAGGGGCGGAGGAACCGAACTCGGGTCGGCCATGTTGGCCGCTTGTAAGGCGAACGCCCTACCCGCTGTGCTATCGCTCCTCGCCTGCACGGCAGAGCCTATATGCCAAACTCAGATCCTAATATTATGTAAAATAGCTGGAAAAAAAATCCTTTATTTTTATTTGGGGGCAGGGGATATTTCAAGCCATATCTGGTTGTGCTCAGGAGCTACTCCCGACTCTGTACTCGGGAGTCACTCCTGCCAGTGCTTAGAGGACCGTGTGGTACCAGGAATAAAATCTGGCCCTCCTGCATACAAAGTATGCAATCAGCCTCTCTCTCTAGCCCTAACTTCGTTATTTGTAGGCACTGAGGTCTATGAGGATTAAGAGCCTTTCTGAGAACACAAAGTAGTCCTGGTAATCAGCATTAATTCTAGAGTCAGACAAGCCCAGATGAGGCCCAGACCTGCCACTCACTGGTTTGTGGTGTCTGGGCTAAGGATGGCCTCATACACATGACAGGCTGAGTGGTAGAGAGAGAGAGTGAATTGAGTTTGACAGATGGGTAGGCATTCCTGTCAGAGGGAAGGAAGGTAGTCCACAGGGAGTGATGTGATGGGACAAATTGCCTCAGAGGAAGAGGATGCTGGCTGATGTCGAACTAGGAGGACCTAGTTCTGGTGGAAAAGGGAAGAAAAATGCAGGGAAGAGATGGCTGCCCAACCTCTAGAGGAAAAAACTTGACTTTCAGAATTTCTTCTTTTTTGGTAGGGACCGAAAACACACCTGGTTGTGCTCAAGATCTACTCCTGGCTCCATGCACCGCAGGTACCATATGCTGTGCTGGGATCAAACTTTGCCCCCCCCCCCCATCACTTGCAGAGCAAGTGACCAACAGGCTCTGTTATCCTTCCACCCCAGCTTCTAGAGTCATCCCATCCCACACACAGTTCTTTTCTTTTGTAGCAATACTATGGTCAGAGAGGTTGAATGGCTACAAATCCTAGGGAATGTGTCTTTGTCAACAGACTTTTCTGCAGGAAAAAGGAGGCAGGATCCGATTAGTATTGGTCTCTAATAACCCCATCTACTGCATGCTGAAAGTAGACTCTAGACCGAACATGATTGCCACCCAATGCCACAGCACCCAAAAGGAGAGAACAAAAGGGAGTGCCCTGCCACAGAGGCAGGGTGGGATAGGGGATGGGGGGGGGGGGGAAGGATACTGGGATTGGTAGGGGTGGAGAATGGACACTGGTGGTGGGATGGGTACTCAATCATTGTATAACTGAAACCCAAGCACAAAAACTTGTAAGTCTACAACTGTATCTCATGGTGTTTCACTAATTAAAAAAAAATCTACTTCTCCTGTGAGATGAGTGCTTCATTCAATGCCCAACCAGGCTCTTAGAGGGCAAAAGGAATCTGGGTGTGGTCAGAAAACATCATAATTAGTAACTACCATGTCTCAGTATATGCTATCATCCCGTTTTAGAGGGTTTGGGTTTGTTTTTATATTTTGGGCCGCACCTAGTGGTGCTCAGGATTTACCTTTGTCTCTTACACTCAAGGATCACTCATCTAGACTCAGGGACTGTATGGGATGCTGCAGATCAAACCCCAGTCACATGTATGCAAGGCAAGTGCCCTATCTGCTGTATTGTCGTTACAGCCTACTAACTGTTAAAGGTCTTGATTCATTCCACTCTCACCAAAAGTTTATAAACTAAGCACCACTCATTTTTTCTTTTTTTCAGTTTTTTAATAGGTATAAGTGAAGAGAAATGAGTTTTTATGCACAAAAGCCTGTTCATATAACTAGCACCCAAACCATGGAGCAGAAAGATCAGCACCGGCTTGGACTCTGCGACCATCCCGCTCCTAATGCTCCCTGCCAAGCAACCACCACCCTGACTTCGAACAGTGGAGCTTAGTTTGGTTCTTCCGTACAACCTAGTTTCTTAAACTGTGGGTTACAATCATATAGGCAGGATCACAAAGCTGCCTAAAGTCTAAAATTTTGCTTTAAATTTCTTTAAGATTTATCATCAGTAAATGTTTGATTTGTGTACTTAGTTTGTGTATTTATGTATACAGGTTTGTGTAAAAATTTCTTGGGTGAAAACCTGATAGTACAGCAGATAGGGCGCTTGTCTTGCACATGGCAAACGCAGGTTTGATCCCCACACTACTATGGTCCCCTGAACCCTGCCAAGAGCGGTCCCTGAGTGCAGAGCCAGAAATATGCCCTGAGCACAGCCAGGTGTGCCAAAAAATGAAAAATATTTTTACTTGGGTGAGAGTCAGGTGATAGAGCATGAAGTTCTGGGATCAATTTGATTCTTGGTACCACGTGTTTCCCCTTTCCCCGCTACCCCCTCCCTGGAATATCCTGCAATAGTACCTAATGTGACCCTAAAGCAAAGCAAAATGCTAATGTTCTTAGGAAAAATGTTCTATAGTTCTATAGTCTGCAGGTTCTTTAGTTTGCATTACGTAGGTCTGTTAGCATTCTCTTATTGCTACATAATACACTTGACATCTTATTCAGGAACAATTTAATCCCACAAAAAAAAAAAAGAAAAGCCAAAAGTCTGGTACAATAAAATCTTATATGCACCCTTTAGCTAGGACTATTACTGTCAAGGAGAAATTAGGTAACTGGAATTGGGGGATGAGGAGATAGTTCAAAGACAAGATCATGCTTCCTAAGCAGGAGGCTTGGGTTTAACCCCTGACACAGTATGTGGTCCTCTAGTACCACCAGAAACAGCCCTCAAGTATAAACTTGGAGTAGCCCCTGAGCACTATGTAAAACTAGACCAGTCATAACCTTGGGATGAAGTATTGCCTCATTCATTGCTTAGTCATAAGACTGTGGGCAAATCACACGAATTCTCTGAAGTTATTTGTTCATTATTCAGATGAATATAGGACTGGAAAGATAGTTCAGTACAGGAATAGGGCCTTTATTTGCACAAAGCTGACCTGGGTTTGATCCCTGGTACCACATATAGTCCCCAAGCACATCCAGGATTGATATCTAAGCACAGAGACAGGTTACATCTTTTTGTTGTTGTTGCTATTATTATTATTATCGTTATTATTATTACTGAATCACCATGAGATACAGTTACAAAGTTATGATTTAATTTCAGTCTTACAGTATCCCAACACCCATTTCTTTTTTTTTTTTTTTTTTTTTTTTTTTTTTTTTCCCCTTTATTTTATTTTATTTTTTTTAAAGTTGTAGGTTTACAATTTTTTGTGCTTTGGTTTCAATTATACAATGATCAGATACCCATCCCTCCACCAGTGCCCATTTTCCACCACCATGGATAATATCCCTCCCACCCCCATCCCCCCATCCCCCCGTCTCTGTGGCAGGGCAATCCCCTGTGTTCTCTCTCTCCTTTTGGGTGTTGTGGTCTGCAAAAGAGGCATTGAGTGGCAAACATGTTCAGTCCATAGTCTACTTTCGACATGCATCTCCCCTCCTGGGAGGATCCTCCAAACATCCTTTATTTGGTGCTCCCTTCTCTATCTGAATAGCCCTTTCCTCTAGGATACCAGACTGGCCTCTAAGTTATGGAGTAATCCTCCTGGTGCTGATCTCAGCTATTCTTGGGTATTAATCTCATACTTTGTTACTTTATATCCCCCAGATGAATGCAATCTTTCTATGTCTATCCCTCTCTTTCTGACTCATTTCGCTTAGCATGATACTTTCCATATTGTACCACTTGTATGTAAATTTCATGACTTCATCTTTTCTAAGAGCTACATAGTACTCCATTGTGTAGATGTACCAAAGTTTCTTTAACCAGTCATCTGTTCTTGGGCATTCAGGTTTCTTCCAGTTTCTGGCTATTGTAAAGAGGGCTGCAATGAACAAACAAGTGCAGATGTCACTTCGACTATACATTTTTGCCTCTCTGGGATATATTCCCAAGAGTGGTATTGCTGGGTCAAATGGGAGCTCAATTTCTAATTTTTTGAGAATCGTCCATACTGTTTTCCAGAAGGGCTGAACCAGTGGACATTCCCACCAACAGTGAAGGAGTGTCCCTTTCTCGCCACATCCACGCCAGCATCGGTTGCTTTTGTTCTTTTGAATGTGGGCCAGTCTCTGAGGTGTGAGATGGTATCTCATTGTGGTTTTGATCTGCATCTCCCTGATGATTAATGATGTAGAGCATTTTCTCATGTGCTTTTTTGCCATTCGGATTTCTTCTTTGAGAAATTTTCTGTTCATTTCATTGCCCCATTTTTGGATGGGGTTGGATGTTTTCTTCTTGTGGAGTTTAACCAGTATTTTGTATATCCTGGATATCAACCCCTTGTCAGATGTGTATTCGGTGAATATCCTTTCCCATTCTGTAGACTGTCTTTGTATTTTGGTCCCTGTTTCTTTGGAGGTGCAGAAGCTTCTTAGTTTAAGATAGTCCCATTTATCTATCTCTGTTTTCACTTGCTCGGCCAGTGGCGTGGCATCTTTGAAGATACCATTAGCTTCAATGTCATGGAGGGTTTTGCCAACTTTATCTTCAATGTACCTTATGGTTTCTGGTCTGATGTTGAGGTCTTTAATCCATTTTGATCTTACTTTTGTACATCCAACACCCATTTCTTAACCAGCGTACATTTCCCTGCCACCAATGTTCTGTTTCTCCCTTGACTCTGAAGACTGCCTCTATGGCTGACACTTTTCCCTCTCTTTTGTGTTCCTCTTTTCCTTCTAGAAACTGTAGTTTGCGATGGGAGTAAATCTTGACCACAGCCAGATGTGACCCTTAAATAAAACAAACCAATCAGTGTGAAATTCCCCATTCCATCATTGAGTTTCCAGACTGTTGTTCAGCTCAAACATAAAGAATATGTGTAAGTGCTAAGAGGAAAGTGATGGTGCTCAAAACACAGCAGTTTCAGATGCAGTGTCTGGGTCTCCGGCCCCATCCTGACTGGGTAGGTCTATCCTAGAAAGCAGGGTGCTTAGCAAGCCCCCCATGCAGGTTCAGATCCTTTAGTTCTTTGAGCACAGTACCCTGACTGGTTTTTTAGTTCTCTGCAAAAACACTTGTGTAGAAAAAAGGTTCTTAAAGTGGAGAGAGCACCAGAATCATTGAATCTCACCCTTTTTCTTTCTGTGACCCTCCACCTTCTGTTCTTCCTTTCTGCCTGAGGCCACTGTCCTAGTGGCTGGCCATCAAATCTCATACTATGGCTCTCTACTTACTCCATTCTCTTTTGTGACACCTTTGGAATATTTTGGGGGGCCAGGGAATGGCATATTCAGCCCTCTCTCCAGTTGAAAAAGGCTTTTTCCGAGCACTTGGATGTTGTTCTTGTCCTTCACCCCAACTTCTCAGGAAGCTGAAGGAGTGGAAGGTGCAGAAACTAGTGGGTTTCATTCCTCAGTGGGCTTGAGGAGTCAGACTTTAAGCTTAGTGCCTGTAAATGCTCTCCTTCAAAAGCGCAGAAAAGCAAAAGGAAGCTTGCTCTTTCTCAAACCTATGACTCAGGGGTTTACAGCAGAAAAAGAAAATAAAGGGCCTTTGTAGGTGAAAGGGCAAGAATCTCTTGCAAAATAGGAGGTCAGATCAGTGCGTAATGAAAAACACACCACCATTACTCAAAATCCAGTACATTGCAGCTGTGTTACATCAGGGCAGGGGTGGCTTAAGAAGAAAGACCAAATACCCCTTACCAGTCTTGCTGGATTGCCAAAAAGAAAAGGAAAAAATGGAATCACTTGATTGCTTAAGCACTGAAGACATTTCACGGGGGAAAAAACAAAAGTTAACCTGACTTTTTAGTTTTAACTTCCTAACATTTAATTGTTGCTTTAGTGCTATATTTTACTTGTTCCCTTTTCTTTTTGTTTTTTTAGGCCACACCCGGCTCAGGGATTGCTCTTGGCAGGGTTCAGGGGATCATATGTGGTGTGGGGATTGAACTTGAGTCCACTGCACCCAAAGGCACCTTATCCGCTGTACCATCATTCTGGTCCCAGTGCTGATTTTATTTTCCATTACCTGCTATCTTGTTGGTGGACAGATGAGGGAAGGAAGGCAATACTGTAAATTGTTTTCTTAGTGTGGGTCCCTAGAGTTATTGATTAGTGGTGAATAAAAGGTAAAGGTAAAGGTCATCCCGTTGTTCATCGATTTGCTCGAACGGGCCCAGTAACGTCTCCATCGTGAGACTTTGTTGTTACTGTGTTTGGCATATCGCATACATCACCAGTAGCTTGCCAGGTTGGGCTCTGCTCTGCGGGCGAGATACTCTCGGTAGCTTGCCGGGCTCTCCGAGAGGGGCGGAGGAATCGAACTCGGGTGGGCCATGTTGGCTGCGTGCAAGGCAAACGCCCTACCGCTGTGCTATCGCTCTAGCCCAGAGTGGTGAATAAAGACTCCATTTTCACTGGGCTAGTTGGAGTTTTAAATAGAACAATCCGTGTTCCTAGAACACTAATTAATAATTAATAGTGGAGGGGATGGCCTCTGAGGGTTTTCAGGAATCAAAATCCATAGTTTGACAAAGCCAGTTGTCTGGTTCCTGCTCCAGCGCCAATCTCTCCACATTACAAAGCAAGCACAAGCCGGCTCCAGCCCTCTAAGGACCTCCGGATTGTCCAGTCTACTTTACCTGATACTTCTGTAGGTGCCTGGGGTGTATGTGGGGGGCGGGGCAGAGGTTTGAGGCAAATTCACCTGGAGACCCCTCCCTCACACACCCAGAACGGGAGAGGTTCAGGGAACTTCTACAGACCTTGCATAGGCTCCAAATCCCTGCATTTCATCTCAGAGTAAGCTTATAAATTTTTTGGGGGGTGGTGAGGGGGCTCTTGATCCACACCCGACTGTGTTCAGGGTTTACTCCTGGCTCTGCGTGGATCACTCCTGGTTAGGGGATTCGGGGGGACCATACAGGGAGCCGAAGATCAAACCTAGGGCAAACGCCCTACCCGCTGTACTGTCGTTCCAGCCTTTAACTTTTTCCCTCTCTCCCCCACCCCCCCAAAAGCGTGATCTACAACTGAAAAATTGATATTGGCCCACGTATCTAATAAGCATTAGCAGGTATCATCCAGGAGCGTTTGGGTTTAAGTTTTACTAAGGAAAAAAGGAGGGGTGGGGTGGGGGGAAGGGAGGTGGGGGCGGGGAAGCCAACCCACGATATTCTATTCCGAGGTCCTTTCTAAAAATTCCGACTCAACTTTAACCCAGAAACGTATTTAAGGTTTGACTTTAAAGTCAGAAGGGCAGTGGAAACCTCCTGGGGTTAAACTTTCACACACCAACCAAAAATTTATTTGCTAAAAATAACTGTCTAGAAGCGAGGCTCGGCGACTGCCTTGTGCAAAACCCTCAATTCCGCCCGGGCGCTTCTGGGCAGTTTCTTGGCGGTGAGCCTCGAACCCTAACCCCGGAGGAACCCCACCCTGGAAGCGGGCCGCGGGGAGGGGTGACTCGCCCGCTGCCCGAGGCGGTTCCGTGCCCCCGGGCGAGGGTCACGTGCGGGGGGGGGCGGGGCGCGCACCGTATATAGTTGGGTGGCGGGGCCGGGAACTCAGAGCGCCCGGGTTCGGGAAGACAGAGCCGTATTGGACTCGCGCACCTCCGGCCAGGCTACAGCTGCTGCGGGTCAGTGTCCCGGCTGGTACCCTGCAGGGCCGAGTTGGGGGAGCTCCAGGAGATCGCGGCGGGTGGGTGAGATCGCTCTGGCCGTCTTGGGGCTCAAGGCGGGGCACTGGCCTCTCTCTGGGTTGCCAGAGGGGTCCGGGCCAGGCTGGGCGCTGGCCTCTCTCTGGGTTGCAAGGGGTCCGGGCCAGGCTGGTAAAAACGGGTGTCCCCTAGCCCCTGCTGGCGACCCTAGTCTTGCTGGCTGCGGCGTCTGTTGTGCCAGCCGCTGTAGTGCTATTGGGGCATCTTGGTGGGGTTGGCTGGGTGCCGGGCTCCCGGAGCATTAAAAAAAAAAAAAAAAAAAAAAAAAGGAAAAGCATAAAAATCATCGAGGTGGGGAGCCGTGAGGGGCAAGGGGCGGGGTGCTGCGGTCCTGGCGCGTGACTTCCGCCTTCCGGGCTGCGCGGGTCTTTAACGCCTTCCCAGAGGGGCTGCGGGGACCCTTGGTGGCCGGACGGCGAGCTGTCGGGCCCAGGAGCGGAGCCCCGCGGCTCCACAGGTGCTTTGGCAGTTTCGGTTTGCTTCGGTTTATGTGCCACACCTCGAAGTGGCCCCGCGTTGTCTCCAGCTGTGCTCTGCCCACAGTGCGGTTTTGGGGACGGAACACGGGTCTCCTTCGCTCCAGCTCTCTGAGCAATGGACCAGTGAGGAGATTTAATTTTTATTTGGCGGGGTGGGCACACCCGGTGGTGCCCAGGGCTCACTCCTGGTTCTGTACTCAGGGATCACCCCTGGTAGGGCTGGGAGGACCATCTGGAGGCATGGGGGGGGGGGGGTCCGAACCAAGGTAGGCTGAGTGCAAAGCAAATGCCCTAGCCTCTGTTCTGTTGCTCCAGGTCCCTCCTCCCCTCCCCATTTTTTTTTTCCTTTTAAAATATGTGGATCCAAAGGGGCTGGAGAGAGATAGCACATGGGTAGGACACTTGCTTTGCATACCACACACCCAGGTTTGATTCCAGGCACCATATCTGGTTCCTGGAGCCTCATTGGGGCCACACCCGCAGTGCTGGGGAGTGGGAGCAGCCATATATATGGTGCCTGTTCTCTTCCTCTTCTGTGGGGACACTGAATTTACCTTTAAAAGCCTCCAGAAATCTAATTCCTTCCTGCCACACCTTCATTTGTGTTCAGTCTCTCTAAAGGATTTTAAGTCCGTTCATAAGGAAGGAATAAATGATTTACCAAGTGTGACAAAGACATAGTTTTAAGTGTCTTGATGTTTTCTGTACGAAATCTCTTTCCTTTTAGCTTGGATTTGAACTGATTACCATCATGGTGAGCAGGGTAGTCCTTTTCAAGTGGCATTTGGTGGAGAAACAGGACAAATACATCAACAACTGTTGCTTTTCCCTTGGGAGCCTTTTTCTCTGGGAAGTTTGGAACTTTCTATTCCAAGGTGTTGGCAGGGCTGGGGAAAGCTTATGCAAGACTATAGGGGCAGGAGAGATAGGATACCAGGTAGGGTGCATGCTTTGCTCCCTGCCATCTTGGTCCGATCCCCAGCACTCCATAAGGTCCCATGAGAGTCTCAGGAGTAATTCCTGAGCACTAGTGGGTGATGGTCACAGAACAAAACCAAAAAGAGTACATTTACCAAGTCAGGAATTTTTCTCCACTAGAAATTAGCATTTGCTCATGCTGGAGAATAACTTGAGAATGTCTTATTCAAGTGTCCTGAAGTAAGTTTCTCTTCCACAGATTTCCTCCTTTGCCAGCAAGAAAAATGGCATCCGTTGCAGTAGAGCCACAGCCGGTATGTATCTCTAATAACTGTTTCTTGATTTCTTTTCCTGCCATGTGCTTTGAGATGCTAACCTTCCCCCCGCCCCACTTGGTTGCAGAGTGTGGTGACCAGGGTGGCCAACCTCCCCTTGGTCAGCTCCACGTATGACCTAGTCTCCTCAGCTTACATCACTACCAAGGATCAGCACCCCTACCTGAAATCTGTGTGTGAGATGGCAGAGAAGGGCGTGAAGACCATCACCTCCGTGGCTGTGACGAGCACTCTGCCCATCATCCAGAAGCTAGAGCCACAGAGTAAGTTCTGAGTTACCCCTCAAGATTGTGGTCAAGGGATGTATTGGTGTGTGAGGCTGGCTTGCGTGTGGCGAATGCCAGCCAATATCCTGAACACACAGTAGAGTCAAGTCAGGAAGTCCTCAGCCTTCCCGAGAAACATGCTGCCTTTACCTGGAAACTGCTAGTGACCTTCTTTGTACTAAAATGAGGATTATGGGGCTGGAGCAATAGTACAGAAGGTTGGGTTTTTGCTTTCCACGTGGCTAAACCAGGGTTCAATCCCCGGCATCCCCGATGGTCCCCCAAGAACCATCAAAAGTGACTCCTGAGTGCAGAGCCAGGAGTAATCCCTGAGCATCACTAGGTGTGACACTCCACCCAAATAAATAAATAAGGATCATGTTTGGAACCATTGAAGGTATTCCTGATACTTGAAATCCCTCCAGAGATCCATCTGTAGGACAGATCTCTCAGGGGACTCAGTGCATGCTTTTGCCTTGAGAGAGCCAGATTTAATCCCTAAGGACAACATGATCCCCTGGGTATTAACAGTTCTGAGCTGGGAGTAGCTCCTGAGCACACTGGCTATGGTTTAGAAACTAAAGGACCAAACAAGCCCCTCAGAGATTACTCAGTATTGGCATATGCCTCAGAGTAAAGTTGAGGGGTCATATGATAACTCATGCACACAAGTTGTGTGTTTAGTCACATCCTCTGGCAAGGTTGAGATTTTAGTTCGTTTCTTTCTCCCCCTCCCCCTAACAAAGGATGGCTGAGGCAACTATTAACAATAAATTCATTTGAGAAATAGCAAAATTAGTCTCTAAAGAGTTTTTATAATTGCAAAAGATTATATTTTATTCAGTCCCTGGTGCCACATGGTACCCCAAGCGCAGAATTAGGAGTAGCTTTCCCAGCTGGGTGTGGCTCCAGTCCCATCCCCAAATATATAAAAATTAAAAGTGGGAACAACCCAGATACATTAGAGCATCTATTAAAACATAATAAAAAAATAAGAATAATATCTGGGCCTTCTTAGGGAGAGTCAGGATTCTGTTAGCATACTGTTTCCCAGTGATAACCCAAAGGTATCATTCTTTTTTTTTTTTTTTTTTTTTTGGTTTTTGGGTCATACCTGGCAATGCACAGGGGCTACTCCTGGCCCATGCACTCAGGAATTACTCCTGGCGGTGCTCGGGATATGGGATGCTAGGAATAGAACCCAGGTCGGCTACGTGTGAGGCAAACGCCCTACTCTCTATGCTATCGCTCCAGCCCCCAAACGTACCATTCTTTACTGAATTAAATGCATAGGGATTTAAACAGGCATAGAAAGAGTACTTCTGAGAATTTTCAGGTTGCTTATTCCCTGAAAGAAGTTTCAGGTGAAGACAAACATCTTTCATCATGAACTTTAGGTGCCAATTGATGAGGAAATTGTGTTTGTGTTTTGTTTTGTTTTGTTTTCTCTCTTGAGGAAGTTGTTTCTTAGCCAGCTTCCTATCTGGCCTGTCACTGCCTCCACCTGCTATTCCCTGAATCCCTTTATTTCCCTGTCATAAGACGATTAGCAGAAACTTGTCCAACCAGTTACCCTTATTGTCCGAGTAAGAGGAACTAGGAAATGAAGAGCAACTTATCTGTTTCTTAGAATCAGGCTTAATGAGTGTCCCTTCTTTACTCTTAACACTTTCTCTATTTGTGATTCTTCTAGTTGCAGTTGCCAATACTTATGCCTGTAAGGGGCTGGACAGGATTGAGGAAAAACTCCCTATTCTGAATCAACCAACAGATCAGGTAAACATGGAATAATAGTGTTGAGGCTAGCCACCTCACATTTTTTTGTTTATTTTTTTATGTTGTCATTTTTATTTCATTATATACAAATGCTTGTCATTATATACAAGTTGTCATTGCATATAATTTTTTACAGTGGTACAACAATATTGTAACCTCAAGTATTTTAATGTTCTTTGTAGCACAGGCTGTATATACCATGAATAGGAAGTATTTATTTGTTTCCTTAACCTAGATGCATTTCTAAAAGCATTCTGGCCACTCCCTTTTATCCTGAACCACTTGCCATGTTATATGTACAGAGATGAATGAGTAATTTTTGGACCAAATGCATTCATTTTTATTTATATTGGGTTTTCGGACAACACCTGGTGATGTTCAGAGGCTGTCTCATGCTTGGTGTTTAGGAGTGGCCCATGACTGTGCTCAGCGGACTATACTGGTCCTGGGGATCAAACCAGTCTTGGCTGCATGTAAGGCAAGCAGCTTACACACCACATATTAGCTTGCTGGCCCTGAGTGCTATAAATTTATGGCATTGTCTCTGCAGATGAAATTTCCCAAATAACTGATTCCCTTGTTTTTGGTAAGTGGTATGTAGAAGCTTTTCTCACTTGCTTTTTGTAGTGTTGGTACCATCACCTAGCATTAGATGTCTAGCCAATATTGACTAAAATAATAGACTCATCCGTCTTGGTGAAGCTTTGTCCTAGAACTTTATTGTAAATTAAAATACAGCATGGCACAAAAAGGTATGTTAAGGAAAACAGAATCATGCCTTTCATCTCTAAATAGACAAGTTTTGTGTTTAGTCTATAGAATGTGAAATCCTCTCTTTTTTGAGGGGGGCAGGGTGCCATATCTGGCAGTGCTCAGGCTAACTCCTGGCTCTGTGCTTTGGGATCACTCCTGGAGGTGGTGGGTGACCATAAAGCGTTCTGGGGATCAACCTGGGTCAGACAAGTGCAAAGCAAGTGCTGTATTTGCTGTCCTATCTCTCCAGTCCCAGACTGGTGTTTTTGGAGAGATCTCTGAGGGAGAGCTTGCTGGCTGATCATCTGGCAGGATGGTGAACTGGCTTCTGTGTTGGTCTTGGGACTCTGCACCATTATAAATGGCAGTATCTAAATTTGTGCTCTCAGTGAGCCGCATTCTTGCCTGAGATGCTCTGATTATAAAGCATATTAAGGTAGAAAATTCTCCAGAATCCCTTTAACTTATTACAGGTTCAGCTAGGTATTTCTTGTTTGTTTGTTTGTTTTGTTTTTTAATGAGTGGCTGGAGTGGGTAGGGCTCTTGCCTTGCATGCGACTGACCTGGATTTGATCCCCAGCACCCCTAAACTCCACTCGAGTGATCCCTGAGTGCAGAACCAGGAATAATCTCTGAGTACTACTGGATATGGCACAAAAACTAAGTTTGAGAAATGGAGGATTTTAAAAGAAATATGTGGGGCTGGAGCTATAACACAGCAGGTAGGGCATTTGCCTTGCACGTGGCGAAGCCAGGTTCGATTCCCAGCATCCCATATGGTCCTCCAAGCACTGCCAGGAGTAATTCCTGAGCCAGGAATAACCCCTGTGCATAGCCAGGTGTGACCCAAAAAGCAATAAATAAATAAATAAATGAAAGAAATTTATGTGCTTTATTTGCTCCTCTAACAAGACTTGCAGGTGGCAGATAGGGCAGAGACACCTGATGAGGAAATTAAGGTTCAGTAGCATTGAGTGACTTGCCCAAAACCTAAAGCTAGAGAGTGAGCAGACTGAATTCTTTTAAATCTGCACCTATTCCACCTAAGACCTTTAAAAAAGATAGATATGTATCTGTGCTCATGTTTTTCACCAGCCAAGGTGTCTATCTGCTCTTGTACCTGTAGGTTGTTGCCAACGCCAAAGGTGCTGTGACTGGGGCAAAAGATGCTATGACAGCTACTGTGACCGGAGCCAAGGAGTCTGTGACCAGCACAATTACGGAGGTGATGGATAAGACCAAAGGAGCAATGACTGACAGTGTAAATAAAACCAAGTCTGTGGTCAATGGCAGCATCAATACGGTCTTGGGAAGTCGGATGATGCAGCTGGTGAGCAGTGGTGTAGAAAATGCCCTCACCCAGTCAGAGCTGCTGGTAGACCAGTACCTCCCTCTCACCGAGGAAGAATTAGGTAATTGGATGTTTGTCTTGAAATGATATCCTTTTATTTTCACATATCTGGGGGTGGAGGGCACATTCTGTGGTGCTGTTGCTGGTTCTGTGAGCAGAAGTGACCTCCGGTGATGCTCGGGACCCGATGTGGTCCTGAACCAGGGCCAGCCATATGCAAGGCAAGTGCTTTAATTCTTGCTCTCTCTGTGGCCTCATATTTGACTTCTTGTTTGTTTGTTTTTCCATGCTCAGGGTCTCCTTGCTCAGTGATCACTCCTGGAGGTTCTCAGGGAACTTTATGTAGTGCCAGAGATAAAACCAGGGTTATGGCCAAAGCAGTCCCATGGAAGGCAAGTCCTTAATTCCTGGGTTATCTCTCTGGTCCAAATAGCAAGCTTTTTAGAAGCAACTTCATTTTCATATTTTTTAAAGACCAAAAGCAGGGCCTGAGAGATAGTTCAGCGAGTTAAGGGCATACTTTTGTATGCAGGAAGCCTGGCTTCAATCCCTCCTGCTTCATAGTCCCCCAAGCACCTCTGGGAATGATTTCTGAGCACTGAGAATTGCTGGATGAGGCCCCCAAATAAAAAATAGGGGCTAGAGCGATAGCACAGCAGGTAGGGTATTTGCACGTGGCCGACCCGGATTCGATTTCCAGCATGCCATAGGTCCCCCAATCACTGCCAGGAGTAATTCCTGAGTGCATGAGCCAGGAATAGCCCCTGTGCAACGCCGGGTGTGACCCAAAAAGCAAAAACAAACTAAAAAAAGGGACTGGAGAGATAGCACAACTAGGAGTGATACCTGAGTGCAGAGCCAAGAGTAAGCCCTGAGCATCAGCTGCCTGTGTGACCCCAAACAGAACAAACAAATGAAAAAAAAAAAACAAGCCCACCTAAACACAAAACAAACAAAAAATAACTGAACAAATAACCTTGCATTCACTAAGCATTCACCAAGAAAATTCATTCTAAGTGTGTAGAATTGCTGAACCATTACCTTAATTCAGTTTTAGAGTTGGTTTTTTTTCTTTTTTTTTTATCACCATAAAAGAACCTTTATGTGTACCTGTAGTCAAATTCTAATTCTCCCTCAGTCCACTACTATCTTTTTGTCTTTTTTGACAGTGAACTGTAGTAAGTTTTTGAACTTGCTATATGAAGGAGCAGTTAGCCTTTGAGTAGGATTTTCTGTGACTGACTTGGCTTTAATGGGATGCATTATAGACCTGTTAAACATTTAGTGCCGAGTACTGGGTGGCCCAGTACCTCACTCTAGGTGAGAAGAGATGTGTAGATGAAAATGTCAGATAGAGTGGTAAGTTCTGAAGAGTCAAGCCCAACAGGGGGCCAGAGTGATATTACAGCAGATAGGTCATTTGTCTTATATGCGGCTGACCTGGGTTCGATCCCCAGCATCCTAAATGGTCCCCTGAGCCCACCAGGAGTAATTATTGAGCACTGCTGGGTCTGGCCCCCAAACCAAAAAGCTAAAAAAAAAAACAAAAACCAACCCAAAAGCCCAATAGCAGACATAGCTATGAAACATTGATGCGTACTTACTAAGTGGGTAGGTAGAAGGAGGGGAATCTATGTTTGAGTCTAGGCCTTACAGAGTTCTTCCCCCACCCCTCTTCTTACTTCAGAAAGAGAAGCCAAAAAAATGGAAGGATTTGAAACGGTTCAGAAGCCGAGCTACTATGTTAGACTGGGATCCCTGTCGACCAAACTCCGCTCACGTGCCTACCAGCAGGCCCTTGGCAGGGTTAAGGAGGCGAAGCAGAAAAGCCAGGAGACCATTTCTCAGCTCCACTCCACTGTTAACATGGTGAGTAAAACTTCAAGTTAGGAACTGAGTTCATTTGTCTTGAGGGATGAGATAAAACGGAAACATGAGAGTCCGTGGGGCCTGAGCGACAATGCAATGGGTATGGTTTGCCTTCCATGTGGCTTATCTCATGTGGTAGCCTGAGCCTGCTGTGAGTCATTCCTGAGGAAAGAGACAGAAATAAGCCCTGAACATTTCCAAGTGTGGCACAAAAATAAAAACGAAAACAAAAAAAAAACAAAACAAAACATGAAAGTCCATAATTTTATTTTATTTTATTTTATTTTTGCTTTTTGGGTCACACCCAGTTATTCCTGGGTCATGCACTCAGGAGTTACTCCTGGCGGTGCTTGGGGGACCCTATGGGATGCTGGGGATTGAACCTGGGTTGGCCGCGTGCAAAGCAAACGCCCTACCCATTGTTCTATCATTCCAGACCCGAAAGTCCATAATTTTAATCTTACGTTATGAGCAACCCAATGGAAAAATGGATAAAAGACTATCTAGACAACCCAGGAATGAGAAGTATAAATAGCCTGAACAGATGAGATCATGTTACTCTTACTCTGAGGCGTCAACTTACACTTAACTCTCCAGCCCCGTTACTCTGCAGAGCTTGGCACTGTTGACGCCCTCCCATGTAGAGGCAGGGGTGTGTTCTGGGCTTCTGAAGAATTCAAGAGACTCCACTAAGAAAATTACAAACACACCTATGTCTCCAGCAAGTTTATTTCTTTCAAAATTTATCCTGCAGGCTTTGTATATTTGTTCAGAGTTGCAAAAGACTATGAGCAATGTAGGTCAGTTGAGAGGAAACAAATTAAGTTGATACATCACAAAGGATTACTGTGTAGTCCTTATGGATTGCCAAGTTACAGAACAGTATGCACTGGACTCTCATAAATGAGAAACGGGTTTCTTGGGGCCTGAGCAATAGTACAGCTGTGCACAATGTTTGCCTTGCAAGCTGCTGACCCAGGTTCGATCTCCAGTACCTCATAGTGTTCCCCAAGCCTGCCAAATGATCCCTGAACATAGAGCCTGAGTACTGCCTGGTGTAGCCCCCCGAACCAAAACAAACAAAAAATCAAAGGTTTCTTCCCAGAGAGGAAATAGGTTGCTGGCAGCAGGAAGAAGAAAGTTTTTGTCTTTAATCTCTTTAGCACTTTAACTTAAATTTTGCACATATACATATCAAATTTCAGTTGCTCTATCTGTCTTAAAGTGGAGGGAAATTGGGTGACAGTGGTGTAAGAGTTAAATACAGGCAGTAAAAACTTTGTGACTACTTGTTTTACTTACATGTATTGGTAATGAATAGTAATGATGGCAGGGTTAAAGCTCTTTTATTTTTTTCAGGGCTGGAGCAATAGTATAGCAGGTAGAGCGTTTACCTTGAACATAGCTGACCCATGTTCAATTCCCAGCATCCCATATGGTCCCCTCAGCACCGCCAGGAGTAATTCCTGAGTGCAGAGCCAGGAGGAACCCCTGTACATTGCTGGGTGTGACCCAAAAAGAAAAAAAAACTTATTTTTTCCTTTTTTTTGGTCACACCTGGCAATGTTCAGGGGTTCCTCCTGGCTCTGCACTCAGGAATTACTCCTGGCGGTGCTCAGGGGACTATATGCCAGAGATTGAACCCGGGTTGACCTCATGCAAGGCCAACCCCTCCCCGTTATACTATTGATCTGGCCCCCGATTCTCTTTAAACTCTTAAGGAAAATTCTTGGTTTTGAGGTAAGATTTACATCAGAGATCCAAGAACAGGCTGACAGGAATGTCTGACTATTTTATTCCTCTGTCTTATTCCAATGTATTCCAGATTGAATTTGCCAGGAGGAATGTGCACAGTGCAAACCAGACGCTCCAGGGCGCTCAGGATAAGCTCTATCTCTCCTGGGTAGAGTGGAAGAGGAGCATTGGCTATGATGATACAGATGAATCCCATTGTGCTGAGGTAAGATAGCCATCAGTGTAGTTTCTCATGAGGTCTCTTCCGTGTCCCCTTATTCTTCTTAAACAGTTATCAGAAGTTCCAGTGAGGAGGGGCTGGAGAGATAACACAGTGGGTAGGGCGTTTGCCTTGCACGCGGCTGATCCGGGTTCGATTCCCAGCATCCCATATGGTCCCCTGAGCACCACCAGGAGTAACTCCTGAGTGCAGAGCCAGGAGTAACTCCTGTGCACTGCCAGGTGTGACCCAAAAAGCAAAAAAAAAACAAAACAAAACAAAAAAAACAAAAAAACAAGAAGTTCCAGTGAGGGGCCAGACAGCAAATGCCTAGCGTGAGGGAGGCCTGGATTCTATTCCCAGTATCACATGGACCCCTGAGCACTACTGGGCTTGTCCCCAAGCACAGAGCCAGGAGTAGCCAGCCCCTAAGCACCAGCCTAAGAAACAAAATAATACTAACAATAAAGTTCGAATAGTCCTTTGAAATTTTATGTTGCATTTTATGTTATGGAAGACCAAAATGTCAGTAACTATATCTAACCCCCTATGGATTGGCACACAGCCACTAGTGAGCGATAGCTAAATGAGAAACACTGGCCTAGCCCTCATAATGGGTATGGACTAGTCCTATAAGTATTTTTACTGGTGCCATTTTTAATTTTTTTTCCTTTCTTGGTCACACCTGGCGATACACAGGGGTTACTCCTGGCTCCAGCCCCAATGTTTTTGTTTTGGGGCTTGAACCAGCACCATCAGTGTTACTCACAGCTTTATGCTCAAGTGACCACGTGGTGCCAATAATCAAACCTGGGTCTCCTGCATGTGAAGCATGAGCGCAGCCCATTGAGCTGTTTCCTTTGTCTAAGAGGATGAACTGGTGTTTTTGTTTGTTTGTTGGGCCACACCCAGCTGTGCTCAGGGTTTATACCTGGCAGTACTCAGGGAACCATATGAAATGCTAGGGATTGAACCCAGTTCAGCCAAATGGTAGGCATTTTACCTACTGTACTATCTCACCAGCCCCAAGAGGATCAGGTGTTTTAAAGTCTTTGGCACTGGTTCAAATCCCCACTCTGATTTCCCAGTGGTTAACTGGGGTGGATTACTTAAAACTCTTAGCTATGTTTCTTACAGTGAAGTGTGAATAATATACTACTGTACTTAAGGCTGTAAGGATATTTTTTTTTTAAGTGAAAAAAATCTAGGGCCAGAGAGATTTTTTCAGTGGACTGGAATGAGGTCAGAGTTAATTCTTGGCACCATAGAAGTAGATGTCTCCTTCACATTACCAGGAGTGAGGACTGCCATGAGTGACCCTGAGCTCAGTGTCAGACGTAGCTGCTCAGTATGGCTCAAAGACCAAAAAAAAAAAAAAATTTTTTTTTAAGTGAAAGAGGGATGGAACGATAGCACAGAGGGTAGGGTGTTTGCCTTGCACGCAGCCGACCCGGGTTCGATTCCCAACATCCCATGTTGTCCCCTGAGCACCGCGAGGAGTGATTCCTGAGTGTATGAGCCAGGAGTAACTCCTGTGCATTGCCAAGTGTGACCCAAAAAGAAAAAAAAAAAGTGAAAGAATACACACACTTAATTTAACCAGCTGGCTTTCATTGAATTAATTCTTTTGTAACATTCTTAGAGCCACTGTTAATTCTTAAAACTTGTTTTATTTTTAGCACATCGAGTCACGTACTCTTGCTATTGCCCGGAACCTGACTCAGCAGCTGCAGACAACGTGCCACACCCTCCTGTCCAACGTGCAGGGGTTACCACAGAACATCCAGGATAAGGCCACTCACTTGGGGCTGATGGCTGGCGACATCTACTCCGTGTTTCGCAATGCGGGCTCCTTTAAAGAGGTGTCCGAGAGCCTCCTCACTTCTAGCAAGGGGCAACTGCAGAAAATGAAGGAGTCTTTAGATGATGTGATGGATTATCTTGTTAACAACACGCCTCTCAACTGGCTGGTAGGTCCCTTTCATCCTCAGCTGACCGAGTCTCAGAATACTCAGAACCAAGGGGAGGTGGCCAGCACCGACTAGGAGACTCAGCAACCTGAGAACATACATATTAAGCCTGCTGCTGTCACAGTGCCTGACACCTGGTCAACGGCTGTTACCATGAAATTGATCTGCTAGGCAACTCTGAATTGGGGAAGCAGCTAGCTAGAAAAGAAGATTCTCCATGGTAGACCTCCTCCACCTTTAGAGCTCTAACGAAGCAGATGAGTTCTGTAGCTTACCTGGGTGATAAGAAGAGTGTGCTAGGTTAGTCAGAGCCTAGCCAGGACTCACGCACTCCGGCATGTTTTATAGTCTAGTTCTGTTGCAAATGTTGCGTTGTTTGTGTTGAATACAAACTACACGCATGGTATCAGCTGGTGCCTGCCCCAGTTGGGCTTCACCGCCAGTTTTTCTCACTGTGCTTGGTTGTGCGACTTGAGGTTTTTATTTTTCATAAGGGAATGCCCCCCCTTTGCATTCAATAAAACTCACTGCAGAATAGATTGGTTTTATGCTGTGTGTTCCACGTGCTTTGTGTGCTGTTTTCATTGGGCTGCTTAACCCCCTGACAGGGTTATTGATAAATTCATGTACATCGCATTCATTCTGGTTAACCCACTGGAGAATTTGACAGTGTTAATATTGGAAGACAAATGAAAAGGAGAGTGTGTGATAATAGGTTTTTAGAATGGAGGGCTGGAGCGATAGCACAACAGGTAAGGTGCTTGCCTTGTACACAGCCAACCCGGGTTTGATACCCAGCATCCCATATGCCCCCTGAGCACAGTCAGGCATGATTCCTGAGTGCAGAGCCAGGAGTAAAGTAAAGTAAAGTAAAGGCCCTCCCGTTGATCGTCGATTTGCTCGAGCGGGCCCAGTAACGTCTCCATTGGAGACTTTGTTGTTACTGTGTCTGGCATATCGAATACTCTCGGTAGCTTGCCGGGCTCTCCGAGAGGGGCGGAGGAATCGAACTCGGGTCGGCCATGTTGGCTGCTTGTAAGGCGAACGCCCTACCCGCTGTGCTGTGTGGCCCCAAAACCAAATAAAATAAAATGTAGTGTGCTTGTAAAAATTCTGAATTCTGTTAGTTCTCTTCACCTTCCAATTTACTGAAGTTCTGAAAGTGGGTTTTTTTTTCTTCTTTTGATCTTTTGGTTTTGGGGACATACCCTGTGTGGCTCAAGGGTTGCTCCTGGCAGTGCTTAGAGATTAACTCAGGCCTCCAGAATTCAACACATTGAGGTATTTCTCTGGCCCTCCGTATGCTTTAATTACTATTATTTATTTATTTTTATGGGGGGTGGGATGGGAGTTCGGGCCTTACCTCGTGGTGCTCCGAGCTTTCTCCTGACTATGCTCAAGATTACTTTTGATAGTGCTCAAGGGACCATGTGCAGTGCCAGAGGTTGAACCAAGACTTGCTATGTGCAAGGCAAGCACCTGTGCTATTTCTCCAGCTTTGTCTGCTCTCCTAAACATGAACTTAAATCTATTTCCCTTCATAAGAATTATAATTCCAGCTGGGTTGCTTATGAAGGTCAGGTCTCCAAGGTGTTCTTAGCAAGATAATGAAGGGCTTCTAGATCAAGACGAACACTTCCAGCCCTTGCTTTTTTGCCATGAGCCGTGCACATTGGTTGTTTTGTGCACGTTGGTTGTTTTTGACCTTGTGTGGTGTGGGCCCATCTGCATTCTATTCAGTGCTGGTACATCTCAGTGCATCTTATAGCTTCATTGTTGGCAAAAACTTAATAGTTTTTCATCCCAAGAAGGATAATTCATTTGAGAGAAAATGCCTAGCTCAATATTTAATCATAGCCTAGCTCAAACTAGCTGAATATTTAATCATAATATCTTCAAAACATTTGGCTGTTGAAGCTGTGCTTGAGTGATTAAGGAATTTTTCTTTTGCTTAAAATAAAAGAAAAAGAAGGACTTTCTGTGAATGGGGATATTGCTTAGTCGTGTAGCACTTACCTTGGATATATGAGGTCCTAGAGTCTGTCCCGGCTGGAGCGATAGCACAGTGGTAGGGCGTTCGCCTTACAAGCGGCCAACATGGCCGACCCGAGTTCAATTCCTCTGCCCCTCTCGGAGAGCCCGGCAAGCTACCGAGACTATCTCGCCCGCATGGCAGAGCCTGGCAAGCTCCCCGTGACGTATTTGATATGCCAAACACAGTAACAACAAAGTCTCCAATGGAGACGTTACTGGGCCTGCTCGAGCAAATCGACAATCAACGGGAGGGCCTTTACCTTTACCTTTTACCTTTAGAGTCTGTCCCCAGTACCGTATTCCATAATCACTTTTTGATTAGTTCTGTGTGAAAAAGTCAAAAGAGTCTGGTACATTTTCCATGCAACTCTTAGCCTTTCTCATCTCTAAAGAAATACAGAGAGATTATAGAGATAGAACAGTGGGTCAGGTGCTTGCTATGTATGCAACTGACATAGGTTCAATCCTCAACACCCCATTTGGGTCAACTAGCACTTCCAGGAGTGACCCCTGAGTGAAGAGCCTGGAGTAGACCCTCAGCACCTCTGGATGTGCGTTTCCCCCCGACTCCCCCAAACATAGGTTAGTGATAGTGATGTAGTGATGTCTACCTGATATCCCTAAGTTTAATTCCTGGCACTTCGTATCCCTAAACCCTGCTAGGAGTAATCCCCAAGAACTGACATGGGCTGCAGGATATGGTTCATATGCCAAATAAACTAGTAAATAAAGAATCTTGTGTTAGGAAGACCATACCCCCCCTTCCCCGGCTCCCCCTGTCCCCTCTCACCCCCCAGGGAACTTTGGGAGTTACAACTTCTCTCTAGTGCTTAGGAGTCAGTTTCCTGCCTCTGTGCTCAGGTGTGATCCCTAGCGGGTTGTTAGAGAAGCATATTCAGGGCTGTGTCTTTTTTTTTTTTCTTTTTGGGTCACACCCGGCGATGCACAGGGGTTATTCCTGGCTCATGCACTCAGGAATTACTCCTGGTGGTGCTCGGGGGACCATATGGGATGCTGGAATTGAACCAGGGTTGGCTGTGTGTAAGGCAAACACTCTACCCACTGTGCTATCGCTCCAGCCCAGGGCTGTGCCTTTTCAGGTACATCGCAGCCTAATGTATTGCAACCATATTTCTCCAACCAAGGAAGATCTATTCTTGTCATACCTGCTCAAATGAGTCACGTACGTAGGGGTTAATGCTGATTAGTTGAGGTTTGGTTTTTTGTTTTTACTTCATTCTCTTTGGGGGTCACAAAACCATGTGGCCCCTGGTTGAAGAATACTAGCTATACAGCAGTGGTTTCCAGCCCCTTTACATCTGATCCAAGCCACCCAGCAGTGTTCTGGGGCTACTCCCAGCTGGAGCTGGAGGTTGTTCCCCATGGTAATCAGGGGACCATGAAGTACCAGGGATTAAACCTAGGTTTTCTGCATACAAAGCATGCCCTTCAGCATTTTGAACCATCTCCCCTGATCTAGTATTTGTTTATTATTACCATTATGATTATTACTATTATTACTATGATTATTTTGATTTTGGGGCCACAACTTGGCTCAGGACTTACCCCTGGCTCTACTCTGGGATCACTCCTGGCCAAACTTGGGACTATACAGGGTGTCCAGGATTAAACCAGAATCAACTGTGTACAAGGCAGGTGCCTTACCCACTATACTATCTCTCTTGAGCTCTCTAGAATTACTTTCATGGTCATGGCCCTCTCATTGTTCATCGATTTGCTTGAGTGGGCCCAGTAACATTGTGAGACTTGTTACTGTGTTTGGAACATCAAATACGTCACGGGTAGCTTGCCAGGCTCTGCCGTGCGGGCAAGATACTCTCGGTAGCTTGCCGGGCTCTCCGAGAGGGGCGGAGGAATCGAACTCGGATTGGCCATGTTGGCTGCGTGCAAGGCAAATGCCCTACCCTCTGTGCTATCTCTCCAGCCCAGAATTACTTCCATATAAAAAAATTTAATTTAATTAATTAATTTATTTATTTAGGTCACACCCAGTGATGTTCAGGGGTTATTCCTGGCTCTGCACTCAGGAATTACTCCTAATTGTGCTCAGAGGACCATATGACATGCCAGGAATCAAACCCGGGTCAGCCACATACAAGGCAAATGCCCTACCTGCTGTACTATCAGTCCAGATCAATATAAGCAAATTTTAAACTTTTTAGTATTTCTTTTCACTTCATTCCCCAAAAATTATTTCCTATTTCAAAATTAATCAACTTTCCTGATTCTGTGTCATGTTTATCATGTTTACTGCATGTACACTTGCCTCTACCAGCAAGGTAAATTTCCACAGATGGTAGCAGCCCATATACCTAGTTTACCTTTATGCAAATTAGAAAGAGATACCTTGTTCTCAGCATGTACCAGTAGCGCCATCTTCTGCAAAATTTTTATAGCAAACGTGAATCAGTGAAGTCTGTATCATGTAAAATATCTCCTGTGATATATGGGAAATGGCTTGAAAAAGGATCCTAGTGAGGTCCTGTATTTGATCATGTTAGTGAAAGTGGGATTTATTTTATAAATGTGCAAAATAGTTTTTCATGCCACATTTTTTTTTCTTTTTGGGGCTGGAGTGATAGCATAGTGGGTAGAGCTCTTGTCTTGCATGCTCCCGACCAACCGGGCAACCAGGGTTTGATTCCTCCACCCCTCTCAGAGAACCCGGCAAGCCACCAAGGGTATCTCGCCCACATGGCAAGCTACCAAGGGTATCTCGCCCACATGGCGAATAGCACATTTGATATGCGAAAAACAGTAACAACAAGTCTCACAATGGAGACGTTATTGGTGCCTGCTCGAGCAACGGGAGGACAGTGCTACAGTGCTTTACTGATGTCAAAGATCTTAATTTTTCATTATTTTAACACTCAAGACCTTTCACAGGAGAAAATATAGCTCACTTTTTTGTTTCAGCCCCAGAAAAAATTCTTCCTGCATTCCCTTATGTTGTTTTCTGTTCTGTCTCACAGTAATAACAATAAATAGCAAATAGCATGCTATCAGATGTTAAGTGTTCAGTGAGAATTAGTTCAGAAGAGAGGTGAGCAAAGTGTATCACCTAATCTAAAAACAGAATTGCCTCTGTTGCTTTGCTGGGATTAGGACCTTAAAGTTGCAAGGCACTGCTGGCTTCCCTGGAGCTCAAGTGGAGTAAGATCTTTGCAAAGTTGACATCCGGGAGCGCTAAAATGCAGTTCCATTTCTGCAAAGGGAAAGACTCAGGAATAACTGGTAGAAATCAAGTGTGTCCCTCAGACCCTGCAAGTTCTTATGAAAAAGGGCAGTAAGGGCAAAAACAGCCAGATAAGGAATCAGGTGAACAACACAAAAATTCTCTCTTCTTGTCTGTTCAAAAAACTTTTTGTTTTGGGGACTGGAGAGATAGTACAGGGCGTATGCCTCGCACGTGGCCAACCTGGGTTTGATCCCCAGCATCCCATATGATCAGGGCGTATGGACAGAGCGTATGCCTCACACATGGCCAACCTGGGTTTGATCCCCAGCATCCCATATGGTCCCCCGTGCATTTCCAGAAGTGATTCCTGAGTGCAAAGCCAGGAGTAACCCCTGAACATCACCAGGTATAATGAAAAAAAAAAAAGAAAGAAAAAGAAAAAGCAAAAAAACCAACCCACTTATTGATTTGGGAGGCTAAAGCTATTATAGTACAACTGGTAGGGCACTTGCCTTGTGGGTGGCCTACCTGGGTTTGATCCATGGCACCTCATATGTTTCCCTGAGCCTACAAGCAATGATCCCCGAGAACAGCCAAGAGTAAGCCCTGAGCACAGCTGGGTGTGACCCCAAAGCAAAACAAAACCCTTATTTTTTTTTGAGACCAATGTCTCCAGTACTTATGGGCTACCACCTCCTGCCTAGTGCTTGGGGCTGCTCCCCAAGGTGCTCAGGGACCCTGTGGTGCTGGGGTCACACTTCAGCTTCCTGAATGCAAAGCATGTGTTCCAGTCCTTTGAGCCATCTCCCCAACCTTCATGATAATTTTTTTAAAAGTTGGAACATAGCATCAATTTACCATTTGACCTATTTATAAACTCTTCTGCTTTGTTTTGTTTGTTTGTTTGTTTGTTTGTTTTTGGGCCACACTGCTCTGAGCTCATAGAGTACTCCTGGTGATACTTGGGGACCATATGGGATACTGGGGTTTGAACCCAAGTCAGCCGTATGCAAGGCAAATGATGTACCCACTGTACTGTTTTTCCAGCTCCTCTGTTTTGCTTTTATAAAACCACTTCTACCCAGGGGCTCTGGAGACCATATGTAGACCATATGGTGGCGCTGGGTTGGGGGAGAGGGACAGGAGATGCTGAGATCAAACTGAGGTCTCCTCTGCATCCAATGCATATGCTTAGCCTGTTGGGGTATTTCTTGCCCTTTACCATTTGGGGGAAAGTGGCAGGGGATTGGGAACCACTCCTGCCTCTGTGCTCAGGGCTTGGTACTTGGAGGAGATCATAGGTAGTACAGGGCCACTGAATTAGGACTCAGGCAAAGCAGGACAAGTAACTTACAAGTAACAGGTAACTTCTTTGTAAATAAAATATTGCTTGGGGTCAGAGGGACTGGAATGGTGTGCTTTATAAGCAGGAGTCCGATGTTCAAATCCCACTGCTTAGTGCAGGAGTAGTCCCTGCATGGCTTCCTTCCACACCCAATGTGGTGCTGGAAATTGATCCCAGGATCTCACACATGCAAGGAAAGTACTCTAGTACTTAGCCATAGTCCTGACCCCATGAAAATGTTTCTTGGTGCTTTTGTAATATGAATGGATTTTTAGGAATGAGACTACAAACATCTTGTTCAAAAACACAATTAAGTTACACAACTTGCATGCCACCAACCATCTCCACCTCTATATACAGCCCCCTGAGCACCTCCAGGAGTGAGCCCTGGGCACCTGCCAGGTATTGCTTAAAAACAAAAAAAAGAAAAAGAAAAGAAAACACAACTATGAATAAAGTAAGATCCATGCACATGCAGTAGTTACTGTCTTCATGAGTTTACCTGAACTTGACAATCACTTTATTAGTACTTGTTTTAATATCCAAGATTCTTCTTTTATAGGCACTTGATGTGACAGCCACAGACTTGACACCTGAGATGGATGAAATTCCAGATATCATACCTTTGGATAAAGAGGATAAAGCAGAACATTCATAATCTAATGACCCTGAGCATTCTTGGCAAAATGTTGAATAACAGGAAAATAATTCTTTGAATTTCAAATTTATGTCACATTAACTTCATGTTTGATCATGTGTCTATTTCTGTACCTTAGTGGATTTTTTATGGGTGGGGCTCCTTTTTGGTTTTAATTGTAATGAAACTGATCTAAACTTTTGTAAGAAGTTCTAGCTCTATATTATGCCTTATTTTATACATTTCTTCAAAGCTTATTCTTTGAGGTACCTACAATAAACAATTTGATGTATAATCTTGAATTAGAATTTGTGGCTTTTTGGTTTTGTTTTGTTTGTATGTTCTGGGCTACACCTAGTGGTACTCAAGGATTACTCCTAGCTTTGTGCTCAGGGGTTACTCTTGATGCTGCTGGGGAGGCCATATGTGGTGCTGGGGATTTAAAATTCCATTATGGTCAGCTTTGCTCCTTGAAAGTAAAAAATGCTAATTGATCCAAGTGGCTAGTTATTGTCAGTGGTAGATGGTGACAGATACGTGTTTTTGGAAGTTTTGCTAGAAGGACAAGTAGAGTGACAGGCTTGGAGGCCAAATAATTTTATTTTGTAATGACAGAAGATACTACAGCATATCTGCAAACAAAGGGGAAGAACTGACAAAATAGGTGAGAACAGAACACAAATGCTGGTACGAATTCCATGTAGAGGAGAAAATGAACACGATTCATTAAGTCAGCAAAAGGATTCGTCTTAGGTAGCTATGGTGTACTGAAATTAAGAGGAGGATTATATGGGTCCAAACATGGTGAGGGAATGGAGATGGCTCAGAGACTGGAGCAAATGCTCTGTAGCTTGATTTTGAAACTTGTCACTGCTTGTTCCCCTGAGCTCTGCTGGGAATCCCACATAGGCACCTCTGGGTTTAGGGACAAAATTGAAAAAGTACACGGGCAGGTTAATAGTTGGTGGAAGCTCTTTGTAAGGAGCATCTAAGAACATCGTTGAGAGTGAGGGTTAGGGAAGAGGTAGTAGAGCATACCAGAGAGAGGAAGACCTGTGTAACTGGGAGTAACATCTGGGGAAATAGCAGGGTAGAGAGGGGAAGCCTGCCTTTTCCCTATGGCCCAGTGTCCAAGGAGTGCAAGCAGCAGCTTCCATGGGAGTGTCAGTCACCTATTGCTTGTAAAGTTTGCCCTAAGGAATCTTGAAAATGGTTTATTTTCTTTTTTTGTTACACTCGGAGGTCCTCTGGTCTTACTCTTGGCTCTGTGCTCAGGATCACTCCTGGCAGTACTCAGGGGACCATATATGGTATTAGGGATTGCAATGAGTTTGGTCACAGACAAGGCAAGCACCCTGCACTATCTGTTCAGCCCCAGACACAGTTCTTTGCAGTGGACCTTTATTTTTGCCCTCAGGCTATCCTTAATCTCAGATCCAGACAGGTATGTGAAGTGGCTTTGGGAAACTCCAGGGCATAGTGGCTAGTGTCCACCTTGGCTGAATCATCATGTCTATCTGGAGTACATTCCAGATCAAGGAGCATCTGATTGAGGCTCTACACAGGGTGAAGTTCAAGTTCCCTGACTGCCAGAAGATTCACATCTCCAAGGAGTGAGGCTTTAATGAAGACATGATGATTAGAAAGCATTTCATTCCAAACGGCTGTGTGGTCAAATGCATTTCTAATCACAGACCCTTGGACAAATGGTGCATTCTGCAGTTTTAAAAGCCTAGGAGTTGTCCCTCCTTGAGTTCCTCTCACCCACAACACCCCCCCCCCCGTTTTTTTAAAAGGGTAAATCTAGGAGCCTACTTGAGTTAAATCCTGAATTTTTAGTAACACAAAGCATCATAATTGTGTTATAGCTGTCAAACTGCAAGTTTGGAGAATACAGAGATATATATTTAATAGGATTTAAGGTCTTCTAGTTAAAACTGACAAAGAGGACTAGGGAGCTGATCTTGTGTTCAAGATAATGATCATATACTGTGAGGAAGGTATGAAACAATCACAAGATATGGTTAGAAGCTTCTCTGATCTTCTCAGGACTTACAGAATAATAAGATTTATTTGTTTGTTTTTGGGCCATGCCTGGCAGTACTCAGAGGCTACTTCTGGTTCTGTGAGGTGTGGGGTGGGGTGTTGCTCCTGGTGGCAAAGTATATGTACAGCCCATTGAGCTATCACTCCCGTCCAGGAGAAGAAGACTTAGATTGAGCAAGGAAGTTCAAGGTTGAAACTGAGATTATGAAGGGGGTTTTAAGGTTTTGAACAATGAGAGTAGGTGGCTGAGAAAAAAGTGAGTGTGGGAGTGTAGGCACTGAGCCCAGGTCCCTGGAAATACCATTGATGTGTATACTGATACCATTTTGGAGAGTAAAAATCAAATATCAAGTCTCTGAATCAAGTTCAGCAGTTTGGGAGATTTTATAGATGATCTATAAGAGCTGCAGGTGGACCAAATTTCAAAGTAGCTAGTGGTTTTGTAAGGCTGGAGATAGAAATGTAAGGGCTGCCCAGGCTAATAGTCATGAAAGAGTTAAGTGGTAGGAAAGAGTTAACCAGAAAACTGTAAAAGCTGTGAAAGCTAGAGTTGCAAACTTGTAGGTCCCACCTACACCCTGCTGTGACCTTGTGGTTGGGCCAGATATGGGGGCATGTGCTCAGATGTTCCGAAGAAGTTAATCTTGTGCAAGTGTCATGCTGTTCTTGGTAAAGCTGAAGATTGCTGTACTGTAAGATTCCTTTGTTTATTCTTGGTTATAAAAACCCATTGTACTTTGGCTTGGGGCTCTCTGCCTCTGTCCTGTTTTCAGGACATGTGGTGACCCCCAGCATGCTTGGACAATAAACCCTGTGCGTGTTGCATGAGAAAGTCTCTTGGAGTCTTCTTTCATGGGTGGCAAGCATCTCGACCCTAACAGTTTTAGTGAGGCTGGAATTGCCAGAGGAGGCAATGAAGAAACGAGCAGCTTCTCCGCCGTTTCTTTCTCGGCCCTATTCTAAAGGGGATATGGGAGAGGGTTTCAGGGGAAACAGATATGCGTAGGGTAGAACCAGTGTTAGGGTCCGAGCTCAGGACAGCCTCACCTGTCAAGGAGAACTCTGAGAGACCAAGTCCATGCAAAAGCAAGAGGTTTATTCGAGCATGCCAGGGCTCACAGCATGACCACAAACCGTCAGTGACTGAGAGCCCCGAGCCTCTTCAAAGGGGGTTTTTTATAGGGCATCTTCCAGCGCATTTCAGAAAGCCCTCGCACAAATCACCTAATACATTTGAATTATCACATTAGATGCTGCACGCAGGAAGCCAATCATTTTGCAACAAGCCATCAGCACCAGCCACTCTCTTCTGTACCAGGCCCTACCACCGGGCAGTCAATTAGGCCTTTTCATTAGGCCTTCTCTGAACTTGTAGCCTTATCTGGTGAATTCCAGGTGCAGGGAGGACATGGGGGTACTTGGTGTTGGGCCTTGTTAGGCGGATTCCGGGACAAGGAGATGCCTCATTAGGTCTTCTCTGGCCTTGTGGCCTTATCTGGCGAATTCCAGGTGCAGGGAGGAGGTGGGGGTACTTGATGTTGCTAGCCTGCCGCAGCTGCAGGACTGGGACTTGCTTTGCTAGGGCCCAATTGTCACGGGGCTATCTTTCACCAGGAGCAAGAAAAAAGGAATATCCAGCAATTGAGAGCCCGTTTACCAAGATTTTGTTAGTAATAGACCACACTTCATTTATAAATTAATTGGTAATTGCTGCCTCACTCATGCCTATTCATATAGCTCGTGAAAAAAACTAAAGATGCTTTTTTTTTCTCCACACCACTCCCCAGTGTACGTTTACGGGTGAGAACGGGCCTCAACCAGTGTAGGGAACCTCAAAGATTAGAGGGCTCACAAAAGCGCAAGACCTAAGATACCCAGAAAGCAAGGGGTCGCAGTTACGCACGCTCATCAAGGGCAGCTGCCCCGCGCAATGCATTCTGGGTTTTGTAGTTCACCCGCGGGGCGTCAACGGAAGGGGGCGGCAGAAAGGCGCCAAGCTGGGCGTGCCCCGGAAGTCGCTCATCGTTCCGGAAGCACTTCTTCAGGGAGCGCGGGAATCTCGGTTTGTGGCTCGTCTTCAGGGCGCTGGAGCGTATTACCGCTTAGAGCCTCTGTTTCCTGGCAAACGAACACACCCCGACGGCCGTTGGAGGCGAGGTGGCTCCGGGCTAGAGAGGGGCAGGCAGTGACAATGGAGGGGCTGCCTTCGCGACCCCAGGCAGTGCGCCGGGAAAGACACAGTGGTCCTTGATTCTCGAGTGGTCCTCGGGGCCTGCGCTTTCTTCCCTTGCAGCGACGCGGCCGGCCGCGAAGATGAGCTCAGCTTGGCTCTTGGCTTTCGAGAAGAAGCATCTCTGGATGTATCTGCAGGCGCTGGGCTTTGAGCCGGGCCCGGCCACCGCTGCCTGCGGGAAGATCGAGTCGCACACGCACCTTGGAGTGTAAGGAGGCCGCTCCCCCACCCCAGGCCCGGGGACGGGGGGAGAGCTGAGGGTGGGGGAGCGGGAGATGCGGGCGGGAGATGCCCGGCAGGACCCGCGCTCCCGCTCAGCGGCCACCCCGCGGCGGCCACCGGCTGCCGCCCAGCCCCGAGCTCCCGGCCGGCGGCTTCCTATGCTCAGCTGCGGAGCCGCTGGGCGGGCTCTGGGTGGTCCCCGGGTGGAGTCCGTCGAGTTTTCTGTAAGGTGGGTGGAAGGAGGGGGAGAGGTGGCGACCCCGGAATGGAAGGACGTGGGATGGGGCGGGGGCGTGGGGCACTGTGCACAGATGCCTTTAGGACTCGAGGGGAGGAGCCCTTGAAGGTACCTGCGCTTTAGTTTGATGACATTTTGCTCTGGGGTCTGGAAAACGGAAGCAGGCCACAGGAAAAGGCCGCAGAGAAGGGCATCTGTACGGAAAGTGAACGCCCCTTCCCTCCTTTGCCACGGTAGGAAGTGCTCCGGGTATTTAAGTCTTTGGCTTATTCATTTGCAATCTACTTAAAGATTTTGAAATATAGCTAAAATTTGTGATGTCCTGGCCCATTCCTTAGTGGCAGTTTTTCCTTTTTCAGTATGGTCATAGGTTTGCCACAGTGTAGGTCTTGGGAGTTTAGTTATTACCGGGAGGTGTCTACCATCTTTTGAAAGAGATGTCCCCTTTAAAATGTGTTAAGCATGAGTGTGGCATCAAATTTACCATATAAAGTATCTTTGGGTTCCCCCAACACTGTCAGTATTTTATTCATTCTTTTTGGTGTTTAGATCCATGAGTTTCTACCATTCCTTAGTATTTACCCAAAAGAGTTATCACTTAATCATTTAACTTCCCGTTAGTCGTCGATTTGCTCGAGCGGGCGCCAGTAACGTCTCCATTTGTCCCTGGCGTGTGCTAGTGTATCCCAATGGCATCTGTTCGCTCTGGGAACATGAAGAGCCTCAAACCGATCGTTCATGATCTTGACGAAGAAGTCTGACCATCTGGTAGGTGGGTGGCCACACAGTCTTTTGACATCCCGTGGAATCCAGTCAGTAACAGCTCTAGTCCAGCGGTCATCTTTAAATCTCATTACGTGACCAGCCCATCTGATTTTTGACACCTTGGCAAATGAGACAGCGTCCCTGATTCTTGATCGTCAACGGATGTCGGAACTCCGGATTCTTTCTCTCATTTGAGTGAAACATGATATTCCAAGCATAGCTTTTTCAATTCTTCTTTGGGAGACCTGAATAGTGTTCTCATCCTGTTTGCATAGGGCCCAGGTCTCTGAGGCAGATGTTAATGCAGGAAGAACAGTGGAATCAAAGAGATGTGCCTGGAGCCGGAGGTTCTTCGTCCTCTTAGTTATTTCTTCGACGTTCTTGAAGGCGTTCCAAGCCGCTCTCTTCCTCCTGCGCAGCTCGGGTGCCAGGTCATTTGTCATGTTGACTTCTCGACCTAGGTACACATAGCTGTTGCATTCGGAGATGGTCGTTCCGTTGAGAGCGAATGGGGCATCAGGAACGAGGCTGTTTCTCATAAACATTGTCTTCATAAGATTCAACTGTAGTCCTACCTTTCCACACTCACGGTCAAAGTCGGCCAGCATTTGTGCCGCTTGGCTGATGTTTGGTGTTATTAAAACAATGTCATCAGCAAAGCGGAGGTGGTGTAGTTGCCGACCATCTATCTTCACTCCCATTCCTTCCCATTCCAGTCGTCGCATGATGTTCTCGAGGGTGGCACTGAAGAGTTTCGGTGAAATGGTATCACCCTGCCGAACCCCTCTCTTGACATCAACGATCACTTCTTTGTAGAATGGTGAGATCCTGGTAGTGAATCCGCAATACAGCTCACGGAGGATCTTGATGTATTGGGCTTGAATGCCAAAAGAGTTATACTTTGGAAAAAATCATACTGATTGCATTACAGAAAGTTGATTGGGTGGGGGAATCAGTTCTTTGAAGTTAGGTGAGTCTAAACTAAGGTGGCAGTGGGAACTCTTATTCATTCAACAGATACTAATTGAGCACAGTATTAGACCTGGTTTAAATGATGACCTTGCAATATTTCAAACTGTCAACAAGTATCTTGATCAAAATTAAGAATAGCAATGTTTAAGAGAATAATGAAAAATATGTGAAAAATAACAAATTAGAGGGATGATGATGAGGAGCTTCATTTGAGTTCTTTGAGTAATAGAACCTTTCGAAGGACAAGAATTGTTTGAGGGGCCAGAGTGATATAGCAGATAGGATGCTTGGCTTACATGCAGCCTACCCTGCTTCTGATCCCTGGCATCCCCTGTAATCCCCGAAGCCAGCCAGGAGTGCAGAGCCGAGAGCTCCCCCATGAGTGCTGGCGGGTGTGGCCCAAAATAAATAAATTTAAGAAGGAGGTGGACAGAGCTATAGTATACTGGGTAGGGCACTTGTCTTGCACTGAGATTTGATCTTCTAGCATCTCATATAGTCCCCTGAGCACTGCCAAGAATGGTTCCTGAGTGCAGAGCCAGGAATAACTCCTGAGCACTGCTGGGTGTGGATCCCCTCCCTCTCCCAAAAGAACCGTTTGACATTTGAGTGAGAATGGGGAATTGTGCTGGAGTAATAGTACTGCTTGCCTTATAAGTGGTAGACCCCCAGCACCTCATATGCTATGATCCCTTGAGCACAGCCAAGAGTGACTCCTGAGTATAGAGCCACGAGAAAGCCCCAAGCACTGCGATTGTGGCTCTCCCCCCAAAAAAACCCAAAAAACAAAAAATAGAAGGAATGGGGGATTGCACTGGAGTGATAGTATAGCAGGTAGGGAACTTGTCTTGTACAAAGCCAACCCACATCCGTTCGTCATACCACATGTGACCCCTCAGCATGCCAGGAATGATCTCTGAGTGCTGCTGGTGTGATTCAAAAATTAAATAAATGAATGAATAAGAATGGCAACTTTATTTTTGGTTTTGGGGCTAAACTCAGCCATGAGCAGCGTTTATTCCTGGCTGTGTGCTCAGGGATCACACACAACAGATATGGCTTTGGGACCATATATGGTGCTGGGGATCAAACTCCGGTCAGCCATGTGTGTGTGCAAGCACCCAGTGCAAGTCCTTGTTTAGAAGTCTTGAAAACAAGAAATCACCCAAGTGAGATATCTTTTCAGAACATTATTTAAATTATAAAATGTCTGTCCCGTTTATGTGACTTTGGACACATTATTTAATTTGTCAGTGATGTAAACAACTTCTGTAGGGCTGGGGGGATTGTTCAAAGGACTGGAGTGCTCTGGTTGATTGCCAGCACCACATAGTTCCCTGAATACTTTGGGATCAGTGTTCTCTCTGCCCCAGGCTCAAAGGGCAGAACTGTTTGCAGGAACACTGGTTTCAGTCCCTGGCGCCACATTTTTTCTTTCTTTTTTTTTTTTTTTGCTTTTTGGGTCATACTTGGCGATGCACAGGGGTTACTCCTGGCTCTGCACTCAGGAGTTACTCCGCGCGGTGCTCAGGGGACCATATGGGATGCTGGGAATCGAACCCAAGTCAGCCGCGTGCAAGGCAAACGCCCTACCCGCTGTGCTATCTCTCCAGCCCCGCACATTCTTTCTTGAGCACTGAGCAGGAGTAGTTTCTAAGCACCACTGGGTGTGGACACCTCCCCGCCAAATGCAGGTTAAAACCCAAGTACAGCACTTCATGTGTTTATAGTGAAGATTTAGGTGACTCATGGCCTGCAAAGGGCCTGTACAAAAATGAAACCTGGCAAACAGTAAGTTCAACAGATACAAGTTAGATATTATTGTTTCTTAGGCAATATTGGTTAGTATCATCTTCATGCTTCTGGAGAAGGAGACCATGAACCATGGTTTTCTCTCCATCTAATTAGTTTACACTTTTCTTTTTACAATATTTTCACTGATATAAAGTGGACTACCAGTTTTCTCCTAGTTAGTCTATGTATTTAGGAGTCAGAAAGTAAAATCTTGTATTTTTTTTTTAATTGTTTCTACCCTAACAGAAGTTAGTTTTTGGGTTTGGGACCACACCTGGTATGAGGAGTCTGTATTCAGGGATCACTCCTGTCAGTGTTCGTGGGATCTAATGTGGTGCCAGACTTGAACCAGTGTTGGCTTCATGCATGGCAAGTGCCTTACCTACTGTACTATCTTTCTGACCAAAAAATTGTTGATAAAAATGCACATGAATGAGAAAAAATAATTTGTTTGCTTAAAGATAACTGAAAATTAATTTGTTACTCTAACACAGCTATTGATGATATTTACTTTTAACTATTGCCTTTTCTCCCCTGACTTATTTATTTTTTTTAAATCTCTAGGGACATGTTTGACAAGTTGAACCGTGATGCCTTTCAAATCGTTTCTTATTTTTTGTTTCAAACACTGGATCAGTCTCTCACCAAAGAAGTTTTCAAGTAAGCAAAAGTTACTTCATTTTCTTTTAGTCATTCTCAAATTAGGGAAGGGGTTATATTTTGAAAGAAGTCAGGATTTCAACTTTGACTTGACTTGTTTTGAATGAATGTCCCCCAAATTAGGTTTGAGTCTTAGAAATTTATAGTTTATTTAATTTATTGCTTCATCTTTATAGTCAGAGTAATTTTCCTTAGTATTTAAATCATTCTGTTGTCTATTTCATAGGTAAGATAGATTTTTTTCTGATAAAATAGTTTCTAACATTCTTCATAGTTTTAATTATTAGGCAAAATAACTAACTGGGGCCAGATATGCACTCAGTATTAGAGTATATGCTCAGATGTATGGGTTCAATCCCTGGAAAAACAATAAAAGGAAAGAAAAAAATTAAATTGTTAGCTATCTATAGACTAAATTTTGTTTTTTATTTAGTTTTGCTAAGTGCCATATGTCTTATTATTTGCTTGTCACTATACTATCACTATCATTGATAGTTCATCGATTTGCTCGAGCAGACCCCAGTAACGTCTCCATTCATCCCTGTCACGTGCTAGTGTGGCCTGATGGCATATTGGGGACTCTTTCAGGGCCAGGGGAATGAGGACCATCATTGTTACTGTTTTTGGCATATTGAATATGCCACGGGTAACTTACCAGGCTAGTGTGTGTTTTTGTTTGTTGGGGGGTGATGGGGGCTTGGATCACACCCCCTGCACTCAGGATGTACTTTTTTTATTTTTCAATTTTCGTTCTTTATTTTTGCTTTTTTTGGGTCACAACTAGTGATGCACAGGGGTTACACCTGGCGGTGCTTGGGGGACCATATGGAATGCTGGGGATTGAACCTGGGTCGGCTGCATGCAAAGCAAATGCCCTACCCACTGTACTATCCTTCCAGTTTCTCAGGATTTACTCTTGCACAGGGATCACCCCTGGTGGGGCTTGAGGTACCCTATGCAGTGCCCTGAATTGAACTCAGGTCAACTGTGTGCAAGGCAAGTAAGTGCCTTGCTTGTTGTGCTATCTTGCCCCTTAATTTTACTTTTTTAGATCTTTGTAAGTCCTTGTTACTTTTGTGACTGATACTTGAAACTGTCAAGAGCTATACAGAAACCATTCTTACTAAGATAGATCTATTGTTTTGTTCTCCTGTTGTTCATCGATTTGCTCAAGTGGGCCCAGTAATGTCTCTGTTTTGAGACTTGTTACTGTGTTTGGCATATTGAATACGGCACGGGTAGCTTGCCAGGCTTTGCCGTACGGGCGAGATGCTCTCAGTAGCTTGCCAGCCTCTCCTAGAGGGGCGGAGGAATCGAACCTGGCTCGGCCGGACTGGCTGCGCGCAAGGCAAACGCCCTACTGCTGTGCTATTGCTCCAGCCCAAATCTATTGTTCTATGCTGTTTAATTTTTTTTGGTGGTGGGGGGTGGGCCCATACCCAGCGGTGCTTCAGGGTTAGTCCTGGCTCAGCACTCAGGAATCTTTCCTAGCCACTTTAGGAGACTATATAGGATGCCAGGGATTGAGACTAAGTCAGCCGCATGTAAGGCAGGTTAAAATTTATAAAAGTGTGATCTCTGGGGCCAGAGCCATAGTACAGGGGCTAAGGAACATGCTTTTATGTGTCCCTTCCCTGTTGGTTTCCAGCACCTTGTGATTCTCTGAGCATCACAGGTCATTGATGGTGCAACCCTTGAGCAGTAGCCCCAGTGACCCCCTGAGCATTGCTGAGGTGACCTTGATTGCTCCCTGGCATGGCAGAACCCAAGCAATACCATATCTTCATTCCCTGGCAGTGAACCATCTGGCTTGTCTGGCTGAGAATTCATGGGAGTGGCCCTGGGCCTGAACCACCTTTTGAGAGGGCCCAGCTTTTGTTCTAAGTTGTTTTGCATGTATTTTTGTATTTCTGTTTGAAAAGTTGTCCAAATTAGTTTTATTATTATTTAATTGTTTTTGGTCTTTGGACCACACCTGGCGAAGCTCAGGAATTACGTTTGGCTCTTCACTCAGGAATTACTCCTGGTGGTGCCTGGGGGACCATATAGAATGCTGGGGATCAAACCTACGTTGTCTGTATGCAGGGCAGTGTCCTATCTGCTGTACTATTCCGCCGGCCCCTGTTTTAATATTTATTTTAGCGTCAGCCTCTTATGTAGACAGATAACTCATTATTTAAGCATTGTTTTTATTTTTGATAATTCTTCGTGTTTTTATTTTTAGTTTGAAAATATTTTAGTTTAAAATAGGAGTGACCAGAATAATTCTGTTTGAAATTCCTATCATAAAGGTGTTGGGTGTTCTTTGGTTAAATCAGAGTAGATTTTCTGTATCCAGAGAGACAGATTAGTGAGTTAGAGATTTGGATCTCAAATTTTGATCCCTGGCTCTGCTACTGTCTTCTGAGCCAGGTGCAACTCCTGAGCAACAGGCTAGGAGTATCAATGAGCACTGCCAGGAGGGGCCCAAAACAATTTTTTTTTTTTTTTTTTTTTGCTTTTTGGGTCACACGCAGCAATGCACAGGGGTTAGTCCCGGCTCTGCACTCAGGAATTACTCCTGGCGGTGCTCAGGGTACCATATGGGATGCTGGGAATTGAACCATGTTGGCCATGTGCAAGGCAAATGCCCTACCTGCTATGCTATCGCTACAGCCCCAAAAAATGTTTTTTAAATTCTCCCACCCACTATTTTTAAGAGATACAGTTTATTTGGCAGTCAATCTCTATTAACAGATTTATCACTATAAAATTACTACTGGGACTGGAGTGATAGCGTAGCGGGTAGGGCGTTTGCCTTGCAGGTAGCCAACATGGCTGACCTGAGTTCGATTCCTCCACCCCTCTTGGAGAGCCCTGCAAGCTACTGAGAGTATCTCGCCCGCACGGCAAAGCCTGGCAAGCTACCCATGATGTATTCAATATGCCAAACACAGTAACAATTGTCACAATGGAGACATTACTGGGCCTGCTCGAGAAAATTGATGAACAACGGGAGGACAGTGACAGTGACAGTTTATTTATTTATTTGTATTTTGGGTAACACCTGGTGATGTTCAATAGTCTTGGCTTAGGGCTTGGGAGTTGCTCTTAGTGGTACTGGAACCATATGGTGTGCTGGGGATTGAATTTAGGTCTCCTGCATGCGGAACCTGTGCTTGGTTGGCCCCTTGAGCTGTCTGTTTGCCTCCGTGCAACTCATTTAAAGCATTTAGATTGTAAAGGAAGTGAAAATCATTCTGAAATCCGTAGACCAAAGAACATTACTCTTGCCTTTTCAGCCTCTCAATTCTTCCAATGTACCTAATTTTTTTCCCTATGACAATCAAATGTAGTTACACTATAGAAATATAAAAAACAGTGCTGAAGATATAGTACAGTGGGTAGGGTGCTCTCCTTGCATGCAGCCAGTCTGCTTTTGATCCTTGGTACCACATGTGGTTCCCTGAGCACCATTGGGAGGGAGCTTTGATATATTTCTAGATAACCAAGCTTATTAGAAAGTTATAGCCCCATTTACAACAAATGCCAACAATACTACAAAATAGTAGAACAATTATTGTCCAAATACTGAACTCCTATAACAAAAGCACATTTTGGATTCAAGAAAACACACTATACACATATTAAAAAAAAATCACCAAAACCAAAACGTAGCTCACATTTAAGACCAAATTGGCTAGAAAACTTACTGTGTTACTGCTTTAAGAACCCCACGGAGCACCTTATAGCTCATTTATTGATATAACATATATATGTATGTTTGTACCTTATAACACACACACACGAACACACATACACATGTGAAACAGATCCCTAAGTAAATGCTCATTTTGGACAAACTGGTTTTTTTTTTTTTTTCCGATTTTTTTTTTTTTGGTAGGAGTACTGCTATTTATTCAGCCACTGATTAGCTGATTGAATTGGGCATGAACTCCACCTTATTTATTTATTTATTTATTTATTCTTTTTATATTTATTTATTGAATCACTGTGGGAAAAGTTACTAAGCTTTCAGGTTTAAGTCTCGGTCATACAATGATCAAACACCTTTCCCTTCACCAGTACTCATTTTTCACCACCAAGAACCCCAGGATACCTCCCCTCCCACCCCTCCAAATGCCTGTGAGGCAGATGATTTCTACTTAACTCTTCTCTACATTGACTACATTCATTATTTTGACAAAAGATGCACCATTATTGTTTAGAATTTCCCCCCAAACAATCAGTTGCTGAAAAGGCATTGTGAAATATTTTGTTTTCTATAGCTGGTAATGAGAATCATATAATGTCATGCGATTTTGGATTTCTACAAAGAGTCAGATAATTACAAGATTGGTTTCTGTGTGTCTGGTGTTATGGCCGTGCTGGAGAGCCGCTCGTGGGGGGTAACTCGTGAAGGGTGTGAAGGACGTGCCGGTACCGCCCCCCCCTTCCATGAGACTGCAGTTGCCCCATTACCGCCAGCTCGTACCTGGCTTTCCTATAAGCTCTGAGGTGGTGGCCACCCTGCTGCCAGGGGGAAAAAGGAGGAAGGGAGCAACACCCTTTCCCTCCCGGGGAGGCATGGCGCCGTAGTTTAATGCATGGTTCATTCACTTTTCTTCTGCAAGCTGCCGGGTTCTGGATTAAGTTCTTTTGCCTCTGGAGCTATGGCCATGCCAGAGAGCCGCTTATGGAGGGCAACTCGTGACCTCGGTAGGGCGTGAAGGATGAGCTGGTACCGCCCTCCTTCCCATGAGACTGCAGTTGCCCCTTCACCACCGGCTCATACCTGGCTTTCCAATAAGTTCTGAGGTGGCAGCCACCTTGCTGCCAGGGGGGAAAAGGTGGAAGGGAGCAACACCCTTTCCCTCCTGGGGAGGCATGACGCTGTAGTTTAACGCATTGTCCATTCACTTTTCTGCCACAAGCTTCCAGGCTCTGGATTAAGTCCTTTTGCCTCTGGAGCCATGGCCGTACCAGAGAGCCGCTTATGGGGGGCAACTCGTGAACTCAGTAGGGCGTGAAGGACAAGCCGGTACCATTCCCCTTCCATGAGACTGCAGTTATCCCGTCACCGCTGGCTCATACCTGGCTTTCCAATAAGCTCTGAGCTGGTGGCCACCTTGTATGCAGTCCAGATGCATTTCTGCCAAAAGCTGCTGGGTTTCGAGATTTGTTTCTGAGTTTCCGATATAATGGCTGTTAATCAGCTTGATCAGGAGCCAGCGAGGCCGTTTGTAGGTGGCGATTTGGGGTCTCGTTAGGATGGGGGAAAGAGTTGGCTCCACCCCCATGTGTTGAGGCCCCATGTGTCTTGTCACTGCAGTCCCAAACCTGACTGTCCAGTGGCCTCTGGAGGATGGTGGTCACCAGGCCACCAGGGGGAATAGCCAAGGCGCGAAACCTATTCCCACCTGGAGTGGCCCAGCGCCAGTAACCTACTGAAGGAACAGGACGCATTTCTGCCAAAAGCCTTTGGGTTCCAAGATTCGTTTTTGAGACTCTGGGATCATGGCCATTAAGCAGTTCGATCAGGAACCAAAGAGGCCTTGCCTCCAGTTATATAGCTGGTTGGAGGTGGTTTGTGGGTATGTCTCCCACATACCTAACTTTTGGCCGTTTACTTTCTTGGTAAACTTTGCCCCAAGTTTTTGGGGTCTGGCCGAAGGCACAGCAGGAATTTTGGGGTATCTGGAAGTCTGAAGACGCCATCAGGCTGCTGATGTACTCACCTCACAGGTACAGATTGACCTGCTGGCGGCACCATACCCCTGGATTTTTTTTTTTTAATTAAAGAACTGTGATTTATGAAGTTACTGATAGTTGGCATATAATATTTCAGCAACAGTTCCCACTCCCAAACGTCAACTTCCCTCCACCATTGTTCTCATATTCCCTCCCCACTCGCAACCTTCCACTCTGTTGTTAGCCTGTCAATTTGATAGGAACATTACAGAGTTCCAGTGATTGCAGCTTAGATCTCATGCTTGCAGTGTTGGTGCTTCTGTGTTTCGGGCATGTGTTTACACCATTCTCCCACATCACCAGTATAGCTGAAGCCCTGATGCCTGTTCACCCATTATTTCCTGTTCTCCACCCCCTTGATTTCTTTCTTTCTCTGTCCTCTCTAAACACTGGGATCAAGGGTGATCTTATCTTTCTTCTTCTCATGTACTTTACTCAGTATATGTTCCAGTTCTAACCAGGTTGCAGCAAATTACGTAATTTCATCAATCCTTGCAGCTACTTAGTATTCCACTGTGTATCTATACCACATCTTCATAATCTGTTCCTCTATCGTTGGGACACCTAGTTTGAATCCATATCTTGGCTATTGTATTGAGTATAGCAGTGAATAACTGGTGTACTTATATCTTTTTGAGAGAGTGTTTTTATGGCCTGGAGGGTAGGTGCTGAAAAGTGGAATTGCTGGGTCATTTGGAAGTTCAATTTTAAGTTTATTGGGAACTCTCAATACTGGGTCAGACATTACCAGGGGAAAAAATTTATAATGAAATTAAAGTTTATTATTTTTGGCTAAAGGTGAGGCAAAACTTTTTTTTCCAAGAATTTATCTGCAAAACACTAGTACCCATAATATGGGTTATCTTTATGATCCATAAGTTCTCATACCATTTCTTTTGTGTTTTTTATGTACAACTAAAATTTCAGGGTCCAGACTGATAGTACAGTGGGTAGGGAGTTTGTCTTGCATGAGACTCACCTAGTTTTGACCCCAGGGTACCCCATATGGTTACTTGAGCCCTGCCAGGTATGATCATAGAGTGCAGAGCCAGGAGTACTGAGCATCTCTGGGTGTAGCCCCCAAACAAAAATAAAAAAAGAATATTTTTTTTCTTTCCCCTATTTATATTAAATAAATGTTAGTATTTATTTATAGATTAGTGCATTGGTCCCCTTAACCACTAAGTATATTGTCTCTTTAGTTTTTTGGTAGTAATTCTATTTTTTTTTCTTTTGTGGTCACACCCGGTGATGCACAGGGGTTATTCCTGGCTCTGCACACAGGAATTACCCCTGGAGGTGATCAGAGGACCATATGGGATTCTGGGAATCGAACCCGGGTCGGCCGCATGCAAGGCAAACAACCTACCCACTGTGCTATTGCTCCAGCCCCAGTAGTAATTTTATAGTGATAAATTTCCTTACCTAATTTCATATTGGAGTGACAGCACAGCGGTAGGGCATTTGCCTTGCACACAGGCAGCCTGGCTGAGCCAAGTTTGATTCCTCCGCACCTCTTGGAGAGCCTGGCAAGCTACCGAGAGTATTCAATATGCCAAACACAGTAACAAGAAATTCTCACAATGGAGATGTTACTGGGCCCGCTCAGTTTCATATTCACTGATTATTTGCACTAAACTGAACTCAGCCCTATAGATATTTGTTTAATTTTATTTATTTATTTATTTATTTATTTTTGCTCCATATCTTTGGTTTAGGCTTGTCCTGGCTCTGTGCTTAGGGATCACTCCTGGCAATACTTGGAAGATCATGTGGCACACCAGGAATTGAACCTGGGTTGACTGCATGGAAGATTTCCTGCCCCAACACTGTAGATATTTAAAAAGAGAAAAACCCAGTTTCTCACAGTTGTTATTTCTCTTTAGTCAAAAATCAAAGAATGCTAACCTTGATTAATTTAGAATTCATGCTTCTAGTTTAAGGAGATAAGTTTAATGTTTTAAAATGTTATTGTTTTGCTTGTTTGTTTGCCTTTATTTGAAGACATTGTTGGCCTCCATTTGATCAGAAAAGGGATGCTGAATTCCGGAAGCATTGCTGTGAATGGTTAAAAAATATTTCTGTAAGTATTTTTACTGGGAGATGCAAACTGTAACTATCTTTCCCCTAGCTTTCTTGAAATCCATGCTTGTATTTTTTTTAAATTGATGAAATGCTTTTACTGCTTTTATGTTGATATTATAAGCAATGAAATATTAATTAGAACAGTTTTTGGATGGGCTTGTATATATTTCCAGGACACTGGCTTGCTTGATTAGCTACACTGGAGATAGGTTGTTGAGTTCCTGGGAATTTACATCATTTTTTTGTTTTGTTTTGGTTTGGGGGCCACACCCAGCAGTGCTCAGGGGGACCGTTTGGGATGCATCTGAACTAGGTCAGCTGTGTTCAAGGCAAGTGCCTTAGCTGCCGTACTATCCTTCTGGCCTCCATGGTTTTTATTTACAGAAAACTTTTTTAGCATATGTTATTGTAGCTTGTGTCTCCTAGAGAATATGCTTAATTATGACTATTGTAATTTTTTGTGACTTAAGTCTACCAAAAGTTAGGAAAGATTAAAAAATTAAGCTATGGGGCTTGGAGAGTTAGTACAGGGGTAAATACCTTGCTTGCGATCTACCCCTGTTTGATCCCTAGCACTGCATGTGGTCCCCCAGCACTGCTGGGAGTGATCATGGAGCACAGAGTGAGGAGTAAGTCCTGAGCACCTTTGCGTGAGGACCAGCTGCTCCTCCCATTACCATCCCCCCAGTTTTAAACTAAGCTTTGGTGAAAAAATGAATAGTTCTTATTCTGTTACACTTCAGAGACGATCCGTTGTAAAAGTTATTGTTGTTAAAGTCTTCAAATTGTCTTATTTCATTTACCCATAGGCTGAATGTGGAAGCAGCTTTCCTCCGGTTGCTGGTTCACTATTTATTTCTCCTGGTGGTTCTAAATTTATTCATCTCATGTATCATTTTGCAAGATTTGTTGCAATGAAATATATCAGATCCAATTCTAAAGGTAAGTTCCAATTTGCAAGTGAAGAAATTTTTTTTTTTAATTTTTATTAGTGAGACATCATGAGGTACAGTTGTAGACTTACAAGTTTTTATGCTTGGGTTTCAATTATACAATGATCAAATACCCATCCCTCCACCAGTGCCCATTTCCCACCACCACGGATCCCAGTATCCCTCCCACCCCCCCATCCCCCATCCCACCCGCATTCTCTTTTGTTCTCTCTTACTGGGTGTTGTGGTTTGCAAAAGAGGCAATGAGTGACAATCATGTTTGGTCTATAGTCTACTTTCAGCATGCTTCTCCCATCCTGGGAGAATCTGCCCAACACCCTTTATTTGGTGTTCCCTTCTCTATCTGTGCTCCCTTTTCCCTCGCATGTGTGGTTGGCCTCCAAGCCATGGAGTAAAATTCATGGAACTAATCTCGGCCATTCTTGGGTTAACGTTAGTCTCCTATTTTGTTACTTTATGTCCCCCAGATGAATGCAATCTTTCTATGTCTATCCCTTTCTTTCTGAGTCATTTCAAGTAAAGAAATTTTTATAAGGTAAAGTTAGTTAAGAGCAATTTACCACAAAAGATCAGTTGGTGGGCAGAGATGTAGTACAGTGGGGTAAGATGCTTGTCTCCACGGTGTGTCCTGGGTACAATCTCCAGCACTTCACATGATCTTTCAAGCATCACCAGGAGTGATCTTTGAGTGTAGAGCCAGAAGTTAGTCTTGAGTACTATCAGGTGTGGCCCAAAAAACAAAACAAATTGTTTAAATATATTGCTAGAGTTGTCTTAAATCATAACAAACATAAATGGTCTTACAGATTATTTTATTATATGCTGATATAATACTTTCTGAAAACACTTTCTGTATCAGGACAGATAGTAAAAATTTGGGGCTTTGAGGACCACATGGTCTCTGTCACATATCCTTGTCTTTTATGAAAAAGCAGTTATAACTCTTAAAAGTGTAGAAAGTTTTCTTGCTAGCCTTGAAAAACAGGGGTATAAAATGAACCTATAGCTTGTAGTTTTGCAGTTAATCCTTCATTTAACCATTTATATTCAATAGGTTGAATTATTTGGAATTTTTGTTAGAAATTGTTTTTAGGTTGATTGAAATGAAATGTTGGATTTTTAAGCTAAGATTTTAAAGAATGCTACTAATATATGTTGCTCTAGTTGGTTTGTACTCATAAAATACAGGAAGGAATGAAGCTGATAGGATAAACGTCCAGTTTTCAGAGTACAACCTTAATTCTGTTAAGAAGTTGCTCCTTACAGAACGGAAGGATAATGAAAGAGATCAGATAATATGCTTGCGCATGTTGATCCTACTTTAATCCTAACCCTAACACTGCCAGGAGTGATTCTTTTTTTTTTTTGCTTTCTTTTCTTTTCTTTCTTTTTTTTTTTTAATTAGTGAAACACCATGAGGTACAGTTGTAGATTTACGAATTTCGTGTGTGGGCTTCAATTATACAATGATCAAACACCCATCCCTTTACCAGTGCCCATTTTCCACCACCACGGGTCCCAGTATCCCTCCCACCCCCCATCCCTCCATCCCACCCTGCCTCTGTGGCAGGGCATTCCCTTTTGTTCTGTCTCTCCTTTTGGGTGTTGTTGTTTGCAAAAGAGGCATTGAGTGGCAATCATGTTTGGTCTATAGTCTACTTTCAGCATGCATCTCCCATCCTGGGAGGATCCTCCCAACACCCTTTATTTGGTGCTCCTTTCTCTATCTGAGCTCCCTTTTCCTCTAGAATGTGTGGCTGGCCTCCAAGCCATGGAGCAAAACTCCTAGTACTAATCTCGGCTACAGGTGTGATTCTTGAACACAGAGCCAGTAATAATCCCTGAGCATGGTCAAGTGTGACCCCCAATCACCACCCCCTCCCCCCAGAAAAAAACCACCTGGAAAAAAAACCACCTTGAACATGCTGGAGCATGTGCTTTCTTTGTGGGGGACATGGCTTTGATCCCAAGCATTGCCTGGTCCTTCAGATACCACCTGGAGTGTTGTCTTTTTTCTTCCCCCTCTCCCAGTACTGCTGAGTATGGCCAGAACTAAAAAAGCAGACCTGGGAAGATAGCTCAGGGGTCAGTGGCACAAGCCTTACACCCATAAAAAACCCAAGTTCAGGAGGCTGGAGCGATAGCACAGCAGATAGGGCATTTGCCTTGCACGTGGCTGACCCGGGTTTGATTTCCAGATCTCATATGCTCACCCGAGTACTGCCAGGAGTAATTCCTGAGTGCATGAGCCAGGAAGTTACCCCTGTGTATTGCTAGGTGTGACCCAAAAAGCCAAAGATAAAACCCAAGTTCTGAGTGTCCCCACCACTACCCTCGGCGACGCCAGCGCTGAGCTGCATCTTTTGAGCCCTGCTTGCCAGTAAAGTTCATTTAAAAAAAAAGGGGGAGGGTGCGAGAAACAAACACACAAAAAAGGTTCAGTTGCTCGTACCACAGGATATAGCCCCAGAAGCCCCCCAGAACTTCCAGGTTTGGCTGTGGTGACCCCAAGCAGCACTGGTCTTGAGCTGTGTCATATTGTGTGGCTCTTGCTTGAATCTTCTAATTGGCCCAGTATTTGGGGAAACAGCTCCTAGAGTCTCCTTAGCTGTGCTTGGGTGACCCACCCCCTCAAAAAAGTTGCTCTTGTGTAATAATGTACTTGTTCATGAATGTATCAAGCTGTGATAATCTGGTTGATTGACTTCTGAAAGTTTTTGATTGTGTGAAATAACTCAACTTCAAACTTCTTATTTTATTACTTATTTTTGTGGGGGGTTTTGGCCACACCTGAAAGCAGTTGGCGCTAACTTCAGTATTGTGCTTGGAACCTGGAGGACTGGTGAGACCATGGAATGCCTGAGTTGATCCTGGGTTGGCCTCATGCCAGGCAAACTTCTTAACCCTTGTAGTTATCTGTTTTTCCCAGGTATTTTAGGTTCCTGTTCAGAAGTAGGTCAGTGCTTTTGTTGAAATAAGTGGTTTTGGTGTAATGTGATGTACCAGCTTTTAGCAATTGTTATCTCAATCAGTTAATTTCTTAAAATTAAAACATTTTTTATATTTGTTAGCTTGTAATCTAAGTTTTCTATATTTGTATTCCATGTAGATCCTTCCACACATTTTATAGAGATCCTTAATGTAAAGACTCAAGATTTGCACATGTGCATTGCCAGATGCCAGGTAGCACGTAACAGATTTTTACATATTTTACAAAAAGAAGATTGTGTTACCAGAAAATATCAGGAAAATGCACAGTAAGTAGAAAATGAAAGTTCTTTGCTTTTTAACAAATAGTTTGAACAAATCAGTTACCATCATTACCTCCATAACTGTCAACCCCCTCACCGCCACCCCCACCCCCCATGGTAAAACTTCTATTTTATTTTATTTTATTAATTTATTTTTTATGTAGGAGTGCTGCTATTTATTCAGCCACTGATTAGCTGATTGAATTGGGCATGAACTCCACCTTACTTTTTTTTTTTTCATTTTTTATAATTTTGTTTATTGAATCACCGTGAGAGCAGTTACAAAGCTTTTGGATCTAGGTCTCGGTCATACAATGAAACACCCGTACCTTCACCAGTGCCCATTCTCCACCCCCAACAACCCCAGTATACCCCCATCTCACACCCTCCCCCTACCTGTGGGGCAGATGATTTTCACATTACTCTCTCTCTACTTTGATCACATTCAGTATTTGACACCAGACCCACCATTATTATTTGAGATTTTACCCCAATACTCAGATCTGCTGAAAAGGCAACAGTAGACAATTTGTTTTCTATTGCTGGTTATGAATAACATTTGATGTTGTGTGTCTGCAGCAGTGGCTGTGTGATTTTGAAATTCTGAAATTTTAACACTTAAATCTGGAGGGATTACTGCCAAAACCTGCTGCGTTCCGAGATTTGCTCCTGAGTCTCTTGGATCATGTCTGTTAAGCAGCTTGATCAGGAGCCAGAAAGGCCGTTCATGGGCGGTGACGCAGGGTCTCTTTGGGATGGGGAGGAAAAGGTCGGCTCCACCCGCATCCCAAGAGGCCCCGCGTGTCTCGTCACTGAGGGCCCAAACCTGACTGTCCAGTGGCCTCTGGAGGATGGCGGCCACTGAGCTGCCTAGGGGGAGCAGGTGGAGGGACAGCCCCCTTTCCCCCCTGGGGTGGCCCAGCAACAGTTATACTGCAGGGTCCGGATGCATTTCTGCCAAAAGCCGCTGGGTTTCAAGATTTGTTTCTGAGTCTCTGGGATCATGGCCGTTAAGCAGCTTGATCAGGAGCCAGAGAGGCCATTTGTGGGCAATGACTTGGGGTCTCGTTGGAGTGGGGAGGAAAGGACTGGCTCCACCCCCATCCCGTGAGGTCTAACATGTCTCGTCACTGTGGGCCCAATCCTGACTGTCCAATGGCCTCTGGAGGATGGCAGCCACCGAGCCACCAAGGGGGAGCAGGCAGAGGGACAGCACCTTTTCCCCCCTGGGGTGACCCAGTGACAATAACCTACTGCGGGGTCCGGACGCATTTCTGCCAAAGGCCACTGGGTTTCGAGATTTGTTTCTGAATCTCTTGGATCGTGGCTGTTAAGCAGCTTGATCAGGAGCCAGAGAGGCTCTTTGTGGGCGATGACTTGGGGTCTTGTTGGGGTGGGGAGGAAAGGACCAGCTCCAGCCCCATCCCTTGTCTCGTCACTGTGGGTCCAAACCTGACTGTCCAGTGGCCTCTGGAGAATGGCGGCCACTAGGCCGCCGGGGAAACAGGCGAAGGCACGAAACCTATTCTCACCTGGGTTGGCCCAGCACTGGTAACCTACTGCAGGGACCGGACGCATTTCTGCCAAAAGCCGCTGGGTTTCAAAATTTGTTTCTGAGTCTCTGGGATCATGGCCATTAAGCAGTTCAATCAGGAACCAGAGAAGCCATGCCTCCAATTATGTAGCTGAGCCGGAGGTGGTTTGTGGGTGTGTCTCCCACATACCTAACTTTTGGCCGTTTACTTTCTTGGTAAACTTTGCCTCAAGTTTTAGGGGTCTGGCCAAAGGCACAGCAGCAAATTTGGGGTATCTGGAAGTCTGAATGTGCCATCAGGTTGCTGATGCACTCGCCTCACAGGTACAGACTGACCTGCTGGTGGCACCATACCCCCTATTTTATTTTATCTTATCTTTTGGCTTTGGACCACAGTTGGTAGTGCTCATAGAACTGACTCCTTTTCTCTATGCCTTACCTGCTGTACTATTACTCTGGCTTCAAGTTTCCATTTTATTTATTTTTGGTTTTTGGGCCATACTTGGTGATGCTCAGGGATTAACTCCCTGCACTCAGGAATTACTTGTTGTGGTGCTCAGGGAACCATGTTAGGCACTGGGGATCGGCTAACTTGGTTAGCTATATGCAATAGTACCTTCTGTACTATTGCTCTGGCCCTGCCAAGTTTTCATTTTAGAGCCAGGTAACTTCTGGATACGTTATTGTCAGTGCTTAGAAAAAAAGAAGAAGATCACCTTTAGTACAAAAAATTTAGTTTGGGGTTTGGAGAGACAGTTCAGCAGGCTAGAGTATACACTTTGCATGCAGGAGACCCTGGTTGGATTCCCATTACCAGGTTCAGTCCCTAGGGCTTTCTTCTGGCATCACATAATTCCCCGCCTATCAATCTTGAGAGTAGATCCTGCACACAGCAGGTGTAGCGACAAAGCAAAACAGAACAGAGAAAAACATTGTTAAGTGTATTCTTAATTTTTTAATTTTTTTATATTTGCAGCCATACCCGGCAATGCTCAGGGCTTTCTCCCGGCTTTGCACTCAGGAATTTTTGCACCCTGACAGTGCTTGGGGGACCATGTGGGATGCTGGGGATAGAATCTGGGTTGTCTGTGTGCAAGGCAAGTGCCTTACTTGTTTTACTATCTCTCTGATCCCTGTGAAGTGTTTTTTCTCTTTTTTCTTTTTTAATATGCAGTTGTGTTCGAAAATAATTGTTGTATTTAGTCTTGTATTTTGTCTTTTTTCTCAGTATTTTATTCTGTAAATTTTTTTGTTTCTATTACTTCTTTTAACTTTGTCAGTTTAATAGTTTGCCAAGAGTTCCAAATCTTTCCATTTAGTAGATCCTCCAAATAGGTTTTAGTTATAAATATATATTTTTTCCTTTTGTAGGCCACTCCTGGTTGTCCACAGGGCTAACTCTTGTCTGTTCAGGGATCCGTGGCAGGCTGAGGGAACCATACTGGTGCTGGGGATCAAACCTGGATTGGTCACATGTTTTACCTGCTGTACTCTCTCTCCACCTTCCCACCCCCCTTTTTAAAATTGAATCATCGTGAGAGTCACAGGAACAAAGTTGTTCATGATTGGGTTTCAGTTATATAATGCCAGTACATTCCCAGTGTACATTCCCACCTGTCCCCAGTTTTCCTCACACCAGTTCTCCCAGAAACCTACCTCTATAGCAGAAACTTTCTCTCTCTCTCTCTCTCTTTTTTTTTTTTTGCTTTTTGGGTCACACCCAGCGATGCACAGGAGTTACTCCTGGTTCATGCACTCAGGAATTACTCCTGGTCGTGCTCAGGGGACCATATGGGATGCTGGCAATCAAACCTAGGTTGACTGCATGCAAGGCAAATGCCCTACCCTCTGTGCTATTGCTCCAGCCTCTCTCTCTCTCTCTCTCTCTCTCTCTCTCTCTCTCTCTTTCTCATTTTGCAGCCCTTCATTTTTTTAAATCTTTTATTTGCCTAAACTTGTTTAGGCACTGGTCTTACAGTGTTAATTAAGAAAGGCAAGGCTCTTATTCTCAGCATACAGATAGTGTCATTTTCCATCTTTATAAACAACTACAGTTAGGTATCTTTTAGAATGTTATCTGTTACCCAAATTAAAAAATTCTTGACATCACCCTAAAACTGAAACTTTGCATTGTTGTCTTAGATAGCATTTAAATGCATCATCCTTGATATTTGAGATGAGGATAAGAAAGCTAGTAATGACCTCCAGTTTTTGTCCCCAAAGTCAGTTTGAATCTAGAACTTTCTATTCCATTACACAAGCTGCCTCTATATTAGATTATATCTGTAATTCTTGAAGGGAATCTAAAATGCCCTTTGGGGAGGGGGAAGTTTGGGTCACACACAGTGGTGCTGAGGGCTTACTCCTGGCTCTGCTCAGGCATGACTCCTAGTGAGTTTGGGGGACCATAAGGGGCGTCGGGGATTGAACCTGGGTTAGCTGTGTGCAAGGCACACGCTCTGTATCTGCTGTACATATTGCTCTGCTCCAGAGTCTAAAATCCTTTATTTTGTTGCTGAGTGTAATCGGAAGAATGTACTCAGAGGCCTTGAGCTTTTTGTTTTATTTTTGGGCCACACTGTGCTTGTGAGTCCCCTGTCAATGTTCAGGGGCACCATACACAGTGCCAGAGATCTAGTCCAGCTGCTTGCAAGCCCCTATACTATATCTATGGTCCAGCAAGGAGACCCCAAAGTGGTAAAATACCAATGAGGATTATCCAAAGTACATTGTAAATGGAAGAGTAACTTACTTGTGTTTTCTTGCAGACTCTCAGTTAAACATATTAGAAGTTTGAGAACAGAATGTGTAGCACAGCAAAACCAAATAAAAAAGTAAGTTACAGAGTTGAAAGTTATCTGAGATTAGTTTAAAAGTCCTGTAGTTTACAAATAAGGAAAACTGAGTGTCCCAGAAACATTAACTTTAATAATATATGAGTAGTTAAGAGTAATTTGTAACTAATTCTAGAAGCACTTTTTATTGCTTTGGACTAAAATTTTATTTCAGTTTTAAATTGGAAATATTATTAATGATTTGATTTGTAGATTGACTAGCTCTTTGAGTGGTAAATTACCATGTGAATTTTTAAATGACTAAAGAAATTATTTAATTTTTTATTAGCATGGAACCCTTTGATGAACAAATTAATATGCAAGAGAATATTGAAAAGGTGAGACAACATTAAGAAAGAAATTTAATCTTTCTGACATTTGTGATATACAATTTCTTTTTAACATTTGTTTTTATCACTTTCCTTTTACTTTTTCTATTTTACTCTTGTGATATGAACTTACTATATATGTACATCTATATGTAGGTATATATGCATATACATATGTGCGTGTGTATATATATATATACCTGCATATAGATATGCATGAAATATGGTAGTGGTCATGGTACTATCAGGGCACCTCTAAAATGCCTGAAGTAGTAGAAGAAATAATATATATAAAAGCAGTTTTAAGTATATTAAGGTTTTAAAGTTTTTGATGCCAGCAAGCAAAAGTTCAGCTTAATCAAGTATTTTTTATTTGTGTGTTGGGCCACTCCTGACTTTGTGCTCTGGGTCACTCCTGGTGGTATTTGGATTGAACTTGGCCTCTGGCATGCAAAGTATGCATTCAGCCTGTTGAGCTTCCTCTCTGACTTGCAGTAGTATCTTGTTTATCTAAGTAATATTGCTGAAGGGAGGTGGAAAGTACAAAAGGAAAATGAGATGCTGCTTTGAAGCTGGCATGGCAGCAAAGAGGAATCTGCAGACAAATGACCTGAAATTTTGAGGTTGGCTTTGCTGGATAGGCGTATTGTCTTAGGTTTTCTTTGTGTTTGGATGAAATCTCAAACTCTTTGTTCTGATTCTATGATCATCCAGCTGCTTTGAATATTAATTTGGCTTCCCAGGTACCTTGTCACTGGAAAAGGTGAGTATTCTCTTAAAAAGTTACTCATTCAGTGAATATTTATTGATCACCTGTCATATGTAGTAGAGGTATTCTGGATTTTAGAGTAGAGCTTCAATAATGAAGAGCAGGCAGTTACTTCTTTCATGGAACTTCCAATTTAGGAAATATGAATGTTTCTAATACTGAATATACTGTTTATTTTAAACTTAATGGTTTTTGTGGAGCATTGTAAAGTTTTCACATCAGATTACTGAATTTAAGTTAATATTCAGTTTTCTGTGTCAGCTTTGAGCGACAGACAGAATTTTTTAGGCTTAAAAAGTTTGAGAACCAGATCCTGTGTCTGTTCAGCAGGGAAATGTGGTCTCATGAAATTTTCATCTTCTTATTATCCAATGAGTCCTTTTTTGGAAGCCTCCTCCTATCTTGTACCACAGGAGGACACAAACTTTATTGTCAAAGTATAATTATTTTCCCTCCTCCCTCCCTCTTTTAAAACTTCTGTTGAGGCATAATAGCACATTCACCCGAAAACGTACAAAAACCCCAAGAGAATTTCTTGAACATAACCCAGGTTACCGCCATTCACTTTAAGGGATAGAGTAGTCAGCATTCCAGAAATCTTCGTTCACTCTCAGCCATTTCCCAGAGTAAACGTTATCTTCAGTTCTCTTTGTTATTTGTGTAGGGGCCTCTCCTGATAGTGCTCAGGTGCTGCTTCTGATTGTGTACCAAGGGCAGTGCTTGGGGGAACAACATGCTGGGGATTGAACCTTAGCCTTCTTTTATGCAGAGCATGGGTTCTACTTGTTAAGCCATCACTTGGGCCGCTATCCTCAATTCTTACACTAAAGATTAATTAGTGTGTTCTTAAACTACAATTATATAAATGGGAATATATAGAGAAGATACTCTTTTGTGTCTGACTTTGATTCAAGCTGCTTTACATATCGTGTTGTATGGATGTAGTAGATTCATTCTCATTGTTGTATTTATAAATGTAGCACAGTATACTCTTTAGGTAGATTAGATTGATTCCAGTGTTTTATTATCACATACAGAAATACTATAAGCATTCTTACACATAAAATTTATTTATATGAGAGGAGCATGAGGACTATCTGGTCGTGCTTAGTCGGCCATATGGTACTGAGATCAATACCAGGGCCCTGGACTTGGAACAATAGGTACAGCAGATAGGCATTTGCCTTGCATGCAGCTGACTCGGTTTCTATCCGTGGCATCATGTGTGGTCCCCTGAGCAGTGCCAGGAGTAACCCATGAGTATTCCTGAATGTGGTGCTTGGCCCCTAAAACAAAACAAGTAAAGTAAAGTAAAGTAAAGGCCCTCCCGCTTATCATCGATTTGCTCGAGCGGGCCCAGTAACGTCTCCATTGGAGACTTTGTTGTTACTGTGTCTGGCATATCAAATACTCTCGGTAGCTTGCCAGGCTCTCCGAGAGGGGCGGAGGAATCGAACTCGGGTCGGCCATGTTGGCTGCGTGCAAGGCAGACGCCCTACCCGCTGTGCCAGGACCCTATGCATGCTAGACATGTGCTTTAGCCCTTTGAGCTAGTTCTCTGGCCCCAATTGTGTGTGTGTTTATTTAATTTATTAATTTTTTAATATATTTTTGTTTAGTTGTAAATTTTTTATGGGCCTCACTTGGCAGTGCTTGGGGGTTACACCTGAATTTGTGCTCAGGAGTTGTTCCTGGTAGTGCTCTTTACTTTTTCATTGAGAGTGAATTTTAATGGACATAGTTTAGTATGAGGCTAAGAGTTTTTACTTTATTATTATTATTTAATTTATTTACTCGCTTGGGCCATATCTGGCAGTGCCGAGGGGTTACTACTCACTCTGTACTCAGGGATCACTCCTGGTGGGGCTCAGGACCATATGGGGTGCCAGAGATTGAACTTGGGCCAGCCGCGTGCAAGGCAAGCGCCCTATCTGCTGTACTATTGCTCTTGCCCAAGAGTTTTTTACTTTTAAAGAGATATGCTTTTTCACATTTTAATTTTTCTGAAACATTGAAACACAATTGTCATACAGTGCTATAAATGTATGACATTTATGTTTGAAATTTATAAATTGACATTTATAAATTTATGTCTTATAACATAAAACATAGTTTTTTTCCTCCTGAAAGTCATTATTTTCCCCTGAAAACCTTATTACATTTATAGCATACAGAATATAGAAGATGCTGGTTTCTTCTTGGTAGTATGAAGTTTTTTAGTTTTGTTTTAAAAATTATAGTGGTCTATCTGGGGCCAGAGAGATACTACAAGGGTTAAAGTACTTGCTTGCTGCTTGTCTGCTGTCAGTTTGATTCCTGTAGTCCTCCAAGCACTTCTAGGAGTGATTCTTAGCACGGAGCCAGAGGTCTGCTCTGAGTGTCATTGGGTGCGGCCCAAAAACAAAAGCACAGCGGGTAGGGCGTTCGCCTTACACGCGGCCAACATGGTCGACCCGAGTTCGATTCCTCCGCCCCTCTCGGAGAGCCCGGCAAGCTACCGAGAGTATTCGATATGCCAGACACAGTAACAACAAAGTCTCCAATGGAGACGTTACTGGGCCCGCTCGAGCAAAATAAAACCAACAAACAAAAATTGTAGTGGGCTACAGTCCTGAGAAATTAGTATTATTGCCTCTTGGAAATAATATCAGTAGTTTTAGACTTATGATCTTTTTTGTCTCAGTGGTCATTCCAGGAATATTTTATATGTTCTTGAGAGTGAGCATATATTTATATTTTGTATTTCTTTAATATACTTTCAGATTACGTATAGACTTTAATATTTTTCATTTGCCTCTGTTTTCAAAGGTTCGATCTTTATGGGCTTCGGTGACTGAAACACTTGAGATTTTGGATAAAGAGAGAGAAATTGTTAGTTCAGTCCTTAGTCTTGTTAACCATTATGTCTTAGATGGAACTAATGTTACTATTAATATTCCAAACCTCTTAATTGACAAGATTGAGAAACAAATGAGTCAGGTAAGCATTGATATTTTAAAAAAGTAAAGAAAATTCCCTTTGTGTAATTATTTTAATTTTTAATCTTTTTCTATATTCCTCAGAAATTTTGTAAATGTATGTAGTAAATCTTGTATCAGGAGGAATGTGTGTGTTTGTCTTTGTGTGTGTGTATAGCTATCTGCATATATCTATATTGTGCTGCATTAGTAGTGTTCAGGAGGTTATTCCTGGCCTGGAGCTCTAGGGTCACTCCTGAAGGTATCAGGGGATCATGTGGTGCCAAGGATCAAATTCAGACTTCCTGCAGGCAAAACACACTCCAACCCATTAAGCTATCTCTCAAGTCCCTGAGAATATATTTTGTTTTGTTTTGCTTTGCTTTGTATTGTTTGGGGGGGGTCACACCTGAAATTCTCAGGGGTTACTCCTGACTCTGCACTTAGGAATCACTCCTGGTGGTGCTTGGGGAACCATATGGGATGCTGGGGATTGAACCCTGGTCCGCTGCATGCAAGGCAAAGGCACTATCCGTTGTACCGTGCTCTGGCCTTGAACATTTATAATTATTATTTCATAAAGGAGCTATTGAGGATATGCTTATAGCTATCAAATTTTATTAGTTTTCAGTATCGCGTAAGTGTGAAATACAGTGTGTAGAGTCAGAGTTACTTAGAAGACACACTCTAATACTTAAAAAAAAATTAGTTTGGGTAGCAGCAACAACATAGTTGAAAAGTTTCTGTACTTCATCCTGATTGTATTTTACTTATCTATTATTGGGCCTTACCCAGTGTGCTTAGGCGCTACTCCTAGCTCTCTGTTCAGGAGTTGCTCCTGGTGTTTCTTGGGGAACAGTACATTGCTCGCTGTCAAACCACCTTCTTTTCCTTCCTGGACTCTCTCTCAGGCCCTGTATTACAAAATTTTTCTTGTTTTGTTTTGAGACCACACATGGCGATACTCAGAAGTTACTCTTGGCTCTTTGCTCAGGAGTTAACTTTTGACAGTGCTTGGGGGACCTTGTGGGATGCCAGAGATGAAAGCCAAGTCAGCTGCATGCACCGTAAACATGCTCTACTACACTGTCTCTGGCCCATACAAGCTCTTAGCCAATAACATGTCTTCATCCTTCTATACAATAATATTCTTGGAATTTCTAGTTTCTCTCTCCTTCAGTCCAAGCCCATTCAGTTGTTTCCACTTTTTCTGAGTAAACTCCGAATTTAAGCCTATTCTAATGTATGTATATTGTATAGTATAGAATTGTAACTTGGCATGTTCCTTGTAATTCCAGAATAATCTACATTTATTTTGAGCTAGATGTTAGTTACTTTTTCCTATTCTCTAAGGTTAAGTTTTTGTGTAATAGTAAACATTTATGTAATGGCTTTTTATCTTTAGAATCTGTGGTTTACTTTTTTCCTCTCTGAATCTTTAGTTGCACATAGGAAATGTTTATGAATCAGGAAAATTGAACTTCTTGACAGTTATTCAATTGTTAAATGAAGTCCTAAAAATAATGAAACATGAATGCTGTCAGACGGACCAGGCAAGACTGAAAATAGACCCACATTTTCTTGAAAAAGAGACCAAGTTTCAAAGAGAAAGATTATCAGATCTGAAGCAAACAAGGTACTTGTCAAAAATCTATTATTTTATTGGACTGTTGGTGGAGTGATTTTGATAGTTTCTCAACAGTCTCTTCCATAGTTAGTAACTCTTTGTCAAACAAGTGTGAGAATGTTTTGAGGTAGGGAGCCGGGGGTGAGGGGTGCACACCCAGTGATGCTGACGGGTTCCTTCTGGCCCACAAGTGTGAAAATGTTATTGCTACTAAAAACCCTTTTGTCATCAGGGACTGCAGTGATAGTACAGCAGGTAGGAGAGTGCTTGCCTTGCTTGTGGCTGACCCTGGTTTGATCTCTGCTATCCCAGGTGGTCCCCGGAGCACTGTAAGGAGTGTTCCCTGAGCACAGAGCTGGAATAAGCCCTGTTTACCACTGGGTGTGTCCAAAAAGCAAAAGCCAAAAAAAAAAAAAAAGAGTAAATCTTCAACTCCAAGAGGGACATCCAAAGTAGGAAGGAAATTTAATGTAGTTTTCTCTCTTCAAACTTTTTTGTCCTGAGTGGTAATTTTTCATGAAATAATTTGTAAATTCCTCTAGCTTTTTCTCTGGAGTCAGCTTTTTGTTTTTTATGTCACTTTTTTATTTGTTTATTTTTGGCCACACCCAGCTGTATGCCAGGCTTATTCCTGACTCTGAGCTCAGGATTTACTCTGGATGGTCTCCAGGATCATAAGTGATGCCAGGAACCGAACCCTGGTTGACCACTAGCAATGCAATCACATTATCAGCCTTACTATTTTTCTGGCTTTGGAGTGTACTTTAAATACTAGACTTCAGAAAAGTTCTTTATTTGAGCAATGTGACAGGGAAGCGGGGCTACCTTAAGTCATGGACAGAGAAGTAGAATCTTGATGCAAGTATAAAACCAGGAAATAGTTGGATCTGTTGTTGTTTTCTTTGTTATTTTGAGCCAGACCTGGCAGTGTATGGCCTATTCTTATCTCTGTGCTGAAGGGTCACTCCTGGGAGTGCTGGAAAACTATATGTAGTCCTTGAGATTGTTCTGGGCTCAGCTGCATTCAAGGCTTACCTGCCCCTTGTATTTTAAAGTTAAGTGGAAGAAGAGAAATATGATTGTTTTCTGCTTATAAAAGTAAGAAAGGTATTTTTAGTTTTGAATATTTATTGTGAGACTTTATTTTATTTACATGTAATATATTGGTTGAACTTTGAGTTAGATTTTTTCCCCTTTTGTCCAAACTCTTTAATATTTAAATTCATTCATACTACTTTGTATATTTGTGTTTTGAATGATGTTATACTTTATGCTATCACAGGCATAAAATGAAGGAAGGTCTTACAACTATAAGACATTCGATTGTTGAAAAGCAAGGAGAATGGCATAAAAAGTGGAAAGAAATTCTTGGTCTGTCTCCTTTCAGTTTAATTAAAGGTTCTACTCCTGTAAGTAGAGGTTTCACTCCAGTAAGTTGACTTTTCTTTTATAGATTTATTTAGTTGAAGGTGGTATTTTTATTTATCATAACTAAAATGACCTAGAAATGCTGTGTGTGTGTAAATTTTTTATCTTTGCACCTGAGACTATATTTCAGATATTTTGTAATTTTCTAACATATTAAAATATTAATTAGAACGCTGTTATTCATATTCTTAGGTTCAAAAGATAATAGAAGAAAATGAAACATTTGTTTTAATATGACATTGCTTTTATTTACTGGCTTTTGGGCCATACCTCGCTGTGCTCAGTGCTTCTCCTGACTGCTCAGGAATCACTCTTGAGACTGGGGTGATCATGTAGGGTGCTGGGAATTAAACCCAGGTTTAAGGGCCTCTCCTACTGTACTGTATCTCTTGCCCTGGGGTTACTATTATTCAAGGAATAGTTGAAAGACAGAGCAGTTTCCTTGTGCTTAATAATAGTCCTTTTCATTTTATTTTTGTTTAGGAATAATTTTCTTTTGGACTTCCAAGTTGTACCCAGGAAGCCTAGGGGCCCATCCTGGTGATTTTCTTCCAACAGAGCATTTTAGTGCAAGGGCCTGAGGATGTGCTGCTTGGGCCCTGTGGTGCTGGGGATTACCTGGGGACTCCAGGGCTTGATGGACAATGCAGTGCCCAGGACTGAACCAGGGTTGGCCAGTATACAAGGCATGTACCTGTACATGTACCCATTCCAGGGTTGGCCTATATGCAATCATAGGATAAATCATGTTTGGGAAAAATTTAAAGCCACCTACTCGTACATTAACTTATATTACTGTTAGCAAATGTGTGTAATTCATAATTATAATTCTGTTTTTAGGCTGTGGATCTTTTACCGCCTATGTCTCCCCTTTCATTTGATCCTGCCTCTGAAGAAGTTTATGCACGGAGTATTCTTACTCAGTATCCTGCTTTGCTTCCAGGTTTGTTATTTTTTTCTCCTTTATACTTCCCTTTCATCAATATTACTATAATTGTTTCTTTACAGCCTTTTTTAATTTCTTTTCTGCTATTAGTATTGTGATTGTTTTTGTGGTGCCAGGGATTGAACACAAGACGTTGATGATACGTTTGCCTTATGTTTGTTTTGAGATTTTTTTGTTGTTGGTCTAGTGCCCTTCCATTTTTAGGCAGTTTTTTGTTTTGTTTATGGACCATTCCCTGATGAGGGCTTTTCCCAGCGCTGTGCCGGGGGATTGTTCCCAGTGGTGCTTGGAGAACCATGAGGTGCTTGGGATTGAACCCAGGTCTCCTCCATGCAAAGCATTCACTTTAAGCTGCCTCTCTGATCCTGTAGGTATTTTGAAATTTTTTTTTTCTTTTTGGGTCACACCCAGTGATGCATAGGGGTTACTCCTGACTCATGCACTCAGGAATTACTCCTGACAGTGTTTGGGGGACCATATGGAGTGCTGGGAATCGAACCCTGGTCGGCTGTGTGCAAGGCAAATGCCCTAGCCGCTGTGCTATTGCTCCAGCGTCCTTGAAACATTTCTTGTCTTTATTTCTGGACTACACCACTGTGCTAAAGGTTTACTCCTGGCTCTGTGCTTAGGTATCATTTCTGGAGGGCTTGGTGAACCATATGGGGTACTGTGGATCGAATCTGGGCCACTTGAGTTCAGGGGCAAGCTCTCTACTCATTGTACTCCAGTCTCCTGTAGGTAATTTTTTTTTTTAAATCTTTCTTTGCTTTTAAGAGTTTAATTTTGTATTGGGACCAGAGCGAAAGTACAGTAGGTAGGGCGTTTGCCTTGCATGTAGCTGACCTGGTTTTGATTCCTAACACCCCCTGTGATATCCCGAGCCCACCAGGAGTTATCTCCAAGCATAGAGCCAGGAGTAATCACTGAGCACCCCTGGCAGTGCTCAGGGGACCATATGGGATTCTGGGAATTGAACCCGGTTCAGCTGTGTGCAAGGCAAACTCCCTACCCTCTGTGCTATTGCTCCAGCCCCTCAAGAGATTTCTTAATGTTGTAGGTATAATTAAAGAATAATTTTCTGTATCTTTAGATACACCTATGCAACAAAATCAAGAAAAAGCTTGCACAATAACCAATCGTATACTGGGAACTGTGTGTGATCTAGCCGACAGGTAAAAAATTTTGACTTTTCTGGGTTTGTTGATGTTGTTGTTGTTGTTGTTGTTGTTGTTAAGGTGAGAAAATTACATTTAGGCTTAGTCAGCTGACTGTTCAGATGTTCCCAATATAGTTGACAACATGCAAGGACTCAGAGTCAGGAGCCATCCAAAGATATGCCTTCTCTCTGTCAGTCTCATTAGGGTGTTGATCTTGGCCATATCAGTGTCCCAGAGTGTCTTCACGGCCTGGTGCTGTTGGCCTTGACATCCACAGTGAACACAGGTGTCTTAACTGCCTCTCTTCTTTATGGCTGACAGGGTTCAGAGGGAGCTTGATGATGGCATAATGTAGCACTGTAGCACTGTTCTCCCGTTGTTCATCGATTTACTCGAGCGGGCCCGGTAACGTCTCCATTGTGAGACTTGTTACTGTTTGGCATATCGAATATGTCACGGGTAGCTTGCCAGGCTTTGCTGTGCAGGTGAGATACTCTGGGTAGCTTGCTGGGCTCTCCGAGAGGGACGGAGGAATCAAACCCGGCTCAGCCAGGTGGGCCGCGTACAAGGCAAATGCGCTATGTAAAATAGGGAAAGTGGGGCCATGTGGCCTGGGCCTAGAATTAAGGGCCCAATCTCAGAAAATATGACTTTTTTTTTTGCCACACTCAAAAATTCTCAGGGGTTTCTCCTGACTTTGTCCTCAGGATTCACTCCTGGTGCAGCTCAGTGGATCATACCTGGGATGTGCAAGGCAAACATCTGCTGTATTATTGCCCCTACCTCCCTGAATTTGACTTTTCTGTTGATTCCTCTCTGCCTCATTTATTATAGTCTCATTTTCAGCCATTTTCTAAGTCTTTCTGCTATGGGGTATTCCATAATTTTCTCCCCCCCGCCCCCCCCCCCCCCCGGTAGTTTTCTACTGTTGAACTGTTTTTCTGCTTCTAAATTCACATTTTAAAGAGAGTCAAAATTTCTGACATATTGATTTTTTTCCTTTATTTTTTGAAGTAAAATAGTTTTATTTAGGGAAGTATGAGAGAAGGAAACCCACTAAAGTAAGAAGTTTTTTTATAAAGAAATCACATAGCTCCGGGTGGAAAGCAGGTTGTAACAAAGTGGAATGAGCCTATTCCTCCTCCTCCTTTACTTCCTCCTTCCCACCCTTCCTCCCTTCACGTTTATGGGGATTATAAAATGTTGGCAAAACTATTTAACACCAGCCAAGAAGGTTTGCCATGATATATTTATGAATCCTGTTGAAACCCCTTGTAACTGTTGACATAATTAGAAATCTAGGAACTCTCCATTTTTCTTTGATTTTAGTTTTTGGGCCATACCCATCAATGGTTAGGGATCTCTCCTGGCAGTGCTATGTGGGAGTGCCAATATTTGGTACTGGGCATCGAACTCCGGTCAGACATATGCAAGGCAGGTGCCCTACCCCCATGCTATTGCTCCAGCCCTTCACCTTGTTTGAAACTGGAATTCAGTGATTTGAAACTGGATTTCTTGTGGTTCCGTGGTTTTCCAGACCTTTACCTTTTAGTTTTTTCTTTACATTTCAAAGGTTATTACAGTATATTCTAGCATGAATGGCAGCTGTTCACCCTTAGTTTTAGAAATTGAATTTTATATTTTTATATTTTATTCAGGGGTGGGGGAGCTGGGCCACACCTGGAAGGTTCAGGAGTTACTTTTGGCATGGTGTCCTGGGGACTGTGTAGTACCAGAAATCAAAACCAGGCCTCCCACATGAAAATTAGACACTCCAGCTCTTTGAGTAATCTCCCTGACCTTCATTTCTTTCTCTTGTTATAATGTTTTATATTATTTTTTATCAACTGAAATTATATATTTTGTTTTGCTGTAGAGTACAAGATTCAGCATAAATGAAATTGATTTTGGAGGGGAAGTACACAAAAGAATCTTTTAAGTGTCAGCTACAATGAATTTTTGTAATTTGAAGCACGAGGACAATTTATGCAATTCTGTTTCAAGTTTTTGAGTGCATACTAGTTGCAGCTTAAAATATATAAGTATAAAAATATTTGTGGTTTGGGAGGCTGATACACAAATTGGGCTGAAGTAGTGCTCTGATTGTCACCATACCTCCCCAAAACAAACTGCCTTTTGATGACCGGGACGAATTGAGTGAAATCGTAACGGACAGATACGGGGCAGACAGTTCTTTAAAGACTATTCAGATAGAATTATTTTTTACTTATATTTGAGTTTATCTTTTTTTGTTTTAGTTCTGCTTCTCTTTTGCAGCCAAATTTGGCAGATAGAAAGAGCATTACATTACTTGAAAAGGTATGTTTTAAAGCATTTTTTGTATATTCCCTCATACTGGTATGTGTTATTATTTTTGTTGATAGTCTGATTTCCATTTTTTATATTCAGTATTTGTACCTTATATGCCATTTTTATGTTTGCTATTGCTTTTATTATTATGGAATTAATGTATTTCCTATAATAATGTTAATATATTTTTATAGGTTTCTGAAAACTGAAGAACTTTTAATATTAGTAGCCATAATCATGACATTTAGTATTAGTAACCATACATAGCATTAATGTTAATAGCCAAACATAACATTTGTTAATAGTCATATGTATATATAATATCCCATGTCTGTATTCTTTAGGACATGAAAATAAGCACTCCTAGAGAGAAGCATGAAACCATTTCCAAAAAAACACCAGAATTTGAAGAGGAAGACTCTGTATCATCAAATACTGCGAAGACTATAGAGAGTAGTGCTTTTGGAGGGTCTGTACCAGCTAAAAAGCGTGATCCATTCCAAAAAGAGCAAGATCATCTGGTGGAAGAGGTTAGGAAAGATTACATAACTATGCTGAAATATCTGTTTCATATCCTCATTGGTGTTTGTATTATTAGTGAAGTACAGTAAATTACTATTAGTTATTTTTTATAATTTTGACAGTGTAATTCATTTTGGAGGTGAAGTACACCAAAAAAATTGAAAAAAATTAAGCCTCTGCTTCAGTGAAATTCTACAATTTGAGGACAGTAGTTAGTTGCCATCTACATTGACTGTATATTTTTGAAAATGGTGATAGGCACATAAATAAACCGCATATAAAGCGTGTGTGGTGAATATTCATCCTCTTTATGTTTGTTGATATAGTATAGGATATTCTTTATTCCTTTTGCTCATGCAAGTGTGTTGGACCTGATGTTACTTTGCATATCTAGAGTACCCATTTCCTTTGTAGCAAATTTATAGATCTCTTTGCCTGTGGTGCTCCTTGAAACCTAGTCTCTTGATGCACTGTGAGTGTGGATAAACTTGATTGCTAAACTTGTTGATGCCATGCCCTTTTATAGTTTTGCTTTATTTTTGAACCATATCCAGCAGTGCTCAGGGGTTACATCTGGCTCTGCACTCAGGAGTTACTGCTGGGAGTGTTAAGGAGACTGAATAGGATACCGGGGATAGAACCCGGATCAGCCGCATGCAAGGCCCTTTCCACTGTATTATCATTCCATCCTTGGCACATCCTTTTTTGTGGGAGCCGTTCTGCCAGGCCCAAATGGGAATGCTACTATAAATGGCCTCTGGAACACTAGCAGGAGTGATCCCTGAGCACAGAGCCAAGCGTAACTCTGTGCCCCTTACCCCCTGCCCCCGCCATGCACAAAAATAAAAAAGAAAAATCTCATAAAACTCTGAAAATAAAGTGAAATTCTCTTTGTTTTCTCTGATATTTAGTGTGAGTTTTAAGAAGCCTGTTATTTTGAGACAAGGTTAACATCACTTAGTTGTAGAAAGTTTACTTTTTAGGGGGCAGATGTTTAATTTTGCATTTTTTCTATTTCTATTAAAGTTCTGTTAATATGGAGTGATTTTCTTTTTCTTTTTTTGGTTTTGGGGCTAGACCCAGCTGTGTGCATGACTAACCCTTGAATCTGCACCCAGGGATCACTCCTGAAGAACTTTGGGGACTATATGAGGTGCTGGGAATTAAACCAAGATCGACCATGTACAAGGCAGAAGCACTACTGGCTATACTTTTGCTTTGTGTATAATTGATTATAATTAAGAATCTGCTACCTTGGCTGGAGTGATAGCACAGCGGGTAGGGTGTTTGCCTTGCACGCAGCCAACATAGCCTACCTAGGTTCGATTCCCAGCATCCCATATCGTCCCCCAAGCACCGCCAGGAGTAATTCCTGAGTGCATGAGCCAGGAGTAACTCCTGAGCACCGCCGGGTGTGACCCAAAAAGCAAAAAAAAAAAAAAAAAAATCTGCTGCCTTTAAAACTGGTCATTTTCCTACTGAGTTTCATAGAGGTATTGGCATTGGTATGTAGTATAGTGACACTGCAACATTGCATAATATTAATATAATCAATATTAATATTAGCATAATGTTGTGAATCATGGTGCCTAAATTAAAAAAAAAACTAGTTCCTATATTGAATATAGTGTTGTCAAGTTTACAGATATGGTTGATAGTATGTTAGGTTGGCAAGCTGTCAGAACTACCTTCAAATCTTACCAAATATAAAGATTCTCATCTTTTCCTTTGTAATAATTATCCATTTGGGAGGAAACCAATTTTATATTTGGTTTCACCAGTATAATGCCTGGTATTCTATGTAGAATGTCTAGGCGCTATATCACTGAACCTATTTTGGTGTCATCTGCTATGGGAAGGACTGTTGATTAAGAAGTATTTACTGTTCTTAAAAGCAACCTGTGTTGGCGCGGATGTGGCTAGAAAGGGACCCTCCTTCACTGCTGGTGGGAATGCCGACTGGTTCAACCCTTTTGGAAAACCAGTATGGACAATTCTCAAAAAATTAGAAATTGAGCTCCCATTTGACCCAGCAGTACCATTCCTGGGAATATACCCCAGAGAGGCAAAAAAGTATAGTCGAAGTGACATCTGCACCTGTTTGTTCATTGCAGCACTCTTTACAATAGCTAGCATACGGGAAAAAACCTGAGAGCCTGAGAACAGATGACTGGTTAAAGAAACTTTGGTACATCTACACAATGGAGTACTATGTAGCAGTTAGAAAAAATGAAGTCATGAAATTTACATACAAGTGGTACTACATGGGAAATATGCTAAGCGAAATGAATCAGAAAGAGAGGGACAGACATAGAAAGATAGCATTCATCTGGATAACATAAAGCAACAAAATAAGAGACTAACACCCAAGAGCAGCTGTGATAAATACCAGGTTGTTCACTCCATGGCTTAGAAGCCAGCCGCACACTGTAGGGGCAAAGGCAGCTCAGATAGAGAAGAGAACACCAAATAAAGGTGCTGGAAAGATCCGCCCAGGATGGGAGATGCATGCTGAAAGTAGTCTGTAGAGAGAACATGATTGCCATCCAATGTCTCTTCTGCAGACCACAGCAGTCAGAAGGAGAGATAGAACAAAAGGGAGTGCCCTGCCACAGAGGCAGGGTGGAATGGGGGACAGGAGGGGTGGGAGGGATACTGGGATTGGTAGGGGTGGAGAATGGGCACTGGTGGAGGGATGGGTACTCGATCATTGTATAAGTGAAGCCCAAGCACTGCAACTTGTAAGTCTACAACTGTACCTCATTGTGTTTCAAAAAAAAAAAAAAAGTATTTAATGTTCTTATCAAGTCCAATTCTAAAAAGAATTTTTTTTTTTAAAACTTTTCTCTTTTAGGTTGCCAGGGCAGTTTTATCTGATTCACCACAATCAGCTGAAGGAAAAGAAATAAAATTAGAGGACCTAATTGATTCTCTAGTTTCTAACCCATTCTTATCAAGGAAAGAAATACCCCGAACACCAGAAAACTTGAGTAAGTTAATGCACTCTAGCCTTATTTTCTTTGTTAAGCTTGACTACAGTCAGAACCATGATCTGAAAAGTCTTCAAGGAACTCATTTTCGAACTCTTTTCTAACACATCCTTGGGCTCTGAAACTGCAGAGGGGAGAGATCTGAAAGTTGTGTAGTACTGTGGCGAAGAGATACCTTGGTGGTAGGTGTGGTGAGGTAACCTAAAACAAGTGTTTACACTGTAAGCTATATTTTTTATTGTTACCTTAATAAAAATATATTTCTGTGGAAACAGAACAAAACCCTAAACTTGGTGTCTTACAGTTTGGTGGCTGTGGGTCTTTACTTGTTCTGGTATAAAGGACTTTCATTGAAGCTTTTAATGTGTACACTCACTGTCACTTGTCACTGTCACTGTCCTCCCGTTGTTCATCGATTTGCTTGAGTGGGCCAGTAACGTCTCCATTGTGACACTTGTTACTGTGTTTGGCATATTGAATACAACATGGGTAGCTTGCCAGGCTTTGCCGTGCGGGCAAGATACTCTCGGTAGCTTGCTGGGATCTCCAAGAGGTGTGGAGGAATTGAAACCGGGTCGGCTGGGTTGGCCACGTGCAAGGAAAAAGCCCTACCTGCTGTGCTAGCGCTCTGGACCATTTTGCCCTGATACATTGCAATTTTGTTTTTATTGTTTGGATTTTTTTCATAGAAAATATTCGACCTGATTATTTTTTAGAAAAATTTGCTCTCCACATCTGACCTTGATCATTTGATCACTTGGCATCCCATTACTCATTGATTTGTTCGAACGGGCGCCAGTAACGTCACTATTCGTCCCTGTTGTGTGCTAGTGTAGCCCAATGGCGTTTGCTTGTTCTGGGAACATAAAGAGCCTCAAACCGATCGTTCAGGGTCTTGACGAAGAAGTCTGACCATCTCGTAGGTGGGCGGCCACACGATCTTTTGATCGATTTGCTCGAGCGGGCCCAGTAACGTCTCCATTGGAGACTTTGTTGTTACTGTGTCTGGCATATGGAATACTCTCGGTAGCTTGCCGGGCTCTCCGAGAGGGGCGGAGGAATCGAACTCGGGTCGGCCATGTTGGCCATGCAAGGCAAACGCCCTACCCGCTGTGCTATCGCTCCAGCCCTACGATCTTTTGATGTCCCATGGAATTCAGTCCATAATGGCTCTAGTCTAGCAGTCGTCTCCAAATCTCATTACGTGTCCAGTCCATCTGACTTTCAATGCCTTTGCAAATGAGACAGCATCCCTGATTCTCGATCATCAACGGAGGTTGGTACTCCGGATTCTTTCTCTCATCTGAGAGAAGCGTGATACTTCAAGCATAGCTCTTTTGATTCCTCTTTGGGAGACCCGAATAGTGTTCTCATCCTGTTTTCGTAGGCCCAGGTCTCTGAGGCTTATGTTAATGCAGGAAGAACAGTGAAATCAAAGAGGTGTGCCTAGAGCCAGAGGTTCTTCGTCCTCTTAGCTATTTCTTCGACGCTCATGTAGGTGTTCCAAGCCACTCTCTTCCTCCTGCACAACTCAGGTGCCAGGTCATTCGTCATGTTGACTTCTTGACCTAGGTATACATAACTGTTGCATTCAGAGATGTTTGTTCCGTTGAGACCGAATGGAACGTCAGGAACGAGACTGTTTCTCATAAACAGTTTCTCCGTGAGATTTGGCTGTAGTCCGACCTTTCCATTCTCACGGTTGAAGTCGGTCAGCATTTGTGCCGCTTGGCTAATGTTTGGTCTTCCTAGGATGATGTCATCATCGAAGCAGAGGTGGTGTAGTTGCTGACTGTCTATCTTCACTCCCATTTCTTCCCATTCCAGCTGTCGCATGACGTTCTCGAGGGTGACACTGAAGAGTTTCGGTGAAATGGTATCACCCTGCTGAACCCCTCTCTTGACATGGATGATGACATGTAGAATGTCATTCTTCCTTGTAGAATGTTGAGATCCTGGTAGTGAATCCATAATACAGTTCACAGAGGATCCTGATGTATTGAGTTTAAACGCCCTATTTGGCTAGGGCTTTGATGACCATTTCAGTCTCAACAGAATCAAAGGCCTTCTTTAAATCAATGAACATTAGACCGGGTGGCATCTTGAACCCCGAGAAACCTCAATGAGCTTGGTTACCGCATGGATATGGTCGATCGTGCTTAATCCTTTGCGGCTTGCTCACATGGTTGTCCTTCATCTAGTGTTCTGCCAATCCTGTTCAGGATGACTCGAGTGAACAACTCATAGACAATAGAAAACAGACAGATCGGGCGATAGTTGCTAATGTTGTGGATGTCTCCCTTCTTGTACAACAGAACGGTCCTGCTGGTTTTCCATTGGGATGGAACGTTGCATTCAGACAGGTAGTGTGTGAAGTGCCAAGCCAGTGTATTGATGAGTAGTGGCAGCAGATTCTTCAGGTGTTCAGGTCTAACCTTATCTGGACTGGGTGCTGTATGCTTCTTTACCAACAAAATAGCATGCCGTATTTCAGATGGGACAACGCTAGGAATTACATATTTATCCTGCAGCATCTGATATGTGGTCAGGTGGTGGATATGGCTATTGAAGAGATCCAAGTGGAAGTCACGGATAACCTTCTCCATCGTCCTTCTGGAAGATGTGATAGATCCATCAGGATGTCGGAGGGCAGTCATCTTGGTCTTGTAGTTGGTGAAGGACAGGCGGGTGTTGCAAATGCTTTTCCCAGCTTCTGCCACATTGGTCAGCACTGCTGCTCTTCTCTCTTTGAGGTCTTCCGTTATTGCTTCTCTGCACTGCGAGTTCGGATGTTCGCTTGCGGTTGCCTGAGGCTCGTGCCAAGCCACGTTGGCGAATGAGCTCGAGAGTTTTCAAAGACAGGTGTCTTTTTGTGGCTCTCTCTCGGTGTACCTCGCACAGTCATGGAGGTGCTGAACCACCAGTCAATTGTATTCTTCGTCAATGTTGTCAACAATGGCATCTTCCATGTTGCTGTAATAGTGCCAAAGAGCTCCCAGTTGGTGGTCGTTCTCTTCTTAAACTTTGCAGCCCTTTCTCTCCGCTCCATGAAGTAGAATTTTTCACAGAGACGGTGGTCCGATCCTATTTGGAATTTTGGGACAACAGCGACATTGGTCAGGCAAAACTGTTGATTGAATATGATGTGGTCAGTTTCGTTGTGGAACCGTCCACCGGGAGACTCCCATGTCCAGCGTTTAGATTCGGCCTTCTGGAACTATTTGTTACCATGGATGGTCTTGGTCGACACGATGAACTCAGTCTCTCACCCTGTTCGTTCCATTCTAGGCCATGGGTCCTGATGTGGAGTTCTTCAGCTTATTTTCTTGGTCCTATCTTGGCATTAAAATCACCAACAGTGATCTTGTAGAAGGTGTGGTCTTCTTTATAGGACTTCTTCAGCTCCATGTAGAACTCCTCAATTTTTTCTTCATCATAATTGGATGTTGGTGCATAGACAACGATGATAGAAACTGCCAGCAGTGAGCCACATCTATTCAAGTGTAATCGTCTAATTCGGGTTGTTAGGCATTCAAATGAATCAATGCTCATGGCCAAGTTCGTGTTGACAAGGACAGCAACACCACTGATGCCTCTTTTGTCGCATGTTCTGAGCACAACAATTCTTCTCTAGTGTCGAAAATGGAATGATGTGGTTGATGCCTTCTCGTCTCGGTCAGACCAGTGATGTTGTACTTGATCTTTCGCACTTGCACCATCAGGTCCTCGATAGATGCATGCGATGCCAGTGTATGTACATTGAATGTACAGACAGTCATTTTTTCCTTCATTTTGGCCGCCTAGTTCGTACTTGAGTTTTTTTTTTTTTTTTTTGCTTTTTTTTGGGGGTCACACCCGGCGATGCACAGGGGTCACTCCTGGCTCTTCACTCAGGAGTTACTCCTGGTGGTGCTCAGGGGACCATATAGGATGCTGGGAATCGAACCCGAGTCGGCCACGTGCAAGGCAAATGCCCTACCCGCTGTGCTATCTCTCCAGCTCCGTCCTTGAGATTTTATCAGCCTCTCCTTCCTCATCCTTCTTAATGCTGCCATATTGGTGGCTCTTTCAGGGTTAGAAGAATGAGAACCATTGTATTTACTGTTTTGGCATATCGAATACGCCACAGATAGCTTGCCAGGCTCTGCCATGCGGGCGGAATACTCTCGGTAGGTTGCCAGGCTCTCTGAGAGTGATAGAAGCTTTTAGGGTGGCCTCTAATTGCCCTTGCAGGTGTTCCCATGGTTCAAACCATATTTGAACCCCATCAAAATTGGTGTGGTAATCTTGGAAGCTGGGTATTAAGTGTCTTATGATGTGTCCGGAAAGTGGCTTGGAGCGTGATGGCCGCTGCGTAGTGGAGGTATTGGAGGTCTGCCAATCAGGTATTTATCTGGTACTAGTAGGGTGGGGCTTCTGGATGTGATCCCTGGGTCGCTGGAGATTGGTGGAAGCAGGCAGGGCAAGGTAGGGTGGGGCTTCTGGGTTTAATCCCTGGGTCTCTGGAGATTGGGGGAGCAGGCAGAGGATCTCTATTTCCCGGTCCTGTTGAGCCTGGAGTCCAAGATCACAGAGTTCTGCTTTACCTGGTTTTGTGGGGCGTCAGTCATGCATGAGTCTCTGCATGAGTCTTTGCCCGAGTGTCTGGAAAGAGGCCTGGAGCGTGGAGGCGGCTGGGTAGTGGGGATAATGGAGGGAGACACGGAAAACCTCATCTGGCCCGGACACAGACAGGATTGACAGATTGATAGCTCTTTCTTGATTCCTGGTGGTGGTGCATGGCCGTTCTTAGTTGGTGGAGCGATTTGTCTAGTCCAATAACGAACGAGACTCTGGCATGCTAACTAGTTATGCGACCCCCGAGCGGTTGGCGTCCCTCCAACATCTGACCTATGACTAATGTTTGTAATATCATATTGAGGCTATTTTCTCCCAATTTTTAGTCAGAATTTTGTTTATATAGCATCTCTTGTACCTCTCCCAGGCTAGTGCAAAAGTATAGGGCAGCTCCCAGACTGTCCTTTTTTTTTTTATGACCTTTAATATGTGTAACTAAAGTTCTGATACTTTTCTCTTTATGTAGGCACATCATTCTGGTTGAATGATTAAATGTAATTACTATTTTGCTGCTAGAAATGACATGTTTACTTGATGGTTTAATTCAGCTTGAATCTTATCCAATGAAGATCAGTGACCTGCTAAACAAACAATAGTCTGCAAATAAAGCTGTTCCATCCTATGTGCTTTTTTTTTTTAAATTTTTACATTTTATTTTCATAAAGTTGTTCATAATCATTGATTCCATTCAGTATTTCAACACCAATTCCACCATCATTACACCTTCCCACCACCATTATTTTGAAGTGTCTTATTACCACTCAAGCTTGCCCCACAGGAAGATGCAAGATCATTTATTTGTACTGCTTGTTATGAATAGTATAACATGTCTGTAAGGGTCTATCTCACAGTGATTCAACAACAACAACAAAAAAACTAATATGAGATATCAAGATAATTGGGGTCCAGAGGGATCTCTGCTGCCAGCTGCTTCGTTCCGAGATTCATTTGTGAGTCTTTGGATCATGGCTGTTAAAGTGTTTAAATGGCACCTGGAGGCAGTTTGTGGGCATGGCAGCCAGGACCCCAGAAGGGCAGGGAGATGGGAAGGGATGACCCAGTCCTGACCCCTTGAGGCCTGGCATTTTCAGTCACTAGTCCCGCATACCTGGATTTTTCAGCGGATTTATTCTCTTGTGTGTGTGTGGGGGGGGGGGGGGGCGGGGGGGGGGGCAGGACGAGCCTATGAAGATCGTGAGGGTGGCGCCGATTGGTTTCTGGAGGTTTGGGGTTGCCAGGGTTCATCTGGTGGAGGCGGAGAGAGGATGCCTGCTCCCATCTGACATCCTATGTGTTCTTATAAAGTAAATTTTAATAAACACAAGCTTAGTCATTTTCCAACAGATTCTTTAAGGCTGTTTTTATGCTACAACGGCAGAATTGAGTAGTTGCAACAGACTGGATGGACTGCAAAGTCTAAAATAATGACTCCATGGCCCTTTACAGCTAGACCCTGATATAGATGGATAAGAAACTTTTTGTTTTTGTTTTGGTGCTAGACCTGGCAGTGCTCAGGAGCTACTTTGGGTTTATGCTTGGGGTCACTCCCATCGGTGCCCTTGGGACTTTGCGATGCAAGGGATTGAATATGGGGCTCCTGTATGTGAAATATACACTCAACCCATTGAACTGTTTCAACGGCCCATTAGGTGATTCCTCTCCTTCTTTCTCTTCCTCTCTCCATCTCTTTTCCCCTCCTTTCCCTGAAAATAAAATAATTCTTTTAATAGTGGTTAAAAGAATCACAGTGTATGCTGTACAGAAGTATATGCATATTTCGAGAACAGCTTTTGTATTTTGTTGTGTCCATATGTGTGATTAGTTGGAGGTGGAGTCATTTGGTGCTGAACTTTGCTGTGTAGCAGAGCCTTGCCATCTAAGTGGTGGATTTATGTACGATATCATATGTAATAGATATGTAACAAGTAACTCCAGCATTAGCAACAAAACGTTTAATGCATTCACTGTTTGGGAGTATTAGTAATTGTATTTTTCCTTTCTTAATTAGTAAGTGAAATTAGGAGCTCGTGGAGAAAGGCTGTTGAAATGGGGAATAATGGAAATACAGAATTATTTCAAGAGGATACTGAACAACATGGAGAAGTATTGTCAGAATCTTCACCAGAGTTACATAATCCAAGAGAATTTAGCTTGGCCTGTTTTCTCTCAACGACCACTGAATCAAACACTAGCCAGTCTCATTTCCTTGAAGAGAACATTGTTTCAGATTGCCTGAAGAGTGTGACCAGTGACATAAGTCAGTCAGCAACACCAGATGCTTCAGACTTGCTAACCAAGAAAAAAATGGGCAAGCAAGACTTGAAATGTACAGTTTCACAGAAGAAACTTTCAGAAACTAGCCAAAGTCAGTCATTCTCCCCTGCTATAGGCAGTAGAATAGATCTGACGGGTAGCAGTGAAGAGGCGTATGTTAAAATATTGGACTGTTCACAAGCCTATCAAGAACCTTCCACACATAAAAGTATGTTATGGAACTCTTTTCAAATACCATGGGGAGTTAGTTCTGGTTTAAGAGATACTGATTTTGGCATATTGCATGAGACTCTTCCAGAAGAAGTGGGTCACTTAAGTCTAAATAGCTCCAGTACTACAGAGGCCAGTTTTAAATTGGACCCAAATAGTCCTATGCCCAGCAACGTTTTCCCAGAAGATGCTTCAGGTGAAAGACAAACTACTCCGGAATTTGACTCACGTTTTCAGGCTATATGCAGTAGATATGAGGTTCTAAAAAAGTCTCTGTCCAAGAAAAGGAAAGAAACTGACCTTTCTAACCTGGAAACATTTGAAAGGCACAAATTAGAATTGAGTTCTACTCCTCCGAATACACAAACAGGAGAGAAACTTGATATTTTGGACTCTAAAGATTTGCATATTGCCTGTACAAAACCTTTACGTATGTCCCTTGGTGAAAGAAAACGGTCTCTTTCACCACTAATTAAGTTTTCTCCAGTGGAACAGAGATGGAGCTCTACGATTCCATGTAGTCCTCGTGAATTGTCTAATTTAGAAGGTAAGAATGAACTTGACCTGTGCATATTGACCTATTGTAGTTTTCTCTTATTTCTCGCAAAAGTAGTATGCAACAAATGTTATATGATCTTTGTTGTTAAGATGACAACATAGACATTCAGCTAGAATGAGAAGAATGGACGACTACTGAGCCTTTTGTGATGTCTATATAGTTTATAATGATATGAACAGGGAAGAAAACAAAACCCCAAACTGAAACCTGTCCCTTTTTGTAATACCGAACATTGAAAATGAGGGGCTGGAGCAATAGTACAATGGACAAGGTGTTTGCCTTGCATGCAGCCAACGTGGTTCCACCTACACCTGCATCCCATGTGGTCCCCTGCAATCCACCAGGAGTGATCCCTAGGTGCAAAGCCAGTAAGTCCTGAGCTCCACTGGGTGTGATCCCAAAGCCACACATACAAAACAAAACAAAAGCCAAAGACAAAAAACAACCCAGAATATTGAAAGTAAATCTTATTTAAATATTTGCTAAAATCATGATCGTTCTAAAGGCTGAGAAACATTTTACTTATTTTTGGTGAGGCGGAAAAGTTTTTATTGAAATTTATTTAGAAAGATGTGTTTGAGAAAGAACATGGGCTTCTCCAGAGCAGAAAGAAGCAAGCAAAGGCGCAAGCAAGTGGGGTATGTGTTCATGGGAGAACAGCCTACCCCTCCCCCCCACCAGTGCCCATTCTCCATTCTCCAAAACCCTGTTCCCACTATCCCTCCTGCTGCCACCCCTCCACCCCCGCCCCGCAGGCACATTCTCTTTTAATTCTCTTTTATTCTCTCTCTCCTTTTGGGTGTTATGGTTTACTGTATGGGTACTAAGTGGTCATCGTGTTCAGCCCATAGTCTACTGTCAGCACACAGAGAACACAGTCTTTAGGACCAAGCTGAGAAATATTTTAAAATACCATTCTTGTAACATTGTATGAGATCTCTCTTGAAATAAATTTGGGGAGTGTCAAAAATATGATAGATAAGTATATTAAATTTCCAGGGTTGACATAACAGAGCACTACAAATTGATTAGGTGACAGATTATTTCAACTTTTTTTTGGTTTGTTTTGTTTTGGGGCTGCACCTAGCTCTGCATGCAGGGAATACTCCTAGCCCCCTCTGGGGACCATATGGGGTGCCAGAGACTGAATCGTGGTTGGATGTGATCATGGCAAGTGCCTTACCCACTATACTACTGCTCTGGCTCAAAATAATTATCTCTGAGATCAGTTCTGGAGGCCAGAATCTGAAGTGATGACATGGGCTACTGGTCCCTGTAATGTCAAAAGAGGAAGATCCTTATCAATCCTTAATGTAAATGCTTGTGGCATCACTTTGTAATCTTTGCCATTGATTTTATATAGCAGAGAATGTTTCACATTCTCCTTTGTCCATAGTATATAAAATCTTGTATAATAAAGAGTCAGACTACTTCATAATGACCTTATCCTAATGCCTGTATCTGCTGTGACTCTGTTTCCAAGTAAGGCACTGTGGTTAGAATGTAAACACCATGTTTTTAGGTAACAGTGCTCAGTTGATAGTAATTAATAATGATTATTAAAGTTGTGTGATGAATGGGGTCAGAGAGATAGTATAGTGGGTAGGCATTTCCCTTACATGCTGCCAACCCAGGTTTGATCCTTGGGGGAGCCATTCTATATGGTTCTCCAAGCACCACCAAGAGTAATTTCTTGAGCGCAGAGCCAGGAGTAATCCCTCAGCATCACCAGATATGACCCAAAGACAAAAGACGAAGCAAAAAATTTAAAAAAAGTTGTATGATGGATATATAGTTAATTATAATTTGGGGGGTGGGGGTGGGAGGGGCACACCCAGCTGTGCTCAGGACTTGCTCCTGTTTCTGTGCTCAGGGATCACTCCTGGGGATAACACATTGTTCTTGGAATTGGACCTGGGCCACCTGAGTGTAAGGCCAGGTGTACACTCTTTCTGTCCCCTGTAATTCTTTTTAGTTTTATACGTGAATTGTCAAAAAAGATTTCTTGAAGCATATAGAGAAAATATAGATCTGGTGATACAAATTTATTATATATCACTCATTTAATAAGTAATATATGATAATTAAGATTTGCATATTGAAAGGTGTTCTAAGAGGGAAATTTTGATATTTTCTGAAGGAAATGCTACTCATTAAGAAAAAGTAATTTATCAGAGCTAAGTATTTGGATTAAATTCTTCAGAAAATGAAATTTGCTATTACCTAGAATCCTATTTAATTCGTTCCTTTGTAATGTTTGCTTATCTTTTTCTAAAAATTTTGCAGAAGATATCCAGAACAAAAGCCTTGATGCAGACAATCCTCATCGGACTTGATAAGATGAAATAGAAAACTAATATAACTAACCATGATGCACTTGAATTGAAGCGATGTCACAGGATAAAACTAATTTATAATTTAAGTGAATATTGGAAATACAACTGTCCCAAGGTCTGAAAAGTCCTAAATAATGCCTTTTAGCCTCTTAATTTTTTTTTAGGTAAGGAAAGTTGGTTGAATTTCTTCTTTATATGTATATGGAGTTGAAATGAGAAAAGGAAAGGAGATAATGAGTTACTTGAAGCCATTTGAGTTTTTGAATACAATATTTTAAGCATTAGGCAGTGGTGAATAGTAGTTCATTATCATTTCTATTAACATGAAATTTTTTTCTGTACTTTTAAGAGGTTAACATAGCCATTAAATATACTGATCTTTCATTTTAGGGACATGTACAAATTGTTTCTTTGTGGAACATCTTCATAGATACAAGTGAGAAAAATAATACTTTAGGATGTATCGTCAAAATGACAAAGTTTGGGAGTGCTCTAAATAAGTTTAATTCAAGTAAGATAAGTCTGAGAGATGATGTTTGAAAGAGTAAGTGATATGTAAATGATAGGTACAAAATGAGATGATGAATTTGCAAGAGAAAAAAGAAGATGACTAGATGTCAAAGTTTAAATCCATCTAGTGGGTTGTATAACAAATTTATATTGTCTAATTTAGACTGAGAATTCTTAGTGGAAAAATAAAAAATCATTCTATTTATTGTTGTTTTAGTTTTTATTTTGGAGGGTGTGCCATTTTTGGGAAAGGGGTTTGCAATTTTTATTGCTACTTTCCTCAGAAACCTTCGGTGGGGTTGGGATTGGGTGCTGGAGTAACAATACAGTGGGAAGGGCGCTTGCCTTGCACATGGCTGACTTGGGTTCTATTCCTGGCACCCCATGTGTTCCCCCAACTCCTTCCAGGAGTGATCTGTGAGTGCAGAGCCAGGAGTAAGCCCTGAATACCCTCGGATTGGCCCCAAAACCAAAATAAATTCAACAGCTTTTACCTATAAAGTAAATTTAAAGTAGCCTCAAAAGAACTTGGAAAAATAGAATATAAGGGCTTAATAACATTTTCAGGGTCACAGAGTGTAGTGGGATTTGACCGTTTTCCTTAACACACAAAATCTCTTAGATGCGAAAGGACCAGAACATACATGATAGGATTGAAGGAATGGCTTGACTATTGATCTCTGGATCCCCGGTGGAAAGCAGAGATGAGGTCTCTTTCCTTTGTGTCCTCATTATGACATGCCTCCTGGCTGGGTAAGGGCTTATCATTCCAAAGCATCCACCTTGTGGAAACATCAGAGATTAAGCACATATTGGGTGATGGAACCTACAGTTAGCCCCTGTCTAGCCCTAACTTGGAGAGTGAGAGAGCGTTGCTGGGGCTTTGTTGTTTCGTTCAGGACTTCACAGGCTGAAGACGTGAGCAATATTACTCAGCCCATCCCTTGACCTAGCCCCAACACTTAACCATCAAAATCTTGTCCTCCTTGATAGATTGTCAAGAAAAGGGGTAGATTTATCTTTCTTCATTTGGGCTGTTATGTTCAACCCCAGTTGGAAGTTGTGTTTTTGTAAGAGAAGAAAAGCACAGATCTGCAGTGGAAAAGAAAGAAAAAAATCCAAGATGAATTCATTTGTATATTCCTATTGGGGACTCTGCAGATCTATTGAGAATTTATTTTCCTAGTCTGGTTAAGAAACTAAGGATCAATGACTGGTTAAAGAAACTTTGGTACATTTACACAATGGAATACTATGTAGCTGTTAGAAAAGATGAAGTCATGAAATTTACATATAAGTGGTACTACATGGAAAGTATCATGTTAAGCGAAATGAGTCAGAAAGAACGGGATAGACACAGAAAGATTGCATTCATCTGGGGAACATAAAGTAACAAAAAGGGAGACTAACACCCAGGAGTGGCCAAGATTAGTACCAGGAATTTTGCTCCATGACTTGGAGGCCAGCCACACGTGCTAGGGGAAAAGGAAGCTCAGATAGAAAAGGGAGCACCAAATAAAGGGTTTTAGGAGGATCCTTCCAGGATGGGAGAAGCATGCTGAAAGTAGACTATAGACCAAACATGATTGCCACTCAATGCCTCCCTTGAAACCACAGAATCCAAAAGGAGAGAGAGAACAAAAGGGAATGCCCTGCCACAGAGGCAGGGAGGGATGGGGGGGATTGGGGGTGGGAGGGATACTGGGACCCGTGGTGGTGGAGGATGGGTGCTGGTGGAGGGATGGGTACTTGATCATTGTATAACTGAAACCCATTGTAAGTCTACAACTGTACCTCATGGTGTTTCACTAATAAAAAAAAAACTAAGGATCAGTAATCTGAAATTATCACATGAGTGCAGGTAGAGAATAATTCTAAAGTTGGCATGTGATGTCAGAGGTAGAGATATTCTATTAGCACTTTACAAATATTGCTATTGCTAAGATTCTTATAATGAAGATAGTTGATTGTTACTTTTTTTTTTCATGCAAGGGGGCTTAGGTAGCTTAAACAATCATGGAACACATCTATTTTTTGCATTCTTTGTGGAGGGTTGTTTTTGGGCCACACACAGTGGTGCTCAGCTTCACCCCTAGTTCTGTACTTAGGATCACTCCTGGTGATGCTCGGGAGACCATTTGGGAACCACAGATTGAACTCAGGTTGACAGCGTACACGGCAAGAGCCCTACTAGTTATACTATCTTCAGCAACACATCTATTTTTTTATTATTATTATTTGTTGTGGGGACCACTGCAGGTGTTCAGGGCACAATGTGTCAGTACAACCCAGGGCCTTGTACATGCAAGGCATGTATATGTTCTACCAGTTGAACCATAATCTGATCTTTAAAATGCATATTCTGCAGGTCTAAAGTGGAAGTTAAAAATTAGCATTTTGGGTGGGTCAGGAGGCCCACCTAGTGGTGCTTAGGAGTGAGCTCTGGCAGGTTCAGGGGACCAGATGTGCTGGGGATTTAACAGTCACCTGCATGCAAGGTGGACATCTTAAACTCCTGTACTATGTCTCCAACCCCAAGAATAGGCATTTTAAGTACATTTCCCTGGTAAACCAGATTTAAAAAAAAAAAGAATAAAAACTACTCTTTGGTGCTGTAGATTTACATTTGGCTTACAGGTCCTTTAATCCTTTAAGATACTGTTTACATTGCAAATGTAACTTTACTGAGGTGTGAATTATCTGGTAATGAGTCTCAGCTCACATTTAAGAATTGGGGGAGACCCTTATTGAGACTCAAAAGATCAAAATGTCTCAGGGATTTGCAAACTAAGTTTTTAAGTAAGTTATATCAGTGATAGTCATACCTATGATGGTATGACTTTTTAGCCAGTAATTTAAAAAATAAATATCACCATCTTCTAAACCTCTGATTATTTATAACCTTTGGCCTTTTTTTTTTCCTTTGTGCTGTATCTCCTCAAAACTGCCGGAAGCTTAAAAGGATTTGTCACTAATTTGAAGTTCTGTTACTGGGCCAGAGAGACAGGAGGTAAGGTACTTGCCTTGCCAACCCTAGTTTGACCTCCTGAGTACATAGTTTGGAATAAGGCCTGAGCACTAAAGGCATATAAGGTTCCTTTAGATTTGTTTCTCTTACACTGATTTCCCAACTTAAAAGCTTTGGTGAGCATGGCTTGTTAGCAATCTTAAATAACAATTATGAAGCTGGGCTATTATGTTCACCTCCAAGTTTATCACAACTATAGTTGTTCTTTAGAGCTCAGACTAAATCTCACGCCTTGAAGTCTTTGTTTTTGAGATATACCCAGCAGTTCTCAGGGCTTACGCCTGGCTCTACACTCAGGGATCACTCCTGGCAGTGTTCAGGGGACCATATGGGATATCAGAAATTGAACCTGAGATGACCGCATGCAAGACAGACGCCCTACCTGCTATACTATCATGCTGATCTCTTGATTATTTTTTTCTTTTGCTTTTGGGCTACGCCCAATGGTTCTCAGGGATCACTTCCTGGCAGGCCCAGGGGAACATGTTGGGTGATGGTGATCCAACTTAGGTCGGCCATGTGCATGGCCATAGGGCAAATATCTATCTTCTGTTCTACAGCTTTGGCCCCATGCTGATCATCTTTAGCAAATATTAAAGTATTGTAATTTTTATTTGTCAATGTGATTATACATATCTTTTTATTATTAGTAGGAAAATGTGTAAACTGACTTCTATGCCAACTTGAAACCTCAAAAATCAGGACACATTTGGCATTCAGTAAAGAGGATAAACATCTGCTGCTTGACATGAAAAATATCAAATGGAATAAATCTTTGAGGTTAACCCTGGGAGAACTTAGTCATTTTCTATTGAGAAATTTGCCTAGAGAATATGAGCCAGAGATAGTATAAGGCACTTGACTTGAATGCAACAGATGTGGGTTTAATCTCTAGCCTTGCAAATCCCTCCCCCTACCCTAGCACCAGGAGTGAGAGCCCTCAGCATAGAGCCAAGAGTATGCCCGGAGCACAGCTGGATGTGGCTCCAAAACAAAAAACTAAACCCAGGTGTCTCTGGAGAGTACATACCCACATCATATGTTGAGATGTAGGCCAGTGCCTTTACTTTATTTCTTATCTATGCTCCTAAATCTTATCTAAATGAAAAGCAGGACGTCTTGAGACTTCTACAAAGGGAAACGGTACTTTCTACTCTAAAAATACTCAAAGGTATGCTAATAACCTTTAAAACATTACAAAAGCAGTGTTTCCCAAAGTGGACCCCATTGCCCCCCCCACCCCCCGCACCCCCAACTTCCCAGGCTAGAATGGTCAAGGGAGAGGGGATCGGAGTAGAATTGGGTTCAATTGCTGGGTTCTTTGCTTGAAGAACAAAGGGTTGGGGTGGAGGTGGTAGCAGTGGCAGGGAAGCTGAATGATTTCTTTTCTGGAAGGGTGATAGGCCAGGCCAAGTAACTTTGGGAACCTCAGTGCTACAAAATTATCTTTCACATTTCATTGTAGTCAGTTTCCCCAACTTTGTCCTTTTGCGCTGAATGTCAAGCCCACCACATAAATTTAAAATACCCAGGAGTCCTCTATGCGACTATTTGTGACTATGTTCTACATACTATTACTGTTACATATGAACATTATTATGTTACCTTGCTCTGGAATTTCCTATATCAAAAAGCCATGCCTTGCAAACCATAAAATGATCACACAAAGGTACTGGTAACTTGGTAAAATTTGAGAGGATTAATCAGGTGGATTTTGGCCATTTATTTGCAAAATGTTATTTCAAAAAATTTTTTTTGAATTTTGGGCCATAACGAGCAATGTTCAGCTCTTGCTTACTACCGGTGAGGGTTGGGGGGTCCATACAGGGTGCTGGGGCTTGAACCTCAGTAAGCGCCTTACCTGCTGAACTATCTTCTAGTCCCTTAAAATATTTTTTAAAACTACATTAATATTACCTTTTTTTTTCATCGGACACCTTCAAACTAATTGCCAAAGGCCCTAATGAGCTTAACATCTGAATAGCTTTTTAACTTTTTAATGAGTTTAACATCTGAATAGCTTTTCTACTGAAAAGGGTCATAGGCCAGCTAGGTATATTTGTAACAAACAAAGGGTTCACTACAAGTGTGCTATCATATTAATGCCTCACAAATAATGAAAGATGAGGAGTTGGATCTAAGAAAATCTTAGTTTCATTTAAATGAAACTAAGACTAGTGACTTAGTTTCATTTAAAAAAGTTCTAAGAAAGTTGAAACAGGACTTTTTTTTTTTTTTTTTGGTTTTTCTCCCATCATACCACATTTCAATAAGAAATCTTGGAATCCTGCCACCAAAGTAGACAATGTTGGGGCTGGAGTGATAGCACAACGGATAGGGTGTTTGCCTTGCACACAGCCAACCTGGGTTTGATTCCCAGCATCCCATATGTTCCCACGAGCAGCACCCCAGGAGTGACTACTGAGTGCAGAGCCAGGAGTAACCCCAGTGCATTGCCACGTGTGACCCAAAAAGCAAAAAAAAAAAAAAAAAAGTAGACAATGTTAAGAATTTGATAAAATATTATATAATTTTCAGATGCAGATGGAAAAGTGACTGCCTAAAATACTCTTTCAAGAGAAAGCTTCTTGGCTTTTAGTTTCCTCAGTCTGTAAAACTGGAATTATATGAAGGCATAATCTGTATGTAAAAATATGATTTTTATGGTTATTTTTTTGTCAACAGGGAAAGTAGTAGGTTGTAATGATTGGGAGACAGGGCTAAGACCTATCTACATTGCTTCCATTGGCTATAAACCAGCTTTCCCATCCATTAGGAAAAGTAACCTACTTCATAGGTTATGTGGATTAAGAAAATGCACATTGAGGGGCCAGAGCGACAGTATAGTGGGATAATAGTTCATGCAGCCGACACAGGTTTGATCCCCAGCATCCCATATGGTCCGCCGAGCACTGCCAGGAGCATTCCTGAGTGCAGAGCCAGGAGTAACCCCTAAGCACTGCCAGGTGTGACCCAAATCCCCCCTCCCCCCAAAAAATGTACACATCAAGTACTTAAAAGTACCTGGCATTTAGTTAAGAACTCAACGATTAAGCTAGGTTTATTTATAGTAATTTGGGATTGGTGAAGAAAGATTAGTAATTTGGCACACAATTTATATGTGGCACATCATTCTAAATGCTCTCCATATTTTAACTGTCAATCCTACCAAATACTGAGTGCTACTCTTCTATAAAGGCAACAAGCACAGTGAAGTGAAGTACTCTGCCTAGTTCACAGAGCTAGTATGTAAAGGGAACAGTTTGGATGGTCTACTTTTCACTTAGAGTTGCTCTGAAACACCAGGTAAAGGGAAGTGGGTATTAAGGCAGCCTAAGACTGCAATCAAATTTACCCGGTAAAGCAATACTTGTGGGCAGTCAGAACCTTTAGATCTACATATTTACACCACTTCACACTGTTTTGAAGACCATGCTCTAAATCGCTAACAGTGATTACTCATGATCGAAGCCAAAGAGAATTTATAAATGCATTTTAATACCTTGCTGATAAAATAGTTAACATTCTATCTTTGTAATCTTGTAAGAAATACAGTAAGATATTGTAAAGGCTTTGATGTATCTAGTATAACCAGGTCATCAACAACCACGCACACATACACACACCACCTACTTTAGTGTTAACACCGTACCAACTTTTCAGAAAAGCCCTCGTGAAGCTCTCCTGGATAACTGAGTAGCGCCCAACTTTAAAGACTGGGGAGTAGGGAAGAAAAGAGATCAAGGTAGTAAGCTGCACACATTTGAAAGCCCACATTGAAGCACACAACATAATGAATACATCTCTTTGGAAAAAAAAGGGGGGTTGGGGGCTGGGGAGGGGAAAGGCAATTGAGCATTTTCAAGAAGCATTTGGCAACACTCAGCGCATAAGGAGGCTGTGCTTGGGTCCATCCACTCTCTCCAGCTTCTCAAAGTGTTTCCTCGCATTGCGAATGTTGATCAGTGTGGCTGCCGACGGGATGGACGGATCGGACATGACCACCATCACGTATGTGTTCGACGTGAAGATGTCGATGAAGGCGGCGAAGTTGGAATTCCGGACCTCCATGCTCTGGAAGGACGCGGCCAACTTGCTGCAGCTCAGCTTGAACTGCTTGATGATGTTGCTGATCTTCTCAAACCGGTGCACGTCGCGCTGCTCTTTGCACTGGTAGTGGGAGATGACCAAGAACGTGGCTCTCTCGAACAGCAGAACTTCGTCGGCCTCGATGATCTGCGCGAAGTTCCGCAGGTTCATCTCCAGCTGCTGCACGTTGGGGATGAGCTGGTAGACGATGCTGGACCAGGCTTTGTAAAGCGTCTCGTCCCAGATGGAGGTTCGGAAACAGGCGCACTCCAGGGGCCGGGAGAGTCGCCTCAGGTCTTCCTCGCGCTCCTTGAAGATCAGGTCGCGCTGATCCTCCTGGACCAGATCCATCTTGTGCACCAGGCAGAAGATCTTGGCGTCCGGCGAGTTCTGGAGGATGGCCTCCAGGCACGACTGATAGTAGTGCATGTCCTTCTCCAGCTCGCGGCTCTCCACGTCGAACACGTAGATCAGCACCTCCACGTTGCGGAAGATGTTGTCCCGCTGGCTGGTGAAATAATTCTCCATGAAGGTGTCCTGGCCGCCACAGTCCCACAGGTTCAGCACCAGGTTGCCCAGGAACCGAACGTGGGAGTGCTCCACGTCAATGGTGGCCCCCAGGCGCCGGGTGTCGCGGGCGATGTAATTCGCAAAAATAATCGACCGCATGCTGGTCTTCCCCGAGCCGCTCTTCCCCATCAGCAGCACCTTCTTCTTCATGGCTGTATTGGGCATCACCGGCCGGAGCCGCCGCGGACTGGGCCTGCGAGGGCGCGGCCTAACAGCAGCGCCGAGCGGGGCCGGCGGGGCGCGGGGGGCAGTGCGGGCTCCGCGGGCCGGGCCGCAGCCGGGAAAGGCGGCGAGCCCGAGGCTGGCGCTAGGAAGAAGAGGCCGCCACGGGAGAGCCCGTCCTCGCCGAGCGGAGGGTGCCCCAGAGCCGAGAGCCGCCGCCGCCGCCGCCGCCGCTCCGGAGAAGCGCTCGCCTTCCGGAGAAAGGTAAGTCCCGGGCGTGCGTCCGCGAAGACGCCCACTTCCGGCGGCGATCTCGCGAGAGGCCCCGCGCGCGCCGTCCTGGGGCCGCTTCGGCCGGGGCAACTGGCGCTGGCTCCAGAGAGTGGAGCCGGAGCCGCGGCTGTGGGAGGATGTCGGGGACTCCCCTGTGTGCTGTTGCTTGGGTTTTAGCTGGAGCTGAAGGTCGAGAGGTGTAGGAGGGAGTGTGGCCGGCTGGGAGAAGGCTGCCATCTCGCGGGCAAAAGAACGCGCAGCACATCCCGTTAGCTGGCGGTGAGAACGAATTCATTCCCAGACCCCTTCCTCAGCCGAGCAAGCCAAGTGCAAATGCTGCAGACCAGCCAAGAGGCGGGGAGTTTCAGTGGGTTGCCCGTGCATCCCGGGAGGGTGGTAGTCAGTTCCCAGTTTTTGGGTTTCCCGAGCTCGAAACAACTCCCCTGCTTTGCCCTACGTTCTCTCAAAACTTAAGCGTTTAAGCAGAGCTTCAGAGCTCGAGAAAACCATCCGATGGGACCCAGGCGTTAGGTCAATTCGCATAAAAATGCCCTTATTTTCAGTGAATAAATAAAAGCCTAGAGGGGTTGAGTAGTGGGTTTTTTTTTTTAAACTTAGGTAGCGATTGGGCTGGAGCGATAGCACAGCGAGTAGGGCGTTTGCCTTGCACGCAGCCGAAACAGCCGACCGGAGTTCGATTCCTCCGCCCCTCTCAGAGAGCCCGGCAACCTACCTACGAGAGTATCTCGCCCACACAGCAAACCCTGGCAAGCTACCGTGATGTATTTGATATGCCAAACTCAGTAACAAGTCTCACAATGTTACTGGGCTCCGCTGGAGCAAATGGATGAACAACGGGAGGACAGTGACAGGGAGCGATTAGCTGGCAAAATGCAGTTTCAAAGTTTATATATATATATATGTATATAATATATACATATATATATAAATGATATGTAAAGAGTTCAATGTAATTCGATTGAAATAGACATAGGAAGTTGATTATTAAACTCAGACTTGTTATCATCATAGTTAACTTTGTGTGCTTGTCTGTGTGTATAAAATTAACCTAAAATTTATTTGTAAATTTCCAGTATTCCATTACAGTGTTAGCGGCCTGTTTTCATCAGCTGTGGATTCAATTTCCAGGTTTATCCACACTGCAACTTTGTACGGTTTGACCAACCCTTCTCATTCCTGGTAGTCATTGTTCTATTGTTTCTATGTATCTAACGATTTTAGATTCCTTGCACTACTGAGACCATGAAAGCTGTTTTCTCTCTGACTGACTTATTTCCCTAGGCCTAATATCCTCCAGATTTATTCATGTATTACAAATGGCAGGGTCTCTCTTATATTTTATTTTATATTTTCTTTTAGAGGTACACCTAGTGATGCTCAGAGCTAACTTTTGGAGGGCTCTGGGGACCATATGAAGTGTTAGGGATGTAATCCTGTTACCCTAAACCCTGTACTATCCCTGGGGGTCCTCTCTTTTTTTAAAGCTTAATAATATTCCACAATATGTAATAGGAGTCACTAATTTTCTTCTCCAGGATTATTTCAGTTAGTATTTGGCCCAGCTCTGTGGAGCTGTCTGTTCAGTACTCAAACCTGGCAGTAAAGCACTGAAGAGGGCTGGTAACACAGGCAGTATCGCAGGCATATAGTGTATATGTGGGTGGGATAGGGAGAATTTAACCCCACAGCTTCCAGCCCTCTGATTGATATCCTTGCCATTTCTCCTTTTCAAATATAAATTTTATCTTGGTCTACTGTTTTGATCTTCACACATCTCACTTGTTTTTTTTTTGACACTGAAAAGGTTCTCTAATGGGTTACCATCAGGCTGATTTAATGTAACATATATAAATAGCAGTTTTTCTGCTATGTTTTAGAGAAGTTGAACTTTTTTGTTTTTGGGCCACACTTGGTGGTGCTCAGGGATTACTCCTGAGTGATTACTCCTGAGGGATTACTCCTGAAGGCTTGGGGACCATATGGGGCACTGTGGATCAAACTTAGACCAGTGGGGTGCAAGAATAATGCCTATATACCATCCTATCTCTCCAGCCTCAACTTGACCATTTTCTGCTCTTAGAGTTTATATTGAATGATTGCATTTGGGAGGGGGTGGAGGAGAGTTGGGGGGCGGGGTGCTCAGGAGAGGGGTGGAGTTCAAACGGGTGTCTCTAGCACAGTGCTTATGGAAGGCTAGTGCCTTAACCTTAGTACTGTTTGGTATTATTTCTAGTACATTTTATTTCTTTTATTTTTTCTAGTACATTTTCAAACGGTTCGTCTTTCTTACCCCCAGCCCCCTTTTAATATGAAGGTTCTTTCTCTCTTTTTAAAATTGAATTACAGTGAGGTACATAGTTACAAAGTTGTTCATGGTTGGGTTTTAGTCATACAATGTCCTAACACCTGCCCCCTTTACAGTGTAATTTCCTGCCTCCAGTAGGGTTGATTTTTCCACCCTCAGGAATATATTGCTTATGCTCCATCCAGTCCTTTGAGCTATTGCCCTTTTCTCTAGTGATGGGTTTCCCCTAGTCTTGTTAAAATGCACATATAACATTGTGCATAGAACATAAAACTAATGTTTGAGCTTGAAATATGATTTTATAATGTCAATATCATGAAATGATTATAATTAACATTCATCACTTCACTGTCCAGCATGTGCTGGGGTGTGTGTGGTGGGGGGTGGCGTTGTAGAGAGAGAGAGAGAAACCACACGGTACCAGAATGAAATCCTGGGTCCTGCTTGGATATGCTCTGGTTCTTTGAATCCTCTCCCTGGCCTTTCGATGAGAAAGTCTGTTTTCTTAGCAACTTTCAAATATACAAAACAATGTTGATAGCTGTGGCCACCATGATGTATATTACATGGTCAGAACTTACTTACCTTCTAATGGGAAATTTGTACCTTTTAATCAGGTTCACCTTTTTGTTGTGGCTGTCTGTTTTGGGGCACATCACTGGGCTTGGTTGCTTGGGGGTTTCTCTCAGTGGTGCTCAGAGGACAGTGTGAGTGTGGTGCCAGGGATTGAACCAGGCCATCCACATTCAAAGTATCCACCTTTGAGCTATCTTTCCATCCCCACATTCCCCTGTTTCCCACACATTTGACTGCCATCTCTGGCAGTCAAAGATCTGTTCTCAGTATTTATGAGTTCAGGTTTTTTTTTTTTAAGTTTTATTGATGAGAAATGAAATTAGGTGAGGAGGGCTGGTAATCTCTGTGTTTTCCTTTCCCATATGGCTCAGGCAAGTTTTATTTTATTTATTTTGTGGGGGGGGTTACACCCAGCGACGCACAGGGGTTACTCCTGGCTCTCACTCAGGAATGACTCCTGGCGATGCTGGGGGACCATATGGGATGCTGGGAATCGAACCCAGATCAGCCACATGCAAGACAAAAATGCCCTACTTGCTGTGCTATCGCTCCAACCCCAAGTTCAGTGTTTTTAGATGCTGCATCTGAGTGGATCTTACAGAGTTTATCTTTCTCTCTCACTTGCTTTCCTTAGTATAATATTTCAATATTTGTTTACTTCCATCCTCCTGGGACTTCCCATGCTTGAGACCCTTTGTCTGTACTTTGTGAGTCCCTCTCTCCCTCCCTCCCTCCCTCCTTCCTTTCCCCCCTCCCTCACTTCCTCCTTCCTTCTCTTTCTCCCTCCCTCACTTCTTTCCCTGGGTGTGGTTCTTGCTTCTAGTTTTCAGTAGCCAGAGACAAGAATCTGCCTGAAGGACCAGGTCATGGGACCGGGTGCTGGAATCAGTCCCAGGCCTCCAGCATCCAAAGCACATGTCTCCAGCCTGTGAGCCATACCGTCACAGGATACAAATCTTTTATCAGATAATTGTCTTGTAAATATTTCTCCCAGTCTCTACTTGTCTTTTCACTCTCAATAGTGTCTTTTGAAAAAGAATTACTACTTTTTATGAAGTCTGAAATGGCACCTTTTAATTTTTATGGATCATGATTATATTATTTGTCTTAAGATTCTTTTCTCAGTGTGGATGTCTAATCATTCCTATACTGTTCATTGAAAATACCTTCCTTTGGTCATTAAAATGTCTTGGAGCCTTCTGTTTTTAATTTGCCATTAAAAAAATTTAACTATGGACCTTTCTATTCCTTGATTTATATGTCTGTTCTTATGCTAGGGCTGGAGTGATAGCACAGTCGGTAGGGCGTTTGCCTTGCACACAGCTGACCTGGGTTCGATTCCTCCATCTCTCTCAGAGAGCCTGGCAAGCTACCAAGAGTATTCTGCACACATAGCAGAGCCTCACTAGCTCCCCGTGTCAAATTCGATATGCCAAAAACAGTAATAACAAGCCTCACAATGGAGACGTTACTGGTGCCCACTCCAGCAAATTGATGGACAATGGGAGGACAATGCTACAGTTCTTTTTCTTTTTCTTTTTAATGTAGGAGTACTGCTGTTTATTCAGCCACTGATTAGGCTGATTGAATTGGACATGAACTCCACCTTACTTTTTTTTTCCATTTATTTATAATTTTATTTACTGAATCGCCGTGAGAGTAGTTGCAAAGCTTTTGGATTTAAGTCTTGGTCATACAATAAAACACCCGTACCTTCACCAGTACCCATTCTCCACCACCAAAAACTCCAGTATACTCCCATCCCACACCCTCCCCCTACCTGTGGGGCAGATGATTTCCACATTACTCTCCCTCTACTTTGATTACATTTAATATTTCCACACCAGATCCACTATGATTATTTGGGATTTTACCCCAACACTCAGATCTGCCAAAAAGGCAACAGAGAACAATTTGTGTTCTATTGCTGGTTATGAATAACATGATGTCGTGCGGCTGCAGCAGTGGCCACGTGATTTTGAAATTCCAAAATTTTAAGAATTAAATCTGGAGGGATTTCTGCCAAAACCTGCTGAGTTCTGAAATTTGTTCCTAAGTCTCTTGGATTATGGCCATTAAGCAGCTTGATCAAGAGCCAGAAAGGCTGTTAGTGGATGGCAACTCGGGGTCTCATTAGGACGGGGAGGAAAGGGCCGGCTCCACCCCCATCCCATGAGGCCCTGCATGTTTCATCACTGAGAGCCCAAACCTGACTGTCCAATGGCCTCTGGAGGATGGCGGCCACCAAGCCGCCCAGGGGGAGCAGGCGGAGGGACAGCACCCTTTCCCCCCTGGGGTGGCCCGGTGACAGTAACCTACTGCATGGTCCGGATGAATTTCTTCCAAAAGATGCTGGGTTTCAAGATTTGTTTCTGAGTCTCTGGGATCATGGCCGTTAAGCAGCTTGATCAGGAGCCAGAGGGCTGTTTGTGAGTGGCCACTCGGAGTCTCCTTGGGACAGGGAGGAAAGAGCCAGTTTCACCCTCACAGTTCTTATGCTAATATAATGTTTTGATTAACTTAGATATATTTTTGAGAAAATATTTTGAAATTGAGTAAATTAATTTATTTTCATTGTTATTTTTCAGGATTATCTGACTTTATTAATTTTTGGATCAGCACGCTAATTACTATTTAAAAGGTTTTCTGGAGGTTTTGGTAGCTATTTACACTGAATCTATAAATCAATGTTGGAACAATTAACTGTTGAATATTCTAATCCATGAATATGCTATAATGATCAATTTACTTAGCTTTCTTTTTTTTATTTCCTGGGCCACACCTGGTGATGCTCAGAGGTTACTCCTAGCTCTGCACTCAAGAATTAGTCCTCGCAGTGCTCAGAATGGGATTCTGAGGATTGAACCTGGGTCTCCATGCAAGGCAATTGGCCTACCTACTATACTATCTTTCCAGCCCTGATCCATTTAGTTAGATCCTTAAATTCCTTAAATTCCTTTTTTTAATTTTTTTTTTTTTTGCTTTTTGGGTCACACCTGGCGATGCAAAGGGGTTACTCCTGGCTCTGCACTCAAGAATTACTCCTAGCAGTGCTCAGGGGATCATATGGGATGCTGGGAATCGAACCCAGATTGGCCGTGTACAAGGCAAATGCCTTACCCGCTGTGCTATCACTCCAGCCCCCAGATCCTTAAATTCTTTCAACAATGTTTTGAAATATTTACAGATATTATACTTATTAGATTACATGTATTTCATATTTTATGTTAATTTTGATGCTCTTGTGAATCAAAATTCTTCATTAATTTTAACCTTTGGATGTATAGAAATTTAATCAGTTTTTTTGGTTATAATTTTGTTGTAACACCCAGTAGAGCTTAGAGTTTACTCCTGGCTTTGTTCAAGAATCACTGCTGATGGGGCTTAGGCACCCTATGTGGTGCCAGGGGTTGAACCCAGGTTGGCTGTGTGGAAAACAAGTGTTCTACCCACTGTTCTATTGCTCTGACCCGAAAAGAATCTTGTATTTTTCAAAAACAAGAGAAACTTTGAGTCTTTACCACTAAATGTGGTAGGAGTTATCATTTTTTAATGAATGTCTTTTATTAATTTGGAAAAATTCCTGTCTATTCTCCAATTTGTGGAGTATTAAAAAAATATCAAGAATATGTTTTCTAGAAGAGTCAAATTGGTGTCATTTCTTTCTCAGATAATTGGTAGAATTTACCTGGTCTCCTGATTCATCCTTCTTTAAACTATAATTGTCATTATAGTTTACAATGAAATGTTAGGATAAATATTTGATTATCCATTTCTCTCTCCAAATTAAGTTCTATGAGGCACTATACCTTGTCTCCATAATTCAGCAGTAAATGACTTTATTGGTATTTTTAGAATAACTAAATAATTGAAGGGTAGAGGTCTAGTTTCTGCATGATAATGGGCTAATTTTCCTTGTTGATAATGAAGGTTAGCAATATTAAACAAAGATGCAAAAAAGATAATTTGCTAAAGTGCTTTGAGAACAGAGGAGTAACAGTAGATATTTATCTTCTGCAAAGAGGATTGTGTTTTACCCTTTAGTTAATGTAAGTTTTATGACAAATTTTGTAGAAGAGTTGGAAGCTTTTAAACCTTGCTATAACCAATACAAGTGCCTGAGAACAGAGGGTTGAATAAAGAAATTATGGTACAACTACACAATGGAATACTGTGCAGCCACTAGGAGAAATGAAGTCATGAAATTTGCTTATTAATGGATGAACCTGATGCATATCATGCTCAGTCAAATGAGTCATAGAGAGAGGGACAGACATAGAATGATTGCAATCATTGGTGGGATATAAAAAACACGATCACGATTACGATCACGATCATCCTGTTGTTCGTCAATTGCCTCGAGCAGGCCCCAGTAATGTCTCCTTCCTCCTAGCCCTGAGATTTTTTAAAAAGTGCCATATTCAAGGCTCTTTCAGGATTAGGAAAATGAGACCCATCATTGTTACTGGTATTTGGCATATTGGGTACGCCACAGGGAGTTTGCCAGACTCTGCCGTGTGGACAGGTTACATTCGGTAGCCTGCCATTTTGTCCAAAGTAGGAATGAGATATGCCAGACACAGTAACAACAAAGTCTCCAATGGAGACGTTACTGGGCCCGCTCGAGCAAATCGACGATCAACGAGAGGGCCTTTACCTTTACCTTTAGGAATGAGATAATAAGATGTCACGCGGCCACAAATGTGGCTGTGCGCTTCCGGGAGCTGGGTTTTATAGTCTCTGAGTCTTGGCTGTTGATGGGATTACACGGTGCCAGGGGGTCAGTTGGTGGGTGTGATCCCTGCCTACTGGAATTTGGAGGATCTGGGTGGAGGATGCTCAGCCCTGATTCGAGCAGGCTTGGAAATCTCAGCTCCGGGACCCGCATATCGACATAGGTCAAAAACAAGGCATGTTCAAGGTCATTCATATTTGGAATGAAACAACCAAATGTGCTTACATTACATAAATTATGGTATAGCTTTAAGATGGGATCCTAAGAGCCAATGAGATAGTATAGTGGGTAGGGCACTTGCCTTGCACACAACTGACCCCAGGTTTGTCCCGAGCACCATATATGCTCCCAAGTACAAAACATGGCCAAACACCCCCATCTCTAATACTTTTTATACAGAAAGAAAATAACCTACTTTATATCTTAAAGCTCTGAGGTCTAGAGCAATAGTATAGAGGGTACAGCACTTGCCTTACACACAGTCAACCTGGGCTTGATCCCCTGCATCCCAGAGGGTTCCCAGAGACCTTCCAGGAGTAATTCCTGAGTGCAGAGCTAGGAATAACCCCTAAGCACCACCAAGTGTGACCAAAACCAAAAACAAATATATATACAAAGATATATAATTATATGTGTGTAATATGTATTTATATATATAGTGAAAATATATGTATTTTTTAAGCTTTAAAAAGCAAAGTAGAAACAAAAACTTCTAAAATCTCTATTATGTGTATGTTTGCTTACATAGGTAAGTATGTGTTTATATGATTTTCTCACATACATGTATAGATGTGTTTGTGGTATACTAGTTTTTGTAACACAAATGGTCATAGATTTTTATATTCCATGAGTGTTAGATTTTATTTATCTCTGTGACAGAAGTTGATTTTATTCTGTACCTGCCCCCCTATTATCATTTTGGCTCTAAAATCACACACACACACAAAATAAGACTAATACTCAAGGTCAATAGAAACAAGGGCTTAAGAGGACTGGTCCATAATTGGAAGCTTACCACAAGTGTTGGGGGGTAAGAGCAGTTAGTATGGAGAGGGACCACTACAACAAGAATAGTTGAAAATGATCACTTTGGATAAGAACTGAGTGCTGACAATGCCTCTTTTGTAGACCACAACACCCAAAAGGAGAGAGAGAACACAAGGGATTGCCCTGCCACAGAGGCAGGGGGGGATGGGAGGGATGGGGGTGGGAGGGATATTATCCATGGTGGTGGAAAATGGGCACTGGTGGAGGGATGGGTATTTGATCATTGTATAATCGAAACCCAAGCACAAAAAATTGTAAATCTACAACTGTACCTCATGGTGTTTCACTATAAGTAAAAGTAAGTAAAGGCCCTCCCGTTGATCATCGATTTGCTCGAGTGGGCCTAGTAATGTCTCCATTGGAGACTTTGTTGTTACTGTGTCTGGCATATCGAATACTCTCGGTAGCTTGCCGGGCTCTCTGAGAGGGGCGGAGGAATCGAACTCGGGTCGGCCATGTTGGCTGCGTGCAAGGCAGACGCCCTACCCGCTGTGCTATCACTCCAGCCCTAAAAGAGTCATCTTGATACCTCCCCGTCGGGGAATCGAACCCCGGTCTCCCGCGTGACAGGCAGGGATACTCACCACTATACTAAAAAAAAAGAACTGAGTGATGAAAGTAGGTAAATGGACAAACATGATAATCTTTCAGTACCTGTAGTGCAATGTAGTGCAAACCATACTGCTAAAAGGAGCAGTGAGGGTGAGCTGGGAGGGAGGGGGGGGGTGCCTTCCCTAGAGGCATGGTAGGGTAGAGGGCAGGAGGGAAACTGGGAACATTGATGGTGGGAAATGTACACTCGTGAAGGGACAAGTGCTGGAACATTGTATGACTGAAACCCAATCATGAACAACTTTGTAACCATGCATCACGGTGATTCAATAAAATCTTTTTTTTTTAAATAAAACTGGCTATAATCAATTTTTGGCAGGGGGTAGTAGGGAGGGTGTAATGATTACATGGTGAGATACAGTAGATTCCAGAAGGTATACAGTATGAGTTTGAGGATGAATGGGTTAAAAAGCCACAGAATAAAGACTGTATGGTATCATTGGGTGCCAAGTTTGTGAGAAGCTTTGTGGAAAGTATTAAAGATCATATTAAGAAATTAAAAGTTTAACATAAAACACTGTTTTCAGTGATCTCTAAGATCTTCTGCTTACATGTTTCTCCCTTTTCTTTGTCCTTTTCTTGGGTGGAACTTGGAACACAGAAATTAGGAGAGTCCTGAGGTTAGTTTGAATTCTAGGTCTCCTACTTATTAGCTGTGTGAAAATTTAGTTAAACTGAGTTAGTTTAGCCCCTAGAATCAGTGTTCTGATTGTGACATGGGTATGGCAATCTATATCAGTTTTAACATCGATGAGAGAGTTAATGGGCAAGTCTGTGTGAATACCTCGTGCACAGCAAGTGATAGTAAATTCTGTGCAAGGAGGGACTTTTGGAACAGCATTAGGGAGATGTGTTTAAGTTGGCTAGTACTAACAGAACAGGAGCAGCTAACTCACAAGGGAAGGAGGTTGTTTTGTGTACTGCTGACTCTAGAAATACCAGGATTGGGGCTATGTTATCCACTTCACCTTCATTTGTTGCGGTCAGGGATGAGATAAGGCAGGAGTGCCATGGCTTGATTGTTGACCAGGTTGCTGTCTATAGGGACAATTTGAAAGAAAGACGGTTTGCATCAATCTAGGGGCATGATCAAAATAGCCTTCTGGAAAATTTTTGATAATCTTTGGCATCTGTCAAGAGAGGCTGGTGCACAGCACTGTAGTTCAAGGGCTATGCCAATGGCAAAGAATGGTATGCAGGATTTTCCTTGGCCCCAGTATCTCCCACCTCAGTGTCTTGCCCCCTCCTCCTATTTCCTATTGTCCTTAAGGGATGCCAACTTCCTACCAGGAAGGCAAAGGAAGCAGCCTCCTTGCCCACTCTCTCTGACTGATCAGTAAAATTGTGCCACTTTTGCATTTGCCTTTTTGAAATTTTAGAATTTGGGTTGGCAAACTTTTTCTCTGAAAAGCCACATAGGACAAGAGAGATAGTACAGTGGGTAGGATGCTTGTCTTGTGCATGGCTGACCAGGGTTCACACCCCATATAGTCCTCAGAGCCCCAGCAGGAGTGATTTTGGAGTGCAGAGCCAGGAGTAAACTCTGAACACAACCAGAGGTGGTCCAAAAGAAACAAAAGCTCCATCTAATAAATACTTTCATGTGTGTGGGTCAAGAGGCAAAATCAGAAATATTTTTACAATTTTTTAATGAATTCAAAATTCAATGAAATTAAATATCATTGTTTATAGATAATGATATTTAAAAATATTTATTTCAGTCACCATGACTTACAATACTATTTGTGCTAGTGTTTCATGTAAACAAACTTCCAGCACCACACAACCTCCACCAAAATTTTCACATCCCTCAACCATTGTCGCAGGGTCCCTCCCCTTCCTTTCACTGCCCTTGGTAAACTCAGTTCTTTAAACCTTTTGTTTTAAATTTTTTCCAACCACCTAAAAATGTAAGAGTCTGGCTGTCCTCGCTGGGGCCCCTTGGAGGGGGGCGGGTTGAGTTTCCCTCCCCAGCCCGAGCAGAGCTCTGGCAGACAAAGACCTCCAGAACCAGCCACAACCATGCTTAGACCACTCTCCACACTCTTGAAGGTACCGGCAGAGGAACAAAGGCATGCGGGTCCTGGGGCTGAGATCTCCAAGCCTGCTCGGATCGGGGCTGAGCATCCTCCACCCAGATCCTCCATCTTCCAGTAGGCAGGGGTCACACCCACCAACTGACACCCTGGCGCCATGTAATCCCATCAACGGCCAAGACCTTGAGACTACAAAACCCAGTTCCCGGAAGTGCACAGCCGCGAATCTCATTCTTATCTTTGGACAACCTGGCAAGCTATCGAATGTAATCTGCCCACACGGCAGAGTCTGTGGCAAACTCCCCATGGAGTACCCAATATGCCAAATACCAGTAACAATGATGGGTCTCATTCTCCTAATCCTGAAAGAGCCTTGAATATGGCACTTTAAAATCTCAGGGCTAGGATGAAGGAGACGTTACTGGTGCCTGCTTGAGGCAATCGAAGAACAACAGGATGATCCTGATCATGACCTAAAAATGTAAAAACAACTCTTAGCTTGTTGGTCAGATAAGAACTGGTGGCCACCTGGATTTGGCCTGCAGGCTATAGTATGCTGACTCTTGTTCTGGAACCTAATATGGAAAGAACAGAAATCCACAAACCCTGAATACTAAGTGTTCTGCTGTTTGAGAGTCCTCTGGTTCTCTCATTCACTGAAACTAAAAGGAAGACTAAGGGGATGCGGGAAAGAAAAACAAGTATAATGATACTAAATTCTTCTTTTTTTGGGGGGTGGGGTCACACCTGGTGATGCACAGCGGTTACTCCTGGCTCTGCACTCAGGAATTACTCCTGGAGGTGCGTTGAGGACCATATGGAATGCTGGGAATCGAACTCCTGTTGACCACGTGCAAGGCAAACGCCCTACCCACTGTGCTATTGCTCCAGCCCCAGATATTAAATTCTTTAAGCTCCCCATTTCCCATCATTGGATATCACCATATTGATTCTGACTAACCTACTAGATCAGCATCTCCTGAGTTTGTTTCATGATTAGTCACTAGACTTCTTAATGCTCGAGTCCCAGACTGTGAATTTTATTATTTTATGTGTATGCCACAACTCCTTTATCTACTGATATGAACATCTGGATCATTTCTATATCTGGACTACTGTATCGAGCACTACCATAAATATAAATGTGTTTATTTATTCTTCACATCGATGCCAATGAGTTTAATTACTGGGTCATAGGGGGTTCTTGTGCTTTGAGACCTTTCTGTACTGTTTACTATAGAGGCCAAACCAGCCAACATTCCCAACACCAGTGAATGAGGTTTCCTTTTTTAACTGCCAAAACTGGCCCTTTCTGCTTTCTTTGATGTAGGTCATTCGTACTGGTTTGAGGTGATATCTCACTGTCATTTTGATGTTTATTTCTCTGATAATAAGTGATGATGAAGTTTTTCATATGCCTATTGGCCACATCTGTAGCTTCTGCAGACTAGAGATATTTTTGCCCTCGAAGACACATCTTGCAGTGTTTGCTCCCAACAGTGCTCCGAGACCATGTGTGTCTGGGGATGGGAACTGGGACTCCTACCCACAACTCAGACCCTTGACCTTTCTCCCCTACTTCAGACATGAGTGATTTTGATGTCCAAGTTTTCCTGGTAGTGATGCAGATGAGGCGGCAGCTGCAGTGGCTGGTCTCTGTTCCTTTGCGATTCCCAGGTTTCATTCTCGAAAATATTGAAGAATAGAGATGCTCAGACTCAGAGTTGGAAAGGAGAAGGTTATTGGAAAGTAGAAGAGAAAAGAAAAGGAGCTGCCCAATTGGGTGTTAAGTGGCCATAAGCCTGAGCTCAGCCGCTGAGTGAGACACACAGAGAATATATATTTTAGTTTTTATTCACACACCAAAACACATGATACAAGGGACTCAGTGCTGAGGGTTTGCAAGCTGGAACTGCTCCCTGGGCTTCAAATCCTGATCACCCCCAGAGGGAGGCTTTTAAACCCTATGCCCTCCTGCCCATGTGCCTGGCTGCATGGCTGTGTTTGGGTGCCCGCTGCCAGGGGAATTCTCACAGGCTTGACCAATCAGGCGAAGGTACAGAAGTGAAACATCAGTTATCAAAATTTGTTACATTAACAAAATTTGTTACATTTACTTGAATCATCCTTATCTGTGGTCAGATATCTGGGCATTTAGATCCATGCCTTTGGGGGTTGGCATGCTTTTCTAAACTCTTTTTCTGTTTTTTCTTTTTGGGTCACACCCGGCAATGCACAGGGGTTACTCCTGGGTTACTCCTGGCTCTGCACTCAGGAATTACTCCTGGCGGTGCTCAGAGGACCATATGGGATGCTGGGAATCGAACCTGGGTCTGCCGTGCAAGGCAAATGCTATGCTATTGCTCCAGCCCCAAGGCTGTAAACTCATTTTACAGGTTGTTTTGACCCTGAGACACAAAGTAGAGTGTGGCTTTCTGTCTCACTGGCAAGGGGAAACTGAGGCTTCCTGTTTCAGTCGGATCTGTAGTGCCTTTTCCCATCAGGCTAACAGATTTGCTAGGGAGAGTCCAAAGCTGTGCTTCTTCAAGTGTGGTTCCTGGTCAGAAACCTCAGTGTCACTCCAGAACTTTGAGCGACAAGATGGACACTCTGTCACTCATATTTTGCATGGACAGATTCTCTGTCTAGCCTAGAAACCCTTTTTTGAGTGGGAAACTCTGGGTGTGGGGCATGGCAAGCTGGACTTTTGGAAGCCAGGTGCACATCAACATCCCCACCCCCACTCCCCCCAGTTCCGAGTCCTCATTGACAGCACCTGGAGAAGCGAGTCTGCCCACCCCAGAGAAGGATGAATTTAAGCATCCTGAACCGACTTTGTTCTTAAGAGTGTTAAGATCTCTAAGGGATTGATTTCTACATGAGGGTTCTGAAAATGGCATTTAAGGTAGGCTTTGGGGAAGTCCAGAGACTCTATCAAATATAAAGGGACGCCACGGATCCTAGTACAAGAAAATTCCACCCAGTGCGCCCACCGTGCTGTTTTTCAGTCTTTGGGAACCAGTGGTGTTGGTTTTGGCTGATTTGTCCGCCCCCCCCCACCCCCACAAGTTTCTGGAAGCCACGCCCCGAGCCTGCAGGTAGCTCCAAGGTTGCTTGGGCAACCTTTGTCCGGGTGCTCTTTGTGACATAATCGCGGTACCCAGAATTGCACTTCCTGGCTTGGGATTTGTCACAGAGGCTCCACTGGGCCACCAGGGCTGGGGGACCCGGCGGTCAGGGTGCGGAGAATTGACTCTCGCAGCTGCCACACAACCCGCTCAGGGAAGGAAACGGAGCTTCCCAAAGGGTCATTTAACTTTCCTTCAGAAGAAAGAACCTTCGTCCAGGCCCTGAAGGCTTGGCGCGCCCCTAAGGACTGGGCTTAGGGGATGCTCTGCGCTGAGCGACTGCAGGCCTCGGGATGGCCCCAGTGAAGAGGAAGTGCATCTGCGAACTGTGCTCCTGCGGGTAAGGTGCTTCTGTGTGGCGTTTGGCACCCAGGACGGCTGGGAGCGCCTTCATCCCTGTGCGGTCTCTCCTGGCCTTGATAGGACCTTTGGGGAAGGAGGGGAGGGAAATTATTTAGCTACACAGGTGGTTCCAGGAGAAATGTGGGTTTTAATACATTTTTGTGGCTGAGTTCCCCACTTTTTTCTGCGTGTTTGAATGACTATCCCTCCCCCCGCCCCATTCACCTCTTCCTGAGATATCTCTGCAAATGGCGCTTCCAGATGGAGGGTATGTCCTTGGGGCTCTACCCATGGCCCATCCTCTTCCACGCTATGGTTTCCCTCAGTGCTCTCTGGTTTGATTCACATCCACCAGCCTCTCCTTTCGGTCGCAAGTACCTAAATCATTAATTCCAACTTGCATTCCTTTCAGAGTAACCATTTCACTTTTCTCCTAGGATCTGCCCTATGAATGGTGCCAGCAATCATCCTAAACCTCGGACTTAAACTTGAACTGGCCTTTGATCTCCCCTCACTTCCAACATTTCATCATTTTCTAAATTCATCATGGTTTAAAAAAATTTTTTTTAATTGAATATCTGTGAGATAGACCATTACAAAGCTGTTCATGATATGACTGGGTTTCAGTCACACAATGAGCCAACACTCATCCCTCCACCAGAAGAGATTTTCCATCACCACTGTCCCCCAATTCTCTCCTACCATCCTCCAACAACCCAAGCCTCCCTTTTTGGCAGGCACTTTTCTTCTTCCTCTCTGTCCTTTTGTGAATTATGGTTTGCAATACAGGTACTAAGAAGTCATCGTGTTTGTTCAGAGCATTCAGTATTTTTATCGGGATGGTAAGGCTGGAGTCGCTCTTTTAATTGGGTGGCTGCTTTGGGGTGTGGACGTGACTGCCACGGCTTTCAGGAGTACAGGGAGGTGGGGGAAGATAGCATCCTGACCCCGAGAAAGCCTGGAGATTTCAGTCATAAGACCCACGTACTGAATTTTCAGCAGGTTATATCTCAGTGAGGTTTGTCCTGAGAAGGTGGAGCCTGGCTGGGGATACAGCAGTGATTTTGGATTGTGGAAGCTAGCCACTGTGAGGGGCTCTCTGCTTGGGTGTGCACCAGGCTGACCCACCCTTCCTCGAATTTACTCTGGTCTGTTCAGCCTTGCACGGGTCTGAGAATAATTGCTGATCTCTTTCAAGATTTATTTATGGGTCTCTGAAGCAAGGCTGGTAGAAGAGCTTATATTGTGGCACTGGTGTTGGTTTGTGGGGATGACTGCTGGTGCTTCCAGGAGTATAGGGAAGCGGAGGGAGGTGCCCATCTGAACTCTGAGAAAGCCTGGAGATTTCAGTTGCAAAACCCACGTATCTGAATTGTCAGAAGGTAAATATCTCAGTGAGGTCCACCCTGAGATGGGGACATATGGTGATTTTGGATTGCGGAAACAAGCGGCTGCCTGGGGCTAGGCTGACCCTCCCCCCTCCACCTGCTATTTACCCTGGTCTCTTCAACCTTGCACAGTTCTGAGATTGACTGTGGCTTTTGATCTCTTTTGAGGTTTCATTGCGGGTCTCTGAAGCAAGGCCGATAAATGAGCTTGTATAGCTGAGCCGGAGGTAGTTTGTGGTCGTGGCTCCCACATACCTAACTTTTCACCACCTAATTTCTCGGGAAACTTGGTCCTGAGTCATTGGGGTTTGACCAAGGCCACAGTGGCAGTTTCTGAGTATGAGGAAACCTGAAGACACCATTAGGCTGCTGATGCACTCACCCTGCAGGTACAGGTTGACCTGCTGGAGGCACTGCATGGCTAACTCAACATGCTTCTGTCCTCCTTTGCAATCTTGAGTTATTCTCTTCCTTTTTGTTCCCACTGTTCCCCCATTGTGTTTTTTAGATGTTGTTGTTTTAATTCGAAGCAGTGATTTACAATACTGTTAATAATAGCTTCTTGAATACAATATTCCAGCATCACACTGTCCCCCACTATCATCTCATGGATAGTAATGATCCATTATCATGATAATGATTATGTGATCATAATGATCTCACCAAGCACCTTGTGCTTCCCTCCTGCATTATCTCGGGGTCCCCTCCCCAAATCCTCCCTGCCCAACTGCCCCTCCTCTTCCCCTGCTCCCCCTTCCTCTCCCTTGGTAAGCTCAGTTCTGGGTCTCTTATTTTTATGTCTGAAAACTGGTCCTAATGCACCTTCCTATTTCTCCCATGATTCCGTACATGAAACTACCCCCTTGAGTGGTCTCAGTTTTCCTGGCATCCTCAGTGGATCCTATGGCCTCCATTTCTGCTTCTCTTGTTGCCCTTTCTCTAAAATGCATGTGAGGCCTTTCCCTGATGCACCACATCTAACAAATTTGCGGTAAGGGGAGTGTGTCGCATTATATAGGTTTCAGGTGCAGAACACTGTAACGTGACATCTTTATTCCTTTGCAGTCACCACTGCAAGTCTCCCTTTTATTTTCCACCATACAAATGTCAGCTTTTCAGAGTTCTGTGTCATTTGAAATGTCTCGTTATCCACCCCTGTGACTCTCTGTCTGAGAACCCTCACTCCCTGGTTCTAGTTATTCTGTCTAAATAGCTTTTATCTATCTTTTTGGCACATGCATGGAAACAGAGACGACTCTTAATTTGTGTGTGGTATATATTACTGACATATTCCTCGCCCTAGAGAAGTCCAAAGCACGTCTTTCTAAGCCTTCAAACCATTTTTGATTGCTGTAACTTTGGTTTATAACATAGGTTTCAGTGCATTGTGTATTCAAAAAATAAATATGAAACCTGTGGCGCTCTCTTGCCGACTGTATTTGGTGGTCTCACACTTCTTCCACCACCTGGGATGGCTGATGGCAATGGGTGGATGAAGGAGAGAATGAGGGCCAGACTGGTTGGTATCAGTTGCAGTTTATTCCAATCTCGTCTCCATTCCTCTTTCTGATCCCCTTCCCTGATCCCCTTCATCTTCCTCTTGGATCCCCCTTCATTCCTCTCTTGGATTCTCCTTGATTCTCCCCTCACCCACTCTTTCAGCCTTAGTCATATTCCAAATCATGAGAGGTTGGGTGATCATACAATTACAATTACATGTAGGTGATATGTGGTCATACAATCAACAGATGTAAAGTCCTTCCCTCAGGGGAAGCTTCTCCTAGGACAAATTCTTATCCAGCAAAAAGACCCGCCTAAGGGCAAAATTGTATGTATGGGTGCTTTTCTCCTTGCCTTCATATAAACATATAAACATATAAACAACAATCATATAAACATTCATCTTAATTCTACTTCTTAATAATTAGTTATTTTGTATGAACACAGTAAGAGATACATTAAGTTTATAGGATGGCTCTGCTGGGGGGCTTCTCACTATAGATCTCAGACTGCAGTGCTCAGGCCAGACTAGTCTTTTCTAACCCTAGCAGGGTCCTAATCTAGTTACTTTTTGGATCATGACAGAATTTGTCCATAACCATGCTCTTATAGTTAAGTATTATGGTGTTTTGGCCTGGCCCATTTTTTTTTAAATTTTTTAATTTTTATTTATTTTATTTTTTTTTAAATTTTATTTTTTAATTAATTAATTTATTGAATCACCGTGGAAAAGGTTACAAAGCTTTCAGGTTTAGGTCTCAGTCATGCAAATATCAAACACATTTCCCTTTACCAATACTTTTTTTTTACCATGAAGAACCCCAATAAAACCCCACCCCCCACCCCTCCCAGTCCCTGTGGGGCAGATGAATTCTAGTTAACACTCTATCTGCTTTGATTAGATTCATTGTTTTAATAAAAGATTCACCACTATTATTTAGAGTTTACCCCCCCCCCCCCAATCAGACATGCTGAAAAAGCATTGTGAAGTGATTTGCTTTCTACAGCTGGGTTCAAGAATTAAATGTTGGTTTTGGATTTCTGCTATTTTACTTATTGACCCTGGAAGTATTTCTACTGAAAGTCAGATAGTTAAGAAATTGGTTTCTGTGCTCTGGAGTCGTGGCCGTGCTGGAGAGCCGCTAGTGGGGGGCAACTGGTGGCCTCGGTAGGGCGTGAAGGGCGGACCAAAACGCCCCCCTTCCCATGAGGTTTTAGTCGCCCCCACACCCCCGGCTCATACCTGCTGTCCACAAGACTCCCATGTGGCCGCCATCTTTCTTTCCAGAGGGAGGAGGGCGGAAGAGACCAACACCCTTTTCCCCTCCGGACAGACCTGATGGCCTGGATTAACTCATAGTCCGTTCACTTTTCTGCTCCAAGCTGTCGGGTTCTGCATTAAGTCCTTGTGCTTCTGGGGCCGTGGCCGTGCTGGAGAGCCACTCGCGGGGGGCAACTGGTGACCTCGGTAGGGCGTGAAGGACGGACTGGAACGCCCCCCTTCCCATGAGGTTTTAGTCGCCCCCACTCCCCCGGCTCATACCTGCTGTCCACAAGGCTCCCATGCGGCCGCCATCCTTCTTTCCAGAGAAGAGAGGGCGAATGGGGCAACACCCTTTCCCCTCTGGCAGACTTGATGGCCTGGATTAATGCATAGTCCTTTCACTTTTCTGCTCCAAGCTGCTGGGTTCTGCATTAAGTCCTTGTGCTTCTGGGGCCGTGGCCGTGCTGGAGAGCCGCTCGCGGGGGGCAACTGGTGACCTCGGTAGGGCGTGAAGGACGGACTGGAACGCCCCCCTTCCCATGAGGCTTTAGTCGCCCCCACACCCCCAGCTCATACCTGCTGTCCACAAGGCTCCCATGTGGCCGCCATCTTTCTTTCCAGAGGGAGCAGGGCGGAAGGGACCAACACCCTTTCCCCTCCGGGCAGACATGATTGGCCTGGCCCATTTTGATGCCAGGGTAGATCACAGTTTGCTCTGGGTCCATCCAGTCCCTTGTTGGGACCCTGCTTTTGGGGTGCTAGAAACTAAGGGCAACTGAGGCTTAAGTCAAGAGAACAGATGCCCAGGAGTGAACATTATTCAGAGTCAATTAACTCCCAAGTTACAAAAAGCAGAGCATTGACTGTCTTCCTGTGTCTATACAGAAAGGTCCTCGCTTTGAAGTAACCATGCAAAGGACATTAAGTCCAGTGTCCTTAGAAGGATCTGACCTTACAAGTTAACAGTCTGATTAGGGGACACAGGTGATAGACTGGTTGGGGAAGCAAAGCACAGAGAAGGAAGTTACAGATAAACACAGAGGAATGGGAGTGCCTCCGGAGCACTGTGATAAACCTAAGCTCCCTGTGGCAAGGTAGACAGGCTATACCAATGTTATCCTACAGTGCATATCATCATTGCTCACTCTGAAACTGGCACATTGTAAAAAAACTTTCAAATATTTAAGTTGATAATACTCAGGAATAAACCAGGGAGATAGACCTGGAGTTGTGCTGTTCAGTATGGTAGCCTCTAGAACCACAGTGACAGCTCCTCCTAAATAAATTAAACTTCAATAAAAGCCCCATTCTTAGCCATATTTCAGGTGCACCACAGCTACATGTTAGTATAGTGGCTGCTAGATTGGACCACGCTGGTGTGGCGTGTTCATCACCACGGAATGTCACTTTGGAAAAGATTGATAAGGGTCTCAGATGGGAAAGTTTTTCTCCTCAACTCGAGTAAAACCCACTCTGAAGCAGTTTGAGATGGAAGGAGAGGAATTTTTGAAGTGTTTTCTAAGCTCTGGAAGTCAGTGATATTTTCCTTTTTCAAGCCTGCAATTATGGGAACACTGGAAGAAAAGCATGTGTAAAGATCTTCACTTTTTAATGGAGGGAGGGTTGGTATTTTGTGGTCACTTGGTCTTCTGGATTTCAGTTCTTCCCCCTCGCCCCCTTCTTTTCCCTTCAATGATTTTTGCACCCCACCTGCCTCCTTGCAGCCAACAATCTGTGAGCTTTATTTTTTATTAAGTTTTTTTAAATTTAAAGAACTGTTATTATAAAGTTATTGATAGTTGAGTTTTATTTATTTATTTAGAGCCATGTTAAAAATTTTTTTATTTTATTTTTTTTTTTTAGTGAAACACCATGAGGTACAGTTATAGACTTATAAATTTTTTGTGCTTGGGTATCAGTTATACAATGATCAAGCACCCATCCCTCCACCAGTGCCCATCCTCCACCACCACGGGTCCCAGCATCCCTCCCACCCCCCACCCCCCGTCCCACCCTGCCTCTGTGGCAGGGCATTCCCCCTTATTCTCTCTCTCTTCTTTTGGGTACTGTGTTTTGCAAGAGAGGCATTGAGTGGCAATCATGTTTGGTCTATAGACTACTTTCAGCATGCTTCTCCCACCCTGGGAGGATCCTCACAACATACTTTATTTGGTGCTCTCTTCTCTGTCTGAGCTTTCTTTTCACCTAGCATGTGTGGCTGGCCTTCAAGTCATGGAGCAAAATTTCTGGTACTAATCTCGGCCACTTCTGGGTGTTAGTCTCCCATTTTGTTACTTTATGTTCCCCAGATGCATGCAATCTTTCTGTGTCTATCCCGTTCTTTCTGACTCATTTTGCTTAACATGATAGTTTCCATGTAGTACCACTTGTATGTAAATTTCATAAATTTATCTTTTTTAACAGCTACATAGTACTCCATTGTGTAAATGTATCAAAGGTTCTTTAACCAGTCATCTGTTCTCGGGCACTCAGGTTTTTTCCAGATTCTGGCTATTGTAAAGAGTGCTGCAATGAACAAACAATTGCAAATGTCACTTCAACTATACCTTTTTGCCTCTCTGGGATATATTCCCAGGAGTGCTATTGCTGGGTCAAATGGGAGATCAAATTCTAATTTTTTGAGAATCGTCCATACTGTTTTCCAAAAGGGTTGGACCAGCCGGCATTCTCACCAGCAGTGAAGGAGGGTCCCTTTCTCGCCACATCCGCGCCAGCACCGGTTGCTTTTGTTCTTGTGGATGTCGGCCAGTCTCTGTGGTGTGAAATGATATCTCATTTTTGTTTTGATCTGCATCTCTCTGATGATTAGTGATGTAGAGCATTTTCTCATATGCCTTTTAGCCATTTGGATTTCTTCTTTGCGTAAGTTTCTGTTCATTTCCTCGCCCCATTTTTTGATGGGGTTGGGTGATTTCTTCTTGTGGAGTTCAACCAGTACCTTGTATATCCTTGATATCAACCCCTTGTCGGATGTGTATTTGGCAAATATCCTTTCCCATTCTGTAGGCTGTCATTGTATTTTGGTCACGGTATCTTTTGAGGTGCAGAAGCTTCTTAGTTTAAGATTGTCCCATTTGTCTATCTCTGTTTTCACTTGCTCGGCCAGTGGCGTGACATCTTTGAAGATACCATTAGCTTCAATGTCATGGAGAGTTTTGCCAACTTTGTCTTCAATAAACATTATGGATTCCGGTCTGATGTTGAGGTCATAAATCCATTTTGATCTTACTTTTGTGCATGGCGTTAGGCAGAGAGCTGACCCCACTTTTTTGCATGTAGCCGTCCAGTTTTGCCAGCACAATTTATTAAAGAGGCGTTCCCTGCTCCATTTCACTTTTCTTGCCCCCTTATCGAAGATTAGATGATTATATGCTTGGGAGGAGATGTCAGTATATTCAACTCTGTTCCATTGCGATAGTTGAGTTTTAGACATTATAAAGTTTTTTTTTTCTTTTTTATTAGTGAAACACCATGAGGTACAGTTGTAGATTTACAAATTTTTGTGCTTGGATCTCGGTCATACCACAATCAAATACCCATCCCTCCACCAGTGCCCATTTTCCACCACCAGGATAATATCCCTCCCCCCCCCCCATCCTCCCATCCCCCCATCCCCCCCTGCCACTGTGGCAGGGCATTCCCCCTAGACATTATAAAGTTTTAGCACCAATCCCACCACTAGTGACAACTTCCCTCTACCCGTGTCCTTGAGTTCCCTCCCACCCAATCCATCTCCTCAATCTGCCACCATGACAGGCTCATTTTAAGGTTTGGTGATTGTAGTTTAGATCTCTTGTTTTCATTGCTTTTGAGTCTATGGTTTGAATATCCCACATTACCAATGTACCTGAAGCCCCTGATCTCTCTCCTTTACTTCCCTTTCTCATCTTCTCACTTCCATGACTTTTTTGTTTGTTTGTTTTTATTTTTTTAATTTTGTACTTTGCAATATTTGATTACATTTAATATTCACACACCAATCCCACCACCGTTATACCTTCCCACCACCATATTTTGGGTGTTTACATCCTGAACCTCAATCCCTGCCCCAAAGCAGGCTTGAAATAATAAAATATTTCCCTCTAAGGTTGGTTGCCTCCTACTTTGAATCCCATCAGATGTGGTACGGTACTCTTGGAGTACGGATAGGGTGTGTGGTATGAAGTGTCATGGATGCACAGTCCAGGGAAAGTTTCACTTGTGGTTGAGTCTTGGCCTGAACATGTGGAGAGTGGCTACTAGGGCGGCTGTAGTTGAGTTCTGGAGGTTTTTGGCTGCCAGGGCTGGGTTCCTTGAGGCGGGGAAGGGTCTCACCTCCACCCTCCCGGGGAGCCGTGAGTGAAACAGCCTGGCACGGGGTCAAATGGCATGGTTATGATGAGCGTCATGTTATGCTCCCTTCCAGGAGAGAAGAAGGACATGTGATCTGGATGGTGGCTGATGACGAGATTATCTGGCGCCAGCAGGGGTAGCTTGTGGATATGACACCTGGCTCAGTCTGGGCCTCCATGTTGCTTTTTTTCACTGTGTTTCTCCCTGTACATATTCTAGAGTCAAAGGTGATCAAGGACCCATCCCTACCACTTTAGTATATTGCATTTTCTTGTACAGTTATTCTACATGCCAGTGATAAGCGAGATCACCTTGTATTTGTCTTTTGTCTTGGCTTACTTCACTCAACATGGTATCTTCCAGTTGCATCCAGGTTGCAGCAAATCGCATGATTCCATTGTTCCTTGAAGCTACATAGTATTCCACGTCTTCATAATCCATAGTTCAATATCTGTTATTGGACAGCTCAGTTAATTCCACATTTTAGCTGTTGTATTAAGTGCTGCATGAGTAACGGCCTGGGTATGTTCTTTTGAATAATTTTTTGTGTCTTGGGGATAGATACTCAAAAAGTGGAATTTCTAGGTCATATGTAAGCTCTCAAGTCTAAGTTCACTGAGACTACTATTTTCCACAGGGTTGAATCATACAATACTCCCACTAGTATGGACGAGAGTTCCTTTTCTGCTATATCCCTGTCAGCACAGATTGTTCCTACTATTTTTTTTTGTATGTGCCATGCTTACTGGTATGAGATCATACCTTACTGTCATTTTGATTTGGATTTCCCTAATGATAGGTGATGATGAGTATTTTTTTTCATGTAACTGTTGGCCATCTACCGATCTTCTGATAAGTGTCTATATGAAATTGATTTTTTAATTTTCCTATGAGAGCATATTTTGCCTTCATCCAAATTATTTCACTTAGCATTAAGGGGTAATTACTGTCACAGATAGCCAGATCTCATTATTTTAAATGACAGCCTAATATTACAATGTTTAGACACACACACAAACATACACACACCACAGAGCACGCGCGTGCGCACACACACACACACACACACACACACACACCCCCCACAGAGCACATTTCCCTATCCAATTTTCTCTACCACTCTTTCTTTTTAAGATGGTTGAGTCTTCAAATAAACATCAGATTAGTAGGAGAAAGGAATGAAACTACACACATATTTAATGAAGTGGATTTTAATATCAGTAAAGCAAAATGAAGGTACAGATTTAGAGCTAAGGAAGTAGAGAGAGAGGAAGGAAAGAGGAAGACCTGTCCCGTGATAGGTGATAGAGCAGGTGTGCTTTTTGTTGATTGTTCCTGGCCCATGTGTCTACATTGTAGGGCCCCAGTTGGTATTAGAAATGACCCCAGAGAAGCATTTCCTCATTCCTTCTTTACATTTGAAGTTATCCTTCTTGTTTATTTATTTATTTATTTATTGCTTTTTGGGTCACACCTGGCGATGCTCAGGGGTTACTCCTGGCTCATGCACTCAGGAATTACTCCTGGCGGTGCTCGGGGGACCATATGGGATGCTGGGAATCGAACCTGGGTTGGCCATGTTGGCTGCGTGCAAGGCAAACGCCCTACCTGCTGTGCTATCGCTCCAGCCCCCTTCTAGTTCATTTTTAATTTTGTATTTCATATTCAAAAAATCACCGAGGCTAATGTCAAGGAGTTTTGCACTTGATTTCTTCTAAGAGTTTTTATGATTTCACATTGTATATTTAAGGCTTTAGTCCATTTTGAGTAGGTTTTAAATATATGTTGTGCAGTTTTCCACTTTGCATGTGGCCATCCTGTTTTTCCCAACAGTCTTAAAGAGACTGCTTTTTCCTCATTGGATATTATTCCTTTGCTCCAAGTTTTAAAAGTCACGGATTCTTCCTGATTTTCTTTCCCAAGATTGCTTTGGTTGAGGTTGGAGAGACAGTTTAGTAGATAGAGTGCTTACCTGGCAAGCAGCAACCCTGGTTTGATCCTGGCATATCATATAGCCCCTGAGTTCCACGAGGAGTAATTCCTGAGTGCAGAGGAGTAAGCCCTGAGCACTAGTGTGGTCCTAAAACAAAACAAGGGAAGAGATTGCTTTGGTATTGGTTTTTTTGTGTTTTCTTCGCATTTTTCTCCCAAAATAGGAGCTTTATGAAAATATTTGAAAGGAAAATTCACCTTCTCTTGCTCCTTTCTTCACTCCTCATCTTCAGACTAACTCCTTATTTGATCGGAGATCTTTAATTTTTTTTTGCAGTTATCATTCAAACTTTTAATCACCCTTTACACATTATATTAACATTCATCTTGCAAAGCATTCCATACGCAAATATTACAGTTTGATAAAAAACACACCCCCCCAAAAGTCTGCCAGATTCAGTCACTTTACTAATCATTAAAATAATAAAAGTAATGAAAACATTATCATAATTCTTTTTAAGGTCTGAGGCACTCTGGGATAGATGTTATCTTGGTATGTCATGGTCATACCCAGGAATCAGGTACTCGGATGACAAGACTGATGACTTCCCTGGGTACATACTTCTCTTTGGACTGAACTACTGAGAAGAACATATATGGGGTAGTGGGATTATTGACAGTGAAGTTTCCAGCTGTGTAATGGTCACCGAAGTGTGGGCCCCATCCCCCACGAGGGAAAAGACGTCCCTGTCGTCACTATCACATTTACTCTTGTTAGAGTCAACAACCACCTACTCACTGCTCACTGCAAGAGAGTTTGAAAATGCTTTCCCTATAACCCACCATGCAGTCTGAAATAGGTTTAATGTTTTTTTTTTTTAACTGGAGGATCCGGTGGGAAGGCTTGGGAGACCCAGCCTATCAGAGCTCCTGGGAATGGAATGCTCTTCTGGAGCAAATTCTTGCGATGGCCACGAGATGGCAGCCTTCTCCCAACTAAATTTCATGAATAGCTTTAAGGAGAGATTGGGTGGGGGGAGGGGAGAGAGGGAGGAGAGGGAGAGAGAGAACCCTGGAGTTTACTGGAGCCTTTAGTTTGCTTATAGATTTACCTTATTCAGTATCATAAAATGAGAGATTAGACTTTAAAGATTAGAGAAGTTCAGGAAGTCGGATTTATCCTGAAGACTATAAATCACAGATTACAAAATTATCTACAGATAATCAATCCATGTGTCATTCTGAGAGTAAAAATAATTTAGCTTGTCAAAAGTTAGTATGTTAAAAGCTATAACTGATTTGTGGATCTTCGCTGTGGAGTTTAGAAAGTTCTCTATTAATAGTTTGCTGAGAAAAGTTTTTATAATAATGGGTGGTAGATTTTGTTAAATGTCTTTTCTCTGTTAATTTGTAAAATCATGTGCTGTTCTGCAGTAACCTGTTGTCAGGGTAAATTAAGTTGACTGATGATTGAAAAAATATTAAAAAGAAAAAGCCATAAAACTTGTTATTTATTTATTTTTTTGTTTTGGGCTAACCCTGGCAGTGCTCAGGGATCACTCCTGGCTCTCTGCTCAGGGTTTGCTCCTGGTGGTGTCCTGGGGCCACAATATCAGCCGGGATCTGTTTCAAGTTTAAGGCTCCTTCTCCATTTGACATCAACATCTCGCAATTAATTGGAATTACTGTCACAAAATGTTCTCTTTTCGATATGTTTAACATTGTCAAATAAGAAAACATTCTTAAGTTGCAGACATTCAACAAAGTGAGCAGTTAGAATTTTAATCTCACGGCTCATTTTGAATTATAGTCTTGCCAACAGTGGGATTCAGGTGGAGTGAATTTTCCTCAGGGAGAAAATATTTCCTGTTGCATTTTAATAGTCACAGCATCTCCTGTTATTAAACAGATTGCCAACTCTGACTGTTTCCAGTGTTCTTTACATTTCTGTAGTGCTTGAAAAAATTTAAAACACACCCTTCAACATTGTTATCTTAGTAGGGGTCCTTAGCCTGGGAAGCATTGCTTCATTTGGCTCCTTTAGACATCTCTATGGGGATGTTTTTGTTTACTGAGCTGCTGTTGTCCCAAATGACTAATTGTGAAACCAGGTTGGGAGCAGGAACTATAGCTAAAATGAAATCTTAATTGCCTTTTTGGTTTGTTTTTTCGTTGCTCACACAGTGCTCAAGTGGTACCAGGGCTTGATCCTGGCTTCTCTCTCAGCCTTTTGCGCTCTCTTTCCAGTCTGCTGGTCAACAATTTTTTTTTTTTTTGCTTTTGGGGTCATACCCAGCAATGCTCAGGGGTTGCTCCTGGCTCTGCACTCAGGAATTTCTCCTGGAGGTGCTCCAGGGACCATATGGGATGCTGGGGATCGAACCTGGGTCGACTCCATGCAAGGCAAATTCCCCACCCGCTCTACTAGCGCTCCAGCCCCGATGTTGGTCAATATTTTAAAGCTGAAAAAGAAGTCTTAAGTATCTAACTATGTTGTTCTATAGATAAGAAAATGGAAGCATTGAAATTGATTTTAATATAGCGGAGCACATTTTCGTTTAGCTTTAGGCACCATTTAATTTGCCTACATTTTCTTCATCTCATTCTTCATCTCATTCATGCTATACTGTTGAGCATAGCATGCTGAGGCGCTATGCTCGACAGTATGATCCAGGGTAGCATGTTATCAGGGGTCATTTCTGACTGCTGATTAAAATGCAAAGGTTTCTGTCCAGTTGAGAAATACTATCTAATGCAAGAAAGTGGTCTAATTCTAAAAGCCTTTTATTAAAGTCATATACCTAGAAAAATTTCTCTCCCGAGAATGTACTAAATGTACTGCCATGACTTTTTCTGAAGTTCTTGTTAAAAATCGTGGTTAATCAAGGGATTGATGTAGCTTATTTTTGTATCTGATTATTTTATGGCTTGCAGTGCACTATTTTAAAGACTGTGCAATCTTGCAGGAAATTCCAGGACTGGGTAATGTATCATGAAATATTTATGTAGCATTGGTAGTCTGTGCAGCTCTTGCAAAAAAAGAGGGAAAAAAAGGTAGTCCCATAGAGGACTTGCAAATGGCTGAAAAGGATGTGGACTTGGCCCTTTTGCAGAGCTTAGGGAGGAAGGTGATCTCAGGGGCAACCATGTATCTGCAACTTAAATCAGTTATGTTAACCAGGGAGGAACTTGTTATTTTAATTTTGGAAAATATTTTCTTCACATCGATGGAAATTTCCTTAACCTTAGATTTTATTTTCTTAGAGTCTGTTACAAATTAGGAAGAAGGGAAAAAAATCGAGGAATTGGTTTGATATTACATGTTTCAAGAAGAATTCTTGTTTTTAATTTAAATAAAATTGACTTCATAAATTCTGATTAAGAAAAAAGACAAAGAACAGCTTTTAATAGATGCTTGCTGGTAACTTGTTATCTTTAGCAGCATACAGAAAGGGAAGCCAAGAGAGAAAAATTCCTTTCACTTTAACACTGAATTATTTTTATTGTGAAATTTATGCACTTTTCAGCTTATGTTATATGCTCTTTAAAAATTATGGCATTTTTGTGATATTGGAATTAATATTTAATTTTCTGTTAATATGTGTATACCTTTACACATACCTTATAAAATGAGCATAATAAGTCACCATGTGTTAGTCAATTTTCTTATGTTGTGAAATTAGAGAACAACTCAGTAATTCAAATTACAGCAGTTGAAATGATCTACTCAATTTGATAGGCTGCAAATTGATCAGTTTAGTGTGTGCCCGCTATAATTCCACCCTGTCATAAGCAGTTTTAAACACCATTCACTCCACTGATATTAAAATATTTCAGGCTGACCCTCAGGTGATGTATAGCTTTTTTGGAAAGGTGACATGCCTCTTGGGGGGAAAAGTAGCTCGGTTTCAAATAAACGAGACCAATGAAATAAGTCACGCAGAATCTGGAGCAGTGGGAGAGTGTGGTGGGAAGCAGGTGGGGAACAGGGCAAGCTACTGGAAGGGGAAAAAGCTGAGTTTGAGGATGATGAGGAAATTGAGCATCATGGTCAGACTGCCTGGTTCCAATCCATTGCTTTTGAACTGTGAGCTGAGTCCATCATTTTGTCTGTCCGTAGAACAAGAGGGTAGATGTGAGCACTAGGGGAGTATAAGTCTTACATTAAGTGTTGAGCCCAAAGGAAATGATTCGGTTGAGAGGTATATATACCAACCATAGGGGCACGGTGGTCTTACACACATGGGGATGGGGCATGCACACGGGCATTTGATGTCATGTAGGCCATCATGACATGGAGAGTATTGTGCTGAGTGAAATGAGTCAGAAAGAGAGACCAGACATAGAATGACTGCACTCATTTGTGGAATATAAGATAACGTAATATGAGACCGACACCCAAGGGTAGTAGAGACAAGGGCGTGGGGGGGGGGCGCAGGGAGAGAGTGTTGCTCCATGATTTGGAAGCCTGCCTCATGAGCTGGGGGAGAAGGCAACTGGGATGGAGAAGGGATCATTAAAGTCAATGATGGTTGGAGGGATCGCTTGGGATGGGAGATGTGTGCTAAAAGTAGAGAAAGGACCAAACACGATGGCCTCTCAGTATCTGTATTGCAAACCATAATGCCCCAAAGTAGAGAAAGAATATGGGGGAAATTGTCTGCCATAGAACAGAGGGTGGGGTTGGGTGGGGGAATGGTGGAAGGGATACTGGGGACGTTGGTGGTAGAAATGTGCACTGGTGGAGGGATGGGTGTTCAATCATTTTATACTGAAACTCAATCATGAAAGCTTTGTAACTATCTCATGGTGATTCAATAAATAAAAAAGTAAGCCGTCACAACCAGGGCCTCATTTGCCAGTTGCACTGGGCCTTGATGGAGGCCAGTGGTTGGAAGAAAGCTAAAACAGAATTTCTTCCCCAAAGAAGTACTCAGAGGAGCAGCTTTTTAATTTTTCTGTTGATTTAAGTACCCGGCATCTGAATTTGGTTAACTTTTATTTTCAGTCTATTATTCAGTCAGAACTACTGAATGCACTTGAGTGTCACTAATATTCCTTAAAGAAAGTTCTTCTCTAATTGTTCTTGTAATTTTTCTTGCTTTCTTTATTTCATACAAAACTTACTGATGAAAAGCAATCAAAGAGAAGAGTTAGAACAGATCACTGTGACAGGCCACCAGGGTTCGAATCTCAGCTTTTCCAGCTCACCAGCTCCATCAAGTTCAAACATTTTAAATTTTAATTTTCAGAATAATTTTTTTAATTACTGTGATTATCATTAGTTAATGACAACGTTCAAGCACGCAAAGTTTCAACCCTACACCTTCCACCAGAGCATCTTCCTGCTGTGCTATCGCTCCAGCCTCCTGAATGCTATTTTTAAGGAAGTTTTTGTTCATCTCCCTTTTTAAAATATTTTTTGGTCATATTTTCAGAATTTTCTTGTTTTTTTGGTGTGTGTGTGTGTGTGTGTGTGTGTGTGTGTAGGGCACCACCATTTTTTCAGGACCACCCCTGCCTCCCTGAAAAACCACCCTCACCATCTCCACTCCAGTAGGCTCAGTTCTGTAGATCAGTTCTCAGGTTCTAATTCTTTTGGTTAATTGTCTTCTCCTCCCCTTTCTACTCTTCCTCCTCCTCTTCCATCCACCTCCATTGAACCGGGGTTGATAGCATGGACGGCAAGCACCATAACTGCCAGACCATTGCTCCAGCTCCACTATACTCCTTTTTTTAAACGATTTTTATACATTTTATTTTCATAAAGTAGTTCACAGTAGTTCATTACAGATAATATTCAAACATCCACCCAACCGGGGAGCATCTTCCCACCACAATAAGAGGGAAGTGTGTGAAGGTCGTTGTATTTCATTCTGGGGCCATTTAAGCCCGTATATACAAGAATACGAGCAACTATGTTGGAACCAAACACACGTGTGCTACATTAGGTACATCAGTGGGCTAGAGTGTAAAAGGTCATGCGGCCACTCTAGGAAATACTGCATTGCTTTCTTCCAGGAGCTTTATTTTATAGGCTCTGGATCTTGACCGTTGATGAGATTACATAGTGGGGTGGGGTGGGGGAGGTAGGTAGGGGAGCAGTTTGGGGGTGTGACTGCCAAGCTACTGGAAAACTGGGGATCTTGGTGGAGGAGGCCCAGTCACAATCCAAGCAGGCTTGGAGATCTCAGGCAGGGGTCCTGCATACCTGGGTTCCTCTGTCGGTTCCTTCATGCGTGAGGCTCGTTCGAGCGTGTGGAGAGTGGCCTCGAGAATGGCTGTGGCTGGGTTCTGGAGGTTTTTGGCTGCTGGGACTCTGTTTGGGGCAGGGAGGGAAAATCAACCCGCCCCCCTGCGAGGTGCCCCTGTGAAGACAGCCTGGTGTGGGGTTGGGAGATTCTGCCTCCACTATACTTCTTTATAGCCCACATCTGAGAGAGATCATTCTGTATCTGTCTTCCTTCTGGCTGATTTCACTCAGCAATGATACTTCACTCTGGTTCTATCCACTTAGAGGCAAATTAAAAGATTTTATCTTATGGCTGAGTGGTATTCCATTGTAAATCATTGTAATATGGTTTTCTTATCCAGGTTCTTTTTTTGGTCACTAATGGTGTTTCTGATTTTGGCTCCTCTGAATAGTGTTCCATTGAACATAGAAGTACAAATGACTTATTATTATATTTTTTTTTGGGTCACACCCGGCAATGCACAGGGGTTACTCCTGGCTCTGCGCTCAGGAATTACACCAGGCGTTGCTCAGGGGACCATATGGGATGCTGGGACTCGAACCCGGGTTGGCCGCCTGCAAGGCAAATGCCCTACCTGCTGTGCTGTTGTTCCAGCCCCACAAATGACTTTTCTGAATAGAGTTTTGGAACTTGGGGTAAATAACCCAGAAATGAAATTGCTGGGTCAAATATATGGCAGCTTAGTTCCTAGCTTTTTGAGAAATGTCCATATTGTTTTCCAAAATGATTTTACCATTCTGCATTCCACCTAGCAGTATGTGAGGGTTCTGAGGTTGGTTTATCCTCACGAACACTGGTGTTTCATTCATTTTGATATGTGTCAGTTTCACTGGAGTGAAGTGATATCTCATTATTGTTTGATTGCTATTTCCCTGATGAAACAGTTATACAGAGTATTATTTTATATATTTATTACCAACTGAATGCTATTTTTTTTCTTTTTGGGTCACACCCGGCAATGCACAGGGGTCACTCCTGGTTCTGCACTCAGGAATTACTCCTGGCGATGCTCAGGGGACCATATGGGATGCTGGGAATCAAACCTGGGTCAGCCGGGTGGAAGGCAAACATCCGACCCACTGTGCTATCGCTCCAGCCTCCCGAATGCTATTTTTAAGGAAGTTTTTGTTCATCTCCCTTTTTAAAATTTGTTTTGGTCATATTTTCAGAATTTTTTTGTTTTTTTTTTTTTGGTGTGTGTGTGTGTGTGTGTGTGTGTGTGTGTAGGGCACGCCTAGCTCTGTGTTGAGGCATCACTCCTGGCAGGGCTCAGGACCATATGGGGTCGCAGGGATTGAACATGGGTTGACCACAAGAAAGGCAAGTACCTTATCACTGTATCTTTCTGGATCATATTTTTAGATTTCTAAAGCAGAAATAACATTACAGTGAGGTAAGCCATTTTATAGCAATCTTCACGTCTTTAATTCTCAGTGCCCACAACTGATGAGAAAAATAAAGTCTACTCATAGAGTTATTAGGTAAAGGTAAAGGTAAAGGTTCTTAACCCTGTTGATATTTTTCTCAATTGGCAAAAAGTATCTTTCTGGGGAAGCGAATGAATAAAATAACTACATTGAGAAATAAAACTCAGATATGTATACAAAGCATAAAAATGACCGTTGACATGTGGAATATTCATGATATCAAATTTTCTTTGTGTTCATAATTAGGAAAAAGAAAAAATAAGATACTGTTAGTAAAGTAAGTAAAGGCCCTCCCGTTGATCGTCGATTTGCTCGAGCGGGCCCAGTAACGTCTCCATTGGAGACTTTGTTGTTACTGTGTCTGGCATATCGAATACTCTCAGTAGCTTGCCGGGCTCTCCAAGAGGGACGGAGGAATCGAACTCGGGTCGGCCATGTTGGCCACTTGTAAGGCGAACACCCTACCCGCTGTGCTATCGCTCCAGCCCATAGAGTTATTAAGATTCAGTAATTTGGTGGTGGTGGTGGTGGGGGCTTGGGGCTTGAGGCTACACCAGGCAGTGCTCAGGGATGATTCCTGGCAATGATCAGGGTGCCATAGGATTGAATCTGGGTCAGCCGTTTGTGAGGAAGGCACTCTACCCACTGTATGATTTCTCCTGCTTAGGGTGTAGTATTATCATTATTATTTTGGTTTTGGTCTGCACCTGGCAGTGCTCAAGGCTTACCTCTGGCCTTGCACACAGGGATTATTCCTAGTGGGGATCAGGGAACTATATGGGATCAAACCCAGTTTAGCCACACGCAAAGCAAACGTACTACCAACTGTACACTATTGCTCTGGTCCCAGAATCATTATTTCAATTAATCAGCTGAACAGTGCCTACCATACATAGGTAGAGGTATTTGTTATTAAATAAATGTAAAGATTCCAGTCTGTGTCTAACTAGCAAGACCCAGGAGGTTTGAACAAGGTCCCTGCTTAGAGAGCTTGCACTCTAGGGAGGAGTGTTAATGTTTATTACTGGTCAGGTAAAGAAAATTCTCTGTAGAGAATTAAGGTAGGGAGATACACTTAAATGTTTGGAAGACTTGCTTACGTTTAGAGAATAGAGATGTTTTATAAAGATTTAATTTAGGCCATTAGAAAACTGAAGGCCCTTGACCTCTCAGGACACTTTCCCTAACAATAACCATACCTTTCAAGTCCAAACTGATCAGCATAACTTAAAGGTTTTATAACTATTATCAGATAGACATTTCTTCACCTTAGAGTTACCTATGTTTAAAACACAGTGAACCCAGAATTAAAGACATCCTCACTAAATACTATTCTCTACCGTTGTTCTATTGTTGACTGATTTGCTTAAATTAACTAGTGTCTCTACAAGGGAAAGACAGTATTGTTTAAAGATTGCCAAGTTAGCCACTTTGCCAAATATTTCCGTGTATTTTGGATATTCAAAGTTTCTTAAGCCCTTTCATTCTAATGTTTAATGCATTGAGTTGGTAAGGAATGAGTTAGATTTTTCTATATATGCTGATGAGTTAATATTTTAGAAACATTATACTTTACATGAATATTTTTGTAAAATCTAATCTTTGCCCCTTATCTATTCAACTTTCTTTTTCAAGTGCAATGTCATTTCAACTCTTTTCTCCAAATAAAAAAATAAACTCTACATAACATCTGTGAATAAGAGTTCAAGATAAAAATGAAATAATTTATTGAATATTTTGTTCTGCTTCAGATGGATAATATTAGAGAAAGAACACAGGCCAATAAATTGGAATGTCTCATTTCTAGCCCTGGCTTTGATTAATGACAAGCTTTGTAATTATCACTTGTCTTTTAAAAAAATAGTAGCACGTTTCACTGCATAATTTTTGCAGATTTTATGCCTTTTTTACTCAGAAATATGGGCTGCAACCTTTATGTGAAGCTTTAAAATATTTGTGCTGGTATTAGTTAGGAAAAGTGTGTGGTGATTATGGGGTAGCAGATGATATAGTGAAATGTGGTGGCCAGCCTGGTTGGTGGGAAGCTGGTATCTTTGGTTTTGATTTGCATTTCCAGGGTTATTAGTAATTTGAACACTTTTTTTTCCTTTTTGGTCACAACGAACAATGCTCAGGGGTTATACCTGGCTCTGCACTAAGGAATTATTCCTGGGGGTCCTCGGAGGACCATATGGGATGCCAGGGACTGAAATGGGGTCAGCCACGTGCAAGGCAAATTCCCTACCTGCTGCACTTTTTTTTTTTTTTTTTTTTTGCTTTTTGGGTCACACCCGGCGATGCTCAGGGGTTACTCCTGGCTCATGCACTCAGGAATCACTCCTGGCGGTGCTCGGGGGACCATATGGGATGCTGGGAGTTGAACCTGTGTTGGCCATATTGGCTGCGTGCAAGGCAAACGCCCTACCCGCTGTGCTATCACTCCAGCCCCAACACTTTTTCATATACTAGTTGTCTAGTTAAGTTTGTAGTACTCTACTCCCCTCCTCTTTTTAAAAAAATTCTCACAGAGGATCACAGTGTGTGGGGTAGTCAGGATGGTCGTGGTGCATTAACATTAGAACCTCAGACTTGTTCTGGCACTTCCAGAGCAACGGAATCATTTTCTAGATCCTCTTCCCACTGGTGATCCAGTCAGAGTCACCTTAGCATCTGTGGGCAGCATTGGGGTGTAAACTCACAGTCTTAGGTTTGTCAGCCAGTGCTGAAACTACTAAGCCATCCTCCAGTTCCGCTTAGCCCATTTCTTCCTCTCTCCTAGCAAAACTGGATTCAGCTTTTTTTTTTTAGTGTCTTAAAGTTTTTTCTTTCTAAAATTTTCTTTTAAATTTACTTTATTTGTTTTTGCTATTTCACCATTTTATTTTATTTTTAAAATTTTTATTAGTGAGACACCATGAGGTACAGTTGTAGACTTACAAATTTTTGTGCTTGGTTTCAATTGTACAATGATCAAATACCCATCCCTCCACCAGTGCCCATTTCCCACCACCACAGATCCCAGTATCCCTCCCACCCCCCATGCCCCCATCCCACCCTGCCTCTGTGGCAGGGCATTCCCCTCTGTTCTCTCTCTCCTTTTGGGTGTGGTGGTTTGCAAAAGAGGCATTGAGTGGCAATCATGTTTGGTCTATAGTCTACTTTCAGCATGCTTCTCCCATCCTGGGAGGATCCTCCCAACACCCTTTAGAAAATTTATTTAAACACTGTGGTTTACAAACTTGTTCATAATACAGTTGTTAGGAACGGTCAGTGCTATGACACCAGTTCCACCACCAGAGTGATCTTCTCTTCACCACTGATCTCATTTTCCCAACCACCCTCTTAGCAGTCACAGAGTAATTATTTTATATTGCTTGTTACAACTAATGAGGGAAGCTCATCAGTGGGGCTACACGCGGAGTGCGTCTCCTCACTCTATCCCATGTCCCTTGGGAAGGTCTGAGACTAGGGCCATTAGCGGCCCTAACAGGGCCCTCCCCGAGCTCGGGGAGGTGAGTTCCCAGAGAATGGGCCCCTGGCGAGGGCAGACTGGCAGGAGATGCTATGGATCCCCTCTCCCCCGCGGAAGGAGTCCTAGCGGATGCCTCCTTAGCCGGAGCTTGGAACAGACTCATGGCCAGCGAAGTGAGTTCAATGGCTGAGGTGAGGCACCCTGGAGGGGGCCTCATAACCCAATTCATAAAAAAAAATACTTAAATAAAAGAAAATTTGTGAGAATTTTTATATCTCAACCTGGAGGTCATCAAATACTCAGCAGAGAGTTTACTAAGCTGTTTATTTCCAGTTGAGACTTCTGTGTTATTATTTATTGAGTTTAGTTGATTTCTGTGTTACTTTCCCATCAAGCTTGGTAAGCTCCTACCGGACCATCAGTATTGTGGAATTTAGAGGTGTCACTCCAGGAACGGCAGGATATGTAGTACAGGGCCAATGAGTTTACATAGTGGTGGCACTGGGATATGGATGTGGTTGCTGGGGCTTCGGCCGGGTGGGGACTCAGCCTGCCCTCCCTCGAGAGGGCACCCCTGAGTTTTCAGCTGAAAGATGAATTTTAGCAGCGTGGTTTCCATCTCTTCTGAGATTTGGTTGTGAATTTGCAGTACCCGGCCATTGGATGAGTTGACATGGCAGCAGTTGTGGGATGTGGGTTGTGGCTGCCGGGGCTTCCAGAAGTCCAGTGGGTGTGTGGGTGAGTGGTTTGGGGGAGGATGCCCACCTCCACTCTGAGAAGACCCCAGAGTTCTCAGCCTGAAAATTGGTGTACCTGGAATTTTTATCAGTTTGGTGTTTGCAGAGATTAGTTGTGAAGCAGAGAAGTTGGGGCTTCAGCACTGTGGCCACTATGGGGTGTGGGTGCAACTGTGGGGCTTGAGCTGGGTGGGCACTTGGCCTGTCCCACTCTGGAAGGTGTCCTGGGGTTTTCAGCTTGGAGACCCATGTAGTCATGCATTTTAGTGACTTAGCTTGCATTGTATTCAGCTTTATTAAAGATACTTTTCATAAATGCTTATGGCATTTCAGGTAGGACATAGGCAGACAATGTTAACAGTATGTAATAACTTTCAACCTGCCTTCTTTAATCAACTACCAAAATCAGAAAGCCACTATAAAACCCAGTGTTCATTTGATGTTCTGATCAGCTTGACTGGTTCTTTTTTTGTTTGTTGTGTCTGGGTCATACCTTGAGGTGCTCAGGGTTACTCTTCAAGTTAGACTTGGGGTCATTTCTGGCAGTGCTTGGGGTCTGAAGGTTGGGGTGGGGATTGTACCAGGGTGTAATGTGTGCAAAATAAGTGCCTTAACCCCTGCATTATTTCTCTGATCCCAAGCCCATTTAATTTTCTTTATTATAGTTTAGATACTGCTACTTACAATAGTGATAGATTTATGCTATTGATACAAAAATGTTACCCTCCTCCCCTCCACCAGAGTGCCTGGTACCCTCCACCACTATCCCTCCATGCCCACTAGTCTGTGTTCTTTCCTCTCCTCCCCTCAGTGTTTGGTAATTGATTCTGTATTCTAAGTCCGTTCTTGAATGAGGTTGACTTTGATATTTTTTGGCTAGTGAGTTACAGGAATTCCTTACCTATTCTGGGGATGAAATTTTTATTAAATACATAGGTTGCCAATATATTAACACCCTCCCTTCTAAAGATTGCCTTTTTATCCTGCTGGTGGGAATTTAAATGCTTCAGATCCTAAGAAAAACATTATGATGGATTTTTTTTTTTAATTTTGTGTCTTGGTATGGGTTTCTTATTTTATTTTGTTGGCATTCAATTAAGCTTTTTCCTCTTTTCCCTTTTTTAAAAAAATTTTTATTAGTGAAACACCATGAGGTACAGTTGTAGACTTACAAATTTTTGTGCTTATGATGGATGTTCTTTGACCACAAAGAATTAACAAGAGAGAATTAAAAATGCAATCCCGTGTGATCTAATAATCTCATTTCTGGCAATGTATTTTAAAGACTCATATAAGTATCTTAAAGAGGTTAGCACTCATTCTTTTTGCAGTCCTATTTACAATTCCAAAGAGTATAGAGATGAATAGATAAAGGAAATATGAAATATTCATATAATGGAATATTATTCAGTTAACAAAGGGAGGCTTTGCAATATTTAGTAGCATGGATAAACCCTGAAGGCCTTATGTAAAGTAAATCAATCCCATCACAAAAAGATACTGCATGATTCCATTTGCCCGAGTTACCTAAAATAATCATCGAATCCAAATAAAATGGTGGTTGCCCGGGGAGGACTGAGGGAGCAGGAAGTAGGGAGCTGCTATTCAACAGCAGTGAACTATCAAAGATGAACAAATTCTAGAGGTTTTCTGCACAGGCTAGCTTCATGGAGTCTTGGAATTCCCCTGAGAAAAATTTGGCAACAATTAAAGTTTTCTGAATATGCAGTGACAAAAAATTGATTCAAAATCAACCACTAATGAAACCAAGGTATTTCTGGCGATGCTTCACTGGTGTTCTACTTTTCAGGTTCAAAGGAGTTGTTCATGGAATAGTTTTAAAAGCTCTTCTGTACAACTCTGAACCTATGTGCTATACTACTGTATCAAGCACTGAAATTTTAAGGAGGGTAGATCTCATGTTAATGTTCTTATTACAGTAAAACTTAAAGGACAAGAGACAGGAGATTGGTTAAGACATATATATATGTGTATATATATATATACATATATGTATATATATTTATGCCTAGCCCTGGCCCTGGTTCTGTCTCTGGCAACACATGGTTGCCTGAGTATTAGCCCTGGTGCAATCCTGGAGATATCTGAGTATCTCTGGGGTGACCTTGGAAATTCCACAGCACTCTGAGACCTGAGGAACACTGGTGAGATCCCTGGGCCTCCTGAATTCTGCTTGGAAATCCCCTACCCCCTTTAACCTCTCTCCCCCACCCCCCAAAAACCCACCACACACTTAAAATAGTCATTGATAATAAGATAATTAAGTGGTCCTATTTTTTATGATGACACTATTTATTTATTTGTTTTTAATTAATTTTTTTTATTTTTGGGTCACACCCGGCAATACGCAGGGGTTACTCCTGGCTTTGAACTCAGGAATTATTCCTGGCGGTGCTCAGGGGACCATATGGGATACTGGGAATCGAACCCGGGTCGGCCGCATGCAAGGCAGATGCCCTACCCGCTGTACTATCATTCCAGCCCAATGATGACACTTTTTTTTCCCTTTATTTTATTTTATTTCTTTTTACAGTTGTAGATTTACAATTTTTTGTGCTTTGGTTTCAATTATACAATGATCAGATACCCATCCCCCCACCAGTGCCCATTTTCCACCACCATGGATAATATCCCTCCCACCCCCATCCCCCCATCCCCCCTGTATCTGTGGCAGGGCAATCCCCTGTGTTCTCTCTCTCCTTTTGGGTGTTGTGGTCTGCAAAAGAGACATTGAGTGGCAAACATGTTCAGTCCATAGGATGACACTTTTTTATACCCAGAGAATTTCCATCTCAGGCTTCTAAAGCCACTGCTGATGACCTTTAAGACGTGAGGGAAAGGCTGAGATGCGTCTCGGGGCTGGAGATTGATATCTCCCCAAACCCAGTGAATGGCAGAATGTCCCAATGAATATCTATCTGGGCCTTATGGGCTCTTGGGGGCAGGATAGACCCAGTTTTCTCTTCACATTCTGACTTCTCTGCATCTTTGGAAATGTGGCTTCACTGCCTCAATTGCTTTTCAGTTCAGGTAACCAGACAGTAATTGAATCACTATGGTATTTTTTAGCATTCAAAGAGAAGAGGACCTGGCTTGGCCAGCTCTCTTGTGCTTTCTCTGGGTCCTTCCCTGTGGTTCAGCCAGATGAACTCTGGGGCGGGGGTGGTGATGGTGGTGGTGGAAGACATGGGGTTATGTAATATAAAGTGGGCAGCGGAAGGAGGTGACTGTTTTATGTAATTGAGGTGTATATAGGGAAAATGATTAAAGAGAATATGATTGGATTCTTGAGGTCTCTTGCCAAGATATTCTTGTAGATTAAGCTGGTGAAAGATGAATTGGATAATAGTATAATTATGTAGATTCCCAGATCATTGAACAGGAGGGCACAGTGTTGATTGATGATTCTTTGCCTTGTTGGAACAATGTCACTGGCATCACTCCCCAGCACTACATCATTAGCTTTGTCTTGTTCAACATTTTTATCAACACTTGGGTGAAGACACAGAAGTTATCCTTATCAAATTTGCTTAAAAAATTGGGAAGAATATGTGTTCTAGAGGGTGGAATCAAGATTCAAACTTATCACGACAAGGTAGAATACAAGGTCGAAACCAAGCTGAAACTTAACAAGAATAAACATGGTGTTCTACATTGGGATGAAAAATCAATTATGCATATTCATAAAGGAGAAGTTTGTTTTGGCCATAGTTTGTGAAAGATCTTTGAGTTTTACTTAACCGCAAATTTAATATGAACAGATGGTACGCTGTGCTAATAAGCATTACTTTAGTACTAGGCTGAATGAAAGTAGGGTATCCAGGTGGACAGATACAATTACTTCATTGGACTTTGGCTTCAGATTATAATTGAAGGACGCTTTTAATTTGGACACTTAATCTTTATTTATTTGTTTGTTTCCCAAAGGTCAGGAATTCTGGAAGAACTTTAACTCTGTCCTGTTTTTATTTTATTATTTTTCTTTTTATTTTTTTAATTGAATCACGGTGAGATACAGTTACGAAGCTTTCCTGTTTGAGTTTAGTCATACAATGATTGAATACCCATCCATCCACCAGTGTACATTTTCGACCACCAATGTCTCCAGTATCCCTCCACCCTTATCCCCACCCTCCCCCTGTTTCTATGGCAGACAATTTCCCTCTTTCTACTTTTGGGCATTACGGTTTAAAATATAGATAACTGGAGAGGCCATCATGTTTGATCCTTTATTTACTTTCGCCACACATCTCCCTTCTTGAGCGATCCATTCAAACATCATTGACTTAGTGATCCCTTCTCTATCCCAAGCCTTCTTTTCCAAGGTATGAGGCAAGCTTCTAACCGTGGAGCAATCTTCATGGCCCTTATTTCTGTGGATACTGAATTTTTAAAAGGATATCAGAAAGCAAACAGGAGAGTCAAGTTATAGGAAATACATTTTAGAAGTAAAAAAAAAATATGATGTCAATCAGACCAGAGGGATAGTACAAGAATTGATACACTTGCTTTGCATGTGACCAACCCTGCTTTTGTTCCTGCTACCACATTTGGTTCCCTCAAGCCCTGCATGAATGATCCCTGAGTGCCTCTGGATGTGAACCAAAAACCAAGAAAAAAAATGGAGCCAAGGATTACAGTCAGAGTCTCACCCATGTGAGATAGGTTCTCACAACCAAGTTAAAACCCTGGTCCCTGGAAGTGAGGACATCAGGGAATAGACAGATGGGAAAGTAGTACTTGATAAACTTCATTTTATGGAAGAGGACCTGAACTTATTCTTGGTTTCTCAGAGGGTAGAACTAAGAGGACAGAGTCATTGTTTCATGAAAACTGACAAACTGACTTGGGGGTCAGTAGGAACAAAGAGATCTGTGGCTTTAGCACCAGGGGGAGTAGCGATAGACAGCCTCTGGCTCATGAGTTAGGTGTGTACCGATGGGGTTGCCAGTGGGAAGGAGCTGTACCTTGGACAAGTGGTTTGACATAATGATCTCTGGGGTCCTACAAGAAACACGAAAAACCCATATTTCTGGAAAGAAAGATGAGCATTTATTTTAATATGATTAAACTTGAAATACTTCTACAGAGCAAAGAACTATGGGTGAATGTGATATGAGATCCATTTGTGCATGGAAAACCAAGGCAGTTCAGAGGGTTCTTCAGGTATTTAACACAAAAAACACATTTATAGACTTCGGACTCCAATCTCCATATGTTTTTCCTACTGAATCTTAATTTACTTGGCTCTTAGTTTCCTGAGAGCCCTTTGGTCACCTTTCTCTGAAAACACACACACACACACACACACACACACACACACACACACACACACACACATACACACCCAAGCTTTTGGGCAGAAGAGAAACAGAAGAGAACGTTCAGAGATCAGCACCCTTGTCAAGCATGCAGCTGATCATGGTTTGATCCCTGACATCCTATTGTCTCCTGCACAGAAATGGGAGTAGCTCCGAGCACCACCAGGAGTTGTGCCCTACACACCTCCCTTCAAAAGAGCCTCCCCAAACTAAATCAAACTAAACTTTATCTGCTGCTTTCATGCTTTTCTTGGCTCTTTCTACATGTGGCAGTTTGTATTTAGGAGCCGCTTGGGGGCTACCCTGGGACTCTCGCCACTGCATGGGGCCTGCTTTGGTGGGTGTTGTATCTCAGGCTTCCAACAACTAGTAAATGAACTTCGGAAACCTGTTCCATTGCAAAGCTGGAGTGACCACGCCTCTTTCTTCTGACACTCCAGCTCCTACCTCAGGGGGAGTCTTTTTCTAATCTCAGGTCTTGGCAGCCCCGCTTGTTGCCAGGTACGGCAGTTTCTAAAATTGTGGACACAGGAACCCGGCTTTATGCTTCTCTCATGGATTTATGTAGAAATGGGGTTTTAGATGCTTTTCTTTCCCCAAGGAAATCTGAGAACCTGAAGTAACTTCAGAGAGAGAGCACAGCAGGTAAGGTGCTTAGATGCACCACCTCGGGTTTGAGTCTGCAGCTCTCTGTATGGTCCTCTGAATCCTGCCAGGAGTGATCCTTGAGTATTGACATGTATGCCACCAAAACAAATTCAAAAAGAAAACTTCAGATAATATAGTATAAACAGAAAGCCATGAGGCCTGGGTTCTATTTCTTCTCCCAAGAGTATACCTGTGTGGCTACTCATGTATGGGCCACACATCTCATGTGTGAGTTTTTGTTTGGCTGTCCTTTGTTTCTCAAGCTTCTTGTCCCTAAGAGGGCATTGGGACTAGGCATTGGTATTTGAAAATGATGCTACTGGTGAAAGTGAGTGTCTAGAATGATTAGAAAGTCTTCATTGCAGTGACTGTCTGCTTTAGGTAGGTTGTTAAAAAAATTTCAAGGGGTTTTGAATCCACAACTGTCAGTGCTCAGGGCATATTTCTCGCTCTGTGTTCAGGAGTGACCCCTTGGTAGTGTTTGGGGAATTAAATGTAGTGCCAGTATTGAAACCAAAAGTACCTAAAAGGTGATTTATTTTTATTTTTGGGTCTCACTTGGAGGTATTTAGGGACTACTCTTGGCTCTGTGCTCAGGAGTGACCTGTGGCGGTGCTCAGGGGATCATTAGCAAATTGGGGTTGGTGTCATGCAAGGCAAGCGACTTACATCCTGTGCTATCTCTCTGGCTCCTGGGGTAAGCACATTTAAACAAACGAAAGGCAATGGGCAATTCACAGAACTCCCAGAAGATTGGAGACCTGAGGAGCGGTGAGGGGAAGGCAGGTGGCCCAGGGACCAGATCACAGTCCTCTGCACTCCTCAGAGGAGGCTGCTGAGGCCTCTCAGGGAACAGTTGCTCCAGCTGTCACTGCTGCATGGGACAGGGCCCTGCCCTGGCTGTGACATCACATCTCCACGGTCAGCACACTTTCTTGTTTTTGTCTTTTTTTAAAATTTATTTATTTATTGAATCGCTGTGGGAAAAGTTACAAAGCTTTCAGGTTTAGGTCTCAGTCATGCAAATATCAATCACATTTCCCTTTACCAATACTTATTTTTCATCACGAAGAACCCCAATAAACCCCCACCCCCACCCCCACCCCCCAATGCCTGTGGGACAGATGAATTCTAGTTAACACTCTATCTACTTTGACTAGCTTCATTGTTTCGATAAAAGTTGCACCATTATTATTTAGACTTTACCCCACCCCCCCCAAATCAGACATGCTGAAGAAGCGTTGTGAAATGATTTGCTTTCTACAGCTGGGTTCAAGAGTTAAATGATGTTGCGCGGTTTTGGATTTCTGCTCTTTTATTTATTAACCCTGGAAGTATTTCTACTGAGAGTCAGATAATTAAGAGATTGGTTTCTGTGCTCTGGAGTCATGGCCGTGCCAGAGAGCCGCTCGTGGGGGGCAACTGGTGACCTCGGTAGGGCGTGAAGGACGGGCCGGAAAGCTCCCCCCCCCCATGAGGTTTCAGTCACGCCCCCACCCCCGGCTCAGACCTGCTCTCCACAAGGCTCCCATGCGGCAGCCATCTTTCTTTCCAGAGAGGAGGGGGCGAAGGGGGCAATACCCTTTCCCCTCCGGGCAGGCAAGATGGCGCGGATTAACGCATAGTCCGTTAGCTTTTCTGCTCCAAGCTACTGGTTTTCTGCATTAAGTCCTTGTGCTTCTGGGGCTGTGTCCGTGCTGGAGAGCCACTCGCGGGGATGTTTTTGTCTTTTAGCATCACTCTCTTCCATAGTCTCAGTGGTGACTTCTGGTGGGCCAGACCTGGGTTACACACATCAGGCCTTGCTGCCGAATGGGGCCTTGGGAGGGGTGTTTGGTTTTCTGCTCCCCAGAGAGGGAAGCAGACTCTGACTCCTGTGAGATTTAACATGGTCAGGAAGTCTTCAAAGAATGGACTTTGGAGCTGAGGCAGCTGCACTTGAATTTCTGTTTCTTGTTTGTGAAAATAAAAGGCTCCTTTAAAATTTGGGCAGGGTTTCTCAACCATGGGCAAGCACCAACATTTTTATTGTGGGGCTTATCTTGTGCATTGTGAACATTTGGCACCACTCCTCACTTCTGCCCACTAAATGCCCGGGGCACCCTACTGGTCGTGACAATCAAAAATGTTCCCAGATATTGCCACATGTGTCCCCAGGGGCCAAATTGCCCCAGTTGAGAATCACTGAGCTAACAGCTTTCTAAAATCATGAATTACATATTCTAAAACCCGAATATCCTTGTGATAAAAAAAGACAATGGTTTTATTGTAAGAATTAATCTTATACTATTGTCCCAACCTGGCCTCCCTCCCTGCCATGTGAAGACTGAAAAGTGTCGAGGTCTCCACCCAGTGAGAGCTTTGTGAGAAATGGAATTCCTGAATGCTGCCTCAGGCTCTTAGATGGAGGGTCTGTGATCCAGGAATCTGCAAGCATCAACAATGAACCTGGCGATGCTGGTGTAGGGGGGTTGGGCCCCACACTTCTGGGAACGCGAGGCTCTCCTGGAGCATCAACCTCAGAAACATGGTGTTCGTATCTGCCAGGCTTTTGGATCTTTCTAGCCGCTCGTGAAGAGGAAGCAAGGTAAAGATGGGATCTGTTCCTGCAGCAGGCTTGCTTGCAACCAGCCTTAACTTGTGAAGCTGGCCCTTGCTACTCTCTATCACCAGCAGTAAGAAGCATGTTGGGTTCTGACCATTGACTGCTCTCAGCCCTTCTTAGGTTTGGCTTCAAATGCCTCTTCCACCGCCTGTGGAGAACTATCCTTTCAGTATCACTGGCCTGCCTTCCTGTCAGCCTGGATGGTGGCAGGTCCCACATTTCCCTTGTGCAAGGCCCACAAAACTGTGGCCTACCGGAGTCCCTCTGCTCACCCTCAGTGAGTCTTAATCTCATGAGGAAATTTCACCTTCAGACAGAACAGCAATGCCGTCTGCAACGTCTTGGAAGCTTAGTTGGTGCCACTGTGGTCCCATTCCCTGTCCTTCCCTAGTCCTGGTGCTATCTCGGGTAGCCAATGTTTCTAATGCCCAGTCACTGTGCTTTGACTCATAGCTTTTGATCCTTGTCCTTTGTTCAGGGGAGACTACACTGGTCAGAGGTTCTGTATCGCTTTTCCTGTTATTCCTACCTTTTCCATGTAGTCCAGGCTCTAGCACTGATACCTTGTGTTTGAACGAGAAGTTTGTGTGTTTACTCCAACAACACCTTATACGGCACACACTGGGGGCTGGAGAGAGAGCTCAGGGTGCTGGAGCATGTGCTTGGCATGCATGGGGCCCTGGGCCTAATTCTTGGGTATCACATGACCTTCTGAGCACCACCAGGTATAGCCTTGCTGGTCCACAGCAGTGTTGGAGACACCCCTCCCCCCCAATTTAAACACAGAAAAACTCTTGCACACTCAGCAACCTGTCCTAGAGATTAATATGCAATGCACAGTTTTAAAAAAGTGCCTCCTAATTATTTTTGATTGGGGGGGGAGGAGTTGGGTCGCACTCCACTGTGCTCTAATAGTAGAATTGATTGCTAATATTTTACAAGTCTCGACTTTTTTTTTTTTAATTCAACAGCATGGACTGGAAACTTAGCTCAATGGACCGAGCACACACTTTGCATACAGGAGGCCCATGTTTGATGGCCAACACAGTGTGGTTTCTGAGCGTCAATGGCTGTGACTCCCAAGCCAAAAATAAGTGACTTGACAACACTATGCCCACCTTTCTGAATGGCCAACTTTTGCCCCTAAGTGCAGTTGCTCTCTCCACTGCATCCTTAGACAAAGCAACAGGGAAACTTTTGCCTTTCTATTACCCACAAGAGGGCAATCTAATCTCTAAGAAAGTAAGAGGGGTTGGAATTGCGAAAGCTGTTATCTTGACATTGCTACCAAAAGCAGAAACTGAGTGGTCACCTGTGTTTTGCAGGAAGACAGGGCGTGCAGCCTGAGCGCTGTTATTAAGACCTTCACGAACTCCTCTCCACCATCTTCATCCAGGTCATCTGAAAGCCAGCTTGACTAAAAGTGTGCAAGCCAGGCCTACTGTGAGCTTCTGAGGATGCCTCTCAGCTCAAATAGAGCTGTAACAGCTCCTGGGCTGGACCTGTATTAGGGTTGATGTGTGAAGTGCCTGCTGGTGGAGGCACTTTCAGAACCCCACGTTCCTTGGTGGCCCAAAATCCTGTCAGCATCCTGTGGGCAGAGGTGCCTCCCTGGCATGCCTCCTCACTTACCAGACCACGGGACCATTCTGGTATTGGCCAGAATGCCCTTGGATTTGGCACGAACCATAGATGGACTGGGGTCAGTAGGGGAGGGGGGGAGGTCAGGGGCTAAAATCCCATTTTTGCTGGTTAGTGTGATTTTTTTTTTAAATTGACAATACAAACCAAAAGTATAACCTCCAGATTGCTTGGCTTGAGTTTCGGAGTAGAGGAGCGAAGAGCATAAGAGCAGTCTGGACTGTGATGCTCTGACATTATCTCTGGCAAGGGGCCAGGGGGATGGAGCACCTGGGCCAGGTCTCCCTCCCACCAGCAGTGCTGTGGGGGTCTTGCTGGTTTGGCCTTTCTGGCTCTGCATTCTTACCCCTTACCCAGGCTAAACCTGCAGGCTAGTGATGCTGCCCACAAGTTAGATTATTCTCTCAGTGTAGACTGCTGCATCTCATCCATTACAGGTGATTTGAATAACCTCAGCCTAAGGATCGAGGAGGGTCATTGGGGAGGTGCCTTCACACCTCTCAGGGTGCCTGACCTCTGAGAGGTTTCAGTGGATACAGCAAGCAGAACCCTCTTCCGATGATGGAGGGTAGCACTGAGAAACAGACTTTCTCTGTTGTGTCTCTTCTCTTTGCTTGACTTTAGTTAAAAATAGAAGTATCTCATCTTTGTTTTTTTATCCCTCCACTCTTTGGAGGTTGGGGGCATTGGACCACACCTGGCAGTGCTCAGAGGGCCATATGAGGATTGAGTAGGGGTCAGCTGTGTAAGGCAAGCACCTTACACTTGTACTATCTCTCCAGTTGCTTTGTTTCATTTTTGTTTTGGTTTTGGGCTACATCTGGCAGTACTCAAGATGTAATCCTGGCCTTGTGTTTGGGTATCGCTCCTGGTGGGCTTAGGACCACTCAGGGTGCTGGGAATTGACCCAGATTGGCTGCATGCAAGGCAAGCACCCTACCTACTGTTCTATTATTGCTCTGGCCCCCTTTGTCTCATTTTGAAATCTCTTCTTAATGCTGGAAGAATTTTAAAGGTATTAATGTCTTTCATAGCCTCAGTTCTTCTTTTGGAAGTAAAGACAATTTTTATTTGGAAATTTGGAGGAAGGGACATGAGAGAAAGAGAGAGTATAATACACTTGAGAGAACACAGCTTCTCCAGAGTGGAGCAAGAACCCCAGTAACACATCCCAGCATTAAGGTATGAAAGTGCACATTCTAAGAGGCGAGATGTGGGTGGCATATGTATGAGGGCACCATGTGTTTGGACTGGCAACACACATGCACACTCAACCTTGATACTTTATTGCCCTCTCTCTTCCCTTGTTGCTTTTCTTGATTATGGGACTTACATACGCCATTAGTTGTGGTGTTGGCCAGGGGCTATACACCTCTAGTTCTGCAACTTAGACATGGGCTCTCTGGGGACCCATGGTCTTAGCTGTGGACTTTTTTGGGGTGGTGCTTACACACATGCTTGCTGGGAACTGCATACCAGGCTGCATCACCCCTCTCCCACACCCCCACTTATCTTGTGATGTCACCAGAAGCGGTCAAACCTCCAGAACATGTTCAGTGTACCATTGCTGGCACTGAAGATCATACTCAGGGTTTCGAACATTTCTTTGAGTAGGCAGATTGCTTCCACTTGGGGACTAGCACCAACAGAAATTTCCATTTTCCCTTACTTATTTTAAAAATACACTTTCTGATAACACAAATATAGATATATTGCTCTCATTTTCTTAAAATTCCAACCTGCCAGAAATTGCTTATTTTATTTTTTAATCCTTATTTATCTATTTATTTTTGGTTGGGCTGGAGTGATAGCACAGCGGTAGGGCATTTGCCTTGCGCACAGCCAGCCCGGCTGAGCCGGGTTTGATTGCTCCACCCCTCTCGAAGAGCCCGGCAAGCTACCGAGAGTATCTCACCCCCATGGCAAAGCCTGGCAAGCTACTCATGATGTATTCAATATGCCAAACACAGTAACAAAAAGTCTCAGAATGGAGATGTTACTGGGCCTGCTCGAGCAAATCGATGCACAACGGGAGGACAGTGATATTTTTGGTTGTTGAGCCACATCCAGCAATGCCCAGGAGTTACTCCTAGCTCTGCATTCAGGGATCTCTCTTTTAAAAACAATTCTTAAAATTTATTTATTTTTAATTGAATCATCGTGAGGTACAATTACAAAGCTTTCATGATTGAATTTCAGTCATACAATGATCGAACACTCATCCCTCCACTAGTGTACATTTCCATCAAGTCCCCAGTATCCCTCCCACCACCCCCACCCCACCCCCTGCCTTTACGGCAGGCACTTTCCTTTTTACTCTCTCTCTACTTCTGGGCATTATAGTTTGCTATACAAATACTGAGAGGCCATCATAATTTGGTTCTTTGTCTATTTTCGCACACATCTCCCATATCGAGCAATTCCTGTTCACTCTTGATAGTGCTCAAGGACCATATGGGGTGCTGGGGAACGAACCTGGGTTGGTTGTGTTCAAGGCAAGCACCCTACCCACTGTACTATCTCTCCAGCCTCCTTTAATCCTTATTTTTAAACAAGCTGTTCCTATCTGGGGAATAAGCTAAACAAACAGTACAGAGAGGAACAAAATAGAATATGTAATTATCTGTACTAGGACTAATTAGTAAGGATTCTGGGGTGTTGTTATTTTGGGTGCATTTACTCCAACTTTTTGGCCATGCTCTCAAAGATATGACTTTCTAGAAGTGTGAAACAGTGAAACAGAAGATTTAATATAGAGCTGTAGAACTGGAGGTGTAAAACAACAGTGAGAAGCCTATGGAATTGTCCTGATTTTCTATCAGAGGTGATACAAGACTGGTTTGAATCAGGTCAATGAATGATTCTAGCCCTGGTCATTGGACCACGGCTGTGCATAGCAGCAAATTCACAGCAGCAGATTCTCAGCAGCAAAGAAGCAGCCTGCTTCTCCTTGGGATGTGATATTTGCTGTCTGAGGACATTATCAGAGCTCCTGAGTACGTTAGCCACTCCCGGGAATAACCCGGAGCAGAATGCGTGAAAATGAATTTATGAGGCCTCAACTTCATAGGATTTTTTTTTTAGGTTCATAATATTTATTTGTTTCAAAAAGCCTTTAATGAACTTAGCCTCTTTAGAGGGCAGAAAATTCTCTTTGGGGGTGATGGAAATTGCACGCATAAAGGAGAATGTGGCTGGCTTTGGTAATGAAAGAGTGTCGGAAAGTCAGACTTTTTCACAGCTGTTTTAGTAGGCAGATTGCTTCCACTTAGGGAATAGCACCACCAGAAATCTCCGTTTTCCCTGATGTTTGTTCCATTTCATTCTGTATACTTCTCTCCTTGCAGATTTAAATGCCAAATTGCTTCTATTACTTCAGTTTCCACCTGGGGTCTCAGGAGTTCGCAGAGCTAAAAAGCATCTGCAGTTGCACCCGCCTCGCGCCCACCCCCGCCCCCGCCATCTCTTTTGCCACATCTTTTAACTGGGGGCTTTTTTCGGAGCTGTTTATGTCATCATTGCTCTATCACCGGGTATTCCTAGTTGAGTTTTCAGTTTCAGCTGAAGCTGTAATCTCAGAAGTGGTGAGGCACTGCAGGCTTCAAAACCAACTTCATCTTGGAGAATTTGCTGCTGTGACAGTTTGAGGTGACATAATTTTGAAACTCTCTACCTTCCTCATTTTATTCTGGGATTTATTTTCTTTGAATTTAAAAATTTTCAGATTAAAAGAATATATAAAGATCCTCCAGTTGGTACAGAAAATGGCTTTAGTATATTTTGTTTTCTTTTCTCTTGTTTTTGGTCCACACCTGGTGGTGCTCAGGTTTTACTCCTGAGTAGGTACTCAGGGGTCAGTGGTGGACTCAGGAGACTATATGAAGTGCCAGGGATTGAACCCAGATCTACCGTGTGCAAGGCAAGATCCCTACTTGCTGTACTATTGCTCCAGCTCTAGTTTTAGTGCAATTTTGCCAGCATCATGCTCTTATTCTATGAACACAAAAGAGAAAGATTACTGGTAATGAAGAAAGACTTAGTTCTATCTGCTTTGTGGTATTGTCTGATGAAATTGACATACCTTGAGGCAAAATTTGGATTTTTGTTTGGAATAAGAATTTGCTTTAGGTATGAATGAATTTGGTCATTTTGGGTTTGGGGACCATGCCCAGGCCATGCTTAGGTGCTATTCTGTCTCTTTGCTCAGAATGAACCCCGGCAGTGCTCGGGGTATCATATGCAGTGCTGGAAAGTTGAACCACAGTCTGTTAAGATTTCCAGGTAAAGCATCTTAAGTCTGTACTATCTCTCTGACCTCAATATGTCAATTTTTTTTTTTTATCACATCCAGTGGCGCTCAGGGCATGGCTCTGTGTTCAGGGATCATCCTGGTGGAGTTTGGGGAAACATGGAGTGCCAGGGATCAAATCCAGGTTTGTCACATGCAAGACAAGGACCCTGCCCACTGTAGTATCACCCTGGCCTCCCAATTTTTAATTTGCATAATAAATGTAAAAATAATACGCTCTGAGAAAAGTAATGTTTTGTCATTTTAAATAGAAGTGCTCAATCATGGTGAGACTTTAGGAGTGGGACAGAAGGAAGGACCTAAAAATATGTGGAAGAAGTAACTAGTTGCCATTTATATTCTAAGGTCTAAAAATTTATCACTAGATCAAGAAAATATTTTTAGATTATTATTATTTTTAATTGTGATAAACTATAATTTTGTCATTATAAACAGTTGCCCCTTCACTGTTTAAATATATGATTAAGCTGACATTAAGTATAGTCATAATGTTGTACAACCAATACACACTATCTTTTTCTAGAACTGTCGTCATATTTTTTGCTTTTTGGGCCACACCCAGCAATGCACAGGGGTTACTCCTGACTCATGCACTAAGGAATAACTCCTGGCGGTGCTTGGGGGACCATATGGGATGCTGGGAATTGAACCCGGGTCAGCCGCGTATAAGGCAAATGCCCTACCTGCTGTGCTATCAGCCTCCAACCTTTATCATCTTGAGCTGAATTTTTCTACTCATTATTCAGTTCTCATTTCCCCCTTATTTCAATCAAGCTCCGATAAGCCACTACCATCTTTTTTGTTTATAAATTTGCTCATTCTAGGAAGTGTAGGTAAGTAAAATAATATATTTTCCTCTGGTTAATTTCAGTTAGCACAGTATCTTCAAGGTTCATCCATGTGTTTAGCCCATATCAGAAAGTCATGTAAGCAGGCTAGAGTGACAGGACAGTGGATGGGACTCTTGCCCCACATGCTGCAGACCTGGGTTTGATCCCTGGCACCCCATATGGTTCCTGAGCCCTGCCATGAGTGATCCTGAGCACTGATGGGTGTGGCCCCAAAAACCAAAAGGGAAAAATAAGAATTTTATTTAAGGTTAACTAATGTTCTTTTATGTTTTTGTTCCCCTTCCCCATTCCCTTTTTTGTTGTTATAATGATCAGATACTACAGTGCATGGACTGGAGCGATAGCACAGCGGTAGGGTGTTTGCCTTGCATGCAGCCAACATGGCCGACCCGAGTTCGATTCCTCCGCCCCTCTCAGAGAGCCCGGCAAGCTACCGAGAGTATCTCGCCCGCACGGCAGAGCCTGGCAAGCTCCCCGTGACGTATTCGATATGCCAAACACAGTAACAACAATGTCTCCAATGGAGACGTTACTGGGCCCGCTCGAGCAAATCGATGAACAACGGGAGGGCCTTTACCTTTACCTTTACTATAGTGCATGGGACAGGGGTGACATCAGGTCGCGGTGCTGGTGCACTCAGTCACAATGCTCACTCAGACCAGCACTCTTTAGTTGTGCTTGCATGAGCTCATGGGGTCTCACACTCTTAGTTATGCTGTGGTGGTGCTCACCAGGGGCTATTGCAGTGCTCACCAACATGCATGCTGGAGGTCATACTTCCTGGCGATGGTGCGCATAGATTTCTTTTAGTTCAGTGCTCACAGAGGGTTGCACCCCTTTTCGTGGTGCTCACAAACACCTGGTTGTGGTGCAACCAGAAATTCTTTTAGTAGCAGGGGCAACAGAAAGAAGGGCTGCCAAGTTCAAATAGCAGAGCTTCCAGTAAGTGCTTGGTGCATGTGGGATACCAGGGATTTGAACCCGTGACCATATGCTTATAAGGAAGACACTCTAAGCCCCTGCACTTTTGCTCTGGGGCCCAGGTTGAACAGTTTTCATCTTTTTCTAAGGTAATGGATGTGTTGGTGTATGCCGTGAAGTGTGAAAGTTTGAAATTCTGAATTGACTTGCATATACTTTGTGAAATGATTATCACAATCAGATGAATGTATCTACCACCTAGCCTAGGTATCCTTGATTCTGTATAGTGAGAAAGTGTTCTTTTGCAAAAGAGGACTTTTAAAGCCGATTTTAGGTATGCAAGACTATTATTTGTAAATCACTATTCTGTACATTGGGCTGGAGCGCTAGCATAGAGGTAGGGCATTTGCCTTGCACGCAGCCAGCCTGGCCGAGTCAGGTTTGATCCCTCCGCCCCTCTCGGAGAGCCTGGCAAGTTACCGAGAGTATCTCACCTGCACGGCAAAGCCTGACAAGCTCCCCATGATGTATTCAACATGCCAAACACAGTAACAACGAGTCTCACAATGGAAACGTTACTGGGCCTGCTTGAGCAAATCGATGAACAACAGGAGGACCGTGATCGTGATTCTGTACATTAGGTATTCAAATCATATTTGTTTTGTTATTGAGGTTTGAAACTCTTTTTTGAAAAATTTTTTATTAGTGAAACACCATGAGGTACAGTTGTAGATTTACAAATTTTTGTGCTTGGGTTTCAGTTATACAATGATCAAATACCCACCCCTCAACCAGTGCCCATTTTCCACCACCATGGATCCCAGTACCCCTCCCGCACCCATCCCCCCCATCCCACCCTGCCTCTGTGGCAGGGCATTCCCTTTTGTTCTCTCTCTCCTTTTGGGTGTTGTGGTCTGCAAAAGAGGCATTGAGTGGCAATCATGTTCAGTCCATAGTCTACTTTCGACATGCATCTCCCCTCCTGGGAGGATCCTCCAAACACACTTTATTTGGTGCTCCCTTCTCTATCTGAGCTGCCCTTTCCCCTAGAATGCCTGGCTGGTCTCTAAGCCATGGAGTAATCCTCCTGGTACTTATGTCGGCTATTCTTGGGTATTAATCTCCTATTTTGGAGGCTTGTAACTCTTTAACCCGCATCTCATTTCCCTGACCCATTCATTATACTGTTTCTTTGAATTTGAATTTTTAAATTTCACAATTGAGATGATACAATATTTGTTTTTCTCAAAATCCTCTAATTTTACCCATGCTGTTGAAGATGGCAATTTTTCTCTCATAACTGAATAACTTTCCTAGTCATAAGAGTGCCAACAAGAAAAAAATTTTCTCTTGTTTGCATACACTTTATCTCTTTCTTTGTAGATGGATGATAGGTTGTTTCTACCTTTTTCCTATTGTGAGTAATGCTGCTATGAGTATTAATGTGTAAATATCTGAGTTTTGCTTTAAGTTTTTTCTGGAGTGGAGATATAGAACTTAAAGTACAATTCTGAGAGCATAAAGTAATTTTGTGATTAATTAATAATTTGGGGCCCCACCCAAAGGTGCTCAGGGCTTACTCCGGGCTCTGTAGTGTGGGATCACTCCTTGAGGTACTCCAGACTATATGGGGTTCTGGGGATCGAAACTGGATTGGCCATATGCAAGACAAGAGCCCTACCTGCTGTAGTATTGCTCCTGCCTTTGTATTAAAAAATTAACTTAATTAAAACTTAATTGACTTAATAAAATTTTTTTCAGTCCTATCCAGTAGTGCCCAGCAGCTACTCCTGGCTTTTTGCTTGGGAGTTGTTCCCAGTGGTGCTTGGGAAGCATGTAGTGTCAGAGATTGAATTCAGGCCTTTGAGCACACAGCTTGCTGAGCTATCTCTCCAGCCCAATTCTATGTTTAACTGTTAAAGGCGCGTAATACTCTTTCTCATTGAGGTGGCATCATTTTACATTTAACAGGCAATACACAAAGATTATACTTTCTCCATATCCTCATGAACATTTTATTTGTATTTTCAAAAGCCATTGCCATCTTAGTGTTGGATTTGTATTTGACTGTGGATTTTGCAGTGATATATCCCTTATGTCTGTGATGTAGAGTATCTTTTTATCAGTTATTGGATTCTTGTGTGTATGTCTTGCAGAATTACCTATGTTCATTGTTCATTATCAAATTGTTTCTTTTGCCATCAAATTGTTGTTCGTTGTGTATATTTCCTCTTATGATTTGTCTCTCTGCTTTTTTGAAAGTGTCTTTTATTGCGGGTTGGTCCCATCAACAGCCAAGATGCAGAGACTATAAAACCCAGCTCCCGGAAGTGCGTGGCCACATTCGCAACCTCGCGACATCTTATTATCTTATTTTTCCTTTGGAGAACCTGGCAGGCTACCAAAAGTATCCTGCCCGCACGGTAGAGTCTGGAAAACTTTTTGTGTCGTACTCAATATGCCAAATACCAGTAACAATGATGGGTCTCATTCTCCTAATCCGGAAAGAGTATTGAAATAGCTCTTTTAAAAATCTCAGGGCTAGGAAGGAGGAGATGTTACTGGTGCCTGCTCGAGGCAATCGACAAACAACAGGATGATTGTGATCATGATTTTATTGCATATAAGTTTCTAATTTTGATGCTCTTAAGTTTTATTTTTCTTTTGTTGTTTTTTTGTATCATAACCAAGAAACCATTGCCAAAAACTATTGTCACAAATCTGCCCTATCTAGTTTTCTGATAATAATTTTTATATTTTTATTATATGCAGATTTTTAAGTTAATTTTGAATTAATTTTTATGTTATGGGAGTTAATGATCCAATTTGGAAACATTTGATTTTCTTTGTACCATTTATTGAAGACTATGCCAGAAGTTTTTGCTTACTTGTTGAAAATGCTTTGTTATATATGTGAGGATTTGTTTCTGAACTCTCTGTAATTTTCCCTTGGTCTGTATGTCAGTTTTTGTGCCAGCACCATACTGCTTTGATTACTGTGGCTTTAATAGTAAGTTTTGAAATCAATGTGTGAGACCTCCAACTTGGTTCTTTTCCAAGATTATTTTGGCTGTTTGGGGTCCCTTGAGATTCCATATGAATTCCAGAGTGGGTTATACTTTAATTTTTTTCAAAAAATGCCAGGTATTTTGATAGGATTTTGGATTTCATTGAATATAGATTTATTTGGATAAATTTCATCTGTTGAGACTGTAAATCAATGAGTATATTTTCTTCTGTATATTTAATTTTTTCATAAATGTTTTTAGTTTTTTTATGTCTTTTTTGTCCTTTGGGTACCATTTTTTCTTTTTTGTATTTTTATTAAAAACAATGTGATTGACAAAGTTGTTGATTATGAAGAGGCATTTGGTATTCCCACACAATCAGGTGGACCTTCTCTCTACCAATCTCCTTGCTACCAATCTCCCATCCCCAAACTGCCCCTTAGGCACATAACAAGCTTACTTTATATCACTTGTTTCAACAAAACTTTAAGAAATGGCAAGTAGAATGATCAGAAAATAAATCAGTAAGAGCCAATTTGTGATTGCATATGATTTTAACTTATGCAAATTAGGAAAATAAAATTCTTTAATCATATAATAAAATACTTATTCTTATTTATATAAGTTCTCAATTCTGGAATCTAAAGTGTATTGCATTAAATTTTATTTTATATTTGAATCTCAGTATGATAAGAATCATGCCCTCCCTGTCTTTAATAAAACTTTTAAAGGAATTATTTACTAATGTATTTTATAGTTTACATGAAACATATAAGGCCTATTTATGTAAAATTTCACCCCTACACTTTATATAAGCATTGTGGTTTGCAAAGTTGTTCATGATGATTTGTTATAGACATTCACTATTCCAATACCAATCCCACCACCATTATCACCTTCCTTCCACCATTGTCTCCAATTTTCCCAGTTACCCCTTAAGCTTGCCCCCATAGCAGGCCCACAATAATTTATTTAATATTGCTTATTATCAATAAATAACTAACAGGATGATCAAAAATTTTTTCTGAGAAAAAATTATTGTAAATTTTCATATCTCACCATGAAGACATTAATCCTTGTATGAGGGGTTACTAAAATATTGTTACAGGTTAAACCCTTTGTGTTACTGTTTGGTCAATCAAGATTGGTAGCCTTCCATGTTACATCCCATTCAATCTGGAGTGCTACTACTGGATTACTGGTGTTGCAGAGTTTGGAGATTTGGAATTTGAAGCGGCTTTGTGCTCCAGGAATTCAGAATTTTTAACTGGGTGGTACAACTAGAGTTAAATGTTTAGCAGGTGATGGCTTTGGGATATGGACACCTGAAATAACAGGCAGGACTTTTGGAATTACAGGGAGGTGGGGGGAGATAGTTCATCCCAAAAGCCTGGTGATTTTGGTTGCAAAGACCCTTGTACCTGAATTTTCAGCAGATTAATTTCTGGGTGAGGCTTGGTTCTGAGATAATGGATTCCAGCTGGAGACATGCTGGTGATTTTGCAGTGTGGGAGCAATTGGCTGTCGGGCTCTGTTTGGGTGGGCCCTGGTCTGACTCATCCCACTTTTGGGTTCCTTGGATGTTTCAGCCATGTGTGGTGTTGTAAGGATTTTTGGTGGCTGGTTGATCTCTTTTGAGATTTATTAATGAGTTTTTGGAGCCTGGCCAGCACATTAGCTTACATGGAGCCAGAGTGGTTCTTGGGTACCTGAAACTATGCTGAATTTATTGGCTCTAACAATAGTACATTTTAGGGGTCCTGGGGAGTGTGCCTGCCTTGTAGATGGGACACTTCCTGTTTGATCTCCAACAGTCTCATGTGGCTAAATGTGTTCCAGTGTCACTGCCATTGTGATCCTCAGTGCTGCAGGTGTGTGGTTTTCAGCACGCCTCAATCAAGTGTGTGACACTGCAACAGCAATGGGAATTAAAGAAATATTTCTATGATTTAACATATGTCATCTTTGATATACTTCTGTGATATAACATGTCATCATTGGTAACAAATAATTTTACTTCTTTTTAATTCCTTTTCTTGTTGTTTTGTTTTGGGGCCATACTGGTGATGCTTAGGGCTTACTCCTGGCTCTGGCTCTGTGCTCAGAGTATTAGTTAGGGTACTAATTTTGCAAGAAGTTGGGGAAAATTATTAGGACTGTAGATTTACTCCACTATAGATTGACTAATTTATCTGGCTAATGCTTCTCATACTGTTAAATATAGAAAATATATTAATTTTCTATTTACCATCACTTAATCACTTAACTTCCCGTTAGTCGTCGATTTGCTCAAGCAGGCGCCAGTAACGTCTCCATTTGTCCCTGTCGCGTGCTAGTGTAGCCCAATGGCATCTGTTCACTCTAGGAACATGAAGAGCCTCAAACTGATCGTTCATGATCTTGATGAAGAAGTCTGACCATCTGGTAGGTGGGCGGCCACGCGGTCTTTTGACATCCCGTGGAATCCAGTCGGTAACAGCTCTAGTCCAGCGGTCGTCTTTAAATCTCATTACGTGACCAGCCCATCTGATTTTTGACACCTTGGCAAACGAGACAGCGTCCCTGATTCTTGATCGTCGACGGATGTCGGAACTCTGGATTCTTTCTCTCATTTGAGTGAAACATGATATTCCAAGCATAGCTCTTTCAATTCTTCTTTGGGAGACCTGAATAGCATTCTCATCCTGTTTGCATAGGGCCCAGGTCTCTGAGGCATATGTTAATGCAGGAAGAACAGTGGAATCAAAGAGATGTGCCCGGAACCAGAGGTTCTTCGTCCTCTTAGCTATTTCTTCGACGTTCTTGAAGGCGTTCCAAGCCGCTCTCTTCCTCCTGTGCAGCTCGGGTGCCAGGTCATTTGTCATGTTGACCTCTCGACCTAGGTACACATAGCTGTTGCATTCGGAGATGGTCGTTCCGTTGAGAGCGAATGGGGCATCAGGAACGAGGCTGTTTCTCATAAACATTGTCTTCGTAAGATTCAGCTGTAGTCCTACCTTTCCACACTCACTGTCAAAGTCGGCCAGCATTTGTGCTGCTTGGCTGATGTTAGGTGTTATTAAAACAATGTCATCAGCAAAGCGGAGGTGGTGTAGTTGCCGACCATCTATCTTCACTCCCATTCCTTCCCATTCCAGTCGTCGCATGATGTTCTCGAGGGTGGCACTGAAGAATTTCAGTGAAATGGTATCACCCTGCCGAGCCCCTCTCTTGGCATCAATGATTACTTCTTTGTAGAATGGTGAGATCCTGGTAGTGAATCTGCAATACAGCTCACGGAGGATCTTGATGTATTGGGCTTGAATGCCCTGATTGGCTAGGGCTTCAAAGACCACTTCCGTCTCAACAGAATCAAAGGCCTTCTTTAAATCAATGAACGTTAAACAGAGCGGCATCTTGAACTCCCAAGAAACCTCAATGAGCTTGGTTATTGTGTGGATATGGGTCGATGGTGCTGAATCCTTTGCGGAACCCTGCTTGCTCGCATGGTTGTCCTTCATTTAGTGTTCTGCCAATCCTATTTAGGATGACTCGAGTGAGCAACTTGTAGATGACAGACAATAGGCAGATCGGGTGATAGTTGCCAATGTCATGGATGTCTCCCTTCTTGAAAAGTAGTACAGTCCTGCTGGTTTTCCACTGGGAAGGAACTTTGCATTCAGACAGGTAGTGTGTGAAGAGCCAAGCCAGTGTATTGATGAGTACTGAAGGCAGGTTCTTCAGGTGTTCAGGTCTGACCTTGTCTGGGCCAGGTGCTGTTCATTTCTTTACCAACAAAATGTCGTGTCGGATTTCGGAAGGGAGAACGTTGGGAACGACATATCCATCCTGTGGAATTTGGTATGTTGACAAGTGGACATGGCTATCGAAGAGATTTGAGTAGAAGTCATGGATAATCTTCTCCATTGCCATTCTGGAGGATGTGATAGATCCATCAGGACATCGGAGGGCAGTCATCTTGGTCTTGTAGTTGGCAAAGGACAGGCAGGTGTTACGAATACTTTTCCATGTATTATTTTATATTGAAAATAGAATGTATTATTTTATAATAAAATGTATTATTTTATATTGAAAATAGAAATTCTTTAAAAATTTTCATCTCAGAATTAAAAGAATTTTAATTTTTTAACCACATAATATGATCACTGTATCACTGTATCACTGTCATCCCATTGTTCGTCAATTTACTTGAGCAGTCACCAGTAACGTCTTTATTCGTCCCAGCCCAGAGATTTTAGCAGACTCTCCTTACTCATCTTTCCCAATGATTGGAGGCTCTTTCAGGGTCAGGGAAATGAGAACTGTTATAGTTACTGGTTTTGGCATATCGAATACACCACAGGAAGCTTGGCAGGCTCTGCCCATGTGGGCGGAATACTCTCGGTAGCTTGCCAGGCTCTCTGAAAGGTATAGCCTGGCAAGCTACCGAGGATTCAATAATATGTTCATTTCAAAGCATTTTATTCCTCTCTGTGATTTGTTGATTATTGTCTGAACTCCATCAAACATGGTGTTGCAATCATGAAAAATGGGTAGAAAGTGTCTTGTGATGTGTCGTGGCCATGTGGTCCAGAAAGCGGCCTGGAGGTGGTAGTGGTTGGGTAGTGGAGGTCAGCTGCAGGGTCCGGGTCCCTTGGGGCGGGGAGGGTTCTCGCCCGCTCCCCTCTGGGGCTCCCCAAGTGGAAACAGCCTGGCGTGGAGTCCAGTGGCATGGTTATAGGGGCCTCATTTTGTACTCTGGTCTGGGTGGAGCGGCCATGAGTTCTGGAGAGTGGCTGATGAGATTATCTGGTGCCGGAGGGTGTGGCTTATGGGTGTGCCCCCTGGGTCACCAGAGACTGGGGAAGCAGGCAAAGGGTCTCTGTTCCTGGGTCCCATTGAGTCCAGAGTTCTGCATTACCTGGTGAGAGCCCTCCCCACTCCAAGGGACCCAGCCCCAGCAGCCGACCTCCACTACTCAACTGCTGCCAGGCTCTAGGCCGCTTTCTGGACTCTCAAGCCAAGCCTCACTCAGGAGTAAAGTCCCACGGAACCCAGGTAATGCAGAACATAATATGATACTAGCTATAATTTTTAAATATCATGTGAGGTTGCTTTCTATTTTTTATTTATAGGGTTTTTAAAAAATTCGGATTACCCAAAAGGAGAGAGAATAAAAGGGAATGCCCTGCCACTAAGGTGGGGTGGGGTGGTGGGGGATGGGGTAGGGATGGTGGGAGGGATGCTGGCAACATTGGTGGGGGAGAATGGACACTGTGGAGGTATGGGTAAATGATCATTGTATGACTATAATGCAAACACGAAAGTTTGTAAGTTTGTAACTGTACCTCATGGTGATTCACTAATGAAAAAAATTTAAAAAAATAAGATAAAGGAAAAAAATAAAGCACGTTTCCCTGATCAGATAGTGAGCTACATGATGTCATGAGCATTGAATAAATTGTTATTGAATCCTATGTACCTAGAACAGGAACTATAAATAAATTAATAAATATAAATTTTATTGAAAACATTTTTATGTAAAATTAATTTGGGGGCCTTCTTAATCACTTAGGGTCCCTCCTGATAATTCTTAGCATAATGGCAGAGGTGTAGTACTGCTCCATCTCTGTGGTGATATATCACCTCAAGGAAGGTCAAAGGCCCTCAGGCCCACACACAGAGAGAGATGCTCAAGTCTTTCCAGGACTGCAGTTGATGATGCTTGGTTAATCACACTTTGCCCAGGATCAAATTTCAGTCAACTGCATTCAAGATTTAAATCTCAGTCCCTGTACTATCTCTTTGAGCCTAGAAATGATTTAATTCTATTTGTTTCTATAGTCAATAAAATGCTTTGAAATGAATATGTAAATAATACACAAAGAAAGCTGCACAAAATCTCCAATAAATTATTTCCTTAAAAAAATTGGGATCGGGGCTGGAGCAATAGCACAGTGGGTAGGGCGTTTGCTTTGCATGCGGCAGACTCGGGTTCGATTCCCAGCATCCCATATGGTTCCCTGAGCACCGCCAGGGGTAATTCCTGAGTGCAGAGTCAGGAATAACCCCTGTGGATCGCCAGGTGTGACCTAAAAAAGCAAAAAAAAAAAAAAAATTGGGATTACCTTTGTAACTGTGCATCTTACAGTGATTCAATTAAAAATTGAGATTTATTACATTAGATTTTGTATATGATAGTTGTTTTACATTTAATACATATTATTAAATGATCACCAACATAAATCTACTTAATATTCACCACTTGAATTGTAAATATGGTGAGAACTTTTAAAATAACCCTATTAGCAACTTTCAATATGCAGCACAGTATATTGGTGATGAGAGTCAGCTAAGTTATACATTACATTGCTGTGACTGAAGTTTTTATTTCTTGACTCCCCCAACCCCCCGCCCCCCCCCCCCCCACACACACTCCTACACCACCACCCTTTACTGATTTCCTGAGTCCCCTCTACCTCTGGCAGTCACCTGTTTGCTCTTTGATATGTGAGCTCTGCATTTTGTTGCTTTAAGGTTTTCATATGAGGGAGATTATATACTATTTGTCTTTCGGTGTCTGATTTATTTCACATAGCACAGTACTCTTAAGATACATTCAAATTGTCATAAATGGCAAGATTTCTTTCTCTTTATGACAGTATCCCATTGGTATATGTACTTGTCTGTTGCACTGTGTATTCATTCATCCATGGATGGATACATACTCCTTCCATATTTGATTGCTGCAAATAACAACATAATAGACATGGGGTGACTATATGTATATAAATTTTATATATATAAAACACTTAATACCCATCTTCCAAGATTACCACACCATATTTGAGGGGGTTCAAATGTGGTTTGAACCATGGGAACACCTGCAAGGGTGATTACAGACCACCCTAAAAGCCTCTATCCCTCTCGGAAAGCCTGGCAAGCTACTGAGAGTTTTCCGCCCACAGGGAAGAGCCTGGCAAGCTATCTGTGGCATATTCAATATGACAAAAACAGTAAATACAATGGGTCTCATTCCCCTGACCCTGAATGAGCCACCAATACGGTAGTGTTAAGAAGGATGAGGAAGGAGAGGCTGATAAAATCTCAAGGCCGGACTAGGCTGCCAAAACAAAGAAGGACTAAAACCACTGTCTGTACTTTTGATGCATGTAAGCTGGCATCGGATGCATCCATTGAGGACCTGATGGTGCAAGCACGAAAGATCAAGTACGACATCATTGGTCTGACCGAGATGAGAAGGCATCAACCACATCATGCCATTTTCGACACTGGAGAAGAACTGTTCCTCAGAATGTGACAAAAGAGGTGTTGGTGGTGTCGGTGTCCTTGTCAACATGAACTTGGCCATCAGGATTGATTTATTCGAATACCTAACAACACGAATCAGATGATTACACTTGAATAGATGTGGCTCATTGCCGGCAGTTTCTATCTTTGTTGTCTACACACCAACATCCAATTATGATGAAGAAGAAACTGAGAATTTCTACATGGAGCTGGAGAAGTTCTATAAAGAAGACCACACCTTCTACAAGATTATTGTCAGTGTTTTTAATGCCAAGATAAGACTGAGAAGATCAGCCGAAGAACTGCACATTGGGACCCATGGCCTACAATGGAATGAACATGGTGAGAGACTGTCTGAATTCATCATGTCGACCAAGACCATCCATGGTAACTCACAGTTCCAGAAGGCCAAGTCAAATCGTTGGACATGGGAGTCTCCCTGTGGATGGTTCCACGATGAAATTGACCACATCATATTCAATCAATGGTTTTGCCTGACCTATGTTGCTGTTGTCCCAAAATTCCAAATAGGATCGGACCACTGTGTATTCTACTTCATGGAGTGGGGAGAAAGGGCTGCAAAATTTAAGAGGAACGCTCCCAGAATGACCACCAACTGGGAGCTCTTTGGCACTATTGCGGCAACATGGGAGGATGCCGTCATTGACAGCATTGACGAGGAATACGATAGACTGGTTCAGCACCTCCATGATTTTGCAGGGAATGTGTGTGAGAGAGAGAGCAAGCGAGCGAGCGAGAGAGCGAGAGAGAGAGAGAGAGAGAGAGAGCGCCACAAAGGACGCCTTTCTTTGAAAACGCTTGAGCTTGTTCACCAGGAGGGTTGGGTGTGAGCCTTAGGCAACTGCAAGCGAACATCCGAGCTCGCAAAGCAGTGCAGAGAAGCATAAAGGAGGACCTCAAATAGAGAAGAGCAGAAATGCTGGCCAATGTGGCAGAAGCCAGGAAAAGCATTCACAATGCCCTCCTGTCCTTTGCCAACTACAAGACCAAGATGACTGCCCCCCTGACGTCCTGATGGGTCTATCACATCTTCCAGAAGGACAATGGAGAAGATTATTCATGACTTCTACTCAGATCTCTTCGATAGCCACGTCCACCTGCCCACATACCAAATTCTGCAGGATGGATATGTCATTCCCAATGTTCTCCCTTCCTAAATCCAACATGCCATCTTGTCGGTAAAGAAACAAAGAGCACCTGGCCCAGACAAGGTCAGACCTGAACACCTGAAGAACTTACCGTCAGTACTCATCAATACACTGGCTCAGCTCTTCACATGCTACCTGTCTGAATGCAAAGTTCCATCCCAGTGGAAAACCAGCGGGACTGTACTAGTGTCCAAGAAGGGAGACATCCACGACATTAGTACCTATCACCTGATCTGCCTGTTGTCTGTCATCTACAAGCTGTTCACTCAAGTCATCCTGAATAGGATTGGCAGAACACTAGATGAAGGACAACCATATGAGCAAGCTGGTTTCTGAAAAGGATTCAACACAATCGACCGTATTCACATGATAACCAAGCTCATTGAGGTCTTGGGAGTTCAAGATGCCACTCTGTCTAATGTTGTAAGTTGTAGACTTACATATTTTGTACTTGAGTTTCAATTATACAGTGATCAAATACCCATCCCTCCACCAGTGCCCATTTCGCACCACCACGGATCCCAGCATCCCCTCCCACCCCCCTTCCCCCCCCCCCCCCCCCGTCCCACCCTGCCTCTATGGCAGGGCATTCCCCCTTGTTCTCTCTCTCTTCTTTTGGGTACTGTATTTTGCAAGAGAGGCATTGAGTGGCAATCATGTTTGGTCTATAGACTACTTTTAGCATGCCTCTCCCACCCTGGGAGGATCCTCCCAACACCCTTTATTTGGTGCTCCCTTCTCTATCTGAGCTGCCTTTTCCCCTAGCATGTGTGGGGAAAATTCCTGATCTAATCTCGGCCATTCTTGGGTGTTAGTCTCCTGTTTTGTTACTTTATGTTCCCCAGATGAATGCAATCTTTCTATGTCTATCCCTCTCTTTCTGACTCATTTCGCTTAACATGATACTTTCCATGTAGTACCACTTGTATGTAAATTTCATGACTTCATCTTTTCTAACCGCTACATAGTACTCCATTGTGTAAATGTACCAAAGTTTCTTTAACCAGTCATCTGTTCTCGGGCTCTCAGGTTTTTTCCAGATTCTGGCTATTGTAAAGAGTGCTGCAATGAACAAACAAGTGCAGATGTCACTTCGACTATACTTTTTTGCTTCTCTGGGATATATACTGCTGTGTCAAATGGGAGCTCAATTTCTAATTAAATCTTATTTTAAAGTAATTGTTTTAATGACTTTCTCTTATTTTCTTATTCATTTATAGGACTACTATAAGTTTTTGCAACATACTTTTTTCTCTGTAAAAAGGAAACTGGGGTTAAGAGGTGTGCCTCAATATAGGGCAGTGTTCTTCAACCTTTTTAGGGATACGAACCAGCTCCTGTTCTGTATACTGGTCCACAGACTGGCAGTTTTAACCAAGGTGGTATATCAGTGATTATGAACAACTTGGTAAATCATGGTGTTTTCATTTTTTAAATTGATTTACCAAGTTGCTCATACTACAGTTGTTTCAGGCACTAAATGTCATAGCAACAGTCTCGTCACAGCATGATGACCTTCCCTTCACCAGTGTCCCCACCCACCACCCTAGCCTGTACCCTTGCAGACATAAACTACTTTGTATTGTTTGTTACAATACAAAGGCAGATGGAATTATTGAAACTTAGATCAATAAGAGTCAATTTGTGATAATTGTTGTATCACAATGGTTTTACTAAAGTCATTGAGCCATTGTTAGGTTAGTTGGTATTAGTTGAGCCTTCTGGGTTACTGTTTAGACTCTGAGCTTGGTGAACTTCTGTGCAACTTGTTTTTATCATATTTGCTGTGATCTTAAGACCAGTGATTTTCAACCTTCACACCTGTGGACTGATTGACAAAAGTTTGTGAACTGGCAGTTGAATATTGGTATATGGTGTTTATGCTATTCTGCAAGGCTTGTGTGAGGCTTTGATTTCACTCTCTGGGGGATATCTGGAGGTGTTTAGGGCTTACTCCTGGTTCTGCGCTCAGAGGTTACTCCTGGTGGTGCTCAGGGAACATATGTAAAGCTGGAGATTGAACCTGGGTCAGCTGTGGGCAAGGCAAGTGCCTTATCACTATATTATCTCTCCAGCTCCAAAATGCAGTTTTCTGTTTTTACTTTGGGTCTATACCTGATGCTGCTCAGGTGGTGCCTGAGGAATCATGAAGCTGGGGACTGAACTTAATCTTTTTGCATGCAAAACCTGTGAGCTATCCCTCTAACCCTAATTATATTCCTTCTGTTCATAAGAATTGCATTGTTTTTTTTTTTTTTGGTGGGAGGGGGTATTGTGTTGCACTAAATGGTGCTTAGGGGATATACCTGACTCTGTTCTCAGGAATGACCCCTGGTAATGCTCAGGGGACCATATTTGGTGCTTGGAGTTTAAACTGGGTTCAGCTGCATGCAAGGCAAGCACCTTACATCCTATAAATCTCTCTACCCCAAGTGGATGAAGTTGAATCTTAACTATTTGTATAAATGTCAATGAATTCTTGGGTGTTTTGATTAATGTGCAGTGATTTCTAAACCAAAAGTACAGATTTTGTAGAAAAATTCATCAGTCCTGTGGTAGGACTTGGTCCCTAGAAGTGAACAGTAAATAATGAGGTTCAAGACATATTTTGTGCCATGTGCACTGTGTTTTTATGCCCTATGCTCCCTAAGAACATGGATGCAGAAAGGGCATAAAACAGCCCTTGTGTGCTTCCTCTGATTAGTCTGCGCAGCTCTGCTGGAGGGGAACAGGACTGTGCATCAGAAATCTCAGTCTAGGCAGTAGGATTAGGTAACCAGTGGAACAGATAAGGAGAAAAGGGAGTTTGGCCTGGCCAGTATTGGTCCTCCAGTGAGCCCCTGAATGAGTTACTTATTCCGTGATGAAGCTTTGGCTGATGCCAGTGGATCACCAGAAGTGAGGAACTTAATATGGAATAAATAATTGAAGAAAAAATTGGGCGTCTGCTTCAGGTTGATTACATTTTTAGACAAATTGCTCAAGGGAAATAACTACACATTTCCAACCGTTTATTTGGAAGCGTCATTTAGTCATTTATTTTTGTGCTTCTTTAAATCAACAGACATGTAGAAATGTGGCATTCGATAGTTACTTTTTATGTTTCAGAGAGAAACACTTGATCTTTTCTTGGATGGTTTTGTTGAATCACAGTCTTGACATAGTTAATGAAATTAAGCATTATACAATGAATTTTTTTTTGAAGGCTCTAAGTACGCTCAAAGATGCCTTGTTAGCATCTGCCAAGTTAGGAGTCAGGGAGAGACTGGCCGCCTGAGGTCCCCAGGCCCTGAGGTTAGCTGGGATTCCACACAGGGGTTGGTGTGCAATGTCTCATAGATCACAGCCTTTTGGAAAGCCAGGATTCGCAGGAGACGGGATCAGAGAGATGTCGGCAGGGCTTCCCTTCACAGATGACAACCAAGACCCATGCAAAGGAACAACCTCCCCGGAGTCCCCTCACATTGAGCTCAGTGAGTGGGGGGCTGGGGGCTGGGGGAAGGGGCGAGAGCTCCCATTTACTTGGTCTCTGTGAAGATGGAAGCACCTCCCAAACAATCTGCTTCCCTGATGGAGGCACATCTTTCAGCAGTGACACCCAAAGGGGCCCCAATCTTTTGCTTGTTTTGGAGAGATGCAGTGTGACTGCTTTTGTTGTTACAACCCTGGGTGGTCTGCAAGGGAACAGGTAGTATAAATAACAACTAATAAATAATTTTACAGCCCAGGCCCTAAATCTTTCCAGATAGTGCACTGGTGCATGGCTGTCACATGCCAGACAGATCCTAAGAAAACAGTAACTTTAACCCATCCATCTTTTATATACGTGGCACATTGTTGTCATAAAAATTCCCTAAGGTTTTAGTGGCTTAAAGAAAAAAATGTACATATAACACACGTATGCAAACTTCAGCCATATAATATACATAGCTGCCTTAGCTAAGACATAACTTCTTTTTGGGGAAATCATCAGTTTTAGAACTTTTTGGATTTTTCTTCCACTTTGGCCACAGTAAATTATTTTTCTTTTATACTGTGGTGCATTTGAGCAGATCTCATGTTTTTGAAATAAACTCTTCAGACTTTGCTTGCTGGATCCGCTTTTGTACTTAAAAGCCAGAAGTGATAAGCAAGTGGTTTATATAAATGATAAATGATTTTTATTCATTTTGTAGTTGTCTGCCTCTTGAGAGCCACCTCTTTGATCTACGAGGTAGTTTAAGATAACAGTTTTCCCATACAATTGAGAGTTCTGTCTAATTGAATTTATTAGGCAAGAATATTAATATCTGTCTAATAAAGGGGTGACTTTTAAGTCTCAAGGAGTAGCTTCCATAAGCCCCCACCATAAACTCTCCATAAAAAGCATTTAGAGTCTAGGTGTTGGTTTTCTTCTCCATCACTATGTCTTTTGTCCACTTTTGTTGAAGTGTTGCCCACAGCCAAGCTTGTTTTTTCATGAGGCGATCTCGAGTTGTTGCTCTGGATTTTCCTACTGCACTGTGGCTAGTGAGTCTCCCAAGTGGGTTATAAGGCCTATTACAGTGGTGATTGTCAGGGAACATGTCCATCCCCCTCAGCCCCATTTTGGCTGAGCCATTGAGTGGAAGGCTGTTTGAGGACAGAAGCTGGCTGAACCCTGCATTTCCTGTGGGACATTAACACGTACTGCACACATAACAGATGTGATTCTGGATAGAGCTTCTAACGGATGTGTGGGGTGATTTTTAAAATAGATTTGTAGAATAGTACATGCTCATGAGGTAACTGCATCTTCCTCACCCTTGCTGGTTCCAGTTGCCTGTTTCTCTTTCCAGTTCTCTCACTTGGATGGCTCTGCTCTGTTACCTGAGTGGATCTGGCTTTCCTGAGGAGGTCAGAGATATAGAATAGTTGGTTAATTGGAGCCAGCCCGAGGACTTCATAGGTAGAATATGTCTTTCCATGCCCCCTCCCACCAAAGATACTGAAATCCTAAATAGTAGTATCTTAGAATGTGCCTTATTTGGAAATAGTATCTTTATTGAGATAATCAAGGTCACATGAAGTCATTAGTGTGGTCGTGGTCCAATGTGAAGTAGGTGTTCTTACTGAAAGAGGAAATTTGGACAGTGGTTGATATGTAGAATGGAATATGACAATTCATGCCTTCTCCAACAGTGCCTGGCATTTCTTTTAGTCATGTTACAGATTCTTGGGCTACCTTAGCCTGGATCACTTAAAATTATTTTTTGAAATTTGAGGCACTCTTATTTACAATACTGCTAATGACAGGCTCCCATGGCACACTCTCTTCCAGGGTGTCCACTCTTGTCTCAGAATCCATGCCCTTTTCACTACTTCTCCCCATGCTCTTGGTAAGCTCAGTTCTGTAGATCAGTTCTCTAGTAATGTTGCCTTTGGCCATTCGTTATTCCCTTGTTACGTTTCTTAATTTTCCCACATGTGAGAGAAACGGTTCTTTATCTGTCCCTCTCTTCCAGTTTACTTCACCCAACAGACTGTTCTTCAGTTCCATCCACATAGCAGCAGATTGCATGTTTTTTTGTCTTATGGCTGAGTAGTATTCCTTTGTGTATATGTACTATAGTGTCTTTATCCAGTAATTTGTTTCTTGACAATTGGGTTGTTTCCAGATTTTGACTATTGTGAATAGTCCTGCAAAAAACAAAACAAAACATAGGAGTCCAACTGTTTTCTTTAAATAGTGTTTTTGACCTTTGAGATACAAGCCAAACATTAGAATTTATGGGTCATATGGAGATCATTTACTTTTTTTTTTTGAGAAGTGGCCATGTTGTTTTTAAAAGAACTTGAATCCATAGATATTCTCAAAGCAGTGAATGAGGGCTCCTTTTCCCTCATCTCATGCCAACACTTTAAAAAAAATTTGTCTTTGGTTTTGATTTTGGGGCCACAACCATCAGTACTTAGGGAATATTCTGGCTCCCCACTCAAGAATTATTCTGGCAGTGTTCTGATGACCATATGGACTGCTGGGGATCGAGCTGGGTTGGCCACGTGGAAGGGAAGCACTGTACCCACGGTGCCATCTCTCCGGCCCCTGTTTTGTTTCATTTTTTTAAATTTTGGGGCCATACCTAATGATGCTTAAGGGTTAGTCCTGGTTCTGCACTCAGAAATTACTCCTGGAAGTGCTCGGGGGACTCTGTGGGATGTTGGGGATAGAACCCAGGTGAAAGGCAAATGCCTGGGGCCTGTGGGCTTTTGTATTTTTATTTATTTTATTATTTTTTTAAAAAATATATTAAGTAACTCATTATTACTATTACTATTATTATTATTATCATTATCATTATTTGCTTTTTGGGTCACACCCAGCGATGCACAGAGGTTACTCCTGGCTCTGCACTCAGGAATCACCCCTGGCAGTGCTCAGGGGACCATATGGGATGCTGGGAATCGAACCGGGGTTGGCCGCATGCAAGGCAAATGCCCTACCCGCTGTGCTATTGCTCCAGCCCCCTTTTTTTAAAAATTTATTTTATTTTTTTAATTTTGTTTTTATTTTGTATTTTTAAAATGTGTGCCTGGATCACTTTAAAATGTCCTACCTTCTTACATACCTCCAGGAGTTTTTCAGCCAGATTCTGGTTTTGGTAGCCATAGATTTAGAAACCTTAGTGTAATACAATCTCATTATTTCATAAGGGATTTAATGAGGGGTTTAATTTAGTGAAAAATCATTTATCAACAAATAATCTGGCACACTACTATCCTATCTGAATAGAATGTCCTAACCTCTTCACACATTAAGTGGTAACTTTTGACAAGGAGCCTTTGTTATATATATGTTGTCCAATATATGCATATATACTACTAAATATACTACCATATATGCACATGTATGGTTACATAATGACATAGATATATGCATATATATCAACATGTACCCCATTTTTATGTTTGGGAAGTGGTTAGTGTCTGGAATCAGATGTGATTTTGGCCTGTAGCTCTGTTATCTTGGGACAGTTATTCATTCTCTCTGAAAAACAAAAGTGATGATAGCTGCCAAGCTTGCTAATTGTTTTTTATGTTCAAGAAAGATAATGTAGATAACAAAATATTTTCCCCATGTGCTACATAGCCATAAACAATTCCTTTCCTCCCAGCAACCTCAGATGTCCTGTCAACTGTTAGTGCTTCAGATTTGGCCCTTCACGCATGATGTGGAGGTTTTTCTGGGTCATGTAAGAGCCTCTTGTGACCCCTCACATTATACTTAGAAGTCTGCCCACTACTTGCATGCTGAAGACCTTTGAGTGACATAGTTCAGCTTCAGAATTTCACTTCACTTGTAGTCTAAAGTGAATTTGATATTCTATTCATGATTCTTTTGGTGATTGTGTGCTTCTGATGTTTAGAATTGTCCATACTTACAAAAATAAGCATTGGAAGAATGAGATATTATGATATGGGTGTATGTGTGTGCTGGTGGCTAAAGTACATATTTCCAATAATGTTGTATAATTCTGAATTGGTCATTTTTGTAAATTAAATGTATATTTTGAAGTTTTCTAAGATAAATCTATGCTAGTAACTGGCTATTTGATCACATAGGATTCAGATAGCATCAATAACCTAAAAATTTCAATTCTTTATAAACACCAATGCAGACTGTATTAATATCTATATGAAACAGGACTTCAGTTTGAATTTAATTAAATTAGTCATTTGGTATCGGATGAGAAGTCTGCTCTCTAGTTTCACTCAAAAAGTAATTGGGTAAGGAAAGAAGGCATAGAATGTTAGGTTTTGGCATCATTTTATTTGCTTTATTAATTTTTCTAGTCTCAGAGCCATTCTCAGATGATTCCATTAAAAGGTGGTGGGATATTTGCCATTTTCCGTGGAAGCAGTGATAGATGATAGGGGAGAGAGACCATTCATGCCTTATTATAATCAATATAACTATTCTATAACTGCTTTTTGTGTGCTTAAAGTCAAAAGATCTTATTTCCTTAAAAAAACTTATAAATTCCATAAGAGGAAGTTCAAAATAAAGAGAAAATTTCCAAAGGTTTTTAAAATACCTTCTTTTGATTAATATTTGCTTTCACAAACTAGGTCCCTGGTTTGAGTAGCTATGGGATCTGGAAGCCTATGCATAGTAAATCATCATAAAGTACATCATGTTTTATTATTGAAGTTTAGCTTTTAATTAGGGATTTTATTCCTACCCAGCAGCATAAAATAAAAAGGGGCATTAATATGTTATAAAATATATAGGAATAGATATGGCATAATAACTTGATAACATTATCCTCCTAGTTACAATGGGCATACATATAGTATATATGTTGATTATCCAAAGGCCCTCATGCTTTATAAAATATACATTCAGCATATAAAGTACACAGTTCTGCCATGATTTAATGTATATGAAAGAACTTATTAAACTATGGAGTGCTGTACAGATGCAAGCTGAAATTTTATTAGTCTTGTGCATTTAGCTTAACATTATACATGTGCAATAAGACATTCCTAAGTGTCTGGTTAGGAATATTTTTGCTCTCAGAATTTGGAAGGATATTTGAAGTTTTGCATGACTCATGACTGAGGGTATATAGGGAAATTGGAATGAATGCTTTTTATTTTTTCGTTTGGTGAATATTCAAGCTTATGTGCTTCATGTCAAATGTTTCACATATGATTTTCTATCATAATTCTCATAATCACCCCCTTAACAGAGATCTCATTCTTCCCTTAAAGAATTTTGAAAAGGGGACACTAATGTTCATAAAAGATAAATGGCACCTTCAGAGTCACTTTGCCATCAGGAAATTGTAATATCTCAATGGAAACCTGCTTTTTTTATGAAAAATTTTTTTGAGTCACTGTGAGATAGTTACAAAGCTGATCATGATTGGGTCTCAGTCATACAGTGTTCCAGCACCCATCATTCCACTAGTATATATTTCCCACCACCAATGTCCTTAGTTTCTCTCCCTCCACTTTCCCCACAGCCTGTCTTTATGTCAGACACTTTTCTCCCCCTCCTCATGCCCCCAACTCCTTTAAGGCAATATGGTTGGCAAAATAGGTGCTGAGAGGTTTTCATGTTTGTTCCTTTACTTGTTTTCAGAATGCAGTTCTTATTCAAAGTGATCATTTCCAACTATCTTTGTCATGATGTTCCCTTCTCTGTCCCAACTGCCTTCTCCCCCAGCATTTGAGGTAGGTTTCCAACCATGGAAAAGTCCTCCTGTTCCTTGCTTCCACTGTCCTTGAGTATTGGTCTCATATCATGTTTTTTTTTTTATATCCCACAAATTAGTTCATTATGTGTCTGTCCCTCTCCTTCTGACTCATTTCACTCAGCATGATATTGTCCATGTTCATCATTTATAAGAAAATTTCATAACTTAGCTGCAAAATATTCCATTTTGTAAATGTACCACAGTTTCTTTTTTTATTTTTAATTTATTTATTGAATCACTGTGAGAACAGTTACAAAGCTTTCAGCCATACAATGATCAAACACCCATTAAGTTTCAGTCATACAGTGATCAAACACCCATCCCTTCACCAGTGCATATTTTCCACCACCAAAAATCCCAATATACCCCCCATGCCACCCCTCCCCATTCCTGTGAGGCAGATGATTTCCACTTAAATCTCTCTACTTTGATTACATTCAATATTTTGACAAAAGATGCACCATTATTATTTGGAATTTCCCCCCAACAATAAAACCTGCTGAAAAGGCATCATGAAATAATTTGTTTTCTATTGCTGGTTATGAAGACTGTATGATGTCACGCAGCCATGTGAATTTGGATTTCTGATATTTTACTAATTAAGTCTGGAGGGATTTCTGCCAAAAGCTGAATAGTTCCGAGATTGGTTTGTGTGCCTCTGGGTCCATGGTCTTGCCAGAAAGCCGCTCGTGGGGGGCATCTCGTGGTCTCGGCAGGGCAAGAAGGACGTGCCAGTTCCACGCGCCCCCCCCCCCCCCAATCCCATGAGGCTCCAGTTGCCCCATAACTTCTGGCTTATACCTGGCTGTCCAGTAAGCCCACGGTGGCGGCCACCATGCTGCCGTCGGTGGCGGGGGGGGGGGGGGGAATGGCAGAAAAGACAGACACCCTTTCCCTCCTGGCGGGCGGGGGGGCATAGCGCCGTAGCTATTCATATTTCTGCCAGAAGCTGCTGGGTTCCGAATTAGGTCCGTGTGCCTCTGGGGCCATGGCCCTGCCAGAGGGCCGCTCGTGGGAGGCAACTCGTGGTCTTGGCAGGGCAAGAAGCAAGTGCTGGTTTTAGCCCCCTCTCTCCCCCATCCTATGAGGCCACAGTTGCCCCGTCACTGCCGGCTCATACCTGGCTGTTGTACCACAGTTTCTTTAACCAGTAATCTGTTGTTGAGCACTTGGGTTGTTTCCAATCTCTAGCTATTGTGAATAGTGCTGCAATGAACATAACAGCACAGGGAAACCTGTTCTTTCTGACCCCTCATTCTGTGCTCTTTTAAATATACATTGGAATTTCCCCCGGTGGTAAAGATATTATCAAAATTCATTTTTTTTTGGGGGGGAACACCTGGTGATGCTCAGGAGTTACTCCTGGCTCTGCACTCAGTGATAATTCCTGACTGGCTTGGTAGACCATATGGAATGCTAGGGATCGAACCCAGGTTGACTGCTTGCAAGGTAAATGCCCTACCCACTATATCTCTCCAACCCCTGAAAATTCTTTCTGGGTTCTCAGAGCAGTGTTCAAAGTTGGGATCAGACACACAGGGAACCATCATAGGCATCTGAAAGTGGGATATCATCACAGGAGTCTTGCAATAGCATCACAGAATAGCATTATGGAAGGTGGGGTGCTCATAGCAGACTGGGAAGGTGGACCGTCTGTCTTGTTGGTCGTAGGAAGCACAGGGAAGGGAAAGTGGGATCATTGTGCTTCACATTAGTGTTTAGTTAAGCAATACTGTAGGTACAAATGTTAGTCACGAACCTTGAAATCTCATTAGTCACAAATAAAGCTTATTGTACAAAGTCAGAGAATATTCATGCAGTGAATTAAGGATCAGGGCTGCTGGCATCCTTCAATTCCACCATCACCATCATGTTGTTCCTTTTTTTTTTAAGTATGAGGTAGAAGGGGAGAGGATATTGCTTCCTCTAAGTTAAGGGGTGTGGTGTGTTCTGCTCATGTGATCTCTGGGCTGAGATTACTGGCTTCCCTAGCAATGGACTCTTTTTAAAAATATTAATTTTTAAAATTGAAATTCTGTAGTTTATAATGCTATTAATAATGATTTCTTGGGCCTGAGAGAGCTAGTACAGAGATAGTACGGGGGTAGGGTGCTTGCATTGCACAATGCCAACCCGGGTTCATCCCTGGCATTCTATATGGTCGCCCAAGCACTGCCAGGAGTTATTCCTGAGTGCAGAGCCAAGAGAAAGCCCTGAACACTGCCAGATGTGGCCCCAAAACCAAAATAAAAAAATTAAAAAGGTTTTTTATGCACATAATTTCTTTATCACATCCATCACCACTGTAGCCCCTCTCTCTCCCAAGGTCCTCTCCCAAGGATCCTTACCTCCCTTTTTTCTATTCCCCTTTTCCCTAATCCCCTCCCCCAACTCAATTGTGTTGATTTATTCTCTCTTTATATTGCCTTTGGACCTCTGTTAAAACCTTGCTCTGTATCTTTAAGTTCCACATGTGAGAGACGTCATTCTCTCTCTCTTTCCTTTGGACTGACTTCACCCGCATGATATCCTCTAGTTCCATCCATGTTGCTGCAAACTCCATAATAATTTTGTTCTTTATTAGAGCTATGTAGTATTTTTATATACCAAAGCTTCTTGATTCATTATCTACAGTTGGGTATTTGGGTTTTTTCCATATCTTGGCTGTTGTAATAAGTGTGGTGATGAAAACAGATATGAATATATCCTTTCAAGTTAATATTTCCGAGCTTCAGAGATAGATGCCAAGAAGTGTTATGGTGGGTTATATAGTTTTATTTATTTAAAAAATATATATATTTCCCACACATACCAGCAATAGACTTTTTTAGTTGAATCACTTTGAGATACATAATTGCAAAGTTGTTTATGATTGGGCTTAAATCATACAGTGTTCCATCACCTGTCCCTTCACCAGTGTACATTTTCCACCATCAGCATCCCCAGTTTCCCTCCCTACCCCTTCCCCCCAGCCTGCCTCTATGGCCGACACCTTTATTCTTTCTCTCTTTCTTAGTTTTTGTTTGGGAATTAGGTTCAGTAATAGACTCTTGACATTGTCTTATGAAATCCTATTTGGTCACTGAGCTTCACCATTCCTGACCATCCTCTTGTGATCTTTTGTTTATTTGTTTATTGGTGGAGTGGAATTGGGTTGGAAAGCTGACATAAAAACTGATCCAAAAGAATCACTTGGACCATGGCCCATCATTAATCATGACTTCCCCAGGCCACTTCAGTCCATATGAAATTAGGATAGGCACCCCTTCCTTAAATGTGTATTATTTCCCTTCTGTCAGAAACATGTCATGTTGAATTTGTTGCACCCAAATCCTTGACTTTTGTCTTTTGAAAAGTTGTTCAACATGACAGTCTCTAGAGGGAACAGTGCCTCCTCCTTAGATGTGCCATCTGTCACCCTGGTGCAGTGCTCAACCTACACAATTGCTCATAACAGCCTTGTCACCCTTGCTTTCCTCTCTTCTTATTACTGAATTTCTTGAAATCCTGCAGCTATTTCCAGATAAAAATCTTACTGGTAAGATATAAATAGGTCAGAGGTATTTTCTTTTGGGGGATATTTCAGTTGTTAGGTGTTAGGAAGAAAACTCATTTCTTTTATAAGGTTAGTTCTGAGTTATTTTCAGAGGCTCTCCACCCTTCTTTCTCTATGATTTGTGATAAAATGATATCCATCTACCTTGCTGTTGGTTTCTCTTGTTCTTTGACCATTTGCTTCCATTTTTAAAATATGGAGTCACCTTAGTACAATAGTTCCTTTCTATTCAAAAGCCTCTGACTCAAATCAGACCTTAATGGAATATTCTCAGAGTGATAAATTCCTGCCCAGGGGCTAAAAATTATTGCCACTATTAGAAGAATAGATTTTTATGTTTTCTAGTGTTTGAAGTAGAGAAGGGAACAAATGAATGGTCACCTTATGAAGGACATTTAGTCTTTACACCAAATGCTTTAAAAAATAATTCGTTCTAAGACTGCATGTTATCACAGAAGGACTCAAACCTCACAAAACCATTACTAGTTCTTTTGAATTAAGGGCCCTAACTAAAAGTGAAGGAGCAATCATGTGTGAAAAAAGGATAGTATGTTTAAAAAAATTCCAGACTTGGGCTAATAGCAGTTTGATTACTCTCTCTAGGGAGTAATTCATATTCCTTGGTAGGAAACCACGAGCAAGTCTGGCCATTTGGTTTAGTGAAAATAAACTTAGTTTAATTTATTGACACTTTATACATACCTGCCAAATTTTCTCATGCCTTTTCCCTGACATGTGTCTTGCCTGATGGAGTCACTGTAATGCAGCGTATGTGTTTTTTAAAGAAATTATGTTTTGCTAAGGAATGTATCAAAATTGTTAAACCATGTTGCACCTTGTTCTCATTAGTCTCTGGAATGCTGCTGCCGGAACAGAAAGGGCAGGGGAGACAGAGACGGAGCGAGGTGACTGGGTGTGCTGCGGCCCCGCTCCTCCCACGCCTCCTTTTGGAGAGATGGGGTCTCAACCCTTCCTGGGGCAGTGGTGCCAGGATGTGCCGTTGGAGAGTCCAGGTCCATTGCGGCTCTCTCTGCCTGACAGATAAGAGAAGGGCTCTCTGCCCTGTTGCGGTCTAGCTAGGCTCTCTTCGTGGATGGATGGAGCGTGATTTCCAGTATCTGGGTCTCAGTTAGAACCACGTGTTATAAGGCAGTCTGCCTTGACTGGTAGCAAGAGCAAGCACGCAGAGTCCCCCAGCCTCTGCTGGTCCCTCCTTTCTGTTCTTGAAACCGTTGCCTGCTTCAGGAATCTCTAGCTTGAACTGGAGCGTTAACTTTCTAATGGAGCTTCCTGTTCTCTCTACTCCACCTTTCACGTTGGACCTTGACTGATCTTTTGTTTGTTTATTTTTTTCTGATCTTTGGGCCACTTCTGGGGATACTCAGGGGTTATTCCTGGTTCTGCACTGAGGAATTACCACTAGCAGTGCTCGGGGGAATCATACGGGGTGCCCAGGATCAAACCCAGCTTGGCTGTGTGCACGGAAAGTGCCCTATCCTCTGTACTGTCGCTCTGGCCCCTTGAGTCATCTCCTTCTTCTTCTCCTTCTCCTTCTCCTTCTCCTTCTCCTTCTTCTTCTCCTCCTTCTCCTTCTTCTCCTTCTTCTCCTTCTCCTCCTCCTCCTCCTCCTCCTTCTTCTTCTCGTGTATCTTTATTGAGAAGGAGGAAGATCATGCATATGCAAATGGTTATAATTACCCTTTCTCTAAAAAGCTCTTAAACAATGGGTTTCAATTCTTTTTTCTTTTAATTTATTATCTATTTATTTAAATTTTTATTAGTGAAACACCATGAGGTACAGTTCTGGACTTACAGTTTTTGTGCTTGGGTTTCAGATATACAATGATGGAGTACACATCCCTCCCTCCACCAGTGCCCATTCTCCACCACCTAAGATCCCAGTATCCCTCCTACCCCTCAAACCCCCCATCCCATCTTGCCTCTGCGGCAGGGCATTCCGTTTTGTTCTCTCTCTCCTTTTGGGTGCTGAGGTTTGCAAAAGAGGCATTGCATGGCACTCATGTTCAGTCTATAGTCTACTTTCAGCATGCATTTCCCATCCTGGGAGGATCCTCCCAATACCCTTTACTTGGTTTTGCTTTCTCTGTCTGAGGTACCTTTTCCCCTAGTATGTATGGCTGGCCTTCAAGCCATGGAATGAACCTCCTGGTACTTATCTCAACTATTCATATTTTTTATATGTAGGAGTACTGCTATTTATTCAGTCACTGATTAGCTGATTGAATTGGGCATAAACTCCACTTTACTTTCTTTTTATTTTTTATAATTTTATTTATTGAATCACCGTGAGAGCAGTTATAAAGCTTTTGGGTCTAAGTCTCGGTTATACAATGAAACACCCGTACCTTCACCAGTGCCCATTCTCCACCCCCAACAACCCCAGTATACCCCCATCCTAAACCCTCCCCCTACCTGTGAGGCAGATGATTTCCACCTTACTCTCTCTCTACTTTCATCATATTCAATATTTTGACACCAGACCTACCATTATTATTTGAGATTTTACCCCAACACTCAGATCTGCTGAAAAGGCAACAGTAGACAATTGTTTGTTTTCTATTGCTGGTTATGAATAACATATGATGTCGTGTGGCTGCAGTAGTGGCCACGCAATCTTGAAATTCCAAAATTTTAACACTTAAATCTGGAGGGATTTCTGCCAAAACCTGCTGGGTCCCAAGATTTGCTCCTGAGCCTCTGGGATCATGGCCTTTAAGCAACTTGATCAGGAACCAGGAAGACCGTTCATGGGCAGCCACTCGGGGTCTCTTTGGGACAGGGAGGAAAAGGTCGGCTCCACCCCCCATCCCATGAGGCCCCTCCTGTCTCGTCATTGTCACTGAGGGCCCAAACCTACCTGTCCAGTGCCTCTGGAGGATGGAGGCCACAGAGCCACCTAGGGGGAGCAGGTGGAGGGACAACACCCTTCCCCCCGTGGGGTGGCCCAGTGACAGTAACCTACTGTGGGGTCCAGATGCATTTCTGCCAAAAGCTGATGGGCTTCGAGATTTGTTTCTGAGTCTTTGGGATCATGGTCATTAAGCAGCTTGATCAGGAGCCATAGAGGCCATTCGTGGGCTGTGACGTGGGGTCTTGTTGGGGTGGGGAGGAAAGGGCCGGCTCTACCCCCATCCCGTGAGGCCCCGTGTGTCTCATCACTGTGGGTCCAGGCTGTCCAGTGGCCTCTGGAGGGAACATGCCAAGGCACAAAACCTGTTCCCACCTGGGTTGGCCCAGCGCTGGTAACCCACTGCAGGGACCAGATGCACTTCTGCCAAAAGCTGCTGGGTTTTGAGATTTGTTTCTGAGTCTCTAGGATCATGGTCATTAAGCAGCTTGATCAGGAGATAGAGAGGCTGTTCATGGGTGGTGACTTGGGGGTCTCATTGGGACAAGGAGGAAAGTGCCAGCTCCACCCCCAACCTGTGAGGCCTCACATGTCTGTCACTGAGGGCCCAAACCTGACTGTCCAATGGCCTCTCATGGATGGCAGTCACCGAGCCTCCAAGGGGGAGCAGGCGGAGGGACAGCACCCTTTCCCCCGGGGTGGCCAGGCAACAGTAATCAACTGCTGGGTCCAGACGCATTTCTGTCAAAAGCCGCTGGGTTTCAAGATTTGTTTCTGAGTCTCTGGATCATGGCCATTAAGCAGCTTGATCAGGAGATAGAGAGGCTGTTCGTGGGTGGTGACTCAGGGGGTCTTGTTGGGGTGGGGAGGAAAGGGCTGGCTCCACCCCCATCCTGTGAGGCCCTGCGTGTCTGTCTCTGAGGGCCCAAACCTGACTGTCCAATGGCCTCTGGAAGATGGCGGCCACTGGGCCGCCAGGGGGAACAGGCCAAGGCACGAAACCTATTCTCATCTGGGTTGGCCCAGCGCCCATAACCTACTGCAGGGACTGGATGCATTTCTACCAAAAGCCGCTGGGTTTTGAGATTTGTTTCTGAGTCTCTGGGATCATTGCCATTAAGCAGTTCAATCAGGAACCAGATGAGGCCATGTCTCCAATTATATAGCTGAGCCGGATGTGCTTTGTGGGTGTGTTTCCCACATACTTAACTTTTAGCCGTTTACTTTCTTAGTAAAGTTTGCCCCAAGTTTTCAGGGTCTATCCAAAGGCACAGCAGTAATTTTGGGATATCTCTAAGACTGAAGGCGCCATCAGGCTGTTGATGCACTCGCCTCACAGGTACAGATTGACCTGATGGTGGCACCTTCCCCCCGATCTCAACTATTCTTGGATGTTAGTCTCCTATTTTGTTACTTTATATTCCTCAGATGAATGCAGTCTTTCTGTGTCTGTCCCTCTCTTTCTGTTGAGTCATCTTTTAAACATTCTTGATCTTTTTGCCCCGACTCTGGGAGCTCACCAGGATCTCCCATCACCTATAGCATAAAATGAAAATCTCTTTGCGTATAGTTAAAGGCCCATCAAAGTCTGTCCTCTGCTGCCTCCTTCAGCTAACCTTGCTTCTATCCTTTCTTTTAAGTCCAGGAATACCCTCATTTTCTACAATTTTGTATCTTTGTTCCTGCTTCTAATCCTTAGACATCCTGCTCATGGTCTGTCTGCTTGCCTCTCCTTTGACAGGTGCTGCCTCTTTTTTTTTTTTTTGGATAATATTTTGTATGACAGTGTGCTTGGGATACAGTTTCAGGCTTTGGGATACAATTTCAAAGTAGGTTACCATACCAAAACCACCACCAAAATGCCAATATCCCTCCACTGAAGCCCAACGGAACACCCACTTTCCCCCGCCCCTTCACACACACCTCCACTGTGAACTCCCCTCCCCACCTGCTTCTGAGAGTGATCACAGCCTTACGGTCTGAGTCTGCAAATCTGCTTCATTGCCACACCATCTTTGAAGCCCTCCCTGATTTCCCTTCTTGAATTAAGGGCTTAACATTCTGTGCTCCCACTGAGCTTTAGATAAGTACAACTATCAAAGCAATTAACTAGTTAGTAGCATGATTAGATCTGGCTCCATTCAGGACTCCTGCAGGTTAAGGAGTGTAGTTTGAAATTCACATCTCTGTCAGGTATTGCTGATTTGGTACAGTGAATCTCTTAACGAAGCTCTAAAGGGCAAACGTCTCTAAGTCCAGCAAGTTTATGCAGGGCCACAAATTGGAGAAGTTTGGAGATCAGAGTAGTTCACTGAATACTCAGCCAAGAGCCTGGCCTGCTTCTCTGCTGTTGCTGTTGCTTTTTCTTTTAGGTTGAAGTTACACGTAAAGTCACCTGGAAGGAGATGATGCTCAGGGTCACCCTCACTGCCACAAGTGACTGGAAGTAAGCCAGTGACTAAGGATGGTACAGGAACGTGTGCTTTTGGCTTTCCATTGCGTGGATTTCAATGTGTTTCAGAGACAATCCAGGGGACTTGTTGATGTGTCAGGGCGGAGATTTGGGTTTTTTAGATTCTCTCTCTTACAAAGAGCCTATTGATCACCTAGTAACTCACCTAGTAACATTGTTCTGAAATTCTCTGACATGTTAGCATCAAAATCCATCAAGCTCAATCTTTTCTCCTGTCTTTTTTTCGCGGGGGAGAGGGGGTCACACCCAGTGATGCTCAGGGGTTACTCCTGGCTCTGCACTCAGGCATTACTCCTGGTAGTTCTTGGAGGACCATATGGGATGCCCGAGATTGAACCTGGGTCGGCTGCGTGCAATGCAAATGCCCTGCCTGCTGTACTATCACTTTGGCCCCTTTCCTCAGTCTTCGGGCAATACTTTGTGGTGCTTTGGGGTCACCTCTGGCTGTGCTTGGGGGATCATGTAGAATCAAGGATAAGCTCCCATGTGCAAAGAATGTTCACTAACTTTTTGAACCATCTCCATGAGTTTCAAGCTCCATTTTTTAAATTAGATGTTTTCTTGCCTTGATGTCTCATGGTACAGGGTTTTTATTTCTTGGACAGTTTCTTTTTTCTTTTCTTTTTGGCTACACCCCAGTGGTGCTGAGGGCTTACTCCTGGCTCTGAGCTCAGAGATAATTTTTGGTGGGTTTGGGGGACCATATAGGGTGCTAAGGATTAGACCCGGATCTGCTGCCTGCAAAGCAAGCCCCTTCCCTGCTACACTATCACTCTGGCCCTATTGCTTGGGCAGTTTTATGTTGTAACCTGGGAAAGGTTTACCTGGAGCTGGGTAGAGGGGGGGTGAGGAAGTTCAGGCCACAGAGAGGACATGGGGTGGTAAAGTGTGAGAAGGGGATGCTGTGAGTAGGCCTCCTGGTACATTCAAGAGTCCCCTGGAGTAGGGTGTCTGTGCAGGAATGGAGTTTTCTTCCCTCCCTGAGGATAAGTTCCTGATCACTCTACCTTCTGGAGCATGAATGCCTTTAAGCCTCAAATTTGGCAAAATGTAGAGGAAAAATATAGTTCAGACTTATGCTGAACTGAATTAGAATTCTGGTTCTGACACTTTCTGCAGAGTTCTTGGGCAAGTTGGTAAGTGCGCGCGCGCGCGTGTGTGTGTGTGTGTGTGTGTGTGCATGTGTGCATGTGCATGGCATCTATGCTCCTGATAGGTTGCCTTGCAGATCATGCAGATTCAAAGTGATAGCATTTTAGTAGTGGCAGATATATACCAGGGGCTCAGGAGTTAATTCCTCCCACCTGTGAATATTTGTTCTGACAGTGCATTTAAAAACTACAGAGAATGCAGAAAAGGAAAGTGGATTTTGGTTTTGCATGCTGGCTCAGTTAAATGATGGCTAAAATTACTAGTAGAAACTTGATTTCAGAAAAGGACTCTGGCAAGCATGGAGGGGTAAGGATACTTGAGTTCTAGTCCTGATTTTTCTACCATCCACCCATATGACCTTAGATGAGTCACTTGTTCTTTATTTGCCTCAGTTTCTAGACTCTTTTGAAAACTAGTGCTGACCAACCTTGCTTGCCAGTCAAAGTGACTGTAGATATAGTGTAGAGGTAAAATTCTTGTGAGAATACTTTCTCCAGAGTATTTGTGATAGAGAATGGGAAAGAGTAGCGGCTGTCTTTCCCGTTAACTCTTTTTGCACAAGCAAGATATCTAATTATCATATTCACAAAGAAAGAACCTAGAAGCATGGAAAGTGCTTCTGTTAAAGTGATTTCTCATGTCAGCATATCCATTTCCAGCAGTTCTTAGGAAAAACTTTGAAGTTAGTCTAACACTTTACACCTGCTCTGGTCTCAGGTGTTGGGCTTGCGGCTGATCAGATTTGAATTTCACAAGTCCATGAGTCAATGGGTTCCACAGTGCTTAGATATTGCCCTACCAGGAAAACCACATTTTAAAGGTGAAAATCTCTCAACTATGTTAAAAATGTAGATGGAAAAGACGGGATGCCTAAATGTTAAGTGATGGGTGTTTATGAGAGTCCTGTATGAGTTTATCTTTCATTCCTTATACCTTTCCCGACTTTCCAAATTTTCAATAATGGCTTTAGTTTTGGGAACTAGGAAAAAATATGCAACTTCTGCCGCAAAGCAAGTGCATTTCTTAGTTAATATTAGGAGGGAAAATAAAACTTTAAAAGTTTGTGACTTGCCGTAAACTGAAGAGGACTAGTATATCTGGAAAATCCCAGCAGGCAAGTTTGACCTGGCCAGTGCAGGAGTTTTTTTAAAGGTTTTTTTTTTTTTTGCTTCACATCTGGTGGTGCTTAGGGTTTACTCCTGGCTCCATGCTCAAGATCACTCCTGGCATGCTCGAGGGATCAAACGGGGTTCTGGAGATCAAACCCAGGTCAACCACATGCAAGGCAAGCACCCTGCATGCTGCACCATCTTGTTAGCTTGGGAAAGTTTTCTTGAGCTCTGGTACAAAGTCTCCTCCTCCCTGTCTTCTCTGCTGCTTGGAGCTGGGGGAGTTAGGCACATTCTTCTCCTTTGGGAAGGCCTTTTCATGAGTTGAGTGCTTAGAGAGCACTGTCTATAAACTTCAGTGGGTTTGTAGAATTAATGGGCTACCAACATTGACATTTTCATCTCCTGAGGCTTCTTTTTAAACTCAGATTCCATATGAATCGCCACAGCCACATCCCACTATCCACGAGTGATGCATCCTTGAGTGTACATGTACAAAGGTGCCTCAATTCCTCCTGGTGAGTCTGGAGTTGAAGCCAGAAGGAAAGAAAACCAATTTATGAATGAGCTCATGCATGAGAATGACTCATTATTTCTCAGATTTCAAGCCTCCCTGTTAATGAAATTTTTAATCAAATTCTTTCATCCCAAAGTGTAAACATTTGAGCCAATATGAATAAGTTAAAAAACAAAAAGATAACTTCCCAAGCCAATATACTACTGAGCATTGTATTTCAGACAATGTTTCTCTGATGGGAATTTCTTTCATTCCTCCTACTGCCCATCACTGAATCACAAATGTCTCATATTATAAGTGTTTTTAAGTTTTTATATAGATGTTTAGTCTTTTTAAAAAATATGCCATAGGCAGAAACGCGTCTGGTCCCTGCAGTAGGTTACCGGTGCCAGGCCACCCCAGGTGGGAATAGGTTTTGTGCCTTGGCCTGTTCCTCCTAGCGGCCCAGTGGCTGCCATCCTCCAGAGGCCATTAGACAGTCAGGTTTGGGCCTGTAGTGACAAGACACATGGGGCCTCAAGGGATGGGGGTGGAGCCAGCCCTTTCCTCCCTGTCCCAATGAGACCCTGAGTAGCTGCCCATGAACGGCATCACTGGCTCCTGATCAAGCTGCTTAATGGCCATGATCCCAGAGACTCAGAAACAAATCTCAAAACCTAGCGGCTTTTGGCAGAAATGCATCAGGACCCCACAGTAGGTTACTGTTGCTGGGCCACCCCACGGGAAAAAGGGTGCTGTCCCTCCGCCTCCTCCCCCTAAGGATGCTCGGTGGCTGCCATCTTCCAGAGCTATTGGACAGTCAGGTTTGGCCCTCAGTGATGAGACAGGTGGGGCCTCATGGGATGAGGGTGGAGCTGGCCCTTTCCTCCTCATCCCAGTGTGAGACCCCTAGTCGCCGCCCACGAACGGCCTCTCTGATTCCTCATCAAGCTGTTTAATGGCCATGGTCCAAGAAACTCAGGAACAAATCTCAGAACCCAGCAGGTTTTGGCAGAAATCCCTCCAGATTTAATTGTCAAAATTTTGGAATTTCAAAATTGTGCAAATGGGAGCTCAATTTCTAATTTTTTGAGAATCGTCCATGCTCTTTTCCAAAAGGTCTGAACCAGTCAGCATTTCCACCAGCAGTGAAGGAGAGTCACCTTCTCCCCACATCTGTGCCAACACCAGTTGCTTTTGTTCTTTTGGATGTGGGCCAGTCTCTGTGGTGTGAGATGATATCTCATTGTTGTTTTGATCTGCATCTCCCTGATGATTAGTGATGTAGAGCATTTTCTCTGGACTGCTCACAACATTTAGAGCATTTTCTCATGTGCCTTTTAGCCATTCGCATTTCTTCTTTGAGAAAGTTTTTGTTCATTTCATCACCCCATTTTTTTGATGGAGTTGGATGTTTTCTTTTTGTGGAGTTCAACCAGTGCTTTGTATATCCTTGATATCAACCCCTTATCAGATGGGTATTAGGTGAACATCCTTTCCCATTCTGTGGATTGTCTTTGTATTTTGGTCACTATATTTTTTGCAGTGCAGAAGCTTCTTAGTTGTAGATAGTCCCATTTGTTTATCTCTGTTTCCGCTTGATTGGTCAGAGGAGTATTGTCTATGAAGAATCTGTTGACCTCAATATCGTGGAGGGTTTTGCCGACCTTGTCTTCAATGTATCTTATGGATCTTTGCCTGATGTTGAGGCCTTTAATCTATTTTGCTCTGACTTTTGTGCATGGTGTTAGGTCGAGGTCTAAGCCCATTTTTTTTTGCATGTGGTTGTCCATATATGCCAGCACAATTTGTTAAAGAGGCTTTCCTTGCTCCACTTCACAATTTTTGCTTCCTTACCAAAGATTAGATGTTCAGACATTTAGGGTTTTGTGTAAGGATATTCCACCCTGTCCCATTGGTCTGTGGCCCTGCCTTTGTTCCAGTACCATGCTCTTTTAATTATTACCACTTTGTAGTAGAGTTTGAGGTTGGGGAGGGTAATGCCTCCCCAAGTCTTTTTCCCAAGAATTGCTTAAACTATTTGTGGGCGTTTGTTGTTCCATATGAATTTCAGGAGTGCTTGATCTATTTCTTTGAGGAATTTTATGGGTATCCCCTTAGGAATCGCATTGAATCTGTATAATACTTTGGGGAGTATTGCCATTTTGACAATGATAATTCTTCCTATCCATGATTAGGGGATATGTTTCCATTTCCTCATATCCTTTTATATTTTATGGAGTAGTGTTTTGTAGTTTTCATTGTAGAGGTCCTTTACCTCTTTAGTCAGGCTGATTCCGAGGTACTTGATTATCTGGGGCACGATTGTGAACGGGATTTTTTTTCATGTCACTTTCCTCTGTCTCATTATTTGCATATAGGAAGGCCATGGATTTTTGGGTATTAATTTAATTTAATTTTATTTTATTTTTCGGTCACACCAGCATTGCACAGGTGTTATTCCTGGCTTATGCACTCAGGATTTACTCCTGTCTGTGCTCGGGGGGCCATATGGGATGCTGGTAATCGAACTCGGGTGGGCCGTGTGCAAGGCAAATGCCCTACCCACTGTGCTATCGCTCCAGCCCCCAAATGGGTATTAATTTTATAGCCTGCGACTTTACAAGTCTATTGTTTCTAGGAGTTTCTTGGTAGAGGATTTAGGATTCTCGAGATATAGTATCATATCATCTGCGAATAGTGAGAGCTTGATTTCTTCCTTTTCTCTCTAGATGCCTTTATTGTCTTTTTCTTGTCTAATCGCTATTGCAAGTTATTCCAGTACTATATTGAACAGAAGTGGTGATAGTGGGCATCCTAGTCTTGTCCCTGATCTTAGAGGAAAGGCCCTTCTTTTTTCCCCATTGAGGATAATGCTTGCCATTGGTTTGTCATAGATGGCTTTGACTATCTTGAGGAAAGTTTCTTCAAAATCCATTTTGGTGAGAGTTTTCATCATAAATGGGTGCTGGATCTTGTCAAATGCTTTCTCTGCGTCTATTGATATAATCATATGTTTTTTTAATTTATACTTTTGTTGATATGATGGATTATGTTGATTGATTTCTGAATGTTAAACCATCCTTGCATCCCCAGGATGAATCCCACTTGGTCGTGGTGTATGATCTTTTTGATGAGTTGTTGGATTCTATTTGCTAATACTTTGTTGAGGATCTTTGCATCCATGTTCATCAGGGATATTAGCTTATAGTTTTCTTTGCGGTGTCTCTGTTTGCTTTTGGTATTTGGGAAATATGTGCCTCATAGAATCTGTTGGGAGAGTCCTGTTTTTTCAATTTGGTAGAAAAGCTTGAGGAAAACTGACAACAGTTCTTTAAAAGTTTGGAAGAATTCACACTAGTGAATTCATCTGGGCCTGGGCTTTTGTTTTTGGGAAGACTTTTGATTACAGTATTGGTTTCCTTGATATGAATGGGTCTATTCAGGTATTCCAATCCTGGGAGATTTTAGGAATCTAGGAATTTATTCATTTCTCCTAGGTTCTCTTGTTTCGTGGCATACAGACTCTCAAAGTATTCTCTGATGATCTTTTGAATTTCATTGGTTTCTGTTGTGATATCCCCTTTTTCATTTCTGATTTGGTTTATTAGGGTTCTCTTTCTCTCTTTCTTTGTGAGTCCTGTTTGTGGTTTATCAATCTTGTTTATTTTCTCAAAGAACCTGTTCTTGGTTTCATTGAGCTTTCGGTTTGTTTTTTGTGTTTCCATGTTATTAATTTCTGCTCTAAGTTTTATTTTTTTCCTTTGGCCAAATTTGGGCTCCTTTTGTTGGTCTTTTTCTAAGATATTGAGCTGTGAAGTCAGGTTATCTATGTAGGCCCTTTCTTCCTTCCTTAGGAATGCTTGCAAAGCTATAAATTTGTCTCTTAACACGACTCTATCTGCGTCCCATAGGTTCTGGTAGCTTGTGTCTTCATTCTCATTTGTTTTCAGATATCTTTTGATTTTGTCCTTGACTTCCTTCCTGACCCACTCATTGTTCAACATTGAGTTGTTTAATTTCCAGGTGTTTGATTTGGTTCTCCGTGTCTGTGTGTGATTCGCTTCTATCTTCAGTGCATCGTGGTCTGAAAAGATTGTTGGTACTATTTCTATCTTCCTGATTCTATTGTGTTATGTTTTGTGGCATAGCACGTGGTCTACTTTGGAAAATGTTCTTTGTACACTGGAAAAGAATGTGAATTCTTTCTTTTTGGGGTGTAAATCCATATATAGGTCTATAGGCTCAGTTTTGTTCTTGTTTATCTATCCAGAGGCGATAAGGTGATAATGAAGTCCCCAGCTAATATTGTGTTGCTAGCAATGTCATCCTTAAAATCTGTTAGCAGTTGTTTTAAGTATTTAGCTGGTCCCTCATTAGGTGCTTATACATTTAAGAGTGTGATTTCTTTCTGTTGTACATATCTCTTGATGAATAGAAAATAGCCTTTGCTGTCCCTTCTAATCTTTTTCAACCTGAAATTGATGATGTCAGATACTAGTATGGCCACCCCAGCTTTTCTTAGGGAGCTGTTTGCTTGTAGGGTTGTTTTCCATCCTTTAACTTTGAGTCTGTTCTTGCTCTGACTGTTTAGATGAGTTTCTTGTAGGTAGCAGAATGTTGGGTTCTGTCTCTGAATCCATTTTGCCACTCTGTGTGTCTTAATTGGTGAATTTAGACTGTTGACGTTGAGAGAGATTCTTATTATGGGGTTTTGTGTCATCTTTCTGTAGGGGTGTGTTGTGCTTGTAGGGTTTGTCTTGTCTTATAGTAGCCCCTTTAGCCCTTCTTTTATTTTTTTTAATGAAGAAATTATTTTATTCAAGAACATGTTTCTCTTTTATTTTATTTATTTATTTATTAATTTTTATTAGTGAAACACCATGAGGTACAGTTGTAGATTTACAAATTTTTGTGCTTTAGGTCTGGTTTTGAGTCTATGAAGTTCCTGAGCTATTGTTTATCCACAAAAAAATATACTGTTCCTTCGATTCTGAGTGAGAGTTTAGCTGGATAAAGTATTCTTGGCGAAGCGTTCATTTCATTGAGTTTTTTCACTATATCCCACCATTGCCTTCAGGCTTGGAGGGTTTCCTCTGATAGGTCTGCTTTGAATCTAAGAGGTGCTCCTTTGTATGTGATTTCTTTCTTTGACCTTGCTGCTTTCAGAATTGTGTCTCTATTCATGGCATCCATCATTCTAACTGTGATGTCTTGGAGTGTTTTTGTTAGGGTCTCTTTTAGCTGGCACCCTTGAATCTGAATGGCTGCACTGTCCAGTTCTGGGAATATTTTAGCAATGATTTTTTAACTGTGGCTTTTCATTGGGATTGTTTCCCTGACCTTCTGGTACGAATGTTGTTCCTCTTGGAATCATACCCTAGGAATCTGGTTTGCTCTAGAGCTATTTTGAGGTCTCTTGCCATTGTTTGTTGTTGCCTGTAGTCTTCCTGCAGCTGATCTTCCTGCAGCTCACTGATTCTGTCTTCATCTGTAGCCATTCTACTCTTGAGGGCACACACTGAGTTTTTTTATTTCATCTACCGAATCCTTTATGTGTGTCATTTCTGTGCATAGCTTTCCAATTTCTGCTCTCATTTCTTCCTGTATTTTCTCGATTGTTTCTTTCATGTCCTCCCTTACTTTACTGAATATCTGTCTCACTGTTTCTTTGAGTTCATTGAACATCTTCATTACTTCATAATTGAATTCTTTATCAGAGAGCTGCCTTATGTGAAGAAAACCCATTGAGGCTTCTGGACTCTTTTCATCCTCCTCTCCTTGTGGTGGGGATTTGCATTGTTTCTTCATGTTGTTGTGGTGGTATGGAGACTGAGATGTTACCCGAAGCTGGAAATGGGTAGTTTACCTATGGCCACATGAGCTTCTGACGGCCCCAAATAGGCCACACCCACTTCTTTAGAGGTCACGCCCCCTACGGGTACCTGGTGTGTGTGTATGGGGGGGCAGACCTGGGAGAGGGAGAAAAGCAGGCACAGCATTGGGGACAAACAGGAAGGAGCTCAGGGATGGTGGGTTGTTCAGGGTCCTAGAGCATGCCTTGGGCCTGTGGGGCAGGTGTAGTCCCAGGTTTGAATATTCACTGACCTGGGAGAGGGAGAAAACCAGGTGCAGTGTTGGGGACGAACAGGAAGGGGGGACTATCTTTTTTCTTATGTTTTCATATTGTCCATACAAGAACTTTGAACCAATGTTTGTTGAACATAAAATTAAACAGTTTACATTAAAAATGTTGAAAATGTTTTAATGAGGACTTTAGACTGTATTTAAGATGTACACTTTTTTTCTTATAGCATTCTTTTTTATTAATTAATTAATTTATTTATTGAATCACTGTGGGAAAAATTACAAAGCTTTAAAGTTTAGGTCTCAGTCATGCAAATATAAATCACAATTCCCTTTACCAATACTTATTTTGGTAAAATAACCCCCCTCACCCCCCCATGTCTGTGGGGTAGATGAATTCTAGTTAACACTCTGTCTACTTTGACTAGCTTCATTGTTTTGATAAAAGTTGCACCATTATTATTTAGACTTTACCCCCCCCCCCATCAGACATGCTGAAAAAGCATTGTGAAATGATCTGCTTTCTACAGCTGGGTTCAAGAATTAAATGATGTTGCGCGGTTTTGGATTTCTGCTATTTTATTTATTAACCCTGCAAGTATTTCGACTGAGAGTCAGATAATTAAGAGATTGGTTTCTGTGCTTCTGGGGCCGTGGCCGTGCCGGAGAGCCGCTTGTGGGGGGCAACTGGTGACCTCGGTTGGGCGTGAAGGACGGGCCAGAACATCCCCCGTCCCATGAGGTATCCATCGCACCCCCACCCCCGGCTCAGACCTGCTCTCCACCAGGCTCCCAGCGGCCGCCATCTTTCTTTCCCAAGATGTACACTTTCTTAAAACACTCATTTGTGAAGAAAAATATTTTTTGCTATCCCTTTTTTGTAGAATGTTGTGAAATATTTTTCAGTTATTTAAGATGTTGAAGTTATCACTTTCCTGCCATCACTCCTAAAAAGTGTAACTTTGTGGGGTATGGTGCCACCAGCAGGACAAACTATACCTGTGAGGCAAGAGCATCAGCAGCCTGATGGCGTCTTCAGACTTCCAGATACCCCAAAATTTTTTCCGTGACTTTGGCCTGACCCCAAAAACTTGGGGCAAAATTTACCAAGAAAGTAAACAGCCAAAAGTTAGGTATGTGGGAGACACACCCACAAACCACTTTGGGCTCAGCTATATAATTGGAGGCCTGGCCTCTCTGGTTCCTGATGAACTGTTTAATGGCCATGATCCCAGAGAACCAGAAACAAGTCTCAAAACCCAACAGCTTTTGGCAGAAATGCTTCTGGTCCCTGCAGTAGATTACCAGCGCTGGGCCTCTCCAGGTGGGAATAGGTTTTGTGCCTTGGCCTGTTCCCTCTGGTGTCCCAGTGGCCACCATCCTCCAGAGGCAATTGGAGAATCAGGTTTGGGCCCTCAGTGATGACACACGTGGGGCCTCACGGGATGGGGGTGGAGCTGGCCCTTTCCTCCCCACCCCAATGAGACCCCAAGTCATCACCCATGAACAACATCTCTGGCTCCTGATCAAGCTGCTTAATGGCCATGTTCCAAGAGACTCAGAAACAAATCTCGGAGCCCAGTGGCTTTTGGCAGAAATGCATTTGGACCCCGCAGTAGGTTACTGTAGCCAAGCCACCCCACGGGGGGAAAGGGTGTTGTCCCTCCGCTTGCTCCCTCTAGGCAGCTCCGTGGCTGCCTTCTTCCAGAGGCCACTGACCAGTCAGGTTTGGGCCCTCAGGGATGAAACATGTGGGGCCTCACGGGATGGGGGGTGGAGCTGGCCCTTTCCTCTCTGTCCCAACGAGACCTCAAGTCTCTGCCCATGAATGGCCTTTCTGGCTCCTGATCAAGCTGCTTAACAGCCATGATCCCAGAGACTCAGGAACAAATGTCGGAACCCAGCAGGTTTTGGCTGAAATCCCTCCAGATTTAAGTATTAAAATTTCAGAATTTCAAAATCGTGCGGCCACTGCTTCAGCCACATTATATCTTATGTTATTCATAACCAGCAATAGAAAATAAATTGTCTACTGTTGCCTTTTCAGCAGATCTGAGTGTTGGGGTAAAATCCCAAATAATAATGGTGGGTCAGGTATCAAAATATTGAATGTGATCAAAGTAGAGAGCAATGTGGAAATCATCTGCCTCACAGGTAGGTGAAGGGTGTGGGAGGGGGAGGGGGTATACTGGGTTTTTTGGTGGTGGAGAATGGGCACTAGTGAAGGTACGGGTGTTTCATTGTATGAGCGAGACTTAGACCCAAAAGCTTTGTAACTGCTCTCACGGTGATTCAATAAATACAATTATAAAAAATGAGAAAAAAAGTAAGGTGGAGTTCATGCACAATTCAATCAGCTAATCAGTGGCTGAATAAATAGCAGTACTTCTACATAAAAAAAAGTGTAACTTTGATTTTATAGGACATTGAGAGCAAGAATTTTGTTCAAATTTTCTTAGCTCAACATCAGGGTTAAATCTTGACTCTTGAATAAATTATTTAACCGCTATTATAGAACTTCAGATTTGCCACCTGCAACATAATATTAATATCTGCCTGTGCTGTTGTGCAGACTGAAGGATAATGGCTGGAAGAACAATGCCTGATACATGATAGGCATGCCAAATGTGTAATAATGAAATGAAGGGCATCTTTTTTTAAAAAAATCTTTTTAAGTTACACCTGGAAATGCTCAGGAGTTGCTCCTGGCTCTGATTTCAAGAATTATCCTGGGCCATATAGAATACTGAGGATCGAACCAGCGTCAGCCGTGTGTAAGGCAAATGCCTTATGAACTTTGCTCTTATTCTGTCCTTAAAGTGCATCTTTAAATACAGATGCATACTGAAAAACAACTATGTATTTAAAAAACTTTGTATGGTGACTTTTATTAAACTGTGAGGTTGTTATGAATCAACAAAGGAAGTGAAAGATTTATAAATTTAAGTAGCAAGTTATGATCGAAAGAAATACAAAAAGATTCCATGAGATGGAAAGATATTCTATGTTCCTGGATTCAAAGAATTAATAATATAAAAATAAGGATCTTACCAGCTCATTATACAGAGTCAGTGCAATCATTAAAATTTCAATTAAACTCTTCAAGGACCTGGAGCAAATGCTATTGAAATTTATATAAAGTTACAAAATTTTCCTAATAGTCAAAGAAATTCTAAGAAAAAAGATGGGAAGTATCACATTTCCTGACTTTAATTAATTTTTATTTAAATTTTGTTTGCTTTGGGGCTACCCCCTGTGATGCTAAAATCTTATTCCTAGCTCTGTGCTTAGGAATCACTCCTGAAGGTGCTTGGGACCATATGTCATGCTGGGGATTGAAACAGGGTTGGCCATCTAGAAGGGAAGTGACTTAACCCTTGTTTTCTTTTTCTCTTTGAACCACCTGACTTTAAATTATACTATACAGACATAGTACCCAAAGCTGTGTTCCTAGTGGTCTCCTACACCAATGGAATAGAATAGAGAACAGGACAAACACTCAGCTATAGGGATAGTTAAATTTATGACAAAGGAGTTTAGTATGTGAGATGGAGCAAAAAAAATCCCTCTCCAATAAATTGTGTTGGGAAAACTGGATGTCCATATTAACTGGAGCTGTATCTCACACCACTCACAACACTTAATTCAGATTGAATTAAAAAAATCCTAAATATTAGACAAAAATTTAAAATGTGTCCTGGATACTTTAAAATATAGTAAGAGTGGTATTGCTGGGTCAAATGGGAGCTCAATTTCTAATTTTTTGAGAATCGTCCATACTGCTTTTCAAAAAGGCTGAACCAGTCCACATTCCCACCAGCAGTGAAGGAGTGTCCCTTTCTCGCCACATCCGCCCAGCATCGGTTGCTTTTGTTCTTTTGAATGTGGGCTAGTCTCTGTGGTGTGAAATGATATCTCATTGTGGTTTTGATCTGCATCTCCCTGATGATTAATGATGTGGAGCATTTTCTTATGTGCCTTTTAGCCATTCACATTTCTTCTTTGAGAAAGTTTCTGTTCATTTCATCGCCCCATTTTTTGATGGGGTTGGATGTTTTCTTCTTGTGGAGTTGAACCAGTACTTTGTATATCCTTGATATCAACCCCTTGTTGGATGTGTATTCGGTGAATATCCTTTCCCATTCTATAGACTATCTTTGTATTTTGGTCACTGTTTCTTTTGAGGTGCAGAAGCTTCTTAGTTTAAGATAGTCCCATTTGTCTATCTCTGTTTTCACTTGCTTGGCCAGTGGTGTGACATCTTTGAAGATACCATTAGCCACAATGTCATGGAGGGTTTTGCCAACTTTTCCTTCAATGTACCTTATGAATTCCAGTCTGATGTTGAGGACTTTAATCTACTTTGATCTTACTTTTGTACATGGTGTTAGGCAGAGATCTGAGCTCACTTTTTTGCATGTAGCTGTCCAGTTTTACCAGCACAATTTGTTAAAAAGGCTTTCCTTGCTCCACTTCACTTTTCTTGCTCCCTTATCAAAGATTAGATGATCATATGCTTGGGGGAGATGTCAGTATATTCAACTCTGTTCCATTGGTCTACAGCTCTGCCTTTATTCCAGTACCATGCTGTTTTAATTATTACTGCTTTGTAATAGAGTTTGAAGTTAGGGAGGTTGATTCCTCCCATTTTCTTTTTCCCAAGAATATTCCAGAGAGGCAAAAAAGTATAGTCGAAGTGACATCTGCACTTGTTTGTTCATTGCAGCACTCTTTACAATAGCCAGAATCTGGAAAAAGCCTGAGTGCCTGAGAACAGAAGACTGGTTAAAGAAACTTTGGTACATTTACACAATGGAGTACTATGTAGCTGTTAGAAAAGATGAAGTCATGAAATTTATATACAAGTGGTACTACATGGAAAGTATCATGTTAAGCGAAATGAGTCAGAAAGAGAGGGATAGATATAGAAAGATTGCATTCATCTGGGAAGCACAAAGTAACAAAACAGAAGACTGACACCCAAGAATGGCCGAGATTAGTACCAGGAATTTTGCTCCATGGCTTGGAGGCCAGCTACACATGCTAGGGGAAAAGGGAGCTCAGATAGAGAAGGGAGCATCAAATAAAGTGTGTTGGGAAGATCCTCCCAGGATGGGAGAAGCATGCTGAAAGTAGACTATAGACCAAACATGATTGCCACTCATTGCCTCTTTTGCAAACCACAATACCCAAAAGGAGAGAGATAATAAAAGGGTATGCCCTGCCACAGAGGCAGGGTGGGTGGGAGGGATACTGGGATCCGTGGTGGTGGGAAATGGACACTGGTGGAGGTATGGGTATTTGATCATTGTATAATTGAAACCCAAGCACAAAATTTGTAAGTCTACAACTCTACCCCATGGTGTCTCTCTAATAAAAAAATTAAAAAATATAGTAAGAGTTTTAGATTTTTCTGTAAGGGAATTGTATATATCTTTGCGCACATACACATTCTCTCTCACACAACCCCCTAAAATTCATTTGAGGCTCCTAAATCATGAACATTTATTTAGCAATTAAAATTTAGTGGAAGAGCTTAATATGGACATCTGAGATGCAAAAACATTTGGCTGAAGCTTGTATTCTACCCCTTAGCAGCTATGTATCTTGGTGACTGAAGAGAGAGTCTTGGATAACACAACCTTATGAAGTCTCATATGCTTCATGTGAATGAGGATAATAGCTGCAGGATGAAATAAGTTAACAAGCAAAACACTTAGCATTATGCCTGATTTGAGACAAATGATCAAGAAATGCTAATTCCTAATTGGTATTAATTATCCTGCTCTAAGGGAGCCATTAAAGTGTAGCAAGGCATTAATTTCTGTTAGTATCTAGCAAGAAAGTAGGAGCAAAAACATTCAGTTGAAGTCTTGTATAAAAAGGAACTGTGAAAAACAATGTGACAGCATTTTCTGTCTGTAGACAACAAATTTTGGTAACATTCTTATGCCTGTTTATAAACGAAGACAGTCAAAGAGTCTAACAAAATCAAAGAGACTTGTTAGGGGTTTTGGTGGTAGATAGTCTCTGAAGATGGTTTTATTGGAGGAAATAAATCTCTTTCCATCACTGTTAAGCACTAAGAGTTATAAACCATTAGAAATAAGGAAGAAAAGGAAAAATAAGATGATGATTAAAAATGATGCACTATTGAAGGGTTAGCATGTGCCAAACCTATGCTAAGGACTTCACATTTGTCTTGGTTTGTTCTGTCAGATGAAGCTTGATCACTTAGAACAGAAATACACAAGATAAGGACTTGACCTGTGTGTAGTTGCTGGTCATTAGGGTGTGTGTGTGTGTGTGAGTGTGTTTGTGTGTGCGTTCACACACATGCATATGTAGTGTGCTGTGTGTGAGAGAGGAAGAGAGAACATATGTATGTAGGCTAGAAAAAATAGCTTCTTATCAGTTTTCACTTACTTGACTGCTTTCTGAGCCATAAGTTTTAACATTTTGGAATGTGCCTATTGAAAAACCAAGGTTTATCATGCAGAGTGTAAGATTACAACCGCAAGATTCAGAAAAAGGGTTTCAAAGCTTGGGGGAGAGTTACAATTAACCTCGTAAAGAGTGCAGATGAAAGTCTTTCCTATAGTTACAATCAAAGACACTTTAGGCTATTCTTTCCCCAGAGGAATAGTTGCTTTTTATGGCATGTTTTAAAGTTTTATTTCAAAAACAGCATCTTAAAGCAAAATGTTGCATGCTCCCCAGGCCTTCTCTTACAATGTGTTTTTGGTTTTCTCAATTGTATTACCAAGTTTCTGGACCTGACATGAGTTGCTACCCTCACTAGCACTACACTCAGAAGGATTTAGCATTTCTTTCCTTTATGCTCAAGGCAAGGATTCTTGTCCAAACCTCCGTGCTATTTTCTTCCAAGATGGGAGTTCAGACTCCACATTAGTATGGTAGAAGAGATCACCTTCATTTTTCAGTCTTCTTATTTTCTAGTCCAGTAAACTGAGGTTAACAGGATGCAACCCAGATCTGTCCAGTACTCTATATACCTAGCTCACAACTGCTCCACAAATTCAAGTCAGGTTTTTGTGGTGTGTGTGTGTGTGTCTGGGGGAGAAGGGAGGCGGGGGGGGGTATGGGGGAGGTTCTGGATCAGAATATTTCCTAATTGAGTCTTCAGTCTGTCCACATACCCTGGTATATCTATGTGTGTGCTTTAAAAAAGTACTTGAAGATAAGACTTTTCATTAGATGTGGAAACTGTGGCTAATTGCCTTTGAATAATAATCTTTCACTGAGCATCTGAATAGTTTGGGGAATGGCTCAAAAAGTCTGAGAGCATCGAAGTGTTGCAGTTTCTCTGTGTTTAGTCTGCAGTTGTGTTTGCACAGCCTGTCAAGGTGACATGTATTCACATATGTATTCATGTCTCCTTTGGTCTGCTTGCTTTACTCCTCAATCAGTCTCACTGTCCCCAAGCACAAATCTCAGCTTGCCAGGGACCCGAGTTTCATTGTTTGAAGAGCACTTTGCACATTATTTTCTGACACAGTATGCCTTCTGGCAATGACTAGGCAAAAGCTTGGAGCTGAACCTCATTCTGCTTTTGTTTGGATGTGCACCTCTCAGCTGTGCAATGCACGGCACTACCAAGGTGGCCTTCCTGCTGGTCATGATGTGTGTTGTCTGCTTTATCCATATTCTGGCTGAGCTTTCTGAGACTCAGAGCCAGTCTTAGCAGCCACCTGCTACAAACTCTGGAGGCCCCGCTTTGTAGAGCAGCGAAGGCAATGAGTCTTTTTGGGGCTGCCAATTCCAGTTGATTGGTAGTGGCTGCCTGAAGTGTAAACTGTTTGAAGTGTGATAAAGTGCTTTGACTTGTAATGTCTGACGTGAGGGGAGAGGAAGCGTGGCAGATGTGCCTCATCATCTCCAGCCGAGAAAAGATTTCTTCCTGATCTGCTTTTTTTGCCTATCTGTTGAGAATAATTTACCACCGCCACTCCTTTCTCATCTTTTCCATGTATGCTTCCCTTGCTGTCAAGCCAACAGAGTTTTGCAATTGTCCTGGCCAGTTTTTACCTGAAATTCCTTGTGGTATATTTCTCCATTAGCTCCTCATCTTCAACACCCAATTCAAGTGTTACTGTCTTTGGACCCTCCTCATTTTTCTTGCCTGTTCTCTTGGCTAGTGGTCCATGGGCCCATGCTAATTCACAGGTAAAGAAAGATTGAAGCATGCTAACCTAGACCCCATAAAATCTTTTTCTAGTTCTCTTTACATTCTCTGTGCATGTACATATATGTATATACAGATATAGATATAGTACTAACACTAGATTATAATTATTTATTCACATATCTGCTCTTCTACTAGACTCCTTGCTGGGAGAATCACACACACTCAAACCCCTGAAACATCTCAAACAAACAAGGTCTGTTCTGAAAATGCAGTGAAATAGAAAGACGGTAGGGGCTTTTGAAACTGGCTTTCTGGTTTGAATCCTGCTCTTTCTGGAGGAAGTGTTACTTCTCTGACTCTAAAGCTATTCCTACTTTAAATTTATATGATGCTTATACCAGGTAGTTGAGTGGCTTAGAAGTAGTAAATTAAAAAAAGCTTAACACATAGGAATTAGTTCTAATGATAACTATTAATATTTTTTATATTTTTGTTAGACTAGTTCTGTGAGGTGCCTTAGAAATTAACTTTCAAGAGTTGCAGCTGATCCTGAATTCATTTATTTAAAGTTATAGGACAAATAAATGACTAAATTAGTGTCTAAACTCTGTTAAGTTGTGACTTCTGGACTGTTGACATTCCTTAATATGTATATTTACAAATAGTAGAAATCTTAGAATTACAGTGCATTATGAAAAAGAGTAAGAATTCTGTATTCTTTCATCTTAAGCAGTTTTTTCAATTAATAATTTACCTTAATATTTGGTGCTTTTTTTTCCCTCTCTGTACAATCATATGGACACAATGCACATCTTTTTCTAACAGAATGACCCATCCAACCCCAAAAGTCATACTCAAAAACAAGACCCTCTTCTCCTGTGTTATTTTCACATAGTCATCCTAATCAGGAGATCAGTAGTGATATAATATTCACCATGTAATGCACAGAGTATATTCAGATTTCTCCAAATGTTCTTCCCCTCTCTGCTCCAGGGTTGCTTCTAGGAATATTAATACATTTAGTTACCACCATTTAGTTACCACATCTCATGAATCTCCTAAAACCTGAAATTGGTCCTCAGTCTTATCCCAATGTCTCCTGTCCATTGAAAGTTTTTCATTCTCTAGGAGGGCTATCCCCATAACTCTAATCCCTCTGATGATTAGAATTATATGCTCTTGAGTTACATGCATTGTTGGAAGGAAACCACAGCAATGATGCTGAGTTCTTTTTGTGAATCACATCGAAAGATACAGGATGAAGACTTAACCTGATCACTGAGATGTTAGCCTTGATCATATGAGGTCTGACAGCTGTGTCTACTATCAAGTCACCATTGCCACCTTTCTATTTCATAACTATGGAAAAATATTTTATTATTCTGTCACTATCCTGTTCCTCAGAAAAACATTACCCATTGTCAAATTTTATCTGTGCTTCCCATCACAATCACGATTACAATCATCCTGTTGTTCCTCGATTTCCTCGAGCAGACACTAGTAATGTCTCCTTCTTCCTAGCCCTGAGATTTTAAAAGAGCCATTTCAATGCTCTTTCAGGATTAGGAGAATGAGACCCATCATTGTTACTGGTATTTGGCATATTGAGTACGACACGGGAAGTTTGCCAGACTCTGCCATGCGGGCAGGATACTTTTGGTAGCCTGCCAGGTTCTCCAAAGGAAAAATAAGAAAATAAGATGTCGTGCAGCCATGAATGTGTCCGCACGCTTTCGGGAGCTGGGTTTTATAATCTCTGCATCTTGGCCGTCAATGGGACCAACCTGGCACTGGCGGCAGCTGGTGGGTGTGACGCCTACCTACTGGAAGATGGGGGGTCTGGGTGGAGAAGGCCCAGTCCCAATCCGAGTAGGCTTGGAGACCTCAGCCCCGGGACCTGCGTGCCTGGGTTCCTCTGCCAGTTCTTTCATGCATGAGGCCCGTTCGGACATGTGGAGAGTGGTCCCAGCATGGCTGTGGCTGACTCCGGAGGTCCTCAGCTGCTGGGGCTCTGCTTGGACCGGGTGGGGGTGGGGAGAGAAACTCAACCCTCCACCCTCCAAGGGGCCCCGGTGAGGACAGCCAGGCGCGGGGGCAGGAGACTCCCATCACAATAGTTGCTGAATATTGATACTCTCTGTCCCCTAATTCTTGTATATTTATTACCTGACTTTTTAGCACAAGAGCATTCCCTTCTTCATTTATGGTTGTATTTTACTATATATTCATAGTTTTGTTTTACTCAATGGATAAGTTCCTTCAACTATCATTCTTTAAACTCACATATTGCCTTTTCATATTTGAGCTTCTTCAGATTGTTCTTCTGCTTCTTCGTATATGTTCATATTATTTCCTGAAGTTCTGACACAAGATATTCCAGGTTTGGTTTGAACTCCAGTGGGGAGGCCATTTGCTTTGTTTGCAACTGATGCCGTTCAATTCCCCCAATCCATATGGTGCCCCCAGTTTTGCCAGAAGTGATACTTCCTTATTTGTTTTGTGTAACCAATCTTCCTAACAATTCTAGCTGCCTTTTTCTTTTTTTCTACTTGCCATCTCTTAATCTCCAAGCTATCACTGTCTGCTTTCTTTGCTTTCAGTAAGGAGGTTTAACAGTAATATCTTCACAAGGCATTACTGCCCTCTCCCTACTTCTCTCTGCACATTCTTTTAGTTCTGACCACCAAAGTCAATAAATTTGAGATAAGAATAGATGAATGCTTTCAGAAGTAGGAGGTACGTGCTTTTTCTTTCACCTTGACACTCAGTATGATACATGGCATGTAATAGCTTAGTGATACTATATGAATGAATGAATAAATGGACAAACAGACAAATGAGTAGATGTGTAAGATTATTGGGAATTATTTGTGAGCTTTCTGTTGGGATCATCAAAGGATCACAGTAGAAATAAGAGAAAAAGTACTTTCTCTACATGGGAGTATTTCTCTCTCTTTCTCTTTACACCCTTGCAAGAAACTAAAAAAAGGAAAATTTATGGAGGAAATAGACCAGATTTGAGGTGAATGGAATAAGATGCTGGTCTGGGATTGCATTATTATTATTATTATTATTATTATTATTATTATTAGTGATGCTCAGGGATTTTTCCTGGCTTTGAACTTAGAAATTACTCCTGGTGGTGCTTGGGGATCATATGAGATACCAGGAATCCAACACAGGTTGGTGGCATGCAAGGCAGATGCTCTATCCACTATACAATTGCTCTGGCCCCAAGTCTGGAGTTGTTTGACAGATGAGGCAGCCAGCTTGTCTTCATGTCCAGTATAGCACCAACTATTTAAAGAGTCTTTAACTAGGAGCTATGAAGATGGGGTTTAATGCAAGCGATGGCCAGAACTTTCTTCATTTTGCTTGAGATTCATAGGTGTGCATTACAGCAAACACAAATAGAGAGTAAACAGTTCCAGTACACTTATGTATTTTCTGAAGTTCCATTTGGCCTGTAGAATACCATGACATTTTTCTCCTCAGCTATGATGTATACAACTTTATGGCAACTATGTTGATTTCTAGTTTTGAGGTGCTAGTGCTTTAGAATAAGTGATTTCTCTCTAATAGCATGCAGCTGTAAATAATTGTACATCCATGGTTAGGAGCCTGCCTCATGAGCTGGGGAAGAAGGCAGCTGGGATAGAGAAGGGATCAGTAAGTCAATGATGATTGGAGGGATAGCTTGGAAGGGGAGATGTGTGCTGAAAGTAGATGAAGAACCAAACATGATGGCCTCTCACTATCTGTATTGCAAACTATAATACCCATAAGTAGAGAGAGAATAAGAGGAAAATTGTATGCCATAGAGGCAGGGCTGTGGGGTGGAGTGGGCAAAGGGATATTGGGGACATTGGTGGTGGAAAATGTGCACTGGTGGAAGGACAGATGTTTGATCATTGTATGACTGAAACTCAAACATGAAAGTTTTGTAACTGTAGCTCATGGTGATCCAATTAAAAAGAAAAAGAGAAAAAAATGAAAAAAAAATGTACATCATATTTTATGACTAGTTGCAACCCATTGTCCCCCCATTTGGTTCAGCCTTGGACACAATGCTTATTCCTATGGAATATATTTATAATGAAATCATTGTAGACAGAGCCATTAAAAAAAAGGCTACATACTCCATGGTGCCATTCCATAGAAATGATGAACTTTTAATAAATATTTTAAAAATTATTTTGAGGCAGATTCTCTTGGTAGATGCTCTCCAAACTTCATATTTTGCCTGGTTTCTTCAGTGGTTTCTTCAGGCTGGAGCGATAGCACAGCGGTAGGGCATTCGCCTTACAAGTGGCCAACATGGATGACCCAAGTTCGATTCCTCCGCCCCTCTCGGAGAGCCCGACAAGCTACCGAGAGTATTTGATATGCCAAACACAGTAACAACAAAGTCTCCAATGGAGACGTTACTGGGCCCGCTCGAGCAAATCGACGATCAACGGGAGGGCCTTTACCTTTTTTTACCTTTTTTGTTCAGTGTGATCAAAGAAGTCAAGTTCTGGATTTCTCTGACCTGCTTGCAGCTGGGGTGTCTTTTAGGCCTGCCAGCAATCCTCAAGAGGCGGGCTTCTGGGAGAAGTGTGCTGGTTCCAATTGTCCAGTCCTGGAAGTAGCACTCCTCAGTAACAGAGGCTGCTCACCTTTCTATGTCTCAGTGTCCTCTAGGTAGGAAATGTTCATCAGGATTCGGTGGGGTCTAAGAATAGTTTAGATGCAAAGAAGAGAACAGAAGGGCAGGAGAAGAGGCGGAGAGGATAGAATAAATAGAATTTGGAAGAGACTGGGAGCGGTCTGCCGTTGATACCTAAGGCTTCTCAGAGGCCTACAGATAAGAGAATTGAAGCCCTGCTCTTTCCATTCTGGAGGAGCCCTGTTTACACTTAAGTGTGTGTGTGTGTGTGTGTGTGTGTGTGTGTGTGTGTGTGATTGCATGTGCGTGTCTCCTCTGTGTCTCTACGTTTCTTCTCCCTTTTAATTGTGTTTGTTTTTTGAATGATACTTAGAGCAGTAGGGGAGGCTGGTGACTAAGTGTTGAAACTACCCCTCCCTACCGCCACAGGGTGGCAAACCTGTATAGCAGAAAAATGTGCACTGAAGGGGGTGAGGGGGTGAGCTATCTCCCTGGTCCCTTCTCTAAATTTCTTTTAATAAAACTCTTTTGCATCACACTAGAAAAAGAATTCAGACCTATTCTCACCTCCATGCCCTTGAGGGCCCACGCTGCTCATCTGGTTCCTTGCCCACCTTCTGCAGCCCAGGTTCTCTGATGCATGACTCACAGCTGAGGTGTTTAGTCTTTTGTATGCCCTTTGGTCTGCAAATCGGTTATTGTGAACATTAAGTAAAGTTCTTAATTTTATGAACTGTACCTGGTACAGCATAGTCAGTGCTCAATAAATGTCACACAAACTATTTGCCTTATGAACAAAAGACCAAATCCCCAATGCATACCTTGCTTTTGCTTACTTATTTACTTATTGGTCCTTGGACTACTACTGGCAGTGCTCAGGGATCACTCCTGGCAGGGCTCTGGGGACTATTTGCATTGCCAGGGATGCGGTTGAAGTCAGCAGTGTGCAAGGCAAGCACCTTTTCCTTGCATTTTTCTGGCCACAAGATTTTTATTTTTGGTGACTCATTTTTTTTTGCAAGGAAGGGGCTATCTTCTACCAGACATCAAGAAAGGAATTAACACCCATAATGTGAGTATATCTGCCTGTTCTCTCTTAACACCTCTTCATTCCCCACAACTTTGCCAGCATCTGGGAGGTCTGGTAAGAAATGCTCTTTAAATCCTCTGCATTCTTCCAGAAACCCAAGGGGTTTAACAAGTTCAGATTTTTGCTAAAACACATAAACCCCCCAAAATCATAATTTCTGTAATATGGTTCTTTATGCTGGAAAACTTTGCATGTTTGTCAAGTAACAAAGCAAAACGAGTATCTTTTGTTATTAGCAGTCAATGCAATGAGGATATTGGTCAGGGATAAGAGTCATTCATCTTTAATACTTTATAAAGTCTTTTTATTGAATGAATGGGTTTTACATTATCAATATAAAGTTTCTATCAGCGAAACTTAATTTCCAGAGACAAGGCTATATTGAAAATGTCTTTGGAAAGAGGTCGTCTACATTTTTCTCCTTCAAGTTAAACATCTGAAGAGAAATAGAGGAAAATCATTAATGAAATCAGAGACTACTTTGGACATGTTGAATTATGAACACACAGCACAGTGTAGTAATTTTATTCCAGTTGTTCAGCTGTGGTAATAATTAAACTTAAAATCCTCCTGCTTTTGGGCGGAGAGGGCCGGGGTGTCTTATTACAGTGACTTCAGTCCCTAAGAATCAAATTCCTGCTTAAAAATATTTATGTTACACAAAGGAATAAGGTTAGTGCTATAAGGCTATTTTTCTAAAATCATTCCACTCATTTAAAAAATTATTTTTCTTCACTTTAATGACATTATAAAAGATTTGGCTTAACATTTGAAAAGCTCCTTTGAGGAAGAGAAAATATGTACATTAGCATCAGTAAATCTTTTTGGCTGGGGAAATTATAATGGTTGTTGAAATTTTGGTATCAGTTGAAGTTCCAAAGATTTCAAGAATGGATGCAAGCAGCCTTGGGGGTGGGGTGGGGTTGTGTGTGATTCTGTTTGTGATGGTTAGGGTGGTGGCTTATGAGAGTAAAGGAGAGAATCTTTGCTGCTTGTATTAGTGGTGTTGACTCTTCGAGTCAGACTTTTCTGTCATAGTTGTGTTGTCATTTGCTGATGTGAAGAGCAAAGGTGTTCCTTTCTGTGGCTGGTAGGTGAGAGACGGGTGAGGAGGTAGAATAGATCAGGCTGGGATAGAAAGAGCTGATGGGTGCTTGCTAATAGGGAAAGCCTTCAGGAGAATTGAGAGGGGTTTTGGGCATTGAGAATCAGATCTGGAGACTAAGATGCCTTAGCACCAACTTTTGGGACTGAAGGCAGTGGAGCCTGGTAATTCATAGTAATTCACAAAGCACTTGTCAGCTTGTGCACTTTATTTCCTGTAGAATGCAAAAATTTGACTACGCTGCAGAGTTGAGATGTTGGGACATAAGGATGTTTTTCTGAAGGAGATGAAGTACAGCTGTGCCTTGAGTTTTTGTTCATTGTACTTTTGCTCCCTAATTTTTGGCCCCTGTACTTTTTTCGCCTGCTGAAACTCCATGGCTATTGTGGCTGTGCATGGGAGTGTGTTAGGTTAGGGTGTGTGTATTACTTGATAACTAATGTTTTATAGATCCTAAACTTCCAGTTCACTTCCCCAAACTTAGTGTCTTTAGTCAACTGCTGCTTGGGATGATCTGACTTCAAAGATGATAGCTCAGAGTAATCCTATCCCTGATCATCACCCCCCCAGGAAAGGGATGTGAAAAGCCTGTTTCCTTGCTCATTAGAAAAATGATATGGCAGCCTATATGATGTGAAACAACATGAAACAAATGAATAAATGTTAAATGATTGACATCATCAGTTAGTTGATGAAGATTCACATGGTATGCAGTGTAAATAATTATCTTTTTTACCTTAATTAATTAGATAAGACATTAAGTCAAACATCTGGAATTTTACGTGTGGTGGCCTTCATCCTGTTTTTCTCCTGTCTTAAGTAAGATCCATGCTCATTGAGTCCCACCTACTCGAACCAAGTCAAAGGCTTTTTGCAACCTAAATCCGATCTGTGATTTTGGGAAGAAAAACATATCTTCTATTCAGAGTGATCAACTTGCATTTTCCCCCAAAGAAACTTTGATATGATGAAAAGAGCATCTCCTGAGTAGTAAGCAGTCCTGGCATTCGTCCTGGTTCTTTCCACTGGTCTTTCTGTGAGATGGAGCAACTCTTGAACCCCCTTACCTCGCTTCCTCATTGGGAGATTGGTGTGTGGGGTAATAATTTCTGCTCTGTTTAGCTCTTAGCATTGCAAGAGTATGGTAAGGCCACGTGGTAAAGTTCTGTAAATTGTATCGATTTACAAATTTTTCATCTGGTCATTAAAAAGATTTGATTTAAGCGTGTAGGTGTACAGGCATTGTGCTTAACTGATTATATAATCATCAGAATATCCCTGCCAGCCCTCCTAAGAAAACTAGTCTGGGCAACAAATGAGCATTTTTTGATATTATGGAATAAATACTGGGGTAGAAATAATCACAAAGTGTAATGCAAGCAGCCCAACTGTGGGGAGAGGGTTAAGGACAGTTACTGTTTTTAAGATAGGGATTAAAGAGGCTTGGGTTGTTTTTTTGCATTGCCTGGAAGAGAGCCTTATGAAGATTTGTTTAGCACAGCTGTCAAGTTTCATCCAAAATTCACAAGGTACTTACCAGATTTCTTGAGAGTAAAACTCCAGTTAGGCATGCAAGCTTGCTGCTTTTTGGCTGGAGGACACTAAAAGGCCATGTGGGAACAAGCCCAGTGCAGCTGATACAAACTTCAGAGTGTGAGAAGGGAAGCTTCCTCTGGTTGTTGGCTCTGCACTTATCATCAGCTTAAATCAAGATCCTGTTTTGTCCCAGGTGGTTGGACTAAAGCCGCATTAGCCTGGGGGGAACTCTTGCTTAAGCAGATACATGCCTGTTTCTTGTAGTCTCTACTACTTAGGGATTTGTTTGAATATTTCTTTAATTAAAAAATTTTTAACCTGCAAAGAGAGAAACTCGAATGATAATTTACCATTTCCCATGTTCTTATCTCCCACATCTGTAAGACGATCAAGATCTTGCCATGTTGGGCTCATCAGTCAATTCCTGTCATCTTGTCATTTCTTCTCTACAGCTTTTCTTTAAGTTTCTCACACCCCCTCGCCCCCCAAGTCCTGTAAAAATGGGGAGCACATACATCATAAGGATGAACCTTTGGATTTGATACCTAGCATCAAAATATAGGCATTTTCTTGCTTATAGACCTCATAACCATAATGCCACAATCACATAATGTTTTTTTCTCAGTTATGTAATTTTAATAGCACTGATAAACACTAGCTAACGACATTTGTATGAGACCTATATTCTAAATTAAATACCAAATTAACCCTGATTTGATTTGAATTCACATAATGTTTTAAATACATTTTTGCCCTCCTTTACATTTTATTTTGCAGTATTTCAAGTGTACAACAAAATTAATAGAATATTAGCAAGCAGCTATTTATCCTATCTTGATTCTATCATTAATACTGGCATATGTCTTCAAATCTTCATCTCACATCATACATCCACCAATTCAACTAAAAGATACATTTCAAAGTAAATCACAGCGAGTAGTCAAAGTCTTCCCTAGATAATTTAGCATTAATAAAGGTAATTTATCATTACCTTTAATTCAATATTGACTTTCTCTTTTTTGAGTGACATTATTATGAAATGCACAAATATTGCTGTGATGCTATTATGATATATTCATAGCCCTGTATAATTCAATTCTGTTTGAGATATAGAACATTAGCACCATCTTAGAAAGTTGCCATGTACTCCTCCCAATAAATTTTTTTCTTGCCCAGTGGTCACCAGTGATATGATTGCTAACCACTACTAGTTTTTCTCTTTTGGGATTTATTTAAATGAACTTAAAAGTATGCACTCTTAGATCTTCTTTTTAAAACCTTATTGAAACACCATGCTTTGCAAAGTTGTTCATAATACAATTATTACGGGCATTCAGTGTTCCAGCCTCAATCTCACCACCAGAGTGACCTTCTCTCTACCATTGTCCTGTTTTCCCAATCACCCCCAAAATTGTCCCGTTAGCAGGCACAAAATAATTTATTTTATATTGCTTGTTAAAGAGCTAGTGCACTAGAAAATTCTTCAGTAAAAAAAAAAATTGTGAACATGGTTATATATCATCATGGGATCACTGAGTTCTTTTTTTTTTTTCCCTTTATTTTATTTTATTTTTTTAAAGTTGTAGATTTACAATTTTTTGTGCTTTGGTTTCAATTATACAATGATCAGATACCCATCCCTCCACCAGTGCCCATTTTCCACCACCATGGATAATATCCCTCCCACCCCCATCCCCCCATCCCCCCTGTCTCTGTGGCAGGGCAATCCCCTGTGTTCTCTCTCTCCTTTTGGGTGTTGTGGTCTGCAAAAGAGGCATTGAGTGGCAAACATGTTCAGTCCATAGTCTACTTTCGACATGCATCTCCCCTCCTGGGAGGATCCTCCAAACATACTTTATTTGGTGCTCCCTTCTCTATCTGAACTGCCCTTTCCTCTAGGATACCTGGCTGGCCTCTAAGTTATGGAGTAATCCTCCTGGTGCTGATCTCAGCTATTCTTGGGTATTAATCTCATACTTTGTTACTTTATATCCCCCAGATGAATGCAATCTTTCTATGTCTATCCCTCTCTTTCTGACTCATTTCGCTTAGCATGATACTTTCCATATTGTACCACTTGTATGTAAATTTCATGACTTCATCTTTTCTAACAGCTACATAGTACTCCATTGTGTAGATGTACCAAAGTTTCTTTAACCAGTCATCTGTTCTTGGTCATTCAGGTTTCTTCCAGTTTCTGGCTATTGTAAAGAGCGCTGCAATGAACAAACAAGTGCAGATGTCACTTCGACTATACATTTTTGCCTCTCTGGGATATATTCCCAGGAGTGGTATTGCTGGGTCAAATGGGAGCTCAATTTCTAATTTTTTGAGAATCGTCCATACTGTTTTCCAGAAGGGCTGAACCAGTGGACATTCCCACCAACAGTGAAGGAGTGTCCCTTTCTCGCCACATCCACGCCAGCATCGGTTGCTTTTGTTCTTTTGGATGTGGGCCAGTCTCTGAGGTGTGAGATGGTATCTCATTGTGGTTTTGATCTGCATCTCCCTGATGATTAATGATGTAGAGCATTTTCTCATGTGCTTTTTTGCCATTCGGATTTCTTCTTTGAGAAAGTTTCTGTTCATTTCATTGCCCCATTTTTGGATGGGGTTGGATGTTTTCTTCTTGGGGATCACTGAGTTCTTGGCAGATGGTTAACTAAGCTGTTGGTTGCTAGTTGAGTCTTTTGTGTTATTGTTTTTGTTTATTGAGCTTAGAAAGCTTCTATGTTACTTTCGTATCGAGTTTGGTGTGCTCCTGCTGGGATGTCAGTATTGTGGAATTTGGAGGCGTCACTCTAGAAAGTCCAGGATCTGTAGAACTGAACCAGTGAGTCCACATGGTGGCAGCTGTGGCTTCTGAAAGGTTGGGGGTTGGGGGAAGACTTCCTGCCCCCACTCTCAGAAAACCCCAGATTTCTCAACCCCCATACTGGTGCACCTGTAATTTTTGTTGCATTGGTGTCAGCCTGCTTCCTGCCCCCAACCCCCCCTGACCTCCACCCCCACCCCAAGAGTGCCCTAGAGTTTTCAGCTGGGAGACCAGTGTACCTGTGAATTTTAGTGGCTTGACTTGAATGTCCTGGGAGATTTAGTCATGATACTATTTAGCTGGACCAATGGATGAATTTGCATGTGGCTGCTGTGGGATGTAGACCTGAATCATCTTTTAGTCAGAAAACTGCTCTTGAATTTCACCCATGCTTATGCAAATAGTTCGTATTTTATTGCTGAGTACTTTTCCATGGAATGATAATACTTCAGTTTATCTTTTCTCCTATTGATGAAAGCTTGACATATTTCTAGTTTTTCGTTACATAAATTAGCTTCAGGCTGGAGTGATAGCACAGTGGTATGGCATTTGCCTTGTGCGCGGCTGGCCCAACCGAGTCAGGTTCAATTCCTCCACCCTTCTCGGAGAGCCCGGCAAGCTCCGAGAGTATCTTTCCTACACGGCAAAGCCTGGCAAGCTACCCGTGACGTATTCCATATGCCAAACATAGTAACAAGTCTCACATGGAGACGTTATTGGGCTCGCTTGAGCAAATCTATGAACAACGGGAGGACGGTGTAGTGCCAAATTAGCTTCTATAAATACTCTTGTCCAATTCTATTTTGTGAGTCTGTGGGTCTTATTATATTTGGACAAATTCTGCAGAATGGGCTAGAAGATACTGCCCTGTTTCTTTCTTAAATTGGTTTGGATCACTTTACATACTACCAACAATATATGACAATTCCAGTAATTGTGTTGCCAACAGTAGGTTTTGTTAGTCTTTTTAATTTTAGCTATTCTGGTTTGTGTATAGGGGTTCTCACTGTGACATAAACTTGCATTTCCCTGATGATTAATGATGATTAAGTACTTGTATGTATGCTTATTGTACCTTTGTATATTTCCCTGTAACATATCTGTTCTAATCTTTTAAGTGACTTTTTCTTTTTTATTATTGAGTTATAAATGATGATTATATATCCTGATACCAGTCCTTTGTTGGTATCTGTTTTGCCAGTATTGTTTCCAAGTATGTGGCTTGCTACTTTTTAAAAATTATGGTATATCTGATATTTAACATATCTGTGTACTACATTGTTGGGTAACATTGCTTTGTCCTTCCACAAGAAGTTTAGGTTTATCTGGTTACACTCATTAATCTGGTTACACCCATCACAGTGCTCCTGAAGCACTTCTACTTTCATTGTGTTTATCTGTAAACAGTCTTCCCTATGCTCTCTCCTTCCCACCCAGTTAATCAGCTTTCCTATTAATCAGACTTTGTTAGTTTGTAAGATCAGTTTCCCAGAAATCTATAATTTTATATGTATGAGTGAAATATTGCCTTTCTCCTCTCCTTATGCTTTATGAACAGTTTACCTTAAAATAATATCCTTTTTGTATAGATACAGGAAGACCATTAACATCATGCTTTATAACTTAGGATTTGATTGGCCTTGAATATTATTCACTCCTGGGCATCTGCTTTCTCGACTTAAGCCTCAGTTGCCCTTAGTTCCTAACACCCCAAAAGCAGGGTCCCAACGAGGGACTGAATGGACCTAGGGCAAGCGGTGAGCTACCCTGGCAGCGAAATGGGCCAGGCCAAAGTGCCACGATTCTTAACTATAAGTTAAGAGTTTGATCATAGACAAATGCTGTCATGATCCAAAGGTAATGACAAAACTAGGATCCTGCTAGGGGTGGGAAAGACTATCTGGCCTGAGCACCGTATGGCCCTAGGAGAGCAATTCTATAAGTTTAAGATATTTCTTACTGTAAAAGGTAAGGTAAAGGCCCTCCCATTGATCATCGATTTGCTCGAGCGGGCCCAGTAACGTCTCCATTGGAGACTTTGTTGTTACTGTGTCTGGCATATGGAATACTCTCGGTAGCTTGCTGGGCTCTCCGAGAGGGGCGGAGGAATCGAACTTGGGTCGGCCATGTTGGCCGCGTGCAAGGCAAACGCCCTACCCGCTGTGCTATCGCTCCGATGGAAGGGTGAGACTACTGAACGCGGGCGGCGGGAGAGATATCTATCTCTCCCGCCGCTGTGAGTGCTGTGCCCCCCCTTTGTGTGAGTTTACACACTACATGTTGATTCAATATTTTTATATGTTGTGAAATGATCACCACAATAAATGTAGTTAACATCCATTGCTGTATAGTTATACAATTTTTTGTGTGATGAAAACTTTTGGGATCTACTCCTTTCAACTGTCAAAATGTATAAACCATTATTAACTGGCTGGAGCGATAGCACAGCGGGTAGGGCGTTCGCCTTACAAGCGCCAACATGGCCGACCCGAGTTCGATTCCTCTGCCCCTCTCGGAGAGCCCGGCAAGCTACCGAGAGTATTCGATATGCCAGACACAGTAACAACAAAGTCTCCAGTGGAGACGTTACTGGGCCCGCTCGAGCAAATCGACGATCAACGGGAGGGGAACAAGTCATAAGGCTGCACATTACTTTTAAAACCTTAAAACTAGAAGTTTATACCTATACCTATTTCATTCAAATATTATTTTTTATTCTATTCCCTTACTTATGAAAACCATCAATCCACTCTCTATCTTTGAACTTGGTTTTGTTTGTTGTTTGTATTTTACATAAAGAAAATAATATGGTATTTTCTTTGATTTATCTCAGTTTAATATCCTCAAAACTTACCTGTATTTTCACAAATGGTAGGGTTTTGTTTTTTATAGCTGAATAATAATTATTGTGTGTATACACACACATCACATTTTATCAGTCGATCAGTGAAAACTTAGTTTGCTTCTGTATATTGTTTATTGTAAACAGTGATTGTAGGATAACACTGGAGTGTGATGCCTCAAGCTTTGTTCTTATATATTCTCAATATGTATTTTTGTGAAAAATTGGAATTTTGACAATGATTGCAATCAATTATTTGGGTAGCACGAACATTTAATACTATATATTTTACTAATCTATTTACACAATATTTTTTCATTTATTTGTGTTTCCTCAGTTGTTTCATCAGTGTTTTAGGTCTCTCAATAACTTCTTCGTTGGGTGGGGACCAGGGAAGAGAGGGTGATTCTTGGCCAACTGGGCTGTTTGTCCAATTCCAGGGTCCAAGGACGTGGTGCCCCTTGGATCTTATGATGCTGGGGATATCTCAGGATACTGACACAGTATTTGGGAACCTTCAGAGATGCACCCTGAAGTTCTTGGGGTGTCTGTATGGTGTCAGGAATTGAACTGGAGTTGGTTGTATGCAAGGTCTGTATCTTATCCTCTGCTCTGTCTGTCTCCTTACTTTTTTTCTTTATACATTTTTGTTTGTTTTGGCTACAACCATCAGTATTTGCGAGCTACTCCTGGCTCTGTTCTTGGGGTCCACTCCAGGCAGTTCTGGGGACCAAACCTAGATAGGAATCCCTTGTAGCCCTTGTGCTTGCTTGCTTTTCTTTCTTTCTTTCTTTCTTTCTTTCTTTCTTTCTTTCTTTCTTTCTTTCTTTCTTTCTTTCTCTTTTCCTTCCCTTCCTTCCTTCCTTCCTTCCTTCCTTCCTTCCTTCCTTCCTTCCTTCCTTCCTTCCGTCTGTTGTTTGGGTCACACCTGACTATGTTCACTTGTAGCAAGGCTCTGAGAACCATATGTGTATTGAACTCAGGTTTGCTGAATGCAAAGCAAGTGCCTTACCCAGTGGACCATGGCTTTGACCCACTAAAAATCTTACAGACTCCCTCTAAGTTATGAAGATTCTTCTGTGTTTTCACCTAAAATATACTTTTTAATTTTTTGGTGCCAAACCTGGCTGTGCTCAGGGCTTACTCCTGGCTGTGTGTTCAAGGATGGGATTCAGGAGACTCTGTGCTGCGGATTGAATCCAGGTCAGACATATGCAATTCAGATGCCTTACTCACTGGACTATCTCGCCAGCTCCTAAAATATTTTTGTAATTCTGTCTTTTACAGTTAGGTTTCTAACTGAGTGCAAATGATATATATGTATGATTGGTGATAGAATGGGAGGGCAAAGAAATGCTTTTAAAAACAACTTTCTAGCTTTACATGGAAAGCACCATACAATAAGGGCAAACAAATACGAGTTAATAAGTTTAGCTGCTACACACACACACACACACACACACACACACAGTGTTCTGCTGGGTAAGGCCTCAATGGATAGAAATTGCCCAAGTCATTTAAGATGTTTTCTCCTGTTTTTAATGCATACTTTTAGCAGTCACAAATCATTAATTTATTGCCCAGGGCTGGGGATATGACTCAGCAATAGTGCATTTACCTTTCACAAGTGAGGCTCTGGATTCGATTCCTAGTACAGGAAAAAAACAGAAACAAAACTTGGGCCAATGAATGCATTATGCAGTTAGGCCTTATGCTGGATGGTCGTTCTTAAGATCTGACTGCCAGGAAGTCAGACAGAGCAAGAGCCTGAAAGCTGTCCACTTGTGGAGAGGAGTAAGTTGACAGGCCCTGATCTTTTCAGGAGGGCTTTCTGGAAGGAGAGATTTTTGAGTTGAAATCTGAAATGAAAGGGGATGAGCAGGAATAGGGTTCATGCAGATTGTGTTTAGGACTTTGGAAGTTGGAAGTGAGGAAGGAGACAAAATGAGGGTGTGTGGCATTTATTTTCTCCCCAAAGGATTGGTTCTCTCAGAGATGAAATGAGATGGTGCCTTGGTGTGGGTCTGTCTTTAGGACTCAGTGGGGCCATTACGAAATTCTCTTCCCTGTATCTTCTAGGGATGACTTGTCTGATTGTCCTTTCTTGAGTAGATTCTTCAACGTATATAAGTATTAGCTCCTCTTCCCTTTGCTAGAGAGGAAGGCACCCATGAAGGAAGCCCCTGCAGGGTCTCTGGTGGTCCTCAATACATTCTTTATTGCTCCCTCTAGACCTTCATTTCTCAAAGGACCACTGGCTCTTGCTTACTTCCTTGCTGCTCACTTAGACCAATAACTTCATGTCACAGCAGAATTCCTTTCATCATGCCCTGCCTGTAGTCCTCAGAAGTCTCTCAGCATCTCTCATTCTGCTAAGCCAGAGTAGCTGTCCCTAGAACCATTGAACAAAGGTGCAGAGAGTTTCACTGCTAGGCCAGCTGCACCGAATGTGCCGGCCTCAGCATCACTAATCCTGGAATCAAGTCTACTCACTTTGCTGCTCACCCCTTCGACAACGTGAACCTCATTTCCAGCTGCTATTTCCACCATCAGCATCATTTCCCTCAATGTCCTTGTGCCCTGGGTCGAGGTCATTAGACTGGTGTTCTGAGATCCCCACCTCTCCTCTCAACTTGTCTCCTCCTTTGATCTGAGCCGCTTTAGAGGCTGGCTTCACCGGTTTTTTCTGTTTATCAAAAATGTTCCTGGAACCTGCTAATGTGTTCTATCTACAAAGATGACCAACTTCTCTTTTGCCCACCACCCCATGACAGTTCTTAACTTGTTAACAATAATTAATAATTCTTAATAATTAAGTTAACAATCGTTAGCAGTTGTTAACAGTAGTTAACAATTCATGTGGGCTTCCTGGGTAATTTCTTGAGATCCTTTTCACCTTGTTAGAGGTTTTTAGAATATGGCGTGCACCCCACTTCAGCTGCCACATTTCTTTGGTTCGAGCCCAGCCCCTCTACTCAAGCTGCTTTTTCGTCATCAGGTGAGATCAAGTTTTTTGGCCCACATGCTAAGCTTTCTTGTGGCATTTGACTACAAAACAAATCAAACACTGTCCTCTCGTTGTTCATCAATTTGCTCGAGCGGGCCCAGTAACTTCTCCATTTTTGAGAATTGTTGTTACTGTGTTTGGCATATCAAATACGTCAGGGGTAGCTTGCCAGGCTTTGCCTTGCGCACGAGATACTCTTGGTAGATTGCCGGGCGCTCCGAGAGGGGCGGAGGAATCGAACCCGGCTAGGCTGCACTCAAGGCAAATGCTCTACCGCTATGCTAAATGTTTTCTTTATTTGACCTCCGTTTTCTCTTCTTTTTGTTCATTGCCTCCCTCTGAAACTTCTTTATCTTGAATATGGTGTTCAAGGGTTTGGTGTTGCTTGTATCCTTTCTTATATTATTACCTCTTGGAAATTTTGTTCTTATTATTTTGACTTTGTTGTCCTTCGAGAAATCTTCCAAATATGTGGTCAGTCATCATTTCAGTAGTGCGTGCTTTGCCATCAGAATTCCCATCGCCCTCATTTCCTTCCCCGGTGTTGATTCATTCGTTCATAAACTACTCATTCTTCCTTCCTGACTTGATAGATGTGGCTAACTGATTCATATGGTTTTATTCCTCAGTGTGGGCTATGAGTTAAAGATTTCTTAGTGCCCCCTCCTCTGACTGTCATGGCCTGTTGGCATGCTTGTTTGTCATATTTGTATAGGATGGTCTTTTTTAAATTAATTTTTTAAAAATTGATGTGAGATTGACCCTTACAAAGCTGTTCATGATTAGGTTTCACTCGTACAGTGTCAGGATGGTCTTTAAGGCTGATTTTTCTCCTCTTGTATTTGAAAGTTGTACATTGCTTTGTTGTCCAGAATTAGGGTGGTGCTGAGGGGTTAGTGACCACCAGAGAGTTGTAGTTTATAATCCCTGCTTAGTTTTCATTAGTGCGATGGGCAGACTAAGGAGATGATAATTCAGCTTTCTCACATTGGGCAATTTGGGGCAGGGCCGTGTTGTTGGGGCCATACCTGGCAATGCTCAGGGATTATTCCTGACTGTACTCAGCTCAGGTATTACTCCTGGTGTTGCTGGGGGATTGTTTGAGATGCCAGGGTCAGCCAGATGCAAGACAAGTTCTCTCTCTGTTCTGCTCTCTGGCCCCTGTTCTATTTCTTTAGCATGTTTATGCTGATGTGTACTATTGGTGGCTCACACTTTAGTGTGGCTTACTTAGTGTAAATGGCAGTGCCAGCATCAAAGTGTTCAAGAGTTATACAGAAAAGCAGGTAAACAGTGTGAGTTACTAGTCTTAGGAGTGATGTGGAATTTATTTGTACATATTCAAAAATTGTCTTCTTTTGCATTCACAAAAGCATTCTTTATATTATTATTTTTGAAGAACCATGGTTTATAATACTGTTCACTGTTTTATGCATACAGCATTTCAACACCACATCCTCTTCCATTGTCTCATGGTCCCCTCCTACCCATCCCTCCACCCTTGCAAAACTTAGTACTGTAGGACAGTTTTCAGGTCATGAAAGTGTTCATTCTTGTCTCTTTGCCTCTGGGTATGAACACGATGGAAAAAATTTAGTAAATATTCTCAAAGTTTATAAACTACTGTAGGAACACAGGCATTTCTGGGAAAGCATGGACTCAACCTATTCCCAGAGGCTAAGTGGGTTGACCTGTGAACTGTTAAGGGAGATGATGGCTCTAGAAACATCCTCCTCCTCTGAGCACTCCCGTTATTTCTAGTCCTTTATTGCAGCCTCACTGAGAGCTGCTTTTAAACTACTGGCATGGACTGATGACTTTTATGACTTAAGACTTGGGGATCCTTGGCCCTGTCCCTTCTTGAAAAAGAAGAATGTGTGTCCTACTCTTAAGCGTTTTTCTCACTCAACACGACAGCTGTGACAGGTCACAAACTCTTTCCCAACTTCTGAGAAAAATGAAAAAAAAAATGAGCGGCAAATCCTTTAAGACCTTGACCTTGGAGGTTTTAAAGTGGATTGTAAGAGGAAGTGTTGCGTGTGAGGAGATATGGGCCCCCAGGTAAATGCACGGCTGAGCAGCTGTGTGACCCCAGGCAATGGCTGGGTCTCTTATTCTCCATCTACATCTGTGTGATGAAGTGGTAAAGCTGCTGGATCCGGAAGATATTTTTCGGTCTAATATTCTGTATTTGTTTCCTTCACCATAACTAGTGTTTCTTTATATAATGCTACTCTCTTGTTTAAACAACAGAAGTTCTGGGTGGGAGAGAGGTTGCACAGGGTTAAGGTGCTTGACTGACCCCTGTTTGATTTACAGCACCACGTACAGTCCCTTGAGCACCACCAGGAGTGTGATCCCTGAGCACAGAGCTAGGAGTAAGTCCAAGCATCTGGCTATGGCCAAACATCTTTCCACCAAGGGAAAAACACAACACTCTAATAGAAGTTCTGTGGAAAGGTCAGAGTTTTAAGGAGCATATGGAGCTGTGTCCTTTGGTTTGTTTTAGAATACCATCTGGGGTCATGGGAAATGGAAAGTATACTGCCTTAAAAATACTTTAGCTAAGCATGCTGGGAAGAGCAAGTCAAAGAACTGCCCATTTATTGTCCTTCTGTTTATCAGAACAGCCAGGAAACAGATGTGTTTGGTACTAGCTGGCACTCCACCAAGCCACATGGAATATGGCTATGGTTAAGAGCACAGGTTTTACAATCAGAAGACCTGGGGTACTTTATCACCTTCTGGCTTATGTGGCCTTGAGTGAGATGACTTTTCCTAAGCTTCAAGTTTCATGTTCGTAAATGAGGATAGTAATGTGTCTCCCTCCTCGCATTGCTTGTGAAAAATAAATGGGGCAATATTTGAAATGTTGAGTCCATGTGATATATAGCACTTGCTTAATAAAAACAATATTAATTTCAGAGTGCTTGCTCTGGCCCAGTTCATATGTTTTACCACTAGTATTATGTGATTTTAAATTACAGAATCACATTAAGTAGAAGATACTGTCATTCACATATCAGAGAGCGTAAAGTTCAGGAGAGTTAAGTAATTCTCTCTCTCTCTCTCGTTCTCTCTCTCTTACTCTCTCTCTTTCTCTCCCCCCATCGTCTCCCCCTTTCTCCTTCCCCTCCACCCCCCCCCAACCAAGCTGTGCTTAGGAGCTATTCCTGGCTCTGTGCTCAGGAATGACCTCTGGTGGTGCTTGGCTGTATGCGGTGTTATTGATTCCAACCAGTGTTGGCCACACCCAAGGCAAGTGCTTTACCTCCTATACTTTCGCTCTAGCTGCAAAGCAATTTTCTAAATATGACATAAATGTCAGTGCTAAAGCCTGGGTTGGAAGCCAAAACTTCCTGTCTCCAAAGTTCTTTTCTTCCTTGCATTCTGCCTCCAAAGTGAAGGCGTACATCTCTACTGCCCACTTCCTAAAGACTGGTAGAATGAAGTTATCAGTATCCATAGAGTCTGCCTATTCTTGGCTGTGCTTTTATTCATGAATAATTTACAACCACAATTTCCCCCAAGAAACTGAGGTTTATAGTTCCATTTATTTTTCCACTGTCTTTTCTTGGTGGTGAGGGCATCTCAAGCGATGTTTGAGTGGTCATTATCCTTAGTGATATTTGAACCAAACCAAATGGTGGTTTAATGTGTGGGTCCAAGGACACTGTGACACTCTGTGGTGCTGGGGTTACCTGACCACAGAGGGGCCATGTAGTCCTGGGGCTGGAACCTGGTTAGGCTTCATGTTGTCCTACCCCTGGTACTCTCTTCAGGCCATTTTCTATGTTTCAAGAACTGCTCATTACTAACAGTATAGAATTGCTGGGATATGGCTTAACTCTCCTGGTGGTTTTCAGCAGTAAACCTCTGAAAATGTGTGTAGTTGTGTCCCAGCACTAAAGTTCCAGTGCCATTTCATCACCAAAAATGACCCCTCTACTTGTTCCTCTCTACCCCTGGTTCCTCTGAAAACAACCATAGTTTTCAGTGAGTCTAGTAGTAATGTTTTTTGTTTGCCAATTATGTTTGAGTTACATGTAAATTCCACAAGTGAGTGAAATCATTTGGCAGTTGTCTGCCACTTCCTTAGTTAATTCACTTAGTTTAATTGCCTCGAATTCCATCCATTCTGTCCCCAAAGGCACAATTTTAACTTTTTAAAGATTTCTTTTATTTCTGGGCTGGAAGGATAGTACAGGAGGTAAATTGCTTGCCTTGTATGTGGCCAGCCCTGGTTTGAATCCCTGGCATGAATAGAACTGTCTGGTGTGGTCCCAATTACCCTCCCCCTAAATTCTTTTGCTTTATTTCTGGGGAATAGGACGAAAAGAAAAAAAGTATTTTTCCCCCATAGAAATTGCTTTCAGTTCTATTACATATTTACCCACACCAAAAAAAATGCCCTAACAAATAACTAAATAAAAAAAGAATCAATAACCAAAGCAACCTAAAATGGCACTTTGTATTTTGACCAAAGGTAGAGGTTCTATGAGAAAAAGTACAAAATAAGAAATTAGTTGACCAAAAACTTGCAAACAGACAGGCATTTTTACTGTATAAAATGTTTTACCAAACTTGTAATAGTAGATGTTTATGATTTCTGGAACTTTGAAGCCACATAGCTATTTTGTAAAATCTAGGCTTTGCCAGTATCTACCAAAAGCCAGAAGAAAACATAAAAATTCATTTTTGCTTGTTTGGTTTTGGAGTCACACTAAACAGTGCTCAGGGGATCATATGTGGTGCTGAGGATAAAACTGGGATCAGCCTTATGCATGACAAGTGCCTGATTCCTGTACTATCTCTAAGGCCTGACCATGAATTTTTTAAAAAGTTATTTATTTATTTATTTATTTATTTATTTATTTATGGAGTGATAGCACAGCAGTAGGGCATTTGCCTTGCGCAGAGCCAGCCCGACCATGCTGGGTTCAATTCCTGCGCCCCTCTCGGAGAGCCCGGCAAGCTACCGAGAGTGTCTCGCCTGCATGGCAAAGCCTGGCAAGCTCCCCGTGATGTATTCAATATGCCAAACACAGTAACAACAAATCTCAAAATGGAGATGTTACTGGGCCCGCTTGAGCAAATTGATGAACAATGGGAGGACAGTGTTTGTTTGTTTGTTTGTTTGTTTATTTATTGAGTTTTGGTCATGCTCCAAGAATAAGCTCAGGAATTATTCCTGGCCCTGAGTTCAGAGATCACTCCTGATGGGACTGGGGACCATATGTAGTGCTGGGGATTGAACCTGGTTAAGAAGTGTGCAAGGGAGTCTAAAAACAAAACAAAACAACATAGTATGAGACTAGGACCCAAAGACAGTAGAAACAAGGGTCAGGACGAATGGTCCGTGTTTGGAAGCCTGCCCCAAGGGCTAGAGGAGAGGGCAGTTGGGATAGGCAAGGGACCCTTATGACAATGATGGTTGAAAGGAATTGCTTTGGATGGGAAATGTGTGCTAAAAGTGGGTGAAGGACCAAACATGATGGCCTCTCAGTATCTGTACTGCAAACCATCATGCCCAAAAGGGGAGAGGGGAAGGAAGGAGCCAGAGGAGGAAAGGGAGGGGGGGAAGAGAGGGGAGAAGGAGAGAAAGGGAGGGGGAAGAGAGAGAGAGTTAGCAAGAGGGGGAGAGGAAGAGAGAGAGAAAGAGCGAGAGAGAGGCCTGCCATAGAGGCAGTGGGGGGCATTGGATGGAGGGATATGGGGGATATTGGTGGTGGGAAATGTACACTGGTGGAGGGTGGAGGGATGGTTGTTGGAGCACTGTAAGATTGAAGCCTGATCACGAAAGTTTTGTAACTGTATCTCATGGTGATTTAATTAAAAAAAAATTAAAAAGTATTTACCAGTAAATAAAAAAAGAAGTGTGCAAGGCAAGTGCCCTACTCATTGTACTGTCTCTCTGGCTGCCATGAAAATTTTTTTCTTTTAGATTTTTATTAGTGAAACACCATGAGGTACAGTTGTAGATTTACAAATTTTTGTGCTTGGGTTTCGATTATACAATGATCGAATACCCATCCCTCCACCAGTGCCCATTCTCCACCACCACTGATCCCAGTATCCCTCCCACCCCTCCATTTCCCTTCCTCCCCCCGCCCCATCCCACCCTGCCTCTGTGGCCAGGCATTCCCCTTTGTTCTCTCTCTCCTTTTGGGTGTTGTGGTTTGCAAAAGAGGCATTGAGTGGCAATCATGTTCAGTCTAAAGTCTACTCTGCCATGAGAATATTTAACCTCAAAGTTTGTTAGAGAACTATGCCAGGTGGTACAGATGATAATGGGTCCTGAAAGAGGGCCACAGGGACCACAGAAAGTATACGGGGTAAGGCACTTACCATGGACCCAGCTTTCAATCCTGGCTCCCTGTATGGTCCTTGAGCGTCACTAGGAGTGACCCTGTGCACAAAGCCATGAGAAGTAGCTACTGAGCACTGTGGATGTGTCCCATCGCTCACCATTCACACACACACAAGATGGGGGCACACTGCCATACCCCCGCAGGAGCGCACCTCAGCCAGGAACAGCGCAGTGGCATTTCCCGTGGATTCCCGTTGTGTGTGGGGGCGGGGGGGGGCGGGGGCGTGGGTGGTGACATTGTTCAGGGGGTTTTGAAGAAAGGGAAGCATTGCAGAAAAGTCGAAGTAGCAGAAAGGACAGTAGCACCAGGAAACATTATAGGCACACAAAACTGAGCCTTGGCACTGTGGAGAAAGAACTATGGGAAAGTGCATTTTTATTGTTACTGCCTCTGATTTGTCATATGCAGTCTGGTCAGTGAATTAAAGAAAGATACCTATTGGTCAAAAGATAGTCGCCTATTGGTCAAAAACATTCGGCGAATCTTGGCCCTCCTTCTGCCTGCAGAGAACTTAGAGTTGCTGGCAGCTCTTTGTCTCCTCTTCATTTCTTTGTGTTTTTTTTCACAGCCCCCTTCCTTTCTGCGATATTGTTGCAGCGAGTGGGGGACTGCACACACCTGACTGGGTTCTGCACACTGGGGTCACAGTGCTTGCACTCTCAGTCAGGTGCTCACCAAGGAGTGACTCCCTTAGAAGTGGCGTTTGCACACGGGCTCACTGGGGGGACACATTCTGAGCCAAGACACATATGCTATGGTTGTGGTGCTGCCTGGGGGTCACTCTGATGCTCATATGTGTGCTCACCAAAGCTTACTCTCCCTGTCTGTGGGACACACTGGGGATCACACCTCTTTTGGGGGTGCAGCCAGATATTGCTTGTGGTGCCAGGGATGACAAGGAAGCGGAATTGCTAGAATCACACTTGGTGCATGTAGGACGCTGGGAATTGAACTCATGGCCAGATACAGAGGTGGGTATTGTGAGTCAGCGCTGCTTGAACTTTTTCCACTCAAGAACCCTTTTTGCCCAACTCACCCATGTAATATTATGAATTGATGCCAGAAACACCTTGGATTCATTATGTGGTTGATTTTGATTTAATACTTGACCATCGAATCATCAGAAAATTTTTATTGTTGCCATTTTTTTGGGCAACCCTTGCATTCTGTTACATCAGACCCCTATGGGGTTATGGGCCCATAGTTTAAGATGCTAGGCTCTAAGCTCTGGGCCTGTATCTTCATTTTATTTATTTATTTATTTATTTATTTATTTTATTGAATCACTGTGAGATAGACCCTTACAAAGCTGTTCATGATTAGTTTCCGTCATACAGTGTTCCAACACCCATCCCTCCACCAGTGTACATTTACCAGCACCAGTGTCCTCAGGCTCCCTCCCATCACCTCTACTCCCTATCCCCCCTCCTCCCCCCGCACTCCCCCAGCTAGCCTCTATGGCAGGCACTTTTCTTCTCTGTCTCTGTCTCTGTCTCTGTCTCTGTCTCTGTCTCTGTCTGTCTGTCTCTCCTTTGGGGCATTGTCATTTTCAATATTTTGAATCTTAATTTTGGACCTACACTTTCCAGTAGGGAAGCCACCAGCTGTCATGTATGGCTATTGAATATTTCCAAGACATGCTATCATGATAAAACACCTACTGGATATTAAAGATGGAATAAGAAATTAAATATATCATTCTTCACTTTTACATTGAATGTACATTGAGATGATAATGTTTTGAATGTATCGGGTTTAATATAATGTTAAAATAAATTTTGCCTGGTATTCTTTTAATAGGGGCCACTGCTGGCAATGCTCAACCTAGGGGAGCAGGCCTGGGCATTACCCTGCTACCTTTGAGCATCTCAGAATTTAAAGCGGCATCAGTAACTCCCATCCCTGACTTATATTCTGTTTCTATTGGGTAGTGCTATTCTGGAGGTACTTGCTACAGTCTTAAAATTCTTCCATCGTTCTTGGATGTCTGGGTTAGAAAGAGCTTTGATCTAGGTGCATGTCAGGAAATGTAACTGGTCATTCATACGTGAGAGAGACTTGTATTTTATATATAGTTTGACGTGTTAATTGTTCTTCTAGCTCCAAGTTTCCCATTCATTTTATAATCTTGGATCAAATATTCTCCACAGCCTCCTTCATTGTAGAAGTTCTGCAATTATAGGTCAAAGTCAACCCTCAGATTCATCCTTTTTCATTTTTGGGGGTTGGGTACATCTCCAACTGTGCCCTGTCTCTTGTGTGTGTAAAGGGGGAGAGATGGGGCATATCCACAGTTCTCAGGAGCTACTTCTCATAGCTCTGTGCTCAGGGGCCACTCCTAGTGGTGCTCAAGGACCATACAGGGTGCCAGGATTGAAAGCAGGGTTCATCCATGGTAGTCCTTATACTTTCAGTGGCCCCTGTGGCCCTGACTCTTACCCTAACCTTAGACTGACCCCGGTGATGCCTAGGGGACCATATATGGTGCTGGGTATTTGAATAGGGTTGACCACATACAGGGCAAACACCTGGCCTCCTGTACTATTTCTCTGGCCCCCTGACTTGTCCTTATTCTTAGGAACTGTTGAAAAAAGGGGATTGGTCAGGTCTGTAAGGAAAAGATATGGTATTCTAATACTGGTTTGTCACAGAGTTCAATGTGCAGAAAGCAAGCAATTGGACATTTACTTTTTTAAAATTAAATTTATTTATTTTGAATACCCATCCCTCCACCAGTAACCATTTCCCACCACCACGGATCCCAGTAACCCTCCCAACCCCCATTCCATTCCCATCCCACCCTGCCTCTGTGGCAGGGCATTCCCTTTTGTTCTCTCTTTCCTATTCTGTGTTGTGGTTTGTAAAAGAGTTAAGCCTGATTTTCAGGGAGAAATGTTGGAGAATTTACTTTCCATTGACCACTTTATATATAAGAAGATGTTACGCAGCCGTGTAAGCGGCTGCATGGTTTGGAGTAAGAGTCCTGGTTCCTGCATAAGCGAGCTATGCTTGTAGAGGCTCATGGTCACCAGGGTTCCCTCTGGAGGAGGCGGGATGCGGCACCTGCCCCATCTGGAACTTCCTGGTGATCTCGGCTCTCTTCGGGACTGGGAGCATTCTCGGTAGCTGTGGAGCCCCCCCCCCCCCCCCAGCTTTTCTTCTCTGTGGCTGTGTGCTGTAAAGATGGCGCTGGGAGGGGGGCGGGTTGTGGGCGTGACTTCTGGAGTCAGAGGTTACCTGGGTGCTGGGGCAGTCCCAGCAGTTTGCAGTGAGAGTCCTGGTTCCTGCATGAGCGAGCTATTCTTGTAGAGGCTCATGGTCACCGGGGTTCCCTCTGGAGGAGGCGGGATGCGGCACCTACCCCATTTGGGACTTCCCGGTGGAACATTTACTTTTAAGGAAGAGTTTTAGATCTTTCAAAAGGAGGCATATTTAGCTAAATAGCAACGAGTCGAAAAAAAATCTTCCTGAATCTTTGTGTGTAGATAGAATCTAATTTACTGGACTGTCTGTATTTGAATGTTCCCTTTCTTTACTAACATCAATCTCAATGTAGTTTTTTTTGCATTAAATTAATTTTTGAATAACCATTAGAGTGTGGAAATGAAACAAAGAATATACAAAATGATTGCATAAAAGCAATGTTTCACTGATTTAAAAAATATGGGCTGAAGAGAATAACTCATGCACATTTGATCCCTTCTGCACATGGACCCCCCCCGAACCTGCTGGCTGTAGCTTTGGAGGTCCTTTGCACTGCTAGATTTGACCCTGGTGGCCCCAGGACTGCATAGCTAGGTTGAGAATTGAATTGTCTGGCCAGTTGTCTGAGTATTTCAGGGAATGGCCCTCATTCTTTGAGCAGTGCTTGGGAGGCCCTTTCCTCAAAACCAACAGCAACAAAATTGAAAAAAATTAGGAGTACTGGGATTGTGGGTGGGGGTGACAGCAAACATTGGTCTGTCTGTGGAGTCCATTTGATTGCAAGTACCTGAATTTAATTTATCCTCAATAAAATTTTGACTTTTCTCTCAGAGAATTTGAGTGCATAAAATATATCTGCAGAGGTATTTTTGGTAGCCGAGACTTCCTGGCTTTTGATTTGAGGTTTGTAGGAATTCTAAAATGATAGAGCACTAATTGGCCCAGATTGAAATCTCAGACAACTGGGCTGATTGTAAGAGCACAGAAATGGTAATAATATATGACATTTTATATATTGTGGGAAATGGTTTTGTTTACTCTGCAAAAATAACAGATTAATCTCTTGAGGGGACAAGATTAAAACAATTATTACTTTATATATCTACCATTAGGAGATATTTTATTAAATATATAAAATGTAAGTAATACATATTTAGCTTTATGTATTAAGTGCCAATAGTGTGTACTTTGAAAAGTGGAAACTAGTGCTAAAAAGACAGTGTAGGGGTTATGGCACTTGCCTTGTATGTAGCCTGGTTCAAATCTGGTACCACATGTGGTTCCTTGAGCAACACTAGAAGTGTTCCCTAACCTAAGCCCTGAGCACAGCTGGATATCATCCAACTCAACCCTTGCTCCCACACCTCACTTCACCCCCCAAAAAAGTGAAAACTAAACTTTGAGTATATTCAGAACTGTGAGATTTAGATATTTATAAAGGCAACATATTTGTGGATCACATTTGTAAATCATTAGAAAAATACGAAATATTTACCACATAAACCAATAGTAGTTATAAATACCAAGAATAAAAAGTTAAACATGACAAGTTTAGATCATCTTAAGCCTTTTCTCCCATAAACAAGTTTACAAATGAGAAGAAAATAAAAAGGAAAATAATTTTTCCCCATATTGAGGCAAAATAGTATAAACTAGTGTTATTTTTTAATTTTTGTGTTCTTGTTAATTTATATGCCACAAAGACAAAAGTGCCACAAAAACAAGGGGCCATCTTCAACACAGTGTATACTGACATGTGGTTTTTGCCATATAAACAGTTGAGGTGCAGAACGTTTTCTCTTGCAGTTGGGATATGGTGGGAGGTTGCCCAATATAGTAGGAGATAGTAGCCTTCACATGGAAGGTAGAATTTATTACCAACAAAAAGCCATAACTATTGCCCAAAAAAGAGCTTTAGATGGGAGCAGTTAGGAATTCTTCTTATGTTTCTCTTTCTCCTCTCTTCTCCTTCTCTTTTCCCCTCTCCTATTCCAAAGTACTGTATATTTCAGTTTTTTCAATTAAGACTAGTTCGGACTAAAATCAAATTTAAAATAATTTGTCATTCCTTGATTCAACTAAGTTGGAAATTGCTAGCATGGAGTTTTCTTGATTTACTGGTATCTTATGACTCAGGAACCCCAACTGGTTTGTAAGATTATATGTTGTCTGACCAACACTTGATATACTATGTAGTTCTCAGCAGTTCAAATTGCTTTCCTTTGTCCAGATGTTTGTAGAATGATGCCATTATCTTGTATGTCAAATGTAAAAGCTCACTATAAATTATATCTTCAAATAATAACCCATTTATTATATACCTGCATATTAAGGCATAAGGTGTTTTTCTTTTTTCTTTTTGGGTCACACCTGGTGATGCACAGGGGTTACTCCTGGCTCATGCACTCAGGAATCATTCCTAGCGGTGCTCAGGGAAACCATATGGGATGCTGGGAATCGAACCCGGGTCGGCCACGTGCAAGGCAAATGCCCTACTTGCTGTGCTATCACTCCAGCCCCCGTAAGGCATAAGGTTTTTTAGTCATTCTTTTACAGATTTCAGTAGTTTGCTCAAGAAATGTTTATTGGATGACGACTATGTGCTAGCTAGACTTAAAAAGTACTTGGGATATTATAGTGAGCAAGACAGAAAGTTCTGAGCTTGCTAGATTAGACCACCATTAAATAAGCTAACATGCCAATTATTGATATTTGTTACTGATAAGAAATCATGATGTATAATTGAGAGGAAAGAGATAGTGGGATGTATTTTAGGTACAAGATGATCAATGAAAGTCCTTAAACAAAGTCAGCAAGTTAGGTGAGATCTGAAATAGACTTTCAATGTGAAGATACTGTAGAGCAGGTAAGATGCCTACCTTGCATGCAGCCAACCCTGGTTTGATCCCCAGCACCCCATAAGCTTGCCAGAATTGATCTTTAAGCACAGATCCAGGAGTAAGCCCTGGGCACTACCAGGTGTGGTCTGAAAGACAGAGAAACAAACTAGTCAAGGAAATGTAGTGGCAAGACTGGGGAATAGGAGCAATAGTATATTATACAAAATTGAAAGCTGCTAAGAAGAGGTTTTGAGTACATTTATTGTGATGATCATTTTGCACCATGGTAAATTCCAAAGCTTATGCTATCTATACATCTGAGACTAAAATAATTTTGGATACTAAAATTATCATGCCTGCTCAGGATATTGATTAGTGGCAGAGCCTATGCTTCGCATGTATGAGGCCTTGGGTTCATAAAAACAAATAAAAACCAAAACACTTATCTCCTAATAAATTCTGGCCTCTGTACATAGTTTAGTAGAGAAAAACAAGAATGATATTCTTGCTTTCAGTGCCATTAGTCATGATTTTATACTCTGGATCACATGTTTGGAAGGTAGTATTACCATATAGAATGTATTGTTTCCAATCTAAACTTCCTGTATCTTTCACAGGCGGCACCACTGTCCACACCTCCCTACTAAAATTTTCGATAAAACAGAGAGACCATGTCTTCTCTCCGAATATACCGAGAACTACCCTATCTACCACTCTTACCTGCCCAGAGAGTCCTTCAAGCCCAAGTTGGAGTACCAGAAAGGGGCCATACCAATGGAAGGCTTGACCACGTCAAGGTGAGTGCAAATGGTGTGAATCTGTGATGTGCAACACAAATGGACTTGTGTACTACTATTTTAATATTTAGTAGTACATTATTGTACAGTATCAACATATATTCTCAAGACTTAGTCCTCGTTTACTCTATCTCTGAAAGAAAATCCTGCATGTATTAACCTATTTTATTTTTCCTAATCCCCTCTTCAAAGAGAAAGAATTCTTGCTTGCTTATGGGGCTGGGTTCCTGGAAATGGCGGATAAGTCATGGGAAGAGGGAGGCTGCTGATAAAAAGGGTGTTTTGGGCTTTGGCACACAGAGCCAGGTAGTTTAGATGATACTAGTGGTTAATGGAACTTCCAAAGAGTGAGTTTTTAAAAATATATGCTATTAACTGGATGGGGTGGGGGAGGTTCCTCTTTAATGTTTTTGAAATTATGAGTAAAGGATATGTGTCCCTTTAATTGCTTTTGAAAGGCCAGAAATGTAGCTTCGTGGTGGAGTAGAGGCCTGGCTTGCATGAGACTCTGCTGAGTTTGATTCCCAGCACTACCAAAGCAAAGAATGTTCTCTGTTGAGATTATTGTGGGTTAGAGGCATGGACTGTTTCTATCAAAGGTTTTGGCTCTTCCTTTGGACCTAAGAGATAGCCATGAGTTATGGAGCAAAAAAAAAAAAAAACCCACTAAAAGAGAAATGAAGTCACAATATGTTTTTCTAGCCTTGATAGGAACTGCTAAATAGGAAAACTTAGCAGTTGAGGAGAGGCATAATCCAGATTGACCTTTCTTGAAAAGAAGTAAGATCTGTCTGAAGTATAATTTGAGGTAGAACCCTTTATGCTTTGTTATATTAAAATGGTTTTATCCTTAATGTTACTAACTTCGGATTCACTACTTAAAAAAAATTGGCAACCTGTTTCAACCTATCACTTATTAATAGGTACTTTAAAATTTGGGCTTCATTTTACCAAGAAAATGCTGTCCTTAGTTTCTGAGAGTGTAAAGATGCCACAGCCAAGGAGAAGCACCACTTTTCCTTTGTTTAAAACCATTGTCAACGGCAACAGCAGCAGGTGCTAAGCATATGGAGATGAGATATGTCATTGGCAGGAAAGGAAGAGTCCCATCAGAGGGTGGCTTGTGGATACCATGTCCAGCCTCTAGATATTGGTCATCTCATATTTTCTACTCAATTTTCAGGAAATGAAGAGCGATTTGTGAAATGCAGAATTCAATCTCAGATGTTGCTGTGTCACGGGATACGTGTTGTATCCTGGAGATATAGAGAAAGTGCTTCCAGGGTTGGATGATGAGGAATGCTCTTTGTTACCCACAGCTTAGGAGTACATAAGATAAGGCTTTCCTCTGGGAGGGGCGCCCAGTTGCCTAACCCTGAGCCCTCAGATAGAGTTCTCCATGCCCTACCTCCTCTCAATGGTGCTTTGCAAAACAAAAACTTCCCCTCTGACCTGACCTAAATTATCCTTGCCTCATGTCACTTATAAAAATAAATATAATGTCCAGAAGATTCCCCCTGCCCCTGCCAAAGCCAGAGCAACCATATCATTCATGTTAAGATGCGGCCAGAGTAAAGGAATGCAGAAACTTCAAGAATTTCCAAGACAGATGTTAGTGATCAGAAATCCCTTAGAGAGAAAAAAGTGTCAGGTTCAAGATTAGCCAGGGGAAGGAAGCTGAGCTGTAGTGCTTTCCTCCTTTGCTCTATTTGCTTCCCCAGAAGGAATCAGGAGAACTGAACAAAGGCTGCGTCTTCTCTCTCCTGCACCTTGATTTCATAGTTTCTTATCTCTGTGCTTATAATGCAGGGTACCAGTTTTCATAGACTTAGAATAAAATTTATGCCCCTGTCATGAAACTTGGGAAAACTCTGTTGCACTAGTATTTTCTGGCAGAAGTGGGAGTTCACCCCACGTCTTCACAGCGCTGTGTCAGCACAGTTGTCACCCTTCTGTGCTTAGACTTTTTATTACCACAATGTACTGATAACTTCTCCACCTCAAAAGTGACCCTGCTTTTGAGATTGGACATAGGTCTGCGACCTGCTAAATGTAATAATCATGTGGCTCAGGGCTTGACTGGACTTGGTGATAAAGCCCAGACACACACATACACACACAAAAAACACCTGGTTTCTGGGAAGGTTATCATCCCAGCATGAGGCATATTTTCAGCTGCACACAATTCTTACTGATTATAAATCTCGGGGATTTACGGCAGGTGCCATGAGGCTCACGGTTTTCAACCTTTCTTAGTTTGAAATGGTTTCTTGTAGCATTTGGTAATTCTCTCATGTAGACTCTGTCTTTAGTTCATATAGACATGAGATCAGTTTATGAAGAGGTTTGCACTTCAAGCCTCATTTCCCCCTAGGCATGTTACCATATAAAACACTTAAGCCCCATTTTGAGACATTATTTTTGTTAGGTAAGCTAGACCCCTAAAGATAGGCAAAGTGGATAGCCGCAGAAGGAAAAGGTGAGTCTTTAAGTTGTGAGATTCAAAAAGGTATTTGATCTCTATTCTAAAAAAAAAGTGGGTCAAAATTGGGCATAGAGGAAGAAAGATGGAATTAGATTCTGACTTGTTGGGTTTGACTGAAGAGAGAGGCAGAGAACTGACAGGTTCTTTCATTTATTGACAAGACTTTTGGGCAAACTGAGGAGAAAGCTATGAGAGAAAAACTTTTAGCCCTCTTTAAAAGTCAGGAAAGAAGAAAATTATTAGTGGATTTGAATGTTTCCCACCTTTTAAATTTTATAATACTTTTTTTCAGTTAGTTTTTTTTAGTTGTTTTTTTTTCATTCCTGAGATTTTGTTCATTTCTTTTATCCAGTCTTTTCTTTCTCTTCTGTGAATTAGATTGTTTCTATCCATTTGGATTCATGTTTACCAGTTCTTTCTCCTTCACCCTCCACTCTGAATAATCAGCCCATCTGGGTAATGTTTTATTGAGATGTATTTCCCAGTTTTAGAATTTGCATTGGTCTTTTTAACATAGCTTCAATTTCTCTTCTGTGATTTCATTTTTATTAAAGAATCATAATAACCTTATATTGCTCTTTATACTTGAGCATACTTAAAGTAACTATTATAAAAACTTTGTCTTCTGTTTCTAACATCTGTGAGTCAGCTTGAAGAGGTTGGTCTTAATGATTTTGTGTGTGTGTGTGTGTGTGAATGAGTCATATTTTCTTATATTTATATCCAGTAACTTTGAATTGTAATTTTTAAATGGTGTGTTGTAAACTCTAAATTTTATTTTTACATTTCTTTAAAGCAGTGTTTTTCAAAATGGTCGATAATAATCTCTGGGGTGATTCTGGACTCCTGGGGACGGTAGTGCCTCAGGAGCAATTTGGGGGGGGGTGCTTTCTAATTGCTCACTTAGAGAAGTTTGACTTCTAGGGGAGGACGCCCCAAAATTTTTTTGCGTGGGGAGAATTCACCAAATAAGCTTGGGAACTAAAGTATTATTTTGTTAATTTTTTGGTAGTAGTTAGAAGATAATTTGATTGTACACAAAATGCTAACTGTGTCTGGTTTGAAACTTGAGATTACATTTCGTTCATTATCTTTAGAGTAGTTGTTTGAAAGAATCGAAGCACGCGAGGTTCTCTCCTCCTAGGATTCCTTCCTCACTTTCTAGTACCCTGTGGCTGCCACAAACTTGGGCCTTTGGCTCTTCAGTTAAAAAGATGGAAGATTTGACTTGCTCCTTCAAGCCTGCATTCTTCTTTGAACAGGTGTTTTTCCTGGCTTGTCTTTTTCTGCCTTTTCTGTTCCGAAGAATCCTGTGTTTTCTTTTGAACATGTATGTCATCTGTCTCTATCTCTTTCTCTGTCTCTCTCTATCTCTGTCTCTGTCTCTGTATCTGTCTCTGTCTCATTGCCTTTCTAAATAAATAAAAAGTATCTTGCTTCACTTGAAAAAAAGATAGAGATAATTCCATTTGCATATTAGCTGCCCTGTCTGGCACAGACCGTTGCTTGCCTTCAGATGGGAAACTAAAAAGTAATAGAAATTTAACACAGAGTCACTCAGCATGGTTATTTTCTTCTACCTCTTGGCTATGCATGCTCTAGAACTTGGTTATTTTGGTTGTTCTTTAGAGCTCCAAAGTAGATGTTTCTGTATTTCATCTCGAACTTATGAAATACTGTTACAGATGTTAACCTTGGCCTTGGTGGGGTTCAGGAGTTGGAGACAGAGGAGGAGACAGGTACTATGTATCTTGAGTCCTGAAGGCAAGGTGTTTGGAACCCCACATGTCACTGTGTGAAGAGTGCTCAGTATATTCTTATCAGGACCAGAGGCACAAATTAGAATTTGTGAACCTGTCTTCAGATCTTTCTCAGTGTGCTGGGAGGGAGACATCAACCTGCATGTGAGTGAGGAAATGATGGTTTCTTTGGAAGAGTGCCTTTTAGCCCTTGGAAATTCTAGAGTTATATGTGGGCGTTATGAAATATAGTTTGATAAAGGCTAACATCCTGTGAAGGAGATTGAGAAAGGATACTTAATAAGGAACATCACAGAAGTCAAAGGAGAGATATATTGGGAAACAAGGCTCTCACAGGCAGAGGATGACGATTGAGAAGCAATGGTGGCACTTTGCAGCCTTGTCTGATCAGTGAATCACAATAATCATATTTGATGGATGAAACATGAATAGCAGGCGAGGAAGGCAAGCCCATAGACACCTCTTTCTAGAAGAAATAAAGGGAGCAGAGGAAAATATTTTGACTGGCGTGGACTCCAGTGTGGATTGTCATGGTTTACTGGTTTTTCTTTAAAGACAGAAGTGACTGGTGCATGTTTAAATACTGACATAAAGCAACTGGCAAAGATAAGTCAAACCATAGAACAGGAGATGATCTGTAGACAAGGGGTGTATGTATGCATGTGTGGTTGGAGGGAGAGTGGGGAAAGCCAGTGCCAAGAGATTGAATTTGGGTAAGAGAAGGAGCTTTCTTAAATGGATTCAAATTTGTGTGATTGATTAATTGGACACACACAGATCCTGAAGTTTATAAACATTGAAAATAGGTTTAAAAAGTATCACATTCCCCTTTTATCACCATGAAAATCACCTTGTCCACTTCCAGACTTATGCCCAGTTAGCTGCTGTGTTATTTCTTTCCTTTTGTCAGACTCTTGTCAAACACCTTTCTTGAGCTTTGCCTAATGATTGGAAGCCAAGTTGTTATGATTTCCCCGGCAGGGCCACTTTAACCTTTACTTAACTCTGAGTTTAACTCTTGGCCTTCCATACTACATAAATTTTATTGCCGCTCACCAAAAAGAAAATGAACGTCCTTGACCAATTTTTTTCTTGGTTCATGGTCACAGTGGACCCAGGGACTAGGAAATGTACCACAGAAAGAGAGGGAAGTGTTCTTGAAAAAAAAAAAAACAAGAGCTACTAACTTTGAGCAATTCCTGAGAAGGATAAAATACTTTTCTTTTACATGAACTTAAAGGCTGTATGGTTATGAGAGATTGGGGACATGCAGTTATGTTGTGGTTAATGCTAAGTTTCAACAAAAGTTCTTAACATAAAAATATAATGAGGAAACACATAAATTCTGATTAAAATCACTCTTAAGCCACACTAAATATTTTGGGGTGGGATACAAATGAATCAAAATTTCAATTTAAAACTTTCCCTCTTTTAGAAAAAAAGTAATTTCATCCACCCCCCATCCCCTTGCCAAAATCACTGGTATTAGTTTGAAGAGATTGATACACTCAGGCAAAGATGTACATTTCTCAAAGGGACTTAGATTTTGTACTGGAGAAGACTTACTGAGCACTTTTGTTCCCTATACAATGGTGGGCAAGTATTTTGCTGAAACAGCTTTCTTTATTTGAGAAATCAGTTTCAGGATAGCCCATGAATTTGGTGAGCATGGTTGCAGGCACTTGTCAGCTCTTTCCTGTAGAAATAGCAGGAAATAGGAGCACTAAGCACATTTTAGTCACCCGAGCCTTGGCAGTCCTTGGAGATGGTTCTAATAGTTTCTGTGAATGGGGAATTGGGACCTTCCTAGGTATAGCCACGGAAGAGGACACCATGTGCAACATCCCTACCCACCCTCTTCCATGGGGAAACACTCCTGGCTGCTTGGAGGTTGGTAGGGACTTGTGGGGCAACTTGGGCTTTCAGCGTTTGTGGGTTTTATTTTTTTGGTCATTCTTGGTATAGCGTGATACTTTTGGGAAATGAAGAGGGCTGGACTCTTGGGTAGCCATCAATGAATATGAGTGTATGTGAGGATATATGGTCACAAGTTATCCCCAAACCCCATTCTGCTCTTTTGGGTGTGAGGGCAGTGACCCTCCTCGAGAGAGCACTCCTCTGAGAGAGCAAACTTTCTTTCTTTTCCTTCCTTCCTTCCTTCCTTCCTTCCTTCCTTCCTTCCTTCCTTTTTTTCTTTCTTTCTTTCTTAAATAAATGATTTATTTATTTGCTTTGATTTTTGGGTCATACCTGGCGATGCTCAGGGGCTACTCCTGCCTCTGTGCTCAGGAATCACTCCTGGCTGTGCTCAGGGGACCATATGGGATTCCAGGGATCTAACCTGGGTTGGCTGTTTTCAAGGCAGACGCCCTCCCCACTGTCCTATTGCTCTGGCCCAAGAGCTAACATTCTGACAGGAGTCAATTTTCAGTTAACCAGGGGTTTCAAACTGGATTTTTGGGACATTTCCATTTCTCTTTGAAGCCCTCCTCCTAGTTCTTTGCAGCAGTTGGTGCAGTATTTGACAAGCACCTGTGAGTGGCCTTTGCATTCCAAGGACAGTTGAAAAGTGGAGCTGATCCTTGTGTCCTGGGTAGCTTCTTCTCTCTTGATGTATACAATCAGCTTCCAAACATCTCAAAGCACTCAGCTTCCTCTTACTCTCGCCAGCATGGGACCCCTGGGAAGGGAGCCCAGGTTGAAGGTCCCATAGTTGTTGCTGAGAGATGTTTTTAAATCTATCCATCGGGTGTTCGTGGGAGTTCAACTGAACCATCTCCCATTTCCCCCTTCGAGCCCTAGAGTGAAGAATTCTCCTGTTTCCTAACTCCCTCCGCCCACCAAACCAGGCATTTTTAGCGACAGTTTTGGTTTATTGACAACCATGTATATAACTCATGCAAGACAGGGTACAGTGGAGCGTGTTACCTTTGCTAGTCAAGCATGGCTCAGTCACGCTGCTCCAGATTTCGGCCGGGAAGTAGGTTTTATTGGTGTTTGGACCTGATGTTTTCCTGTCCGGAAACCTTCCCCTTCCCTTGGCGAGGCTGTTTTGGCAAGCACTATCCGGGAAAAAAATCCTTTTTCCCTTGTCCACTTGGATAAATGGGCTCTCGGCAAAAACAGACTGTTGTGTAAAGCAGAGGGAGGCCCTTGTCGGGGGAAATGTTTGCTTATGAGGTTCTGCACTGAGAATGGGAATCTGAGACTGCCCTAATGGGCAGAACAAGGCAGGGTTAAGCCCTGTTGTTGCTAGGGTTACTCCTGGGGCCGGGCAGTTAGCATCTTTGGCCTTTTTCTAGCTGTGGGGTGCCTTGGGAAGAGAGTGTTTCCTGTTTAGTGAAGACCCTCAGGCCTTTTCTCTCCTGAAAATGTGACTGCTGATGCCAGAGAGTGGAGAGGTGACTCAGTGTCTCCTTTTATTGCCATTTTCTATAAGGACCATTAGCGTAAACAGATAACATTAGCAGCAGATACCACTGTGAACTGCGAGAAGGAAATAGAGGTGTGTGAAAAATCAAAGAAGTCAACTCCACAGTGAATGGAACCTGGGGAGGTACAGTGGGGAGAGAGAGAGAGATAGCAGGCACAGAAAAGATTTCTTCCTAGAGGTCGTGCATGGCTGGAGAGGAATGTGGGTGATTGGAAGAGGTGGGATATGAGACTGGGGTGTAAGGCATGGCAAGTCCAGGAAAAACAGCTAGTTAGAAAGTTGGGCTTTATCTGGAGGAGGCTGTGTATGCTGGGGAGGGAAATCATCTGATTTTCACTTTCAAAAGTTTGTTTTGGCCACATTCTAGGGATTGAAACATAGAACCAGAAATGAAGTAGGAAGGCCAGGTGCTTGAGTTGCCGCTTGGGAAATGGTTGGGGTCAGAACCAAGTGGAAAGGAAAAGCAGGTGAAGTGGAGGGGGCTGTGATGATTATCTGGAGCTATGAGTGGTGGCTCCAGCATAGCATCCAGGATAGGAAAGGGAATTGGGTACATTTCCTAAAGGTGGGAAACAGGAAGAAGTCAATTGTAGGGAAAGAGAGTAGGTGACTTTTTTTTTTTCTTTTTGGGTTACACCTGGCAAGTGGTTACTCCTGGCTCATGCACTTGGGAATTATTCCTGGTGGTGCTCAGGGTACCATAATGGATGCTGGGAATAGAACCTGGATTGGCCGCATGCGAGGCAAATTCCCTACCTGCTGTGCTATCACTCCAGCCCCGAGAGTAGGTGACTTTTAAGCAAACATCCGTAGAAAGCCATTGAATGGAAAATGTGAACCTTATTCTGAGCCAAGGGCCCCGATTGCATGTACGTATTTTCCTTACAGGAGAGATTTTGGGCCTCACAAAGTGTTACCAGTGAAGTACCACCAGCCCAACCCGTTCATCCCAAGTGAAGAGAATATGGATCTGCTCACAACATATAGAAAAGATTACAACCCCTACCCTGTCAGTCGAGTGGACCCCATCAAACCTCAAGACAATAAATATCCGTGTGTTGACAAGATGGAGAGTCTGCCTACTTATAAAGGTGGGAGAGTCCACGATGGGCAAGTTGGGGAAAGGTTAAGTTGAGCCTGTATGCAGGCAAGGAAGTGTGTGTTATATGCTCAACCCCATAGTTCTGTAGTTAGGCAAGTTTTAATGTATTGCGGCAAAATCTGTTCTACTATCTGTTTTGTATAGCTGGAGAACTAAGGCTGGTTTTAAAAAAATTGTTCAGAAAAGAAAAAAAAGATCAAGAGCCAGGGAAGTAGCTCAGTGAAGGAGTGACTGCCTGCCATGTGTGAAGTCCCACACCTAGTCACGCATACACAAAAAGCAAAATTTACACCCAACTCTCCCTCCTCACAATTCTTGGTAACCCTAAACAAAAAAGCAAAAGCTGACAATACCCTACGAGCTGTGCCCCCACCCCCACCTCAACCTGCCCCCAATTCTCCAAACCAAAACAACAGCAAAGGGAGCTTATTATTATTACAGTGTGAAGTTCAGTGCTCACAGGAATGTTTTAATGGAACCCAGTCACATGCAATTCCAGCTATAACTTCTGTGCCTCAGAAACAAGTTGAGAACTTATGACATGAACTATATCCTGTACGATCCAAGATTTTTAATAGTTGGCCTTTTATGAAAAATATTTGCCAGTGCCAGCTCAGCATCCTGTTTGAATTATACATTGGGGAAGTGTCTTTCAAGTTTAAGCTAAGTTAGTTTTCAGTATGAATTCAGTGATTGACTCATTCATCCATATAAGAAGTCACAAGTTTGGGGAGACAGCTCAGGTGAACCTGAGTTTGAGTTCTAACACTGAATTTGACCTCCAATCTCCTGGGCACTGGTGGGTGTAGTCCTCGGGGCCCCAAGAACTGCTGGATATGGTTTAGCAACTGGTGGCCTCGGTAGGGCGTGAAGGGCGGACCGAAACGCCCCCCTTCCCATGAGGTTTTAGTCGCCCCCACTCCCCCGGCTCATACCTGCTGTCCACAAGGCTCCCATGCGGCCGCCATCTTTCTTTCCAGAGAGGAGAAGGCGACTGGGGCAACACCCTTTCCCCTCCGGACAGACATGATGGCCTGGATTAACGCATAGTCCTTTCACTTTTCTGCTCCAAGCTGCCGGGTTCTGCATTAAGTCCTTGTGCTTCTGGGGCCGTGGCCGTGCTGGAGAGCCGCTCGCGGGGGGCAACTGGTGACCTCGGTAGGGCGTGAAGGACGGACTGGAACGCCCCCCTTCCCATGAGGTTTTAGTCGCCCCCACACCCCCGGCTCATACCTGCTGTCCACAAGGCTCCCATGTGGCCGCCATCTTTCTTTCCAGAGGGAGGAGGGCGGAAGGGACCAACACCCTTTCCTCTCCGGGCAGACATGATGGCCTGGATTAACGCATAGTCCTTTCACTTTTCTGCTCCAAGCTGCTGGGTTCTGCATTAAGTCCTTGTGCTTCTGGGGCTGTGGCCGTGCTGGAGAGCCGCTCATGGGGGGCAACTGGTGACCTCGGTAGGGCGTGAAGGATGGACTGGAACGCCCCCCTTCCCATGAGGTTTTAGTCGCCCCCACACCCCCGGCTCATACCTGCTGTCCACAAGGCCCCCATGTGGTCGCCATCCTTCTTTCCAGAGAAGAGAGGGCGAATGGGGCAACACCCTTTCCCCTCCGGACAGATATGATGGCCTGGATTAACACATAGCCCGTTCACTTTTCTGATCCAAGCTGCTGGGTTATGCATTAAGTCCTTGTGTTTTTGGGGCTGTGGCCATGCTCCAAACTTAACTATGATTTTCAGAGAGAAACGTTGGGTGGTTTACTTCCCATGGATCACTTTGTATATAGAGAGATGTCGCGCGGCCACATAAACGGCCGCGCAGTTTTGAGCAAAAGTCCTAGTTCCCGCATACTCGAGCTGTGCTTGTAGAGGCTTCTGGTCACCGGGGTTCCATCTGGGGGAGGCGGGATGCGGTACCTACCCCATCTGGGACTTCCCGATGATCTCGGCTCTTTTTGGAACCTGTTTTTTTTTTTTCCTTCGGGATCTGTGGATCCCGCCCTCCATGTAGTCCTTCTCTTCGGCTGAATCGAGAGTTGGTTTTATTAAATTAAGCCAGACACATAGGTGAGGTAAGATACAGAGGCTTGAGGGGATGTGTGAAGCCCTGCATCTAGCAACACACAAAGAAAGCAAAATTCACACCCAACTCTCCCCTCCTCACAGTTCCTCTGAAAGCCCTTCCAAGTGTTTTATTTATTTATTTTTTTTGGGTCGCACCCAGCAATGCTCAGGGGTTACTCTTGGCTTTGCACTCAGGAATCACTCCTGGCAGTGCTCGGGGGACCATATGTGGTGCTGGGAATTGAACCCAGGTCAGCCATGTGCAAGGCAAACGCCCTACCCTCTGTGCTCTTGCTCCAGTCCCCCTTCCTTCCAAGTTTTTTTTAATTGATTATCCTGGAAGATCTTATGGGCAGATAAACTTCTCTGCTTCTGCCAGGATCTAGGACTTGGGGCCAGTCTGCCACAGGCCAGGAGCAACCCAGATTCCATCCTTGAGTCTTATGTCCTGTCTTTCACTCTTCAGTAGGTACTTCTCACCAAGCCACACTTTGAATGACATCATTGTTCCTGTAAAGTTGCCACCATGCACCTTCAGGACACCTGGTCCTGCTGGCTTTCTCTTACCTACACCCACCATGATAGTCCTTGCCCTTCCTGAATTTCCAACCTTGCTTCTCACCACAAGTCCCATCTATGTCTGTCCACAGCGCAGCCTAGTACTTGTGCATCATTGCAGCCCATTGTACTCCCTCCCTCCCTCCTTCTCTTGTCCTTTTTTAGTTTATCCTGGCAGTGCCCTAATCCTGCCTCCACCAGGTCCGTCTCCAAGCATATCTCCAACCTTGTCATCTTATTCATTTTCAACACCTAGGAATCAGGGAGGTTTAAAAATTTTCATGATCATGATCACGATCATCCTGTTGTTCGTCAATTGCCTTGAGCGGGCACCAGTAACGTCTCCTTCGTCCTAGCCCTGAGATTTTAAAAACTGCCATATTCAAGGCTCTTTCAGGGTTAGGAGAACAAGACCCATCATTGTTACTGGTATTTGGCATATTGGGTATGCCACGGGGAGTTTGTCAGACTCTGCCATGTGGGTAGGTTACATTCGGTAGCCTGCCAGGTTGTCCAAAGTAAGAATGAGCTTCTGGGAGCTGGGTTTTAAAAATTTTAAAACAAACAAACTGCCCTCCCATTGTTCATCGATTTACTCAAGTGGGCCCAGTAACATCTTCATTTTTTTTGAGACTTGTTGTTACTGTGTTTGGCATATTGAATATATCCCAGGCGAGATACTCTCAGTAGCTTGCTGGGCTTTCCAAGAGGGGCGAAGGAATCATACCCGGGTTTGGCTGTACGCAAGGCAAATGCCCTACTGCTGTGCTATCGCTACAGCCCCCCAAAGTTTTAAAAATGTAATGTAATAGGACTCTTTTCCTGCTTAAAGACCTTGAAATAATCATTAGAGCTCTTGGAAAAAAATTTCAAACCTTTATGGGCACCACTGATGCTTTGTAGCTTTTGCTATTGCTTCCTGAATCCTTCTGTCACAGCTTAACTAGTTTATTTATCCCATTCTTTTCCAGATGCAGAGCATTTTGTAGTGCTATTCCCTTTCTAAACCTCCTCTTTCCCCCATTTGGTACCAGTACTCATTTTGCCCCCAAGTGGGGGAAACCATCACACTCCCATAGACCCTCTATTTTACTTTGTTTGTTATTTGTTTCATTGGCTAAAATTTCAGTCCAAAGACCACTCCCCCCCGCTTTAACAATTTCTCAGGACAGAGATAGCACAGTGGGTAGGGTGTTTGCCATGCATGCGGCTGACCTGGGTTTGATTCCTCCGTTCCTCTCAGAGAGCCTGGCAAGCTACCGAGAGTATCCCACCTGCACAGCAGAGCCTGGGAAGCTCCTCATGACATATTCGATATGCCAAAAACAGTAACAAGTCTCACAGTGGAGACTTTACTGGTGCCCACTCGAGCAAATCGATGAACAATGGGAGGACAGTGCTACAGTGCTACTCTAGACGGGGCAGGTATGGAAGTGAAATAGATACTTTTCAAAGGGATTGGACTCATGGTTGCTGCTTATTTCTCTCCCTTTTTAATTTAGTATTTATAGGAAGGCAACAAATAGGGGTACTGAAGACAGTGGGCTTGCAAGATGGGAAATAAAGCCTGGGGTAAACCCTTACCTTTGAAGTCAAGGAGGGAGTAGAGATTCTTCCGAATCATATCTAGCTACAAACTCCCCTTCCTTCCTTCCTTCCTTCCTTCCTTCCTTCCTTCCTTCCTTCCTTCCTTCCTTCCTTCCTTCCTTCCTTCCATACTCTCTCCTTGGATTTATGAATCTAGATATACTGAGAGGCTCTTCAGAATACTTGTCTGCTCAGCTCAGCCCTCAACATAGACCCCTCTCTGCCTAATTTATAGGGAGAGATCTGGCAGTGAGAAATCCTTGTTCACGTTACGGGTTGGCAGGGATGGAGTAGTTCAGTGTTATTTAAAGAAAAATCCTCCCTATTCTCCCAGGCATGATACTAATCCCTTAAAATTAACACCGAAAGCTTTAATCTCTCTTACCTCAAGCTTTTCCATATGCCTCATTTCTCCCAAACCTTTACATCTCAAATTGCTCTCTGCAAACCAGAGAATAGTATTCTATTGCTGACACAGAATTGTGATGGATTTTTCCTACTCATGATGTTAAAATAGATAAAAGTCTATTTTCTTCATTTTTCTCAAACTTCTGCCATCTACAAAAAAAGTTAATGAACAAATCACCAGCTTCAGAGGATCACACAAAATCAGGCAAGCTTAAATGGGGGTAAGGAATGGCGTATATCTAAATTTAGACTTAAATTTTAATTTCCTATTTTTTCCTAAAATTCAGACTAAACACAAATCAGTATATAGTCAAAGGAAACATTTTGGAGTTGGATTTAAACTATTGGTGTCAGTTTGCAACTTATGCGTCTTTATAGTTTTAAAAGGAAATAATTTGCCATATTTTATTAAATGGGATTTTTCTATCATTCCTCCCCTGTGATACAATGGCTTCTAATACTGGACCTTGAATGCCCACGCATTTAGAACAAGAATGACTAGCACCTATATTTCATTATTAAACACACTTTTATGTTTGGTTTGTTTATGATGGAATAAGTTGCTACCTGTCTGAATGCAAGGTTCCGTCCCAATGGAAAACCAGCAGGACCGTACTACTGTTCAAGAAGGGAGACATCCATAACATTGGCAACTATCACCCGATCTGCCTGTTGTCTGTCTTCTACAAGCTGTTCACCCGAGTCATCCTAAATAGGATTGGCAGAACATTAGATGAAGGACAACCATGCGAGCAAGCCGGGTTCCGCAAAGGATTCAGCACCATCGACCATATCCACACGATAACCAAGCTCATTGAGGTTTCTCGGGAGTTCAAGATGCCGCTCTGTTTAACGTTCATTGATTTAAAGAAGGCCTTTGATTCTCTTGAGACGGAAGCGGTCATTGAAGCCCTAGCCAATCAGGGCATTCAAGCCCAATACATCAAGATCCTCCGTGAGCTGTATTGCGGATTCACTACCAGGATCTCACCATTCTACAAAGAAGTGATCGTTGATGTCAAGAGAGGGGTTCGGCAGGGTGTTACCATTTCACCGAAACTCTTCAGTGCCACCCTCGAGAACATCATGTGACGACTGGAATGGGAAGGAATGGGAGTGAAGATAGATGGTCGGCAACTACACCACCTCCGCTTTGCTGATGACATTGTTTTAATAACACCAAACATCAGCCAAGCGGCAGAAATGCTGGCCGACTTTGACCATGAGTGTGGAAAGGTAGGACTACAGCTGAATCTTACGAAGACAATGTTCATGAGAAACAGCCTCGTTCCTGATGCCCCATTCGCTCTCAATGGAACGACCATCTCCGAATGCAACAGCTATGTGTACCTAGGTTGAGAAGTCAACATGACAAATGACCTGGCACCCGAGCTGCGCAGGAGGAAGAGAGCGGCTTGGAACGCCTTCAAGAACGTTGAAGAAATAGCTAAGAGGATGAAGAACCTCCGGCTCCGGGCACATCTCTTTGATTCCACTGTTCTTCCTGCATTAACATATGCCTCAGAGACCTGGACCCTACGCAAACAAGATGAGAACGCTATTCAGGTCTCCCAAAGAAGAATAGAAAGAGCTATGCTTGGAACATCACATTTCGCTCAAATGAGAGAAAGAATCCGGAGTTCCAACATCTGTCGACGATCAAGAATCAGGGATGCTGTCTCATTTGCCAAGGTGTCAAAAATCAGATGGGCTGGTCACATAATGAGATTTAAAGACAACAGCTGGACTAGAGCTGTTACAGACTGGATTCCATGGGATGTCAAAAGACTGCGTGGCCGCCCACCTACCAGATGGTCAGACTTCTTCATCAAGATCATGAACGATCGGTTTGAGGCTCTTCATGTTCCCGGAGCGAACAGATGCCATTGGGCTACACTAGCACGTGACAGGGACAAATGAAGACGTTACTGGCGCCCGCTTGAGCTAATCGATGACTTACGGGAAGTTAAGTGATTAAGTGATTAAGTGAGTAAATGGGTTCTAGGCTCCAGATTACACTAGTTGACATCAGTTTTAAGCAGTTAATTAAATCTTTGTGGGTCCATGCAACAACGATAGTGAAACTTGGGGAATTACTAACACACTGACTGCCTATGGCTCAGTCCTACACAGCCTCATGGAAGTATGAGGGGCTACAGGACTACATTTTAATCTTATCTCTTAGTGTATCTTTCCTTCAAAGACTCATCCTTCCTCCTTCCCTCCCTCCTTCCCTTTCTTTCTTTCCCCCTTCTCTCTCTCCCTCCTTCCTTCCTTCCCTCCTTCCCTCCTTCCCTCCCTCCCCCCTCCCGCCCTCCTTTCCCTCCCTTCCTTCCTTCCTTCCTTCCTTCCTTCCTTCCTTCCTTCCTTCCTTCCTTCCTTCCTTCCTCTCACCTCTCTCATTCTCTCAAACACACACACACACACACACACACACACACACACACACACACACACGGGGGCGCGGGCGCGTAAGGTAAGTAAATGTTTTCCCACTCTTTACTACTGAGCTACATCCCTTACTCTAGATTTATTTTTTGTGGAACTTTTCTGCATTTGTAATTTTTTTTATATACATAGGCATGCATTGCCAAATATTGGTTCTCTTGTCTCTCCCCTACCTCCAAAAGGTGACTCAAATAATATGGCCATTAAATATGTATTATTTCAGCGGGTGCTATCTCTGTTATGTCTATATACTACGCTTATGGATCCACAGTGAAAATATGTGATCTTACCCCCCACCCCGCCCCTACTCTTATGGCTGTTACTGGGGTTCAGAAAATCACCAGTAAAATTTGCTCCAACAGCATTTGGTTGTAATTTTGACATTTTCAAAACACTGTGCAATTGGAAAGATTGAAAGTGTAATTACTTGATGCTCAACTTTAGTTTTAGTTAAGTTAAAAAAAAAAGATATTATTGAATGAATCCCTTTAAAGAGGTTCTTGCCAATTACCCACAGGACACTCTGGCCCTGGAGGGTTTTGCTTAAGGCTTTTTAGGCCTGTGAGTAGTTTGTCATGTGGCATTCTGAGGTTTTCAGGGTCCTTTAGAGGTTTTTTGAGTAATATTGGCTGGGTAAAGGAAGTTAGGAGGTTGGATAATAAAGTGGTTTCAACTGTATTGTTGGGTATCAGAAATCACATGAGGCAACTTTCAGCTTAGGAACCTGTTTTCTTAACACTTCATCCATCATCGAAGAGGACCAGAAAAGCTCTGTTGTCCGGCCCACCCCCAAGCACCTTGAGGCAATGTGCGGGGATCTGCAGGTAGGTGCCCTCCTTGCAGTGAAGTCTGAGGAGAAAACATGTGGTTTATATTCAGCAGGATGGTTCCTTCTAAAACCCTGTAATGCTTTCAAGATGCTGATAGAGCCGTTAATAGCTCTGGGAGAAAGATTAGACTTTCAATTAAAATGAAGCCAATTTAAAAAAAAATAGTTGGTAGTATTATTAGCCTAAAGTAAACTTAAGAGTGTTCCTGGGGGTGGGGATGTGTCAAGAACTTCTGGGTGGTGAAATTAGGTGCTTGACAAATCTGTTCCCTCCCCCACCACCCAAACTAGAAAAAAAAAAACAGTAAAACTCAGCAGCCATGTCAGGGCTATAAAAATCAACCTAAAGGCATACTGCAGATGGAGAAGAAAACTGTTGTTTGCCAAAGAAAATGGTCATCCTTATAAACTTGTATCTAAAGATAAAAAAGCAAATCTTGTAACACAAACATGAGAACACAAGCAATTAAAAAATTGACAAGGTGCTGGAGCCCATGCTTTGCATGTTGGATGTTCAGGTTCAATCCCTGACACCACAGGATCACCCCAAGGATGGCCAGAAGTGACCCATAGAAATGAGCCTGGAGTAGCTCCCAGGCACCACAGGGTGTAGCCCCCAAAACAATAAAATGGGAAGAGAGCTTGAGTTGACATTTTACCAAAAGCACAAAATAAATAGAACGAACCTGTAGACATAATCCATACAAATATTATTACTCATTAGCAAATGTAAATTAAACTACAATGAGATGCACTAAATATTCAGCTGAAACTTTAAAATCTGTATAATTTGAAACACATCATCTTACATATACAATTCAACAACTACCTATTAAACCCTAAATAAGAATAAGGGTATGGAGAAAGGAGAACTTTTATACATTTTTGGTCATAATGTTAAAAGCAATATTTTCTTGGAAAAAGTTTGTAGTATCTCAAAAAGTTAACTTAGATTATCCCACCAATTAGACTTACCTAGCACTTCAGCTTCTGGTGTTTACCTAAAAGAAATGAAAATATATATCCATACACAAACTTATATATCCATGCACATACATAAGTATTCATGACAGAAAATTTCATAACTGAAATGTGTAAAAGAACCCAACTATTTATCATTTGATGAATGGGAAAACAAAAGTTGTTATATCCATATAATATACTATTTAACAATAAAAGAAATAAACAGTTAATGTATATTATAACCGGAATTAGCCTCAATCACATTAAGCTCAGTTAAAAAAAGCCAAATGCTAAACACTATATATTGTGGAAATCTTTGTGGGAAAAGGCATACTTAAGAGTAGACCAGTTAGTAGTTACCTGGATAAATTATGAAGATTAAGTGCAAATGCATTTGACCCTTTTTATTGATTAAAATTTGGGGTATGTACAATTGACGTTTGGTTATGATTGAAAAATTATTTTTCTTTTTCTTTTTTTTTTTTTGCATCACACCCAGCGATGCACAGGGGTTACTTCTGGTTCATACACTCAGAAATTACTCCTGGCAGTGCTCAGGGGACCAGATGGGATGCTGGGAATCGAACCCAGGCAAAAATTATTTTTTTATTATTATTGATTTATTTTGGTTTTTGGGCTGTAACCAGTGGTGGTCAGGAATTACTCCTGACTCTGTTCTCAGGGACAACTCCAGAGAGGCTCAGATGACCACATGGGGTGTTGAGGATAAGACATGGGTTTGCCATGTGTAAGGCTGGCACTGTACTTCCTGCACTCTCACTCTGACACTTCCCACATAAATATTTAAAGATTATGAATTGTGTAAGGTGGTACATTTTATGTTGTACAAATATACCTCAGAAAACTCTTAAAAATTGTGTGTGTAGACTTAATTTGTGCTGGCAATGTACCTCAAGGCTTCTGGGTAGCAGCTTTTGCAGCTGGGTAGCTCTGGGTAGTTGTTTCAGAGGGTGCCTAAGGGCTCATTACTGGCTACTTAAGATCTGGTGATTGATGGGCACGAAGGGGACCAGGTTGGACTTGGAGTGAGCCAAGTTTTATGAAAAGAATGGTAGGTGGTTGAATGGCACGGTTTCTGATCTCATTTTCTTCACCTATATTTCATTTTCAGAGCTGACCTAAGTTACTTTGGAAGCTCCTGGGATTCAACACCCCAAAACCCCAAGAAGAGGGCCTGTTATGAGGGCAGATGCTTTTGGGTGCAGGTCACCTAATATCCTGGCTATTTGTTTCAAGAGATTCTCATGAGAGGGCCTCTAGTTATAATTGGCCAATTGTTTACATCTTTTAAACATTCTGAAATTTGTTGTCTCCTACAAATATTTCCTGATTGTGTTTCAGTATTCTTTCCTTAAACACTAGTCTACCTAGAAGTCCAGACTGCCTAACACTGATAATGGGCTTCAGAACCATATGGTTTTGGAGTTAACCACGTAATTAAGTTGCAACTCTTAACTCCCTAGTCACATGCCTCTTAGACTTTTTCTTAGCCTCTCTGAGATTTTCCATGGAAAAAGATATAAAATGTGAAATTATTCCCATTACAAAGGTTTGTTGTAAAGATGAAATAAAATTGTCATGGAAATCTCTGAGTACAATTGGTTGGGCCAGAGTCAATATCCCCTAGTTCTTAAAACAGGAAAGCAGGGTGGGTCAGAGCATAGGTTTGCATTCGCACATTTATATTTCTGGTCAAATGAGCAAGTTTCTTAATTTATCTGTGCCTCTGTTTCTGCATCTCCAAAACAGACATATTGGTGATACCCACATAATTTGGGCTGAAGAGTAAAAGATTTTGGTATAAAAAGCATTTAGAACATTGCCTTTCTTATAATAAACATCACACACGTGACTGTTACTTTACCTCGAGATTCAATACAGTGCCCTTCTTCATTGGAGCACTATATTTGATTTATGTGGGTCAGATATGTGGGTTATAGACCTAGAAGACACCTGATTGGTCTTGTCGGGAGTCCATCAATAGTGGGCTGTGAATCCCCTCATCACTCCTGTCTCATCACCCCATGTGCATCTTCCCAATCACTGTGTTCATTCCAAAATGGCATCTTCCCCTCGAACGGTTCTTGGATCAGAGTGAGCAAGTGCTTGGACTTACCTACTGGAATCAAATCCCTAGATTATCCTGTGACTACTGACCTTGTAATATTGCTATATGCAGCAGTGTGGGTATGATGAGACTTCTGTAAATTGGTCTTTTCTGCACAGTCACCCGCAAATATTTTAAAGGTGAAACATCAAGTCCTTGGTTGAAGTAGTAGCAGGAATACAGTTCGTTCTTCTTCTACCTCAAGGAACATCTCACTCGAGATTGGCATGTAGATTTGGGACCTTTTGGGATGGACCCAGGTTGAGTGACTTGATTTATGAGTAATTATAATGCATTCTTTGTTTTCAGCTGATTACATACCCTGGAACCAACCAAGACGAGAATTGCTTCGACCAGACCATCAGTATCGGCCATCTTCAACTAGATTTGATAACAGAACCTTACATCAGGATGAATACTCCATGAAGGGCCTTGTGCACACTGTGAGCTGTAAGCCTCCCCCTGTACTCAATCTCTGTAACATTCCCCTGGAGGATCTGACTAACTATAAGATGAACTATGTGGCTCACCCTATAGAGAAGCGCTTAATACGTGAGCCAGAGAAATTCAAACCCAGTGAAATCCCCTTTGAGAATCTCACCACTCACCGAGAGTCCTTCCGGGGCCTCACTGGGGAGCCCTCCAAGAGCATGAAACCTCCAATCCGGACCAGTGGACTGGACTTGCCTTTCTCTGACACCACTGAATTTCGAGATAAGTTTCAAGCTTGGCCAACAACCCAGATGTATGTCAGGGCTCCAGTCACCTATGTCCCTCCTGAAGAAAAGATGGACTTTTTGACAACAGTGCAGGCCCATTACACGTACCCAAAGGGTGCTCCAGCTCAGTCCTGCCGACCAGTTGTCTCAGTCAAGAAGAGTGACCGCTTTGAAAGTTCCACCACCACCAAGGAAGATTATAAGCAGTGGGTCAGCAAGCGCCCGGAGCCCATCCGGCCCATTCCCCATATGGTTATGCACAGCGAACCCTTGGATAGTCTGACCACCTCACGGGCCCACTATGTGCCTCACCCACCCATCAGAACCAAATGCTATAGGCCCACCTGGTCTGGCCCAAAAGCAGATATCCCTCTAGAAGGGAAGACCACATATACAACCAGTTTCACACCCAAGGAAATACACAGGTGCCTGGCTTCATACCCTGAGCCTCCTGGCTATGTCTTCGAAGAAGTGGATTCTTCGGGACACAGGCTGTACAGAGCCATTTCCATTCCTTCCTCCCGGCAGAACAGTTATCTTTTGGGGGGTGATTCAGAAAACTCTAATCAGCAGGAGCTGGTAGTGTCAACCTAAGTTTGGAGAATTGTTATTTAGAAATTGTTGAACAGTTTTTTAAAAAAAAATCGTTGAGAGTTTTACATTGGACAAGAAAAGAATTCCCCAAAATGAAACAAACAAACAAACAAAAGAATCATCTTTTCCAGGATACGCAAATAAAAATGAGAATCCCCTGATTCCAGGAAAATGACATTTAATCACTGGCGAATCACTCCCCTTAACCCTGCCTCTGCTGTTTCTCCCTCCTCAGTCTTGTAATTTGTGTTCGTTGACTCAAAGCTAGTCTCCCATGAAGTTTTCCCCAGCCCAGATGTATTTTATTAATTGAATCATTGTATGAATTGACTCTGTGATTAACCCTTGCCAAGTATGAAGTGCCACAGAATAAACTGTATTTTAGGGGAATTTAGTATTTAGGACTGTGTGTTCACCCCCCATATGATGTCCCTACAGAGAGCGGCCTGTGTTTCTTGTGATCACTGAGGAGATTTCAGACCAGAGCCCTGGTTGAACCCAGATACTGCTGGGAGAGCCTTGGGCCCAATCTGGTATCTTGTCTTGGATTCCTTTGTCCAAGGCCCCTTCACGTCCTGACCCATCAGCAAGAGCAGCGCTGTCTGCAGGGGTGTGACTCTCAATAGTGGGAGATAATGAGAGGTACTTCTAGAAGGGAGCGTGAGTCTATCAGGCCTCTTCTATCCTCAAATCAGTGAAGGTTCTAGCAGATTGAAGGGAGAGGAGTGGGGGGAAAAGGAGCCTTTGCAACCAAGCCATTTGCACCTGTGAGCAGACACTGTGAAATGGGGCAGCTTCCTTTGTACGATGGTCCTGCTTGTCTTAAAATGAGAGTTGTGACCAGACTGGTGACAGCTTGACATGGTGGTAAGCTGGATCCTGCTCTTGGAGAAAAATCTGGGGTTTTCTCTTTTGCACAGGTTTCAACTTAAGGACAAGGACTTTGGACATTATAAAACAATGAGAAGAATCTAGGAAAGACTGTACGGGAGGGGCCATGCCAGCTCAGATGGACTTTAAGGGCTGGTGGGCTTTAGAGAGGGGTGCTGACTGATATCCGGGCTAGTCAAGTCTCTTGACTCCACAGAACCCTTAACCTATGCTCCATAGTCGCAGAGAACTTGAAACAGCATGGAGGGAAGAGGAAATTTCATCTCAGTTCTCAAGACTTGAATTTCAGTTTAGTGACTCAGGAATGAGAAACCTTCGTTGATTATCCAGAATTCAGTTTCTTCACAGCTCTCACCTGGCTTAGACCTCTAAGGTCTAACCTGCTGTAACCACACCATGAGGTTAGTTTGCATCATTGGGTTGGTATCTACACATTTCAAGCTTTTAAAAAATTGTTATTTTTGGTTTTGAGGCCACATGTGGTAGTAGTATTCAGGGGACATATGTGGTGCCTGGGATCTAACCAGGCCTCCTGCATGGAAAGCATACTCTCTATCCTGTGAGCCATCTCTCCAGCCCATACATAGTTTAATTTTATTGGTTATACAAGGTCTGGATACCTGTTCTTAATAAATATGGGACTTACAGGGCTTGGGTATCTTGCCTAAGACCACAGAACTTGGAGCTTGGAGCATCTTGACCAACATTAGACCCAGTTTTTGGGATTTGAAGGTCAGGGCCTTCTCTATAGCACCAGCTACCACCTGTCTGTTATGCTCACATCACTTGGCTTTGCCTGCCACACCCATCTACCTTCTAACTCTTTCTAGGGTAAGAGACCACAAAGGATGGTAGATTTTATTATTTTTTTGTTTCACTATTTTTAAAAATCAAAGAAATATTGGCCCTTGGTTTGAAAAGCCAAAGCAAAAATACAGTTGTCTACAAAGATGAGTGGTAGGGGAGGGGACCTTGAGCAGGAGGAGGGGTGCTGACACTCTGGTTGTAGATGAGGTGGAGTTGGAATGTTGTGTACCTAAAACTATATATTTTTTGTTTGTTTGTTTTCCTTTTGGGTCACACCTGGTGATGCACAGGGGTTACTCCTGGAGCCCTCAGGAATTACTGCTGGTGGTGCTCAGGGGCCCATATGGGGTGCTGGGAATTGTACCTGGGTCGGCTACGTGCAAGGCAAATGCCCTACCTGCTGTGCTATCGCTCCAGCTCCTGAAACTATAGTATTAAGAGTGTTTTAAATTACAGTGCTAACTAAAAATGGAAAAAAATAAAAGTTAGGAATTAAAAAAAACAATACAATGATATTTTCTACCCCAGCCACTTTGCCATTCATAAAGCTTCCTTAGAAGAGATTATGTGATTTAGCTTTGGACTATTTTTCTTCACATTCTGAAGTAAGATGAATCTTCTGCTGCTTGTTGACTGATTTTTCAGACATGTCTATTTTAGACAGTCTAAAATTGGGTTTTTAAGTTTTCTTTTACTCTGCCCCTTTCACACCCTTCTCATAATTGTATCATGATGCTTAGTTGTGGAAACACTATTAAGCTTTTCTGACATTCTAATGAGTTAGAAGGAAAGGAGCAGAAGAAGGATGAACTTACCTAGTTGAACAAGGTCAGCAGGAACTTCTTGGGATGAGGAATTTCCTTTGAGTCCTTTCTTTATAAGTTTCAGGGGACCCTTTGTTATGAATCCAAGCTTTATAAGACTTACCCACTTCTTCTGGATTTAAGTAATGTCCCTAACTCCTCCTACTCCTACTCTCTCCATAACTTCATTTTAATATTAAAATATTTCTATGGAAGAGAATAATATAAGTTAGAAAATTAGAGACCACAGGAAATATATCAGGACGGACATGGGTAGCTCTGATGGAGATAAGGTAGTCGAGTGATTAAATACATGCAGAGGGGATGGTTCAGAAGAAGCCATGAGATGAGTCTTCTTGTAGGCTTTGTCACGGGCAACTACGAAACCTTGATCAAAGTTTTGAAAATGTGGAAAATGGCAACACTAGTCTCATGAATTAGGTGTTTGGCTTGAATGACAGCTTATGTCAATCAGCCCTGATGCCTGGTTAACTCTCATTAACCAGGTGATGAAGATGGTGGTGATGGTGATGAAGGTGGTTGTTGAGGTCTGCCTGACTGAATCTACTTAGAATTTTTCCTTTGAGTGTTGCTAGTTCAGGTAAGGACAACTCTGTTTGTGTTTGAATTTTGCAAGGAAATATTTTCACATATAGCCGTTTTAAGCTGCTGCTTTTTTGGAGGAGCCTCTCCAGTAGTGCTCAGGAAGTGTGCGGATTCACCACCAGCTTCAGTGTGATGCTGCTGGGGCAGGAAGGTCCTGGGAGTCACCAGAGTAAAGGCACAGTGTCCATGTCTTTTAAGAGGACTGCCCTTCTCCAAGCCTCCCTTTTGACTTGATTCTAAGCTCTTGATTCTTTTAGCTGCCCCTCCCCCCACTTCAGCACAATATGCCACCCTACTTCTATATAACTTGGTATTTCCAATCCTGAACCCTTGTCAGTTCTGCCTTGAAGACCTGTCTCCATCAGCTCCAGCTCTCATTCAGCATTTTCAATCTAGGCTGTGCTCCCTCTTCTAAACTCGTTGGTTGTGATTCCACCAGCTCCTGTTTTGCAGATTTCTTGAAATCCCTTGTCCGTGGATGACCCTCTTCCCATCTTTCCCATTGTTATTTTAGAACTCTGCTTTTGCTTTATCATAGGTTTGAGGTGGGGAAGGCGGAGTAGAAGCAGGCAGGCAGTGTCCTGACCTAGATGGAGAAGGACCAGCTCAAGGTAATGGAGCAAAATGGGATTGGAGAATCATCTCAACCCACTACTTTCAGATATGCCTAGAAGGAGAATTTTCTCCCTCACCGACAGACAAAAACTGGACTGTGCAGTCTGAGTATCAGGTCAACTGGTATGTGCTGGTGAGGGGAGCCTGGCTGAGTGAACCAATAACCTGTGACTCCAAGGCTCTGCAGACAGAATCGCTCATGCGCTACCACTTACATAGTCTGTCCTTCCTCCTCCTCATACCTTTCATACATCACCATGATTTTCTAGAAGTGAGTGTGGAGTCTCACAGACCAATCCAACTGGACATTCTGTTGTCCCATTCTGCATCTGAGACAGCAGTTGTGGCTAGGCCTCTACTGACACTGAATAGGGTTCAGCCTGTCCCTCTATCTCTTATTCTCCCCACCATGGCTTCATCCAGGTACTTTGTTGTTGTTTTTCTGGGTCACACCTGGCAGGTGGCTCTTAGTCCTGGCTCTGTGCTCAGGGATCACTCATGGTGGGACTTGGGGGACCATATGTAGTGCCGGGGATCAATTCTGAGTCAGTTTTCTTGCAAGGCAAGTGCCTTTTTTTGCTGCATGATCTTTCTGGTTCCCAGATATCTTTTTTTTTGTTGTAGCCATTGACCTTAAATGGCAGTTGCAATATTGTATATGACTTCCCTTTCCCACTCCACTCCAAACTTTTGTCATGACTGCTGCAGCGAGGTTCACCACTCCTGGGGAATTAGGATCATTGCGCAAAACTTTTCCAAAGTGACTCACCCTTTGGGGAGCTGGTCATTTAGGGCATGGAGATAAGCCGAAGGATCCATTTCTTCTAATAATCTTTTCCAGCTATATGGTTGCTAAGAGGAAGTAGGCGGGTGGCTGAGGGCATGCTCAGGGTGGAATTGCAGATTAAGTGGGCCCCTGGCTCCTGAGGCCTGTCCTGGCATCACCCAAGGCCCACATCTGGCCAGCAGGCCTTGCTCTGAGCAGGAAGACAGAGACCCTCGTGAGCATGAATGTGGGGGGTGGGGGCCAACACGGTGTGTTTGCTTTGGCAGAGGAGGCTCAGAATTTCCACATGGCTGGCTGAGCAGGTGCTCGGCTCCTCCTTGCTTTGAGGGGTGCGGCAGGAGCCCAGGAGCCTGTGAACCTTCCAGAACACGTGCTGTGGATTCTGGAAAAGACATCAGGCAAGGTTAAGCTGGGCTCCTCTTTAAGCGATATTTCTGGGCCACAGGTGCCTGGGTTCCTGCCTTGAGGTTCTTGGACGCCAACCTGAGAGGTTCTGATGGCTTTTCCTTGTCAAACCTCTGAGTGTGGCAGCAAACCTGGCTTGCTGTGAACCAAAAGGATTCAGGAAATTTCCACTCCTTTCAATAGCACATTGAATTCTGGGGGCTTTTACTGCCCAGATCAGTCAGCCTGCCCACCCGTCTGCCACCCGGCCTGCCTGCTCAGGCTAAGCTTGTGAGAGGAGCGTGGTGATTTCCCCTTTGTTCCAAATCCCCATCCATTTCATGTTACAGGATCATAAAACAGGGGAGCCCACAAATACCCTTTAAACAGGCGAGCAGCTACTTGAGAGTTATAGGCAGACAAAATGTCTGAAAAAATGACATCTGTGCCAGTGAATGACTTATAAACTAAGAAATGATTTTTTTTTGACTGTAGGCTCTCCTGGGCATAAAAAAATGCTCAAAAACCTACACAACAAAACTTTTCATTAAAACATTTCTAAGCAGAGCTCAGTGCTTACTATCCACTTGGAGTGGCTCTTTTCTTGGCAAAGTATTTTAACACCTCCCATATTAGAAGGTCAGTTATTTGGAAACTTCAGCTGTCCAAAACTGAGGCAAGAACCTGGAAGTGAGAAGCCTTTAGGTTGCCAAAATCATTATGTATGGAAACTCAGGTACTTTCCTCAGTACACAGTCCCTAGCCTGGCTCCTGCCCTGAGCATGCAGACCCCTTTCCCCCGTTTCTCATCCATCCCATCCCATCCCATCCCATCCCATCCCATCCCATCCCATCCCATCCCATCCCATCCCATCCCATCCCATCCCATCCGCTTCTCTTCTGTGGCTTACCATCAAATAGGAGAGAAGGAAGGGCTGCTGCCTGAGGCAAGACAGGCAAATAGAACAGAATAGAAAGGTGTGTGACAGCTGACGTCTTGGCAGGGGACTAGAGGCCAAAACAAACAAACAAACAAGAAATACAGAACTCTTAATGTATAGTGGGAATTATGACACCAATATAATAACAACAATAATAAAGCATAGGTACACATGCACACATGCACATATTTTATTAAGTCTGGAAAGTTATACCATGGTGTGTGCTTATGACCCCAATTTAGCAAAAAAGAATAAAATCATACACATATATTTTAAAAGTCTGGACATACGAATCAGCAGTGTTAGAGAAATGAATTCCCATTTGTCTCATTTATCCATAATAATAAGGGAAGGGGGTCGTGGAGTATTTTAATATGAGGGTAACATACAGGTAACATATATTAGCTTTTTTCAACTTGCTTTCTGTTACAAGCCTTGGGATAGGGTCTTCAAAAGAGTTCATTGACTGTACCTCATGGCGTTTCACTAATAAAAATTTAAAAAAAAAGAGTTCATTGAATACTAAGTTTGGGAAGTGAGGGCTGCATAGCTTATCCTGGATAGAGATTAAGAATGGATATTCTGGAGGTTCTATAAAACTGATAAATCTTGTTTCACTTTGTGTAATGGGTTTATGAATAAGCATTCTTGCAGTTACCAATGCTCAAGCAAAACTGGAAATTTGTTGGTTAGGCACTTGACCAATGTGGGTTTTATCTGTTGACTTTGGGGCCAGCTGGACCTTGGGGTTTGCATGATACAATGGGGACACCATCTACACCATCTGTCATTTTTTTTTTTTGATTTCTGCATTGCCTTTAGATTTTCCTTCTGTAGTAGGTTTCAGTAATGCTAAACTCATGGCATCCTTATAGCTAAAGGGCTGCTTCTTTCCAGTGTTTCCAGTAAAAATCCCTGAGTTGTCTCTTGCCTGGATGGAGTCTGGTGCTGATTCCTTAACTGATTGCTATGGCCAAGGAGATAGGGAAAAAAAAACACTCATTTTCCAGGGCTGAATCAGGGTCCACCCCTGGACTAAGCTCTCTCTGTGTGTGGGGTCAACCTCATGTGAACTACATGAACCGTGGGAGGGCTGGGGTGGGGTGGGGCCCCCAAGGAAAACTGAGGTGTAATTTCCAGGGAAGGGAGGGGCGAATGCTGAGCAGGCAGAAAATCCAGTTCCAACTCTGACAATAGAGCACTTTTATTGTGTAAAACCTATTGGAACACACATGGACAAATACTGCCAAGTGCTCATCACGTACTTTTTCTCCCCCAAGTAAGTTTAGAATATAATAAAATACACGGCCTGAAAACATGTGGTTGAACTTTGATGATTCAGGGTCCTCAGTGGGTCCCATAGAGCCTGCAGGTCAACTCTTAGTGTTGAAACATCCTGGTCCCAGACTGCTGAGATTGTGTGGTTTCTTGATAAATGGGAGGTGAGGGTCCAGCCTGAGCACAGGGCACAGGGAGCCTGGGAAAGTTCTTTTAGTGGACAGTGGACTCTTGTGAACTTCCCATCTGCTCACGAGTTCCCACAGCACCAGCATGGGCCCTCATACTTGACCTACAGCCCTCTCTGGGTGCTAGCACTCTGACCAGGCAGGAATTATGGTCTCCAAGAGATTCAGCAACTTAAGAGGCTTGAAAGAAATGATCTTTAAATTTTAGTTTATGCCTTATGGTTTACAAAACTGGTTATTGGTAGGTTTTCATACAAAAAGCATTCTAGCACCACACCCACCACCAGTGTCTTTTTCCTTCTGCCATTGTTCCAGTGTCCCCACCCCGAATCCACCTCCTGTGGTAAGCTTCCTAGGTTTCTGTTGCCTTTGGTAGTTTGTTATTTATTTCCATAGTTTCTTTATATCTCACAGATGAGAGTGATGTCAAAGAAAGTGGCCAAATGGTACGGGAAAAACTGTGTACCACTTACCAGAGAAATGAAAATCATAACAATGAGATATCACCTTATACCAGTGAGACTTGTCACATCACAAGAACAAAAACAACTCAGTGTTGGAATGGATGTGGGAGAAAAGGGACCCACATTCACTGCTGGTAGGAATATCCAGCCTTTTGGGAGGAAATGATCTTTGCAGAACCATTTTTGCGAATACTGGCATTTTCAAGTGACACTGCAGCTTTAATGGAAGGGGTGTGCTACATGGGTCAAGAGGTTATAGAGATTCTACTTTTTTTGGAACACTTTTACAGAGGCATGCAATTCCCACTGGCATGGATTAAGAAATAGGTTGGAAGAGTTTTGTAAATGGTAACTGTGAGTGATTGTCCATTGGCTTCAGATTTAGCACTCAGACTTAAGGACTAATCCTGCGTCTGCAGTTGAGTAGCTACAACAATGTTGTTTGAGTTCAACAGAACTTCTTCACCCAAATCTGGTTTGCTCACAAGTCTTGTGAATAGCGATGGTTCCACCCAATAGTGGAAGATTATCTGAATTGATCTTTTTTTTTTTGCAGGGGGTGGTGGTACTTGAAGGCACTCCCCTGGCCATGCTCATAGCTTACTCCTAGCTCTGCACTCAGAGGTCACTCTTGGTTAGACTTAGGGGACTCTATGGAGTGCTGGAACCAAACTTGGATCAAGCATGTGCATGGCAAATGCCTTACTTGCTGTACTATCTCTCTAAGGTCTTTGAAATTTTAAGCTCTTGGTTTGCAATGGCTTGTCCTAGACAGATTTCTCTTTGCTGAAGAAAAAAGAATCCATTGGCTTTTCTGTGGCAAACGGCATATTCAGTTTATCATTTGGACAAATAACAATCAATTCTACTCTGCTTGTAGAACTTAATGCTCTCAAGAACTGGTATTTGTGTGTCGGGGGGGGGGGGTGGGTGGGGGCAGGGGCAGGAATTGTCTTCCTGCGGACCATGCTCTGTGCAGTCTGCATTTCCTATCTTTGTCCTTTGTCCAGGATATCAGTATGATCTGCCTTTTCCCACCATATTTACCAGTACACCTCTGTTCTCCTAGATTCACTTCCATTTTCCTCTGCAACCTCACAGCTGCTTTCAACTCTGTGGGTAAGATATTCAGGATGCCCGAGCTATCATAGCACTTACCCCCACTCCTTCTCCCTTCCCCTCCCTCAATATGTACATAGACACATATTTATTTATTTATTTGGGAAACGCATACTAGGGAATAGCGCAGTTGCCAGAAGGAGAGACCTGACATCATGAGTCTGAGCCTGCATGGCTCATGTGCTGAGTGCATTCCCAGCCTTTTAGGATTCCTGGTGCCACAACCAAGTGAGCACCACAACAAAGTGTGAGCCTTGTGCCTTATTCATTTCAACAACAAGGGGAAAGAGAGGGGAAAATGCTGAAAATGCTGCATGTGCAACTACAACTATCCCTAAAAAGGACATATGTATATATATTATATATATTTATATATCCATATATAAATAAGAGGCAATATGTATATATGTAGAGGAAAAATACACATATACATACACCACTATATATACATATATATATAATATAGTATATTGTTTCAGGTAGTGTTCTGGGTATATTGTGTGCTACATCAATAAAAAGGAAATACATATCCTGCTCTCTGTTTATAGTTTAGTTGGGGAGACAGATAATATTAAATAGACATGATAAGTAATGATGTATAATGATGCATAATAAAAATATAAAGGTAACCAGTAGGTTGGAGAGATAGTACAGGTGTTAGGCATTTGCCTTGCATGCAGTTGGCTTGGGTTCCAAACCCTGGCACTGCATATGGTTTTCTGAGCATGGCCTAGAGTGATCTCTGAGCACTGCCAGATATGGCCCAGACCATATTCCCTCCCCACCCCTCTGTAAACTAACCAACACAATAACTAAAAGACATAACAGGTAGACAGTAGTATAGAAGGTAATATGTGCCATGAAGGGAGAAAAAGCTGTTAGGATGGATTGTTCTGAGGGGTACAGGTGATATTTGCTGTACTGGGAACTTACAGGGTAGACTTCTTGGAAAGGCGATATTTCAGAGGTGGGAAGGGGCTTAGAATATCAAGAATAGACAAAGAAGAAGTCCTGAGGTAGGCATATTTTTCTGACCTGGTGTGTACAGGGGGCAAGAAGGGTAAGTTTGTGAGGTAATTTTACATTTGGCTCCAATAGGAGTTAATGTCAAATAGGCAGTTGAGTTTGTTTCATAGTCATCACTGCAGATGTTGACTACTGGGATGGATTCTGGGAAGAAGAGCAGAATCAAGGCTGGGTAGGAGGTTTATTGTGTGGAGAATGATCTGAGGTTCACAGCTGAATGGTAGAAACAGGGGTAAGGAGAAAAGTGGGATATTCTGTGTGTGTGTTGATGGCATGCCATGTGGAGCTACTGACTGAAGCAGAATAAGTGAGAATCAAGCATGTTCCTGATCTTTGGGTCTGACTTACTGGAAGGATGGAGTTGCTGGCCACTGAGATTGGGGAGGGCCAAGTGACATTTGCTTAGGGGTTTGGCAAGTAGGCTTTTTCCGGGTAGTGAGTTGTGGTGGTTCTTTGCTGAGGTTCAGCAGTATCACAGGCCTGCCACTGCCACTCTGTGGGCCTAATGATCTAGTGAGAGGTGACACTATTGTGTTTTCTAGATGCCTTTCTTCTTTTGGTTTCTTATCTCTTATGACTAACTTTAGGGAGTTAGAAGTTTTTTCTGAAGAGCCACCCGAATCTCTCCACAATGAATCTTCTGAGTTACAAGCTATCAATTGAGGACAAGCAACTGTAAAATTATATTTGTGCCTTGAGTAGAATGGGTGTTGGATTGGACAGGTCAGGAGTTGGGATGAAGGAGGCTCAGGAGGGTTGTTGGGTGCTTCCCTGAGGCTGTGGCTTAATTGAGATGTGACCTCCTTCACTTTTCCTTCTCTCTTTCCTCTCTCTCCCCTTCACTGGGCCTCTCCTGCCATAGTTACCCAGATTCTATCTCTTAGGATATCTCCATCCTCTTAACTACATCTCTTGGTCACATTACCATTTCAGCTAAATGAAAGGTCCTATTAGAATCCACTCTCATTATGAAAGATTATTGTAAATATAATTTTAATTATTTAAAAAAATTTAAATTTTTCATAAGGTTGGTCACATTAATTGATTATATTCAATATTTCAACACTAATCCCACCACCATTTCACCTTCCCACCACCATCATTTCAAATTTTCCCACTACCATTCAAGCCTACCTGCCACAGGCAGATGATCTTATTTTCTATTTCTTATTAGGAATATTGTGCTTGGGCTTCATAGTCAAAGGTATAGATATGAGATTTGTGGTGATATGTGTCTTCTTTCCCAATTGGACTGTGAACTCTCTGAAAGCAGGAATAAGGTCTTTACCTCTGTCACCTTGACACCTAGCCTGTGCCTGGCTTAGTAAGCATTTATCAGCGTGTTTTTAAAATTTTGGTTTTTAGGCCACACCTGCCAGTGCTCAGGGCTTATTTCTGGCACTGTGTTCAGAATCTCAATGGTGATCAGGGATATGAGGTGTGGGGATTGAACCCCATTAGGCTGCATGCAAGGCAAGTATCCAACCCACTGTACTATTGCTTCATCCAGCATCTGTCCACTTCTAAGTGAAAAGAAAGGTATTTGATGGGGAAAGAGATAGAGATGTTGGGGACCAGACAAGAAGTTATGGAAGCTTATGGTTGTGGTGAGAGCAGGTAGAATGATGTCTGCTGGAACTAGAAGAGGTCATTGGTGATTTTTCATCCCAGTTGGTTCCAAGTGCAAAAGGCCAGGCCCTCACAGTGCAAAGCAAGTGAAGGTATCAGAGCCCACGGCAGGGTCTATATAGTCAAAGAAACTTGACTCAGGACTGATGGCACCCTAACATCATGAAGGGTTGAGCTTCAGTTGTTGGACAGTACTGGATGACTGAACAACTTAATGATTATTCCACAGATCTCATCTAAATCATTTCTTTGTCCTGTATAAATGGTGGATGGAATTGGGGAAGAAAGACTAGCCTATGACATGCTTTCATCACCACACTCCTTACCTTGATCATGAAACAGTTCCTGGGTTGTTCACCTGGTTTCTGTCATTCACTTAGTGTGAATGACTTTCCTCCATCAGTTGGTTTTGTCATGAGGTGAGTCTTGGTCATCAAAGAGACCTGAAGTAGGACTATTTATGTCATCTTGGGACTGGAGGCAGGTTTCCTGTGCATTCTTTCTGGTCTCAATGCTGACTGTGCAATCTCAGGCTGTCCTAAATGGAGCATTTTGCTTAAAGAAAACATTATTTATGTTCGGCAGGAGAACCATTCCCCACTGTCTGCTTTCTCCTCACTCACATAAAACTGCACATTTAATTTCTGTTTGCACATATATAAACCGTATCTTTAGGGGCAGCCTGGGAAATCTTGGTTGAAGATGAATTTTGCTTTCTGGAAACAGAGGTGAGCGACATCTGTATATTGTGTTATCAGAGGCATAACATATGTGGGTGATTGGGACCAGGTGCTACACAGAATCATCTGAAGTTGTAAACCTCTTGATGATGGTCAAAGTGACAATTGTAGTTCTTGTTAGCAAAGACTTGAGTACTAATATCTGCTTTCCAGTTTAGGGGTGGCAGCAAGTTGTTGGAAATATGTGGGTGTTATGGGTATAAGGATCTGGCCAAGAGGATAATCTATGACCAAAAATTAAATCCATACAAGCATTTTCAAGTGGATATATTGGGTGTAGAAAAGGTAGCAATAATTGTTGTTTAGAGGCTGGAACAATAATAGTACCTTGCATGCGGCTGACCTGGATTTGATCTCTGGCACTTTATTTGATCTCCTGAGCCCCACCAGGAGTGATCCCTGAGCACAGAGCCAGTAGAAAGCCCCAAGCACCTGTGGGTGTGGTCGAAAAGCAAAAAACATTTTTGAGAAATGGTCATATTCCTTTGGGCATCCAGTTCTTTTAAAGTCAAAGTTTGCATGAACACCTATTTTTTTTTTTCCTAATTGGCAGTATGTGACTTGGCAGTTAAGATGGTTTCCTTTTTGTGAGTTAACTCATTCTTAATGCATTCCTAATGAAGGATTCTTGTCTGAATCTGAAGGCCTGATATAACTGGTTCACTGAATAGAATGAGGAATTGTGAGAGAAACCGAAGTGTTACCACCTTAGTTTTCTTTGTAACTTCCCTACTGGGACCCCAGACTTAGGGATGGTCAGGATCACCTTGGCACGTGTATGATGCTGGGGATTTATTTTCTTCAAGTAAAGTTCTAGAGTTATCTTCATGGCCCTTTCTCACTGGGCATTCCTAAGAGCATAGATTTCAGGTTTCTCTCAGCTAGAGCAGGTGACACTGGGCCTGAACTCATAATCCTGTGCTGCCCAGACAATTGTGTTAAGCCACTGTATTATATTTTAAGTCTTAAGCGAGTCAGTTTAGTTGGTTTATTTTGAAAGAGTGTTTTTTTTCTACTGTCAGCCCCCTGACAGTCCTTTATTCTCTATGGATGCTCTTGTCTATTTTGGGGAGCTGTACAGAAATATTACAAAGATCTACCTTTTAAAATTTTAACTGGGGTTATTAATGAACCTAGATTTGGGGACGGGGGCTTTGCAGGCTGAAGTGAAGGGATAATAGCATGCTGAGAAATGATGAGACAGCCTTAATATTATCTCTCATTTTACTTGAATATTTGATCATGAGTGAGCATTTATTTATTAAAAAAAGGAAATGGCAATTATGTGTATATTTAGATATTTTGAATCAAGGCAAGCCTACATATTGGGATTATAAGATAACATCTGTCTTGGGAAGTATTTCTGGAAGTTTGTCAGTATTTGGGGGAGTCTTTCAGTTAGATACATGGATTGATCTGTTTTCTTCCAAAAACAGAATTTGGTTTTGCTCTGAAGGAATGACTGATGTCCTTCTTAGTCAAAAATGCAAGCACAGGGGAAAATCTTCCAAAGCTGATACTGGAAAACAATGCAAAAGAGCAAAATTTCTGCCAGACTTTTCTTTCATTTCCAAGATCAATTTGATAATAATGTATATGATGATGATAACAAGTAAATCAGTGATAGGATTCTATCTGAATTTTGAATTTATCTGAATTTTCTATCTAAATTTTCCAATAGTTTTTCAAATTCAAATTCTATCTGAATTTTACAATATTTTTTTCTCACCACAACCCTTTGCTTATGAGATGTATCTTTTCATTGTTTTGTTTTGAGCCATGCCTGGCTGTGCTTAGGGTTTACTCATGGTTTCATACTCAGGGATCCCTCCTGGGGGTTTGGAGGATTACAGGGTCAATTGCATGAAAGACAAAGCACTTTATCTTCTGGCCCTGGTATATCTTTTTTTCTTTGTATTTTAAAGGTGAGAAGCTTAAGCATGAAAGAATTTTTGTCACTTTTGACTGTTCTGATCTTGATGGACCCACAGATCATCTTGTCAAAGTCCTGGAAACTTCTGAGGCCAAGTAGGGGACTCAAGGATGAAGTATTATACCCCAGGACTGGCCTGTGGTTAAGATTCCAGACTTTTATGCTGTGGTTGGTGGCATTTTTCAAGAATCTCTCTCTCTCTCCCTCTCTCTTTCTCTCTTTTTTTTCCCCCTGCTGAGCTCTGTGATTTGGGCTGGAAAATTTTTCCATATGTTTTATTTAAGTCCTTCCCACCATTTCAGTCCTTCCTGGGTTTTTGCTCTGGCATCTCTATTCATTCTCTTCCTCTACCCACTGGGGCCTCTATAGGACATTGTTTGGTTGCTGGTATGTGTTTATAGTTCTGGCGTTCAATTTTTCTTTAGAGCTGAATCTAAGCCTTAAAAGTAATTGGAATGTCAAGATGAGCTTTCTGGTGTATTTTTATATTTTTACATTGCTTACCAGAGTGTAATGGGCTGCTGGGAGCTGCTGGAAAATGGACTGGCGTGTGGCTCTCAGGCTGGGGGGTCCTTAGCAGTGTGTTTTACAGGGGTTACAGTTTAGACATGTTGCCCTTTTAACCTGTGCATGAAGACCCAAGACACTTCTCAGAATTTTACTCTTGTAGCTTTATATAAAAATGGTTTAAAAAGTAGAGATCCAATGTAATCAATGTAGAGAAGAGTTAAGTGGAAATCATCTGCCTCACAGGCATTGGGAGGGGTGGGAGGGGGGTATATTGGGGTTCTTGGTGGTGAAAAATGAGTCCTGGTAAAGGGAGAGGTGTTTGATCATTGTATGACCGAGACTTAAACCTGAAAGCTTAGTAACTTTTCCCACAGTGATTCAATAAATATAAGAAGAAAAACAAGAAATAAATAAAATTATGGAAAAAAAGTAAGGTGGAGTTCATGCCCAATTCAATCAGCTAATCAGTGCCTGAATAAATAGCAGTACTCCGACATTAAAAAAAAGTAGAACTCCAAGAAACCAACGATGCCATAAGAATTGATTTTAGGGGATGAGAAAAGTAAACCATCCCATTACCACCTTCTACCAAACTCTAAGCATAAGGGAAGAATGAGTGCATTTGCCCAGGTGGTCACGCATCCTTGCTTCCAATTAGAGAATCTGTAGACGGTGATGTGGATAAAGGTAAAACATGGATTGAAAATATGGGCAGCTTACTTTGAATCCTCATTTCAGCATCCAGGTGATCTGTGGTTTCTCTGGTCTATCTCCCCATACATAAATGAGAATAAACATAGAGACCGATTGGAAGATTAACTGTAGTAGTCAGCATTGTCAGCCCCTTATAGGAGCATCCATCCCAAATTCCTGCACACACCTGCTTCAGGTTGTGCTTGTCCTTGTTGGCAAGAAGCCTGAGCCTGCAATGAGGCTCTCTTGTCACCTGTCTGCATCTACCCCGGAGGGTTCTAGGGGGTGGGAGTGTGTTGCTTGATTTGCTGCCTACGGCTCTGCCTTACCAGGGCATGGGGGTGATATTACTTGTCACGGTCAAGGCATAACTAAGACTGTGTATCTATGGACGTGGCTCCTCTGGCTCATGTATAGACCAGGTTTCACAGGTCAAGTTGAAAAATACCATTCTTCCACTTTAGTCAAACACACATTGGTGGCTGGAAATCACCCTCATATGCTGAATCAAACAGTCTTGGCATGCTGAGCTTAATAGAGACTCGGACGACAAGATTTAAATAAATAAGCTGTATTATATGTACAAAAAATATAAATACAGTTTTGTGTTTTAGAGGAGAAAGTGCCTCCTTCCACATTATTCAGCAGCCCTAATAATCTCATGGTGCTGCTGAGTCACAATTCACAGAACAAACAGTAAATGTACATTCATCTCATGCAAGGAGCATGCTGCTTCCCACCCCAACCTAGTCCTCCAGCTCACCCTGAACCTCATTTCCATCCATGATATCCTGGTGCAGAGTGGAGCTGGAGGAACCCCTGTTAGTCAGAAAATGCAAATAATGGCCACTGATTTTCAAAAGCTGTTGCGCTAGAAATAGTCAACCACATTAGTAGCAGTATGGAATCGGTTGTCTTCATTCCAGTCATAACTATGGTGTCACAAATAAACCTCCACTTTAGCTTTGACAAAGCTATCTAGACAAGGTGAATGCGTCCAAAGTTTAACACCAACTTCTATCAAAAATAGGAACAATACAATGATCACCACAGAGTTCCGCAGAAACACAACTACAGTAAGTTAATCAAAAGTCCCCCCAGTATTTTGTTTTCTGGATGACAAATGTACAATGATTAATATTGCACGTTTTCATACAAGAAATCCTAATAAATATTCACAAAAGCTATACAGACATAGAAAATATCTCTTTATTTTAAATAAACATGACGCTGACTTTTAGTAACATGATTTCTTAGGGCGCATTTTTGTGGTAAGGGGGAGTGAGGCTCCCGCGCTTAGTTGTCCATAGATTACCAAGGGAGGACTCAGGTTAATATTGCCTTTCTCCCCACCCCCAATTTTACTTCTGGACTAGCTAAAAAACTGCAGCCCTGATGTCAGTGGTGGCCCTGGGGCTAGTGGCCTTTAGAGAGCATGTGTGAAGGCGGCAGTTAACCAAGGGTTGAGTGTGTCTGTCCTGGTTACAGTGCCACTTGGGGAAGCAGCCAAAATCCTTCACCCTGAGCAGCACTGCTTAATGAGCAACTTGCCAGATATTCTCAAACTTTCCACTTTGCCACAAGTCTTTGCTATAGTCATTTAATTCAGTTGGCAAGCATTACTGGTGTGTGTGTGTGTGTGTGTGTGTGTGTGTGTGTGTGTGTGTACGCATGTGCATATGCTCTGCTTTACTCAATTAGCACATTGCTCTAATGGATGTTGATTGATTCCTATGACCACACGCTGCCAATGTACGTAGAAATGGCTTAGAAAGGCTTCAAGGACCATCTTGGAAGCTGCGGTTCTCCTTTGGTTTTGCCACCTTGTTCTTTGCTCTGCATCCACATCTGTTTGCTAGGAAGGCGATGTTCCCTGCTTACCAGGAGGGGCCTGCACAGTCCCTGTCCCCACCCTGTGGCCTGGCCAGCTTTGGAATGAAGTGGTTGCTGTGATCTGACACACATTCTCTTGGCATCTGATGAACGAACTGGCTTTTGACATACTGTCCCCATCCTTGGTGCATTGAGTGGAGCTGCAAAGGACACACATGGAGGCGGAAGCCCCGGGCCTACAGGCCCTCTCTGCCACATCAGCAGTTCCTTCAGGGCTGGGGGACTCTTGATTTAGATGGAGGTGCAAGGGGTGGCTGGACTGTATAGCCAGACTTTGGTGTCTCATTGGCTGAACTGCAGGTGTAAAGGTAGAAAGTTGACTGGGAAAGGGTGGGAGGGGATTCCCTTCACCCATAGAGGCCATGCACTCCCCACCCCATGCAGTGACCAGGCTGTGCCCTTTGTGAAGAAAGCAAGGCTCTGGGAACATCTGGCCCTGCCCTTTTGAGGGCTGTAGGGATGCCTGGAGGTGCATCCAAGCCTTGCTGGTGAGCCTCAGGTGCCGACTGCCCCCCCACCATTCCCCGCTGAGGTGCACACACCTTGCTGCTTAACTTCTGTCCCTTTGCCCTGTTTCATTTTCTGCATCGTACTGTGCTGTAGGTCTTGATTTAAACCTCGTCTACTCCTTTACCCCAACTATCTTGTTCTGACTTCTCCTCTGTGCTTTCTCACAGAAGGTCCCAGTGAGTTCTGCCTCAGTGAGGCGCACTTTTGCCTGGTCCCCCCACAAGTGCGGTCTGGACCAGGGAACACGCAGGAGCGGCCCACTCTGGCCTCAACTGTGCTGCCAGCTAAGACGCAGGGGTTGTCCAAAGCCCACACCCAAACCCTTTCCCATCTTCCGTCCTCCCATCTTCCCTCTACTGTTGTGGCTGTCATCCTGCTGTCCTCTCCCTGCTAGGCTATGCCTGCCTCTTCTTCCTAGGTCTCCTGGGGACCCGGATTTTGGAGGGTGCCAGCCCAGAGTGCTGTACGCCCCCTCTCATCCCTCCATCCTCCTCCTTCCCAACATTCTGCCCTCCAGCTCCCTGAAGGAGAAGACACGCTCCAGGCTAGGGGTGGGGAGGGAAAGACAGGGTGAGGGTTTGTGTAGTGGGGGAGAGAGGGGGAAATAAATAAATAAAACAAAGAAAGCTTAAGTTCTGTCCAAGGCTGTTGCGTGAGTCCTCCGCATGGCCGGGGAGCACTCCTCCCCGGGCCCTGTCTTCACGCTTTGCCACAAGTTCCACAGCAGCGAGATTTGAACTGGCTGAGTTGGCAGAGTTTCAGCTGTTTCACCTTCTCGCAGTACCTGGTGGTGTCTCTGCACTCCACTGGGAAAGGAGGAGATGGGGTGGGGAAAGGGGACAGAAAGGAGAGGTGAAACAGGGGCTGTGGCCACTGAACCTGCAGGGGGGCACCTCCTCTCTTCTGAAAGGGCCTCTGCTGGCTTTAGTCAGGCAGACCTCAGCCACTTGTCCCCCAAGATCCCCACCGTCTTCACGACCCCAGGTCCTGAGCCCCACTTGGCTGCCTGTTTGATCATTCTTTCTGTTTTCTTTTTCTTTTTAAATTATTATAATAGTTAAGGGCTGGAGCGATAGCACAGCAGGTAGGGTCTTTGCCTTGCATGCGGCCAACCTGGGTTCAATTCCTCTGGCCCTGCTGGAGAGACTGGCAAGCTACCGAGAGTATCCCGCCTGCATGGCAGAGCCTGGCAAGCTCCCTGTGGTGTATTCGATATGCCAAAAAACAGTAACAACAAGTCTCACAATGGAGACATTACTGGTGCCCACTTGAGCATATCAATGAACAATGGGAGGATAGTGCTACAATGCTATTATAGTTCAGGCAATGTGTTTATAGTGGTGTTGATGCTTAAGGTCTTGAGGTACACAGTTACCTCATCTCAGCACCACCAAGAATACCCATGACCCACAGCCATTCACCTGTGCCATATCTGGCCCCTCTACTTTCCCCCAATAGGAGATCTCAGTTCGTATTCCAGCCCCCAGAGTTTATCATCAATTGATACCATCTAGTCCCTTGTTTTGCTTCCCTATATGCCACAGATGAATGAGTCATCTCATGCTTCTCTTTTTCCATCTGGCTAAATTCTTTCAGCCAATGTTTCTTTGTTCCACTGCACCCTTCCATCCAAACTTTTACAAACTGTATGATGGTTCATTTCTTGATGGGGTTTCTCTCTCTCTCTCTCTCTCTCTCTCTCTCTCTGTCTCTGTCTCTCTGTCTCTGTCTCTCTCTCTGCTTGGAGCTGCCTCACCTCCTGGGCAAGCCTGCCCTTTCCCATAGTCTTTCAATGAACCACTCTCCCCGATATGGTTTCCAGGACTAAATTCTGTTCCCCTTCGAGGTAGCATGCATTCCTGGTCTTCATCCCCTCCAAATTTGAGTCTTCTTTCTCTTTTGAGGCTTTGCTTTTTTATATCCTCCACTTAACTGCGAGCACCATGCTTGATCTAAGCTCTGTTGCATTCTAGCTCAGTTTGGAAACAAATTAGGTTCTCAAATATTGGTCATCTCTGTTGACCAGAATGAGTCTGCACAACTTTAATTGGACTAGGTACACAGGAACGAGTGAGCACCTTCAAGGACCTTGATCCCCCTGCCCCTACCAGTATAGAGCAAGCATAGGAAAGCAACTCAATGGGTGGCCATGCTCCTTCTCCTTGGCCTGGGGTGTGGGAAGCACCCAGAGTCTCATACCTGTAAGGCATGTTAGCCTTGTATCTCAGTGAGGCCCTGAACTGCAACTGTTTTAGATTTCTCTGTTTCTCTTTCTCATGCTTTGTCTTCCCTGTGGAGAAGCATCTCCAAATTTGTTTGGGGCTCAGTGGAAGAACAAAGAGATCTCTTACTGCCCCCCCCCCCCCACCCTGAAACTGGTATAGAAAAACTGGCATTGACAGAGGAGAATCCAGACTCAGAAATGAGTCTCAAACTGGAAGGGCTTGAGCTGCTGCAGTTTCAGCTGGCTGGGAAGGAGGGGCGCTGGTAAGCAGGTCCTGAGAGAAGCAGAGGACTGGGGGGTGGGGTGTAGTGGTGGCACTCTGGGTGCTTCTTCAGTGTGGACAGTGTTTTCTCTTCAGTAGCTCAGTCCCCAAGAGCCATTGTTTAGTTGTCTCCTGGGGTCACCCACCAAACTGACTGCTGGAGCTTGGCTGGCTGACTTCACCCAGCACTTGGCCATCTGCACCTGGTGCTCTCAGGACCTAGATGGAGACTGTGGGAGCCCGGGGGGGCACACATCAGCCATCTTTTGTGGACTGGGCATGTGTCCACACTTCCTGGCACTCGTGCATATTCCCACACCCCCCTCAGGATATACCCACCAATGGTCCAAGCTCACACTCCTTGGGGAACCCCATGCGGCACCCTGAGCCCAGGCTGGGAGACAGGGACAGCCCTGTGCACCCGGTGCCTGGCAGGGAATCTGCAGAAGGTTCTTTGGGGTTGGGACGTACTGTTTTCACACGGGGTGATGTTGCAGCGTTGCCAGTTGGCGGGCCGGGGCCCCCAGGAGCACAGGTGCTCGGGCACCGCCTTGTTGGTGTGGGCGTGCACGCACTCCACGCGCCGGGACTGGAAGCCATAGTTGCCGCAAGTGGCCGTGCACAGGGTCCACAGACTCACTCTCCAGTGTACGCTGCAGGCCTCTGACCAGCAATTCTGGGTGCTCACAGGCCTGTGGGAAAGGTTGGGGGCAGAGTTAGGGCTGCCTCTGCTGGAGGGGTTGGATCAGAGAGGAAAGGTGAGAAGACACAAGCCTGAGAGGTCTGGGGACTCCTCAGGAACTCCCAGAGCTCTGGTCCCCCCATATCTGCACTCTGTTCTGTGAGTGAGTGGCTTGAAGACCTCAGAATGCTGCCTCCGTCTCTCTCGGGGCCTTGTTCTGTTGTCCATTGGACTGGCACCTTCATGGCCAGAGAATGGGGCCGGTAGGGGCAGAGCCTGTGTCTGGACTCAGGGCTTGGTGCTCTAAGTCACAGCTGTGAGTCCTACTTCTGGGCATGGATCAGAGGTGCAGGGTTTTTTGGATGGACAAGGAGATATACCCAGAGTGCTGGGTACTGGCTGGGAAAGGGAGGCTGATATCTAGGGACAGGAGTCCTTGACCCAGCACCATTCTTTGAGGAAGATTAGCAAGAATTCAGGGCTGGTGGAGTCTGTGAGGTTTTGTGGCTACTGTATGTCTGTCAGTGCTTGGTGCCTGGTGTCTTGGGGTATCCGCTGTGTTCCTCCCAGAGAGAATAGCATCCCTTATAATCTTCATACCCAAGATAGCTAAGCCCAGCTTGGCCCATCAAGCAGGCACAAGGCCACTGAGCCATCCTCTGGGGAGGCCAGCAACCCAGGGAGCATGATGGGAAATGACAGGCTCTTCATTTGACTGCAGGGCCTGTGGGAAGTTAGAGGAGAAACTTGGACTTCCTGTCATCTCTGTGCTCTGAGCACTCAGCTGGGGACAGCAGAATCTGGGCACAGGTGCTCCATGACTTTTTCTTACCTTGGAAGGGCACTGCACTGCTCTGAGGGTAAGGTGATGCCATCTCGCGTCTGGCAGAAGACTTGTCTGTGTTGCACAGCGAGGTGAGGCCCAATACATGGTCCACTGCACTGGAAACAGACAAAAGAGGCACTTGTAAGGTTGGTCAAGGAAAGGGGAAGCCACTGTGTTGGGCACCGTGGCACACAAGGTACTGGTCTCTCATTTGAGGCCCTCAGACCATTCCCTGTGGTCTTCTCTGAAGTTTTTTCCCATTTGTGCCTGAGGCAGATGGCAAGTGTCATTGTGGTCTTTGAGCATTCTGCCAGCAATCACTCATGGTATTGGAGAGCCAGTCAGGAATGTCCTGGGCTTCTCGCATTAACCATAGGAAAGATCCCATAGCCTAAATGAGCTCGGAGTGAGGTAGTAAACTATTGAACCTCTAAATAAAGCCCCCAGCCTGCAGTCCAGCAGGTCATTTAGTTGTTTATTTTCTTGCTGATTTTATCCAAGTAATCAAGTATCCTGTCTTTGGCTTCATTTTTTGCAGGTTAAAACCAGGATGGCTGACCAAAAAATAAGCTGAAGTATGTATAGTGATTGCTTGCTCGCTTCCTGTTGCTGTGTTCATGGAGGCTGTTAAAGTTTTTCTCAGAGTTGGCAGGGCCAGACTGTATCTGAGGAAATACCTCTAACAAGGATGGTTTTTGTAAAATGCAAATGCAGCAGGCCCTTAGCCAACACATATTATTTGAGTGAAAGCACACTCATCCTTTCAAGATCACTTCATTTATAGAGTCTTTGGACTTCTAGGGATCTACAAGGGGGTGGTTAACCTTTAAAATTATAAGCAGGAGGAGCCAGAAAGATAGTATAGCAGGTAGGCATTTGCCTTGCATGCAGCTGTCCAGGGTTTGATCCTTGGCACCCCTGAGCCCTGCCACGAGTGATCCCTGAGCACCACTGCATATAGTTCCCAAGCTAAATATCCATGTGCAGGAATCTTGTTTAAATTGACATCTTTTCTAGAAAGTAGCTCTAGCTTTCATCAGATGTTCAAAGAACCATGGAAGGAGAAGAATGTAATCAAAATAGCACTTTTTTAAGTGTTAAATTTATTTATACATTTCCAAACTAATGAATCCCTAGATTCTTAAAAACATAGTGACTAAAGATTTTTAAATTATTGTGAACTTAAGCCTAATGTAGGTTTTAAGCATAATATATTTCAATCCACTATGATTATTATATGTATGGATACTCCTATGTAGACAGAGTCTCCTGCCCCTGTGCCTGGCTGTTCTCGCCGGGGCCCCTTGGAGGGGGGCGGGTTGAGTTTCCCTCCCAACCCTGAGCAGAACTCCAGCAGCTGAAGCCCTCCAGAACCAACCACAACCATGCTGAGACCACTCTCCACACGCATGAAGGTACCGGCAGAGGAACAAAGGCATGCAGGTCCGGGGGCTGAGATCTCCAAGCCTGCTTGGATCGGGGCTGAGCATCCTCCACCCAGATCCTCCATCTTCCAGTAGACTGGGGTCACACCCACAAACTGGCCCCCTGCACCGTGTAATCCCATCAACGGCCAAGACCCAGAGACTATAAAACCCAGCTCCCGGAAGCGTGTGGCCGCATTTGTGGCTGCACAACATCTTACTACCTCATTCTTACTTTGGACAACCTGACAAGCTACCGAATATAACCTGCCCACACAGCAGAGTTTGGCAATCTCCCCGTGGCGTACCCAATATGCCAAATACCAGTAGCAATGATAAATCTCATTTTCCTAACCCTGAAAGAGCCTTGAATATGGCACTTTTTAAAATCTCAGGGCTAGGACGAAGGAGACGTTACTGGTGCCTGCTCGGGGCAATTGACGAACAACAGGATGATCGTGATCATGACTCATATGTATCTATGTAGGATATATCTGCAAGTTCCTGAATTTTTAAAAACATGTATCCAGCAGTCAGAGTAGCATTCTTATGTCAGTAACTATACCAAGAGTTGGTCACAGCCCCTTCTGCTCTTGCTGAGTACAGCAAAGACTTGTCAATCTTGCTCGTTGGTCTGACCAAGTGATGAGAGAGTGAACTTAGAAGCTAGTGGAGGAATTTAAGCCAGTGTGACACTTTTTCCACAAAGAGATAGGGTGGTTGGGAAAGTGCGAAAATGAAAGTAGTAGTTCTTTTTCTTATTCTGATGAAATAGGTATGAGAATTTGAGTGTCAATTTCAGTGTCACTAGTTACATAATATTGTTGTCTAACTATTACCACGATCCATCTCCAGAAACTTTTCATCTTCCAAGCAGAATATCTAACTGAACACCCCTTTCTCCCAATCCCTGGTGGCCAGCATCTACTTTCTGTTTATGTGAATTTGACTGCTGCATCGTGTGGTATAAGTGGAGTCATTCAGTATTTATCCTTCTGTACCTAGATTATTTTACCTAGGATGAAGTTTTTAAGGCTCATCTGTATTGTAGCATGTAATTCCATTCATTGATAAGGCTGAATAATACTGTATCCTATATATATATGCACATTTTCTTTATCCATCAGTTGGTTATTTGTGTTGTTTCCACCATATCTGCTATTATGAATAATGCTGTTTTTAAAATTAGTATACATGTCCTGCTTCCAATTCTTTTGAGTACCTAAAAGTAGAATTGCTGGATCATATTTCCTGTGCCTAATTTTTGGGAGGACCATATATCGTGGGCTTACAGTCTACTCCTGGCAGTGCACTCAGGGGTGCAGTAGGCTCAGGGGATCATATGGTAGGCCAGGGATCGAACTTGGGTCGACTGCGTGCAAGGTAAGTGCCTTCTGTGTCTTAATTTTTTTAGGAACCACCATACCATTTTCCACAATAGCAGTACCATTGTACTTTTCTACCAATACTAGTGCATAAGATTCTTATTTCTCCATATCTTCATTTTTATATACCCTACTCTAATAATAACTATCTCAATAGATGTGAAGTGGTAGCTTATTGTGCTTTTGATTTTTAGTTCTCTACTTGTTAAACATTTTGTATATAATGGTCTTTTTACATTTAAGAAATGTTTATTCAAAAGTTTGTTTTTGTGGTTGAGCTATATAGTTCTATGCATGTTCTGGAGATTAATAGGTTATCTCTGATTTTCAAATATTTTCTCTTTTTTTATGGGTTGCCTGTTGCTCTACTATTATCTTTGATGCACAAAAGCCTTCAATTTTGAAGATATCTAATTTATCTACTTTTTCTTTCAATGTTTGTGTTTTTCGTGTTGCCAGAAAATCACTGGCAAATTCAATATCATGAAACATTATCTTATTTTTTCAAAGAGCTTTATACTTGTCATGCTTATATTAAGATCTAATAATCTAACTTTATTCTTTTGCATTTTGATATCATTTTTCCAGTATGTTTACTGAAATGGTTGTCCTTATTGAATGATCTTGGCACATTTCCTTAGGTCATGTAGGCAAAAGTTTACTTCTGAGTTCTTTGTGCTATGCCATTGGTATACATGTGTGTCTTTTAAAATTAATTATTGAATCATTGTGTCACTGTGAGATAGTTACAAAGCTTTAATGAGTGAGTTTCAGTCATACAATGTTACAACATCCATCCCTCTACCAGTGTACATTTTCGACCACAATATCCCCCATATCCCTTCTGCCACCCCCTCCTGTCACAGGGACAGGCTCTCTCTCTCTCTCTCTCTCTCTCTCTCTCTCTCTCTCTTTCTCTCTACTTCTGGGTGTTGTCATTTGCAATTATATGTGTTCTTTTTGTGAGCATAACCCTGTTTTGATTACAGGGCTTTTTAGTAAGCTTCAAAATAAGAATGCAACCTCCTGATTTGCTTTTTGCTTTCAAGATTATATTGGCTGTTTCGGGTCCTGGGATGTTGCATGAAAAATTTAGAATGGATTTTTAAAAATTAAATGTTTATATTTTACAGATTTATCATTGGCTAATGATACAACAGAATTTAAACAGTATAACTTTGCTTCTCTATATGTGCATCACAATCACAGTATCTACCATTAAGGTTCCAGAGCAATTCTGTCTCCAAAATCACCATTCTTTCCATCTTTCTCAGCCGCTTCCTCCTTCTATTTGAAAACCATCATAGTTTTCACTAAGTTAGGAAATTATTCTTGTTTTTTTGCCTTTTTTTTTTTTGCTTCACGTACTTATATTCCACAACTCACCCAGTATTGTCTTTACTTTCTTCCTTATTTGAGTTAGAATTATCACTTCAAGTTCCATCCATTTTGTCCCCAAAGCATAATTTAATCTGTTTTAAGGGTATGGTAATATTCATTTGAGTGTATATATGGTAGTTTCTTTAGCTAGTCGTCTGTCAGTGAGCATTTATATTGATTTCATGTTTTAGCTACTGCAATACTGCTATCAACATAGGAGTACAAATATCTTTAATATTAGTGTTTTCATATTCTTTCAATAAATACCTGCACGTGGTGTTGCTCAGTCACATTGTGTTTCTACCTTATTATTTTCTTTTTGATTTCTTATATAGCCATCACCTTTTTTTCCATAGTGGTAATATCTTTCATATTAACTGTACAGTATTACAATCAGGAAACAGTTGAATCTGCAAGAGCTTTGGATTTCACCTGTTTTATACTTGCTCATCTTGTTACCCATTTTGTTATGCGCTGATATGTTTAACCACCATAACAAAGACACTGAACCATCACAAGACTTCTTTGTACTCTTCCTTTATAGCTCTCTTTCCCCTAACATCAATAAATGATTATTTTTACCCTTTCTATGTGGTAGGCACTGATATGGGCACAGATCACAAATTACCGTACAAGCAAAACAAAATTTCTGTTTCATGAAAAAGAAAAAACTCGAGAAAATATCAATCTATAATATACACAAAATGTTGAGTGCTTAATGTCAGAATTTATCAGGTCACAAACCTGCCTACCACCATCCTCCGGGGACCACAGGGTATTCCCAAAGACCCACAAGTAAAAGCTGTGTAACTGGGGAGCCAACTGTTAAAGCAGGGAGACGTGGAACTGATGCACGTATGTGAAAACAAAGCTGTAAGAAAGCCTTTTCTTTTCAGGAGTCAGAATTTGGGGAGACAAGTACCTCCATATTTTTAAAAGTGTAATCTTGATAGTTTTTCCATAGAGGTGATTTACATACATGTCAATTATGTACTAAAGTTCCTTTCCCTTTATATTCTTACTAGCCCTTGCCCTTCTAAGTCATTTTGTTTTTATTATTTAGATAAAGTGGTTACAAAGTGTCATTATAATTGGTTTATATGCAAATCACTGCAACTTCACCACCAAAGTCCCCAAAGACCCCTCCCCACACTGGTCTTATGTTAGCATCTATTCATACTCCTCTTCCCGCACTCTGCTTAATAATCTGAAGTTTGTAATCCAAGGTGAAGAGTTTCTTATCATTAAATAGTGTCTATTCCCTTTTTTTTCTCTAAGATGAGAAAAACTTACCACAGATGAGTGACATCATCAGGTATTTGTCCTTCTCTTTCTGACTTATTTCACGTAGCATGATACCCTCTAGTTCCATCTAAGTTGCAGTGAACTGCAAGATTTCACACCCACCATTTATGTCAGCATCCCTCACCAGTGCCTCTATGACTATTCCATGAAATTTTTTTTCCTTATTTTTATTATCACTACAAGACTTTAATTTCTAGTATTTATTTTGCATCATAGGGCTGGAGCGATAGCACAGCGGTAGGGCGTTTGGCTTACAAGCGGCCAACGTGGCCGACCCGAGTTTGATTCCTCCACCCCTCTCGGAGAGCCCGGTAAGCTATCGAGAGTATCTCGCCCACATGGCAGAGCCTGGCAAGCTGCCCGTGATGTATTCGATATGCCAAACACAGTAACAACAAGTCTCGTGATGGAGACATTACTGGGTCTGCTCGAGCAAATTGATGAACATTGGGAGGACCGTGACATGACTGTGACATTTTGCATCATAACTTATAATACTATTAATAATAGTTTCAGGCATACAGAGGCCCAATACCCCACCCACCACAAGAGTGCAGCTTTCCTTCACCACTGTCAAGTTCCTATGCTCCTATGCCCTCATCCTTGACAGAAGTTTTGTAGGATGATTCTGAGGGTGTGGTACCATTGACAAGCTGTTATTCCTATACTATGATATTTTCTATTCCAGATGTGAGAGTGCTCATTCTGTATTTGTCCTCTCTCTGATTGATTTCATTCAGCACAATACCCTATAGTTCCATCCATGTTGCAGAAAATTGCAATATTTTATTTTTTATAACAATTGTATCCCACTGTGCCTGTATAGCAGTTTCTTTTTGAAAAAATAATTTTTACTGAGTGGTGGTTGGGACAATGAAGACAATGGTGGAGGGAAAGAGACAGTGGTGGTGGGATTGGTGTTGGAATGGTGAATGCCTATAACAAATCGCCTGAACAACTTTGTAAATAAAGGCATTTAAACAGTGAGAAAAGTTTAAAAATAAATCATTTTTATTGAGGTACCAGAATTTACAATACTTCTAATTGTACATTTTATGCCTATATCATTCCAACACCACACCAAAACACCAATCATCTCTCCCATGTAAGCTCAGTTCTCTCTTTTTTTTTTTAAATGTAGAAGCACTGCTATTTATTCAACTATTGATTAAGTTGATTTAATTGGGCATTAACTCCACATTAACTTAAAAAATTTTTTTAAATTGGATATCCATGAGATAGACCATTACAAAGCTGTTTATAATTGGGTTTCAGTCATACAATGATCCAGTACCCATTCCTCCACCAGTGTACATTTACCACCACCAATGTCCCCTGCTTCCCCACCATCATCTCCAAACCCCCCCACCTCCAGCTTCCCTCTATGGGAGGCACTTTACTTCTTGCTCTCTCTCTCTCTCTCCTTTTCCTTTTATGCATTATGATTTGCAATACAGGTGCTAAGAGGTCATGGTATCTGTTCAGGGCATTCAGTATTTTTATTGGGATGGTAAGGCTGGAGTAGCTTTTCAATTGGGTGGCAGATTTGGGGTGTGGATGTGACTGCCGAGGCTTCTGGAAGTACAGGGAGGTGTGGGAAGGAGGTAGCCCATCAGAGGTCTCTGGAGCAAGGCTGGTAGTAGATCTTACATGGTGCTGCTGGAATTGGATTGTGGGGCTGACAGTGCTTCCATAAGTTTTGGGACGTGGGGGAGGTAGCCCATCCCAGCTCCAAGAAAGCTTAGAGATTTCAGTCACAAAGCCAGCATACCAGAATTTTCAACAGATTATATTTTGGTGAGATCCATCCTGAGACTGTGGAATTGGACTGGGGGTATGGTGACGATTTTGGACTGTGGAAGAAAGGGGCTGCCAGGGGTTCTGCTTGGGTGGGCCACCAGGCCAACCTGCCCCTCTCCAATTTACCCTGGTCTGTTCAGCCATGGAGGATCTGAGATTAACTGCGGCTTTTGATCTCTTTTGAGATTTATCTATGGGTCTCTGAAATAAGGCTAATAAATGAGCTTGTATAGCTGAGCCAGAGGTAGTTTGTGGGTGTGACTCCCACGTACCTAACTTTTGGCTATTTAGTTTCATGGTAAGCTTGGTCACAAGTTGTTGGGGTCCAGCCAAAGGCACAGCGGCAATTTTGGGGTATCAGGAAATCTGAAGGCACCATTGGGCTGCTGATGCACTCATCCCACAGGTACAGATTGACCTGTTGGTGGCACCATACCCCCCAAACTCAGTTCTGTAGACAAAATTTCCAGTTCTGATGACTTAGACCATTTGTTGTTCCTTTACTGTGCTGCTTCTTTCTAGGAGAGCTCATACTTAAAGCAGTGAATTATACTTTTTTTCCTTCTGAAATCTAGTTAAGTGAAACAGAGACTAGTCCTTTAGCTAGCTGCCTGCAGTGGTGATCATTGCTAAAACTATTGCTTCTCTTTCTCCGAGCAGATTGATGAAAGGGACACGGTCAAGAGACTAAATGTGTGCCATGTTGGGAGAGGTCATGGGAAAAGATGATTAGAAATCTCTACTCTCATTTTCTACTGTTTCAAAGTGGCTTTTTTGCAATGGGTTAAATTGGTGGTTGTAGACTAGTATATCCTAATTTAGAATCCTTCACCCCTGGGAGGGCATTAGTAGCCTTACATGCCACGGAGGGTGCTTTATTTATTCACTTAAGGTAGGTTTCCAGTGGGAACTGAGTAATTTTTTCCTGAAAAAGGAGATATTAGGCAAATAAGTTTGGTAGCCTTTACTTTCACTGATTATTTTAGCACATAGGAGGTTAAGTTCAACTTCTGTGATTTTATGATGTTTCCATTGTGGAACAAAGACTTAGAGCTTCCTGCTCTGCCATTCTGCTATCTCTTGATCAAAAGTGGGGATTCTATAAGGAATAATGATGGCATCCCTCCACGTACTTCCTTAACTTCAGCACAATGAAACTGGATCAATGACTGGCTGATTGGTTAGTTAATTCTGATGCTTACCCTTTCCCATTTATCATTTCTCAGGCAATTTCATACCACTGATTTTTCCTTTCTTTTGGAAGTGACATTGTTACTATCTGTCAACATAGTGTCTAAATTTCACCCCAATTATTTTTTTCCCCTCCCACCCCCATTACCCCCATCCCCCCCTCCCCTGCCTCTGTGGCACGGCATTCCCTTTTGTTCTCTCTCTCTCTCCTTTTAGGTGTTGTGGTTTGCAAAAGAGGCATTGAGTGGCAATTATGTTCGGTCTATAGTCAACTTTCAGCATGCACCTCCCATCCTGGGAGGATCCTCCCAACACTCTTTATTTGGTGCTTCCTTCTCTATCTGAGCTGCCTTTTCCCCCAGCATGTGCAGCTGGCCTCCGAGCCATGGAGTAAACCTCCTGGTACTTAGCTTGGCTATTCTTGGGTGTTAGTCTCCTATTTTGTTACTTTATATTCCCCAGATGAATGCAATCTTTCTATGTCTGTCCCTTTCTTCTGACTCATTTTACTTAGCATGATACTTTCCATGTAGTACCACTTGTATGTGAATTTCATGACTTCATCTTTTCTAACAGCTACGTAGTACTCCATTATGTAGATGTACCAAAGTTTCTTTAACTAGTCATCTGTTCTCGGGCACTCGGGTTTTTTTCCAGATTTTGGCTATTGTGAACAGTGCAGCAATGGACATAGAAGTGCAAATGTCATTTTGACTGTACTTTTTTTGCCTCTCTGGGATATATTCCCAGGAGTGGTATTGCTGGGTCAAATGGGAGCTTTATTTCTAATTTTTTGAGAATAGTCCATACTGTTTTTCAAAAGGGCTGAACCAGTCGGTACCAGCCATACAATTATTTAATGAACATATCTATTTGGGCATTTGACAAGCATCCCATACTAAATATATTCAAAATGATTTTATTTATTGTTCCAAATCATTTTTTTCCCTATAGTCTAAGTTGTTTAACCTATAAACCTGAGCATCACCTTAGCTTCTTACTAGTTTTTCATTTCTGGTAATTAAGGGTTCAGCTAAAGTGTTACAACATTTTTTTCTCCATTTCTATTGTCCTGTGCCTTTTTTCTGATCCATATAATGGCTTTCCCAGGTTGATTCTTTCTTTACAGATTTGTCACTTTCTCTTAAAAAAAAAAGACAATTGTTCAACACTTTGTCTTTACTCTTTTAATTTTGTTTTAAATTAAAGCATCGTGAGTCACAAAGTTATTTATAGTTGAGTTTTAGATATACAACATTGTAGCACTAATCCCACCACCAGTGTCAACTTCCCCCTGTCTGCCCTCTTGACAAGCATCTAAGTTCAGCTGTTGAAGTTTGAGTGTCTTGACCCTGACCTGGCCTCTGTTGCTTCTGTCTCTTTCTTCCCCTCCTCTCCCCCTCCCAGGTTCCCTCCACTCTTTCCTTCTCCATGATTTGTATCTTTCTTATTTAACTGTATCTTTTCAATGTTAATCATAATCATGACAAAAGTATGCTTAACACGGTGCTAGTATCGCAAAATCTGTGCTCATTATGCTACATTTAAATATGAGCCACCAGTGGTACACACCAGCATGAATGTGTTAATGATCTTTTTGTTTTTTGGCTCACACCTGGCAGCACTCAAGGGATACTCTGAATACTGTGCTCAGGGATTGCTTGCTCCCAGTGGTACTTGAGGACCATATGGTGCCACATTATCAAACCCAGGCCTCTTGCGTACAAAGCATAAGCTCAGCCTGTTGTGCTATCTCTCTGGCCCATAAAAGTGTTTCTGTGGTGCCCTTTCTGACAATGTGGCATTCACAACACATCCAAACTCTCTATTCAGCTTATAAACCTCTTAATGATCTGGCACCTGTTTTCCAGTCACATTTCTACTTCTTTCTCTAAACTAATTCTCCCACAAACATTCTGGGGTTACTTTGCTGTTATTTCTTTAAAGGTTTTTATGGAGCACATTTCCTACTCAAGACAGGTGACTCATAAATGTGTGTTGGATTTGAAAAAGTTCAATTATTACATGCATCCAGGTTGTTAGAGCTGAGAAAGTAGTCTTATTCAAGTTAGATCACAATCAATATGATTTTCACAGACTTCAAAAAGGTAAGCAGATGAGGGAACAGGTATTTTCCATGACATTCTTCTAAGAGGATTTTCTTGTCAGAAATGATAATTCTCACAAAAGTAAAATGTATATTTTTTTGGCTGGAAAGCTACTACAGTGGGAAGGCCCTTGTCTTGCATGAATCTGACCCTGGTTTGATTTCCAGTACCCCATTTTCCCCCAAACACAGCCAGAAGTGATCTCTGAGTGCAGAGCCAGAAATAAGTCCTGAGCACTGCCAGTGGGGCACATTTGGCAGTGCTCAGAGATCTAACGGGTCAGTCCCGTGCAAGGCAAGTGCACTTCCCTATTGTACTATCTCTCCAGTTCATCAAAAGTGGAGTTTGGGGAGTCTTCTATAGTTTTAGGTACTTGCTAATAATAAGATTATCAACAGAAAATCATCAACAGGATTGTGAGATCAAACAATTCCCAATTTGTGGTATCTCAAATGTTACTACTCTTTAATCAGTAGTATTGTCATCATCTCTAACTTACAGAAATTCAACATCCAAAGCACTACCATATCAGAATTTGCATTTTTGGGGGGTGTATACTGGTGGTACTTGGGGGACCATGCAGTGATAGGGATCAAACCTATGGCTCCTGCATGTGCTCCAGTTCTTCAAGCCTTCTTCCTGGCTTCCAGAATTTTCATATTAAACAATGTCTGCCATTGATTCATATTAAAACTAGACACTTACCTGGAGGATCTTTAGAAGAAATATGTTGAGAATTATTTGATGGGAGGCAAGGGGAGGGACCTATTTTTATCTCTATTTTAAAGAAGAACTGTCACTGTAACTGTCCTCCCGTTGTTCATCGATTTGCTTGAGTGGGCCCAGTAACGTCAACATTGTGACAATTGTTACTGTAGGTCACGTCTTTGCCATGCGGGCAAGATACTCTTGGTAGCTTGCCAGGCTCTCCAAGAGGGGCGGAGCAATCGAACTCGGGTCTGCCAGGTTGGATGCTTGAAAGGCAAACACCCTACCCCCTGCGCTATCGCTCCAGCCCAAAGAAGCACTAAGAATGACAAATACCGTTTCCTTGAGTGACCTCAATGACACAATACAGAAACATCTCTCTTGTGTAGTTGGATCTGTCTCCAGTTGTAATCTCACAAATTGCAAGTCCAGAAAGCATAGAAAAGGAGCTGCTGTGATCCAGTGAAAAATAACAAATGTGTGCTTGTTTAGGTAAGAAAAAAGATGAACCCATGCCTCATTTAGTATGAATCATGTACATTTTGTCTCTAGAGATAATGGAGGAAGATTGATAGAAGCACCACAAAAAGCCTCTGGTCAAATGTATTGCTATTATTTCTGGGATCACATGGGATACAATACATTATATAATTATTGTGAACTCTGTGGCCACATTTTTTTCCTCAGGCAAATTGGTTGTTTAATAGAAATAGCCACAGTGTGTTAGTAAGAATTTCCAGAAGAACTTTATGATATTGTTCAGACACCGAACAAAAGGTACCTGGTCAATTAGAATATTCATCCTACCATTAATGCCAACCTCTGACAACATAACAATATATAGTTATGACATACTTGATGTACCAACTAAATAGATAGGCTCTGGAGACATAATGCCTCACTGCTCAGGTATTTGGGAAAACTAGAGAATATATAATTATATTCTAAGCACACATTGGATATTTTTTTGTGTGTGTGTGACAAAATAGTTGAAAGGGATCAGGTGAATAGAATAGTTCTGTGTCTAAACTGAGTACTTTGTAACTCTACTGGAGGGAAAACTAGGTCTCTAATTACTATATATATATACTAATTACTAATTACTATATATTATATATATACGAATTACTATATTTTACTGCATAATCATTAGTATATATTAGTATATATTATATATACTATATATAGTATATATACTAATTACTATATTTTACTGCATAATCATTAGGGCTGGAGTGATAGCACAGCGGTAGGGCGTTTGCCTCGCACGCAGCCAACATGGCCGACCCGAGTTTGATTCCTCCACCCCTCTCGGAGAGCCCGGCAAGCTACTGAGAGTATCTCGCCCGCAGGGCAGAGCCTGGCAAGCTCCGTGTGAGGTATTCGATATGCCAAACACAGTAACACCAAAGTCTCCAATGGAGACGTTACTGGGCCCGCTTGAGCAAATCGATGATCAACGGGAGGGCCTTACTTTTAACCATTGTGGATTTTATGCAAATTTTTTCAGAGGGGCAGGGGTGGACCATTTTTGAAGATTCTTAAAAGGTCAGAAGTCAATTTTTGGACTGAAAAAAAGGGAGTACCACAATTATGTAGTAAAATGTAGTCTTGACCAGGTAGTCCCATGAATAAGGCTACTGTCAGTACAAACTTTTCTCCACTGCTTATGTCATGGCATAGTGCCTGTTCTTAGATTTGTGCTTTCTTTAATTATGTCCATTTTCTAAGTAACAAATATAATTTTTTTCTTGGAGCCTCATATTAAAAAAGAAAGAAGTGGGCTGGAGTGATAGCACAGCAGGTAGGGCATTTTGCCTTGCACATGCCCGACCCGGGTTCAATTCCCAGCATCCCATATGGTCCTTCAAGCACCGCCAGGAGTAATTCCTGAGTGCAGAGCCAGTAGTAACCCCTGAGCATTGCTGGGTGTGACCCAATAAATAAATAAATAAATAAATAAGAAAGAATTACAAATTGTAATCACTTGTTCTAAGCCTAGGCCGCCGAATCAAGACCTAATGTCTAATTAGTTTCAGCATTTTCCAGGAATGTAATCTTAAACCACTCAATCTGCATTAGACCTCTGCTAAGAAGTGACCCTGTCATAAACTATCTATTCTTGTCTCTCTTCTTTGCCCATAAAAACTGTTCAATTTTGTACCACTCTTGGAACTTGTGTCTGCCAGGTGGGATAAAGCCCAGTTCATAAATTGCTGAAAAGGGCCAAAAAACTTTTCGGTTTACTTAAATTTTCTTTTTAAACATAGGGAGACAGCTGTGAGATCCAAAGGAAACTTCTGAGAATCTTGGAGACAATCATGCTAAGAGAAATGAGTCAGAGAGAGAGGGACAGACCTAGTATGACTGCACTCATTTGTGGAATATAAAGTAACAGAATGGGAGACTAATACCCCAGGATAGTAGAGATACGGGCCAGGAGGATTGCTCCACAGCTTGAAAGCCAGCCTCACATGCTGGGGGGAAAGCCAGCTGAAATAGAGAAGGGACCACCAAGTAAATGATGCTTGGAGGGCTCACTCAGGATGGGCGATGTATGGACCAAACATGATAACCACTTAGTACCTGTATTGCAAACCGTAACACCCCAAAAGGAGAGAGAAAGTAAAAGGGAATGTGCCTACCACAGAGGTGGGGGATGGGGGTGGTGGAGAATGGGCACTTGTGGAGAGATGGGTATTCAGTCATTGTATGACTGAAATGTAACCATGAAAGTTTGTAAATCTGTAACTGTACCTCAGGGTGATTCATTGAAAATTAAAAAAAAGAATGGAGGTACTGAAAATTGCAAATGTGTTTTAGTTGTGTATCTAGTTTCTCATTAAAGGGCTGGAGAGATAGTAGCACTGTAGCACTGTCCCCCCATTGTTCATTGATTTGCTCGAGTGGGCCCAGTAATGTCTCCATCGTGAGACTTGTTACTGTGTTTGGCATATCGAATACGTCATGGGTAGCTTGCCAGGCTTTGCCATGCAGGCATGATACTCTCAGTAGCTTGCGGGCTCTCCGAGAGGAGCGGAGGAATCAAACTCAGGTCAGCTGCATGGGAGACATAGTATAGGAGATAAAGTACTTGCCTTGCATGAAATTGTGACCATGGTTAGAATCTTGACCAGAGTATGGCTCCCTCCAAGGTTTAACTCTATCTTCCACCATACAATTATCCTCTTTTACCAATGCTCTCCCCGTTGGACAGCACTGATTTGAAGTATTAAAAGTTCATTTCATTGGTTCATTTGGTTCCTTTATGTACTGCACAATTGAAATAACACTGTGTTTGTCATGATTCATCTGCTACTTCACTAAGTTTAGCATTCTTCAAGTCATGTTGCAAACGGGAGGATTTTTGACAGCTGATTAGCATTCCATTGTGTGCATATTCATTTCTTTTTTATTCAATAATGTTATCTGTGGGTACCTGGGCTGTTTCTAGTCTTTGGGTCACCTGTGGTGGTCAAGCCAGTGAATATAAGGTAAGCACTTTAACCCTTATGCACTCTCTGGCTCAAATATCATAAAAACTACAATTTCTATTCTTCCTGAATTTAGTAGGTCATCAAGGTCTGTTATCCCTTGCAAAATATTTATGAAGAAAAATATAATAATAACTAATTTTGTCATGAAATTTTAATAATCATCTAAATACCATAATTTAAAATAGTAATTAAGTAGATAAAAGTTTACAAATGAACTTTTTATTAATGGTTATATTTAATGATATGTTAATTTCCTGAAATATTTTTGGTATCCTATTACTCTAAAGTTAACATAGACTAATAGATTAAGATATTTGGAAAGTGAGATTTATGGGATACCATTTGCATTATAGGGGTTTTATATGGACAGGAAAGAGGAAAAGAGAATTCTTAGTTGAAGTCAAGAAATCTTCTAATCTGAAATAATGGCTTCAATATAAAAAATACTTAGAAGAGGAAATAGGAAAACTAGAATTAACATATATGCAGGACTTGGGCACTTTGATACTGAATAACTGTATATCAATGCCATAAATTGTCAATAATAATCTCCTCTATTAAAACTTACTATAGTAAAAACTAGGTGGCAGCAGGCTTCTAAATACAACTACTAGTAAACCTAAGGAGATTAATCACTGGAAACAAGGAGAACTAAGAGTAGTATATAAATGCCTCTTCATACTTAAAAGTTCAATATCTATTCTTCAGTGGACATGGAATGTTCCCCAAAGCAGACCACATTATAGGACAAAATACAAATGTCCATAAAGTCAGGAGGAAACTTGAATTATATCAAGTAGTTTTTCCTATTACTGTGAATGTCAAAATTGATCATTAAAATCTAGTGAAAAGTTAAAAGAGTTGTCAACTAAACAACATGCCATTTAAAAAAACCCATTGGCAAAGAAGAGCTTAAAAAAGAAAAATAATTGTCAAAATGAATGAGAATACACAAGCTATCAGAATCACTGGACATAGACAAATAAATACTAAGGTGTAGATTTATAGCAATAAACTTATAAATTTACATCAGAAACAAAAAATAACAACTACAGCAAAAGTAGAACTAATAAAAATTAGAGAAAAAAAGAAAATCCAAATGAATTGTACCAGAGAGGAAAGGGGAGCACAAACAGCTACTTCAGAAACACTTATGGGCATAAGAGGTTATTATGAATGACTTTACCCAACAAAATAGGTGAAAAACTTATACATCAAACAACTTCCCAAGTCTAATCAGGAGAAAGTAAAAACTTGAACAGACCATTTATGAAAAGGAAATTAAAATAGGAATCAGAGTGATAGGACATTGGCCAGGAGCTTGCCTTGCATGTGGCCAACCTGGGTTTGATTCCCAGCAATTCATATCGTCCCATAAGAGCAGAGACAGGAATAAGCCCTTAGTATCTTCAGGTGTGGCCTCCAAACCAGACAAATATTACTAAAAGGAAAGTTTCAGATCTATTTCCCTGATGAACACTGACACAAAGATTCTCAACAAAATCTTTGAAAACCAAATCTAACAATGTGATCATACATTGTGGTCTAGTATTTTCAATATATAAAGAAAAAGCTTCTACAAATGAATCAATACCAATTCATGATTAGAAAATTTAAGTAAAATAGGAATAGAAAAAATATTATCTCAATAATAGTAAAGACCATATATCACAAACCCACATCTAGTACATGGCGGAAAAGTGAAAGTTTTCAGATGTCCTTGTTTACCACCATTATTCAGAGAGTACTTGAAGTTCACAGAAATTAGGAAAGAAAAAGAAATGAAATGCATTGGAAGAGATTAAATCAAATCATCACTATTTGTATATTAGATGATAATATACATATAAGACTCTAAAATCACTGCCAAAAATTAGAAACAATAAAACAATATAATAAATTGTCAGGCTACAAAATGAATACCAAAAATTTGGTTACATTTATATAAGCAAGCAACTAGAATAGAAAGACATAAAAAAATACATATCCATTAGTGTTCATACCCAGAAATCAACCCAAGCAAAGTAGGTGGAAAAACTTACAGACTATACCACTACTGAAATAAATAAGAGAACACTAGCAAATGAATAACTATTCCATGTTTATGAATTGGAAAAGTTAATATTGTCAAAATGACCACCCAATCAAACCACTATATTGGTTCAATATCTCCATCAAAATTCTGATGACATTTTTTAAGGACTTAGAACAAATGCTACTAAAGTTTTCATGCTCATTTGCAGTGCTATTTACAATATCCATATGTGGAACAACCCAAATGTTCAAAGATGAGTGGATAATGAAACTGTAGTATATAAACACAGGGAATACTATTTACCTATATGAAAAGATAAAATCTTGCCTTATGCCACAACTTGGCAGCAACTAGAAGGTGTCATATTAAGTAGAGTAAGTCAGATGGAGAAGGACAAATGCCAGATGATCTCATTCATATGTGGTATATAAAGAAACGGAGCAGGGGAATGTACAATAGCCAATGAAAACAAACCCTTGGACTCTGACAACAGAAGTGAGTTCACCAATTGTTGGGGAGGACTAGAAATGACATAATAGTGGTGGAAGTATAATAAATTTGTAACCAAGGACATAAACATTAACACTTAGAGCCAGTTTTCTCAGTAGTTACAAAATGCTACAAAAAAATCCACCTTCCCCCGAAAAACAGTCTGAGGAAGTAGATTCCAAGATCCAGAAAGTTCTGAGTTCTAATGAAAATAAACCCAAATAGATGCACACTAAGAGACAACATAATTAAAATACAAAGTCAAATAAAAAATACAGAAGTAGGTAGAGAAAAATCAAAGACTCAATTTATCAACTGAAATACTATAGGCAAGATATGTTTTGATATAATCCACGTATTAAAAGAATAAAACCTTTAACCTAAGAACGTTCACCTAGGCTACCACTCAGATTCAAAAGTATGATTAAAAAGATTTTCAAACAGGGACCAGAGAGCTAGTACAGTGGGTAGGGCACTTGCCTTGCATGTGGTTGACCAGGGCTCGATTTCCAGCTACAGAACCAGAAACCCTGAGCTATTCAGAGTGTGATGCCAAAACCAAAACCAAAAGCCACCCCCCCCAAAAAAAAGAAAGAAAAAAAAGAAAAAGGAACAAAACAAAGTTTTTCAGACAAATAAAAGTTAAAAAAATTCATTATCATTAAATCAGTTCTGTACAAAATACTTTTTGATTTTTTATATCATCAAACACAGTAACAACAAAGTCTCCCATGGAGACGTTACTGGGCCCGCTCGAGCAAATCGACGATCAACGGGAGGGCCTTTACCTTTACCTTTACCTTTTACATCATCATGACTATTTTAGGAAATTTCAGTTGAATCCATAGAGAAAATCAAAACTTTGTTAACTTAAATTTAAATCTCAAAATAATGATTCCTAGGAAAGAACTCTAAGTATCAACCATAAATGTTATATATTTGCTAGATACAATGCTATTTCTAAGATATATTATTTTAAAAATGCATTTTATTTAGATAGCAATAGTTTACAACTGATATTATGACTATCCAAATGACATGGTGTCACAGTATTGTAAGTATAGAACAATAATATCAGTACAAGTGTTTTTGTTTTTTTAAAAGTCAACCTCCACTTCGAAGCACTAAGAAAAATAAAATACAAAGAGGAAAAAAATGGAAAAAAGAGGAGAGACAAATGCAGTCTCTTGGAATGAACTCAAGACAAAAATATTTATGGGAAACAATCAAGAAAAATAAATGGAATCTGATCACTGTATAACAGGAACCCAACTACAAGGGGAAAAACTAAAAGATGAAAGAAACAACAGAAATCCTGTAAAATCACTCAATTAATTTTGAAAATGACCACAAATTAATTCACTGAGTAACACAAAAAGAGGAGAAAAGTTCTTTGTTCTTATTACATGTCAGAATCACCTGGAGTTTCCAAAATTTTGATCCCACTTAGAGTATCTGACATAGGTGCAGCCTAAATATTGGTCTACCTGAAGAAGCTTCTGTGATTCATACTGTGCTACCTGTTGATAACCCATTGTCCACAAAGATACTGCAGTTTTCAGATCTCATCAGGATTTTATTTTTATTATTTTTGGCTACACTCTGCTGTGCTCAGGGCTTACTCCTAGCTCTGTTCTCAGAAATCACCCCTGGCTTGAGGGACCATGGCAGGTGCCAGGGATTGAACTCAGATTGACTGTGTGCAAGGCAAACACCCTACCTGCTATACCATAGCTCTAGTCCCTCATCAGAATTTTGAATCATAAGCTCCCAAGTAACTAGTGAGATGTGATGACATTACCCCTCCTACCCACCTTCGAAAAGAGCCTGGGAAAAAAAAGGTGTGTCAAAGTCTGATGATGATCAAAATACAGGAAGCATCAGGATGGGAAGGAATCAAAAGGAAAAGTGCAATGATGTAAGAGGTATATATCAGAGAATAATGATCTGAAATTGGTTTTTGGGAAGATAAGGTCAGTAGATACGATGTAAATTTTGAAGCATCAGTCCTCAGGGAGGCTTGTGGTGGCATTTTCTTTCTAACTCTTACGGAGTCTGTGCTATTAGATGTCCTTTTCCAATAAAACCCTTTCCACCCTCTTACCTGGCCCCAGCTGGAGAAGGCCCACTCCACACAGAGCTGTTGGTTACAGGCCTGCGTGTCCACTGGCCGCTTGGCGAGCTGGGTGCACATGTCATTGGGCACAGGAACTGAGATCCCAGAGGCTTTCAGCTTCTGGCACGTCACTCGGCGGGTCTGGACCCCTCCACCACAGCTCCGGGTACAGGCAGACCATGAGGTCACCATCCATCTAGGGAGAGGAAGAAACATTAGGGCAGCTGCAAAGTGTCAGGCCTTGAGGACAGGCATCATGCTGCATACTCCCAGAAGAAGCCCTTTCCCCTCCCCTCCACCTCCCTGCCTGTACTGCCCCACCATCTTCTCTAGATCTGCTTATAATGGTTGGCTGATAGTAGCCTCCCTAAAGATTTGTGTTCAAGTTATGGGTCCTTTGAATATGACCTAACTTGGAAGAGGGTGTTTACAACTATAATAAAGGATTTTGAGATGAGATTCTATTCCCTGGGTAGGCCTTAAATTGCACCATTTTAATGGCACCACAGAGGTCCAACAGAGAAGGGCAGAGGGAGATTCACACAGAAGGAAGGCATGACCACAGAAGTGGATGGAGAACTGACATGACCAAGTGAAGCCTATAGGTCCTGAAAGCTGTGAGGGATGAGGAACAGTTTCTTGGAGGAGCTGGAGCTCTGAAAACTAAACGTTGACATTGAACTTTTGATCAAAACTGTGAGTTCATTTCTACTCTTTTAAGCCACCATATTTGTGGTTGTCACAACCTTCAACAAGAGGATCTCTGGGGGAATGAACTCGGAAAGCGGGTGCTGAAAGACTAATGTGAAGATCCTTTGCTTCAGCATGACATTAACCTACAAGGCTGAAATTCTGGGGAGTCAGTCCTGAAGTGAGCTAAGCTTTCCTGTGGATTTGGTACTTTCTAAAGGCACCCAAGGGTTAGGCAGAGAGGAGCAGCTTCCCAGGGAAATCAGACTCCATCCTGTGTGGCTTCCTGAACCTGGAGGCAAGCTGGGTCTCATAAACCAAAATTTATCTGGTATTGATCACTCTGTTTCATCTGTGCTTTAACTTGTATCTCAATTTCGTTTAAGCCCTCTGAAACAGGCAAAATTCTTCCATCTTTCCAGATCATACACCCATTTCCAGGAGTCACACTCCATAGGTCCTATCTATATCTAGTAGAGGGTGTTATGTGTGGTAGAAGTAGCTAGTTTTCAGAATATTAGATTTCAGTCACAACTCGAATCCTCAGAAATGAGACCAACCAAGGTTGAGAAAGTAACTTTCCACAACTCAAAATCTCAGAGATGAGAGCAACCAAGATTGAGAAAGTGACTTTTCTCACAAAGCCAAGCCCTAAGCTGGGAGAAACTCTGAAATCTTTTATCCACATGTAAACAAGTACCGCTTCTCTTTGCAGGTTTGCACCCTGGCATGATATGAAAATAGGAGGGGAAGGGGTGTCAGTTTTTTTGGGGGGGGATTCTGAGAGAAAACCTGCTACTGCATTCAAATCAGTCATATCCTTCAGTCTGAAAAGAAACATTCTTAAGTTTTATTCCTTGAGAAAACTTTATCTAAATGAATTGGTTGAAGCAGCTACCTGGGTCAAAGTAGGGCAGCACATGTTTCTGTGCTAAGAAGGATACAAAAGGACCCCCAAGTCTGGCAGGAAAACCAGAAAAGGTGAACATGTGGCCATTTCCTAGTCCAGTGACATCATATGGCACTTGGGACAGTCAGGTAGCAGGGTCATGCACCAAATCCCTCCTGAAGTTGAATCTGTCACTTATTTGGTGGAACTGCCCTGCTCCATTTGCCCTGGAGAGAGACAGCTGCTTGCCAATTTCCAACCCACAGGCACAGAGCCACTTAGGAAGCAGGCACGAGGTGTTTTAAAGCTCCTGGGGGTACTGGAACCCTAGGAGACACAGCCATTATTTCATTTGCAGAAGTAAATGAGGCTGATTGACTCTGACCATCACTACAGCAAATCAAAAAGTCCTTGGCATGTCCAAGACTTCTTCTTCATTTCATACAGCTTGGCAAGGGCAGTCTTCCAGCCTCCCGTGTCCCTGGTGAATGTCAGACCTGCATTTCAATCAACTTTTATTTCCAAGTATACATTTCAGCAATTTTTCAGGAGCTGGAGTGGGGGGTTTGAGAAAGGAGAGGTCCGGGCTATGTTACAGTTCAGGAAGGGTATAAAAGGACATTAATCATTCCCGTGGAAACCTTCCCGTCAGCAAGTTAAACTGCTGATATTAATGAGTGTGTTTCATATTTCATTGAGTCTCTCCTGGTTTCAGCTGCTCCGTATGACTCAGCTGGCAAAACACAAAGCGGTTGCCTGAGGAGTCTATGAAAGTCCCACAGATTCGTAGTAAAGGGGCATTTCAAGGGCTCAGCCAAGTCCTTCCAGGCTGGGGCACCATGCTGGTGCCAAGTCTCAGCCCATACATTATCCCTCTAGCTACTGCTTAAAGACTGAGGTGAGGGTGCTGGAACTCACAGCATTTCAAAACCTGGAGCCAATGTAAGAGGTACAGAAGTTGTGGGTGTCAGCCTGGGCTATGGAAGCAATTCAGATGTCGAGAGCATATCTCCAGTGTTGAGGCAACTATAGGGGCTGAAGATACATTTCAAGGTTAGCAGGATAAAACCCTTCATAGGAAAGAAAGAGGATGAGACTTCTTCCACTAAACCGGTGAGCACAGGCAATTAGAGTTAGAAGAAGGAGCAATTGGGGTGGAGAGCAGTAACCCTTATACCTCTGTCTACTTCTGTGGCAGCAGAATTTTTCCTTGCAAAATGCTCTAGAGAGTCAGCTTCTATCTATTGCAGGGCCTGGATGCTCCATTTCTACACGCACATCTCCAGCTCCTAGGAAGCTGGATCCCTGGGGCTCTGGAGCAGTGCAGACACCAGCAGAGCAGAGGAAGGAGGTTTGTTCTGCATGATGGAGGGGCACCCTTGGATGGCAGGCACTGTTGCTGGCACTCAGAGTCTCTCCTGCCCAGTACTTGACAAGGGCATGCTCTAAGTTTGGGCCCTGTGGCTGGAGAAATAGTAGAGTGGGCAGGGTACTTGCCTTGCATGTGGCTGACCCAGCTTTAATCTTCAGCACTCCAGGAATGATCCCTGAGCAACACTAGGTGTGCCCCACCCCACTCTCCCAAAAATGTTCAGGTCCAGTTGTAGGAAGGCTTCAGGTGGCATCCGCTATACTTACCGAGCAGGGCAGTCTCTCCGGTTGCAGGCTACTGGTTGCACAGTGGGGCGTACCTTCCCCGCACAGTGTGTGGGGTTCACCTCTGTGCTATTCAGCAGACACCTCAGGCGGGGCTGTTGAATACCCCGGTTCCCGCAGGAGGCTGAGCAGGTCGCCAGTCTGTCCACAGACCACCAGTAATCTGTCAGAGCAAGAGGATCTGTGCTGAAGAGATGAATGCCTGACTTCCCGAGATCTGCTTTCCTTTTGAGCAGTGGGGACGGGGTCTGAGAAGGGGGGTGGGGAGTCAGGTGAGAACTGTTATTAAGAATGAGATGCTCTACCTTCAGTGGGTGTTATTCCCAGTGTAGCTAGGCAGATCATGAGGTTTTTAGGTGTCTGAGATGACTAATCTATAAAGTGAGTCAAGTGCCCCTTACCTTCTATGAAGACTAGATATGATTTAACAGTCCAGTTCATGGAGACTATGGGACTCTATGAATCAGTGTTCCTACTTTTTTATTTTTCTTTTTGGGTCACAACAGGCAGTGCACAGGGGTTACTCCTGGCTCTGCACTCAGGAATTACTCCTGGTGGTGCTCGGGGCATCATATGGGATGCTGGGAATTGAACCCGGGTTGGCCGCATGCAAGGCAAGTGCCATACCTACTGTACTATCACTCCAGCCCTGAGTGCTCATACTTCTTACTTTTATTTTTTATTTGTATTTTTTTTTTTTTTGCTTTTTGGGTCACACCTGGCAATGCACAGGGGTTACTCCTGGCTCTGCACTCAGGAGTTACTCCTGGTGGTGCTCAGGGGACCATATGGGATGTTAGGAATCGAACCTGGGTTGGCCGCATGCAAGGCAAACGCCCTACCCGCTGTGCTATCTCTCCAGCCCCTACTTCTTACTTTTAAATATACTATCATAACTACTTTCTCCTTTTTACTGGCTCACAAGAAAATAACTTTATTCTTCAACAGATATAAAAATATGAGACATTTCCCAATCGAACTTAAAAGTACAGATCAACTGTGAGGCTAATTTTTTTTTTAAATGTTTTTAAGTGCCTCTGAAGAGTTGATGCTGTCATAAGAAAGGCATTTTTAAAGGATTTTCTATGTGGAGGTCTGGGACTTAATGATATGAAACCCAGTTATTTTGACTGGATTTTTTTTTTAATTTGAGAGCTTATTTGGAAGGTTGTGTATTATCAATCCCACAGTCAGGTGTTGGCTTCTGCACCTTTCAGCAGAGAAAGGCTGACTGGCAAGAAAATAGCATATTTGCTTTCCCATCTGGGAATCCAAATGGCAGGATGTCTGTAGGGCAAGCCCATGTGTTCTAATCTCCCTGTTCTTGTGCTTACGTGTACAAATTTGTCCCTTTCCTGACAATTTTTCAGTTTCACATACTGAAGTAGAATTTTACTTTACATAAGTATCACACACAGGGGCTGGAGCAATAGTACAGCAGTATAGCAGGTAGGGCTCTAGCCACGCTCGAGGCTGCACTGGGTTCTATTCCCACCAATCTGTATCATCCTCAGGAGTAAGCCCTAAGCACAGCTGGTTGTGACCCTCAAATCGAAAAGGGGAAAAAAAAAAAAGAAAATCATATGGGAAAGGTAGATCATGCCTATGGAAAGCTCAAAAGTCTCACTTAACTTATATTTACAAGGTCTCTTTGGCTCTTTTCCCACTATTTTTGAACCCTTTCACAACTCTTCCTCAGTGCAGCTAAAGTCAGGTCCCATCTACAAGTTTTTTGGGCCTGTCCTTGTTTCTTGGAAGCCAGAGCAGAGCCACACAGCAGAGGTGCTGCAGGTGAAAGAGGAGCCCTTTAGGGGCTGGAATGATAGCACAATAGGTAAAGTGTTTGCTTTGCATGTGACAGATGTGGGTTCGAGTCCCAGCATCCCATATAGTCCAGAAGCACTGCCAGGAGTAATTTCTGAGTGTAGAGCCTGGAGTAACCCCTGTCTACAGGTGTGACCCAAAAAGAGAAAAAAAAGAGGAGGCCTCCGTTTTACCCTTGCCAGCTGTTGTGAGCAGTCCTTTTTATTATTATTATTTTTTTAATACTTTCTGCAAATTCCTGGGATTTTTCTGATTTTTTTCCTGATAAACAGTAAGTTAACAATTGTCCATCATAAAATTCTTCCCCAGAGCTTAAGTTTACAGGGAGGCTAAAATAATGGGAAATACCTAAGGCAAATGGACAGCCAAGGATCTGCTAGATCCTTGCATCTTCTGTAATACTTGCCAAGAGCCCAATTTTCATTTAAAAGGGTCTACAGGAAAACCTTTATCTTTAACTTCCCTGAATTCTCTGTAACACAAAGACCCAGGTTTCCTATAAAAATCCCACAAAAAGAGTCATAGTTAACTTTTCTTTTCTCCTCTACTTTCCAGGTCTGAGTCTGAGCATCTTTCTTATTTAATATTTTCATCCTTGAAAATATTCAAGAACCAGGAATCTCCAGGGACCCACTGCAGTCACTCCTGCCTTATCTGCATCATTGACAAGCACATAACACGTGACTGCTGGTGGGGTCTCTGAAGGGCAATATCTCCAGGACAGCAGGAGTCAATAGTTTAGATCATTTTTTTAAAAAAAAAAGTTTATTTTTGTTTTGGGCCACACCCAGTGCTGCTCAGGAATCACTACTAGTGGGCTTGAGGGACCAAGAGGACTAGGAGCAGAAGGACCATCTGTGAAGGTAGGACTAACCCTTTGAAGCACTGCTGGAAAGGGAAGCTGGTGAGTCTTGGAAAGAGAGTCTTATTGTATGTACATGTGAGTCATTTCCAGTTTTTTTGCTAGAAGAACTACTGAGCATCAGAAGTCTCATTGCTCTCCTAAATAGATTCCCAAGCATGAACTTTCTTGTTCAAGAAATAAGCCCAGTACCCAAAGCCGAAGGAGTTCTTACCTTGGATCATTAACGAGGTTTTCTGTACCAGAGTTCCTGCCTCATTCTGAGCAAGGCAGCTGAATTCCCCTTGAGACACGCTACTGAGATTTGCAATCTGGAGAATCTGTCCAGCTGCCAAGATATGATGCCTGAGTCCTGTCACATTGCCAACTGGCTGACCACTATAGAACCAGGTGATGTTGGGGGTAGGGTGACCTTTGATAGGGCAGCCTAGAAGGAGGAGAGAAGAGAGATAAGACATTGGTAACACCAAGAAGGACACATTCTGACTGGATTGTTTATGTCTCCAAGCCACTAGAGGCCTCACATATAGTCTAACCTTCCTTACCCATGATTTTTGATGCTTGCCATTACCAAAAAAAAAAAAAAAATATGTTTCCATTTTCTGGAATTATTTGGGAGGGTTATGGGAGGGAGTCTACTATTTGTGTAAAAATTCTTGAAGAAACAAAGTTTGGTATCTTTTTGTGCCCTTATACTAACTTAAAGAAAATGAAGCAATATTTAGTTTTTTTTCAAGTTCATTAGTTCCTACTGATTTTATACTTCAAATTGAATGAATTGGTAAAAATATAAAATATGTAATCACAGTCAAGAGTCAAATTTTAATTGGTAAAATTAATATCTGCCTTCATTTTATTCTTTATGTGAATTTCGAGCCAAAACCTTTCAACAGAGTAGAAAAACAATTTTAAACACTGATCTCATTTTTATAATTAAGAACATTGGCCTTCTGACAACTTTGCAGTTGACATATATACTACTACATTTATCTACATAGTCATTGAACACATTTTGATTTATTAAAATTACAAAATGTTAAAAGGAGATATTATGTCCAAGTCTTTGTAGCATAGAATTAGTAAAACTAGTATTACAATTATGAGTGAAAAGTCCTTTTCTTTAAAGTAAATACTAGGTATATAGGCATAATCCTAACAAATTAAAATCCATAGAAGATTTATTTAAAAGTTTAAAATACAGGACAAATTGTTCAAAACCAAAGATATTGAAACTTTACTCAATTTAGTTATCAATCTGGTTCCTACTGTCATAATAACAGTCAAGGTAGTTATTACTAACTTTCTACTGGCAAGGAGATGTCAGGTGATGTAGAATTTAAAAATAACTAATAAAACTGAAATGTAAGGCAGGAAATGATGAATGGTGAGACGACGAGGGCCACCTGCATGGATGTGAGTGTTCAGAACAGATTTTCACATGTTGGTTTATTATACAGCCAGGAGACAGAATTGTTAGTATTTGTATAGGATTGCAGAGAAAACACAGGAAAGTCCCTTATCATCTGGAGGAGGAAACTGAGGCTCAGAAATGCTCAGGTCTTCCCAAGAGCAAAGGCAGGTTTCTGTACAACTCCTTTTGTTCTTCCGTCCATGCCTCTAACATGTTCAGCAGAGCATAAGTTAGTCTATATGCCCTGTCTCTTTGTTGCCTTAGTCCTTTTTACCACTCACCATGAAAAACTTTTTTTCACTATAGTTGCTGAGGGCAAAGGGGTGGGAGCAGGCTAGTTTTCACTTTTTGCTTTGTTTTTTTGTTTTTCTGTTTTGGGGCCATACCCAGTGATGTTCAGGGGTTACTCCCAGTGCTCCATTTAGGAATTATGCCTGGTGGTGCATGGGGGACCGACCATATGGGATATCGAGGGATAGAACCCAGGTCAACTATATGCAAAACAAGAACTATCTACTGTATTCTTGCTTTGGCTACTTTGAAAAGGGGTTCTGGAAAAACAGTACTAAAATTGCCCATAAAAATTGATTATGAGTTACAGTATTACAGGACCCCATTCTTCACTTTTCATAGTACTGTCAATTTTGTCATGGAACTTCACAGTGGCACTCCCAGGATGGATGGGATGTGTTTCCTAACTCTTAACTTTCTATTTGGCCATGTGACAACTTTGAAAAAAATGTCAAGATGTTAGACTAACAATGACCAATTGAAGAAGGAAACTAAGAAAATTCCTTTAATAATAGTACCAAAATTTAAAACAAGAATAAAGTTAAGGGAGGCAAAAGACTTACACTGAAAAAATTCATAAAAGTTTTTTCTTTTTTTTTTTTTTTGTCCACACCCAGTGGTGTTCAAGCCTTACTTGGCTCTGCAGTCAGGAATCACTCCTGGTGGTTTCAGTGACCATATAGGATGCTAGGCCATCCATGTGCAAGGCAAAACCTTACCCACTGTACTATTGCTTTGGCCCCCTATAAAGCATTTCTAAAATTGTAATATAAGGACCAGGGGATAGTACAGTGGGTATGGTGTCTGCTTTTGCACACAGCAGATAGGGGTTCAACCCCCAGAAACTCATACGGTTTCCTGAGTTCCACCAGGAGTAATCCCTGTGCAAAGAACAGGAAAAGCACTGGGTGTGCTTCCAAAATAAACAAAAAATTGTAATGTAAATGAATGATAAAGAAAACTACTATTCACAGGCTAGGAGATTTATATACTCAACAAAATGAATTACTGAGTTGATGCAATCTCTATAAAATTTCTATTGTTTTTGTAGAAATAGAAAACTTAAAATTTTTATATTTCAGAGTCTTAAATAGCAGGAACAATATGAAAAAAAAGAAGAGCCAAACTGAAGGTCTCATCGTTCCTGATTTCATTACTTCTTATATAGCCATGGTAAACAAAACATCATAGTATAAGCATAAATATACACGCATATATATTTATATATATTTAGTGAAAACACCATAAATAAACTCTTGCATGTTTGCTCAAATTAATTTCAACAAGGGTGTCAAGACCTTTCTATGGGGAAAGTTGTCTTTAAAATTTTTTTTTTTTATTGAATCACCATGAGCTACAGTTAGAAAACTTTTGTGTTTGAGTTTCAGTCATACAATGATCAAACACCCATTCCTCCACTAGTGTATAGTTTTTACCATCAATGTCCCCAGTATCCCTCCCCCCCTCCCCTTCTCCCCAGCTCCCCCCACCCCCATCCTACTTCTTCCCCTGCCTCTATGGCAGACAAAGGGGAAAGGTTGTCTTTTTAACAAATGGTGTTGGAAAAACTAGATACCCACAAGCAAAAAAAAAAAAAAGTTGGATCTTTATCTTATACCAGTATAAACATTAACTCAAAGTAGATCAAATAAACATTAACTCAAAATAAATCAAAGACCTAGAACTAAGAGTTAAAATTATAAATTCTTACGGTCCTAGGAGTAGGTAATAAGGCTGGAGGGCATGACTGGAATACATGAGGCTCCAACTTTGATTCTTGGTACTGCATCACCCACAGCCACAGAAACATAGTCCTGTTCATTCTTAGCCTACTGAATTGCTGGGTCTGAGTATAGCCAGTCCAAATATATGGTGGGAGTAGCCCTCAGACCTCTTGAGTACCATTGTAGAGGGACCTTCTCTAAAAGTACAAAACTCTTGGAACTAAATACATGGGAAAGCTTCATGACATTGGGGTTGGCAATGATTTCTTGGATATGGCACTAAAAACAGATAACAAAAGAGATTAATTGAAATGGGCATTTGCCTTGCACGCGGCCAGCCCGGCTGACCTGGGTTCGATTCCTCTGCCCCTCTTGGAGAGCCCAGCAAGCTACTGAAAGTATCTTGCCCACATGGTAAAGCCTAGAAAGCTAACCATGAGGTATTTGATATGCCGAACACAGTAACAACAAGTCTCATGATGGAGACGTAACTGGGGCCTACTCAAATAAATTGATGAACAACAGGAGGACAGAACATCATCAAAAATGAAAGCATTTGTGCAAAGAACATTATCAACACAGTTGAAAGGGCAAACCACAGAATGGGAGAATAAGGGATAATCTATAGAATAAACAAAGAACAAAGAACTCTTGTAACTCAAAAACCCAATCACAACCAAAATTTTAAAATGTGTAAATGTTGGGGGAGACAGCTCAAGTTGTAGAGCACGTGCCTTAGAGTAGTCTTGGATTCTAGTCCCAGGATCATATGACCCTTTCTGCCCAACCACATCCCACAACCAGAATCACTGTAGTCCTGATGGTTCTTGAGCACAACCAGTATGGCTCTGGTGGAATTACTGCATGACTAGGCTAAAATAAAACTCTAGTACCTCTCAGCCAAGCACTGCTGGAGTAACCCTGCCATACTACCACCTATACTAGTGGGTGTGGCATAATTTAAAAAAATGAGAGAAAAATCTTTGAATAAGTATTTCTCCTAATTTGTACAAAATGGCCAATCAGTATATAAAAAGATGTTGAACATCATGAAATCCACAAAGAAAATACTTTAGTTATATTATTTATAATATCAACCCCCTAGAAAAAACAAAGTATTGGTGTAGATATGGAGATACTAGAACCATTGTTCACTGCTGATGAGAATGTGAAATGGTTTCTAGATATTACAGAAAACAATAGTTACTCAAAAATTAAAATATGCCAAATGATTTAACAGTTGTATGCCTGGATATGTACTCAAAATAGCTAAAGCACTTGTAGAGTAATGTTTCAGAATATCCATGATATCCAAAGGTGAAACAACCCAAATATCCATCAACAAATAAAGTATGGTGTGTAGATATACATTTATATATAAAATATATTATAAAGACCTAAAAAGGAAAGAATTTTTATATATGCTATAATACGGACAAAACTAAAAAATTGGTTAAGTGAAATAAGCTATACAGAGAAGGATACATACTGCAACATTCTATTTATATGAGGTACATAGAGAAGTCAAATTCTTAGAAGCAGAAAATAGAATAGCGATGACTAGTGTTTAGACGAGACACAGAGGAAATTATTTAATGGGTTACAGTTTTAATTAGAGGAGGTGAAAAATGTTCTGGAGATAGTGTGATGGCTGCATAACAACTTGACTATAATTAGTCCTACTGAACTCTATACTCAACAATTGTTGAAATAGTAAATTCTTATGCATGTTTTTCTACAATTAAAGAAATGAGGTAGATTTTCTGGTGAACCATGTCCAAACCTCCATCTCAAGAGACCCTGTGCATTTTCGCTTGTGTTCTTGTGCCTTTGCCATCATCAATAGAAGAACATGCCTGGATTGACTGGATGATCCCTTGAGGACAATGAGCAAAACGTGGAGAACAGCCAAGACACTCAGTCAATACAGTTTAGATCAGCTAAACTAAGATCGGTAATAATAAATGATTTAAATGAGTATTATTTTAAACCACAGTCTCTTGTATTTTTATTTGTGCAGGTATGTGCATTTGTGTGGACATGCATGTGTACAAACTAAATTTTTTCCCCATGGCTTATGGATCCAAGTCAAAGCGTGGTATTGAGAAGAGTTCTATGTGTTGATCCAGATTTTACCAAACCTTAATTTTCTTACTTTGGCACCCAGAAAAAGCAAGCTCCCCAAATGATCCTGTTAGTATACAGTCATTTATATGCTGAGCTCCATGGTGGTGCCATTGCAATCCTGTTATGAGAAGGGTGGTAGGCATGGCCTTGGAAAAGAGGTATAGAAATCAGTCTCTCAGTTAGCACCTGGGTTCATCAACACCCATGCCCTCCAGTCCAAATCATAGTCAAGTGAGATGCTGGTTTCATTTTTAATAAGAGGCAGGAAAACTATATGTTTATGTTGGCAAATGGAGTGATTTTAAAACTGGAGCTTAAAAGGAGGACTGATTTTCTGGCTTACTGGAACAGGCAAATGTGTCTCCTTAGCACATCTGCTTTTAAGGATAAAAAGAGACACCATACTCTATTAAATGCTAGTTCTATGATTCATTCTCTTTGGCCAGCATGGACAAAGCTCTGGTGAGGCTGGCTGAATTCTAAGTTGATAAACACAAAACTCACTATTCCCAAAGGAAAAAGAGATATTTGGCTAAGGAATCTCATATTTATCCCTCATCTTTATTTTCCCAACTCTGTTGTGACTTATTTCCTGTGAGATTTTAGGCTGAAAAGGGGAGGGGGTGAACAGCAGCAGCCTCAGGTTGTTTTCTATGGCTGACAAATTTACTTACCTGGGAGCTATAAATATTAGCTAAGAGAAATGTTTGCATAACAATTATATTAAATTTCCCCCCTCCTTTTGGAATCAGAGGCCATAATGATGACCCCGGACACATCTTTTTTGGGTCTTGGGTGCTGAACATGTTTCTGGCACCTTCTAGTCTAGCACTCTCTGCAAAGATGAGAATCAGGCAGAATTCTTTGCAGAGGCAGACACAAGGACTGCTATGGATAAGATGTTCTTGAAACTCAACTTGAGAAAGATCCATATGCAAGAGCAACTTGAGGTATTTTTGAGACAAGACAGTACTAACTAGTAATATTTCTCACACCAAAACATCAGGGTGAAGATAAATTCTGCAGAAAGTTTTAAGTAGAAGAGCAATTTATAAAGTTTCAAATGCAATTATATCATTCCTATTAAAGAGTATTCTGAATTTTGATAGGGTTTTCTAGTGTCAGTTTTATAGTCTATAAAAGAGTTTTTGACTTTGTTTTGTTACGTTTTGGGGCCATACCCAGCAGTGTTCAGGGTTTTTTTTTCTAGCTCTGCACTCAGGAATTACTCCTGGTGTTGCTTTAACCTTGGTGTTTTAACTCATGCAAGCGAATGCCTTACCTACTTTACTATCCTATGGCCCTACTCAATGTTTTTTAAGTTGATGCTCCATGGATACTAAGGATCTACAGAGAAATGTAAAGAGGGAATCCTGAAAAGTAATCTCACAGATAGGATGGGGGTGGGGGTCATCTCCGTTTCTATGTTAACCATGGTAGAATTATATACCGGGCACATTCAGCATAAGAAAAATTGCTAATCACTGAACTGGATCATATTCAGGTACTTTTAGGCTTCCAGATTTTTCAGCATCATTTTAAAATCATCATCCTCAACCCTTTTCTTCACTGCGCCAAGTTGCCAAATAACACTGGCCTAATTCAATCTGCTTTGCTTATTAGACCAATGTGTAGTGAAATTGTGCTATGCCAACAGGGGGCTCATGAAAGGACCATTATCAAGGGTTATTGGGGATTAAGGGATATTGAGGATTAAAATAAGCAGAAACCAGGGAAAGGGAATAAGCAGGGGAGGGAAATCTAGAAAAAGTATTAGTAAAGGTAAAAAAAGATGAGAAAATGGACAGTGTAGCTGGGAGAAAAGACTAGTTGACTTAATTGGAAGAGAGGGGACATAGATGAGAATGGCATGGTGGGGTGGAGTTACGAGAATGAGGTTCTTTAGAGCTAGAAACTAGACTCTTGGGAACACATACATTTCTGAAGGGGCGAGTGACATGATCTAGGTTAACTTTAGAAGCACCTAGAAGGTGGTTCTTTGTGAGATGCACTAGCTTGGTTAAAGAGTCTGGATATTTAGATATGCAAAAATATATTAAGGGCATTTCACAGGACATAAGGAAGAGACAGGTGGAAGAAAAGAGAAGCTAGAGATTGGAAAGCTAGTGAAACTATTAACAAATAGTTAATTAGGGAAGAGAGGCTCTTCCCTAACCCTACAACTGAAACTGATAAGTTTAAATTTAAGGATATTGATTTTTAAAGTTTTTGCAACCACAAAGAAAATTCCATAAAGGTGATAAGAACTGGAGGCACAGATTTTAGGAACTCATAGATTTGTATTGATGAAGTCCTCAGTGAATCACAGGTCTCAGAACAAAACAGTTGGATAAAGAGCATTCGGTGATTAAATAAAAAGCCTATTTGGAGTCTGAGAAGAAATGGTCTGATAAAAGGAAAATCAGCCCATTGATGCAATGGAAATGTTAGCAAAGAAAGAGAAATGTTAGAAAATAATTTTATTAATAAGAACTTATAGAATGGGTGGTTTTATTTGTTCATGAAAATACCTGAACAAAAGTATTTTCTCCAAAATCCTTTTATCCTCTGCTCAGGTAATATGAAAGGGTACTTCATTCTAAATCAGTGTTTCCAAAAGTAGACAATACCACTCACCAAGGGGTGCTAGAATAATCCAGGGTGGTGGAAACAGCCTTGTTTACAATTGGGGGACACTTTTTGTAACTTAGAGAAGACAGATTTTTAGGATGGTCCTAAGTGATATATTTTTCCTGAAAAGCTCTAGCTTTGGTCAAATAAGTTTGGGCACCTCTGTACTAAACTTTAAAAATTCTAATGTTTGAATGATCAAGACTTGGTAATTACTAGAATGTAAAATTTAAGTATCAAACATTTTTTACTCATAGTTATTTATTTAAGAAAAGATTTACCTTAGGTCTTGGATCTTTAGAAGTGAATAACTGGGTTATTTAAAAGATAAAAGAATTTTTAAGGGGTGAATGGGACTACATTTAAAATTGTATAACAGGAAAAAAGTTTTACTTGACATGGAGACTTCAGAAAACAACTTGAATAATGATTCTAGCTTCCTGTAATGGTGAATAACTTGGTTGAGCTTACCTTCCAAAATATAAACCAAAAAAAATAAACAAATAATCATCTTGAGCCAACACCTCTTTGAAATCACCGAGTTTCAGCAAAACAGCGTCAGAAACAAAGGCTCTGTTCTAGAAACTCAGAGAACTGTAATAAATGAGGCTTGCCAGCTTGCAACCTTCTGTCTCCAGAAATTCCTAAATGTCTGTGTGTCTCAGGGAGCTGGACAACTTAAAGCTTTATTAGCTAGAAATGTCAGAGGACTAAGTCTTTGGGTTGGGAGAACTGCTGGAAAGCTAAGGAGGAATATCTGATAAGAGTAACAGTTAGAAAATATCAAACTGCATAAGTCTGACCATATTTTAGGTACACACAGGGAACCCAGTAAAAGGGCCACAGCTACAGCTGAAATAAGAGTGAATATTTCTACTGGAGTCCATTGCAGAGGAGACAGAGGACTGAGTTTGAATCCAGTCAAATTAGAATAAAAATAAACACTCTTCAGAAGAACAGAACAGAATCTACAATATTTAGAATATAATGTTCTGTATACAGTAAGAACTATTATACAGGAAGATATGCATGTGATTCATATTAAATAGAAGCAATAATCAAAATGAACTAATCCTAAAATGCAAACGTTTTAGTGAGGGGATGGGAACTTTAAAGCAACTATTATAAATAAGCTAAAAGAGTTAAAGAAACATACTTATAAGTGAAAAGATAGCTTTAGTAGAAATGTAGAAGCATTAAGTTTAAATTTAATTTAAAGACATTTCAGAGCTGTAATATTCCAAAAACAAATATAATTCACCAGATGGTACAAAGAAAAATTAGAGATGGCAGGAGAGTCAGTGAATTTTAAGGCAGTTCAGCAGAAATTACCGAATATGAAGAATATAAAATTGAAGGAATATACAAGGATCTGTGGGAAAACATAAAAAAGTTTTATATAGGGGCCAGAGAAATAGTACAGGGGATTAAGATTATGCTTTGCATGCAGTCAATCCTGGTTTAATCCCTGGCACCACATAGTGCCTTGAGTGTTTCTAGGTGCATCTCCAGAGGTCCCAAGTGCTGACAAAGTGGTGTGGATAATTACCAACACTGCTGGGCTCTCACATTGAACTTCTGATGTGGTTGGCCGAAAATTACCAGGATGGGTTCCCAGGCCTTCTGAGCACATCTCAGGAAGCAAAGTAAGTCTAATATAATATAGGTATAATTGGAGTCTCAGAGGAGAAAAGAAAACAGGACACAAAAATACTGGAAAACCCTAACATTTTATTTATTTTTAGGATAACATCTCCCTACTTTTTTAAAAACTATGACTTCATAGAACATTAACAAATCAGATAGGCACAGTGCTAGTTTCTTTAGGACAGTTTCTGAGAGTGGTAATCTGTTTTATGCTTCCCTTCTGGTGCCAGGTAGTCTGCTGGAAATTTCTATTATTTTTGCATATAGATATATCACTGATCTCTGCTTTCATAATAACATGGAGATCTCCCTAAAGTGAACATATCTCTGTCAATACTTCCTTCCTTTTATAAGGACACCAGTTATATTATGGATGACCCCAAATGACCTCATTTTAATTTGATCATTTGTAAAGACCTTATTTCCAAATAAGGTCACATTCATAGGCAATAGGGGAAGAAATGAAAGATCTTTGGGGGATGCAATTCAACCCATAACAAAGGATTATTCCAAGCAGAATACAGCAGGAAAGGGCCTCTTCCTCCTCCCCCCCCCCATTTCTCAAGTTTACCAGTAGCTTGGCAGTCACACCCACAAATTGCCCCAGCACCATATAATCTCAGCAACAGCTATGATCCAGAGTCGCAGAAATTATGAGTGAATCTGCTGTATAATCATATTGTAAATTCTCTACACCACTGATGTATCAAGAGCAGCACACAACATTTGATTGGGTTTAAAAAACATGTTAGTAATCTCTTAGAGAAGGGCTTAATGGCTCCAGGATGAAATACAACAATCTTCACACACTTTTCTGTGTTGCACAATTTTTAGCAGAATTACACAATTAACTAATGTATAGTTTAATTTATAATTCAACTATAAAATTAATAAAAAATTAATTGTTTTGGTTCTGCTTTTGGGGGCCTGGTTTGGGATTTGGGGAGGAAATATTTGAAATACGATGGTGGGGAGGTACAATGGTGGTGGGATTGGTGTTTTATACTAAGTGTAATGAATTATTGTTAACAAATTTATAAAAATAAAATAAAAATTAAAAATATATAAAAACAAACGGTGCTGGGCAAAATATTCTTATACAAAAAAAAAAAGAGAAAAAACTATATCCCTATTTTCTCCTATTTCATACTACAGACAGAGGTTAATTCAAAATAGACTAAAGACCACAAAGAAATACTGAATTCAGAGGAGTCTTCCGTGAGACCATACCACTGGCAAAGAAAATAAAAGCAGAAAAAAAACAAATGGGATTTTGTCAAATTTGAGTTTCTGCATGATAAAAAAAATGATGCCCCAATAAAAAGATACTACTGAGTGGGATAAAGTATTAGTACATTATATGTAGGAAAAAGAGCTAATTTCCGAAAGATGTAAAGCATTTACAAAGCTCAGTAACAACAACAACAAAACCACTAAAATGGGGAGAAGAGCTGAACAGATATTTCTTCAAAGAAGACACATAGTCAACATATTTATAAAAAGTGTTCATTGTTATTACTTATTATGGAAATACAAATAAAACACTCATGAGAATAGCATATATAAAAAAGAACAGAAACAGCCAGTATTGGGAATGTGGAGAAAAAGGGACCCTCACTCACTATTAGTGGAAATATTGTGTTGGGTTAGCCTCTATTTGTCCATGAAGAAAATAAAGAACTTCCAGATGAAGCAATGATTCCCCTCCTGGTTATTTATTCCAAGAACACTAAAACATTAGTTTAAAAGGACATATTTATCTCAATGTTTATCACAGAATATTTTGCAATAGCAAAGATCTAGGGAAAAAATCCATGTGTGTCATGCCCAACAGCACATGAGTGGATAATGAAATTGTGGAATTCTGGGGTGTGTGTGTGTGTGTGTGTGTGTGTGTGTGTGTGTGTGTGCGCGCACGCACGCGCATGAATCGCATGCTCTTTTGTGTTTGTGTGTGTGTCTAAAAAGTGTATTCAAACAATGGTGGAGGATTATTGACACTGATACTAGGATTAATGAAGTAGCATTGCAAGTAGAAAATGATAATATGGAAACTGTTGCAAACCTTATTGGTGAAATAAGAAACAAATTAGAAAGTAAATAACACATTTGTATCACCTACAAGGTGTTCAAAGCATTGCATTTTACATATTCTGTTAACTAAGCTCTATGATCATATATGGTGTGGAGTCAAGTAGGGGTTGGCTGCATGCAAAGTGCCTTAATCCCTGTATCATCTCTACAGCTCAGAGTGTAAAAGAATTTTTGAATGTTAAAGTAAAAAAATTTTTGACCTTGAGAGTAAAAGCATTTTAAAGTTTTATTAAATATATAGCTTTTTGGAATAGAAATTGAAATAAAAATCAAAATCCCTTGAAATAAGGTATGGACTATATGATGATAGGAAGTGAAACAGAAGAGAGCATGGTGTACTTCTCTTGAGACATGTTTTAAAACAAATTAATTCTTCTTGCTCCTGCTGACCATGTGTATCTGGAACAAACCATGCTGAGCCATGTGGATAAACTTAATATGCTAGGATGTCAGAGCAACAGAGTCAAACAATATTTTCCCCGCCCTGGATCGCTAGATGGCATGGTAAGTTGCCAGACTATACTTGAATGGCTTCCCCTGGACAGTCACCTGAGATAGGAATATACTCTTTCCGGTTGACAGTTATTCTGCGTGTTTAGATTTTCCAAATATATACCCTGACAATCCTATATATTCCTTCCTTACGGAGACAGATCCACCTGCTATCTAGATCATTGTATTTTTCCTTTACATCTGGACAGTGAACAGAATGAATGTATTTTCACTAAAGAACATTAAAAATGTTCTTTGGAGAGTTTATTTCTCTGTTATAGAAGGCAAGACATGATCCAAACAAGATGATTCTAACCATAGAAAATGAACAAAATGGCCAGTTATCTGCCTTTTCCATCATGAATCTTCCAGTGCTTTTAATACATAGCTTATTCTACTTAAAAATGTACTTGGTACCCCAAATTTATATCCTTCTCAGCAGACATATAGTGTAGGCCTAGTGCTTTTATATATCTATTTGCATGCATTTTTCTATATGTACACAGTGGTCTCTGAGGTTTGCCAGCCCTGCGAATCAAAATAAGGAATCTAACATGAATTCCCACTGTGTATGTTCTCAATGAGTAATTAACCATGTTTCACTGCTAATGAGAAAACCTGGCTTGTAATAGGGGTTTCTTTTTGTCACAGCCATTTCTCATCTGTTAGCATAAAAGAGGTATCAATCATTTTTTGGAGGTGGGCAAGTTTCTGTGTGCCATTTACAAGGACTCCCAAAACCATGGACTACTAAAACCACATTCTACGCGTTTAGAAATGACAGTTCCGAAATCACTTCCCCACTGTCTTTGCTTCCAGGAGGATATGACCAAGGCTTCCTGCATGGGCTTAGCATTTTTTTCTGTTTCCCATCAAGGACATAAATGCTGATGATTTCCATCCTCCTAAGCTCAATACCTACCCCAGGAAACAGTTATACAGCAGGGAATCATAGTGCTCTGTCTTCTCAGACTCTGACTGAAGGGAGGCCTCGAGTTGGTTAGGTGGCTGAAAAGGAAGCAAGGCTTGGGGAGGCTGCCTAGCTAATGAGAGTTCTGGCAGCAGAAAGTCTCTGTTAACCCTTCTTAACCAGGGAAAGAAAATATTGCCTTTAGGCCTCCATTCCTAGGTCCACCGAGACTCTAAATTGAGCTAAAGCCAGGTGTGATTCATATATATGTGAGGGTTTTCCCTCATAGTTTCAACTACTTTTTTTTTTAAAACACATTAACTGGAGAGGGATAAAGTTAGAAAAGGGAGATATGCACAGTCAGAAAATCAAATTATATATGAAATTGCATCCTCTGGGAGTCAATGTAACTGTAACCTAGTACTAGTTGACATCCTTAAGTCAAATTGACCTCACTGGATTTCTTCACTTCTGTCATTTACTTAACACTGTTTTTTTGAGCAAAAATGATTTCACATAAAAACAAACAAACAAACAACAACAAGACAACCCTCACTCAGGGAAACAACTCTAGTTTTATAGGTGAGGAAACCATAGGGTAGACACCTGGTAGGCCTGAGAGAGTTCATGTTTGACATCTCTCCCTGCAAAAAGGCTGCCTTCCCTGGAGGCTATGGGACAGGACCGCCCCTGAGGCACCTGCCTTACAAAGAGGCACTCCCCTCAGGATGGCCATTATTCAGGGGGTGTTGTTTATTAAATTAAAGGGTTGAAAACCCAGCAGAATTCCTGGTTGGCTACCACAGGCCAGCAGTTTGATTTGTGAGCTTCTTTGTCAGAAAGATAAAGCCTATTTAGGCATTTCTTAGCAGCCTGTCACTTGAGTGAACCACATATCCGGAGTTCATTTTTGTCAGTTCTTAGCTTGAATGAGCTGAAGGCTAGAGTTCAGAGAGGATAGTTCTCCACCATTCTCCCAACACACACACACACACACACACACACACACACACACACACACACACACTTTGAGTCAGATAGCTGAGAAGAAGGGAACTGAGCTTGATAAAATGATTGGATGGAGCAGGTTAAAAAAAAAAAGTAAAATACTTGAAAAAATTTTCCAGGAAGAATGGTTCAAAATGGGATATCTGAAGTGGGAGGAGGAGAAAAAGGGGGTACCCTTGGGGGCTTTCCCATGTTTAACTTCTATCTAAATGAAAAGGGACATGGCACGTGAAAATACTAAAGACGTGGCACTCACCCTTCACTAGCTGGCTCTGGGCCTGTCAGCATTTCCATTATAATCCTGTATTTTTCACGGAGTGAAAATTTACTATAAAAATGATGTGTGCTGGGATAAAACTTGGCACTTGGTGTAGTCAGCCTGGGAGTCCTTTCCTTAATTTAATTTCACAAAAAACTGGGAAACAGCAATTTTAAGTGTATGCAGGGAATCTCTCTTTTGCATGTGGTTTATGGTCTGTAAGGGCCTCAGACTCAGATCACGGGGTAACTGGTCAAGAGCAAGGAAGCTGCCTCAATTTCTGGCTCCTTTGCCTCTGGGTGTGGGGCGAAGGAGATGGTCTCTAAAGCAATACTGAGTGAGAACCGCCCTTCCACAGCAGACTGAGAGAAGTGATTAATTTATGTGTGTTGGGGGAGGGGAACTCAGTTCTTGCCCTGTCCTCCATTCCTCAATTGTCAGCTGGATGGCAGAAGGCTGTGGGAGAAGAGAAGCAACTTTAATTTTCACTCCGATTGCTGGGACCTCCCAAAAAGCTGGTCGAACAACCAGGCCAACACTATTCCCGTGTACATTTACCCAAAGAAAATGAACTTTAAAACATTCCTGGAAAAAGAAACTACAGGAGCCCATTTTTCCATTCCCCAAATGTCTTTTTACCCCTGGGACAAGCTCTGGGTTTCCATTGGCAGGGGGTATGCTAATGTCTCCAGGCCTCAGGGCATCTGGTGGTAGAACTAGATACATTTCTAAGCAGAGCTCCATCCAGATTTATGGCTTGATTAGGGCCTTACCTTCTCCAAAAGATTTGGTTATTGCTTGGTCACTGCTCTCCTCCATAACTTTAAGACCCGGTAATTGTTTTACAGGTAAGAAAGTTGAGTTGCTACTTATGAGGTCCATAGATACATTATGAAAATGACTGCATTAAGTTAGGGGTTGCAAGTGCCAACCGACAAGATTATCAAAGGTAAATTGGGCTTCTGGGAGAGGGGGAAGGTCTAAAAAATTGACCCAATTTCTTTAAATTCAAAGTAGTGTTGACTGGGATTAATGCTAGCTCCAGTGGCTATTAGAGTTCCCATTGGTCATTGTCTGCTAGCAATCTCTTGGCATAAATACACTTGCCCAAAGAAGCCAGTCTGAAGGAAAGGGATACAGAATGATCTTTCTCCTAAATGGGACTTAAAGATACATAGCAATGGATATCATACAGAGGGTCAAAGGGAAAATAAGGAGAAAAGTGATCCATCAATTGAGTTGGGGAGGGGTTTCAAAGGGAGGATATTTGGGGGAGGTGGGTACACTGGTAAAGGGTGATAGTGTTGAAATTACATGCATGGGAAATCATTACTAACAGTATTGTAAACTAGAGAACCACAATCAAACAATTGAAAAAATACACCTTCAATACTATTGTTAATTTTAAACTATTACAAAGTCCTTGCTTTTCCCTCTGTATTATTATTTCACAATTTAGTACTTTATCTTACAGTGCTGATGGATGTATGTTGATATTGTTAATTATGTTTGTGAAAAGTATTTGGTAAATGTGTAGGTAATTCAGGAGTAAAGCTTCCTACCCCCCCCCCACCTCCATCCCCACAATAAACCTTTAAAAACACATTGGCAGTTTTTAAAAAAAAGTTTAAAGTTTTTGAGTTTATAAGTCTCTGGTTGACTTTAGCCCCAAGCTGCTGCCAAGTGCTACCCCACCTGTAAGAAAAAAGACTGGGATGGCTCCCCTCAGCCCTCTCCCTCCTTTCAGACACTGTTGTCTGCTTCCTGGAGATTCGATGGATTTTTTAGTGCATTGGTGAGATGACCTTTTAATGATCCTCAGAAGCTGAATCATCATAAGTGGGTCATATTATACTTTTGAGAAGGGCCCCAAATTAAAGCTCCCCTCTGTTTACTGGCCATATTCACCAAGTCTAAAGTCTGTGAGGAATCAGACTTCCACATTTGGTTTGAAATGGGACAGTATCTCAGGACTTCAAAGAAGTGCTCAGTGCAAGTCAAGGAGCTACTGCTGTGAGAAGGAAATGACAGTTTCTGAATATAAGTCATGGACTTTATGGGTATTCGTTCCCCTTGAGCAACGCTGCCATTCTCACCTCTTCCCCTCAGCCAATAGAGATGCAAGGGAGAAAATGTCCAGATTAGGTTGGGAAAAAACAAAAGCCAGCAGCCGCTCTGAGCTCATATGCCTTCCTGAACCCAGCCTCGGTTTGGCTCTGCTTATGTGCCAGAATCTTTGCAAATGAAAGAAAAACTCACACATGTGAAAAGAGAGCCTTTGCTCACATCCCAGTACACACCCCATTTCAGCTCTCTTCTGCTGAAGCAAACCCGCAGAACAGCAGTAGAGATGAAGAATGGCTAATATTCATAGCAGGTATCCTGCGAGGCCTCACTGGGGCATGCCACAGAGTTCAGCAGAAAGTCACAGGAAGGAGCAATTGCTGACCAGGAATTCCAGAGTGAGCGGTAGGGATGGAGCTGCTGGGGGAGCAGAAAGCCCTATCCTGAGTTTATGATCCCCATATGAGTCTCCTGGGCCTTGAGGCTCCAGAAACTTCCCCAAAAGTAAAGAAAATAATAAACAAAGTGAGGTAGGGAGGAAAGCAGTGAAGTCCTTCAGAGGGAGAAGGAAGAGTGACAAGAGGTGGTCCTGGGAGTGTTTGTTGGGGTTATGAGCTAACTTCTGCAGGAAAGAAACAGGTACTGGCACGTGATGTCTGGCCTTTGGCATCCCAACTCAAAATAACATAGCTAGGTGCTGGTAGGGTGTTCGCCTTGCATGTGGCCGACCTGGGTTTGATTCCCAACATCCCCTATGGTCCTCCAGTACTGCCAGGAGTAATTCCTGAGAGCAGAGCTCTAGGAGTAACCTCTGTGCATCGCTGGGTGTGACCGCCCCCCCCCCCCCCCGCCAATAAACATGGTTTGTCAAGAACCCATACAGATGTCCTAAGATGTGGCAGTCACAAAGCTAGACTCCAGATTGGAAGAGGCCACATAGCAATGTGACAGGCATCAATAGCAGTGATCTTCTGCCATTGGCCCACAGGCTTCTGCTGTGAACCTGCAGGTGTAGAAAGGATGAAACCCACTGATCTACCACCTTGGTTATAACTGCTAGTCCATAGATTGGTATGCAGGTTGAAGAATCTGATCCAAAGAACCTGATCAGAGACCAAATCCTGGCTTTTTATGTTTAGGTATTCACTGCTTTAGTATTACTTTTATTCCTTCTCCACCTTGTCCTTCACTGCTACTATGCTATTAATATGCTATTACTATGCCATTACTATGCCACTGCTACTATGCTATTACTCCCGCTGCTGCTAATGGTACTACAACTACCACCATCATCTCATGTTCATTTGAAAGTGGGTTAGTCATCTGCAAGACAGGTACCTTATCTGCTAAATTATCTCTCTGGCCCCTAAACATATTTTCTTAAACACAAGCAATATTACAATTTTCATTACTGTTGTTTTTAAGAAGGCCTAAATTGTGTGTGGGGGGGGGAGGGAGGGGGGATTGGTGGGGGGGATAAAAGGCCATACAATAAATATTTTAGACTTTATGGGTTATATAGTCTCTTCTGCTGCTACTTAACTCTTCTACTGTACCTTGACTGAATCCACAGATAGGCCATAAATGAAATGTTTATGTCTCTACCTCAAACATTATTAAGCATAGGTCTTAGTATAGACTTCACACCAGGGCCAGCAGCTTGTCTAGGATTTGAGATTATTAGTTTCTGTACACTAAGAATAGTATAGTGAAGCTATTAAATATCTCTTGAAGAAAATTGCCATTTTATTCTTCTTTAATTTTTTTTTTCCTTTTTGTTTTTGGGGTTTGCTCTGTGATCAAGGATCACTCTTCACAGTGCTCAGGGGAACAGATATGGTGCCAGGGATAGAAACTGTGACAAGGATGGTGAGACTGGTATCTGAATATTGTGTGCCTAAAGCTATATTATGAAAATCTTTTAAAATCACAGTGCTAAATATAAAAAGAACTAAGTTAGAATAGAACATCAGAGATAGATCAATGGGTTGAGCCTATGTTTTGTGTGCAAGAGACCCAAGTTGGAGGGCCAGTACTACATGGTACCAACATCAACTTCCCTCTTCCAGTGTTCATTGGTTCCATCCCATGCCCCAGTTTTCCTCATTAATAGGGAAATTCTTTAGTTTGATTATTATAGTTTGAGTGCCATCTTATAGAATTTTTGGCTCTGTGGCTCAGATGTTTACAGATACCACACCTAAATACCACTAATGTGTCCCAGGTACCTGACATTTATCTATGATCCCTCTGCTACCTCTTCTTGCACCCAATCCCATTTTTTTCCTTTACTAGCTTTAAAATGGGTAAAGTTTTCTTAAATCTTTAAAAACTGTCTAAAATGGGACAGAAAGTAGCTTACCATCTAATTTCTACTACCCATAAAACTAATAGCTCCTTATCACAGAGTTAAACTAACCAAAAAGTAATTGTCTAAATACTTTTAATAACCTCAATAATTTCATAATTAAATCAAGTTTTTTTATAAAACACGTTTAGCCTAAACAAATTAGAAAACAAAAGTCCTGGTTACATTAAAATTTTACTTCATGCTCCTTTAGTTTAGCTTTTAGTATATATTTTCTCTCTGCAACTACACCATTTGGGAACAATTTCACTGTGCTTATAAAAATGTTCAGCAAAATCTGGAGGCCCTCCCCTCTCCCTGATATGCATTTCTGATCTGTTGGAATCATTCTCTGAACCGTGGCTTCAAACAAGGCCTTGTGATGCTGTGAAAGTTCATTATAGTTGAGAACAGCAGGCTCACAAGGAGAAGAATGAAAAGGAGGTGCAGGCTTTATTGTGCACTGAGGAACACTGTGATCATTTTCTTCTGGGCCCCCATTCTTGTTCTGGGCTTAGGAAGCTGGCAACACAACAGACACACAGGCTCGTGCAGGCTTATCTCTCCTGATACCACTTCAAAGAGTCACACATTAGACACAATGGTCCCTGCCATGTTTCAGAAAGAGAATTGAATGAATTTTTGGTCTTATCTCCTTGGCAACAAATGGTACAGGGATCTCATTATTTTTCAGCAGGCACTGCCAACAGAGAAGTTGAGCATTCCATAATCATAATGGATTTTCACATAAAAGCTTCTTGACAGAATGATGTTTTTGGAATGAAACTTGTCTTTCCACATACCTTTCAGAGATAAAGTATTAAAAGTGAAGGATAAAAGGGGGTTTGAACTTTAAAACCAATATAGACATATCACTAGGCTATGCTTCTAGAATGAGAGTACAATGATGATTATCATCTTTTCTTTGGCTTACCCTACTACTGGATAAACCTACTTTCTAAGATTTGTTTTGATAGACTACAGTGGTAGGGAACAGCAGATGGTCAACACAATCCTTTTGAATGACATAGATTTCTAGAGACAGGACAGATCCCCATTCTATTTTAGGAATGTTACCTGCATCCTTGCATGGGGAAGTCCTGGCCAAATTTCTCCCAGAATGCTCATGAAAATATTGAAACAAAAATAAACTCTAACCACACCAGAGTGTTCTTTATTGGGATTTTAATAGTGCCAACATGTGATTTTGGCTCACACAGCTTGATCTCCTTTCTTTGAGCAAAGGGAGGGTGTTTGCTCAAGCTTTTAGCCCTCTGCATCCATGAACTGGGAGGTCAGCCTGTATGCAGGGTGTGTGATGCTTAAAATAAGGTAGAGCGCTTGGCAGAGTGGAAGTGAAAGAAATACTGGTGTAGTTGGATTAGGTTTTTAATACATATTTTATTAATTTATTATTGAGTAGTTAAAACATACTGTTGATGCAAATTTTGAATATAACTAAAAGGAATTCCATGTAAACTCTCTCACTCTGTTTTCTCAACTTTCTGGTTTCTTTCCTTACAGATTAATAGTGTTCTGGGTGTTGTGGGATGTGGATGGTACTTTTTAGACATAAGAAAGGCTCTTCAGGGATCCTAGGATGGCTCAGTGGCCAAAACACCTGCCTTGCAAGGATGAGGCTTTGAGTTTGACTCACAGAGCTGCCTACATGTATTAAGTACAGTCTGGCAGCTTTGTTGCTTGGGATTCCAAGTACCCCAACACATGGCAGCCAGGTGAGTGTGAGGACAACTTAAACACTCTTGTGACTTTGGGTGAAAATTTCTGATAATGCAGTTATCATACCGAGTTGTGTAATCTACAGCAAACATGCATATGGTACCACATTTAAAAATGTGTTATTCCCTCCCCCCACACTGTCCCAGCAAACATATATGTACCACAATAAAAGAGTGTGATCTACACTATGGCTGAGTGTGGCAAGCATTACAACTAGATACATAACCCCTAGTGAACCCTAGAACCAAGGTGTGCAAGCACCGCAACAAAGTATGTGTATGCTCTTTAGTCATTGCAATAATGACAACATAGGAAAGGGAAAAATATACAAATAGATGCTTTACAGCAAAAGATCTGGGACCAGAGCCATTGTACTGAAGGTAGGGCGCTTGCCTTGCACAGAGACAATCCACATTTGATTTCTGACATCCCATATAGCCCCCAAGCCAGGGCAGGAATGATCTCTGGGCATAAAGCCCAGAGTAAGTCCTTGAGTGCTTCTGGGTGTGACTCCCCTCCCCCCCAAAAGCATCTCTATAATATTTTTTCTTTTCCTCTTTAAAAGCAAAGTACAATTAAACACACTGCTTGTTAACTCTGGAGGCCTTAAAAAAAGGCCTAAGAGTAACTCTGCTTGGTAATTCTGGAGGCCTAAGAAAACCCAGGTAGCTTAAAGTTACAATGTCTAAGCCAACAAAAAGAGGAAGTTAAGGAGGGAGACTGTGCATATGCATGTGTGCATGCCTGTGTTTGTGTTGGAAATGACTTCAAAAAATCCAAAAGATAAAAAGGTATCCATAAATCAGAAGTTGGGTGCTCATTCTCCCATTTCAAAAAAATTTAACAATTGTGGTAAGAGGTTTAGCAAACTTGACTTTTACAAGTTTCCATACCCAACTTTTCTAACGTTTTTGAAAACAGACCAATATAATTACTGAAAATGTAGAAGACTACAAACCTTCAAAAGTGGCAATAAGTAACTGATTGGTAACAAGAAGACCATGCTGGAGTTTCAATTTCATTAGAGAATTCTAATTGTACAAAACCCCAGTCAATCCAGCCAAGTTAACAGCCCATGCTGGACATAGTACAGGACCTTGTCCTCTGTTTTCCATTTCTCCCTGTCTGTCCTGGAAGGATGTTGAGTTCACACTTCTACTCCCTTCTCGCCTGTTGAATCTCATGTATGCAATAGTCTCATTTTCCAGTGAAATATACTCAGATAGAAAGACTTCTCTATTTTATGAGTACCCTTCTTCAAGATCATTCATTAAACAGCAGTGGCATCTGTATTCCAGTGTGTAGTGAAAAAGAAGTAAGGAAACTGTTCTTGGTTAGAAAAGGGGGCTTAACAAGTACAAAAATCCCTCCTGAGACTGCCTGTTTTTTGGGGTCCTCGAAATTCTACTTTTGCTGCTATTCTTGCAATGACCCAAAAATTATTTTGAAAGTATTACAGTTTATTGGAAAGTAGAAGAGCAAGGGAAAGGAACTCCCCAGATGGGGAGAAACATAGTATAGGATTAAGCTCACAATGACCAAACTTGATGAAGCACTTTAAAATTTATAAATGGAGTAGGCCATCACCACATATCAGATTATATGCTTGGTCCTCCGCCCTTCTAGTGAGGTTAACCTCTTGGCTGACACCCCTGGGACCTCCTTGGAAGTAGATTCCCTCTTAGCCATGTCTTGGCAGGTAGCCTCTATGTCATCTTCTGCTATCTCAGCAGATAACCTCCACATTTTCTGAACCAAACAGTCACATACACAGCTGGGCAACAGCTCTACTCATCGCATCTCACAGTGATCATACTTATATCTCCTGTCACTGGGTGAGGATGGGCAAGGAAGAAAAAGAAATACCCAGCCTAATCCCTCACACAACCCTATGGGCTAACTATAAAGACTCACCCTCAGTACAGCAGGAGTTCAGCAAACACAATGGGGAAGATGTGTAGAAACCCATTAAGCTCAAGAATAAAAATAATTTCATGGAAAGGGCTCCACCAATATCAACCAGCTCTGTAAACTCCCAGAGAATGACTTTAGTGATACCATGCTGAGGATGTTTAATAAGCTCAAAGAAATAATAGCACAATTAGTCTGATGAAAAAACTATAATCAGAAGTGATAGAAATGAAGATATGTGATATAAAAATTTGAAAGAAGGTCTGAGAAGCAGAATAACAACAGTTAAAGATTCAGAGGCTTCAAGATAAGATGCAAAAAATACTCTAGAAAACTATAGAAGATGCATAAAAAAGTTGGAAAGAAAATGAACAATATGCCAGAGAACTATGGGATGAGTTGAAGAGGGATATATAAGAATCATCGGAATTCTTAAAGAACAGGCAGGCAAATTCCTTCCTATTGAAGTATCACTAGTTACATAGAAATAAATTTCCCAGAGGTGTGCAGACACTGAGAACCAAGAGGAACGAAGGGTCTCAGTGAAAATGAACCCAAATAGAAAACTCAAATAGAAAACCCAAATAGAAGAGGCATTATGATCATAATGTCAAAAGCCAAAACAGAATATTGAAAGCAGCAAGGTTAAAAAAAAAAGGACCTTTCATACAAAGGAAAGCCCATAATGTTCACAGCAGGTCTATCAAATGGGACTATGAGCTAGAAATGATGGAATATAATTTTTTAAAAAAATCTCTCAATGAAATTAATACTTCTCCAAGAATATTCTGTCCAGCTAGGTTTTCATTCAGGTTTGAAGGAATAACTCAGTTTCAAGATCAGGCAACAGTTTAGGGAATTTATGGCCTTAAAACAAGCTTTCTAAGAAGTGTTAAAGGAGCTTCTTTATTTATTAATTTATTAATATATTTTTTATTTTTATTAGTGAAACACCATGAGGTATAGTTGTAGACTTACAAATTTTTGTGCTTGGGTTTCAGTTATACAATGATCGAGTACCTATCCCTCCACCAGTGCCCATTCTCCACCACCGATGATCCCAGTATCCCTCCCACCCCCCCATCCCCCTATCCCACCCTGCTTCTGTGGCAGGAAATTCCCTTTTGTTCTCTCTCAAAGGAGTTTCTTTGAAAGATAAGACAAACTTCACACTTTGCCATTGAGTATGGAATTTGCACGTGGCACTTATGGTAGAAGTCTATTATATTAAGAATGATCTATCTCTAGCTTGCTAAGAGATTTTAGCCTTTTTCACTAATGTATTAATATTTCAGTTATAGTGAATGTTCTCAAGTCTACTTAGGTGTGTTTTTTTACAACTACAGATTTTTTACTACAATCTAATTTATAGTGCAGATACTTAAGTATTATCTAAAATATAATATATTCTACCATAAAGCTATATTCTCTTTTTAGATTAAAACACACCTTTATACTTTCATAAGCCTATTCATATTTTCTGGAATTTTTTTTTAAACTCTGGGGGTCAGAAAGAGAGAGAGGCGGGGAGAGAGAGAGAAAAAGAGAGAGAGAAAAAGAGGGAGGAAGGGAAGGAGACAGAAAATAGAGTGGGTAGGGTGCTTGCTTTGCATGTGACCAAATGACTTTGATCTCTGGCACCCCATATGGCCCCCTCAAGCCTGCTAGGAGCAATTTTTTAAGACCTCACCACTGCTAGAAGTGGCCTCAAAACCAGAAAAAATTTTTTTTCTTAATTTCCCCTCCCTTAACTCTTATTAAATTGAATATTTGTGGGATTGATCCATTTTATATCATTTTTACAATGCATTAGCAAATAGTTTTGTGTCACTGTCACTGTCCTCTATTTGTTCGAGTGGGCCCAGTAACACTGTAAGACTTGTTACTGTGTTTGGCGTATCAAATACATCACAGGTAGCTTCCCAGGCTTTGCCGTACGGGCAAGATACTCTTGGTAGCTTGCCGGGCTCTCCAAGAGGGGCAGAGGAATAGAACTTGGGTTGGCCATATTGGCTGCATGCAAGGCAAACGCTCTAGCCGCTGTGCTATTGCTCCAGCCCATAATTTTTTGATTAATTAAAAATTATATATCTGTAAAATATATTTAGTTAAAATTTTATAATAACCTATCATTGATTTATAAATTTGTGAACTTTCAGGAATTTAGCTTTATTCATCTCTGTGTATGTAGGTGTCACCACTGCCACAACAACAACAACAACAAATCTCAGATGTAGGAGGATATAAAGGAACATAGTAAAGAAACAACAAGTGGCTGAAGTCCTTGGAACTGGAGGCTTTGTCTAGCAACTGTGCTTACCTGGGGTGAGGGTGACTGAGAGGGGCCCTGGGGACACTGTTGAAGAGAAGTCTCTGATGATGGGTGTGGTGTTGGGATGAAGTATGGATGAAAGGTATAATTTACATTATTGCAAATCCCAACACCTCAATAAAAATGGTAAAACAAAAACAAATAAAATTTACAAAAGAATTTACTCTTTTGATTTCATTTGATTCTGAAATTAGTCCTGAGAGTCATATTATCAACCTATTTTAGAGATAAGAAAGGAAGACTCATAAAGATGAAAGGAAGGTTCAGAAAGCCAATGAAGTTTCATTACACTTCAATTCCAGACCTCAAATTTACACTAATTTCACTCTTTTTGTTTCAGTAGAAGGCAAATTCTTTCACTTTTTTCGACTTATTTGTTACAAAAAGATTGGATTTATTTTTCATGAGGACTTGTCAAAAAGTATGTTAAATTAACTAGCAAATACACAAAGGAAATATAAAATGCATAATATGGGTAAGTAATGAAAAGCGAAGTTGGCTAAAGCCTGAATCTGACTTCTTTATCCCTGATCCCAGAACCTCACCCCAAGGAATTTCCTCCTCCCCCAGCATTACTGAGATGTCTATAGCAAAATGATTACTATCCCAATGTTAGTGAACACCTCTATCACATCACACTATTACATTTCTTTTTTTGTGGTGAGAACACATAAGATTTACTCTCTCAATGACTTTCAAGTATATAATATCATTTCCCAAGGGCATTCTTAAGTTTCCTGCTAGGAAGCACTTCAAGAAGGGAGAAAGCTGGGGCAACAGCATGTACTGCCAATACAATAATGACTAACATTAATTGAGCACTTACTGTGTGCCAAGGCACTATTCAAAATGCTTTTTTACATATTACCTCATTTACTCCTTTCAAAATCCTAGTGGTACATGTTGTTATGACTCCACTTTATAGCCAAAAGGCAGAGACTTTTCAGAATTTGTCCACGGTCAAGTGACTGTTTTTCATGTGGCAGATCCAGGCATTCTGGCTCCAGTGTCTGGCCCCCAAATCTGTAAGCTTTCTCTGCAAGTTCTAACATGCACATAGTAGGTCCCCATATCTAGCACCAAAGTTGAATGGATGGTTGGGAATAGAACTCCCAGGAGTCGACTGAAGTCTTGGTCATTTACCATACATTCACAGAACAGCCATGCATCCACTCCTTTCAATTCTCCCTCTACCGACACAGTGTTTTCATTATTTCTCCTGTGTCCTTTTTCTTAACTAGATAAGAAGTCCCTTAACATTGGGCAGCACATCATGAATATCTCTGCTCCTTCCTACAATCAGGTCAAATATAATCTTTTCAGAAAGTCCCTCATCTTCTGTGGTAGACTTCAGTGAAGAAGAGGATTAACTTCTTGATTTATAGATTCAACAGGAAAGCCAAAGAAATGTGAAATGAACAGATAATAACATAATTTTGTACCAAGCACTAAACTGGATTCACCACATAATGAAATTTCATTCAACCCTCCATGAAATTAATTCTGGGAGATGGGAATGATTATTATGTTCTGTTTTGTGCCCTACAGGGACCTCCCCCCCTTTGATACTTTGATACGTCGAAATCCTAATGCTACTGTGATGGTATTCAGATGAAGGGCCTTTGGGAGGCGCTTCATGAAGCAGTGGAGCCCTCATAAACAAGGAGTAATTTTTTTTTTTATGAGAGAGACACTATAGAGATCCTTCGCCTTTTCCACCCCGAGGAAGGACACAGGGAGAAGATGCTGCTTTATAAGTAGGGAAAAATATGACCATACTGGGTACCATAATCCTGGATTTTAGCTCCAGAAGAACTGTGAAAAATTAATTCCTTTTGTTTCTACTCTGCTGCAGCAATGTGAGCAGACTAATAATTATTTACAAATGAGGAAAGAGCTACTGTGGATTTGGCAACGGGTCTCCTAACCAAGGAGCCTCTGTCTTCTCTCCAAAATTAGCCAGAAACTGAGGCAGGAGGCTTGAGGCCATGATCCTGTCATTCTCTCTACAATCTGTCTCTGTGCTGGCTATAAAACTGTCTCCAGCACTCCGTAGACATGGGGCGGCATAGAACCAGAGAGATACTTTCACTGGTTCAGGGTTCATTGGTTCAGGGTGGAGGAAGGATTTATTAAGGAGAGTGTAGAGTTCCTCATTTTCCCACTGATGGACTTTCAATACCTGTCTATTTTAGGGACATCAGACTCATTCACATCATTCCTGTTGGCCTTGGGGGCAGGGCAGACAGGCCTGGGAATTGTGTCCTGGTGCCAGGAACGGGCAGAAGCAAGTGTGAGTGAGTTTCCCAAGGTCCCGTTTCCTGACTATTTGGGGTCTTAAAATAAACCTGCGCCTCGATGTTTGCTGTGGCTTGGAACAGTGGATAGGCAGGGAGATTTATTGCCTCGCTTTCTCTGTTCAACTATTTTAAGTGTCACTTATGCTCTAGTGTCTTTTAAAATTTATGGATGTGTACTATAGTCCAAAGAACTGCTGTACTCCTTCCTGTGGCTTCCTCATAAATGCCCCCTGAAATACTGATTTAGTCTTATACTGGATTTGCTATAGAGCTTCTGGCAGTCCCTATGGGGTCTCTGTTCTTCACTTTGGATTTTACCTTGAAAAAGAGACAAAAGTGCATAAAAATGTGCTATAAACAACCATGAAATGCTGACCTTTCTTTTTAATAGCAAAGTATATTCTCTTTGTGGGCAAAACTATAAGAAATCAAAAGCATTTTTTTTGTGACATGAAACCCCAGACCTCCAATATAAAAGAGGAAACAGATGCCAGCTCATGTCTGTTTGAAAAGGGTCAGGATAAATTCCTTCCCCACCCTCCCCATCAAGTATGCCAGCCTTTCCCTGCACAGTTTCCTTCCCTTTATGTGGCACTACCTCCTTGCTGTGCCTACAATTTCTGATGGGGTGGGCTCCCCTTGTGAATTAAGTTTTACCTAGCCTTTGGTTGCCACAACTCACTGCTCCTCCAACTACCTTCAGAGAGGCAGTAGTGATGATACTAGTCTTCCTAATCATCATGATGATAAGTGGTTTCCCACAGATGTGCCCTATTGAACTTAATGACTTTCTCTGTGTGCATTTTATCTTTCACTGGGCTCAAGAACTAGCTCATCTAGTCTGTATTAGAGAACTGGGAAGCATACAGGGTGGAGCGAGGTTGAAAGTATGTGGAACGGATAATTGTGCTACAATTATAAAAGAAACCACAGATGGAAATGGCTCAAGAGATTTTCTAAGCCAGGACCTCCTGTTACATGGCCCTGCTTTAAATCACCTGAGAAAACTGATGCATCTTCTTCTCTGCCCAGGACATAGAATCTAGCAGGGAGCAGACACTGTTGGGGAAATAATGGAGTATGGAATGCTAAGTATCACACCTGTGATCTAGAGCAGGAATTGACAAGCTATGGCTCAGGTAAGCTCTGTTCAGTAAATAATTTCCATGGCACACAGTATCACCCATTCGCTTGTTTATTGTCCACGGCAGCCTTACTCAACAACTACAGAGTTGAGTCTTTGCATCAGACCTCTTACATCTCTCAGCCTCGGTCTAGTGTATGCACCTCAGGAGACCAGCAGGGAGAAATTACTTCAGGTTGTAGCACTGCCAGGTGGCTTCATGGAGGGGTTCAAATTGTATGCCTTAAGTACTTCCAAGACTTAACTAGAAAGGATGGGATGGTAGAGCCTATTCCAGGCAAGAATGTGTCCAGGCCAGAGCAATTACAAGGGTAAAGCTTGAAATGCAGAGTTATTTGAGGTAGGAAGAAGATGGGAGAACAGGAACACAGGCTGGATCTGACTCGTAAACTGTCTTGAAGTTCAGGGGAAAATATTCTAAATCATTCTTTTCTCATATTAGCCTCTAGATGAGTAAAATGGGGGTGGGGTAAGTGACTTTTTAAGCCCACTCAAGCTCAGAAAATCCATTTTTTTAAAAAAAGTACTGATGCCTAGACTCAATCCTAGAGATTTTGTCTTAATTGGTCTCAGCTGGAACATTTTGGGGAAAACTTTCACCGGCAACTCTATTGTGTCATTTGGAACCTCTTCCATGATGAGGCATTTCACCAGGCATGGTGTCTGCAGAAGCCCCGTTCAGCCCAGGTAGACGGAGCAGGTGCCCAACACATGTGAGTCAGATTAAGTCAGCAATATTGGCTTGTAGCAGATCCAGCCTGATAAACCTGGTTTTACTAGAGTCAACTTTATAACATTCGGTTGGCCACATTGTTTCCAGTAAAAGAAATCACTCCTGCCTGCCCTTGCTTGATCCTGAAAAAGCCCAGGATGCTTAGTGCAATTTTGACTTAGGGCAATATAAATCAGAGCATTTATTGAATTTACGCTCACTGCTTATTTTAACGTGACTTTTTACGAGGCCTTACACAATATGCCCTCTGCCTGTGACCCCTTCGATGGTCTATCTCCAACAGAACTCTGGTGACATCACTTCTGCCAGACTACACTAGCCTCTTTGTGGTTCCCTGAGCACATGAAGCATACCTCTGCCTCAGCCCTCCATGAGGGCTGCTCTCTGCCTGGATGTCCTTTGCCTGTCTCCTCTTCCTCTAGACCTGTGTGCATCTCAGCTCACATTCAGTCTTTGCTCCCGGCTTGCCTTCTCCGCGAGACTTTTCCTGAGTGTCTATTTATAATCCTGTCAGGGAGTTACAGCCACATAGCAGGGGAATGAGGACAACTGCACCTACCTCCCTCCTGCATTTTTAACACAACAGATGCACTGAAGAGTTCTATTCTCTGAAAAAAGATCAGATGCGTGGAGGGGCAATGCTCCCGGGGAGAAAGTCATGGGTGACGATGAGAAAAACTAATAGAATTTTTTCTGAAGAGCTGTGAGGGGAGAAGAAGAGAGAGGGAGAGCAACGGAGAGGGAGGGGGGAAGGAGAGGGATAGAGAAAGGGAGAGAGAGAGAAAGGGAGAGGGAGGGAGGAAAGCTTTGAAGAGCTGTGATATGGAGCTTAGATATGGAGACAGAGTCTCTCATGTGGGATTTGAGAATTTGGGGACTATATTAATTTGGAGAGCATCGTTGATACTGGAAAAAGTTTTTCTTACGGAAGGCAGTGGGACCCAGGGGGAGGAGATCTGTGGTGAACCACTGATGGGGTAAACAACAGCAATGACAAAAGCCAGATTGTTAGGAAAGAACCACAGAGTCAGGGTCAAAGCGGAAAATACCCTGCCCCCTGATGCTGGGCACATACTTGTGCTTGTGCCTTCCAGGATGTTGACTATTGGCCTAAGCCTGTGACCACCAGTATAAGCAGCTTCTAAATATAAGTAGCCTTTGCTAGAAGGGTTGTTTGATGTCAGAGACCACATTGGGAGCTGTTGGTGCACCACCACTGGGGGCTTCTCCGTCAGAGTGACGTCTCTCTGCAACTACCCTTTGTGTATGTGTGAAGCATCTGTCCTGAGCACACTGAGGCCTGTCACTGGAATTATTCACACACCAGTCAGAGCCGAGAGCACCCAAACTGGAAGTGTGTTTGGGAGGGAGGTACTTAGAAATACCCTCTCCTTATCCATCTGTGATGCGTATGGGAAACTGTGACCATCAACTGTGGTCCAAACTGCTGCTCTGAGATGAACATAACCCCCTCTAACAGCTAAATTTATACTTTTTTCAAGTGCATAAGAAGCATGTTTAGATTTACTCCAAGAGCAAGAACAAGATGTGGGGACAGTGGTGGAGGGTTGTTGGTTCTTTGGTGGTGATGAGGACTGGAGATTTTGTGTAACAATACCATAAATTTTAACACTATTGAAACTCCCTAAACAATAAACATAATAAAATACAATAGTAGATGGGCTTGAAAGTTTTTAGAGGTTAAGATCTTGTAGGGGGTTGTCGCTGCAGACCTGGTTCAAGTCCCCTGTAACGCATGTGGTCCCTTGAGCACTACCAGGCAGAGCCCCTGAGCACAGAGCCAGGAATGGCCCCTAAGCACAGCTAGGTATGCCCCCAACTCCCCATAAAACCTCAAGAGATGATCCCAACAGGTTACTTTTATAGATAGTGTGAACTGATAAAAAGCTGGGGTTTGGGGTACAAACTGAGAATAAGATTGGAGGGGAGTAGGTGGATTGGAGGTGACACAGGGGCAGGGAGGGGGAGTTGTGGGCACTCTGGTGGTGGTGAGTACACTATAATTGTGAACACTATTGTAAACACATCACCTTAACTACAATGAGCTAAAAAGTTAACAACAGAAAAACCATTTTGGTTTACCAAAATCCCCTATCCCCACAAAAACAAATAGTAGCTGGATTAGAGACTATAATAGACTATTGTAGACTATAATAGACTTAACAGATAACAAGAAAACAAATAACAGAACAGAAAGTGTGGTAATGTAAAACTCTTAGACAGAAAGGCAAATAAAAAAAATGATTGCACCAACTGTGAATATGGTATAAGAGCCCAATGGGGTTACATCCAGGGGCTCAAAATTCTCATAATAGAGGTTCCATATAGAAAATGAAAGAATAGGGTAGAAAATTCAATGCTAAGAAATTATCCAATTTGTGAAAGAAACTTCCAAATATTGAGTCCCAAATGTGTAGAGTTTCAAACAAAACAAACCCAACAGATATCCCCAGTATACTGTAAAGTATTAAAAAGTAAAGATAAAACAGAATCTTGTAAGCATATAAGGAAAATTAATTGCATAAAAGGAATCCCTTATAAGATGATCTGAGGACTTTTCATAAATACTTGTGGGACAGGAGAAAATGGCAGAGTGTATTTAAAGTGCTGAAAGAAAAGGATTTTCAACTGAGAACGTTTGAACCTGCCAGATTAACACTTAAAGTCAAAGAAGGATAAGGAGTTTTGCAGATAAGCAAAAATTAAAGTAATTCATGGCCCTTGCAGGAAATATTAAAGGGACTTTTATATAAGGAAAAGCAATTCCACCTAGAAGTAGAAGACAATTATACAATATGGCGGCAGAAAGAAGAATAAAAATGTGGTCCCCAAAATGAGTATAAGATCAATTGGCCACAAGCACAGAACTTTACACACAAGCTTCCAGACTACCTTAAAATGAAATCTACATTTACAGCATACAGCCGCAGAGAAGGGCCACATGGAGGGCTGGCTCCACAGCTCCCGAAGAAGGCACCAGCTTCCAAAAAGAGCCGAGATCACTGGGAAGTCCCAAATGGGGTAGGTGCCGCATCCCGCCTCCCCCAGATGGAACCCCGGTGACCAGAAGCCTCCACAAGCATAGCTCGAGTATGCGGGAACTAGGACTTTTCCTCCAAACCACAGCAGCTGCGCGACATCTCTGTATATACAAAGTGATCAATGGGAAGTAAATCACCCAACGTTTCTCCCTGAAAATCAGAGTTAAGTTTGGAGCACGGCCACAGCCCCAGAAGCACAAGGACTTAATGCAGAACCCAGCAGCTTGGAGCAGAAAAGTGAACGGACTATGCGTTAATCCAGGCCATCATGTCTGCCCAGAGGGGAAAGGGTGTTGCTCCCTTCCGCCCTCCTCCCTCTGGAAAGAAAGATGGCAGCCGCATGGGAGCCTTGTGGACAGCAGGTATGAGCCGGGGGTGCGGGGCAACAAAAACCTCATGGGAAGGGGGGGCGTTCTGGTCCGTCCTTCACGCCCTACTGAGGTCACCAGTTGCCCCCCCACGAGTGGCTCTCCGGACGGCCACGGCCCCAGAAGCACAAGGACTTAATGCAGAACCCAGCAGTTTGGAGCAGAAAAGTGAACAGACTATGCGTTAATCCAGGCCATCATGTCTGCCCGGAGGGGTAAGGGTGTTGCCCCATTCGCCCTCTTCTCTCTGGAAAGAAGATGGCGGCCACATGGGAGCCTTGTGGAGAGCAGGTGTGAGTCGGAGGTGTGGGAGCGACTAAAACCTCATGGGCAGGGGGGCTTTCCGGTCAGTCCTTCACACCCTACCGAAGCCACCAGTTGCCCCCCACAAGCGGCTCTCCAGCACGGCCACGACTCCAGAGCACAGAAACCAATCTCTTAATTATCTGACTCTCAGTAGAAACACTTCCAGGGTTAATTAGCAAAATAGTGGAAATCCAAAACCAACATTTAATTCTTGAACCCAGCTGTAGAAAGCGAATCACTTCACAATGCTTTCTCAGCATGTCTGATTTGGGGGGTGGGTAAACTCTAAATAATAGTGGTGCATCTTTTATTGAAACAATGAATCTAATCAAAGCAGATAGAGTGTCAACTAGAATTCATCTGCCTCACAGGCATTGGGACGGGTGGGGGTGGGGTTTTATTGGGGTTCTTCGTGGTAAAAAATAAGTAATGGTAAAGGGAAATGTGTTTGATATTTGCATGACTGAGACCTAAACCTGAAAGCTTTGTAACTTTTCCCACAGTGATTCAATAAATAAATAAATTATAAAAAAAATAAAAAAATGAAATCTACAAAAGAAAAACAAAACAAAGTCATAAAAGTAAGTTAAAAATAATAAAAAGAAAGTTGTTTATGATAAAAGAATAGAATATGAAGGGGGAAGGAAATTTATAAATCAAGGAAAAAACCTAAAAACAGATAATAAAATGGCAATAAATACTTAAACTTCATTAATTACCTTTCTAAACTCAATAATTAAAATTAAAATTAAAACCCAATAATTTAAAGGCATAGGGTGGCTGATTTCAAAAAAATCACAATCCAACGTTTTGCCATCGATAGTGAAACTGAGCTTTAATGACAAATACAGGCTTAAAGTAAAGGTTGGAAGACAGTATCACAAGCAAATGTAAAAGACCAATATTGGATGATTTCACTCATGTCTGCAACATAAGAATTTACAGATAAACAGGTAATTGAAGATGAACAGATAAAAAATTAAAAATAAAACAGTGGACATCGATAAGAGAACTGAAGGGAAAGGGTGAGTGCACAGGAAAAAGGGTGCTGCCTTCCCCCTTTACCCTTATATAAATTTCTGAAAAATATAAACAAGCCTCCACATATGACACAGGTACTATACACCCTTCTCAACCTGCTCATTATTCTCCCTAGCATTACTGCCTTCTAGTATACTATTCATACATTCATGTCAGTGTACTTACTTCTATTTACCCACGACTATAATGTGAGCTGTATGAAAGAGGTTATTTAAATCTATTTCGTTCTCTGCTGTATACCAAGTGCCCTCAATGATGCCTGGAACACAGAAGAAGCTTGGTAAATAAGTGTCTAGTGCAGCAGTGCTAAAAATGCTCATCCTTTAAAGCTGAGAATAGTTTCCTTATTAATCCCTTCCCAAGTCTGAAAAAAGAAGCCCCCTCCCCTGTTCATTGTGGCTTCCTTTGAACTCTAGAGTTTTTAATCATATATTATTGATTCGGTGGGGAGGGGTCGACTGTCTTTTCTGATTTTGAGCTTTTCCAAGGCTGGAATTGAAACACAGGATATAGCATCTAGTAGACATGAAAAACAGGAAATATGTCGGGATTTAGCAACAAAATCATTGGACTCAGCTCCCTAGCTAGACTTTTTGCAGTTGCACACCTAAGTAGTTCTCCACAGTATTCTAACATCTCGACTTGAGCAGTCTGGAATGTGTCTTTGCCACATAGGAGCCATATCAGTTTCAGTGAGGAAAGCCTAAGCAATCTGTTGGTTGTACAGAAAATGTTCCTCTTCCATACTAATCTATTGAACACATTTTTTTTTTTATCATGCTATTTCCTCCATATCCTTGAGCTCATTCACTTCTTTCCACTTTCTCCAGATCTCTAGTCAAAAATCCCAGTTTTCTGTCTGTGGAATACTACACTTCCTTAATGACTTATCCTATCAGTTCTTCCTCTTCACAGAAGTCACAGCAGACTTCTCAAGACATAAATCAGATGGGGTTCTCCCCTGCTTTTGAACTCGTCAAAGGCTGCTAATTGCACTCAGAGCAAAGTGAAAAATCTTATTGCAGCCTCCAGAGTGCCAGCAATGTGCTCCCACTGCTCTCTCTACCTCAGCTGAGGCGGCTTTTCCTGTAGTTTACTGTGATGGTTTCTCAAAGGCTTCATGCTTTTACAAACATATGGAATGGATGGGAATTCAGCACCTCGGCTGGCTCCTCTACATAGAATGCTCTTTAATTCCTGTTTGGAATTCCCTTTCCTCACCGGGATAATTTCTACTCCATCCCCCAGTCTTGAAAGACCCCTTCCTTGAAAGAAAACACCATATGATTTCACTCACATGTGGTACAAATAAAGGAACAAGAAGTAAATCAATCATTTAGATTAGACCAAATGAGCAATTACCAAAAGGGAAGGGGAAGAGAGGTATACCAACTGGGTTAAAGGGGTTAACTGTATGCTGAAGGATAGAATTGGGTTTTAGTGGCGAGCTAATGTAGTAGTATGCACATGTAGTAGAATGCACATGCACACCTGAGACTGATGTTATGAAAAACAAGGTTATTTCAAGAAAAAAAATCTCAGAGAAAGCTTGGCGAATGCTATCTTGTCACACATCCTTACATTCCCTACCAGACCTAAACTGCCCCATTAGAATTCAAACTGAATGGTTATATTCTATGTCCTATGTACTCTATCTTGAAGAGGGCCTAGTGCATAGTAAAAGTTCAGAAACTTCTTCCTTCACTTAACAGCAATGTGAAGGCCAGGTTTGTCTGTCTGTTTGTACATCCCTGGCTGTAGCACAGTGGTTAGAACATTGTCAGTATCCAACAAATAATAATGACAATACACCTATTTCTGGGACACTCCCTTCTTGGGCCCTTTACCAGTGTTTCCAAATTTGAAAATTGATATTTTACTGTTTTCAATCTACTCTCCTCTGTTGAAGGGTTTGAATGTGATCACCAATCGTGAGTACCATCCCACCTTTCAAACCTTGTTCTCATATTTGTCATGGATCTTTCCACAGAACAATGACTTGTAGGAATGAATGGTCCATTTCAGATTAGAGAAACGATTATCCAGGTTTGAGCTTGAGATTCTGATGAAAAGAGCTTCATTGCTCCTAACAGAGAGACCTGTGGAACTGCCTCCCATACCAGGTAGCCTCTGAATTTTAACACTTCAGGAGGAAAAAAGAAAAAGTGCACGCTACTTGTGTCAGGTAGTGAGAAGGAAACCACCCCTGGTGGTGATGTGTAGGCCGCTGCCTCACTCCTAGCTTCTCTAGGGCTGGAAAGACTGGGAGGAGCTGTTATGCAATCAGAGCCCTGGGGCTGAGTGCCTGCTGCCCTGGGGGTCATGTTGCTGCTGTGGAGCTGCATGTGTGCTGGTTGTCCCCCCCCCCCCCCCCCCCCCACCTCCAACTGCTGAGGAGAGAGACCAGGCACAATGCCTTCTTTCATGGAAAAACTTGACTCTGCAAACTCAGCATCAGATGCCTGAATCCCTTTTCCTCTTGGCAAAAACCACAATATTTGAGAACAGGCTCATGCCACTTGGCATTCTGTGGGCAAGCAGGACATGTATTTCCAGCAGAGATATCATGAGCAGTCCCAAGACATCAGGAACTGCTCACTCATGAAAGAGAACTTGTGAGCAAACACAGGAGTTGACAAATTGTAGATATTTGTTCTGTGAGACATTCTAAAGGGCACTGAATCTAAATGTGATGTGCTGGAAAAGAGACTGAACTGCTTTTCTCACCAATCCTCAATATATATTTTGTTACCAGAGACACGTGACATCATCAAAATTTGACAAAAATCCAGCATCTTTATAATATAAATTTTCTATTTTCTGACTTTTGAGTGAAAACCTTTTATACATGTGACATATCTTTTTCTCTTAGATTCTTTCACCTGAGGGAAAAAGCTTAACCCCAAAACAGAAATCAGTGATGCAATGGAAAGAGTAGGGTCCTCCTTATAACCAGGAGATGTGGATTTGCCCCCCACGAGCAGCTCTCCAGCACAGCCATGGCTCCAGAGGCACAAGGACTTAAACCAGAGCCCGGCAGCTTGCGGCAGAAAAGTGAATGGACTATGCATTAAACTACAGCACCATGCCTTCCCAAGAGGGAAAGGGTGTTTCTCCCTTCTGCCTCCCTCTCCCCCCACCCCCCGACAGCAAGGTGGCCGCTGCCTCAGAGCTTACTGGAAAGCCAGGTATGAGCCGGCAGTGACAGGGCCACTGCAGCCTCATGGGAAAGGGGGGGGCTCATCCTTCACGCCCTACTGAGTTGCCCCCCCCCCCACGAGTGGCTCTCTGGCACAGCCATGGCTCCAGAGGCACAGAAACCAATCTCGTAATTATCTGGCTCTTGGCAGAAATCCCTCCAGACTTAATTAGTAAAACATCAGAAATCCAATGGTTCTCATAACCAGCTATAAAAAACAAATTATTTTACAATGCCTTTTCAGCATTTCTGATTGTTGGGTGGAAATTCTAAACAATAATGGTGCATTTTTTTGTCAAAATAATGAATGTAATCAAAGCAGAGAGAGAGTTAAGTAGAAATAATCTGCCTCACAGGTATTGGGAGGGGTGGAAGGGAAGGTATATTGGGGTTCTTGGTGGTGGAAAATAAGTACTGGTGAAGGGAATGGTGTTTGATCATTGTATGACCGAGACTTAAACCTGAAACCTTTGTAACTTTTTCCACAGTGATTCAATAAATATAACAAAAAAAACCCCCAGGAGATGTGATCTAATAGAATAATTTTAGAATTATCAAACTTGAGTATTAGATTGGACTAGAAAAATATTAAAAACATCTAACTCATATATATGTGTTTGTATTTATACTCATGGGGTTGAAACGATAGCATAGCGGGTAGGGTATTTGCCTTACACGCAGCCAGCATGGCTGACCCGAATTCGATTGCTCCGCCCCTCTCGGTGAGCCTGGCAAGCTACTGAGAGCATCTCGCCCGCGCAGCAAAGCCTGGCAAGCTACCCGTGGCGTATTCGATATGCCAAACACAGTAACAACTAAGTTTCACAATGGAGACGTTACTGGGCCCGCTCAAGAAAATCGATGAACAACGGGAGGACAGTGACAGTGATATATACTCACATATGTATATAACCATGTACACACATAGGTTTATTTTGAGGGCAGCCTCTAGGTAGTGCTTAGGGAGCTTCAGGGGTCACTCAGTGATTGATTCTCAGTTAACATAACTCTTCGGGTGCATTCTAGATTAAGAATGCTTTGTTGCTTAGGTCTTGCAGAGCTGGGAAGCATCAGTGTTGTTGGGGGCCAGAGGTACATATCCATGATTTATCAAGATGGAGTAATAATGTACACTCTCACATAAAGTAATTAAAAGTAAAGTGAGCCCTATATTGCCCCAGATCAGTGTCTTGAGAGAATTTCCAGGATGTACTGCAGTGAAATCGAGTTAGCTCTTGAGTTTAGAAGAGGAAATAAAAATGATAGGGATCTCATAGTGGCAAGAGATTACTAAATTGAGTATGAGAGAGGAGAGTATGAGAGAGAGGGAGGGAGAGGAGAAGCTGAAAGGGAGATAGAGGGAGGGAGAAGGTGTGTGTATATGTATGTGTGTGTGTGTGTGTGTGAGAGAGAGAGAGAGAGAGAGAGAGAGAGAGAGAGAGAGACACACACAGAGAGAGGTGAGAGTATAAATAAATTCCAGAAGCTACCCTTCGAGTATTCAGGTAAATGCATGTATGTGTAGATCTACCTAGAGCAGGGAAAAGTGAAAGAATGCTCCCAAAGAATTAGAAGTACTCATTTTCAGCATTAACACAGGATCAGGAAGAGTGCACCTAGACCAGAAAACCTCATGCCTCACAGGGTATTAGGTAAAAGATGGTATTGCTATAAAAATATGTCTTTCTGAAACAAAACAAATGAGGTCTAGAATATAACCAACCGTGCACATGAGATAACATATTTTCACAAAGATACACAGAACTATTAGTGGAGAAAGAATAATCTTTGAACAATGGTAGTGGAATATGTGCATAAACATGCACTTCACTATATAACACACTCTTATGCATAAAAGCTAACTTAAAACAAGTTAGCTGTAAAATTTCTAGAAGAAAACCATGACAGCAAATCTTCAAGACTTTGGAGTAGGTAAAGATTGATTTAATACAATAGAAAATGAAACACAAAAGAAGAAATTTAGTGTTAAATTTCATCAAAACTAAAATATGCTCTTTGAAAGACACCAGATACACACTCAATTTGGTGAACCAACTCTCTAGTTATGTCGTCTTTAGCCCTTTTTTTTGCTAGTTTACTGTATATCTTTAAGACCCACATGTGAGAGATATCACTCTGTATCTATTCCTTTCCTTCGGAGTGATGTCTATCAATATATCTTCTAGTTGCATCCATGTCTCAGCAAATTATACAATTTTGTCCTTTCTTACAGATGCATAATATTTCATCCACAAATTTCTTGATCTGTCCATTCATAGTTGGGCATTTGAGTTGTTTACAAATCCTAACTTTTGTACTAAGTGCTGCATTGAACATAGGTGTGTATATATATCCTTTCAAATGTTTTGAGTTCGGGGTAGGGTAGATACCAAAAAAGAGGTATCACAGCATGTGGATATTTCTGCAATAATCTGTTAAAATATTTTGATTATTAGGACCCAAGAATAATTTTCATAATATAATTTATAAGGCACTAGCATTAGCATTTTGTGGGGCGAAATAAAACCTTGATTAGAGTGGATTTTTTTTTTGTATTTTGGTTTTGGGGCTACATCAGTCTGTGCTCAGAGTTTATTCCTAGCTCTGTACTAAGAAATCATTATTGGTGGGTCAGTCGACCATATACGGATTGAACCTGGGTTGACTGTGTGTAAGCAAGGACCTTAATTCCTGCACACTCATTATTACAATAGAAATTGTTTAACAATTTGTTGAAAATCAGGCCCAGATAGGCTCATGCATATGCTATTCAATCAACGCAATTTTGTGAACCTGAAGCGAAATCAATGCCAGAGTATCTTCACACTAAGAGAGCCATTTCTGGAATAGGCTTGCCAACTGAGAGTTTCAACACTTGAGCCTTAATGGAGAAGAGTTAGCTTTCATATGTGACTATAAAATCCTAAAACCATCTTCCTCATCTTTCCCCCAAGAGAACATAAGAACTAAGACATGCAAGTTATTGTCTCTGTGGCACAGAACTGTGAAGTTCTCTGAATCTGTTGTAGTCATAACCTTTTAGATGGGAGAAATACACACCCTGGAATCTCACCACTTACTGATTACAACAGCGTTGGCATATGGTTTTCATTCTGTACATTAGCTGCCACCATACTTGGTGGGAATGTTAAATTTTAAGGCAGCACCTGGACTGAGTGAGAAAGAAAGTCACAATATACTTGGATGTCTTGGCAGTAGGAGGATTTAGTGGTATTTTTGTCACATGGTCTGGTCTAGAACATCTATTTTTTTTTCCTGCTGTTGCTTTATTAAGTTAGGTTCAGGAACACATTGTACGTATCTTAATAGAATCGCAACTCTACTTCAAAACAACCGTTAAGCAAAACTTAAATGATACTTATAGCTAAACTAGCAAACAAACATTAATGTCCTTAATTATACAAACATCTAGTCATATTGCATAAGCTATTTATAACTCAACTCTACATAGAGACTTGCATTTTAAACATGAACAATAAGTTGGCGTTTCATGTAATACACATTGGTTCAGTTTCACATAGCACTTATCTAAAAAAGATCCACACTTTGTATGTCAAAACAAGCATGAATCAAAACCCTAAATGAAACTTATAGTAAACCAGCAGAAACCGTGTACTTAAGCCTAAACTCAACCCTAAAATGAATGATTCCCATAATGACACAACTATTCATTCATAACTTGTAAGCTATTCATACATCAATTCTATAACTAGACTTCAATTTTAAAAATAACTGACAAGGAAATTTGTGTTTCAAGTATTAGAAATACGTAGAACATCTAGTTACCTCAGAATAATGCTGGTTCTTTTACTATCTAACACTACTGATTATTCTTACAGAATACCAGATTATTTCAATTATTAATTTGTATCATTCTCTAAAAACTTTAGAAAGTTTAAAAAGTTTAGTACAGTAAGTAGGGAGCTTGCCTTGCATGGCACCAGCATGGGTTCAATCCCTGGACCCCCATATTATTCTCTCTGCGGCCCATTAAGAGTGACCCTTGAGCATAAAATTGGGAGTAAGCCCTGAGCATAGTTGGGTGTAGCTAAGAAAAAAACCCAACTCTTAAGGTATGTCATCTCCACATCCTACATATTAAATCTTTATTAATCTAATAATCAAGGTCCTCCACAATTTCATGCCATTCAGCATTTTGTCTTCCCTGACCTATTTTTTTTATCATCCTGCCTACATTTTCACTGAGGTACTAAGATTTGTAGTACTGTCAATGATGGTTTCATGTTTACATTGCTCCAATCCCAAACCCACCACACGAGTGTTCAAGTCCCTTCACAGATGTCCCAGGAACCTCTCCCATTTCTCCCCTCCTCCAGGTAAGCTCAGTTCAATAGACAAAGCTTCTGGTTCTGCTGCCTGACTTGTTTATTATACCCAGACATACTATACTGTTGCTCTAAAAGGACCTCTCCCAGGTCAAAAATGTGAACAAGTCTAAACAGGAGCAGCTTCACTACAGAACTGGAGGAGTCACTAGTGGGGATTCTCAAGCAGAGGAAAGCAGTGCAATGTTGGGCTAAAGGTCTGATCTAAACGTTGAGTTGACCAGCTCTGGCTGAGGCTTACTCCTGCTATTCCCAGTTTAGCTGACCATTCTTAGTTCAAAGCAGTGGCCTCTTACAGCTGTTTCTAAATAGACACCTGATACATATTCCACATATTCTCATCTTCAGGCTCACAGCATCTTTGTCACTATGAGTGCCTGCTTCCCTTTCTTTCTGCCTATTTTAATCTCTCCCATCTTTTAGTGCTCAACTCCATAGCCTCATGGTGAGGCTCAGGCCTGTCTCAAATGACCTACTTCTCAGAGTCCTGATACCTGACATCATTACCTAATTCATCTCCACAATTCCATGTGGAATCTCTCCTAGTTCTACACTGCTGGCGAGACACCAGTCTTCTCCACTAGAGTCCTGCTTGCCCAGGCAGTTACACACAGGGGCTTTATGGATATTGACTTGCTGTCTCATTCAAATGTAGTAGTCTGAATGTGAACTGGGGTATTAAGGTGTCTCTCAACTGTGAGATTTAAATACCAGTCTAAGGTAACAAAGCACCATAAACTAGCAATGGAATGCAGCAGCATAAAGCACAATAAATTCTTATTGCCCACGGCTAAAATGAGACAAAATATTATTCCAGAATAAGGGAGAAAGGGAGTAAAGCTATCATGGAAAAATATGAGCAGGTTAACTTTTCCAGCATGCTGAATGACACCTGAGTGACCCAAAGAATTATTGAACTTGAAAATAAACAATTGCTGCATAACCCACTTGCCAGTATCTGGGATATGATTAATAGTTATAACAATTTCTCATAGTGATGCATCTAAAATTTTTTAAAAAGTTTACAATGCACATATTTAATTTGGAATAAGTTTACCATATACTAGCCAAAGAAAATATGCAATTTGAAACTTCCATGAATTTTGATCAACATGATGTGGAAAAACTCAATGCCAAGCTTGTATAAGTTATGGGAAACAGAATAGGGCTACTTGTTATTATATCTGTGTCTTATTTTTAACCCAGATCAGAAATACAGAAATTAGAAACTTTTCCAGATGCTCCTAAGCATTTGTTGCTAATTTAAGATGACAATGAAAATGAAACATAACCTTCCCTTATTGTAATCCTGAAGATACTGGCCCTGGGACTATGTTGATAAGTTACTCTCAGTATGACTGGGAACTCAGTAGCCTCACACTCCATGCTAGGTAGTGGGGAGAAGACAAACTTTCAGCTTCAAGCTAAGGGATGAATTCTAGCTATTGTTACCTGATGTTTTGGTCACATAGAATTAGCATGAAGGTTTTCTCCATTTTGTAGGTCTCTAACTCCCCCATTCCCAAACCTGAAGGTAGATGGGTTTATCTCTAACTATATAGATCATGATGGGTATTTAGAGGCTCCTCTGAAATGTCCATGATCCTTATGTGAGACACTCTGGACTTGGAAGCCCTGAACTATTCTGCCTAAGAGAGACACAGCCATATTGGCAATAACTTTGTGAACGTTATGAATAACAGCCCCCAGGAAGTATTACCTAGTGAAATGATTTAAATACATATCTTGATAGTCTTTCTGGGATGGATTTAGTGACAACTTGGAGAAGTCTTGCTTAAATAGTCTGAATTTGGGGTATGTGTGTGTGTGTGTGTGTGTGTGTGCACTCATACATGCGTGTATATGTGTGTGTATGTGTATATGTGTATGTGTGTATATGTGTCTATATGTGTATATGTGTGTGCGTGTGTGTGTGTGTGTGTGATCTCACAGGTTTCTCCTTGAAAACTGATGATAGCTTTAGTTTAGGTGGGAAGAAGCCATAGTAAGTACCACGAAACTATTGGCAAGGGGACAAGAGATACAGGAGCTGTTCTTTACTGCTGTATCTTCCTCAAGGTTCAGTGACTGAATCTGATTGAGAGGATCTGGACCATGGCAGTAGCCCAAAAGGATTCGGAAAGGAGCCACATTGGAATCTAGACAAGCTAGAGTCCAGACTAAGAACGGCACTCACCTCATACGGAAAGTCAGCCAAGTTTCCACTGGTGAGTCTGGATTCTGTAGGCAATTTAGTGATTTCCTGTTGGCCACCCCCCTACTGCTGCCTCCCTCCCACCTGCAAGCAGTCACCCATCCATAAATCCTGTCCAGCCTTGGATTTCTGCCCAATGTTCCAGAGGGTTGGACTCACCAAGGAGAGCAGAATTCCCAGGATCCAGGACCAGCTGTGTTCCCAGGGGAGATGTCAGTACCGAAGGAAGGTTCGGTCCAGTGGCTGAAAGCAAGGCCCTGATGTCTTCCAACTGTGTGGGGATTTGAGGGGGATCTGTGAGAAGGCAAATAGTGAATCAGGCTGGTTAAATTATAAAGGCCGTGTTAAGAGGAGACAAAGAGGTACACAGTAAGAAGTATGTCTATGGGTAAGGCAGTTATTACTATTATTTTACTTAAACATAATTTTCCCTATATTTGATCCTTGAAAAAGCAAGGTCAGTAATGAGAATCAGACATATTGCTTTCAAGAGTTCTTTACTACAAAGCACTTTCTACCTTAGTACCATTGGGTCCCTGTAAGTGTGTAGGTAAATGAAACCATATATAAAAACAATTTTTAAAAAGCTAACACATCTTTATTATCTAATATATGCAAAAGTCCTGGAATAAATTTTCATTCTCCCTGCCCCCAGTTTTGAGAAATAACTGAGATACATAATTGTGTAAAATTGAGTCATTCAGCATAATAGTCTACACATAATAGTTTACATGTAGTCTCCATATATCATTCAGCATAATAGTCTACACACTGAGGGAAAATGATAATGAATGCAGTTTGTATTCATCTTATCATGTAGTAACAATAAGAAAGAGAGTTTTCTCCTTGTGATGAGAATGAATAGTCTATTCTCATAGACATTTTCCTACATATTATGCAGCAGTGCTCTCTATAATCATCCTGTTGTTATTTAATGCCTTTTTTTTATTATGTAGGAGTACTGCTATTTATTCAGCCACTGATTAGCTGATTGAATTGGGCATGAACTCCACCTTACTGTTTTGGGTTTCATTTTTTATAATTTTGTTTATTGAATCACCATGAGAGCAGTTATAAAGCTTTTGGGTTTAAGTCTCGGTCATACAATGAAACACCCATACCTCCACCAGTGCCCATTGTCCACCACCAAAAACCCCAGTATACCCATATCCCACACCCTCCCCTACCTGTGGGGCAGATGATTTCCACATTACTCTCTTTCTACTTTGATTACATTCAAATTTTGACACCAGACCCACCATTATTTTTTGGGATTGTACCCCAACACTCAGATCTGCTAAAAAGGCAACAGTAGACACTTTGTTTTCTATTCCTGGTTATGAATAACATATGATGTTTCATGGCTGCAGTAGTGGCCACACGATTTTGAAATTCTGAAATTTTAACACTTAAATTTAGAGGGATTTCTGCCAAAACCTGTTGGGTTCCGAGATTTGTTCCTGAGTCTCTTGGATCATGGCCATTAAGCAGCTAGATCAGGAGCCAGAAAGGCCATTCATGGGCAGCGACTTGGGGTCTCTTTGGGACGGAGAGGAAAGGGCCAGATTCTCCCCCACACTGTGAGGCCCCACGTGTCTTGTCATTGCAGGCCCAAACCTGATTGACCAGTGGCCTCTGGAGGATGGCAGTCACCGGGCCGCCAGGGGGACCAGGCCAAGGCACGAAACCTATTCCCACCTGGGTTGACCCAGCGCCTGTAACCTACTGCAGGCACCGGATGCATTTCTGCCAACAGTTGCAGGGTTTTGAGATTTGTTTCTGAGTCTCTGGTATCATAGTTTTTAAGTGGTTCGATCAGAAACCAGAGAGGCCTTTTGTGGGCGGCAACTTGGGGTCTCATTGGGATGAAGAGAAAAGGGCTGGCTCTACTCCCATCCCGTAAGGCCCCACGTGTCTCATCACTGTGGCCCCAAACCTGACTGTCCAGTGGCCTCTGGCGGATGGTGGCCACCAAGTCGCCAAGGGGGAGCAGGCGGAGGGACAGCACCCTTTCCCACCTGGGGTGGCCAGGCGACAGTAACCTACTGCGGGGGTCCAGACGCATTTCTGCCAAAAGCCACTGGGTTTCAAGATTTGTTTCTGAGCCTCTGGGATCACAGCTGTTAAGCAGCGTGTCTCATCACTGTGGGCCCAAACTTGACTGTCCAGTGGCCTCTGGAGGATGGCGGCCACCAGGCCACCAGGGGAACAGGCCAAGGCACGAAACCTATACCCACCTGGGGTGGCCCAGTGCCTGTAACCTACTGCAGGAACCAGACGCATTTCTGCCAAAAGCCGTTGGGTTCTGAGATTCGTTTCTGAGTCTCTAGAATCATGGCCATTAAGCAGCTTGATCAGGAGCCAGAGAGGCCGTTCGTGGGTGGCGACTCGGGGTCTCATTGGGATGGGGAGGAAAGGTCCGGCTACACCCTCATCCCATGAGGCCCCATGTGTCTTGTCACTGTGGGCCCAAACCTGACTGTCCAGTAGCCTCTGGAGGATGATGGCCAGCGGGCCGCCAGGGGGAACAGGCCAAGGCACAAAACCTATTCCCATCTGGGGTGGCCCAGCACCAGTAGCCTACTGCAGGAACAGGATGCATTTCTGCCAAAAGCCGCTGGGTTTTGAGATTTGTTTTCGAGTCTCTGGGATCATAGACATTAAGCAGTTCGATCAGGAACCAGTGAGGCCATGCCTCCAATTATATAGCTGAGCCAGAGGTGGTTTGTGGGTGTGTCTCTCACATACCTAACTTTTGGATGTTTACTTTCTTGGTAAACTTTGCCCCAAGTTTTTGGGGTCTGGCCAAAGGCACAGCAGCAATTTTGGGGTATCTGGAAGTCTGAAGGCGCCATGAGGCTGCTGATGCACTCGCCTCACAGGTACAGATTGACCTGCTGGCAGCACCATACCCCCTGTTATTTAGCTTTTATAATATCTATTAGATGAAAGCATTTTGTTATTGTACCTAAAGGTAGTTATGCAGCACAGAAATTTCTTGATTAAAAAGAGCCTAAGTGTTCTTTTCTTTGACGAATCAAGTCCAGCTGTAATGCTGCAAATTTTCTTTATAATCTAAATTTTTATGCCTCAGTAGGAGAAAAGAGATTGTCATTAAAAATTATTAATCAGGGTTGAAGTCATCTGGAATTAGTTCACCAGAACAGAAAGTAACAAAATTGAAGTATCGCAGCTTATCGATTTCACTGGACAAAAAGAATTGAGCATCTATTAAACCGAATGGTATACATCCCTAAATTCTCTTGAAAAAAGGAGCAGAATCTCATTCCTTCCCTCCTTGCATCTTCTGAAGCATGCAGTTCACATTCCCTAGGTTAACTCCCACCCTTTTTTTTCTTCCTGGACACGTCTATTGGCATGGAGAGAGAGGCAAGAATTTTGCTCTTAAAATTGATGGTTATTTTGAGAGTGTTCAAGTCGGGCCTGGTACATGCTTGTGATCTTGTTAGGTATTTGAAGGATGGCAAATAAGACATACAGACACCTGAGTTTACTGCAGCATCACTGTTCTTTTTTCTTTTGACTGTAAGCCATTTACATAAAATGATAGTGATTTGGGGATTTTATATATTTATGGTAGTTTTTAAATTATAGACATTAAATGTAATATATAATTAAGGTAAGGTAAAGGCCCTCCCGTTGATCGTCGATTTGCTCGAGCGGGCCCAGTAACGTCTCCATTGGAGACTTTGTTGTTACTGTGTCTGGCATATCGAATACTCTCGGTAGCTTGCCGGGCTCTCCGAGAGGGGCGGAGGAAAATATTTTTATGTGGCACACTGTAAAAACATCATACTTTGGCTTATGGAAGCCTCCCTTGAAACTGGCTCAGTCATTCAGTAACTTTTGCACTTTTGTTTCTTTACCTAAAAATGCTAAAGACCCAGGTATGTGGGAATTGTAACTGAAAATTCCAGGTTTAATGGAACCAGGAATGGGTGACTTCCCCCCATCTCCCCCTTTTTTCCGGAAGCTTGGCAGTCATACCCACAAACTGAGGCTGGCGCCATATAATCTCATTAACAGCCATGATTTAGAGACTCAATGTAAATCTCTCAGAGGAGAGCCTAGAAAATATGCCATAGCCATGCCACCAGACCCCATGCAAGGTTGTTTCATTCTGGGCAATCTGGAGGGGCCAGGTGAGGTCCCTCCCCTCCCCAATGGAGCCAGGCCTGGCAGCTGAATACCTCCAGAACTCAATCTTTACCTTGCTCTCAGCCACTCTCCACTTGCTCCAATATACCAATAATAGCACACCACATTGGATTGAGAAGGTAATCAATTTTAGGGATATATCTATATATATATATACACACATAAACACACACAAGGCTCAACTTTAATAACATGTTACTAATCTCTTATAGAAGGGCTTAATGACTACTGGGTGAAATTCAATAATCTTCACATATAACAATCTTAACACATTTTTCTCTAAGAAACCTTTTTTGACTTATTTTTAGTCGATTATTCATAGCAAGCAATACAAAATAAATTATTTCAGTTATGCTTTGGGGGCAGGGTTTGGGGTTCATAATGAAAATATGGTGGTGGGAAGGTGTAATGGTGGTGGTATTGGTGTATGAATATTTAATATAATGTTGCGAACAACTTTTTAAAAATACAAAAATAAAATTGACAACTAAAATATATAAAAGTTTCCTAAAAAATAAAAAAATGATAAAGAATCTCTGAAAAACCATGATTTCACATGTTTTCACATGAACACAAAGTGGCAAATTATTCAATTCATTCTCTCTCCTCATCCCCATTATGAATTCCCCCAAGAAAACTGAAATAGACTACTTCCTTTCTCCCTCCCTCCCTCCCTCCCTCCCCCCTCCCTCCCTTCCTTACTTCCTTTTTTCTTTTTGGGGGTAGACCATACCCAGCAATGTTTAGGGGTTACTCCTGGCTCTGTGTTCAGAGTGCCAGTGCTCAGGGGACCATATGCAATACCAAGAATTTATTTGGGTTCCACCATATGCAAGGCAAATGTGTTACCTCCTGTACTAAATTAATTCAATTCCCTCAAGAATATTTAAATGTATTGTTGGATATTGACTCAAGAATGTAAAACTCAAGGCCTTTACATCCTTGCTTTTTCCTAATAGTCAAAGGGAAAATTATATCCCCACTTCAAAATCACTGGATCTCCTTCAGTCAAATGTTAGTCGCTCCTATCCTTAAAGATTCTCTCTCTCTCTCTCTCTCTCTCTCTCTATACATATATATATATATATATATATATATATATATATATCACTTTGGGCCACACTTAGCGTTGCTCAGGGCTTACTCCTGACAGGGCTCTGGAATGCTGGGGATCAAACTTGGGTCAGTTGCATGCAAGGCAAGCACCCTACCTTCTGTATTATAGCTCTGGCTCTGATTTTTTCTTCTTTTGTGTATTTCCATTTGCTCTTTCTAGATAAACTGTATATTATCCTAGAGATCATATCTTATATTATCCTAAAGATCTATATGGACCTTAAATACTCAGTGATATTTATTCATTGATCATATGAATAAATGAAAACTTATCTCATTTAGCTTTAAGTGTCTTATTACAGTTCGAATCAGTGAAAACTGGCAAGAAACAGCTTCCTTTGTAAAATCCCTCCTTTAAGAGCAAAGATATATTTTGGGCTGATTGAAAAAAAAAAGAGGACATTACATCTACATTCATAAAGCACTTATAAATCCTAATAAACTCTGACTAGTAAACCAAGACTTTTGATTTAAAAAAAACCCATAGCAGTTTAAATGGCGATTTCCCCCCATCAAGTTTGATTAAAAAAGGAAGACATTATGCTCTTCAAATAGCATGTTCACCGTCACACTGTATTAGAGTTGGAATGCTGCAGGAACTGGCTCATAGAATGTACACACTTCATTGGCAAAGCTACAGTAGCAACTACATAGCCTAGGCTTTCAATTTTGTTAGCAGAGGTAACAAGGAAGGGTTACTAAAGAGGAAAAAGCCCATCAGTAAGTACCATAACTCAGTGTGGGGCAAGAGTCTCTGGACCCCAAACTTTAGAAGCTCAATCAGGTAAAACCCAACACAAAACAAATAACATTCTTCACTGCATTGATTTCTGGTGTTTTAAGATGTTTGGGGGTTTATGCAACCACTAGTGAGATAAAAACCCACCTGGGCCTTTCTGAAATTTGAGTGGAGAAGCACCAGACCCTATGCTATGGAATACAATCAAATTGAGATGTGAAAATACAAATATAAGGTTTAATTATTTTTCTTGAATAAATCCATAATGTGGATATGGATATGTATACATGGTATGTAATTACTTGTATTTTTCATATTTTCACTATCTTACCCTACAAAAAGAACATTCTCTTGGGGAGAAGGCTACCATATATTTTCTAATAATTTATTAAAAATGACAAAAACAAAAAGCATTTTTCTTTTTTACTCTTTTTTTTTTTAAATCTTCAGTGGAGAAGAGAGCAGAGAATATTCTTGTGAAAGCAAAAGGAGTGATAATTTGCAAGATGGTTGAATCCATCTCTGGGCAAGATTATATGTTGGGTGTTGTCCCAAATATTTCTGTTATTAAAAAAAAGTTTTATGCCAGAACTGTCTTAGACTCTTTAATCAGGGGTTCCTACGTATGGGAGGTAATATGGTCTAAATATTTGTGCACCTCCAAAATTCATGTTGAAATCTTAACTAAATCAGGGAATGATTTTGGGAGGTGGCTGCATGGGACTTGTTCTTGAAGGTGAAATTCATGTTTGAGACAAGTGCCATTGAAAAAGGGACTCCAGAGATCAGGTTCATTCCTTCTGCCAGATGAGGACAAAGCAAAAGGCTATTGGTCTGAAACCCGGATGAAGATCTGGATCATGCTGGTACACTGAACTATGGGCTGCTAGAAATAAGAAAACAACTTTCTGTTGAACATAAGATACTATTTTGTGGAATTTTGTTAATAGTTTCTTGGATGGACTAAGGCAAAGAGGTAGAGAGGGAGTGGCAGCAGATGTGGATTCTAGGTGGACTAGGTAATACATATCCTGAAATTGCACGAAAAAAATTTGCACGTATGAGTTTTTCTGGAGGAGGGCATCTGTAATTTTCCTCTGCTTTTCAAAGAGGGTCTTAATGTGGAAAGAAGTTGTAGCTATGTTTGACTACTTTCCCACTTTCTAATATTGACATTCTTTGTTTTACAGATCTTCATCAGACTGGAACCTAAGGGTTAGTAAATCAGAATAGCTTTATTCAAGGTCACATTCTAAGTGCTAGAACCCAGTTCAAAGTGATCTCTCCCTGGTTCCCAATTCTTTCCATTGAAAGGTCCTAAAATTGGGATAAAAATGGGTTTGCTTATTTATTTATTTATTTATTTGTTACTGGTTTGGGTTTTGGAGCTATACCTAGCAGTACTTAAGATTTACTCCTGGCTCTTTGTTTAGGCATTAACTCTTAGCAGTGCACAGGGGACCATATGCAGTGCTGGGAATAGAACCAGGATTGGTCATGTATACGACAAGCATCTCCACCCTTGTACTATCTTTCTGGCCGTAAGGTTTTACCAGTACATATTTGATGGAATCAGGGAAGAGAAAAGAATGGGTAGACAGTCATCTCAAAGAGACCTGCAGCCAGCCTTGAGTGTTTACCTAGGATCAGTAGCTGGGTATTCTCAAGCAGCTCTCCATGGAGATTGGCTGCCCTGCAAGTGTACAAGCCCTGATGGGAGAACGACACGTCTGTGAGCAGCAAGGACCCCTCATGCAGATGGAGAGGAGAGCCCAGTTTGCTTTTGTTCCTGAACCAAGTGACTTCAGCTTCAGGTACACCTAAGAAGAAAAAAAAAACCCATTGAACGAACACATTCAGGTGACCACGGAGAGACATTTATAGTACTTTGGCAGCCCTGACAGGGGTTGCTCTACAGGAAGCATCTGCTTGGGCGTCTTCTACTATGCTTTGGCCAAACTAAATAATAACCTCTGACTTCTCAGTGTCTTCAGATTCTTCGCTGTTTTAAAGCTTACACTGATGAGGCAGGAAGAGGGAGGTCAGTTAAGAGAAGAGGAAGCAAGCTGTTCACAAATGAGACTTGCCAAGTGAAAAGGGAATGCCATAATTCTTTTGAAAAAAAGTATATTAAAAGATCCCAGAACCTCATCTACACATTAATTAAAAAGATGAATAACTAAGTATATGAAACATAAATTATGTTTTGTGATAAAGCCAGACAAAAAAAAGCACATACTAGAAAATTCCATTTCTCTAAGTAAAAAAAAAAGCAATAAAACAACCAAAAACCCCCCAAAACCTAGAACCATCATTTTATACTGTTAGTCATCAAGGAGTTGGTTTCCCTGAGACTGGAAAAGATGCTGGGCCATAGGTAATCCTATTTCTCAACCTTGGTCCCATTGCTATATGTATACTTTTCTGTGCATGTACTTAAATAAAAAGTCAAAATCTATAAAACACATACATGTAAATTAACAAAAGATGCTAGACTCTTATCAGAGTTTACGCCACACATACAACTATATTATTTTGAAGACTGCATTTTCTTAGGACAAGAGAACACAAAACTATGTATTAGTAGCACCACAGGAAAATAAACAAACACAAAAAAAGTGCATCGTTCTCTCCAAGTTTTTTGCCTGATAGAGATGGACAATGTGTGAATGTGAATAGGGATGGGATATTTGACCTTGGAAATCGGGCCTCTAGCAGTTTGATCCTATTTGTGTCCTTCCCCACACTTGAGGTCATAAGCCTTACTGAGATGGGAGCAGGAGGTGGGGCTTTGGAAGCATTTTGATCTAGGGGAGGTCTCCGAAAGAAGCTTCTGATGGGCCAATGCCCTCCGAGGAGACTAGTGAGCTCTCTCCTTCTACCATATGTGGATAAAGCAGAAATATAGTTGCTTCTGAGTGAGTCAAGAGTCCTCACCAGGGACCAGGATCCCCTATTTCAATCCTTGGGATTGCATGAACTGTTTTTCCTTCCCCAGCACCACCACGATGACTGTGATTTTCCCTGAGCACTGCTGGGTTGTGGTCTTTACACCCCAAAAAAGTCCTCAGCAGGAACTGAATGAGCTAAGCACCTCCATCATGAAAGTCCCAGTCTCTGAAACGGTGAAAAGTAAACTTTGTTGTTTAATCTTTCCAGCTTATGCTGTTTTATTATAGTATCCTGTGTAGACAAAGGCAAGGGTGTTGCATTAATTCCTTTAAAGGTTTTTCCTGCAGCTGACATGCAGGCACACAGGCCCCATCTTTGGCTACGCATTCTGAGATGGACTGGTGAGGAAGCTCTGAATGAGCAGGGAGACAGAAAGTCTGCGGTATTAATCCACAAGTCTGCAGGGAGCAGAAAGAACCTTCTCCATGCACCATCTAGCCTGCTGACTCAGCTCAAAAAGTTTACTTGGAGAACACTTCAACACATATCCAGGGCAGAGCTAGCTGGTCAGATCCCAGTAAACGCTGCTAAAGCCAGAAGGAATCAGAGTGAGACCATTTGTCCTTAGCTTTTCCTGAGTTGGGGATGGATTTTTTTTCCTTTAGGGACAAGGACTGAGTGCTCTTCAAGGTAACTGTTGAGGATAAAGAGCCCTTTAAGAAACAACTTCTTATCTGTTACTTGTCAATGAATCTGGTTTAAGAAAATATCTACCAGCCGTCCAATCAGTAGCATCCAGCTCAACAACCCTCATTATGGCTCCTCCTTAGGTTCTTGCTGTTCCTGAGTTCTCTGGCAGGAAGTAAGGTGAGGTAGGAGAATCTCATGATTCTTCATGAACAACTAGCTACTTTGTCTGAATTCAGTGTCTCTTGGCTACTTTGATGTATTAGAGATTTTTTTTTTTTAGGCCTATCTGGCGGCCAAAGCATTTTACTAGTTCTCTTATGCAATTTACTCATAATTCAAGGTGAATCACTAGGGAAACGAGGACACTGGATGGAGGAGGCAATGGACTGCTGACAGGGTTGAGGTGGGATAATCTTTGATTTCTGTCCATCTGCAAGAAGCAAAACTGTGACACTTGATGCTCAAGTGCATGAGAAAGGCCAGCCTGGCATGGTCCTTAAATATACCTGGGGGAAAGATGTAGGTGAGCAGCAAAGGAGCTGACTTTCTATTGCAGCACCACTAGGGAGAGCAAGAGCATAATAATAATGTCTGGGCATGCCAACCTGATTTGGGGCCCTGAGCTCAATTTTTCCTTACACACACACACACACACACACACACACACACACACACACACACACCTATCAAAGCATTCAGAATGTTTCTGAAAAATGAGTTGGAAAAACAAAACATCTAGCCACTTCTCTTTTGAAAGCACAAGGGAAGTGGGAGTCTGCAAATAATTTTCTACAAGGCATTTTCTTTTTTTGCAGGTGGCTACTTGCAAAGATTTTTTGCAGGATTGCCCACACTTGCCACCTTCAAGGAAGAGTTATAATAGGGCTTACTAGTATGAGAACCCTAATAAAAACTAAGGCTGTTCTAGTGCAAAAGAGGCAGAGCAAGTGGACTAAACCAAATGAATCCAACAGAAGAGAATGAGTAAAGGAATGAGGAAGTGGACACTATCTCCATGACTTAGTTGCAGAGTGTCAACTAATAATCATGGGACTCTCTCCATATAAACCCAGCAGCAGGACTCCCTGCTCTCATCAGTATCACCTTCTCTGCTCAGGGTCAGTGGTCCTGCAGAGCAGTCATACGCCAGAGAAGCAGAGATGAAGCAGGAGAAAGAAAATGTGAGGGATGGAGGGGGAGGAGGAGGGTCAGGGAGAGGATCCAAGGAGACATTTATTAACATTCCCAGAAGTGAGTTAAGTTTCTTTCATTACTCTCAGCCTCACACCCCCATGCAAATAATTCAATTTATAAGACGAGACAGAACATTTTAACAAAAGGGTTGATTTTTCAGGTGAGAGAAGTGGGAGGAAACAGAAACATTTGAGATATCAAAGGTTAAAAGAAACCTCCAGTTTCTATAAAAGTGTCACAGAGTGACAGTGCTAAGGGGAGAGAAATTCTACAGCCTTTGTTCTTAATCAGCAAATCTCTATTAGACTCACTCTAATGAATGAATCTGCATATTAATTATGAATCTGCATAATAAACTTGCAGGTGAAGAAGATGTTGCTATTTCACTTTTTGTTGTTTTTATTGTTGGGGGGAGGGCTTCCTGCCTGATATTATGACCCTCACACAGAAGATGGCACCTAAAAGATGCGTTTGAGTCTTTCTGGTTCTTCCCTGACTGACACATTACAAACATAGTCAATAAAAGGGAAGAAAAAAATCAAGGAGGTAACAGGGATCCTTCAGAAAATGTTTGAGTATGCCAGCGACTCTCTTCAAAATAAACAGCCATACACTCCTAATATTGACGTTTAGCACATTGGTATATTGAATACATACTGGTCAGGAGATACATTATTAATTTTAACCCCAAATCTATTAGAGGAAAAATAACTTTCATTGAACATTTCCTATAAGACAAGCATTTTTTAAACGATCATGTGTTTGCCAGTAATCCTATGAGATGGTATTATTCCAAATTTCACTGATGAGAAAAGTAGAACTCAACAAGATTAAAACTGCCTAAAGTGAAAATAGCTTGAATTTCTGAATGACTACAGAGCGATAGAGCCCCTTTCCAATGCTATATTCCACTCCTTGACCTTTCACTTAAAAAAAAAACAGGATGGTGATTCAAGCTTATACATTTGATTCCACTCATCCCCAACTTAACAAGTACACAGTGTTGCTTGCCATCCTGCTAGACTTACTATAAAAGATCTGAATAATGGCACACATGTTCCTGAATTGTTGAATTCTTCAATTTTTTCTATTCTTTTTGGTGTGTTTGGGGGCGGGGGTGGTCCCAAGCTGTGCTCATGTCTTACACCTGGCTCTGTGCTAAGGCATCAATCCTAGTAGTGCTCATGAGATCATATGTTCAGATAGCCATATTTGGTGCCCGGAATCAAACTCATGTATGTTGCATGCAAGACAAGCATCTTACCCAGTGTACTATATATATCTCAGGCACTAATGTTTTCTTCTTTCATAATGTACATGCTATCACTTGTGACCCTAAGACTGTGGTGAGGAGTGAAATTTCTAGAATACATGTGTAGCTTTGTCAGTTCTCTTCTTGTCATACTGTACAATTTGTTTTTCACCCTAACCTGTTGTGATGTGATAGTTCCTTCAGAAAAAAAAAGGTCTGAAAGAAATGACAGAAAATGTACTTTATCATAGAACAAAGTTCAAGGCTATGTTGTTGACAAATTACTTGAATAGGTTTTACACGCAAGACTCCTGGTATGCTTTGTGTTAAAAAGGGAAAGGAAAAGGACAGGTCTTACTTTTCGCCCTTTCTGGCCTATCCTATCAACAACACAATGCTTTCCCTGTTGCCTGAAAAGATCAATAAATGAGCCTGGTCATAATGGGCTGTAACTTAATATGATTATAAGATTACTGCCTTTAATCTTCATGCAGCCGCCAGGTTGAGTGGTGCTATAAGATTCTCTTAGAAGTCCCAGACAGGATATTTCTGTTATATTTGGAAAGCGGCTCATGACATGGCAGCTTGTCAACATCTTATGGTAGAGCATCCACTGAAAGGTGCACCATGACAGGAAGGGCTCTAGAAGCTTTTCTGATGACTTGGTGCAAAAAAGCGGAGGAATGTAATAACTCAGATATGAGCCCTGGAAATTATTCTAAAGAATCACAGAAGCCAGGAAAGGAGATGTTTTGCATTCTACATTTCTCCATGCTGATTGTAGTAGGTAATGAAAGCAGTTCACAAAACCTGTTTCCTTCTTCTCCTAGGTACTCAGCTGGGCTATACTTCCTATCACTTGTGGGTGTTAGTGAGCAGGAGACTAAGAGGGAACATGAGGACAATAGTGTGTGCTTCCAGCTGTGGTCTTTGGAAACCATCCTTGATGCTGTGTTTACTCACTACTGGGTGACAGATTAAACTGTGAGACTCTGGAAGGCCTAGGTTCAACATAGCTGAGAAACATCCTATGACCTAAATAACTCTTTGGGGCAGTTGACCAGGGATAATATTTGGGGTTTTAGGAAACAATAATAATTTCTATTGTGTTTGTTTCTTTATATATTGGACTCTAATATGATTGGAGTCTATCTTATTCTAAATAATATACTGCTCACCACGGATTCTTCAATGATTGGTTTCTACATCATAAGTTCAATAATTTTCTCGTATATGTAAATCCTTCAAATTTTTCCCTTGCTCTTAGGATAAAATCCCAAATTGTACCATAATGCACAAGAATATGCATGACATGCATGATGGTGTCCCTGCCTGCTCCCCTCACCCACCTCTCAGTCATGCCAATCTCTCCTTCCTACCTCACCCTCCCTTCCCTTCACTCCCCTGCCATACCAGTCATATTTCAGAGCCCAGAATGTGCATGTTCATTCTACCTCAGACCTTTGCACACTTTATTTGGAGAAACCTTCCCTCCTCCTCTAACTCTTATCTCTCCTTCAATCTTCTGAACTCATATACTACCAACATATAACTACAAGAATTGGACCTTTTAATTTTTTTCTTTTGGGCCACACTCAACAATGCTGAGGGGTTACTCCTGGATCTGAACTCAGGAATTACTCCTATCGGTGCTTGGGAGTACCATATGGGATGCCAGGGATCGAACCCAGGTCAGCTGCGTACAAGGCAAATGCTGTACCCACTGTACTATCACTCCAGCCCCAGATTGGATCATTTTCTAAGACAAAGTCTAATCATTCCTATCGGTGCTTGGGGGTACCATATGGGATGCCAGGGATCGAACCCAGGTCAGCTGCGTGCAAGGCAAACGCTGTACCTACTGTACTATCACTCCGGCCCCAGATTGGATCATTTTTATGACGAAGTCTAATCATACTTATTGCTTAGTACATTTTATGTTTAAGAATGGAAAATAACCCATGAGCCTGAATTTTTTAAAGTAAATGCATTCATGTATAAAAGTTAAAAGTTTAATAAAAAACTGCTAACAACTCAAACATCTATGAATGAATTACTCTTTAAATTATGCAATATTATCAAATTTATGGCCATTTATTATTTAATAAGAATGATTCACATTAGCCAAAACATTTAGTCAATCTCTCTCTATATATACTAGTGGATAACTGGATAAAGAAGTTGTGATATACATACTTCATGAAATACTACTATGCTGTTAAAAAGATGAAACTATGTCCTTTAGGACAAAATAGATAGACCTTGAGGTAATTATGCTAAATGGAGTAAGTAGGGAAGTTAAAACAATTACAGGATGATTTCACTAATGTGTGGATTATAAATAATTAAAGCAAACTAATGACCAAAATCAACAAAATTTACTTGTATACTTGGTAAAAAACATGGTAGATAGCGGAGGTAAAAAAGATCAGAATAAAAGAATGAGTAGAGTGTCTTTTTTTATGATGACGAGGTCTTAAAATCAAGGTTGTGAGAATGGTGAGTCTAATACATATATTTATTAGTATAAGTCCATAATAGTATAAGCCAATAATAGTAATTTAAATTTAAAAAATATGCCATAAAGTGCCCTAAAATTCACCTATGACAGCAAAGTAAAAGTAATTCCTCTATAATTCAGCATTACTACTATCAGGATTTTGAATGAAAACTCAGTACAAGGTAAATTCACAGCACAAGGTTAAGTTCTGATTCTGAATAATCAAAATCAGACCCCACACATAGTGAATAAAATCCTTATTTAGGATAAAAACCACAATGACAAATATGTGGAGATTTATTTTAGTTATTCATAATTAATACAAATGGATTCATGTTTAATAAGCTAGGTAATATGTCTGGGCAGCAAAAATCAAAACAAAAGTACCCCAAAAAGTAAAAATCAGAAACTCAACACTGGACATAATATTTCAGTGCTCAGGTTACGAAGAATAAGATTTTGGATGAAGTTGAGGAGGCAGGGTTCCAAGTGAAGTGGAAAAGTTTAAAGTGATTTTAGCATTTGGGGCACCCAATAGTAAATAATTTACCTCATGGATTCAAATTTTCTTAAATTCCTTCAAATGCCAAATCCTAGTTTTTCTGTGTTTTGCTTCCAATATATTTTTTTTACATCTATCAATGCCAATAATCAAGATACAATGTGGTGTGGTCTGTTATAGCTCCATATGGCGCCCATCTTTGAGGCAAGTGTTCACAGCGATCTGCTGGGAACTGACAGAGTTATCTTCTCCCTCAGTCCCTGTAAGAAGGGCAGCTTACTCCCTTCAGAGGTTCTTGTCTCATTCCCTATCTGGAACTGTTTCCAGAATACTTCACAGATGAACTTGGATACACAGACCAAGAGAAGCTTTAAAGAAAAGAAGGAAATATGTGATGATAGAGATAAATTAATATTTCTGATTTTTCTGGAGTTCTTGGAACATTTCATAACATAAGGTAAGATTAGGTTGTTCTTTGGAAACAACATACTTTAGGTTAAGGTCTTCCCACTTATTCTAAAATAGGTTCTTTGGCTGTATAAATCACTAAAGGGAGGAAAATCCTCTAATGATGGGCTGATATGTAAGTGAAGAAAACTTTAAAAGAGGGGCCCCATGGCTTATTTACTCTGCAGACTTGGATAACATGGGAGCACATGGTCGGGTGTACCACAAATAGAGTATACATTATGAGGACAACAATGGGCGCTGAAGCTGGGCCCAGGCTCAATTCATTTCTTCTAGCCACTGTGGGAATGAAAATCCTTATGGGTAGACGTCACAAACTTGTGGTCCATGGTATGGGAATGTTGAATTATCAGATGGGCTTTATTTGGCTTTATTCTGGTGATCTTTGTTTCTCAACTAAAGCCATCTTCTATTGTCCACTACTACTCCAATTCAGTATGACTTTATGATCCCTTAAGCCTGTGAGTTTGCAAGGCCTAACAGAGGGCAAGGTCTATGTTAGAGCTTCTAACAGGCCTGGCTATTTTCCTTAAAGACTCATGCTTACTTCTGATGTAAGCTCCAGATTCTGGTTTAATATTGTCCATCTCTTCCTTATCTTTCTACCACCATGGTCCTATTCCCAGGACTCTATAGTCTGTTCTCTAAATTACTTTGATGTCTCTTCTCTGTAGTGTTTTCTTTCTTCTGGAAGTAAATTTCTCTGATATCAAACTACCTACTTTTGTTTGAACTTCTTGGCCAAGCCATAAAGGTCTTTTATTGTATAGCTGCCACCCACCTATCTAAAACTAAAGTTCCTTTATACCATTCCTCCATACTAGTCTCCAGCTACACCAAAACACAAGCCATTCCCTTAAATTCTTTTAGAATTCCATAAATTTTTCTCAGTCTTATCCAATTGGAATATCCATTGCCTCCATTGTTATCACATTCCATCAAAGCTAAGTGTACGAATCTAAATTAAAAGACAAAAAAATCACCTCCATTTATCATACCTGTCTCAATTTTATAGCAATTTTCAAAATTTGTAACAGCTTTCCTACTAGCCCTGAATCTTTAAGAGAAGAATATATATTTACCTTCACATTCTCTAACCTACCACAGGATTAATTAATGTTTGGCAAATGAATTGACACACGAATGATTTTCTCACCAGCAACTTGGCAGTTAATTGTCACATTCACTCCCTGGACTGTTTTGATGGTGCTTCCCACATCAACTGTGATCTCAGGCTCTTTGATGTTGATCACAGTCATCCTTGAGGTTTTCACTAGTGGCTTTCCTGAAAATAAAAAGGAATGTAAGATTTAGTAACAAAGCCTAGAGATTTGGGGTATTTCCTTGAAACATGAATTAATGATTAACAACTGGCATACCTAGGCAATATCTCTAGTTATGTTTTCTTTTAAAAAAAGTAATTGCATGATATAAAATATTCCACCCATTTAATCCACTTACATACTGTAAAAATTTCAGAAACAGAATAAGGACAGAAGGACTGAGGTTAGAACATATTATCCAGGAAGCTAGGATGGTTTGTGCATTTTTAAATAAACAAATGAGCCTATACATTTCGAAGGGCTTAAAAAAAAAACCACAAAACTTTTTACTGTAGTCTTGCCTTTTTGCTACAAGATAAATGGGAGTGGAGGATGTATACCAGATGATCTCACTCATTGGTATTATCTAAAGAAGGAAAGGAAGGGAATAGTCATAGTCCAATGAAAACAAAGCTTCAAACACTGATAATAGGACTGAGTTAACCTAAAGTAGGTAGTGGAAGGAACGAAAATGTCACCATCATTTAAATCATGATATTTTGGTGGTGGTAGGGAGTATGGTAATATAAAATATATAAATATTGTACTCTTGTTTAAAAATTTAAGACACTAGAGTAAATTTCTAAAGTACTCAACTTTGAGTAGGTGCATAGGTTCTCCACACACCTACATTATTTGGGGGACTTACTAAGTGCTATAATTATTTCTGAGTACAGTTAATGCAGGAAGATTTTAATAGATCACAAATATAAGTGCTAAATTTATATCAGCATACAATAAGTTCTCACTTAATATCACTGATAGGTTCATGGCAAATACACATTGAAATGAAGTATAACAAAATCATATCCCTGTTCCATTGGCTAACTGACAGAAAAAAAGGTAAGTTCCTTGGCACATTTCTGGTAGCACACTTTAAAAAAGGAGTCAATTTCTTAATAAAGACAGAAGACATCTAATAGTAAAGAACAGTGATGTATTCCTTGACTTTTTCAGCTGATTATCCTAGCTCAGGATGTCAGGAACCTATCCTAGTAGCTCAGTGTATAAGGTGGGACTCAATCCTGGGGAAGAGTGAGCTCTCCCAGTGCATGACTCATGCTCTTAGACTCACTCTAAGACTCATGCTCTTAGACTCACTCTCTTAGATCATGACAATTTAGACATGTCAATGTACCTAACAAGCACATCTCCAGGGAGGGAATTGGGAGTACCCTGAGAAAAATCACACCAACTTGGGGATAATGTGTACGTTCATACCGTGACTATAGCCCAGAATCATTTTTCCCCCTCACTAATGCTATAAAAAGCTACACTGAAGAGAATACTGTTATTTGAGGACTTTCTGTATTTACCTCTTCTCTCTATCCCTAAGATCCTTGCCAGCACTAATTGCAGACATATTCCAAATCTAACTAGCCTCTTTGTTGCTTTAACTAGTCAGATGCTACATAGCCTTGCTGGTCTTCTTTCTACTCTTCATCTGCTACAGTCTCTTCTTAATGATAACCAGAGTGCCCATTCAAAAATATGAATAAGCATAACTCAACTGTTAAAATAATAGAGTACTTTTTCCGTGCATTAGAACAAAATTTAAAGTTTTTTCTTTGGGTGGTTTAGGTCAACTTGATGGTTACTAGCTATTCCTAGTTCTGTACTTGAGGTTACACCCTGGTAGTACTAGAGGACTATAAGGGGCTGGGGATTGAACTGGGGTAAGTAGCATGCAGGACAAACACCTTAACCCCCCACCCCCTTTACTATCCCTCCAGCTCCAGTAAGCTTCTTTTTTTTTAAATTTTTTATTAGTGAAAGACCATGAGGTACAGTTGTAGACTTACAGATTTTCGTGCTTGGGTTTCAGTTATACAATGATCGAGTACCCATCCCTCCACCAGTGCCCATTCTCCACCACCCCTAATCCCAGTATCCCTCCTAGCCTCCATCCCCCATCCCACCCTGCCTCTGTGGCATGGCACTCCCTTTAGTTCTCTCTCCTTTTGGGTGCTGTGGTTTGCAAAAGAGGAACTGAGTAACAATCATGTTTGGTCTATAGTCTACTTTCAGCATGCATCTCCTATCCTGGGCGGATCTTCTCAACACCCTTTATTTGGTGCTCCCTTCTCTATCTGAGCTGACTTTATCCCTAGAGTGTACGGCTGGCCTCCAAGCCATGGAGTGAACCTCCTGGTATTTATCTCGGCTATTCTTGGGTGTTAGTCTCCTATTTTGTTACTTTATGTTCCCCAGATGAATGCAATCTTTCTATGTCTGTCCCTCTCTTTTTGATTCATTTCACTTAGCATGATACTTTCCATGTAGTGCCACTTGTATGTAAATTTCATGACTTCATCCTTTCTAACAGCTACATAGTACTCCACTGTGTAGATGTACCAAAGTTTCTTTAACCAGTCATCTGTTCTCGGGCACTCAGGTTTTTTCCAGATTCTAGCTATTGTAAACAGTGCTGCAATCCAATAAGTTTTTTTTCATGATCAATTATCTACTACATGTTCTGACCCAGATGTTTATCTCTCCTTCCTAAATGAGGTCACTGTCACCTTCCATAACTGTGCTATAGCCATATTGGCTTTTCATCCTTTCTTCAACACACTAGCATAATTGGTCCTGTTCTTCCTTTCCCAAACACCAGCCACCCAAAGGATCTGCATGGCTATCTTTTTCTTATTCACATCTCCACGAATGAAGACATGGTAAAGCTTTCTATAACCACCTAAAGCATACATTGCTTCATTCCCCTATCAATCACTGTATATCACTGCAAACTTAATTTTCTTCATGAACAGAATCATGTCCAGAAATAATCTTATTTACTTGCATGTAATTCTTTTCTCCACTGCCCTTTACCACATAACCTCTACAAAAGCCATGAAGCAAAAACTCTTTCTCTCATCTTCATTCCTACTACCTAGTCCTGACATAGAATAGGTCATCAGTCCTCAGAAAATCTAGTTAATGAACATATGGCACACACACATAGATTTACATCAACACTTTTGTTTTCAGAACAGCTTTAAGAAGCATAAAAAGAATATTCATCTTTTTTATTGATAGGGAGCTTTAGATCAAAACAGTTCCAAGGTTTGTTCAAGGCTATCGACCAATAAGTAACAGGGATAAAATAGATGCCTAACTTTGACCTAGTGTCCAGTGCTTATTATAGGGGGTCTCCCAATTTTTGACTGGCTCCATAGGAATTCCTGGGAGGCTTGTTAAAAACATAATCTGTCCTGCAATAATATAATAGGTGCCTCACTGTGCAATAAAAACAACTGTGCCAATGGGGAAAAGTAGGTTAGGGAACAGAGAATTTCAGACTCACAATTACCAAGTTATTTTTCCTATAGGAATTTTTAATAAAGGTGGTTTTTATAGCAGCAAGTGTATAGCTATAAAATTCAAATGTTACTGAATTAAATCCAGCCCTTAATGAATTAGGCTGAGCTTTAGCTGAAAAGTAGTGGCCTTTTGTTCTATCATTAATGGCACTGTTGTTAACATATAGTCTTACTGCTTTCAAGATCTATTAGACAAAGCACAAAGTTACCCAAATATTTATAATCTATAGAAATTTATAATAAAATCATGTTTAAGCATACATATATTTTCTAATATCTATTAGAAAAATGCACGTACGTATTGAGTCCCACTCCAGAGGGGGAATGAAAAGTGGTAATCTCTATATGTAATTCTGATTTACACCTAAGTTTGCTGTTCCAATAAGCTACACACTCAATTTTTCTTAAATGAATTTCTCTGACTTCTGGTCAGAGACTTCTTTTGAGCAACTACCACTCTTCTATAAGGATTTTCCAACTTGGACTTCGTATTTTAATGGCTACTGGAACAGTCAAACTACAACAATAAAAAGCCAATTTAGATGATCTGGATAAGCACCTAATCAGTGAGAGCTTCTCTGTGACACTACTGTCCACTGTCCACATTTAGACTTAAATTATTCCCACCTCAGCCACTATTACCTTAATTATAGGTGTTAATTAAGAAAACATAGAGATACAGAGAGTGAGTTAAATGATGAATTATGTTTGGGCTAAGAGAATGTGTAAAATGCATTTGTTGGAGGACACTGCTGATGGTGGTAGGTGTACTATTGAAATACTCGATGCCTGAAACTTATTATTGTAAATCACAGAAAATAAGTAAAAACTGGAAATGGAAACAGAGAATGCTAAAAAATAAAAGGTCAAGGCCATTGCACCAGAAAAGGCCCCATAATAGACAAAACAAAAAAAATGTGCAAGAGAAAATAGCCCCACCACAAATCCTCAGTCGGATAAGTGGAGCCTCAGCTAGTCAGGTGTGTGAGCACTGCAGCAGCTGTGACACTTGTCTCTGCAATTGCACTTCAGCCAATAAAATCTGTGTCAATTATGGAAATCAATTTAGTTGATAGATTACCTTTTCAATAAACCTGTACTTTTAATTTCATAGAAGAATCAGAGCCAACTCAGATGACTATAGTTTGATATATGTGCATACAGTAAATAAAAACAAGGAAATGGAAGCCATGACAAGCTGTTCCAATGGTCTACTAAGAGGAATGAAGCTCCTCTGAGATGTTAGATACAGAAACAGAGGAGTAAGAGAAATATTCTTGCTCAGATCTCATCACACCCCTTGGCTTTAGGCTAAGGGGCTCATTTTAAAAGTATCATGCTAAGTGAAATGAGTCAGAAAGAGAGGGACAGACATAGAAAGACTGCATTCATCTGGGGAATATAAAGTAACAAAATAGGAGATTAACATCCAAGAATAGTCGAGATAAGTACAGGAGGTTCACTCCATGACTTGGAGGCCAGCCACACACTCTAGGGGTAAAGGCAGCTCAGATAGAGAAGGGAGCACCAAATAAAGGGTGTTGGGAGAATCCTCCCAGGATGGGAGATGCATGCTGAAAGTAGACTATAGACCGAAGATGATTGCCACTCAATGCCTCCGTTGCAAACCTCAGCACCCAAAAGGAGAGAGAGAAAAAAAAGAACAAAAGGAAATGCCCTGTCATAGAGGCGGGATGGAATGGGGGGGTGAGTGGGGGTGGGAGGGATACTGGGATTAGGGGTGGTGGAGAATGGGTACTGGTGGAAGGATGGGTACTCGATCATTGTATAACTGAAACCCAAGCACAAAAACTTGTAAGTCTACAACTGTACCTCATGGTGTTTCACTAATAAAAAATTTTTAAAAAAGTGATATGGAGGGGCTTGAGAGATGGCACAGCAGGTAGGGCGTTTGCCTTGCACACGGCCAACCCGGGTTGATTCCCAGCATCCCATATGGTCCGCTGAGCACTGCCAGGAGTAATTCCTGAGTGCAGAGCCACACACCTTGTGCATTGCTGGGTGTGACCCAAAAGAGAAAAAAAAAGTGCTATGGAAAAATGGGGTAGGGAGTTAAGTCGTAAGCAAGGGCAGCCCTGGTACAAAGGGTGAGCCTGAGGTATATGACAGCAGCCAAGGTTATAAAGATATTAGGGATAGGAGTGCCACCTCAGGAAGTCTTCCCAGCAGAGGTATTGGCCAGTTCGACGCTGTGCTGATCCTGAAGGCTGTGGTGGGGAGACCCACAGGGGAGCAGCTCCAGGTGCGAGTACTCAGAAGACATTCCTGTGCATAATCTGGGCTCTGGCTCAGGTCCTTGCCCTGATGTGTGACTCCCAGTCAAATCAAAACCCAGTGGGAAAAAAGTATGAAAAAAGTATGCTTGAAAAATATCCTTGGCCCAATATAAAGGTGACTGAGAGAGGAGCCAGAGGAGCTGAAAAGTTTGTTTTTAGAGTAAAGCCAAGAACAGAGAGCATTGTAGTAACGTTTTCTCAGGGCTGAAATCCAGGGTTCCGCTAATAGAAACTTTGTTTTTCAACAGCATGATTTCCCCATATTAGAAGTTATGGCAGACAGTGATTTGGTATTCACCAAACCCTTTCCTTCCCAGGGACACAGTAAGGATGTTTTTAAGCCTCCACAAAGTTAGATGTGGTCAACATATAGCGTTCTAACAGAATGTCAGCAGAGACACAAAGTGTGCCACTTCCTATCAAAGCCAATGCACAAAAACTCGGTGAGGCAGTTGTTGTGTTACTCTACGTAAGAAATTTTAGCCATTATATATTTACAGCACTATTTATTACATTGGCTAGAAAATATAAATTGATCCAGTTTAGTGAATATTGACTAATAAGTAAAATCTTGTAAATCAAATTGGTCTTCTTTCAAGTTTAACAGTTATGACGATCATATGAAAATGTTTTCTTGTTTAGCCATCAAAAAAGAATTGTACTTTAAAGATTCAGAGCCTGGCAGCCATGCCCACCTCCTACAGCTGCCGCCATGTTGACTCACCCACCCGCCCTGCTCTACCGATTTCTGACCAAATCTCTGAGGAGATGCACACCAACCAGCTAAAATTTATGGACATACCAGTCCCCACGGCTGAAAACTCTGGAGTGCACCACCACTGCAGCCATGCCAAGCGCTCAACTTCACTGCTTCACTAATGTTCTCTGCAGAGATGCCAAACTGCAAATAACTTCAGGTACTCCAGTGCCCAACCACAGATCCTGAAGTCTCTGGACCATGCAACTGTGTCTGTGGATACCTCCTAGTTCCTCAATACTGAAGTTACAGGAGGAGGACACCAAATTAGATGTGAAACTAACAAAGAAGTCAACTAAAATCAACAAACAAAAACAAAAACACAGAAGGTTCAACTGGCAACAGCTAGCTTAGTAAATTCTTAAACAAGGACTTTCTTAAACAATCCCATGAGATATAACAATTTTCTAAGGGACCCAGCCCCAGCAGCCATCTTCACTACCAACCACTGCCAAACTCCAGGCTGCTTTCCAGATGCTCAGGCCAAGCCTCACACATGAATGAAGTCCCACAGAACCCAGATAATGCAGAACTTCGTGACCTTGGACTCTGGACTCAACGTGACCCCAGAACAGAGATCCTCTGCTTGCTTCACCCAGTCTCCAGTGACTCAGGGATCACACCCATAAGCCACACCCTGCTGGCACCAGATAATCTCCTCATGGAGAACTCAGGATGCTCCTCCCGGATGAAAGTATAAAATGAGGCTCCCAGAACCATGCCGCCAGACTCCATGCCAAGCTGTGGGGCGGGTGAGAGCCCTCCCCATCCCAAGGGACTCAGCCCCGGCAGCCGACCTCCACTACCCAACCACTGCCACACTCCAGGCTGCTTTCCAAACATATTATAAGACACTTCCTACCCATTTTCCACAATTACTACACCATATTTGGGTGTAGAGTTTCAGACAGTAGGCAACAAATTATAGAGAAAAATATATAAATATATGCCTCTCAGAGCCCAGCAAGCTACCGAGAGTATCCCGCCTGCATGGGCAGAACTTGGCAAGCTCCCTGTGGTGTATTTGATATGCCAAATACAGTAACGACAACAGGCCTCATTCCTCTGACCCTGAAAGAGCCTCCAACCATCGGGAAAAGACAGGTAAGAAGAGGCTGCTAAAATCTCAGGGCTGGGAGGAATAGAGACATTACTGGTGCCCACTCAAGTAATTTGACGATCAATGGGATGACAGCGATACAGTGATAACAATTTTCATGTAAAATTCATTTTATACTTACTGATTCAAATATTGGAACTATTTAATCTTTTTTTGTGCTTTTAGTTTTCTATTACTAAATTGCTGACAGGAAAAAGTGCAGTATTGCATATAAAGTTATTGGTATGAAGCATTAGAACAGCACAAGATTTGAATAATGGTTAGCTATCAGCAATGCTCTGCTATCACCTGGCGAGACAATATTTCGGACAGTGTTGGGGACTTCTGATGAACTAAAATAGTGAATAGAAAGAAATTTTCTTTTTATTTATTTGCTTTTTGGGTCACACCCAGCAATGCTCAGGGGTTACTCCTGGCTCTGCACTCAGGAATTGCTCCTGGCAGTGCTCAGGGGGCCATCTGGGATGCCGGAGATCGAACCTGGGTCGGCCTCATGCAAGGCAAACACCCTACTTGATGTACTATCGCTCTGTCCCCAGAAAAAGTTTAAAGAGAGAAAAACACTAAAAAGACGAGGATAAATCTGTTTGTGAGAAGGAGACCAACTACTTCCTATATCGAAGAACTATGAAGGTTTAGGGTATTTAGAGAATACTATTTAAATGATGACTTTAGGGCCAGAGAGATAAGGCACTTTCTTTGCATTCCACCAACCCTGGTTCAAATCCCTGTCACCATATACGGTGCCCTAAGCACTGCCAGGGATACTCCTGAGCACAGAGCGAGGAACAGTTCCTGAACTTGAATACCACTAGATGTTACCCCTATCTTCCCATGATGGATTTGGTCATAGAAATTGGTATCAGTACCTAGAAAGACACATTTAACATAGTTTCAATACATCAGCATATTTTATTTAACACTGATTTAATGAATAGTCTCAATAATTGAGACTATTAGTGCAGTGCTGGAGAAACATCAGTCTCTTCTGACATTGCAATTAGCAGAGTTTCCTCAGAGGAATCCCTGAAATGAAATCTCTGAAAACTCACTAGAATGAGAATTATCATTTGAAAAATTTTACATCTTCTGTATTTTAGTTGAATAAAATTTAACTAACAGTACTGTATTAAATATTTTAAAGAGTAGATATTAAAATTTGTCATCATAATAAGGTGTTCTTTTGTATCTATGTATGTATGATTCAGGAATGTTAACTATACTTAGTAGGGCAATAATTTCACAGTGTTTTCAAATATCAAATCATCATTCAGTACACCAGAATGGAAAATAATGTCCACTGGACCTCAATTTTAAAAAGAAAAAAAAATCAGTGTTTAAAATCCCTTGTAAATACCATTAACATTGGAAACATTTGAAATAGTAATGATGGGTATTGAACAATAATGCCCAGTTACCATCTCTTGCCAGCCAGAAACTTTTCAGTCTCTGGCTATCTGGCAATTTCAACAAGAGTTGCTTTGTTACAGATAGTCTTATTAAAATGCATAATTTTTTTCTTAGTCTGGCTCTCTTTCCAAATGCCTTCACATTTTATAGTTCAGAAAATTTTAACTCCTTCATATCCTGCTCTCTTGCATGGTCTTCTTCCCTCTCAGCTTCTGCCTCCTCCATCCCCATTGTACCTTCTATCACTTCTATTTCCCTTGTACCCATTTTCTTTAAATTTTTTTTTAATTGAATTACCATGAGATACAGTTAAAGCTTTCATGATAGAGTTTCAGTCACACAATGATCAAATGCCCATCCTTCCACCAGGGTAGCTTTGTCACCATCAATGTCCCTAGTATCCCTCCCACCATGCCCACCCCACCACCTTCGTCTATGGCAGGAAGCTTCCTTCTTACTTTCTATCTACTTTGGGGCATTATGGTTTAAAATACAGGTACTGAGAGGCCATCATGTTTGGTCCTTTGTTTACTTTCAACACATATCTCCCACCCCAAGCCATCACTCCAACCATCATAGACTTAGTGATACCTCCCTATCCAATTGCCTTTGACCCAGCACTTGAGGCAGGCTTCCAACCATGGACTAATTCTCCTGCCCTTGTCTTTACTGTTCTTGGATGTTAGTCTCATACTATGTTATTTTATATTCTACAAATGAGGATGCCCTTTTCCTTTACAGCTTTTTCTCAAGTTATTTTCCAACATGTCATGAAAAAAACTCTACTTACCACCTAGTCTTCTAGTCTCCCCCAAATAAATTTGCAAATATCAGAATTTCAGGTGTGGAAAATTTATAACATGTAGCACAGCAGTAGGGCGTTTGCCTTGCACACAGCCGGCCAGGCCCAGCCGGGTTCAATTCCTCCACCCCTCTCGAAGAGCCTGGCAAGCTACCAAGAGTATCTTGCCCGCACAGCAAAGCCTGACAAGCTACCCGTGACGTATTCAATATGCCAAACACAGTAACAACAAGTCTCAAAATGGAGACATTACTGGGCCCTCTTGAGCAAATTGATGAACAACAGAAGGACAGTGCTACAGTGCTACAGTTGGGGACACACACCTTGTGTGTAAGAAAGAAACGTAAGTATATACCTACTTAAAACACTATTGTCTTTAGTGACATCACAGTTTTACAAATCTAAGTCTGCTTCTAAATTCTGTTTCTAAATTTTGTGATGAGGCAAATGCTCTCAAATCTACTTAACTTGTACAAGAAACCTCCATTTTAGTAATAGTAAAAAAGATTCTCACCCATACAGATTACATGATTTTAATTAGTGTAAAGTATTGAAATAAATTTTCATTACCCTTGAATATGTGAAATAAAGCATAATATATAAGCAAAACATATAGAAAGATGTTTATCAGAGAGGTGGGGGAGTTGGTTTGGCTTATCCAAAAAATTAGAAGGTCTAACAACATAGGATTCAGATTTTTCTTTGACAACAAATGAAAATGTACTGTGCCCTGCAGATAGGGTATGGTAGGTTAGAGTGGACCACTAAACATAGCTACAGAGATTATTTTAGGCTACCTATGTGAGTCAATCTAATCATAAGACTTCTTATGAAAAATTAAAAGAGGGAAAAAGAAGTCTGTCGGGTTAGGGTGGAAAAAAAGGGAAAAAAACAACAACAAAAAACCCCACAGAATAGAAACTATCTAAATTATCAAGTTTATTACTAAATTAAAATATAAATAACTGATATATACTATTATTGCTAAACATTAAGGAGATGAAAATTAAAGCTGCAATAACTGATCATTTTATATTTATACTAATGGCTTTAATAATTAAAAATAGACAAAGCGTTAGTGGAAAAGTTGGATTCCTCATATACTGTGGGAAGTGTAAAATGGTGTACTGCTTTTTAACATAGCTGGTGGTTTCTTATAATGTTAAACACACATGTATCCAAAAACCAACAATTTCACTTTTAGATATATAGAGGAAGCAAAATGGAAACATATGACCACAAAAAAAGCTTGCATATGGAGTTTGTTGTGGCCTACTTGTGAAAAAAAGAATAAAGAAAGAAGAAGCAACTCAAATGTCTATTAACTGGAAAATAGATGAATAAAATGTGGTATATCCATGCAAGAGAATATTATCCCATCCTAAAGGGGAATGTAACATACTTACTACAATATGAAGCTTGAAAAAATATGTAAAGCAGAGTAAGTCAGTAACAAAGGACCACGAATTATATGATATGGAATATCTACAACAGGTAGATCAACCAAAGACCTAATATATTAGTGGTTACTTAAGGCTGAGGCTAATGAGATTGAAAAGTGATGGCTAAGAGGTGTGGAATTTGATTTTGTAATAATAAAAATGCTCTAAGGAAGGGGTAGGGCTTAATATCCCTTTCTTGAACTTTCCCAGACTACTTGGCTTCACTTCCTTCCTAGTACTCATTACCACTTCCTAAAGATATTTATTCTCTAATGCCATTGTGTCAGGTTTCTTCTTATTGAAATGATCTCTTCCAATTATTTTATTAAAGATTGATAATTCTTTAGGAGACTAAGGCAGCAAGAAGTCATAATTTCTTTTGCACATCTCACTGAAGAGTCCAGACAAGGGACCCCTTTCCTACTACAGTCACACAAAGCTGCAGCCTTTTCTAGAAATGACTAAGTGAAGGCTATGGCTGTACCATTGTGTGTCCAACTACCCATCCTTCAATCATTTCCCTGGACAGAGGTGGAAAAGGCTTTTTCAGAACTGAGATAGGTCTGCTTGAATCATTTGGCCTTCCCTATTTGGTTCTTCTAGTCTTCTGGTCACCAGAGTAAGTTGGCTTCTTTTGCTATACTCACCTGTAAATCTAAATTCCAGAAAAGCAGGCATCTTTTGTGGACATGTAGCACATTAGGACTTATGAAAGAAAACTTAAGGTTCTTAGTGTTTTATCAGATAATGAGGCATTCAAAAGTCACCCCATTCTTGTTAAAAATAAAGAAACCATCTAATGGGAAATAATATGAAACTTTTAACATTATCCTTTTTTCTTGTGACTATTCCTCATCCCTTCTCCACTAAACCCCCCACAGTCTGTGGTGGGAATGGAACCCAGGACCTCATCCACACAAGGTGAGCACGCTGTGCTGAGAACTAGTCCATCTCCTTTTCACTGGAGAACAACTAACAAATTCCCATCAGAATTAAAATTTTAAACTTTTTCATAAGTACTGACTTTCAGCCCTTCATGATTTGCAATATTTAAGCTACATTTCACTGGCAAAATAACGAGGCAATTTTCAGTGTTTCTTACTTTCATAGTGAGTCCTGAGCTGTAACCCCTATTTTTTTAATGGCAGCTAAATAGGCCATTATCCTTATTGTTCAGAGCACAACTGGAAAATAGTCAAATGTGTCCACCTTTTCCTCTTATTTAATCTACTGGACTTTGCTTTGTCAGTCATTGCCACTAATAAGAGGCATCAGTCTTCAGTCTCTCCATAGAGCAAAATTATCCTTTGGTTAACAGAACTGCTGGATGAAAAATTCAGAAATGCCAGTCTGAACTGACTTGCATTATGAAAAGCATACAAATGGTTTGTCTTTTATTGACGCTACTAAATCATAATGGGGAGGGGGCAGAGAAAAAAAATTCCCCAAACAACTGCCTTTTATTTTTATTTTCCCTGTGAGGTTTCTGTGATCTCTTTATTAGATGCAATATGTGTCAGCTATTCAACTCATAAAAAGCAGGAAAACATGCCAGGAAAGAAGAAATATTTTCTGTCTCTCCCTTCCTGTGAAAACTTTAGATGAGCTCATCTGTGTTTTCTCCATTCAATGAGAGATATGCTCATCCCTCAGTCCTCATCTTCTTCTCATTTTCCATTGATGATGTCAGGCAGGCCTTACAGTATCTCTTTTGTGATCTTATGAAATCAATGACAACCAAAAAGGTTTCCCTTATGACTATGACCTCATCAATGGTCTACACCTGGACAGGTCTCATCTGCATTGGTAAATAGGGATAAAACCCCATAGAACCAGACTGAAGCAATTTAACAGAAAACTACTGCTTTCCTTCAAAATTCAGCCTCCACCATTCAGATTTGGGAGATTTCTGAGCAATTGGCTGAGTGCTGAATCTAACTAGTCAAGATGACTTCTCTAATCTTTGTACACATCAGAAACAACCCTTTACCTACCCCCCATCCCCACCCCCCTCCTGGACACAAAGTAACCAGTATTAAAAATGTTACAGTGTGACATTTTGGTGACTTTTTTTTAAATTTCTTTTTGGGTTTCATAGAATGTTCCAATACCCATCCCTCAACATGGATGTGATATTCTCCATAATGGTGATATTCCTTCTTATCCCTGTTACTTTCCTTTGCCATATGCTACTATCTACCTTCGCCCTCAGCAGCAAAACAGTTAACTGTACCTCATGGTGTTTCACTAATAAAAAAAGAAAAAAAACAGTTATTATAACTGAAGATATTATAACAGTTATTATAATTGAAGATTAAGTCAATCTAGGATGAAAAGGGATTTTGTGGCAGTGCTTCTACATGACTGTATTTCCTGGGCTAAGGCAGGAAGGAAGAGAAGAAAATACTGATAATTTCCATGCAGAGAGACACTTGCAAAGTGTCACAAATTTCTGAAACTTAACAGATGAAATCATGTACAAAATCAATGAAAAAAACACACACACAATGAATGAGTCTGGAGAGAAGCAAAGTCACACAAGAGAATATTTTATAAGCCCAAGGAAGCAGAACAAGGAAGGTATAACTATATGGGTTCTAAAATTAAATGGTGTTTAGATATTTAAAGAAAAATTTGTCCAGGGAATAAATCTGAGAAGCAGATTTAACAACACACAAAATCCAAAAGACGGAGAGTTCATCATATGGCCCATGTGACTTACTCCTCATCTCAAGTCATCTTCAAAGCCAGGAACTATAACTTTTTTATTTTTTCAGATAGAAATTCCAACTTTCCCGGTGAACACTGGGATAGCAAGAGAAACTCTACATATTTGGGAGCTCTGTAAAAGGAATTGGCCCTTCCATAAACATAGTTAAGCTTGCTTTTATTTTAAATGGGTGGTTATCACAATAAATGACAATGACATTACAAATGATATGATATATGAAATGTACAATACATTTATATTAACCCCACAAAACCCCTCTGAGTCAATTACTATTATCACCAGTTACAAATAAAGATCCTGAAAAAGAGAGTATAAATTACTCAAGGTTAGAAAGCAAGGAAGTGACAGAGCCAGGATTCATATTCCACCACAAGGCTCTAAGAACTAGTAGGTATCACTGCTAGGGTCCAACTGCTCAGAACTAATTATGAACCAATTTGTGCATTTGATTAACTCAGTCTCACTGAATAGACCAAAGACATATCTTTCCTGTAAAATCTGGGACACCTGTATCTTGAGCCTCATTCCTTTTCCTTTTTTGGACTATATTCACACTGAAATGAAGATATAAGTTCTTCATTCTCTTAAAGGTACAGGAATATTTAGATTGATTATGAGAATTGATCATAAATGAGTTCAATCAAATTCATAAATCTATGTTTGAAAACATTTACTGTGAAGACTTACAATAAAAAGTACATGGAAGCAAAATTGGGCTAATGGTTTATGCCATTTACAACTGCTTTTCGGGTGCATTTTGTTTTAGAAAAACTACAGAAAGAGAAAGAAACATTTTCTGAGTGTGAGCTATGTGCCTGGCATCGGGTTAAGTACTTTTTCACACACAATTTTGTTTAACCACACAACAATGCTCTCAAATACTAATTTCATTTTGAAAGATGAAGTCATGCAATTATTCAAGATAGTTCACATAGCTAGTAAATAGTCTAATTGGTAAACAGATTTAGAGATGTTTTAACCCATTTTCATCTCTAATTTTAGGTTATTTTTAGGTAATGTCTTGATACACCACCACATAGGATCTTGTTACATATGTTTGAATATTATTACTACATTTTGATTCTAGGTAGTCCTTTATAATCTGTAAACCTTTGATGACCTTTAAGCCTTATGGAGAACAAAACAGACCTTATTTATTGCAGTGCATCAACAATGATTGACAGAGACTGTGTCAGAATAGTACCTGGTGAGCCACTTAATACCAGTGATGATACAGCATAAATGTAGATGATAATCCCAGGTAAAGATGCATAGTCTTATATATAGTTGTATAATTATATATGTAGTTCTATATAATATATAGTTATGTATATTATATAACTATGTAGTTATATAATAGCTATATTATAACTATAGTTATATACTAGGGCTAGAGCGATAGCACGGCTGGTAGGGCATTTGCCTTGCGCACAGCCAGCCAGGCCAAGCCGGGTTTGATTCCTTCACACCCCTCGGAGAGCCTGGTAAGCTACTGAAATTATCTCGCTCACACAGAAAAGCTTGGCAAGCTACCCATGATGTATTTAATATGTCAAACACAGTAACAACAAGTCTCACAATGGAGATGTTACTGGGCCCGCTCGAGCAAATCGATGAACAATGGGAGGACAGTGACAGACAGGACAGCTATATACTATATAACTATAGTTATATAAAATACAGTTATATAACTATATATATAGTTGTATACGTATTATATATATCTACATATAATGTATGTAAGAGAGAACAGAGAGAGTGAGTGCTCACGAGTATGCCTAAGGTTAAACAGCAGAGCTAAATGAACCCCTGGATTGAAGCACAGATACTTCCTGAGCCCTGGCTATGGAGTAGAGTTTGTGATCAAATTTCATCACCAACCTCTACCCTTTATGCCCCCTTCCATGGTGTCACTCTGGCTAGTCAGTCTCTCTTCTCTGGCTTTGAATGTTTGGCGGTCTCCAACAAGTCCTCTTCAAAGGGCTAAAGATAAGCATGATGTTATAATTATGCCTTACTTAATTCCAGATAGGTTTCTACTAACTTTATAAAATGTTCAGGTAAACAAAGGGTATTTTCCCTGTGACAACACTTAACTTTATCTGGGTAAACATGAGAATTAATTAACCCTATAAAAGCCACTATCTGGTAGTAAAGGGAAGGATGTCAGCAGTTCCATGTTAAAAAAGTGTGGATGGTGGAAGGCAGATAGATTTAACAAGATGGAGCTGAGCATCTGGGCTATATATAAAATAAGAATAAAAGTTGAAACTGGAATACATTAGGAGGAAAGCAAATGTTCTACACACTCACACACACAGAGGCACTGATAATATGTCTTTAATTGACTCCAAGATTCCTTAACTTGCTTTATTCACTGCTGACTTTCATCTTCCCTGAAGAGCTTCTTACTAAAAGTTCCTTTCCAGATCAGTTTAAGGTCATGGAGGGCAGAAATACTATTGCTAACAAGATATGCAAGGGAGTAGCATGTGTGACTGAGAACAGTGTGACAACATAATCCCAGCTCGGATGGATGAGGTCAGTGTGAGGTGATGTTGGATTTTCCAGCATCTACTGAATCATCTGATGGAAGGAGCAATTGAAAAGAATAAATACAAACACATGCCACATACTGCCACGAAGACTGCATGGTCCAGATGCGGGGAAAAGGACCTGATGTTGGTAGGATTAGGGGGGAAGTAAAGGGAACAATGATCAGAAAGCCAAGAGACCTCAGTTCCCCTTTACTGCAAATGCAAAGCTAAGCGATTGTGTGACCTCAAGTTGCTCAGCCTCAGTAATGAGAACATTGGATAAACTGGCATATAAGAACTTTTTAAGTTTCAATGGCTAGAATTTGTCCCGTGTAAGAAAATTTCTTTGAAAACGCATTATTACAAGACCATCACCTTGAGTGACATTGTACTCTGACTGCAATTTTTTAAGCTGCCACATGCAGAATGTTCTACCCAACATCTATAGATAAATGATATCTGTTGGCAGTTATCTTCGGGTAAGATTTGAATTAAAGCAGAATCTAGAAGAACATTCCTACACCAAACCATAATCATAGAATTCCAATTATCCGTGAGTCTTAAAATCTTTTTTTTTGCAATAGCAACAAGAAATAATAAAGAATCTTCAAAGAGGACTCATGATTTGTGTTCCCCATATGCTTCTTATGTCAACATATGTCCTCTGAATATGATTTTATCTGCTGGGAATAGTTCCTCTCATTCTGCTTGTCAAAATTCCATTTATCTGACTTTCAATGAAAGGATAGATTCAATGAACTATCCCTGCACACTTTGACTGTTATCTATGACACCTATTTTACCTAATATTACATTTTATCTCCATTTTAACTTTGCTTCTATATGCTTCACTTCCTGAAGACAGAGCATGGTTCACAGAAAACTACGTGTCTTGGGGCCTACTTGGAGTACTATCAATATCCACTGGCATTTTCTAAATTGAACCAAACAGGAATTTTCATGTTTTACCTGCTAAGGTGACAGCAATGGAGACAGAGTCATATCCCAAGGCATTTGAGGCATTACAAGTGTAGAAACCCACATCAGCTTCCACTGGAGCCAGGATCTGTAAGGAATCATCTGGCTGTAGAAGAATCCTGGAGCAACAGAAAAGAAATGTAGACCTGGTCAGGTCAGCTGACTCCTTTTTGACATTCTTTACTGGAGAGAGAACCTTAGGGAATAATCAGGATCCTTGGTTAACAACAGGGATAAACATGTCACAGTCATGAACCCAGCTCTCTTCCACTTTGAAATGAGGAGGCTTTTCACATATGGAATATAGAGACAGACAGAAAGGGAATAAACAATGGCAACAATAACAGTCACTGAGAATCTGCCTAGAGAGCTGATTTTGTTAGTTCAGTGGATTGGGAGTGAGAAGGGTTTTGGTACTCTGCTGGTAGGTGTGGTGTGGCAACACTGTATTCTTGAGAAATTACTAGTAACACTATTGAGTTGCTCAATGCCTAAAAATGAAACCCAAAACCCAATATAACAAACATATGTATTTTTTATTATTTATGCAGATGGTTGATTACTTGATATGAATAAACCCAGTTGGAACAGAGAGCACAAGTACACAGAATTCTTGAAAGATACAATAAAGTTGAGAGATAATATTAGAGTGAGTAGTACAAATGGAGATGGGAAGGAATATCAAGGTATAGGCAATGTTATATAGAATAAGAAGGGGGGGTGGAGTAATAGTATAGCTGGTAGGACATTTGCCTTGCACGTAGCCAACCCAGGTTTGATATCCAGCATCCCATAAAGTCCCTGGGCACCACCAGGAGTAATTCCTGAGTGTAAAGCAAGAAGTAACTCCTGAGCACTTCAGGGGCGTGTTTTCAAAACAAAAAGAAGTAGGGCTTGGCCAGACAGTAGAAAGTAGGTAGAAAAAAAATGGAGAAAGTTTTGTTATACTTGGCGGTGGGAGCAAGGAACCCGAGAATGAAATGTCAATGAGAGGATCCTAATATGTGTACTGAAAGCAATCATAATGCAGCTATAACTGATTCTATGTATTCAGATATGTGTCTCTGTCCTCATTAGCCTGTTAACATTCTTGGCACGAAACTCAATTTAGATCTCCCAATTTCCATAAAAGGCTTCTCTACAGAGAAAGTGCCTAGCAGAATGAAAACCAAACCTATATATAAGCTTCATGGTAGAGAATTTCAGAATAATCACCGTCTGTTTTTTTTTTTACTTTACTGAATAAAAGCAAAACCCTTCAAAATACATTCCAATAAGGTTTTTATTTTCTGACCGATGCCACTTCGAAGAACAATGCCCTATGTCATTGTGGGTAAGCAGATTGATGGCTAATAATTACTTGAAACTGATGACTGGTTACTAGGCATGGCTGATAATCACTGGAAAGTGTGTGTGGATATAGGAAATCAGAAAAAAAGGTGGAAAACTCAGAGATCAGGGTCTGGAAGTAGTAGGATATTAGGTCAATAAATCATTCAACAGTTGGTTTAGAGGTGGCTGTGGGGCTCCTAATATAAGTCATTTCCGTCTTCTTGATTGTTCCCACCCCCTTTGTTTCAAAGGACCCAAAGAACTGTTCACCTAATATCACATTAACCAAGAAGGCAAATAGGTACTGTGGATTATTTTTCAAAGAAAGGGGAAAGTCATGAAAATATCAGAAAAAGTCAGAAGACTTTGGTGGTAAAACTAAGACTGGGAGCCAGGCCTCCTGTCCCAGCAACAATTTCCCCTATTATACAATTCTTTCTTCATCATTTCTCTTGCTGGATTCTCTCCAGAGTCTATGGTATTTGAAATCTGGCACCACCTCTAGTCACTCTTAGTTATTCTGAGGTGGGTGACCAGTCTGGCAGTGAATCAGGTCTCCTCAACCAGGCTTTTGTCCAGGAGCCTTCGGAACTGGTTTCTCTTACCTCCTGTCAGAGAAAAGCAGGAAAGAGGAAAAGTAAGGATTTGCATCAGCCAACCTTCAATCTACTCATGGGCAGTTCTGTTAAAATGGGGGAGGTAATAGCAAACCTTAACAGAGGGAAGTTTCTGGACAGTTTGTATTTGATTGCATGCCATTCCAGACCTCAGCTCTGTTACTAGAACACTTTGATTTTGTGACATTAAATTAGAGCTAGTTTTATGAGTTGTGACGGAGTATATGAGCGATTTTGATAGACTCTACCCACTGATTTATTCACTCACCATCAAAAGTTAGAAGTGTTCTCTCAAGCAATTTTGTTACTTCAGAGATGTAAGAGAGAGACTGCACAGTTCACTTATCTTTGGTAAGCAATACAATGTTTTAGGTAACAATGTCATTATTTTCCAGAGGAACCTCAAGAGATACAACCAACTCGGTTGCATCTCTTTTCAGGTATTAAATCTTTTCAGGTATTAAGGTAAATCTTTTCAGGTATTAAGGCTGTTTTAATGAAAATGATTAAATTTTGGCTGGAGCGATAGCACAGCGGTAGGGCATTTGCCTTGCTCGCAGTCAGCCCGGCTGAGCCGGGTTCAATTCCTCCGCCCCTCTAGGAGAGCCTGGCAAGCTACCGAGAGTATCTTGCCTGCACAGCAAAGCCTGGCAAGCTACCCATGAGGTATTCAATATGCAAACACCGTAACAAGAAGTCTCAAAATGAAGATGTTACTGGACCCGCTCGAGCAAATCGATGAACAACGAGAGGACAGTGCTACAGTGCTACAGTGATTAAATTCTGATTCTATGTCTTAAAAATATCCCAGGAATATTTATGTCTTCATAACACCCTCAAGAAAGAAATGATGAAAGTGCAAGCTGAATTACATTTCAATAAAACTGAATCTTCAGGATGATTCACTTTAATAGATAATTATTCAGTTTCACTGACTTAATTTTTGCTAAACTGTCAAGTCATTTAGGAAGGTTGTTTTCAAAAATTTTTCTTCCTTATAGACATTTTGAAAATATTTAAATATTTAGAACAGGAGCCTAAAAGGCAGGTTCTTCCAAAGACTAGTCCTACTATAGCTAGTTGCCATGGGTAAATCTCTTAATTTTCATGTCTAATTAAACTTATAATCACCAAACTTTAAAATCTCACCGAAGCTCATTTTTCTATCCACAGAGGAAGCTTTTAAAATCAGGTATAAAAGAAATTTCCAGATAATCTTTTGATTTTCCCAAGGCTTTTCCATTTATAATACTGGATTATTTAAGGGGTGTTAATCCATGAATGGCCGAGATAAGTACCAGGAGTTTCTCTCCATGGCTTGGTGGTCAGCCATACAAGCTGTTCTGAGGGAGAAGGCAGCTCAGATAGAGAGGGGAGCACCAAGTAAAGGGTGTTGGGAGGACCTTCCCAGGATGAGAGATACATGCTGAAAATAGACTATAGACAGAACATGATAGCCACCCAATGCCTCTTCTGCAAACCACAGCACCCAAAAGGAGAGACAGAACAAAAGGGAATGCCCTGCCACAGGGGTAGCGTGGGATGGGGCGGGGGGGAAGGTGAGAGGGATGCCGGGAGCATTGGAGGTGAGGAATGGGCACTGGTGGAGGGATGGGTACTCAATCATTGTTTAACTGAAACCCAAGCACAAAAATTTGTAAGGTCATCAACTGTACCATATGGAGTTTCACTAAAAATTAAAAAAAATAATAAAGAGAGTGTTAAAAGTAAGGAGGGGAGAGAGAGACTATAAAGAAGGAAGTCAGGGGCTGGAGCAATAGCACAGCGGGTCGGGCGCTTGCCTTGCAAGCAGCTGACCCAGGTTCGATTCCCAGCATCCATATGGTCCCCTGAGCACCACCAGGAGAAATTTCTGAGTGCAAAGCCAGGAGTAGTCCCTGTGCATAGCCAGGTGTAACCCAAAAAGCAAAAAAAAATTTTTTTAAAAGTCAGGGGTATAGGGTATAGGATATTGCCACCCTCCTCCCACAGAATAGAGCTCACTATTAACATATTTTCTTCCACAGAAATACCATACTTTCACGATCTTAAGCAAAAGATATAAACATCATAACCATACTGCGCCCAATATCTCTTTCAAGGTATGGGAGTGAAGCTTTTGTAGCTACATCAGAATTTTCAGGAACTGATGTTATAGATGAACTATACTGCCTTATGCCTAAATTTCAAGACTAGAAAAAATTTCCCACAAAGTTGGTAAAGTGGCAGGGAGAACATCCATCAAACACAAGTCATAAGGATCAGACCTATGACTGAAACACAGAAATGAAAGAAATCTAGATGCTGAGATAAATCACTTGCGGATTATTTCTAATAAATATTTGCATATTATTTGCATATGCAGACATAAAAAAGCTTAAGTATGTCTTTATAAAATTCTTAAGTATTGTGTTAAGAAAAAACCTATGTGAAACAAAATATGCATGTAATTTGTTGTATTACATAAAAAGCGATAGCACAGTGGGTAGTGCATTTGCCTTGCACGCAGCTGACCTGATCAACCCAGGTTCGATTCCTCCACCCCTCTCGGAGAGCCCGGCAGGCTACCAAGAGTATCTTGCCTGTACGGCAAAGCCTGACAAGCTACCTGTGACATATTCGATATGACAGACACAGTAACAAGTGTCACAATGGAGATGTTACTGGGCCCGCTAGAGCAAATCGATGAACAATGGGAGTGACAGTGACAGTGACATAAAAAGCAAACTGCTTAGCTCAAAGGATAGTTTCTCTAATGGCAGAATTGAGATTTGAAAAGACTTTTTTGGTCTAAGCACTTTGTTCAAACTACTCTCCTTAATATACCTACAAAATTAGCAGATGGGAGTTTGGAGCTGTCACTAGGGGGCATAAAAATTCTGGAGAGGTTTCCTCTGCGGGCTCTCTAGGAAATAGGACAAGGCACAGAAAAAGGCTTATTGTGGAGACTGAGGTTCCCCTTATTCTCTATATCTAGCCTGGCTTCTAGGGAGGGAGATTCCTGGAAAAAAACCCATTTTCTTTGTATTTCAGGCATCTATTTTATTAATTTAACTTAATTTGTTAGTAGCTGATTTCTGTCAGCTCTTATTTTGTTTTCAAATTTGACAGGCCTCTTTTAGAATGTACAGGCCCAGAAATCTAGTGTTGCTTTCCAAGCAAAACCAGAAAGATTTCTCTGGGGTTGTTTTGGAATTTAAGGAATCAGAAGATGAGGGGACATGGAATGGGGCGTAATTAAGACCTACATAGCGAGTGGTACTGTGGTCATATTAGGTCATATTAGACACATGCTTTCCTTCCATACCCACACTCCACTTCCTTTTTGGTTTTCTGATTTAAAACTTATTCCTTTATTTTTCTGGCCACAATTTTAGTCAGAAAATGAAGGAACAGTTCTGCTTTTCTGGTGGCCTTTACTTGAAGGATCTTTGTGACAGCGTGTCTTCAAAAGAATTCTACCAATTAAGCAGGAAGCCATTGAGAGAATACAGATGGCTGTTCTAGTTACATAAAATCCTTGTCCTCCATGAAGTTAGGAGATACAAGTACCAGTGGATTAGCCCTACCAACGATAGAGGCGCCAGGACGAAAAAGTTATCTCTTCTATATTTATGCAGCAAGAATGTACTTTTATTTGAAAATAGGGCAGCTCTGGAGAATCTAAAGGAAAGTCTCTAAAAATTTGGAGTGTTTGGCATCACGATGCCCTTTGCAACCATAGCTCAACTCTGACACAGCTGTCTTGAGCACCACAACCTCTCCATGTGATGGCCACTACCAACCCTGGAAAGCTACTACATCATGAAAAATGATTTTTCAGTGAAAGAATGTGGTGTTCTGCATCAGTTCTTTCAGTTCTGAACCTCTAAGTTACTATTGCAATTTGAAGATAGCACCAACCTCGGAGAGATCTTGTGAGGAACAAATAAAGGAGTATATATAAACTTATTCTTACTATTTTCTACTTAAAATAAGCATCTGCTCTCACATGCATCTAATAAGTAAATTTTTGATAACAGCCAGGGCAATAGTAACCTATATTACCAACTTGGAATTCCTTCTTGGAATTTCCAATTGAGAGAAAAAAATTTAGCTCTGTGCAGAGAAGGACCCATCTGTTATATGTCATACCAAGTTAACTTTCCTAAATCCATTTTAGGCTGTAACAGAGGACTACAAATGTAAAATTCACAGTTATCTTTCATTTTTTCAAAGTTACCTTCCCCATAACTCAACACAAACTTGTCATTCTAGTCAAAGTGGTCTCTTTGGTTCTCCTTGGCATTAGCTTGGAGCTGAATTCATGCTCTTCCCCTTTCTGTCTGCCCTTATTAATGCCCCTGGAGAAGCTCAAGTTCCATCTCCTGCTATCATGTCAGAGTCCACAAGAGTCTCTTCCTTTTCTTATCTCGCAAAATTATTGTAAGCTATACCACAAAAGTGTTTTCGCTCTACAATCCTACAATGTTTCCTTCCTTCCTTCCTTCCTTCCTTCCTTCCTTCCTTCCTTCCTTCCTCCCTCCCTCCCTCCCTCCCTCCCTCCCTGTCAATTGGTGCTCAGGGTTATGCCTAGCTCTGTGCTCAGGTATTACTCTTGGTGTGGCTCAGGGGACCATATGGGGTACCAGTGATTTAACTTGGATTGATGATGTACAGGGCAAGTGTTCTACAACTGTACTATATCTTTAATTTCTTGACTTATTGGTTTTGGACAGCTATTAACTATACTCAGGGCTTATTTCTGTTTCTATACTTGGGTTGCCCCTGTCAGAGCTCAGGTGGCCATATGTGGTACCAGGGATCAGACCAGGACTGCTCACATGCGAAGAAGTACCTTAACTTCTATACTATCTCTCTGTATCGTATAATATTTTATTAAATTGAAAACTCATATTTCAAGGGTTATAATTCTTTCACCACTTTCATAGCTCCCTCTTGATAGTCGGTGTAATACTGTGCTAGCAAACTGAAGAAGTACTTAACAGACACTTGGTTGGTTACATCCAAAGCAACAGAAGAGTGCTGAAGAGGTTCAGATTATTTGGAAGAACAGCTCCAGAGCCACAGTACCTGGGCTCTAGGTGAAGCAAAATCTCCTAGGCTTTGTCACCTTGGGCAAATTATTAACTTAGATTCATAGTAGCACTGTTTCTCAGCATATGTAAGGTTGCTGTAAATATTACATTTGTGTTCAGCTATTCAAAGAAAATAGGAAAGAGGGCTAGGGCTGCAGTTCATCACTTGAGAGCTTTCTCTGCATGTGTAACGACCCTGGGTTTGATTACCAATATTAAAACCACAGAAACATGCTTCTATGCAGGTTATCGCCATCACCACCAGGAGCACCATCATTGCTCTTAGTATGCAGTTGTCATTGTGGTTGACAACATCTAATCATCATACTCTGAGTCAAAGAAACTTGGTTTCCCAGATGTTGTGAGGTGCTGGTTTGGCACTGGAAAATAGTTGAGAAATGTAGGGTTTTCCAGAAAAAAACACAGCCAGGGGTATGGGAAGGCTGCAAAGGTTTTGCTGTGAGAGTGAGAAGGGAATGAGCCCTGGTACATTGTCCTGTGGGGATAAAAAGAAGAGCAGAGGATTGAACTTAATGGCACATTCAGTTGGCAACTGCCTCAATTCTATTTTTGAATGAAGAATCACAGAATTAAGGACAGCCAATTATTTCCACAAATGTTTTAAAACTATTGATGAAATAATGAAATCTTATAATGTTCTTTAAAAAAACCCAAAATTATGTAATTCCATAAAAATGTACTATAATTGAAAAAGAATTAGAAAGAAGTCGGCCTAGAAGCAAATAAGTAAAGTTCAAGGATGCTGTGCAAAACATTAACAGCTTGAACCTCACAGGAGATGTCGTAGTATTTTCTTACCCTGAAAACCTGATTTTCTTCCTTCAAGTTCCTTAGATTAGGATAGTGAAATCTGCCATAAATTGTGAGAGGATACCAGTATTTGTTAGATAAGCATAGAAGATTTATGTAATTTATTCTCACTATCATGTTACTAGATGGATATTATCCCATTTTAAAGGGAAAGCAAAAACTTGCAGAAGTAATTTGTTCAGCTAATGTACGACAGAAACAGGAATGAAGGAACTTTGACCTTTTAAAAACTGACCATATCCAGGTATCCACTGGGGCCTAATAGGAAGGTGTGTGGTTTGGCTTCATTTTTGGTGGGAGAAAATTTGTGCCAAGGTTTGTAGTTACTCAGGGAAGTAGACAATCACTAACACGAATATTCTGGAGTTTAAATAGCTGGGAGGCGTGTGGTTTGGCATGTTTTTCTGGGGGTTATTTGTGCCAAGGTTTGTAGTTACTCAGGGAAATGGACAGTCACTAAGGAGAATATTCTATATTTTACATAGCATGGAGTTAGAAGAAACAAAAAGAATGCTGTGACGGGTCAGAGAGATTATACAGTGGGTAGGGTGATTGTCTTGCATGCTGCCAACCTGGATTCTATCCCTGGCACCCCAGATAGTCGCCAAAACTACCAGGAGTGATCCCAAAGTGCATAGCCAGGAATAAGCCCTGAGAAGCACTGGCTATTGCCCAAAAACTGGGGGTTGGGGGAAGGGTAGAATATTGTGAAAAAACCTCTATGAGCAAGAATTCTTTTCAGAAACCAAAAATTATAGTAGCCCAGAGATTTGTAAGATATTTTGGGGAACAGATTTGATGTTTACAATCAGTTTCACATCCACATTTGGCTCCGGCAACTTTTTGTCAACCTTTGCTTTTAAATGTAATTGCCGACTCAAAGTCATTTAATACTGGAAGCTCCATGACTACTCCAGGTGGAAGGATCGAAAATATTTTTGGAATGGCAAAGGCCACCTGACCACACATTCTTAACCCTGTCCCAAAGGTTTTTGCCAAACCCTTCAGCTTTCTTCTCCTGTTAAGTTCCTGAAAGCTTGAAATTGCTTTTATGCGAAGTTTTATCTGCTTGCTAGGCAATTCATGTCAAACTCCAAGCTTCTGCCAGAAAGGATTCTGACTGGATTTCCTACTCACTTGCAATATGGATCATCAAACTCCAGTCAGTGGCCACCTGTTTTTGTGAGGAAAGTTTCCCTTCAACACTGCCTCCCCAGCTGACTTGTTTTCTGTGACTGCTTTAGGCTCTGATGGCATAGCAATGGTGAGGTTAGAGTTAGGATGGCCTGCAAAGCTGAAAATGTCAACGATCCAGCCCTTTCCATAAAGTTTGCTGACCCTGACCTAGAATATGGAACGTTTTTACTCTGGTAGGTTCCAGTGCCGTCCTCATTTAGTATAAAAATGTTTTTGACAACTCTCCATTTGCTGGGGTCACCTTTCTGGAAAGAATAAATTAACTGTGAGCGAAACCTTTTAAATTCCCCCAGCCTTTCAGAGACTAAACAATGTTGGACTCAAAGCTTCCCTGTGTTGCTTGGTTGTTGTTGGCTATATCCCTCCTTTTTCCTCATGTGCTCTGTTGTCTGAATCAGGATGGTCATTGCTGTGACCTTGCCTTGCCTTTGAAATTTATTTTTAATTTTTTTTTTTGCTAAGACTTATGGATTTGCTGAGATGGCTTTATTTTCTGATTTGCTATTCTTACACTAGGAAAAGCATTTGTCATCTCCATTTCCTTGAGCACTAGGAAGGAAATAAGCCAACCCAAATTGAAAAAGGTTTGTTCTTTCTTCCCAATCTACTCTGCCTCCAGTTTTATATTATCTGCAAACTCGGAAATTGCATTTCATGAGCTGATGCAATGAAATGACTTTCACATATAGCATGGTTAGCAAGTGTGGTTCTGAAATTGACCCTGGAGGCATTTCCCATCTGACTGCTACTAGCTAGGAAATGTTTCTATCTGTGGATACACTGTGTTGCTCAGGCTAAGCCTTCCAAGCTCTATTTACTTCACCTTTTATTTAACACCACTTGGGAACATTACCCAAAGTTTTCAGGCAAGTATAAGCATATAAGTATACAAATTATCTTTCATACCAAACTTGAAATGATAGCAAAGGAATCTCAGCAGAATATAACATCCTCTTCTATTGCCTCATTTAGGCTGGTAATTTTCTGTCTGTGATTTTCTAGATATTGCCCTGTCTCAACTCTGAAAAATGTTTTAAGTCTTCCTTAAAATAAAAGTGAGACTACTTATTTCGGGATACTTTGAAAAATGGTGTAATACAATGACCCCATATCTAAATGATAATGGTTGCAGGCACTGGGAAATGAACATCTCTTGCATTCCAGGCACTTGTAGAATGGTCTTTGTCATCATTTGCTTGTATTAAAGCTCTTCTTCTGAACAGGTTTAATTTAAGTTAATGATAAAATCAAGTTTCAGAGAAATTAAAGTGAACTCATGTTCATTCAAGTGACAGATTTTTTTTTTTTTTTGCTTTTTGGGTCACACCCAGCGATGCACAGGGGTTACTCCTGGTTCATGCACTCAGGAATTACTCCTGGCCGTGCTTGGAGGACCATATGGGATGCTGGGAATTGAACCCGGGTCAAACCGCATGCAAGGCAAATGCCCTACCTGCTGTGCTATCACTCCAGCCCCAAAGTGGCAGCATTTGATGCCAATTCACTCTTATCCAAGCCTTATTCTCCTTCTACCACCATGGACTTGCCTTCTGCATTAATGGACAAACCATCTGGCTGCTCCTCCTACCCAGTGGGTGGGGAGAGTGAGGTAGGAATGCCCAGAGCAAGAAGAAAATAGGTACACTCTTGGGGACCACAAGATGTAAAAACTATGCACGCTGAAGGTTGTGTGTTCACGGGCTCTCTGGATGGCTCTTTCTCACTGCCCGTGTTTGGTGCTCTTGAGACAGCTGTTCTTTCTCTCAAGCTTGAGCCCCTCTTGCTCTGACTCTGGATCCCTCTTCAAGCTTACAGTCTTAGTTTATATAGCAATCACATAAGGGGTGACACAAAGGTGAGTTGAATATTGACAAATCAACAATGAGAGGTAAAACCACTCCTCCAGTAGATTAACTCAAGGATAAAATCTCATCTAAAGAGATTACTCCAGATTACTAGGAGATCCGCTCAAGGGTGGGATCCTAACAAGGGTGTGTTCTTCCCTCAACTAGTAATCTACTTAAATAGTTGTAGTAAATCTACTTCTAATGTTTCTAGCAATGTCATTCTGTGTGAGCACAGTAAGAGATATAAACATCTCATTATACATTCCGCAGTCCTCAGGCCAGGTTAGTCTTCCTAGCCCCAGCAGGATCCTAGTCTCTTCGTTACTTACTTTTGGATCATGACAGCATTTGTCCATGATCATGCCCTCAACCTATAGTTGAGTATCGTGGCACTTTGGCCTGGCCCATTTCGATGCCAGGGTAGCTCACAGCTTGCCCTGGGTCCATTCAGTCCCTCGTCAGGACCCTACTTTCGGGGTGCTAGGAACTAAGGGCAACTGAGTCAAGAAAGCAGATGCCCAGGAGTAAATATTATTCGAGTTAATCAATTCCCAAGTTACAAAGCATAATATTAACTGTCTTCCTGTGTCCATACAGAAAGGACATTGCTTACAAGTTCAGTGTCCTTAGATGGGTGTGACCCGATAAACCTAAGCTACCTGAGGAAGGACAAAACAGTGTTATCCTACCACAAGGCACAAACATTTTGTTGTCATTCACTCTTTCCTTATTTCTTTGTATCTGAACTACCATTTAGAATCACCTGGGCACCCCATGATGGAATCAGTATTGTATTCAAATCCTCTAGTTTATACCATTTTCACATTTCCTTGCATTCCTCTTGGAAATAATCTCATAACCTTTAGGAAAGTCTTATGTTAGCTGGGCTCTGGGCATTATGATCTATCTGTTCTAACTTGGGTCAGTAGTGTTGAGTACCAAGCTGCAGGGTTGCTTCCTTGCTGGTGTGAGGCCATTCGCAATATTTAGCTTTTTCTTGGAGGAAAGGATCAATCTTTATTCAGCTTTCCTACCAAATTTGACAATCCTACTTCAAAGACCAATTAAGAAGATTCTAACTTTTCTGTAATGAAGGCAGAGCTCCATTACAGATACTTAGAGATACTGCTTCTAGAGTTGGACTCGCAAGAAGTTAGATTGCAAAATTATTTATCCTTATGACATGAACATTTTGGTATTGGATAGAGGGGGAAGAGTTATTTGCATTATTTTACCCAAATGCAAATCATAGTCACTTTTGACTGAATCTCAGCAAAAAATGTGGTGAAGAATAGATGGCCCAATAAGTAATCAGTATTTACAGAGAATAACTGAAAAGAAAGGAACAGTTTTAGCTTCATCTTGCTTGTGGTCTGGGTCTCTAAACACACACATGCACAGACCATCAGTGCTGTAAACATACAAAATAAGAGACACAAATACAGATGTAACAATTATGATGTTTACTGAGTACCTATTATGTGCCTAGCATGGTGATTATTTATAATTGGGTATGTATATGTAAATGTAGAGTGACCAATAGAAGGAAATGCTCTTTCTAAAGCAGATGAGCCAAAATAAAAATGGAAACCATCTAAATAGAGAGCTAGAGGATTGAACATTAATTTATGCTAGGTCTAACACAGGGCTCCTTCAACTTTTTCCACTCATGAATCCGTTTCTCCCAAGAAATGCAACATGGGTGAGTGCTGCCAAAAACACCTCAGATTCATAATGTGGATTAATTTTTGGTCATTGTGTCCTTCAGATATATATTTTTCTGTTGCCATTTTTTAACCCCCACATTTAATTACAGGACCATATGGGGTTGAAACTCACAGCTTTAGAAGTTAGAGCCTGGTTGACCCCAAGGCTTCTTTTAAAAATAATAAGTACTTATATTCAACTGAGTAAAAAAGTTCTTGGAGCCAGAATAATTTGGGTCCAAATCCCAGTTTTACTTCTTATTTAGTATGAGATTCTGAGCAAGTTGAGCAAGTTAACACTTCTGACCTCAAATTTCAGCAATCTGAAAACTGAATAGGTAACCTAACAGGTTTAAGGCAAGAGTAAATGAACACATATAAAACACTAAAAATGTGCTTAGCTCAGCAGTTACTTAGTAAAAGTTGGTGAGAATGGTTTCTCCATTGACCTAGACATAAGTGATAAAATATCTTAAAGTACTAAATGTACAGCAATACTTTTCTAATTGTACAGCGTGTGCCACAGAGTCTTGGGATTTCCTGGAATTTCTCTAGTGAAGAACATGTGGACAAGGTAGAGATTTTTAGTTGGGAACAGATATGATTTGGGAACTCTGCCATAGATGCTTATTAGAGACTGAAATTCAGATTATGCAAGGCCACGCAGATGGTTGTCTTCAGCAACTAGGAAACCTCTCTCCTAATCACTAGAATCCATCATTCCTTCATTCACCAGTTTATCATATGTTAAGTAGTATCTATAATGTTTTTGGAATTGTGGAGAAAAATGAGAAACTTTCTTAAATATACAAATTTAAGTAAGATTATTGTAACCCAAAAGTAATGTAGGAAAAGTTACAAGAGAGTCCAAGAAGGAAGTATAGGAAGAATTTGAGTTTACCTATTCACACAATCACAGCTAATCTACATCAAAATAAGGATTAACATATACAGGAAAAGACCTGCAATGTGGATAACAGGAGTTTACCCTGCAAGAGATAAAAAGACATCAGCCAGTTGGAGAAGAAAATCAGTGCAATGCTCCCATTAAGGAAGAAACTGCACTGTGACTAAACAGGCAACAACTGAGAGTACATCACTAAGATGTATAACTTTGCCCTGGGGTGCAGGGAAATGGTTGCACATGATCCAGCATAGTGGAAAGGAACCCTTTGAATCTCTGAATCTCTTGAAGATTAGAGGGAAGGGGAACACAGTAAAGCTGAGGAAAAAGAGATTAAGAAACAGTCCATAATAAGCACACACAGATTTTCTTGCTCTGGGACTCAAGGCAGTAATATTTTGTCTGATTCACAAAAGTATCCCAGTCCAGGGAGATTGATCCATGGTTGGAAGCTTGCCTCAGGTGCTGGGGGAGAAGGCAGTTGGGATAGAGAAGGAATCACTATGGAAATGATAGTTTGAAATGATCGCCTTGGCTAAGAACTGTGCGCTGAAAGTAGGTAAAGGAACAAACATGATAATCTCTCAGTATCTAAATAACAAACCATGATGCTCAAAAGGAGGGAGAGGCAGAGGGAGAGGGAGAGAGAAAATAAAAAGCAGAAAAGTGCTTGCCATAGAGGAGGCTGTGGGTGGAGGGGGGCAGGAGGGAAACTGGGACATTGGTGATGGGAAATGTACAATGGTAGAGGAATGGGTGTTATAACATTGTATGACTGAAACCAGATCATGAAAAGATTTGTAACTGTGTATCTCATGGTGATTCAATTGAAAAAAAAAAAAAGTATCCCAGATACTATACTGGGAGCATTTCCTGGGAGACAGGTTACTCTGAGAAGTAGACTGGTGTCATAGAGGTGCCATCTTGGCCACCATTCCAATCTTGCTGATAATAGCATGAGAGGAATCATATTAAAATCTACCTTCCATACCACTGGGCTCTGAGAGTAAATCCCTAATCAGATTTTAACCCGTGCCTGGAAAGATATCTACTAACTAGATCACTGCAGAGGTAAAAGGTAAAGGCCCTCCTGTTGATCGTCGATTTGCTCGAGTGGGCCCAGTAACGTCTCCATTGGAGACTTTGTTGTTACTGTGTCTGGCATATCGAATACTCTCGGTAGCTTGCCGGGCTCTCCGAGAGGGGCGGAGGAATCGAACTCGGGTCCGCCATGTTGGCCGCGTGTAAGGCGAACGCCCTACCCGCTGTGCTATCGCTCCAGCCCAGATACTGATCAAAATGGTCTAATCTGGAAGACAAATTGGCAAGGTACACATTAGCTTCCAGCCGTCAACTGAAAGAGCAATCTGTGCCATAACCCGCACACACTATAGAACTTCTAAAGCACAGTGGGCCCTGTTGGCTACCCTGCCAGTTATTGCTTCTTGACAGGCCTCCAAGAGGACTGTGGGTCTTGGAAGAGCAATGGGAGGAAGTCCTGACTATATTGTGCCCCAGCCTTACACAGAGCCTTCAGTGCCTATGGTCCCAGGATACTGCAAGACTCACCACATTAGAAGCCTGAGGGTGAAGCCATAATTGCACACATATAAACTATAGTAAGCACTCCATTATATATTGGCTTCAGCAATTTCATTGGTGATGATTTTAAAAGCAAGGGAAACAAAATAAAAATAAACTACTGGTACTCCTTTAAACAAAAAGCCTTCTACAAAGGGATGGGGAGATAGTACAGAAGATGAGGTGATTGTTTTGCATGCAGCTGTCCCTGGTTTAATCCTGGCATCATATATAGTCCCCTCTACACTGCCAAGAGTGATCCCTGAGCACAGAGCCAGGAATAAACCCTGAGAACCGCCAGGTATGGCCTCCAAATAAAACCAAATAAAGTATTTTGTATAGCAGAAAAATATCATTCATACAAAAAGAGAGCTTGTGAAATGAGACAAAATACTCACATACCATAATTGTGGCAAGTATCAGAAAGCTCTTAAAGCTAAAAACAATTACAGAAATATTGGTAGAGTAGGTTCTTCTCCAAATTCAACATAAAGATGGCTAGCAACCATATGAAAATTATGTTTCTAATCAATAGTCTCATTATTATTATTAGGGAAAGGCAGAGAAGTATTGCTTCATTCATGTGAAAATGGCCTAAGACTAGAAATAAGTGTTGATGCTGTGGAGAAAAATGAATCCACACACATTGTTGGGAGTAATGTAAGCTACCAGATTTCTTGGAAACCAGTATGTAGGTTCAGGATTTTTAAGAATCAGTACAGATGGTTTGCAGTATGCTGAAAATAGATCCACCAGTTCTACTATAAGGAATCTATTTGGAGGATAGAAAACTGCTGTTTCAAAAGGATATATACACTGTTATCATTCTTGCAATGTTATTTACAATAAAACAATATGAAAATAACCCATGTTAAAGAACAGTAAATAAAGAAGATTTGGTTTACACCAGGTGTGGACTCGATGACCCCTATCACCATAAAGTGTGAATGGCTGCTATAAAAAAAGATATTGTAGTTATAAAACAAAATGGAATAATACTCAGTCATGAGTATTCATAAGGCAAAGAATAAACCTTGCCTTGTTGTAAAAACATGTAGTTGGAGGTGGTATGCTAAATGAAATAAGTCAGAGTAAGAAGACAAACAGCAGAAGATTTTTATATTAGGAGGCAACAGACAGAACCAATCCAAGCCAAACCTTGGATTTGAACTACAGAACTGAGATTGCAAGAGCATAAAGGGTTAGGGGACTCAAAGGGAAAAAGAATCTTCCTCCTCCATGGGGATTTAACAGACAGTGGTAGAAGTATTCTTGCTCTTTGGTGGTGGGTAGTATGGAATAATTTTTGAGGATGTGTTAAAGAGCCTGAAACATATACAATGGCATAAATATTTTACTTTATTTAAAGAAATTAACAAAAGGAAGACAGGTAAATCTAATACATAGAAGTTGAGGTGTTACACTTATGCACTATGTGGACTCATGCACTATGTGGGTGAGTAGTGGAGGGAATCATCTCAACATCATCTCAATAGCCTTGTGCTATTCCCATCCTGTAAACAATGGTCGCATTATGCAGACAGAATGAGTCAGAAGGCTCCAGAAATAACTGGGTGTTGCTTAAGGGCACAGATCAGTGAGATGAGGAAGGATTAAGGTAAGAGTTGAAATGGGAGAGACAAGCAAGTGTCAAATGATAAAAATTCATTGTGTATCATATCAAGGCATTTGGGACTTATCCTTAAGAAATAACAAGCTATTAAAAGAATTTTAAGGATTGGAGCAATAAAACTGATCTGGTGCTTGATTTGTATGCAGCTGACACGGGTTTGATCCCTGGCACCCCATTGGGTTCCCCAAGTCCTTCCAAGTGTGATCCCTGAGTATTGCTAGGTGTGGCCCAAAAGCCAAAAAGATAAAAAGAAAAACAAATTAAGCTGGGTGCAGCATAAATAGGTGTGCTAGAAAGTTACTCTGGCAGTGGCTTGTCACGCAACCTAGAGCAGGCATCAGCAAACTGTGTAAAGGGATAGGTAGCAAGTACTTTAGGATTCAAGGACCATCTAAGGTCTCTATTATGTATTTGTTTGATTTGTTTGTATTCAATCCGTTTTAAAAATAGAAAAGTCATGATTTCAATGAGCCTTTGAATGACCTGGGTTGAAATTCAGAGATCTGGAGCAAGTTAATCTAATAACTCTGGGCTCAATTTCAATAGCTTTAAAATATATATATATATATATATATAATTATTTATAAGTCTTTCTTAATACCCTTTAAACAATGTAAAATCCACTGGCTCTAATATGCCAACCTACATATAGTCTAGAGACAACAGATAACAGATCTCAGAGGCTACTGCAGTCTGTTAGCAGCAGTAAACCAAAATTGAGGTAATGAAAACAGCAAAGTGGAGCATCAGAGAACCACTGAGGAGCTAGAACTGTCCAGGAGTACTTTGATTTGAGAAGATGGATAAATAAGGTATTTTTTATAAGCTAGAGGTTCAACAGTTTAGGTTTAGAGATAGCGTGTGACTGGACTTGTGGAATCGGTGTGAGTATATCCAGAAGGCTATTGTACATATGATTAAGAAGAGAGAGTTGGGACCAGAGAAAATACAGCAGCCTTGTTTGCAGCCAACCTGGGTTCAATCCCCGGTACCCCATATGGTTCCCCAAGCACCACCAAGAGTGATACTTGAGTACAGAGCTAGATGGAAGCCCTGGGCACCACTAGGTGTGGCCCCCAACACCCCCCTCCCCTCAACAAAGAAGAGAGATTTGTTTGACTTATTAACGTGCAGGAGATTGGTACAGGGACAGAATCAGTAATATACGTAGAATGAGACTCTCCAGAGGTGGGTAGTGAAAGGGAAATCTACAAGGACTTACTGAGAAATGACAAACTACAAAGAAGCAAACCAAGTTTGTGTGGTTAATAAAGTAGCAAGAAGTACATTTTGGAAGAATTGCTTAGCCTGTGTAGAAAATTGCTGACACAACAGATTAAGAAATATTTTGAGAGATAACTCTTCTTTTTTGAACAAGCAACAAATAAGATTTCTTTTTTTCCAAGCAAGAAATAAAAATGTTTCTTTTTTCTCTCCCAAGTGAAGTATCTGCTACATGCTGTCTTAGAATACTGGGTGGCATTTAGAAGTCAATTATATGACTCGAATTAGAAATTGTACAATTCTAAAATTCTATAATAAACTGAGTAATATTTGGTAGGATTTAAGAAGCCACAGTTAATAACTGTTGAATACTTTGAATAGTATTCCACATGCAAAATTTTAATGGAGTCTCCATTAGCTGGCTATTTTAGGTAATACTATTCATGTTTTCAAGACACTCAGGTATCATTAACGTACTAGGTTTACTAAGTGAGAACACCATCTTTTCTGATGGACTTTGCAAGACAGCAAATGAAATCAGCCAATTACAGATCCATTTGCACTTCAAGGATTAAGCAATAAAAGCAAAGAGAAAACAAGCCACTCTTATGTTTTCTAAATCAAGTTGGCACACAGCTCTGTGAGAAAACCTGTCTAGCTCACCCTCTAGGGAATGCTGTATTGTGGAGAACAGTCTGGATTCTTTATTCCTAGGCTAAAACAAGCAACCTTTTTGGGTTATTTTAACTCAAAGTCAGTTCAGGACTTTTCCAGAAAACTAGCAGATCTGATATTTATTAACTTCAGTCCTGCTTGCTTCCTTCACACACAGGCCCTCTTATTTTCATGGAATAAGAAAGATCTGATCTTTCTCAAGACCAAAGCTCCTATGAACTAAATCTAACTCACATGAAAGTATGAGTGCCAGTAGGGGGTGAGGAGGGAGGCAGGGGAACAGCAGAGTGCTTAGAATTCCTACTTGCCATTTTAGCAGTTCTGTTTGCATCGCTAATCAGAACTAACAGTACATGTGTGATTACACTCCAGGGCTTACTTTCCTCCCTTTATCTGTCTCAATACTTAAAAGGTGGTCCTTGAACTTAGGGTCTCAGAATTACCTTTGGTGCGTGTTAAATGCAAATTGTGGGACCTTCCTGTAAAAAGTGTCTGGGGCAGGTTAGAATTTGGGACTGAGGAATTCTTGGTACTTATCATGTTCACAGAATTTGAGAACCCCTTCACTATGTACCTAAGTTTGTAAGTTTAAGGAGAAGCTTTCTAAACTCTTGGAGTTCAATGATAAAAGTAGGGTATAAGTTATTCTACAATAGTATTTCAGTATTTGTTAGTTTCTGAAGAGCAGAGACTTGATCTTAATCATTATCTTACTTTATGGTGTATATCACAGCATCCAAGGCTCATCAGTCATATGTAGAATTGAAGCAAAGATTGTAAAGGACACCTTTGAGGTTCCTCCTTTAGCTTCCACACTGCATCTTTAAATCTACTTGTGACAAAGTAGCTAGTGTGGGTCTGTAAGAATGGTAGTTAGATGATTCCACTCTCCAACCTAGTACCCCCTCAAGCAACCCTGTTCTAGGCAGAACTAAAACTAAACTGTTCCCTTTGGGTTTTGGTTACCCAAATGTTAATAACACCCCTATCTTTTGCCAACCATTCTCCAGTCAAATGAACTTCTTTTGGGCTTCTTGCACACAGTAAACTCATTTTCAATTTTGGGGTTTTGTAAAATTTGGGGGAAAACCCTTGTCCAGAAATGTGTTTCCTTCTGATGTCATATCCTTGGATATGTGTAACCCTGCATCACAGGGCTTGCAGAAAATGTAGGCTACCATCTAAAGTGGTCACCAGGTAATTCCCTACCAAAACTATCTTAATTTTCTGTCCAATAATAATCATGATCTAATCTTTTTCTTGCTATATTTTGTGTCAACTGTTATGTTCCACTCCACTTTTTCATTAATTCAGTCATTATGTAGTATCTAACTGGTGCCAAGTACTATTCCCTGCATGGAGGTTACTGCAGTAAAGGAAGTACCATCATGCACAGGCAGTCAACAAATAAGTATGTCACATGTCTGATGATGATTAATTCTGTAACTTAACTAGTAGACTTGAAGAGATAGAGACTGAAGAGGAATGATATTTTAGACAGAATGGCCAGGGAAGATATTTCAAATACATGTCATTGAAGCATAAGTTGAAATCCAAGAAAAATAAGGTAAAGGTAAAGGTAAAGGTAAAGGCCCTCCCATTGATCGTGGATTTGCTCGAGCAGGCCCAGTAACGTCTCCATTGGAGACTTTGTTGTTACTGTGTTTGGCATATCGAATACCTCACGGGTAGCTTGCCAGGCTCTGCAGTGCGGGCGAGATACTCTCGGTAGCTTGCCGGGCTCTCCGAGAGGGGTGGAGGAATCGAACTCGGGTCGGCCATGTTAGCCGCATGTAAGGCGAACGCCCTACCGCTGTGCTGAACCATCCTCTGCTACCAAGAAAAATACATGTGAGAAAACAGATTTGCCATTTGAAACTGATTCACTTGAAAATAAATGAGTGTTTCTGAACCATTACTGAGCCCAATAATGATGACAAGCAATAAAAACCAACACGAAATAGGTCACCAGAAACCCATAGTGAATCAGTTTCAAATGCGGGTTGAAACTGATTCATTTGAAACTGATTCATTTCCCACTATAGCCAATAAGGAGGTGTTGTATCTGGCAAATAATGGGCAGATTAATAGAAAGTAATAGAGAATGAATAAATACACATAACCATCTCTTATCACTTAAAGAATATGTTTACTTCCAAACAAAGATTTGAGCTTCATCAATAGAAATGAATCTTTCTCCACATTAGTAGTTAACAGAGCATCTGGCTTGGAGTAAGTCTGAGGGAGTTTGTGAAATGAAGAAGGAAGTAGGGATTGTGATGAACTTGTCTGTGAAATACACACAGGCACATGCTGGAAACTATTTCTTGAGAAGCTGATATGTGCTTCTAAGAATCAGGTGAATTCATTTCAACTATATATAATTTACTTCATTTATAGATATGACACAGTCTGATCTGAATTGTTAATAATTCTTTCATGAAACTAATTTGAAATCTAACTTTGGCATATTTAAAAGCCAAAAGAGCAACAGACTTCTCTTGGTCACATTCTTCTTAGTTTGACCTATCTGCTGATACGGGCTATTTAGAGTATACTCTTATACGTTGCAAATTCCTATGAACCAACAGACAGCTGCATTTTGCAGACTTTCAGAAAGATGAATTTAGGTACTAAGTAAAAACAGACTAACTGAACTATAACACTGGACACTTCAGCACTTCTCTGTTTGAAAATAAATGAGTGTTTCTGAACCATTACTGAGCCCAATAATGATGACAAGCAATAAAAACCGACACAAAATAGGTCACCAGAAACCCATAGTGAATCAGTTTCAAATGTGGGTCCATGTAGCCAGTGCAGAGTGCAGAGATATTCACTTTCTTTTCTCATATGGTACATGAAAAACTGCATAGAAAACTAAGCCCCAGTCATATTTCTTACTGGTCAACTAAGTAAGATGGAAGCAGTATGATGTAAAAGAATAGACATGGCAATTTCTAATTTTTCCTACTATATTCTGCTAGCTAGCATTAAAAAAATCTGTCAAAGCTAGAGTTAGAAAAAAAAGTTTTTTCCTTGATAGTGGAAAAAACTGTAAAACTATTTTTTTTCTCACTTGTTGTGCACTTTATTTCTCCTCCCCCCATTTCTTCTTGTATTTAGGGCACTTCTGAGCATACCCAGTGATGATGAGAAGTTATTCCTGGCTCTGCACTCAGGACTTACTCCTGAGATGGTGCTCAGGGGAACTTATGGGATGCCAAGAATCGAACCTAGGTCACCTGAATAAAAGACAAACTCCCTATCTGTGTCCTGTTATGTGATTTCTTATTGCTACATTCCACTCCCCCCACCACCACTAGTGTTCTAGATATTGATGATCTGGGATTTGGTCTTTGCCTAGTGAGCCTAAATATCTTTAGTATCTTCAGCACCAGGCTGTCATGTTTATTTTTGTAGAAAGAGTCTGCTGAAACCTACTCATCTTAAAGCTGTCTATAATTACCAATGCCCAATAATAATAAAAAGGAAAAATTCATATTTAAAAATTATTAAGATTATGTCTTTCATGAAATTAGTTTCATGAAAGAATTACTAACAATTCAGATGACTGTGTGACATCTATATATGATTTACTAGTTGAAATGAATTCACCTGATTCTTATAAGCATATGTCAGCTTTTCAAGCAATAGTTTCCAGCATGTGCCTCAGTATATTTAGTACATTAGTTCATTACAATCCCTACTTCCTTCTTTATTTCAAAAACTCCCTCAGAATTAACTAAATGTTCAAAGAGTTACTTGTAAAACATTGTATACTATACAATCGTAGCTTGGAGCAATAGCACAGCAAGTAGGGCACTTGCCTTACACTGGGCCAACCCAGGTTCGATTCCTCTGTCCCTCTCCAAGAGCCCAACAAGCTACTGAGAGTATCCCACCTGCATTGCAGAGCCTGGCAAGCTCCCCGTGGAGTATTCCATATGCCAAAAAAAAAAGTAACAACAAGTCTCACAATGGAGACAGTTACTGGTGTCCGCTCAAGCAAACCGATGAACAATGGGAGGACAGTGCTACAGTGCAGTGCTATAATGCTTAAAAAAAAAATCACAAAATGTTAAAATGTTTAAAGGAGTTAGAAAACAATGTAACAATGTAAAAATCAATGATAATGTTTGATTGGGTTAAAGTATATTCTATACTTGTATAGATGTTGTCTATATAAAAATTCTAACAAGATGTATAATATATTATTGAAAGTGACAGCCTTAGGGGAATAGGATTGAAGAGCTGAGTGAGACTTGCAATTCTATCCCATAGATCGAGATATCATTTAAGTGTTTTAGTGTATATCACAGTCCTCCCGTTGTTCATCGATTTGCTCGAGCGGACTCAGTAACGTCTCCATCGTAAGATTTGGTTGTTACTGTGTTTGGCATATCGAATATGTCACGGGGAGCTTGCCAGGCTTTGCTGTGCGGGCGAGATACTCTCGGTAGCTTGCCGGGCTCTCTGAGAGGAGCGGAGGAATCGAACTCGGGTCGACCATGTTGGCTGCGTGCAAGGCAAATGTCCTACCTGCTGTGCTATCGCTCCAGACCTTTAGTGTATATAATTTCTAAAAATTAAAAATAATTATATTAGAAAAATAGAACTAGCTGGTAAAGGAAACTACTAATTAAGGAGAACCAAGGAGCAAACAAGAGGATTGGTTATTAACCCAGTTTCTCAGGGCACACTGCCTACATTTAACCTGTTTCCAATTCCTCTGTGAGAGTTCAACATTAGCTTTCTTATCTATTACCAGGAAACAACCACTATTATTATTCCCATTGGATTTTGTGGAAGATGAAAGCACTGAAAACACTGTCACACAGTAAAGACACACTGAAAAAAATTTTTAATTAAAAAAAATGTGCAGGTTTCCCAAGCAATCCTTAGGGGGTCAAGGGGCCACCCCTGGAGATTCTCAGCAATTGGGCAAGTGATTCAAATGTGGGATCTCAGGATGTGGTGATGCTTGGGTCCTGCAATGCAGAGGACTATTTGCGCCACCCCAGAGGTGCTCCAAAGCACTTGGGCCTCAGAGTGCTCCACTGTTTCCAGTGATGCTTATGGAACCATGTGGCTCAGGGAGCTGAATCTAGGTCAGCTTCATACAGGTCAGCTTCATACCTTAACTCCTGTGCTGCGTCTCTACACTTACTATTTCTAGGAAATCTATTGAGTCAGTAAGTGTTTGGTCTTCAAGATCAAGAGGCAATATTGGCATTTTAAAGGCACAAAAGTTTTGGAAAGGATGGACATAGTGATTTGCACCAAGTCTCAGAAGACTTGTATCACCAAACTTTGGGGTCATATAAAATTGATATTGAATCTTGGGTTTGGCCAATGTGTGATATTTGCTGAGCAACTGCACCTCAATTTTCTATGTAATACTGGAGGATAACATTAATCTCGTTGAGTGAAGCTTAGAAAAACAAATGCAGTTACATATAAATAAATGTGACATACACCTTAAGACAATGTATCTTTGTTTCATTACCCAAAGCTAGCAAACTAGAGACAATAAGCTGAATGATAGTATTTAGAAGTATATCTAATGAAAGGATAGAGCTAATGAATACATGGATTTAAAGAAGATTAAAAAGATGAAGAATCTGGACTGGTGGGCCTCAAAATGTTCCTCTCCAGTTTAAGCTTCATCTTTTCCTAGCTGACTTTTTTTACATAGCATGGTTGTGCCATGTAGCACTGTAGCACTGTCCTCCCGTTGTTCATCAATTTGCTCGAGCGGACACCAGTAACATGTCCACTGTGAGACTTGTTGTTACTGTTTTTGGCCTATCGAATATGCCACGGGGACCTTGCCAGGCTCTGTGATGCAGGCGGGATACTCTTGGTAGCTTGCCGGGCTCTTTGAGAGGGACAGAGGAATCGAACCCCAGTCAGCTGCATGCAAGGCAAACGCCCTACCCACTGAGTTAAGGATATAATATTTAGCAGGTCACTAGACTTGTTTCTTTCTTCTATAAAGTTTAGGGGATATAGGTACTCAGTTAGGGATACTTTTAGAACACAGGGGCACAAAGCACAGACTTCACTTTCATTAACCTGGCAGAGAGCATGAACTGATGCCAGCTCTCAAGGCTGTTTTCAGGTCAGGGCCAATTTAAAGATTAAAAGAGAATGCACATAAAAAGCATGACACATGTATACAATGGGTCCCCAAGAGCCAACACCATTGTAAAAACATGACCTTCCCTATGATAAATTAAAAAGAAAAAGCTGGGCACAGAGCTTGGCATCTAGAGAGCTTCCAAAAAATATTATGATTATTACTCTTCTGCCACTTCTTACATTATGAATGGCTATGGTCCAAAGAAACCAGGCATACATGCTTTCATCCTGGTAATGACACATCAAAACGAAGACACCAAGAGATACTGGGGTCATTAATCACAGGTCCAGCTGGGAAGAAAAGCTTTCTGGAACAAACCGTCCTGTCCAGAAGCGATGGAGGACAGCCTCACCCCCAGGGAGTGGCAGGTGCTGGCTCCCCTCACACAGTCCAGTCAGGGGGACCACACACATGGAGACAGCAGCCCTGAGTTGAATCTATCAGTGGTTCATCGCACAACGTAGTACTGCAATTAATAATGCCCTGGCCTGGAATGCCATCTTTTTTTGTCAAGCGTTCAAAGCTATCTGGAAAGTCCAAACTCATTCGCGTTTGGACTTCCAAAAGGGATTGAGCTGGTCAGACATTACCTTAAAGAGACAAGGACATTCAATTGAGAAAAAAAGAGTTATGGCATCTTTGCTACACCCCTTGTCAAGGGGGAGAAAGGGTTGTAAGGCACGAGAGATCGCTGAGGCCGAGCGCCCTAGCCTTGGAAACATCTGGAAAGAAGAAAGTGCCTCAGACAGGAAGTGGCTCCTTGCATCCCCACCTGCCTCCTGGACTTGGGGGTTAGCTGCCAGGCTCACCTGTCGCTGAACTGAACCGCTTCTCCGTTCCTCGTCCAGCTAATCGTGGGCCTCGGGTTGCCGATGGCCTCGCAGTGCAGAAGCACACTCAGGGTGCCGCTGGCCAGAGCCACCGTCTGCCCGAGGTGGGTGACCACCTCCGAGGCCGAGAGCTGCTGGGCCGCGGAGATCTTGCGCAGGATGGTGGGTTTGCGCTGGGGCCGCCGCCCGCTGCCTGCCCCCTCCCCAGAGGCCAACGTGCGCAAGGCGCTGCTGAAGCTGGACACCAGCTTATGAGGGGAGACGGGCACGGGCGGCCCGCGCCGCTCCGACGGCTTGAGGAGCACGTCTGGTTGCTCCAGGTGGCTGCGGAAGATGTCCTGGGCCAGCTGGGCGACCAGGTGCTTGCTGTAGACGTCGCGCAACTCCTCGGGCTGCTGCGACAGATTGCGCAGGATGTCATCCAGGCGCTTCTGCTCGGTCACCAGGGTGAAGGGCAGGTGCAGCAAGGCCTGCTCGGTGTTCTGGTCTTCCTCGGAGGATACGTTCCTCTCTGTGGAGTCCTGCACCTCCCAGGAGGCCAGGAGCTCCCCGGGCCAGCCGCCCTGCTCCAGCAGCCGGGACACCAGGTCGTCGTAGCGGTTCCCAGCGTCGGCGGCGAGGCCGCGCTTCTCGGGCTTGCTGCCGTTGGAGAAGATTGCATTCTGGTGCTTGTGCGGCTGCAGGGCCTCCTCCTTCGGGTGCCCCTTGCGCCCCACCGGGGCCTCATCTTCACCCCGCGGGCTCACAGGCCGGGACACGAGCTTGCGGTTGCCGCCAATGAGCTTGATGACGAACTGCTCCCGGGCCGGCCCCGCAGAGCAGGTGTAGATGCCCGCGTCCGAGGGCTTGAGGCGGTGGATCTTCAGGTAGCCAAACGGGGCCACGGTGACGTGAGCCGAGCTGATGAGGTGCTGGCCGTCTTTCTCCCAGGTGATGAGCGGCTTGCGGAAGCGCCGCGTGGGACAGCGCAGCACCACCGAGGTCTTGGGGAGCAGGTAGGCGAAGCCTCCCACGACGAAGTGCAGCTTCCTCTGTCTGCGCGTCTGGATGTAGACCCTCCTCACGGCCGCGATGTGGGGGCTGTGCTTTGTGGATGGGCGACCGGGCCCTGGAGAGAAAGGAGAGGCCATTGGGAGCGGTGAGATGCAGCCTTAAGCAGGAGGGAGAAGAAGAGCGTGGAGAGGAAGAGGGAAGAGGAGAAGCGGGGGGGGGGGGGAGGGGAAGAGGAGAGAGAGTGGGTGGGGGGGGGGCGGGAGGGAAGAGAGGGAGAGGAAAGAACCATGCAATAGTGATGGAGGAACTGGTATAGTAGCTCTGCAACTGTAGAATGATGACTTAATAATATTATACACTATGATATTTCAATAAAACATTTTAAATAATAAAATAAATCAGGACCACAGGAAAGAAGAGAAAGGAAGCACCACAGAGTTGGTTCTGGTCAGGACGTTCTCATTTTACCAGAAGGAGCTGGCTACCAGCTGAGGCCCATCAAGATACTGCCACCGCTAAAATCTCAGCTAATGAGGTGCAGCAGGTCAGCCTGCTCTCACCCTGCTGGAGCTTTCTGCCTCTGGAAGCTAAGATCCAGGATTCTGGGTGGAGGGGCATGCCCAGGGAAAGGCGGTGCTACTCATTACAAGGATTAAAATAGAAAGAAGGAAAGAAAGGGGCATTATAAAGAGACGGAGGACAAAGGGAAGACGAATGTCTGTCTCCATTTCAATACTTACACTCTGGGTCCAGCAGAGCACCAGGGCCAGAGCTTAGGTAGGCAGTAGAGCCCAGAAGTGTTACAACCCCGGGGATTAATATTAAACAGAACAAATCTGTTTAGAGTAGTTTAAAACCCCAAAGTGAATAGCATGAGACTTCATTAGTAATAGGCCGCCTCTAGCTTCCAGATCTCTGATTGCCAGCAAGTGGACTTTGCTCTACCCCCCGCAAACTCCTTTTCCACTGGAGAAGAGAATTCTGCTTGGACCACATGTAATTAAGATTCCTTTTCCATCTCCAGCTGAGTTCTCCAGCCTGCTGCCTCCCATGCTCTTTATTGCCCAACAATCTCCCACTGGTCTTGGGTTTAGGGACGGCTACTGCTAGGACTGTTTCTGTGCGAGTTCATCTCCCCATTCCCTTGATGCTTTACTACTCACTTGCGCAGGTTGCCAGCATACAGGGCCTGATGGATGAGGAGAAAGGCAGTGGAGGGCACAAGGAGGAATTGACAATAGCAGAGACTCCGGTTTTCAGCACCTTTTGACAAACAGCACTTCGAGTCTGGGTGCCCTCTCCACAGCTTGTGGAACACTGATGAAAGAAAGACCAAACTTAGGTAAATATGAAGAAATAGAGGACAAAGGGCCTTCTACTTAAGTAGCAAGTTAAACTCTGAGTTTGTTTTTATTTCTTATGCTTATTTTAAAAGAGATGGGAATTAAATGTGACAATACATTTTAGGAGCCACAGAAATAATGTCAATTTCTTTCTTCTACCACAAAAAATTGATATTTTAAAGTCAAGTAAACTATAATTGTTATGCATCTATTTTGAGATGGGGTGCTATGAGCTATGAAAAAAAAGAGGCATGCAAGATGTTCCTCATTTCAATGAACTGCCGTCAAATGTGGACAAAAATGACAAAAATACAGTTAACATGAACAGTATATTAGAAACATAAAAAACAAAGTGAGATAGCATTTCATAAACACATTATGGTCATAATAAAGAAGGTGATAATAAGTGTTATTGTAAATGAGAACGTTGGTGAAACACTGTAAAATGGTACAGTTTAAGACAGTTTCTTAACAAGTTAAAAATATATTTACCATGTGACCCAATCTCACCCTACCAATCTGAATCCTTCAAGGAGCCACTAAAATATATATACATATAAAGACTTGTGTAAGAATATTTATGATCAACATTATTCATAGTAGACAAAAAAATTGAAACAAGCCAAATGTTCACCAGTGGGTGAATGGATCAGCAAAATGTGGCATCACTATATAATGGAAAATTATTCTGACATAAGCAAAGAAGTGCAATTCTGATATATTGTATAACATGGATAAACCTTGATATTATTCTCAGTTCAGCTTATCGATACACATCTCAATAAAGCTGCAAGAGAACTAGTAGTATAAGAATTTAGTGAAAAATAACTGAAAGACAAATGAACTCTTTAAAAATAAATGCTAATATAAAACACACCCTGAAACATGATCAATAGAACTGGAAACTGTGGAAACTGCAGGAGAGAGAAAGAACCATGGGATGGTGGTGGAGGGACTGGTATGATAGCTCTGCAACTGTGGAATGATGACTTCAATCGTGTTATTAACTGTAATAGCACTGTAGCACTGTCCTCCCATTGTTCATCAATTTGCTCGAGCGGGCACCAGTAACATCGCCATTGTGAGATTTGTTACTATTTTTGGCATATCAAATACGCCATGAGGAGCTTGCCAGGCTCTGCCATATGGGCGGGATACTCTTGGTAGCTTGCTGGGCTCTCTGAGAGAGACAGAGGCATCGAACCAGGGTCGGCTGTGTGCAAGGCAAACCCCCTACCCACTGTACCTGCTGTCCTATTGCTCCAGCCCATAAACTATAATACTTCAATAAAATATTTTAAATAATAAAATAAAACCAATGTTAATAATGGTTGAGTACTGATGGTACACTATTGATCCACCTGACTTAGTTCTTCAAGATGGGTAGAGTCCGAATGTATAGACAAGGGACAAGCATGGGAGACAGAGAAACATGCAGATCAAGACAGAAAAGTAGACACAGAAGCCCAAGGTTGTGGGGGTTGGGGGAGGGATGGTAGACTAAAGCAATTTAAACCAAGGACTAAGTTTAGAGTGGCAGGAGCTTAAAAGGTAGTGAGGGGCCAGACATTGGAGACTTAATTTTCAGACAGGAGTTTTGGAGTTGGGCCATAAGGCAATGAGGAACTATTGGAGGGAGGAGTAAAATGATGAAAGAGGTGTTTTGAGAAGGTTAATCTGGCAACAGTGTCGGAGAGAGATGGGAGGAGAAGATGGATGAGAGGCAGGTATGTCAGTTAAGGAGGCTGCCACGGTAGTCTAGGCTTCAGATGATAACGGCCTGAACTACGGTCATGGCAGTTTGCCACGTTAACTTGAAAAATGACAGTAAAACTGAAAAAATATTATCTTATATTTTTAAGTTTTATAAGCTAGCCCACTGAAACAAATGATCCCATGCAAAGTGCTGTGATATATGCCACACGGAAAGAAAGTGAAGCTATTTAAAAAATAGGGATATGACTTAAATTCATTGCTTTTATGCCTTGATGATGGTGGATGCAGATTCTACCCATTGCTTATTTTATTATAAATAACAGCACCAAATCCAGGGATCAGGTAAAATGGAGGTAAAGAGCCAGGAAACTTTAAAAGACTGGCTATTTTAGTGCTGCTAATACAAAAATAGAAAAATAGACTGTGCCAGAGATTGGTCTATGATTTTCTCAAGTCTAGTTCTTTTTTCAAGACTCAGTTTTAATTTTTCTAAAATATGGAAACTAGAGTTTAGCCTCAGGCTAGGATTAGGGTTAGGTTTGTGGGGGTTTCAAGTGTTCTTTCTCAAATATGGAAGCAAAGTGTAGAAATATTAAAATTTGAAAATTGATCATTTTGGGCATCAGTAAAGGCCAGATTTACTATGGGTTAGAATTAGGGTTTGGGTGAAATTCAGGGATTTTGAAGGGTTTGGGTGTTAAGATTTGCTGTGTTCAGAGATGAAAAGGGAAGTGAAGTATTGGGAGATGGTTCTTTTGGGTTTATTGGTAGGTTTATATTTCTGCTTGGTTCAGACTTCATATTTTGATAAGATTAGCCTCAGGCTAGGGTTAAGGTTAAGTTTGTAGAGATTTCAGATGTTAGAATTTCTGAGAAAAATGAAAGTAAGGTGAAATATTATTAAATTTTACAAGCATGGTCATTTTGGACTTCAGTAAGGGTCAGGTTTACTATGGGTTAGGGTTGGGATTAAGGCTAGGGTTAGGATTAGGGATGATGTACGGGTTAGTTGAAAAGTATTGCTATGTTCCAATTAAAAAACAACCTAGTAAAATTAGATAATTGCTAAAATTGTGCTAATTACAAGGTTTATGCCTCTGCTTTAATCAGCTTTTTATTATAATTGGATTGTCCTGGGGCTAGGGTAAAGGTTAGGTTTACAGAGGTTTCAGGTATTAGTTCTTTCGGTGTTCGGTGTTCATATCAAAAGTAAAAAGTATAAAAACTTCATTAAATTGTGGAAATTGGTAGCTCTGGGAATCAGGAAGGGTCATGTTTATTATAGGTTAGGGTTAGAATTAGGAGTAGAGCTAGCATTTGGGTTAGGGTTTGTGTAGGATTTAGATATGAAGTATTTCTGTGATCTAAGATCGAAAGGAAAATGAAGTATTGGGCAATTGTTGAATTTGGGTTAATTGGTAGGTTTATTCATCCTCAGGTCAGGCTGAGTATGATAGGATTAGCCTCAGACTAGGGTTAGGGTTGGGTTTGTGGGGGTTTCTGGTGTTAGCTTTTACTGTGAACATTCTAGACTATGGAAGTTAAGAATAAAAATAGGGAGTTTTGGGCACCATTCAAGATGGGACTTCTGATAAATTAGAGTTAGGATTAGGTCTACAGTTAGGGTTAGGGATTGTGTAGGGTTTAGGTGTTAGGTGTTATGTTCCAAGATAAAAAGGGAAGTGAAGTATTGTGCAATTGCTAAATTGAGATAATTGGTAGTTTTATGTCTCTGCTTGGGTCATGATGAATAAAATGATAGAATTAGCCTTAGGCTAGTATTAGGATCAGGTCTGGTGTTAGTTTTTTCTGTGTTCATTCTAAAATAAGAATGTTAAAGATAGAGCATTAAGTTTATCAAAATTGGTAGTTTTTGGCATCAGTTAATTTCAGGTTTATTTTAAGGTAGAGTTAATATTAGAAATAGTGCTAGGGTTTAGGGTTGTGGATTGTGTAGGGTATTTTTGTGATCAAAGATAAAAATGGGAGTGAAATATTGGGTAATTGTTAAATTTGGGTGAATTGCTAAATTTATATATCTTCTTGGGTCAGGCTTCTTATTTTGATAAAATTAGCTTCAGTCTAGAGTTATGGTTATGTTTGTGGAGGTTTCAAGCGTTACCTTTTTCTGTGTTCATTCTCCAAAATGAAACTATGGAAAATTCATTAAATTGTGGAAAACTCAGGTTTTGGCATCAGTACGGTTTAGGCTTACTATGAGTTAGGGTTAGAATTAGGATTAAGGCTGGAGTTATGGTTAGGGATTTTATAGTGTTCAGGTGTTAAGTATTCTTGTGTTCCAAGATAAAAAGGAAAATGAAATATCGGGAGTTGATTAAATTTGAGATAATTGATAGGTTTATATTTCTGCTTTGGTTGAGGCTTAACATTATAATATAATTAGACTAGAGTTAGGGTTAGAATTGTGGAATTTTCAAGTGTTTGGTTTTTCTGGTTTTTTTTTTCTAAAAAATAATATAGATATATTGTTAAATTTTGGAAAATGGTAGTTTTAGTCAGTAAATACCAGGTTTACTCTGGGTTAGGGTTAGTGTTAGGATTAAGATTTAGGGTTAGAAATTGTATAGTATTCAGGTGTTCAGTAGTGTTGTACCCCAAAATAAAAAGGGAGCCGAATTATTGAATTTGTGCTAATTGGTAGGTTTATGCCTCTGCTTGGATCATTCTGAGTAAAATGATAGGACTAGCCTCAGGCTAAGGTTAGGGTTAGGTTTCTGGAGATTTCAGGTTTTAGCTTTTTATGTGTTTATTCTAAAATATGAAGGTAAAGTACAGAAAGATCTTTAAATTTATGAATATTGGTAGTATTTGGGATCAATAAAGGTCAGGCTTACTATCTGTTAGGGTTAGCATTAGAAATAGGGCTAGGTTTATAGGAATTCTTGACAGGTTAGATGTTAAGTAGATAGCACAGCAGTAGGGTGTTTGCCTTGCGTGCAGCCAGCCTGGCCCAGCCGGGTTTGATTCCTCCACCCACCTCGGAGCGCCTGGGATTAAGCCTAGGGTTAGGGATAGGGATTTCGTGGATTTTAGGTGCTAACAATTTCTGTTTTATATGATAAAAAGCGAAGTAAAGTATTGAATAATCGTTTAATTTTCATCAATTGGTAAATTTATGCCTCTGCTTGGATTAGGCTGAGTAAAATAACATTGAACTCTGTAAAATTAGTATTTTTGGCATCAGTAAAGGTTAGTCTTGCTATAGATTTAGGGTTAAGATTAGGATTGGGGCTAGGCTTAGGTTTAGGGATTATGTTAGGTTTAGGTATTGGATTTTGCTGTATTCTAGGATAAAAAGGAGTGTGGGTTATTGTTAAATTTAGACTAAGTGGTAGGTTTGTGCCTCTGCTTGGTTCAGACTGAGTTTAATGATAGGATTAGCCCAAGGTTAGCATTAAGGTTAGGTTTGTGGAGGACCAAGGTATTAGTTGTTTACTTCCTCAGTATAGAAACACTGTAAAATTTAGGGAAATTGGCATTTTCTGACATGAGTAAGGGTGAAGTTTACTATGGATTAGAGTTATGATAAAGATAAGGGATAGAATTGAATTAGGGAATTGTGTAAGGCTTGGTATTACTGTGTACCAATATTAAAAGTAAAGAGAAAGATTGGGCAATTGTTAAATTTGGGCTAGTTGGTAGGTTTATTCTGCTACTTGGGTCAGGCTGAGTATAACCATAGGATTATCTTCAGAATTAGTGTTAGGATTAGGTATGTGAAGGTTTCGGGTGTTTACTTCTTTCTTTCAGGTGTTTCAAATATGAAATTACCTGTAGAAAGTTCATTGAATTGTAGGGATTACCTATCATTTCTCTAACCATGTTGGAGAACTGATCAATGTATTTCTTAAGTGATTTGGAGATGGAAGCATTGGCAATCTGGACCTTCACCACACTTAACCAAAGCAATGCTTATCTGATCTATTTCAGATTTGTATTTCATTGTAACATTTTAGTTCAAAATAAAAGGGATCGTGTGGATTTAATATTTTAAATTTTATTTTATAAAGTAGTTCACAATATTTGATTACATTTAATATTCAAACACCAATCTCACCACCATTACATTTTCCCACCACCATATTTCAGATGTTTCTATCCTGAACCTGTGGATTTAATTTTTTAAAGAAATCCAACTAGGTTATTGAATCTTCTGAATTCCTTTGAGCTCTGAAATTAACTACTTTGACTTTAATTTTGTTTATATATTTTAAAGGTGGTGACAATATCCATAAACATAGACCCTAAAATGCTTATTATTACCTTATTCAGGCGATAGAAGGGTTTCTTTTAGAGAAAAGGGCTAAGGCCCTTTTGAGAGGTTTTACTCTCAGAACAGAATCTGAAAGTAATTTTATTTGAAGTATCTAAAACTTTGGCTTAATTCTCTCCCTGAGGGATTCTGTGCAGTAACCAAGAGATTGAGCCCAGAAAGTTAAGGATTAAAAAACACCCATAGATCATTGATGTCTTCCTTTCTCCAGGGGAGTCTTGTGGGGGGTGTGGAATGCATGTCTCATCTTAGCCAGAGAGCAAAGAGACGCTGCTGAAATGACAGAGCCAATGTGGGGCCTTGGAGAACATTCCCAGGAGTGCTTTTGCATAGCTTCAGCTTGAGTTTAATCCCAACAAATCACTGATTACTTTCCACCTTTCCCAGACCCTGCCCATGTTTGTGATTTCCATTCATCAATTCTGGTAACTCAGAACATTCTGGCAGAATGGCTAACTCCTCCATTTTATCCAAATGTAATTGCTTCTTCACAGGAAAACCAAAAAGCCTATGGCTGGCCTGGGCCATGACCCTGGATGCAACCAGTTAAGGTAAGTGCTCTTTATTCCCACTCTTCCCAACAATGGGCAGGGGTAAAAGAGAATCATAGCAATAATAAGGATTAACTTTTATTAGTAACCAATGATTCTCTCTACATCCTTTAGTACAAGTCACCAAATAACCTTATAAAGTGAACACTTTCCACTGCAGCGTATAGGGACTGATAAGTAGCTATCACAAGGATATTGTGGTAGAAAGTCAACAGTCAGGATTAGAACCTAAGATTTTCTGTTCTAGAGCCTGAATTGATACATAAGACTGCTCTAAAGTATGTTTTACTTAATGGGATTTCAGCACTTCAGTCTCCTTTGCATCATTCTAATTTCAGAGTCCCTCCTTCCAATAAATAAACTAAAAAAGGCACTTTTTTTTTTCTTTTTGGGTCACACCTAGCAATACACAGGGGTTCCTCCTGGCTCTGGACTCAGAAATTACTCCTGCAGTGCTCAGGGGATCATATGGGATGCTGGAAATTGAACCTGGGTCAGCCACGTGCAAGGCAAACACCCTACCTGTTGTGTTATCACTCCAGCCCCTAAAAAAGGCACTTTCAAAAATAAATTCTTTGTATTTTACATATGCTCAGAGATAAACTTTAGGATGAGCACATGGAAAAAAAATTATAGTGCACACAAGTCCTCTCCTTAGCACCTCACTCATGAAAGACAGTAACTGAGAAACTAGAGGGTGATACCCTTTCTAACACTCCCTTGGGAGAAGATCTTCAATAGTTTACTTGGTAAATATATCTGGGCCCCTTACTACACCATTATTTTGTGATTTTTTTTTCATGTCTACCACTATATCCCAAATCATTATTCCTTGGAATTTTCCACATTTCATGGAAACATTATATAGTCATACATGCACACAAACTAATGTGTTCATACACGTACACAAACACACATGGACATGTACTAATTCCACATACTTAATCCTGATGAAATAAACATTGGTTTTAAAATGTAAAAAAGAGAATCATTCCCTATCTTTTATGAAACATTTGAGGAGGAGTGCCACAAGAAGGCAATTACACTCCCAAATGACAAAACATTTACTAATGAAGGTAACTCTCAATTGCAATGCCCTGGGCAAGGTCATCAGAAGGTACTTCATATGAACTGATAAAATATGGAGCAAGAATTAAGGGGCCAGAGAAATGACAATACAGGGAGTTAAGTAATTCTTGGCATGCATTCAACACAGGTTCTATACTGGACAGCACCTATGGTCCCCCCTGAGTCTCACCAGAAGTGATCCCTGAGCATAAAACTATTCTGAGCACCACTGGGTGTTGGCTCTAAAAACAAAAAACAAAACAAATTTATATTAAAAAAAAAACTTATGATACTGAAAGAGGTCATGTCTTCATTTTCAGAGGCCACTTTCCTCATAGTGGAGGCAAGTCTAATTTATATGTTCTCAAGCAGCTAGAAGTTTTGCTGTATGAGCTGAATATTACTATACAAAGAAGGAAGCAGGACAGTGAGTCCAATTAATACACTTATGTGAAGAGGTGCCTTGGGACTCATTTTGACACTTCAGATTTTGACTAAATCTGGATATGAAGCAATAATGGGGGTGGGGGGCTTCTGGATGAACTACATGAGTCTGTGCAGGAAGACACATTGATGTATGGGAGAAATTTTAGGCATAGCAAAGTAGTGATAGTGACTGAAAACAAGTAAATGGATGCTGAGTACATGTGAATGAATTTGAGCTAATCTTAGAATTATCATAAAAAGCAGGTTAGTTGGGGTACAGTCCTTATTTATGAGGTAAAGTGAGGAATAGTGCACGCTGATACATCGTTTCCCCCAATGCGAGGCGGCAAGGGAAATCAAGTTCTCATGCTGGGAAGTTGCTGAAGTTTGGGAGCCAGGAAACTGACAGGAAAGAGGCAGGATTTCCTTGGCCTTCTTGTCCTAATAAATCATGTTGCTTATTGTCCAGTACTTGGAAGAGAAGACCTGCAGAGGCTTTGTCTTGCCTGAGTAGAGACCAGAAACATCTGGGAGTAGGAGGTGCAGGGAGGTCAGGAAGTGGGGGAGGGGGGTGTTGGAGAGAGGCAGGGAATCACCCAGTGCTCTGAGAAGAATCCAGGGCCCTAAGGGCATGAACAATGCCCGGTTTTGGTTCACAGGAACATTTCTAATTCCACACTTTGTACTGTAAGTAAAGTCTGGCTCCCAATTCATGTGTTTGCAGTCTTGTTGAAAGCTAGTGACACCTGTGGTATACATAGATAAGAAAAGCTCCATTCCATGAAGTTAGGCTTATTTCTGTTGTCTTGGGGGCATTCTTGGGTGCCCTTTTTTACTACTGTAGGCTCCTTTCTGAAGACGATGCCTACCTCTGACCAGTCGGAGAGAATCCACTCACTGGGACAGTCATCTTTTTTGCAGCCTTGCTGGGAGGTCAGTTTTGAGGATGAACAGAAGGTCTCAGGAAGTTCCAGAAAGCTGCCATCAGCCATGCGTTGTTTGCAAAGAACCTCACGCTTCTGAATGCCCCCACCACAGGTTCTGGAACACTGAAAAGGAAGAAAGAGAAAATCAACCCCAAAGAGGAAATTTGTTATGTTTTACTACCAATTCTAACCTCTGCCTTGACTGAATAAAAAGTGAAAAAAAAAGTTTGAAACAGAAAACCAGGAACCAGTCCAAAGGATTTTCCTTCCTTTTCTTGAAAAGAGTTTTGAAGCAAGATCTACAACCTGCACTCTTAAAAATTTAAGTAAAGTATTCAGGAATTTCAAGGTCCTTTAAATCTCAGAGTTGCTTCTAAACTATGATTTGTAGACACCCATGAGCAGTGGTTTAAAAGGTTAGTATAAAAAGTTAAAATAATAGAACGTCAAACATATTTATAATCTAGTGAAAATAATCTGTGCCTAATTGACTGAACAACTGTGAGACTGCTGCCATCCATGTCAATCTGAAGCAATTAATCTGCAGAGAAGGCAGCCCTTTCTTTCCAAATGTAAAAACCCATTTACTACATGAGAGGGGTATTTGATTTCTGAAGACCTCTCCTAGGACACTTTTGTTGTGATTCATGAATTGAGCAGTGGAAGCAAGAACCACTCAAATTTGTGATACAAGAAAACTAATCTCACCTTAGTGACTTTCAGTAGAACCCCAATCAAACACAATGTTTATACATAACTAACTAGCTACACTTCAGTTTCATGTGTGTATATGGGGGGATGGTGATGAGGTACTTGGGGTGGATGCGATAGCACAGATTGTTGATTTGTTCCAAGAATGTATCTATGTATCTACTCTCTTTCAATAGCAAGAGAACCCCTTATTTTTATCTGGACATATGATTTTTCAGCATACAGACTGTATCCATGAATGTCCCTGGAGGACAGGCATGGCCATGTGCTGAAGCACTGGTCAATGACATGTACATGAAAGGGTTGTGTACAATTTTAGGGAAACTGAAGACTGGGCAAGGAAGACAAAGTCAACCCAAAGTGCCACAACGTGTGGCACTTTCTCCTTCCTTTTTCTTGATGGCTGGAAAATAAAATTATATAATTTTATTTAAACTACAATTTAAACATTCATCTTCCATCTTGACCTGTGAGAGACAGCATGCTAGAAGCAACTCTACACTTTATTTTACCCATATTTTTCTATATCCAGCTGTGTTCAGACCTTACTCCTTGTTCTGCACTCAGGGATCACTTCTGGTGGGCTCACTTCAAGGACCATTTGAAGTGCCAGATTGGCTTCGTGCAAGACTACTGTTTCAGCCTTACATCAAAATGGCCCTTGAGGGCTTATATTTCCAACTGAAAGAGGAATACTGTTTTATCTCACTTAGCAATTGTGATGAATCTTTAAGCCATTTGGTTAGATCTGATATTAGCTAACCCATCAACCTATGACTGCCATGAAAATTCCTAGGAGCAGTGCTTTTGTCAAGAGTTTTCTCTTTCCAAAACAGACTGTCCTTGACCTAGAAGGAAATCAGGCCTGGGCATACAAAGCTGAGAGTCTGTGGTGCAGAAGCTGTTTCTACTACAGCAGTGACTTCTCTGCACTTCAATGTCTCAGTGGGTTGTACTGAGAATTAAAAGGGACATTTGTGCCTAATTAAGATTAAAATGAAGACAGAGTTCTTAATCGGGTCAAAATACAGAGTTGGCCCAGAGATCACTCTCCTACTCAATACAAACAGTATAATTTTGAGTGGACATACCAAAATATTCTGGGAGCTTGTATTTATTTTTTGGTACTTTTGGTTTTGTTTGAGGCCATACCCAGTGGTGCTCAGAGAATCACGTGGTGCCAGGAATTGAATCCAGACCTACTACACAGAAAGTACTAACTCAGTCTGTTGAGCTTCAAAAGCAGCAGTGAACTACTTTTGATTAGTGTTTTCAATTATTTCTGCAATGCATCCAGGTTTGTTAAAAATAGTTTTTTTGTTTTGGGGGATTTTTTGGTTTGTTTTAAGGCTATACCTGGTGATGTTCAGGGGTTACTTGTGGTTCTGCTCTCAAGAATTACTCCTGGCGGTGCACAAGGGACCATATGGAATGCCAGAATTGAATGTTAATTGATTGATCCTGTGAAAGGCAATCACTCTACCAACCATACTATCTCTCCAGCCCCTAAAATGTATTTTTCCATCATTGGAGTCAATTATGTACATTTATTGAATAAAAGAAGGCTAGTAGTAAAAGATGAAACACCACCCTATGAGGTGGGCCTTACTCCTTATTACAGAGAAAAAAGCTGAAACTACAGGGTGAAGTAAGTCAAATAAAATTGTAAAGAGTTGATTTCAGTTAAGTGCCAAATTCACCAAGAGCCCACCAAGCATATGCTGTGAGTTAGGGGCGCTAAGCACTGCTGCAGAATAAGTAGAAGCTCACTTCTTTCTCCTGTGCCTGTTGGAACACTCCTCTGCTTGCAGAATGAGTGGGGGATTCTTTCGCAGCTGTGACTTGCTGAATGTTCCAGGCCTTGCAAACTCCAAGCCAACTCTTCCCTTAAAGCCTGGGTTCATCCTTTTATCTCATGGGAGAACTATTACCTCATAATTCAATGCCTGTTTACTATGATCACCCTGACTAGCAGGAACTGGATCATACTTCATGTTAGGTACCAATATTCTAAAATAGGTCATCTATACTGTGGTGGCCTTGGAAATGTGTTTCTTCTCAGTCCCTGGACTCCTGAAGCAATGGCTTCAGAACTTCGGTCTGGGCCATGAAGCTCAGTACAGACTATCTGCAGTGAATGGTGTGACTCATCACTCTTCTCAGCAGTTTCTTTCAAGGGATCCTCTAGTATGCCGTTGAACCTTGACTATGGAAAAATTTGTGGCCCAGCACTAACAATTTAAGCTATGAGAGGTCCTGGTCTTGGAATCTCTGGTTTATTTCAGGAATTCCTTGACCTTTTCATTCACTGTAAAACTTTTTATTAAAGATTTTGTTTACTAGCAGTTAAATAAAACCATAATGCTTTTATTTCCCTCATGCATTTTGCACCCACAATATCTAGTTCAAGGTCTGTGTGAGACCACAGAGACTGGCACACATCAAAAAGAACAAGAACAACCACTGCTGGTGTGGATGTGGGGATAAACGGACTCTTCTTTCATTGTTGGTGGGAATGCTGACTGGTTCAACCTTTTTGGAAAACAATATGGGCATCCCTTCAAAAACTAGAAATTGAGCTTCCACATGAACCTGCAATACCACTTCTGAAAATATTTCCCAGGGATGCAAAAAAGCACAGTAAAAATGACATCTGTACCTATATGTTTATTGCAGTACTGTTCATAATAGCCCAAATCTAGAAACAACCCAAGTGCCCTAGAACAGATGACTGGTTAAAGAAACTTTGGTACATCTGCACAATGGAATACTATGCAGCTGTTAGGAGAGATGAAGTCATAAAATTTGCTTATAAGTAGATAGACATGGGGAGTATCATGCTAAGTGAAATCAGTCAGAAAGAGGGACAGACATAGAAGGTCTGCACTCATTTGTGGAGTATAGAATAATATAACATAAGGCTGATGCCCAAGGATAGTAGATACAAGGGCCAGGAGGATTGCCCCATAGCTGGAAGTCTGCCTCATGAGTGGAGGGGAGAAGGCAGATGGAATAGAGAAGGATCACTAAGAAAATGATGGCTGGAGGAATCAGTTGGGATGGAAGATGTGTGCCAAAAGTAGATAATGGACCAAACATGATGACCTCTCAGTGTCTATATTGCAAACCATAATGATCCAAAGTAAAGAGAGAATATGGAGAATATTGTTGGCCATGGAGGCGAGGGGGGGGAAGGGATATTGGGGAGATTGGTATACTGGGGAGATTGGTGGTAGGGAATGTGCACTGGTGGAGGGATGGGTATTTGATCATTGTGTGATTGTAACTCAAACATGAAAGCTTGTAACTTTCTCATGGTGATTCAATAAAATTAAAAGAAAAAAGAGAGGGACTGACACAGAATAACTGCACTCATTTGTGGAATATAAAATAAGATGATCCCCAAGGACAGTAGACACTAGGGTCAGGGATATTGCTCCATATTGGAAGCCTGCCTCATGAGCTGGGGGAGAAGGCAGCTGGAGTAGAGAAAGGATCACTAAGTCAATGACGGGTGGAGGGATCGTTCAGGATGGGAGAAGTGTGCTGAAAGTAGATAAAACAGCAAATGTGATAGCCTCTCAGTATCAATAATGCCCAAAAGTAGAGAGAGAATATGGGGGAAATTATCTTCCATAGAGGCAGGGGGAGGGTTAGAATGGGGGTGGATACTGGGGACACTGGTGGTGGAAAATGTGCACTGGTGGAGAGATGGGTATTTAATCATTGTATGACTGAATTCAAACATGAAAGCTTTGTAACTGTATCTCATGGTGATTCAATTAAAAATAATAAAACAAACAAATAGGTCTGTGTGAGTATGAATCCTCAGTAAATATTTGTGGACTGGAACTGAAGTTGGTGTTTGGGGGAAATTGGAATAAATGGTAAGAATTCTTTTAACTTTGAATATTTCTCTTTTTTATATGGATAATTAAGTGGTTTTTAAAATTAATTATTTTTAAAATCTTGGACCACACTAGTAGTGCTCTGCATTTAGGAATCACTCCTGGGGGAAGTCGGGGGACCATATGGGGTTTTGAGGATTTAACCCAAGTTGGCCACATGGAAAACAAGCCCCTTATTATCTGTATTACCACTTGGCATCCTCGCCCTACCTCTACCCCCCGCTCTTATAACCCCAGCATAACCAAGACTTTAAAGTTGGACTTAACATGATATTTTAAACTCAGTCTTCTCTTATTTCTGTCAAATTCTGCTTGTAATCAGATATAATCAGAATTCTGTCAAATTCTGCTTATATTCTATAATCAGATTAGTTTTTTGTTTATAGTGCCTCTTTAAGTCAGAACTTTTCAGACAATTAACTATGTGGATAACTGATTATGATAGATTTACAAGTTTAGACCCTGTGTTCTATGCAAATTTTCCATTCTATGAATTATTAAAATTCTTCCAGGAACTTACTGAAATTTTGTTAAAATTATAATTTCCAAAACAAATTTATTCTCATGATCAAATATTTAACTACTAAACAATTTTCTCTCCCCTATGCCTTCTCAACATGTCCATTTTATCTTGAACTAATCTTGAACCAAATATTATTCTGAACTAAAAATGTCTAGGATAGAATTTTTGATTCTGTTCCTCTAGTCTCATTCAAACAAGGTGGCTGGAGAGATAGTTCAAGAAGTAGAGCACATACTTAGCATGTGGGAGGTGCCAAGTTTGATTTTTGGCACTGTATGGTACCCTAAACACTGCTAGGTATAGCCCTTGTATTGCCAGGTGTGACCCAAAAAAGGAAAAAAACCCCCAAAACCAAAAAGACGTAACTGAATAAGGACCCTGCTGGGGTTAGGAAAGACTAACCTGACATAAGGACTGTAGTCTAGGATATATAGTGAGATGTCCCCAGGAGGAGCGATCTTTTAGGTTTAATATATCTCTTACTGTGTTCATACAAAATAACTAGAATTATTTACTGTATCACTGTCATTCCGTAGTTCATCGACTTGCTCAAGCAGGTGCCAGTAATGTCTCCATTCGTCCCAGCCCTAAGATTTTAGCAGCCTCTCCTTACTCTCCTTCGCAACGGTGCCATATTGGGGGCCCTTTCAGCGTCAGGGGAATGAGACCCGTTATTGTTACTGTTTTTGGCATATCGAATATGCCACGGGGACCTTGCCAGGCTCTTCCTTGTGGGTGGGATACTCTCAGTAGCTTGCTGAGCTCTCCAAGAGGGACTAAGAATGTATATAAGAGCATACAAGAATGTTAAAACCAAACACGTGTGCTGCTTTAGGCATATCAGTGGGCTAGATTATAAGAGGTTGCTCAGCCACTGAATAAGGACTCCGCTGGGGTTAGGAAAGACTAACATGACATAAGGACTGTAATCTAGAATTTATAGCAAGATGTACCCAAGAGGAGTGATCCTTTAAGCTTAATATACCTCTTACTGTATTCATACAAAATCACTGTCACTGTCACTGTCCTCCCGTTGTTCATTGATTCGTTCGAGTGGGCCCAGTAACATTGTGAGACTTGTTACTGTGTTTGGCATATCAAATACATCAAGGTAGCTTGCCAGGCTTTGCCGTGTGGGAGAGATACTCTCGTAGCTTGCTGAGCTCTCTGAGAGAGGCAGAGGAATCGAACTCGGGTTGCCCATGTTGGCTGCATGCAAGGCAAATGCCCTACCTGCTGTGCTATCGCTCCAGCCCTCATATAGAATAACTAGAATTATTAGTAAGAAGTAAACTTAATATGATTGTTTAAATGGATTATTAGCTAAGGAAAGAAGAAAGCATTTGGATGGAATCTCACCCTTGAGCAGATCTCCTAGTAATCTAGAGTGCCGAACTACCAACAGAGATTTTGTCCCTGAGTTAATATCCTAGAAGACCTTCCCCTGAGGGAGAGGTTTTACATCTGTTTATTGTTATAATGCACAACCCCACCTATGTCTATCTCCACCCTTCTCTATTTTTATATAAATACATTGTTTTTATATAAATACATTTTTATATATAAATACAAGAAAGAAGTAGGATGAAATAAAGGGTCACTGATTACCAACCAACTGGGGCCTCATTCCCTTGTTTCCTCATTCATGTGTCACTATTTTGTCACAATTGGCCAGCTTGGGGAGACAGTTCTTGGCCACAGAAGGCATGCATCACACACCCACACTTTTTGAATTCACAATAAGGCCCCAAAGTATAGGGGAATGGTGAAGATGAAAGAGAGAGAGAGAAAGAGAGAGAGAGAGAGAAAGAGAGAGAGAAATGGAGGAAGAGGGAGGGACAGAGACAGAGATAGAAAGAGAGAAACAGAGACAGAAAGAGAGAAGAAAAGTGCCTGCTATAGAGGCAGGGGAGAGGGCAGAAGAAACTAACAAACTGAGGACATAGGTAGTAGGTAATGTACACTGGTGAAGGGAGAGGAGTTGGAACATTATATGACTGAAACCCAATCATGGACAACCCAATCATGAATAACTTTGTAACTATGCATCTCACTGTGATTTAATTAAGAAAATTAATTTAAAAAGAAGTGTTTGCAGAAACTTTCTCAAAGAAGAAATCCGAATGGCAAAAAAGCACATGAGAAAATGCTCTACATCATTAATCATCAGGGAGATGCAGATCAAAACCACAATGAGATACCATCTCACACCTCAGAGACTGGCCCACATTCAAAAGAACAAAAGCAACCGTTGCTGGCGCGGATGTGGCGAGAAAGGGACACTCCTTCACTGTTGGTGGGAATGCCGACTGGTTCAGCCCTTTTGGAAAACAGTATGGACGTTCCTCAAAAAATTAGAAATTGAGCTCCCATTTGACCCAGCGATACCACTCCTGGGAATATATCCCAGAGAGGCAAAAATGTGTAGCCGAAGTGACATCTGCACTTGTTTGTTCATTGCAGCACTCTTTACAGTAGCCAGAAACTGGAAGAGACCTGAGTGCCTAAGAACAGATGACTGGTTAAAGAAACTTTGGTACATCTACACAATGGAGTACTATGTAGCTCTTAGAAAAGATGAAGTCATGAAATTTACATACAAGTGGTACAATATGGAAAGTATCATGCTAAGCGAAATGAGTCAGAAAGAGAGGGATAGACATAGAAAGATTGCATTCATCTGGGGGATATAAAGTAACAAAATATGAGATTAATACCCAAGAATAGCTGAGATCAACACCAGGAGAATTACTCCATAACTTAGAGGTCAGCCGGGTATTCTAGGGGAAAGGACAATTCAGATAGAAACACCAAGTGGAGGGTGTTTGGAGGATCCTCCCAGGAGGGGAGATGCAGGTTGAAAGTAGACTGGACTGAACATGTTCGCCACTCAATGCCACTTTTGCTGATCACAACACCCAAAAGGAGAGAGAGAACAAAAGGGAATGCCCTGCCACAGTGGCAGGGGGGGATGGGGGGATGGGGGATTGGGGGGGGAGGGATATTATCCTGGTGGTGGAAAATGGGCACTGGTGGAGGGATGGGTATTTGATTGTGGTATGACCGAGATCCAAGCACAAAAATTTGTAAATCTACAACTGTACCTCATGGTGTTTCACTAACAAAAAAAAAAATTCCAAACTTAGGTTCAAAGAACAAAAAAAGCATAATAATGAAGCAGAAAATGTAGAAAATGTTCTTTCCTAATGTCAGAATTCTAATTATATGTCTAAAGTTTAAAGTAAAAAAAAGTGTTTGATTATAATATACAACCAAATTCTCTGTGATTCCTATTGAGTTTGCCAGGCATTAAGAGCATGCTTTCTTAGTTGCTGTTATCTGGTGACTGGCATTTTAGACTCTTTGCTGGGATTACAAATCTCTTTTACAAATAGGAGTATAAATCTCTTTTTATACTTTATGACTAAAATTTTGTTTTTCTAAATATTTTATGAGACATGTGGACTTTTCTTAACTCTCCAATAGTAAGTAGCTACTAAGAATAACTCTCAGAAAATATTTGCACACAGTATATCAGTTAAAGTGTTGATATCCAAGATCTACAAAGTACTCACAAAATTCAAGAACAAAAAGAACAAAACATCAAGCTATCCCATCCATTAATGGAGCAATGAGATGAACAGACACTTCCCCAAAGAAGATATACAAGTGGGCAACAGACATATAAAGGTTCTTGTTGTCACTCTTGATTAGGGAAATATAAAACAAAACAATAATGAGACATTTTCTAATGCCAGTAAGAGCAGGACGTATCAAAATGTCTAGAAACAGTTTTAGCGGGGTTATGGTGATCCCTTACCCACTGTTGGTGGGAATGTTTTGTTCTGCTTCTATGAAAATTAATATGGAGATATCTCCAAGAAAATATGAATAGCACTCCCATGTGACTAAATGATAATACTTCTTGGCATCTATCCCCCAAACACACACAAAAATTACTTCGAAAGGATATATGCACACCTATGTTCATCATTGCACTAAGTACAATAGTCAAGAGATGAAAACAGCCCAAGTACTCAGCTATGACTAAATGGATCAAGAAGTTATGGTATATATGCACAATAGAATACCATGCAGCTCAAAGAAAGAGCAAAATCACATAATTTGCAACAACATGAATGGAACTAAAAGATATCATGTTGGGTGAAGTCAGTAAGAAGGCAAGGGATAGATGCAGAATGATCTCTCTTATATGTGAGACTTAAAGAAACACAGCATAGTAGCAACAAAGATTCAAAGACAATACAACAGGAGAACTGACCCATACAATTGAGTTGGTGATAGGTGGGCTTGAATGGATGAGGCATTAGGGTTATTGGGGATGGAGGTAGACACAATGGTGATAGGTGTGGTGTTGGAATTATGGTGCATAAGAAAACAGGATTAACAGTATTTAAAGTCACAGAATCTCCATCAATACTGCCATAAAAAAGTACTTTTCCAGAAAAAAAGCAATTTTCTTGGCTTGCCAAAATTAATCATCTTTATGTTAAAATGTTTATGACCAGAAACCAAACACAGTAATTTGCATTACCATTTACTGCCTATTTTAATTCTATTTGTATATCTACTTCAAATGTTATGAACATATTCATTCATAGTTAAAGAAAGAATATTTCTCAGATGGAAGTTGTTCAGTAGAATTTCTTAGTGAATGTGGAAATAGAGAAAAAGCAGGTTAATTTTTTCTCTCTGTCAAATAGAGGAAGCAGATGATGAAATAACTGATCTTACTTGAAGGGTGGAATGCTATGCAATTGCGCTACAAATTACTCAATTAAAACAACATAACTGCAGGCTGGAGCAATAGTACAGTGGGTAGGGAGGCTTGCTATGAACACAACAGACATGAGTCCCATTCTCAGCAATCTATATGGTCCCCAGAACTTACCAGGAGTGATTCCTGAGTGCAGAGCCAGGAATAATCCATCAACACTTCAGAGTATCCCCGCCCCCCCAACAAACAACATATCAGGAATATCACTTTACAGAAAGTCCTGATATAAAGGACAGACCCTCAGATCAAAGAATGATTTCCGAGCCCCCAAATTTGTGACAATATGATTATTAAACAGTTGTAAGAAAAAGAAAACAGAAAACTCAGCTTGCTGATTTGAAGACTGATCTACATGTAAAGGTTTAGGAAAATCTCAATACCTAGAAGATAAAGTCTATACTCCTGAGGACATCATTCAGGTTCTTTACACTCTAACTTAAATTAAGCTTCCCAGGCACATTTTTGGCCAGCCTGCCTTGGGCCAGCCAGTGCTTTTGCTACAATGAATTATTTGACATTCTCTGTTCATATGGATGCTTACTATGCTCAGGTCTTTGAACATGGTATTCACTCTAAGAACAATGCTCTCCACCTTTTGGTCTATTCATCTAAAAACTTCCAAGGTACCACTGAAGGTCTGGCTCAAAGGGGCTTTTATAACTACTTTAGTTCAAGGCAAATGAGTCACCTCCTCTCTCACTTGACCTGGAATGATCCATTTATAAAAAGAAGTCATCATTTATGTGACTGCTCTTTTTCTCTTCCCACTGCATGCATGCAGGATGATGTGTCTGTTGAGCAAAGGGAAAGTATTTATATTGCTATTCCCTGCTGCCTAGAGGAGCATTTGGGGGGAAAAGTATGCATTTCTTAAAAGTGTGTAGAATTGTTGATTGTCTGAATGAAAAGAGCCAGAAGTCCAGATTCTTAAAAGATGTAAAACAAAGATCCAGCCCATGGGATGAATAGCCACTGTTTATGACTGTTTAATCATTAGCCAGAAGCTGCTTCTAAGAGTAAGTCAGCAGAGGCACTATGAGCTCTATTGGGCTTTCCAGAGATGGCCAATGACCACCTAGCTGAATAAATACAGTCAACATTTTGTGTCTTAAATGCTTTCCTCATCTTTGTTCAAAGTTACCCTGAAATGCTTACAATAATGGAAAGATGGATTTGTAAATTTATCCCAAAATGCAGGTGATAAAATGTGCAAGTGAATAGAGGCCCCAAAGTCTGTGACATCTATTTGAACACAGCGAGGTTACCCAGTGAGACTGACAGTTTGGACCCGAGAGAAAAAATGCATAGAAGAAAAGTTTTGAAGAGGAAAAGCACAGAAGTTTAATAAACCAAATTTAATAGTTTTTATGAATTAATAAAATCAATAATATAAAGAGGTAAAATTCTGGTAAGGGATGTTGTTTTTAAATATATGCAAGGAAACCACAACACCCAATAGGAGAGAGAGAACAAAAGGGAATGCCCTGCCACAGAGGCAGGGTGGGATGTGGGGGATGGGGGGTGGGAGGGACACTGGGATCCGTGATGGTGGGAAATGGGCACTGGTGGAGGGATGGGTATTTGATCATTGTATAATTGAAACCCAAGCACAAAAATTTGTAAGTCTACAACTGTACCTCATGGTGTCTCATTAATAAAAATAAATAAATTAATAAATATATGCAAGGAGGGGCGCCAGAACAGTAGTATAGCATGTAGAGTGGTTGACCTGGTTTAGATCTCTGGCATCTGATATGGTCCCCTGAGAATGGCTGGAGTGAAATAAATCTGTCTATCTATCTATCTATCTTAAATGGATGGAATAAATAACAAAAAAAAGAATTTATATTGCTTATCTAGCATGAAAAGTCAGAAATGTAGAGTAAACACTTAGTAGTAGTTGCTTCTGTACAGAAATTCAATGATTTATGTGATCCTCATTTTAAAAGTTTTTCTTGTAATCACTTAATTCTGCCTGTTGTGACACTATTTATTTCACCATGGTATCTTTTATTTATTTATTTATTTAATTTTATTGAATCTCTGTGAGATAGTTACAAGCTTTCATGTTTGGGTTACAATCACACAATAATCACACAGCTATCCCTCCACCACTGCACATTCCCCACCACCAATATCCCTGGTATACTCCCCTTTTCCCACCCTCCCCTGCCTCCATGGCAGACAATTTTCTCCATACTCTCTCTCTCTCTACTTTTGGGCATTGTTTTGCTATACAGCTACTGAGAGGCCATCATGTTTGGTCCTTTATCTACTTTCTGCACACATCTCCCATCTCGACCAATTCCTCTAGGCATCATTTTCTTAGTGATCCCTTCTCTATTCTAGCTGCCTTCTCCCCTTTGCTCATGAGGCAGGGTTCCAGCTATGGAGCAATCTACCTGTCCCATGTATCTACTATCCTTAGGTGTCAGCCTCATATGTTGTTTTATACTCCACAAATGAGTGCAGTTCTTCTATGTCTGTCTTTCTCTTTCTGACTCATTTCACTTAGCATGGTATTCTCCATCATCATGGTATCTTAAGTTATTCAGCACTGAGTTCATTTTCTTGGAAATTCAAGTCATTGAGTTGGACATAAGTGATGTTTATATTGCTTCTATAATCAACTTTCCTGTTTTAACATACTGTGCTGTGCATAATTCTAACTCAATTCATTCTTCATTCACTCTTTTATTATAATATTAACATCTGAGTGCTAGTTGATTACCAGGCACTATATTAGGTACTGGCAATTGAAGAGGAATACAACATTGTCACTCAGTATGGTTACTACATGAAGTCTAGCAGAGGAAAAATTACTATAAAACAGGGTCAGTTTTACAAAAAGGGAATACCAAGGAGACTGTAGTTCAAGTCTTTGTGGAGAGTTGGGAAAGTTCTTCACAGAAAGATGACATAGGAGGGCTTGGTCAGGTGATAAGGAGTTCTGGCAGAGTCAGCTCAAAAATGCACAGAACCAGATATAAAGAAAGATGGGATGTCCCGGAAACTCTGAAGAGTCATTAGAAGGTAGAGTAGAAGGGAGAGAACAGAAAGGGGAGGATAGGTGGGAAATGAAACTGTAAAAGATGAAGGGCAGACAGTGAAAAGCCTTGGACATAATTGATACATAATCTCATGACCATCATTTATCATAAAGCATTTCAATTTGGGGGTAACATGACCCAGTTTGTAGGAAAGTGGTTCAGGCAGCAAAGGCCACTGGGTCCCACAGATCACTGGTCTGTGAGATATTAATAGGTGTGGCAGTTAAACACGTCAAAATTATGTTGCTTACCTTACACCCATTTGGGTAATAGCACTTATTAATACTTGAAAGACTTGATTGAGGGCCTGTAGTAAAGGAAATTCCATGCCAGGTTGGGGCACACTAGATGAGAATTAGATGAGACAACACAGGGAGGTCAGTGAAAGGTTATTTGTAGTGATTTAGTCCACTGTGAGGGCAGGAACCAAAATAATGGGAGAAGGATTAGAAAGTAAGAGAAAAGAACAGTGGGATTTAGTGAAAAATAGGAGGAAGAATCAATAAGGCATGTGTTTGAGAATGAGGGTCAAATGAGGCTGAGATAGTACCAGTTTCTAACTAGAGAACAGGCTAAATGATCAGTAAAAGGTGACTAGGTCTGCTGGAAACTGGCAAGGAGTTATGGTAGTGAATTTGATATTAGACCTTTGGAATTTGTGGTAATTTGTGCTATATGAGGTGTGATAGGTTCAATAGGGAGAGACAATCCTTAGTGTATAACAGAAGTTAAAACAGAGCCAAGCTGAATAAGAGCTCAAAAAAACAAAGGAAAGGGTACTGAACTCTTTCTTACAAAATAGACTTATTAAAAAGAGAACAGAATTTCTGCCATAATGATTTTTTGTGGATTTAAATTACCTTGTTCATCTAATATCAAAGGGTATACAATATATCTCTGGGTTTAATAATATTGTTACTATGTGAAAACAGGGTTACACACTCACTAAAATTCAGAGCAAACATTCCAAAAAGTGTTCTACTAATAAATAAAATGCAAAATACATATTAAAATTCTGACTTCTGATCTGTTTCACTTATATTTATTGTTACTTCTAAAGGTGGGATCAAATGTTCCTTTCTTTATGAAATACACTAATTTTTTTCTTCCTGTGGTTATTTTAAATATTGTTTCCAATTTGTGAGAATTTTTATTTTATTCACTGCAATAGAATACAACTGATGATTCAAATGATTCTTTCTGCCAGAATTCTCTAATAGAAATGAAAGTTATTATTTTCTGTATGTTTAAACCTAGAAAATGAAAAACTTAATTCCTAAGCATTTATAGTTATCATTAAAATTCTTTTCCTTTCTTTATGTTACCAGGAAAGACTCTTATCTCATATATTTTTATATAGTGAAATATAAGCCCTTTGAATTATAACCCTGATTTTTAAAAAGATTTATGGGGAAATGGCTACATAATCATAGTATTGAGCAAAGGGAAAAGGAGATCTCAGGTGATTGCTTCAGTCTTTGCACAGATGTGTGCAATATGTGTATACAGTGTGTCCACAGAATCTTGATTATAAGATATATGTAAATACAGGCACTGTGGCACTGTCCTTCCATTGTTCATCAATTTGCTTGAGTGGGCACAGTAACATTGTGAGACTTGTTGTTACTGTGTTTGGCATACCAAATACGTCACGGGTAGCTTTCCAGGCTTTGGCATGCTGGCGAGATACTCTCAGTAGCTTGCTGTGCTCTCCAAGAGGGGCAGAGGAATTGAACGTGGGTCGACTGGGCTGGCTGTGTGCAAAGCAAATGCCCTACCACTGTGCTATATAATCGATATAATTTGTACTTTTGTAAGTTACTTTTGTAAGTTACTGGATATGGCAAGGTAGAAGAGTATAGTATTTCTAATTAAAGTAGTTCAATTTGAAGAGGTTGGGGGAATGCAAAGAAAAAAAGGGATGAACAGTCCTTGGTAGATTTTCAATGGGATTAAATTTTGTGAAAAGAGTGTTTCTCTGTCCTGAACCATGGCTGCAAACACAATCTTCTATATTGAGGACCTACCTGCTGCCATTGTCCAGGGTACCAGTCTGGGGGGCAGTTGAAACGGTTACAGGCTTGCACAGTGCTGGGCTTGGGCTGACGACATAGATCATCAGCCAGGATTACAGTTTCATTCATCTCTCTGGAGATTAGGTGGGAGCAGAAGACATCTCTGGTTTGCAGACCAACCCCACATGTGAGACTGCATTGACTCCACTTGCCAATTTCCCACCTAGGAAGAAATTAGAGGGGAAGAAAACACCCTGAGTATCACTGGACATTTACTATGACATCAAATATTGAGTATCATTGTACATCTACTATGATATCAAATATTGGTAAGAGAATGGGAGGTTTTGGGAAATGATTGACTAGAAATTCAATCCCAAGCCTAGAAAGAGATTTCCCTCCATGCTCTAGAACAAAGTATAGGTGATAAAATAAAACATCCCACAGTCACCAATAAATTGTCAGGAGTGGTCACAACTATGTTTATTTTGGTAGAACATATTAACTTTATCAAAACAGAGTGTGGTATGCTAGATAAGACATACGTTGCATACATAAGGTATCAGGTACCACATATTCAATACCAGATATAGAAATAGCCTTTTTGATTACCTCTAGAGCCCCCATTCTAAACAAGACTAAAGAAGTGCTTATTTTTCTTTGTCTTCAAAGTGAAAGATTGTTGGCTCTAACTTCCTTCAAACTTCCATCATAGCACAGAAATGTCTCTGTCTTATGTAAAAATATCATCACTCCTGGAACTGGAGAATGCAACAAAAATGAAGGTTGCTGAATAGGTCAGTATTTTGAGGGGAAATAAGTAAAGTGAACAGCTTAATATTTGGAAGTAGAAGTTTAGCACACATATATGAATTGAGTCTGTGAATGCGCAAGTTTTGAGAAGTACATTCATAGTGAGCTAATGATCCACCACCTTTCTCTTGGTTGCAGTCTTCAAAGAGAATGAGTAGAAAAAATTTGCTTGGGTTCTGAGAAAAAGTGACCACCCCACTCCCTGCCCCCTGGACTGTCACCACCACCAAAAAAGGTGCTCTTTAATGACGAGTTTTAGAAAATTTTGCTTATGATGTGAGGCATAGAGGTTCTTTCAATAGGAGTCAGGAGTTAGCCAAAAAAGAAAAAAGGAAAAAAATCCATGACATGTACATCCTTCAGTAGCTAGGCATCCCAACTTTTACAGCCAACCCTGAAAATTGGTTATGTCTTTGACCTTAATGCTTTTTGGCTGTAAAATGATTATGTATTCTCTCAGTTTCTTTCTGCTACTCTTATATGTAACTATCTTTCCAACCTTATTTCCTCTACCTCCTTTCATTTACTCTACATTTTGATCATAACTACTGCAACCACTTTGCTATTCTCAGCTCATGTTCTTCATTTAAGCAAGGTTTGGCTATCAAGTAGTACTCGGGTGGGTTGGGTGACCAAGCAGTCATTCTTGGCCAATTGAGAGATGGTTCAACAAAGGGGTTTGAGAATGTGCAGGTGTTCTGGCCTTGTATTGACAGGGATAACGAGGCCAATCCCAGAGGTACTGGGACCTCCAAGCCATACCCAGTGATGCTTGAGGGGCATCCAGGGCAATTCTTGGGGGATAACATGGTACTGGGAATTAAACCAAAGTTGGACACATGTTAGGTATATACATAAACTGGTATACTATTTCCCAGTTTCCTGATTTGAAATATTTTTGCCCTTTTTCACCCTATAAAATTTCCCCTATATCTTTTTATAAACCTTATTTAAACACCACGGTCTACAAAGTTGTTCGTAATACAGTTGTTTCAGTCATTCCATGTTCCAATCACATTACCAGTGTGACCTTCCCTCCACCAATGTCCCCAGTTCCCCACCCACCCCGAAGCCTTATTTTGTCCCGTTTAAGGTACCAAATAGTTTACTTTATATTGTTTGTTACAACACACAGTGAAACAAAATTACTCTTGCATTAATAATTTACTTTATACTGGGGGTTATTGCTGGGATAGATGGGGTGGTACATGTGTGTTTGCTCTCTAAGGTTGCACAGGTTAGCTGTGGTGTCAGCACACTTGTCTGCACTGCTCATTATTTTGATTATACATACTGACATTCCCTTCCCTGCCCAAGTCTTCCCATTTATCAGGCACAAAAAATTTTATATTGCTTGTTGCAATGAGGAGTTATCAGAAATTAGACCAATAAGAGGTAATTTGTGGTAATTGTTATATCTTACAGTGGTGTTACTAAAGTTATTATCTGAGGATTTACTGAACTGGTTGGTGCCAACTGAGCCTTCTCTGTTATTGTTTTCACTCACTGAGCTTAGTGGTCTTCTATATAACTTTCCCATCAAATTTTCTGTGGTCCTACTGGGCTGTCAGTACTATGAAATTTGGAGGTTGAACAATTTTATTGCATGGTGGTTTGATGAGGTTCAGTTGTGGAGCTGGGCCTGTTCTATGTTGGAAAATGTTGGGTGTGGGTGAAGATTACAGGTCCTTCTGATGCAGGGGTTGGGGGTTGGGTCCCATTCTGAGAGAGCCCAGAGTTCTCAGTCTGGACAGGAAGATGTGGGAGATTTGGTGGCTTGGCATTCTTTTCAAGATTAGTTGTGCAGCTGAGTCATTTCTATACTGAAAAGTGTAAGTGTGGACAGGGTTTGCTGGTGCTTTGGTGAGGTGGAGGTGTATCTGGGGGGATTTCTCCCATTTCTGTAAGTCAAATTTGATGTCTATGTACAGAATTATATTCATATTTTTTTCTAGAGACCATTTTCTTCTTACTGTCTAGTTTACCTATCAAGGACCTTTCTACAGTATATGCCTTATGAAGAAAAGATCTGAATGTCTGGGTCAGATATTTTTATCAATCAGGGTGTTATCATAGTAGCTTCTAGAAAGTTAATGTATACATCAATAATTTCCTGATAAATAATAAAATGGAATCAGGAAATCACCATTTTTTTAATAAAAATTTTTTTAATAGTGAGACATCATGAGGTACAGTTGCAGACTTACACATTTTTGTGCTTGGGTTTCAATTATACAATGATCAAATACCCATCCCTCCACTGGTGCCCATTTCCCACCACCACAGATCCCAGAACAACATGAGATAAGTTCTCCTGATTACTCATCTTATAGTTGAAAGAATCTGAATCCAAAAGAAGCTGACTTGTCCAAATACCCATCTCTAATAAATAATGAATCTACAATTAAAGAGCAGTGTTTGGCTCAAAAGCCTTTGTATTTTCTACGGTATCAGGTTTTCACTAGGACATATATTAAAAATGTTTTATAAACATTAACAATTTTAAAAAATGAATTGAAGAGGAGAGACTGGGTTAAACATATGCAGTTTAGATTCTTGTGTGGAATGTCTATATTCTTATTATCTTATTTTCAGATTCCTATATTGGGTTAATTACAAGATTTAAAATATTGTGAAGTCATTGTTTTTAAAATACATTCATACAGGCTTCATGATTACTCTCATCTAAAGATAAAGTCTTGATTATGGGTTGATTAATAACTCAGTTAATAAGATGAAGCAGAGGTGATGCTATGTGATCTCTAAGCTAAATCAACAAAATAATGTACTCACACTTGGCACTCTCTTTTACCACTTTGTCAGTCATAAGGAAAATCCACAACAGGATAGCTGCCTCTGCTCACCAATAGACAGCAATAGTATGGCAGCTGTGCCAGGGAGATACCTTGAAAGCATATACACTGACCCAGTCTAGCCTTCATATGAGAGCACTCTTAGAGAGACTTAAAGTCAGAATGACCTTTGCAAGTTGCACCAAATTCCCTGTTCATTAAACTCTGATTTATAAATGTTTGCTTTGTTTTGAGCACTTTGTTTTGAGAAATTATGCAATGCAATAATAGATAACTGATATAAGTATACATTTACCCTTGGCCAAATATACATGTTAACCAAAAACATGTACAAGATAATTTAATATAGCATTATGCATAATAGCCCAGAAAGGGAACAGCTGAAATGTCCATAAGTAGTTGAATGAATCAACAGTGGTATGTCTGATATATTCATAAAACATTATTTAAAACAACACAAGTAAATGAATCTCACAATATTATCATGAAATGCACAAAGCTACAAATATAAAATTTAATGCTTTCTTTTCATTTATATAAAGTTCAAAACACCAAACTAATTTATGGTGTTAGACGTCAGGATGGTGGCTAACATTTGTGGGAAATAGAAAGGAATAGCCAGGTCAGTTTGATCTGGTGCTGGATCTGGGTCCAATTGGTAAAAATCACCAACCCTCAAATACAAGATTTCTGTTTATATATATATATATATATATTTGATTTTATTACTAGCTCGAGTGGGCCCAGTAACGTCTCCATTGGAGACTTTGTTGTTACTGTGTCTGGCATATCGAATACTCTCGGTAGCTTGCCGGGCTCTCCGAGAGGGGCGGAGGAATCGAACTCGGGTCAGCCATGTTGGCCGCTTATAAGGCGAACGCCCTACCCGCTGTGCTATCGCTCCAGCCCATTTTATTATTAAATTTTTAATTTTTTGTTGTGGTGAGGCACAACTGGTTGTGTTCAGAGATCACTGCTGGTGGTACTCAGAGACTATATAGGATGCTGGGGATCAAACTGGGTCAGGAGCATGCAAGGTTGTACTATCTCACTAGATGCTTATATATTTTTTAATGCTCCAAAAGAGGTATTTTTAACCTTGTAAGGGGGTATTTTTTACTTTTAAGTAAAATATTTAAATTTCATGGGCAAAGAAAATTCAGCAACCAAATCCAATGTTAATTATACTCTACGTATGTTTCACAAAAGAGCTGCCTACACCCACAATACATGCTGTTCCATGACTCAAGTTGTTATAGACTCTACACATTAATTGCTACCATGTCTGGCAGAAGTTAGTATCAAAATCTAGACATAGATGCATTTTGGTGATCATGAGACATAAGAACACTTCAATACCACCCAGAAAAACTAAAAAAAGTCATATTTGCCTATCCATGATAGTAATATGTGCCATTTTAAAGGAAGTAGGTCAGCAGAAGCTATTTGTGTATTAAGTGTTTTGTACATTCTGAGGGAAATTTTTTTCTTTGTTTCTCTGCCTCTATGGAAAATGCTATGGAGGCATCTTAAAAAATTAAGAATAGAACTCATATCTGACTCAGCAATCCCACTTCTTGGCATTTGTCTCAAGAACCCCAAAACACAAAAACTTTCTCAAAGAAGAAATCCGAATGGAAAAATGGCACATAAGAAAATGCTCTAAGGGGCTGGAGCAATAGCACAGCGGGTAGGGTGTTTGTCTTGCATGCGGCCAACCCGGGTTTGATTCCCAGCATCCCATATGGTCCCCTGAGCACCACCAGGGGTAATTCCTGAGTGCAGAGCCAGGAGTAACCCCTGTGCATTGCCAAGTGTAACCCAAAAAGCAAACAAACAAACAAACAAAAAAAATGCTCTACATCATTAATCATCAGGGAGATGCAGATCAAAACAATAGTGAGATATCATCTCCCACCACAGAGACTGGCCCACATCCAAAAGAACAAAAGCAGCCGGTGTTGGTGCGGATGTGGCGAGAAAAGGACCCTCCTTCACTGCTGGTGAGAATGCTGACTGGTTCAGCCCTTTTGGAAAACAGTATGGATGATTTTCAAAAAATTAGAAATTGAGCTCCCATTTGACCCAGCAATACCACTCCTGGGAATAAATCCTGGAGAGGCAAAAAAGTACAGTTGAAATGACATCTGCACTTCTATGTTCATTGCTGCACTGCCCACAATAGCCAAAATATGGCAAAAACCAGAGTGCCCAAGAACAGATGACTGGTTGAAGAAACTTTGGTACATCTACACAATGGAGTAATATGCGGCTGTTAGAAAAGATGAAGTCATGAAATTTACATACAAGTGGTACAACATGGAAAGCATCATGCTAAGTGAAATGAGTCAGAAAGAGAAGGACATAGAAAGATTGCATTCATCTGGGGAATATAAAGTAACAAAATAGGATACTAACACCCAAGAATAGCTGAGATAAGTACGAGGAGGTTCACTCCATGGCTGGGAGGCCAGCCGCACATGCTATTGGAAAAGGGAGCTCAGATAGAGAAGGGAGCACCAAGTAAAGGGTGTTGGGAGGCTCCTCCCAGGATGGGAGATGCATGCTGAAAGTAGACTATAGACAGAACATGATTGCCACTCAATGCCTCTTTTGCAAACCACAGAACCCAAAAGGAGAGAGAGAATAAAAGGGAATGCCCTGCCACAGAGACGGGGTTGGGGGGTGGGCTGGGGGTGGGTGGGAGGGATACTGGGATCTTTGGTGGTGGATAATGGGCACTGGTAGAGGGATGGATATTCGTTCATTGTATAACTGAAAGCCAAGCACAAAAATTTGTAAGTCTACAACTGTACCTCATGGTGTTTAACTAATAAAAATTTAGAAAAACAAACAGAAACTAACAAAAAAATGACAGCTTCTCTAGCAATATTTTGAGGATAAAGTTCATTTTATATTAGAACTAAGGTACAATGTTATACAGAATATCTCTATATCTCTAGAATTTATTTATCTTGTTGAACTGAAACTTTATGGTTATTGATCAATAATTTACCATTTACTCAATTTGAGTCTAAGACTATCTCCATTCCTCTTCTTGATGCTATGATTTTGATTATTTTAGATACCTCATGGAAGTGGGATCAAGTAGTAAAGGTATTATTTATCTTTATCATTCAGTAACTGGTTTATTTAACTTAGCTTAGTTACCCTTAAGATTCATCCATATTGTAACAAATCCATAGAATTTCCTCCTTTTAAAAGACTAAATAAAATTCCATTGTATGTAATACTGGTGACCAGAGTGTTGGATGATAAGAAAGTGTATTTCTGTCCTGCTTGGCCCACTAGGATCTCAACAATGAAGTACTAGAGGGAGATCAGGAGTGGTCAGAGTCTGCATAAGTGAGCACCTACATAGCATGAACCCTAAATCCTGACCTCAGCTCAGGTTTCCCTGATTCATTGTTGATTTTCCTTAAAAAGACTTTCAGGAAAGGACAAATACTGATGAATAGAAATTTCCGTTAGGAAAAAGAAGAGAAAAAATTGCTATAGATTTTATTGTGTGGGACTGGAAAGGTGGCTCAAAGGACTGAGCACATGCATGCAATTCCAACATCACTTGAATATGCATATAGATGTTTACTTTGGGACTAAGAGAATGTTGTAGTTGTTAAAATATGCAGTGTCTGCATAAGGGAATATTTTTGATAAGAGGCAAGGCTTTCTGATACCCTTTGAATCTAGGTAGTTTTTTATTTTGTTTTACTTGGGTAATGCTCTGGGATTTACTTGGGTATGCTCTGGGATTTACTTGGGTAATGCTCTGGGATTTACTTGCTCTGGGATTTACTTGGGTAATGCTCTGGGATTATTCCTGGGCTCTCACTCAGAAATTACTGCTGGCCAAGCTTAGGGGTTTATATAGGATGCCAGGAACAAACCCAGGACTGCTGCTTGCAAGCCAGGCACCTAAGCTGCTGTACTATCATTCTGGCCCTGAATCTAGGTCAGTTTTATATCACATTTCTTGTGGCTACTTGTTTCTCAGGTATAAATATAGAGCCATTTATTATTGTTATAAACCCTGAGAAGAAGACACTGTAAGTTCCCCACAAAGGGAAAAACAGCAGAGCCTATGAGGTGCCAAACAACTTGTTTAAAGTCACACAGCTAATAAGTTAGGAAATCTGCTTTGAAATACAGGCAGGTCTGGTACCTGGTGCAAATTATATTTTATCTTCTAGGATCAAGAGAACTAATGCAGCAAAACAAATTGATCTGAGATACACATTCTAGGCTCCCTGGTGCTTAGGATATGCGTAAAGAACAAATAAGAGATCTATTCCTAAATAATAGAACAAACCCATGATGCCCCTGGGGTCATGAATACACTCGCAGTTGTCATTTCAGTAAGGCAATAGTGGTATCTGGCAACCATGTGGGGCATAGTGTGGTCCCCCTAAGGACAAGCTTACTTTTCCTAAAGGTGTTCATCAAAGACAACACAGACAATCAAGAACCCATAGTGGCTGAGACTTGGCAACCTGTGTTTAGCTTTACAGATAGAAAGGTCTGCGTTCCTCTGGAGAGGGCTCATTATGTGAATAGTCAAGGTTTCACCCTTTCTCTTTAGAGATCATAATGGCCTTTGTTGCTACAGCAACTCATTGTTGCTTAGTTAAATGCACATACTTTCTAATGACAGACTCTTCTTATTCTCTGCCCTCAACCTTCCTCCCAGAGAAAATAACATGTAAAATCTTACTTTGTTTTTTGTGGTAAAGTAGGACTTTCTCCTGCAAAAATATTAAATGTAGCTAAAGCTATTCATCTGAAGTATTCTTCAAAAATGTGACATTTCTGCTCAATATTTTTATCCTCTGAAAAAAATTTAATACCCCTTACAAAGACCTGTTTCTTATAGAATGGCTCTGATGTCAGGAGGTAGATAACGATCCAGAAATAACAAATTGCACACTATGAGATCTAGAAAGTCCAAGGTATTATAAAGGAAATTTTATTTCCAAACAGGATAAACCCTAAAATCCTGACCCACTTTAAGGATTTGGGATTATTACTAGTAGCTCCAAATTTATCTCCACATCTCCCAGTTTCCAATCTATCTGCAACTCAAGCTCCTAACATGTCTGCCCAAAATGCAAATCCACTAATTCCCTTTGGTTCAAAACTGTAATAGAAGGGCCAGCAGGTATGCATGAGAACCTGCATTCTACTGATTGAACAAAGGGGAATAGGCAGAACAAGCAATAGGAATATGGCCCCTAGAAAAGAAATAACCAGCAAGGAATGTCACAGAATGAGCTCTTGATGTACGTACCTGATCTGAAGAGTTTAGATGATAAGAAACAGAAGATAATCATCTCAATAGAAGCCTGATTTAAACTCCAGGAAAAATGCCTATCCCCTCTCTCTTTGTTAAAAAGGTATAAAAAGGGATAGGTTTCTGCTCTCAATCTAGGAGCCTCTCTGTTTTCTTCTTTTCTCTTTAATAAAGTCTTTTCTGAATTTGGCAATTCATTCTTCACTCCCTTGCTTTAAATTTTGACTGCTTGAGGACTAGAACCTGAGTGCCCCGCATGCACCCTGACACCATCTCTGGTACTGAATGAACTGGAAACATTAACGGGTCTGGCCCTGCTGGCCTCCAGCAATGGCTAGGTTCTGAACACCATGGTATTGCCAGGCTGAGCATTAAAACCATCAAGCCTGCACTGCTAGGGTTGCCCCCTAGAACTCCAGCATTACAGGGGAAGCGTCTCCAAAACTTGACTGGAGCCAGTACAGTGAGTAAGGTACTTTTCTTGAACACTGGTTGGATCCCTAGCCTATAGTCCTTGGAGCCTACTAGGAGTGATTCCCGAGCACAGACTCAGGAGTAAGCCCTGAATACAGCTGAGTGTGGCACCAAAACCAAACAAAAATTAGACTGGTGCCTGAGCTGAGCTTTCTATGAGTTTGGGGTCAGTCGGTCCAGGGCTCAGCTGTGGTCCAAGTGCACCCAATTGGGAAGGAGGCACTTCGTGTCTGGAGCTGAACTTTCAAGCATACTTCTCCTCCTTTATCCTTTCCTTATTTAGGGACTGGACGTTAGCTTAAGGGTTGTTGGGGAGGGGTCTATTGGCATGTGACATGCTTTAGTTCTGGGTCAAAGACGTTGGGAATCAACCCTTCTGAGGGTCATATAATAATCACATAGAAAAATAAAGAATGGTTGTAAGATTTTTTTACTGTCTAAAGGAGAGCTTAATGTAGAAAGTGGACAGACCGCATTAGACCTTGTGGAATTTGATTGTCGTTGAAAACTGTGAGCTCATGATTTTTGATGACATTGAAATAAGCAGGTAGATGGGAGGACTGACAATGAGTTCTCTTAAGGTACTAAAACTGAGATGAGGTTTAAAGAAGTTACTCTGTCACGATCCCTGAAATAGCAAGAAGCATTATGGCAGAACCCATTTTGTGGCTATAGAAATTGAGGTTTGATAAGACTACTAGCTAATGCCAGCACTGGCCCAGAGAATGCTGTCCCCCATCTAGAGAGCAGCTCCCAATATACCGAAAATTGTGCTAATGACATGAAGCTAACCACTGAGAGTTCCAAGCTTTTTCCCTTGACTATATCATAGCAATGAATTCATATCTACATAGAAAACCTAATTTGGGATCACTTTGGCACAAAACCTATAAACCCTATTTAAAGGTAAGTGGGTGCTTCCCCATTTTGGGGGGTAGTAGCCTGCATCTCCACCTGAGATTTGAAACCCATCGTCTCTCATGAACATACTATTATCTCTCTTTTCTTTCTTTTTGGTAATCTCTAAATAAGACTGCTTTACTATTTATTTCTTTCTGAAATTCTCTTCTGTGACATAAGGCAAGAGACCTAGAAAGCCTAGGTAGAATTTAGGACCAATTTTTCTTTCCTGCAAAGAGGAATTCCTTGGTCCAGCATGGGTGCCACGGCTTCCCAAGAAATGGGGTAGCAGGAATTAGTTTGCATTCTAAGCAGAACAAGTGGAATCCAGGTGTGATTTGATGACCCCCTCGTGGGACTGATGAGATATGAGCCCTGTGCTGTGCAAAGGCTCATCACAGACTCTCATCAGTCCTAGATTTCCCCAGGCACTACCCTGGGTGACCCATGTGATACAGAGGGAAGCAGGAAACTCCTTTCTCAAGGTTGTTGCTCTCTCCTCCCCACTTCACATAAGCCACTGCAACAATATATAGACAGATAGAGATATAATAGTTGATGTACAGGAGAATGTATAAGTATAAACATGTGTACACTTGTACATTTCCCAATTCTCCCTGCTGGCAGACTAGAAGCAATAGTATTCTTCTAGCACCAAGAACAGTGAGTATACAGATTTTGGATGCTAACTATCACGCTTCACTAAAATCAACCATTTTCCGTAGAAAGGGCTGAACTGTGGCAGAGGCTGGGAAAGTGAGATGTGATCATGAAACATTTGGACCAGAAAACTGGGAAAGGGCTTCAAGAATAATGGGGTTTATTTCAACAAGACAAAACGGCCAGCTTGAAGGGCCTTTCACTGGCCAGGTTTAGATAATTTGCTAATATGGGGTTTTCACTTTTTGAGTAAAACAGAAATTCACAGAAAATAAGAGAGAACTGTACCATAGAGTAGAATGTTTCTGGCAATTTTCAGCTGACTGCGCTGGCAGTTTCAAAGGAAGAGTCTGAGAATGTGGTGCTGCTCAGGCCCTGGAGTGCTGGGGATCACCAGGACCACCCAGGCTGTATTTAAGGGCTACCAGGGTCACACCTGGCAGTGCTTGGGGGATCTTAAGGGCTTCACATGATGATACTCAGGGGATGATCTGGTGCCAGGGGTCAGGGACATGCAAAGCATGTCTTCTAACTCTTGTGTGCTCTTCTTAGTCCAACAACTACTTATGTATTTTTTGACTTGGGGACCACACTTGGTGGTATGCGGGGCTTAAAACATAAACAGGGACGCTGTAAACTCAAGGGTCCCTCTTGGTTGTGCTGTTTGTATGTATGTTGGGTGACATATATGGCTGGGGATTGACTCGGGATCAGGTACAAGGCATATGCCTTAACCCCTATGTTATATCTCCACCCACGTCTCAGCTTATTAAAGCTTAGCAGGTACAAGGCAATTGCCTTAACCCCTATATTATTTCTCCACCCATATCTCAGCTTATTAAATTGAAGTTATCACTAAATAAATGTTATAAAAAGTCCATTGATTTTCTAATATATTCAGGCTGAAGTTCAAATCTTTGACTGTCCTGTCCTGTGCCTCACAAAAAATATAAATATATCTTTCTGGAATAATCTTTTTTTAAATAATTGTTTTTATTAATGAATCACCATGAGGTACAGTTACCTACTTACAAACTTTCGTGCTTGCGTTTCAGTCATACAATGCTTGAGTACCCATCCCGCCACCAATACCAATTCCCCTTCTCCACCACCAATGATCCCAGTATCCCTCCCACCACCACCACCTCATCCCCCCACCCCATCCTGCCTCTGTGGCAGGGCATTCCCTTTTGCTCTCTCTCCTTTTAGGTGTTGTGGTTTGTAATAGAGGTATTAAGTGGCCATCATGTTCAGTCTATAATCTACTTTCAGCATACATCTCCCACGTGGAGGAGGCCCTCCTAGTGAGCTTTACTTGGTGTTCCCTTCTCTATCTGAGCTGCCTTCCCCCTCCCCACACCCCACACCCCCACCCCCCAGCATGTGAGGCTGGCTTCCAAGCCATGGGGAAATCCTCCTGGTACTTATCTATACTATTCTTGGGAGTCAGTCTGTTACTTTATATTCCACAAATGAATGCAATCTTTCTATTACAGCCCCTCTCTTTATGACTCATTTAACTTAACATGATACTTACCTTCTGGAATAATCTTTTTTAAAAATTTTTATTAGTGAAACACCGTGAGGTACAGTTGTGGACTTACAAATTTTTGTGCTTGGGTTTCAGTTATCTTGTCACCCCTTTACTCAGCTTTATACTTCTCCTTTCTGGCAGGCAAATTCTTCCTCTTGTAAGGTTGGATCCAAATGTCACTCTCCTCTCTATTTTTCTGAAACCTACTTCATCTGCAAGAGCTAAACCACCACATCTGCAGCCACCACATTTCCCTCCCTATGACTTTGTTCATTTCTTTTGGGTTCACCCTCATTATAGTATACTTGCCTACCTGCCTCTTTATGATTAGCCAATGAGTTTTACAAGAGCAGTGTGACTCCTGACATAGCTATTTTAATGTCTCCAGTACCTACTATAATGCTGGACACATTACAGATACATGTGGCATAAGGTATCATGTAGAAGATAAGAATCAGGCTCTAAAACTGGATTATCTGTAATGTACTCTCAGTAATTCTGTGACCTTGGTCAAGTTACTTTCCAGTTGACTCATATTTAAAATGGGAACAATAGAAATTCCTACTTCATAGGGTTGTTATGAGCTTTAAGTGAGAACATTGGGTTGAGTACAACGCCTGGTGCATATTAAGGGCTATATCAACATTACCTAATATGAACTGTTATTACTAGATGCTCAGTAAATATTTGTCTAATACATGCATGATTACTTCGAAGATGGGATTAAGTGAGTCGCATGAGAATTGTTCGTAGAGTGACTCAGAGAGAGCAGTCATGGAGACCAGGAGAAAGGTGACATTTGTGACATGCCCTCATTCTTTTTAGGTAAACACTGATATAGACACAAAAGTTAGAAAGGTAACTGCCACATTCAATGTGTTTTTAACAAGGATGGGAGAACTGACAAATAGCAAGAACACACAGCCAATAATGTTAAGTAATTGCTACAATGAGATGATTGTGAGACTAGTTGGTTGAATGAACACTCCAGAATTTTAGAGAAAAGGTGGTATGATGAACAGAAACACTTTTCTACATAATATTGCAGTTCAAAAAGACATTCATCAAATGTAAAAAAGACATTCAAAATTTGTAAGTCTATAACTGTACCTTATGGTGTTTCACTAATAAAAAAATAAAGTTATCATATAACATGATTAGTATAAAAAAAAGAAAGACATTCGTCTATGACAACTTGCTTAGGCCTCCTAATATTGATGACAGCAGGCATTAAATGTTCACTTTACAAACAGCAAACTGAAGCTTGGAATGATTTTCTCTGAACTGGGAAGAAAAACTCCTTACTCTTTCTCCCTTGCTAAATCTTGAAGGATATAGAAAATTTAGAAATGATTAAAATGGTAGTGACACTTAGATGTAGAAGATGCATTTGCTAATTCTCTCATAAACCCTGGGTTGTAGATAAGTTTTGCAGGGGCCTAGAAAAAAGGTTGAAAAAAAAACATGCTAAAGAATACTTCAGTTATGAGAGGTAATGCATGGGATAAGGTACTTGCCTTGCAAGAAGATGATCTTGGGCACTGCTCTGGGTCCTGACACACAGAAACAGAAGTAGCCTCCCTGAGCACTCCAAGGTGTGGGCACCCCCTCCCCAACAAGGACATAAAAGATAATAGTAAAACTGTTTGAATTATATTCCATTTTTCCTCTATTTTATATAAACTGATTAGTATTCTCATACTGCAGCTCTTCCACGAAGAGAACTTCCATCTTTTCCCAAAATTACCTTTCGCATAGACAGAGGTTATTCCAGGCTCAACTTAAAAGCTTTGACTTCACAACAGACTATTTTTATTGCAGGACTTCAACTTTTCCTTCCCCTAATGCTCTCAATATTCCTAACTCAAGTTATAATCAGAAGCCTTTCTTCCGCAAAGGCTGCCCTCATTTCCTTACCTACCCCATCTCAACTTCATCTTCTCTGCAATCCTTGGGGCTTACTGGCATTTCCCCCTGGTTTCTATTCTACAAAGTTTCACAGAAGATGTTCTAAGCCAGGGCTACAGTTTCTTACTGAACAGAAATCTACATGATGAAAAGTTTTTCTCTAATTATCAGCCCAAATAGAGCAGACAGCTTTATGATTTGGTGTCAAGTATTGGGGGGTTAAAAGAAATGTTTGACATTCATCAGATCTGACATAAATGTTTCTGTTTATTGATTTGCAAGTGGCATGCATCACTAGAACCCTAGAGTCTAAGCACTGGATTTGAATTACATCTTCCTTCAAAGATACAGAGAGCCTAGCTCCCAGCATTTCAAAATGCAACCTTATTTGGAAGTAGAGTAGAGAGGTAATTAAGTTAAAATGAGATCATTAGGATGTGTCCTAATCCAATATGACTGGTATCCTTTAGAAGAGGACATTAGGACTCAGAGACAGAGTACAAATAATCTTGCGGGAATGAACACCCAAGATTGCTGGAAAACAGTGTACAGCTGGGGGACACAAGGAAGGATTGATCATTTCACTACAGGCTCCATCAGAAAGCAGGCCTTGCCAATACTTTTATTTCATGCTTCTAGGCGGTGAGATAAATAATTTCAGCTGTTTTAAGCCACCTAGTTCATGGTACTTCGCTATTGTGGCACTAGCAAACTAACATATTCCCTTGAGTTAGTTCTCAAACAGTTCCTAAACTGCTCATTTATTTTGCAAGCAGAAATCCTCCTGACATTTGTATTAGTATGCTTTCTCTGCAAGGAAAACCCCGGGAAGATCTTTTATGTCAGCCCCATAGATTTGATTTTATTATCTCCAGCAAGATTATGCCTCCTTAATTCTCTTGTGTTTCTGCAGACGGTTTTCAATTTTACTATTGCCCACTCAACTGAATACCTAATTTGTATTATTGTGCTAAATAATATAGAGTTTTAAAACTAATTCTGATTTTGAGGACTTGTAGAGCCCCAGTAATGAGAGATTTTCATTCAATTACTCATTCAGTTTGTGCTCATTGAGTATCTTTGTGCCTAGGCTCTATGTGAAGGGGAAGAACAACACATGGAACAGACATGGAGCCTATTCTCATGAGGGCCACAGTTTATTCAATGAGACAGGCACAAGGTGTTTAGGAATCACATTAATAAGACTGGGAGTCAGGAAGAAACAGGTAGTTAAAACAGAAGGTTTCCTTCGAGAAGGTAACATCTGGGTGAGTTTTGAAGAATAAGAGGTGTTCAGGCAAAAACCAATAAAGAAAATAAGTCATTCCAGGCTGAATGAGTCTAACAGAAGCAGGACAGCTTTGAAAATCTCAAAATCATTCATTTCATGCGTAAGATGAGAAAGAAAATGGAATAAAAAAACTTACGTCTTAGAAAATTATGGATCTTCTTATTCTTAAAGAAGCCTGGGGTCACAAATCCAAATACAATAGTGACTCAAGTTCTCCGCACTCCAAATTCCCAGCTTCTAGCACATTGTGGAGAAGCTCCTATCTCATCAGCTGTGGGCTGAATGCCCTGTATGCTCCCTTCCTGTCCATTTCAAGGGGTACCAGTCCTTGTGGGGAATCCAACATAGCCATGACACAGGGTGACATGATGCCTCACTCAGGTCCTCCATAGGATGAAATTAATTAGAACTTGATTTTGTAGAAAAACAATACAGAACAATTTGTTCCCCTGGAAAAATGTCCCTACATTACTCTCTGGTTTGATTATATAAGGAACCAGGAGAGGAAGACACAGGTTGTGATTAAATTCTATTAATGTTAGATGGACTCACACAGACACACACACACACAGACACACACACACAGACACACACACACACACTCTGCAGGTAGCACCTAATCTTTACAGACCAAGAGTGTTTCTCTCCACACACTTGTTTTCTGCTCTAAGCAGTATTATAGTAAAGGGAGTCACATGTTTCCTTCTGTTTTTCCACACACATAAAATCTATACTGAAGTCTATTAAGTATTCAATACCATTATGTCTAAGAGAACAATGTTCATATCTAAATTAAATGTGACACAGAGACATGAAATGAGGACATACTATTGTTTTTTGTTTTAAAGGCAACGTCTGAGAAGCCGGTAAGTGAAATACGGCTATCTATGGGGCACTTCCTATACACAAACTTAATGTCCTGGCAACCTAAGACAGTGGTACATTTATTATATAATTTTACATTTGGGTTAATTGAAATGATATAACTTATACAAATTGTAAGACATCCAAAATGAAATCCTAAATGATCTGCCACCAGAGTTATTGACTGTGTTTTACCTGAGAGCCTGTATCTTGCAGGGATGTTGGTAGCAACAAATTTCAAAGCAGCTATTATACCTACCAGTATTATTACTGTTGCTGTAGTTAGAAAATTATTTCTCATAGTTGGGAGAGAACAATAGAAAGAATGGGGGTCTTCAGGGTTTCACCATCTTTTTTGGTCTACTTGTGGTTTATTGTAATCTCTACTGTCACTACACTCAAATTCGAAGAGATTTGCTATTACATTTTGCTTACTTCATTCCATACTCATTTGGTGAACGGTTTCACTTCATGCAGCCCAATCCTCCCAATGCCACAGAGAACTTCTGAGCTGTCTGCTAATGCTCAAAGCATGTTTGCTGATACTCAAAGCAAATTATCCATTTTTCCAGTAAAGAAAGTAGAAAATGTAAGGAAGCCTTATAATTAACTTTTAAATAAAAATATTAGAATCCATATTATTTCCAAAAATGTTTTCCTACATACCACATGGAGGTCAGTTTCTAATTCTTGACTATCATTCACTTACAGTTACTAAAAAAAATTCCCACACTCTATGAATGCAGTTATTTGGCCCTTCCCTTTTGCATTTATCACTTGATCCCTTTCCTTTTACTCCTTATCCTAAAAATAATAAGAAATGCTTTTTTAATTAATCAATAAACACATCATTAGAAAAGGTAAAATAATTCTGTTTTAGGTAACTGATGCTTTTTTTAACCAAACAGAGAATAATCAATATTTCTGTAGTGTTAATAAGGTGTATATAATAAAGTTTGCAGTTTATCAGCAGTTTAGTAAGAAATTCTCTTCCTATCCTAACTAAAAGTATATTATGTCAACGTTTGACCATGTTGGTCACTTGCTTCTTCCACTTAATTCAAGCTCTAACAGAGTATTTATTAACGACCAGGTACTCATCAGATATTTTAACTTATTAATATGTACACAATCCCTGTGAGGTAAGTAATAGTTCATCCTTATATTATATATGGGAACAAGGTTATGAAAGGGTTGGTAAGTGATTTGCTCAAGGATACATGGTCAGTTAGAGGCAGAGTTAGGGTTTGAACTTAGACTGGCTTTAGGTTCTACATTTCTATTTACTGTTCATGTTTAACACCAACATCAAAGTTGAGACACATTCCCTTACAGGACTTTATTTTCAGCACTGTTAATTTCAACTACCTTGCCAATTCTCATAATATCTTGAACCTCTCTTTGTTCACAAATGAGGGGATTAGACCAAGTTACACTCTGGGATTCTAGAACACCTACCTTTTGGAGAGATACATTTGCCAAAGTAGAAGTCTTATAGTATTTTAGTATTGCTAATACTATTTGTACTAATAGACCCAAGTGAGAGTGATGACAATTCAATATTCACCATTTTCTCATGTGACTGTGATCCCACAATAGCATAATTGAAAGATTCCAACTTCTACTGCATACGTAGTTGGCAAAACTGTTACCTACAACAGACATGGCTCCCCGGTGTGAAATGAGGACTGTGGGATTACTGTGAAGTGTCTTGATCCATCAGCATCATCTGCCACAGCCCTGGGAGGGGGGGTTTGAAATAAAAACCTACTCTATGTCTCACCTTTTAAATTGGCTTTTCAGGTAAAGTAAGTTCTTTGTGAACATGTGCATACATTTAATGTTAAAAAAACCTACCCATTTTAGAAAATAGTTTACTCATAGAAGAGGCTTGAGGATTTCCAAAATGTGAGACGTAGAAAATAATGATAGAAAAGAAATGGCCTAATTGTTGGAGCAGGCTTACATTTAAATTTTACTTATAGACAGAGATAATTAAAAGGGAATTTAAGTTTATTTGTTGTTTGTTCTTTTATTGTTTTGGTCACAACTAGCAATGTGCAGAGCTTAGCCCTGACTCTTGGCGGGGTCATTCCTGGTGGGTTCTGGGGACAAAATGGGATACAAGGGATCAAACCTGGGTTGATCACATGCAGTCAAGAACCCTATTGGCTCCAGCCCATATAAGCAAGTTTTAGATATTTGAGGATTAAAGTATAGCAAGATATTGTAATCAGTGGTGTAAGACTACAATACATTTTACCTTTCTATCTGAAAAAAGAAAGAAATGTGGTCCATGTGTCTAATTCCTTGACCTGGAAAGATTCAAATCTAGCAAGACTTTATATGGTGAAAAGTAGTGCACCTCTTGCCAGCCGTGTTCTGCAGAACTATTTCCCTGAAGCTAAGTATGTAAGGCCAACCCAGAAAACAAAGCCCTTCCTCACCGCCCCCATGATAAAGGGATGGTCAACCCAACCCATGTGGTTTCACTTCACTCCACCATGGGCCAGTTAAACCATCAACACGCATTAAATCAAAGAGAAAGTACATGACAGTGCCTATTTTCACAGAAGGTGTTGCTAGTTGTGCCTCTGATGTACCTTCAGATGGCCAAGCAGATAATACTTAGCAGATAAGAAAGAGATGAGGTAAATATAAGCTTTCCTAGTCTCCCAAATATCATCTTGCTGTCTCCCTTTTTCTGTTTCAAACTGCTTATCAGCAGTGCAAAAAAAAATTACCACAAAGTCAAATTTGGCAGTGCGGTACATCTTATAAGGAAGATCTGACTCTATTATCAGTTTCTCCCCCACAACAGAAGTCTGGTATCATTTTCCATACAAAAAGAACATTGATAAATGGTATCTGTCTAGTTGTGGTGGATTTTAAATCAATAAATGCATCTTCTTATAACAGTTTCCTTCTGTGATTTTTTTCCATAACCTAATAAAACTTAAACTTGTACAAGCTCTGAATATTGTTATTTCTGACACTTACTTGCCACCTTGGGAAAGAGTGGAGGCAGGAAAAATTGTGGTAGATAGTGAGATTGGGGTGGGTAACAGACCACCTACCTAGATTAAAATATTATTTTTCTAGTTATATTAGGGTATTGTTGACAGATAGCACTGCTTAAGGTACACAGCATGATTTAACTTTTAAATTGAAACTATTCTTACCACAATGGAATTTCTTTTTTAGGTTCCAATAGATTTCCCTGTAATTGTATCAATGCAATATATGTACCATTTTCTGTGATTCAGAAATTAAATTTCTCAAATTGCATTTTGCACATTGTTCTGCAACAATTTAGAATGTTCTAACATATAATCTTTATTCTAAAAAAGGGAAAAAAACTATGTTGACAGGTGAGGGTTTCACCAAGACCAGAATATATTTCAGACTCTGTGTAATCCCTAATCTTAAAAAACAACTTGTGCATTAGTTCCCAAACTTAGATTCCTCTGTAATGTGTCTCTATGTAGTAAACAAGTATTCCAATGACATAAGTCCAATAAGCAATAGTTGGAAAGCTGATTATAGAATGGGGATCTGAAAATTATCTCTCTGAAAATAGTTCACATGGCAAGAGATAAAGTATTAGCTTAAAAGAAAAAACAGAGGGTAATAATAATTCAGTAACTTGTGTTGTGTTTATGTAACACAAGTTTTACAGAACTCAGCCAGCACACTTTGCAAAATCTTGAATCCAAGAACTTTTGACCCCGAGTTTACTGCTGAGGGAGAAGGCAGGATACTGGGATCATGTGAGCCAGTTTCCACAAGATCCACCATTGCCAAAGATGTGACATTTGAACATCACCCTTTACATCAGACATATCTTTTCTGTTCCCTCTGTAGTAACAGTTGAGGGTAGCATGTTTGGAAAGAACATGCAAACTACAGATAAATATCAAAGTCAAATTCTGGTGCTGCTCACAGGGACCTCAATCTACTTAAGCTGCTAGTAAATTAACTTGACCCATTTGAAAGAGTTTGCATCGCTGTTACTGCTTTGCACAATTACATGAATGCATCTGCCCACTGGAAGTTAAATGAGAATAACCAGAGATAACCTACAGGGAAATCAAGCATTTTAAAGCTCATCTAGGAAAGGAACAGAAGATAGGATGCAAAGCTGCTCCATGGGTCTCTGAAAAATTTGGGATAGGACTCTGTGGGGGAATATCTAAGTAGTCTATCAATAATAAGTGCGATTAAAATTTCAAAACTCCTTTGATATATAGAGCAAGAAACTCAACTCAATGGTTACTTTCTTTGGGTCTCCTTCCCTGAACAGAATTAATTACCTATCTGAGTGTTCCTCTACAACATATGTTCCTATATAGAACATGGTCGTTATGACTGTTGCTTGCAACAATCTCTATGCTGACCTCTCAGTAAAATGCATCCAACTACAGAGCCAGGGTATGTCCTAGACTTGTTTTTTTCTTTAGAGCATGGAGTTTATAAATGTTTGCTGAGCTAGGTTTTCCTTTAACCAGTAGAAAATGCCCACCTCCCAAGGGCTGGAGTCTAGAGGAGATAATCAAGACACAGACATTCTCTGTGAGCCAGGCAATTCAGTTCCATTTCTTTATATAATTTCTCTCTCATTTCATTTAAGAAAGTGTGAGCCTCAGTTTACTAAAATGCACACAAATCACCCACACCTTCCAACCCAAGACAAATTCTTACAGAGATCTCTAAAGACACATACACAAACATATACACACAAAACCTTAAAGCTAATACTTGTCATTACTAGGCACTATACTAAACACTTAACATGCTCCCCATAATTCTCTAGAGTTAAAAATAAAGGAGCAAAAGCTCTTAGAAGCTAAACTACCCACTCAAGGCTCAGGAAAGATTAAGTTCTATAAACTGGGTTTTCCCCTGAATTGTACAACTACCCAGTCCAATGTATTAAGACTGGAATAAAGGGCTGAGACCAATAATTTACACTCTAATCTGAATTAATTTAGGTTGTTTTGTTTTTCCATTTCCTAGTTGGGTTGATTAAGAATGAAAGTGGGGGGGAGGGTTTTAAAGTCCAAAAACAAATGAAAGAATTGGTTCAGGTCTTGGCAAAAGGAAGAGAAGAGTAAGATGAGAGTCAGAGAATTAAATCTCTGGGGGTGGAAGGGGAGAAGAAAACTTACTGGAAGAGAAAAGGAAATGACACAGCAAAGGAGCAAAAGATTCAGGGTCGTTTTGGGAAAGAGGAATGTGTGTGTGTATGTGTGTGTGTGTCTGTGTGTGTCTCTGTGTGTGTCTGTGTGTGTCTGTGTGTATCTGTGCATGTTGGTGGTATTAGTAAGTGGTCCTAGTAATTTACAATATGATCAGGCTATCAGCTAAGCATCAACTAAGCCAAAGGTTGTTAGTAGTGGCAGAGCAAAGATGCAAAATTCCCAGTAAGCCTCCAGTGTTTTCCAGATTCATAAGCTCAGGCTGTATCTCTATGGGTGACTGAGTATTTCTTTATGAAAATGTTTTCTTAGGAACGGAGTCCTTTGCTTAGTGACTCAGAGTTGGATTTTAAAGACACTCACGTTAGGTCTATTTGGTTTCTCTTTTAGCATGGTTCATTTCCTTTATGTTTGGCTTTGCCCTGAGAAGTGTGTGCTCTAATGAATTTTTGACATCCTTTAAACACAAGTTTCCACGAAGTGTCTAATTCTACTCCTGGCAACCAAGAGTATATGATGAAAGCTATCAGCTGGAGATAAAGGAAGAGGAGACTCTGAACTTGTTTGTGACCATCATAGGTTATAAACTACTAGGAGGACTGGTTCTTTTCACCAAGGGAATTACAATGCCTTGAGCTTAGTGCCTAAAATAGTATAGGAGAGGGAGGAGGGATGGAGGGGTGGAAGAAAGGTTGGATAGAGAGAAGGGTATCATTAACAGGGGCAGGACATACTCTTTAGTAATGCTTTGAATCAAAGCATACTTTGTTCCAAATCTGAACCAGCCTTTAGATAGGTATATGACCCCTCTCAAGATTTGGTTTCCTCTGTTGTAAAGCTGTGATAGGAAGAGTAAGTCTTCATAAAATTGTAGGAAAGATTAAAGAAAACAATGCATGTAAAATGATAGGCACTGTATTTGTCATATTATAAGCTCCCAATAACTAAAAGCTATTTGGGAAGACTGGAGCAATAGCACAGCGGTAGGGCATTCGCCTTACACGCGGCCAACATGGCCGACCCGAGTTCGATTCCTCCGCCCCTCTCGGAGAGCCTGGCAAGCTACCGAGAGTATTCGATATGCCAAACACAGTAACAACAAGGTCTCCAATGGAGACGTTACTGGGCCCGCTCGAGCAAATCGACGATCAACGGGAGGGCTTTACCTTACCTTACCTTATCTTACAAAATGTCCTAGATCAGCTTTAAACCATGGGTTGGGTTTCCTTTCTTTCCTACTTTTCTTTCCTTTCCTCTCTTTTGTATTACTTTCATTTCTTTCTTCCTGTATCTTCCTTCCCACAAGTACTAGATGAGACAACTGGTAAGGAATAGTAATACAGAAGTTTCCTGATATTGCCCTGACTAGTCACCAGCTTCTCTACTCTTCATGACACAGTTCTCATTTTCAGGACTCACATACCTCACAGGCCTGGCTTCTTTCCATCACATCACATACAAGACTTTCTAGGAACATATGGACTTTGTCTCCTCTGCTTTCATCATCTCATGACTGTTCTTGAAAAGCACAAACTTATTAGAATAGGTGTTAAAGTCATACGGTACTTCCAACAACAGCATCTTTTTTGGTAGGCTTGGTGGACTCCAGAAGATCTACCTTCTCCCTGTTTTTGAACTGCTTACGAGATCTTGCAAGGGCTAAACAGAAAACTGATCTCAGTCTAGATTCTAACCACACTTGTCCCTTTGTTCTTTTCCCATACCAGCTGGTTAAGAAACTACAAGACCAGGACCATCTTGGATAGTTCACTGAAAAAAGTATCTACCTTGCAATCATAAAGCTATGAGTTCAATCTCTGATACAATCCCACATGCTTTGAGTACCATCTGGGAGGTACTGATGCTTAGATCTGTGTTGTCACAACAAAATGTGTGTGTGATCTAGAAGCATATGCAAATGCCACAATTAAAGTGTGTGATCTCAAGACAAGCACTAAAACCAAGTGAGCAAGCACTGCAACCAAGGGTGTGAAAGTATTTCAACAACAAGAATAACAAAATTAACAAAAACAAAAAGTAAAGGGGAATACAATTTCAAAAATATAGTTAAAAATTTCGATGGCTATAAAATAATTATAGATATTATATCCAAAGGCTCCTTGAATAGGGAACTGAGAGAGATGAAAGACCCTAATTTCACTTTTTTCCATAAGAGACACACCCAGCAAATGCTCAGGATGCCTAGAGCCACTGCCAGTTATTCTTGGTCTGGTGGCATGAGTCTGAAGGGTTCTGCCCAGGCCCAGAGTGGTGGTGGTCTGACCTGGCAGAGCTTGCGGAACTAAACTTAGGGCCTTTCACATCCTCTACCACTTGACCTATTTCTTTGGCCCCAAGCTTCTACATTTCAAGCATCTACTACAGGAAGTAGAAACTGGTGAGTAATTTATATATGTAATTATTCTTATAATCACCCACATTCCCTTGTTATTGGGTGATTATCTTTGTTTTAAAGTTATGGGCAATGAAATCTTTTTTCCCCATTGTTTTGAGACAATAGGATAGCATTTTTAAAATTTGTTTTTCTATTTACTTATTTTTTATTTTAATGAATCACCGTGAGATGTAGTTACAGACTTACAAACTTTTATGATTGCATTCCAGTCAAACGTTTAAGTACTCATCCCACCACCAGTGCCCATTCTCCACCACCAATGTTCCCAGTATCCCTCTCCCACCCCCACCCCTTCCCACCCCCTGACTCTGTGTCAGGCACATTCCCTCTTACTCTCTCTGTCCTTTTGGGTGTTATGGTTTGCAATACAGGTATCAAGCAACCATCATGTTTGGTCCAAAGTTTGCTTTCAGCACGCATCTACTACCCCAAGTGATTCCTCCAACCATCATTTACTTAGTGCTCCTTTCTCCATCCCAGCTACCTTTTCTCACAGTGCATGAGATCAGCTTCCAAGCATGGGGTAATCCTTCTGACCCTTATTTCTACTGTTCTTAGTGCTGGTCTCCTATTATGTTACTTTATATTCCACAAATGAGTGCAGTCACTCAATGTCTGGACAATGAAATCTTAAGAGGTTCAATGAGGTGACTTGGGGGCCCAAAATAAATGAGGGAATCAACATGTATGTGACCTCAACAGTTATCCTGTCCATTCCTGGCACTTTCTAATTCCTGGTGGAAATATTTAGCCTTGACATTACCAAGTTGTTGGAAATTGCCTATTCTCAAGTGTTGACAAGATGCCTAGTAAGAAAGATATGGTGTCTGATTAAAGAAACTCATCCAAATAATGTAATGAGCTACTCATCTTAGCGGCATTTTCATCATCAAAGCAAACCATGGCCTCAGTACGTAGCACTAGTACCAGCTGTGAATAAATGTCAAGTTCTATACCCTCTGGGATGATAGAAAAAGAGGCTTCTCTTTGAATCACATGAGTAGCTTTCTTCAGCAGCCTGAAAAGCAGTTATCACTGCCCACTCAGGAATCAAAGCAGTTGTCACTGCCTATTCAGGAGCCAGTGCTGAGCACAGCAGCCTTCAGTTGTCATGGTTTGGGGTTGGTCTAGGCTCCTGGACAGTTACTCCCATAAGTGAGATTAAAAGGCCCATGAGAAAGCATCAGTGAGTCCAGGCACTGTATTCTTCTAATCATAAGCATTTTTTTCTTAGTCTGCCTGTCACTAACACAAACACCAAGAATCACCCAACCCACTAGAATAAAAGAATGAAAATAGGAAAAGGAACAACAGAGACAAGCACTAGGCAGAAGCGGGCCATAACCATGGCAGATAACCTAAGATCTACCTGACCCTGGGCTGGCGCCAAGACAGGAATAATATTTTTAGATGGATGAACTACTTCTGAACTGTGTCCCCCAGGTTACTGGGCACAAATCAGAGCATTCTCTTTTCCACTCCCTCATTGTTATGCTATTTAAACATCTCCCTTTCTCCACTTTGTCTTTTTCCTACTTTGTTTTCCAAGTTTAAGGAACACGGTGTTATAGCACATTTCTAACCCCAAGGCCAATAGAAAAGCTCTTGTCTCAAACCACAAACAAGGCTTTCTTTTAAAATTTCCAAAGAAATGCATCGGGTACACTTTGGCAGCAATAATTCTCATTTCATAGCTTTGGCCAAATCATTGCTTGACTTAAATTGTTGCTTCAGGATGTTAGAAAAGCTGAATTTAAGTGAAAATAATAAAAAAGAAAAAAAGTAGAAAAGATTTACTTTAAGTCTCCACTCTAGTTATGTGGACTGATGTGTAAGCTGGGAGGTTTGTGGACTATAAACCCCTATCTTTTATCAGCAGAAAGCTATCCAGTGGTTATATTCCCTTCTAAACAATGAGACTGATGAATGCAATCACTATGTCAGATCCTGGGATACTGATGAACACAAAAGTTGTTTAGTTTGATAACTATCTTTGGAAGGGCAGAACATAAAATATCAAAGACTGCAAGTTCCATGGCTTCTCTAGACCACTCACAAACTTTGGCTTTCCTGGATTCAGGTTTGTTTATCACTATATTCCCTGTGTAACATCCAGAATGTATTCAATAAATATGTATTCAATGTAGAGCAAATAAAGAAAATTCTATTCATCTTAAAGGGCACTACAAGTCCCTAAATTTAGGTGTGCTCTTAAAACTAAAGTGACTATACTTTTTCATATGAACAAACACTATCAGGGCAATATAACAATATTCACTATTTTTACAAACATCAGTAACTTTTAAAGGTTAATGCCTGAATGGTAACGATCATTTAAGCTTTTCTTATGAAAATGTAAGTCCCATTTTCTGTAGACTTCTCATAGCTTTTTAATTTATAATTAGAGACAGTATGCTTTGTAACTAATAGAAAAGCTTGGCCTTTGGGAAAAATCTGATTCAAAGCATTTTTCTTATAGAATTTGCTTTTTATGTCTTGAAAAGCCTTGCTTTTGTGGCTGATTATTATTCAAAAAATCACATAATATTGGCGCTGAGAGGGCCATGGTGATCATTCAGTTTTACTTATCATAACTTCTTTTTGTGATACCCTAAGTTGGGGTTATACTTCATGCCAGGTGAGTGGACAAGTTCAATTCACCTCATAATTATATGTTCAAACAAAATACTAACATATCTAGGACAAGAGGTCAGTATTATTTTCAATGAAAATATGATGGTGTAAGTTCAGACAGTGCACCACTTATCCATGAGAAAAAGTGTGGATGCCTTTAAGATGATGAAATCTAGCCATAGTTACCACTTTAGCTCTGTGGATAAGCAGTCACCATCCTATTTCTCAAGAGAAATGTGAATATTCTTCTTCTCTGTTTAGTTTTTCTCAGTGGCACACAATTGTCATTAGGACAGAGTCTAAACAACTTAACTAACATATTGAGCTACTCTGGAGCCACTCCCGCTCACTAACACTAGCTTCCATTTTTTCCCCTTTTCTTGTTCTCATGCTTTATTCTGTCTACAACGTGTCTCACTCTCCTCTTCACTTAGGTAGCTCCTATCTATATCTTACCATTCACCACAGGCATTCCCTCCTTCAAGAAGGCTTCCTTTAAACCCAGGCTCCCACAGAACCCTATATGTGCTTCACTTATACTAATTACAGTTTTGAAAATTTATGTCCACTAATTGGTAATTTTTGGGTTTGTTGGTGGTTTTTTTTTTTGAGCCACATCCACAGAGCTTAAAGCATATTCCTGGCTCTGTGCTCAACGATCACTCTTGGTGGTGCTCAGGAAACCATATGTGGTGCCAGGAATTGACACCACCTAGGGTGCAGCAAGATAAGCACCTTACTTGATGTTCTATTTCTTCATCCCCAACTGGTAACTTTTAAAGGTTGGATTTCAGTCTTTTAAGAATCTCTGGGAACCAAATACTGGTAGGTTTTTGTCTGTGAAGATGCTTAGGACAGTTTTATTTAATTAGAATACATAGTACTATCTACCTTAATTTTGATGTTGTAGAAGTTCATTTAAATGGTCTGTATAATTTTTTACCCATATTCCAAGAAGAATTATGGTTAAAGGAGGTTATCCTTTATGTAAGATACTAAGAAACTAGGGAAGATTCTTTGTTAGGACTTAATATAATGGACTTGTTTTATATAAATCCTGACATTATTTTCAGAAGGAATCCATCTGTTCTTTCTGGTGAAAAGCTTGAAAGTAGATCTAGTTTCTTGATTTTTACTCTAGATTTATACAACGTCTAAATGTATGCATACAAAGTGATTTCTTATACTATCAACTCATTTAACAGAGGTCTGAGGTTCATGTCACAGATGATATATTACCGTGGAAAGAGCTCTCTTTAGGAGAAATGGAGATCTAGACTCTGAGGAGGCAAATAGACATGCAACAACATTGATCCTTATCGATATATAAATGCTTTTGGATTGGGGAGAGTGGAGAGATAGTACAGCAGGTAGAGTGCTTGCCTTGCATTCAGCCAACCCATGTTCGATACCTGGCACCGCGTATGGTCCCCTGAGCACAGAACCAGGAGTAAACTCTGTTGGGTGTGCCCCCAAACAAAGAAATAAACAGAAAACAAAACAACAAAATGTTGCTGGGGTGATTCTGATAACTGGGCAGCATATTCCCAGATAGAAAAATAAAAAAGCCGCCATTGGACTAACAAGGTATTGCAGGGTTTCTCTATTGTAACTTGCTCATTAATAAGGGGGTGATAAAAAGAGGTGGCAGTGTTGAATGCATCTCAGTTTTACCAAAGAAGATGGCAACAGCAATCACATTAGAACCCCAAAGGCACCTAAAAGTGGCCTCTCAGTTTGGACTTGATTTCTGTGGATGCCAGTGAGCTTTAGTTGTGTGCCTTTCCTTTAAGTACCTAAAAGTTTGTATAGAAAGAGCCAAAATGCAACATATGGAAACTATGGGAGCACAGTAGAAGATAAACCAATATTCGGAGAGCATGTTGAAACTGTAACCCTTAAAAAACAACTTGTCAAAGGAGAAGGTGCCTACAAAGCCTTGAAAAAACCCATAAAATAAATTAATATGTGGTTGTGTTTAAAGGCAACACCTTCTGCACTATTTTTAGGCTAAAATTTAAAGAATGAGAGATTGGATATCACTTGCTGCTAGTAGGCATGGATTTTGTTAGTGTACAATAAAGGCAATTTGAAATATGCTTTTAAGGTGGAGACTTTGTGACCTTTAAGACATTTTTTTTCTTAACTCTTTCATGCCCAGTTTAGATTCACAAACTTCTTTTATACTTCGTGCTGGCTCTAATAATCATTCTAGAATTGAGAAAAAAGACTGGGGCAGGGGTAGGTGTGTGTGTGTGTGTGTGTGTGTGTGTGTGTGTGTGTGTGTGTGTGTGTGAGTGTAGGAGGGGGGTGGGGGGGCAGAAGCCAAGTACTGTTCCTGGAATTATGGGCTTTTTCTCCTTTGCTGTTTATCTATTCTCTACCACTCAGCTGTTCTCTGTTGCACAGAAATAAAAGTTTAGTTTAAAAAGTATGTTAGAACAAAGCTGCAGAAATTGCCTGGAATTTCCTTCATTTTCAGCCATCTGGCTTTCATTGCTTACTTCTTTCCCCTCCTCCACGTACGTTTACCAAATCTTTTCAACACACGCTGGCCAAGCTATCAAATGCTTATAATTAAGAACAGTCATATACTTTTTTTTTAAGGTAGTACTTTTTGACTTTTTTTGGCTTCTCATGTCATTGCTAGTAAAAACTAGAGAGATAGATAGTCAATAAAGCTCAGTCATTAAGACTTTGTTGAAAAAGGAGAAAATCTAATCAAATTTAAGTCCTGAATACAAAAACATGTTTCATTTCAAACAAAGAGTATTTTTCACCAAGAAATGAAATGGAAGGAGATTTTTTTCCTCAAGGCAACTATGATTCTGTTTTATAGATGAAAAATCTGAGGATTCCCAAAAGAAGTAGGACTTCAGAAAAGTCACAAAGTTAACAGTGATATAGGAGGAATTGAATGTTAGTTGGTTTTTATTTCAGTGGACTCTGGAATATACAAAATATTTAATACATATTATTAAGGAGGGCTGGAGCAATAGCACAGCGGGTAGGACGTTTGCCTTGCATGCAGCTGACCTGGGTTCAATTACTCCATCCCTCTCAGAGAGCTCGGCAAACTACCGAGAGTATCCCACCCCCACGGCAGAGCCTGGCAAGCTACCGCAAGCTACTGTGGCATATTCAATATGCCAAAAACAGTAACAACAAGTCTCACAATGGAGATGTTACTGTGCCAGGACAAGCAAATTGATGAACAACAGGACGACAGTGCTACAGTGACAGTGCAGTGCTATTATTAAGGAAACTCAAGTTGCCATATAATAGATATATACAATAAATTATACACACATATATTGCCCCATTTACAAAGGGAAAAACCTTATGTATGTATATAACTTCATGTTGTATATGCATGCATATATCTATCTATGACTATGTATGTGCACACATGCATACCGTTACACACACACAGAGTCATAGACAAAAGAAGGGTGTGAACAAGTGATTAACGGTGATGTCTTTGGGGAAAAGAAAAGAGTGGAATTGTGGAGCATGATAAAGGATAGTGTGGATATTTCTTATTCTGCGAGGCCTTTTAGAATTGAGATATAACTTATATCACACTATATTAGTTTCAGGTATAGAACATGATTTTTGTGTACACAGAAAGTAATTGCACAATAATTCTAGGTAACATATCCCACAATACATTGCTTAAAAATATTTTTCTTAATATAACTTTTAAGATCTAATCTTTGAATATATAATATAGTATTTAAATATATAATACATATTAACTATGCTCTCTATATTGTACTTTGCATCACCATTTGTTATTTATTTTAAACAAATTTGAGTTTTAAAGAATAAAGTATTAGTGTAATACTCAAAACTTTATTTTTTATTATCAGGGAATATTCATGACTCTGTGTTCAGGTGCAAGAAATGTGACCTGGACCTCCTGCATGCAAAATATGTGATGCAATCCATTGAATTATGTTTCAGTACCCCTCTAAAATTTTTATGAGGAAGAAGAGGAATCCCCTGCCCCCATGAATGGTCTTACCTCCTATTTAGATAGTTTTCATTTTAGTTAGCCTAATCCATCACTTAAAGGTGAACAGGGTAGTAGAGACTAAAATGACTAAAATGATTATTCTTCCTTGTAATGATATTTTCTTTGCTATCAACTTTGATGCAAAAATTTCAGTAGATGCTCACAAACAATGATGGTGATAATTTCTTCTGGCCAGTTATAGGCAAGGTTGTTAAGAGATTAACACCTGTCTTCAATACATTTTCCATTTCTCTAGACAATCAAATTCCTTCTTGGGTAATGCTAAATATTTATAAAACCTCTCCTGTGTCCCATCTGACTTGGGTAAAGCTTGCTGCCATATTTCTATTTGGGGAATATTTTGATGAACATTGCTGCTAACATAACAGGTTACTTATCCTTACGCCATGCTTTATATTGGTACAGCAAGTCCTTAATAGCAAGGTTTCATTCAACACTGTTTTGTCATAACGTTGAGAGAAAAAATAATCAGTCGTTGGCTGGAGTTTGAATGTTTGTGGCAGGTTTTACAAGCTCTCTCTACATCTGTGGGGTTTCCCCTGAACACTCTGATTCCCCCCCCACCTCCCACTCCCCTTCCCTTCCCTACCCTCACCCCATTTCATATTCCAGAGATGTGCACAGGACGTTCATGGATGTAGCTTAATGATCCCAGTCTGAATGGGCATGGCTTTGAGTAGGTCCAGCAATGGATGGGAGCCCTGTCCAGGGCTCAGCCCTGAGCTGACAGAACAGGCACTGATCATGCAGGAACTCTGAATGGGAATTTCCAAGTACATTGGAAATCAAATGAATATACTAATGAATATGAAATGTTAGTTGATATTAAAAGTGTTTGGGGTTTTTAGAAATTTAATCATATTTTTATGACCAGAAATATACATACAGGCACTGAACTCCTATTCATATCAAGTAGCCTATGGTAAAATTGGTTTCATTGTGTGTCATTTTAACTTAAAGTCATCATGTCTAAGAATCTGCAATGACCACAAATAAGTATGTAGGGTATTTAAAACCTTCAAATTAAAGAAGGGACTCTAATAATGACATTTTAAGCACCATCTGTGAATGGAAGAAGAAAGGGGATGGAGATGAGAAAGCTTTGGAGTCTTCTCAACTATCATTAATAATAATGTCTAAAACTCACTACGTGCATATTTGGCACTAGTATTTTATACTCATTTATTCAGTAAGCACTGAATATGTACCCATGGTTCAGATATTATGCTAGGCATAGTTGCATAGAGGGGAGGATTAAGACATAAAGATGGAAATAAAGATTTTAAAATATAATCTTGTTTTTAAGTGCCTTAGAACTGTGAAGGCAGTCCATGTGCCCTAGAACTGTGAAGGCAGTCCACATGTGATGTGTACACATGTACACACACATACACACACACACACACACACACAAGCTGGAATAATCAAAATAGCTCCCTGAGAACACACCCGTCCTAGTCTTCTGAATAACTAGGTGTGAGAATGTATTTGTTCAAACCTGGTGAAAGTTAGACATGTGCAGCTGATACAAACTTTTCCATTCCCATGGAGCAATTCAGTAAAAAGGAATCTTAATCTTACAAAGATTTCCCCCCGCACTCACCCCTGCCACCACCAGTTCCAACCTGTACACACACACACGAGAGAGAGAGAGAGAGAGAGAGAGAGAGAGAGAGAGAGAGAGAGAACCTGTTCTATAGTCTTTTGTATTCTCAGCATGATCCAATACCACTGACCACCCACAACAACAAAAAGCTTCTAACTGTTGAGAACAAACAACATTTTGGAAAAGCCACTCGTCTTATCTAAGAGCCTCCACACAGAGGCATGAGTGCAGTGACCAAGACTCAAAACATCATTTCTGTAAGTCTCATTAAAAATACTATGCCTTAAACACACACACACACACACACACACACACACACACACACACACACGGACAACAGCACAGATCAAGAGTACAAAACATAGTATATAGAAATTGGGTGCCCATCGGAGGACAGACCAAAATCAGCATGGAACCCTGATTTGTGAACATGAAGAGCAGTAAAAAAAAGACTTAAATTGATTCCATGTGAATAAAAGGTGTTTGGCAAAGCAAAACACTACTATGCCCCAGATAAACACATTTTCTCTTCAATGTACATCTTTCATTAATCTTCAGAAAGAGAGGTTAAAACCTGGGATATCATACACAATTATTTCACAGGAGATATATCTCTAAACATTTTTTTTAAAGACAAAAATTGCAGTTTTGATTATTGGGTGACAGAAGAAAAGAGTAAGTCATACAAGGTCACTGTACTTTGGCCCTCTTTGTTTTTTAAATTAGCATCACTATAGAATTGCTCAGCTGTGTATGGTGTCCTCCCTAAAAATCCTAGGTTGTGCCTAATAAAAGGACTGCCTCTCAGTCTGAAATTGGCTGGTAGAAAATAAAAAGCACTGAGTTTATCTGGAACAAATGCCTACGTCCAACAAGAGTCTTTATTCAGGAGTCCATACAAAGGTCAGAGAGTAAATCATATTTATTTAACGTAACCACAGCCAGTACTTTGTAGATGGAAACTAACATCTTGCATTCTATTCCCCCCTGATGTCCCAAAAGATTTGTGATGTCCCAGATTTTCCCAATTACCTAGGACCAGGTACTGATATCTCAGCAATACCTCAGCTCATCCCTGCATTTGGATGTCATTATAATGCAGGGATGTGGTTAGAAGATCCTTACGCTGGCCTTTTAAGGTAATCGGAACAGAAACATCATTACTTACCAGTAGAAAGCTGCAGCAGAAGCAATCTAATGCTCTGCCTATAGAACAATAACAAGTCATGGGATTTTTTTTGAGCAGGATGGAGTGATCTGAGGTCATCTAGTATACCCAAGTTGACTTTGCAGATGTGGCAACAGAATGGAGGGGCACCGGGCCAATGTCACAAAGCATATGAGTGACAGAGCTTGGACGTGAACTCAGCTTTATGATTTAGTAGCCAAGATCTTTGCAAACTGTCTATTCTATTGCATTCTTTTTTTTTCCTGTATAAAGTAACTATAGAAAAAGAGTAGGGGATTATACCCTTTGCCTATGTGGTGAGGTCTTAGGCTCACTCAATTGGAGAGTGGGAAGGTCTATAGTGAAGCTAATTATAAAACAAAGAGGGCCAAAAAGGCACAGAGACTTTTTGGCAGGAAATTTTTTAAAAAGTTTCTCAGGATTCCAACACTCTTTGGAATTTTGTTCATTTATTAATCCAGGTTTATAACTCCTTGACTCAATCTTACTGACTGAAGTTAGAGTACTCTTCAATTATTAGCTGACTGAAAATCTGGTACTAGCAGCATTCTTCACTCCTGCATTTGACAGGGGAAGTTAGGCCTGATATTCAAATTAATATATACAACAACTCTGGTAATCTTATCTGGGGATAGCTGAAATCTTGTATCTTCTAAGTCCCAAAGAAAGGCATCATCTACTTGGCTGAGAAATTAGACAAGCAACATCAGCTTGTCTAATTAACAGCAAACTGTTGTTAATTCCTGAATACCACTTGCTTCTCACGATATGCTTTGCAGGAACAAAAGAAATATCACTCAGAAACAGCATTCCCCTTCATGTCTAGGTTATAACCTTATCTCCTAACATTCTTCATTCCATCAATAGACTTGAAAGTGGGGCTTTGGTTTGTGAAATGTCTCTTTGAAATTATAATCATAAATGAGATGGTTTAGCTTCAACAGAAATCTGTTCCAAAAAAGTATCAGAAGGCAAGTCTCTCAAGACACCATAAAATTCTGTGGACTGAAGCAGTGATTGGATTGATTAAGACTCAAGGTTGGGTAATAATGAGACCCAGGCAGGGCTGAACAATGAAATGCTCTAATTGATTTTATGCATGTGGAATGACACACACACACATACACACACATACACACCCCAGAGCATACCATAATGAATCTGCATGCTGTGTGCACAGATTTCATAGTGCATCAATTTTACCACCCAGATGCTCCAGTTTCATGAACCCTGCAGTCCACAAGCCAATCCATTGCTGGTGTGAGGACTTGGGACAAAGGCTAAAAGGTGGCTGAGGCTATGAAGTCTGCGGTCAGTTCATATTCCCTTCAGGGCAAGAAGAAGTGCAACATACGCACATACCAGCCATGCCACAAACTTACTTCAGTGTAGGAGCCTCTGGACCTGAGCATGGCCACTGGGTTGGAATTCCAAAGCCCTGGTTTCAATTAAATTTAAGTGGATTTGACTAAAAGTTTGAACTGATGCTAATTGGTTTTCAAAACACCGGGCAACAAGAAGCTTTCTGGTTTTGCCCATGGACAGATGCACCCAGTTTTGAACATGCTTCTGGTAGCAGAGCAGGCAACTGCCCACTTACCTTGCTGGGCAGGGATCCAAGCTGCAGGATTTGAGGAGCTGGGGGGGCCGGCGGCTGGTCACGCACAGGTTCTCATCAGCAGGCTCCCGTGTCTGTTTGTTCAGGCAGCTCACCACAGCCTCCTGGACACCTGTGTACAAATCACACTGTCAGGCCGGAGTGGGCATGTGTGGGGTGATGAAGTGTAGACAAGGCAGCTGGTGGGAGGTCGCTGCGATCGACAGAACTTAAGCTGCATGTTAGAGGCAGCAGTGCGAAGCTTGGGACGGCCCATCTTGTCAAACATCACTTGATTTGGGAGCAAGCACACATAAGCTGTGCCTCGGGAAGCATGCCCCTCAAGGAGGACAACCACTAGAACTGCTACCAGAACTGCTGAAATGTTTTAAGAAATGTCACCAAGCAATATAGCTGCTAGAGCTGAAATATGGTCATGAATGCAGGAGAATAGGCCAAATAAATGGCCCCAAGACCTACACAGGTTATGCATACTATCATTTATTTATTTTATTTATTTTAATTGTTATTCGTTATTCGTCGATTGCCTCGAGCAGGCCCCAGTAACGTCTCTTTCATCCTAGCCCTGAGATTATATTCAAGGCTATTTAGGATAATGAGACCCATCATTGTTACTGGTATTTGGCATATTTGGTACGCCACGGGGAGTTTGCCAGACTCTGCCCTGTGGGCAGGCTACATTCGATAGCCTGCAAATTTTAATTGTAACATATCTTATTTTTTAAAATGGGGTCTGTCCAAACATGATTGCCACTCAGTGCCTCTCTTGCAAACCACAGGACCCCAAAGGAGAGATAGAGAACAAAAGGGAATGCCCTGCCACAGAGGAACAGTGGGATGGGGAGGATGGGGGGTGGGAGGGATGCTGGGACCCGTGGTGGTGGAGGATGGGCACTGGTGGAGGGATGGGTACTTGATCATTGTATAACTGAAACCCAAGCACAAAAATTTGTAAGTCTATAACTGTACCTCATGGTGTTTCACTAATAAAAAAAACAATTCAATTCACAAAAAAGGGGGTCTGTGGGGAGTTCCAGGGTATAGATATATATCCAGGAGTGGAATATCTGGTTATTTCTAGATTTCTTAATTTTTTTAAATTGTTGAGTCACCAGAGATATACAGTTACAGAGTTGTTCATGATTGGGTTTCATACAATATTCCAATATTCACCTCCACCAGTGTACATTTCCCATGACCAATGACTCAGTTTCCCCCACACTCCCCAGCCCCAGTGCCTGTCCCATATAGGCAGGCACTTTTTTTTTTTTATTAGTGAAACACCATGAGGTACAGTTGTAGATTTACAAATTTTTGTGCTTGGATCTCGGTCATACCACGATCAAATACCCATCCCTCCGCCAGTGCCCATTTTCCACCACCAGGATAATATCCCTCCCCCCCATCCCCCCATCCCCCCATCCCCCCATCCCCCCCGCCACTGTGGCAGGGCATTCCCTTTTGTTCTCTCTCTCCTTTTGGATGTTGTGATCAGCAAAAGAGGCATTGAGTGGCTAACATGTTCAGTCCAGTCTACTTTCAACCTGCATCTCCCCTCCTGGGAGGATCCTCCAAACACCCTCCACTTGGTGTTCCCCTTTCTATCTGAATTGTCCTTTCCCCTAGAATATCCTGCTGGCCTCTAAGTTATGGAGTAATTCTCCTGCTGTTGCTCTCAACTATTCTTGGGGTATTAATCTCATATTTTATTATTTTATATCCCCCAGATGAATGCAATCTTTCTATGTCTATCCCTCTCTTTCTGACTCATTTCGCTTAGCATGATACTTTCCATATTGTACCACTTGTATGTAAAGTTCATGACTTCATCTTTTCTAAGAGCTACATAGTACTCCATTGTGTAGATGTACCAAAGTTTCTTTAACCAGTCATCTGTTCTTGGGCACTCAGGTCTCTTCCAGTTTCTGGCTACTGTAAAGAGTGCAGGCAGGCACTTTTCTTCTTCTTCTCTCTCTCTCTCTCTCTCTCTCTCTCTCTCTCTCTCTCTCTCTCTCTCTCTCCCCTCCCCCCACCTTTTTGGGTGCTATGGTTTGTAATACAGGTAACAAAAGGTTGTCACATTTGTTCCTGTATCTACTTTCAGCATGCAGTTCTTATGCAGAGTGACCATTTCCAACTAGCATTGCCATGATGGTTCCTTTTCTATCCCAACTACCTTCTCCCCCAGCACCTGAGGCAGGTTTCCAATTGTGGACCTATCCTCCTGGCCCATGTTTTTACTATTTCTGGGTAAAATGAATGCAATCATTCTACGTCTGTCCCTCTTCTTCTGACTTGCTTTATTCAGCATGATACTCTTTATGTCCATCCATTTATAAGCAAATTTCATGACTTCACTTTTTCTAACCACTGCATACTATTCTATTGTATAGATGCACCACAGTTTCTTTATCCCGTCATCTGTTCTCTGGCACTTGGGTTGTTTCCAGATTCTGGTTATTATGAATAGTTCTGCAATGAACATAGAAGTGCAGATGACATTTCTGCTGTGTTTTTTGTGCCCCCAGAGTACATTGCCAAAAGTCATATTGCTGGGTCATAGGAAAGCTCAACTTCTAGTTTTTTGAGGAATACCTATATTATTTTCCGAAAGTGCTAGACAAGTCAGCATTCTCACTGACAATGAATGAGAGTCCCATTCTTCCCTCAATGGCACCAACACTGGTTGTTCTTGTTCTTTTTGATGTGTGTCAGAGTCTGTGGTGTGAAATATCTTATTGTTGTTTTGATTTGCATCTCTCTGATGATTAGTGATGTAGAACATTGTTTCATGTGCCTTTCAGCCATTTGCATTTCTTCTTTGAGGAAGTTTCTGTTTATTTCTTCTTGCCAAAAGGTTTGGAAGAATTCACTAGTAAATCCATCTGGGCCATGGCTTTTGTTTTTGGGGAGGCTTTGATTCCCATTTTAATTTCTTCAATAGTGAGAGGTCTGTTCAGCCATTCCAAATCTTCTTGGTTCATTCTTGTGAGGTTATTTGAATCTAGGAATTTATCCATTTCTTCGAGGTTCTCTATTTTTGTGGCATAAGGTTTCTCAAAGTAATCTCTGATGATCTTTTAAATTTCTTTGGTTTCTGTTGTATGTCTCCCCTTTCACTTCTGATTCTGTTTATTAGGGTTCTCTCTTTGTCTTTGTGAATCTTGGTAGTGGTTTATTGATCCTTTTTATTTTCTCAAAGAACCAGCTCTTAGTTTTATTGATCTTTTGGATTGTTTTTTTGGGATTCCAGCTCATTTATTTCTGCTCTATGTTTTATTATTTCCTTCCTCCTGCCTGGTTTGGGCTCCTTTTGCTGGTCATTTTCCAAGATCTTAAGCTGTGAAGTTAGATTATTTATGTGGGCTCTTTTTTCTTTCCTGATGTGCGCTTGCAGAACTATAAACTTTCCTCTTAACACTGCTTTTACTGTGTCCCACAGTTCTGGTAGCTCATATCTTCATTATCATTTGTTTCCAGGAAACATTTGATTTCCTCTTTGATTTTCTCTATAACTCACTGGTTGTTCAGTAGGGAGCTGTTTAATTTCTAGGTGTTTAATTTAACTATCTATTTCTGTGTGTGATTAACTTCTCTGTTCAGTGCACCATGGTCTGAAAAGATGGTTGATACAATTTCTATCCTCTTAATTTTATGGAGGTATATTTTGTGGCCCAGTATGTAAGTCTATCTTGGAGAATGTGCACTGGAGAAGAATGTGTATTTGGGGATGCAAAGCCATATATATAGTATATACACACACATATCTCCTAATCCCCTTTCTTCCATTTCTCCCCTCAAATAAAGTGTTTCCTTGCTGAACTTTAGTCTAGTTTATCTATCAAGAGGTGACAAAACAATGTTGAAGTCTCCAACTACTATTGTGTTGCCATTAATGCATTTCTTCAAATCTATTAGTAGTTGTTTTAAAGTACTTTGCTGCTCCCTCATTTGGTAAATATACATTTAGGAGTATGAGATTTTCCTGATGTATAGATCCCTTGATAATTAAGAAATGACTTTCACTGTCTCTTATAACCTTCCTAGCTGAAGTTTGAAACTAGTATGGCTTCCCCTGCTCTTCTAAGGGGGTTGTTTGCTTGAAAAATTGTTTTCAAGCCATTGATTTTGAATTTGTGTTTGCTCTGCCTGTTCAAATATGTTTCCTGCAGGCATCAGAGTGTTGGGTTCAATTTCCTAATCCATCCCGCTATTCTGTGTCCCTTAATTGGTGCATTTATTCCATTAACGTTGAGAGATTATTGTTATGTGGTTTTGTAGGTTTTTCCATCTTTCTGCTGAAGTTTAGTATATTACTGGGGCTTGTCTTATCTTAAAGTAGCCCATTTAGTTCTTGTAACAATGATTTTGTGTATGCAAAGTCTGTAAGTTGTTGTTTATCTGTGAAGTTATGTATTGTTCCTTCAAATATGAGTAAAAGTCTGGCTGGATAATATATTCTGGGTTTATTTCATTGAATTTTTTCACTATATCCCACCACTGTCTTAGGTCCCTGAGGGTTTTATCTGATAAGTCTGCTGTAATTCTTAAAGATGCTCCTTTGTAAGTAATTTTCTTCTTTGATCTTGCTGCTTTCAGTATTCATCTCTACCTATGGTTTTTTTTCTACCTATGGTTTTTGTTATTCTGATTAGGATGTGTCTTGGAGCAATTTTATTTGGATTTCTCTTAGCTGGTACTCTTCGGGCTTCCTGGATCTAGATGCATACACTCTTCAGCTCTGGGAACTTCTAAGCAATGATGGCTTTGACAGTTGCTCCTTCATCAGGGTTTTCTTCCTGCCTCTCTGGAACCCCAATGATTCTTATATTATTCCTCTTGAATTCAGCCTGATGTTCTCCTGTCATCTGTTGGTTTATATTGGGGCTCTTTTCCATCTTCTATTATTGTCTGGAGATTCTCTGCACCTCATTTTAGCACACTGACTCTGTTTTTCATTTCACCTACCAAGTTTGTCATTTCTGCTTGTTATTTTCATTTGTGTTTTTCTAATTTCTGTTCTCATATCTACTTGTATTCTATTGGCTGTGTTTTTCATCGTTTCTTTGACCTATTTATGCATCCTTAATAGTTCCATTCTAAATTCCTTGTCAGAGAGATTATGTAGCTCATTATAACTGGTTGGATTATCTGGGCTAGCAACTTGACTAACTAACCCTGTTGGGTTCATACGTTGCTTCACCATTGCAACCTTTGCAGTTTGGAGTAGTTTCTTGTGTGTTGTTGTGTGGTTAGGAGCCTACAGTTATGATGTCTTTGTTCATTTACAGTGAGTTATGGAGAGGTGAAGAAATGTGAGGCCTGGTACCTCTAATATAGAATATATAAAAATTAACTTCTTTGCATAGATGTGCTAATGCAGTAGCTTGGTTTTGGGGTTAGATTTTAGAGGGACACCATGAGAGATGGTTCTGTGGGAGAAAGGATACAGGATCCAGCTGCTAGGTTTCCCTTTGTGTAGGTACTAGAACTTTGGGCTGGGGAGGTACACATTATCTTTTAATGAACAGGAGATTTTTGTGCAAGGGAAATCTAAAGATACATTTTAATATCCAAATTTCTACAAATTGCTGTGCTTCTGGGGTCTTTACTGCTTTTCTTTTTAGTCCGGTTGTTTTCTGTAGTGACCCAGGGAAGTTCTGGAAGTTTGAACAAGAAAAAAAAGTAAACGAGGCACATAATTGTCCCCATCTTCTCTGCATGAATAGAAACAATCTTCTTTACAACAGAAAACAACATTTCAAGTGACATCTGTGTGCCCCTTAGTCAGAGGGTACCAAGTTGGGATCTGTTCTTATAAGGTGGAGTGTGGGATCCTTTGCTGAGACAATTGTGGAATAAAGAAATCTTTAATCAGGCAACTCTATGAGAGACATCTCATTCTTCCTAATTCTCTTTTTTTTAATTAGTGAAACACTATGAAGTACAGTTGTAGACTTACAAATTTTTGTGCTTGGGTTTCAGTTATACAATGATCGAGTACCCATCCCTCCACCAGTGCCCCTTCTCCACCACCCCTAATCCCAGTATCCCTCCCACCCCCCATTCCCCCAATCACACCCTGCCTCTGTGGAAGGGCATTCCCTTTTGTTCTCTCTCTCCTTTTGGGTGCTGTGGTTTGCAAAAGAGGCATTGAGTGGCAATCATGTTCGGTCTATAGTCTACTTTCAGCATGCATCTCCCATCCTAGTTTTCTACAGTAAAAATTCCACAAAGAATAGAGGGCCAGTCAGGTACAGAATCTAAGAGTTTGATGTGCATCTTAAACACTGTCAAGATCCATGAGGCATACATTATTTTCATATAACTTTTTCATATAAATTTTCATTTTCATATAAATAAACTGAGATTTAATGTAAAATGATGTTCTAAAGTCCTATGGTTGATAAATGGTGAAGTTGTGTGTGTTGGACCTTAGCACTGGAGCTTTAATGATGAATGGAAATAATATTTAAAAATTCAAAGAGGTCAAATAGTGGAAGTGAATGGAAGGGTTCTATTAACAGTGTTGGATAAATATTGGCACTTTGGTGATGGATGTGGAATAGTATAAATGTACCCCTAAAACCTATAAATATTTATGCTCTTATTATATCAGTATTTTTTTAAATACAGAGAGTATTATATCTGCTGGAGAGATCCAGAAATAGCATAGATATTTGTCTGGAGTCATTTCAGAAGATTTAAATCTCAAAAACAGATTAGAGAGAACAATCTTATATACCTTGGTTTTCGTCACACATTGTTATATATATTTAAAGATAACTGCATCTAAAGATATTTGTTAAATATTTCTTTAATTTATATTTAATGCATTTAAATTTTGTGTTTATAGCTGCATTGCTTCACAAATTACTACCTAATATAGTATTATAGTAATATAGTACCAACTAACTCATCACTGTCCTGTTGCTTCCCTTTTGCCACCTGCCCTATATTTTACCAAAAATTTGTCAAGTAAATTGGCAAACATGTTCTGTTGATGTTACATTAACTTCCTTTTCTCAGCATGATCATCAATTTTTACTTTTGTTTTTTATTATTGAGATAACATTGGTTTATAAGACTATATATGTTTTAGGAACACATACACATGTATATGTAGAGTACTCAGATTAAGAATCAGTAGATGTCACTTCGACTATACATAGCACCAGGAGGATTACTCCATAACTTAGAGGCCAGCCGGGTATCCTAGAGGAAAGGGCTATTCAGATAGAGAAGGGAGCACCAAATAAAGGATGTTTGGAGGATCCTCCCAGGAGGGGAGATGCATGTCGAAAGTAGACTATGGACTGAACATGTTTGCCACTCAATGCCTCTTTTGCAGACCACAACACCCAAAAGGAGAGAGAGAACACAGGGGATTGCCCTGCCACAGAGACGGGGGGATGGGGGGATGGGGGTGGGAGGGATATTATCCATGGTGGTGGAAAATGGGCACTGGTGGAGGGATGGGTATCTGATCATTGTATAATTGAAACCAAAGCACAAAAAATTGTAAATCTACAACTTTAAAAAAAATAAAATAAAATAAAGGGGGAAAAAAAAAAGAAAAAAAAATGTTTAACAGAGTTGAAATACCAAAATCTAAAAGCAACTCATTTTCTTTGATAAGTCTTGATGTTTCATGCCCATTTAGGAACAATGCCAAAATATTAATTTATTCAAATATTTAAGAACTATGCAACTGCCAATACCTTGTTGTCATATTAAATACTGTATGCTCTGTAAAATCTTGGGATTGTGTTATATTCCCCATCAATGCATTATTAGACCAGGAAAATAATGGCAATCAAATAGGGAGAAAATGATGGATATAGACACTTATCAGACACTTATCAGAACTCACAGTGCCTGAAAGTTTAGATTGAAAGTAGAAACTGGAAAATAAATAAGCTCTTGTCTATTGGAAAAAAAAAAAAAAAGAATCAGTAGAGAGTTACTAAATTCCACTAGGTTTCTTGCATCATTGTCTAGAGTCATGGGGGTCATATGTCTTGCCCTTTAGTGGTGCTGAGAGTGGTGGGGAAACTAAGGACAGAGCTCTGTCATAATTGACCATCTGGAACCATCCTGCTTGTCAACACACAATGTGTGTGTATGTGTTTGTATGTGTGCATATATATATAATATCTATATAATATCTATGTCTATATCTACCTCATACCCCAATCCACCAATCTTCCAATATTCCTGCACTACAATCCACTGGATAACCTAGATCCTTGCTTCTTCCTCTCTTTTGATAACCTCAGTTCTGTGGTCAGAACACAAGAGTTCAGCAAGATCACCATTAAAATAACGTAAATCCATACCCCAAAATGTGCTTGAGAGGCTCAGTGGTGCTTTCTATGATTATCATTCAAGGGCTCATGGTTCAGTGCAAGGATCTGAGGATATAGTGCTGCTCAGAACCTGGACATTTGAGGTTTATGCAGGCCATCCCACCAGTACTTAGGGGCACCCAGAGGTGCATCTGGAGATGTCTGGTGAACCATGTGATTTTGGGAATTGAACTTGGGTTGACAACATGCAAGCCATGTGCCTTAATCCTTTCACTATTTCTCCTGCTCCTAAAAAAGATATTTTAAAACCAAACTCCAAACTGCCTTTCATCCTATTGTCTAAAAAAATTCAAACCTAAAAACAAAATCAGCCATGACATTTAACCTCTGGCTATGATGGCACCCTCTATATTGTTTTAATTTTTAATAGGCTTTTTATGAGATTCAGAACTAATTTAAATATATCTTGGCCAGTTAAGGGTGGAGCATTAAAGATTCACTCTCAATATTCAATTTATTCCATCATATTCTATAATGCTGACTTCAGGGCGTTCTCCTCGTTGCAGCTGAGAGGAGTCATTTGAAATTCATGGTATGCTAATATAGCAAACATTATACACAAAAATGTTGATGTTATTAGTTATTCCTCCCACTGGAATATTCTGGCTTTATTAAGGTAATGATGACAGGCATTGGATAGAGCTAAGTAGGCCATACAGAATCTAGAGCAGTGGTTATGTTGGACATTAGTTTTCAATTCATTTGACTACTTGGTAGTGTTCAAGCAAAAGTAGTGTTTCTAATGAAATATATTTTGGCTTAAGTTAGTGATTGAAAACCATATGAAATTTAGAGGATGATCCTGAGGCAGAAAGTGACCACAGGGCTTGAAAGTGCTTGCTTGGGTACCTGTGAGATACATAAATGAAGGAATCTCTTTCCACTTTGTGAATGCCTTATTTATAGAATTTAGGTCCTTCAGAGAGAGCAAAATGAAATTTGGGAATCTCTACTTTAAAGCAACACAGAGGGGCTGGAGCGATAGCACAGCGGGTAGGGCATTTGCCTTGCACGCGGCTGACCCGAGTTCAATTCCCAGCATCCCATATGGTCCCCCGAGCACCACCAGGAGTAATTCCTGAGTGCATGAGCCAGGAGTAATCCCTGTACATCGCCGGGTGTGACCCAAAAAGAAAAAAAAAGCAACACAGAACACTTGCAGAAGTATGATATAGTAGGTCTTCAAATAATATCACTTTAATTGCCATTTAGTTACAAGAGTGAGGGGAAAAAAAAACCCTGGCTAAAGTTGAACTAAGTGACTTTATTTGAAGACCTGGTTCTGTTACACATTATGTTGCTTACAGTTATAGTTTCCAAGAGCTTCTCATTCTTATACTTGTCAGGTCTTACTTCACTTAACAGTTATGAGTGTTCCAGTTATTTGGCTTTCTTGACAGAAGTAAAAATGAGTAAGGAATATTAAGAGAAAAGGAGAAAGAGGTTTAAGACTTCCCTTTTCATTCCTGCTGAAGTGAATTTCAAGTTTTCCCTCACCTAGATTTTAGTGTTGGTTTTATCTTCTAGGAGCTCAAAATAATAAAACTATTTAGTTTTAAATCTGCTCTCCTTGACCACATCTATTTATTCACACACATAAAATTAAAGTATAACAAGGAGATGATAGTGGCACACAGGACAAAGATTTGAATGGTTTAGGTTGACTTTCAATCTTCCAGAAAATGGGATTTTCAGTATTTATGTCTCCCAGCATAGCATAATTGTTACATGATATTTGATGACAGTTTGGGAAATGCAGCCACTAACTGCAACCTAAATTACTAACTAGTTCCTTCTGGTTGCTACCTTTGTTAGGTGAAAGGTTATTTTTGTGTCTATCCAATTTCATCTCTTGAGATTGAAAAACAATAAAATTAGCCCAACCAGTCTTACAATCCAAAATTGATTTAAAATCTTTCTGCTAATCCTGTATGTTTGGGGACTGACTTCAGTAAGAATGATTAAATATATATATATAAATTTATATTAAATTTATATATATATAAAACCTTGTGGGCTATATTTTGGTGAAAGATTATAGTGAATAATACAATAAAATGTTATTGCGAAACAATGACTTCAAAACATACATGTCCCATACACAGAAATAATTTTTAGTGTGCACGGACATCATATTGACTGTATAACTCATGTATATTTTCATCACTTAGGAATTTTCAACTCTAACATTTTAGGTATAGATATATTACTTTGGCACAGGGACATAGTTGTAGGTAAGTGCACAACTGTTGACAGTTAAAGATCTAAGGTATCTCAGAAAGTTTTATCATTGCCTTGGTAGAGGGGATGTTACAATTTCTATTATACAAGGATGCTCTGTTCCTACAGGCAGAGATTAATTGTCAGCAAACATCCAAAATTTTATTCCAAAATCGATACCTTTTGAAAACAGTAAAAATTAATTACATCCCACATATTCTCTACACTGAATTTTATATCCTCAGTTGATTGGCAGAATGGATACAATCTTAAAGAAAAAGGTATCTGGTTATTTATTGTTCCATAACTGCCTCTATTTTTCCATCTGCTCATAAAGTTCCAGGCTTGCCTTGTAACTGAGAACCATAACTGAGTGACCATACATAATTTTTTTGAAAGCACATTCTTTTTAGTCTACAGATAAAGACTATTCAACTCAGGTGAGCATGGAAATTTGGGGTCAGAATCAGATGGAAGAATTTAAGTTTTAAAATAACAGGGTTTTTCAGGAAAACACTTCAGAATTACAAGATCTGCAATGGGAAGACTTAGAAACAAGACTCTCAAAGTCAAAATTATTACATGCTTATCAAAGGATCTAATGAAGAAAACTGATTGTTTGCTAGTGGTTGTTCCAAGATTCATTTCTTTTCAACTGTATGTGAACAAATAAGGCACATTTATTTTTATATTTTCAAGAATGACAACACATGCCTTTTTAAATAAATTTCAAAAAATGTCATATGTTCTGGTTTAGAAAATAGTTTGGGAAAATATATATTACACCAGTTAATAAGAAATTTTGCTGGGAAGTTGGGAAAGCAGAACCTTAACATGCCAAGAGGGGTTAATGATAGCCAGTGAGAGGAATTTGGCAGGGAATCAGCCAACATTTCCTCACCTAAAAGTCTCTTTTGGGAATAGATATGGGAGACGGTGGCAATCTGAATTTAATGTATTTTCTATAGTGCTAAGAGAGACTGTAATCTTGAAAAATGAATTGCTGATTTAATGCTTTCCTCTCCCAATATAATTCTGTTCAGAACACCTGAAATAATCATTCACTCTGTTGTTATCACCAATGCAATATACCTAAAAGAAATCAGTTCAATACACACGAGAATATCCAACTTTAGCTAAATAATAGTCACAACAGGAAAGTCTCAGGAAGCAAAGCCTCAGAAATTGTCTAAGTGCTTGAAGAAGCATGATAAGATGGGAAGAGTCGAGAGAGAGAAATAACTAGTAGGCTGAGGTCCAGTTACCACTCGCTAGCTATGTGAGCTCAACTAAGTCATTTGGCTTATTTGCCTCTTAGTTTGCTCATTTGTAAAACGGCAGTGAGATCAGACTTCCGCCTTTAAACTCCTTCCCAGTTCCAGGCAACCATAGTGTTAATTATCCCTGACACACCCTTGCCCTTTATAAATAGATATTTCCTTGGGAAATCAGTTAGGTAAACCTGTTCCTGGGTATAGTAGTGTTTTGTCATCTTGGGTCTTGGTTCGTATCACAAGCACTGAGGCAAGGACATAGATAAATAAAACTGAATGCTGAGAGCATTGCCAGGTCAGTGTCAACGTTCTTTCTCAGTCAGCTGTACTCAGATATACTGCAAAACATCGAAATGACAACTGCGAGTAAAAGCATTAGTTGTGTTGGCCACTTACGGCTGACAGCCTGAGAGCCACTCAAGCCCAAAGAGAAATACATCTGTGTTTCATTCAGCATGCTTTACATCTAGGATGCCTTCCCTTCCCTCCCCCATCATTCTTAGTGCAGAGGCAGTCACGTGACACAGTGCCTGCAGGGAGAGTAGGGACAGAAAAAGTCTAGATGGCAGTGGGGATCTGAGGCAGAGTGCCCCTTTCTTACCTCCTCCACATGACTCAGAGCACTTGGTGAAGCCCTCATACTCCCAGTCATACAGCTCATCAAAATCTTGCAGGCTACTGAAGAGACTATCAGTATCTTCCGGGTGAAACTCAGGAATGTCCCCATTGCACGGTCCTGCATAACAGGCGCGCTGGGATGCCGGCTTGGGTCCTTCACATTCATCAACAGGCAGGTCAGCCACAGACTGGGAAAAGGACAGGAGAACCTGGCACCTGACCATTCGCACTTGGGTCCCCACACCACAGGTAACTGTGCAGGCCGACCAGGCCTCTGGGATGAACCTGCATTTGGCAAACAGAGAAGAGGATAAGATGAGAAGCCCCAGGCAGGAAGGAGACTGTGAGGGTCGTGAACAGTCGCTTCCCACCTGCCACCACTGCCCAGTGCTGTGCCAGGAGGTGCTCAGGGCTCTGCCACCCTGTCCTGTGATGGGCACTCCTGCTTTGTTTATGACTCAGTTGCCTGTTTCTGGATCGGATGCTTGATGTTATACGAACTCGCAGCTGTAATGCATTTCCGTCGCAGGCAGCCTGCTTTTTCTGTTTGGTTTTGTGTTTGCCACAATGGAAGTGCTTGAGAGCAGGGAATTGGTGGTTTCTTTCTCTACCTTAAATCCCAGCACTTGTGCCTCCTGCCCAAAGCTATTCTTACAGTGGCTAATACTGATACTAAAAACTATAACAAAAAAAGCCCTTGGAGATATTTAAGGAAGTTTTTTCTTGGTTTGTTTTTTAAGTCTGGATCACATATTCTGTAACTTTGCTTTTCTGTTCAATGTGCTACTCAAGATTTATTTATATGTATAAAGAGATTTTTTTTTTTAAAGTTTCCAAGAATGGAGCAAAGTCTTATTCCTCACACATTCTTTGAATTGTCACGGTCCTCCTGTTGTTCATCGATTTGCTTGAGCGGGCCCAGTAACGTCTCCATCGTGAGACTTGTTACTGTGTTTGGCATATTGAATACGTCACTGGTAGCTTGCCAGGCTTTGCCATGCGGGCGAGATATGCTCAGTAGCTTGCCATGCTCTCCGAGAGGGGCGGAGGAATTCTTTGAATTAGTCTGGACTAATTCTTTTTATATCATAGAGAAAAGATGTGCTACAAGTTTAAATCCACAGGCATGTCACAGTAAATGAGACATTCATATAGTTTGCTCAACCGTCTCTACTGTCCCCCCACCCCACCCCTCATCCCCCAAGGGAAGCCACAGTAGTGGGAATGGGACTTTGCCCTGCATTTCTCTAGAATGTAGGCCAATGTTCAAATCTAGAAAGGTTGTTTCCCTCCCAGTGATCAGCAATGATTATGACTGCAATGACCTTGAGTGGGGCCCTAGGGAAGAAAGCCCAGAGGGAACTGCTAAGATTTTCAAGAAGTTTGTTATAATAAATTGGAAAAAGAACTTTGGAATAAAATAGTTTTATTTTTCCATGATCCTACTGCTTTCTCACAGGGAGTCCTGCTCAGGAGGCATGCAAATTTGGCTCCTTAAGCTTGATTTTGGCACAAAAGGAAAGAACTGATAAGAGGTTCACAGCATTAAATCTTAGCAAGTGCAAATGGTTTATTTCTAGTTTAAGGAAATTGAAATTCTAACAGGTAACTGGTCCAAGTTTTCAGATTGGAAAGAACACAGCAAAGATGTTGTCTGAGCCTGGGTTGTGGATGGGGCAGATCCTCCACACCCAAAACTTCTCACAGTGCCTGAGGCCTGGAAGTTCCTCCTGGAAGGATCTGTCTGGGCTAGGAAAATCACTGCCTAGGGGAGAACAAAGGTCACATTTAAGCTTGTCAAGAAGACAGGTTACAGAGGAAAGCCCACCTAGAATTATTCAAAGAAATTATCACAATTCCTCTTTGCTCTCTAACTTTGGGGTTCTTTGCTTTCTATTCTGGCACCTAGAGAATTTTGGGGAAGCAGTTTTGTAAAAGATTAGTAGCTCTCTCTTTAAAACCTCTTCAAGGATCTGTTTATTTCATAAATTTGAGTTTTCAAAAAGATTCAGAGCTTCATTTGGTGTCTTGGGACTCTGCACAAGTCTGGCTCAGTGTTTAGTGGTTGCTTCTGGTGGTGTTCAGGGGACCATGCAGTGCCAGGGACAAACCTGAGACTCCTGCATGAAAAGCATGCATTTCAATCACTTGAACTATCTCCCTGATTCCCAAAAAGTTTTGTGAGAAAAAGAAAGTCAAAATTCTGTTCAAATATATATGTACATATATTAAAATATATATCTTATATATTCTCTCTATATATCTTTTTCTATATATTTTTAATTACAAATATTTTGAAATTTTTATTTTAAGCACCATGAGTCATAGTATTGATAATGCAAAATACTTTCTTAGTTTGATATTGTCCCATTTGTTTATCTTTGGTTCTGTTTACTTTGCCAGTGTCATTGAATCATTGAAGATACCTCTAGATTCAAGGTAATGAAGGGTTTTGCCAATGTTTTCTTAATATAATATGTAGATTCTGGTCTGGTATCAAGATCTTCAACCCATTTTCATTTGACTTTTTTGAATGGTATTAGGAAAGGGTCTGAGTTAAATTTTTGCTTGTGAATGACTGACTGGCTTTCCCAGCACCGTTGTTTAAGAGGATTTCCTTGCTCCACTTCATACTTTTTGCTCCTTTGTCAAAAATTGTCATAAACTGTCCATTTATCTGACGATCTTTGTTTGGGCTCTCAATTTTACTCCATTGGTCTGAGTGTTTGTCCTTATTCTAATATCACACTTTTTTCATTACTGTAGCTTTATAGTAAAGTTTAAAATTGAGGAAGGAGAAGCCTCCCATCTTCTTTTTCTTTAGGGCAGTTTTGGCTGTTCTGATAGTTGTATTATTCGATATAAATTTCAACAGTGTTTGATCTATGTCTTTAATATTTTTAACCCTCCTATTACACATTTACTTATATCTGTCTGTCCCCCTCTCGGAGAGCCCAGCAAGCTACCGAGAGTATTCGATATGCCAGACACAGTAACAACAAAGTCTCCAATGGAGACGTTACTGGGCCCGCTCGAGCAAATTGACGATCAACGGGAGGGCCTTTACCTTTACCTTTACCTTTTATATCTGTCTGGCTCTGAAAAAAGAATTGCTCTAAATACTCACACAATGAATGAATGAATTTTACAACAGATATGGAGGAAAATTTTAAGAAAAAAAAATCTTAAGAATAGCACAAAAGCAAATAATAGGCTTGCCATCTTTGACAGTAATGTGACAAAGGACACATATTTAATAATGTGGTACTGGATTTGGTTTCCAAATTCCAAAAATGATAAAATCTTAAATAGGGCTGTACTCTACTAGTTTTTCTTTCAGAGCAAGCCTTACTGTTCTTTTATAGCAATAGCTATAAAAGTTACCACTAGCTGGTTTTTTCTGTCAAGGGTCAGATATAACATATTTTAGATTGTGGACCTTATTATTTGTGCAGAAGTTTTATAATTCCTACAACAGAACATTTAGTATTGATACCAAGTATGATTAGTCGCACACACACAAATCTTCAAGTTTATTTTAGGACTTAGGTTTCATTTTTCTCATATTTGTAAGCTCATAAAGAATGATAAATAACTAATTTAATTTGTGTTAACCTCTAAAGTGAGTTCCAAATGAAATCTAGAATACGTGATGCCCAAATTAAACTCTCCCCTCTCCTTGCCTACAAGGTGAGTCACTTCACAATTCGTCTCTTTCTAGGTCGAGGAAGATTAGGCAAAAGCAGAGAAAGTGGGAAGGGCAGGCTACCAGGACACTTCCTCTGCTGAGATCTCGCTGCTTTGTCACTACCAGCAAGCACCGAGATGCAGTAACAGTCCTGTTGCTAGGAAGTATCAGCAAAAAAGGGCCTAGAAAATGATTCAATGACTTAGGAAGCACCCAGGGCTAGTGGCAAGTCCTGCCACACATGCCCCATGGCCCTGGGTTCCTCGCAAGGGAAAATAAAAACAACAAACATATAAAGCAGCAGGTAATTGGAAATTTAAGGAAAGAAAGGAAGGCTGAGAGTGTATATATTTGACTACCTGGACATTGAGGGTTAATAGCAAAAATAATAAACATCTGCTTTATGTCTCCCAAGTGAGAGTCTTATCAAATGTCAAATAGCCTTCCTGGCTTATCTCCCAACCTGCTTCTCCTTAGGTCTTCATCAAGTTCACACCAATTAAACACAATTTGGTCTTTTAAGCAGAGCTGTCTTTTGGCAGTCATCTTAATTTCTCTAGTGCATACACTGTATGATATAATATATTCTTTTTTGCTGAAGGCAGGAGATTATATTTCAAAAGAAAAATAACTAATAGTGCAAATGGCCAAATGAATAATAACTGTTTCTCATATGAAACTTTCCCCCACATCCCTCGATCTCCTAGCTCTGTATTTACTATCTTGAGCTTTCTGGCCACAAGTGGGAGGAAGCAAGGTCAGTTCGAGGGCAGGCAAGGGAGTTAGGCGGGTTTAGCAATAACGTTTTGAAGACTCATCCAGACTACCACTTGCTTTGTTAGATTTTAGAAGTCTAAAACTTTTAACTGGTGTTATAGTTAGTTTTCAATCAATGTGCTAACCATTTTGACATATAAGTGCAAAATGAAAAGATTCAGATGATTGAAATTAATGTTTTTCCTTTTCAATTTTTTAAATAGGGGCACTACTGCCAGGTGATGGAGAATGGCTGGTCAGTGAGCACTTGAAAAGACAGGTCTGAACTTCACAAATGATTGCTATGATTTCTGCATTTAGTCATCCCATCTCTGGGGTATGAGAGAATATTGACAAATAAATGATTCATGTTTCTGTCTGGTCTTCCATTTACAAACCCAATGTTTCATTTTGTTAACAAACAGCTTATCCTTTAATTAGAGTTATCACCACAAACTCTTTTATAAGATAGAGAAGAGTGATAATCAACTTCACTTATAAAATCCTTGCAGTTTATTTATTAGTGGCTATCATGGGGACAGAAGCATAGACAGAAACAATGAAAAACAATCAGCATAACGCTAAACAGAAACAGTTCACTCAGTAGTCTCATATTACTGTTGATATTAGACAGAGATAGGCCCCAGTTTCATGCATGCATGGCCTGTAATTAAGATACCTCTTAATTTTAAATCCTCCCTCTCCTTCTTGCATGTATATTTTTATTCAAAAAGAAACTGAATTACTGATTATTCAAAGTAGGTAGCTTTATAGGCGTGTTATTTTGAGGGTGTGACTAGCCTTACTTCAATCTCCAATTTCAACACGGATTAAAATTTGAAGTAAAAATACTAAAATTTGGTTTAGTTTTCTTTTTTTTTTTTTTTTTCTTTTTTTTTTTTTTTTTTTTTTGGTTTTTGGGTCACACCCGGCGATGCTCAGGGGTTACTCCTGGCTCATGCACTCAGGAATTGCTCCTGGCGGTGCTCGGGGGACCATATGGGGTGCTGGGAATCGAACCTGTGTCGGTCATGTTGGCTGCGTGCAAGGCAAACGCCCTACCCGCTATGCTATCGGTCCAGCCCCAGTTTTCATTTCTATAGTATTTGACTTAAAAATAAATAGGGAATGTTCGCCTCTCTTTCTTTTGGTGTTTGTATGTGAGTGTTATGGTATGATGCTAAGGAGGAAATTGAATAGTGTACATAAAAGAATGAAAAGGACAGTAAGTTGAACCCCAAATTTACAAAAGGATTGAATGTATCCTTTCAACTTAACTCAGCTTCTTACTGACTGAACTATTTTACCAGTACATAAACTAAATAGGGCTAGAGCGATAGCACAGCGGGTAGGGCGTTTGCCTTACACGTGGCCAACATGGCCGACCCGAGTTCGATTCCTCCGCCCCTCTCGGAGAGCTACCAAGAGTATTCGATATGCCAGACACAGTAACAACAAAGTCTCCAATGGAGACGTTACTGGGCCCGCTCGAGCAAATTGATGATCAACGGGAGGGCCTTTACCTTTACCTTTATAAACTAAATAAAGAGGGTATGCCAAATGATTTTTGCCCACAGAAATATAGGTTAATTACAGAATGCATTTAGATATTGCCCTACAAAGAGATCCATTTTGCTTCTTTTTGAAAATTCATTTTGACATTCTTATTTGTCTAAATACATATGGTTTTAAAATTTTTCCTTTGTTATTACACCTTCCTGGTTCCTATATTAATCAATAAGGTCAATAAAATCTTTGACAGATGCTAATTCTTAAAATTTTTCATCACAATTATGGTTTTTCCATTTTTAGTTATCTTTCAACACATGACTACAGAGAGGTTTGGAAAATAGAAAACAAGACACTAGAAAAATAAAATTTTCGGAAAAATATTGCATGAGTAATCCTACACCAAATCAACCCAAAAAAAGCTCATGTGTAAGTATTCATCTTGGGGCAAAAATAACCACCATTACTTTAATTCATAGGGTTGTTATTCAATATTTTATCATCTGTTTGTAAAAAAATTTTTTCTCTTGTTTTAAAAAGCTAGTACATCTCCTGATACTAGGAAATTCCTGAGTCATTAGTGGAGTAAAATCAGGAAAAGTAGCAGTTACTAAACCTAAGCTGTGAACTTTGGCATATGGACTGCAAATAAACCCAAATATTTGAATTTTAAAAATATTTCTGGGTTGGGGAGGAAGAGACTTGAACAAGAGAAAAGGATGATCTTTTATCTCCCTTTCACATTTACACAAAATTTAAAAAAACCCTGTGAAAGTTATTAGTTATTTAGTGGCTCCCAGTGAAATTAAAAGATTTTTTTAAAAAACAAAGCCCTTCTAAATTAAGTCAACAAGCTAACATTTAGACTACTACCATGGGAAAATAGCTTTTATTGATTGATTGATGTATAAGCAATCAAAAGTTATCCCAGAGTTACCAAGAGGCTAAGTGTAACCAAGTGAGCAGCAAAACTGGTATTGGATCAGGTCCCCTTACTAGTTGATAGATAACTGTACTTTTTTCTTCACTTTTCTGTGTTGTTGCTCACAACAGAGAAGGGAGGATGGAGTTTTATTTTTCTCTGTTTTGTTTTATTTTGTTTTGTTTTGTTTGGGGGCTACACCCAGCTATGTTTAAGATTTACTTCTGGCTCTGTGCTCAGGGAATCCTATGCAGTGCTGGCAACTGAACCTGGGCTGGTCATGTACAAGGCTGGCAGCTTACCAGCTGTACTACTCTTCAGCCCTGGAAGCATATGAGAGATTTCATTCTCCTGAGTCTGTGACATCTACACACACACACGCACACACACACACACACACACACACACATGCACACACACAGGTGTACACGCACGCGAGTACATAGTATAACTCCCCCCTCATTCCCTCCAAATAGTAATACTAAATTTTTATATTATTGTGACTTCTTATATTTTTTACATTTGACTATAAATATCATTTGCAGAAGAGTCATGCTATATACAAATATTACATTTATTTTCTTCTACAGCTTCTTTTCTAGGGAAGGAAATTTTAATTGAATTGTTTTGAAAACTTACAGTTACTTGTAAAACAACCATTACTTGTTACTTTTTAAATGATTTTACACTTTTAAAATAATTTAAAAATGATTATTTTACAATTTAGCTAGTGGACTTAAGTTTTGGGAAAATACTTAGCCAAAATATCTCTACAATTTGCTTAGAACCACACCTAAATCATTCCAAATAAAAGAGAATCTTACTTATTGTGAAAGATCTTTAGTCAAGGATACTTGATCTGAATGTGGAATTATGAAAATATTTCTCAACAGCTGTTGTTAGCTTACAACTCTGTAGACCTGCAAATAATTTATTCTAGTTATGCAGTTCATATTGAAGTCTCCAAGCAACAAAATTCAAAAGTGTCAGGATGCCACTCCACAAAATTTCCGATAGCTAGCGCCACACTTTCCCATTGGTCCCTCAAATTCCAAACTAGCATGCATGGATTGTGAGGGCCTGCAACAATGTGCCTTAGCAGTGTAATTAGGAATAGAATTAAATTAAAGTAATAAGATAAATGACAGCTTGATGCAGCCACCAATACCTTTCGGGTGGAGGAGGGAGGGGAGGGAAACCAAAACAAAACCTTCAGTGATGCCTTGTCTAGTGCTGCTAACTACTGTTACTCCGAAGCAAGGCCCCAATTCCAAAGCACACTAAGCTAGCCTTGGGAGAGATATATTTAGTGACAATTTCCAAATAACAGCCTACATTTTCTCACAATAATGATGCCATTCTGGATTCTCTGAGCAGCAGCTGGCCTCTGGCCCCTGGAAAATGTCTCAATGGCTTTTTTTTCAGAAAGTACTCAGTGCTGGGAGTGAGGGAAGAAATGCTGAGTTCATTAAAGAGACTGCAATTTTCCTTTCAAAGAGACTTTATACTAAAGAAACACTGTATGTGTATGGGGTGGATGAGGGGAGGATGGTGGGGGGGGGGGGGGAGAGTCAGCGTTCTCAGCGTTCTCTCAAAGTTCCAAGAAGTCAGAGAGTAGCAGGCACATTCAAAGCCTACGATCTTATCTATTTGAGTTCTCTTTTAAATTCAGCTTGCATTCTTAGCTTTTTTGGATCTAATTCCTGACATTAGAATGATTCCTACAAAAAGGAGGATTCTGGTTGGCATTTAGGAGCCCCTTACCAAGAGAAAAGTTGACAAAAAGAGAATAAATAAGTAGAGTGCTCACCTCATCTCTTGCCATTCTCAACAAAACCAATCCTTAACCATTCTTCATGCAATTAATATACAATGCAATTGACCATGTTTTTATTTAAAGTACTTTTTCCTCTAGACTCACAAAAAAAAACAGAGTCTCCCAGTTTTCTTTTCTTTTATGGCCCTTCCTTCTAAGTTCAAATCTGCATGCGAGGCAAACACTTTTACCCTTGTACTATTTTACTGGCTTTATGATTCTTGGTTTCAGATACCATCAATTCATGGGCAATTTTTTAAGTATTTAACCTCAAATCTCAATCCTTTTTATTTTTAGCAGTACACAAAGATTTGTTTATGGGGGAGAAGATTTGGAATAGGAATCATTTTATTGTTGGAAAGGAATAAACATCAATTTAATACAATTATTTACCAAAAATCATATAGTACTTATGGCCAGGACAACACTGTGATGAGTGTTATTATTGTCATCTCCATTTAATCTGTAGATGAAGAAACTGATGTAAAAGCAACACAGTTTATATGGGGTTTCCCGCTCATTTCCTGTTTCTCTTCTATTTGGCATCTTTGATACTTCAAAGATTTTCCTTCCTCAGTATTCTATCTCACTTCTAATGTCCATTACAGCAATATTTTTGTGCTGGTTATCCAACTGCTGAAGTTGTACTTTTTATTTTAAGTAAAAAATTTAATGTAATTCTTAATCAATCAGTTTTTCTGGTCTTCATTTGCATATTTCTTAAATTTCATTATTTTTCAAAGATATATCAAAAATGTTCTCCCTTTTCACTACTACCATCATATTGACAAAACCTTAATAACACCACCACCAGTAAAATAGTTAACATTTTCTATATATTTTGAACATCTCTTGTATATACTCATCATAACACTCTTCAGAAATAGGTTTTATTGGAAACATTATGAAGTAAGTAAAGAGATTATCGGTAGTCTTCTCAGTGCAACTCTGGAATTGCCTATGGAGGGAGTTTGTTTAATTCTATGCAAATGTGAGTCTTTGTCTTTGACTAGTCTCTTTTGCAACTCCATGAAGCTGATGATTAGACAGATGTTTCTTATCTAAAGAGGCAGAGAATGTTTTCTCTATATGCCAATGCAAATGATTTTGTCTGGTAGAAAGTAAAAACATGCTTAAATCTAATTCTCTTTTGAACTTGTTCTGACATGTTCCTTGTTCCTTCAATAATTAAGCTAAAGAAAAATTTTGACACGTGCTCATTTTATATTTAGTAAGTCATGATTTTACCCCTCTGAAAATTAGATTATAAGTATTATTTTTATCCTAATTTCCAGATGATGAAATTGAGGTGTGGATTTCTTAAGGTCATAGTGCTAATAAGGAAGTTCCCACTTCTCCTGGAGGACTACAACAATTTTTTTTTAATTTCCCTCTTACTTCTTATCAATTCATTTTTAAAATAAGATCTTTCTAAGGGAGATCTTAACATGTAATACTTTTTACTGTTCCCCACTACAAACAAAAAATAAACTAAATTCCTTACTATGCTTACATTCTGCCATTCTCTGTCATCAGCTCCTACTCTTATTGCCCTAATCATTAGTCTCTGGTCTAATCATTTAGTCTAATCCTTTGCTTCTTTTTACTTTCTTTTCTTTCTTTTTTTAATTTAAATTTTATTTTCATTAAGTTGTTCACAATAGTTTATTACATTCAATATTTCAACATGAATCCCACCTCCATTATATCTTCCCACCACCATTATTTACTGAACCACCGTGAGATAGTTACGAGTTTTCATGCTTGGGTTACAATCACACAATGATCAAACACCCATCCCTCCACCAGTGCACATTCTCCACCACCAATATCCCCCAGTATACCCCCCCCCCCTTTCCCACCCTCCTCCTGCCTCCACGGCAGACAATATTCCCCATAATCTGTCTCTACTTTTGGGCATTATGCTTTGCAATACAGACTCTGAGAGGTTACCATGTTTGATCCTTTATCCACTTTTGCACTCATCTCCCATCCCGACTGATTCCTCCAGCCATCTTTTTCTTAGCAATCCCTTCTTTATTCCAGCTGCCTTCTCCCCTTTGTTCATGAGGCAGGCTTCCAGCTATGGAGCAATCTACCTGTCCTGTGTATCTACTATCCTTAGGTGTCAGCCTCATGTTATGTTGTTTTATGCTCCACAAATGAGTGCAGTCCTTCTATGTCTGTCCCTCTCTTTCTGACTCATTTCACTTAGCATGATACTCTCCATGTCTATCCATTTATAAGTAAAGTTCATGACTTCATCTCTCCTTACAGCTGCATAGTATTCCATTGTTCCTCTACATTTTCTTGTAGCAATTCTCAGCTGTGGATGATCAAAGTGTGAAACTTTATGTAATAATTGTCTCCCTCTATATACCAAACCTCTATGAAGTAGAGTCTCACATGAAAGGTACTCAATATAGATATTTTTAATGGACTAAATGAGTAGATTTTAAATGAATGAATACATTAAGAATGGGTACTATACATGACTTGGTTTTGGGCCTCTTTCTGGGCACAAAGGCTGAAGCTAAGAAAAAGAGGCAATGTCCTGAAACTCAAAGAAGTATATAATTAAACTTCTCAATGCTAGGCATTGGCATGAAGAAATAAAATAATTTTTTGCAATCAAACTTTTTTAATCACAATCACAAATCACAAAAATCCTGTTATTCGTCGACTGCCTCGAGCAGGCCCCAGTAACATCTCCTTCGTCCTAGCCCTGAGATTTTTTTTTTAAAGTGCCATATTCAAGGTTCTTTCAGATTTAGGAGAATGAGACCCTTCATTGTTACTGGTCTTTGGCATATTGGGTATGCCACGGGGAGTTTGCCAGACTCTGCTGTGAGAATTTTTTTTAAAACAGTCTTAAACATATATTGTGCCCATATTTAGTAGGTATAATGAATAAATGCATTAATATTTCTCATCTATTGCCACAGATATGCTGGCTTCATTTCATCTTAATGGGGTGTTGGGTTATTATGTAGCTGAGACAAATTGAAATTTTGTATCTACCACACTTTATTCCTAATAAAAATACTGTTTTATAGAAGATACAGATGGGAATCTTCCCATCAGAGGCTGCTGTAAGGAATTTATATGTGACTTTGGTGGAACCGATACCAGGAGCTGCCCAGCAGGGAAGGCTCTGGATCATTTTGGAATTGTTCCTAGGTTAGAAGGCTCAGAGAGAGTTTCTATTTTTCTGTCTAGTCTTTAAATAACCTCAGCTTGTATACAAAGCTTTGGTGAAAAGGGAAAATAGACTCCTATCTTCCTGTAGGTAGAGGATATAAATGACGCAGAATTACTTTTTTGACAAATGAGGGACTGACACTTGTTTCAGATCATCTTTCTCTTCCATCATTTCTCTGATTGAGGTGAACGAATATTACATGACTGAAATGTTTGGTTTTCCTTGATGCTAGTCAGATTATTGAAAAAGCCTTGTCCCAAGAACTAAAATGCCATTATAGTTTATAATGCTATTAGCGCATTTGCAGTTTTCAACTTAATACTTGAATGTAGTCTTTAATGCATATCATTTTCCCTGACTTTGATAAAAATCTACAATATTATAAACTCAGAATACTTTTCATGAACCATTTCTTCTTCATGTGGAGTGAAATTAGTTTATCTTGCAATTTTGTAAAGGTTACTTTCCCTTAATTCAACAAGTTTGGCAAAGCTTTCCAATGAAAAGTTCAGTTCATTAAAAATGACCTTAATGGACTTAACATATATTGGTGGTGACAGGGTCCATACTTTATTTTGGCACACAAGGATCCCATTAATTTGTCTTTGTCACTCTCTAGGGCTCAGCTGAGCAATAGTTCAGATTTAGCTTTCTGAAAGTAGCTATAGAATGAGCAATAAGTGGAGACTGTAGAAAGGGCTGACAAATTTAGAACTTCTTACTTTGCAATAAAGGGCTTTCCTAATGACTACATAAAAATGGCTCTGTCTGCTTTCTTGAATTTGCTATTGATTTTTCTGTCTCAGTGCATGCTGGGAGAAATCTGTGGGGATCAACTGCATTTAACTCTTGAGAAGATGATTTTCCATCCAAGTATTTTCTAAACTTTCCTCATTAATTTTTGCAATTCCACATAGATCCCTTTTATACAAATAAAGGTTAGCTAACCTTACTCCTTTTGTAGAAATTCTGAGCTAATGTTTAAAAAGTGAGTCTTCCAAGAGCCTCAGAAGTATAAAATAGAGGCAGTACACCATTAGCTAAATTTTATATAAAATTGTGGGGTTTTTTCCCATGTTGTCAGATACCAGGCAAAAACAACATCCGTCTCAATTTCTCCATGTGTAAATGGGTGACTGATACATATTGGTAACCCCATAAATGTCCTCTAGGAAAATGAATGATGCTGGAAAAAGTCTAATTAGATCCACACTTAGCACGTACAAATGGTTTCCTGCATACCAGGTATTTTAAAATAACTTAACCCTTACAATAACCCTATCATGTGGACACTATCATTACACTAATTTTACAAATAAGGAAATTGAGGCCTTCAGGGGCTAAGTGATTTTCCCAGTGCCCCCTAGTGCTGGTGAGAAATCTAAGATTTTTAAGCAGACATCTATTGCTAGAGTCCAAATTTTTCACCACTAGACATCAAGCTGTTCTATGTGGATATGTATTCAATAATTAAATTATTTTGTACTTTGGTCCCAGTAGGAATATTGTTTGGGGGACATGAATATACAAACTAATCCCTCAGAAACTCACATAACTGGCAATAGGCTAAAACTAAAACACATAATTTTTCCCATAAATACATAAAATTCAAATTTTTAGAAGTCATCTGTGATTTCTTTAGTTTATATCCAACATACAGATAAGAATCATTGAAATATATTTATGGATATTAAAGGTCTGACAATTTGCTATGTAAATTGATCCACTGATATTTCAATCGCTATTTTTTCAGTAAAAATTAGATTAAGTCAAAATCTATTATAATATGCCAAATTTTAACTCACATCAACATCCATCCACCTCCTTAAATAGTATATTAAAGTCTCCTAATTTATTTCTCATATTTTGTTCTGTATGTTCTAGTAACTTCCAAAATGAATTGGGGGTGGGTGGCCAGGAGATTCTAGCTTGACTTCTGAAATAGTGGGGGAGGCATAAGATAGGACAGTAGTTAGGGTACATGCCTAGCAAGCACCTGATCTGAGTTCAACTCCTGGCACCACATTGTTCCTGAGGATTGTTGCATGCAGCCCTGGGGAGTCACTAAGCACCATGAGGTATGACCCTGGAGCACCCCAGCACCACCTGGGTGACTCAGGCATTCTCAGGACCTGGAAAGGAACCAAGGTGAACTCTCTGAGTCTGCCTGGGAGTCCCCCTCTCATATATGGGGGCATCTTCCCAATGATGCTGGGATGTGAGGGCATTCCAGGCAATATTTGGCACAGTCAGATATGATGATACAGAGTTCAGGCTAGGGAGGGGAGGGCCATCCTCATTGTGCTCAGATGGCCACCAACCTACATAGGGTGGGGAGACATGCAGTTCTGGGTATCAAACTCATGACCTGGCCCTTTGACCTATTCTGATATTTTACCCCAGAGGTCATGCACTTTGGGAATTTACAAGTAATTATCCTTCACTCCTTTCAAAAGCAGAAACATTCTCTTGCTATGTATTCCCAAATATTTGCTGATATTCTTGAGCTCTTTGTTCATCTGCACAATTCATAGCTAACAGGGTAATGCTCAGCAGTTCTTATCAAAATTCTATTATTTTTGTGATAAGATGCATGAAGAATAAAGCTTCTATTATTTTTTACCATATAGCACCTGGTATCAAGGATTTTATAGAGCCAGTGACTTACAAGCAAAGTCAGCTTATTTCACTAGAGAGTATGAACTGACCCTGGAACTCTTTAATGTCATCTAAAATACATTGATATTAAGCATTCTGTTGTTGTGGAGGACATAGGAAATGAGATTGATTTGGACAGATGGGGAGGAGATCAGAAAGAAGCCGTTGGGATTAATAGAGGTCATGATTAATGGAGAAATAAGGACTGATTCTTTCTGCTATAATATTTTAGCTTTTCAGAAGGTGTGGGGTGCGGCATGGAGGGGGTGCCTGGTGCTAAAAATGTACTCTAGTGGAGGGATGGGTATTGGAATATTATATGACTTACAATCCAATAATGAACAGCTTTGTAAAGGTTTATCTCACAGTGTTTCAATAAAAAAGTTTTTAAAAAAAGATTTTAGCTTTGCCATGGGTCAATTATCAAAAGTAAATGCTTTTGTACTTCAAATGCTAATCCTTTTCTGTTGGAATATCCATTATGGAGGTTTCATAACCTGCAAATAGTGTTTAATTTTCTTCATCTTTGGTGACATCTTGATTCCTAAAAATATCTGTTTTATTATCTAAATAAGATATTCCTCTTTATTTTTCCATGGTCTGAGATTCACAAAGAAAATCTAATTCAGGCATCCTGCACTGAGGAGATGAACAGCAAAACTATTTGGATCCATTACTGATGCTTGACTCCCTGAATAATCTTTGGGGAAATATAAAAACACATGTCACACAATTAACATTTCTAGTCGCTTTTTAAAAATTATGAATTTACATTCTTAGCCACTGAGTTAAGCCATCCACATTCTCAGACAACTTCCTTGATATGGACTAATGTAAACACATGCCTAGATATTACATATTTAAATACAATTTTCAACAAGGTAAACAAGGCATTTAATGACTACAAGATCACCATAGTGACTCTTACTGGCCTTTCTTTCTGTATCTAATTCCTTGTGGGTTCTGTTCACACAGATGCATGACAGGAATTTCCCTTTACTTCTTATTGAATCAGCCCCATCACTAAGCTGATGCCATCTGGCATCCAGATATTACTGCTGCCTTCTGCCTGCTTGCTTCCCTTTCTCTTCTTCCCCCGTTTAATGACTCTCACCAAGGTTATTTATGGCAGTACATTTGAGGCCTGAGTATTGTGCTGAAGCACAAAAATGTTTTCATGACCAGGCAGTAAAGCTGTGACCTAAAACTTGAATAAGATAACTCAAAATGTTCCAAAATGCAACATCAAGGCACAGAGAACCATCGAGTCCTACCTTTGAGAAGAGGTACAATTGAGACTCTCTGCTTGGGGTGTGCCAGGGTTTGAGGGAAGGATGGCTAGTTAAAATGGCTGTGCTTGCCATGTAGTTTCCAAAGGAACCAACCATCTCTTGTTTCTTATTTTGAATTATATAAGAAGTCCTTATATAATAACTGAAATAAATCTGGTAGGAACCTGGATTTCCTGGGTGTCTGCTTAGTCCTTCCTTCCTCTCCCTAAAATGATGATTGAGGGAGCAGAAAATTCTAAAAGAGAAAGGCAGAGTACTGGGACTATCCAGACCTTGCCCTTGTTTTATGTCAGCCTCTCTGAACAAATTACACCTACAAGAGCATTTGGCGGTCTTTTAGTGGGCTGCAGAAGTTAAGGAAATGAACAATTTCCTTCCCATTCCAAGTCAGATCAGATTTTTTAAGAAGACCAACTAAATAACTTTCTGAATAGCAACAGTAGATGAGCTGTCTTTACATGTCCAGAGATTACCACCATCTCGTTTTTCCTCAAGAAATTAATCTGTCAAAGTGGTCATAATGTGTATGTGGCCTGAGGTGGTTGTGATACTTGTGTATACATCTCAACAAAGACTCCAAGTAAGGTATAAAAACCAGAGACAGGAAATCTATGTCGGTAATTTCTTTAGCATTTACCTAAAATAGGAATGTCACTGCATTACTCCCACAACGTCGTTCTGATTCTTCCCACCAAATAAAAGTTAAATTTTGATGTCTTTCAAAAATGCCCTGTTTGCCAGAGGAAGCAGACAGCTGAGGTCAATCTGGCATTTGGATGATGGGTCCCAAACCTAGCAATACTCTCATCAGCTGGAGGCAACTTCAAAATGCCTAACAAAATTCCCTGTCATTTTTAAACCATCTTCCCTTTACTAAATCTTTAACTCTCAGAAAAAGGCAACGCTTCCAGAATCTTACTATTGGTATTAGTCTATCTTTAGCACAATTCCTCTTGTATTTATTGAGTAGCTGGGTTTTTTATGAATTCCTTGGTTATCAACCAAGGTTATCATTGGTTATCATTGAAAGCAGGTTTACTTTATTGAATTTTTTTTATAAGATCATCTATGCCCTGTAACTTTCATTTGTAAAAGCAATGTGAACACTGCTTCTTCTGAGTTTGGGAGCAGATCTTGTTCACATTGTTCTGCTGAGGGGTGGGAGTAGGGGAGAATAATTTACCTTGCTTAAGGATCTTTTAATTTTACTTTATAAATATTTATTGGGGATTCATTTATTGGTGCTCAGGGAACATGTTTTACCAGGATCAGACTCAGACCTTAAACCTGGTAGGTGTGTGCTTTTCAACTTCAGTCTAATTATCTGGTCCTGCTTAAAGTTTTTGTTCATTTGTTTGTGTTTGGATTTGCTTTGGGGCCACATTCAGTGGTTTTCAGGAGTTACTCCTGGCTCTGTGCTCAAAGGTCACTATTGGCAGCAGTAGGGGGATCATATATAACACCAAAGTCACTTAAAGAGTTTTGATGATAGTTGTCAGAAAAAAAAATGGATAAAAACGTTTCTTGATAAGAAAAAATGTGGCCACCAGTAAAAAGTTAGCTTGGAGAGTAGCAGTACTCATAAGTAAGTTAGGATTTTTTTTTCCATGTCAATCAAACATTCTTATCACAATATTTTTCCTTTCTACCTTTTAGATTATATGCCTTATTTATTAATTTATTTTAAGCTTTCTTCTATGTATATGTATTATTGATGAATATTCTATGATTTACATTACCATCAATAATGGTTCTAATACACATATTTACAGCACCCCACTCATCATCAGTGTACTCACATCCCTTTCTCAAGAACCCCAATCCTCCTCCTTCTGAACCCTGCCCTCCACCAACTCAATTGTATGAATCAGTTCTCCCATTATGTTGCCTTTGGACATTTGTTGTTATCTTGATGTGACATTTAAAATAAAAAATTTAAAAGTAGTCTCATTTTAAAAAAAAGCAGCTTGTTGCCAAAGAATAAAACAATGTTTAAAAATATTTCCAAATGAAATTGTAGTTTTTTAAGTTGAATCTCAAAATAGTAAGTGCATTATAACATGACCAAATCTATACTTATTTTAGGTATTCATTCTATGGCATTGATTTATCTGTATTTTTGTCTCCTGTATGGTATTTATTGGAACAATACTGGTATATACTCCTATTCTATTTGATTTCAGTTACTTCTTTAAGCATTTAAACTTGGTTTTCTTTTAGATGTATCTTTGAGTAGATGCTTTCTAACATGCTTTTGGCCAGACTACTAGCCAATTATGTTTTAATTTTAGGGTCATGAATCTAATATCTAATAAGAGCATCTCCAAATGCTAAAAGTTTTTAAGTTTGTGGATTCTTTCTTTATGATTTAATAATACATGCTGATGGTATTATTTTAATTTTACGTGAAGGGAAATAAATGATATTTACTGTTTTACTACACAACTCCTTCATTTTAGCTGGAGCCAAAATGAGAGATACTAGTTCAGACCCACAGTTTCTACTTCTCTTTAGCAGTTCAGAAGTGACAGCCACAGATTCTAAACATTACCGTTTAATTTAAGCAAGCTGAGTTGCTTAAAGTAGGGGGAAGGACAAAAGGAGAGAGAGGACACAGGGGATTGCCCTGCCACAGAGACGGGGGGATGGGGGGATGGGGGTGGGAGGGATATTATCCATGGTGGTGGAAAATGGGCACTGGTGGAGGGATGGGTATCTGATCATTGTATAATTGAAACCAAAGCACAAAAAATTGTAAATCTACAACTTTAAAAAAAATAAAATAAAATAAAGGGGGAAAAAAAAAAAGTAGGGGGAAGGAATAACTTGCTGACAGTATATCATTTTTTTCATTATACTACGGAGAATAATTATAGGTTTTTACATGCATTTAGGACTAGTCTATGTGGTTAAAAAAAGAATTAAGGTCATACAACATTATGCTTTTTTTAAAAATTCAAAATCAATAGAAAAAAACAATGTGACATGTAGGACCTTTTTCCTAGGGTTCAGTGAGCTAAACATTGTAAAATGTGGAAACCATATACCTTCATTATAGTTCACTACAGCTGTCATTTATTTCATTTTGGTATAAAAAGTAATTATTGTTCTGAGCATAATAGTATACATTTCCTTAACCCTGCACCAGCACTCAAATTACAATCTACTTCAATTCAGATTAATCATGCCAAGATGGCAATTCTATTACATTAAGAGTAAAATTTAATAATCTATTATATATGGCTATAGTTTCAATGGCCTAAATTATGTGTTTAACTACTTTAGGGATTTTTATTAAGATTAAAGTGAAACATAATGCATCTTAATCAAGACTTTCACGGAAAGCAGTCATTACAAAATATGTTGACTATGGTCTTTGTAATACTTTTGCATAATCATTAAGGTCCACTTACAGCTTAAATCTGAGAGGTAACTCATCATGGAAAGATGCTTAATTATTGATGTAACATGTTTTTATTCAGTTTCAATTTTGTTGCATCATAATGCAGTGATATATACAGAATTATGCTTTAGACCAAATGACCTAATAGTATATAGAAAAGAAGAAAGTTTATTTTGGAAAATAAATAAAATATATTTGATTTTAAGTATGCTTTATACCCCCCATATATACATATATATATGTATATTGAGAGAGAGAGAGAGAGAGAGAGAGAGAGAACAGTGAGCTCCAATTACATTGCATCTTTCTGGGTGGCCCAGAGATTCTACACCAAGAATTTACAACCATTAAATTGAAAAGATATATGCACACCTATGTTTGAGGCAGCATGCTATATTATATAGCCATGATAAGGAAACAATCCAAATGTCCAACAGGAGAGGAAGGGGCAAAGAACCTGTGGTATATATACACTATGGAATATTACACAGCTCTAAGAAAAGATGAAATATTGCAATTTGCTACAACTTGGATGGAATTGCATTATGCTAAGTGAAATAAGTCAGACAGACAAGGACAAATACAGAATGGTCTTACTCAACTATAATATACAGAGAAACTAAAGAAGGGGATGGAAAATACTGAATGATAATAAACCCTTGGTTTTTTGAGCACAAAACTGAGGTCACTAAGCAGTGGTATATGGAAAAGTAGTGGAAAAGGCAGGTGAGCGGGACATAAGGATAGTGATGAAGGGTCTTGGGAACTTTGGTGGTGATGAAGATGTAGTAATTTTGTACAATAAAACAAAGATTATCACTAGTGGAATCATGTTTCCTAAAATACATTTTTTTCCTTTCTTTCTGTTTTTGGGTGAGCTGGAGCGAAAGCACAGCAGGTAGGGCATTTGCCTATCTCGTGCCCGAGCAGGGTTCAATTCCTCCATCCCTCTCAGAGAGTCTGCCAAACTACTGAGAGTATCCTACCCACATGGCAGAACCTGGCAAGCTCCCTGTGGCATATCCAATGTGCCAAAAACAGTAACAACAAGTCTCACAACAGAGAGGTTACTGGTGCCCACTCAAGCAAATCAATGAACAACTGGACAGTGCTACAGTGCAGTGCTTTGTTTTTGGGTAACACCTGGAGGTGCTCAGGGCTTACTCCTGGCTCTTTACTTTGGGATCACTCCTGGCAATGCTGAGGGGACCATAAATAGACCATAAATGGGGACTGAACTGGAGTCAGCCAAATGCAAGGCAAGCACTTAAATCCACGACTATCTCTTGAGTTCCCAAATCACAATTTCTGAAGATGTATTTAGAATACACTCAAGTTTAGCAAAAAACATCTGTAAGTGATAAGTCTCCAACTTGGTAGCCCCAAAAGCCTTATTTTATTCTTGGTAAAATCACCAGTTCAGAGATCATGAGAGTCATGACCTCAAGAGTCACTGCTTTCTTTAAAACTATCAGCTTTGGGTCGGAGCGATAGTACAGCAGGTAGGGCATTTGCCTTGCATGGGGCAGACCTGAGTTCATTCCCCGGAATCCCATATGGTCCTGCAAGCAACATCAGGAGTAATTTCTGAGTGCAGAGCCAGGAGTAACCCCTGAGCGTTACTGGGTGTGACAAAAAAAAAAACAAAGTAAATGAATAAGATAAATAAAACTATCAGCTTTAACAACAAAAATTTCAGGTTTTAAAACTTACGAAGGCTCTTCTGACACAGCAGCTCCTTCTTCTAGCTCTTGAGCTTGTTTGTACCATGGGAGCTTGGCCTCTACTGGAAGTTTCTCTGAGAATTAAGAGAAGAGATTAGGCTCTGTTCAGAACTTGAGGGAAATTTCTTTTTCTCTTTATTAATTCTGATTTTGTACTATTCAGCTATAACTGTATTGAAAGTTGCAAATAATTCTTGGTATATTTTTGCCTCTGATAATGGCTATATTAAGATAAAGGGAGTCACAGTTTAGAATGTTTATGAAATTATGAAACTAGTATGTGTGTGTGTATATATATATATATATATATATATATATATATATATATCACTGTCACTGTCCTCCCGTCATTCATCAATTTGCTTGATTGACCCGGCCCAGTAACATTGTGAGACTTGTTGTTACTGTATTTGGATTATTGAATACGTCATGGATAGCTTGCCAGGCTTTGCTGTGTGGGTGAGATACTTTCAGTAGCTTGTCAGGCTCTCTGAGAGGGGCAGAGGATCAAACTCGGGTCGATCAGGTTGGCTGCATGTAAGGCAAACGCCTTACTCGCTGTGCTATCGCTGGGTGCTCTCTCTCTCTCTCTCTCTCTCTATATATATATATATATATGTATATGCATATATATATACTTGCCCTTTATTATGATGATGAGCAAAAGAAAATCTTGTTATTATAAAGGTAAAGGCCCTCCCGTTGATCATCGATTTGCTCGAGCGGGCCCAGTAACATCTCCACTGGAAACTTTGTTGTTACTGTGTTTGGCATATGGAGTACATCACGGGGAGCTTGCCAGGCTCTGCCATGCGGGCGAGATACTCTCGGTAGCTTGCCGGGCTCTCCGAGAGGGGCGGAGGAATCGAACTCAGGTCAGCCTTGTTGGCTGCGTGCAAGGCAAATGCCCTACTGCTGTGCTATCCCTTCAGCCCTACCGCTGTGCTATCGCTTGTTATTATGAAAGTCATAAATCTATAAGCACTAGTTTAGTATGTATAGCAAGCCATCAAGGTATCTTTTAGCTGCTTTTCTTTTGAAAAGATAATGTTTACCTTTAAAACAAACAGAACATGCAACAAAGTTGTTACTTTAGTAAACATTTTTTTTGGTCTTTGGTTAAGTGTGATTTATGCTATAGTGTCACAACCAAATAAAACTTTCCCATTCCAAAAAACACAAAATATAGCTTTAGATAACTGACTCATTCATCCCACTCTAAAGCTCACTGACAGTGGTATGTGAATATCTTAGGGTCAACAATCCATAATTGACTTATTGTACCTATTTTCTAGCTTTGGGTAAATTATTGAAAACAAGCTTCCTAACTACTTCCTAGAGAAAAAAATTATGGAAAAGAGAGAAGTTATAACTGTTCCTACAGAAGTAACTGCCAAGATTCCTATTTTGACATCTTTATTAGGGTCATTTATAGCCATATTTGCCTTTATAGTATGAGCCAGTGAAGCTCTATCACCGGTTTTAGCATATAATTGTAAAGATGAAAGAAATATGTCTATATATTCTTACTCTATAGAATTATATGGCATTTTAATGATGTTTAGAGAGCCAGACTCACTACATAGTTGTGAAAATCCAGATTTTACTCTTGAAGGTTAACCACAAATTGCCTTTCTTTCTATGAAGTGGCTTGATTCTTTCTCTGAAGACACAATAAATTACTGTCTATTTTAAGTTAGGGGACTTACTTCTCATCCTCCATGCACTGCAATTGTTTATAATTGGAAAGCAAAGTGAATGAGAAATACACAACTTCTGAAACCAGAAGGACTTGCCAACATTTTAAACAGAGTTACATGGTGTTACTACCTACATGTAACTACCCATACATACACCAATTTGCAACTCCTGAAACTCTCCCAATTAAACAATGCAGTCAGTGACGCCATCTCTGTTTACCCTTATTTCAGAATTAATTAATTCAACTCTTAATTCAACATGGGACACAAGTAGACTTGTAGTATTATACTCTCTACTTGAACCAAATCTTATCACATGTACCACTGTCACTTCCATATTTGAGGATGCTAATGATGAGTTGAAATTGGGGCTGGAATATAGGACAGGACTTAAGGCACAAACTTTACATGCAGCTGATCTCCATTCAATCCCCAGCACACCATGTTCCCATAGAATCCCTGAGTTCAGGGCTGGAGCTATAGCACAGCGGGTAGGGAATTTGTCTTGCATGCAGCCAACCCGGGTTTGATTCCCAGCATCCCATATGGTCCCCCGAGCACTGCCAGAGTAATTCCTCGTTGCAAAGCCAGGAATAACCCCTGTGCGTCACTGGGTATGACCCCAAAAGACAAAAAAAAAAAAAGAATTCCTGAATGCAGCCACAGAGGTCCCCTGAACACCACAAGGGTGACCAAGGGTCTAAGCAGCACTGCATCTTCATGACCCTGAATTGACCTGTTGGTTCACTCGGTAAGAATTGTTGGGAGAGAACTCTGGATTTCCTGATCCCTGTTTGGAGTCCCCTGAAATAACTTTTGTTGAACTATATTATATGCCAGTCTAAGCTAATCACCCACTTGGATGAATTCTTATTTAATAATTACATGGCTTTTGAACTAAAGCTTAAGAAAAGGGGTTTTTGTTCAAATTAGTCAAGATTCTAATATGGCTTTGGCTCTTTTTTAGGCCGTGTGTTTTGATTTTATAACATTTATTTAGATTTCATGATGTTATTCACTCCTACCAAGTGCAACCTATAGTTTGAGGAAGAGTTAAACTGAGGCAGATTTTCAGAAAAATTTAATGGGAATCATATTTAATGTTTAAAATAGGAGGGCACTTAAAATAATTTGTTTCTGAATTCTTCTCTGAAAAGTTTCCAATCCTAGAATTTTGTTTCATTAATACAGCATATAATAATGTCAGAGCAAAAGTCAGATTAATATTAAAAGCCAGAATAATAAATCTTTCTCACTATATAGAACTGCCCCAAAATTAGTTTTCTCAGCATAGAGGAAGATCTCAAAGGATTTGAGTATACACTTTGCATGTTCTAGACCAGGCATCTCATGTCACCCTCACCCCAGAAGCACTGGGTGGAGCCCTAGAAGCCTCCAGTACCGCCTGACTAAGCACTAAACTCTCAAGCCTTCAATGCCAGGCTGAGTATCATCAGGAACAGTGCCTGGGGGTTCTTGAGTGCTTTTGGAAAGTTTCCCTCCACCCTCCAATTTGTCTCCATAAATTATTCTCAGTATTTGAGCCATAAAGGTAGAACAGGAGTTAAGGTAACTGCCTTGCATGTTGTAAACCCTGGTTTAATTACTAGCACTGCATACATGGATTCCCCAAGCACTTCTGGGAGCAACCTCCAAGCACAGAGCTGGGAGTACCCCCTAAACACTGATTAGTATGCCCCCCACCCACAATTCTTTACAGAATCTATTAAATTCTGATTTGTTTTAATTTTTAAAATTTTGAATTATGGTTCCATAACCTATTTTCATATTAATGTTAAAAAAGTAAGAGCTTCATGCTTTATCAGTTGAAAATATGAGACATCCGCATATATTTTATGCTTACCATTTATAATGACTCTGATTTTTCACAGGAATAAATGTGGATCATAAATCACACATCTATTCTAAAATATCTTCTTTCAAACAGATATGTCTGATATTTTTCTGTAACAGTCCACAAACAACTTTATGACCCAGCAGAGAGTTATAGAAAACAGGTGTAGAGCTTAAGAACAGTTTGCAAGCAAAACTATCTGAAAGACATTTACTAAAAATTTAAGTCCATTTAGGACAGTCTAAGTTATAAACAAAATGGTGACTGGGAATACTTGGGATACTGAGAATTATTTCAAGGCATTAAAAGCAGCACATGAATACAACTAACAATGAAGAGACTGGTAAAAGCATGTCCTTTGTGCTTACCTTTGGGTTTATAACATGGAGTAGGTATGATGCATTCCTCTTTGATGTGTGGCTTCGTTTTTGAGCTACAGCCTCCTGTGTGCATTCCTCGATGGTCAACACAGAGAACCACACGGTATCGAAGACCCTGGCCACAGGTTACTGTGCACTGAAAGGAGAATGCAAGAGAGGAGACTCACAGGTAAGGCCTCGTTCGGTTCCTGACACCTAAGACATTTTTAAGGACTGCTTGACACCAGGACTCCTTGTGGAGGGAAACACTTCTTACCAGTTACAGGGGTTTTGTTCTATTTGTCAATTTGGGATGAAGCTAACTGAAAACGAAATCACTTTCAATTTCTTAGCATTGGACAGATTTGTGAGCCATCTTTAGTATCCACTTTGTGTGGTCTCACACCAAGCTGGAAAGAGGGGAAAAGTAACTAGAGTGTGTGTTCACTTTTGATCACATCACTGCAGTCTGATTTTGACATCTTGTTACTGATGGCTAGGTCAACTATGGAAAACTACAGGAAACGCTAACTTTCACACTGACATTACATATGTTCTTTTTGGTTTGGGGGCCACATCTGGCATTCCTCATGGGCTACTCCTGGTTCTGAGCTACTCCTGGTTCTGACCGCTCCCAGCGGTCCTCAGGGGACCATGTAGATGCAAGAATGGAATCCACACTACCTTTTAAAGAAAGTGTTATCATAGCTCATTTATCTGGCAATGAGGCTGAGATAATTGATTATATTGATGTGGAAAAGAATGTTTAAATGGGTTGAATGTCCAGATGTAGATAACACCACCCATACATAATTCTGTTTGCTTAGGAGCAACTTTAGCAGGAGAGAAACATCAGCTCTGATGTGCTGCCACAAGCCACATGACTAAGTGAAGAGGTTTTTAACCATCTCTGTGGCTGAGGGCCCCAGTCTACTTCATCTTTCTTAACCTTTTCTGCAGTAGCAACTAGGAAACCTGAAACAACAGTCTATTTAAGCCACCACAGTGGCTTTCTGACATGTAGAACTCTTAATGTATTTCATTCTAATTATTTTTCTTTCATGTCCTTCTTTTGTTCTTTTAATGAATAAAATGCAGAGTTTTCATTTTGATCCAACCCGACTCTTTTTGTATATCAACAGAATATAAATTTTTTTAGAAAAAAAGAAACCAAATCATGGGCCTCCTGAGCTCTCTCATCAGTACAGCTCTCATGGATCCTGGATCAGTTCCTGGCTCACAATTCCACTAGAGGGACATTTGCTGCTTGAGGCACTCCTCTGGGGTTATGTCTATGCCCGCATTGCTCTCTACATAAACTCACTGTATTCTGGGCTTGGGACCTGGCTATGCCAGGAGCTAAGTTGGTAGGGGTCTAGAAAGCTCAAGAGGTGAGAGGAGCTGCACAGAGGAATGGGGGGTTCGTGATGAGGAGGGGCAAGAGTGGACTTACTCTCCTAGTGAATAAAGAAAGAAGGGCACAGTTACCGGAGACCACTCCTGTGCCAGCCATTTAGGGCAGTCAAAAATGTTGCAGGGCCGCACGGTGGGCATCTTAGGGGTGTACATGCATTTCCACTCTTCCACTGAGGTGACATGCCCCTGGATGTCCTCCTCCACACAGGAAACTGCCCGGCTCTGGATGCCCCCCCCACACGAGGAGGAGCACGCGGTCCACGGGGTGGCCTCCCACCTACAGAAGCAAGGGGAGTCATCAGGGCAGACACGCACATTGCCAAACCTCCGTAGTGGCCTTATTTACTACCCTGGTCCCGGGCCTACTGGGGCCGTCGCATTCTGAGAGGCTATGGGCCAGAGAACCAAAAGTCACACCTGGCTCAAGTTCTGAGAAGAGCAGACCCCTCACAGAGGCAACCAGACTGTCTCCTGGCAAGCTCTGCATGAATAAATATCAGAAACTAATGCTCAGAGAGCTCTCTATAAAGAGAGCTGTGCTGTCCTGATCATACTCAAAAGGGCGTTGTTGAGTCTTTCCCAGTTTGATGATTTGTTCTTTTTCTGAGTGTATGCATTATATTTCATAAACATATTTAAGATATTTTTACATTTAATGTGATATATACATAGGTATTGGTTTTTATTAAATCCCATTACATCTCTCTATTAAGACTAAAACTGGATAGCAGCTCACTCTAATAGCTTGCACCTGCACTGATCCTTTTATTATTATTTTTTAATGTAATATTTCATTATTTAGCTTCTGGATATGTTCACATGAGACACTCATAGAAACTCAAGGTAAACCAAGCTTTCATTCTCCTTTGCCTCTGGTATCCTCAGCTGTGAGCTATGTGAGTGCAGCATGGGTGTGAAGTTCAAATGTGCCATCATCAAGCTTAAGCAAAAGCATGTCAAGAGCAGCAATATCTCTTTGTTCCTTGGTGGCTGAGGAATCCTGCACCCAGCATTCCCTCAGTAAGGAACTGGAAGTGTAACGAGACATGGTTTTGGTAGGAAAGCTGATGGCATAGGAATCTACAGCTAATTTAAGTAAGGAAGAAAATAATACAGTAACATTTAACATAATTCCACTGACTTTTCAGCACAATTACACAGTTCTGAATCATTTGGGAGCAGATAGAGGTATTTTTGTCTTCTCACTTCCCACCCCGGGTGTAGATTTAGAAAATGTGGAAAAATTAAAAACAAACCTAGGGACATTAGTTTATCTTTCTTAAAGATATTATGCCAGTTAAGAAAGATTACTAAGAAACTATACTTCTCTTAGAGTTATGAGATAAGTTATCTTAGTGAGAGAAAAGCAAAATGTCATCAAGTTGATTCACTTGAATGATTAAATTTAAATATATTACACATAGAATGAATACATAATACATAAATAGGTTTTTAATGTATATCATGAGCCTAATTTATCCTCTGCATGTGCTCTAGTCAAGTATGCTTTCCAGTTACAGAGAGTGGTGTACATTTTCTCTGTACACTGAAGTCTAGGCAACAACTATTACCTCTACTGCTAATGCCGAAACATGCAACCAAATACAAAATTTTTCTATGCAATTTTTCCCAAGATATACTTAAGTAAATGTTATTATGGGGATACTGAGGCCCTCCATGTAGCTCGTAACCAATTTGGGCAGTGTTTTGCATCACACCTGGTGGTGCCAAGGGTTTACTCCTGATTCTCCATTGAGGTGTCACTCCTGGTCCTCAGAGAACCATATGGGGTGCCATGGATCAAACCTGGGTTGGCTCTGTGCAGGCAAGCCCCTACCTTGTACTACTGCTCTGCCCCCATCTTAACCAATTTTTTTCCTAATTCCCTTTAAGAAAATGAAGCAAACCTGCAGTTTCTTTCCCAAAAGGATAAGACCAATTTTTATGTCTCCAAATAAGTCTTTGAAGACCTTCCTTCTGAGGGTGTGTGATAGCTCTGATTTAGACCGAAATAGGGCTGATTATATATGCGCATATTCATATTGGATTTAATTTGACATCAAAGTGGGAATATAATTTGAATGTATATTTGATTTCTTGGAAAATTAAGATGCAATAGAAAGAGGATAGTTTCTAATTGGTACTTGAAAATCTTTAAACTTGACCCTTCCAAAGTGTGATTAATTTTTGTCAGAACACTTGGACAGGACCCATAGTGTAATATATCTTATTCAGAGACAGTAAAAGTATCTTTTTCAAGGTCATTGATCACAGAAAGAAAAATGATGCTACTATTATCCTGAGAATTTGCCGCATGTCTACAGAATATAACTATGGATCTATGAGTTTAAAAAAGATCATGTGAATCTTTGAATAATAATAGCACTGTGTAGAATTAAAATAAAACATTTTAAAAGAAGTATAACAATAGCTGAACAGAACAGAACTTTAGATCTTTAAAAACTGGCACTAGGTAAGAGCTTGGGGGGGAGACAAATATAAAATTCTTATCTTGCAAAAATAATAGTTTAACATTTTTTACTGTTACCTTTTAAAGCACCATATGTTTATTTTAATTTAAAAAATCAAGAGTGATTCGGAAAAGTTGTTAATCTTGCATTACAGATGACATTCCAATATTCAGATATGTGATACAAAGATTAAAAGGAAAAAAGAACAACTCAAAATTCAATGTTTTATATGTATATTTATGGGTCTTAGATGCATTTGAATAATTTAAGTAATGCTTCTGCTTTGGTCAGTGGGTAGTTGCTATTTGAAAATTATTTTTTGAGTCTCAACTGTGCATAAGAAAATGTATTTGTAAAATAGCTTCCATTTGCTGAGACTTAATAAAAAAGCAGAATATCTAATTATAGATCCTATCACTGAAAGGTATCAGAAATTTACTCTAACTTTATTTTCTTCTTAGAATGCATAGAGAAGCCACTGTATTCACTGACAATTACAAACACACATCAACAGGGTCATCTCAATCCACCACTGAGAATACTAGACTCCAGACAAGGGGAGAAAAGGAAATACATAAGGAAAAAAATCAAATGGAAATTAGTTGTTTCAGAGAAATATAAATAAAGGTAATCATACGTATGAAGGAAATTTAGGAATACTTCTACATGATAAAACATAAACTTGATGTACCTCATCCTGACACCCAACTTTATCTTTGTACTACCTTTAGGCAAACAGATTCATGTGCCTCTTGAATACTTATTTCACAGATACTGAATTAAAATCAAATAAAATCTTGGCTTAGTTAAATTAATTTTTAATTTTTTTCTTTTTGGGTCACGCCCAGTGATGCTCAGGGGTTACTCCTGGCACTGCACTCAGGAATTACTCCTGGCGGTGCTTGGGGGATCATACGGGATGCTGGGGATTGAACCCAATTTGGCTATGTGCAAGGAAACACCCTACACGCTGGACTATTGCTCCCGCCTAAAAATATTTTTATTTCAGTTTTTTCTAGGTGAAGATTGATTATGAAGTTTGGATTCAGATCAAACCAACACATAATATGTCAACAGTATTTCAAAGTTATGTATTATCTCTGTCAATATAGACATAGGAAAGTGGGAGGGAGCTGACTAAAAGAGCAATCCTTTTAGTTGAAGAACTCTCAAAAAATCTCAAACAATCAACAGAGCATATGTCAGATTCCCTTCTCTACATGCTATCATTGGAACAGTAGAAGTGAGATCCCTGCCAGTTTCTGGAAAAGTTGAAGTCAAGGTTAATTGACAACTTGCACAGGCATAGATGTATTTTATAACTATGTGTAAATACATGTACATTAATTGTACATCGATAGATATTTGTGTAAATACATGTTTGTGTATAAATGACAGATGGGCATGATTACTGGGAGAACAGTTGAGGAAATGAAGCATCACCAGAGAGCTGTAATAGATGACCTTCCTGGTTCCTATTTGATTGCAATTTATTAAGTATTTGGATATTCTTAATCAAATGTTGCTTAATTTCACATTTTAGAATAAGGTGATTAGTGGGCCTTTTTAGGTGAGTTTTATATTGAGAAAACTGCCATTTATTTTTTCACCTACTTCCATCTGACTTACACCCAGGTTCATTTTTAATTGTGGCTGACACCTTGAAGGTCAAATGAGCAAAGAGAATACAGCAAAGGTCTCAGCAGAATGGTTCCTTCCAAGCTAATTCTAGATTTTGCTAACTAGAGAATGTTTCAAATACATCAGGTAATATGATTAGTAGCTAAAAGTTTTCAGCTTCTCCAATTTTCTTATGGATATGTTAATAAAGAGAATTTGTGGTTATTATAGTCCAGAATAACCTCATTATTTTCTCTAGTATTAAAAAATATATTATACTTCACAAAAAATTATGCATGGAAAATTTTCTTAAAAAATATTCTGAACAAAAAGGATATGGGAAAAAAAAACCCTGTCTTTTCATACTTAATTCTTTAGAAAAAGGGATATGTAAAGCCACTATTCAGGGTAGTACTGCATCTGGAATTCCACATTTGTGTTACTGTGTGTTACTTCAGGCAGTGTTTGTTTAACAGTTAGGAACAGAGTTTTAATGACTAGGGTTTATTGCAGAGGAAACACAGAAAAGGACAAAGGGAGTGAGAGAAAGACATAACATAAACCTATACACTGTATCTAATCAGAGTGGACTTCTGTGTTCACTCCAATGTAATATGATCCTATCTTAAAGTGGCATTTGGCATTTGAGTGACAAACTTACATTCTGAGCATGCCCGTATTATTTAAAAGAGCTCAGAATGAATGGCAAAATATGCTATCTACCATTTTATTCTTACAGAAAAAAAACACAAAATATATATCTAGATTCAGATATCTATAAGAAGCAGAAGACTGACTTACTAATTCTAGCATCAGGATGATTGATTTACGTACCGAGGAAGGGGATGGTAGAGGTCATAAGGCATGATCTGCTTGTATCCGTCACTGTTAGGAACAATAATGCCAACCCTCTGAGTAGAAGGTACACACAATAAAATAAACACTAAATGATTACATTATACAATCTTTATACAAACGCAAAACAACATTAATAATTTGTCTCTAAAAAGAATATTAAAACCGTTTATCTTAATGCTATTCTTTATACTGTAGGATGGGGCAAGTTCTTTGAAAGGGTACCTTTTGCTATAATTAGTTCTCTGATCCAAGCAGGAAATACCAATGAAAGGGTGGTGGCAAGAAATCTTGGCACCTCATTATTAACTATGACACAATAAGCTTGTAAATGTTCTTCAATCCCCTAAATTATATATAGTATGAGGTCATTATTATTATTATCATTATTAATGTTACTTCCAGATGCTCACCAAGCAATTATGGTTCTGTCTCACTTCTGATGAAAGAGAGAGCTCTTTAACACGAGTATGTACCTGAGAATTGACAAATACTATGTCATGTGTATGAGCAAATAGATTTGTTCTCTTGGCAGACCTAAAGATTTCAGTAATATTTGGAAAAAAGCCACTTGATTATTTTATAAAGGAAAGGGAAAATAATAAATATCACAGGCAACTATCAACAAAAGAAAGTTGAATGTAGGTGAGATAATAAACAAAAGATGTTTTGTGGTCTGCAACACGTGATATAGTGCTAACTGAGATTATACTAGTGGCTGTGATTGGTAGGTTTGTTATTACCTGGTATTTGGGGGAACAAGTCAGATTTAGAGCTAGAGACTAAAGGAGCCACAGGAAATTATCTTATAGGCTGTGTGGCTAATGGATCCTTAAGAAATGACATTATAGTTGATTTGGAAGTTCCCAAAGATCTTCAAGACTCCCAGATACTGCACTAATCCACCTGACTGATTTTGATTCAAGAGTCTAATGGTCAAGATTTTTCTTCTTGCTGAGTCTAATGGTTTATGGAAGATTTATGACTCATGAATCTCAGATAAAAGGAACACTGCAACAGACCTTTCACCAAAGAGTGGGAGACAGAAAACTCAATCAGTTGGTGGCACCCTGGGACAGGGAATGGGAGGGCCTGAGCAGAAGACATTTTGCAAATGACAAATAATGGGAAGTTTCTTCTTTGAGTACTGAAGCAACTCATGCATTCAATATAATCCCCAAGATAGCTGGATATCTATTTATATGTGCAAAATTTTATGTGTGTGTATGGGTGTTTTACACTTGTATTCAAATACTTTTATTTTTATTCCATGTTATATTAATCCATATTCGATTGTTATAATATGTTTCATTTATATGGCTATCACAACTAAGCTTTTGGATAGTGTAAGTTGGGTGTACTGGGGATCAGAAAGATTAAAAATATAATAATGGCAAGTGATTATGATAAATAGGAAGGGACAAGAGAACAAAATAAACACAGTTCCTGAAAGAATAAATATGAGGAAGAATACATGTGAGAATTAAGTTTGTTTAAAAGAAAATGGAAAGCAAAACTGTGAAAATGGATTTCTGTCTCTGAGAAAACCATTTATCTTACATGACTAAATTTCCATATTTGTTGGTATAAATTTTTTTTACTAATTTGCATGACTAAATTTTTTTGATATATGCATATGTAACAATGCTCATAATTCATGATGCCTTTTAGGTATGTTAAAATTGATAGCTCTAATAGATACAAAAATTCAATAAACATTAATATTCATTTTCATTTTTGTTCTATGGACACTCTTTTTAAAAAACTTTATTTTTGACAGATAAGCAGTTGAATGAGAAAAGCAAATTTCACCTTGGTTACACTCTAGAACTATTTCTACCATTTCTTTTATCTAGTAATTGAAAATTCCTTTCTAAAAGAACTATATTTTAAAGAATTCAAAACTTTATAAGTTCTAATAGCTTTGGATATATGCACGTCTAATAGTAATTTAGAAATAAATAAAAATCGGCTTTGAAGCTATATTTTACCTAGGCCTAGTATCTTTGCTTATGCCATCATCAATTTCTAAATGCAGAAAAGCATATCATGGCCTTCACTCCTGAAAAAATTTATAGCTATGCTTTCTCGTTTTCATTATAGAATGAAATGTTGCAGTTATCTGCTAATTGATTTATCAGCTGATGATATTTAAATGGAGGCAGCAATATCAAAGAAACAATCTGGAAAAGAAAAGGGCAGGGGGAAGGGGAAATGTACAGAATTCAAGATGTTGGACTCTGCTATGGTCTGACTTAGAAATTATGTTTTTGTTTGAGTAAAGAGCTTTAAACCTGAATTTAGCAAAACTATAGCTATATTTATCTTTCTATGGCATGGGTCATGGTGAAGACTCATAAAATGACTCTATGGCACCTGTGAAAACAGAAAGATCAAAACAATGGTGCTCTGTCAAGTCCTGTTAATGTATACTCGTGCGCTTGGGCTCTGCTCTCTCCTGGGGTTCATGCCATGGCCCTAGTCTTTCACCACACTGTTGTAGAAAGGCAGGCAATCTTGTCTGAACTTAACTTCCTGTTGCTTACATTTAAGATACTGCCCCCCCCCCCATCACCTCTACCTCTCAGACAAAGTGTCCACGTCAAAGAATTTTGAAAAAGAAATGCCATAAGGGACTTTAAGAAGTCCTTCCTAGATCTCTGTGTATAAGTGAGTGTCTGTGTGCATGTATGTGTGTGTGTGTATGTGCGTGCGCTCACGTGAGCACACACATTCATTTAAATATGCATCTGAATATAATATGTGAGAGAAGGCAATTGGTGAATGAGGCAAAATGATTTTTAAATCAATTAAAAAAGAAATATATGCGCAAGCTAATTTGCTGTGACACAGTCCATTCTCCAGTGCCTAAACTCTTCTGACCATTCATGCACTCCTTAGATTCTGCAAAAGCCTAGGATCTCAGGGGGGTGGGTCGGGAAGAAGGTGAAGATAAGAAAGTAATCATTCTGGACTGATGTGGTATAGGACCTATGTCCTACCTCTACCTCATCCTCTCCAAGCACATGCTTGACTGAAATATCCAGTAGTAGGAGAATGCTTCATGTTATGAAGGGGACATGCAGTGAAATATTCTGAAGTGCAAAAGCTTTCAGTCTTTTTAAACATGGAAAATACTCAAATGTAATGTCACTTGACAATAAGTAGATATAAAATAAATATGCAATATCATCTATTTATATATAATTAAAAAGTTAATATGTTCATACAATCACCCATCCTGCCATTATCATAAGGTCTATGTGCACAAACAAGTATATTAGAGAAAGACTAAAACCCATTGTTAGTTTCTGGTGTTTGCATTATGGGCCCTTTTGTTTTTCCTTTCTTTGTTGGTCTGTTTTTCAAGTTCATTCCCTTTTACTTCTTTTATGGTAATTGGGAAAATTTCAAGAAAAATTGAAACCTCAGAAATATTTAGAAATACGAGATATAAAATAGTAAAATTAGCCCATGAGTTGAAAACTCATGTCCTATTTAAAGATTATTGAGACTCTGTCTCTAAATCTTCTCAGACACTTCTTCAGAGCATTATCTCTAATGTTAACAACCAAGCCATAATCAGCCTCATATACCTTAGTGGTGGAATTTACCTATTTTGACAAATTTCCCTCTTCAAGAAAAATCCTAGCATAACTAGCCCCATTGGTGTCAAGTTATGGGTTACTGGGATCATTTTAGGATGAAATGAAAATAGGAACCCCCTTCATGGTTTCAGCACTCCTTCCCATGGACTCTCTCATGACATCCTGTCACTTCTGAGCTGCCAAGCTTCATTTCCAACTTCCTGACAGCTGGATAGGCTTCCTGACACAGGACAAGCTCAGTGCATCAGGCAATTCATTATCTTCCACTGTAAACTGGTTCCTGCTTTGTGATCACTATTACAGCTGAAGGCGCTGCCACCCTCCCATCAGGCTACTTACTATGGGACATCTTTACTATCTCTCTTCCCCATATTTCCTACAGTTTCAGTTCTTTCAGTGTAAGATCTGCCAACTAATGACACTCTGACCAAATTTGGGCCCTTTTGTAGCAATATCCTAAAATACCTTTCTATGAGCATTCCTCCAATACAGCCTGCTAATTGTTGTCAGAGCAACTGACACTTTACTCCCCAAGTCAGAAGACACAAATGGTGTTCTAATACACAGTGACATTCTTAATCAGGTGCTACTCCTTCTGAAGCCTGTCCAAAATTTCTCTTTCAACTTCTACCCATAAATCTCTCATCCATCACACTATTAATTTCTCTCATCACTGTTAACTACATATTCACTTATAATTAAGTGTAAGTTTCCTTTAGTTTTACATTATGGAGCAGAACCTATCTTGGGTTCTTCACTTTAATTATTGGCAGAGTGATACGCACAGTCAGAGAAATTAGTAAATACTCATGGATTCAAATCACATCATCAGGATGTGAACACTGAAGCAAGATACAAACCACCGTGTATAATTAGAGCAAGCAAACATAATGTTAAAGATTCTCAAACCACCACTCATGGTCACATTTTCAGTGCTGCTCCTTGTCTTTAGCTCTGCCATCTTGAGGAAAGGGCAGACTAAGTAAAAAAGATGGTTTGGCAGTCAAGGAAAGCAGCGCGGCATGCAGAAATGATTGAGTGATACAAGGCAGAGAAGGGATTGATCAATGTCAACTATGCTCTAGCCTGTTTGTCTTCATTCTGTCTTTTCATTGGATCCCTCCCAGAAAGAGCCATGGTAATTTAAAATTTTTTTACTCCCTCTCTGTGTCATGTGTGTTTCTGATAGCATATTGCTTTGTAAGTTTCCAGCCCAGCTTTCCTCATCTCCCAGAAGTTTTGGGGCTCAGAATCGACTAGATTTTTTTGCTTTCACCCTGGTTCCTAACATAAAACAATATAGGCCAGGTATTCATTTAAAAAAAAGAATCAGTGAAAATGTGGGTGGCAGAAGAGATTCTTGTACAGAATATAGTAATTCATCCTTCCCACTACACCATAGACAGCAATCACTTCCTAAGCAACAGTTGAGAATGGAAGAGGAGAAAGTAATAAAAACTTGGAAAAGACACAAGTACTAGCTCTTTCGTGAGTGTCAGACCACAGAAATGAATGTCCAAAGGAGGAAATGCACACTCTCCTTACCAGGAGAGGAAAATTATAAGTCTAGGTCTTCTTGTTGTTATTTTATGTCTGTGAAGCCATAAGTGAACTATACTTGCACTTCTGCAAACTTTTAGTGGGTCAGATCAGGAATTTTATACTGCGGTAAGAATGGGTGCCTGAAAAATTCAGATAAAATGCATTAAAGACCTTGATATCAAACCCAGATCCATAAGGTACATGGAGAAAAATGTAGGCAGAACCCTCAATGACATTGAAGCTAAAGGTATCCTTAAAGATGAAACTGACCAAGCAAGTGGAACCAAGCAAAGGTCAACAAATGGAACTACATTAAACTAAGAAGCCTCTGCATCTCAAAAGAAATAGTGACTATGATACAAAGACAGCCCACAGAATGGGAAAAAATATTTACCCAATACCCATTTGATAAGGGGTTACTATCCAAGATATATAAGACACTGGTAGAAATTTACAAAAAAAATCCAACCCCATCAAAAAAAAAACGGGGAGAAGAAATGAACATATACTTCCCAAAAGAAGAAATACAAATGGCCAAAAAACACATGAAGAATGCTTTACATTAATCATCAGGGAGATGCGAATCAAAGCAACTATGAGATATCTCACATCACAGAGACTGGCACACATTCAAAAGAACAGAGCAAACGGTGCTGGTGTGGATTCTGAGAGAAAGAGACTTTTCTACATTGTTCTTCATGGGAAATCTGAATGACCCATTCTTTCTGGAAAACAAGTTGGGTATTCCTCAAAAAGCGAAAATTGAGCTTCCGTTACTCAGCAATACCACTTCTGGGAACATACCCTGGGGACCCAAAAACACACTGCAGAAAAGCCATCTGCATTTCTATGTTTATTGCAGCACTATTCACTCTAGCCAGGATCTGGAAATGACCCAAGTGCTGGAAATCAGATGACTGGATAAAGAAAATATAGTACATCTACATAATAGAATACTACGCAGCCACCAGGAAAAATAAAGTCATGAAATTCGCTTATAAATAGTTAGACATGGAGAGCATCATGGTGAATGAAATGAGTCAGAGGAGAGGAACTTCCTCAGACATAGAATGATTGCATTCATTTGTGAAATATTAAAACAACAACAACAGCAACATTGTCTGAGACTAATATCCAAGGGCAGTAGAAATAAGGGCTAAGAGGAATGGTCCATGATGGAAGCTTGTTACAAATGGTGGTGGGGATAGGGCAACTAGGATAGAGAAGGAACCATTATGACAAAGATAGCTGTAAATGATTACTCTGGACAACTACTGAGTGCTGAAAGGAGGTAAACGGACAAACATGATAACCCGTTTTTCAAACCATAATACCCGAAAGGAAAAAGGAAGAAAGGCATGGGCAGGGGGAGGGGACGGGAGAGAGAGAGAGAGAGAGAGAGAGAGAGAGAGAGAGAGAGAGAGAGAGAGAGCGAGAGAGAGGAGTCTGCCATAGAGGCAGGCTGTGGGGAGTGGGCCGGGAGGGAAATTGGGGACACTGGCATGGGAAGTGTACACTGGTGAAGGAACAGACGATTGTACATTGTATGACTGGAACCCAATAACAAACAACTTTGTAACTATGTATCTCATGGTGATTCCATTTTTTTTTAAACAATGGGGGCCTGGAAATTTATTGCATTTAGTTTCCTCTGTCCCTCCTCTTCCTAATCTCCACTGAAGGCAGAACTCAGAACCTGTGAACAACAGCTGTGAGCCATAGGCTGAAAAATCACTTAGCTAGAGACTAGCTCAAAATTCCTTTTACTTGAACATTTGGTGAGTTTACAAAATAATTAAGTTTCTCTATTTATCAGGGGCAAGTTAAGATCCAGCATGAGGGCACAGTCTATAAATAGGTCATATGGTCATAGGCTTTAAAACCATCCTAAATAGAAAATAAAAAACTTCTTGGATCAGACCAAAAAAACCGCTCTGTCATCCAAAATTTGCAAAAAAATAAATAAATAAAAATTCAGGCACCTATTAATTTTCTGCTAAAATAAAAACATTATTGGGGAGTTTCTGATCATGTGACCCAAAACGTTAACATTGCTCTATGAAATAGCATGTTAATTTCTTCATATTTACCTTTCTGTAGTTAAAAGTTATTAATTTAATGACTTTGGAGTCTAAAATGCTTTCTACATTTAAATAAACGAAACTAACATTTGGAGGCTTTACTTTTTCTTTTACTGTTCTGACATATTCAGTCATTGCTTGGTTTAAGTAAATATCAGTAATAATGTTTACATGAAAGAGGTGTGCCTGACCTGAGTAAGTAACCCCTTGGTACCAAGCTTTGCAGTGATATGGTTAGCAGTTTTGTGTTATCTGTGGAAGACAGTTGAGTTTAAATCAGATCTCCTTGGTTGCTAAAGGCATCATGCAGAGCAAGGGCATTTTTGGATCTGCTGGCATGATTTCTATGCCAGGGACCAGGGTACCTAAATTTATGTAGGATAGGGGATACTCTAGAAGTGAAAGAATTTAAAGCCATGGCTTAGTGATCTTGCTTCTATCCTAACTTGGGGGCATTTACATAATCTTTTAGGGTTTCAGTTTTCCCATCTAAAAATATCATCTCTAGCTGCTAAATTCCCAGGGATATAAAAAGCAAATGAGAAAATATTAAAATCAAACTGAGTGAAAGATCTTTACAAACATTAAGTAATCAAGTAAAAAAATATTGGGCAAACAAAAAATTTATATTTTCCAGGTTTGGCTCTTTTGTGAGATTGACAATTTGTTAAGAGCTTTACATACATGATCTCATTTAATTCTTAAGGCTACTCCGTCACAGGAATGTTATACTTACATTACAAATGGAACATTTTCAGGGTTAAAGGTGTTAAGTGAAGTAGTCACTGAACTAATAAAGGCAATTGAAAGACTGAGGTTAGCAATGATGACAATGCCCATTCTTACAAGTTGATGACAAGAGTTACATAAAACAAATTTACACCTTGAAAGAGTTTAAGATACAGAGCTGGAAGAAAATACAGGAATCAGGAGTGAATGCGTTGCATGTGGACCCTACCATCATATGATCCACTGAGAACCAATAGGTGTAACACTGGAGGTCCCCACAGTGTCATCAAGTATGACCCTGGTGGTTCCTAGCATGACAAGGCCTGAACAGTGCTGTGTCCTCTGGCCTTAGCACTGACTTGTCTGGTGAAGTTGACTGAGTATCACTGAGTGTGGCTTTAGATACCCTTAGAAATGCTTAACAGAGACTCCCCAAAAAAGAAAAAAGAAAATTTAAGTAGAATAATTTATCAGTACTGTTAGTGATAAAGTGACAGTGCAAGAATCAAAATGCTCCAATAACAGATTGCCTTATAATATATGGTGTGTCTATATACTTGGAAAGAATATGGTCATGCAATGTAAAAAGTACCAGAAGTTTTTAAATTTTTATCTCATTATAAATGATGCATGAAGGTTTTTTGGTCTTTCTTATTGCTTACTCATTAATTGCTTTAAAAGTATATTTAAATGAGGCTGATTAAAAGAAAGGAAGATATTACTTTTATAAATCATTTATCCATTGTAATAAAAAGATCCCTGTGAATAGAAAAACTTTGTATATACTTTAATTTCTAGTCCTTATATAATTTGATTTCTAGTCCTTACACTGAGTTCTTTACTAGAGACAGACTGGCATACATCCTAGTAAATTAAATCTCATGTAAATTAACCTGCATCATTACACAGGGAGTTAAAGTGGGGATTATTAAATCATTGAAACTGACTGGAATTTCAGAAGTTGCAAATTACCTTACATTTTAATCACAGTTTTAAAAATATTTGCTAGGAATTTATTCCTACTGTTGTAAAACAACAGAAAAATTATCTTCATAAACCTAAACATTATTGTCTAGTTCTTGCTCTTGGAGAACTCGCAGGCTACCGAGAGTATCCTGCCTGCACGAAAGAGTCTGGCAAGCTCCCCATGGCATATTAGATATGCCAAAACCCAATAACAATGATGGGTCTCTTTCTCCTGACCCTGAAAGAGCCTCCAATGTGGCACTTGCTAAAATTTCAGGACTAGGATGAATGGAGACGTTACTGGTGCCTGCTAGAGGAAATCAATGAACAACGGGATGACAGTGATACAGTGATATCAAAACAGAATTCTAATGTCACACTCTTTCTTTCATGGACAAGAAGATTGATTTCTCCAGAGCCGAGGAATTTCTCTAAGATTACATTCCAACAATAACTGTGATCTTATTCATAATAATTACTGAAAACTAACCTATATTGTAGCTTATCATGTCTCAGGCACTCTACTGAGATTTTTACATGTATAACATCATTTATTCCTCATCACCACTCTCTGAGGTAAGTACTAGTATCTTCACTTCCCAGGATGAAAAACTCTTGGTCCTAGAGAGAAAAATTTTCCAAAAGATCTACCAGTAGATAGATCTGGGAGTTCAAGTTAGATTGTTTTACTTCAAAGTTCTCTTTGAACTACCAACAGGGTCATTGTTGGACTTGCAGGTCACCAAGTTAGTGTGACCAAATTTTTACACTACACCCACTGCCTCTCATGATGCAGATTATTTCTTTAAAGTTGCCTTCGAATTCAGTTCTGAGGTAATGTTCATAATTTGGTTCACTGCCAAGGATGACTTACGCAGTTTGTTGTCAAATTAAATGGAAGTGGACAAAAAAAAATCCCACTTGAACTCACCAAGAACTGATGCTTGGGTTATACAAGTTTGGGCATTTGCTTAGGACTGTTTCTCTGAATTCCTTGAGGGAAGGGGGAATCTGGATATAGTTTCAGTTAAAAACAGATTTGTTTGCTAATGATTGTGACCATGATAGTGTGATGAGTGAGAGCTTTTTTCACTTGTCCAACCCTTGCCAATTTAAGCCCCCTTCATTACTGTGCTGGAGAGAAAACTAGAGGTCTGTGCCAAAAACATCTGAAAAGGTGGTTCTCTGATCTTCTCACGAACAATGTCTTGCACAATTTCCCCTAGACAGACTTAATATCTTACCAGTCTCAGAGTCTGAGATATATAAGGACAAATGTAGCATATTTTACATTTAAATCTCTTTGAAAACAAAAAGTGCTTATTAACTGAACCCAAACTAAGACTTTTTTAGTTGGTGCTGAGCAATAGATACACATTTTTAGACTTTCTGGCCACATTGTGGGATTTATCTTTCACCCAAAAGGCAAAGATAACATACTATTATAAAGTATCAGGCACTGCATTAAATTTCTTTTTTTTTCTTCCCCTCCTGATCTAAGACTGGAACTACAGTTTCAGCATAGAAGTCTCAAGAGGACAGTACACTTGATTGGAACCCAGAGACTTAGCTACATACACAGGAAAGGGTTCACACAGCAGTATGAAAAGAATAGAATGAAATAGAAATTAAATAGAAATTTGTTGTAGTTCCTGACATTTTGAAGGGACATGCCTCTGGACTTGCGGCAGCACCCAAGTTGGGAGTACCACCAGCATTTATATTTGCATATAGAGTATTTGATGAGGTCAGTGATATCACATTCATAGTACACTAATGACAAACATTCTTAATTTTAGCTAAAAACCATTCAATTTTCAACTTCCCTTTCCTTTCCCTTCCTATTATAGGCATGCTATCACTTTATGAAAATGACTATATACATGACATCAGCTGAGAGCATCAAAGTTCTCTTGAGACAAACTGCTGGGTGCCAGGTAGGCTTAATTGTTGGTCTTAGAATACAAGGTACTCAAATTCTTGTCTCAGCAATATGTCAAGCTACTGCATGCTAGAGCTATTTGGGTTTTCTTAAGAAGAGCAGAAACTATAAATATTAAAGCTTTAAATTCTAAATGTCTGCTGTATATGTTAAATTCTCATCTATGTTATGAACAATAGACATGAATAGAAAGAAAAATAGAATATATAGCAAAAGCATTAGCAGTGGTTATTTGGGAATAGTGTATAATTAGTGATATTTGTTATTTTATCATAGAATTTTAAATTATCAATATTTATGTTTGAAAAAAGCCATGTGAACATGAAATTATTTCAAAAAGAGTAGGCTAACTCTCAGTCTTTTTAGCTCTAAAAACAAATAAATGAATTAATCCACAACTACGGAAACCAGTGGATAAAGTTGGTGAGTGAAGATAGTAATTAGTGTCATTTATTAGTTTGAATGTCTAATATTTCCATCACTTAATGCAAATTAATGAGAACGTTGTGGTCATTTTGGTAAACAAAAAATGAAGATAAGGATAATGACTAATTACTATCATAGTAAAGTAAAGTAAAGTAAAGGCCCTCCCGTTGATCGTCGATTTGCTCGAGCGGGCCCAGTAACGTCTCCATTGGAGACTTTGTTGTTACTGTGTCTGGCATATCGAATACTCTCGGTAGCTTGCCGGGCTCTCCGAGAGGGGAGGAGGAATCGAACTCTGGTCGGCCATGTTGGCTGCGTGCAAGGCAAACGCCCTACCGCTGTGCTATCGCTCCAGCCCTATCAATTCATTTTTGGTTTGTTTTGGTTTTATATGTATAGTAAGGACAAAACTATATTTGCACAGAGATATAGTTGCTAATGGTAAAAGTTTTTTCAACTCAATCTTGCAATATTAGAATTTTTTTCATTTTCATTTTTATGGACATAACAGAAGAAGGTAAGGGTGAGGGTAGAGTATTTGATTTTTAAAACATGTTTAGAATTGTTACAATATATTTTTTGGTTTCCCTTAGCTCAAGTAAGTTAAACTGAGTTTGACCTGTCAAAATAAACTTCTTTTGTGAATTAATGTTTATGAAATGTTGTCCTTCCGTTGTTCATTGATTTGTTTGAGCAGGCCCAGTAACATCTCCATTGGAGACTTTGTTGTTACTGTGTATGGCATATCGAATACTTCACGGGTAGCTTGCCAGACTTTGCCATGCGGGCAAGATACTCTCTGTAGCTTGCTGGGCTCTCCGAGAGGAGTGGAGGAATTGAACTCGGGTCAGCCATGTTGACTGCGTGCAAGGCAAACGCCTTACCGCTGCGCTATCGCTCCAGCCCTAATGTTTATAAATATTTTAAAATATATACATTTAGTAACTTTACAGAACAGTTTCATTGGCATGGTCTGAAAGTACTAATTTAATGGAAGAATCTGTTCCACCCCATTCTGTGGGTACTAATATAGTATTTCTGAAGTCTATAATAATAGTGAATATAATAATGAATTTAGGGTTGTAGATTTAATCATTTACTGTACTCGTTGCTGTCTATGGTACCTTTCCAGTCTAGACAGAGAACAAATAAAAAGAAACAGTGTACAATTAAAAAAAAAAAACTAGTCTAACACAGAAAAATATAAAAATATAATAAATTTCTTTTAAAATTAAAACATGTAAGTTTCTGTATGAAAAATATAAATTAATACATTTGCTTTGGGATTTTTAATTTTGGACATGAATGCATAGGTTAAATGACAATGTGTCACATTAATTTTAGTATTAGACAGTTAAATAAGTATTTAGAAAAGACTTTTTTTGACATTTTTCAAATGAGTTTTAATAATCTGAGTGAACATGGGGTAAAAACTGCTGAGAAGGAGTGTTCACAATGTCTAGAACTCTCTAATTTCAGCAACCTCTGATAGAAAACAATTTCTTGAGGGATTCATGTTGAAAGATCTAATAAGAAGACAGGTCACTTTTATAGTCCCTTTATCTTCTTTTATAAGATCATCTCTTTTTATTCTTTATGAAAAACTAGAAAGGTTATTTTGATCCTAGGTATGTGAATAAGCCCAAAGAATTACATAGAAATTGTCAAATAACAACTTCAAAATAATATATCTAAACACTCCCTAAAGCAGTTTCCTATTAAATTCACTATTTGTAGGTCTTAATTTTAATAGCTTTGTTTAATTACTCTGTTATAAAAAAAAGAAGCTCCCTGACATTTTCCTTGAGCTTATTTTTATCTCTTTTTTTATATAGACATGTCATAAAATTTATGCATATAATCCATGACATTTTTTAAAATAACACAGAACAAGCATACATTTCATGGGCAAAGTTCTTTGGATATAGAATGACTTTTTGCTTCTGCATTATAGAGGCCAAAAATATTATGCCAGCAGAGAAAAAAGGTAAAAATCAAAAGTCAGAAAAAGATAAGGAAATTTTTCTTGGTTACAAACATTTTCTCAAAATTTTCAACAAAATGTTTTTATTTCATGGCAATAATAAAATATTACTTTGGGGGAGAAGTTTTATGCATATGGGAGGCAAATTATTCTTGTTCCTAGAAATACAAGGATTTTCAAGGAAGTTATCATATTTTAAAAGTCTGAGATTGAGTAAACCCATCTGGGATAACTGTGCATTTCACTAACCAATATTCAGGTATGAATATGGAAAAAGATTTATAGTAAGCAGAATAATTTGAAAATCAGATTGAATTGCATGAGACAACTATCTTAGTTAAAACAATTATTATACTCATCATATTTCCAAAATAAAGAACATTAAGCAAAATTTTTACAATATATCCTTTTTCATTCAATTTCATTATGTAATATGAATAAAACATTAAAAATTACAGTTTTTTATTCCATTCTTAATAAATTATTTTCTGGTGAAATATGAAAGTTAAACTTCATGAAAATCAATTATCTCATAAAATATCTATTGCTTTCCTAGTAAAATAAAGTTATTTTAAATTCTCTTTTCTAAACTAGAAATTAAGTTTTGAAAAGTTAGCTAAAAATAACTTCACATAACAAGTCAAAATAGAATTCATAAATGTAAGGCAGAAAAAGTGAAAGAATACACATTATAAAAAATTGACAAGAGAAAACAAAAGCTACAATTGCATTGCTTATCATTATAGATAAATTCATTATCATCTACATTGCTCATATCATATTCTAAATATTCCTAGTTTTTTATACCCATACAATGAGTAAACTGATTTTAAAAAATGAGATCCTTCTCAGAAGTTCAAGGATCTTGGGAAAGGGGTCTTGATGTTTGATCTTCTTGATTAAATTTGTAGGGGTTTATTTTGTTCTCTAATTGGACTTATTCTCTCATATGTTGAGAATAAATAAGTTAAGCGAATAAAGAAAGTTGCAACTAAAAAGGCAAATGCTTTACCCATGAAAAGATTCTTTTATTATACTTGTATGGTTACTTATAAGTAACAATACTTCATTTTTCACACTTATTCTTTATAGTGCAAGTAATTTGACAGCCAATAACAAGTTTTAAAAAATCAATCCATGATAGGTGAAAGGGCTAAGTGTCTTTTGCAAGCTACTAATTAAGAAAACTTAAACTAAATCTGATTATGAGAAATAAGTCCTGGTTTCTCTTTGAACAAATGCTGACTTTGTCCAACTATATTACTAGGTGTAAGACTGGTTTTGAGTCTAATTGATCAGTGTGAGACAGCACAGGTTAATATGGGTCAGCTGAGGCTGTCAACTATGTTCTGCTCTGATTTGCCACTGGTCAGGTGACAAAGTTAAAAGGGAACAAATCCTGAGAACAAAGCACCACACATTTGTTATGGTCCATTGACCTGGTTCTAACTAAAGAGATGAAACAAATGACCAGAAATCAGAGACAAAAATGACCTTGAAGTGTATACTTCATTGGCAGGTTTATATATGTAGACTCTGAGATGACATCAATTATAGTGATAAAAGCAAGGGGCATGTGTAAGAATGACACATCTAGGAATGAACATTGGACTCAACACATTTATTTTTAACATAAAAACATTTCATTAAAGAAGCTTCTTTGGAACTTGATCTATGTTTATGATGAACAAACTAGTAAACTTGACTGACCTGGCTGGACAAGGATCCAAGTTGCACTCTTGAAGCTTGGGTTTGGGTTTGATGTTCTCTGGGTAATAGTGACAGTACTGATCAGCAACTACTCGGTTGCTCCGGAGATCATAACACTCAGCCGATGTCAGCTGGTAACCTGCAGTGTCAGGTAAGTTTAAAAGCACGTGTCAGGGTTGGAGAGACAGTTCAAGTGTCAAAAGCACATGCTTTGCATGTCAGAGGCCTGGGTTTGATATCAATCTCTTTAGAATCCCCTAAACATTACACAGAGTGGCCCCCAACATGGAATTGGGGGCAGCTTCTTGCCAAGTGTGGCCCCTAAACAAAAAAACATGCACATCTCAACTCATTTCTTTTTTTTTTTCTTTTTGGGTCACACCCAGCTATGTTCAAGGGTTACTCCTGCTCTGAACTCAGGAATTACTACTGGCATTGCTCGGAAGACCATATGGGATGCTGGGGATCAAACTCAGGTCAATGGCATGCAAGGCAAATGCCCAACCCACTGTACTATCATTCTGCCCCTCAATATATTTCTTTATGTTGTCCAACTCTCTTACATTAATGACAACCCTCCCAAATGCTTCAGTTGTGTTCAGGGTACAAGATAGGTGAGAGCTAAATGCAAGATGCATTCATTTTCACAGAACTAAACTATCAGGTGTTTCCCTTAGAGATCCACTGAAATTTTAATATCTATATTCTATTTAATGAGCTTAACTACATACAGGTATGTAGAAAGAACTTCATGGTTAGAAATATTGCTGTTTATTTCTGTGATATAATTATTTCATCAAAGGAAACATTTAAACTAGAATTATGATTATCAGTGTTTATTATCCCCCAAAGTATGAATATTCTTGTTCCTAAGGCACTAAGGATCAAGCTCTCAAATAAATACATAAAAGTAAAATAGAGGGGCCGAAGCAATAGTACAATGGATAGGGTGCTTGCCTGGCACTGGATAGACTTAGGTTTACTCCCTAGTGTCCTATATAGTCCCTGAGCACCATCAGGAGCAATTCCTGAATGCATAGCCAGGAGTAGCACTGCAGCACTGTCCTCTCATTGTTCATCGATTTGCTCGAGTGGCCACCAGTAACGTCTTTATTGTGAGACTTGTTACTGTTTTTTGGCATATCTAATACATCATGGGTAGCTTGCCAGGCTTTGCCATGCAGGCGGAATACTCTCAGTAGCTTGCCGGGCTCTCGGAGAGGGGTGGAGGAATTGAACCCAGGTGGGCTGTGTGCAAGGCAAACGCCCTACCCGCTATGATATGGCTCCGGCTCAGCCAGGAATAATACCTGAGCATCTCCAGATAGGAGAGAGGTGTGCTTCCCTCCATCCCAAATAAGTAAAATAAAATAAAAATACAATACACCTTAACACTGTGTTCCTTGGTCAGTGTGGGGAAGAATGGTATATGGCACAGAATCGTGTCCTGCCAGCTGTCTTTGAAAATTGCTTTTACTATTCAACTTAAATGGATAGAGTTGAATACATGGATGATTAAATTCCCAGCAGTAACCACTATTAATCTCGCTTTCTAAAGGACTAAAAATAAAAATTATTTTACATGTTCAATTTTTTGCTTACCCCCATTTATTTGACAATTCATTTTTAACATTAAAAGTTTAAAGGCTTACCTTTCATGTACAAAATTCTACTGTGCAAAGAGAATCTTCTATTAAAAATCAGTGGTGCTGAATAGTACTTAATTCTATTTATAATGTGTTTTACTTTTCCTACCTGCATCTTACTTGATCTGTGGATTTGGTGGCTGGTAGTGATGAGAACTACTTAGAAATCTGGGGTAAAAAATAAATGCACATATGGAAGAATTTTTTATTAGCTTTTTTGTATCTTTCTACCCCTAGCCAGTCCCCAAAATATATTCTCACTGGCAGGTGGTCGGATATTTTTATTGCCAAATATGTGTTAGAAAGTCAGACCCAGAGTGGTTGAAAGACTTGCAAAATTTTTTAGGAAATCAGAAGGAGGCTTATAAACCAGATTTCCTGGCTTGAGGCTGTGTTCTCAGACCACCCACAAAAGTTAATTGTTCATTAAAGACCAAAAAAGACCTCTTAACAATTTACTGTAAAGATGAAAAGCATGGAAAGTAATGGTAAAAACACATGCTCCATTTAATTTTTGTTTTAAGAGCAAATCAAAGAGAAAATACTATTTTATAGGAGTAAATATACTTTTATTTTTCAATTACATTATACTCTAAAGCAGATAATTTTATAACAAGTTAATGACTTTATAATTTTCCATATAATACTTTTTACTCAAGTATAGATTTTATCAGGTACTTAAATGTGGCAAAAATATATAAATTCCAAATCTAAATTTTTTATAAAATAATAATTGGTCAGCTTATACATATTGCTTTGAAGCTATTCTAGAGTATGAAATGAAAATTCAGGGTAGAAATAAAATAACCAAAAAGTCACATAATTACATTTCTAAAATTTTATAAGGTACTTGGCGTAGCTATTTTTTACACTTAGCAAAAATGATCAGCCAGTTGAATTTGGAACCAGAAATATAAAAGGGAATTTAGAGGTCAGTTATTCTCAAACCTGAAGTGAGAGGAAGACAAGTTTATATGATTTTTAAAGAAAAATTTTGGAAAAATTTCCTTTTATCTACACTTTCTAATAGTTCAAAATATTGGAAACCACTGATCCAATGGGGTTGGGTTTATATGAGTTTAACATTAATTGCCTTATTACAGACCAAGCAATTATCAAGGTTATTAAAATTACACTCCAGAAGCAATTCTATGTGAAACTTCCATAGTAGACACATTGCTGAATTGCTACTTCTCACAAAACATGGTTTTCATTTAAAAAGGAAAGAAACCATTTCCTACTGGTCATTAATACATATATCAAAACAATATATTCTTATGAAACATCAAAGCAATTGGCAGTTCATTTTTAAACAAAGTAATTTTCTATTTAGGCAAGGTAGAGTAACTAAAAACATTAACTGAAAGGCTGAAAGTGTATTGATAGTTATTTAACATCAAGTTCAACTTTGACTACTTTTAAGCTAAAATAACACTATTCTTTAGAATACAATTTTCATTGGTTTATTCACATCATATAGTCCCAGATAATAATATCATACATACTTACTGCTTTACAACAATTTGTAGATAATCATTTTTCTTCATTTTGAGATACTATCCTTTTTTCTTGTCAAAATAATTGAGTGGTAATTTTATATATTAACTACCTAGAGTCATACAATTACAGGTCTATATGAAGCTGAAGTTGGGAGTTAGTTGATACACTAATTTTTAAGTAAATATACATATAATTTTATACTCTTTATAGGAGAAGAATTAAAAATGATTATCTACAAATACTGTCTCAGTTTGTAATGAAATTAAAGTATTCATATGCTGCTTATTACCAAACTGGAAAGAACTTTGGTAATATATGCCAAAAGCCACACAAATTCTGAAACTTACTCTTAAAAATTTATTTGAAGGAAATAATGGCAAAGTAGAAAAATACTTAGCTATCAATTAAGTTATTCATTACATTACATGAAAAAATTTAAATGAACTAATTTTCTCTAGGAATATGGCTAAACAATTGTAAAAATAATTAAATTATATAACCATTATAATTATGATCAGAAAAAGGGGGAAAACCCTTTACAGTAACAGTAAATGTTTATATATAAGTATATACACATACATATTTTAAATAAATTCTTATCTTCATCCCATACCATATGTATATGGATAACTCTTTAGGAACAAACTATTTTAATAAAAAAGTGGGGACCAAGTGGAATGTCTTTCAATGCATGGATTATGGCACAGGGTAAAAAATAATCAAGTTAATGGCCCCACTATAGTGATCCACCCCCACCCTCCATGGTAATAAACTACTTCCTTTAATTAAGTTACTATGGTTCTTTTTGGACACATTATGCTATATGACAGACTGACAAAACATTCTTCACTGCATTTCTGAATAAATACGTTTTCTTCAACAAGTAGTTTTTTTCAAGTGGAGGGAATTTCCTTAAAATCAAGCTCTTGCCAAACTATACTTTTTTTGTCATATTGCTCTTCCATGAAATCAGGAAAGAAATAAGGACAATTTCCCCCTTAAAGGACTCTACCAAGAGAAAATACTTTTGGGTGTTGAGACTGAGGTATCTGTCTGAGGAGGGGATTTGGCACCATTCAGAAAAAAAGACTTTCACCACTGCACAAAATAATTTCCTTCAGATTGAAGAAATTCTGCTATCAAACTAGCCCAGTCTCATCCAAGCCAAGAGTACCTAGGCTGAGAGAACACCATTACCTCCTCCACACGTTGCTGAGCAGGGAAAGAAATCTGTCTCTCTCCATCGGTGAATGATGGGCTGGTAGAAGATAAACTGAACTGTACTGTCAGCAGGTCCTGAGTTGTGGATCTATAGGAAACAATAATGAATAGGAGAAATTAGTAGAATTAAGCAGAACCTTCTCAGTCATTTGCAATTTTGGACATGGACATAGGAAATATGAATTATCTAAAGCAGGGTTATGGCCTGCATTGGATGGGAAGTGATGATGGCAAGTTCACTTAGTTTATTATTTAAGCAGTGAATGATCCCTGCACATACCATTGCTATCACCACTATTTCAGTTTCAGCAGAATATAGCTAGATCCTAGGAAGATCTCATCCTAAATTACTTAATCCTCTTCTCTCTTTTATTGCTATCCTTTCCCACATAACTGATAAAATTGTGTGGATTTTGAAATGTAGGTTCAGAAATAGACGATTTTTTTTCTGAGTATTGTATACATCCCATACATATCCTACAAAAGTTATTAAAAGGAAAGATTGTCTTTTCAATTTAAAAATAAAAAAGAGAGAGGGAACAAGTTGATAGCTCCATTGTCAGGGTTGCATGCTTTGCTTGTACCCAGACCCAAGTTCAAATCACTGGGTCCCCACTACCACAAGTAGAGCTCTAGACCGCCCCTCCCCCAAACATTTCCAGGGTGCATTTTGTGGTCCCTCGTATCAATAGGAGTGGCCTCCAGAATAGCTAAGCACTACTTGGGATCCCAGTCAGAATTTTTTAAAAAGAAAGTGTTAATGAATTAAGTAGCTTCCACTTAGACACACACCCGGAATTTCCTGGCAACTTAGTGATTCATGTGCATTTTACTGTGCAAAGTTACCAGTTGGGGCTCACTAAAATGCAAATTCCTGGACCCAAGCCCAGAGACCCAGGCAATATATAGATGATCCAAAATCCAAATCTTCAAATGTACCAATTTATATTTTAAAAGTTGTTTCTTCAAAAACCATATGTTTCTAGAAATCACAATAAGCCTTTTGAAAGACTGGTGTAAAGTGATCATTCTTCACTGATTTTTAGTAGTATAAGGTAATATATTCAAACTTAGAGAGTAAAAAACATCTAATAGGAAGAGCATCTTAATTTTGAAATAGAGGCCTCTTCTAAATATTCACATAGGCTTACCCAAGATTTCCACAAAATGGCTTTATAATTTTTCAGTTAGCATGTGAACCATTTCTAGGTAAGAAAATTGGAGGCCCTGCCAGTTTTAGGAGAAACTTCTGACCTTCCTTAATCAACTAGAAGAATATAGTTAGAAGCATTGTCTAGATTTGAGGTTCACAGAGTTATTTGGCCTAACACTCCCATCTTAAAAAAATCACTCAGTATTCCCTCAGAAATTCACAGTCTTTAAGCGAACAGGTGTCCATATCCCCCATACCCATTGCATCAGAAGCTGTTACTACACACCCTTCCTTTCGATAGTTTCAGTGTCCCTCCACAGGTGGCGCTATCAGTTGAGATTTGGGGTGACCTCTAGCAAATTTTTCTAGTGTGGAAGTCTATCTATGGTAGGGCAACTATCTAAGTACAGGACATCTGGAATTTTATTTCTATCAGTTCCCTTTCCCTTCCTTTCCTCTCTCCTTCCTCTATCTTCTCCTTCCCTCCCTTCTTCCTCCTCCCCCACCTCCAAGTTCCTTTTCTCCTCCTCTCCCCTCTCCTCTATTCTCCTCCCCTCCCCCCTTCTCTTTCTTTCTTCTCCCCTTCCCATTCCTTCTCTTTTCTTCCCTTCCCCTTCCTTTCCTCTCCCATCTCATCCTCTTATTTCCTCCCTCCCTCCCTCCTTCCTTCCTTCCTTCCTTCCTTCCTTCCTTCCTTCCTTCCTTCCTTCCTTCCTCCCTCCCTCCCTCCCTCCCTCTCTCCCTTCCTTCCTTCCTTCCTTCCTTCCTTCCTTCCTTCCTTCCTTCCTTCCTTCCTTCCTTCCTTCCTTCCTTCCTTCTTCCTCCCTGACTTCCCTTCACTCCTCTTTGCACTTTCACACTTTCTCATTATGTGAGGTCTCTCTCCTTGATTCCTAGGGCCATACATCACTTCTTAGCTCTGGAGAGTGTCACTACCCTCTGCCTCCCACTCCTCATCCTCTACCTTTAAATTTACAGTCAGATGGGTTATATATATGTTTACGACTAAATGTTACTTCTCCTATTAATCTGTCTGATATAAATTGCCTGATTAACATGTGAAGGACCCAGATGAGCCAGGGAAATTTCTTTTCTGTCCCTACATTTCCAGAAAGAAAGAAAGAATTACCTGTCATCTAGTATTTAGATGGGTTGGCAAGATTAGCACTATTTATTATGTTAAAACAAGTTCCATGGATAACTTAGAAGACCACATCTAACTGTGATTACACTACAATTAGAGACAAATTAACTAGTTGAATTATGTGGCTAACTTTTTGTTAATGTTTTCAAGTCTTACAACTGGCCTGAAAGCCATTTATCTGGGGATAAACTAATGGATCTGACCTTCAAACTTTTAAAAGATGGACGTATTTTTGCAACTAAGCTTGTTCAACTCATCCAGAGTGCAAAGGAAAATAGTATCACTAAGGAAACAAAAGATAAGTGCTAACCTCTCGATCAATATTTGGAGTTCATATGGGAATATAGAAATATTCCTCAGAAAATCTGAAAGAGTTGAAAAGGAGACAGAAGAGAGAGAACCTATAGGACATCTCATATTATGCCACGATTCTGACCCATGAAGTATCCAGGTCTCTCGTAACTAGAATAAACAGTGGTATGATTCCTGCATTAAAGCAAAAACAGCTGAAGCAATACAGAGTCTTTCTGCATTGGGAAACATAGCCCACAGATGAATATTTTCCAGTCTTATGTGTCAGATACAGGATATTTAATTGTTTGCTTAGGGATATAGTATTAATCACATTCTTTGTAAATCCCTCCCTCCCCCACTTTTAAAAAGTCTCACAGAAGCCTATAGCTCTCATGGGATGAATGGTTATCATGCTGGAAAACTATTAGAAGAAGGTTCTCATTTGAACATAAGCTCCGTGAAAAATATGAGAGAAGAGAGCATTTGTTTAGACTAGAGAAATGGATTGTTTTTCATGTTTTTTTCTAGAGCTGAAAATTAAACAATCCTAAGAAAGGGGTGGCAGCAAAATGAATATATAATGTCAAAATAGTGGGAGAAAGCTCATTCTAGTGTCTGAGGTTATCTTTTGGTTTGGTTATAAAGACAGAAAAATGAAGCAGGGTCAATTTTTCCTTCTCTCTCTAGAAATTAACAATAAAACATTTCAGATTTTAAGAGGAAGGAAGCAATGACAAGAAGGTTCTTCAAAAAAAGGGTTAATAAACTCTATGCTGAAGGAAAGAACACAAACAGCTTAGAAAGAATGTCATTGTTAAATGAGTTTGATGAAAATGATGTATAATGACCATAAATGCTGACAATATCTGCTTATATTTGACAAGAAACTGGAAATGAAAATAGACATTGTTATTCCAAGTAGAGAAAGCCAATCATGAGGTTCCCAAGTCTCTGCTCACACAACCACATTTTATCCTTCCACACTAGCATTTCCTGCCTCTTTCTCCCTTCTCAAGATATCTTTCTTTAATAATAATATCAACAACTGCCACAGCAACATGCACTTACTTCGTTTCTGTCATACATGGTGCACTTTTTTTTAATACTAAACCTAATCTTAAAGCTTCTGTGTTCACACACACACACACACACACACACACACACACACACACACCATCACCACCACCACCACCACCACCACCATGTTATTTCCGTATATAAGTGATAATGAGAAAATTGAGGCTGAGAGTTCTTCAAGGTGACTATGTCTTCAAGGTGACATAGTGAGCTAGTTCTGGAATTCAGGTATGACTGCTTTTAAAGCAGCCATTCTTTTCATAGTGCCAAGCAATTTTCCCACTAGCAGCACACTTTTATCTGTCTTTTCAAGTGCTCCTTAATTTTTCCATTTTAATGCAAAGAAATTTGATGTTAAAAAAAAAAGCTCCGCAACATTGACCTTTGATGTGGCACAATTGCATTTTTCATTGGTGCTATTGACATACAGGCTTATCTTAATTTCAGGTCTATAACATAATGGTAGATATTACAAAATGTTTATAGCAAATCTTTCCAGCACTTTGAATAATTACCTAAATTCCCTTTCCATGGAACAGGGATATGGTCAAAGGGCCGGGTGCACACTTTGCACACATCAGGCCAGCACCTGATTTCTGGCACCACATGGTTCCCTGACAATCACCAAGAGTAACCCATGAGCACTACTGGGTGTGGCCCCAAACCAAAACCCAACCCCTCCTAATAGTTTCCTTTAAATGAGAAATTTTAAGATTCATTCTCTTACTTATTTCAAATATGCAATTATAAACTGCAATCACCATGCTACCTATTACATTGATATGACCTCTTTAATTTTAGATTTTTGGTTTGAGGCACCATGATTTATAGTACTGTTAATTTCACGTATATAAAGTTCTAATTCCACACTGTCCATCAATGTCATCCCATGACCCCTTTATCTTAGAACTGAAATTGTCTATCTTCTGACCCCCTCCATTGTTCGGCACATCCATATCCTCTCATCTTTGCCTCAGTGAACTACCAATCTGTTCTCTATGTCATTGAATCTGGTGTTTATTTTGCTTTTTAGATGCTACATATAAATGAGACCATACAGAATTTGCTTTTTTTCCCTCTGTGATTTATTTCACTTGGCACAATCCTCCGCCCCCCACCCCCAAGATTCATACACATTGTCACAAATAGCAACATTTCTAGGTGCTGAAATGTTGCTTACAGAGACAAGCTTTATGTTTCATAGTTCCCTGATTTTATTAATTTCACTTTCTCAAAACTTTAACTTTTAGTTCTGAGAGTCATACAATCTAAATCCTCATACATAAGGTTCTAGTTCTTAATCTTAGGTTGAAAGCTTCTGTTTGATAGTTTAAAATTTTGTTTGGAGGACTGGCATATTACAATTTGTTTCCTTAATTTAATAAGAAAAAAAGAATGCTCTGACTCAAGCTTGACTTCCTATAATTGCAACAATTTATGGTTTCTAACTCAATATAATGTCTTTCCACATTAAAAGTAAAGAAAAAGATAAAAACATCATTTTCCATTTCAAATGGACACACTATTACAATAAAGTAGTATAGTATATATATGGGTCAGACTGAGAGTTAAATTCATGTAAAATTCAAAGGAATCAAGCAGAAATTACAAACATACAAAAAATATCAAGTACTCAGAGGCTCTCCCTATAACATTCTACAAAATATCATACCTATCTTTTTCCTTTCAGTAGGATTAAAGGTGATTTGAACATTTCTGAATGTTCTACAACTAGGCCCATTTCTCTTTCTAATATAGAAATGTTTCCTCCAGATAAACCAGGAGTGGAGATGACATCAGGATTCCCTCCACCTGACTTGACTGCAGATGCTCTGACCTTGGGGAGGTGAATGAAGGAAGCTGTGGGCAGCTCCTCTTCTGTGAAACTGAGCAGGGACCTCTTAATAGGGTTCCATGTCCTGCTTAGGCTAAACGCAAGGCAGGCAGGGATGTCAGGGCTTGGAAACTATGGAAATAAATCAGTACACTTGCCGAGATGGAATAAAATAGAAAACAGATGAGCCTGTTTATTAAATGCCTTAGTCTATTACACTCAATTTGGGGTTGTTCTGGGGGTGTTGGTGATAACTAATACTCAAAAAACTAAAAACATTTCTCACTGCTTTGTTAAAGATTCGAAAGTACATAGCAATAGTGGCTTACTTATAACAACTAGATGTTTACAAATACTTATTAATATAACATCTATGGTTATGTCTCCCCAGCTATTCTATGCATTGGATAAAAGCTGTCTCTATATATCTTCACCACCACTCTTTCTTCATCATCATTAAAAATGTTTGGCAATAGCCAGTAGGAGGCTAATAAATTTTTTAATAAATTAATGTTTGATTGAATACATAAGTGAATTATATACTAATTGTGATTCTTTTAAGTAATTTTGAAACTGCAAACCACTATTGTGACAAATTCTTTGGATAGTTGTCATTTTAAAACTATTTTTCTGCCAGTTTTCTTAAAGCTGTTATTAATTATTCATACCAAATGTTGATAAAATTTGTGGAAATAAATTATATTGTTAATAAAACTACTCTCATCCAGAAATATCATGTTTTTTAAGACTCTCTAGGTAGACTTATAGAACCAAATCATTCCATGCAATCATTCCATTGCTTAAAATACCTGATTATTCAGGAATATCGATTAAAATAGTTTTAGAATTTATTAACAGACTTTACTTTTATACTGTTTACAGAGTTTTCTAGTTCTCCTAGAATTTCAGTCCAGATCCCAATATTAGAAGTCACTGAAGTTCAGAATAGACCCCTGGATCAAGGTTGCATGAGAGATGCTGGTAATCATTAAAGTTTGCCGTGCTCCTTGATTGGGACAGCAGAGTTTAGATGTCTATCTCGAAGAAATTATGTTGAATTAAAAAACAGAGCACTGTAGCACTGTCCTCCCGTTGTTCTTCGATTTTGCTCGAATGGGCACCAGTAATGTCTTCATTGTGAGACTTGTTCTTACTGTTTTTGGCATATCAAATATGCCACAGGTAGCTTGCCAGGCCTTGCTGTGCTGGCAGGATACTCTCAGTAGCTTGGGCTCTCCAAGAGGGAGGGAGGAATCGAACCTTGGTCAGCCGCGTACAAGGCAAACACCCTACCTGCTATGCTATCACTCCAGCCAAGCCCTACACTGACAAAAAACAAAGAAAAGGGAAAAATGTATCAGGAAGGCGCTTCTAGGAATTGGAGTAGACCTGAATCTACTAGACAGATGTCGATGCTAAGATCAGAGTGGGAAATAGTTATTGACCAGAGTGTAGCTGGGAGAACCAGACTGAGCAGACTTTTGGTTCTTAGAGAAAGGTGCAAAGCTGCTTTTTTGACATTACACTTTTAGAATAAAATTGTGTTGCTCGCCCATTGGTATATAATACTATATAAATTACAAGAAGAAGTACAGCTTCACAGTTTGGTAAGTGTGCATACCTCCCTGAACTAGCACCAAAATTCTATTGTCATTCCCACTATCAAAGTGACCCCTTCTACCATTTCCTCCTACATTCATTCTCTTTTCCCTTGGTAACTAACATATTTTTCACAGAGTCTATGGGTTACTTTGATTGTGTTTTATGACCACTTTCTTTAATAGTCTACATATGAGAAAAATCCTCTGATAATTGTTTTTCACTTTCTAACTTACTCCACATAGCATAATTGCTTCAGTATTTTCATGGTGTCACAAAAATAATATTTCATGTTTTTAAATAGCTGAATCAGGTTATATTGGCTGTATCTACATCACATTTTTTCCCACCTGACTATCTTAAATCTGGCTATGCAGATGGTGAAACAATGTGGGGACTTAAGAAATACATTGTATTCTAATCAGCTCATTTCTAAAGTCTTTTTCTATCAGCATAAAGGGGTGGAGTTATAGGGGGCATTGTTATCTTTATAAATTGAATAGAAAAATGAATTGGCATTTATTTACCTTTCCTTCAGTAAATTTAAATTTTTCACAGTTAACTTAAATTCTTACAATCAATTTAAATTCTACATTTAATTTAAATACTTCAGAACTAATAGTGATTTTCCCTTTGTCTGAGCACAAATTGAAGAGCATGGGAAGGCCATCTAGAAATATGCCCAGTAACAGACGGAAATCAAACCGAGATTGAATACGTGATAAAACTGAACCTCCAATAGAAAATCATTTGATTATGTCAATTACACCCAAGATTTACAGCTTGCCAAAAGCTTACAAAGACTTTCTTAATCATACTAGCCTGTGGGGAGTATCAGTAGTACTTGTTATCTGTCCATTTTCTTTTAGTACTAAATTACATAAATATTTCAGAATTTTTATCTGAAAATGATATCCCCTAAATAACATTATAAGCAAAGAGAAGGGCAATACCACATAAAATTGCCAACCTTTCCTCTGCATTGAACAGTGTATGAAAGAAAGGTATAAATGAAAGTTCCATAAACTTTATAAGGTGAATTCTCATATATTTACATGGTGATTTTTTTCAGGAGTGCCTCTTATTATTTCACCTCATAAAAATTTTGGGGGTGCTGAATTATGTCTAGCTCAAGGCTGTCCAGAAAGAAATATGAAGGGATTATCTCTGCCTAATATCCTAACTGAAACAAATGGAAATCACAAACTTTCTAGTCCGTCCCCTAAGTACTTCCAACGTGCTACTTAGGCAACAATTGGGATGAAGCCAAACTTTCTAACCAAATCCTTGACTAGAAAAATATACTGCATTTAGCAAATTATCCTCTGTAGGAAATCACTGTTCTCTAGTTACCAGGGTATGAACTATAAGTCAGTGTTCTTAGTTCTGAGAATGTTTATTGCTTATTATCTTATGCCTTTTTGTTATTTTGGTGGATTACTTATCAATCACGTTTTTCTATAATAAAACTTTCCCCTTCCATTTTTCAAAAGGGAACAAACTACAACATATACTGCTGCTGATTTTTCTAAGTAGCACATAGATGAAAATGATAATAAAGGATGGAATATGACTGAAAAAAACTTTTTTCTATCTGGAAAGGTCATTATTATCTTTCATTAGTCTGCAATATTAGAGGAGATGCAGATAGCATGGTAAGAGGGGAAGAGGATACTAAGAGGATATTCAGGAAACCAACAGGTCAACTCCTCTAGAAATTAATGATGCCAGGTGTCACAGCCAATCTTCTCTCACACGCATTTGTCTTAATATTTGTACCTGCCAACACGTCCCTAGATGTACCACTTGTAAATTTGTCAGCCTTTAACCATTGTTAGAGAAACAGTTTTCTGTCTTTTTTTAAGGCAGGGTATTGTTGAAAGTTAAAACATTTTAAAGAGATGAAAGAGATGAAAAATTTTTCTATTTTCTTTTATATGTACTATCTCACACACAAGGATTATATGGGAGACATTTTATGTTCACTTTACAAATGAAGAAACAGGTTCAAGGAGGTAAGACAATGGTCACAAATCCTAGAATTAGAAAAATACATCAAACTCTAGAGAGTTTATCCTTTCTATCACTATTTACTAGTGGCATTGTCCTTCCATTGTTCATCGATTTGCTCGAGCAGGCACCAGTAACATCTCCATTGTGAGACTTGTTGTTACTGTTTTTGGCATATATACGACTACAGATAACAAATGTTACTAAAAATAATTTATTGACTTAAAATATTTGGAAGAAATGCTCACTTAGGAAGCAATAAGAGAATTTAGTCCCAACTTTTTCAACTCAGACTTCACCCCTTTTGGAATCTAGTCCAATTTTTATGATAGCCAGGAAAGCAAGCTTCTAAACATTATTTGGAACAAATGGCAATATATAATTTGAATGATACTGAAAATGATTTCCAGCTCATAATTTCTAAGCACCTAAATCATGAAAGGTGATAAATATTAAGTATGTTTTTTTCATTTTATCTGCTTCCTTGCAAATGCTGAAAAAAAGAAAAGTCACTGGGAGAAAGGTAATTTCATTTTTCTACATATTTCTAAATATCTGATTTATTTTAAGTGCAAGTAAAATAATTTAAAAATATATGCTCTATAATAGAACAAGGATGATATTAAACTTTACATATATATGTGTCTGTTTGCGAGGCTTACTGCAGTACTTGGCAGTGTTCACGGGCAACTCCTCTATGTTCAGGGATCACTCCTGGCCCTGAACTGGATCAAAGAAAGTCATATGTGGCACAGGGGTGTGAACTGGAGTCAGACACATGAAAACCTAGCACCTTAAACCTCATACAATCTCTCTGGATTCTTCCTGTGATATTTTATTAATTGATTAATTTATTTAGAGATTTAGAGAAACACCTGGCAGTCCTCATGGATCACTCCTGGCAGTGCTCAGGGGGACCATATGTGATCGGTGTTGGCTAGATGCAAAACAAGCGCCTTAACCCCTATAGTATCCCTTTGACCCCAAACTCCATTTTAATCAAATCTGTGCATTTATATATAGAAGAAAAACATATTCTTAGAAGCAACACAGAATACTGAAGAGAGTTCTGGTCCTAAAGTAAATACTAACATAGGACAGGATCAATTAGAAAATTCTGCTGCATCGCAATTGCTGAAAAATGACAGATGCTGACTTCTTCATTCTACCTGCAGGAAAGCAGCCTCATCCTTGAAAAGTTTGAGCTCATGTGGATAAGTCAGATCAAAATCACATCTCTTTACTTTTGGACCAGAACTCTCTTCAGTATTCTGTGTTGCTTCTAAGAATATGTTTTTCTTCTATATACTCTGGGTAGCTTGCTGGGCTCTTTGAAAGGGGCGGAGGAATCAAACCCAGGCCGCGTGCAAGGCAAACACTCTATTCACTGTGCTATATGTGAATCAACATAGAAAAAAGTCAAAGGTGTAGTTAGAAAGAAAATCCATATTATCAAGAATAAAGAAGGAGTAAAAGTGAGGGCTAAGAAAGATTAAAAAGAGAAGAACTAGAGTTGTTGAAGAATAATTTGGAGGCAGCTTAACAAAGGGATCAGAAGCTATAAAGATTATTAAGAATTTGTAGAAATACTTGAAATGAGAACATGTGAAGGTGTAAACTTCAAAATTGTGGTAGTAGGATGGAGAAGAAATAGCCTTGATTAGGAGTGTATAGAAAATGGGAAATTGGCATAACTCTGAAATTTCTGACTGGGCTGATTGTGTATTATCCTATATGACAAAAACGAAGAAAGATAAAATGATTTTCAGGTATAAACAAATTTAGTTTTGACATATTGAATTGTATTTGCTAATGGAACATCTAAGTGGTGATGTGCAGAAGGAAGCTAGACAGATGAAGTGCATTGAATATGCTGTAAACTGTTCAAGTAGGAAAAACATTACTGAAAAATTAACCCTTAATCAATGACTGAGTAAATAGCAGTGCTCCTACATTTCTGTCAGAGCGATAGCACAGCGGGTAGGGCAGTTGCCTCGCACACGGCCAACCAGGGTTCGATTCCTTCGTCCCTCTTGGAGAAGCTGGCAAGCTACAGAGAGTATCCCGCCTCCACGGCAGAGCCTGGCAAGCTCCCCATGGAGTATTCGATATGCCAAAAACAGAAAAAAAGTCTCACAATGGAGACGTTACTGGTGCCCACTTGGGCAAATCGATGAACAATGGGAGGACAGTGTTACAGGACAGTGCTACAGTGCTACTCCTACATTTAAAAATATAAATAAAAATTAACTCTTCGAAAGCCATTAAGAAAATTAACATAAATGGTTTTTTAAGTAGTATTTTAGGGGTTTCAAAAAGACATACCATATTTTTTAACATTCTATTCATTTGGGGTACTATAATTTTGTTTTGTTTTGGGGGCCTCAACTGAAAGGATTCAGGGCTTATTCCTGGCTCTGCATTCAGGGGGACCATATGTATGCTGGGGATCAAACCCAGGTTGAACTTGTGCAATGCTAGAGCCCTATCAGCTGTAATATTTCATCAGCCCCTGTATCTGCCTGTTTAAACAAAATTATTTAACTACCTCTAGCATCATTTCTATGTGTGTTCTCCTTGACTGTAGCTTCTGTTTCACATTCATGTGATTGTCATCTGTACTGGATTAAAAAGAGCTACTAAGTAGCTGGAGACAGAGGAAGGTACTCTGGAACCCTTCTTCCACCCAACCTCACTGCCTATCATATTTTTTTATAAGCATTCTTACTTCCAGCTGCCATTGGGCCATCAAGCTTAAATCAAATGTCCTCTGGCTCAAGGTCCTGTGATGAAAAATTTATGGAGTCCTGGACATATTACAAGTTTTACAGCTTTACAGTTGAAATCCTTCATGTCCTCCTGACCTACTGAGGAAAAATATACTTTATTTTATTTTGATTCCCAAATGTTCTTCTATTGTGTACATTTTTTCCCTACAAAACGTGTATGCTACTTCCAGCAATGTGTTTTATATTACCTTGAAGAATAGGGCAGCTCTGATAGTAGGAAACATCTTAGTCTTGTTGCTAGTACAAGAGAAAACTGAACTTGTAATTGGAAGCATGACCAAAACTATGGATCATTAGTTTATCATTCCCTTTGACTAAAGACACCTATATGAGTCAATGGCTGTATTTTGTTCTTAAAACAGTTTATATTCCCCAAGCACTGATAAGTGGACTTTTTGAGTGGGGTATACAGTATGTCTACAAATACACATAATATATGTGCATTATATAAATATTCACAGAAGGATTTTCCTAGACCTTAAGAATGTTTTATGTTCTTACAAAGTCCAGGATATAGTTCAACACCCTTGAATTAAACATTTTCTGAATAACAGACTTTCTAAATCTATGTCAAACTTAACATTCCTCTCTCTTCAGGTTATAAATAATATCAGTTTGGATGTAGCTTGAAAGAAAGGGGGAACATTTTTTTTCAATCCATATGGGCTTACCTTGACAATGAAATCTGCTGTGAGTGGTCCAGTCATTCTCAGTATCTCTTTGTCTGGAAATTTCTGGAACTCCACACTAGAATTGTCCACAAGAAAAGTGCCCGTGGAACTGAGACTGTTTTCACCCTTAGCCCCCTGGAGGGTTTTGGTTTCCAGATCTACATAATCAAACACATGAAGAGCAGAGAAAGATATTCCCAGGGCTACAACAGACCACTTACAAGCACATTTCATGCAACAAAATCTAGAGCTATGTAAGGGAGAAGCATCATTCTTTACATGACTGACATAAACAAATACAAACACTCCTGGATCACAGAGATGTTTCAGGAACAGATAAAAGTGTTTCAAAGCTTGGCTAATGAGTTTTAAAATAATTGCATCTGAAAATATCATCAAAAAACTTACAACTTAGGTGATATAATCTGGGAACTCCAAGAACTCTATTCTGACTAAAATATCTTGCATGCATATCTTATCATCCTCAATGAAGAAGAGTGATTTTCAACCCTTTCACATCTACAGATGGGTACCAGTGGCTGAAAACTATAGGTTTAGACTATTCAGTTTTTATTTTATTCTCTGAGAATCAGGAGATCATTTCTGAGTTTTCTTAGCATTATTATGATTTTTACATTAACTTTGCATTTATGTATTACCTGCTCTTTATTCATACTATCTGGTTACTTAGTGAACATTTGCTAGTATTCAAATGTAGAAAGTATAGTTATTTAAAGACAGAATAATTCCGCTTTTTAGTTCTCATATTAAAAGACTTTTCTAGTTCTAAATTCGGTATCGTGCACACATATTATATTTCTGCTTTGTTTTATTGTCAGATCTAAAGGTGTTCAGAGGTTATTGCTGACTGTACTTAGGAGTGACGCTTGGTGAAGGAACCATATGTGGAACCGAAGATTCAAATAAGGATCAGTGGGATGAAAGTCAAATGCTTAATCCCCATCATATCTCTCTGGCCCCAAATTTTATTTTGTACTTGCTTAAAACATAAAGAACTTCTTGATTCCCAAAGAATTCCATTCTATATTTGGCCAATGACAATATTTTTGGAGTCCTTTTGTTGTAGGAAATCTGGGAATCCTGCAGATGGGGGTAAGTTGGGTGTGTATTTCAGAGAAGATTAAATCTCATGCAAGCCAGAGTTAATGGAGATTTATTTCTCTTTTCATGAAGGGAGCTAGATCGAGTAACAACAATTTCCAAAACATTCATAAGAACCGTTGGTTTGGGCAGCAGCTTTTTCAGCTGAAAAAAATGGAGTGCTTTGGTAGAACTCAGTCTTCTACCTTAAACTTAGTCACAATAACTTCCTTCTTACATGGTTATTTGTATGTGGGAGGGGGCAGGTATTGAACCAGAGCTTCATGCATGTGAGGCATGCACTATACTGCTGAATGACAACCCCATATTTTACATTACAAAGACTTCACCTGAATGTCACAAATATATATATATATATATTACATAAATATATATAACACAGATACATATATAACATATACATGTTTTTATATATGTGTATACATATATATTATATATAGCTATAAAAATCTCATATCTTCTAAAGACTGGAATTCTAGAGTTAAGGGCATTTTTTAAAGGACTCTGGACATATGAAAGTACCTAAAATATTTTAACTAAATAATGCTACATGTTTCCTACTCCAAGTTAACTATAATAAGGAACACGGACAAGCAGAAAATACAGGTGCTCAAGTAGAAGCTTGAAATTCTCAGTTGAAGTCTGTGTAGTCCTTGCTTAGGGGAAGGTCAGGCTGTCTTTCCACACCTCAGTACAGTGAGGACCTCACAGAAGTATCTGACACATGGAAGGAATATTGGTCTGTGAGAGAACCACAGTTGTTATCATTCAAAGGACTAGATGTAAAGGGCTGAATCTTCTTACTCTAACCTTCCTTCTTTGAAATGCCTTACAGGCAATTACACTAATTTGTGGCAATATCTGTAGCACTGTAGCACTGTCCTCCCATTGTTCATCGATTTGCTCGAGCGGGCCCAGTAATGTCTCAATTGTGAGACTTGCTGTTACTGTGTTTGGCATATCAAATATGCCATGGGGAGCTTGCCAGGCTTTGCTGTGTGGGCGAGATACTCTAGGTAGCTTGCTGGGCTCTCTGTGAGGGGTGGAGGAATCGAACCCAGGTTGGCTGACCTGGCCACATACAAGGCAAACACCCTACCCGCTGTGCTATCGCTCCAGCCCATGGTAATATCTACAAGACATAAATTAGTTCTGGAAAAGTTCTGGTGCTTAAACTAATTGATCATCTTGTGCTCACTTTGGCAGCCCATACACTAAACTAATTGATCATCTGATTTGAAATTTATCCCTAGGTCTTCTAGCTCTCCTCTCAAAGTACTTCTGACTATAAAAATGAGTGAGGCCTAAACCAGATTGTCAGGTTATGTTCTGGGTTGCCTCAAAATACTAAGTTACAAAGTAGACCAGCTTCTGAGCAGGAAGGGAAAAGGACAGCAAGAGAAATAGTAAAATTTACTTACACACTAATTTTTCTAAATTATATTTTATATATAAAATCAAAACAAAAATTTTCTTAGTTACACATATGTTATCAATAGTAGGCCAGTTGCAAGAAATAGGCTGATTACAATTTGCAGTTTTATCTATCAAATCCTTGGCACAATTAAATGAAACAAGGTCAATTAAACCAAACGAGGCCAATTCTCCTGATTTAAAATGTTTGCACAATTAGGAATACCTCCCATAGTCTGAGAGGCAAAGGCATTTATCAAATAGAATTTTTCCTTTAATTATATTCCTTTGGGTTATATTTTCCTTCTACATAGAAGGTTCAGTCCTCCATTTAGTGAAAAATCTTTGCATTATATGTTTTATTTTAGCCTATCACTATGGAGAAAAATACTGTTCTTGAGAAGAGTTGTTACACCAGCAGTTACCTCTGTTCAATTGACAAGGGAAAAAACAAATCATGTGAATGGTAATAGTGTACCACATACATCATTGTCTGACATATGAATACTATTTTGGAGACATTTCAGGAATGGGAAAGAACTTTGATCCATATGAAGAGACTTGCCCACACTGCTTGACTCTGCCTAAACTATACCTTACTTCAAGCTTTACTACACATGACCTTTCAAATCCCACCTCTCCCATGAAATCTATTTTTATTTTTATGAAGACTCTAGTAGGCTATCTGAACTTTTATAGACTCCAATTTGTCTTCCTCTTGTTTGTCTTTCTAGGATGATTTCATTCACAATCCACTTGCCAAAAGATAATGCTTGCTACCTAAATTGGTTTCCTAGGCATGTGTGTGGGAGAGGAGAAAGTGCAGAAGATGATAGATGGCTCCTCAGGATCCCAGGAATAATCACAGTGGGGAAGATCGCAAACCCTCAAGGGACTAACTGAAGTGTAATCATCCAGTGAAATGGAATTTTACAGAGAAGACAAGCATATCCTCTCCTCTTGCCCATTGTTGATAGTCTATAATTTCATGCTAGTAATTTACAAGGCTACATAGAAACAGCACTAAATAGTGCTAGAAAAAGAAAACAATGTGGATATATACTATTGCCTTGACATGACTGAAGATAGATTTTTGCACAAAAAATGGTGCTGCCATGCTACCATTTGATCTTTGAGGCATAGGATACTCCTCAATTATGAATTCCAGTAGCTGTTTACAAGATATCAGAGTCTTGTATAATCTTAATACACAGGATATTTATTTAGAACATATGTAATTGCTCTAAATAAGTGTTAAGTAGTCTATTGTTTGTCTCCTGAATTGATAAAGTTAGAGAAAACAAGAGTGTGGGTGATGGGTAGAACAGAAGAAAGAGAGTAGGATTTAAAGAAGGAAGAAAGGCAGCTGGACAGACAGTAAAGTGCCTTGCACATGGCTAATCTCAGTTCTATTCTGGCACTGCTGATGGTCCTTGAGCATTGCCAGCAGTAGTCTCTGAACACAGAACTAGTAGCAAACCCTAAACATAGTCAGGTATAACCCCAAAACAAAAGATAAAGAGAGAAGTAAAAAAGGAGAGGTGAGGCAAGAAAATGATTGAGTGAAGAAGAGAGAAATGAGAAATTTATTTATAAAAGAAGAAACATGTTCTTAACTTATGAACAATCTATCACGAGCACCTATTTTGTATTTTTCTCAGATGGCTGTGGTGAGAGATAATTACTACAGAGGTTTCTGCTATCTCATGAGGCAACCCAAATATAAACAGAAGCATCCAAAATATCATGTTATGATAGAGTTGAAAGATTTGTACTTTAGTATTTTTAATCTCTTCTGAGAACAAAAGTAAATGATAATGACAATTCTCAAACCCTGAAGAAAAAAACAATTCAGTTTACTTACACAAGTGATCTGGTCCTTTTAAGACTAGGCGAATATGTCTACTTCCATAGGGAATAGCCACCACGGTATCTTCCACTAGAGAGAAACAAAATGAAGTCTTAAAAGCACATAATAATGAAATTACCCCACAAAACACAAAAATATTGAATGACTCCAATATACTGCCCTCTATGACAGTCTTTTAAAAAGTGTTTGAAATGTCATCCAAATGTTTGGGAATCAAAATTTCCCTTTACCCTCAGATAAAACATGCTTAAAAAATAATGCAATTATCAGTGAATTCAAGAAAGATTTTGCCTTTCAAATTATGCATTTTGATATGTTAAAAAATGAATTTACATTCTTTAATTTCTGATTTTAAAACTTTGTCCTATACCCCCAAATATCTGTGGATGAGAGTAAGCTGGATTATTAAAGGAAAATAAATTCTAATGTTCAAAAGATGACATACTAAAACCTGAAATTCTCTCTGGAAGAGTATCTTTGATGAGCAGGATAGATAAAGGAGGTGGAAATATATGTGTTTGTATTCTTTAAACCCTCAAGGACAGAAATCTTGCCTTGCAGTCCTTCAATATCCTGCACATTATTAACACCTAATACTAGTGAGTGTTCCCTAGATGGTTATATATATATATATTTCTTAACAATTGCCTTCTCTGTTTAAAAGAAAAAAAACCAGACTGCATTGCAGATCATTTAAAAATGGATTACTTCTCACAGTATTCTATAATTGAGATTAATTTCCATTGAAATTAATCTCAATTACAGTCACAAGAACTACAGTTTAATGAAATGAATGGTACATTACAGACATACCAAACATCACAAGCATTCTTATTTAGAATGTCATTTATGACCATAATCTTATATTTTATGGTACAGATGAATTTTATTTCCATCAACATTACGCTGCTTGCTTCTTCACACAAAACTTGTAATAAAAACAACAAAAAATGGTATATTCTCCATTCTGCATCAAAGCAAAACTTCTGATAAATATGAATAGCCTGAGATCAAAGGAAAAAGGGCATTCCAGAAAACAAGAAAAAATCAGGAATTAAAAAACACATTAACACATTCAAAATTTCTGTGAGTTTCTCTGTTTTTTACATTTTTTAGTATTATACATTATCTTATCTTGGAAGATTTAAATAATGAGAATCTCAAAGCAGGCAATTTCTCTGAACCTTAGATGATAAGTAATAAATCTCAGAATTTCCTCAACTTCTTTGATCCTAAATTTCCTTATTTTTTAAAACAAATAATATTTACTAACACTTCTTTAAATAGAGATATGAACTAATAATATAGATGTATAGTCTGAAATATAGGAGGTGTTTGGTAAATATTGCATTCTCCCTTTATTCTAAATCTACTTAAAGACAGGTATCGAAAGGGCATTTATTTTTTATTTTCCTTTTAAACACTTCAAGGCCCCTACCATATAGTCAGTTGAATGAATCACAAAGATCATATGCTCTCAATTCTTTCCCTTAAGAAATTTCATTTATCAAGTTCTTCGCAATATTGAATATTCTACTCATGCCACGACCTTCAGGCTGCTTTTAATGTTATACATCCTTGAAGAAATGGCTGAATTTTAGAGAGCTCAGAGTTTGTGACATATATCACAACACATCATAAAAATATAGAAAGGAAACCAAAAAAATTTAGATTGATCTCACCAAAGCTTTAAATGCACTGCATAAGAAGATGGATTTTTAAGTTTACAAAAGAAATTCAAAGCAGCTAACATAATGGGATTTCTCAAAATAGAAAGTCTTTGTTTATCCACAGGTCAAGTAAAGTGCAAGTAAAAGGGAAGCTTTCTGTTTGGTCCTGCAATGCTTTGTGGCAGTTTTCTGACCCACACATGGCTCAAGCAGTCTCCCTCTTATTTTGGTGAGTTATTCAAATTCCACATGCTGGGGCATTCAGACTATCTTTTGGCTGGTGCATTGCACATTCACAAATATATGGTAATGAACCTGCAAGGCAGTTGGAGGAAGAGGGTGGAATTGGAAAAAAGTAGACTGAGAAAAAATGAAATGTTTCCGGATACTCTCCACTCCTTCGTTAGAGAGGAATATGGATTTGCACAGGTTAGTACAAACTTGAATCATCAGCGTCATACAGCAAGAGAGGTCAGGAGTGTCATGACCTGTTTGTCTATGGGTCTTAAAAGGATAATGATCAATTGACAGTCATAAGGCAATCAGTAAAATCATGATTATATTTGAATGTCTCCTAGTACCAGCATGTTTCATGCTAGGTACCAGAGCTCAGCAATAAAAATAAAAACTATAGTTCCACAAGCTGGTCCCTAAAAGTGACTTAAGATAAAAATATGTGGGGAAACACTGCCACATATATTCATTTTCTTGTTTGTTTTGGGTCTATCCCCAGCTGTCCTCAGGGCTTACTCCTAGTACTACAGTCAAGGACCACTCCTGGCTGGTTTGGGGAACCATATGGGGTAATGGGGATTGAACATGGACCAGCCATAAGCAACATAAGAGCCTTAATCCCTTTATTATCTATCTAGTCCCTTGAAAGAACTTTTACTAATATTGTTTACTATATTAAAAAGTAGTCTGCCAATCTTTAGGAGGTTTTCATTATATGCCTTTATCTTTTAAAAAGTGCTACTTTGTAATTAATTTTAAAATAGATCTAATAATAAAATGAAGCTGAATATTTGTGCCTTTCAAAAATTCCCTCAGGTTATGAGTTATAGTGGAGATGTATGCTTTATAAGTAGCACAAAGAAGGTAAGTCCTTATTGTCCACCGTCTAGGTTAAAAACTCTGGACCCATCACATTGGAGTAATCCCAAGAAGGAATAGAGGAGGTAAGCCTTAGTATTACCCCAGTTTATTTCTTAACAGATTTTTCAAATCCATATATCAGGAAGCAGAAACTCAGAGCCAGGTAGAGTTCCTGTGTTGAAAAGACAACTAAGAGACTAAAGAAACAAGAGGACTGCCTAGAGCTTAAAGGACAGCACACCAGAAATGTGACAAATCACAGATCTCAGACATCTGTAGGCATCAAGCATCTTACCCATGGTGATCAGTATGTGCAAAAATCACCTTCCACCAGGGAAAAGACCAGAAAAAAGAAACAAGTATATTGCACTCATATATGGTCAAGAACAGTATTTTATTTCACATCCAGACTGGAAAACTTAATAATTCATGGGACATTGAGTACTCAGAATGTCTTGCAGGGCATAATTAGCACTAGGTCAAACATGGCTTTGGTTCTGTCTAACACATTTTAAGACCCAAAGGATCAAATGGATTCCAAGTAATTAAATTGCTTCCATAATGAAAGTCATAAATATGTAAAAGGATACAAAAATATCTAGTATCCAATAAGATAAAAATTTTAATGTCTGGAGTTGGTTTTTAAAAATGAACCTTACCAGGAATAAAAAGAAACCAAAAAGTATAGCTCATACTGAAAATAAAAACCAAACAGGCAACAGAACATAGAAAAGGCACTTAAAATAGTTACTATAACTATATACCATATGTTCAAAAAGTTATGCACACAAAAGAGAAATTTCTAGCCCAGAGAATTTAACTGGTGAATGCCATCAAACATTTAAAGAAAAAAAATGACATCAATTTTATACAATTTCTTCCAGGAAATAGAATAGAGCTATCATTTCTCAATTCAATGCATGAGGCCACTCATAACCAAACCACACAAAGATGCTATAAGAAAAGGATACCACAGGCATCTTTAATGAACAGATATAAAAAAGAATCCTCAAACAAAACACTGACAAATCGAATCCAGTTACTTAGATAAAGAATAATATAACATGACTAACTAAAACTTATCCCAGAAATACAAGACTGGCTCTTTGTTTGAAAACAATTAATGTTATCCATCATAACAGTTGAAGGAAGAACAACCACTTGATTAAATTAACTGAAGCTGAAAGAAGCATGACAGAATTCAACAGCCATTTATGATAATATATCTCAGCAATTTTGGACAAGAAGAGAGCTTCTTCAGTGAATAAAGAGCATTAACAAAAATCCTATAACCAAGCAATCCCCCTTAGTTGTAAGAAACTGAGTTCCTTCTTCCATCAGACTGCGACTAAGGCAAGGACACCTATTCATAGCACATTTATTCAACAATGTGTTTAATACTGTCACTAGCACATTCACATCATGAAAGTAAATAAGTAGTCTACAAATTGAAAAGGGAGATATAATACTATTATTGTCTACAAATGACATGATAGTTTACACAGAAAATTCAAAATTTCTCTGAAGTAATAGTTTGGCAGGTTTATAAATATACTCGAATGACATTAAAATAAACCATGAATATACAGCATGGGAAATCATTAATAGAATTGTATATCACAGAATCTCAAATAATAAAGAAAAAAATACAGGAATATTCATTTGGAAATTTAAAAAAGACACTATTTGGAAAAGCTGCTGAAAATTTTAAAAGTGTAATTAAAATGCATAGACTAAAATACATAGGCTATGTATACAAAAACAAAGACTGATGAACAAAATCAAAGATCAAAGTAAATGGAGAGAACATGAAATGCTGAAAGATTGAATTGACAAAATATATTAAAGATCACTGTCACTGTCACTGTCCTCCCGTTGTTCGTGGATTTGCTCGAGCGGGCCTAGTAACATCTCCATTGTGACACTTGTTACTGTGTTTGGCATATCAAATACGTCACGGGGAGCTTGCCAGGCTTTGCTGTGCGGGCAAGATACTCAGTAGCTTGCCGGGCTCTCCGAGAGGGGCAGAGGAATCCAATTCGGGTCGGCCATGTTGGCCGCTTGCAAGGCAAATGCCCTACCCACTGTACTGTCGCTCCAGCCCATATTAAAGATATTCCATGTTAATATGAAAATTTACACAATATAATCTATAAACTTTTTGATTGTCATTTGGGCCATACTCACAAGTGCTGGGGACTTACTCCTGGCCTTGGGCTCAGGGATCACTCCAGGTGGGGCACAGGAACTGTATGGGGTGCCAGAGATAGAATCTGAGTTGACTGAGTGCAAGACAAGTGCCCTCTCTGCTATATTATCACTTTGGTTTCTATAAGACATTTTTTAAAAGTGCTACAATGAACATAGGAACCTATTTTTTTTGTAATAAACAGAGTTTTCAACCTTTGGGGTAGCATTGTAGCACTGTCCTTCCGTTGTTCCTCGATTTGCTTGAGTAGGCACCAGTAATGTCTCCATTGTGAGACTTATTACTGTTTTGGCATAACGAATACTCCACGGGAAGCTTGTCAGTCTCTGCTGAGCAGGCGGGATACTCTTGATTCCTTCCTCTGAGAGGCAGGAAGGAATCAAACCCGGGTTGATCACATGCAAGGCAAATGCCCTACCCGCTGTGCTATTATTCCAACCCTTGGGGTAGATGTCCAAAAGTGGAATTGTTGGATCACGTGGAGGACTAATTCTGAATTTTTTGAGAAATATCTATATTGTTTTCTGAAAAGGTAAAGTCAGTTGACATCCCCACCATCAGTGGATGAGACTTCCTTTTTCCCTCCATACATGCCAGCATTGGTTATTTTTGTCATTTTTTGTTTGTTTGGGGGCCACACCCAGTGGTGTTCAGGATTTATTCCTGGCTCTGCACTCAGGAATCATTCCTGGCTAGGCTTGGGAACCATACATGTTACCTACTTGAACCTGCATGAACAAGTGCCCTACCTCCTAAATTATAGCTCAGGCTCCTATCTTAACAAATTTGATTTAAATGACAACAGATTTTCTTCATTTTGTGGATTATTTTTTTAAACGCTCTTACAAGTACCTGGATGAAATGTGGAAATTGATTCTGAAATAATAAAAAAAGAAGTTGAAGTTTGAAGAAAATCTTTGCTTTCCTTTTTCTACATTAATAAGAGTCATATATGATAAAATATGCCTAACTATAAAATAATTTATTAAATCTATGGTATAAAATCCAAGAAGTTAGGTGCATTATGTTCAAGTTTTTTTGTTTCAATGGCAGCTTTTTTTCTCTTTTTTTCTTAGTGGTTCATATTCCTCCGCCCCTCTCAGAGATCCTGGCAAGCTACTGAGAGTATCCCGCCTGCACAGCAAAGCCTGGCAAGCTACCCATGACATATTTGATACACCAAACACAGTGACAAGTTTCACAATGGAGACATCACGGGCCTGCTGGAGCAAATTGATGAACAATAAGAGGACAGTGCTACAGTGCTACAGTGCTACATAAACTGGTACATCTTTCGGTTCTGTTTTGGATTCAAAGAAATGCAATATAGTTTGGATTGAAATACTTCTCATTTCCATCATTCACACCAGTAGCTTAAGCTTCAGTGCCCCAGCTGGCTAACTGAAACAGCATTCAAACTTACTTTCTTATTTTTGTAGCTGGACTCAATAGAGTTCATTCTCAACACAGTGCAAGAGTGATCCTTAAACAAGTAAATTGGATCAGTTCTCTGTTCCAAGTCCTCCAGTCATTTTTTATCTCACTCATACTAAAGGCACCAAGTCCTTACCAAATCCTGCAGCATCTAAACCATTTTTCCTCTTTCCTCACAACCCCTCTGCTCTTATCATTTCCTCTAATCATCTGTGAATTCCCTTTATTTCAGTCATTTTTGCTTTGCTCTTCAAGAAGTGTGTCAATAATGCAGCTATCTCTGGGGTCTTTGTACTTGTATTTCTCTATGCCCGCAATTCCTTTTTGCCTGACCATTGCATGATGTTCTATTGGTACCTCCTTGAGATTTTGGCTCTAATTCTATCTTACTACTGACTTCCTCCCTTCCAATTCCTACTGAAGATTGCAACTCCCTTGCAGCATCCTTGGTTGGGAGCCCATATCTGTCTCCACCCCTCTTCCTAGCTTCACTATTTTCCCCATGACTATTACCACATGACATATGCATGCATTTTATTTGTTTTGTTTTTTATCCGTTGCTCTTCCTAGCATGTAAACCCCAAGAAAAAAACTTTCTTTCACTTTTTCTCATGCTTCTAATACTATTGTAGCCCTTCCAGCATATAGCAGGTGTGTAAGTGACATTTGTGGTTGAATGAATAAGTTTCAGCTAAATGAATGTGAGGTTTTTATAGGTTCCTATATACACACGTGTATAGCAAACAACTGGGTGCAAGGTGAACATTTCTTTAAGGTTTTGTGCTTCCTTCTTAAAATCCAGACGTTTTACAATCTAATATACAGATTTGCATTTTATTGTAAACATGTCTTCAAAAACCTTTGAACGAGAGTGATAGTTTGAGAGTATGTTCCTCCTGAGCCACTATAAATCAGCATAAACCATATATTGATTGAGTAGCACAGTCAGGTATTAGTAATTTCATTTTATCTTGTTATTTCATTTTATCTTGTTATAAATTAGTGTTTCTGACCCTTACCACACAGAGAGCTTTAAGATGCCAGGTGATTTCAAAGTTTTCAAATACATGTGAGAGGTATACAGAACTTGACATGTCAAGTTGGTAGTAAAGGAGGAAGCTTCAGATTACCCTTGCCAGCTTCAGTGAGCAGTCCCACTTTTGGCTGACCCATCCTACATTTTTGACTCCAGACAAATCTCTAGGCTTTTCTGATGAACAGTGAGTTAACCATTATTCATCATAAAATTCTGCCCCAGAGTTTAGGCTCACAGGGAGACTAAGATAATAGACAATACCTGAGGAAAATGGCCAGAAAGACTCAAACCAGCCCAACCACCATGTAGATTCCTGCATTCTCTGCAAAACACTTTTTGATTGATAAGAAATGCAAAGGACCTTTAAAAAGGCCTGCACAAAACTCTTACTTTAAACTTAGTTCTATATACTAAGTTCCTTATCACTTGGAGCTCTGTTCTTCCATCTTCTACTTTCCAATAAACTTTTCTACTTTCCATCTCTGAGTTGAGTGGCTTTATTATTCAATATTTTCATTGATGAAAATATTGAAGAATCTGAAATTGCGAATGAACACAGAGACCTACTGCCACAGCTTCTGCCTCAACTGCATCAACAGCAAGTAGAATGCCACTTGCTCTAAGACTACTCTGAGTATACTTGGGAAATACTTAATGTGGACTAAAATAAAAAACAAACTTTGTGAGAAAATGAGTCTTTAATATCAAGAAGCAAAAATAGTAAGTGTTAGCTACATATAATCTTTTGTAGTTGTTCAGCTGATAAAGTAGACCAGAAGTACCTAAGGAAACAGACAACACCACAAGTATGTAGCATTTGCCTTATAAAACAGGCAAATGATCCTTTGATCTACCTTGATTTCTTTTGTCTGCATTCTTATTAGGCAATCAGAATGTCTTTTAGCACAAAGAAGCTTTCTTTTTAATTCACACTCTGTTAGATAAGTTCTTCTCTCTCTCTCTCTCTCTCTCTCTCTCTCTCTCTCTCTCTCTCTCTCTCTCTCTCTCTCTCTTCCTTTCTGGCATTTCCATCTCAGTCTTTCTCCACTCTCCAGTTTTTCTTTGTTTCCCTGAGGCTTGATAACTAGAGGTGAAAAAACTTGGATGTAAGTACAAAGAAATGAGTTCAATGTGGGAAATCCAAATGCTGGGAGTTTGAGAAGAGCATGAGGCTGACTTTCGGGGCCTTTTGGCAGATCGCAAAGAGGCCTGGCAGAGCCTTCCAGGTCTTCACAGAAGAGAGCTGCTCACCTGGCCTGTGCACTGGGCCCTGCAGAGCAGCCTAATCTCCCCTGCCTGCGGGTCACCTCACAGTCTGTAAATATAGGGAGGAAGCTTCTTCTGGAGTGGAGAAAACATAAATAAGGCAGCTAATTCAGCATCTGCTATAGATTGTGGTGAGGTGCATGCACAGACCAGGCTTCATGGATATAAATCACTTTGTCATGAGGCATCATCGGTGTTAAGGTAAATGAATCAATTGCATTTTGTCATTAGTGATAATCAGCAGGTCATGTATTATATAATTTACCTACTTTTAGTCCTGACTAGAGCACTTTTCATTGAGGTACTTATTTACAGTCCTAGAAATGACTTATGATTCTTAATGTGCTTCAGTTTGTCATTTCAAAGCTTCTCTATCATTGTTCCAGAGTCAGATACCAAGCAAAGAGGGATTTCTGCATAACCAGAGTTCTCTAAGATAACAGTAAGTAGAGAAGCATGAGAAGGAACAAAGGAAGAATTCTAAAATATAAAGCATGCCCTCAAAGATACAGATGGATGCGATCTTTTTTATCTAACAGTTTCTAGGTAACAGGAACTGATCCAGTTATTTACACAATTAGAAAGAGTTCCAACATTTCTAATATTCTTGAATTTCTATAAGTGACCTTTTTTTAAATTTTTTTTTTCTTTTTGGGTCACACCCAGAGATGCACAGGGTTTACTCCAGGCTCACGCACTCAGGAATCACTCCTAGCGGTGCTCAGAGGACCATATGGGATGCTGGGAATCGAACCCGGGTTGACTGTGTGCAAGGCAAATGCCCTACCTGCTGTGCTACTGCTCCAGCCCCTATAAGTCACCTTTTAAATGTAACCCTTGTCATGTATTCCACCATGATTTCAGAGACCCACAAATTATTATGTCTGCGTCCTTCTGTTTTCTTCTTCTAATTTATTTTTTGGTCTTATACAAGGAGGTACATTTATGTACATCCTACATCTTATACAAGGAAGAACCAAAGAAAATGTCTTGCCTGAATATATTATATATCAATGTCAAACTTACCTCATCCTTCATTCTCTCTGCCAGAATCTCCCCTCCCCCATCCTCTTCATCACAATCACATTTTTCACTGCCTGCAAGGGAGTTAGAATGTGGAGAGTTCCCTAAACCTCGAAATACTTTTGTGTTTGAAAGTCCCTTGTTTTTCTTCCCGCCCCCTCTTCTTGACATTTGGCAGCTGCCTTTCGCTGACTATTCAAAATAGTTCTCTAGTGCACACTGCCTTTCTTCTTGACTTATAGTCCATTTAAAGTCACTCCTCCCAGTACGTAAATTGTCGTTTGTCCTTAAACCAGTCTGTAGCACTGTAGCACTGTCCTCCCATTGTTCATCAATTTGCTTGAGCAGGTACCAGTAATGTCTCACAACAAATTGTGAGACTTATTGTTACTATTTTTGACATATCGAATATGTCATGGGTAGCTTGCCAGGCTTTGCCATGCGAGCAAGATACTCAAGATACCTGCCGGGCTCTCTGAGGGGGCGGAAGAATCAAACTCAAGTCAACCATGTTGGCTGCGTGCAAGGCAAATGCCCTACCCACTGTGCTATTGCTCCAGCCCAGTTTAAAGATGATTATTAATCCCACACTGAGATAATTGCTTATCCTCCCAGTCTGGAGGAGACATATGGAATGAAATACTCAAGCAGGTAAAGAAATTAGTGAAAAATTCTGGATAATGACAAAAATCAGAATACAAAATGCCAAACAAGGTTAAATTCTCCAAATCCTTAAATACAGGGAATATCGTTTTGTTGTTGTTATTGTCATTGTTACAGCACCTGGGACGGTGTTTGTTATATGGGATAAAATGTATAAGTATGCTGAATTGTTCTATGATTCACTTTTTTGTTGTTGCATCATGAAAACAAGTCCCATTTATTCTAGTAGAATACAGAAGGGCAGACAATTGAAGTTATCCTATCTTAATCCATCTACCTTGAGTAGTTATGAAAAAGTCAGCCAAAATCTGGAAGAGTCCAAAAGAATGAGTAAGAGCTTAAACTCTGAACTATACTACTTTAAATTTGTGTGTCCCTGAAAATATCACTTAACCTAAGCTTTCATTATCTCCTTTGTAACATGGGAATAAACAGAACCTTGCTATAAGATTATTATAATGATTAAATGATAAGTTCATGAAGAGTTACCAGAATGAACACACACACACACACACACACACACACACACACACACACACTTATGTCACCGAACTTGAAAGCTTTAAACACACAAAATTTAAGACATAGCTGGGCTGCACATAATCACAGCCTAATAATAAAATGACTTGGAAAGAATCTGTGCTAAGCATTGATCAAAATTCACTTTTAAATGAAGAAAACCCAATTTTATAATTTTACAGTGGTAAAACTGAACTTGACCTGACCTTCCCACACTCTCCCTGCTATATCCTACCAAGCATTCTAAATCATAAATTTAGAATAGACTCTAAAAACATTCTCAATCAGATAGGGACTAAATATGCAGTGCATTCTCATTCCAGGCAGCAAAATTTATGTATGCATATTGAATAAACCTAGATTCGTGTATAATTCACTGCTAACATGCCTCAAAATTAAAGGTTTGCAAATACCTGGGATTATTTGAGGTAACCTGAATGATTCTCCTATCCCAAAAAAGAAGCATGTAGCTTTTGTTATATTTTCATATTTGTCTTGATTTCAAAGGAGATATTCCAAGCTGCTCAGATGTTATTACATCAGAGTCAAGCCAGGGAAGAAGAACCAACTAACAAACCCGAAGATTGTTCAGTCTGTGTTGCATCTTACATTTGGTTGCAGAGAGTTGGGATTTATACTGCCCTCGGACCAGCCTACAGGTAGACCCATCTCCACTGCAGACTCCACAGTTATCTTCCTTGGCGGTGCTTCCCAGTTGGTGATCACAGCCAACAATCTACAGGGAAGAGAGATGTGCAATTCAATTAGCTGCCTACTAATGAGGGAAGCCACTATAAGGCCATCACAACCAAGGGATCCTCTTTTCATCATTGAGGAAGAATAAATGCCTGAAGTGGAGAAAGAGTAGGATAAAAACAGGAGGAGTAGGGAGAAGAGGAGCTAGAACGAAGAGGGAGATGAGGAAAAGGGGGAAGGTAAGAGAGAATAGAATCTTGAAGTACTGATATTGTAGAATCCTAAATTAAAAATAATTTTACTGTCAAAATTATCATTCACCTAAATCACACAAAAATATAACCACAAGGTAAATAGAGCAGGATTTTTTTAAAAAAATGACTAGACTCCATATCCCATATGCTCTTTGGCATGTATGCTGTCTGGAGTAAGGGTTCATATCCTAGGTTCGTTGATGAATTCCAAACAACTCGACTAGTTCTTGGCAAATTTGAGGTCAACAATAAATATTTGCTGAATGACAAAAAATGTGGTTTGTTTTCTAGCTGGTAGTTCAACTAAGACGAAAGAAACAATCACAGAACCTGCTAACAGAAATAAAACTAGTGTAAAAGTGTCTTCTTAGAGAAAAGGGTTGGCATGGAGTGTAGCAGAGATAACCAACACTATGATTTGTCTGTCCTTCCCGATATAGCACAGAACAAACATCTCATTAATTCTCAGAACAATTGTACATGGTATCTACATTTTAGATTTGAGGCCATGACTCTTGCCAGAATCACTTGGCTAGCAAGTAATCAATTTCTAAACATGTTTAACTAAACTCATACACTTACTCAGAATTAGGCTCAGCAAAATATAACCCTTTATCAAATATATGGACAATCACATTTATATTTTCTATTTTTCCTTTTCATTGTTCAGTTTAAAATATTGAATCTAAATGGTACAGGCTTGTGTTTCTATAATTCTAATTAGTTCTGTCTGATATCAAATGGCCAATTCTATTCCCAGACTATTTCAACTGTTATCTTAACAAAATAAGAACTGTAATTATACTTGAAGATAATTGTTTCTACAGAGCCTCTAATAGTTTATCTTGTCTTTCAAAAGTATGGTTGTTAGTGTTACCTTGAGGTCTGATTTCCCTCTTTGTGCTTTTAATGAATATTTGCAAGTGCATTAATGAAAAGTTTTACAACAGATGATAAAGCAACAATTCTTTCAAAAGTGAGTTGATAGAGAGAAGAGAGATAGTACAGCAGACAGGGCTTTTGTCTTGCTTGTGCTGATCTCGGTTCAATCTCCAGCATCTTATATGATCATTCAAGCCTGTCAGGAGTGATCCCTGAGCACAGAGCCTGGAGTAAGCCTTAAACACTGCTGAGAATGACCTCTCCTCCCCCCAAAGCAAAGAACAATAAAAGAAAGTGGTGGATTTTTTTAAATGTTTTGCTGCCAGAAAAAAATAAGAGTGCTCCAGCCCTTCAGTGGGGGGAAAAATAAGAGAGCAATTCCCCTTCTTAACTGGTTTATTGTGGTAAAGTTGAAATTCCCCCCAAAATGTTCAAAAGGAAGGCCATAAAATAGTAAGGCCACTTCAGAATTCAATCAACCTTCATCCATTCAGAAACAAGCATGTAGTGACCTAAGACTTTTTGATGTTTTTCTAGGCAACTGCAGTAAAAATATTTTCAAAATTATCATCTGCAGGTGAATGTACATGAGTTGAACAACTCTGTTTTCATTTCTGTATTCTGAAAAAGTGGGTATGCATAATTAACTTGCTTAAATATATGATTTCTCTTCAATTGTCTAGTAAGCAATGATTAAAAGCCTGTAATGGTGTGGGCATTATGCTACAGCAAATGCAAATATTTTTGGCCTAGTTAGAGAGGTCAGAGAAGATTTCAAGTTTTACAAAGATAAGTCTTTTAAACTAAGACATAAATGAGGTGTTCACATTAACTTAATAAAGGGAATGTATTGCTGTGAGATTTATTGCATCTTCTCATTATGCATCAATACTAGTTAGAAAAAATTAAAACCAAAATGGGAAAAACATTCCACAAACTGAATATAAAAAGACTAAACCATTGATTGCCTAAGAAGGGTTGAATATTTAGAAAAGAATGAAATATTTATCTCGTCAGCATTCAAAGACTCTACTGTGAATATCTGGGGATTAAAAGAGCTGACCTTAAACTTACAAAAGACTCAATTCTGTGGAAAGGCAAGATCTATGAGTAATTACACTCTGGTGTCACAAACATAATGTACTTTACTTCTAAATAAAAGACACTTTAGGTTTTCCCAAAAAGTTGAGTTCTTTCTGAAAAACTTTTCAAGAGCTCTGCTGTCTGTAAAAGAGATGAAGAGATAATCAGGTAACTTTCTCTAATCTTAAGTATTCTTATGGTTTAGAGCCATCATAATAAAAGAACAACCTACACTCCAAGATCCCAACTAACAATCATTAGGAACCACTAAACAGAAGGCAACACATTTTAAGATTTACTTGGCCAGACCACCAGCTTGGTGCTTTCAGTGAGACTTTATGGATCCCAAGACACTTTTAACTAGAACTGAAAACGCAGAACTGAACTGAAAAACGCAAACATCTTTCTGACACATTCTTTTCCCTCTGTATCAATTTAAGATTCCCAAATAGTCTTACTAAATTATTATCATTTAAAATTTTCTTTTGTTGGAGGAAGTTTGGGGCCACACCCAATTGTGCTTAGGGTTGATTCCTGGAAAATGCGTAATGCTTTCTCATCAGATAAACCCCTTTTTCAGTCCAAGTGTTTATAGCAGAGAAATTATAATTTACATACCTCAATGTGTTGATCTTTAATAATTAACACATCAAAAATATCTAATCTGCTACTTTAAGAATCATCAATAGCAAAAACATGTATAGGAATATAAAAATGAGTTTTATTAGAAGATAATTTGCCTTACCTGTTTGTCATCTGTACCTGCTATTATTTCTGCCTGCTATGCTCTCCCCAAGCAATTTATTCTGCAAACTCCTATTTATCCTTCAAGTCAAAAATATAGTGTCTCTTTCCCAGAAAAGTCTTTTCCAGATCCCAAAGCTATCTGCTGCTATATGTTTACCCTGCCTTTTTCATAACCCCAAGTGGTGAAGATTAGTAGTTGACACCTAATACCCATTTCCCCCATTTTTCTCAGTAACAGAGCTCCAATTATGTTTGAGGTGGAAACATAACCATTTAAGGAATACATTTCTCATGGGCTATGTGATCAAACTGTAACTAGTGAAATGAAAGAGGGGAAGTGTATAGAGCCTGAGGAAGGCTGCTGAAAAGGAGCTGGCAGAGTAGGGGAAGGCCTCTTTTGACTTCCTTTCTTCCTGTTGGCTCCAGTTGCTATTTTGAAAAATGAGATAATCTTGTGACTTGAACACCTGCATTAAGCATGACAGAGCAGAAGAAGAAAGCACCTCTGGAATCCCACTTGGATTGATTACATATATCTTGATTCTGTTTCTTTTCTCATTTATTATTATTGTTGTTGTTGTTGTTGTTGTTTTGTTGTTGTTGTTTTGCTCTGCTTTTAAAAACATTTATTACAGTTTACTGTGGTGTTAAAATTTATGGTGTTGACATACAAAGTAATTGCACACAACTACCACTCAGCAACAGTCCCTATGTCATCTTTAGTCTGATCTTCATTTTCCTCTACTCCTCCCTCTACTGCTTGTTAATCAGCTCTGTGATCAATCCAAAGCCAAGAGTTTGTCATCATTCAATACAATCTGTTCCCTTGTTTTGTCTCTCTCTAATCCACAGATGAGTGAGATCATCCAGTATTTGTCCTCTCTCCGGCTTATTTCGCTTAACATGATATCCTCCAGTTTCTTCCATATTGCAGTGAACTGCATGATTTCATCTCCTCTGACAGCTGAGTAATATTCCATTGTGTATACCTATAAATCACAACTCTTTTATCCATGTCTTTGGACATCTGGGTTCTTTCCCTACCCTGGCTATTGTATGAAATGCTGCAATAAACATAGGTGTGCATACCTCTTTTCACATGAATGTTTTTGTTTTGGGGGTAGATGATAAGAACTGGGATCACTGAGTTGTATGGGTGTTTCATTTTCACTCTGGAAGGCAATTCATACTGCATCCCATGGAGATAGAACAAACAGGAAAGATAAGTCCTTTTTAACTGTATCCCTGTCAATGTTGGTTATTTCCAGTCTTTTAAAGATACACCTCATTGGTGTGAGATAATATATAGCTGTTTTTTTTTAAATTTTTAATTTCCCTGATAATAAGTGATGTACACATTTTTCATATGCCTACTGGCCATTTGTATGTCTTCTTTGGGGAAATACCTATTCACCTGGTTTTGTGCAAGAAAAATACTTTCATGTGTTTAATCAATTATTACTTTTTGACATTACCCAATTAAAATAGCCAACAACATATCAAATTTTATCTAGTCTCTGAATTTTTTTTTTCTTTTTGGGTCACACCTGGCAATGCACAGGGGTTACTCCTGGCTCTGCACTCAGGAATTACTCCTGACAGTGCTTAGGGGACCATATAGAATGCTGGGGATCGAACCCGTGTTGGCCGCTGGCAAGGCAAATGCCCTGCCCACTGTGCTATCACTCTAGCCCCTATTCTCTGTCTTTAGATCAGATCTTAAGCTATCTGAGATTCTCCGTTTCGTTAGTCTGTACTTTTGTTGCCTAGCATAATGTTTTCCATTTGAGAAGCACAGTATATATTAAAGAATCAAAACACTTGACATCAAACATAATAGTTTGCTAATAATTTCACTGTAGATTACAGATAGCCTTACTCTACAGTCACTGCAGTCACTGTGCGTATGTATACATGCATATATATAAATTATTTAAATTTACTTATGTATTGAATATATATATAACTTATTTTTTAATATTTACTTATGTGTTGATGTGTGTGCTTGAATTTTTGTACTCAGCGAAGCAGACATATCATAAATATAACTAGAGGCTAAATCTGTGTTCTAATGCATGTACAAGAATTATTATAAAGGACTCGTATTTTCAAGAGAGTTATTTCTCAAGTGTATCTAGTCATTAACAGTGGAGTGTCATGGAAGGTAAAGTTCAGGTCACTAAGGTCCCAGAACCACCCTATCCTGGACAAATAATCTAAAGTGAGATAATGACCACTCATAATGTTGGCAAGTACGGAAAAGGGTGGAAAACTGAATATTTTGGCCTAATGCAACTTATTAGCGTTCTGTTACTCAGTGTTACTCAGTAGAGCGCATTCACCTCCTCTCAGTCCAAAATGATTACAATGTGTTGTGATATTTTTAAAAAAATTTTTTTTTAATTTGGTGGTTGTGGTGGGAGGCACACCCAACAATGCTCAGGAGTTACTCTTAACTCTCCACTGAGGAATTATTTCTGGCAGTGCTCTGGGGACTATATGGGATGTTGGGAATTGAACCCAGGTTAGCCACCTGCAAGTCAAGTGCAGTATCCAGTGTTCTATTCCTTTGGCCTCCTTTTTAAAAAGTTTTATCTCATCTAATATAAGAAGTGAGAAATCTCACAATGTTTTTGTTGTTTAAACACTGTTATCAGGTTATCAACTAATGCTTACTTTTCTATCCTGAGTGTACACTTATACATTCACATACATAAAGTGCCTTGTCCTATTTTTGGACAGAACACACATTTAGTACTGTTGACTTTGCTTCGCTTCAGGATTTAGTGTGTGTGGGGGGGAGAACCCTCTCTAATCACCACTCTGAGATATAGTGTTCAATCTAAGCTGATTCAAAGACTTGTAGCTCATCTTAAAGATTTTAGGCATCAGACCTACAGTATATGCTGATAGACTTTCTTCTTTCATTTTACAGAACTGACAGCAAGTGGACAAGCAGAACACAAAACTTAAATCTCTAGATACTAAAATGTGTACAATAAAATGTCTTCACTAGGTACCATGGGAGAAAGAAAGGTCACCACATGAACGATTTGAGAATGTAAATAAACAAAATCCACAAGCGTACTGTGCCCCAGATTGACATGCTTAGATGGTTCACGCTGGCCACAATTCAAATGGTTTCCCATAAGGACCTAAATTTCTAGCATCAAATACTGAGCCAGTGATGTCAAGCTTTTCTTGATCCAACACTATGAGGTAAGAAACTTTTAAATCGCTTTATTTTCAGCACTGGGAAAGAAAAATATGAAAACCAAACTCTGAAATCTGATCACGGCTGCTCTTATTTGTAATTACTTAACACTGATAAAGCTTTATGGAAAATTGTTCTCTTCTATACATTATTACTCACTATTATGTTCAAATGGGGTATCTCCATCATTATTCTTTAAAGGTTTATATATTAATTTTTATGCTTTACCTTTTTTCTACAAAATGATTATCGTACAATAAAAATTTAAAAATTGAGGAAATGTGGCAAAGAGAAATAAAAGGTTAAGAAAACTAAGTTTAGGGGCTGGAGAGCTAGCACAGCAGGTAACGCATTTGCCTTGCACACGGCCGACCCGGGTTCGATTCCCAGCATCCCATATGGTCCCCTGAGCACTGCCAGGAGTAACTCCTGAATGCAGAGCCAGGAGTAACCCCTGTGCATCGCTGGGTGTGACCCAAAAAGAAAAAAAAAAGAAAAGAAAAGTAAGTTTAGGGCAGAGAGAAGAGAGTGGTTAAGGCATTTGTTTCTAGGATTTGGTGTTTCTGAGATGAAATCCAGGTTGAGTAACAAACACCATATCAAGAAGGAGTGATCCCTCTGTTGTACAATCCATCAAATTTCTCTTGGGAGTATGTGGACCTGAAAAGAGGCAGGAGGGAAGGAGTGGGGTGTACATGCTTTGTCAGTGAGTCTTGTGGCCAAAAGCAACACCAGCATGTAATTCTAAGCACGAAGATCTGAGCACCAGGAAAACTGTGGGATCATTACTTTCAGTAGCTTTGAAAATAAATCTTCAGGCTTCTTTTTCTTATTATTGTGTGGAATCTCCAGGCAAGTTAGCTTGGAGATCACCAGGACCACACCCCTGGAGTGTAAGGTTGCACTCAAGGCCCTGCACTTCAAAGGTGTGTGCTCCCCCCACTGAAGCACCTATCCCATCCCCCTCTCCTGCCCCTCCCCAGGGATTTTTAAAGAAGCAACTGAATTAATTTTTTAAAAAACAAGTGGTTGCCTTAGTTCAAGAAACCTAGAGACACATCACAGGGAAATTCTAGTGAAGCCCCACTGGTTACTATGTTAAACAAATGAGGTGTTGCTCCTTTATACTTTAACAAACCACTATTTAAAAAAAACATTTATGTGAAAGCATTGAAACTTCTAGGCAGAGCTTTTCTTAATAGCTTTTCTTTGTATATGCACTCTTCAGTTCTAGGGTTTACCCATTACCAGTGGGACTATTCAATGTTCTTTTGAATTTATCGGAGTCCTTAAAGTAATCCACAAAACCCTCAGGGTTACTCCCCTGAACTCCACTCTCTTTTGTTCATTCCTCTTGATGTTCTTCAAATAAATATCACTTTGCCTTACAACAGTGTTAGCCTTTGACCAGAATATTCTTCTCCAGGACACTTCTGCCACAGTTGTCTTTTCTCATGTTTTTAGCAAGCAATTTTCTTTCTGAAAATTGATCAGAATGTTTTTCCTGATGAGATGCTCCCAAACTACTTACGGGGCCTGGGAGCCTTGCCCTACTCCATCAACCAGACTAGTGGCTCAATGCAAAGACTCAGATTTGCAGCAATGCTCAGACTGCATTGTACAACGCACAGAGGCATGTGTAGAGCCAGGGACTGAATGCATGTTGGCATGTGCAAGGCAAGTGTCCTATTTCCTATACTGTCACTACGGCCCCAAGTGATGTTTTAATTTTTATTTACTTATGAATTTATTTTGTGGTACCAAGGAGTGAACCCAGGGTTTCAAATTAAAAAAAACCTAGAGTTCTACCACGAACCTGTGTCTGGGACCCCAAGTGTTACTTTTATTTATATACTTTAATCTAATTTTATTAAGGCACTGTGATTTATTTTTAAATAAAAAAATTTATTTTTAATAAAAAAAAAAAAACCGGGAAAGCGGGTTTGAGCCGGGCTCGGGGAAGCGGCGGGACCTCATGGGAAGGGGGGCTTTGTGGGCCGTCCCCCACGCCCCACCGAGGTCGCCAGCTGCCCCCCACGAGCGGCTCTCCGGCACGGCCACGGCCCCGGAGGCACAAGGACTTAGCACAGAGAACCAGCCGCTTGGAGCAGAAAAGCAAATGGACTTGTGTTGATCCGCGCCACCAAGCCTGCCCGGAGGGGGAAGGGCGTTGACCGGCCTGCCCGCTCCTCTCTGGAAAGAAAGATGGCGGCCGCACGGGAGCCTTGTGGAAAGCGGGTTTGAGCCGGGCTCGGGGAAGCGGCGGGACCTCATGGGAAGGGGAGCTTTGTGGGCCGTCCCCCACGCCCCACCGAGGTCGCCAGCTGCCCCCCACGAGCGGCTCTCCGGCACGGCCACGGCCCCGGAGGCACAAGGACTTAGCACAGAGAACCAGCCGCTTGGAGCAGAAAAGCAAATGGACTTGTGTTGATCCGCGCCACCAAGCCTGCCCGGAGGGGGAAGGGCGTTGACCGGCCCGCCCGCTCCTCTCTGGAAAGAAAGATGGCGGCCGCACGGGAGCCTTGTGGAAAGCGGGTTTGAGCCGGGCTCGGGGAAGCGGCGGGACCTCATGGGAAGGGGGGCTTTGTGGGCCGTCCCCCACGCCCCACCGAGGTCGCCAGCTGCCCCCCACGAGCGGCTCTCCGGCACGGCCACGGCCCCGGAGGCACAAGGACTTAGCACAGAGAACCAGCCGCTTGGAGCAGAAAAGCAAATGGACTTGTGTTGATCCGCGCCACCAAGCCTGCCCGGAGGGGGAAGGGCGTTGACCGGCCCGCCCGCTCCTCTCTGGAAAGAAAGATGGCGGCCGCACGGGAGCCTTGTGGAAAGCGGGTTTGAGCCGGGCTCGGGGAAGCGGCGGGACCTCATGGGAAGGGGGGCTTTGTGGGCCGTCCCCCACGCCCCACCGAGGTCGCCAGCTGCCCCCCACGAGCGGCTCTCCGGCACGGCCACGACTCCAGGGCACAGAAATCAATCTCTTAACTAGCTAACTTTTAATAGAAATTCTTCCAGGGTCAATAAGTAAAATAGCAGAAATCCAAAACCGCGCGGCCGCGATAGCGGCCGCGCGACATCATTTTATTCTTAAACCAAGTTGTAGAAAGCAAATCATTTCACAACACTGTTTCAGCATGTCTGATTGGGGGGGGGGGGGGTGGGTCGTAAACTCTAAACAATAATTGTGCATCTTCTATCGAAAATAATCTATCTAGTCAAAGTAGATAGAGTATTAACTAGAACTCATCTGCCTCATAAGAATTGGGAGGGGTGGGAGGTGGGGGTCTATTGGGGTTCGGGGTTAAAAATGAGTATTGGTAAAGGGAAATGTGTTCGGTATCTACATGACTGAGACCTAAACCCGAAAGCTCTGTAACTTTTCCCACAGTGATTCAATAAATAAATAAATTATAAAAAAAAAAAAATAAATAAAAATAAAAATAAAAAAAAAACCATTAGCGATAGCACAGCGGTAGGGCGTTTGCCTTGCACGCAGCCAACATGGCCGACCCGAGTTCGATTCCTTCGCCCCTCTCGGAGAGCCCGGCAAGCTACCGAGAGTATCTCGCCTGCACGGCAGAGCCTGGCAAGCTCCCCGTGAAGTATTCGATATGCCAAACACAGTAACAACAAAGTCTCCAATGGAGATGTTACTGGGCCCGCTCGAGCAAATCGATGATCAACGGGAGGGCCTTTACTTACTTACTTACTTTACTGTGATTTAGAAAATTGTTCATAATAGAGTTATTCCGGGCATATAATGTACAACACCAATTCCACCAACAGTGCGTCCTTCCCTCCACCAGTGTCCCCAGGTCCCCTCCCAGTCACCAGCCTATGCCCTTCACAAACATGTAACAAATTTATTTCATATTTCTTGCTCAAACAAAATTTAAAGGAATGACAAATGGAACTATCAATAAACAGAGTGATAAAGTCAATCTGTGATGACTGTGATATGATTTCAACCTTTCTTAATGTAATAGAGGGCAATCATAAGCACCATGAGTGAGTGCCGTATACGATGCCATGTGCTTGGGCATTTGTCCTGTTCTTTAAAGAAGCTCCTTTAATGCTTCTTATAAAACTAGTTTCAAGACTAAGAATTTCTATGCCAAGTGATATATTTAAAGGGTTTTATTCTTCTCCTTTATTTTTTAAGCTTAGGGATACTCTCCTCTGCTCCTCATTAGAGTGCTTGTCTTGCAATTAAAGAAACACTGGGTGATCTATACTGGAACTGTGGGGCTTATTTCCTTTTATTATCAAGTGGAAGAAAGGAATAGAGTTCAGTATATGGGTATGAAATAATTGATAGAATTGTGAATATATTAGATTGCAAACTTTCAGTACATTGCAAATCTTGAGATGAAGAATCTGAATCTGTTTAGTGCCTGGATAAACACCCTAAAGGGTAAAAAAAGAATGGCTCAGTCTTATCTTCAACTTTCTTTAAATTTCCCTGATGCTCTCAATCTGATTTTCTTTTTCACTCCTTTTAAAAATTTATTCTAAAGTTTATTACACAAGTTCTTGTGGAAAGTTCTTGCTTAGAAACATCTGGATTTGGGTCTGGAGTGATAGTACAGTGGGTAGGGCATTTGCCTTGCACGTGGCCAACCTGGGTTCAATTCCCCCTAGCATCCCATAAGATCCTCCAAGCACAGCTAGGAGTAATTCCTGAGTGCAGAGCCAGGAGTAATCTCTGAGCATTGCTGGGTGTGACCTGAAAACAAATAAAATTAAATTAAAAAACAACATCTGGGTTACACACACACCCTCCCAAGTATTATTTTTAGTTAAATTTGTCTAGCATTCTTCATCAGAAATTCTAAGAATTAGCCTAGTATAGTTACTTGTACATGAACACTCTAGAATTCATTCTCAGCACATGGTTAGGGGACTTTTCTTCCACCGACTATCTTCTCCCTTCCCTGTTTCCATAATTAGGGTGTCTGGAGAATGCAAAACAAAATTACACAAAGGCTGAACTTTGGCCTTGCTTCTGTCTCTCAGACTGTGAAGGACCCAAGAGGGAAAGTGTTGAATTTGGCCTCACTTCACATGGCATTAGCTGTAATGCTTTGTGAATTGTGGTGACATCATGGTATACTTTGACATCACTTTTTAGACTCCCTCTGCTGCTGGGCATACGGTACAGAGTTTTTGTTCACACACAGGAGTCCTTTATTGAGAAGGAAGCAGAGCATCTGTCTTCTGCCGGGACACTAGCGTGGACCTCAGTGGAATGGGTCTGTTCAGTAAGTCACTACAGAGTAGCTGCTGCTATCATGGCTAGAACTCATTCATGTGTGAATTCTGGAAATTTTAGTAAACATTTGCATCAAGAGAGTTCAAAATTCCAGAATATGGTCATAATTTAACAAAAGTCTACATGCAATAAAGTTTTTATATGACTAGATTGGTTACCTGACATTAGTATCATAGTATGCTATGTGTACAAAGATTAAAGTTGACAAAAAAGAAGGTAAATAGGGATATGGCTAACTCTCTAAAAAGTTCTTGTCTCATTATAATTGTTTAGCATCTCAGATCCCTATATCAGTAAGACTTGTGTAGATCTATAATTCTCAAGACAATTCCTGGTTATTCCCCAAACATATTCCCCAAACATATTACTATTCTGATTCAAAGACAGAGATATCCTCAGTTGACATATTTAATCTTGTCTTTTCCTGACTACTCTACTGACATTTCTACCCACAGGTAAAACTTAGAGAACTGATCAAAATAAAGCTGCAAAAAAACTTTGATACAAAAACATGATCGGCAAAATTACTCCAACTTTTTGTCCCCTGTGGTTCTAATGTCTGCACAGGGAAGAAAATTGTCAAATCAGCTTTTGAGAAGGCAAAGGTATTAATCTAAAACTCCTTAGAGTTATAATAATAATATAAAATATATGTACGAGGTAGTATACTGTTTTATTGAAAATTATTTCTTGTACCCTTTTTGAAACATAAAAGTAATGTTTATCGGAATAGAACCATTGGAAGACTCTCAGTTCTACTGTCTTACTATTGAAATATATCTCCCCTTTCAAATATTTAAGAGCAATCACACCATACTCAACTTTCACAGAAGCTTCTTACCCTGGAACATCATTGCCTATGTTGATAATTTTTGGCCTTTTTTTTATTACAGGACACATAAGAGTCAGCATGAAATTTTGGGGGAGAAGATAAATAATACAAACTAGAAGCATCATCACATCAAAGTCAACATAGGTTTCAGTTCTCACATGAGTTATGAGATGATGAACATGTCTACTTAAGACACTCTTGTAAGGATCTTTCTCAAGTGATTCCTTTCCCAGTAAAAGATCTAGCCCATAGCAACTATTCTTATATCCTGGAATTTTTCTTGGATAATTCTATTTTTTAATCTGCCGTTATGTGGATCTTCATTATCAGGCTATATGTGGTCGTCACTTGTGAGAATATCTATAAGTGGAGGGTGTTTGCTCAATAAATATGTGAAGAGGCGTCTGAAGCAGGAAGGGGTTGCCATAGTCAGAGCTTTTATAGACTCTATCTGGATACAAGATCAAGTTTACAGACAGATCTGGTTTTCTATATCAGAGCTTCTTACATTTTTTTCACTTGAGACCCCTTTGGTCTAAGAAACACAACACACGTTGGCTCTGACAGAGACTGCTCCAATTCATTATGCAGCTGCCTTGGAATTAATTTTTGATAGCCACACATTCAAAAAACTTTGACTCTTGCCAATTATTTTCTTACCTCACATTTAGTTTTGTGACCCCCATGGGATCATGATCCATAGTTTAAAAAGCTGTGTTTGAGTAAATATGAGAGCACAACTACAATTGTGTAGAAGAAATGAACTATTCTTGATCAGGGTCACTCTGATAGAGCTCAGGGGACTTTGTGTTACCAGGAACCAAACCCAGGCCTCCCACATGCAAAGCATGCACTGATTCTGCTAAGTTCTCTTTCAAGCCTCCAAAATAGGCTTTCCTTAAAAGTCTATTTCCCAAGTGGACGTAGCAGATGGAGTTATTGACAAATAGTTTTTTTCCATTTCCTTTTATCCTGCTAACATAGTAAATGATAAGGCAGTAAACTTGTTGAGTCTTTGGAAAAAGACCATTGAAAAATTTTAAACTTTCTGCTAGAAATAGAAAAACCAAAACAAAAATTCTGGAATTTTTTTTTTTTTAATTTATTTATTTATTGAATCACTGTGGGAAAAGTTACAGAGCTTTTGGGTTTAGGTCTCAGTCATGTAGATACCAAACACATTTCCCTTTACCAATACTCATTTTTAACCCCGAACCCCAATAGACCCCCACCTCCCACCCCTCCCAATTCTTGTGAGGCAGATGAGTTCTAGTTAATACTCTATCTACTTTAACTAGATAGATTATTTCGATAGAAGATGCACAATTGTTGTTTAGAGTTTACGACCCACCCCCCACAATCAGACATGCTGAAACAGCGTTGTGAAATGATTTGCTTTCTACAACTTGGTTTAAGAATAAAATGATGTCGCGATTGCGGCCGCGCGGTTTTGAATTTCTGCTATTTTACTTATTGACCCTGGAAGAATTTCTATTAAAAGTTAGCTAGTTAAGAGATTGGTTTCTGTGCCCTGGAGTCGTGGCCGTGCCGGAGAGCCGCTCGTGGGGGGCAGCTGGCGACCTCGGTGGGGCATGGGGGACGGCCCACAAAGCCCCCCTTCCCATGAGGTCCCTTCCGCTCCCGCCAGCCCCGGCTCAAACCTGCTTTCCACAAGGCTCCCATGCGGCCGCCATCTTTCTTTCCAGAGAGGAGCGGGCTGGCCAGTCAACGCCCTTTCCCCTCCGGGCTGGCTTGGTGGCGCGGTTTAACACATAGTCCATTTGCTTTTCTGCTCCAAGCGGCTGGTTCTCTGTGCTAAGTCCTTGTGCCTCCGGGGCCGTGGCCGTGCCGGAGAGCCGCTCGTGGGGGGCAGCTGGCGACCTCGGTGGGGCGTGGGGGACGGCCCACAAAGCCCCCCTTCCCATGAGGTCCCTGCCGCTCCCGCCAGCCCCGGCTCAAACCTGCTTTCCACAAGGCTCCCGTGCGGCCGCCATCTTTCTTTCCAGAGAGGAGCGGGCGGGCCGGTCAACGCCCTTTCCCCTCCGGGCTGGCTTGGTGGCGCGGTTTAACACAAGTCCATTTGCAAAAATTCTGGAATTTTTATGGAATAGGAAATTATCTCCTCTGAAGTCCACTCAAATGAGAGAGGAATGATTAAAATTCTTAATATATTCTTCCTTAGATTTAAGAGGACCATTATAGTCCTTGAATCCAGAAATAATTCTGAGACTACTCTCATGTATGTAGAAGTAAGTAGTAATCACAAGTCTACACAAAACAGAGAGTGTCAAAGTCATTCTTCTAAAATGTACAGTCTGAAAAGGATTGGAGCAGGTGTTTGTTTTTGCTTTTATTAACTAATTAATTTTTTTGGCAGGGATGTGTAATGCTTTCTTTTTGATAAATTTGTGCCACAAAGGTTGAATGACAGTTGAGTTTAGTGAAAGTGAGTGGTTCACCAAATCCTTCTTGTATAATGAATATTTCAAATCTATTTGTTTTAATGGAAAGAAATGGATTCTGAACATGAACTCCAAAAACACAGAAGTAAAATTTTCAAATAGAACGGAAAGTAGCCTCTCTGGGAATTTAAACTGCATTTAGAATTAGCAATAAACAAATTAAATAGCAGGCACAAAGCCCTAAGAGAAAAGGGATTGACTGATTTTTAGATGAATTATTAGTTACCGGGTATGATTGCTGTGTTGTACTAGAAGAAGAACACAGGTCATTAATTTGGCTGCCCTTTCAAACTCCGTGGGTTCGTGATAGGAAGTTGCATTTTGCTGAATTATTGCAATTTGGACAGTGGCAAAATGAACTAAAGTTTCTTTGTTCATTTAAAACAAAAGTAATTTCACTCAAAGGCATTAAGATAAAAGGAAACGCCTGTATACATTTTTCCCATTAAAATCAGAACATTAAAATTCCACTAGCCACCCACTCACATACATGGAAATGAATATTTTATACGATCACAGTCCTAGTTTTGAATGAGCTGAAACTATATATTTCACATCTGACAGAATTCAACACTCATATACAAATGATTCAAAGGTAAAACTAAATACACTTTTAAATTCAAATTTTTTTGTAGTCTTAGTTTTTAGTCATATTTCCAAAAAGGAGTCACAGAAAGTTGCTGTATGTGCTGTCTTCTAACTTCTCCAAATATATTCATATCACTTGCTTCCGTGCTGGTTTCATAAAGTGTTTACTGGGCAAATAAGAGAGGTATTTTTTGGTTTGTTTTGGGGCTACATATCATAGTGCTCAGGACCTGCTCCTGGCTCTGCACTCAGAGACCACTCCTGGTAGTGCTTAGGGTATCATATGGAGTTCTAGATATTGAATAGAGTCTATCATGTACAAGATGAACACCCTGCCTGCTGTACAAAGCTCTGACCCAAGGATTCAAAATTTTAAGGTCCACACAACAATCATAATTTGGCATATAATATTTATGGTTTATGAAATATGTATAAAATATGTAATTTGGTATGATTGGTTTATATTAGAAAAATATGTAAAATGCCCTATTGATACATCTATTTTGACCTAGGTAGAAAAGTCTACAAATTATGAAAGTTTAGGTCTATCAAATACTATATTTGCTGAAAAACATGATTTAATCTCTGGATAAGGTTTTCAAGAGCTATCATTCCAAATAAATTCTTTGCATGGTTTATGTCAGTTCTTGTGCCATTTCCCATTATTAAAACCCCATGATTTAAAGTTGAAATGTTTTATATAGGTGTGCTCATATACAAGGAATAATTACTAACTGGGATATATATGCATGTATACATATGTCCAAAGGTAGAAATCATATAGAAACATCTGGTATTAGCAGTGAGTATTATTTTGTATTTATCAATAGTTATTCCAAGAACACATAGGATTTAGTCATCAATGATTTTCAATCTCAATCTTTTTAATATTTTCTTATAAAAGCAGAGCAAGAATGCACTGATTTCTCTAAGATCAGAACAATTACTTGTCCTATGAGGTATGAGTTCCCATTTTTAAATTCACAAAGCCTCAAATTCTATACCTAGTGAGTGACAGCTGTATCTGAGTTGAAAGGAAGGGTAGAAAATAAATACTACCTGACACAATTATTCTGAAGAGCAAAAAATATATAGGGGAAAAATGTAGATTGGCAAAGGATAATTCACATCAAAACTGATATCAAGATGAGAAAACAATAAATAGTAAGGAGAAAAGGAATTATGTTTATGAAGAACCAAGCTGGGACAATTTAGTACTTTCAGTTACAATTTAGTACTTTCAAAATTCATAAAGCCTGTACAAAACCCCTGAAACCACACAGATGACTTCAAAACCAATGCAAACTCCAAAGATACCTACCCAGAAAATGGCAGAATTGAGACATTGAGCTCATTCTAATACAGAATTACTATTATACTATTTTACCTAATATATAAGAATATATAAAGATCGGATCTATCAAAGAAGACTTTATGTAAACAGTGTATAAATTTGAAACACTAGAGAGGTACCACTCACTCATATGTGAGCATATGGTCTCTAATTTGTTTTTATTGCAGCTTTGATAACATGGCTCCAATTGTTCTAAAGTTTATGCTTTGTATGTACAAAGTCACTTTACTTCACTAGCACCAAAGTTCTCCAAACACTCCACCATATACTTATGGGTTCTCTAGTCCATCTCTTCCTGCCTCCATCTCCTTCTCACTACATGATAATCTCAGTTTTGTAATCATATAATCATAAACCAAAGTGTTTGTGACTGATACTGCCTATTCCCTTGTTTTATTTCTCTGTATATTACAGATGAGTTAAATAATTTGATATTTATTCTCCCTTCGGATCATTTTGCTTAACATGATGCTCTCTAATTCCATTCAAATCGCAGCAAACTGCAAGATTTTATCTAGTCTATGGGGGAAAAAAACTATTCCATTGTGTAAATATACCACAATTTCTAAGTTAATGGTTTTATATTCTCAGGGTTGATGCTAAGGTGTGGAACTTTTAGATCATATGGGAGCTCTGTTTTTTTTTTTTTTTGAGAAATTTCCAAACTATTTTCCTTAGAGATTGAACCAGACATTGCTGTGAACGAAGGGCTTTTTCTTCTTTGTGTTGTTGTTTTTAACCACATCCCTGCCAACACTTTGTTTTCCGACTTTTTGATACATGGTATTTTTAGTGGTCTGAGATTTCATTGTCATTTTTACTTGCAACTCCCTTATAATTCCTAACAAATTTTCACTGACTTACTAGCCAATGGTCTACTAGCCATCTGTATGTCCTTTTGAGGAAAGTGTGTGTTTATCTTTTCTCCCCATTTAAAAAAATTATTTATTGAACTTTTTGAGTGCGTTATGTATTGAATATTAGTCCTTTATCTGATCTGTGTGGTGTACAAATGTTTTCTCCTGAGTATTAAGATGACTTTTTAATTTTAACCTGAATTTCTTGTCTCATGAGAATATTCTTTAGTTGAATATGCCATTGATTATTATTGACATATAGTGGACTCCACGCCAGGCTCTTTCCACTCGGGGAGTCCCCGAGGGGGGCAGACGAGAGTCCTCCCTGCCCCAAGGGACCCAGCTCTGGCAGCCGACCTCTACTACACATTGTCCATAATTACCACACCATGTTTGATGGAGTTCAGACAGGCAATATATATATATATCTTTATATATATAATATCTTTATATATATATAATTTGCCTCTCGGAGTGCAAGATATATATAATATATATAATACCTTTATATATATACATATATATATATATAATTTGCCTCTCGGAGTGCCAGGCAGGCTACCAAGAGTATCCCCCACACACACATGGACAGAGTCTGGCAAGCTACCTGTGGCATATTCGATATGCCAAAACTAGTAACTATAACGGGTCTCATTCCCCTGACCCTGAAAGAGCCTTCAATCATTGGGAAAGACAAGTAAGGAGAGACTGTGAAAATCTCAGGGCTGGGACAAACAGAGACGTTACTGGCGCCTGCTCGAGTAAACTGATGAACAACAGAGAGTAACAGTAATACAGTTATTATTATTGCTCTTGTTTTGCTGAACATACTTGTATTTAGTTTTTGTTTTGTTGAGTTTTGGCTTAAGAAATGTTTTTTTCAGGAATATTTGTGCAATTCTCCTTTAAAAACTGAGTTTACTGCATTTCAGTAATGCCCACTGTATTTCCTTAGCAAGCATTCCAAGGCTCTCACAAGAGTTAGATGTTCTTGTGTGTCAGTGTATTGGGAGAAAAGAATTTCCAAGAGAGATTCCAAGGCTTTTTTCCAATAATAAGAAAGTAAGTTCCCTGCAAATTTATTTTCAGTGCTTGCCTATAGCTTGGTAATAATTTATGTATCAACTTAAACTGAGGGAAAATAATTCTCAGTAGCAATTGGCAAGATAAAAGAGAAGAGAGAAGAGGAGATAAAGAGGGAAAAATAGAGACATTGAACTCGGTACAACCACAACCCACATCAGGAATGCCTACTTCTATGCTGGCAGGCTTTGCAAACTGCCAAAGGACACTAAGTTGATTTCTGTGTGAACTTTTTGATTTTGATATACTATCAGGAAAAAAGAAAACCTAGCATCACACACTATGTGAATTTTACAGCCTGGTGACTTGAACACAAACTTCAACACACAATTGGCAGAAGTGACACCCATCTCATTTCCCCCACTGGGCTTGTGTCAAGACCCAGGCAAGAGAGTGCTTTTCATTATCAAACCACCTTAATACTCAGCTGTGCTGTTGAAACAAAGGTAAAATTTTTAAAAAAATGGACGGAATATTTTTTACATTAATTTTCTTTTTTAAGAACTCACATAATTAAAAAAAATAAGACAAAATTGACTCTAAAATTGTTCAAGGTAATAGTAACAGGTGTGATGTGAGTTTACCTGAGAATCATGAGAAGAGTTCTATGAAAAATGTGCCTCCTAGAAAGGCAAATTCTGTCTTTAGGTACCAAAAATTATGTTTTTTTTTTCACATGCCCTAAAGTACACTTTGAGTGTACTTTGAGTGGGCTGGAGCGATAGCACAGCGGGTAGGGCGTTTGCCTTACAAGCGGCCAACATGGCCGACCCGAGTTCGATTCCTCCGCCCCTCTCGGAGAGCCCGGCAAGCTACCGAGAGTATTCGATATGCCAAACACAGTAACAACAAAGTCTCCAATGGAGACGTTACTGGGCCCGCTCGAGCAAATCGACGATCAACGGGAGGGCCCTAAAGTAAGGCAGAATGCACAGATAAACACAACTGTGCACTTACTTAAATATGCCTCCACTGTCGAGGTTACATTCCTGAGCATTGCTTAATGACAGATACAGAACTGTTAACTTCTTTTGAAACAGGAGTCAAACTTCATGTAAAAATTTATGCTTATTTTGTTGGTTTTGGTTTCTTTCTCAGATCTACTTCAGGTTCGGTGCTCTGGGGACCATGTGGTACCTGAGACAGAGTCTGTGGCTCCCACATGCAAAGCACATGCTCAAGACCTTTGAGCCATCCTTCAGGCCCTAGAAATGTTAAACTATTTTATTAATATTATTTATTTTTAACTTTTTATTAATTGAACTTCTATGATTTGCAATATTGTTAGAGATAGTTTCCCGTATACATAATTCTAATACTACACCCATATACCCACATTCCTTCCCTGCTTTGAAAGCTCCTTCAACACTCAATTGAGTGTGTCAGTTCTCCAATGGGGCTGCCTTTGGCCCACATATGACAGAGATCATTCTGTATGGATCCCTTTCTGTCTGAATGACTTCACTCAGAATGATATCCTCTACTTCTATCCCACAGCAAACTGCATGATTTTGTTATTTCTAGAGCTGCACAGTACTCATTGTGTGCATATATACACAAATTCTTGAGCCATTCATCAGTAGTTGGACATTTGGGTTGTTTTCATATCTTGGCTATTGTACTAAGCACTGTGATGGATACAGGTGTAGATATATTCTTTCAAATTAATGTTCTTGTGCTCTGGAGATAGATGCCAAGAAGTGGCATTGCCGGGAGGGGAGTTCTATACCTATTTTGTTTTTTGAGATATCCATATTGCTTTCCATAGAGGATGATTCAGACAACATTTCCACCACAGTGGATGAGGGTTCCTTTCTTTCACAATTCAACCAACAATGGCTATTTCCAGACTTTTTTGATATGTCCAATTCTTACTGGCATGAGATGATATATCAAGGAGTTTTTTTTATTTGCATTTCCCTAATTACAAATGATGATGAGCACTTTTCATAGACCTCTTGGCTATCTGTATGACTTCTTTGGGGAGTCAGTTTATCTCCTCCTCCCCATTTTTGGAAGGGGTCATTGTATTATTTGGCTATTGAGGTTTGTGAGTGCCTTATGGATCTTGAATATTTGCCCTTTATCTGATGTATTATGAATAAATATTTTTCCCATTCAGTAGGGTATCATTTTTTATTATAGTTTGAACTTGAAACCTTTTTTGTTATACAGACAAAATGGCTTTCTCAAACTCAATGGATGCCACTGGGTGTAATTAGATATTGAAATGAAAAATATTCAATTTTTCCAGTTGTCATTTAAATTGCAGATTTGTGTTTGGCTTTCAAAACATGTACTTTCTATCATAAATCATATCACATACTTCTATATAACAGACTTCAGCTCTCTAAAATACCTAATTGATATGCAAAACTGTACTTTTATTTATTCTCTGTGACAGCATTTCACTACTTTCTTGGTTATTTTTTGTGCTTGGGAATAGAAGAGGGAGAAAACAAGATAAAAATATAACTAATGAAATTTTATATCCAAAACCTTTATAAATTGCCTGTAGAAGCTAGAGAAATCTTACTACTATGATAATTAGCAAGCCCTTATCACCTTTTTTTGAGGACAGTTTTGGACAATGCCAGTCAAAGTCTGAGGGATTTATGAGCTAGAAGTATGAGTATAAGAACAGGGGCTCTAAGAGTGTAAGAGTTGGTGGGAATGGAGAAAGATACAACTTCTGTGGAAAGCAGTAAGGAGATTCGTTAAAAAACATTAAATTATAGAACTACCATATGATTAAATAACACATATATATGAGTTATTATATATAGGTGACTTATCTGTATATATACATGTATATATAAATTTAAAGCAAGGGCTACCTTTATAGAAGTATTATTTACAAAAGTAAATAAACAAACAATTCAGGTATTAAAAAGGAAATTAACACGTAAGTAAAATGTGGTATTACTGCTAATTAGTTAAGCAAGGTTGAGTTGGTTCTAGTGCCTTGGAACCTACCTAAGCAAGCCAAACCCAAGTCTATAAATGTCTCAAGGGTAAAATATCAAACATTAAAGCAACCAAATACAAACATCCAACTAGACTTTAAGCTATAGCAAGTCAAATAATTTCATTTTCTTGTTTTCACATTCTCTAAGTCTTTCCTGTGATGATTGTTGGTAGAACTCTTTAATACTAAAACTTTGGCATTGCCTGATAGGTTATTACAAGTTCTGATATAAACTTAAAATATTTAATATGCCTCAGTTTTTCTTTTAAGAGTTTGCACACTGGAATGTTATTCAGTAATGCAATTATATAAAACCCTGACACATGCTACATCTTGGAGGAACCATGAAACTTATGTTAAGTGAAATAAATCAGATATGAAAGGACAAATATTGTTTTATTGAAATTATACAAGGTACTAGAATAGTAAAATTCATAAGGTCAGAAAGTAAAAATATAGTTACTAATGACTAAGGAGAGGGGAGAATAAGGAATTACTGTTTAATGGGAATGGAGTTTCAGCTTGGACTATGGAGAGTGATAATGCTGATTATACAAATGTAACTCTACTTAATGTAATGAACCATATGCCAAATAAAACGAAAATCTTAATTTTTGTTATGTATTCTATATTAAATGCATGCACACTCATACATACACACAGAGAAATATGGGAAAGAATCAACAAACAAAAATAATCACAAGAAACTATTGCTTTAACATCTATACTATAAAAGTCACATTCCCACAACAAAGTGCTACTTATCTATAACTGCTTTCTCAATTACAAAGTAATAAAAGAAGATGGGTATTGAAACAAGTTGACCCTGTGCCTCCTTCTAACTTGAGCATAATCAAACCCCTAAGTATTTGGTTTCCTTGTTATTTCACTGAGCAAGCTATTGATGTTCCCCTAAAATATCCCATGATAGAACCTTCTGTAGTGTAGTATAGTACAGTATACTATACAATTGCATAATATAGAATTTTAAAGTATAATGTAGTCTAGCACAGAATAGTATAACAGCTGTGATCTGAATTTGAATGCAAGTTCTGTTACTTTATAGACACATGACTTTGACCATGTTAACCAACCTCTTGATGCTTTGTTTTATTCTTTTGTAAAATACTGATACCTCTAAAAGACAATGTGAGAATTTTATTTTTTTTATTTTTTATTTTTTGTAATGGATACCCGTGAGGTGCGGTTACAGACTTACAAACTTTTGTGGTTATGTTTCAGCCATACAGTGCTCAGTACCCATCCCTCAACCAGTGCCCATTCTCCACCACCAATGATCCCAGTGTGCCTCCCCTGACCCCAACCTTATCCCCCCACCCCGCCCCACTTCTGTGGCAGGGCATACAATTTTGCTCCACTGTGAGAATTTCTGTGGAATATAAAATCCTTAGAGTGTATTAACAGTGATAGCTATAACTACTGTTAATTATAATTGCAAATTCAACTAAGTAGAAGAATTGGAAAAGGAATGACAGTAGATGATAGTATTTAAAACAAAAATTATTCTATACTGCTCTTCTAAAATCAAAAAGGAACTTTCATTTCACTTTATTTTTTTCTTTCTTTTTTAAAATGTTAAATTTTTTAAAATTGAATCACTGTGAGACTTTACAAAGCTGTTCATGATTAGGTTTCAGTCATAAAGAGTTCCAACATCCATCCCTCCACCAGTGTACATTTCCTAGCAACGATGTCCCCAGTTTCCCTCCCATTTCAGTTTAAAGATGTCACTGTCACTGTTCTCCATTGTGATACTTGTTACTGTGTTTTGGCATATTGAATACGTCATGGGTAGCTTGCCAGGCTTTGCCATGCAGGTGAGATACTCTCGGTAGCTTGCCAGGCTCTCTGAGAGAGGCGGAGGAATCGAACCCAGGTCGCCCAGGTCAGTCGCAAGCAAGGCAAACACCCTACTGGCTGTGCTATTGCTCCAGCCCAGTTTAAAGATGATTATCAATTATTCAAATTACTTACTTTACCCTCTCAGAAGTTGTCTATTGATCTAAGATGAGGAAAGGAAATGGCATTACTCAGAAAGAAATTATCAATTATCAGTAGCTATCAAAAATTCAGAGAGATTCACCATCAAAGAACATTGATGTTTTTGGCCAGATTTTAGCCTGTCACTTATCAATATCTGCCCAACTTACTATCATGTGTTATACACTATTCCCTGAGGAAGAATGACACCAAACTAGATAAAATGACAGATTATCTATAGGAACATAGCCCTTTATCAATATGGACAAGTGAGGATTGCCTGTCTCTGTTAGTTTGAATGGGAGGATAAAGTCTTATGCATTATATCTGGGCTATAGATGAAGCTGGTTTCTCATCAGCCCGGGATGGTTTGATGGAGAAGGTGAGATGTGAGCTGAGAATTAAAGAACGGCAGCAATACTTTAGAACAATAAAGGCAGACTGCCAAATCCCCCCAAATCGGAAGCAGACAAGGGCCTTGGTCTGGGACTTGAATCCAGGTGTAGTCACTGCTGGTACTGTGAGAAACATATTCCTCTAGGCTGCAAACCAGAAATTTCTTTCTTACAGCTCCACAAAAATCTCACTGGAATCCATTAAGACACTGTTTGACCCCTGGTGAACTTTTGGCTGAAGAAGAGAGGAAGCTCATATTTGCAGCATAGGTTCATCTTGCCCTAGTACAAAAAGATCTTAGTATGAACCAACACAGAGGTTTTCCATGATTTGTCTTTAAGTATTAACTTCTGAGAATTATCAGCCCATCACATTCATCCACCAAGAGCTAAAAAGATGCACTGACTATCCAGGGAATAGAGAATAATATGAGGAATCACTACTCTCTCCTAGGTAACAGGGAATATCAAAATCAGATCCATTTTATTAAAACCAGAAAATCATGTTTTTTAATGAATGAGCCCACACTGTAGTACTCTTTCACAACTGCGAATATGGTAAAGTTTATAATTTTTTTTTTGCTTTTTGGGTCACATCTGGCAATGCACAGGGGTTACTCCTGGTTCTGCACTCAGGAGTTACCCCTGGCAATGTTCAGGGGACCATATGGGATGCTGGGAATCGAACCCGGGTCAGCCGCGTGCAAGGCAAATGCCCTACCCGCTGTGCTCTTGCTCCAGCCCTGCGAATATGGTAAAATTTAATGTGACTCTTGAAACTATCACCTTTTTAATAAATCACTTCACAGTACAGAAAGAAATCTGAGATGTTTATCAGGATATATCTCTAAACAACTAAAATTCTGCACTTGAAAAAATTTGAAGAGCCTTCAGATAGTCTACATGAGAGTATAGTGCAGAATCTACCTCTATATAGATAGAGACCCTGACTTAAAAATATTAAATAAAATAATTGCAGAGCCAACGTCAATGACAAAGTTATGTATAAGAATCCTAAAAATTATCCAGCAGTTATGACTATGTTATTTGCTTCATCCTCAGGCCATGGCTAATGAGTTCAGTAATAGAGATGTCTGAGCATACCAGATTCTCTTTCCTGTTGATTAGAGACAAAGACAAATTGTAGTTGGAGTTAATTTGTCTTTCAACAGATCTATGCTATCTGTTCCCAAGAGGTCTAAATGGTATATCAAGAGCTTGGCCAGCCAGTGTCTGGCATTGTTAGTGCTCAATATATATCATAGATCATCTCATTATTTTATCATTACTATGATTGCTACTATGTTAGCAATGATTGCTGCCTCCCTTACCTCCACTCTATCTTCTTACATTAGAAATATCAAGCCTACATATCTTACAGGGAAGGGTCATAAATGGAAATTGCTACAGTGTTCAGGAAAAGTAGGTAATGAAACAAACTTGCATCATCTCAATGCTGCATCTATTATTCAAGTATATCAAATAAATAGTGGCTAGTAGTTAAGTGTTGCAGATGTAACTTTATTATGGGCTAGTCTGTTAAGCTGGATTTTTATTGGAAATATTATTTTTAAATATTGGCAACTAATTCAAATTTTTATAAAACCACACTATGTGTCCTGAATGAAAGTTTTCAGTCGGAAATATTTGGATAGAGAGTTGCTAGTTTGAAATCTCTGCTTTAGAGCCATGAAAATCATCTGGGGAGAAAATTATATTTTGAATTATAGAGAGAAACTTGGATAATAGTTGGAAAAACAGGAGCTTATCCCCAAGCAGTCTTGACAAAAGTATTCTATAAGCAGACAGGCCAAGAGATCATTTTTTTAAGGAACATATAAACATTTTTCTGGATTAAAATTAAGCTCTACCAGAAGTTTATAATTCTGCTAGAAACCTACCTGCTTCTAAACATGTATCCTCTCAACATTTGAATGAGAGTTTGTATCCTCGGGTTTATCTTGAAGAAATAAAAGGCAGGTGTAGACAAGGATGTGACTTAATGGAAGAGCATGTGCTTAGCATGTGTGAAGCCCTGGGTTTGATGCCCAGCACTGCCAAATAAAAGACAAGTGATCAGAAGGGATGCACTCATAGATTTTGGATAGACCAATCAAAAAAACCCAACAGATCTTTGGGCTGGAGAGGCTCTACAGGGGTTAAAGTGTATGCCATGCACACAATCAATTCTGGTTTGATTATTGGAACTACATTAGTCACCTGAGCCCTTCCAAAAGTGATCCCTAGCCACAGCTGGGTATGGTCCAAAAACTAATTTTTTAAAAAAAAATTAGAGAAATGTTTCAACCAATAGTAATATTTAGGTTTATGTCTTAAAAGCAGAGGTACTCAGTGGGAAAAATATACCCTCACCAGGAGAACCTTAGGAAACAGAAAACAGCAGTTTAGTATAGTTGAATATTGGGGAAATAAAGTATTGGCTAGATTTTAAAATATATATATATGTAATTTTAGTCACTCAATTACCAAATTTTCTAATTCGCCCCTTTCCCTTTCTCTGAAATATCTGTTTGTTTAAATAATCTGTCACTAATGGGCAAGAAAATATACTGGTACTCAAGTGTGACTATAAACTAAGCACACAGGAGATTAGCTGGCCACCAGTTCCGGCCACCATATGATTGCTACAGCTTGCAGGTGCAGGTGCAGGAAATGTACATTTGGCATTTCTGCAGGAATGGAAGTGGAGCACATTAAAATTTTTAAAGAATGTTTATTGTTGGCAAGCTTTTCTATTTGTGTGTGTGTTTCATAGTATAACTATTTTTCAGTGAATGGAATGTTCTGTGATAATGTGGTCTCAAGGGAGGGGCCATTAGGTCAGGGATTGAAATTCACTTAGAAGTGGTTAAAGAGACTAACGGATTAAATAAATAGTCTAAATCAAAGCATTCTAAACTCAGAGATCTTTATATTACACATTCTAAAAGCATCTGTGTCTAATAGTAACTAAATAACACTGGACTTGGAAGAAGAAGACCTGAATTGGAGATTTCTTGGCTCTGCTACTTATTAGGAAGTTGAGAGACCCTGGGTAAGTCACATTGCCTGCCCTGGTGCTCAGCATCTTCAGAAAAAGAATGAGGAGACTAGGTGGTGACGACCTCCAAGACTCTTTCAACAGCCTTCCAAAGACATTACTTGTAATTAGCTTTGCAAGTGACGTGCAGAATATCTCCTGAGGCTGAGGATTTCTCTTGGCCTCCTTTTTCTATTAACCATGCAGCCAATTTCCTGCATTTCTCTTTAGATATCTCAGATCTTTATGTGTTCTCTTGGATCACAAATACACAGCACACAGCAAAAACACTTTTCTCCTTCTTGGTTTGAGATCTCGTAAGTAGTGTAATCAATAGAAAGACCAGATGGGTTTCTTCCACATTAATTTTAGGTGCATGTGTAGATTTTTCCTGATATTGACAAAGACGCTTTCTAGGACTTTTTGGGAAATGTGGTGAGTGTGTTCAAAATTTGGAAGCTATTTGATGCTTTAAAATGTTTTACTAAGTATTTTGATAATTCAAGTAGCTATGAAATCAAAAAATTATTTCACTACCTAATTTGATATTTCTTAGGAAATATGGAAGCCAATGTATAATTACTAATTGCCTTGCATACTGGATTTTATTTTTAACATTGCAAAACAATTATATTAAATGTCTTACAATAGCCAATTTCAAAACAGTGCTCCTAAATATTATATAATTGATTGAGGTACAATATTATTAATTATGGTTTCCAATGTACATAATTCCAACACCAAGGTGTTCCTAAACTCTATTTTGCTATTTCAACTTAAAACAAAAAAGGAAAATAAAAGCTAGGGCATTAAAAATCTTTCAAATATCTTATACACTTTAAGTTTGCATTTCAAGTGTTGAAAAGACTAGCATTTTCTGACTCCCTTATCAATTATACATAAAGCTGAACTCTTCAAAAATACATTTGAAGATTATCTAATTTATTCATGTCATATTCCTGTAGGATCAACAATCCACTTTGCATTGTACAGTTGAGGAAAAAATATATATAACTCTAGAATTCTAATTGATATCCAGAGACTTTGGGAAGTGTTGCAATTTTTGTATAATCCTGGGAAGAATTTAATGCAGAAAATGTCCGTCCAGTAAGATATACTAAAGCATACCAACACTTACCTGAATGGAGAAATTTCTGTATAGATCTGGACCATTTCCCAAGACCTGATAAATAGCACTGTAGCACTGTCCTCCCGTTGTTCATCAATTTGCTTGAGCAGGTCCAGTAACATCTCCATCGTGAGACTTGTTGTTACTGTGTTTGGCATATCGAATGTCACTATTAGCATGCCAGGCTTTGCCGTGCGGGCAAGATACTCTCGGTAGCTTGCTGGGCTCCCCAAGAGGGGGGAGGAATCAAAACCGAGTCAGCCGGGGTTGATCGCATGCAAGGCAAACGCCCTACCACTGTGCTATTGCTCCAGCCCAAGGCCTGATAAATAAGGAGCAAATATTAGCAAATGCTAAATTCTAAATTACTACTAGCCTAGCATTATAAAATAGCAATAAAAATACTCTCTTAGGGGGCTGGAGTGATAGCACAGCAGGTAGGGCATTTGCCTTACATGCAGCCGCAGCTGACCTGGGTTCGATTCCCAGCATCCCATATAGTCCCCCGAGCTCTGCCAGGAGTAATTCCTAAGTGCATGAGCCAGCAGTAACCCCTGTGCATCGCTGGGTCTGACCCAAAAAGAAAAAAAAAAAACAACCTCTCTTAGGGCGGGCCTCCCAAGAGGGGATCAGGAGGTCTAGGACTGCTCCTAGTGATTTTTGTCCAGCTGGGCCAGTGATTCAATGAGAAGACCCAAGTCTGTAGTGCTGCTTTGGGCCCTCAGTGTCATAGATTACTCAAGTCACCTCAGCAATTTTCTGGGGGGAGGTGTGCCTCCAGGACCACACCTGACAATGTCTGGGGGACCATATTGTGCTTGGATTGAAAAGAGGGACCTCAGGTGCATTTAAGACATATGTTTTAATCCAAAGACTGTCTCTTTGACCTCCAAAACAAAACTTTTTAACCCATATTAATGGACTCTTAAAGTCTGAAGGAAATGGTCCTAATGAAAAGATTTTTAAAAATACATTTAGTGTCATTATGTAACTTTGAAAGGGCTCAGTCATTAAGAGATTAAAAAATGTCAGCAGAGGGGTTTGTTTCTTTGTTGTTTATTTATCATCAGTCTATAGAAATAATACAATATGAATCGATATGTAAGTATATCTTAAGATGTCAGTGACTATGTCTTCATTCAATGTACCAGTTGGTCATAAAAAGATATCTAAGACAAATAAGATGAAGGAAAGAGATATGAATGAATGAATATGAGTTACCTCAGAGTTAATGAAAGACTTACAAGTTCAGGGAAGTGGGTGAAATAAGAGCTGCATATGGAAGCTGCAGTCTGCTTTACAATGTTCCTCCTATCTGTGCACACTACGTTCTATGCTTAAAGTTCTTTCCTTGCAATGCAGCAGAATGCTTAGCATGAGTTGATCCTCAATAAACATTTGCTGAATGAATGAATCACAGTAGTTAATTTCTCTAACCCTCATTTTCCTACCCTATAATAATGGTAACATTATTCACATGAGTTTATGTGAATGTGTCTTATGTAAACTGCTGACACAGCACATGTTTGGAATATAAGTGCTTAATAAAGATTAGCACTGTAGCATTGTTCTCCCGTTGTTCATCAATTTGCTCGAGCAGGTCCAATAATGTCTCCATTGTGAGACTTGTTGTTACTGTTTTTGGCATATCGAATACATCACTGGTAGCTTGCCAGGCTTTGCCATGCAGACGAGATACTCTCAGTAGCTTGCCAGGCTCTCCAAGAGGGGCAGAGGAATCAAACCCGGTTCACCGGGCTGACCGTGCGCAAGGCAAATAAATAAATTGATATAATTTTAGGCGTGATTACATCTTTGAGTTTCTTTTATTTTGTTTTTGGTTGCTGCTGTTTGTTTTTGAATCATAAGTGACTGTACCAGGGGCATTGCCAGTATTTTTAGAGAAAAATAAGGCTTAAAGAAACAATAAATTACTACATAATCACAGTGATAGTAAATTTAGAAATCAGATTTCAGTCTTATATCTGAATCCCAAACTCAATCTCTTTACCTCATCTCATGCTCCTGCTGATAAAAGATATATGTTTGAGACCCTGAGTTTGATCTCCAGAAACACACACACACGCACACACACACACACACACACACACAAACACACACACACACACATACACACAAAGATATGTGGCATTTACTTTCATATCCCCATAGAACCTATGTTAGAACCACATGACTTCCCTATTTTAAAAACTAATTAAGCCTATCTCAAGTATCTTAGATGTAAAATGGGAGGATTAAATAACAAGATTTCAAAATCCCTTTTCAGTTATAAAAACTGCTGTCTGTTCAGTTACACAGTGCTGGAAAGATCAGCTCAGAGATAAACAGATAATGTTTTCTTTTCACTATATTAGGAAATAAACCTCAAATCCAAACTTATTTCCCCCCCCCCAAAAAAAAGGGAAAAGAAAAACTTCTTATTTTATAGCATTCATTTATTTGCTAATAAAAGTATTTTTAGTAGTTTAAGTTTAATTTCACTAAAGTCTGTTGTATTCTAGTTTACAAACTACTTTTTTAAAATATTTGACACCAAGGCATTTTATTGTTTGTTAATTTTTATTAGTGAAACACCATGAGGTACAGCTGTAGACTTACAAATTTTTGTGCTTGGGTTTCACTTATACAAAATCGAGTACCCATCCCTCCACCAGTGCCCATTCTCTACCACCAATGGTCCCAGTATCCCTCCCATCCCTCCATCCCCCCACCCATCCCACCCTGCCTCTGTGGCAAGGCATTCCCTTTTATTCTCTGTCTCCTTTTGGGTGCTGTGGTTTGCAAAAGAGGCATTGAGTGGCAATCATGTTTGGTCTATAGTCTACTCTCAGCACGCATCTCCCATCCTGGGAAGATCCTCCCAACACCCTTTACTTGGTGATCCCTTCTCTATCTGAGCTGCCTTTTCCCCTAGCATGTGTGGCTGGCCTCCAAGCCATGGAGTGAACCTCCTGTACTTATCTAAACTTTCCTGAGTGTTAGTCTCCTATTTTGTTATTTTATATTCCCCAGATGAATGCAATTTTTCTATGTCCGTTCCTTCTCTTTCTGTCTCATTTCACTTAGCCTGATACTTTTCATGTAGTAGCACAACAACTGCATAGTATTCCATTGTGTAGATGTACCAAAGTTTCTTTAACCAGTCATCTGTTCTCCGGCACTTGGTTTCTTTTTCCAGATTTTGGCTATTGTCAACAGTGCAGCAATGAACATAGAAGTGCAGATGTCATTTTGACTATACTTTTTTGACTATACTTTTAATTTTAGTCTCTGTGGTGTGAGATATCTCATTGTTGTTTTGATCTTCATCTCCCTGATGATTAGTGATGTAGAGCATTTTCTCATGTGCATTTTAGCCATTCAAATTTCTTCTTTGAGAAAGTTTCTGTTCATTTCATCACCCCATTTTTTGACGGGGTTGGATGTTTTCTTCTTGTGGAGTTCAACTAGTATATCCTTGATATCAACTCCTTATCAGATGGATGTTGGGTGAATATACTTTCCCATTCTTTATATTGTCTTTGTATTTTGGTCACTGTATCTTTTGAGGTGCAGAAGCTTCTTAATTTTAGATAGTCACATTTGTTTTTTTTTCTGTTTCCACTTAATCGGTCAGTGGAGTAACAAACTACTTTTAACATATATTTAAGGTCAGAAAGAAATTCTTGGGACAATATGAATAAAGGGTGCACACTCTAAACTAATGGATTAGTCCAATGGAGTCAGAATGAGGCCAGGATAAACTCACTTGTACCAAAATCTTTAGATTTTGCCCAGACAAGTTTGAATTGTTATAGCAGATTTTAAAAGACAACTTTTTAGCTAATTTATAAAGGTAAAGATAAAGGTAAAGGTAAAGGCCCTCCCGTTGATCGTCGATTTGCTCGAGCGGGCCCAGTAACGTCTCCATTGGAGACTTTGTTGTTACTGTGTCTGGCATATCGAATACTCTCGGTAGCTTGCCGGGCTCTCCGAGAGGGGCGGAGGAATCGAACTCGGGTCGGCCATGTTGGCCGCGTGTAAGGCGAACGCCCTACCCGCTGTGCTATCGCTCCAGCCAGCTAATTTATATATCATATAATTCATCCATTTAAAATATAATTCAGTGGTTTAGTATATTCATGGAGTAGTGAAACCACCACCAAAATCTGTTTAAAACATTTTTCATCACCCCTTAAAGATGCTCCATACTCATTTGCAGTCACTCCCCATTCTACTTCAAGCCCTAATCCAACAAACCCACTAATTTACTCTTTGTCACCACAGAATTGCGTCTTTTGGATATATCATATAAATAGAATATGCCTCTTTGTGGGTGGATTTTTTTATTTAGCAAAATATTTTATTTTGTAAACTTTTTTAAATTGATATAATATTAGCTTCCAAGATTGTTTATGTTTTAGGTGTTCAGTTTTACACCTCTTAAAATATATTTTTCAACTACATTGCCTATACCACCACAGAATACTTATCTCTCCACAAGAAGACCATTGGACCCTAACCCCATTTTTCTTCTTTCCTCTGTCTATCTGGTAACCTTAATTTTGTGGCCAAGAGTCCAGCAGTTTGTTCTGAAGATTCATTCATGTTAAAGTATATATTAGAACGTTGTTCCTTTTCATTTTATGAATAAAATAAGACATTTTATTTATTCTTCAGTTGTTGGACATTGCATTGCTTTGTTTTGGATCACGATGAATACTGTTGTTACTGAGTTTTTTTGGTAAATATTGTGGGCATATACTTTCATTTCTTTGGGTATATACATAAGAGCATAACTTCTGGCCAATATAGTAATACCATGTTTTGGGGGATTTGCCAGAGAGTTTTCCAAATCAACTACCCTATTTTGTATTAGAAAAATGACTATTTGGGGTTAATACTATAGGAATTTCCATAAAATCCTCTTATAAGTAATAAATAATTCTCTAAGGAGAGAAATAAGAAACTTGAAGGAAAAAGAGCATTTTCCTTCTTTAGTTATGATTGCTGCAGAAATCTGAAGCTATGTGCTCCTTGAGGGGAAAGTGCACATCTTACTCAATTTCACATGTGTCAGTAGACAGCCTCATGACTAAAATATCAAAAATATCAGACAAATAACAAAAGCTAGGTATTTGTTGAATGAATGAACAGCTCCAAATAGTAAGTAAAGGGTAATTTTGCCCTAAGAGAGCACATGCCTTTGCTCCTGGCTCCTGGCATTATCAAATTCTGACTGGTAAGAGTGACTTTGTTCCACTGGGAGCCTGAGCCATGCCAGACAGTCTGTGCTTAAAATGTGATTTATGGTGAAGGCTTTGAGACACATGGTATCAACTCAATTTCTGGAGGGCTACAGACTAAGGTCAGCCATACAGGTGGTCAATCTATGTGATTGAATCTCAATTAAAACTCTGAACATAATCTCACAGGAAATGCTAAGTTTTCTACCACTGAGTATGAGTTTGGTTGTAGGTTTGTTACATATCACCTCTCTTTTGAGGTATGCTATTCCTAATTGCTGTTTTTGCTAAGCATTTTTGTAATAAAAAGACATCACTTTTTTTTCTTCTTTTTTTTTTATTTTTGGGTCACACCCAGCGATGCTCAGTGGTTACTCCTGGCTTGGCACTCAGGAATTACTCCTCCTGGCATTGCTTGAGGGACCATATGAAATGCTGGGGATAGAACTCAAGACGGCTGCATGCAAGGCAAACGCCCTACCCACTGTACTATCGCTCCAGCCCAAGACATCACATTTTTCAAATGCTTGTTCTTATATTTCTGACATATCAGTCATTCTTTTAATTGCTGTGCATCATATTATTAATTTTCATATGGCAAAATTTCTTGTATCCCTAGGATAAATCCTGCTTGATCATTATTTATTTAGTATTTTTTAAATTTTATTTATTTTTTAAGGGAAGTTTGGACCACATTCAGATCTATGCCCTGGCTCTATGCTCAGGGGGGTGCTCAGAGAATTATATGTGGGGCCAGAAACTAAACTGAGTCGATTGCATGCAGGCAAAAGCCAGCTTTTCTGTACTATCTTTCCAGACACTAATGAATTGTTAAATTAATTTTGCCAATATTTTGTTGAGGGTCTTCACATGTTTTGTTCATCAAGATATTGGTATATACATATAATTTTTTGTAGTGTCCTTGGACTATTTAAAAATCAGGTAAGCGGGGGTATAGTGCCGCCAGCAGGTCAATCTGTACCTGTGAGGCAAGTACATCAGCAGCCTCATGGCACCTTCAGACTTCTAGATACCCCAAAATTGCTGCCATGCCTTTGGCCAGACCCCAAAACCTTGGGGCAAAGTTTACCAAGAAAGTAAAAGGCCAAAAGTTAGATATGTGGGAGACACGCCTACAAACCACCTATATAATTGGAGGCATGGCCTCTCTGGTTCCTGATTGAACTGCTTAACGGCCATGATCCCAGAGTCTCAGAAACAAATCTTGAAACCCAACGGCTTTTGGCAGAAGTGCATCTGGACCGCACAGTAGGTTATTGTCATGGGGCCACCCCAGGGAGGAAAGGGTGCTGTCCCTCCGCCTGCTCCCCCTTGGCGGCCTGGTGGCTGCCATCTTCCAGAGGCCATTGGACAGTGAGTTTGGGGCCCACAGTGACACGACACATGGGGCCTCATGGGATGGGTGTGAAGCCCGCCCTTTACTCCCTGTTCCAACGAGACCCCGAGTCCCCGCCCATGAACGGCCTCTCTGGCTTCTGATCAAGCTGCTTAATGGCCATGATCCCAGAGACTCAGGAACAGATCTCGGAACCTAGCAGGTTTGGGCAGGAAATCTCTCCAGATTTCATTGTTAAAATTTCGGAATTTCAAAATTGAGCAGCCACTACTGCAACCACATGACATCATATATTATTCATGACCAGCAATAGAAAACAAATTGTCTACTGTTTCCTTTTTGGCAGATCTGAGTGTTGACATAAAATCCCAAATAATAATGGTGGGCTTGGTGTCAAAATGTTGAATGTGATCAAAGTATAGAGAGAGTAATGTGGAAATCATCTGCCCCACAGGTAGGGGAAGGGTGTGGGATGGGGGTATACTGCGGTTTTTGGTGGTGGAGAATGGACACTGGTGAAGGTACGGGTGTTTCATTGTATGACCGAGACTTAAACCCAAAAGCTTTGTAACTGCTCTCACAGTGACTCAATAAATAAAACTATAAAAAATGGGGAAAAAAAGTAAGGTGGAGTTCATGCAAAATTCAATCAGCCTAATCAGTGGCTGAATAAATAGCAGTACTCCTACATTAAAAAAAATTAATAATAATCAAGTAAGGTGGTTTTATAGAGTATGTTTGCCTCTTTTTCAATTTCAAGAAGAATTTTAGAAGGATAGGTATTCATTCTTTGAAAGTTTGATAGAGGAGTTGGGCATGTACTGGTAGAGTACATGTCTTTTATTTATAAGTCCCTGGTTTCCATCACCAACATATGAGAGAGAGAGAGAGAGAGAGAGAGAGAGAGAGAGAGAGAGAGGAAAGGAAGAAAAGCGAGTCAGAGGGTAATAAGGCAAAAGCAGTATAAAAAATAGAGATTTACAGCAAAAAAGACGTAATCTAGGAAATATGAACCACAAATTAAGAAATATACAAGATTATACTTGTGTAAAGAAACTAAAAAAAAAAAAAGGCAAAACCATAAGTCAGTTAAAGGAAAAAAATAATAAAAATTAGAGCAAAAATGAACAAAATAGAGATGAGGAAGATAATGGAAATAATAAAAATTATATAGTATATATTGTGTATATAATATAATATATTATATATAAAATTTCATAAAATTATAACAAAATATACAAAACTAGTCAGACTAACAAACAAGAAAGTTTAATTCCCACAGTCTGAACCAAAAGAGAAGGTATAATAAATATTACAAAAATACAAAGGTTGGTAAGAGTGGTTTTAAAAACAATTACATATAGATAAATTAGATAATCTATAAGAAATGAACAAACTCTCAAAAGATATGCAGTGTAGAAACATAGCTGTTCCTTGACAATGTTATGTTAGTTCTACAAAAAGAAAGCATATTATGTTGCTTTGGAATGAAATGGTCTGTAAATATCAACTAAATTATCAATTTTGTCTCTTAAAACCACTTTTTCTTTTTCTTTTCCTTTTTTTTAAAAATTTTATTGAATCACCATGAGATAGTTACAAGCTTTCATGTTTGAGTTACAATCACACCATGATCAACAAAACCACTTTTTCATGTTGAACATATGCCTGTACATTCACTGTTTGAAGTGGGATGTTAAAATTCTATATTATTATTGTGTTATCAATGTTTCCCTTTTAGTTATATTAATATTTGTTATTTTATATTTTGACACTGCCTAGAGGGAGCATAGATACTAAAGTTATTAGGTAGCCTACTTCACTAATCAATATAGTGTTTGCAGTTTTGTATTTACTTTTTTGGTTTTGGGGTCACATTCAGAGGGCCCTAGGGGTGACTTCTAGCTCTGCACTCAAGAACGACTCTTCCGGGACATTATGGGGTGCCAGGGATCAAGCCCAGGACAGCTGTGTACAAGGCAAGTGCACTACCCACTGCACTATTGCTTTGGCCCACTGAAGTCATAGTAAGAAAATTTATCAAGAAAAGAAAATTAAAGGTATCCAGAGTATAAAAAAGGGGGTAAACTATTACTATCTTCAGATGACATGATTCCAATGGTTTCAGTCAAATAACTCTAGAAATAATAAATGAATACAGTAAAACAGGGCTGGAGTGATAGCACGGGCTGAAGAGATAGCGCCCTTGTGCAAGGCCAGCCAGGCCAAGCTGGGTTCGATTTTTCCACCCCTCTTGGAGAGCCCAGCAAGCTACTGAGAGTATCACACCCACACGGCAAAAACTGGCAAGCTCCCTGTGGCGTATTCAAGAAATTAGGAAAACATTTTATTTAAAATTCACCCAAAAGAACTAAATCTAGTTTGAACAAAGAAATAAAATATCATGCACATGGAATATGTTGTGGAAAAGAGTTGAATATACAGAGATGACTGTATATTTATCCTGTGCTCATGGGTTGGAGGAATTAAAATTCTTAAAGAAATATTTTAAATTTCAATACAACCCCTATTAAAATTCCAATGGGATTATTTGGAGAAAATTAAATTAAATTAAAATTATTTGAGACTGAAAGACCCTGAATATCAAATACACTGAATTGATGAGAAAAACCTAGGGACAGTGATGGAGGGGTACTGGCATCATGGTGATAGGTAATGAGTAGTAACATTGCATATCTAAAACATTAAATTACTAGTAGAGCAAATCATGGTACACCTATTAAAAAATAGAGGCGTCATGCTCACTAACTCGAAACTATACTACAAAGTATGAGAATAAAAACAGCATTATTTTGGGGTAAAAACCGATTAATGGAACAGAACTGGAGACCATAAATAGAACCATAAGTGCATGCAAAAAGTGATCCACAACAAAGAAACAAATATTGTGAAAAGAAACAAGAAACATTTCTTTAAGTGACAGAGAAATAGTACAGTGGCACCACTAAATATGACCCCCAAATCCTAATTCAAAGACCCTCAAATCCTGATTCATAAAATGTAAACTTATTTGGAAATATGGTCCTTAAGTATGCAATATCAACAAAGTCTCCAATGGAGACGTTACTGGGCCCGCTCGAGCAAATCGATGATCAACGGGGGGGCCTTTACCTTTACCTTTACCTTATAATTGAGATTAAGTCACATTAACTTTAAATTGTTCCTAAATCTGTGTAATTAGTATCTACATAACATGAGAAAACATATATTGGTAGGAAAATGCCATGTAAAAGACAAAGAGATGACAAAAAGATATGCAGCTATTAAGGAAAGGTGGCAATTTAAAGATAGAATTAGAGAGTAATATCTGCCACTGGAAGCTAGGAATGAGCAAAAGAAAATTTTGCCAAATCTTTTGAGTAAACATGTCTGATGATACACTGCTTTTAGGCTTCCAGCTTCAGAACAATGAAAGAAAAAAATTTGTTGTTTTCAGCTGCTCAGTAAAGCAAACTAAGTATTTTGGTCTTTCTTAACCCCAAGTAAAGCATATAAGAAATAAAGGCAATTTTATAATTTTAATTTTTTGTTTTGTTTTCTTCTGGGGTCACAACTGACTGTGCTCAGGGGTTATTCCTGGCAGTGCTCAGTGGACCATACTTGGTACCAAGAACCAAATTTTTAGAAAGAGTACCTGTTTTCCCTTAGGAGAAGAAAGAGATAGGAGGATATTTTCCTGCATATGGCCAAGAGAATGCAGTGAGTTAAGAAGCATACATTTCTGATTACTTGTTATCTCTTTCTCTGGAGTATAAATTCTGGAGTGTTAAGGAATGTGACTTTTTATTATTCCTTTATGCACTTCTATATCTAGCATATTCTTAATTACTTATGGGTTTATCAAATACATTTTTAAATGACAAACTGTCTTACAATGATCCTACAAAAATACACCTGAGGCAAGAGATCTTACTCAACTTTATATCCTTCATACCCAATATAAACAGATTGTTGTGAGAATGTATAAACAATATTAAGAAACTAAGTGACTGGCCAATATTTACACAGCAAGCAGTAAAACAGTTCATTTCATTTTCACTCTATCATGCAGAGAGGAGTAAAAGGTTATGCATTAAATCTTTCAAGCAACACTAAGCTTCCATGTAGAATTACATTACAAAACACAGAAGGAAAAATGGCCAACTCTTTACTTCTGACATCACCACTTTTAGAATAACTGGTAGACATTTGATACTAGTGACTTAGGTCACAGACAGAGATGGAGAAATAATCATTCCATTCAATTCATTTCGAAGTACTCACCACAAGAATTATTGAAAATGGAAAGAGCTTCTTTGTTAATATTTTAACACAGACACTGTATAGACATCACATTTTGTTATATTATTCATTTAAAAATATTTAGTTAAAATAATTTTTTCTTTTTTTAAAAAAACTGTCTTATATGCTGAAATAGCAATAATAAAATTACAAAAAGGAATATTTTCATGGAGTCGGTTTATAAAATGTATTGTTTTTGATGTATATATGTGATATACTAACTTATGAATTTCCTTAATTATAAAAGTGAACAGACTTTTCTATATTTGACATAAATATAATCTCATGATTATTTTCAACAGCAGCACAGTACTTTTTTCTATCTGTAAACATATGCTACTTTTAAAAAGGTTAAAATGAGGAACCAGATTTGTGCTTTATAACAAACATAAATGAAGTAATTTGGATAATGAAAATAAATGAACAACAGCAGAACTAATAGAGCTGATCCTATTTGTGATGGTTCATTAACTCTGGACAGGATGCAATTCACTGCTCTAGATTGGGAGTTAATAATGGTACAACATGGAGTTATTAGCAAAAGAAAGGTGCAATAGGAAATTATCAGAAGTTCTGTTCATTCACTGGGGAGTTTATATCCGCTTCTGTATGAATAACCACATTAAAAAGGAAAGAAGTAAAGAAGCAATCTGGGTACTACTACTACCAGCTAGTATTTATCAGTTTTATAATAAGCATTTTACTTGCACTTGATAACCTTAATGTCAAAGTAATCCCATCAGACACTTACAGATATTATTCTCACTTTGTAGATGAGGAAACTCAGACTTAGGAACTTGATCAAATCACACACAAGTGGGTCATGGAACTTAGAATCAAACCTACATACCTACATAGTTCATGTTTTGCTCTTATCTATTTCTACTATGACAAATTAATCCATAACTTAAAATTATCTCTAGCTTCAACCAGTTTAGAGTGATAAAGAACATATATATATATATTCCAGTGTTTCTCAGTCTGAAAAGCATGGTGGTAAAGACCAACACAATGATCCTCTGGGAAATTATCAAGTTCTAGGATGGAGGGAAAAGGAAGAATGTGATTTGAGAAGATAAATTTACTAAACCTAGTGTTTTCATATATAAATGACAGTACTAGAGTGGTATAAAAATTTTGCTTGTATCAGAGGCTATAGAAATAACACAGAAGATATAATTAAACAATGTTGATAGACACTGATACTTTCTGACCTTTATTCTGTGATTAACTAGCTGTTAGATCCTGGAAAAATTATACAATTCAGAGTAACAATATTTCTTGGGGTGAAACTTGATGATCTCCAAATATGTGTATGTTCTGGACTAATAAGAAAATAAACACAGAATAGCATCTTTATCCTAAGTTAGATTTTATTCAACTTAAAGGATTGTCTTCCATGGATGAATAAAGAAGTTGTGGTACATCGACCCAATGGAATACTACACAGCTGCTAGGAAAAATGAGGTCATGAAATTTACTTATAAATCTGGAGAATATCATGTTGAGGGAAATGAGTCAGAAGGAGTGGGTCAGATGTAGAATGACTGCATTTATTGTGGGATATAAAAAAAAATTATGAAACTAATACCCAAGACCAGAGAAAATGGATCAGAAGGACTGGTCAATAGCTTGAAAGCACTACAAGGATGTGGGGGGTGATGATAGTTAAGATAGAGGAGTGTCCAGTACGACAACATGAGTTGGAAATTATCACCCTGGACAAGAACTGAGTGTTAACCATAATGCCTAAAATGAGAGAGAAAGAGAGAAGAGAGGTGCCTACCATACAGGCAGGCAGGGCAGCGGGGCCTAGAGGGGTGGGAGTGAAACTAGGGGAACTGGTGCTGGGAAATTACACTGGTGGAAGGTTGGGTGTCGTAATATTGTATGACTGAAACCCAATCATGAACAGTTTTGTAAAAAATAAATAATTTGTTACACAAGAAAATAAAAGGACTGTCTTCAATTATGAAGTCACTGTTACTTTCCCTGTCACTGTCCTCCCATTGTTCATCAATTTACTCATGCGGGCCCAGTAACGTCTCCATTGTGACACTTGTTACCATGTTTGGCATATCGAATATGTCACAGGTAGTTTGCCAGGCTTTGCCGTGCAGGCAAGATACTCTTGATAGTTTGCCGGGCTCTCCGAGAAGGGTGGAGGAATCGAACCTGGGTCGGCTTGGTTGGCTGCATGCAAGGCAAATGCCCTACCTGCTGTGCTATCACTCCAACCCGTTATGAAGTCCGATTTCTTTACTTTTCTTGTTGTTAGCATTTCAGTTATGAAATGATGACAGTAGAGATCTATGTTTTGGAACTCAAAATGTTCAAGTTCCTCCACATTTTCACAGCATTTTATCATTAAGGAGTTTCACATGAATTATCTCCTTTGGTGCTCTGTTATCTGTGAAATAATCTTATTTTCCACAGATTAAAAAGTAGAATTTAGGAAAGTTAAGTAAATTGATCAAGATTATAAAAAATCACTAAAAAGGTTCCAGATTCTAATCCATTTTTATGACTTTAAATAGTTTGCTTTCAGTCTACAAATGGGTGATAAATCTGATCAAACCATAGTATTCCAAGTCCAAGAGTATTCCAAACATAAAAACTAATAAACACAATTTGTGAAGGATGAGACCAAAGAGTGTGGAATTTAGGAAGTCTGTAAGTGATTTGGGCATGGATTAAGTTTGAAGACCACTACTCAATATAAAGTGACACTTGTACTCATTCACCCAATTTTATCAGAAGAAATAGGAGCTTTAGCCTACCTCCACAACCCAAACACCACCATGCTCCAGGCTACTTTACACATGCTCGGGCTGAGCCTCACATATCAGTGAAGTCCCACGGAAACCAGGTAATGCGGAACTTTGTGACCTTGGACTCTGGGCTCAATGGGACCCGGGAGCAGAGATCCTCTGCCTGCTTCCCCCAGTCTCTGGTGACCCAGGGGTCACGGCCACAAGCCACCTCCTACCGGCACCAGATAATGTCCTCATCGACCACCCTCCCAGAAGGGAGCATAAAATGAGGGTCCCATAGCCATGCCACTGGAGGGGGGTGGGTGAGAGCCCTCCCCGCACTCCAAGGGACCCAGCCCCGGCAGCTGACCTCTACTACCCAACTGCCACCATGCTCTAGGCCGCTTTCCACACACTCTGACCAAGCCTCATAGATGAGTGAACATATTTCTGGACACATCATAAGACACTCCCTACTCATTTTCCATAATTACTACACCATATTTGATGGAGTTCAGACAGCAGGCAACAAATCATAGAGGGAAATATATACATATATGTATATACATGCCTATAAACATATAGTCAGACATATATACCAAAGCTCACATTACCCAAACTTTAACAATATGTTAGTAATATCCTATAGAATGTCTTAATGGCTCCTGCAAAAAAAGAACAATTTTCACACTGCTTTCTATATGAACACTCTTCTGTAAGCATGTTCAGCAGTTCTTCATAACAGACAATACAAAAAATATTCTTTCCTTTGTGTTTTGGGACAGGGATTAGGACTTGGGATGAAAACATTCCAAATTTGATGGTGAGAAGGTGCAATGGTGGTGGGATTGGTGTTTGAATATTAAATGTAATCAAATATTGTGAAATAACTTATAAAATAAAAAGTTTAAAAAAAAATAGGAGCTTTAAAGTCAGGATTGGGTGTCCCTGCACAAGCCTCAGAATCTACTAGAGATTCAGTTCTTTACTCGTGAAAAGGGGTTAAAATTACTTAACAAACTTGTAAACATTCAAAAACCTATCTACAGAGAGATATATAAATGTATATGTAAAATACCTATGCCTAAATATGGTAGTCATGCAAAATGGAGAATAATTACTGTTAATATGCTTCAATTAGTTCCTCCATCACCCCTATTAGTAGAATTAGTCTACAGTGTAGTGAAAAGCTTCATTACTAAATGTTAAGTATAAGGTATCTATGTAAATGCAATGATTCTAAAATTTTTATGCAGCAAAAAGAATGTAGATAAGCCATTCATTCATGAATGTGAGCAATCTCAAATTATCAGCTTTGTCATTTGAGAAGTAATAGAATCTATGAACTATCAAGGTATCTATTAGTTCTGAAAGCCTAGAACATCATAGAGTTATCTAAGAGTTAAAGGAATGACTAGTTTTGAGTAAGCAATTCTTAGTTGGATATTAATCAGTCATAACTGAAATAATATGTGCTTACAAATGACAATTCTTTATATTTCTGCTGTAATTTCTTTTAACTTTTCTTTGAGAACTTGGGTATGCAAGGCACTAGGTCAAACCCAGCAGTGCTCAGGGCTTATTTCTGGCTCTGCGTAGGGATTACTCCTGACAGTGCTTAAGGGATCATATGTGGTGCCAGAAATCAAACCAGGTAAGGTCATATAAAAAGCAAGTGGCTTATTCTTCCCATATTATCTCTCTGACCCTATCAGTTATTTTCTTTCCAGGTAGACCTATGTTCAAAGTTTAATATGTATTCCTTGAATATATATTCTATAATTTATGTCTGACTGCCTTCAAAACTATTTGAAGTCTCTTTGGGGAGGTGAGACATTTGAAGAAAAAAAAATAAAGCCAGAGCTAAAACTACATCCTAAATGGGGAACTATAGAAGAGAACGGAAAGAGAATAAACAATGTCCAATAAAAACAAACCCTCTGCGGAAACATGCTTCATGCCCCATACATAGCCCCAACCCCAACACCATACACAGCACCCTTGAACTTCCTTAAATACTGTCTTAAATATTTCTCATGGCCCCTGAACACCACCAACCAGACATGTAGCCACAACAAAACAACATCTTTAGACTCTTAAAACACATCTGAGTTATAAAGGTGGGAAAGAGGTCAAAGAGTTTTAGTTATTTGCGGTGGAAGGATAAGGCACCTTGATGATGAGGATGGTATGGTAATCCTAAAACATATTTACTTGCTTGTAAACCAATGTTACATCAATAAAAATGCATAGAAAAATAAAGATAAATAAATCTTACATAGCTGGAACAAACCAAATGTGTAAATTACATAGAAAAAGAAAGAAAAAGAAAGGTGAGAGAAGAAGATGATTAATTTTAGGTAACTAGGTGATTCTGTTTATGAAAAGTGCGCATTTAAGTTAGCATTAAGACTTTCTTTGTTCTCTAAAAGTTGTGAAAAAAGGATTTTCCTTACCAAAACCAAAATACCCTAAATACCAACACAAATATAAACTATACAAATACAAATTATATAGGTACAAACTGAATAAAGGATAATTAAATTATTACTTCTAAGCAGAAATCAATTTATAAGATTTAAACTCTTTTGATACTTTAGCAATTGCTCCAACTTTACTTTCAGTGAATAATTTCACTTCTAATTTTCTGTAAACCCTGCATACTGTATTTAAGTATTCCACTGTTTTCATGCTATTTTCTGTTCTTGAACTTCCTGTATAAATATGAAAGCATAGGCTATTGTAATGGTAGCAAGGATTCAAAATTACATTTCTTAAAAAATTCACATTAAGTTGCAGTATTTGATCCCCTGACCACAATTAATTTGATTAATTGCTTTCTGCCCTCTGCTATAGCTCTAACCAAAGTTTACACTCCTTGTTGGTTTCAAACTTTGTATTCTTTATGTTCCTGCTGTCATTCCCTGGACAAGATCCATACTTTGACTCACCATGGCCACAGTCTGAGCCTCTTTAGTTGACTTATCTCCAAGGCCTTCTTTCTACTTCAAGTGTCAGATTACTGCAGCTATACTGATCTTTCTCAGAAAACACCAAGATCATCTGGTATTGATGGTGTTGACTAAATCTCCATTGCCCTCACACTACTAACCATAGTCCTGTTTATCATTCAAACCACCATGATTTTCTCTTAACCTATCTTGTCCTTTTTACTGGATCTCTGTGAGGGGAATGCCTGCTCCCCAGCTGAAATAAACCTCTATTTCTAACATTTTTTTTACTTTAGTTTTTGTGGTAGAGGAGATCAGTCAGTGTTTAAGGGGGGAGGAAGGCTCAGCAACTACTCCCAGTGATTCTTGGTCAACTGGACCAGACTACTCAATGTTTGGGCCCAAGTATGTGGTGCCACTCAGTCCCTGTGGTACCAAAGAACATGAGGGGCACCACAGCAGTAATCAGAGTCCTCCAAGACTACATATAGAGACTATGCAGTGCCAGGGATAGAATTATCATATTATATTTGTATTATATTGTTGCCTCTAGCAAGATGAATGAATGAGCATAGTAACAACCTACCATAATTTATAAGAAGAAATCAGAATTATTTTCAGATATTCCATAATTTACTTTTATCCCCATCTAATAAGTCACAAGAATAGGAATCAAAATTAAAGAGACATGCTTATGTTTGCCAAAAGCCCAGCAATATTATTTCCTATTGATTATATATTAAATTCATCATTCAACTGATTAGTTAACACACTGAAAACTCTAAGATAAAGTTAACACAAATGAAAGACACAAAGAGATTAAAAATACTCTGTATTTGTTGAGCCTAAGATTCCTGAGGACTGAGCACTAGAACTGACCCTCTCTACCCTGAATCACCACCAGATATGGTCACGATAATATTTTTTAAAAGATTAATGATCATATATTGCAATAACTAATATCATTCAAATTACATCTCAGTAATAGATCCACTTTGATGTACTCTTTTCAAAGTCAAATGTTCTTCATGGAGAAAAAAAGAGAAAAATGATAAAATTTATGTATAACTGTAAAAGAGTCTGAATAGCAAAAACACTAGAGAGGAACAAAGAACAAATATTAAGAACAAAAATTAAAAAGAACATGAATTAAGTATTCAACTGCTAAAGTTCAAGCTACATTATACAATAATTATAATCAAAACAGCATAATATTAGAATATTACTAGGCTCTTAGGTTAGTGGGACATCATTGGAGACCAAAAATAAAATCATAAATATTGACAATTAATTTATGGCATATGGTAAGAATATTCATGAAGGAACGGAGAAAATGAAGAAAAAATATCTTCAATTAATGGTGTTGAGAAAAATAGACAGTAAAATTTAATGAAACAAATAAGACATGTGGATAAAAGATATACTTTAAAATACATAAAACAGAATCATAGGCATTACTATCCTTCAAATCAGTGTTAAATATATGTTTGAGGACTCGAATGTCAAGGAAAATGAAAGCAAAAACAAAAGGGGAACTATATCAAATTTTATACAGCAAAAGAAATGGCATCAAAATGAATGGATTTCCTACAGAGTGTAAGATACTGCATATCGTATGTCCAACAATGGTGACTAATAATCCAAATATATCAAAAATGTAGAAAACTTAAAAACAAAAAAGTCAGATTAATTTATAAATGGGAAAAATATAAGACATATATAGTCAGAAGACATATAAAAACAGGTTTATCTCGTATTATCAGGGAAACAAAAAATAAAAAGAATAATGACATACTACTTCAAAGCTTTAAAAATGTCTACTATTAGAAAGAGACCCACAGACCAATAGAACAACAGAGTTGAATATTCTGACACAGCCTCTCAAGTATACGATCACTTAACCTTTGATAAAGGAACAAGAAACGTTAAGTGGAGCAAGGAAATTCTCTTCAACAAGTGATGCTGGGAAAACTGGACAGCTACATGTAAAAGAATGAACTCAGACCTTTATCAAATGCAAAGAGATCAAAATGGGTTAAAGACATCAATATCAGACCTGAATTCATAAGGCACATGGAGGAAAATGTAGGCAGAGCCCTCCATGATATTGAAGCTAAAGTCATCTTCAAGAATGAAATACCACTGACCAAGCAAGTGGACGCAAGTATAAACATATGGGACTGCAACAAACTAAGAAGCTTCTGCACCTCAAAAGAAACAGTGACTAAAATACAGAAAGAGCCCATGGAATGGGAAAAAAATATTTACCCAATAACCATCAGATAGTGGCTTAATATCCAGGATATACAAGACACTGTTAGAACTTTACAAGAAAAAAACCTCTAACCCTATCAAAAAATGGGGAGAAGAAATGAACAGAAACGTCCCCCAAAAGGAAATTCAAATGGCCAAAAGGCACACGAAAAAATGCACTACATCACTAATCATCAGGGATATGCAAACCAACACAAAATGAGGTATCATCCTACACCACAGAAACTGGCACACATGAATAAGAACAAGAACAACCAGTGCTGGCACCAATGTGGGGAGAAAGGGACAATATTCACTGTTGGTGGGAATGCCAACTGGTACAGCCTTTTTTGGAAAACAATATGGACATTCCTCCAAAAACTAGAAATTGAGCTTCCATATGACCCAACAATAACACTTCTGGTATTGATGGGTCATATGGGATGGTCAAATGGTATATATCCCGGAGATGCAAAATGAAAAACACAGTAGAAATGACATCTGCACTTGTATGTTTATTGTAGCACTGTTCACTAAAGCCAGAATCTGGAAAAAAACCCGAATACCCGAGAACAGATGACTGGTAAAAGAAAACATCTCCACAATGGAATACTATGCAACTATTAAAAGAGATAAAATCATGAAATTTGCATATAAGTGGATGGACATGGAGAGTATCATCCTAAGTGAAAGAGAGGAACAGACAAAGAATGACTGCACTCATTTGTGGAATATAAAGTAGCATAATTTGAGAATAGCACCTAAGGACAGAGGGATAAGGGCCAGGAGGATCACTCCATGAATTGGAAGTTGGTCCCACAAGCTGGGGGAAAAGGAAATTGGGATGGAGAAGGAACGACTAAATAAATGATAATTGGAGGTATCACCTGGGTTGGGAGACATGTGCTAGAAGTAGACCAAGGACCAAACATGATGGCCTCTTAGTATCTGTATTGCAAATCATAATTCCCAAAATTAGAGAAAGAGTAAGAAGGATTGTGTTTGCCACAGAGGCAGGGAGAGGGATGGGGTAGGAGTGGAGGGAAGGACACTGGGAACAATGGTGGTGGAAAATGTGCACTGGTGGAGGAATGGGTGCTCAAGCATTATATGACTGAAATGTAATCATGCAAGTTTGTAACTATCTCACTGTGATCCAATAAACTTAAAAATAAATAAATAAAAATATCTATTATTCCAAGTCATAAAATTTAATATTGGAGTAGATATAAAGAGAAGAGAACCCTCATTGACTATTTGTGGCGATGTAAATTGATAGTCATTCCTGAAAAGCATAATGGGGTTCCTTAAAAAATTAAATATAGTTATTTCACTTTTAGTATTTACCTGAAAAATACAAACATACGAATTCAAATAAATATATAAGCTCCATGTTCATTGCTGAATCATATAGAATAGTTAAGAGTTGGAAACAAAGTGCCTGATGAATGCCTAAAGAATATGTAGTATATGTTTCAGTTATATAAATAAATAAAAGACAGAATCTTGCCATTGTAGCAAAACAGATTATTCTGAATGGTTAATTCTTTGCAAAATAATTCTAATAGAGAAAGATAAAACTGGGCTGGTCATCCTAATATAAAAAAACACTTTAAATTCAAAATGGGAAATATATGGCAAACATGAACTCTTTCAACTTTACTAACTACCCAAGCAAAACAAATAATGGTAAAATGATAAATAAAACCTTCGTGCTTTTTGTTTGTCTGTTTGTTTGGGGGCCACATCAAGCGATGCTCAGGGTTTACTCCTGCCTCTACACTGGGAATTATTGCTGGGGGTGCTCAGGGGACAATATAGGATGCCAATGATTGAACCCAGGTTGGTCATGTGCAAGGCAAATGCCCTGCCCACTGTACTATAGATACACCCCTGTGATTTGGCTGACATTGTATTGCCTTTTCTATAGTCTGAACTTTAAACAATTTTTGTAATTATGATTAAAAGGCAATAAGCTCTATAGTTTACCCAGAGATTTTCTAATTAATCTTTCTTTATTGATTTTAAAACTTCAAGTAAACAAAAGCCAAAGCCTTTGGATCAATCCAGATACACACATACTAACACTTAATGTTTCAAGGTATAGATAATACCACAGTCTAGCACAAAAACAGCACACCTTATTCAAGAAATTTTATTCTTTTTCTATATTCAAGTGAGATTTGAAAGAAAAAATTCTTGCTTACCTTTTTTTTAACAGAAAATACAGCACTTGTAATTTTGACTAAAATTAAACTTTAAAATTGGCATAAAGCTCAAGGAGAAAGTAGCATTGAGTGATTCAGATAGCAAAGCTACATACAATTTTCTATAGGGTGGTACTAAAAATCTCTGGAAAAACAGAATTAAATGAGGTAAATACTTACTTGGCATAAACCACTGATGCACATGTCCAATGATTCTGTGTAGCATCGTGTGCCATCTAGGACTTTCGGTGCTAATTCAACAACCAGGGCAGTTCCTTTGGCCTGGCACTTGAGAGAACATGGGTTGTCAGGATCGTTTGAGACAGGAAGCCACTCATAAAACTGGCCATGATGCTTAACATCATTATGAGCTGAGCATTGCTGGGCTCGGAAATCACCTGCTTCTGGTGGACAGTCCTGAAGGAAAAAGGGGGTGGCATGCACAGATTAAGAGAGTAGCCCAAACAGAAAACTGGAACAACTTGTGTGCTAAAGTATTAGAGAACAAGGCAAATGTTTTGGTAATTAAAGATGAACTCTTCCATATCACATAAGAAATCACATGATTATATCCCTAAATCAAAATGCACCTTTGGAAAAGTAATAACTTTGAGTTTTGTTTTATGATTGGAGTTGAATGGGAAGTAATAAAATCAAAATAGATTGAACTGACAATAGTTGGAAAAGGTATCACCTTAATATACATTTTCTCAATGATGTCAATTGGCTTCTGACTTTTTCCATGTTATAATGCCATTTTCAGTTTCCTTATATATTATATAAAACTTAGAAAAATCAATGAATTAGTTAACTTTTTCATTTTTTATATCAGATATTGATAGCACAATGACAATGTTTTATTTAGCAACTACCAATAAAAGTTATAATCATTACATTCAAAACATTTTTTTAAGTTTTTGTTGAGTGTTTTTCTAGAATTAAGAAAGTGCAATATCCACAATTAAACATGGGGGAAAAAAAAGAACAGCATATGTAGATGAATAACTATAACCAAGGCAGCAATGGTCAAGCAGAAAGATATGGACTTCCTCCTCTGTGGAAGTGTAGCTAAGATCCAGAGTCTTTCTTTCAAAGTTACTTTCAGACTTTCATGAGGTTATGTCAGCCTAACACTGGCACAAGACAGAGAGTGGAGAGTGGAGAGATATAGAGTTGTCAGTACAATTGCCTGGCATACAGCCAACCTAAGTTTGGTTCCTGGGCATATATGGTCCTCTGAACCCAACCAGGAGTGATTCCTGAGCACAAATCCAGGAGTGAGACCTAAGGATAGCTTGGGAAAGGAAGGAAGGAAGGAAGGAAGGAAGGAAGGAAGGAAGGAAGGAAGGAAGGAAGGAAGGGAGGGAGGGAGGGAGGGAGGGAGGGAGGGAGGGAGGGAGGGAGGGAGGGAGGGAGGGAGCTGAAAAACTGGACATTCTCTGGATCTGAAAATTAAATTCTATTGGCAGAGACAACATAAAATAACATCATTTTTAAGGTATACTTTAAGTAAGAGCCCTTTTAATGTAAAACTAGAGCACTGGTCATAATCTGACAAATAATAAATTTTAAAAATAAATAAGACTTAACTTTAAAAGAGCAAATAGTATCACCTATTCCTTGTAAGGGAGTTTTGATGGGTCAATTTTATTGTACATGCAGTAACACTAGAATTTACTATTGAAGAATATAGAATATCCATCTGTGGAAAGGCTTTATAATGCTACTTTTTAGCTGAAATAATGGATTTACAAGTTGCCTTTAGCAATTCATGGTTACTACATTATCATTTCGGTTAGTCCTATTACACAAGGCTGCTTTCTCTAAAAATACATTTACATGTAAATAAGAATCATGAGAATAGAATAGCTATTTTATTCAGTAAATCCCTGAATCATTTCTCAAATTTTAGTTATATTATTAGCTAACGTATAAACTCAAGCATGTGGAATAACAACTTTTTTCTAGGCAAGATACTTAAAATAGCTTAAATACAATATAAATTCTCATTAATTTTATTAGTAATAATATATGTGTTCTGAGTTAATAAAACATAGTATTAAATGAAAAGAATAATTTATAAATTCACAGTCACCTCGCAGAGCTTCAATGATTTTAAATATTGTCTGGAAAAAGTATAATAAAATTATTTTCTTGGTCAATTTTAAAATAATAAGCTATTGTTAAAATTTAAGTATAAAACACTGTGAGTGTGTATTATATTTTGTTGTGATATTTGTTGTGAAAATATAAAACCTCAACCTCCATTCTCAGTAGGCAAAATGGACAAAACAGGCAAATTGCTTGATGGCAATCTATCTGAACTGAAATGTTTTAACTGTGGCTCCTTTCAAATCATGTGTTCGAGTTAAGAAAACACACATACTGATTCTGATGCATTAATTTTTCACAAATTCATGTTTCAAAGGCAAGACCACAACTTGCATAGCGAAAAAAATCCTGCCAGTCCCTCCCTATACTTCACTAATTTCTATTTTAAAATAACCCATGACTAAACACAGTCCTAAACTTTACAATATTCCTCCCCAAATTTCCTCATTTGAAATGCTGAAGAGATCTATTTCGAAGTGAAATCATTTGAAGAAATTTCTTAGAATGGTCCCAAATACATCTCATAATCAGTACCTTCTTTGACTAAAAATAAAAATGAATCTGACACAAGGTAATTCTAAGGTCAAGCTGAATCACCTCTGCATTCCAAAAATAAGGACAATTTTAAAGTGAGACTTCTAACTCTGAACTTATTTGCTGCATTTTCCAATTCCAAGTGTTAATTACATTTTTGAATTATAAAACTAATGTTAAATTCTTAGCCTTTCATAAGGCCCTTCTGTTCATCAAAATCTGTTTTGATGAACAAAAACCAAACAAATTTTGAAGCATCAAAGAGTCAATACACAGAGAGATGTTCTTGTATGTAAGTAGAATTGTACCAAATAGTTTCAAGAACACTTGTGATAGGTCTTATGAACTTTCACAATGAGAAAAAGATCATTGAGAACAATAATGCTCATGAATACCTTTCCTCGCTTCCATTAATATTGTCTTTCCTTCTGCTCATACCTTTGTGTGGGTTGTGAAAATAATATTTTGCTAAGTTGAGAATGCACTTAAAACCTGGAATTCAGAGTTGGAAACTGAACTTGAATCTTTTAAATGTTTCAGTTTATTTGTACTTGGCAAAATGCAACTTCCTGTTTTAAGAAAAAAGATTTTAGAGGACTTATAAAACAGGTTCAGAAAGACTTTTGGACATCAAATAGCTCTTACAAAATAACATTTTGATGATTTAATTGTAAATGAATCAGAAACATATGAATCAAATTTCCCTTGAAATACACATGTTTAAAAATTAAGGGAAGATGGATTTGGCAATAGTTTCTTTGTTGAACCCAAAACATCCCCAATGTAGTTCAAGACACTCACTGAACCCCTAATGCATCTGGGATCACCCAGCTGCAGGAGCGGAAATTCAAGAAAATCATCACAGTATCTGATCCCACAAGTATTATAATAATAAAAACCACAGAATAATTCTTATTTGTATATAGAGTCACCATGTACAAAGTTTTTAGTTTATAATTGTATTTGGTTCATGAAACCACTATACCTCCCAATTTTCCCAAATGTTAGATTTAAAAACAGATGCTTTAAAATGGTCAATGGGAACACTGAGACCTTGTTCGTTTTTATTTATAATCATCAAAAAACAAGTCAAATCACAATGGGATATCACCTCCCACCTAGAAGAACGGCCTGCATAAAAAAATTATTAGGGATATAATGCTAGAAATTTAGAGCAAAACACTCTCATACACAATAGGTGGTAATGCAAACTGATTCTGCTTCTATGAAAAAATATGAAGATTTTAAAAAATATTAAAAAATAGGCCTATCATATCACCCAGAAATCGGAACATTATAAGAACACTAATTCAAATATATATGTATGTTTATATACATATATATTTAACTATGCTCATTATAGTTCCACTTAAAACAACCCAACATATGGAAACACCTCAAGTGCTCAACGATGGATGAGTAAAGAATATGTGGTATATATTACAATGAAATCCCACTTAATTATAAAATTAAATCTTGTCATCTGTGACAAGTATAGAGTTGAAGTGGGTCTCACTAAGAAAAATAAGTCAGGAGCAAGAAAAATATTGGATGATCTCACTCATATGTAGTACAAAAAGAAACAAATCAAGCAGGGGAAGAAAGTCAAATAGACTCTTGGATTCTGACTACAGAAATGAAATCACCAAATATGAAGAAGGGGATGGGAGCAAAGGTTAAAGTGGGCGGTGGTCCAGTGACCTCTGCTAGAAGGATTTTGGTACTTTGTGGTACGCCTGGAACGACAATATATATTTAAACAGAAGTGAACCTATACTCCGAAAATATATCCAGTACTGTAAAGCAAAGTTATTTCAATAAAAGAGAGAAACTAACATCCTAACTACTATGAAAAATATTTAATATATTTTTCTGGATAGCACTAAAATATTAGCTTCTTGAAACATATTTTATAACACCTTAAGCTATCTATCAGTGTTGACCATAAAAGGTAGTTCTTAACCTCCTTCATATGTTTCCTGAATGTTTCGTGAATATGGTATATATTCAGGAAACTTTACTAAAATCTTAGTGGTAGAAATCATGAGTTTTCAATTGTGATATTTAAAACAAAGCACTATTATTTACATATTTATGCACAGAAACTACACTAAGTACAATCTCCATCCTCAGCCAAGAATCTGGCTAAAAACATGGTATGTGTAAAATGCACTGGATTAATGATCTCTGACTCTAAACCCTTTGGTATCCTAAAAAATCATACAGCTGAAATAGAGCAAAAGGGAGGAAACGGTTCAGGCTTTCCCTGGTTTACTATTTCCATTTAACTGTAGTATCCCCACGAATTGATGGCTCTGTGTCAGATTACTGAGTGAACGCAGAGTTCCTCACTATCCAGAAAATATATTTTATTTAAAATAGATGATGCCAGGAATTATTGAATTTAACCATTTAAAGCAATACAATAGCTTCTCTCTCCAATTTTAAAACACTCTATCCTAACTATTTTAGGATTCCTTCTTTAAAAGCACAAAAATAAAATTTGACCTTTTATTTGCTCCCATTATAATTCATAAAATCTGTGGAGTATGTATATGAATCCAATTCAAAACATTTTCTGGTTAATCAACAAGCCAGTGGGAAAGATAAAATGGATCCCAGATGTCCCTGATGGTAAGAGGGGATCAGATTACATCTTCAGGTACTCACTAGGTGAAATGTAAAAGATGATATTAGTAGCTAAGTTGCAGAAGCCAAAAGTCTTTGAAAAATGAATTTAACAGAATATACAGAATATATGATCAGAAGAAGCATCACATGCACATTAAAGAAAACACTTTCTACTCAAGAAGCCGTCCTCTGCTTTACCTCTACCCTTAATCACACAACTGTTGACTTTCTGTGTTATTTTTCCTGTTTCACTGAAGTTATCATGTTAGTGTTATATATGTCATATTATGATTTTACAGTTTTACCACAGAAAAATATTAATACCTCATAAAGTCAAGAAAACACTAGAAATTATGTTCAGGTGACCACAAGTTCCGGTAAAAATGGCAGATATCTACCTCACTGCATTTTTCTGTTTTGCAACTGTTCTAAATCTTCTATCTTCCTTCCCTCCTGTTCCAATTACTTACTCTCCATAATGTTACAATGTATGGGGAAAAAAAATAACTGTTCAGTAAGGCATCTACTTTCTCCATAGAAATCTAAAAGCTACTGGATGACTTTCAAAAATCTTATTAGTGTCAATTTATACTCAAAATATTGGGAACACTATATGTATTGAGGATATCTTAGGAAAAGAAGATTCCTGTACAATAAACTGATGGAGGTTCTGGAGAAACATATACCTGAAAAGCTTTCAAACCTTTTAGTACATTTAAGCACATAGTTTACATTTTTATTTATTTTGTTCTCTATTGCTTGGTTTTATGTTTCTTTTTTATATAGTTCAAAACTACTGATGAGTAAATATTCATGAATAAAACCCAATCTATGATATTTTATCCTTAGAAATAATGTTTCAGTTTTATTTCCCACTCAAACTCCCTTTATCTAAGCATCAAACTCATATATAGAACATGCCATTATTATCATGATTTCTTTCCCCCCGATTTTATTTTATTTTAATAGGGTAATTCACAGTAATTTTCCACATTCAGTATTCCAACACCAGTACCACCACTATAACATCTTCCCACTGTCTTTAGTTACCCACCACCACCCAAGTGTGTCATGTGGAGTAGAGTATAAAAATTCGCCCAGCAGCAAAAGCATGCTCCAGGGATTCTGAGACTTTTAGACAGAGTGACACAGCTTGTGGCTCTCTTGTAAGATTTATCTCTGAGTCTCTAGACCATGGATGTTACTGAGATTAAATGACACAAGAGGTGGTTTGTGGGCATGCGACTGCAGGACTCCAGGAAAATAGGAATAGGGTGGAGGTCACCTATCCCCAACTCCGAGAGAGCCTGGGCATTCCAGTCACAAAAGCCTAGAGTTTTCAGCAGATTCATTCTCATGCATGAGAGGCTCGACCCAAACCTGTGGAGATCTGCCATGAGCATGGTGGTGATTGGGTTCAGGAGGTTCTGCGGCTTGTGGGGTTCTGTTGAGGCAGGTGGAGGGACTTGCCTGTCCCCCTCCAAATGAAATTGCCCTGGATGAGGTTCAGCATGGCACAGTATCTGGGATCATCTCCCATGATTTCTTTTTTGTATGGGGGAAAAGAGTGGCATTGGCTCTAGCAAAACTCACAAAGAAAGGGAGAGAGAAAACCCTAATAAACCGAATCAGAAATGAAAAGGGGGCCATTACAACAGAAACCACAGAAATTCAGAGGATCCTCAGGGAGTACTTTGAGAAGCTTTATGCCACGGAACATCAAAACCTCGAGGAAATGGATAAATTCCTAGACTCCTACAGACTCCCAAGGCTGAACCAAGAAGACCTGGAATACCTGAACAGACCTATCACCATCAAGGAAATGGAAATGGTAATAAAAAGTCTCCCCAAGCACAAAAGTCCTGGCCCGGATGGATTCACTAGTGAATTCTTCCAAATCTTTAAAGAGGACTTACTCCCAATGCTCTTTAAGCTTTTCCACGAAATTGAAATATCAAAAACACTTCCAAACAGTTTCTACGAAGCAAATATCACACTGATACCAAAAGCAGACAGAGATTCCACAAAGAAAGAGAATTACAGGCCGATATCCCTGATGAACACAGATGCAAAGATCCTCAACAAACTACTAGCAAATAGAATCCAACTACTCATTAAAAAGATCATACACCATGACCAAGTAGGATTCATCCCAGGGATGCAAGGATGGTTTAACATTCGGAAATCAATCAACATAATCCACCATATCAACAAAAGAAAAGATAAAAAGCATATGAGCATATCAATAGATGCAGAGAAAGCATTTGATAAGATCCAGCACCCCTTTATGATGAAAACCCTAGCCAAAATGGGTATAGAGGGGACCTTCCTCAACATAATTAAAGCCATCTACCACAAGCCTACAGCAAGCATCAGCCTCAACGGGGAAAAACTGAGAGCCTTCCCTCTAAGATCAGGGACGAGACAGGGATGCCCACTCTCTCCACTGCTGTTCAATATAGTACTGGAAGTACTTGCAATAGCGATTAGGCAGGAAAAAGATATTAAGGGCATTCAGGTAGGAAAGGAAGAAATCAAGCTCTCACTATTCGCAGATGATATGATACTCTACTTAGAGAACCCAATAACTTCCACCAAAAAACTCCTAGAAACAATAGACTCGTATAGTAAAGTTGCAGGTTATAAAATCAATACCCAAAAGTCCATGGCTTTCCTATAAGCAAACAGTGAGAGAGAAGAAAGCAACATGAAAAAAACAATCCCATTCACAATTGTGCCCCAGAAAATCAAGTACCTAGGAATCAGCTTAACTAAGGAAGTAAAGGACCTGTACAAAGAAAACTACAAAACGCTACTTCAGGAAATAAAAGAGGACATGAGGAAATGGAAAGATATCCCCTGCTCATGGGTCGGGAGACTTAACATTGTCAAAATGGCAATACTACCGAAAGCATTGTATAAATTCAATGCAATCCCTATAAGGATACCCATGACATTCTTCAAAGAAATGGAGCAAACACTCTTGAAATTTATATGGAACAATAAGTCCCCACGAATAGCTAAAGCAATTCTTGGGAAAAAGAAAATGGGAGGAATCAACCTCCCGAACTTCAAACTGTACTACAAAGCAGTAATAATTAAAACAGCATGGTACTGGAACAAAGGCAGAACTGCAGACCAATGGAACAGGGTTGAATACACTGACATCTCTCCTCAATCATATGCTCATCTAATCTTTGATAAAGGTGCAAGTAATGTGAAGTGGAGTAAGGAAAGCCTCTTTAATAAATGGTGTTGGCATCACTGGACGGCTACATGCAAAAAAATAGGCTCAGAACTCTGCCTAACACCATGTACAAAAGTAAGATCAAAATGGATTAAAGACCTCAACATCAGACCAGAAACCATAAGGTACATTGAAGATAAAGTTGGCAAAACCCTCCATGACATTGAAGCTAATGGTATCTTCAAAGATGCCACGCCACTGGCCGAGCAAGTGAAAACAGAGATAGATAAATGGGACTATCTTAAACTAAGAAGCTTCTGCACCTCCAAAGAAACAGTGACCAAAATACAAAGACAGTCTACAGAATGGGAAAGGATATTCACCGAATACACATCTGACAAGGGGTTGATATCCAGGATATACAAAATACTGGTTAAACTCCACAAGAAGAAAACATCCAACCCCATCCAAAAATGGGGCAATGAAATGAACAGAAACTTTCTCAAAGAAGAAATCCGAATGGCAAAAAAGCACATGAGAAAATGCTCTACATCATTAATCATCAGGGAGATGCAGATCAAAACCACAATGAGATACCATCTCACACCTCAGAGACTGGCCCACATTCAAAAGAACAAAAGCAACCGATGCTGGCGTGGATGTGGCGAGAAAGGGACACTCCTTCACTGTTGGTGGGAATGTCCACTGGTTCAGCCCTTCTGGAAAACAGTATGGACGATTCTCAAAAAATTAGAAATTGAGCTCCCATTTGACCCAGCAATACCACTCCTGGGAATATATCCCAGAGAGGCAAAAATGTATAGTCGAAGTGACATCTGCACTTGTTTGTTCATTGCAGCACTCTTTACAATAGCCAGAAACTGGAAGAAACCTGAATGCCCAAGAACAGATGACTGGTTAAAGAAACTTTGGTACATCTACACAATGGAGTACTATGTAGCTCTTAGAAAAGATGAAGTCATGAAATTTACATACAAGTGGTACAATATGGAAAGTATCATGCTAAGCGAAATGAGTCAGAAAGAGAGGGATAGACATAGAAAGATTGCATTCATCTGGGGGATATAAAGTAACAAAGTATGAGATTAATACCCAAGAATAGCTGAGATCAGCACCAGGAGGATTACTCCATAACTTAGAGGCCAGCCGGGTATCCTAGAGGAAAGGGCTGTTCAGATAGAGAAGGGAGCACCAAATAAAGGATGTTTGGAGGATCCTCCCAGGAGGGGAGATGCATGTCGAAAGTAGACTATGGACTGAACATGTTTGCCACTCAATGCCTCTTTTGCAGACCACAACACCCAAAAGGAGAGAGAGAACACAGGGGATTGCCCTGCCACAGAGACAGGGGGGATGGGGGGATGGGGGTGGGAGGGATATTATCCATGGTGGTGGAAAATGGGCACGGGTGGAGGGATGGGTATCTGATCATTGTATAATTGAAACCAAAGCACAAAAAATTGTAAATCTACAACTTTAAAAAAAATAAAATAAAATAAAGGGGAAAAAAATGGAAAAAAAAAAAAAGAGTGGCATTGGGCCACACTTCAGGGTGCTCAGGGATCACTTTTACTAGTGCTTGAGGGTCCCTATGTTGGCCAGGAAACAAGGTACATGCAAATCAAGCATCTTAACCCCATGTACTATCTCTCAGGTCCCATCACTTAGATTTCAAAGACATTACAAACTCATCATTTCCAGAACTATACCCATGATTATCCTCTCCTCCCAAACCTGTTCCTTCTGTAACCTTTACCATCTAGTCAGTGTCAACTCCACTTTTCAAGACCCTAAAGCTTGTTCTCAATCTGTGGTGAATCTTGTATCAGAATCACCTGGAAGGATTATTAAAAAGAAGAATACTGAAACTCCACCCAACTGAGTTTTTGACTCAGGAGATAAAGAGTGAGGTCTAAGAATTCACATGTCTAACAAATTCCCCAATGATGTTAATATTGCTACTTGAGAATCATCACTGTTTTAGAATTATCCTTGACTCTCACCACCAAATCTACAAAGAAAGGCATCCTGTACACCAAAGTACACTGAGTTTGGTTAAAAATTGGTCTACTATTATGTCTTTAATCATCTTCCAGCTGACTTTCCTTATTCTATTGTTGGTCTCAGAGACTCTAACAAAATAGAAAGATTTCATTAAAGAATAAATCAGATCATGTGACCTTTCTGCTAGAGCTCTACAGTAGTTTCCCACTCAAGCTATACATAAAATCATCATTCCCTGAAAGATAAGCACGTGCCATGGTCAAGAAATATGGCCTCCTTGGGAGATGCGTGATATGATTGCAACTCAATGTCTCTTTTGCAAACCACAGAGGTAGGGTGGGATGGGGATATGGGGGCGGGGGGTGGGAGGGATACTGGGATCAGTGGTGGTGGAGAATGGGCACTGGTGGAGGAATGGGTATTCGATCATTGTATAAGTGAAACCCCAGCACAAAAATTTGTAAGTCTACAACTGTACCTCATGGTGTTTCACTAATAAAAATTTAAGAAAAAAAAAAAGAAATATGGTCTCTTGCTAGTATCTGTAGACTGGAATATTGAAACCTGGTAATCAACACAACCCTGACTTGGATGAGTGTGAGTCCCCCTTGAGCACACATGTGAGCACTGAATCTAGAGGAGTGCAAAGCTTGTGAGCACTGTGACTGAGAACCTGCAACTTGAGGTGCAATTCCCCGTGAGCCCCAAATCAAAAAGTGCAGGAGTACCACAGCAATTCCCTGTAATTACAACAACAACAACAACAACCAAGAGAAGGGAGGCAGGACTGAAAATAAAGAAATAAAATTTTTACCAATTTGAGAATCTGATCTGACGTCATCAGATGCCTTCTTTCCAGCTCCCTCTGCTCACCCTAAGAACACTCTTAGACACTTGGATTATCTAGTCCCTCTGCATGGAATTTTTGCCTAGATTCCAAGTTGTGAATTTCTATCAAGTCTGCTTAAATGTCACCCTCTCAATGAGATTATTCTGATTTTCTATGTAATATCACAATGCCATTTTATAGTTCCCTTTCTCCTATCAAATTTTCCTTTTCACCATCACACTTTTTTTGTTTGGTTTGGTGGTTTGGGCTTACTCCTAGATCTGTGCTGAGAGATCATTCCTGGTATGTTCTGGAGACCGTATGTAGTGTGAGAGATTAACCAGTGTTAGTCACTTGCAAGAAAAGTACCTTAACCTTTGTACTATATCTTTGGCCCTTTACTATCATATTTAGTCACCTTCAAGCAAACCATAACATTTATTTCTTATACTTGGTTTTTATTATCTGTCTCCATCAGTAAAACATAAGAAAATCTTGATAAACTAGTCATTTAAAAAATTTCTAAGTATAGTTTTACAAGAATACTTGTAGATTTCAGACACTAGGAAAATTGGGTAGGGATTCCTGCCTACTTGCTGAATAGGCAGATTAATATTTCCTCTTCTATGTAAACAAATTTAACAGGGCAATATTAAGAAACATAAAATGTGCTAAAATAATTTATTCAATAAATAACCAGACATTTGCAAATTTTATATAACCTTGTTACATGTATGCACTATAAAGTGCCAATCATAAGGTATTAAGTTTTAGTCCCCCAATTTTGGCCACCTATTATGCTAACATCAACATCGGCATCAAAAGCATTTATTTGTGCAAGACTGCTAGCTGCAATGTAAAATGAAATTAAACAGACATTGTCCCTGCCCTGTCTAGACAGTCTGTATGGAGACAACTCTTTTTTATCTCAAGAGCATAATATTTAAATCTCTAACACAGCACCATGAGTGCAAAGAACAGAAAAGAGGGTTGAATTGAGAAGGTGGTACAACAGTAGGTAAAGGCCATCCTTCTCTCTTTTTGGGTGTCTCACAAGTGGTGCTCAAAAAGTTTAGGGCACCCCCAGTTGGCAGGTCAATATGAGAGCCCAAGGATACAGTGAGCCTCAGGCCCCACAGTTTTGGGTATTACCATGCTCCCCTGGCAATGTGAGAGGGCTTTGCTAGGGGACCTTCAGGGCCAGAGCCCATGGTGTTTGGGGGCCTCCAGAGGAACTGGGAATTGGATCAAGGTTGGCCATGTGCACTGCATGTACCTTCTCCCCTGTACTATCTTTCTTTAGCCATTTTTTTCTTTTTGAAAATGCCAAGAGCCTTTCTTGGGACACTGCATATTCATGTACACACACTTACATATCCTTGTATCTATTCATTTGTCCTCTTTTCCAAAAGAGCTGCAAATTTTGTTTTCTTTCCATGTTGACAATTATTTTTGAAAAATAACATTTAAGAAAAAGAAATAAAAAATAATCATGACTATTTTAATGCCTTAATTTCATTTTCAATAAAATATCACAGATTTTTTTAATCTTAAAAATGATAGGGAACTTACTAGTGTATTCAAGTTTTTGGTATGTTTTAGCCTGTGTCTATAAAGTAAATATTTAGTTACAGGTATATTCAACAGCTTTAAGTCATCCCAATGAGTTCAGACATAAGAGATACAAAATGTACACTACAAAAAAACATTAACCTCACCCTACTTACAAAATTAGAGCTTGTTATCTGAAAACAAATGCTTTGCCTGGCTGGTTCTTAATGTTTCCAGGCATCTGAGAGTTGATCTAAGTAAAAACATTTAAAACATTTAATTTTAAATGTTCTTTCTTTTTTTTTTCCTCTGGGTAGCTTTTATTTCAGTGCTTTTATTTTTTCTTCTTTGAACAATGCAGACTTAAGGAATCCAATTCCCCAGAGGTATTTGTAGGACTGGTTGTAGTTTGTCATGTTAGACTCCTAAATTCTCTCAATTTTGAAAATATTCATTCCTTGAGGCCTTTTATTATTTTTAGTCCTTTTCTTTGAATTAGCTCCAATTTCGCTATATCTTTTCTTAAATCAGCATTTCTGACTCTTTGTTATTTTTATTATAGCCTCAAATAAATGTTCCCCCCCCCCAAATTAACATATTTGAAGTGAATTCGTAATCTTTTAAGGAACATGATATACATTTTCATTTTATAAGTGCACAATTTTATACATATCTATATCCATATCTATGTCTATATATGTTTGTTTTCAGGTTGCATTTACCAAAATATTTGTGGTAGAGAGACAGGTTAGAGGATGGACTGGTATAAGGGGGACATTTTATTTATTTTTTAGATTTTTATTAGTAAAACACCATGAGGTAAAGTTGTGCTTGGGTTTCAGTTATACAGTGATCGAATACCCATTTCTCCACCAGTGCCCATTCTCCACCACCACTGATCCCAGTATCCATCCCACCCCCATCCCCCCATCCCACCCTGCCTCTGTGGCAGGGCATTCCCCTTTGTTCTCTCTTTCCTTTTGGGTGCTGTGGTTTGCAAAAGAGGCATTGAGTGGCAATCATGTTCCGTCTAAAGTCTACTTTCAGCACGCATCTCCCATCCTGGGAGGATCCTCCCAACACCCTTTATTTGGTCCTCCCTTCTCTATGTGAGCTGCCTTTTCATAACGGGGATATTTTAATACATAAATATTTAGGCTGTACTATTGCTTAGGTCTATTTTACAATTAGTTTATTATGTTTCCTTTTTGGTGGATAAGGATAGGGATATATTAAATATTTGCTATTGTACAAAGGAGCACCTCAACTTCTGTTAAATAGATCACACAAGGGACTAGAAAGATATTCCGTGGTCATGGATTGGGTAAATTAACATTGTTAATTTATATATATTTATATATATTTGGGGGGGGGCTGGAGCGATAGCACAGCGGTAGGGTGTTTGCCTTGCACCCAGCCAACATGGCCGACCCGAGTTCGAGTCCTCCGCCCCTCTTGGAGAGCCCGGCAAGCTACTGAGAGTATCTCGCCCGCATGGCAGAGCCTGGCAAGCTCCCCATGACGTATTCGATATGCCAAACACAGTAACAACAAAGTCTCCAATGGAGACGTTACTGGGCCCGCTCAAGCAAATCAACGAACAACGGGAGAGCCTTTACCTTTACCTTATATATTTTTATTTTATATATTTATATATATGGGCTGGAGCAATAGCACAGCAGGTAGGGCATTTGCCTTGTACGCAGCCCACCCGGCCCACCCAGGTTCGATTCCTCGACCCCTCTCAGAGAGCCTGGAAAGCTACTGAGAGTATCTCGCCTACATGACAAAGCCTGGCAAGCTACCCATAATGTATTCAATATACCAAACACAGTAACAAGTGTCACAATGGAGATGTTACTGGGCCAACTCATGCAAATTGATGAACAATGGGAGGACAGTGACAGTGACAGTGATATTTATATATAAATATATTTATATTAATGGAGGAATAGCACAGTGGTAGGGCGTTTGCCTTGCACGCAGCCAACATGGCCGACCCGAGTTCGATTCCTCCGCCCCTCTCGGAGAGCCCGGCAAGCTACAGAGAGTATCTCGCCCGCACAGCAGAGCCTGGCAAGCTCCCTGTGACATATTCGATATGCTAAACACAGTAACAACAAAGTCTCCAATGGAGACGTTACTGGGCCCACTTGAGCAAATCGATGATCAACGGGAGGGCCTTTATTTTACTTTACTTTACCTAAAGCATTATATAGATTCAAAAAATTTTTCAATTCATCATCCTGTTAATCGTCGATTGCCTCGAGCAGGCCCCAGTAACGTCTCTTTCATCCAAGCCCTGAGATTATATTCAAGGCTTTTTAGGAGAATGAGACCCATCATTGTTACTGGTATTTGGCATATTTGGTGCGCCACGGGGAGTTTGCCAGACTCTGCCCTGTGGGCAGGCTATATTCGATAGCCTGCAAGTTTGTCCAGAGTAGGAATGGGATAATGAGATATCGCAAAAAGATGTTTTGATAAGATGTCGCGCAGCCGCGAATGCGGCCGTGCGGTTTCAGGAGCTGCATTTTGTAGTCTCTGAGTCTTGGCCGCTGATGGGATTACACGGCGCCAGGGGGCCAGGTGGTGGGTGTGACCCCCGCCTACTGGAATTTGGAGGATCTGGGTGGAGGATGCTCGACTCCAATTCGAGTAGGCTTGGAGATCTCGGCCCCGGAACCCGCGTGGCTTTGTCCCTCTGCCAGTACCTTCATGTGTGCGGAGAGTGGTCTCAGCATGGTGGTGGCTGGTCCTGGAGGTCTTCGGCTGCCGGAGCCCTGGTCGGGGTGGGGAGGAAAGCTCAACCCGCTCCCCTCCAAGGGACCCCGGCGAGGAACAGCCAGGCGCAGGGGCAGGAGACTGCAGTCAGTCTCAGATTCAAAAAAATTGCTACCAAAACCCCAATAATCTTTTTCAAGAAAATAAAAGATCCTGATATTCCTAACGGCAGAAGACTCTGAAAAGCCAAAGAACCCTTAGTCCTAAAAGATGACTGTTGACGTTATGCTTCCTAAGTTCAACTATGGAAAATCAAGTTGTCTTCCAGAATACGTAGGATTTATGCCCCTTACATAAAAGAGTGATTCAAAGATGAATATCACGTTAGACAATTCAAAGAAGACCTCATCCATTTTCTCTTCACCTTTCTCCCTCCATATCTATAGCAAATTACTTTAAATTGTGTCAGGGATTAATTTTTGGCTTTTCCTAAATCCTGACAGCTATCCACTTTCCTGGCACTATATCTAATCATAGTTCCCTTTTAGAGGCATGGAATACAGTTCCATGAATGACTTGAAAAGTGAAATACAAATTTAAAACATAAACATAGTTTAAGGTTAACTTGGTCAGTTGAAGTCAGGCATCTGTTTGAATCATTATCTACTTATTACCCTAAAATATGACATTAGGAGTGAAGGCCCTTCTCCACTGGGAAAAAGTTCAATATCTCTGGCTGAAGGAGAAAGATACCCATTCTCTGGATTCCTCTCTAGTTTGTAGACTCTAATCAGAAGCTCAAGTCATTCTGAGATGAAACTTCTTTGTACTGCTTTATTCCAAAAAAGAGGCAAAAAGAGTTCTCAGAATGTCCGTGGACAGTGAAGATTAGATTTGTTTTCCTCATAGACTTTGGAATGAAGGAAAAGGGACAGGCTACTGATGGTAAAATTATTGAGAGAATTTAATAACCTCTCTTCTTTCTATAGATTCTTTCTAACTTCACCAGAGTTCCTATTCCAGACATCTAAGTTCATGGTTAACATTATATAAAGCACAGCCTATAAAAGAAGTATCCTTAGGTTTCTGGAAACTTCATTACAGCATGGTGACAATACTTTTTCAGACAAAATGTCAGAATTTATTCTTCATAAAATGAGGCTATCATGGCAAAGTTGATACCAGAAAAAGAGTTGGAAGCAGTATTTTTAAAAAACAAAAATTAGAAGTCCACAGAAGAACAAAGCAGCAAGTAAAACAAAACTCTAGTGTAGGAAAACAGTTGAAAACAGAATTTTTTAAAAATTGGAAATCCACAGGATTGTAAAAAAAAAAAAGCAGGTTAAACAAGGTAGTGGTATAGTATGCTGCTTCTTCACTGGGGCCAGGCAACAAAGATCTTAAGTGGAATGGAGACCCTCTATAGATTTTCTATTGGGAAAAGTAAGAGACTCTCTTATATAACTAGAGAAAAGACTACTCTTTTTTCATTTTAAGCAGTCTGGTCAAGTGGGGTACCTTTCTATCATTCTATCATTTATACAATTCTACTTCACTATCATTTCCTTTCCAAATATTTCCCATCCTCTCCTTTCCCCATTTCCTTTCCTAGAGGCCTAGAACTTATATTGGGTACTGATAATACCTCTTTCTTCTCTTTTCATATCCAAATTTCCTTTTCTCCCTATAGAAGAGGAAGGACCCGTCACTGGTCCTTGACTGCAACTCTAACAGCATCCAGTAAGACTTCTGGGTACTATCTTCAAAACAGAGTAAAGGGGCCCTCTAAAGATAACCTCTCCAGGACCTCCATCATCACACTGGACTCATAGCAGTTCTATGAACAGACAGGACTTGAATGATACAATACATCTGAAAGGCAGAAAGTGCATAGTAAACATAAATATGACACACAATAAGCACTCATTAAATGAAAGCTATTGCTACTATTACCAGAACTACAGCCAGAGTTCCAATGGAGACGTTACTGGGCCCGCTCAAGCAAATCGAAGACCAACGGGAGGGCCTTTACCTTTACCTTTTTACAGCCAGAGTTACCCATGAGTTAAGTAGGTCAAAGGTCGAACTTAAATAGAGACCAGGAGGGTTTCACCTGGGTTTTTTTCTCTCTATAGCTCTGATGCCTCTAGAACTACTTTATTTAGTTCTTTAAACACAATTTTAATTAAAGTGGCTAGTATGAATATCTTAACATATGAGTCTAATCAGACAATGCTATGAGCCAAATTTACTGGGTTATAAGTTTAATGGATGACAACATTCTACTTTGTTCATATGTGCTCATACCTCTTAGTTTGTTGATCTTGGAGCATGGACATATTTTAAGAAACCAAAAAGGAATTACAGAAATACATTTTCAGACTCCTAAGTCCCAGTGATTTTAGCTTGTCTTCTGAAATGTGAAGCACACCCTTTGAGCACCATCTAATCTTGAATAACACTTTCTCCACAATTCATTTTCCTTTTATCTTTTATTTTAGAAAAGTTCTATTTCATTCAGAAGGATGCACTTAAATAAAAGTAGGATAAAAAAAAACTGATTCCATTTTTTCTATGATAAGTTTGGGTGACTAATAAAGCTTTCTACTTCTTTTGTCCAGTAACTGTTCATTACTTATGCTAAAGAAAAAGGGGTCTTTTGCAAACACTTAGTGAAAAATACTTAGTGAAAAAAAAATAGTGAAAACTTAGCTCTATCCCCTGCCTTTTAATACTAACAATGTTTTTCAGTTTAGACACCACAACTTATAAAGTTATTCATAATCATATAAACATAAGTTCATAATACTTGTTCATAACTTGTTTCAGGTATTCAATGTCCAATACCACCAATGTCCCCAGGATATCCCTCAGGCACAAAGAAATTTACTTCATAATGCGTGTTACCAAAAAAAAAAGGGGGGGGGGAATGGAATTATAAAAAAACTTGATTAAGAAACATCAACTGGTGATAATTCTTATGTCTCACAGTAGTGTTGCTGAAGTCATTGTGATATTCACAACTTAAAGGAAAAATATAAATGTTGATTCCATACATCACACTTAATTCTAATGACAGAATTAGGTCCAGTTTGATAGTACAGCAGGTAGGGGACTTGCTTTGCACATGGCCAACCTGGTGGGATCTCACAACAAATTGTGAGACTTGTTGTTACTGTTTTTGGCATATCAAATATATCATAGGTAGCTTGCCAGGCTTTGCTGTGCAAGATACTCTCTGTGGGGAGCCAGAGGTCTCCATCTTGGCTTTGTGGGCCTGTACATTCCTCACAAGCACATGGCATCCCACCGCGGCCCTTGGATGATGCAATCTGGCTAGTCCCTCTGTAACTCTCCACTCCTTATATGGCTATCTTGACTGTCCGTCCTGACTGTCCATCCACTGTCCATTGAGCGTTAGCTATGACAGAGATCAACCCATTCTGTTTCGTGTGCACGCCAACCTTAAGGTATATAAGTACCTTACAAACAATAAAGGTCATCGCACACTTTCCATCCAAGATGTGAATCCATTCCTTATCATTCGGGAGCCCCCTAGCCCAGGATACCCCTCACAGGTGGAGTCCTGCACATCGGGACCCCACAGCACCCCACAGTACCCCATAGCACCCCACAACTCTCCGTAGCTTGCTGGGCTCTCAGAGAGGGGAGGATGAATCGAACCCGAGTCGGCCGCAGGCAAGGCAAATGCCTTACCCGCTGTGCTATCGCTCCAGCCCAATAGAAATTTGTAAATATTATCAGTGTTAGTAAATATTATCAGTGTTACTCATAAATATGTTTTCTCTATTTTATATAGGATAGCAATGCAATAAATAATGCAGCAGGTTTCTCTGGACAGCTGATTTTATTACTTAGATCTAAGTATAATGTGGGTTTATATGTCTCTACTTCTCTCTATCCACCTTACAGTTTACATTGTAATATTCCTGAGTGCTTAAGTTCTATGATTCACATTGTCCAAAATGCCTTTTTGTCTTCACTGGGCTTATTTCTACCAGTTGAATGAAGACTCCCTGGCCTCCTCCTTCAACAACTTCCTACTTTCAGTCTCTGTAAAATAACTTTCTTCAAGTTTTCTTAGTATTTGTATATATACACTTTTATCCTTGTCCTTACAACATGCATTGGATTGCTGATAGAATACAATTGTAAGAGTGTAGCACTAGCCTGATACTAATAAAACAGCAGGTATAGATCAGTCAAGGATTGGATTAAGGGCATCCATACATCAAAATATGTGGTACTAAATACTTTGAATAAGCTCCCTACTACAGAACACCTAAGATAGCAAATGTAAGTAAAAAACATTTTAATTGTAAATGAGCAATTAGCTATAAAGGACATTTCCTCAGAGATGGAAATAATGAGAATGCATCAATCCAAAGAGGGAATTGATGGATATCCTAAAGAGATATGTCGGTTCCTTCTGCTTAGATCTTTCCATTTTAAGAGCAGGAAGTGAGTGATAAATTCTCAGGACTCTAAATTGTAGAGGAGGATCATAATCCACTTTATCATTCCAAGACCATAAGGTACAACCCCAGAGAAACAGCAAGCTGGGGTGGTGGTGGTGGTGGTGGTGGTGGTGGTGGGGAAGATGACTCTAATTCCAGAAAAGATCAAACTATGAAAGCAGTGATAAGATTAGTGGTTTCTGGTTATGGAGGAGGGAGACATAAAAATATACAGCAAAGAAGATGTGTATAGCAATGAAACTGTTATCTATAATACCGTAATTGTGGATATATAACATTATATATTTTCCCAGATTCACTGAATGTACCACCACAACAAGAGTAAACCCTAATGTAAACTATGGAATTTTGTTGATATCACTATAGATTCTCGAGCGGGCCCAGTAACGTCTCCATTGGAGACTTTGCTGTTACTGTGTGATTGCATTAAATCTATCACTTCAGTCTGATGCATTGCTGGTTATAAAGCCTGTGAGCAGGAAACACATGGGGAATTCTGCACTTCAACTGAGATCCTGAAACTTATATAAAGGTGAAATTATATTCAACCATAAATTTGATGTATCAGAAGAACAAAACCCACTCAGTTTCAAAGAGAAAGAGTCGAGAAACATGCCTATCTAAAGTGTGGTTATGGGTTAATAGTTGAGGAACATTCCTACCTAAGGTGTGATTATGGGTGAAAGGTTGAGTCAGTCTTCATCAGAAATCTTCAACAGAGAACTCACAAGAGGCTGAGGTATAAATCACACAAAAGGAGGTAGAGTAGAATTAATTTAAAAGGATTATCTCCACCATCATGGATAAATAAACAAAAAAGGGATTAGACAATCCCCAAGGCAAACAGACTCTGAGACATGATCCATTGAAGTGGGACTGAGGAGACTGTGGGAATAGAAAGGGGAAGGGAACCTTAGAACAATGGTGGAGGAATCCTGAAACAAGAGTAAGGGTATTATTCTAGATGCTGTGTAACTATAAAACACTGGTTACAATAGCATTGTGAGCTATGATAACACAATTTAAAAATTAGTCAATTTTAAAAATAAGTTAAATTTAATTTATAGTAAAATTAGTATCGATTGCATTTCAAAATAAATAAAATGAGTCTTCATTAGCATTGATCCATCACACTTTTACATCACCTACCTCAAAGCAAATTTTCCCAGCAAATACAAATATTAAACTGGGTTACAAGAACTCTTTTTTAAGTTTAAATAATTCTAAAAGCACAAGGACTATCACAAAGCGTATGAGGGGACAAGGTAGCACACACAAAAAAGAACTTAAACTAGAAAATCAGACTTAGAGAAAAATCAAATGGTACAACTAGGATGGAACTGGAGATTTCATGCGCGAATGGTATCAGGTTAAGTGAATTAGATCAGAGAGAACAAAGCAATACCCGACAATCTCACTGCTCTGTGGTACATACAAGAACAAAACAAGGGAATAGATAATATTGGTAGAGGTAAAATCCTTGATCCTTGACTGCAAAATGGAGATTACCAAACAGTGCAGGGAGAGGAGACTAAGAGCCTGATAAAAAGGAAGCAGGGACATAATGAAGGATCTTGGGTAGTAGAAGAGTGCAGTGACTTTGTTCATTAAAATCAGTAAAATTCGGTGCTGGAGAGATAGTACAGCAGGTAGGGCGGTTGCCTTGCATGGCCGACCCGGGTTCGATTCCCAGCATCCCCTATGGTCCCCTGAGCACTGCCAGGAGTGACTCCTGAGTGCAGAGCCAGGAGGACCCCTGTGCATCCCCAGGTGTGACCCAAAAAGCAAAAAAAAAAAATCAGTAAAATTCATCTCTATAGTCACCATGTCAACTAAATTTAACAAGATTTTAAAAAAATTTTATGGTGAACAGACAATACAAAATAGGAACATTTAAAATGCTTAAGAAAAAAATTCATGGGGAGGTAGGACAGGGAACTTGGGAACACTGGTGGAGGGAAGTTGACACTGGTGGTGGGCCACTGGTGCAACATTGTATGTCTAAAATCCAACTATGAATAACTTTGTAAATCATGGTATTTTAATAAAATAAAATTTTGGAGAAAAAAGAAAAATATAATGCTGAAAAAGGGAAATAGGCTTTCTGGTGGTGGATGTGGTATTGGAATGATGTATGCATGACACATATGAATAACTAATGAATATGTGACACATACTGAACATACTGTAAGTCCCATTACCTCAATAAAATGACTTAAAAATAAAACCGAGGAACAAGAACAATAGAACAGAGAATACATTGTTTTTCTTGCACACAGCTGACTGTGTTCAACTCCATACTCCCCCAAGTCCGCCAGAAGTGATTCCTAAGCACAGCACTAGGACTAAGTCCTGAGCACCATTGAATGTGTTCTCCTCCTTCACAAAAACTAAAACAATTTTGAAGGTATAACTAAAGAATAAATAGAATATTTCTTAAAGAACTGAGTAAGACTTAGGTAAGTAAAAAGCACATTTTTATTTTATTTAGAAATTTGATAAGTGGAATAAAATGTGTATTAGATATAGAGAGGAAAGAAATTGTTAATCAAAAAAACTATATTTAACAGAGCAAAGAGATAAAATACTAATAATATAAACAACCGTGTATATAAAAATAATTTTTTAAAAAATTTCAGAATTATTTTTAGAACAAACTTTCAAGAGAAAAAATGCTATTTTTTTTACAAGAGAGCAGCATGCACACTTTTCTGATATTTCCCAATAAGAACTTCTAATGGATATATTCCAGAAAGAAAGAAAATGAGCCATTAAAAAGATTAAGAATAATCTTCAAAGAAATAGAATAAGAAGATTGCACTGTCACTGTTCTCCCGTTGTTCATCGATTTTCTCGAGCCGGCCCAGTAATGTCTCCATCGTGAAACTTTGTTGTTACTGTGTTTGGCATATCGAACACATCACGGGTAGCTTGCCAGGCTCTGCCGTGTGGGCGAGATACTCTCGGTAGCTTGTCGGGCTCTCCGAGAGGGGCGGAGGAATTGAACTCAGGTTGGCCATGTTGGCTGCGTGCAAGGCAAACACCCTATCGCTTTGCTATTTTTCTTTTTTCTTTTTGGGTTATATCTGGCGATGCACAGGGGTAACTCCTGGCTCTGCATTCAGGAGTTACTCCTGATAGTGCTCAGAGGACCATATGGGATGCTGGGAATCGAACCCAGGTCTGCCACGTGCAAGGCAAATGCCCTACCTACTGTGCTATCACTCCAGCCCCCAGAAGGTTATTTTTTCAAAAAATCACAATTCAAGTGTTAGGGATTGTAGGGTAATTCTTAAACCAATATATATATTTAGAAGGCTGGAGCGATAGCACAGCGGTAGTGCGTTTGCCTTGCACGCGCAGCCAGCCTGGCAGAGCTGGGTTGATTCTTCCGCCCCTCCCGGAGAGTCCGGCAAGCTACCAAGAGTATCTCGCCCGCACGGCAGAGCCTGGCAAGCTACCCGTGTCGTATTCAATATGCCAAACACAGAATCAACAAGTCTCAAAAAAAAATGGAGACGTTACTGGGCCCGCTCAAGCAAATTGATGAACAATGGGAGGACAGTGAACAGTGGATATATTTAGAAGTAAATACAAACTACCAACTCATTTCAGAGTTTAAACACCTGGAATAGAATAATAATGACAATTTTTATTATCACAATATGAAAGCATTGAAAGCTGTACTTACTTGGTAAATTATAGGTAAAAGCAATAAAGGCTGAAACATAATCCACAATTCAATAATCAAACTTTAATAATTAGAAAAACAAATGGAAAGAAAGTTGATGAAAACAAATAAAACAAACATAAATGAAACGATATTTAGAAATGACGAACTGAGCACAAGACAAAGTTGGTTACCTGAAAAGACTAATGCCATAGATAAACTTACCACAAACTTTTTTTTTTACCACAAACTTTGTTGAATGCTAAAATTATAAAGAAAGAAATCCAAACCAAAACAGCATAAGTGTAAAAGGGGAGACAACTGGTTAAGTGCCAGAGGCAGAAAGATGCTAAAACAAAAGTTAGACCAGCTTTTAGGTGATAAATTTGAAAAATCGGTTTTAGAAAACAGCTAGTCAAAAAAAAAAAAAACACTAAGAAGAAACAGGAAAAACAAAAGTAAAAATTTTTATAGAATTTACTGTACAGTAGGAATTGTCCATATATACATATATATACATATATATACATACATACACACATTTACCCATATACAGAGCAAAGGAAATCAAGGCATCCTGAGGTTAAATGACTTTCACACAGCAACTAAAACAAAGTTGAGACTGAACATAAATAGCTTAACTCTGAAGTTATTCCTTGTCCTCTTTGCGATTGCTCACAAAGCTCTGAAAAACTTTAATCAGCAATTAAAAATTTTCCCCAAAGAAGAAAACTGTTCATAATATTCTGAAGTCTGCTAAACAATAAAACAACCCCAATCTAAAATAAGTTCTTCCAAACTAGAAAAGAAACAAAACTTTTCAATTCAGTCTATCAAAACCAGATAAGGAATGTAGATGAAAAAAGAAGTCATAAACAAAATATTAGCAAACCAAACCAGATAAATATAAAAAAATACATATAAACAAGCTTGACTGTATAACAGGCATGCACCCACAAGATTAGACACAACATTTTAAAGTAACATAATAGCAAGCATTGAGGAGAATATGAAGAAAAAAGAACACGTATAATTTTGGTGGAAATGTGAATTAGAATAATTCACTGGCATTACTTTAGAAAGTTTAAATAAGCACTATCTTCTTTTGTATTTTCTCTTTACTACTTTTTCTCTTTCAATCCCTTTATTTTCTAGTGTTTTCCAGATAATTCAGAAACTATGGATTCCATTTCTATTTTAAAATCAATATGTCACATTTTTAATATATATCTCAATGAATGATTTTGGAAACATCTATTTTCTATTTCTATTCTTTTTCCAAGTGAAATAAGGGTCTTAATGAAATATGAAATATTGATATACAAATTAAATACAGCAAGATTTTTCTCAACAGATGATTATTGGCTATACTGTTTTTCATTGGCTGCCATAAAATTAACATAAAGTTAGATGCCTGAGAAATAAATTTAAATTTGTGATCTCACAATTCTGTAAGATGGAAGTTCAGATAGTTTATAGCTCAACTTGACCATTTTCTAGTGCTCTTTTATTAAGTCATAATCGAAGTGTTAGCACAATTAAGTTCCTTTCTGGAGTTCACGAATGATTCCACTTCCAAGCGCATTTCAGTTGCTACCAAATTCAGCCAAATTCAGCTATGGAGGGTTTTAGGACAGATGTGCCTCTTTCTAGTTAGTTATCAGCTGAACATTACCATTCTCCTATAACTAGAGACCTCTACTTTGTTCTGACCCTTCCCTTCTCCATCTCAAAGTTAGTAACAATGCACAAAAACCTTCTTTATTCTGGAGTCACTCTGAATTCTTTTGTAATATCTTTTCTACCTCCAGAAGGTAATCTCTAGCTAGACTAGACCCATCTGATAATCTAGGCTAACTATCCATATCTTAAGGGCTATAACCTTAATTACATTGACAAATTTCTTTCTACAAGTAAGATACAAGGCACAGAGATTAGAACATCAGATATTTTTGTGATTGGACCATTCTACCAATTGTGCTGACTATAGCTATCATATTTAGGTTCAGTGATTCTGAAAGTGTAATCTTCAAATCCCATTTGGCTGAAACCATATTTCCAATTCATACAATGTTTGATTCTCCAGAGAAGTTGTTATTCATGGGGTAACGGTGATACAGATGTAGAGAGGATTACTGGTTGATAAAGATGTGCATCTCCAACTTTACCTGAAAAGTTTCTGGAGATGTTGTAAAGCGGGGCATTTTGATTTTGCAGTTCTGCAATATAATAATAAGTTCCTCAATTCTTGCTCGATTTGCTCGAGCGGGCCCAGTAACGTCTCCATTGGAGACTTTGTTGTTACTGTGTTTGGCATATCGATTACATCACGCGGAGCTTGCCAGGCTCTGCCGTGCGGGCGAGATACTCTCGGTAGCTTGCCGGGTCCTCTGAGAGGGGCGGAGGAATCGAACTCGGGTCGGCCATGTTGGCTGCGTGCAAGGCAAATGCCCTACCGCTGTGCTATTGCTCCAGCCCCTCAATTCTTAGGTGAACCTAATTGATGCTGATAATTATGGTCCCCAAATTATTTTATGAGAATAAATTTTAGATCACAGAAAATGAAGATGATGATTGATCATCAAAACAAGCCCTTAATTGATATATATCACTTCAATTCACATTTCAGTAACCAATGTTACTCATAATGCTAAGTCTAAGTTCAAAAGGGTAGAGAAGTTGAATATTTTCCTTAGGAAAAGAGAATGAAAGTAAGTCATGAAGAGCAGCAACATAATATCATAAAAGGACATGTATATTCTCACACCCCTTTGGACTCACCACAATTTTCTTATTTGCCCACTTTTAGTATCTACCTTTTTATTTTTGGCATAATAACTTTTAGTAATTATTTTAGTGAAAATATGTGGGTACTAAACTCTCTAATCCTATAAATCTTGTAAATACTTCAGTGATTTTGATAGTTAAGGGCACCAAATATGACGAAAACAATTGCTTTCCTTAAGTGCTTCTATATTCCATTGTATCTTTTGATTTTGGATCACACCTTACAGTACTCAGGGGACCATTTGTGGTAACGGGAATTGAGCCCAGTTTGGCTACAAACTGCTTACCTTCTGTACTATTTCTCCATCCCCATAATAATTTTATTTTCATTCTTTCTGAATAATATGTATTTTCTCTTTTTAGTTTTTGTTAGTTCCCCTTTTCTTTGAGGTGGGCCAGCCCTTCTGATTTTGCAAACTCTTATTGCATATAGTTGGAGCCTTTCACTCATTTTATTTCAAAATGGCTTTTTCACGTCATCTGTCTTTGGAATCTGGAGTTGTGTTTGGGTAATTTTCTAATTTTTATTTTCAAATTCATTAATTCTTTCTTTTTTGTAGGCTGTCTTAGAATTATTTTATATAATAAATTTTAATTTAATTTATAATATTCTATTGGCAGGCTACCAAATGTAACCTACCCACACGGCAGAGTCTGGCAAACACCCCGTGGTATACCCAATATGCCAAATACCAGTAACAATGATGGGTCTCATTCTCCTAACCCTGAAAAAGCCTTGAATATGGCACCTTTTAAAAAAAATCTCAGGGCTAGGACGAAGAAGACGTTACTGGCACCTGCTCGAGGCAATCGATGAACAACAGGGTGGTCGTGATCGTGATTATAATATTCATTGATGGGAAAATTTTTCTTTACTTTCTTTATTCATCTAGGACTTCATTTTAGAAGTAATTAATAGGCCTGTTTCCTTCTGCAATTTACTGGAATTAAAGTAAAAAGAATTTAACTGTTAAATGATTGCTGTTAAATAATTTCAAAATGATTGCTGGGTTTTGATTATTTAGTTTATTTTTGTTATTAATTTGGAGCCACACTGGGAAGTGCTCAGCACTTCCTCCTAACTGCACTAAGGAATCACCCCAGGTGGGCTTAGGAGATGGTATGGGATATGGGGGATGGAAGTCAGGTAGACTGCTTGCAAGGCAAGGATCCTACCCACCTGTACTATTGCTCTGACCCCTCAATATGATTATTTTAAAGAGTAATTACTTCTTAGTGGTCATAATAGTTACGTTCAATAACATCATTAAGAACACTGCATTGTGAATATTAAACCACTGCTCCTAGAGGAAATAAGTTCTTGTGAGTTTCATGGATAACCTCTCCACATTTTATCTTTTGTCTTAAAGGAAATGTTTAAAATGCAAAAAACAAAACCATACAAAGAACAAGATTCCTAGAAGCAAACTACAGTATGAAAGCCAGTCAATAAAACAATGGTGCTAGTTTACAGAATTCAATACATCAGTATGTGAGTAATCTCTGAGAGAGAAAAATGTAAGAGGTTATGATGCTGGAGTTTCAACCTATCTTGTTATTGGGAATATCTGGTGCTGTTTATCAATTCTAGTTTCATGGAAGCCAGGATGAGCAGAGACAGACAAGTACTTGGACGTTCGTAAGCTATGCATGGCAGCTTGTATAGTTTCATTCCAAGGGGCAAGAGGCTACAGATGAAGCTCAGTAGTAATTTCTAAGTCACTGTCAAATTCACATTTTCAGCTTTTATCTAGGTCACCAGAGGCCAGCATACATCTTTCATAATTCAGAACCTAGGACTTAGAAAAGCAGATTTTAAGGAGTACTGGTTCAATAAATTTCTATCTTTTGAAAGGCCAAGAAGTTCAAAGGGGTGGGAATTGGAGAATTTTTTAGCAAGAATTCTTGGGACTTGATTTAACTTTTGTATTTAACTTGCACATTTAAAATCCTCGGTGGTAGATAAACTTTTAATTTTAAGGATTTATACTTGCTAGAGCAAATTAACTGGTCTATCTCTGTTTCTCTAAAATCAAATGTAGTAAAAATACTTGAGTCTCATTCTCTCTATATCTTAATTTTACTGTTTGCTAAATGATTGAGTGTTTCCTTTAGTGGGTGATACAGCTGTTGGGTGTGGGGGCACTAGCTGATGCTAACGGAGAGGTCTGTTAGTAGCCTGGGGAACAAAAGAAACTTTCTGTTTGTTCATTTACAGAAGGTAGATTTTTCAGAAGGGTTCTGAGTAATTTTTTTTTCTGAAAGGAGGCATTATAAGTAGGAAAAATAAGTATGGGAACCTTTGGCAAACATCCTGTTATATGATAATGAAACGGGCAGAGGCTTAGCCATTATATGAAACTAGCAGTGCCGTTTCTTATCTATGCAACCTAGGTACAATGGAGAGATAGCACAGTGGCAGGGCGTTTGACTTGCGCATAGCTGGCCCAGCAGAGTCAGGTTCGATTCCTCCGCCCCTCTCAAAGAGCCCAGAAAGCTACTGAGAGTATCTCATCTGCACAGCGATATGCCAAACACAGTAACAACAAGTCTCACAATGGAGACGTTACTGGGCCCGCTCGAGCAAATCGATGAACAATGGGAGGACAGTGCTACAGTGCTACAAAAGTGTAGATTTCCTTATTTTATAAAATGTGGAGGATATGTTTTAAAGTGGTTGTGAAAATTAAACGAGTCAAATCAGAGATTAACAAGTCTACCAGTACTATGCCTGTTACATGCTTAGATCAAATATACTAGTTCCTTGATAATGTTCTATACTTTGATTTTCCAGAATTCCACTGAGGCAATTTGATCAGTTCTGTAGCCCTTTTCAGGAAGGGGGATTGTGGCAAATAGTAAAAAGCAATTTGCTCAAGCTTCTGGAACTGGGAAATGTGAATCTTATCAGCTGTTCTCAAAGTAGTAAGTTTTAAGTCCTAACACTCTAGAAAATGATAAGCCCGTCCTTGAAATCTCTTCATAGGTTGTGTAAATAATTTTTTCTTTCACTCAAAAATTTATCAAGCTAGTAATTTTAAAAAGATATAAATTAACCTGCTAAAGGTTTGGGGCAATGTTTCTCAACCTCTTCCAACCATGGCCCTTCTCTGAGCTTGTTTTCTTCCTGTGGTTCCTCCGTTCTTTCAGTTGCTCCTTAGTCTAATGCTGTGGCCCCTATTTTTTCAATTTTCATGTGCAGTGCTTTAGAATAACCTGGGGTTCACCAAGGAACATACAGTCCCCAGTTGAGAAAGACTAGTGTGCTTCTCAGCCTTTTCCTAACCTTCTCTTGGTCACTTTCTGTTTCCCTCACTTCTTATTTCTCTTCATGGGCCAACTAGTCACATGCCAGGGACCCCAGTTTACATGATCCCTGCCCATGGCTCCCTTTTTAATATTGAGTAATGTACATACTGTTTTACAAAAAGACTGGACCAGTCAGCATTCCCACCGCAGTGAATGAGAGTCTCTTTCTCCTCACCTACCCAGTTTCTGGTTGAACAAATTCTTTAATTCTCATAGTCTCAGTTTCCTCAATAATAAGGTAGAAATAAGAAAAACAGCAATATTCCTTTAGTAGTACAACCATGTAAATACATGGTTGTACTCAATAATTTTAACTTTATTTCTCTTAATTTGGAAAAGATAGGCATGCAATGAAACTAGGAGTACCATTTCTTAGCTGTGTAACCTAGCTACATAGGTTACAGAACAGCTATGTACATATAGCTACATTTACATAGCTAGGTCCCTTAACTGAGAAACTCTAATATAGATGAGTACTTTTTCTGACAGATTCAGTACGTTAATGATTTATAACAATACTGAAGGAAAAAATACTGAAGGAAACAAATTCTGGTTTGACCATGTAAGCATTCCTTTTTACACTGAGTCACATTAGCTTCTATCTAAAAGAGAAGAAAAGATCTGTTATATGAGCATTTTGATTTCTTATAAGTCAGTATCACACAAGTAAGCTGGAACAGGCAACTTTTCAGTTTGAATAAATAACTCATATCACTCAAGGGCCACTCAAAGTACTGCCAGCTCACCCTGTGGCACTCTCCATGGGATATGCTAGCCTAGAAATAACTAACAATGTAGAAGGAAATCATTGTGGCCTTATAGGTCTACCTAAAGGGTGTTAACAAGGGTGAGTTAATCACTTCAATATATTTCCTCTTAAGTATCTCCCTTCCAAACTTGGAGCTCTTCATTTCACTTGTACAAGAGTGAAAATTCCCTTCCTGGGGATTTTATCTCCTGTAGAAAAATATTAAATGCTTTTGATATATCAGGAATGGCTTTTTATGATGCCCCCCTTTATAAGATGGCTACCTGCTTATTTTTACCAAGTTGGGGAAAAGAAAGTTAAACGATTATCTCATGTATTTACATGGTTGTACTACTACTCTAAAGCAATACTGCTGAGTGTTATTTTTATTTCTATCTTATTATTGAGGAACTGAGACTATGAGAAATTAAAGAATATGTCCAACCAAAAACTGGGTAAGTGGGGTGAAAGGAACTCTCATTCCTTGTGGTGAAATGCCGACTGGTCTAGCATTTTTTGGAAAAAAAAATATGTACAATATTCAAAAAACTAGAAATTGATCTTCCATGAAACCCAGCAGCATATTTCCTGGGAATATAGCCTAAGGGCCTCAAAACACAATGCAGAAAAATCATTTGTACTCCTATGTTCTTACAGCACTATTCACAGTAGCCAGAATCTGGAAACAAACCAAGTGCCTGAGAACAGATGAGTGAATAAAGAAACTATGGTACATCTACACAATGGAATATTAAGCAACCATAAGGAAAAAATGAAGTCATGAAATTTTCTTTTACATGGACAGAAATGGAGAGTTTCATGCTGAATGAAATGAAATAGAGAGTGACTAACATAGAGTGATTGTATTCATTTGTAGGATATAAATATAGTATGAGAATAATACCCAAAGACAATAGAAACAAAGGTACCAAGAGAACTGGTCTATGGTAGCAAGCTTGTCACAAAGGCCAGTGGGGGGTGCAGGTAGGACAGAGAAGGGACCACTGTGAGAATGGGAGTTGGAAATTATCACTCTGAACAAGAACTGGTTGCTGAAAGGAGGTAAAATGATATGCATTATATCTTTTCAATAATAGCATTGCAAACCATAGTTCCTAAAGGGGCAGAAGAAGGAAGAAGAAGAAGAAGAAGAAGAAGAAGAAGAAGAAGAAGAAGAAGAAGAAGAAGAAGAGGAAGAGGAAGAGGAAGAGGAAGAGGAAGAGGAAGAGGAAGAGGAAGAGGAAGAAGAGGAGGAGGAGGAGGAGGGAGGAGGAGGAGGAGGAGGAGGAGGAGGAGGAGGAGGAGGAGGAGGAGGAGGAGGAGGAGGAGGAGGAGGGGGGACTGGGGAAATGGCGGGAGGGAAACTGGAGGCATGTACTCTGGAGGGAATGAGGCAGTGAATGTGAGCTGGTGAAGAAATGGGTGCCGGAACATTGTATGTATGAAATTCAATCATGACCAACTTTGTAACTATGTAACTATATATCTCACAATTATTCACTAGAAAAAAGAAAAAAATGAAAGAAAGAAGAGAAAGAAAAAGAAAAAAATTAAAAGTGGGTCAAAAACAAAGCTGTCAATCCTGTGATCTTTCCAATTTGTATTCGTATGTGGCCACTCTCAGTGAACGTAAAATTAAGGTAGAGGATAAGAAGTTGAGAACACAGTCAGAAGAAAGGAAAATCAGAGACTTAGGAGGGGTCCAATGAAGACATGTCAGAATAAGCATTAAAAGGAAAAGAAATGTGGGCAGCACTCAGGAGAAGGCCTGAGGGAGAAGAAAAGCAGAAGAGCCCAACACTCTGGAGAGTAAAAGGCCCCACAACTTGGCCAGCTGCCTGGCAGCTAGCACTGTAGAGAAACCCATATCCACCAGATCCACCAAATGAAGGAATCTGTGAATCATTAAAAAATGTTTATTTCTTTATGCCACAAATGATAAAACAGTTAGTCATAAAATATGAGGGTTTTTTTCCCAGAGTAATTGCTGAAAATATTTTCAACCATTATTCTAAATGTTCAGTGTTTAACTATTGAAAAAAAATGGTGTGTTTTGAACTAAAATCAACCTCGGTTATCGACACAGCATGCTGTGTACTTGCATTTAGAGATTAATTCACTTGTAAAATGGTCAAAGCTTTGTTATAATTTGTGCTATCACAGATTGGATAGAAACTCTGTTCTTGGAGAATCACTAAAAGTAATTTACCATTTCTTACTTCCTAAAATGTATTTTCCTTCCTTATCTAATTTCAGCGTAAATTGAAAAAAGAGGAGCTCAGGTCAGGAAAATTAGAGTGTTTTGGGAAATATGTTCCCTAAAGAATATTTTTTTGTTTTAAAAATGAAATTTTCTCAATGCAGGAAAGGGAACAACACACACACACACACACAAACACACACACAAACACATTGTAAGTGGTTGAGTTGCCATTCTACATTTGCTGTAGCTTTGTGATATATTAGACTCTTATGGGGGCTATTGATGGCCCCGTGGGCTGTATAAGTCAGAATATACTGCAATTCCAACCAAGCTTTTGTCTGGCCAAAAAGGCAAACTTTATAGCTGCCAAAGACATAACTATCCAATCTGAGAAGTGGACATTGTAGAGAAAGCTTGTTTTTCTATAGTTTGTACAAAGAAAGGGCACTATAAGCCTTTAGTTCTGCCAGAGATGAGGTCTAATATTCTTGTTTCAGAAGTAACCTGTTACTTGGCAAAATAATCCTAAATTCCTTGTGATGCTACCCAATCAGACTTTGATTATTAGATTGCAGATTTAGTCATCTAAATACTATGAGAGTATATTCATCTGAAGAGTACATTGCCACAGAAAGGGGAAGTTAAAGAGCAAGACTTAGGAAAACTGAGACAGGCAGGCATTAGGCTGAGAGCTTGTTAGATTTTTATCTCATGTAACCTTTAAAGAATCTTGTGAGGTAGTATATTTCTCCCAAAATTTCAAAAAATGCATGTAGTCAATGACTTTTAAATATTTCTTATCAACCACATTTTATTTAATTTTTAAATTTATAACAGTAATACAATACATATTTACTATAATTTTAATTCCCCAAAAATAGAATCAAAAATAAATTTCTTTATAGGTATTCAATAATCACTGCATAATAACTGTGCTTAGTTTGATGTGGGTATTTTATGCTGTATGATATGCTATATAAACTCAGACATACTTCAGTTTAAGGATTTTTTAAAAACTAAAATAATATTGAAATATTATTCTATATGTCTTGGAGAACTTTACAGATTATGCATAGGATCAACCTTAATCTTTTTTAATGATTGTATAATGTACCTGTGGTATAGACATACCACAATTTAACAAACCCTTCTTTATTTTTAATTTCTAAGCTATCATAAACACTATTTGTTTACATTATTTGTTTATTATTTTAATAAACATTATTTGTACATATTAAAAATATTTTGTACAACTGGTAAAGGGACAGGTGTTGGAATATTGTATGACCAAAGCCCAACATGAACAACTTTGTAACTGTATCTCATGGTGATTTAATAAAAGAACAAAAATTCTTGTAAAAATCAGGTTATTTCACGCACCAGATTAAGAAAAGTTAATAAATTTTATTCACAAGGATATGTGTTAGTCCCAGGACTTAGAAAAATGAATGTTTTTACCACTGTAGAATGCTGCTTACAGTCCTCAGTGTCCACAGGATTTGAAAAGGAAGAAGGAATCATTTAAATCATTTTTTTTCTCCTCCAATCCACATTTCTTGATGGTCTCTCAGAGACTGCCTAAATGCAATATGCATGTGGAATCCAAAGGAAGAAGGTCTGCCCCCAATTTTGCTCTATTAATGTACAAATGAAGTCCTAATAAAGTTACTTGGAAAAGACAACTTCTACCAGACTTTAAAATGAGATCACTCTCCTCTTCAGTGGAGATTACAGTATAAGGAAAATTCCTGCTTTTCAGTTGGATGAGTCAACGAATTGGGAAACTTGGATAGATCTGGCCAGAAGCCCATTTATTTGATCCACTGTTGGAGAAAGTTGGGTTAGATCGGGGGTGAACCATTAGGATGCCCAGAGTGCCCTCTGGAAGCCCTTACTTATAGGTGGGGAGATTGAACGTTTATTAAGAAAAAAATCAACATTCTTTCCCTTAAAATTTCTATCCCACTTGCTACTTGAGGTTAAGAAATTCCTTCTATTTCCCTGCATATATTTCATTCTGAGATTGAGTGACTGTGGGTCTGGCAGAAAATTCAGGGAATAATTTCTGAATTATTCTGAAGGAAATAATTAGAACAACTTTCTGTCAGCTCTCTCTTCTCCCAAGCAAAACCTATTCCCCTCACTGAAAGGACAAGAATGCCACTATGAAATGACATTGATAATAATGACATCGATCTCTTCAATACAGATAACTCAATCCCCACAACGTACCTTGTGCTGTGTCCTATTGAAAAAACATAAAATGGCTTAATATAAGCTGGAATACTTCTCACCTCATTCTTCATATTCTGTCCCCAACAGTCTCTTGTAGAGTATTTCCCAACTGCTTCATTAGGAACAGTCTCCTCAGTGTCACTGTGTCACTATTCTGCCTTGTATTTCCCTCAGAATTCTCACTGTAAGCATCATACTTTATTTACTTGTTTACTATCTACCTTTTCCTACTAGGATATATACTTAGGCCTTATCTGACTCTGTCACTATTATACTTGAGGACTGAGAAAAAGTGCCTGGTACATAGTAGGTTACAGTGGAAACTGTTGAATCAATTCCAATCCCCTATTTTCCATCAGATTCTTGCATTATAGTCTGGAAAAATTCCCACATCTTGAAAGACTCAGCTCAAATGTCACCTTATTAAGTATGTTATTCATTAATTCATCATATGTGTTGAATGCCTACTATGTGATAGAGGTTGCCAGACATCATCTGTTCATAGTCCCTTCAATGTCTCAGAAAACTTTTATGGCACCCCCAAGGACAAAAAAATATTTAATAGTTCTATTTATTAAGTAGTTATGTTCAAACAACTTGGTAGGTATTTGAGTCTATTTAAGTCTAACAATACAGTAGCCATTTGGAAAAAATAAAACAAATAAAATTAAAAAATGTGTTTCACTCACAAATTTTCTTACTAGTGGGATGGAAGCAACATATTGGGTTCTGCGCAACTTCTGAAAAATCTAAATATTATAAAATGTGACTCTCATTTCTTTTCCCAGACTGATTTTCTTGCAGTACTTTATTGTTGCTATTAAATTTTACATAAATGTTAGAGAAGGGAATGCAGCACAAACTAGCAATGGTTGTAATATATAAGGTATGGCAATAGTTTTGTGCTACCCTTGAATATAAAAAAGACATTAAAGTATCCCTGTGAATGTATTATACTTCTTGCACAGGGTTTCAGAAGCATGGCATCAGACATGTTGTGACTAGACACTGGTTATCCTACATGATACTCGATAACCTCTTAGCTCTTGGTGCTTTCCTACACAAATAGTGTTTATAACCTTAAAATTCTCTATGTGTTTCTCTATTTGTCTTTCTAACTAGATTCAAAATATAACTATGGAAAGCAGGCCCAGTAATATTGTGAGACTTGTTACTATGTTTGGCATATTGAACACGTCACAGGTAGCTCGCCAGGCTTTGGCGTGTGGGCGAGATACTCTCAGTAGCTTGCCGGGCTTTCCGAGAGGGGTGAAGGAATCGAACTCGGGTCGGCCATGTTGGCTGCATGCAAGGCAAATGCCCTCCTGCTGAGCGATAGCAGCCAGCCCAGCCGAGCCGGGTTCGATTCCTCTACCTCTCTCGGAGAGCCTGGCAAGCTACTGAGAGTATTCAATATGCCAAACACGGTAACAAGAAGTCTCACAATGGAGATGTTACTGGACCTGCTCGAGCAAATTGATGAACAACGGGAGGACAGTGTTTGTTTGGACTATGGAAAGACACTCTATCTTTTTAGCAATAGCATCAAATCCCAACATCCCGAATGTAGAATCAGAGCTGAATGCTCAATAAATATTAGTTAAGTGAATAACTAAACAAGATATTGAATTAGTGAAACAAATGACTCTGATAAATAGCACACCATTTTATTTTCATCTACTAAGACAAGGACTTGATTATGTGAATATTGATTTCCTACATTAGCTTTGGCTCTTTGTGGGAAAATGGCCAAGAAGCTAAACTCATTGACCAACCCTTACAATTGTTATTTTTTTACTATAGCATCTGTCTAGAGCTCCAGGGGTATTTAACTGGTTTGGATGTTGTTTCAGCCATCTTTTTTTTTATCCTTAAAATTTCAACCAGAAAGGCCAGTAGGAGAATGATCATTCCTTCCATATGTTGCATTCTCCCATTCATTCCTCCCAATATGATGCATACATCCCACTCGTCAGAAAATTTAACACTTGATGCTAAATATCAAATGTGACTCATTTCATGCTGTAAAAAGGTTTTATATGGAAAATGGGGAGGTGGCTCACATGGGAATTTACCTTAGATCAGTCACCAGTATCATGCAGCTCTATTAACGCTATCAATATTTCTAACCTTGATGATGAGAATTACTGGTCAAGAGAGATGGTCATGATCCTGTAGCAAGTATTAGAACTTTGCTTCTATTGTCCAGATTGGCTCTCTTTATTCTGACTCTGCTTTATTACTGACTATAAAAATTTTTTTCATTACAATATTGCCAGTGACTAAATCAAGACAGATATCTTCATTAGTCTGCATTCTGATCCAAATCCATTATAGCCCAGACAAAATACTTTTGAAGAATTACAGAATTTTAGAGCTGGAATGAATCATTGAGATCATTCAATTCACCCTTTCAGTGTTTGAGTGAAGGACAAAAGGCCCAGAAAAGTTATAAACTTGCTCAGGATTGTCTGTTCTCTCTGGCTACAACTGCAACTGCCTATGTCTCTTCTTGGAAAGCTGCACATAAGACATTGCATGAGAACATAGCTGGAGACCGTAAAAGCATTTTTGTATCAGATGAGGATGAAGCAAAGTAACTTAGAAAAATATATTCTAGATCTAAAACATCTTCCAGATCATCCCATCAGTGCCACTCTAGTTCAACCAAGCATTAGCTCACACCCAAACCACAGGCAATGGCCTCTGACACTGGCATTTCTGCTTCCACTATTCTCACTTCCCTCTATCTCCTGAGTGCTCCAGCAGCTAAATTTATCCTGTACAATCATAAATCCAATTTTATTCTTCCCTTCTTAAAATTCTCCAGGAGATTTCTCTTGACTTAAAATATAATCCACATTTGGTGCTGGAGCAATAGCACAGTGGGTAGGATGTTGCCTTGCATGCGACCAATCTGGATTTGATTCCCAGCATCTCATTTGGTCCTCCGAGCACTGCCAGGAGTGATTCCTGTGTTCAGAGCCAGGAGTAACCTCTGAGCATGCTGGGTATGATACCCCCTCCAAAAAAAAAAAAAAAGCAAAATATAATCCACATTTGGCACAGTTTTTTCCTATCTTCTTATGATCCCCTTTGAATACAATACTTAATGTTCTATATTCAAAACTTCAGTCTTTCTTTAAACATGGAACACTTTAACTTCTCGGCATTAGTTATTTCGATCTGGATTATTCTTTCAGAACAATCATTCAACTACCAGTCTTCAAGTGGACTTTTCTCATTAATATGAACTGAGCACCAATCACTTCATTTTCTGAAGACCAATGATCTTTATCTTTTTTTTTAAATTGTATGTTTTTTTGAATTTGATTTCCTCCATTAGAATGAAAGCACTAGGAAATCTGGTTTTAGGATTATTCACCAATAGATCCCACTACCAAGAATTATTCTCATTTCTCAAGCTCGATTATTTTTGGAATGAATTAGTGTTTTGTCTTCGTGTGCTAGAAACATTTTTAGATATTTAAACTGTCCTAAAAAGAAAGAAATAGCTATCCATGCACCTCACTTCCACTCCTTGTCTGTTCCCTAAAAGTTATAGAAGAGATAAGGAAATTTGGTTTCCAAAGTTATTCCTTTATTTTTAAAAAACAGTATAATAAGAATGCAGTAGGGCAGCAAACCCTTAATAGGACTAGGAGATAATACACCCAAGCGGGGTTTGATTCCTGGCACCAGGAATCAAAAGCACTTGGTCCCCTGAGCATCATTGGATACAGTCCTAAAATCCCCCAAGCACTGACAGAACTGGTCCTGGAAGTCCAATCAATTCTAAGGTGACCCAGTTATCCCCGCCACCACAGACCTCAGACAGCTTCACTTGCTTGATGCTTTGCACTGAATCACATGTTCAGCTGACAGAGAATTACAGGTAGGGTACCTGGGCCTCCGATGCACCATTCTGGAGCTCTGCTACCCACCAGACCTAAATGGTCCCTCACCCCACGACTGTCACAACAAAAAGCTGTAGAACTTAAGAGCTACCACTGATACATTACTCTATTAGGCTGCTAAGCATGGTCAGTGTTTCCTAAACTCTTTGGAAGTTAAAGAACAGTATTCAAGATGATCACAGTATTAGTCTAAGTACTTTGGATGTTAATTCAAAACACCCAAAATCAGGGCTTTAGATTTGTGATTTAATTTCAATAAAATGAAGATATGACTTAAGATGCTCCCTTTGAAGGGCTCCAGGGAAGAGCATTAAAACCCAAATGACTCCTTTGATTAATTAGTTCACACCAGCTATTTTCTTCCCTATCTTCAGTCTTTCTTCAGAGAGGATCTTGCTTTTTTTTCTTCAATATAACAGGAACTGGATATGGGAAAGATTAGATAAACTTTGTCCTTTCTTTGTCCTTAGGGGTGAAAATAATTTACTTGGGCCAGGTATAAAAAACAGGAGAGATCTATGAGAATGATGCAAACATATGGAACTTTATCATATTTTAAAAAATAAACCTATACCTTAAATGTATAACTTTTTCAGGTAAACCAAAAAAACTCGGAAACTTCAGAGAAGTTTCAATTACTTAGTGTTGGACATAAGAACCCAAAGGATGTTGGATGTGTTTCCTTGAAAGAATAGAAAGAGAAAGGTACATTGTACAAGGGAAGTAGTTCAGAAGAATCCCCTTGAAACTGCCAGGATTAAGAAAAAGGATTATACCCAGGTTTAGTTCCCTCTGGAAGCTTAGACAACAAAAGACCCTAATATTTTCTCCAAACCTAGTAATGAAAACAGAACTATTTAAATGAATTATTCTAAACTTTTTAGTTTCATAAATGAATCATTCTAAGCTTTTTAGTTTCATAAATTGGAATGTGATCATGAAAAAACTTTTTCTTATGGTATATATTTTGGGGGCTGCTGGGTCATACCCAGAAGTATTACTCCTGGTTCAGCACTCAGTGATCACTCCCAGCGGAACTCAAATAATCATACAGAGTGCCAGGGATCAAACCCAGGTTGACTGAATGCAAGGTGAGCACCTCATCCACTGAACAATGTCTCCAGCCTCCATGATATATTTCATGATTTTTTTTTTTTGGAGGTATCGCTTCTGTTAGGCTCAAAAGCCAGGGGAAAAGGCCTCAAATTGCTTGAAGATTGATTAGGCTTGCATAAAACAAACAAACAACCCCCCAAAAATCCCATTGATTTCAGTTTCAAATACTCTAAAGTTAGAGTCTTAGCCTATATTTGATCATGAAAATGTTCATAATATTAACAAGAAATCTGTGGACTATTTCTGAAGGAGGTTAAGAAAAGGAAGGGCAGATATGTCCACCTGAATGCTTTAAGTATTCATCTACTTAGGACAGTTTGAACCCTCCCACTGTTCTAACAGTGTGAAAGAAAAGAAATCAAAGTTAAAAATACTGCATACAGGGCTGGAAATAGTGGGTAGGACGCTTTCCTTGTACCTTATAGACCCAGGTTTAGTTCCCTGCATCATATAGTCCTCTGAACCCCACCAGGAGTTGTCCCTGAGCATACAGCCAAGAGTAAGCCCTAGGGGACCAAAATCAAAACTGAAATACTGTATATCATGTCATGTCTCATACTTAAAAAGACAAAAATTGGATCAGTGAGATCACCCAGATGAGTTGAGCACATGATCTGAATGCAGCAGGCCTGGGTTCCATCTCTGCACTGCATGTTCCCCCAGGTCCTGAACTTCTTGGAGCTCTCTCAAAGCATTTAGCCTATGAGTACTGTTGGATGGGGTTCAAAAATTTAAAAATAAATGTTAAAATAAAAATGGACAAGAATCTTGATCTATGTTCAGTATTAAGAATTAAGTCTCACCACAGTATAATAAAAGGCATAGTAAAGAAAATCAATGCATAAAGGTATATTTTCCTCAAAGAAAATTTTCTATCATTTCTAAAAAAAATTACCCCAACAATTATTTGATCTTTGTAATTAGCCAACAGTTCATTATGTGTGTATGAGTGTGTGTGAGTGCATGTGTGTGTGTTGAAGGAAGTTACGATACAAGCTGTGCCAAGGATCTTGTATCCCAATTGGAAATAGAGAAATAAATGGAGCAGAATTTTCCAATGAACAATGATTCTTATTCCTAATCACTAAGTCTACTAGTTCCTTAAACTCTCCCTGGTCAGGCATTTAAAATGAAAATCTTTCATTAATTTAGGCTTTATCCTGTCATGTATATTTTGATCATGTGTCTTTTAAATGTCCATTTTCTCTATTCTTGCTTCAATGTATCTCAGTGTTCCAAACTCAAGAACCCACTGACACACTCTGTAAGATCAAACTGTCTATCTTCAGATAAAGCCCTTTATCTGACCATCCATTATTTTTTCCCCTTTTCTAGCTTTCACTTTGTTCCCAGTGATAATTCTAAGTTTTAATGCTGATTTTCAAAGTCTGAATTATCTTTTCTACTGTCAGCAGATGACTTAGAAATATTTTCTACAGATAAGTCTTAGTCTATTCACCACAAACTGATCCAACATACACCCTCATGCTTCCTTTCTCAACTTTGTTTCTAAGAATGAAATACATGTTATTTTTTCTTATCATGATTCCCCATATTTGTGTTACCATCTGTCCTTTCAGAGTTCTGGCATTAAGTAAACTCTTGCCCTCACAAATTATCTCCATATTTTATCAATATCTCCCCTTAGACCACTCCTTTCCCAGGGATCTCACATTATAAACAATCCACCAATCTGTGAGTCCACAAATGATGAAATGTCTCTATCACACTTTATAAGAAGGGCCTATAAACATTGATTCCATATTTATCTACTCTCTATCCCATGAATTTTATTTCAATTATCATACACTTAGAGACTTCTCTCCTGGCTTTTTCATGTTTCAACATCTTGGCAACATTTATCCAATTCAACATCTTCAGAAATTCAATTTTTTTCACTTCTTTCCTGGTATATTTCAAGGCTAATATCATTCTATACTGTACTGCTTGTAGACATTCACCACAGTTCTGAGGCTACTTTCTTTATCATTATATACACACAAGCTAACAATTACTACCAAATCTTCAAATTTTATAGTTATTTGTTGTGTTTTATATGACTTCAGTCTGTATCTCCTTTTTTCAGATGGAAACTACTTCAGTGCACCTCTTTATTACCAATCTAAGACTCCTGTAATATTACCTGCTTGGAAATATTATAATTTCAGCTTATACATAAAACTCAATAATGCCCCTAAGTAATATTTTTCATTTTTAGATATTTACTTTCCTAAGCTTTCTTCCTATTTTCTTATGAAAATGGTATTTACCCTTCTTCTAAAATTCTAAGTACTTTACACAAATACTATGTTTTACATTCTACAAATATTTTGAATTTAATATATGTGAGTCAATGGTTCTAGGCATTGGAAATAAAAGAGTAGATAAGATGAATGAGGTTCATAGTTTATGTAGTAAAATTCTAGAAATAGGAAAATGGGTAAATAGGAAATCAACAAGTAAACAAAGAAGACAAATTATCTCTACATAGCATTTATAATATGCTTTACAAGCATATTATAGAGATATGCTTGTAAATAAAGTGTTATTGGTTACTATTAGGTATGAGATTGGATAGTGGGATCACTATATTAGATGATTGTCAAGAAAACCTCTGTGAGATTTGAGTTGATACAGAAGAGGGAAAACACCAGTCACAAAAATACTGGGAGGGAGGGAAGGAGGAGGGAGGGAGGGAGGAAGGAAGGGAGGAAGAGAGGAGGAGTTCTAACAGAAGGATCATTGAGTAAGCACAAGAACTCAAACTATGCATAAGCCATTTCCTTTATTCCTTTATTCATAAGTACAAGAGCTCAAACTATGCATATGCTATTACTTCTGTTACTCTAAATTATTAAATCTTGCAGAATGGCTTTAATTTGAATCTGTCATATCTATTTCCTCCCAGTTTAAACCATCATTACTTCTTGGCTCCCATCCATGTCTGTTCCACTCTATTCCTCCACTACATAATTAGTCTCCTTGAAGAGAAGTCTTCCTACAGGAAAACTCAGTCTTCCTAAAGAAAAACTCAACACTAACATAGTCTTATTCCAAAACCTCTGTGAATTCTCATTATTCTCTGATGTAATATAAACTTTGTTTCATTTGTTTGTTTATGGTACCAGGGATTAAACCCAGGGCCTCATATATACAAGGCACATGCTCTACTGTTGAGTCATATCCTCTCTGTCCCTTGAACGAATATAATTTGGAAACTTAAAATTAATACTATTTATGGTGGAACCTTAAAACATAGTTACATTTTTTCTACCATACTACAAAACACAATACTGACCATATTTCTGTCCAGAATTCACCACAAAGAATCCTGCTTTCAATATTATCCATAATGCTTCCTGAATATGACCTCTCAAACCCAATATGGGCCAGTCAGATCCAGTCTTGACCTCACAACACTACCAAGACACCTTCTAGTAAAGACTCCCCAAATGTCTTGGTTATTTACCCACAGATATTTTTATTCCTTTTTAAAGCAGTGTTTGTCACATTTTATTCTAGAATGTGGTTAAGTACACATCTGTCTTCTTTTTCTCCACGCCTTATTATGTTACAGATGTTTTGACAGTGACCACATGTTATCTATTCTTGTACAAGTGTTGTGTCGCACACATAGTTGACATTAATAATAGTGAATGATTTTGAATAATAATTGATTTTGAATAATAATAATTTTGAATGAATTTGCCAAATTCGAATTAGATTAGTTAGTCTTTATCTCAGGAGACTTCAATATCATTCTTAATTCTCCCTTTCAGGAGACCTAGATGTGAAAAATCAGAAGCAGAGATAAAAAGCATAAAGTTCTAGTTTTGAAATAATTTAATTATTTCCAATCTAGTCAAATGTGTAAAAGTTTATATTAAATAACATTTTTAAAGTACTGCTTTATAATCAGTATAACAGAATAAATTGTGTTAAAATACTAATTGATTGACTTCCTGCTCAGGTTACATAAATCTACTTAAAATTATTTAATGCTCAAAAATTACATTTTCATAATCACAGAACCTCTTTACTTACCACATTACTGCAGGTTCTATACCTGATATTTCTTCCTTCACAACTCCTGTCACAAAAAGAAAAAAAAAGGTAATCACTACCATAAAATTTAACTAATTCCTTATAGAAATAAAATATTCTTACTTACAAGAGTGTCTCTTTCCTTCTAAGTTCTTAGAGTTAACTATTAAATTCTGAATTGTTCTGAATTGAGGTGTTTTTAAGAAAATGTAAATCATTAGTTTCAAAATGACTATTATACCTAAATACTATATAGATTCAATACAATCCCCATCCAAATTCAGACAAAATTCTTTAGGGACTTAGAACAGTTCAAAATAAAGTTTGTATGAAATTATTAAAGATCCCCAAATGACCAAAACCGTACTGAAAAATAAGAATCTGTGTGTGTGTATGTGTGTGTGTGTGTCTGTGTGTCTGTGTGTCTGTGTGTTGAGGGGGGTGTTAGATCATTACCTAACTTGAAACTATACTATAAAGTCACAGTGATCAAAACAATGTGGCATTTGAATAAAGGTAGACTAATCAATGAGTCAAATAGACTATCCAAAGACAACCCCTCCATGTATATCGTCAGCTAGTTTTTGACAAAGGAGTTGAAAACGTGAAATAGAGTAAAGACAGCATCTTCAATAAGTGGTAACAAAACTGGATAACCACGTATAAAATTAAAATTGGATCCATATTTCACACCTTACACAAAAGTCAATTCAAAGTGGATCAAAGACGTGATATCAGACCAGTATCTATAAAATACATTGAAGATATAGGCAGAACACTAAAAGATCTGGACCCCAAAGGTGTCTTCAATGATACAATGCCACTGGCAAAGACAACTGAATAGAAAATAAACAAATGGGACTGCATCAAATTAAAGTTTCTGCATGGTGAAAAAAAAAAAACAAAATAAAACAGGATAACACTAAAAGACAGATAACTGAATGGAAAAAAATATTTGCCCTCAACACATCAGCTAAAGGGTTGATATGCAGTATATCAATACTCATATAAATCACAACAACAACAAAATCTAAAAACCCTATGAAAAAAAATGGAAAGAGAAAATGAAAAGATACTTCCCTGAGGAAGACTATTAGATGACATATGAGAAATTCTCAGCATCACTTATTATTAGGGAAATCGAAATTAAGATGACAATGAGATATCATCTTACACCAGTGAGAATGGCATATGTTAAAAGTACTGGAAATAATCTGTCGTGGCAGAGATGTGATGAAAAAGAAACTTTCATCCACTACTGGTAAGAATTTTGCCTGGGCCAACATGTGTGGGTCCCAAAATATAAGCAGGATAAGAAAAGATAAGTGGAGGAGATGAGATCATGAAGAGAGAGATAAAAAGCAACAGAGGGCAAGGGTCAAGGTACATTGGTGGTATTAAGGAATGTTAGAGCTAAATATCCTAACCACAGAGTCAACAATACTAAAATTATGAGACTCAAACTTTAATAGCAAAACATAAAAAGGTGGTTGTCAAGGTGACAGGTTGGGGGTGAGGGGTAGGTAGGATGGGACTTAGAAACACTGGTAAAGGGAAATTGAAACTTGTGACTGGATTGGTGATGGAACACTGTAGGTCTGAAACCCAACTATCAATATCTTGGTAAATCATGGTGTTTTAATAAAATAAAATTTAGAAGAAAAGAGAAAAATGTAAAAGTAAACCGATTACTCACTAAGAAATAAAACTAAGCATTGATTTTACTTCAAGCACTTTCAAAATAAGTTACTTGTAGTTAAAGTTTGTTTTTTAATCAAATATTAATGCAAGATTTTCTGCAAAAATTCAAGATTAAATTGATCCTTTCTTAATTTTCTGGTAAAAACTGAAGAAATAATTCACTAAAAAAAGTTTAAATTTGATAGAAATTTCTTAATATGTAACACATATTTTAAAACTGCATATCAAAGGAAACGGAAAATCATCATTTTTAAGGAGCTATTTCCATTTATAATAGCTCATTGAATAAATTTTAGAAAAGAATGATAACAGTTGAGGAAAAAAATCTCCTACTGCCTCATCTAAAGGTAATCACCATAATTTTAATTTATTGATTTATTTACATTTGGAGGAAATCACACCATTCATACAATTTTGTGATTTTTGTTTTATTGAACTTAACAAAATTGGTGAGATTTTCCTTTAGTATTAAATAACTAAAAATGTTATTTTTAGAGTTACATAATATTTCGTCAAATGATGTAGCATTATTTGTATAATCATTCTTCCATTACTTGTCAAGTATGTAATTTGCAGTTGGGGGCTTGATAAACTATATTGTGATAAACCATGACCATGTATATGTTTTATCCAAGTTTCTGACTGTGGACTTTAGGGTAGATAAATTTCTAGGAGGGAATTACTGGACCAAAGGGAATTAACTTTTATAAGCCTCTTGATAAATATTGCCAAATTGCATTCCTTAAAGATTGTACCATTTCATACTCCCACCAGCAACACATGGGAGTTTCCATTTTACTAAACTCTTGTGAACAAAAACAATCAATTTTTGATTAATATCCAATGATGACACTTAAATGAGAACAGCACTATGCTGCACTTTTCAAAATAAGACACATTTAAAGACTTGAGGAAAAGTCTAATATAAAAGTCTCAGAGATTGATTATGCTAACAGTTAATATTTTAAGAATTCAAATACATTTATAAATTTGTTATATATATTAACTTATTAAGTTTTCTCAATTTCCCTGAAACACCTCAAATTATTATTAAAGGTAAAGGTAAAGGTAAAGGCCCTCCCGTTGATCGTCGATTTGCTCGAGCCCCTCTCGGAGAGCCCGGCAAGCTACCGAGAGTATTCGATATGCCAGACACAAATTATTATTATGCCCATTTATAAACCATAAAACAGATTAAGTAATTTACCAAAATGATAAACTATTAATTAGCAAAACAGGTTTTGAAAGCAGATCATATAATTTCAAAATTTATACTCATAACAATTAACATTTATACCTCCTAATTAATTTGTTTAAAAAAATGTCTGTGGAAACAAGAACCAAAAGAATTGGTACCCAGAGGCTTTCCACAAGTGGTGCTGGTATGAGGTGAAGAAAGGCAGTTATAGAGAAGGGAGCATTATGACAATGATCTTTGGAAATGATCACTCTGAACAAAAGCTGAATGTTGAAAGTAGGTAAGGCAGCAAACATGATAATCTGAGGTTGGGGAGGGAAACTGGGGACATTGGTAGTGGTAAATGTACTCTGGTGAAGGGAAGGGTTTTGGAAGGTTATATGATTGAAACCCAATCATGAACAACTTTGTAACTGTGTACCTCATGGTGATTCAATAAAAAAAAATGAAAACATGTCTGGGTTGGAGTGATAGCACAGCGGGTAGGGCGTCTGCCTTGCACGCAGCCAACATGGCCAACCCGAGTTCGATTCCTCCGCCCCTCTCAGAGAGCCCGGCAAGCTACCAAGAGTATCTCACCCGCACAGCAAAACCTGGCAAGCTACCCGTGACATCTTTGATATGCCAAACACAGTAACAACAAAGTCTCACAATGGAGACGTTACTGGGCCTGCTTGAGAAAATCAATGAACAACAGGAGGACAGACGGTGAAAACATGTCTACTGGGTCATTTTAAATGTTTATTTAAATGCCTATTTTAAGTTAGGTGATGCATTTTTATGTGGAATGTAAAGAGTAGCAAATATGATTTAGTGTCTGATATTAGGAAAATCATTCATGATTTTAATTCAATGTAGTAAACAATAGACAATATTTATGTTAGGTTTTGAGAATGTTATCCAAAAGAAAATGTCTAAAAACACAAGGCCAAGGTTTTATATTTTTTGTAAAGAGACAGAAAAGTCCAAATACTGAAAGTTTGACTGCAACTCTAGTATTTTATGAATTTACATTAAAGTATAATGCAAAGTAAAAGGAGAGCTAGTGAGACATCAAAATCAGAACAAGGGTGTTTTGCAGAGATATATGATTGTTAGTGTTCAGTTCGCAGACCAGAAATAATATAGGTAAAAGGCCACTGAAGTTGAAGTAATTCATTAGCTGCTGACAAGACTGCAGTATTCATGATACAGATGATACTGAATGCTAAGCTGTGTCCCAAGAATGGTGTGGTTACACTAAGAATACCTCTATGTGATGATGCCATGTTGACCAAACAACTTCCCCACCATGATGTTTTTTTATCCCCCAAATTCTCTTTTTAATAAAGCACTGTAAGTTACAAAGTTATTCATAGTTGGGATTTGACATACAATATTCCATCATCGATCCCATCACCAATGTCAACCTCCCCCCACCAGTGTTCCCAGGTTCCCTCTCTTAGCTCCTCTTACAACATCAGCCTACCACATTGAAGTTACCTTTTAAGTTTGGTTACTAAAGTTTGGGCTTTGTGATTTCAGTGTTGTTAGGATATTTAGCTCTATCATTCCTTAACATCAACGATGTAGCTGAGCTCCCGTGACCCCTACTCCCGTTGTTTCTCAGTATCTCTTCTCCCCTTTCTCTTCTCTCAGTTTCTTTCCTTCTCCTTCATATACTTCGGGTCCAAGGGAGATATAGGCATTCTCTCCTTTAAACCATTGTATTTCCTAATTCAGTTATTCTAAATACCACATATAAGTGATATCTGCTTCTTAATCATTGCTGAGATGCAGAAGGTATTGACCATACTGACAGATGGGGGCTACCAAGTGGTTCCCAGGAGCTGGGAGGTCATATGAGTGATTCTTGGCAACAGAGCTTAAGGTTAAGGGCCCAAGGACATGGTTCTGCTGAGCCCTGCCAAGGCACATACTTCAACCAAGGTACTATATCTCTAATGCCACAATTCTATTTTCTGTTGCAAGTTAATAAACTGCCATACTTGTTGAAAACAATTATTTCATCAGTTAAGTCATCCACAGCAATCTGTCTCTGGGTATGAATACTGAAAAGTATCATGTTTCTTTGATAATAATAATAAAACAAAGACAAGAGCCTAGACTCCAGCTGATATTACTTCTTTTCTGGCATTATTATGGAGATGAACTAAGTTAATATTTGGGAAGCAATTCCATCAGTACACAGCTTATAATAAGCACTATGCAAGTCTTTGACAAAGTAGTCAAATGTATCTAACATGTAGAAATATAATAGATTTTCAAAGGGGACCATTGAGACGTGTAGAGGAAACTGTGGATGAAGAATGGGGTATGAAAACAGAGTATGGAGTAGAAAATCTTCAAGTGGTAGATATTGTTTTTTGAGTTTTAGAAAATTGCAGATGAGATAAATCTTAACTAATTTCAAATTTTGTAACAGGCACAGAGGAATCACCAAAAGTTTTGAAAGCAGGCGATGTAATGATGACTGTATTGCTTCTTGGACTTTTGGCTAAAATCAAGCGTAGTATCTGCTATGATTAGTTTAAAATTATAACTGCAGTTTTGAAAAAATGAACCTTAGGGTTGAAGAAATAGCTCAAAGGGCTAGATGAACACTAGTATGTACTCAGGTCCTGAGTTTGATTCCCTAGAACTGCATGCTTACCCCAAAATATAGGAAGGAGAAGGCAACTAGGTCCCCTGAGCACTACTTGGGACCCCCACCAATTTTTATTTAATAAATTAATAAGTGAACTCTGATTTTAATAATTAAGACTTTAATCTCCAGCCGCATTTTTAAAAAATTTTTTACTAACTTTATCTCTCTGAAGGGAATAAGGGCAACAGTTCTGAATGATGATCTGGGTCAGTGACTTTGTTCTTCTCCTTCCTTATAGAATCCACCTATACTCTCAGGGTCTTAGTTTCTTCATTTATCAAGTAGATATGGTGATGGCAGTGCATAAAGTCCTGATCACCAACTGAGATAATTTACAAAAGCTCTGTTCAAAAGCCAAGGGTTATTATAGAGATGTCAGTTAGTAAAATGAAACAAAGCAGAAAAATACTTGCTTTGATCATCAAAATGAGCTTTTTTCCAGATATTTTAAGCTATATACACTGGGTTTTGAGGGACAGGACAGGAATTAAAATGCTTGGCTTACACACAGTGAATCCTGATTTGATTCCTGGTAACACAAATGACTCCCCCAGCATTGTCAGGAATTATTCTTAGAGCACAGAGCAGGAGTAATTCCTGAGCATTTCTGAGTGTTCCCCAAAAACCAAAACATACAAAAACTGTAAACACACATCCCTGAACAATAGGAGATCTAAGTATTTAAAGCAAAAGATTGATTTAAACACCTATTTAGCAAAACAGTGCAAAAACAAATAAAAGTAAAGAAAAAGATACCAACATTTCTAAAGAATATACTATTAACATCTAACAGTTATGTTCAAATTACTAAGCTGTACCCTTGATTTAAATCTTCCCATTAATATCATTATTTTGTTTTTCCTTTTGGGGCCACACCCTGTAATGCTCAGGATTTACTACTGTCTCTATAAGAACCATATGTGATGCTAGGGATAAAATCCAGGTTGGTCTACTTGCTTCACTATCTCTCTGGCCCTTCATTATTTTTTTTTCTTTTTGGGTCACACCCAGCAATGCACAGGGGTTACTCCTGGCTTTGAACTCAGGAATGACTCCTGGCGGTGCTCAGGGGACCATATAGGATGCTGGGAATTGAACCTGGGTTGGTCGCATGCAAGGCAAACGTCCTACATGCTGTACTATCACTCCAGGACCTCATTAATTTTTTTTAGTGAAATATTGCCTAATTTAACTGACTGAAACATGACACTAAAGTGATAATACTTCAAGTTATAAAGTCTCTCATTACTGAAAGACATTATCAAATGTCAGGTAATAATATTATACTAATATATAATATATACCTCCACCATATATTGAGTCGGCGTTAGGTGTCAGTGTTGATATTCTCTGTAAGTCTAACAACACTGCAAAACTGCTATTCTCAACTGGTGTTGGCACGGATGTGGCGAGAAAGGGATCCTCCACCACTGCTGGTGGGAATGCTAACTGGTTCAGCCCTTTTGGAAAACAGTATGGACAATTCTCAAAAAAATTAGAAATTGAGCTCCCATTTGACCAGCAATACCACTCCTGGGAATATATCCCAGAAAGGTAAAAAAGGATAGTCGAAGTGACACCTGCACTTGTTTGTTCATTGCAGCACTGTTCACAACAGCCAGAATCTGGAAAAAAAACTGAGTGGCCGAGAACAAATGACTGGTTAAAGAAACTTTGGTACATCTACACAATAGAATACTATGTAGCTGTTAGAAAAGATGAAGTCATGAAATTTACATACAAGTGGTACAACTTGGAAAGTATCATGCTAAGTGAAATGAGTCAGAAAGATAGGGATAGACATAGAAAGATTGCATTCATCTGGGGAACATAACAAAATAGGAGACTAACACCCAAGAATAGCTGAGATAAGTACCAGGAGGTTCACTCCATGCTTGGAGGCCAACCGCACATGCTAGGGGAAAAGGCAGCTGAGATAGAGAAGGGAGCACCAAATAAAGGGTGTTGGGAGGATCCTCCCAGGATGGGAGATGCATGCTGAAAGTAGACTACAGACCAAACATGACTGCCACTCTTTTGCAAACCACAGCACCCAAAAGGAGAGAATAAAGGAATGCTCTGCCACAGAGTCAGGGTGAGATGGGGAATGGGGAGGTGGGGGGTGGGAGGGATACTGGGATCAGTGGTGGTGGCTGTGGAGGGATGGGTTCTCAAACATTGTATAATTGAAACCCAAGCACAAAAAATTTTAAGTCTACAATTATACCTCTTGGTGTTTCACTAATAAAAATTTAAAAAAAAATCTTTGCTATTCTCATTTAAGAGAGAAGTAAATAGAGACTGGGAATGATTAGGAGATTTGTTTGTTTTGATTTTCAGTGGATGTGGGGCTCTGAGCACTCTTTTGTGCTCAGGGCATACTCCTGGCTCAGTGCTCACAGATCATTCCTGGTGATGCTTGGGGGTACCATACGTAGTGTCAGGGATTGAACTAGGTTGCCTGCATGCAAGGAAAGAGCCATACTCCTGTACAATATCTCAGGCCACAAAGATTAGGAGGTATCAAGTGAAAAAGTGAATCAGGGACTAGACTTCAGGTTTTCCGAATACAAAACATGTTTCACAATTCTTAAAATGGAACAAGAGGTGCTTAAGATGGATAAAATACTAACACTAGGCTAAATTTGGGATGCTGACAGGGAATTGGTAATCAGGTTAACTGCACCTTCTTCATATTACATCAATGTATCAATTCCTGTTTAATTCTGGTAAATGAACTTCTCGCAAGTACAAGATACCTAGACACTCTGTGCAGTTGAAACATCTCCAAGAGAACACTGTTGGTCAGTAAGATATAATGTGAAAAAGCCTTAGTGCTGAAAAAGCTACTCTTTTTTAAAGTTCAAATTTATTGAATCTGAATGTAAATTTGATGTAAGTAATAAAGCGAATATTTTGCCACAAGGATTTTATTTTTGCCAAGTGTGAATTTCTTCATCCAAGGTTTTCATTTGGGCACAAAAGTCTCATCTGAGAATTTAAGCAGTAAAAAATATTTTCTTCTTTGCTCTCTTAAAAAAAGGCTAATATAAAACAGCTGAAGGGTTTCCTTCATATTTAAACAAAATAAAATTCACCGCTGAGAATGAAAACAAACCTTGGAATTTTCAGCCCAGAATGATTTCTGGGGGAAAAACTATAGACAACATATAAGAGAGGATTTAAGTAAATGCATCCTCCTCAGGCAAACAATAAAAATGTTAAGGAGTATGCTTAATTAACTGGTACTGTATGGAAAAAAAGGGCTCAAAAACTGATTTAAGTGTGAAAAAATAAAATATAAATATTAAAATATTTTCAAAACAATTTCTGCAGAAAGTTGCATTTTATATTAGCATGAACCTCTTAGTCACTTCGTATTTTTGTTTGTTTTGTTTTGGGGTTACACCCTGTAGTGCTCAGGGCTTTCTCCTGGCTCTGTGCTGAGAGATCACTTGTAATGAGGTGCAGAGTATCACATGAGGTGTAGGGTGGGCTGTGTGCAAGGCAAGTGCCTTGCCAGCCATACTATCATTCCAATCCCATATTTTTCAGTTAATTTTTTAATCTCAAAAAAGAAATCACTACAACCACAAGCTGTTAATATTGAATTATTCATACTTTAATTCACTTCTAATAAGATCAGTATAGGCTTGAGACATCCTTTTATTGGTCTCTTATTAACATATAACAAACCATACAAACTGTTCCAATTTTTAAATGCTGATATTGTCATAGTTTCAATTATCATAAATTAGCAACCTTCTAAGAGATAAATCATCCTGGAATGTTTTAAGTTATCTTTCCAGTTTTTAACAATTTGTTGTCCCTTCTCCTGTAAAATTTAACTTTTAAAGGAGTTCTGGGGAAACTGAGCATAATTCTCAGTTTTATACACCCATAGAGGCTTAAAGGCACAATCTGAAAGTTTATAGTTCTTTAAATAAATGATAAATTAATAAAAAATAAAATACAGAGAAGAGAAGGAAAGCATAATCAGTGTACCTTTTATTAGGAATTAAAACCTGATGAAATAAATCAATTTTTTACCTTAAAGTTTTTATCTCCATTCTGAAATATAATTAGACTCATTTTTGGTTTTGGTAATGATTTCAAGAAAATCTGACATCTCATGACTTGAAAGCTAGTACAGAGGGTAAGGAACTTCCCTTACCCGTATCTGATCTAGGTTCAATCTATAGCATCTGAAATGGTCCCTCAGGCAATGCCAGGAGTATTTCCTAGGTCCTGCACAGTCAGGATTAACACCCACCCATCCAACACAGTTGGGTGTTACCCAAAAGCAAAGCAAAACAAAACAAAAACCCTGATAGCCAAGATATTTAAAACTTAAGAGTTCTTTTTAACTGATTCCCTCCCCCCCCCTTCCCTTTTTCTTGTTATTGTAGTGATGCCTGGGGTTCAAACAGTTAGGAACTAGAGCTCACAAACATCAGCCCCTCTGGGTTTATCTTTAGCCTTGGGTGGGGTGTGGAACTTGAGACTTCTCCTTTGCATGTACACACTCTACCTCTGCTTGATCACCAGGCCCCAGAACTTGAGAGTTCCTAAAGACAACTGCAGTTAGACAAGGCTCCTAAAGCTTTGCCTTTGGTTTTTTTAAAAGAGTGAAGTTAAATGTAGATAACTAAATTTTCTTGAAAAACACCTGCCTTTCAAATATGGATCCATCGGTCAAAATTTTCAGAACAGGATACAGGACAGTTCACCTGACTCTGTCTCTGTCTGTCTGTCTCTGTCTATCTGTCTCTGTCTATCTCTGTCTCTCTCTCTCTCTCTCTCTCTCTCTCTCTCTCTCGTCTTTTTTGTCAGTTTTTCAAAGGAAAACTGAACACTCTACAATAAAAAAAGTAAGTAAGTAAAGGCCCTCCCGTTGTTCATCGATTTGCTCGAGCGGGCCCAGTAACATCTCCATTGGAGACTTTGTTGTTACTGTGTCTGGCATATTGAATACTCTCGGTAGCTTGCCGGGCTCTCCTAGAGGGACAGAGGAACTCGGGTCAGCCATGTTGGCTGCGTGCAAGGCAGATGCCCTACCCGCTGTGCTATTGCTCCAGCCCAGTGATAATAGACCAATAAAAAAAACTCAAACTTTCTAGGAGACTTTGTTAATGGTCCCCACCTCTACAAATTAGAAATGATAATTTTGTGCTGTGATGAGCTAGAGTGGTTTTAGCCATATTACAATATATACCTAGATCAAATAAATTTTCTGTATAAACTCATACAGATTATTACATGTTTTGGTAAAACATATCTATAGCCATAGTCAAGTTCTTTAATAGCTGCATTATATACAGTATCACTAAATTATTATAAATGCTTCAGTTGCATCTTTAGTGAGTACTTTATTAAAATTCTAATAGACATAAATTATTTTAACAAATATTTTAAAGTATATACTTACCTGGACAATAACTTTGAGAATTCCCTCTACCTACCCAACTCAGAACCATGTGTTCCCAGACAAACACCTATTCAATTAGTAAGAAATGTGCTAGTAAGACCACTCATTACAAAAGATATTTAATCTGGTAATACTCCAATAAAAAACAGATTTTAAACATAAAGAACGGTGCTTCTAATCTTCATAGCTAAAATTGAGGATCTTTTTCCTCCCTTTGAGGTTAATGCATCTCTAATGCATAAAATGGCAGCGGAAAAATACCCTTGAAACAAGAAGACAGAGTCCTTGGTGCTAGGGGACTTTGAAAGCAAACACTGGAAAAATGTCTCTTCCCTTAAGCGTTGACTTGCAAGTTCCCTGAATCCCATGCAGGAGTCCTATTCCTCTTCACTGCCTCTTCTGCATGTGATGCTTCACATAGCTAAAACAGATTAGTGCTCAGGGAGAGATTTATTTTTTTTCAGGGTAGAGAGATATACAAGCCAAACTATTATGACAACTTGATAAATGTAGCTTTTGAAAATGCTTTCTGTTGTAAGAATACAACAAACAACAAGGAGGCATGCTGCCAGCTATCATCCATCAATAGGTGAACTAGCTGAGAACAGACAGGCCCTGGTGTCCCACTAGCTCTTCACAATCTGTCAGAGGCTCTAACATGGCCTAAGAGACCCAAGAAGTCACCCTTAGAACTTATTTTCAAAGCTATTTAAACCAGCAAAGGAGGTAATGAAGACCCAGAGTCAAAAACAGCGCCATAAACTGAGGCCTTTACCTTCACAGTGTTTCTTTGGCCTAGGAAACATAATTTTGTAACCTCAGTTTTATAATTCAACATTCAACTTTATCTCTCATTATAGAACATTCTGAATGCTGTGCCAGCCTAGAGACTTTGATTTATGTATATAGTTACCAAAACTTAATGTAGAAACCAAACTCAATATAAATGGAAATGAGGTAGATTTGGGGAAAAAAATTCTAAGAAGACAAACCCTCTGGATGTTTGATCTCAAGAATAGAAAACTGGGGAAAGCTTTGCTGTACCTAACAAATTCTTCAGCAATGGTTCAAAGGCTGAAAGCTGTTAATTTCACATTTAGACCCACATGAGGATATAACACACTGAATTTTGGACTTTGTCCTATGAGTTTCAAATAGGTTTATTTGCTATCATAAGTGTTTGGTGTGTTCTAAATTACAAGAATATCACTGCCAATTTTTTTCCCCAAACAAGTATGATTTTACATATCTTTGCCTGTTCTTCAAAGATAGACATGCTACAACAAAGTATTGAGTTCCCACAAATGTGGGCTGAGTTAGGAAAATGAGATTTGTGTTCTTGTAACCAAAAAAGAAAAAGAAAGCAAGAACAATGACAATATAAACTGTAATTATTATTAATTCTAATAAAGTCAAAAACTGCTCTGTGAATATGGCTCAGACAATCTAATCAGGTAATGTACAATAAACAATCTAAAAGTAAAGATTAGGCCCTGATATGTCTTGCTGGTTAAGAAGATTTAAAATGTACTTTTTGATTTGTGGTAATTAAGCACGTTATTGAACTTCCAATCAGAAGAAATACTAAGAAAGGCAGTGCAAAAGATACAAAAATGAAGATTTTTCTGACTCTTACTAAAGAATCAGAAAGATCATTTGGTTGGGGAAAAGTACACATCAGTTTGAATTGAGAGTACACAGCTGCCTCAAACAATGAACGCATTGGGGCACAGATCTCCCCATTCATCTTCCACTTTTGAAGATACACATATTGGGCTAAAGTGATAGTACGGCAGGTAGGATACTCGTCTTGCAGGCCACTGACCCATATTTGATTTTCATGACATCCTATGATCCCCTGAGCCCTGCCAAGAGTGTGCAGAGCCCTGCACAGAGTCAAAAATAAACCCTGAGCACTTCTGGGTGTGGCCTCTATCTCCCACACCTCCCACCCCCCCAAAAAAAAACCCCAAATAAATAAAAGAGATGTAACTTAGTGTTCACTCTAAATATCCATGAAGTTCCAGATCTAGATATTCAGTGAATAGATATCCACAGTAGGCTGAATGCATTAATAGGAAAACATGAAGAGAGAAAAAAAATGCATATAAATGACCCATACAATTTAAACTAAGTCTAATGATCAACTATAATATATAGTCAATAACTAATAGCCATAATATGAACACAGAGTATGAACTGCATTGAACAAAAAGATAGGGTGATGAAAGAAAAGGAACTTCTTTGTTTTTGTTTTGGGGCCATACATGGTGGTGGTCAAGACTTATTCCTGGCACTGTACTCAGGGATCACTCCTTACAAGCTTGGGGACCTGGGGATCAAACCTGGGTTGGCTGGTATGCAAGGCAAGCACTCACCCAACTATTGTTCTGGTCCAGTAGCCAGTGTTTTTTGAAAAACAGAACACAATCTTAAAGTCACTCAGCTTTCTATTTTTAGAAACATTGTTTTTGTTTTTTTTATTTTTTTTCTTTTATGGTCTATGTGTTGGTCATTTAATACCAGTGCCTACTAAAGTAACTGCTATACTATCAGTTCCCCAACATTGTTTTTTCCAAAATTTATATTTTTGGTGGTGAGTTACAGTGAAATTTGGGCCACACTTGGCTATGTTCAGGGCTTACTCCTAGCTCTGTGCTCAGGAACCATCCCTGGCAATACCTGAGGGAATATATGTGGTGTCAGAGATTTGAACCAGTTTTGGCCACATTCAAGGCAAATTCTTACCTTCTATACTACCTCCCTGGTCACTAACTAGCAGTACTTCTTGAGAGAGGGAGGACAGAAAGAGAGAATACAAGAAACGCTATGCAGAAAATTTGGGGCTATGAAGAACCTTTAACCTATTTGCTCCAGTTCTTAAACCCTGAAACTTGATTAAAATCTTACTATAATAAACTGAAGATGAAAGTTTAAATGAAACTAAATAGCTACTAAAGGAAAGAAACTTTGGCTCTTTTAAAGGGACATGTTTATTTTCACATATTTACTCTACTTGTATTTGTCACTGCAATGCATTTGCTCCCTGAAAGATGGCTAGGGTGGGAGCCAGGGGGATTGCTGCCTTTGGCTTGAGATCCACCAGCAGGAAGGACATGCACTCTATAATACATACACACATGCCATAAGGTTTGCAAATGATCTTACATTTGCTCAGTAGCCAAAAGAGGCAAAGAATGAGAATGAAAACAAATGTGTTTTAGCAACATCAAGTCCAACTTTTCCATATTCCCCATGAGAAAAATGTATATTATGAAACTCTAGGACTCTCACAACCTCACCCGATACAACCCTGGAACTGGAAATTTATGAATTATTCTGGCTAGAGACAAAAGTTCTTCAACCCACCCATCTCACCCAGATGTCCATTGCAAAATAGCGGGCTGGAGAATGACAACTTTTTTTCTTTAAAACCATTTAGATTAAAAGCAGCTTTTGCTCTCTCTCTATCTAGAAACTGAACGGGTTTTTACTCTCAATGTGCAGGAGAAAGACTTTTTGGTCACATACCCAATTCTAGAGTTGAAGAGAACCTACCAGGTTTCTTTAAAATATATCATTATTGAACACCTCAGATGTTCCAGGCAGTACCTACTTGACAACAGATAGAGATGAGTAAACCAAATACCAGATAAACTAAACACCCACTCCAGTATCATGCAGCTAGAAGAAATAGTGGTGCCAAGACTTAAAAGCAGTTGTCTGAAAAAAAAAAAAAAACGAATAAAAGGAATAATCCACAAGAAAGAATAAATGTTCTCTTGGAAGTAACAGAACACACTATTTATTTATTTATTTATTAAAATTTTTATTAGTGAGACATCATGAGGTACAGTTGTAGACTTACAAATTTTTGTGCTTGGGTTTCAATTATACAATGATCAAATACCCATCCCTCCACCAGTGCCCATTTTTCCCACCACCACGGATCCCAGTATCCCTCCCATCCCCCATCCCCCCATCCAACCCTGCCTCTGTGGCAGGGCATTCCCTTTTGTTCTCTCTCTCTTATTGGGTGTTGTGGTTTGCAAAAGAGGCAATGGGTGACAATCATGTTTGGTCTATAGTCTACTTTCAGCATGCCTCTCCCATCCTGGGCGGATCCTCCCAACACCTTTATTTGGTGTTCCCTTCTCTATCTGAGCTCCCTTTTCCCCTAGCATGTGTGGTTGGCCTCCAAGCCATGGAGTAAAATTCCTGGTACTAATCTCAGCCATTCTTGGGTGCAGAACACACTATCTTGAGAGTTAGCCTACAGCATGTGAAACTTCCTTGGTAGAAGAATTTCACTCTGTTTCTCTGTCTCTATTTCTCTCTTTTGGCGGTATAACTGATGTTGCTCCAGAGTTACCCCTGGTGGTGCTTGGGAAAATCATATGCAATACTCAAGATTGTACTGAGGTCAGGTTGACACACTCCAAAGCCTAGAGGTAGGAATCACTCTGCAACTATTTGGGGTTGGCTGGTGTCAAAGAAATATAAAGCTTTATCTTTCCATCTCCAGATGATGCTCTATTCCCTTACTAGGATTATTTAAAATTTTGTTCTCTCTCTCTCTCTTTCAGTTGTTTTTTAAATTAATACCTGGAGTTCTTTCAAATCTTTCTGGTTCTATCTCAAATCTTTTGTTTGTCTGTCTATATCTTCTTGTCTGTTTCCCTGAGCTTCCGAACCCTGTTGTACCCTATACCTCTTTGGCCCAACTTTCAGTGATTGAAAGCAAGCAAAAAGCTACCCTCTTTCTATTGTACAAATCGGCAAATCGGGCTTAACTAGAATAATAGAATTTACATACTATTAGAAATTCTTTCCTTTCTGATCTTCAGCCAACTTCATTCCTTCCCCAACTCCAACCCTTTTGGAGGGAAGGGAGTAACCTTAGGTACATAATTGGAAGTTAAAAGTTCAACTCCACTTTCTGGATAAGAAAGTTAATGATTTTGAGGCAGGCAGGTCTCATTGAATTTGTATAAATCACTTTAATCACTGGTCATTAACTTAATCATTCACTAACAATGTGAATGCTTAAAAGGTCATATTTGTGGGTTTAATCATTGAATAAGATGATTTAGTTTATTTACCACTTTGGTCTAGTCTGATCAACTAACCTAAATGTTCACAGAGACATGCTCTTGTATCATAGTGAAAACGTGTAACCATCCCTTTATTTTTAAGTATGAACACACTGGTTTCAAAACTTCCTTCCATTGCAAATTGGGTCACAGCACAAAAATTCACATGAGAAATTAAAATATGAAGAAACTACTTCATCAGAAAATGACATTTTCCACTCATTATGCTCACCTCTAAATTCACAGAATCTGGGATATATGTTAATATAATGAAAAAAACACCTCATATAAATGATAAGGATTCATGCTGAAATGTATTTTTGTTCTTTTAAACAAAATCCCAAATATTTTGGAGGAAAACAATCCTGATAACATCTAACACTTGATGAAGAATAACTGATAGCTTTGAGGCTAACTTGAGCTGTAACTTTTGAAACTTCTTAAACCAAGTCTTAATGAATTTTAGTTGGATATTATGATGGTGGATGAGGTGACTTTAAAAGAAAAATATATTCAAGATGTTAAATTTGATTTGTTTTGCTTCGGGGGGCTATACATGACAGTGCATAGGGCTTACTTCTGGCTCTGTGTTGAGGCAACACTCTTGGCAGGCTCGGGAGACCACATCAGGTGTTCGGGATCAAACTCAAGTGGGCTGAATGCAAAGCAAGTACCCTACCTGCTATTCTCTGGCCCCAGAAGGTAAATACTAACACTATTTCTTCGTTATTATTATATGTTGAGAAACAATTACTAACTAAAACCTATATTAATATAAATATACTTTTATGGGATTAAAGTTGTATTTTCAACAAAAAAGTCAGAAAGGTTATTTTACTTTACCACAATTATTATTAAATGAAATTATTATGAGCTTGAAGTAATGTTTCCTATTCTTGGGATATAAGATTCTTTGGATAGATTTATTTCAATTTTTATGTTATTATGACATAATTTACTCTTTAAAAACATAATTTTTTATTCTATGCATCTCCACAGTGTGGAGATTTTATCTCTTGTTTATCTAATAATTTTATTTAACCCCCAAATTATTTCATAATTTATTTACTTTAAAATTGCTTATATCTGTTAGAAAAAATTTGAGGATAACCCCTCAAATTTTTTGCATTTCTTTTGCTATTTTAATATTTATAAATCAAGAAATTCTTCATATAATCAATTGGTATGATGCAAAGTATTCATACTCTTAATTAATTTATGCTATTTTTAACTAATCCAAAGATTAATTTGGTATTTCACAGTGCAAAACCATCATAATTACCTTTAAATTTTCTTCAACCACCAATGAGAGCCTCTAGGTCTATGACTCTTTGTCTTCAATAAGCTAATCTTGATTTTCGCATATGGTGCTTATAGACTAATATATACCCCTTTTTCATATGTATATATGAAAAAGGGGTATACATTGTATACATACATATATATATATACATATATATATGATGGGCCGGAGCAATATCACAGTGGGTAGGGCATTTGCCTTGTATGCAGCCAACAGCCGACTGGAGTTCGATTCCTCTGCCCCTCTCGAAGAACCCGGCAAGCTACCGAGAGTATCACACCCTCACGGCAAAGCCTGGCAAGCTCCCCGTGAGGTATTCAATATGCCAAACACAGTAACAAGTCTCACAATGTTACTGGGCCTGCTCGAGCAAATCAATTAACAACGGGAGGACAGTGACAGTGAGTGATATATAAAATATCGTAAGTAATTTATGCACTTGGAGCTCTGTGGAAAAACCTAAATCAGTAGTTGAAGATAAAAAAAATAGAGGTGTCAAAAGTCAAAGAAGGAAATAACATAAAAAGGAGCACCCCTTAGATTCACAGCAGATCTATCAGAGGAAACCCTCCAATCCCGAAGGCAGTGGTGAGATATTGTGAAAAAACTCACTGAATGCTTCACCAAGAATACTCTACCCGGCTAAATTCTCACTCAAAATCGAAGGAACGGTACACTATTTTATAGATAAACAGCGGCTCAGGAACTTCATAGACTCAAAACCAAACCTAAAGCAAGTACTAAAGGGACTACTATAAGAAAAGACAAACCCTACAACCACAACACACCCGCACAGAAAGATGACACAAAACCCCATAACCATTCTCTCTCTCAATGTCAATGGTCTAAATTCACCAGTTAAGAGACACAGAGTGGCAAAATGGATACAGAGACAGAACCCAACATTCTGCTGCCTACAAGAAACTCATCTCAACAGCCAGAGCAAACACAGACTCAAAGTCAAAGGATGGAAAACAGTCCTGCAAGCACACAACTCCCTCAAAAAAGCTGGGGTGGCCATACTAGTATCCGACAACATTAATTTCACCTTGAAAAAGATTAGAAGGGACAGTGAAGTCTATTTTCTCTTCATCAAGGGATACGTACAACAGGAAGAAATCACACTCTTAAATGTATACGCACCTAATGAGGGAACAGCTAAATATTTAAAACAACTGCTAACAGATTTTAAGGAGGACATCACTACCAACACAATAGTACTTGGAGACTTCAACATCGCCTTATCACCTCTGGATAGATCAACAAGAACAAAACCCAGCAAGGAATTATTGGCTTTGAAAGAAGTAATAGAAGAGAAAGGGCTTATGGACTTATACAGGGCTTTACACCCCAAAAAGAAAGAATACACATTCTTCTCCAGCGCGCACAGAACATTTTCCAAAATAGACCATGTGCTAGGACACAAAACATACCTCAACAGAATCAGGAAGATAGAAATAGTATCAGCCATCTTTTCAGACCATGATGCACTGAGGATAGAAGTGAATCACACAAAGACACAGAGAACCAAATCAAACACCTGGAAATTAAACAACTCGATGCTGAACAACAAGTGGGTCAGGAACGAAGTCAAGGATGAAATCAAAAGATACCTGGAAACAAATGAGAATGAAGACACAAACTACCAGAACTTATGGGATGCAGCGAAAGCTGTATTAAGGGGAAAATTTATAGCTCTGCAAGCATATCTTAAGTCAATAGAAACGATGCACATAAACAATTTGACCTCACAGCTCAAGACCTTAGAAAAGGATCAACAGAAAGAGCCTAAATCGGGCAGAAGGAAAGAGATCATAAAACTTAGAGCAGAAATCAACGACATGAAAAACAAAGAAACAATCCGAAAGATCAATGAAACCAAGAGCTGGTTCTTCGAGAAAATAAATAAGATAGATAAACCACTAGCAACACTCACAAAGAAACAGAGAGAGAGAGAGAACCCTAATAAATCGAATCAGAAATAAGAATGGGGATATCACAACAGAAACTAAAGAAATTCAAGAGATCATCAGAGACTACTTTGAAAGTCTGTATGCCACGAAACACGAGAACCTGGAAGAAATGGATAAATTCCTGGATTCCTACCATCTCCCAAAGCTGAATCAAGAAGATATAGAGTACCTGAATAGACCTATTCACATCAAGGAAATTGAAACTGTAATCAAAAGTCTTCACAAAAACAAAAGCCCAGGCCCAGACGGATTTACTAGCGAATTTTTCCAAACATTTAAAGAGGACCTATTGCCAGTTCTTCTCAAGCTTTTCCAGGAAATTGAAAAAACAGAAACTCCCCCAAACAGCTTCTATGAAGCCCATATCTCTCTAATACCAAAAGGAAACAAAGACACCGCAAGAAAAGAAAACTACAGGCCAATATCCCAGAAGAACACGGATGCGAAGATTCTCAACAAAATACTAGCAAATAGAATACAACAACTCATCAAAAAGATCATACATCATGACCAAGTGGGATTCATCCCAGGGATGCAAGGATGGTTCAACATTCGGAAATCAATCAACATAATCCATCATATCAACAAAAGAAAAGATAAAAATCATATGATCATATCAATAGACGCAGAGAAAGCATTCGACAAGATCCAGCACCCATTCATGATGAAAACCCTTTCCAAAATGGGGATAGAGGGGACTTTCCTCAATATAGTTAAAGCCATCTACCACAAACCTACAGCAAACATCATCCTCAATGGGGAAGAACTGAGACCCTTCCCCCTAAGTTCAGGGACGAGACAAGGATGCCCACTCTCTCCACTACTGTTCAATATAGTAGTGGAAGTACTTGCAATAGCGATTAGGCAAGAAAAAGATATTAAGGGCATCCAGATAGGGAAAGAAGAAATTAAGCTCTCACTATTCGCAGATGACATGATACTATACTTAGAGAACCCTAAAACCTCTACCAAGAAACTCTTAGAAACAATAGGCTTGTATAGTAAAGTGGCAGGCTATAAAATCAATACCCAAAAATCCATGGCATTCCTATACGCAAATAGTGAAAGAGAAGAAAGTGACATCAAGAAAACAATCCCATTCACAATTGTGCCCCAGAAAATCAAGTATCTATGAATCAGCTTAACTAAGGAAGTAAAGGACCTGTACAAAGAAAACTACAATATTCTGCTTCAGGAGATAAAAGAGGACACGAGGAAATGGAAAAATATCCCCTGTTCATGGATGAGGAGAATCAACATAATCAAAATGGCAATACTTCCCAAAGCACTGTACAAATTCAATGCAATCCCTATAAGGACACCCATGACATTCTTCAAAGAAATGGAGCAAACACTCCTGAAATTTATATGGAACAATAAGCCCCCACGAATAGCTAAATCAATTCTTGGGAAAAAGAAAATGGGAGGAATCAACCTCCCTAACTTCAAACTCTACTACAAGGCAGTAATAATTAAAACAGCATGGTACTGGAACAAAAGCAGACCTGCAGACCAATGGAACAGAGTTGAATATACTGACATTTCCTCCCAAACATATAATCATCTAATCTTTGATAAGGGGGCAAGAAAAGTGAAATGGAGCAGGGAAAGCCTCTTTAATAAACTGTGCTGGCAAAATTGGATGGCTACATGCAAAAAAGTGGGATCAGATCTCTGCCTAACACCATGCACAAAAGTAAGATCAAAATGGATTTATGACCTCAACATCAGACCGGAATCCATAATGTCTATTGAAGACAAAGTCGGCAAAACTCTCCATGATATTGAAGCTAATGGTATCTTCAAAGATGTCACGCCACTGGCCGAGCAAGTGAAAACAGAGATAGACAAATGGGACTATCTTAATCTAAGAAGCTTCTGCACCTCAAAAGAAACAGTGACCAAAATACAGTCTACAGAATGGGAAAGGATATTCACCAAATACACATCCGACAAGGGGTTGATATCAAGGATATACAAGGTACTGGTTAAACTCCACAAGAAGAAATCACCCAACCCCATCAAAAAATGGGGTGAGGAAATAAACAGAAACTTCTGCAAAGAAGAAATTCGACTGGCAAAAGGGCACATGAGAAAATGCTCTACATCACTAATCATCAGAAAGATGCAGATCAAAACCACAATGAGATATCATTTCACACCACAGAGACTGGCCCACATCCACAAGAACAAAAGCAACCGGTGCTGGCGAGGATGTGGCGAGAAAGGGACCCTCCTTCACTGCTGGTAGGAATGCCGGCTGGTCCAACCCTTTTGGAAAACAGTATGGACGACACTCAAAAAATTAGAATTTGATCTGCCATTGACCCAGCAATACCACTCCTGGGAATATATCCCAGAGAGGCAAAAAGGTATAGTCGAAGTGACATCTGCAATTGTTTGTTCATTGCAGCACTCTTTACAATAACCAGAATCTGGAAAAAACCTGAGTGCCCAAGAGCAGATGACTGGTTAAAGAAACTTTGGTACATTTACACAATGGAGTACTATGTAGCTGTTAGAAAAGATGAAGTTATGAAATTTACATTTACAAGTGTTATTACATGGAAAGTATCATGTTAAGTGAAATGACTCAGAAAGAGCAGGAGAGACACAGAAAGATTGCATTCATCTGGGGAACATAAAGCAACAAAAAGGGAGACTAACACCCAGGAATGCCTGAGATTAGTACCAGGAATTTTGCTCCATGAACGGAAGGCCAGCCACACGTTCTAGGTGAAAAGGAAGCTCAGATAGAGAAGAGAGCACCAAATGAAGGGTGTTGTGAGGACCCTCCCAGGGTGGGAGAAGCATGCTAAAAGTAGTCTATAGACCAAACATGATTGCCACTCAATGCCTCTCTTGCAAAACACAGTACCCAAAAGAAGAGAGAGAGAACAAGGGGGAATACCCTGCCACAGAGGCAGGATGGGATGGGGGGGATGGGAGGTGGAGGGGATGCAGGGACCCGTGGTGATGAATGATGGGCACTGGTGGAGGGATGGGCACTTGTTCATTGTATAACTGAAACCCAAGCACAAAATTTGTAAGCCTATAACTGTACCTCATGGTGTTTCACTAATAAAAAAAGAAAAAAAAAAGAAGATATAGAGTACCTGAATAGACCAATTAACATCAAGGAAATTGAAACTGTAATCAAAAGACTTCCCAAAAACAAAAGCCCAGGTCCAGATAGATTCACTAGCGAATTTTTCCAAACATTTAAAGAGGACCTACTGCCAGTCCTTCTCAAGCTTTTCCAGGAAATTGAAAAAAAGGAAACTCTCCCAAACAGTTTCTATGAAGCCCATATCTTTTTTTTTTTTTTTGGTTTTTTGGGTCACACCCGGTGATGCACAGGGGTTACTCCTGGATCATGCACTCAGGAATTACTCCTGGCGGTGCATAGGGGTCCCTATGGGATGCTGGGAATAGAACCCAGGATGGCGGCATGCAAGGCAAATGCCCTACCCGCTGTGCTATGGCTTCAGCCCCAAAGTCCATATCTCTCTAATACCAAAAGGAAACAAAGACACCACAAGAAAAGAAAACTACAGGCCAATATCCCTGATGAACACAGATGGAAAGATTCTCAACAAAATACTAGCAAACAAAATTCAACTGCTCATCAAAAAGATCATACACCATGACCAAGTAGGATTCATCCCTACTTGGGGGATGTAAGGATGGGGATGTAAGGGTATCTAAGGATGGTTTAACACTCAGAAATCAATCAACATAATCCATCATATCAACATAGGAAAAGATAAAAGTCATATGATCATATCAATAGATGCAGAGAAAGCATGTGGCAAGATACAGCACCCATTTATGATAAAAACCCTTGCCAAAATGGCGATAGAGGGGACTTTCCTCAATATAGTTAAAGCCATCTACCACAAGCCTAAATCAAGCATCATCCTCATTGTGGAAAAACTGAGAGCCTTCCCTCTAAGGGACGAGACAAGGATGTCCACTCTCTCCACTGCTGTTCAATATAGTACTAGAAGTACTTGCAATTGCGATTAGACAAGAAAAAGATATTAAGGGCATCCAGGTAGGGAGAGGAAGAAATCAAGCTCTCACTATTCGCAGATGATATGATACTGAGAGAACCCTAAAACCTCTACCAAGAAACTCCTAGAAACAATAGACTTGTATAGTAAAGTTGCAGGCTTTCCTATATGCAAATAGTGAAAGAGAAGAAAGTGACATGAAGAGAACAATTCTGTTCACAACTGTGTCCCAGAAAATCAAGTACCCAGGAATCAGCTGAACTAAGGGAGTAAAGGACCTGTACAAAGAAAACTACAATATTCTGCTTCAGGAGATAAAAGAGGACACGAGGAAATGGAAAAATATCCCCTGTTCGTGGATAGGGAGAATTAACATTGTCAAAATGGCAATACTTCCCAAAGCACTGTACAAATTCAATGCGATCCCTATAAGAATACCCATGACATTCTTCAAAGAAATGGAACGAACACTCCTGAAATATATATGGAACAATAAGCCCCACGAATAGCTAAAGCAATTCTTGGGAAAAAGAAAATGGGAGGAATCAACCTCCCTAACTTCAAACTCTACTACAAAGCAGTAATAATTAAAACAGCATGGTACTGGAACAAAGGCAGAGATGGAGACCAATAGAACAGGGTTGAATATACTGACATCTCCCCACATCCACAAGAACAAAAGCAACCAGTGCTGGCGTGAATATAGCGATAAAGGGACCCTCCTTCACTGCTGGTGGGAATGCCAACTGGTTCAGCCCTTTTGGATAACAGTATGGACAATTCTCAAAAAATTGGAAATTGAGCTCCCATTTGACCCAGCAATACCACTCCTGGGAATATATCCCAAAGAGGCAAAAAAATATAGTCAAAGTGACATCTGCACTTGTTTGTTCATAGCGGCACTCTTTACAATAGCCAGAATATAGAAAAAACCTGAGTGCCCGAGAACAGATGACTGGTTAAAGAAACTTTGGTACATTTACACAATGGAGTACTATGTAGCTGTTAGAAAAGATGAAGTCATGAAATTTACATACAAGTGGTACTACATGGACAGTATCATGTTAAGCGAAATGACTCAGAAAGAAAGGGATAGACATAGAAAGATTGCATTCATCTGGGGAACATAAAGTAACAAAATTGGAGACTAACACCCAAGAATGGCCGAGATTAATACCAGAAATTTTTACTCCATGGCTTGGTGGCCAGCCACACATGCTAGGGGAAAAGGGAGCTCAGATAGAAAAGGGAGCACCAAATAAAGGGTGTTGGGAGAATTCTGCCAGGATGGGAGAAGCATGCTGAAAGTAGACTATAGACCAAACATGATTGCCACCCATTGCCTCTTTAGCAAACCACAACACCCAATAGGAGAGAGAGAACAAAAGGTAGTACCCTGCCACAGTGGCAAGTGGGATGGGGGGATGGGGGATGGGAGGGATACTGGGATCCGTGGTGGTGAGAAATGGGCACTGGTGGAGGGATGGGTATTTCATCATTATATAATTGAAATCCAAGCAAAAATATTTGTAAGTCTACAACTGTAGCTCATGGTATCTCACTAATAAAAATTTTTAAAAAATAGAGCTGTCAGAGACATAAATACAAATATATATTTATACATATGTGATGTAAGTATATTCTCTCTCTATATATATGCATACATACGTGTGTGTGTGTATATAAACTTAATTATCTAAGTTAAAGAAGGGAAGTTAACTAAGTATCACACAACAGTAATTCAATCAGACAAATTATTTTGCTAAAAATATTTCTTCAGAGTAACAGAAGGTAAAGAAATAACAGTTTCTCAGGCTATCTGGTACTAAACTAAATTGACATCATTAAAGTACTAGTAAGTGATCTCTATTCTAATAAAATAGATAAAACCAGATACTATATACCACCTGGTGAGAAAAGATTAACTGTCATTACTATTATTATTATTATTGTCATCAGATTTACTTGACAAAAGACAAATAATTTTATAGAAATTAGTCAATGTTAGAGAAAACGTTATGCAATTTCTTTTTTTACAGGTTAAGGAAATTATCAATGCTGTAATATCAGAAATTGAGAAAATTAAGTTGCTCACTTTCTGTGAACCTTAGAGAAAGGACATGGAAGAATAAAGAAAGGGTCTTCCTAGTATCCCCCGATTCAATGCATTTTCATTCAGTATCAAGTACTGCTACATTGGATTTAAAGATTTTATATATAACACTTACATACACTTTAAAATTTCTTTGAGTTTCAGATTTTTCTTATAATATGAAACAATCTCTAGATATTTTCTCTACTCAGAAGATTAACCAAGTCTCATTGTAATTTCCAATTCATAATTAATCCCACAAGTTGAAGAATTCTCATATTTTTCCATAAAATCTAGGTATACAGTTTTCCCAATATTATGGTTCTTTGTTTTGTTTTGAAAAATGTTTTACTATAATTTTCATAACATGGTTATGATACTGTTAAGTGCTTTAAATGTCACCATTCGTCACCCCATCCCCCTCTGCTTATTATGAACAACATTGTAAACTATGGTCTCTCATAAATATTTCAAAAAATTATAAACAACTAAAAAATCTCTGGTGATAGCAAAATGACAGAATTTTACTTGTGATATTAACATGTTCCTTAAAATACTTTCCAGTGAACTTAAGAGAAGGGGGAATGACAGGGCAAAAGGTTTATTCTTTTTTATTTTCTCAGAGATGTAATGTGAGCTAGTCTCCAAAGACAAAAATAATTACTATTAAATGCAATCCCGTAGATCCATCTCTGTTGCAGATCCAAATATCAAAACGGTAAAATAGCAGGATAAGTCTACTTGCAATATATACATTCTAAGGTCCTATTTTCTAGGAGGCATGGTTTCCAGTGGAACCTCTTCACTACCCAGTTATTATTGTTTCTGTAAAGCTACTACTGAGCTCCAAAGAAATAAGCTTCAGAAAGAAGCAATATTTACTGAGAAATAAGCAATATTTACTGAGCTTCTGAAAAGACTAAGACACAGATCCTGAATTCAAGAGATTCTCACTCCCAGATGTGACCCTGGTCTCCCTGAGTACTTCCCCTGCCATCCTAAAACAAAAATGAAAACCAAAAGCAGAGGGGGAGTACACATATATACAAGAAAAGGAAATTCTTATTCTTATTAAAATAAGCTGATGTTCTTCTAAATATATATCCCACCTCTTTCTTTATGAAATCTACAAAAATCAGCATATTTTCTTTTTCTGCTTTATGTTTCATAGAGTCATTGTGATCAAACCTCTTACTAGGAACATAGCAGCAATTTTCATAGTCAAATAAAATATTTCATTAAAAATATTGCCATGGCATTTTATACTTTATTATCTGGAGAAAAATCCAGTCATAGACCACACAATTCAAGAAGGTGTTTTGGATTAATTATTATATAGGGAAAGACTTTCCATTCTCACGGTCACTGTCCTCCTGTTGCTCATCGATTTGCTCAAGTGGGCCCAGTAACGTCTCCATTGTGAGACTTTGTTGTTACTGTATTTGGCATATAGAATACGTCATGGGGAGCTTCCCAGGCTTTGCAAGCGGGCAAGATACTCTTGGTAGCTTGCCGGGCTCTCCGAGAGGGGTGGAGGAATCGAACTCCGGTCGACATGTTGGCTGCATGCAAGGCAAATGCCCTACGGCTGTGCTATCACTCCAGCCCACTTTCCATTCTAACAGCTTTGAATTTATGAACCACTCTCGGTGGTATTTTCAGTGTCTCTCACTCTTGCACAATTTCTAGTGCAGTTTCTATTCTTTCAAATCTCCCTGTATTTGGTGGCTGGAATATTGTACAGTGGGTAAGGCACTTGCCTTACACACAGCTGCTCTGGATTCAGTCTCTGGCACCCATTATGGTTCCCAGCCAGGAGAGATCCCCGAGTGCTGATCTCTGCCCCCAAATAACAATGGCAACACAAATGTCCTTATGTTCAAAATAGATTATTCATTTAAGGGAGATCTTAGTAAAGTTCTGGCCAGGACAATAACTGGAAAACTAAACCAATATGTAATTTATTTGCAAAATATTTGTAACATTGGAAAACAATGTAAACTTAATATGCTATTAATATTAATACTCTCACAGTTATTTTCACCCTGTTAGGGTGCTGTCAAAAGTAGCACTGCATTGTAGCACTGTTGTTCATGGATTTGCTCCATCAAGCACCAGTAATGTCTCCATTGTGAGACTTGTTGTTAACTATTTTTGTCATAATGAATACATCACCGGTAACTTGCCAGGCTTTGCCCAACGGGCATAATACTCTCTCGGTAGCTTGCCAGGCTCTGTAAAAAGTAGAATAAATTACAGATTTAAAGAAACTAGATTCATTGCTAATAGTGAATCTTCTTCCAGTTAAAACATGAAAATAGACTTTAGATGTGATTGTTCCATATTATCTATCACATCAGATTATATAAATAGCTAGCTGAAGACAGGTATTAAATAGCAGACAAATGTAAGTCTTTATAACGCCCTTCCATTCCTGTGTGTAGATTCCTGAGTAATAAAATGCTCTGAGAGGTTCATGTTTCAAACAACACCTCCAAATCCCCACTTCCTGGGCAGCAGGACTTACTTGCTACTGAGGCAGCGTCTCAGTGAGTAGGAAGCGCCACCTCCACAGGTCCTCGAGCATTCACTCCATGGGCCCCATGCATCCCATAGGCCATCCCGCTCCTCCTCAGAGCGTGCTGTCCTGGAGCTCTGTGAGAAAAAAACAATGGTCAGTTTCTCTTCTGAAAAATGTGCTTTGAAACATGCATGCACTATATATCTGCATATGGTGGTCTTGGCAAGATGAATTTGTAGTCTGAGTCTCAGTTTCCTTCCTGAAAATGATAAATTAAAATACAATGTAATAGTATATATTTGTTGAGAGACAAGTATCTTTGAATAAAAGAACTCCGGACCTTAATTACAGGGGGCCCAGGATTCTACTATTGGAGCAAATGAAAGAAAGTTCTAAATGTAGGGATTTAAATTAAAGTGGAAAAAAAACCCATTAAAGTTAAAAAAAAAGTAAATATTAGTTAAAGTAGAAACATCCATTGCATCACCATTTTGCCTGGAACTTTTCTAACTGAAGAGTTTACTCAATCTTTTTATGAAAAGCTTCTCTTTGCTACTTAAGTTTAGCTTCTTAAGCTATGGGATATAAAATTATGTAATTAAATATGAGTATGAAGAACTTTTTTCTTTAAAATAAATGTCTGGGAACTGAAAAGATAGTCCAGCAGGTAGGGCATTTTCATTGCACACAGACAACCCAGGTTTTATCTCTAACCTCCCATATGGCACCCTGAGCCCCGCCAAGAATGATTCCTTATTGCAGAGTCAAAAGTAAGCCTTGAGCATTGTCAGGTGTGGCTCAAAAATAAATAAATAAATAAATAAATAAATAAAATTTCTGATTTGTTAACAATAAATATTTTATTTATATACTTATATACTCAGAATTATGTACAAAGTGAGAAAAGCGGTCTTGACTGCTAAAAATATTAAGAATCTCAGCTCTAAGGGATATTTCTTCTCTGAGATGCTTGACTTGTGCATATAAGCCCTGTTTCCCAAAAAGTAACATTTTCTTAATATTTTAACATTATTCCTACATTTCATAATTGTTAATGAATATAGCTATATGACATAATTTTAGTAACGTGGTTTTATTGTGCTTCAATTTATTACAGAGAAGAACCAAAGATCAAATGTGTGCCCTATTTAATAATAAAACAACTTCTGTAGCTAGAGACTACCTGGGTTTGGCTACAATCTCAATTTGTACTAACTACATGTCCTTAAACAAGCATCTGACCACCACCCTATGCTACAATTCCTCTCCATAAACTGGGGAAGTAACTTTTTGCCACTACATGTATTGCTTACAGTCTCCACAGGGATGAACTGAAGTGAGTTGAAGACTAGTTTCAGAATTAAACCAGTAACGGCCTCAGACATGTATGTACACAGCTGAATTACTCAGTACATCCTGCCATAACAAAATGCCAAGAAGGGGTGACTTAAACAACAGGAATTTATTTTCTCCAATTCTGTTTTGAAAGTTGGAGATCAGGATGCCAGCACAGTTGACTACTTGTGAGCACTCTCGTTTGGGGGGTGGAGATAGTTGTGTTTTTCCTATGGACTCACATGGCTTCCACTTTGTGAGTGTGGACTGAGTCGTGGAGAAAGCTGTCGGGTTGGGTGCTTCTTCCTTCTTGGGATTCAATCCCATCCATTCTAAGATCCTGACCCTTACGACCTCTCTAAACATCATTGCTTCCCAAAGACTTCATTCCTAAATGTTATCACACAGGGTTGGTGTCAAACAGGTCAAATGATTTTAACAAGTGAATTAAATGTGCTATCCAGACACTTAAGGTGGTATGTCCTCGTGTCCATCAAAAAATATGCCAGAAGTTAAACATCCAAAACTATTTAGAGTTGAAAACACAAACTATAAATGTTCATGTTAGGCAGTGTGAAAAGTTTATCTTTGGTTGTCCCTACCGAGACAGTGGAAGATAATGTTTTATGTCAGAGACAGAAGCATTATGTATATATACACACACAAACACATATAGTTAAATTTATCAAAGGCAGTTTTCACTTCTAAATTATTTTTTTATGCTTTACCTGGTTATAGTCAATTCTGTGATCATTAAACACGACTGGACCCTGAGAAAGCAAGAACATCTTGCCCCAGAAAACTATTTCCTTTGCAGTAATGAGACTACAAATACATCAATTACTGGAGACAATTGCTAAATGACTATTCCCTGCAAACATGAAGCTGCCTGTACAATATAAGTCAAAAACCTGGTTCTGCGGTGATACGTGAGTGTTTAAGCATAACTGAACAAATTTTACTCGATTTCTAAATCATTTGAAAGGAATAGTGGGAGAAAAGGCAATTAAAAGCCAAGTCCGTAGGTGCACTCAGCCTGATGTGGAATATAGGACACAGAGAGTTTTCTAGCTATAACCCCTTTGTGCTTTTTTCTTACCATATAATGGAGATACTAAAAATATCTACATTACTGAGTTATTGTGAAGATTTAACTAGTTCATATATAAAAATCACATATGGTGAAGAGAACTTGTTACTGGGTAAATGAATGAACAAAATGTGATATATTCATATAGCAGATACTATATAGCCTTAAGAAGGAATAAAAGAACAGTGAAATTAATAGACACAAAAGTTAAAGAAGTTCTTGCACCAGAGGCAGAGGAGAGGGAAGAAGAACAAGTTATTGTTGAACAGGCATAGAATTTCAGTTTAGAAAAAAAGAAAGAAAACATGGAAATGGATGTCGTGGCATTGAAAGTTACACAACCTGTACCCAATGTCATCCAACTATATGTTTGAAACAATTAAAATAAAAAAGTTCATACAATATAGATTTTACAATAAAACATACATATTTTTAAAGGAAAACATGTGCTAAGCACTGCACACTTTATAAGTATTTTCTATTTACTATTATTATCAAAAAATTAAAAATGGATATGGGCTCTGAATGATTATAGGCAGTACACTGGTAAAGTGCTAATGTTGTATTCTGTTGAGCTTGAGACAGTACCCTCGTACAGTATCCTCTCCTTGAGTCACCTGACTATAGCAGAGCTTTCAAGCCACCTGCTAGATTTCATTTGCCTTGTGATATAATGAATAAGTAGTTTGAGATTTTTGTAAAATGTAGTAGAAGGGACTAGAGAGATAGTACAGGCGTTAAGGAGTTTGCTTTGCACCTGACCAACACAGGTTTGATCCAAGGCACTGCATATAATAATCCAAGCATTGCCATGAGTATGTACGGCGCATAGCTGGGTTTGGCCCCCAAACAAAAAAAACCCAAAACAAACATACAAAAAAGAAATGCACTATAGGATGGAAAACATATACACTGGTTACCCTAAAGTCTATCCTTTCTTTTTTTTTTTTTATTAGTGAAACACCATGAGGTACAGTTGTAGATTTAAAAATTTTTGTGCTTGGATTTCGGTCATACCACGATCAAATACCCATCCCTCCACCAGTGCCCATTTTCCACCACCAGGATAATATCCCTCCCCCCCCATCCTCCCATCCCCCCATCCCCCCCTGCCACTGTGGCAGGGCATTCCCCCCTGTTCTCTCTCTCCTCCTGGGCGCTGTGATCAGCCAAAGAGGCATTGAGTGGCGAACATGTTCAGTCCAGTCTACTTTCAACCTGCATCTCCCCTCCTGGGAGGATCCTCCAAACACCCTCCACTTGGTGTTCCCCTTTCTATCTGAATTATCCTTTCTAAAGTAATATTTATATCATTTCAGATCTTGGATTTTAGTATTAATAAAATCAGTTTTCCAATTCTAACAATGAGTGGGGGCCACAGCTTCTGGTTGTAGTGAGGGAAAAAAATCAAGACTGTTTGAAATTGAAATACACATACCAGATCTCTTGTCTATTCGATTATTAAATTCACTCCTCAAATAATAAAAAAAAATTCTGTACATCCTGATTTTCTTTGTACTGTGGAATTGGAAGATGGTTCTATTAAAAGTTGCATTATTTTCCTAGTGCAGTAAGTATGCAATAAGCATACGTATTTTTGCATGATGCAATTTCCTTTACTCAAGCATGGCTGAGATGTAAATCATCACAAAAGCTAAGAATCACAAAGTAATTAAAATGAGCAAGATGAGTGACAATAAATTGAGATACTATCTAATGACTTCAACTACAAAAGAGAAAAATTACACAGGAAGCATTAATATTTACATGTGAATGTTCATTTCACATATCCCATTTCCATATGAATTGAACACATTGGAATATCAAATTCTTAGAATCCTTCTCTCTGTTTTTCTTTCTGGATACTTGTGAAATAATATACAGATAAGAATTAGTTTTTCTAGAGGCACATATTTTTCTAACTTTGTTTTTAAGTTGTTTGCTATTTCATGTGCCTGTCTAAAGAGGTACTTAGGTAGTTCTAAAGTGAGGATTCACTGACAGAGTATTTTTCATTCACACAATCTACACATTTCAGCACAATGAGACACATTAAGTACCCATATTTCTCTGAAAGAGCTCACACAACTGCCCCAGAAGTAAGTCATCGTCTTACTTCTCTAACTGGAACAAACTTCAAGTTTTCTTTTAAAAGGAGTAATAAATATGATTTATTTCCATTGAATCTATATTTAATGTTAAAGAAAATAAAGTGATTTATATTCTCTTGGACTGTTTCAGATTCTTACATCTATAACCAGACATTTCAGCAACGCTTTTTGATATTTAAGACCTAGAAATATTTGCTTATTACTGTTTTTAAGAGGACCTTCAATATAAGCAACATTCATACTCAGTTTACGTAGGATCCATGTTATTTCTCTCTTACTTTTGTATCTTTGTACTTCTGTTCACTTTACAAAAGCACTTTTACAAAGTGTGAACTTTGAATTTCAACTACCAAAGAGCTCTGAAGTAGAAGGAAAAATGAAGAACAAATAAAGAATTCTCTAAAAACAATACTGACTCTTTTTGAAAAAAAATCTAAGTTTTCATGATACTCCCAATGTTTTACTTTATTATTTCTTTTTTTGGGGGGTGGAGTGAGGAATGGAGGAGAGGGGAGGGCATATCTGGCAGTGCTCAGGGGTCCCGCCTGGCTCTTTGGTGTTGAACATGCAAAGTATCCCCACTATTATCTCATCACTACCCCTGTTCAGTGTTTCTCTGATTTCCATTACATAACTGTGATGTTTTAATATTAATGTTTCAGAATCAAAGTCATGGATGGTACAAAAATATAATGATTAAGAGATTACATGTGATTTAATCACATGTAGAACTAATTTAGTGATTACTGCTAGAAATTTCATCAAGTGTCACATATAATGATGGATGTTTTAACTTCTAATTGACAGAGAACCAAAGGGTAACCATTAAAATTTAGGAAAGCTGATATTTTCAGCAGTAGTAAATTTATCAGTAAAAGGTCAAATCTGCACTAATATTGAAGTTGGGGGGGAGGAAGTTCATTATAAATCCCATTTTTATTTTCATTTATAGCACTTCTTTTATTGTAATTGCACAGATTAGAAAGGACTATTGACACGACTTTTAGCAAAAATTCATAAACCTGGTGAACATTCAATGAAGAATATTATTTATATAATCTTAGGAAAATTGAAAACTAAAATTTTCAGTTTGAAAAATAATAGTCCTTTCTAAATCTTTGGTGTCACATTATGATGTTTGAATGTTGAATTTATGATTATATCTAAATAAATCAACATATTTCATCTTGGAAAACCCAGCAATTGAGTCCCTTGGTCCATCCATTTTCCTGAACCCCTGGTCAGTTAAAAAGCCCTCAGTAAATTATTTCAAATGGTATGAATATAGATTGTGGCCTTAGATCACTTATACTGTTTTTAGAATAACAGATTACAAGAGCTTCTCTAAATCCATCAGCTTCAGAATGTTGTCACTTTCTAATCATGACTGGTTTATCTAAATGTGTTTTTCATCTAATAGCTTTGTGGTTGATTTCAGAGCCAAATGTAGCAACCAAGTTCTAGGTGAACAGTTTTAAGCCTGACAGCTACATATAATTAAACACTTTGAGTAAGCACATGAAGTAATAGTTTCCTTCAAGTAATAAGTTTGCTTCTCATTGCCCAATAGACACTTAACCTTAGTATGACCTCTGATGTACTCTTTATCCAGAAACCTCCCGGGAACATGGACAGGTTATCAAGAACTTATGAAAGAAGTCTTAGGACAAAGTACATATTAACAATAAAAGACACTAGATCTGTATTTGCTCACACACACATAAAGAAAGAGAATATTTGGAGAATACTTTTTCCAAGTGTTAAAAAAGAGGTCAAGCTATATAGAATTAAATGAAATCAAAAGTAGGTGTTTAGAGTAGGGATGATAGGACTTTTATAGAACTGAAATCATGTAGCAGGTGAAACTGTATTATAAACAAAGTCCTTTCCAGACATCAACAGATCCTCAGAAGTAGTAAAATGAATTGTGAGACAAGGAAAAGAGTGCTTCTTACAGTTTCAAAATCATCAGGAAGGTACCTGAGTCTGGTTTTCCTTTCCGCCCACAGACAGCATTTAACTTAGTCATCTGGAACTGTGCATGTGACTTTACAAAATGCATGTGACATGCCTCTAAATTAAAGGGGTCAACTTTTGCAAAAATGCCACAATTGTTTTACCCCATGGCATACAAAAGCAAAGTAGAAATCTACACACTGCCTCTCAAGGTAACAAGCATTGGAAATGAATCTGAAGATGCCATTATTAGTTCTCCTACACACATCAGGTCTCTATAAATCTTATCTAATCCTTGCTTAACAATGTGGAATACTAGTTCTGCTTTCAATGGTACAAGGTAAGGGTTGTGATTCCCTGTTCCTGAGAGTTTACAGACGTAAAGTAATAACAGGGCTCTTGTAAAAATCCATTCGCTTTTTGATGTACTTTCTTAAAAAGCAGACACTATGGATACTGAGGCATGTGCCTTCCCAGATACTTGCTGCTGGCTTTGCTTAGGAAAATCAGATCATCTGTTTCTTATCACAGCAGCACTGCTGGAGGATATGATGAACTGTCAGTGACACAGAGCATGGTCTTTTCAGAGGCCACTGCATGGAGCCTGTCCCTTGCTACTGAGGAGAGAAGTCAACTTTGGGACAGGGTGTAAAAGCTATTCAGGCCACAGAAGACTTTGGGTACATAGGACATGGATTCTTTTATCCTTCTCTGTGTCTATGCACAGTTCAACTCCTTTCCGCTCATGCAGAGAAGAAAAAGTCAAGATTGTCTAAGTGCCATAGGATGTCAGAATTAACACAAATTATTATATTTAATCATAACAAGCCAGATCATGTTGGAAGAGAACTTTTTTTTCTATTTACAAATTAAAAAGGAAAATTCAGAGAGGTCTACCAATTGGTCTAACAGTGCCTGCCAGAGAGATCACCAGGTTGGTAGTAAGGCAGACTTTATTAGTCAGTTTCTAGAAAACATAAGCTCATTATCAAAATTTTTTTGAGCTAGAGAATATTTTTGTATGTAAAACAAAACACCAACCCTTCTCTTTCTAGGTATAATGTCTTGATGAATAAAAAAAACCACACGCACGCAAAGTACTTTTAGTATTGTTTCTAGCAAAGGTAGCGTTAAACATTTCTTGGGATGGAGAGAGTCCAACGGGTAGAGCACTTGCCTTGTACATAGACAACCCGGGTTCAGTTCCTAGCAACTCATATAGTCCTCTGATCTCACCAAGGGTGATTCCTGAGTGCAAGGGCAGGATTAACCCCTGAGCACTGCTGGGTATCCTGCAATGAATACAACTGTACCCTCTAGGACCCATATCGAGTTTCTCTAGCTAGTTGCCATACTCCCTATAATCATCTTTAATCTATCTAGTTTCAAATTGTAACCTTTCTTCTATTCTGTATCATTTATAAGTATATAAATTTGAACTTACAGGACAGCAAGAATTAATGTTGCTTTTCTGTTAAAAAAATTATCTGTGTCCTAGAATTGTTTCTCAGTCTGAAAATAACACCTTGGAAATGGAATTAAGACAACCTCATTACTACTTTTCAGGAAACAGATACCTGACTCTGCCTAATGTCAAATACTCCAGGAAGATTTTCATTTCACAATTGTAATAATGTGATTTTTTTTTCCTTTTTGGTATTTTATCCAAAGAGAAGCCTGGAGTAAAGCTCATTTCAGAAATTGCTGAGGAACCTCTAGGCATCTTAGAAAGCCCCACCAGAATGCAGTTTCACAGCCAAATGAAATAACATCATATCATCATTCAATGAATAATATCATCATTACAATTGATAAATATGAAATGATTAGAATTCAGGAACTGGGTTGGTCCTTTAGTATTCTGAGTAAGTTTATCTCAAGGGAAGGAGTCAAATATGTTTTTATTTCAAAAACAAATTTATCAAACCAGAAGTATTCTGTTCAGTTGTAATACTGATTTAATATTAATAGAAATATTTTTCTGACAGATTTAAACTTTAAATTAGAATGAGATGCATATATACACACATGCAAACATATATAGATATAGTTATGTGTACACATACATTATGTATGCATATCTATACACATATTTCAGGCTATACATATAGTCTAGATTTAAAGAAACTTTCATTATTCACAGAAGTAATTTATCTGGTTTTCTTTTTCCATGTGATAATTTGCTTTATAAAGTAACAACTATAATGGACACATTAGTGAACTTAGGTGGGAAGTTCAATTAAGAGCAGAAGTCTGAAACCAAAAGTTTTATATCTTCCATAAAGGAAAACTGTACAAAAGCTAAATTGGAAAAACTTCAATAATTTAAAAAAATAATTTATGTTGTGTTTTTAGTAATTGCAAACATATTCTTGAACTGAATGGTATGGATGTGCTTTGTGGTCTTTCAAATAATTCACATCAATATGAAGCTAAAGCCATTTTAACCTATAGTTCTAAAAATGAAACTGCTCTCCTCAGTGTTTCTGTATGTGTGTGTGTGTGTGTGTGTGTGTGTATGTGTGTGCATACACTATATATATTAGCCATAGATACTTTCTGTAGAACTGGCAAATTTTGCTGAAATGCATTCACAAAACATCTGTAGAACTAACAAAACATCTGAGATTCTGGAAACCACATGTTGGTATTTGAAATCATGTATAAAGAATTCTTGAGAGAAAAAGTTCATTTTCTGACTTACAGAAGAAACTGATAAGTCAATAAATTAATATGTCCTAAGAGTTTGACGATCAAAAATTCAAGTAATTGATTATAGAGAAGCTGAGAAAAAGGTCAGTTGACTTCTTGCCAACATTGATTCTTTGGCTTTGGCAGAAATTTCCTAGTTCTTCTTTAGTTGACAAGGCTTCTAACTAAGCCAAGAACAAAAAAAATTGCTGTAATGGTTCTGATTGAAACTCAGTAGGATTCTGAGTGTAATTTCGGTTCTGTTCTCCTGTTCTTCTGAGCATGATTGGGAGCTTTCTCTCTCAAATGCCAGTTAGATATTGTGGAATGACTATGTAGAACAAAATCTCCAACATTATTTCTGATTTGATATTATATTTTCTTCTCTACATTCTCACTTTGGTTCTTCATATTAAATTATCTTAATGAAAAAAGTGTAGAATAGTAAGCTCTAACTATAATTAATTTTACTCCACTGAAGTTATTTAATGTTCAATCTATGTATTATCAACTTCAAAGAATACATAGTAAATTATTCTTAAATACTATATTTTTAGCTCTTTCAGATTAATTTTACATCATGATTATCTGCCATTTAAGATTGTACACCTCCTGGAATTCTGAACTAGATAGTAGTAATGTTACAATAGTAATATTTGAACTAGATAGTAATTTTTGAACTAGATAGTAGTAATGTTACAATAGTAATATCATTGTAGCAACTATTTTACATGCCATTTAGATAAACATTTAAGAAATCTGATATTTAATAGAAGGCAAAATGTTCTGGAATTACATTTTATTTTAAATTCCTCAAAGTATGTTTTGTTTTAAATCCTAGGTTGCTTGTTTGTTTGTCATTTGTTTCTCAAAAACATGCATTACACCAGAATAAGCACAGGAAGGGAGGGTGGTGGGAGAGCAAGAAAGCAGAAGGTAAGAGGAATTTCAAGTAGTTTTGATTTCTGGGACTTTCTCAATTATAAATATGTGATACCATATTTCTCTCCCTTATTACTAGACGAATTCTATCACAACAAAACTAAAACAAAAAACCCTTACTTTTAACTTAAAGACAGGTATGAAAAAGTAACATCTCCCAAAGACCTCAAGTTGTATCTTCAATAGATCATATTTTCCTCTCATTTTAACTGCCCTAGAGGTGACAGCTTCAATCACTGGAACAGCTTTACAAGTTTTTAAGTTTGGGAGTTAAATATTTTTAAAGTCTACCTAAGGTCCTGATAATACTTTTTCATTGTCAATGGAAAGCAAACCAATGACGCATTCCCAGCAATCCAGAAGCATCAATATCTGCTTAGTGTTGACTAATGCTGAGAGTCAAAGTTTTCAAATCATCACCCTACTAGTTGCTCTGGGACCAGGAAGCCTTGTAAGGTTCACATGGCAACTTGCTGTTCTTAGATGACTGCCAGCCATCTAGGTTTACCATTTTCAGCAGCTACTTATTTTTTAAAATTTATTTTTATTTATTTATTTTTTAATTTTTATTAGTGAAACACCATGAGGTACAGTTGTAGACTTACAAATTTTTGTGCTTGGGTTTCAGTTATACAATGATCGAGTACCCATCCTTCCACCAGTGCCCATTCTCCACCACCACTAATTCCAGTATTCCTCCCACCCACCATCCCCCCATCCTACCCTGCCTCTGTGGCAGGGCATTCCCTTTTGTTCTCTCTCTCCTTTGGGGTAGCAGCTACTTACTTGATACCTAGTGTCTACTAGTAACTGTTTAGCCATCCTTGAATTACTACTTTTTAGCCCTCTGCCGCAAGTCTGATGGAGAATCTACTGCTTTCTCAATGAATGTTAAAATATAATGTGAATACCTGGTTTTGTCTCTACTCACTCCTAAATTCAGCCTGATACAGCAAAATCTTTTAGAAAATTTATAATCCACTAAGACAAACAACACAATATTTTGACTGCTTATCATCCATTCAATCAGACATCAAGTCTTATAAAGTCCATCTCTGAAGTGCCTCTTCCATCCCCACCCTCTCTATTCACACTTTCAATGCCTGAATTCTGATATAGTAATTTGTGCTTGGAATTTTTCAATTAATTTTCCACCTGGAAAATTAAGCAAATCGAACAAGAGGACAGTGCTACAGTAATATTGATATGGCGTATAAACAACAAGTCTCACAATGGACTTGTGGTGCCCGCTCGAGCAAATCGATGAACTACGGGAGGACAGTGCTACAGTGCTATACTGATATGACTTAGATTTTTCTACCCTCCATCTTTCTTGCATTATTTTACTTTCTTTCATTTTTACTCCTGCTTCTCCCTTCAGTTTCAATTCCATCATATTCTATCAAAATTTCATCTAAAAGGGTTGATATCAAGGATATACCAGGCACTGGTTGAACTCTACAAGAAGAAAACACCCAACCCTATCAGAAAATGGGGCAATGAGATGAACAGAAACTTTCACAAAGAAGAAATCTGAATGGCCAAAAGATACATGAAATAATGATCTTCATCACTAATCATCAGGGAGATGCAGAGCAAAACAATGAGATATCATCTCATACCACAGAGACTAGCACACATCCAAAAGAACAAAATCAACCGGTGTTGGCGTGGATGTGGAGAGAAAGGTACTTCGTCACTGCTGGCAGGAATGCTGTTTCATCCCTTTTGGAAAACAGTATGGGCATTTCTCAAAAAATTAGAAATTCAGTTCCCATTTGACCCAGCAATACCACTTCTGGGAATATATACTGGAGATGTAAAGAAGATAGTACAAATGGCATCTGCACTTGTATGTTCATTGTATCACTATTTACAATAGCCAAAATCTGGAAAAAACCCAAGTGCCCAAGAAGAGATGACTGGTTAAAGAAACTTTGGTACATCTACACAATGGAATACTATGTAGCTGTTAGAAGAGATAAAGTCAGGATATTTGCATATAAGTGAATCAACATGGAGAATATCATGTTAAGTAAAATGAGTCAGAACGAGAGGAATAGACATAAAAAGGTTGCACTCATTTGTGAAATATAAAGTAACAGAATGGGAGACTAACACCCAAGGATAGTAGAGATAAGGACCAGAAGGATTGATCCATGGCTGGGAAGCCAGCCTCACATGCTGAGGGAAAAGGCAGCTCAGACAGAGAGGGGACCACCAAGTGCAGGATGCTTGGAGAGCCCACTTGGTATGGAAGATGTGTGCTGAAATTAGACTATAGACCGAACATGATGGCCACTTAATACCTTTATTGCAAACCACAACACACAAAAGGAGAGAGAGAGAGCAAAAGGGATTGTGCCTGCCACAGAGGCAGGAATGAGGTGGTGGGAGGGCTACTGGGGTCTTGGTGGTAGAGAATGAGCACTGGTGGAGGGATGGGTACTCGATCATTGTATGACTGAAATGTAAGCACGAAAGTTTGTAAGTCTGTAACTGCACATCATGGTAACACATTTAAAAATAATAATAATAAAAAATAAATGTTAATGCAAAATTTTTTAAGAATTGACTTATTTATGACATCTTTGCAATAGAGTTTTCTAGAGCCCTGAAAAAAAATCCTCTAAGATACAGGTAAAAACAATCACTGTCTTGCCTGTGTATTTTTCATATTTTTTCCGAATTATATTAAAGCACTGCAAGTTACAAATTACTCAGAGTTGAATTTTTGACATACAATATTTTCCATCATCTATCATTCATTGAATTTTAAACATGTTGCTAGAACATTTTACACATGATTCTTTCATGAAGAACCATTTGTCAATCACTGTATTGTACTTACTTGTTTACACTTCTATCCCAGAAAGAGACTATATATTTCTTAAGGGTGTGACAAAGACAAATATGCATGAATATACACAGCATCTTGTAGAACATCAGCTATTTAATTGATTTCAGTGCATATTCACTGAATGAATAATTACTACAAGTCAAGCTCAATCTGAGGTTGAGTTTTTAATTCAGAGAGCTGTCAGCTTTTGCTATCATTAATACACACTGATTCTCTAAAGGCAGAGGAGGGTTAAATATAAATGTAAATATGTTTATGAGTTGTGTACAACATCAATATATATGATATATGCATAAGCATACACATAGAGAAGCTGCATATAATCAAGATGCAGAAGAGAAAAAAATTAATCTGACTCTTGAAATAGTGATACTTCTGCTTACTCACATGTCTTTTTATGTCAACTTAAAATTTACTCAAAATGTTTATAGCTGAGAAATGATTTACCTGTAACATCTTGCCTTAATCTTGTTTAACCCAAGTCCCGGATGCTTATCTGCAAAAAATCCTTTACACTTAGTAAACAATAGTCAAGTCTTCTGCAACACTTGGGGAGCCATGCTGTGTGGAGATGAGTGTGCTGGAATAAGGAGGGAATGGAGAAAGATGCATGAAAAAGTTCTGACTTAAACAGATTATAGGCCTCTATCATTAAAAAAGCATTGAACAAGAAATATGTATTAAGGGAATACAGATTGAAAGTCAAATTATCAATATTTGCAGATGATATGATACTACACTTAGTGAACACTAAAAATTCTAGAAACAAAATTAAACAGTAAAGTGGCAGACTAAAAAAATCAACACACAAATCCACTGCATTTCTATATGCAAATAATGAAGTAGAACAGAGACTAATTTTAAAAAGAACTTTTATTCTCAAATGTGCCTGAAAAAATTAAATACCTGAAAAAACAGCTTAATAAAAGAAATAAGCGACTAGTACAAAGAAAAATCTTAGTCACTACTAAAAGAAATAGAAGACACAAAGAAATGGAATCCTCTCCCCTGCTCATGAAAAATTATTTTTGTTAAATGACATCCTTCCCAAAACATTGTACAGAGTTAACACAGTATTTATGAAAATACCTATGACATTTTTAGAGACTTAGACCAAATGTTGTTGAAGTTAGTGTTGAGTAATAAAACCCCTAAATAGTCAAAACAATCCTCAAAAAAAAGATAAGTGACTTTTCTTTCTCCAACTTTATACTATAAAAGCTATAGTAATTAAAACAGTATGGTACTAGAATAAAAATAGACTCGCAGAAGACTGAACTAAATTAAGAAACTATAGATAGACCCTCAAGTGTATGGTTAAAATACGACTACTTAGTCATATTTTAATGATTACAAATATTAGAGCAGTGTAGCCATAGTAGATCATTAAAATAATAGTAAATACCTTCACAGTAACAAATCTTGATACAAGCTTGAAACTAATGAATCTGCACTGGAGAAAATATATTTTCATTAGACTTCATTAAAAATAATTTAAAAACTTTATATTATATAGATCTATGTCAAAAAGATTATTAAGGGAAAATCTTAAGAGAAAGCTCCTAAAGCGTGATTATTTGCTAATTAGCTCTATATTCACAATATCAGACATGGACTTGATACCAAGATCAATATGCAATTAATGATATTTAACTGCTTTATTCACAAACTAAAATTTTTTAAATGTTTTACAGGTTTATAGTGCTACTATTATGCAAAAACTTATGAGCAGGGATACTAGGTGATACAAGCTGTGAATCATGTCTGGGCCATTGTGCTATTTTAGTCTACTAATTCTCTGTATTCAGTTTAGTCACTTCCACAAGAAGGATTTTTTACCACATGCTTCTAAAACATCATAAAAAAATATCTACAACTGCACCCAATCCTCTTTTGTGCAAATAGAACATTCTCTGAATAGAAGACATGTTAAGATACAAACCAAGTGACAATAAAGTAATGAAGATAAGATCCTTATCAAGTATCTTTTTAGAATACAATACTATAAAGATAGTATTTAGTCTTACAAAGGAAGCCAAGAAAGTGCAAGTATTTGGTAATGAAACAATATACTACTGAATAACTATTGGATCATTGAAGAAATCAATGAAGAAATAAATGGAAACAAATGAGAATGAACACACAGGCTATTACAACATATGGGATATAGCAAAAGCAGTGATAAGTTTATAGAATCCCAGTTTTCTATAAGAAACAAAAAAAGTTCAAATAAACAATTCAGTCTTGCACATTAAGAAATTAAAAGATAGAACTAAAAATTAAGCCAATAATACAATAGGAGGGCAGTAATAAAAAATTAGGATGAAATTAAACCAAATAGAAAGTTAAAAAAATAGAAAAGATAAATGAAACCAAGAACTGGCTTTTAAAGAAAAAAAAGACTGATTAAACCCTTAGACTCATTAAAGAAGGAAGAAAAAATATAGCAAAAAGGATCAAAAATGGAAGGAGAGGTGCTAATAACTAAAATATAAGGAAATTATAACACGGTATAGCACAATCCTCCCATTGTTCATCGATTTTCTCGAGCAGTCCCAGTAATGTCTCCATCATGAGACTTGTTGTTACTGTGTTTGGCATATCGAAATGCGTCACGGGTAGCTTGCCAGGCTCTGCCGTGCGGGCGAGATACTCTCGGTAGCTTGCCAGGCTCTCTGAGAGGGGCGGAGGACTCGAACTCGGGTCGGCCATGTTGGCTGCTTGTAAGGCAAACGCCCTACCCCTGTGCTATTGCTCCTTAAATTTACTTTGAGTAACTTTATGCCACAAAATTGGAAAATTAAAAAGAAATAGTCAAAGTTTTAGAATCACACAAACTTTAAAGAGTGTCTCACTCTTTAAAGAGATAAAAGGAAAAAAAGAGATAAAAGGAAAAAAGAGATCATCTAAAGAGTCTGATTATAAGCAAGGGAATTAAAACAGTAATCAAAAGTAAAGTAAGTAAGTAAAGGCCCTCCCGTTGATTGTCGATTTGCTCGAGCGGGCCCAGTAACGTCTCCATTGGAGACTTTGTTGTTACTGTGTCTGGCATATCGAAAGTCTTCCAAAAAATAAAATTCAAGTTTGAGTAAATTTACTAGAATTTACTAGTAAATTCTAGCAAAGCTTCTAAAAAATGTATTACATCTTTTTCTCAAGTTCTTTTAAAAAGTTGAAAAAATGGGAATTCTAGTTTCTATGAAGGCAGTGAGTCCTGATACAAAAAGTAAACAGAGATATTACAACAACAACAACAAAAAAAATCTTCAAAGAACATAAATGCAAATATTCCAACAAAGATTTTAACAAACCAAAATTAATAATACATAAAAGAGTATCTATATCACAACCAATTGGAATTTATTTCAATGTTGCTGGGGTAGTTCAACAAACAATCAATTTGTGTAGTATACCACACCAGCAAAAATAATAATTATATTATTATATCAATAAAAGAAGAAAATTTTTAAATTAAACCCAACTTTTTAATATATCAGGATAGAATAGAAGGCATTTACCTCAGCATAGTAATTATGTTGAGATATCACTGTATCACTGTCATCCCATTTTTCATCGATTTGCTCGAGAGGGCACAGTAATGTCTGCATATATCTTAACCCTGAGATTCTAACAGCCCCTCTTTACTCATCCTTCCCAACTGTACCACATTGGAGGCTCTTTCAGGGTCTGAGACACATTATTGTTACTGTTTTTGGCATATCGAATATGCCATGAGGAGCTTGCCAGGCTCTGCCGTTATGTTGAGGTAAATACAACAAACCCAAAGATAACATCATACTCAATGCTCAAAACTGGAATCTTTCTTTCATGATAAGGAATAAACAAGGCTATTCACTCTGATCACTATTATTCAACATAGCATTTTAAGTCTTATACCCAGCAATTAATAGAAAAATAAATAAAAGAAATCCAAATTAGAACACAAGTTAAACTATTTATGGAATACACTAAACATAGAAAATCTTAAAGATGCTATTAAAAACTATTAGAAATTGGGCAAACAAGTGCCAAATCTGTTGCGTTTCTATTAAGTTGTGAACAATCAAGTAGACCTAAAAAACATTAAGAGTAACCTCATTTACAACAACATCAAGAAGAATCAACTTAACCAAAGAAACAGAAGTCACAGACAATGAAAATTGTATCACAAGGAAAAGAAACAGAAGACACAGGAAACAAAAATAACCTATGCTCCTGGGTTAGAAGAGTTAACACTGTAAAAATAACCATTCAACTAAAGATGTATAGGGATTTAATGCAATTCCTATAAAAATTCTAATGGCTGGGGTCAGAGATTTTGGAGTTAAGGAACTTTGGAACTTTCATCAAACCACTGGCCTGGTTGGCCAAGAATTATGAGGAAGAGCTTCAAGGCCTGATGAGCACTGCTTGGGAGGCACCCCAAACAAATTTCAATCACATTATTATCACTAAAATCTGTATGAAAGACCAACCACTGCAATTAGCTAAGGCAATACAGAGGTTAAAAAAAGGATATATCCCAATGAGATCCTGAGTCGCCACCCACAAACGGCCTCTCTGGCTCCTGATCAAGCTGCTTAACAGCCATGATCCAAGAGACTCAGGAACAAATCTCGGAACCCAGCAGGTTTTGGCAGAAATCCCTCCAGATTTAATTGTTAAAATTTCAGAATTCCAAAATTGCGTGGCCACTACTGCGGCCATGTGGCATCATATATTATTTATAGCCAACAATAGAAAACATTGTCTACTGTTGCCTTTTTGGCAGATTTGAGTGTTGGGGTAAAATCCCAAATAATAATGGTGGGTCTGGTGTCAAAATATTGAATGTAATCAAAGTAGAGAGAGAATAATGTGGAAATCATCTGCCTCACAGGTAAGGGGAGGGTGTTTGATGTGGGGTATACTGGGATTTTTGGTGGTGGAAAATGGGTACTGGTGAAGGTACAGGTGTTTTATTGTATGACTGAGACTTAAACCCGAAAGCTTTGTAACTGCTCTCATGGTGATTCAATAAATAGAATTATAAAAAAGGAAAAAAAAGAATATATAAGGCATCATAATCAAAATATGATATTTGGGGGCAGGACAGTAGATTACACCCAACAATACTCAGGGTATAATCCTGATTCTGTGCTCAGGGGTCACACAAGGCATTACTTGGGGATGGATCCAAGGTGTGCTGTATACAATGCAAGCAAGCACCTTAACCTTTATACTATCTCTCAGGCTCCAAAGTGTGGTACTGGAATAAAAGCAGACACCCACCAGTGGATCAACTGAAAGGCCAGACATAACCCTCAAGTAAATGGTTGGTTAATTTACATCAAGTAACAAAGAGTACAAAATAGAGAAAAGAAAAGCTCAACATATGGTGCTTAAGTTGGAATGGAGAAGGGACCACTACATAAATGATGGTTGGAGGAATCACTAGTGATGGGAGATGCGTACTGAAAGTAGACTAAGGACCAAATATGATGGCCTGTTAGTATCTGTATTGCAAACCATAATGACCCAAGGTAGAGACAGAGAGAGTAAGAAGAAATGTACCTACCACAGAGGCAGGGGGTTTGATGGGGTGGGGATGGCAGGAGGGATACTTGGAACATTGGTGGTAGAAAATGTGCACTGATGGAGGAATGGGTGCTCTATCATTGTATGACTGAAACTTAATCATGAAAGTTTGTAACTGTATCTCAGGGTGATTCAGAAAAAAAATAAAACAAAAAAAACAAGCAAGCAAAAAACATATGGTGCTTAGAAAACTGGATAGTGCTTAGGGTTGGATGAGAGTACAGTAGGTAGAACACTTGCAGTGCACAAAGCCGACCTGGGTTCGATCCACATTATGGTCCCCTGAACACCACCAGGGGTAATTCCTGAGTCAGGAATAAGCCCAAAGCACTGCAGGCTATAGCCCCCAAAACAAAAACAAAAATGAAAAATCCAACTAAATAGCCCACTCACAGAATCAAATTGAATACTTACTCACATCACAAATAAAGATGAACTTAAAATACCATTAATGGTTAAATATTAGCCCTCAATTCAGAGAATACATACACAAAAAACTCATAGGAAAAACCAAACCACGGTACTGGCTTCATTGACACCTTCATGTTTTTCTTTATTGGAAAGTAAAACAAAAACCAAAATAAATAGGGTTACAGCACACTGAAAAGCACTTGCATTAAAATACAATGGCATTTTATTGAGTGGGAGAAAACATTTGCAAATCCTATTTATAACAAAGAGCTAATACCTTTTTCCTTCTTTTTGGATCACACCCGGCGATACTCCTTGCTCTGCACTTACTCTGAATTACTCCTGGCAGTGCTTGGAGGACCGTTTGGGATGCTGGGAATTAAACTCAGGTCGGCCGAGTGCAAGACAAATGGCCTACCGGCTGTGCTATCGCTCCAGCCCCAAAAGAGCTAATATCTAAAATGTATTGTACACAAAATTTAACAACAAAAACCAAACCAAAGCATGAAAAAAACGAAGATGAAGGGCCAGAGCAATATTATAATGGGTAAGTGCTTGCCTTGAATGCAACCAACTAGGGTTTGAACCCCAGCACCACATATGGTACCCTGAGCACATGAAGTGATCTCTAAGCAAAGAGCCAGGTGTGGCCCTGGCCAACTGGTGTGGCCCCCAAAACAAAAAGAAATGGAGATAATGGTTGAACCAATAGTTCTCCAAAGAAGATATACAGAGAGTTTGGCTAACGTAGCCTAAGAGGTATAACACATGCAGAATATGGATAAGGCCCTGAGTTAGACACCCAGCAATGCATGGTTCCTGAGCACCACTGGGCATAGGCTCTAATGCCTCCATGCACTGCTGTTTGTTGTCCAGGTGGCCCCCAGAACTATCAGCCCAAAGCATCATATTGCTGAGCAGAGCACTGAACTATCAGACCCATGTTGTCATGCATAGCATGATCCCCCAAGCACCATGTTTTGGCCTTTGAAAAAAAAAAGAAACTTAAAAAAAACTTTAAAAATACATACAGATGGCCAAGATGCACATGAGAAAATGCTCATCAGAACAACTGATTATCAGGAAAATACAAGTCAATATGACATTGAGAAATCACTGCACACCAGTGAAAATGTCTTCTGTCAAAAAGGCCAGAAATTGTATTGGAGTTGCGGTAAAAAGGAAGCGTCATTCACAGTTGGTGGGAATGTAAACTGATTCAGGCCCTATAGAAAACAGTACAGAGAGTTCTAAAAAAAATAAAAATAGAGCCACTCCTAGGTAACTATCCAAAGAACACAAAAATACACTTCCAAAAATACTCATCTACATTCACTGAAGCTCTGTTTACAGTTGTTAAGATTGAGAAACAAGTGCCCATGGATAAGTGGATAAAGATGCAATGTATATACACAACAGAATACAAGTCAGCTATAAGAGAAAATCCAACTCTTGTCTTTTCTGCCAATATGGATGAACTTGGATGGGGGTCATGCTAAGTGAAACATGTCAGAAGGAGTAAGACAAATACATGATGATCTCACTTTTATGTGTTATATAAAGAAACAAAGAGAATAGACAATGTTCAATAAAAACAAACCCTTGAATTCTGACTACAGAACTGAGGTTACCAAGGGGGCTGGGAAGAATGGGCTGAAGGGTCCTTCCCAAAAACTAGTAGAGTGGTGCTGGCGCTTTATTACTGGAGGGTATAGCGTGATAACATCATCTTCTTAAAACATATATACATCTACATTCTTATAAAGCCAATGCTATCTCGGTAAAAAAAAAAAAAAGCTAGAACAGAAGTTTAGAAATAGGGAAAAAGGAAAGAAATTGAGGGGGAAAGTAAGAAAATGTAACAGGGGTTGGAGTCAGAGGCATGAGGCCACTGTGTGTGTGTGTGTGTGTGTGTGTGTGTGTGTATATATATATATATATATATATATACACCACAGAGCAGGCAACACTGAAAGCCTCAGGTCTAAAAGATAACAACCAAACTTGAAAACATGGCTGGCAGAGCCAGGATATGGGAACAATGCAAACACCCAACTAAGGATGAATGGGTCAAGAAGTTGTCAGTGACATCAAAAAAGATCATACACCACGACCAAGTAGGATTCATCCCAGGGATGCAAGGATGGTTTAACATTCAGAAATCAATCAACATAATCCATCATATCAACAAAAGAAAAGATAAAAATCATATGATCATATCAATGATGCAGAGAAAGCATTTGACAAGATCCAGCACCCGTTTATGATGAAAACCCTCGCAAAAATGGGGATAGAGGGGACTTTCCTCAATATAGTTAAAACCATCTACCACAAGCCTACAGCAAGCATCATCCTCAATGGGGAAAAACTGAGAGTCTTCTCCCTAAGATCAGGGACAAGACGAGGATGCCCACTCTCCACTACTGTTCAATATAGTACTGGAGGTACTTGCAAGAACGATTAGGTAAGAAAAAGATATTAAGGGCATCCAGGTAGGAAAGGAAGAAATCAAGTTCTCACTTTTTGCAGATGATATGATACTATACTTAGAGAACCCTAAAACCTCTACCAAGAAACTCTTAGAAACAATAGACTTGTATAGTAAAATTGCAGGCTATAAAATCAATACCCAAAAGTCCATGGCTTTTCTAAACACAAACAGTGAGAGAGAAGAAAATGACACATACACACACAAAAAAAATCTTGTTCACAATTGTGCCCCAGAAAATCAAGTACTTAGGAATCAAATTAACTAAGGAAGTAAAGGACCTGTACAAAGAAAACTATAATACGCTGCTTCAGGAGATAAAAGAGGACATGAGAAAATGGAAAGATATCCCCTACTCATGGATCAGGAGAATTAACATTGTCAAAATGGCAATACTTCCCAAAGCATTGTACAAATTCAATGCGATCCCTATCAGGATACCCATGACATTCTTCAAAGAAATGGAGCAAACACTCCTGAAATTCATATGGAACAATAAGCCCCCATGAATAGCTAAAGCAATTCTTGGGAAAAAGAAAATGGGAGCAATCAACCTCCCTAACTTCAAACTTTACTATAAAACAGTAATAATTAAAACAGCATGGTACTGGAACAAAGGCAGAGCTGCAGACCAATGGAACAGGGTTGAATATACTGATATCTCCCATCAAACTTATGATCATCTAATCTTTGATAAAGGGGCAAGAAATGTGAAGTGTAGCAAGGAAAGCCTCTTTAACAAATTGTGCTGGCAAAACTGGATGGCTACATGCAAAAAAGTGGGCTCAGATCTCTGCCTAACACCATGTACGAAAGTAAGTTCAAAATGAATTAAAGACTTCAAAATCAGACCTGAGTCCATAAGGTACATTGAAGACAAAGAAGGCAAAACCCTCCATGACACTGAAGCTAATGGTGTCTTCAAAGATGTCACACCACTGGCCGAGCAAGTGAAAACAGACATAGACAAATGGGACTATCTTAATTTTTTTTATTTTATTTTTTTTAAAGTTGTAGATTTACAATTTTTTGTGCTTTGGTTTCAATCATACAATGATCAGATACCCATCCCTCCACCAGTGCCCATCTTCCACCACCATGGATAATATCCCTCCCACCCCCATCCCCCCATCCCCCCTGTCTCTGTGGCAGGGCAATCCCCTGTGTTCTCTCTCTCCTTTTGGGTGTTGTGGTCTGCAAAAGAGGCATTGAGTGGCAAACATGTTCAGTCCATAGTCTACTTTCGACATGCATCTCCCCTCCTGGGAGGATCCTCCAAACATCCTTTATTTGGTGCTCCCTTCTCTATCTGAACTGCCCTTTCCTCTAGGATACCCGGCTGGCCTCTAAGTTATGGAGTAATCCTCCTGGTGCTGATCTCAGCTATTCTTGGGTATTAATCTCATACTTTGTTACTTTATATCCCCCAGATGAATGCAATCTTTCTATGTCTATCCCTCTCTTTCTGACTCATTTCGCTTAGCATGATACTTTCCATATTGTACCACTTGTATGTAAATTTCATGACTTCATCTTTTCTAAGAGCTACATAGTACTCCATTGTGTAGATGTACCAAAGTTTCTTTAACCAGTCATCTGTTCTTGGGCATTCAGGTTTCTTCCAGTTTCTGGCTATTGTAAAGAGTGCTGCAATGAACAAACAAGTGCAGATGTCACTTCAACTATACATTTTTGCCTCTCTGGGATATATTCCCAGGAGTGGTATTGCTGGGTCAAATGGGAGCTCAATTTCTAATTTTTTGAGAATCGTCCATACTGTTTTCCAGAAGGGCTGAACCAGTGGACATTCCCACCAACAGTGAAGGAGTGGGACTATCTTAATTTAAGAAGCTTCTGCACCTCAAAAGACACAGAGTCAAGGTGAGATGGGGGGATAGGGGGGGTGAGAGGGATACTGGGATCCATGGTGGTGAGAAATGGGCACTGGTGGAGGGATGGATATTTGATCATTGTATAATTGAAACCCAAGCACAAAAATTTGTAAGTCTATAACTGTACCCCATGGTTTCTCACTAATAAAAAAATTGCTAATGGGAAAAAAAAGACACAGTGACCAAAATACAATCTACAGAATGGGAAAGGATATTCACCCAACACCCATCCGATAAGGGGTTGATATCAAGGATATACTGGTTGAACTCCACAAGAAGAAAACATCCAACCCCATAAAAAAATGGGTCAACGAAATGAACAGAAACTTTCTCAAAGAAGAAATATGAATGACAAAAAAGCACAGAGAAAATGCTCTACATCATTAATCATGAGGGAGATGCAGATCAAAACCACAATGAGATATCATTTCACACCACAGAGACTGGCCCACATCCAAAAGAACAAAAGCAACCAGTGTTGGTGCGGATGTGGCAAGAAAGGGACCCTCCTTCACTGCTGGTGGGAATGCCGACTGGTTTAGCCCTTTTGGAAAACAGTATGGACGATTCTCAAAAAAATTAGAAATTGGGCTCTCATTTGACCCAGCAATACCACTCCTGGGAATATATCCCAGAGAGGCAAAAAAGTATGGTCAAAATGACATCTGCACTTCTATGTTCATTGCTGTACTGTTGACAATAGCCAAAATCTGGGGAAAAAAAAAACCAAGTGCCCGAGAACAGATGACTGGTTAAAGAAACTTTGCTAAAATATGAGATTAATAACCAAGAATAGCTGAGATCAACACCAGGAGAATTACTCCATAACTTAGAGGCCAGCCGGGTATTCTAGGGGAAAGGACAATTCAGATAGAAAGGGGAACACCAAGTGGAGGGTGTTTGGAGGATCCTCCCAGGAGGGGAGATGCAGGTTGAAAGTAGACTGGACTGAACATGTTCGCCACTCAATGCCTCTTTTGCTGATCACAACACCCAAAAGGAGAGAGAGAACACAGTGGCAGGGGGGATGGGGGGATGGGGGGGAGGGATATTATCCTGGTGGTAGAAAATGGGCACTGGTGGAGGGATGGGTATTTGATCGTGGTATGACCGAGATCCAAGCACAAAAATTTGTAAATCTACAACTGTACCTCATGGTGTTTCACTAATAATAAAAAAAAAACCCTCATTGCTAAACTTGCATGTACAGAATCCACCAAAAATATGCAACCTCCCCAAAGATAAATACTACTTTATTATTAAAAAAAAAAAAAAGAAACTTTGCTACTTCTACACATGGAGTACTATGTAGCTGTTAGAAAAGATGAAGTCATGAAATTTACATACAAGTGGTACTACATGGAAAGTATCATGCTAAGCGAAATGAGTCAGAAAGAGAGGGACAGACATAGAAAGACTACATTCATCTGGGGAATATAAAGTAACAAAATAGGGGACTAACAACCACGATATAGCTGAAATAAATACCAGGTGGTTTACTCCATGGCTTGGAGGCCAGCCGCACACTCTAGGGGTAAAGGCAGCTCAGATAGGGAAGGGAGCAACAAATAAAGGGTCTTGGGAAGACCCGCCCAGGATGGGAGATGTATGCTGAAAGTAGACTATAGACCGAACACGATTGCCACTCAATTCCTCTTTGCAAACCACAGCACCCAAAAGGAGAGAGAGAACAAAAGAAAATGCCCTGCCACAGAGGCAGGGTGGGATGGAGGGTGGGGGGTGGGAGGGATACTGGGATTAGTGGTGGTGGAGAATGCGCACTGGTGGAGGGATGGGTACTCGATCATTATATAACTGAAACCCAAGCACAAAAATTTGTAAGTCTACAACTGTACCTTATGGTGTTTCATTAATACCAATTAAAAAAAAAAAAGAAGCTGTCAGTGGAATACTATGTAGCTCAAGAAAGAACAAAATCATGTAATTTGTTGCAACATGGATGGAACTAGGGAATATGCTGAGTGAAGTCAGTCAGAAGGAAAGGGACAGATACAGAATGATCTCTCATATATGGCACTAAAATATATATAGAGCATAGTAGCAACAAGGGTCAAAAGGCAAAATAATAGGATAATTTATCCACACCATTGATGTGTTTGTGTGTGTATGTGTGTGTGTGTGTGTGTGTGTGTGTGTGTGTGTGTGTGTGTGTGTGTGTAGGAGGGTGATTCGGGAGGAGGGAGAGGCTTGGGGAGGAGAGGGAGGCTTGGGAAGGAAGAGTCTTGGGGGAGAGATAGTGTGCACTCTGGTGATAGGTGTGCTGTTAGAATTATATGCATGAAAACATTATTAGTAGCATTGTAAACCACAAAAATCTCAAAATATTTCAAAAGAGTGTGGCTATCAAAGAGGCAGGATGGAAGGGGGTAGGAAACCAAAGGACAGTGGTGGAAACTGACACTGATGGTTGGATGATGTTGGAATATTGTATTCCTGAAATACCAGTATGAATAACTGCAAATTACAGTGCCTTCATAAAACAGTTTAAAACTGAAAATAAAATTAATATAAAAATGTCATTTGGAAACTAACTTCTTTTCCCACCCCCATTTTGGGAAAATATTAAGTGAAAAATTTGATGCACAGATATTGTAACCCTATGACTTATAATGCCATCTCTTTCACATATCATATTCTAGTTAATAGAATAAATATTCCTATACTAGGCAAATTTTTATTACTTTGCTTTAGTATTTTTAAGTCATTGTACTATTTCACACTACTTTAATTAACACTTTCTAATAACTCTTTGTATTTGGTGGACATAAAGGATATTTCAAAAGTATCACAGTCTATTGTTTTTCTCTGTTCAATCATATAAACAGATTCAGCTTGTCAACTTTCCTGTAGGTAAATGGTAATTAATTTAAAATAAGATTCAAGCTAAAGCACATATTTGTTAAGAACATTTTAAGGTTTTCTGGAAATTTATGAACTGAGGATTGTATAAGTTAAATGTCAAGAAGTATTAGGTAAGTCATTTATTAAATGTTTATTACCATATGAAATATAACAGTTTTGTGGTGTTCTTGGGAACCTTTTCTGATCCTCAGTTTCATAAAGAAGATACCATTTCTGAGAATTTCTGCAACTTAATTTTGGCTTTTGCTTTGAATCTATCACAATTTTTGTTTTCTTCAAAATAAATTTTCCTTCTGTATCATTAATATTGTTCAATAGTGTGAGTATTTATCAGCAAGGTATTTACTATGCTTAGCAATGTAAAGAGTTAGGAGACTAAGGCTAGAGTGTTGTTATAATCAGTAAAATACCTCAAGAATATATTAAAATGGATCTTGGGCACAGACAATATCAAGATTGCTGAGGGGCACCACAGGCATCTTTTCTTAATGCCTGTTTTTTAATAAGCAGAGAAAGTGAAGGTGCTAAATCATGGTGCTACTTCATTTGCCTCAGCGTCTCTCTGTCTCTGGTGCTGGGCCTCAGAAATCAATTTCACACAGGGCTGCTATAAGTACTCTTGGAACAATTAAGACAAAAGCACTTTCTCCCTCTTTTTCATAAAGCCAAGCTCACTTTTATCTCAGGCTTTGTGCTTTCTTTCTCAGTGCCGGTACTTGAGACTTTTTCACTCACTGGTAAGAGTTAAACTGCCTCCTGCCTCCTTTTGTTTCATTTCTAAACATCTTGAAAGGCTAATCCACCACCAAGCCACTCAGTTCCCTCATATTCCCAAATTCCTCAATGTTTTGCAATCTGGCTTCTGCCCTACCACTTGAGTGACTAGACTCCTGAAATTCACCATAATTTACCACATCCCATGACTGTCCCTTAGTTCTAGCTGTGGGATGCACTCCCCTCCTTTTACATGGCTGTGACTACTGCTAATATGTTCCTCTCTTGCCTTTTCTTACTCATTCAGACTAGTAAAGGTTGAAATCCTCAGTTTCTTTCCTTGCGCCCCTGGTCACCTACTCTTTCCCTAATCTTCTCTACTTTCCTTCACTTTAGCTGTCTTCTCTTCATAGATTGTATATAAAAATATCTCTACCAAAATCTCTTTATCCCAATCTCCATGATTATTTTTCCATATGACCCATAATCTTATTAATATATAAACCTTATTATCCACCTAATTTTATTAGTATCATAAACACATTCTGTCCAAATAAAAAGCAAATAAACATTTCTAGGAAGGTGTCGGAGAAATGGTATAGGAATTAAGACGTTCACTTGCACCTGATTAAATCTGGCAACCACATGGTCCACCAAGCACCACCACCTCTGAGCACAGTGCCAGGAGTAACCCCTGGGCATCAGCAGGTATGGCAGTAACCACCATCTCAACACACAAAAACATTTTTTTCCTGCTATTCACCTTAATTCACCCCATTGATACACCCACACACATACCCATACAAATGGTTGTACTGTGTTCTTTACTTTGATACAACACCTGGTACACTGATCTCTTTCTCGCTCTGGCCAGGTCAGTTCCTCTATGGCACAGCAATCAGTGGTGATCTGGGGGCAGGAAAGTGATGCAGCTGAGAGGGTCTGGTCTCAGTACTGACAGCTGAAGCCAATAAGGACTTTCAAGCGGGCTCTGGCATATTGAAATATAAGACTTTGAAATAATTATGTATATTCACTTCATCCTCATAATATTCCATGGAAGCATTTCAGGTTTATGAACATAAAACGTCAAACAAACCAACAAAAAAAACTATTGAGATTGGGGGCAGGGATGTGTCTAACCAGGCCTTCTCAAAAAAGAGTAATTTGGAATTTCTCTGACTATGTAAGTGGGCTACAGATAGGTGAGTGTCAGTCATCTGGACAGAATCAAATGTGGGGGCCAGAGAAATAGTGCAGTGGGTAGGGAGTTTGCCTTGCATGCGACAGACTAGGGTTTGACCCCCAGCAACCTCTACAGTCCCACAAGTACCTCAAGGCGTGATCCCTGAGTGCAGAGTCAGGAGTGAGCCCTATGCTTTGCTGGGTGTGCTCCCACCTCTCCAAATAAAACAAAAAACATAAAACAAACAAACAAACAAGAACAACCAAGAATCAAATGTGAATGCCTCATAAAAGCAATGAAACAAAGATCAACTATTGAATCTAACGGCCATCCAGTACAAGAAAAAACATATTAATAAGAAAGTAAATGACTAGAATATGCATGCAGGAGAATGAAAATCTTCAGAGTAACAACTCATTTTATTTTTTTTCCAAATAAGTTTCTAATTTCTATCTTGTAAAAAATGTGTGTGGTTTCTATTTTCTTTTTTAATTTAATTTAATTGTTTTGTTTCCAATACTATTAATAATGGTTTCTCATGGACATAATTTCAACACCACACCCATCACCAGAGTATGATTCCTATTTTCAAGTAAAAAGTTTAAACAATCAAATGACTTTGCAGGTTAAATGGCTTCAGATTATACTAAAGTCTACTAACTGCACACTATGTAACAATAGAGAAATAATCTTCACATTATACATCATCTGCCTCTCACTTTTACTCTCTTAGATACACTTAGATATAATTTACACAATTTATTTATAAAGGCCCTCCCATTGATCGTCGATTTGCTCGAGCGGGCCCAGTAACGTCTCCATTGGAGACTTTGTTGTTACTGTGTCTGGCATATCGAATACTCTCGGTAGCTTGCCGGGCTCTCTGAGAGGGGCGGAGGAATCGAACTCGGGTCGACCATGTTGGCCGCGTGCAAGGCGAACGCCCTACCCGCTGTCACTAGTGTACATTTTCCACTACCAAAATCCTGTTCCCCTCCCCCACAATCTGCCACTCTCTCTCTCCTCTTTGTTTTCTTTTGGGAATCATAATTTCTGTTTTGCAATACAATACTGAAAGGTTATGTATAGGTGATATATTAATTTATAAACTGTCATTTAGAGAAAAGAAATTTCTACATTACTTGGTCATAATTTGCTTTTGAGCTCTTAGGGTTCCTAAAGCAACTTTAATGTAAGTGACAGCACCCCTAGCAAGTGAGAGATGTTGTGAGCTTTTAAATATTCAGTTAAATCAATGGAGTCTTACTCTGACTACATGTTCAAATGGCCTTGATACTCAAAAAGATTGTCAGGCTGTAGAGAAGGATTAAGTTATTTGCCTTGCATATGATAAACAATGGTTCGATCTCTGGCACAGCATTGGTCTTCCTATCACTGAGAGGGGTGCCCCCTGAGTACTTCCAAGTGTGGGCCAAGTCCTCCCTCTCCCACCCATACACACAAAAAAATTGTCAGTACCTAGGCCGTTCACCAGACCAGCTGAATATAAATATCTTGGAAGATAAAGGTTGGTGACTACTCAACCTGTTTTTGTTAGGAATTCCCAGTAGATTTTCATGCAGAGGGGGGTTAGGTTCCTGAATTCAATGAAGTATGAGTGAATTTCAAGATGATTTTCTTGAACTAACTTTCCGTGGCTTCAGTGGACTCCATTCATACCCTTCCCCAAATTAAAAATTAATCCTTGAGGCCAAAAGATAGCTCAAGTGGCGGAGAATGTACCTAGTGTGTTTGAGATCCTGGGTTTGATCCCTAATTAAATACAGACCTGCGGCACATTGGTGGCCTTGGTGGTACTCAGAGGTTCACTGCTTATTATTAAAATGTCAGGTCCATATTAAGAACTGAGCATTGAGGCAGTTATTTCAGGTCCCTCATCTCTTCTGGGAGTGGTTTCTATAAAATGAACACTTGTCTTAATCAGACCTTTTTTGAGCAGAAGCTTGATCTTGGGGATGCTCTCAGGATGCTTTCAGGGCTCCCACCTGCAAAGCTTGTACTCCGGTCATTTGAGTCATCTCTTTGGTCCCTCAGACCTTTTCTTTGATTTTGCAAGTGAGACTTTACTTGCCAGGCAAAGCTGTCAGCTGCCTTGAATCCAGAAAAAGATAAGAAACTGGTTTCTGGGAATGAGTTGGGGGAATCAGTCTCATGGGAAGGGAGTAATAATAACTGCTGAAACTTACTGGGCACTTGCTATGTGTGAGGTATTGTGGTAAGTATTGACTCATTAATCATTTTTTAAATTCACACTAATTCTCTGAAATGGGGGCTGTTGTTGATCCCTGTTTTGAAAACAAGGAAATTGAGACACAGAAAATAACAGAAAGAGCATACTGTGGTTTTAGAAGTTTAGTCCTGGTAGTCCTGCTCAAGAATTCCTGTCCTTAACAACTATAGCTAATAGCTCTCAAACGCTGGTATATATCAGAATCAATGAGAGTGAATCCAATAATCAGAGACTTAGATTCCTCAAGGTAAAAGGAACTTGAGACATTAATAAAACAAACAGGTATTCAGTTGATTCTGATCAAAAAAGAATTACAGTATTACAGCATGTAATTTACAGTATGCAAATATAGGCCAATATAGCTTAAGAAAAGAGTTCCTGGGCAAGAGACTACTGACCTTTAAATTTGGTACAACAAAGTGAGGAAGGCTCAGAATACACTTTCACTGTTTTAGATAGGCAAACACAGAGCATGGTGAATAGGTTAAGAAGGGATGAGATGCATTTGTAATCTAAAACTAAAGATGAGCTATGGTCTCAATACTGATGCAGTAATTTAAAGTAGCAAATCCAAAATGCTTTACATTGTACACTATTATGTATTATGAATGCTTAAAAGGTTATTCAAATGTTACCTAATATTAATTATATGATGCATACAAGTTTCTAAAATCAGAAGAAAATTGTGTATCTTAGGGTCGATGAAATACGGTACAAGCAATGAACTCTAATGAACTTGGTTTTAAACCATGGAAATCACTCAGCACATTGGGGAGGTTCCTGCTGACATAGTCCAAATAACACAGTTCCAGCAACATGGAAAACAGTCTGTACTGCATATTTTAATATGATTTGTTTGTTATAAGAATTAAATACACATACACTAGCAGTAAAGGAATTCACACCATCCTTTGGGTTTAAGTACTTAGGTTTCTTATCTGTAAAATGGGTTGTGGTTGGGCTTATCTGAGATAACATAAATAAATAGCACAGCATTTGGCTCATAGGAGTAAACTGAAAAACACTTTTTTTCTCGTTTGTTAACTCTGAAGAGATTCTTATGTTTTCAGAAGGGGGAAAAGGGAAAGAAAATAAAAGTGATGGATCCCAAAATAAGAATCAAAATTAGAAGTTCCATAGTATTTAAAATGAAAATAACATTAAGATGCTATTTCAAAGCAAACCTTAGCATAAGATGAGGGCAAGACATAATCAATTTTCTCTTTTTGAATAATTTTGAAGTAATGCTCAGAAAAGAACTTTGTGTACATAGGAGACTATTCATAACGAAGAGAATAAATAATATACCTACTAAATACGATACCAAAATCTAATTACAATTTTTCCTTAACATTTGGATTCATGAAGTAAAAGCAGTGAATTTATGTGACATTAACTCACACTCTTTTTGTTGTTGTTGTTCTAGTGTGTTTGTGTGTGGGGGGGGAGGTATTGGATCACATTCAATGTTGCTCAGGGCTATTCCTGGCTATATGTTCAGGGGTCACTGCTGGTGGTGCTTGTGGTAGAGAGTCAAACCAAGGGTGACCACATGCAGGACAAGCATCTTAAATGTTGTACTATCTTTCTGGCTCATTATTTGCACTTTAAAAAGTAAAATTTGGGGGCCAGAGTTATAGTGCAGCAGATGGGTTGTTTGCCTTGCATGCGGCCAACCTGGATTCAATCAGATTATTCACTCCAGAACCAGCCAGGAGTGATCCCTGAATGCAGAATCAGGAGTAAATCTGAGCACCACCGGGTGTAATCCTCAAACTAAAATAAAATAAAATTTGGAACGCGGAGATAGAATAGTGAGCAGAGCACTTTCCTTGCATAGGTCGATGTGGGTTTGATCCTGAAACAGCATATGTTCCCTAAGCCCCTCCAGGAGTGATCCCTGAGTGCAGAGCCAGGAGTAAGCCCCAATCACAGCTGCATGTGGTCTCCAAAACAAGACAAACAAAACATACACATATTCAAAAAAAAAATTTATGGCCTTTTAGAGACATATTATGTTTTTATATAAATAGATAAATTTGTGAATTTTATATCCACCTTGATTATTTTCTGAAGACCACAGTTAATTGAGTCAGGGCAGATAACTTAAATTTAGACTCTAATGTTGCATCTTTCACTGGTGTTTCAACAGCTTATAAAGGGCACTCCCTGCATGTGGAGCTCATATTAGATAATGTGGAGTGCTGCAAAAATTAGGACAAAGATATTTGCTGGCTTCACATGGAAAGATTCATAACTGTGGCATGAATTTGAAGATTTGAACAGGGCACTGGGTGGTGAGGGAAAAAAAATACACAACCACATAGAAAAATACTGCAGTATCTGACTACAGCGATCACCTCAGGGGACAAAAATGATCCCATTTTACGGGCTCAGTACTACAAGAGGGTCATAAAGCTTTCAGAAAGCACAGAAATGGTCCCTTTGAAACAGCTTCTATTTATTTTGAAAGGTTCATTGAGCGTGGATAGAGGTTTAAGTCACAACACCGTGGCAAGCTCTTCCGAAAGGCTGGGCCTGAATTTATTCTTTCTTAAGAGAGTGATAGAAAGTTTATAACTTTTGAAGATGCTACCGTTGTGCTCTAGGCAGTGTTTCTCAATATTTTTCTAAATGTGACTCCCTTCCAACCTTGTTTTCTTTCTGTGTCCTTATCCTACCAGCTGGCCCCTTAGTATTGTGCCATGCCGTTACTTATCCAATTGTCATCTGCAAATTCTTTGGAAAATCCTGGGGCTCACATGGTCCCCTCTGAGAAACACAGCGTGACACTGGGCAGTGTTTCCCAAAGTGGACAATACTGCCTCTTCCCTGGTATGTGCTGACCAACCTGGGAGGGGGTAGTAGCCTTGGATGCAATTGCAGGTGCTTAAAAATGATATATTTCCTAGGGTGCTGAGTGACTTTTTTTTTCTTTGAAAAGGCAGCAGACCTTTCAAAATAAGTTTAGTCACCTCTGCTTTAGAAGTTCTTCCATAAGGGGGGCTGGAGCCATAGTACAGTGAGTAAGGCACTTGTTCTACTCATGGCTAACCTTGGTTCAATTCCTGGGGTCCCATATGGTCCCCTGAGCCCACAAGAAGTGATTCCTAAGTTTAGAGTCATGAGCATTGCCAGGTGTTCCCCCCAAAAAAGTTCTTTCATGGTTTCCATAATAAGCAGAAATCCTGTCTGTAGGCAATAATCTTGAATCAGGAGGGCTTGAATAAAATTATTTGCTCTTTGATTCATTCATGCAGCAAACACTGAAGCACTAACTTAGTGCCAAATTGCAGGTTGAAATGATCAAATACCTGAAGTGCCCAAGCACTAGATATGATGAAGCAGTAGGAGAATACAGATAATTCCACAGCCATCTAACTAGCTGCTTACTCTTTTCCATCATGCCTTCCAGCAGGAGAGGAACATAATCTTGTAAATGCCCATGAGTCTCCAGCCTGCATGCCTCCAGCTTCATCTCAGTGCAACAGCTGTCTTTTGAAAAACACTAACTTGGATCTAAGCTCCTGGGTAATGGGACACCACTCACGTCAGCCATCACTTACACTCTCAGTCCTTCAAACTCATTTTCCTTTCCTCTCTGCTTTTGCCCATGAAGGCACTTCACCCGGCATGCCCTCGGACCCTTTTCCCTCAACCAGATCCATTTCCATCAATTTCTAAGACTCACCTTAGCTGTTCTTTCATTCCATTAATTCCTAAGACTCAGCTGCCCCTTAACTGTTCCCTTCTTTTCATTTCACCCTGAAGCCAAGTCATTCCCAGCCTTGCACAGAATGTGGGATACTGTACATCTCTTTCCTCACTCAACCCCTGACTATCTTTTTTCGGTAAAACTTTGTTTAATATTTGCGAGTTTCCCACTTTGTTCATATTTTTGTCAGGGAAAGTGTCTGGCATAGATGAAGCAGAAGTAAAACAAAGTTTTCACTGATACAAAGGAAAAGGCGAAAAAGAAAAATACCAGTTAGTTTTCCACAAAGGTAAATGTATTTACTTACTTTTCTTCTGAAATTATGTACTTAGAACTTTTGACTTATTCAAAGAACTTTTCATTTCTTGAATGAGTGAAACACATAATAGAGTTGGGACAAGAATGAGCCTTTTCCTGGCTGGCAGCTGAACTCTGCCTCTACTAATTGAGTGTCCTAAGTCATATAATCTCTCCAGGCCTCTGTTTTCTCAAATTAATATAAGAAACAGAATTGTAACTGTACCACAGGGCTATGGCAATTAGAGATACACAAAGCATAAAATACATTGATTTACTCTCGAGAATATTAACTATTTAAATAATGGTGATAATTTATAGTATGAATGTCCTTCCTTAACAAAACATTTAAACTTTCAATTTCCCATACTTACTATCTACTTTGTATCCATTGCTGTACATCAATTACCATCCATATTTTCATACTCTTTTAATTGAATAGGAGTAGGAAAAAGTAATTCTATTGTAACTCCCAGATTATGTCATCAAATATTTTCACTTTGAAATTTGAAAGCTAAAGATGAAAATCTGTGCTTTTGATAATATAGAACTCTAAAGTGAGCATAAACTCGGGTATATTTCCTCAAATCAAGATGTTGAAAGACATTCCCACTGACATGTGTACTAAAACTAGCAGAGCAGAATGACTTCTAGGTAGAATGCCAGTGTTGCCACAATGAGAGATGTCACCTTACTCCTGTGAGAATGGCTTTCATCACAAAGACCTGGAACAAGTGCTTGCAGGAATGTGAAAAAAAAAAAAAAAGCAACTCTCATACCTTTATGATGGGAATGTAAACTGGTGCAGTCCCTTCGGAAATAAATATGGAGTTTCTCAAGATGCTAAAAATAGTTTTATACTATGATCCAGCAATATTTATACTTCTAGCAATTTATAAAAACTGTTTATGACTACGACTACAAATTCCAAATAGTATGTGCACTCCTTTGTTCATTACTGCACTGTTTGCAATAGTGTAGGCATAAAAAACAATTCAAGAATTCAGTGATGGATGAATGAATAAAGAAAGTGTGGTATAGAAATATAACGGGCTTCTACTCAACTGTAAGAAAAAATAAAATCTTGCCATTTGCAACAATTTGGGTGGAGCTGGCAGGAGTAATACAAAGTGAAAGAAGTCAGAAAGAGAAAGGCAAGTACTGGATAAGCTTACTTAGAACTGGAATAAACAATAAAGAAACAAAGAAATCCAACTCTTAGATTTGTACCACAGAACTTGAAGTAACCAGGAGAAGGTATATGGAAGGCAAGGGAGCAAAAAACAATGTAAATTAATGTTACTTAAATAAAAGAATTAGAAAAGTAAAGAATGCCTGACTTATAGTAAGGAAGTTTAGGGTTACTAGAGAGACATGGAAGAAATGTTGGAGAATTATAAGCCCTTCTAGGAGCCTGCTGAGAACATGCTAACATTTTCAGGACAATGCCCAAAGAAATGCAAAGTTTAACCTACAAATGTAGTCTACAGCACATGATAGTCCTTATGAGGGAAAAAAAATCTACCATTATTACTATTTTATATGCCATTAATTGGACTTTTAGTATGTATGTCTGGTTAAAATTTTTCACTTACCTATGCATAGTTCTAAGATAGAAAAGACAGGTGTTTACATAGCACATAAACATAGAGACAAAATAATATATGCAGTAAGCTTAGATTTCAGTCTTGCAAAAAGAAGATTCTGGCCAAAAAAAAAAAAAGCAGAATAACACAATAAAGTGAACTTAAATATAAATCTTTAGAGTTTTTCTAGCACATTCTTTCTGGAAACACTATAAATAATGAATTAATGTGTCTATTTCTTTAGGCAGAGGCCCCCTTACAACAGCAATAGTTAAATATACAGTGTAAAGAACTGAAAGCAGCATAAAACCAATGAAAGGTGGTGACAATTAATTCCTACCTTGGCCTACCCCCATTCCAAATATTTCTGATATATATTGAGATATATAATATCAGAATGTTTAGAATCTTTAGAGTCCTATCTGCCTTTTCAACACAGTATGCCAACTACCAAGCACAATATCTGAGACACAGCAAGCTCTCAGTGAATATGTTGTTATTGGGCATTGCCTGAGGGAAGGGTCTTTTCTTGGAGACCCACCTTGTAAAGGGTCCCATAAGAACTTGCTTTCGCATATATACATTTTTTTTACATTTCTATTATTATGGAGAGCAAGAGGAAGGAGACTTATCAACATGACATATCAGCATGACACAGGCTTAGTATAACACAAAAACTTCATACTCCAAAACAGATTGTTTCAGTGCTTATGGTCCAATGATGTTTTTTGTTTTAACCCAATATGGTTCTTTGCCAGCTTTATTAACTCCTTGATTTGCTCTACATATGACATATAAACATTTCAGCTGCTCTCTTCCATAGAAAGTTTAATGGGATCTTACTTAAAGACCCCTAGAAATCATGCCAGTATCAGAGAAAGAGAAGGAGATTAAAATTCCAGGAACCCTACCTACTAGGTATTCCCAGTAAATAGTTCTCAATTATCTTTGAACACATGTATGTTTGAAATTTAATAATGAAAAGTCTGGAAGAAGTAATTAATTTTCTCAAAAAATACCCCAAACTTACATGAACACTTTGTGTATATAAATATGTTGTCTGGTGCTAGGGATAAAATGATACCCAAAATAACATTAAACCTATATCCTGCTCTTAAAGAGTTCCCTGTCAACTCAATTCGCATTTTGTGCCTTCTCAACATTCCTTTTGGCTCAAAAAACTAAAAACTTCAAGGAATTACAAACTATCAATTAAACTATGGCTGTGACAACTATTTCAAGGCATGTTCATTACCTCACATCAGCAACAAGCTTCAAATGAAAAGTTAAAGCATGTGGCACATCTGGAAAATCATATGAAGTTTCAAGGACAAGTAGCTTGAACAACTACAATGAATAAACAGACTATTAAAAAAATAAAAAACAAGACCCCTAGACTATTAAAAAAAAACAAAATCCTTTCACTTCAAGATTCATTTCAGCACCTGCACAGAAGGAAGCCTATGTTTCTATAACTCATTTTTTTTTCATTTCTGGTTCTATTGATGAAGTACAATATTTGAATAATACTCTGGCAGAATTAAAAGAGTGACTGAGGTTGTAGCTTGCAATATAGGCTGAGAAATCGGACACCTTACTATACCTGAGTATGGGAACAAAATGAGGCATAATTATTTTATTGAACAATTTGAATTTAGTATAGATTATTCATAATTTCTGGTCCTATTTCTTTAGCATTTCATGGAACTTTTGTCAGGACTTCTTAGGTTATCATAATCCTCCACTTCTTTGTCCCAACAGTTATGCCAACAAACTGAACTGACTTAAAGAAAGTCCCCAGACAAAATTGAGGGGAAAATACCCAAACTTTTAGTTAGAGAATGGCAGAAGCTTTGGAAAAAAATCTGAAAAAGCAATGAAGATGAAAATGGAAACTCTGTGAAAATTAATGTAGTGTAGAATTGGCGAACATACTACTTATTTCTTTAAACAAATAGAAGAAAGAACCCACTTATGAGGTGCACCCAAATAATTCACAGGTGGTGAAACTATTAAAGAGTCCTGCAATTTCTTGCCTCTGAAGTGGAATAAATCTCCTGTATTATAAATGGCATATGCTCACCACACATGAGTTTTCTGCTATTCCCATCTTCTCAACTATCCCATTTTCTTTGTATAAGGTATATTATTATTATAATGAAACTATTTTGATAAGCTTTCTAGAGAAGAATCTAGTGAGGAAAGAAGATCCAACCTACTACCATAATTGCACTTTCAGAAATGCAAGTATAAAATGAATATGCTTCTTTTAGCATGGGTTTAGGTTTTGACAAAGTAATCTCAGTCCAAGGAAATGATTTAAGATTGAAGTCTATGGACTTGATGCTCCAGGGAGTGAGCAGATAAAAACTATTTAGATATTGACCACATATAATGATAATTCTTGTCAATTAATATAAGCATTTACTCAGAGGAAAATGTTTCCTAAAGGATTCATATTAACAAGGAAACCAATTAATTATGTTCTATTTACAGATATTCTGAACTATAAAAATTGAGAGAAAAGGCAATGTTTGAAGGCAAAATCAAACTGATAATAGCTATGAAGATAATACATTAAAAAACTGTGAAAAGCCATGATTTTATTCATAGATAAAACAGACAGTGTCTGAGCAGATGCAGAAGAGTAACTTGTAAGTCAACTCATGGGGAACTGAAAATAATGCTCATGACAGAGTACTTCCTATAGGGGAGATTTTTGAAATTTTAGAAGAATAACCTGATATCAAAATATTCGACCCACTGCCAACCCACTCCTCATTGCAAGGACTGAGTCTTCTGTGGTACCTGGCTTTGTGTTGTATCCAGAGATGGTGACAGATAAATAATAATCAGATGAATGAATGAAGGCATCACTTGAAGTTTAAGAGTTCTTCGATTGTACAAATATATCAATATCTAATGCTGCCCTCCTGATACCCCAGAGAGTTTGGTGGGATGGGAATAGTACAGAAATGAAGACACCAAAAATCTGAAGTAAGACAAATGACTAAACCAAGATCACAGACCACAGAGCTGGAATCCATGTTCTGCCTAGATATTTAGCCTTTAAGCCCAGTTTTTGCTGATACTTGGATAGATCCCAGAAAAATATATCATCGATAATTGAAAGTAGACATTTTCATGAAGTATGTTTCATTTTATATGCTGTTTTATGTAATATTTGCTTTCTTCCTGCATGTTAATCTGTTCAACTCTAGGTCTTTGCTTTATTTACTGACAATCTGTTATTTGAACAGCCACTATGTTTTGCCTCCACTTCTGCTTCTCCATTTTGTTTTTCTGTGTTCTTTGCCTTTCCCCTTGGGTCTGTGTGGTTTTGTGTCCTTGGCTGTGTAGGTTGCTCTGCTAGGTTCCAGGAGATTTCAACTATTTACCACAGCCTTGCCTCTCTTGTTTCTTTTCCTATTTCCTACTCTTCCATTCACTCCTGCATTCTATGTTTGAAACATGCACGTCTCCATTTCTCTGCTTTTTCTGAAGTACTGACTCATGCTCCCAATTCCTAGCACATTTTCAAGAGGTGATATGCTGCAAACCATAACCATTAAGATGACAAGGCATCTTTGGTATCTATTTTCCCATATGATAAATGAAAAACAATACCAGTAGTTACAAGTATTATCATACATCGCATCTAAATACATGCATTTTTAAAGGTTATTTTTTAAATATTTTAAGTAAAACAAACAACACTTTACCCTAAATCTCAGTGTTTAAACAAAACAGAGATTAATTTCTTGATCATTGGTGACATAAACCTTCACAAACAGAATTCTTTATGTTTGTAGGGGGGTTGTGGAATGAGGCTCTTTTCGCTATCATTTAGTGACTGAGATCTTCCATTTGGTGTCTCCTTTATGCCCTACATTTTTGAAGGTGTTAAATCTCCATATAATCCCCATAGACACCAGAAGCTCTCTATTTTCTCACCTGATAAATGCAGAAAATACATAGAAAAATAGAGATAGAGTTAAATTAATGAAAAAAAAAACTTAAAAACTGTAGGGAATGATCAAGACACCAAATGGAAGATCTCAGTTATCTATTGTGTTTTTCAGAACACTCTTTTCAGAGGATTATATGAGAGGTTCCAAACCTGCTAGTGCCATGAAAGTGCCACTTCTAACTAACACATTGCAGTGGCCAAAATTCAATCACATATCACCATTTAAACATAAGAAGGTTGGAAAACACAGTTTATCTTTGTGGTCAAGAATAAAAAAGAAATAGGTTTGGTGAAACAATAGCATTATCTCTGCTAAAACCAAAGTTTATAAGTTCTTTCCAGCTTCATAAAAATGGGGGTAATATTAATACAATTTTATTCCAATGGACAAGTTTGTAAAAGGAAAAATAGTTGAGAACTAAAGAGATTAAAACCTATATGAACATGAAAATTTCATTCTAATTGGTAACAGCAAGGAGGATTGCTATTCAGCTGATGTTCATGGTGTGAATGCCTGTGCTTAAGACAGAAAAATTTATTAGGCTGTTGACAGTCTTGTCAATGAAAGAGATGAGTAGAATGCTTCATCTATAAAATGGGGGCTAACATTTTTTCTTCATACCTGCACTTTATCCCTTTATCTCACCACCTCATTTTTCCCAAGTACTTCTGATTTATTAATTTATTCATTCATCTAATAACTTATTCATTGGATCTAATTTCCAGATATTCTGGTAGAGGGAAGAAGAAAAAGACACTTTCATGGCTGTCACCTACAACTTAATAGACTAGGTAGGAATGTAATATACTATGAGGCATACAATAATGGGGATAAAATGTAAGATAGCAGCAGAACTTAAAATTACATTTAAAATATTATAGAGCTTATGATTATTATTTATGTCTCTGATGAACAATTGCAAATGTTGACACTACATATAGCCTACACAAAATTTAGGATTTTATTGGGGATGAGGATGTTGGAACTCATGGCTAGTGATGCTTGTGGGCTATTTCTAGATCTGTGCACATAAGTAACTATTGAGAGTGCTTGAGAGACCAAGTTTGGTGGCAGGGATCAAACTGGAGTGGTCATGTACTATCTCTCCAGCCCAATGTTGATGGAACTTGGGATCAGATAGTCAATAGAAATTACTGTATATCTGCTATTGAAAATTATAACAATGACATAAGATAGATGCCTACAGCGGAAATAAAGACTAATCAGTAAACAGGAAAATACTCAAACTGACATAAATATGGAGTATTTGGCAATATAAGAAATTTAAAGTCAGAGGTCACTGTGTCTGCAGACAACTACCAATGGGACATCTTGACATGGCCAGAAAACTCCTGTCAACATGCAGGGTTCTTTAGTTAGCAAAGTCCCAGGGAGGGGAAACCAGAACAGTTAAGCTTTATTCAATGTAGGTTTTAATCTTGAAGTTCGGGAATTGGGGAGATTTAGTCATTTATTTTTGAGCTCATGGAAAGAAGGGTTGATAGCAATAGCTTACCCCAGTCAGCAAGCAGGCTCTCCTCACAGCTGTGCTGGCCTATTTCAATTAGGATCCTTTAGGACTTACATCACCTCTGGTATGCCAGTCCTAAGCCGCTCATGAGCCAGGACTGCCAATCAAGCCAGAATTCTACCACATGGTATGGGTTTTATGATGTAGACAGAAAATGACATGAATTTGTCTCATTCTGGTGAAAACACCAAGTTTGAAGCCAATTCTCTAGAATAAGAAAATTAGTTAAAAAAAAATGGCAAGACTATAAAATTTGATTTAAACACATTTTCCTGCGATTATCTCAACATACTTGACTAGGAGGTTTTTCATGCTGATTCAGGGAATGTTCTCACTCAAGAAAATACTATAGTTTTCATGCTATGACGAGGTCACTTCTGGGTCAAGAAAGAGTAGAATATATTTGACTGGGGATGAACAGAATTAAATAGACGAATGTAAGTGCTATTGCTATAAGACAAAAATAGATAAAACAGAGAGCAGAGCTGTCACTTGACTAAATAAACTGTAATATATATACATATATGTGTATATATATACATATGACACTAGAAAATACTGCTATGTGGATAGTTATAGGACTACGTGATAGTCTTCCTAAATATTCTTCTCTCTTAATTGTGTCCACAATAATAATGCCTACATATACAGTAGTATAGAAAATACCATATTATGCTATATATTTCCTGAGTTTAAACTTATATTCAGTAAGGGGGCAAGAGGGTTAGTATGGGAGGTAAGACACTTGCCTTCTATATGGCTGTATTAGCCTTCAGCACAGATTAAAATTCCTGGCACCACATATGGGCTGCTGAGCACCGCCAGAGGTCACTACTGAGCACAGGACCAGGAACAGTCCCTAAGCATGAGTGGGTAAGGTCACAAAACCAGAAGCATAAAACATTAAAATGCTTAAATCAAAGGGTGAGAGTAATAGCACCACTCCCCCTCAAAAAGGGAAAAAATTAAATTGACATGTAAAAAATAGGGGAGAACCAAAACACCAGACCATGTCACATCCCAATGTAATTCCTGCACAAAATGCACCAAAATAAAGTAGGTTAAAATAAATGAGCCACAAGTCAGAGGTTAACCACACTTTACTGATTAAAAATACACAAACCCTGACTTTAACCCTGAATTTTGCTTTTAAGATGTAAGAATGAACTTTGTGTAACAGCTAAATTTGGTAATAGGCTTCCTCGGGGTATGCAAAGGACTGCTCTCCACATTTTTTTTTTTTTTTTTGCTTTTTGGGTCACATCCGGCCATGCACAGGGGTTGCTCCTGGCTCTACACTCAAGAATTACTCCTGGCGGTGCTTGGGGGACCACATGGGATGCTGGGAATCGAACCCGGGTCAGCGGAATGCAAGGCAAACACCCTACCCGCTGTACTATTGTTCCAGCCCCTGCTCTCCACATTTTTAAAGCTGTGGGTAAAAGGTAATCAACATGTATTATGATTTATATAAATTCACAAATAAACATATTCATTACTTTATTTCTCTCAAAGGTCTTCATCATCCATGTAATTTTTTCAAGAAAAAACTTTGCTAGTATAATAGGAATCATTTGTAGTTCACTAGTGACCACTATTGGAATACTTCCTTCAACTTATATGAAGCATATAGAATCAATTCACATGAAAATTATAAGGAGGTCAAAGAGCGGTCCTGAACAGACAAAAAATGCTAAAAACAGGAGCCTGTAAAAACAAAAATGTAGCTGGCTGTGTGTAGACAAAAATATACATGAAGAAGACAATGTTTAAAATAAGGTTGAAAGAAATGCTTCACTATTTTCTGGAGATTTTTATGAAATATCTGTAAGTGTTAAAGATAAATGAATTATAAGAATAAGAAATTGAGGTAAGGAGTTATAAGAAGGTGTATTTTACTGCACACACACACAGACATAGACACAGACACACACACACACACACACACACACACACACACACACACACACACAGAGAGACAGGAAAAAGACCACAATTTGCTGTAAATAAAGGATTTAACATTCATCCCATAGCTAATGGTGTTTCTTGCCATCCAAGATAGATTCACTTAGATAATAGTGGAGGAAAGTGCCAAAGCAACTGCTGAGGGGAATAGGCTATTGTGTTTGACTAGTTTCCATGTATAAATTAGTGCAGAGAAGCAAAAGAAATTCAACAGAAAAACACATGTACTGTATTATAATTCCTAGTGTTAGCCTTGCATCTTCTATAATAGCAAGCAAAAGACTTTCAAACAACTTAAAAGAAACAAAAAGTAAATGTAAATTTAAGTAAATGCCTTTCTGACAAGAAGTGATTTGACTTCAAGTTTGGATGGATACTTATGTCTGTGACCAGCCATGGTCTTTGCCACATTTATTTTGAGCTAAACAATTAGGACAAAAGAAGGAGAATGAGAAATGGGAGCAGGGTGGGAAAATGGGGAAAGGTTGGGTTGCGTAGTTGAATTTGACTAGAACACCAGGATAAAATCTTTTATTAGTCCTACTGTTCCACTGTGTTCAAAGCAAGAAGAAAGTGTGAGCTTTGCATAAATATATGGGAGGTAACCTAAAATAGATACAAAAGACACAAGGACCTCTTTCTCTCAAGAATAATGTTCCAAGGGAAAAGGACTTTTAAAATCTGAGGATGACCAGCAGTCAATATTTATACACAATCAAGAACCAAGTCATGATACAAATGATTCAACTGTCAGTAATATGAAGGCTGTTTTGAGATTAAAAACTGTACTTTCCATTAAACAAACAGGATGCTTCCATTTAAAGAATCTATAGGAATTACTTTAATTCTAAACTTAGCAATATACAACAGAACTATAAAGAAAAGCAAATCAAGTTAAATTTCTTTAAATAAATGTAAGGTTGAACTGACATCATGTTTCTACTTCTAAATTAAATATTGATCAAACTAAAGGTCACTTTTTCTTAAGTAAAACAAATTTTGACTGCAAAGCTAAAAAATTTTTTGGACAACAAATGAGTAAGTGTAATAAGTTCCTATTATACACATCTTTAATTACCAAGATACAAAAAGTCTATATATCTCCAACAAACACTATATAGACCAACCTGTACCACTGCTTCCATCACTGCTAAGAAACATCCATAGACTAGAGAAAACTATTTATTTTATTTTGTTGCTTGAAATGTGTGTACAAATGAAATGGGTTTAATATGACTTTCTTATTTTATGGTTATTGTGAGGATTTCTTGTAAAGTTTTTTTTTTCCCCCTTTATTTTATTTTATTTTTTTTACAGTTGTAGATTTACAATTTTTTGTGCTTTGGTTTCAATTATACAATGACCAGATACCCATCCCTCTACCAGTGCCCATTTTCCACCACCAAGGATAATATCCCTCCCACCCCCATCCCCCCATCCCCCCTGTCTCTGTGGCAGGGCAATCCCCTGTGTTCTCTCTCTCCTTTTGGGTGTTGTGGTCTGCAAAGGAGGCATTGAGTGGCAAACATGTTCAGTCCATAGTCTACTTTCGACATGCATCTCCCCTCCTGGGAGGATTGTAAAGTTTTTTAAACAACTGAATGTTAAATACTTTAGACATATACATGAGCAGGCATGATAAGGGCATTATTACTATTCACAGAGGTGTATTTAGGAGTTAACCAGTTAATTCTCTTTCTTTTTTTTAGTACAACTCACCCAATTCACTTAAATGCATACATAAAACAACCCTGGGTTTGATTCCATTTATGTAATATATTTATAGAAATGAAATAAAATATATTTTAGATACTTCTAAATAAGAAAACTCTCCTTTTTATTCGTGTAAGTCTGACTATATGCTCCAATACATATATGAATATTCAATATATCAAGAGGGACATGATGGATTTACCAAATGGGTAGAAAACAATCTCTTCCTGGGCAAGTTTTTCCAAAGCATAATGAGATCATACTTCCATAGGAAGATACCAAAAGAGTTTGTGCTGGTAATTTACTGTATGATGCAATTTAATGTGAAAATAACACATACTTTTTAAAAATCACAGAGATATAAAGACAAGGTAAACTAATGGTGTGTGTATATAAGTAATACATCCCATATGGAAAAAATGAGACACCTTTCATAAATTGCTGTTCCACTAGTCATAAGGCATTCCTAAACATTCTGTCTTTTATATTTCTCAGAACAACTAAATGTATAGTCCATTCATGCTTAAAGTAAATGTTTCTTTAAGTTTCTGTGAAAATTTGAAAATATATTCTATATTTATAGCATCTACATCAAGGTATTATGATTTCTTGGGTGTCATGATGAAAGTTACTATAACTAGGAATATATAAAATATTTCATTACTATCTTATTAACTATGATTAACCGTCCTGGATATATTTACCTGTACCAAATGATTATATTCCTTCTTGATAAGTATATAGAGAAGACCAAAATTGTCAGTCTAATGAGAAAAAAAATCACATTTCTTTACTAAGATTCAAAGTGACCCATCTATTCACTGCATTTTTACCTTGTTCCCTTTTTGCGTTGTTACTTTCTGAGGAAGTTCTGCATGGCACACCATGTGACACGGAGAGTTTCAATCACGTTTGTTTGGAGTCAGTGTGTCCAACTTTTGGAATCAAACTTTCAGATGAGGTTTACTAAACTGCCTGCCCAGAACACTCTGGTTTAAAAAAATGTGCATTGCTATTAATATTTTGAGTGTAGATTTTTTTTGGACAGTGAGTGTTCATTTTCTGCCCATAAAACCAAGTATGAGTCACGATGGAACATTTACTTTGAGTCAAAAATGCAGTGTGTGCTGATGTTCAAGAGCAGAGCATCTTATCACTGTGACTGTGAAAAGCAGCCATACAAAATGTCATCATTTTCTTCTTCTTCAAAAGTAGGTTTGAGATCAAAGACCATAATCCTCAATTCATAAATGCTAGCATTAACTTGTATCTGTAGATGACTTGCAGTAATTATGAGCTCTAATCTGGGTGGCTGCAAAGAAGCTCGTACCTGATTCCAGAGCACATGTGCAGAGAGAAGACTGTGAAAAGCAGGAAGGGAAAGTCCCTTATAGCACATCTTTCAAAAATCCCAAGAACATCATAGTGAGGGCATTTAATTTCAGAAAGTCTGTTACCTAAATTCTAAGCATATGCACCACCTTTACACACTCCACAGTACATGATGCAATGCATCCCAAAGTTCATGTCTTAGTATTGTTAGATTCCTCTAAATAACTCTCCAAAGTCTTGCAGACTTTAGTTTGCTTGTGAAGTTGGGATTGAAGTTCTATAAGAATGTTTTTTTTCTTTAAATCGTGTAAATTATTTTACCTGGCATTTAGAGATGAAACACCACACACACACACACACACACACACACACACACACCGCCTCTGCCACCACCACCACTACCCCCAGATAGTACCTAAATAATAAAGAGAAACGTATTAAAAAGAAAGGCATTTACCAGGAGCAGAAAAATCAGAAAGAAGAGCGGTATGCCAGGAGTTGCCCGACGGCAGCATTCCATGCTTGGATCCTTGCCGGAATCCGAATCGACACTGAATAAGCTGCTAAGTGCTCCTCTGCCTGCTGTCACATCCAGTACTGGTGCTAACACTCCAGCCCTGCCTATCAGCTTCCATCAGCTCAGCTCACATTTCCTGACCAAGGGGTGGGTGGGTGGGTGGATGGGTGGGGGGTAAGCTGAATGGAATCTCTCTCAGAGCAGGCAGCCAGCCAATCAGGCTCCTGCTAATCAGACATGCTGAATAACAAAGCCAGGGGGACAGAAAAAGTGTAACTGTGCGGAGCTAAAAGGGGGGAAAAGGATGAAAAAGAAAGGAGAGCAGATCGCGCAGCAGAGAAAGAAGAGAAATGCAAAAGATGCGGAATTGCAAAGAATTTCAAAGCCCTGTGCTTTTTAACATACCTGGTTAGTTCTTTATGGATAAAATTCTATTTGCCATTCCCTTGTGCGGATGCCTGTTGCTTTGTAAAGTACAGTAGCTCCCTGTGACTCTGTATTGTTCCATTCAGGAGAGAAACTTAATCCCTGTCAATATATAACATATGCCATAAAGGGAAAGAACCATAGACAAAAACGGACTTAATGTGCCCTTTAAATGCGTTCTGTATAGCTGTTTTTTCCCTCCTCCATAAAGTTTCTCTTTATTTCTCTCCTTGACTTGGAAAAGGGAGACTATATAAGTTTTTGCAAGTTCCTCACTAAACCTAACTGGTGGTGTATGTTACTTTGTGTATTAATGACCTAATCTGGTTTTGTTGGGGGTAACGGGGGTAGGGGAGAGCAAGTTCCTTATTTGGAAATTAATAGTTTTAAAATCCAAGGTTTTTAGCATTAAAGGCACAATTAGAAAATAAGATCCCCTAGTTTTAAAAAGAAGTCCTTAACAAAGACTACAGGATAAGTGAGGCTAAAAATTGGGGTTGAGGAATAGCCTGGTTTTGAACCACTGCCAACTCCCAACTATGCTTTAGCAGGAGAGAGGGAAAAAAAGAATGAATTAAATCCAGCTAATCCAAAACCTTTTAACCAACAGTTTCAGTCTCCTTCTTATCCACATCCTTTATCAGAGCTACTATAATGCAGTAGAAAGGGCTGAACTGATTTCTCCCTCCTCTTCCTTCCACTTTTGCAAAAAGGGTTGGACAGATGCAATGACCTTGGAGGTTCAGTCCAAACCTGGAGGAAGTGCTAATGCGCAGTGAAATGACAAGGCTAGCAGCAGCAAGGAGAAAGTCAGGGAGCTTCTGAATCTGGTTAATCCTCCAGTATGCAAGATTTGGCTCTACTAGAAGAGGATTTTATTACAGCTTTAGAAAAGTGTCAAGAGCCAAACAAGGATGTTGTTCCTCTTATCTGTTAAGGGAATCACTGAGTTTCCAAAAGAATGAAAGAGCAAACTTGGTCTTACATTTCCATGGGTCTGTTACTGGGAAGTTTTTTCTTTGTATATCTCCTGATAGCTCGGAGTAAATATGGTAAAGGTAGAGAATATTTAGAAATATCGTTCTTTCCTTTCATTAATAAACAAAACTGACAAGGGCTTGAAACACACATATACGGAAAATGTCATCAAGTCATACTAATCATGTGACTACAGGCAGGTCCGCTTGCAAACATACGTATTTGTGTTATTTTCAAATGATGAAGAAAAACAGGTTGTTCAATGTCAAGTTACTTAATTCATGTTGTATATCAAGATAGAAGAGGTTTTAAAAACCCATTGTTAATCTGTTAGGAAAGTCAAGGCATACAATGGTTCACCCTGTCCTTACCTATGAAAATGGAAGAGAGTATCAGTACAACAAGGAGGTCTTATTCTTGATGTATGTCCTTTCCTTTCAAATATATTCCTTTTCCAAACCTCTCCAAAGCTAACTAATGCTCATAAGCAAAGAGAATTCATAAGTAGACATAAAAATCCTTAACTGGTATTATATGAAATGTTCATTACATTGAAAAAAATAGTGAAATAAATTGTCATTCATAAAGCTTCATTAATTAGATTTCTCTCTTATCCATTGGAACTTTCTGCTACAGGTTTTTTTTTTAATTGTTTCATTCTTTTCTCCTGTCATAGTACTAGCTATGTAGTTCCAATTACTTTTATGCAGAGGAATTGCCAGATTGTTTTCCTCCCTCTTCACACTGATATGTCACTCAGGAGATTCAAAGGGAGAAAACATAATGGAAGAAAGAATAATAACAACGATGCTAATGAAAAGATACTTGGAATAGGGAAAATTTTGGGGGATGTCAGAAAATAACTGATACCCATTTGAATGTCAGAACGACCATATTCATTCTGCTTTTGAAATAAATCCTGTCTATATCTAATATTTTTAGTTGAGATGTCAGTCTTGGAGTTTTGCTAGATTTATCAATATTCAAGAAGATGGTCAATTCAGTAAAGTCATAAAGTAGTATTTTTAAGACTTTACTGAATTGACCATCTTCAAAGGCAGCTCAGATAGAGAAGGGAGCACCAAATAAAGGGTGTTGGGAAGATCCGCCCAGGATGGGAGATGCATGCTTAAAGTAGACTATAGACCAAATATGATTGCCACTCAATGGCTCTTTTGCAAACCACAGCACCCAAAAGGAGAAAGAGAACAAAAGGGAATGCCCTGCCACAGAGGCAGGGTAGGATGGGGGGATGAAGGTTGGGAGGGATACTGGGATCATTGGTGGTAGAAAATAGGCACTGGTGGAGGGATGGATAGTCTATGATTGTATAACTGAAACACAAGCACAAAAATTTGTAGGTCTACAACTGTACCTCATGGTGTTTCACTAATAAAAAATTTTAAATAGTATTTTTAAGTCAAATCTTTAATTATTTAGTGAATGGATCAAGGATGCCCATCATGGTGTGCCATAATTCTGGCTGGTCCCTATGCACAAAACATTTCCTGCACTGTATAAAAAAAAATCATACAAACAAATGTTAAACAAAGTCCAAATTTAGTATTTATTCAGAAAAAAGAAGTCAAACAAAGTTATAGTGACTGGTCTAAAGAAATGTGTAAGAGCTACTGATTTTGATGTTATCAAAGTTCATGAGATATTTTTAAAGCTTACAAAATAATTTTACACGAAAAAACTAATTTTATCTTAATCACTTATTCGGCAGATTGGTTATAATCTCTCTCCATTTTGTACTAGTAGAAATTGAACACTGTAGAACTGAAGTGACTTGTCTCATGTCCCACTGTCTAGCACTGGGTTTTGAATAGGATCTCCCGATACTAAATTGCTCTTATCTCATACACATGTATGTTTTTAACATGAATTATATTTTAGGGCACATAAGCATATACATGTGTATCTAACAAACACACAAATATGGAAACACAGTTGGGTTCTGATGTCACACTTGCTGAAGGGAGATGTTTATAGAAAAGGCAAAAAAAGCAGAAGACAGAGTATCCAGGTGTTACCCTGGGTCTGAGTTACCTGACAATGGAAAGTATCTTATGTGTCTATAATTTCTGTCTCCCAACTTTGCCATTTCCAAAACTCTTTTCAGTGCCAGGGGGAAAAGAACATAAAACCCTAGGTAATCGAGATCCACATTAATGGCAGCCTGGGAAAGACCCCTAATGGCATTTGAGCAGGGCGTTGGCGGAGTTCCTTTTTTTCCTCTTCAGGTATCTAAATTAAAGCCGTCTGCCAGTGTCTGAGCAGGAGTGGCGGCGGCGGCAGCCTCCACTGCCTTAATACTGGTTCCCAGCTCCCTGTACAATATATTAGGTGAAGTGAAAGCAGAAGCAAGAGAAAGAGTGTCAGGGCTGTCTGAAGCATCATTCCAAATGGTATGGATTTAACAATACTTAATTTAAAAAACACCAGCTTGGACAGGAGCAAGCTGTTAACATTCAGTGTGCTTTATAGCAGGAAAGAGTGAGCTAAACTCTCGGAATTTCTCTCCCTGGGGAGAATGTGTTACAGTGTTCGCGCCAGAGCCACCTGTCTCTTCCTGAGACTGGGCCTCCTCACTCAGCTCTTCATTGTAGAAATTGGTATCAAGTGGGTACAAGGTCTTCTGGAAAGAACTTGAGTTGGGGGGGGGGGTGTAGGGGAAGGACTTGGATAAATTGGGAGGTCTACAAGTTGGATCACCCCTCTCAAAACAGAAAATGATGGCAGCACCTGAGCTTCACTGTCCTTCCACATGTGTAGAAATTGTTTGATTTCCCTGGTTAATTATGACAGTCAAGGAGAAGAGAGGGATGCAGTAAGAATGAATAAAACAAAATCATAGGAAGCTAGCCACTATGCTCAGGGATTTAAGTGGGAGCTTGTGGGACCAGAGACACTACAGCAGGTAAGGTACTTTTCTTATACATGGTTGACTCAGGTTCAATTCCCAACATTACATACAGTACCCCGGAGCCTGACAGGAGTGATTCCTTAGAGCAGAGCGAGGAACAACACCCCCCCCACACACACACACAAACATACACACACACACACACACACACACACACACACACGAGCACTGCTGTGTGTGGTCCCAAACAAAATAAAAATAAGCAAATGAGAGCTTATAGTTCCCCAGTTCACCAAATACCCACTTAAGGTAAAATATTAGTGATAGTTCTCAAATTATTTTCCACACATGAAAGATAGAAATGCTATAGATGAAGTGTAATTATCATCATCAGTTTATAAGGCAAGGTAATTGGACTCCGATGATAAGTGGGTGCATCAAATCTCCCTATTAACTGGTAGGAAACTGAAGTTATATTTAAGGACATTTGACTTTTCCTTGGACAGAAGCTGATAAAAAATGTATTTACATGGGGTTGTAGAGAAGTACCGTGGGTAAGATGTTCATCTTATAGGTGGTTGACCCAGGTTTGATTCTCAGCACTATACATGGTCCTCAGAGGCTGAACAGGAGTTTTCCCTCAGCACAGTCAGGAGTAAGGCCCCAAAAAGAGAAAGAAAGAGAAAGAGAGAAAGAAAGAAAGACAGAGAGAAGAGAGAAAGAAGAAAAAAGATAGAAAAAATAATGAATGAAAGATAAAGAGAGAAAAAAGAAAAAAGAAAAAGAAAGAGAAAGAAGAAAGAAAGGAGAGAATTTTCAGAAGAGAAAGAAGAAAAATGTACTGACATAAAATACATATGCCACAGGACCCAGAGTCTCTCATGTGCTAATTAGTTTCTTTTTACTTTTTTTTTCTTTTTACTTTTTTTTTCTTTTTTGGAGGGGATGGAAAGAAAAGAGTCAGGGGTCATACTTTGTCTGCTCTGCTTAAAAATTGTCCAGGGAGAATGGAGAAATAGTAGAGGGATTAAGACACATGTCTTACACAGGGCTGACTCTGGTTCAACTCCTGGCACCACATACAATTCCCTGAGCACTGAGAGGAGGAACCTCTGAACACCGTTAATGTGAGCCAACTCTCCCCCTCCACCAAATATATTGTTCATGGTATATTGTACTTTGCCTGTAACATTACAAATTAGTTAAAACCTTTGTGAGTATCAAAGCAGGCTTAAAAATGTGCAGCTAATTAGCTGGAATAAGATAAGGTGGGCATGATTTTTGCAGCTCTTATATTTCTATATGGCTTTTCCATACATCAGGGACTTGCAGATTATGGAAGAGTAGGAGATTCAGCGACAATCTATTACTGCAGACCAGAATTGGAATCTTTTAGAAAACCTAACTAGTCTTTTTCATTGAAAATTCTTACTTGCCGCAAGTTAATCAATGCTTTCTAAAATAATACTTTCAGCCTAAGTTAACAAAACTAAATTTGGTTCTCTGAAACAGAACACTTGACTGCTAATCGCCCTTAACAGAGGAGAACTTAAAGCAACAGAGAATTTTAAACTTGCCCAAGTTCCCATAGCAAAATACAGGAAGGACCAAGATCTGAATCCACAGTGTATTTCAAACTACTATGTCTCTACAGAATACAGACCCCCCATCCTCCCGCCCCCTGACTTCAGAGAAAAGACAGCTCACTGCTGATTTGAGGACTACCTGACAGTTCCCAACTTTTCAGATACCAAATTGAAAAGAAACATAAGGAGACCTGCATAGAAACTTGTTTGAAATAAAATGAAAATAGAGAAGTTTTATGGGTCTAGAACAAGAAGGTACACAACAGGAACATGCAAGACCCAAACTATGATTCTTTATTTTAGGCTGTTTACATGGAGGAAACATATATTTGAAATCATTTGTCCCAGGATCTCCAATCATTTATTGGGTGGCCTTTCTCCCTACACAAACTGTCTACCAGACGGACTGTTCAAATCTTAGCTGTCCCACTTATTACCAAAAGGACACTCAGGAAACAAGTTGCTGAAAGTCTCTTAGACCAGTTATTTGTTAATTTTTTTCTGTTTTAAGCTGTTAACCAATGCACTGCAGAGCTGTTGTGGGCAGCAAAGTGAGAGGTTTCCAGAGTCTAGTTTAGAGACTGATCCAAAGTTACTGGTCAGTCCACTATACATATCTTTTACTATTTCTGTTTATTCCACTATTCTAACAAATGTATGAGAAAACCCATTAACCCACTTTAAATTCCAATGCCAATGCTTCTCTACCCAACAAAAGCAAACACACATACAAGCAAACAGAAAGAATTGGGAAGAAAAAAATTACTCACAATCTCCATAACCTATGGTCCTTGTTTCTCTATTTTCTACACAGCTGGTGGTTTATTATAGTTCTCAGAGACTTGTTATAGAATTTAATCTATACACACTTATTATGCACCTACTGTGTACAGAGCACAATAAATACAAAATTCTGGCAGCAGATAAACTGCCTTTTGTAGCCTTTTGACACAGGGAGACACCAATTTATTCTCTGAGGTTTGAATTATTGCTGTAATATTCATATATTAAACCCAAGTGTAACATATAAACACAAGGCTCTTGATTCTTAGTTCAGTACTATTTCCATTACATCATCCTCTACAGATAAAATAATTATGCCAGAGCCAGACAATAAGGTGAAGTGGTGTTAACAGATTTATAGACAATAGTGAGAGAGCAGGATTAAAATGCAAAAGCCAAATTCCTCAGCTTGGCATTCAAGGACCTCCCTGATCTGCTTGCATTCCCAGGATAATAGAAAGTTATGCTCCAGCCCAATTGAAATACCTGTTATTACCCCATCCTTCAAGTTCTCCCATTCTTGTCTATTTGTTTCACCCGTTCCTTTTGCTTTCTCCCCATTTCTGCCTTACTAAAATCCTTTTAACTTTTCAGCTTTAGACAACAGTTAGTCCTGTATAAAGCTTTGTAAGAAGCTGGCAATATATATGTACATATATATTTGCTATACTAACTATGATTTGATTTATACACACTATATCTGAAAAGAGGGAATGTAAAAAGCAAGGAAAAAGAGCTAACAGGAAAATTATAAATGTTTGTCTCTGAAAACTTAAGATAAATGTAGATTAAACATTAAATAAAATCTGACTTTCAGAATAGCAGTTAAGTCATGGAAACTCTCTAAAACAAAATGGATCATTGTGTATTTTAAAATTTTATTCCTGCTATATGCTGATTATATTTGTTAACAAAAATTTGAAGTTTCTCTCTTATGTTGGAAAAATTATCTTCACAATGATAAATTGTCAAAAAACTATAGAAAACTCAAATAATGAAACACTTTAAAAACTCATTACTAAGAACATTGTATACTAAGCTTTTTTTCACTTTTTGAAAATGAGATGGAATTTGTGGGAAAAAATTGAATATTTCATCTTTTCTATTTGAAAATGTGGTAGGCCTCTCTTTGGAAAAGCCTATCATGAAGGAATTTGGGAGTTGAGAAGTATGGCAGAAAAGGAAAAATATATAGGGTAACAATATTGAGAACTGAATATAAGCCAGCAACAACAAAAACATTACCAAGATGTCAGTGTCTTGAGGGGAAATATGGAGTGTAATTGGGAGAGAAAAAAGGTATAAGAATCCAGAGATTTTTTATCTTTTTTACATGTGTATTTCCTAGAAGTTAAGATCCAATATTGGTTTCCCAGCACTGTAACTGGTAGTTATAGAAAATATAGGGTTCCAAGGAGAAAGGAGAGAATCCCACTCCCTTAGACATGATTGCAGGGTAGGACGTAATCACAACAATTTGGGGGAGCAGCTGGATGAGACACAAGTCATAGCCTTGAGGTTTCTCGAATTTAAGGTCAGAAAGTGAAGAAGAGAATTTCAGTGTGTGTCACTTGAGCATACTTCCAGGAGGGATTCCTGGGGAGCATATTTGAGATGTGCAAAATAAAGAGACAGCAGTGTCCAAGGAATGTGGCTGTGACTGTTGTTTTGATCACTGTGCTTGAGAGAAGTACAGCCCTATCCCAATGGTCACACAGGCTAGCTTTGGACTAAAATGAAAAATCTAGAAAAGAGAAATGTCCTAGACTCCCCTGTAGGTCCTTGTGACTATGTGGCAAAGTTGTTCTCAATACAGAGATTTAGGATAAGGTAATAGCAGCAAATTTCTAGTGATGTGTTTAAGAAATGTCTCCTAGGTTTTTTGCATGTCCTGGCTAATGTACATATAAAGTGCTACAATGAACAGAGGTGTGCATGTATCTTTTTGAATTAAGGTTTTATGTTAGGGAGTAGAGGCTAAGAAGTAGAATTGCTAGGTATGGTAGATATGCACAATGGAAAACTATGCAGCTCTAAGAAAAAGTGAAATCATGAGTTTTATGTAAGGTGGATGGAACTGCAGGGCATCACGTTAAATGAAGTAAGTCAGAGAGAGAAGAATAGATAATGAATTCACTTATCTGTGATAAATAAAGAGACAAAACAAGTGAATAGCATCAACAAAGAAAGAAAAATCCTTGGCCTTAGAATATAACACCTGATTACCTTGAAGTAATGGTAGGGAGACAGAGATTAGAAGACATAGCCAGGCGACATCTTATAACTCACACCACTCATACTCCAAGAGTAGCACACCAAATTTGATGGGGTTTAAAGTAGAAGGCAATCAATCTTATAGGGAAATATATATATATATATATATATATATATATATATATCTGTAAAAATGAGTCTCCTGCCCCTGCGCCTGGCTGTCCTCACTGGGGCCATTCGGAGGGGGGAGGGTTGAGTTTCTTCTTCTCCCTCCCCACCCCGAGCAGAGCCCCAGCAGTGGAGGACCTCCGGAGCCAGCCACGGCCATGCTGGGACCACTCTCCACACGTCCAGACGGGCCTCATGCATGAAAGAACTGGCAAAGGAACCCAGGCATGCGGGTCCCGGGGCTGAGGTCTCCAAGCCTACTCAGATTGGGACTGAGCCTTCTCTACCCAGACCCCCCATCTTCCAGTAGGTAGGCATCACACCCACCAGCTGCCGCCAGCACCAGGTTGGTCCCATCAATGGCCAAGACGCAGAGACTATAAAACCCAGCTCTCGGAAGTGACATCTTATTATCTTATTTTTCCTTTGGAGAACCTGGCAGGCTACCAAAAGTATCCTGCCCGCATGGCAGAGTCTGGCAAACTTCCCGTGTCGTACTCAATATGCCAAATACCAGTAACAGTGATGGGTCTCATTCTCCTAATCCTGAAAGAGCATTGAAACGGATCTTTTAAAATCTCAGGGCTAGGAAGAAGGAAACGTTACTGGTGTAAATCGACAAACAACAGGATGATCATGATTGTGATCGTGATATATATATATATATATATCGCTCAACCTTTAACAACATATTAGTAATCTCTTATAGAAAAGCTTAATGCCCCCTGGGTGAAACACAACAATTTTCACACACTCTCCTCTAAGGAAGGTTTTTTTGAAGCATTTTCAGTGATTTGTTCATAAAAGCAACACACACACAAAATATTTCGGATCTACTTTGGGGCAGGGGTTGGGTTTGGGATAGAAACATCCAAAACTGGTGGTGGGAAGGAGTAATGGTTGTGAGATTGGTGTTCAAAAATTAAATGTAATCAAGGGAGTATGATGCTGCCAGCAGGTCAATCTGTATCTGTGAGGCGAGTGGATCAGCAGCCTGATGGCAACTTCAGACTTACAGATACCCCAAAATTGCTGCTGTGCCTTTGGCCAGACCCCCAAAACTTGGGGCAAAGCTTACCAAGAAAGTGAACGGCCAAAAGTTAGGTATGTGGAAGACACACACAAACCACCTCCAGCTCAGCTATATAATTGAAGGCATGATCTCTCTGGTTTCTGATTGAACCGTTTAACGACCATGATCCCAGAGACTCAGAAATAAATCTCGAAACCCAATGGCTTTTGGCAGAAATGCATCTGGTTCCTGCAGTAGGTTACCGGCAAAGGGTCACCCCAGGTGGGAATAGGTTTCGTGCCTTGGCCTGTTCCCCCTGACGGCCTGGTGGCCGCCATCCTTTAGAGGGAACTGAACAGTCAGGTTTGAGCCTGCAGTGACGAGACATGCAGGGCCTCATGGGATGGGGTGGAGTCCGCCCTTTCCTCCCCACCTCAATGAGACCCTGAGTTGCCGCCCACGAACGGCCTCTCTGGCTCCTGATCAAGCCGCTTAATGGCCAGGATTCCAAAGACTCAGAAACAAATCTTGGCACCCAGCAGATTTTGGCAGAAATGTGTCTGGTCCCTGCAGTAGGTACTGGCACTGGGCCACCCCAGGTGGAAATAGGTTTCATGCCTTGGCCTGTTCCTCCTGGTGGCCCAGTGGCTGCCATCCTCCAGAGGCCACTGGACTGTCAGGTTTGGGCCCGCAGTGACAAGACACATGGGGCCTCACAGGATGGGGGTGGAGCCCACCCTTTCCTTCCTGTCCCAACGAGACCACTAGTCACCGCCCACAAATGGCCTCTCTGGCTCCTGATCAAGCTGCTTAATGGCCATGATCCCAGAGATTCAGAAACAAATCTTGGAACCCAATGGCTTATGGCAAAAATGCGTCCGGACCCCAAGTAGGTTATTGTCGCCGGGCCATCCCAGGGGGGAAAGGGTGTTGTCCTCCGCCTGCTCCTCCTTGGCAGCTCGGTGGCCTCCATCTGCCAGAGGCCATTGGACAGTCAGGATTGGACCCGCAGTAATAAGACATGCAGGGCCTCAAGGGATAGGGGTGAAGCTGTCCCCTTCCTCCCCATCCCAGTGAGACCCCGAGTTGCTGCCCACGAACTGCCTCTCTGTCTTCTGATCAAGCTGCGTAACGGCCATGATCCTAGAGACTCAGGAACAAATCTCAGAAACCAGCAGCTTTTGGCAGAAATCCCTCTAGATTTAAGTGTTAAAATTTCAGAATTCAAAATCGTGCATCCACTATTGCAGCCACGTGACATCATATGTTATTCATAACCAGCAATAGAAAACAAATTGTCTACTGTTGCCTTTTCAGCAGATCTGAGTGTTGGGGTAAAATCCCAAATAATAATGGTGGGGCTGGTGTCAAAATATTGAATGTAATCAAAGTAGAAAGAGAGTAATATGGAAATCATCTGCCCCACAGGTAGAAGAGGGTGTGGGATGGGGGTATGCTGGGGTTTTTGGTGGTGGAGAATGGGCACTGGTGAAGGAAGATACAGGTGTTTCATTGTATGACTGAGTCTTAAACCCGAAAGCTTTGTAATGGTGATTCAATAAATAAAATTTATTCAATAAAAATTTATTCAATAAAATTTTATTCAATAAAAAATTAAAAAAATTATTCAATAAAAAATAAGTACAATAATAGAAAAATAAAACAAACCAAAAAAAGCAAATATTATATACTGTTTCACTCTTTACTCTTCTTTTATATGGCTTCAATGGTGATGCACAGTGATCTTAAGACATGACATAACCTGAATTTCATACTAATTTTTAATAAAGAGGTCTGGTTGCCTAACACTAGAATATTACAATGCTCATATATAACACCTCTTTTTCGACTTTTATACAAGTGCTTAATACAAAGTATATGTCTCAATGTAATATATATCAGAACACTGAAAGACTATTAAATAGACAAGTCAAGAGATATATTCCATACCAAATTAGACTTATCAGAAATCTACAAAATTGCATTATTTTTACATTATCTTTGTCTCCTTTTTTAAAAAAATTAATTACAGTAAGATATACAGTTACAAAGTTGTTCATGTTTGAGTTTCAGTAATACAATGTTACAACACACATCCCTTCTCCAGTACACAGTAAAGGTAAAGGAAAAGGTAAAGGCCCTCCCGTTGTTCATTGTTTTGCTCAAGCGGGCCCAGTAACGTCTCCATTGGAGACTTTGTTGTTACTGTGTTTGGCATATCGAATACGTCACGGGGAGCTTGCCAGGCTCTGCCGTGCGGGCGAGATACTCTCGGTAGCTTGCCGGGCTCTCTGAGAGGGGCGGAGGAATCGAACTCGGGTCGGCCATGTTGACTGCGTGCAAGGCAAACGCCCTACCGCTGTAACCATCATCAATGTCCCCCGTTTCCCTTCTGCCTGCCCCCCCCCATGTGGCTCCACAGTCTGCCCCTACTGCACACTTTTCTTTCACTTCTCTCTCTCTTTCTGTCTGTCTGTCTTGCTGTGTCTCTTTTTTTCCTTTTAGGCACTGTAGTTTGCAATACTATTACTGAAAGGGTATCATGCATATCACTTTACCTCTCTTAGGACTCAGTTTATGCTCAGTGTTCATTTCCAACTATCATAGTCATAAAGGTCTCTTTTCTGTCCTATATGCCTTCCCCTTCCCCTTCAGTGGCATGATTCCTACCATGTACCGGTTCTCCTGGCCCTTAATTTTCTTAAAGATTTAAGAGTAAGTATATGACTAACCCAGGTTTGATCCTTGGCACTCAATAAGGTCTTTAAGTACCACCAGAAATGAGTCCTGAGCACAAAGTCAGGAGTAAATCTTGAGTACAGCCAGGTTTGCCTCCTCCACCCCCAAATAAAAGAATAAGCACTATATGACTCTGAGTTTACTAATGATCAATAAAAAAATCCCGTTTATTTTGCAATAGTGTTCATATTTATGCTTTGGGTTTATATTATTGGGCCATATCCACCCACCAGACAGTCAAAACCCTTTTTTGGGTGGGGAGGGGATGGGCTGGGGCCACAACTGGCTGTGGTCAAAGCTTACATTTGGCTTTGTGCTCAAGGGTCACTCTTGGTGATGCTCAGGGGACCATAAAGAGTGCTTAGGACCATAAAGAGTGCTTAGTGCTCAAATCTGTGTCAACCATGTGCAAGGCAAGCACCTTACTACCCACTGCATTATCTCTTCACCCCAACATTTTCTTACCTTTAGTTATTTGTAGGTAAAGGTAAAGGCCCTCCCGTTGATCATCGATTTGCTCGAGCGGGCCCAGTAACGTCTCCATTGGAGACTTTGTTGTTACTGTGTCTGGCATATTGAATACTCTCGGTAGCTTGCCGGGCTCTCCGAGAGGGGCGGAGGAAAGGTTAAAGTTACTTAAAAATGTATTCAAACAGGATTATTTTTTCATATATAACTTCCATTTGCATTAATACCATTCAAATTATTAAAAGTTTCAACCATATTAAAATTTAATATCTCTGGTAGAATTAATCCAATAATATTAGTAATTTGTACAGGTTGGATTAATAAAACTTCTAAATAATCCAAACTGATTATTACTTCAAACAACTGTTACAGATGATGTATGTGTGTTTGGGAGTGAGGGGGTGGGAAGGGGTTGACAATTTACTGAGCCATCTGACATTTGTAATAATGTATTGTTGTTATCTAGTTTTGATTGATTCTTATTTATGCTATATCACAACCATCCTGTTATCCGTCAATTGCCTCGAACAGGCCCCAGTAACGTGTCCTTCATCCTAGCCCTGAGATTTTTAAGAAAGTGCTATATTCAAGGCTCTTTAGGAGAATGAGACCCATCATTGTTACTGGTATTTGGCATATTGGGTACGCCACGGGGAGTTTGCCAGACTCTGCCGTTGTGCGCAGGTTACATGTCCCAAATATGACTCAGTGGACCAGTAAGTCAATTATTACTTCCTCCCTTTTTTGTCTGCTTCCTCAAAAACAACTATTGTGGTTCAGCATCTTCTATTTTCACCCTTCTCTCATTCCCAAGCTGTCTATTAGATCAATAAAAGTAAATAGTGTGTTGCTTTGCAAATAAGTAAAATTTATTCTTTAAATTTTATTTCAAGTTATGAGTTTAATAACAAAACAGAATGTGTAGATTAAATAAAAAGGTAAAAGAACTTCATCTATGACTAGCTTATGTATGAATAAAATGATGTGTGGAACACATTTATTCATTAATGATGTAAGAATTGACACAGTTTTCTAACCAAATTAAGAAGATGATGCATGTGAAATACTGTTAATAATTTTATAATTTCATTTTGTGTTAAAATTTGATACATTAATATCTGATCTATTCAGATATTTCCATTTAGTTATTTTTTAAATTGAGGTAAAAAAATGAGCTTACATTGTTGAATTTGTATCAGGAGTGATTTTTCACATCTCTTAAAAAGTAAATTGTTATGTTATGCCCACAACCAAAATACCAATATACTTCCACCACCATCTATTGAATTTCCTCCATCTTTTGTTAATTCTAGCCTTGTTCCTCCCCAGTTCTGAGGTCTGAATTCAAGGTTTAGTATCACTATATCACTGTCACTGTCATCCCATTGTTCACCGATTTACTCAAATGGGCACCAGTAACGTCTCCATTCTCCCCAGCCCTAAGATTTTAGCAGCCACTCTTTACTCATCTTTCCCAATGCTGCCATATTGGAGGCTCTTTCAGGATCAGGGGAATGACACCCATTATTGCTACTGTTTTTGGCATATAGAATATGCCACGGGTAGCCTGCCAGGCTCTGCCATGCAGGCAGAATACTCTCGGTAGCTTGCAGGACCCTCCAATATATATATATATATATATATATACATATATATATATATATAATATATATATTTCCCTCTGTGATTTATTGCCTACCATCTGAACCCAGTCAAATATGGTGTGCTAATTATGGAAAATGGGTAGGGAGTGTCTTATGATGTGTCACGCGGCAGCGAATATGTTCACTCATATGTGAGGCTCGACCCGAGCGTGGAAAGTGGACTGGAGTGTGGCGACAGTGGTGTTGTGGAGGTCATGGAGGTCGGCTGTCAGGGCTGGGTCCCCCAGGGCGGGGAGGGCCCTCACCCACCCCCCTCTAAGGTGCTCTGAGTGAAGACAGCCTGGCGCAGAGTCCAGTGGCATGGTTATGGAGGCCTCATTTTATGCTCCCTTCCAGGAAAAGCAACTGTGAGTTCTGGAGGGAGGCCGATTCCTCAAGGTTTAGTATTGGATTTTTTTTTCTATTTTCTTGCTTTGCCTTTATATATACCACATGATTTAGATAATTTAGTATATTTTTTTCTATTTTTTATTTGTTTTCCTTTGTACAAGCTTCCAATTCCACCCAGGTTCTTGCAACTGGCAAGGTTTTCTGTTTTCTATAGCTCTGAATTATTCCATTGTGTATATATACCTCTTTATACATACATTTGTCATTGGGAACTTGGGCTGTTTCTATATTTGGGCTATTAATAATTTTGCAATAAATGTAGGGGTGCATATATCCTTTTGAATCTTTGTTTTTCGATTCTTTGCATTGATAACTAGGAATGGAATTTCTAGATTGATGAGAAGTATTTTTAGCATCTTGAGAAAACTCCATATTTTTTCCCATAGAAGCTGAATCAATTTATATTCTCACCAACAATGTATGATGATTCCTTTTTCTCCACATCCTTGATAACACTTGGTATTTCTTGTCTACATGATACAGGCCATTCCTGTAGTCATGAGGTGACATTGTGGTTTTGATTTGTACTTCCCTGACAAATGATGATGAGCATATTTTTCATATGCCTGTTGGCCATCTGTATGCTTCCTTTGAAAAGTGTGCCATTAATCTATGCCTCCCATTTTTGGATGGTTTTTATTGGTTTTATGTTGCTGAGTTTATGAGTTATTTATATACCAACAATATTAGTCCTTTGTTGGATAAATGTTGTGAAGCATTTTCTCCCAATGAGTAAGTAGTATGTCTTCTTGCTGTTGTCTTACTGTGTTTCTTGCACTATGTAGAAGCTTTTGAGTTTGCTGTAGTCCCATTTACTTATCTTTGCTTTTGGCTGTTTTCTTTTTTTTTTTTATAATTGCTGCTGAGTTCCCAAAGAAAGCTCTAGTATTGTGTGTTTTCCCTATGCATTCTCCTATACATTTTGAGGTTTCAGGTTTTTATCTAATTTATCTATGTTTTTAATCCTTTTGAAGTTAATTTTTTTGTATGCTGTGAGACATTGGTTTAGTTTTATTCCTATGCATGGGGCTTTCCAGTTTTCTCAACTCTATTTGAAGATACTTTCTTTTATCTCTTGAAAATAAACTTGAGTATAAAAATACATGTAAATTATAGCAAGAATCTGGAAAAACCCGAGTGCCTGAAAACAGATGACTGGTTAAAGAAACTTTGGTACATCTATACAATGGAATACTGTGCAGCTGTTAGAAGAGATGAAATCATGAAATTTGCATATATAAGTGGCTGGGCATCGATAGTATCATGCTAAGTGAAATTAATCAAAAGAGAAGGTTAGATATAGAAAGACAACACTCATTTTGTGGATATAAAGTAGCCTAATATGAGACTAAATCCTAGGACAGTAGAGATAAGGGACCGGAGGATCATGCCATGGTTTGGAAGCTGGCCCCACTTGCTGGGGGAAAAGGCAGTTGGGATGGAGAAGGGACCACTAAGTAAATGATGATTGGAGGGATCACTCAGGATGGGAGATACGTGCTGATAGTAGACTAAGTACCAAACATGACGGCCTCTTAGTTTCTATGTTGCAAATTATAACACCCCAAATCAGAGAGAAACTAAGAAGGAATGTACCTGCTACAGAGGCAGGGAGTGGGACAGAGTCGGGGTGGTGGGAGGGACATTGGGAATAGTGGTGGTGAAAAATATGCACAGGTAAAGGGATGGGTGCTCAATCATTGTATGACTGAAACTTAATTATGAAATTTTGTAACTGCATCATACAGTGATCCAATAAAATTTATTAAAAAATTAAAAATACATGTAAATTAATTTATAGGCTCTCAATTTGGTTCCACTGGTCCATGTGTCAATTTTTGTTTCAAAACCATATGGTTTTGATGACTATTTTTTAGTACAGTTTTAAGTGAGAATGTACTGTTTCCAATTTTTATTTTTCTTAGGATTATTTTGGATCTTTAGAGTCTTTTGTGGTTCCATATACCTTTCACTTATATCTGTTTTAATAGCTTGAGGAAAGTCACTGGAATTTGAAGGGATTGCACTGAATCTGTAAATGGCTTTCAGAGGATGGCCACTGTTAAATGTCTTTCCATTTTCAGTCTTTTAATAATGTTTATAATTTTTATTGTTTCTTTTACCTCTGTATTTAAATGTATTTCCCAACTATTCGATTATGTTTGAAGCAGCTGTAAAACTTTTAAAAAGATTGTTTTCTTGAAATTCCATTTTAATTTTGCTTTCTACAAAATACAACAAATTTGTACGTATTAGCATTGCAATCTGCTACTTTTTCATACTTATCTATCGTTTCTAATAGCTTATTTTAGCGGAATACTTAGAATTCTCTGTTTGGCATTGGGATTAGGCTGGGCCACATCCAGTGGTGTTCAGGGCTTTTACTGGCTCTGAGCTCAGGAGTAATCTCTGGTTGGGCCACATCTGGTGGTACTCAGGGCATCACATGTGGTGCCAGATATTGAATTAGGATTGGCTGCATGCAAAGGAAGTGGTCTACCTCCTACAATCTCTCTGTCCCATAGAATTTTCTACATATATTATTACGATATCTGCAATAATGACAGTTTTACTTCTTTTCCAATTTGGATTAATTTTATTTAAATTTAATACCTAGTTTCTGTGGCTCTGATTTGCACTACAATATAAATCATAATGAAAATAGACATACTTGTTTTGTGCCCAATCTTAGAGGTTTTTCACCCCTGTGAGTGACATTAGCTGTGGATTTGTTGATATTCCCTTAACCCTGTTGAGGTATGCTCCTACTATTCTCATTTTGATGAGTTTTCTTTGTATCACTGACACAGTTTTTAACTTTTCTTTTTGTTGATGTAATGTATTACATTTATAGATTACCATGCATTGAGCCATCCTTGCATTCCCAGAATTTTATGCCCTTTACACATTGTTGAATTGGGTTAACTAACATTTTATTATGGAGATTACATCTGTGTTTATTATTGTTCAGATTTTTGTATTTTTGTGATGCCCTTTCCTGCTTTCAATATTAGGGTCATGTTGACCCTATGAACCTACTGAATGTGTTTGGAAACATTACCTCATATCATTTTTATGAATGGCTTTAGAAGTTTTGGCATTTGATTATCACCAAAGTTTTGGTAAAACTAACAAGTTAACTAGTAATGAGTTACTAGTTGAGTGCAATCATCTTAGGCTGGGTTTGAGATAAAATTTTTCATCAATGTTTTAATTTTCTCAGTTTTATTGGTCTGTTTAGGTTTTCTGCTTACTCATTATACAATTTTATAAAGTTGTATGACTGTAAGAATTTATCAACATCTTCTGATTTTCTAACTTAATGGTACACTGATGTTCACAGTAGTATCGTGATCCCTTATTTCAGTGGTATCAAATGTAACCTCTAACTTCCATTCTAGTTTCTCTCCCTTTTTCCTTAATAAAGTTTATTTAAGGCTTGCTATTTTTTAAAAACATTTTGAAGAGCTAGCTCTTGGTTTCATAATCTATTGTACTATCTTTTTGAATTTGAGGCTAATTTATTTTTAAGCAAATTTTGACCATTTTTCTCATTCTAATAATTTTTACTTAGTTGTTTTATTCTTTTAAAAGTCATTTTAAGGGTAAATTAAATGTTTATTTCAAATTTTTCTTTTTTTATAATACTGAATAGAATTTATGTTTCTTAGCTAAGATTTATTTGTTCTTTAACACGTAACTTTTTTGAATCACTTTGAAGATGAGGTATGGGAAAATAACACCTGATTTAGAAGCTAATTCATTAAAGTTATACTGGACATTTTAAATTTTCTATGGAAAATGACACTGTCTTGATATTTCTAAGTGCCTAATGATATAGTTCTCAACCAATATGTTTTTTTAAAAATTCAGCATAAGCAATCTATGCTAACATTTGATTTAGAATTCTATAATTTTTCATCTTTTGAAGGGTTATTTCTCTTGAAAACGAATATGCACATTATAAAGAGGCTGGCATTCACTCCATGAGTAAGTAGAACAGGAATGATATATGTACTTCAAAAGTGTTATCATCCTGATGACTGCTTGTAGGTGACCAAACAGTATTTTTGTGTATCATTGCAAGGAAGTACATACTTTATCAAGGAATGAAAGGAATTAAACTTAGGGTAGCGAGTGATAGTAGTGGTAGTACCCCGGTATAAAACCTGCATGTACATCTAGTAAAATTTGTAAATTAAATTCACTCTGCTTCAGATTTCATTTTCTCTTCTATAAAACCAGAGTACAACATAGGCATCACAAAATCTGCCATAAATAATTCTTCACAACCATCCGTTTCACTTTGAGTGCCCTGGATTCTCTCCAGCCATAAAACCTGGATCTACTTTTACCACTAAAGAGGATATTCCCTCCCTCAAAACACAAGAAGTTAAAAATTGAAAAGGAGCTTGCTATTTAAGTAGTTACTGTGTGCTGCATCTTCCATAGAAACAAAGAAAAGATTTCTCACAGAGTTAGGCAAGTTCTTGAGACTCTTGACAAGATTTATAAATAAGATATGGTGTTTATTTATTATTTTTTAAAAACTTTCCATTGTGCTCTCCTTGGTAATGTAATATGATATATAGTTCTGCCAAGAATTGGGTGTGGTTGCTCCGTGGCTTAGCTGATCATGAAATGTCATGCTTAAGATTTGAGTCAGAACATCAAAACAATGCAGTTCTGGAAGGAGAGTGCCAACAGTTTAAACTGTATTTGAATCAGGAGACTTAGCAGTTTTTTTTTGACTTGTCATGACTTTGAAAATATTCTTGGCAAAATGTGAATTTTTTATATATTTTTTCTCAATTTTGAGAATATCTTCTGCCTCTGTAGCCTCTATTCCTTCCATTCTTTCTTTATTTCTTTCCCACTCCCATGAGAATTATCACTGGCTAATAATGTTACTTTTCATAAGACTTAAAATAGAATGAGAATAATCATGCTTGAGGATTATTCTTTAAAATACCCAGCAAGATACGCTAATGAACTCACAACTTTAAAAATAACCAGGTAAATCTAATTTTTTGTTTGGTTGGTTTTGAAGCCACACCTGGCAGTGCTCAGGGGTTACTCCTGGCTCTGTACTCAGGATTCACTCCTAGTGTACTCAGGGAAATCATATGGTATTTGGGGTATCAAACCTGAATCCATCATGTGCAAGGCAAGTGCCCTATCAAGTGTACTATCACTCCAGTTCCCAAATAAATATAATTTCTCAAATAGCCAAACATATTATATACTACGAGAGAGATTTGAGAAACAGTTTTTGTTTAATTTGATACAAATCAATATTTTCCTTAAGTGTCTGATCTACTAAGTCAGATGGAGGCTTTCTCTGCTCATGATATTTTGATATCTAAATCCTCTTACTTCAGAAATTGGTCTTCTTGTTCACTTTTTAATATTCATATCTACTAATGGCATCTGATAGGTGTAAAGTATTCAGTAAATTTTAATCAGTAAGATAAGTAGTGAGTTAGACTCTCAAGTGGAATAGAGAATGTGAAATTAAAAGGCTTAGATCAGTGCCAAGAAACTGGAATCTATGATGATAAATCAACTAAGCTCAATAAACACCAATAAAATATGACCAATAAAAAATAAGATGCGGCGTTCAGCATAAGAGAAGGAACACATGGAGGGTGCGGGATCCCGGAGGGAAAAAAAAAAAAGAAAAAACAGGTTCCAAAAAGAGCCGAGATCACCGGCAAGTTCCAGATGGAGTAGGTGCCGCATCCCGCCTCCCCCAGATGGAACCCCTGTGACCAGAAGCCTCTACAAACACAGCTCGAGTATGCGGGAACGAGGACTTTTTCTCAAAACCGCGCAGCCGCTTACGCGGCCCGCGCGACATCTCTCTATATACAAAGTGATCAACGAGAAGTAAACCACCCAATCTTTCTCCCTGAAAATCAGAGTTAAGTTTGGAGCACGGCCACAGCCCCAGAAACACAAGGACTTAATGCAGAACCCAGCAGCTTAGAACAGAAAAGTGAATGGACGATGAGTTAACCCAGGCCATCATTTCTGCCCAGAGGGGAAAGGGTGTTGCCCCATTCGCCCTCTCTTCTCTGGAAAGAAGGATGGCGGCCGCATGGGAGCCTTGTGGACAGCAGGTATGAGCCGGGGGTGTGGGGGGCGACTAAAACCTCACGAGAAGGGGGGCGTTCCAGTCCGTCCTTCACGCCCTACCGAGGTCACCAGTTGCCCCCCACGAGCGGCTCTCCAGCACGGCCACAGCCCCAGAAGCACAAGGGCTTAATGCAGAACCCAGCAGCTTGGAGCAGAAAAGTGAAAGGACTATGCGTTAATCCAGGCAATCATTTCTGCCCAGAGGGGAAAGGGTGTTGCTCCCTTCCGCCCTCCTCCCTCTGGAAAGAAAGATGGCGGCCACATGGGAGCCTTGTGGACAGCAGGTATGAGCCGGGGGTGTGGGGGCGACTAAAACCTCATGGGAAGGGGGGCGTTCCAGTCCGTCCTTCACGCCCTACCAAGGTCACCAGTCACCCCCCACAAGCAGCTCTCCAGCACAGCCACGGCCCCAGAAGCACAAGGACTTAATGCAGAACCCAGCAGCTTGGAGCAGAAAAGTGAACGGACTATGCATTGATCCAGGCCATCAAGTCTGCCGGAGGGGAAAGGGTGTGGCCCCATTCGCCCTCTCCTCTCTGGAAAGAAAGATGGCGGCCACATGGGAGCCTTGTGGACAGCAGGTATGAGCCGGGAGTGTGGGGGCGACTAAAACCTCATGGGAAGGGGGGCGTTCCGGTCCGTCCTTCACGCCCTACCGAGGTCACCAGTTGCCCCCCACGAGCGGCTCTCCAGCACAGCCACGGCCCCAGAAGCACAAGGACTTAATGCAGAACCCAGCAGCTTGGAGCAGAAAAGTGAACGGACTATGCATTGATCCAGGCCATCAAGTCTGCCGGAGGGGAAACGGTGTTGCCCCATTCGCCCTCTCCTCTCTGGAAAGAAAGATGGCGACCACATGGGAGCCTTGTGGACAGCAGGTATGAGCCAGGAGTGTGGGGGCGACTAAAACCTCATGGGAAGGGGGGCGTTTCGGTCCGCCCTTCATGCCCTACCGAGGCCACCAGTTGCCCCCACGAGCGGCTCTCCTGCACGGCCACAGCCCCAGAAGCACAATGACCTAATGCAGAACCCAGCAGCTTGGAGCAGAAAAGTGAAAGGACTATGCGTTAATCCAGGCAATCATTTCTGCCCAGAGGGGAAAGGGTGTTGCTCCCTTCCGCCCTCCTCCCTCTGGAAAGAAAGATGGCGGCCACATGGGAGCCTTGTGGACAGCAGGTATGAGCCGGGGGAGTGGGGGCGACTAAAACCTCATGGGTTGGGGGGCATTCCGGTCCGTCCTTCACGCCCTACCGAGGTCACCAGTCGCCCCCCACGAGCGGCTCTCCAGCCTGGCCATGGCCCCAGAAGCACAAGGACTTAATGCAGAACCCAGCAGCTTGGAGCAGAAAAGTGAACGGACTATGCGTTGATCCAGCCCATCAAGTCTGCCGGAGGGGAAAGGGTGTTGCCCCATTCGCCCTCTCCTCTCTGGAAAGAAAGATGGCAGCCACATGGGAGCCTTGTGGATAGCAGGTATGAGCCGGGAGTGTGGGGGCGACTAAAACCTCATGGGAAGGGGGGCGTTCCGGTCCGTCCTTCACGCCCTACCGAGGCCACCAGTTGCCCCCGCGAGCGGCTCTCCAGCACGGCCACGACTCCAGAACACAGAAACCAATTTCTTAACTATCTGACTTTCAGTAGAAATACTTCCAGGGTCAATAGGTAAAAGAGCAGAAATCCAAAACCAATATTTAATTCTTGAACCCAGCTGTAGAAAGCAAATCACTTCACAATGCTTTTTCAGCATGTCTGATTGGGGGGGGGGGTAAACTCTAAATAATAGTGGTGAATCTTTTATTGAAACAATGAATCTAATCAAAGCAGATAGAGTGTTAACTAGAATTCATCTGCCTCACAGGGACGGGGAGGGGTGGGAGGTGGGGTTTTATTGGGGTTCTTCATGGTAAAAAATAAGTATTGGTAAAGGGAAATGTGTTTGATATTTGCATGACTGAGACATAAACCTGAAAGCTTTGTAACCTTTCCCACAGTGATTCAATAAATAAATTAAAAAAAATAAGATGCAATTTACAATGTATTACTTCATTGCTCGATTTTGCTCGAGCGGTAAAGGTAAAGGCCCTCCCGTTGATCGTCGATTTGCTCGAGCGGGCCCAGTAACGTCTCCATTGGAGACTTTGGTGTTATAACACAAGTATATACTAAGTTCTCAAATAATATCTGTTGATTGATAGCTAGATTATGGAAAATCAATGCCCACACAGCTATCATATCAAGCAGATGTGTAGATTACAAATATAAGATTTCCCTAACTTCTCAAAAGTAGAGCTAAGATACTATTTTTTTATTAAATACTAGAAATAATACTTTTAGTATTTTTACAATACTAAAGAACTTTTTTCCTGTGTTATTTTTTAAAATATAAAAGTACTGTTTAAGACATATCTCATCATGGCAGCAAATCCTGTTTTTTAAAAATGCTGTTGATAAGGGAACAAGACTCAAGTACTGATCTTCTCAGAATATACATGAAAATTTTTTTTGTTATAAAATCAAAAAGTCGGCCTAGATTTGCAGAAACCTCTTCTAACTCTAAAATTGTATGACTTTGGGTTTAAAAAAATTATCTATGGGGAAGTCATATCTTTGTAACTCACCCAAAATTTTCACTGTCATTGGACAGAGAATCCTCACTGATTCAGCATATTCTAGTTCATCATATTGCATTAGCAGCAACAGTCTTTTTCTTTTTAAAGGATTCTCTGGAAATCTTTAGAAATAAGGATAGGCTATACTGGAATATGAGTCTGGGAACTGATCTTCAAAGAGAAAATAAACTAAACGTTATGGATGTTTAGGGTAAAACAAAATAAAATGTACATCTCTCACACTTACTATTCTGTGGAATGACCGAAACAGTACTTTTTAACTATAGGTTGTAATCCACTAGTCTGTCATAAAATAAATTTAATGTGTAGCAAATTAGCATTAAAAGAAAAATTAGATCATTCATTGTATAATAAAATGAACAAAATGCAAAGTATATTTTATATTGTAAGGTAAGTATTGTTGGATGAAATGTTCATATCAGGAATGTGTGCATGTATGTCTCAGTATAGGTATATGCTGTGTGCATGGGGTCACCATGTACACTGTATTTCTTCCTGTGACGGATTCAATAAAATGTGAAAACTACTAGCTTAATATAAAAGGATTTCTAAATTTATTCACATATTAAAATTATTTTATAAAGTATTCCAGTCTGCCGCGTGACTTCTTATTCTCTAACTCTCGCTCTCTGAGAAACCAGCAGGCTACTGAGAGTATCATAACAGCACATATGCCTGAATAGGAACACCTGTAAAGTTTATTTATGTTTTCAATCTACCTTTAATATCTCACCCACACGGCAGAGCCTGGCAAGCTATCCATGGTATATTCAATATGCCAAATCCAGTAAAAAAAAAATGGATCTCATTCCCCTGACCCTGAATACAGCAGAGTCGAGAAGGATGTGGAAGGAGAGGCTGATAAAATCTCAAGGCCAAACTAGGCTGCCAAAACGAAGAAAGACAGAAATTATTGTCTGTACTTTCAATGCGCTTATGCTGGCATCTGATGCATTCATCGAGGACCTGATGATACAAGCGCGAAAGATCAAGTACGACATCATTGGTCTGACCGAAACGAGAAGGCATCAATCATATCACACTGTTTTCGACACTGGAGAACTGTTCCTTGGAACATGTGACAAAAGTGGCATCAGTGGTGTCGGTATCCTTGTCAACACAAACTTAGCCATGAGCATTGATTCATTCGAATGCCTAACAACCCGAATCGGATGATTACATTTGAATAGACATGGCTCACTGCCGGCAGTTTCTATCTTTGTTCTCTATGCACCAACATCCAATTATGGTGAAGGAGAAATTGAGAAGTTCTACATGGAGCTGGAGAAGTTCTATAAAGAAGGCCACACCTTCTACAAGATCATTGTCAGTGATTTTAATGCCAAGATAGGACCAAGAAGATCAGCAGATGAACTCCACATTGGGGCCCATGGCCTAGAATGATACGAACAGGGTGAGAGACTGTCCGAGTTCATCATGTCAACCAAGACCATCCATGGTAACTCACAGTTCCAAAAGGCCGAATCTGAACGTTGGGCATGGGAGTCTACCAGTGGATGGTTCCACAATAAAATAGACCACATCATATTCAATCAGCAGTTTTACCTAACAAATGTTGCTGTTGTCCCAAAATTCCAAACAGGATCGGTCCACCGTCTCCTTCATGCAAAATTCTATTTCACAGAGTGGGGAGAAAAGAATGCAAAGTTTAAGAAGAGAACTCCCAGAACGACCACCAACTGGGAGCTCTTTGGCTCTGTTGCTGCAACATGGGAAGATGCCGTCATTGACAACATTGACGAGGAATACGATCGAATGGTTAAGCACCTCCATGATTGTGCAAGGAATGACAGAGAGAGATAACCACAAAAAACACCTTTCTTCGAACACTCTTGAACTTATTCGCCAACGTGGCTTGGCGCATGCCTCAGGCAACCGCAAGCAAATGTCCGAGCTGGCAAAACAGTTCAGAGAAGCGATCAAGGATGACCTCAAAGACAGAAGAGTAGCAGTGCTAGTAGATGCAGCAGAAGCTGGGAAAAGCATTCTTAATGCCCGCCTGTCCTTCACCAACTACAAGACCAAAATGTCTGCCCTCCGACATCCTGATGGATCTATCACATCTTCCAGAAGGGCAATGGAGAAGATTATTCATGACTTCCACTCAGATATCCTTAATAGCCACGTCCACTTACACACAAACCAAATTCCGCAGGATGGATATGTCGTTCCCAATGTTCTCCCTTCCGACATCCAACACACCATTTCATCAGTAAAGAAACAAAGAGCACCTGGCCCAGACAAGGTCAGACCTGAACACCTGAAGAACTTACCATCAGTACTCATCAATACACTGGCTCGGCGCTTCACACACTACCTGTCTGAATGCAAGATTCCATCCCAATGGAAAACCAGCAGGACTGTACTACTATACAAGAAGGGAGACATCCATGACATTGGCAACTATCGCCCAATATGCCTATTGTCTGTCATCTACAAGCTGTTCACTCAAGTCATCCTAAATAGGATTGGCAGAACACTAGATGAAGGACAACCATGCGAGCAAGCCGGGTTCTGAAAAGGATTCAGCACCATTGACCTATCCACACGATAACCAAGCTCATTGAGGTTTCTCAGGAGTTCAAGATGCTGCTCTGTCTGACGTTCATTGATTTAAAGAAGGCCTTTGATTCTGTTGAGACGGAAGTGCTCATCGAAGCCCTAGTCAATCAGGGCGCTCAAACTCAATACATCAGGATCCTCCATGAGCTGTATTACGGAGTCACTACCAGGATCTCACCATTCTGCAAAAAAGTAATCATCCATGTCAAGAGAGGGGTTCAGCAGGGTGATACTATTTCACCAAAACTCTTTAGTGCCACCCTCAAGAACATCATGTGATGACTGAAATGGGAAGAAATGGGAGTGAAGATAGATGGTCGGCAACTACACCACCTCCGCTTTGCTGATGACATCATTCTAATAACACCAAACATCAGCCAAGCAGCACAAATGCTAACCAACTTCAACCATGAGTGTGGAAATGTCAAATTACAACTGAATCTCACAAAGACAATGTTCATGAGGAACAGTCTTGTTCCTGATGGTCCATTCACTCTCAACAGAACAACCATCTCCGAATGCAACAGTTATATATACCTAAGTCGAGAAGTCAACATGATGAATGACCTGGCACCTGAGTTACGCAGGAGAAAGAGAGCAGCTTGGAATGCCTTCAAGAGTGTTGAAGAAATTACTAAGAGGACAAAGAACCTCCAGCTCTGAGCATATCTCTTTGAATACACTGTTCTTCCTGCATTAACATATGCCTCAGAGACCTGGGCCCTCCGAAAACAGGATGAGAACGCTATTTGGGTCTCTCAAAGAGGAATCGAAAGAGCTATGCTTGGAGTATCACGCTTCACTCAAATGAGAGATAGAATCTGGAGTTCCGATCTTCATCAATGCTCAAGAATCAGGGACGCTGTCTCATTTGCCAAGGCGTCAAAAATCAGATAGGCTGGACACATAATGAGGTTTAGAGACGACCACTGGACTAGAGCCATTACTGACTGGATTCCACAGGATGTCAAAAAATCGTGTGGACGCCCACCTATGAGATGGTCTGATTTCTTCATCAAGACCCTGATGATTGGTTTGAGGCTCTTCATGTTCCTAGAACTAGCAGATGCCATTGGGCTACCCTAGCACGCAACAGGGATGAATGAGTTTCCCTCCCGTTATACCCACCAGCTGCGGCTGGCGCCAGGTTGTCCCATCAACAGCCAAGACCCAGAGACTATAAAACCCAGCTCCAGAAAGTGCTCGGCCACTCACATGGCCTTGCGATATCTTACATTGCTGGCACTTGCTCGAGCAAATCGATGCGTAACGGGGTATCAAGTGATCAAGTGATTCCAGTAGGTAGGTGTTACACCCATCAACTGCTGTCGGTGCCAGGTAGTCCCATAAACAGCCAAGACCCAGAGACTATAAAACCCAGCTCCTGGAAGAGAAAAGTGCAGAATCTCCTGCTCCCGTGCCTGGCTGTCCTCACCGGGGCCCCTTGGAGGGGGGCAGGTTGAGTTTCTCTCCCTGCCCCAAGCAGAGCCCCGGTAGCCAAAGACCTCCAGAACCAGCCACAGCCATGCTGAGACCACTCTCCACACATCCAGACAAGCCTCATACATGAAGGAATCAGCAGAGGAACCCAGGAATGTGGGTCCCGGGGCTGAGATCTCCAAGCCTGCTTGGATCAGGACTGGGCCTTTTCCACCCAATTCCCCCATCTTCCAGTAGGTAGCCGTTATACCCACCAGCTGCGGCTGGCGCCAGGTTGTCCCATCAACAGCTAAGACCCAGAGACTATAAAACCCAGCTCCAGAAAGTGCTCGGCCACTCACGTGGCCTTGCGATATCTTATTATCTCATTTTTCCTTTGGAGAACCCGGCAGGCTACCGAAAGTATCCTGCTTGCACGACAGAGTCTGGCAAACTTCCCATGTCTTACTCAATATGCCAAATACCAGAAACAAGGATAGGTCTCATTCTCCTAGACCTGAAAGAGCATTGAATATGGCTCTTTTAAAATCTCAGGGCTAGGAAGAAGGAGACTTTACTGGTGCCTGCTCAAGGCAATCAACGAACAACAGGATGATCGTGATCATTATAAATTATTGATAATACCCTAAGTATCCTATTCAGAGGAGTAGGGAATGAATGGAAAAGCTTATTTACTCAAAGGAAAGAAGCATCAAATTGTCATATTTATTTTGAACATCAGAAGCTAAAAACATTGAACCTAATTTCCCATCTAATGGATTTTACTGGAGACAGACAAATCTCTTGTTCCGTCCCTGGTTTGGGGTGAATGTCACTATGCTTAAGTGAGATTGTGTATGAATTAAGACAGAATATAGGTAAGCCAAGAGATAAAATTTTTTTATCAATATATGCTATGCATACAGAGAAGTAGGAATATATCTGCCTCATCCCCAATCCCTATCCTGAGGGAAAGAAAAATGCACTGCAGCATTCTGTAACTCTTTTTTCCCCTGGAATTCTGTGTTTCTAAGGGATTTTTCAGAACCTTGAGTTAAGACTTGGAGGGATACTCTAACAGTGCAAATAACTCATAGAGAAATTCCCTTAGTCTTCTTAGTGTATGTCTATAAAAAGTTTATTTCCTTATAATTTGATTTTACTTTAACTAATGAGTCAGTATTTCTCACTCCTTTTATTTTCAAAACATTTTTTGGTATTTATTAAAAATAAAATCTTTAAATTAGCTCAAGATCTGCATAGCCCACAACACTTTAACATAAGTTATTTTATTTTTTACATAAAGTATTCAGAGAGGGGGCTGGAGCGATAGCACAGTGGGTAGGGCATTTGCCTTGCACCTGGATTTGATTCCTAGCATCCCATATGGTCCCCTGAGCACCACCAGGAATAATTCCCGAGTGAAGAGCCAGGAGTAACCCCTGTACATCACTGGGTGTGACCCAAAAAGCAAAAAAAAAAAATAAAGTATTTAGAGAGCCCGGCAAGCTACTGTGAGTATCTCGCCCACACGGCAGAACCTGGCAAGCTATCTGTGACGTATTCTATATGCCAAAAACAGTACCAAGTCTCACAATGGAGACGTTACTGGTGCCCACTTGAGCAAATGGATGAACAACAGGAAGGCAGTGCTACAATGCTACATAAAGTATACGTAAAATAATGTTTTTTCTAAAGACATAACATTTAAAGATTTTCAAGTGTGACAAATAAGGAATGAGTTGTTTTTAGAGCTTAACATATATAATAACTGACCTAGATGCTACTGGAACAAATGAGGCAGCCAGAAAAGATTTTGGATTTTATGGTATACACTCACCATACCAATGAGGAAAGGTGAAAAAAATTAAAGATCAATGAATGTATAATTTTAATTGGTGGTTAATTTTTATGACAGTGAAAATAGCAATGTCATCATGATAGAGTTAAGATACAAACTGAAATTGGGGCAATTATTAAGGAGATGACTTTTCTCCAATTTTTAATTAGTCAATGTGATTTTCATATATTGTCAATGATATAGTTTCAGGCATGCAAAATTCTAACACAATACCCATCAACAGAGTGTCAGTATACCTCAACCATTTCTACCTGCACCTTACAAGTAAACTCAACTCTGCAGGCTGACTTTTAGTGACTTTTAGCCACCAGCCATTTGTTTCTTCTATATTCCATATATGAGAGAGAACATCCTATATTCGTCTCTATTCTTTTGAATGACTTCACTCAGCATAATACTCTCTTTTAGTACCATACATGTGTAGCAAATTGTAGGATTTTATCTTTTCATTGAGCTGAATGGCATTCCATTTAGTATATAAATCAATGTCTTTATCTGCTCAACTTGCTCTGGCAATAAGAGGTGGTTTTGATTCAGTGCCTCAATAAACAAGAAAGAAGAAACCAGAGTTTCCAGGAGGAAGTAGAAAAATAAGGTGTAAACACAGATATTTAATTAGCTATTATTGAAAATAACTTGGAAAAAATAGATATTAATTAAAGAAATGCAACCAGTCAAATTTTTAAATATCTTATTTTAAATGAATCTATTTGATCTTAAGAGAAGAGCTTCTGATTACACTTATACAGGCAGTAAATAATGCCTCAAGTTCTAAGAACAGCATATCTAAAGAGAATAGCTCACAAGTTTGAAAACCAGGATAAGAGAGGCCGAACATACCAAAAGAAAAATAAAGTAGACCAAGCAATTAAAAGTGCCTTTAGAGGCCCAGAAATGTGTTTGCTAGAGAATTTTTAATATGACAGAAATAAAGATACATCCACAACACTCAGGACAGTGTGCTTATTATGTATCTCAACTACTTAGGCAGAATCTCCCACTAGTCTACAAAATAATTTAGGTTCAATAATCTCAGATGAGTAAGGAAAACTGGAAGACTTTTCAAAGGAAGTCAACAAAGATGATTAAGAATTGAATAATGGGGCCTCTGAGAAAAGGTATAGCCAAACTGGAATTACTTAGCTGGGATTATTTATCTTGCTGAGGACACATCCAAGGGGTGGCTTATAATGGCCCTCAAGTAAATGAAAGATAATGGTATCTAACTGTTCTTTACAAACTTTACAAAGGGAACAAGTTGAAATGGGAGAAATTTGTTAAAGATAGGATTTTTTTTATTATCGAGTATCCAAAACGGAGTTACCTTTCAAGAAATTTAGGTCTTCTTTAAAGTTTAAAATATAGATTCTTTCCCCCCCCTTTTTTTATTTTATAAAGTGATTCACGATATCAGATTACAGTTAATATTCAAACACCAATCCCACCACCATTACACCTTCCCACCACCATATTTCAGATACTTCCATCCTGAACCCCAACCCCTGCCCCAAAGCAGTACTGTAGCACTGTAGCACTGTCCTCCAGTTGTTCACTGATTTGCTCGAGCAGGCCCAGTAACGTCTCCATCGTGAGACTTGATACTGTGTTTGGCATATGACTATGTCATGTGTAGCTTGCCAGGTTTTGCCGTGTGAGCAAGATACTCTCAGTAGCTTGCCGGGCTCTCCAAGAGGGGCGGAGAAATCGAACCTTGCTTGGCCAGCTACCTGTGTGCAAGGCAAATGCCCTATCCCTGGGCTACCACTCCAGCCCAGCAGAATTGAAATAATTTATTTTGTATTGTTATGAAAAACCGCTGAATATCCTCCAAAAAAGTTTCCTTATAGGAAAGTTGTGAAGATTGTTGTATTTCACCTAGAAGTCATTAAGCCCTTTTATAAGAGATCACTAACATGTTGTTAAAGGTTGAGTCTAGTGAAGTAGGAGACTATCAGATTCCATATTATGTATGTCTGTAAATAAAATATTTCCCTCTATGATTGCTTACCTCCTACTTTATATTTTTTTATTTTTTATTCTTTTGCTTTTTGGGTCACACCCAGCGATGCACAGGGGTTACACCTGGCTCTACAATCAGGAATCACCCCTGGCAGTGCTCAGGGGACCATATGGGATGCTGGGAATCGAACCCAGGTTGGCCATGTGCAAGGCAAGCACCGTACCCACTGTGCTATTACTCCAGCTATTACCTCCTACTTTAATGAAACAGAAATTCTTAGCTATTTCAACCCACTCTACATGGATAGGTTTGATGATCTTTGTCACTCTCAATACAAACTTTCATGGGGGCGGGGTGGTGGAGGGTGGGAAGGGTTTTTTGTGTGTCTATACATATAGAGGGATTTTGATTGCTTCTTTGTTTTTCCTCTGAGAAAATTATTGGCAATTTTTAGTATATTGAATCCCAGCCTAAAGATAATTTTAATTTATTTAAAAAAATACACTGCATACAGTCTTCTTTGTTTAGATGAGCTGAAGCCCATTTAGATCTGAACAGGGGAGTAGACAAGATGCTCTGATCCAAAGTTGGCCAAGTAAAGTACTTAGAAGACTGAGACCTATAAACATGGCTGTCTCAAAGATTAAAAAGGATTGGGAGTTTATTGTTAGATTAAAAAATTATATTTAAGTGAAAGGTGCATTCATGAATATCTATAGAAATACTTGTCATAAAATTGGAGGTTTAGAGGTATTCCTCAGAAATAGTACCAGCTAAAAATCATTTGTAACATATGAGCAAATGGAAGAAAGGTATTCTGTAGAATATTTAAAACATATGGCTTTTGTTTGTATTTCTTCCAAATGTTTGAGAAAAGTGAACAACTTGTACCTGTATACAATCGTGACTATGAATGCACTATTCTGTTTTAACAAAAAATGTATTTATAAGCAAGCAGTAAAACACTGAAAGAAATCATAATGTTAATAAGTAGGAGGCTATCAGGTTCCATATTAAGTTTCTCATACCTAAAGCTTACTCTGCAATGAACAGCAATTTTAAGTTGATGGATTAAACAGTTTTAAAAATAGTATAACTTTCAGAGATCCACAGGAAGTGATGTAATAAAAATGGTAATCAATTGGGCGTATAGATAGTACTTAAACACATCCACTCCCAATAAATTGTGCAAAGGGAAGAAAATGTAGTATTTGTAAAATAAATAAAAATTTTATTTTGTTCTTACCTCTAGATCTAAACCAATAATAAAATATAAAAAAAATTATAAGGCTTAAAAAGCTTGCATATTTTTTGAGGTTAGTTTATCTGGCACAGATGTGGAATCATTTTTTAATTAATTTTCTCTCAGTGTTTGCATACATTTTCAAAAAATAGAACACAATAAATCTCTAAATTTCTGGCCCCATTATTAAAAAGAAATTGGTATTGCACAAATTAGGAGAAAAACTAAGAACTAGAAAAAGTGAGATAAAGCAGAATTAGAACTTTGTTTTCTGGATTTCTAATCTGGTACTAGAATGAAAAACTGAGAAGAGAGAATAACAACTGAGAAGAATGTATTCCTGTCACATATCTGAGACATTTGCATTAGTTTCTTGGTCTCCATCATTTTCAGATTTGAAGAACCGCATTCAATGAAACAATGGGTTCAGATACAGTAAATTGGTAAAAAATTGAGCTAACATTTTTAAATTTTTATTTCCAGAATAATTAGATAAACAAATTTACATAAGAGCAGCTTTAAGTCACAGAACGTTTTCTTTCGTTAATTTTTTTTTTCAGTTTTACACATCAGACAACGGGCCAACCTCGTAATAAGATTTAAGAAAGGTATATATAACAGAAACATGTAAACACTCAATCATCATACTTATGAACCAGGAAAGGTTCCTAAGTCATAGAAATTTTAAGCTAATATATGTGTAAGTGGCAATAGTTTTTCTGAAATTTGCTGAAATAATGGTTCCAGTAATGTCATTCCTCTTTCTACCCATTCATACCAGCATGACATAGGTACAAAGAACCATATTTAGACAGGTGGGGCTGCTTTTAATTTCACAGGTGTAAAATCAGATGAAAATTACAGACATCAAATTATTTTTAAACTAATAATGACCCTGGTTTATATCTATGCAAATGAAAGAGCAGGTTAGCACATGATTCCCTTACCACAAAAACCAAATGCACATGCGACAATGAAGGTACCCAAAGGATTTTCAAAAATTATGCAAATATGATTGTTTTTAGGAGAATTTTCAACATATATACAAGCTGTTCCCTATAGCTGAACTGAGAAAAAATTAAGACATCACAAACCATGTGCTCAAGTTGCTTTATGCAATTTTTATAAAGACAATGCATGACTCTGGTAATAGGATAGTTTGGGCTTTATAAAGCTATTTTGAATCCAGATATTCTGAAGAGTGGGCAATGGGAAAAATGACAATTTTCATTTAGTCATTTCTTCTTAAAATTTTCCAACAATTGCCAAAGAATAACTATAGATGATATTCAGTGCGAGTAAAGCAGAGAGTTTGCCAATGAATACTAAAAGAACACACATTTTTTCCAGGTCTCTGAAAGTTCATTATACTACATTTGAACGAATACTGTATAAAGGAATACAGGTATTAATCTGCCTTAGATTAGAAGAGTGATAATGATTAACACATCTGTCTGTTCCTATTTAAAATAAAGATTGACTTTATCCTGAACTTTGCTGATTAAGTTATGACAACTATTTTTTCAGTAATGTCAAATATTATGTTTGCAGTTACAAATGATTATTTTTCTCACCAGATTTATTGAGATATAATTCCTATACAGTAAGATACACCCATTTTAAGTATACAACTTGTAGTTTTAATAAATCTGTATAGTTGCTTAACCACTGTGACAACATATAGAAATATTTTCATTATTTTGTAAAGTCCCCTATGTTCCTTTGTAGTTAATCCCCTACTTGCTTTTTTAAAAAAATTATTCTGTATTTGTTTGCTTTTTTGACCACACGTAACTGTGTTCAGGGCCATGAGTCACCCAAGAAGGATTATTCCTGGGAGGGCTAAGGGTCAGGAATATGAGGTGTCAGGAATAAAGCAAGTGATTTACATATTAGACTATAGATCCAGTCCTCTACTTGCTTTTTAATCACTGAATATTGTAGGTATGTACTGTATTTTGTTAATCCATTCAATAGTTGGACTTAGAGTTGTTCCCAGCTTGGGGAGATAATAAACAAATCTGCTGTAGTGTATAATATGTATACTATATATTCATATAAATGTAATTATTTCATATATGTTAGTAGTTCACTTGTGTTAATGCTTAGGTGTGAGATTGATGCATTTTATGGTAAGTATGACTTAACATACTTAACATAAGCAACTACTACACTGTTTTTCTAGTCTTTCATATTTTTCATTCTTACCACAATGTAATTCCAGTAAAGTAAGTAAAGTAAAGTAAAGTAAAGGCCCTCTCGTTGATCGTCGATTTGCTCGAGCAGGCCCAGTAACGTCTCCATTGGAGACTTTGTTGTTACTGTGTCTGGCATATCGAATACTCTCGGTAGCTTGCCGGGCTCTCCGAGAGGGGCGGAGGAATCGAACTCGGGTCGGCCATGTTGGTAAGCCAGTTTTTAAAATGTTAACCATTCAACTGGGTCTGAAACATTATCATGGTTTTAATGTGCATTTCCCTAATAATTGTTGATGTGAAACACATTTTCATGTATCAATTTGCTATTTGCATTTTCTGAGAAAATGTCTATTTTGATTTGTTCAATTTTTATTGGGTTGTTTGTTTTTTTACTATAAATTTGTGAAAGATCCTATATGTATATACTGGACACAAGTCCTTTATCAGATATATTTTAAAATTACAAGGTTTTGACATTAATTCTATTTTATCAAAATATATTGTATGTATGTGTTAAATTAACTTTATTCTAATTTTCCTGATTCTTCATGAATATAGATTTTTTTTAAAAGTACTTCTAATAAAAATGACCAAGATGCATAATAGTCATTTTGTAATGACTATTATAGTCAAGCAGAGTCAGACAAGCAGAGATCTTGGCAGAGCAGAACCTGATAAGACAAATCACTATAATAATTATACAAGAAAACTATTTGCTATCCAAGGCATTCATAATTCTTTGTTCCATATAATTTATAACGATATTTCATTTATATTTCTGCCACCCCCCCTGAAACACTAAAATTATAATTATTTGTCATTTGGTTTTTAAATTGATTTGTTAGGTTATATGCCATTAAATATAATTTTTGTACTCAATCACTAAGTGAGTTTTAGTATATACCTTAGGAGTTTAAAAGACGGAGTCCTATTATTAAAATCCTCTATTTTCCTTAGGAACATTTTTAGGATATATCTGATAAATGTGAACATTCAAAATAGGATTTTATGAATAGCCTTATCTCATTCTGTCAATAAAAAATATTTATCCACTGCCAAGTTGGGGAAAATGAGAGCCTAATATTTTATTTACAGAAATATTTTTTCTGAAAAGCATATTCCTTGTCAAAACATATGCTACTGAGAACCAAAAGTTAAAATATTATTACCAGAAGAATATACTTTTCAATTCTTAGAAATTTGTGAACATAAAAAGTTGCAAATATTAAATTTAACTTAAATATACATTTATTTTTTACAGAAGATAGAATTGGGAAAATCATACTTTTGGGTTGATTCTTTTGTATTTTGTAGAGACAGAAAAGCTTTTTATTATGAAATGTGTTACATTTAGAACATGAGGTCAGAGAGGAAATAGAATGAAATGAATGTGCAATATATCCTATTAATTACATATATATGAGTGACTTATAAGATTAGTAGAAACATCTAGACTTGCTAATATTTATAAGTTTTCAGTTACTGTATCCTTTATTTAGATGGCAAATTTTAAAGAAACATTCTTCTAGGAGATAATTTTCCTAAATTCTTTTAAAGAATTTGAAAGTAAAAAATTTGAAAGGTAGGTCATGACCTTTATAATTCTTTCCCTTTTCTCCTGGCAGTTGTGATATTTGGCCTTGATCTCATTGTTCTAGTTTCCAAGTTTTCCAGTTTGAGATTATAATAGCAATAATTTTCCCTAGACACCAAGTGGATGACTAGTTCGTCCAGACCCCCTTGTCCTTCCCACGGTGGCTGGCAGCAGACCTGTGACTATTCATGCCAAACTTCTTTCTCCAGAGTTCAGTCTTGACATTCTTCTTGAGCAGTGCAACAAAAGCATCATAAAAGAACAAAACACTCCAAGTGATTCTTAACTGCGTATTTTGAGATTTATTATTGAGATGGGCTTTTGTATATTAATTGATTTTTGTTCTTTCTTTTTCACTAGTCAAACAAGCATTTTGTGTAACAGAGAAGGAGAGAGAACAGGCACTCAAAACCCTTTATTTTTTTGTAGCCCCTAATAATGTTTTCCAAAGTTTTCAAAGCTTTGGGCTAAAACTTATAAACCAAACTGAAGTGCTCACATCCCACAAATGAAGGACCATATGTACTCAACACCTGCAAATTTTTATGCATGGACCTTTGGTTTCTCCTATATTCACAGAGCTCCTGCCATCAGTCCCAGGGGCATGGAGAAAGAGAAGGGGAGCAAACTTAATTTGGCAAAGAGGTCTGTGGAGACTCTTAGGGAGAAGTTACTCTATTTCAAGAAATAATGACTTCAGTAACAATGAGAGAGGGTCTAGTTCAGTGCTCCAGGAGGGCACAATACCCTGCATCCCGCTTAGCTCAACAGACACACATTTAAAAGGAAGTGACTTTCTGCATTTCATCAGGTCAAGTAAATAATCAAGAGTCCTTTGCTTATGTTCCTCAACACAATGCCATTTTCCCCCTTTCTTTGGTTCTACTTTTCCACCTTTCATTTAAAGACTCTACTGAGATGTGTGCCGTCTCCCTCCCTCCCCTAAACCCCATAGGTCTGGCACTCATTTCCCCCATTATTTCAATGAGTAACGGTACCAAGGGCATCAAGCCAATCCTACTGTCGCTTTACACTTTCCACTTTCTAAAATACATATATATATATATATGTGTGTGTGTGTGTGTGTGTGTGTGTGTGTGTACATATACATATATATATAAAAGTACCAAACCAAACACAGTGCAACATGATGTTTCAGGGATTGTGACTAATTTCTTAGCTCTCTTTGCTCTGTAGTAGAATTCTGGCTGTTATTCGACATTTGGCTCTTTTTCATAGAGCCCTTGAGCAAACTTTATTTACAGTGCACACTGACTTTTATTACTACATAATACAGAAAATATTTGCTTCGTTATGAAGCCAACTGAATATTTATTTTGATTTTTGTTCCTTGTTGTAAATAGAGTTCAAAACACTCTCTACTACCATTGTTCCAAACTAGTTAAGAACTATGTAAACAAGCAGCATAGTTGATTGTGTGGCCCAGATCTTGTGATTGCCTCATTGCCTTTTCAACAAAAAGAAGGTTGGGTTAGGAAAAAAAAGTTCATGTAAATTTAAAAAAATTGAAGCAAATTTTACCCCTCAGGACTATCACTTGTCCATCCTGGGGGTTAGCTTTTAGTGGACATCATTGCACAATGAAGAATTTCCAAGGTACTCTGTAAATGAAACATTTTTGGATAAGATCCAAGGACTAATTCTGCTCTAAGACAAACATCACAGCCCCAAACATTAAGAGTGCTAATGTTTGGATGACAGAGGTAACAACACATGTTTTTAAAATATATATATATATTCACCAAATTTTATCCTACAGAAATATGTGTTCATGGGTTTTTTTTTCTGATTCTATTGTTTGTTCTTAAAACCCACCTGTCTTGTGTAACTTGATTAGCTTTAGAGGATTTTCTAGGCTTGAAATGGACTCATTTGGCCCTCTGTGTGGTATATGTGATATATTGTGCATATTCACATTATGATAAATGGGCCCATATAGAACTGTACCTTCATTCTAATTCTTTGACTTTTTGAACTTAGTACTGTTTTAAAACTAATTAAATGAAATTGGAATGTTTGAAGTTGGTCCCTGGGTGTACTTTTGTTTTGTGTTGTTATGTGGCTACATGTAGAAATGCTCAGGCCTTACTTGTGCCTCAGGAATCAGTGCTCAGTATACAATACATGGTGCCGAGGATTGAGTCTGAGTCAGCTGCATGCAAAGCAAAGCACCCTACCATTGTGCCATCTGCCTGACTCTATATTTTTATGATTGAAGTATAGTTTATAATAGTATTGAAGTTATTGTTTTATAGCTGCAGAATTACTAAATGAATTCCCCCACCAATGTTTATAGATCTGTCCACCATTGTCCCATTGTCTACCCTGCCTGGAGCTCCACCCCATCTCCACACTTCTCAGTTTCCTGTTCTATTAGTCCTATCTCAGGTCTGCTTGCATTGGGGATTGTGAATGATACTTCTTATAACTTGGAAGACTTCTGACTAATTAAAAAATCTTATAAACAAAACACTAGTGTATTTTTTGCACTTCAAGTAAAAAAAATAGATGCAGAGCAGAAAATTCGTAGTTTATATTTCTTCAAATCTTTGAGAAAATCTTGTACTGTGGTACAAATTTAAACTAAAATTTATATAATCATCCCCCCTTGCCCTCCTAGCCCCTTTGCTGGATATATAATTTCAGTGAAAATTAGAGAATAAGATTGAAGTCTCTTAGACCCTCAGCTTCATAGAGAGATTTTGGAACTTTGATTTTAACAGTTCATTTTGCTCCGTTGCTTCCTCCTTTCTCTAATCTACAGAACATTTATAAAACATCTGCCCTCCTACTAGAGGTGCTGATACAAATGGGCTAATGGGAGTATCATGAGAAGAGAGAGAAGAGAAATAATCAAAGATTTCATGATGAGACAAGGAAACGAACCCTGCCTCCAACTCTTCCTGGTTGTATAATCCTGAACCACAATGTCTTCATAAGGAACTTAATAACTATATCATAGCATTGTTATAGATACAATATGCCTGAAACTTTGGTCTAGTGTTGTGTGTATAGTCATTATTTTCTCACGTTTTTGTAAATTATTCTGATAAAAGCTCATTAACATTTTACATATGAAGGATTAAATGAATATTTCAAAATGCTGTAGCTCCTACAAACATGCAAAGAAAGGTGAAAGATATTTTATAAAAATTTAAGATGTTTCTTAACCAAAGTAGGGTGTCAACTCTCTAATATTTTGTACCAACTCTTAGTTAATATTGTATTGTTTGATATTCTTTAGTAAACTTCTTACAACAAAGCTTAAACTTTTAGTTTCTTCGTCAACGAAATGTAGCGAGGGTAGGGCACAAGCTCAGCTGTAGAGTATAGGCTTTGTGTATCTGAGACCTTAGATTTGATTATCAGCAGGAAATTTAAAAAATGATTTTAAAAAACATTAAAATATTTAAAAAATGCAAAATAAAATCACTACTAACTGTTCAGTTTGTAAAGAATGGGATAATAAAGAACCACATCATCTATAAGATTTAAGGAAGGCTACACCACAATGTAATCATTTTAATATTTAGAAGTGTAGATAAACCATGAATATTTCATCTTACTGATCCCAATATTAAGTATATTTTTGCATATTAGAGAAGCATCCATTATCAATGATTTTATATTTTTTTACCTCTAAGGATAAGATATTGATGAGTTTTAGAGCAAAAGTATATATTTTTAAAAAACCATTGAACTGTGGTAGTGAATCCAATTATCACTGCTAGAATAACCCCTTAAGAATTTCGCTCTTAGAAGGAACAATTCTCAACAGAAATATGAGATCATACATTTATCTTACTGCTTGAGAATGTGGGTTTTACAGTCCAATTGGTGGTATTTGAAACCTGGATCCAGAACATTTTGCTTGATCTTAGTCAGATTACCTAAACTCCCTGAGTTTCTGTTTTCTCACCTATGAAATGAGGTTGTTCACAGTGCCTATACTCACTACTGATTATAAGAAAATTAAAATAGAGCACATAAGGGGTGTCAAAAAGTACCTGAGACAAAAATATCTACTCAGTAATAATAGTGGTCCTAACAGTGTAAGTTCAGCAGTAGAACTTAGTCTTTTGTTATTGGTAGGAGGAAAGATATTACATTTGACAATTTTTCATTGAATAATTTTAGGATGTTTGTCTACCCTCACACCTGTGTATATCATATGTTCACTCAAATTATCATTACCACTTATATTTGTTCCCCTTTGCTCAGTTATTAACTCAAACAAAACCACACCACCTTGAAGTGAACTCAAGGAATGAATATTTGAATATTCTTTTTACTTTATTTATTTTGTTCTGCCTTGTCTGGGGTCACACCTGGCAACATTCAAGGGTTTACCCCTAGCTCTGCACTCAGGGATCACTCCTGGCCGAGCTTAGGGGACTTTAATGGGGTTGCAGGGATCAAGCCTGGGTTGACTGCATGCAAGGCAAGTGCCCTACCTGCTGCACTATCTCTCCAGCCCCAGTAATGAGAATTCTAATAGAGAAAGGCTGGTATAGGCTAAATACTGTGAATCTGCTTGGAAGTGAGTCCTTAAAGTTTGGTTTTTTATCCTGTAAGGTAACAATTCAAAAAAGTGCAGAGTTGTTTAATTTTACATAGTTAGTAAATATGTTTCGATTTCTCTGTCCCTCTTGGAGAGCCCGGCAAACTACTGAGAGTATCTCCCCCCCATGGCAAAGCCTGGCATGCTACCCGGGACGCATTCGATACGCCAAACACAGTAACAAGAAGTCTCGCAACGGAGACATTACTGGGCCCGCTTGAGCAAATAGATGAACAACGGGAGGACAGTGACAGTGACAGTATATATGTTTATCTATTGTTTACATTATTATAATATATCATGGAACAGCACACATTTTTTTGTGAACAAAAAGCCAAAAGTATAAATTGCATTTCTATTATTCAGTAGCTTCTTGAACTTGGGCAAGTTTATTAGTCTTTTGGAGCTCTAAGCTTTTATCTGCACTGTAGTACTGTCCTCCTGTTGTTCATCGATTTGCTCAAGCGGGCATCAGTAACATCTCCATTGTGAGATTTGTTGTTACTGTTTTTGGCATATCAAATACGGCACAGGGAGCTTGCCAGGCTCTGCCATGCAGGTGGGATATTCTTGGTAGTTTGTTGGCCTCTCCAAGAGGGACAGAGGAATTGAATCCAGGTGAGCCGAGTGCAAGGCAAACGCCCTACCCGCTGTGCGTAGTAGCTCTAGAAATTTTAGTTACCAAAGGCCTCAGAGATCTAATAAAACACTGACAAGCTCTCAAGCTTTTATCTACAACAGAAAAATGCTGTTTTGCCAAAAGATCAATGCAAGGATTAAGTGCAACTACATTTTCAAAGCATCAACATAATGTTTTAAATTCTCAACGATTTCCCTATCCCATTTAGCAGCATAAATATGAGGATACTAAGAATTCTTTGGAGCCATGAAGTCATTCCTTTTGTATTCTTGAGAACATGGTAACCACCAGAAATCTTTCTCTAGTCCATTTTCTCCTCCAAAGAAAATAGCTTCTAGATACATACCCATTAAATACAGCATCAATAACTTGGTAAAAACCACACAATGCTCCCCTTAAATATAAAGACAGTTTATGTTATCAGAAATATGACTACCCTTTCCTGTGCCATTTATTTCTACTCCACAATCAGCTAACGAAAACAATTTGCTACTCTATACTGTCGACCTCTGTTTGTGGCACACATAAGAAATTATTCAAACACAGGCTGATGAGCCCTGGAGAGCTCTCAAAAGGCTGAGGTGTGTGTCTGGCAAGAACAGTCCTGAGATTTGAACCCAATCTCCATCACCATTTTACTTTTCTAGCACCAGTGGGAGTAAACCTGCGGGCATCCAGCAGTATGGGAGAGGCACCCACAAACAAACATAACAAATGTATGGAGGCAATACTTTTAAACTAATATAAAGAAAATTCTAACTTTCCTCCTCTCAGAAAGTAGTTTCCCATCATTAGGGATCTCAAAGCCAGGCCAGCAAATCCATGTGTTAGGCAACAAACATGCCTCACATCTCTCTGTACCCGTTCATGATAGTAAAATTCATTATACACACCTACAATGAAGAACTGGAAATTAGACGGAATTTGGATTTACACCAAACTGATATGTGATGTCATTTTCTCTCCTATAATCTCCAATGTTCATCTATTTAGAAACACTCCCTACAGCATGCCTACCAAATTTGAATGAGTTCTGTATAATCTCTTCCATGTTGCTTAAGAAAGATAGAACCCTGGAAAGAATACCTCACTAGCTCTGGCTTGCAATCTATTTCTAAGAAGATTGCTTTTTTTTTTTTTAATGCAGACAATACTTTAACATTTATATAAGCCCTGGTATTCATTATAGGTTGGAGGAGAAAGACAAAAGTAACGTATCCTCAGCTAGATCATAAAAGGTTGTCAGCTCATCAGTGACTTCCTGTGATGTCATCAGCAATACGAACGCTAGAACAGTTAAGCTCCACAAAAACTGAAGATGAAATTACAACTTTAGCATTGAATCTGTTACGTGGCCTAGTGTGTACAGCAGAACCGACTTTAATATATGTTTCCTTATCCTTATAAAACACATCAAAGATGAGATTTTCAAAGTTCTGCATGACTGGACATTTGGAAAAAGGTACATCCACATCCCGAAGCAGATGCCAGTGGAAGCATCTAAGGATTTGGAGGCACAGATTTGTAAAGACACTGTTTAATACCAGTCAGAACTAGGGATGCTGTGGAGCGGAGACACCCAGAACCCCCATTCAGTTACATGAAACTCTGGTACTCTTCTGACTTATGGCAGATAGCAGAAGGCTGAGTAGAAAATCAGTTCCCATTCCCTTTTTTCTTGGCTGGGTTCTAACCCAGATAGCAAAGATTGAATGGCTGGAGTGCCACTAGGTGGCGTGCTCATTTGCTGCCAAGTTTATAGGAGATGACAAAGCCACCTGTCAGGTCCTTTATTTATTAAAAAAGTTTAAAGGAAAAAGAATAAAGTGACAGGTTCTCTTTAAACAATAGGAGGTAAATTACTAAACTCAGTTTTTAATTCTTTAGTTATATTCCTTCCCTGAGACTACAAAATCAAATATCTAGCATGCTTGTGAAATTTACTAATAAAGTTAAGATAGTTAAATTCATTTGGGAATTTCTTCTTTGTGGAAGAGTACAACAAAATATATATTCAACTGAGATGCTTGTGTCTGAGGCATTTGAAAAGGTAGTATCTCCTAAATGTGAACTTTAATAACTATTTAAATATTCCCATAGAAATATGGACTAAGCCATTAACAGATTTTCAGCAAAATTTCAGAGAAAAATAAGTTTATTTCTTGTTATTCTCAAACTTTGGAAATCTTACTACAGAAAGACTTAAACTGTGAAGCCTGCTACGTAGCTAAAATGCATATTTATTATACATCCCAATAGGTAAAACATTCACTGTAAATTTTAAATCAAATGCTTGAACACAGTGTTTCTTTTTTATATTATATTTTATTGTCTTATTTTCTTTTTTAAAAATTTTTATTAGTGAGACATCATGAGGTACAGTTGCAGACTTACAAATTTTTGTGCTTGGGTTTCAATTATACAATGATCAAGTACCCATCCCTCCACCAGTGCCCATTTCCCACCACTACGGATCCCAGTATCCCTCCCACTGCCCATCCCCCCCATCCCACCCTGCCTCTGTGGCAGGGCATTCCCTTTTGTTCTCTCTCTCTTATTGGGTGTTGTGGTTTGCAAAAGAGGCAATGGGTGACAATCATGTTTGGTCTATAGTCTGCTTTCAGCATGCTTCTCCCATCCTGGACGGATCCTCCCAACACCTTTATTTGGTGTTCCCTTCTCTATCTGAGCTCCCTTTTCCCCTAGCATGTGTGGTTGGCCTCCAAGCTATGGAGTAAATTTCCTGGTACTAATCTCTGCCATTCTTGGGTGTTAGTCTCCTATTTTGTTACTTTAGAACACAGTGTTTCTTTTAAGACAATGCTCTAGCTTACAGTTTAAAGAGATATTTTGAGTCCTGTGAAGAGTAGCCAGTGTGTTAACAACCAGTGACCACAATGAAAAGACAGCAGCTTTTTTTTCCTAGACCCAGAACATTCTTCACAGTTGGTGGATATGTGTTAGCATGGGATCTATTCTTGTCTATTACGGATTATCCATTTATGAGATAGAGTTTTGTATTTGGCATAAACTTTTATTGTATTTTCCCTTCTAAATATTTTTTATATTTGTATAGCACTCAAAAGTTAGTTAATATTTGAATGGGGGAATCTTTTATTCCAGGTAACATACATTCAGAGAAACAGTGTTTCAAAATATTACCCCTCCCAGACTGAGATCATTATATTCTGTTGCCTGCTGGAACACACATCTTTTTGTCTTCTTAGCATCTCCCTAGTATTTAGAAGAAATGGATTCCTTTTACAAACTCAAGAGGCATCATGCCATTCCTCATCTTCTGACATTACACATGAGGCCTCAGCTTTGTTTGTATTTTTTGTAGTGAATTCTTTTCCTTGCTATGCCAGTCCATAGTGAATTTTCCAGATCTTCCTTTCTATCCCCAGCTGAAGGAAAAGGCTGAATCTGAAGTCCTGCCTTATTTTAAAATTGATTGGAAATTAGACATATGTAGCAGCCTTGTGACTAAGAACTAATGGTTGCCAGCCCACATGAATCTCTCACTAATCTGGATTTCCCCACAGAGCTTCAGCTATTAGAAGAATGGGTGGAGTCAGCATTTTCTTTTTGATTTTTAAATTGAGATATAACTCACATGCCATAAAATTCACTCTTTAAATGTATGAAAACTAGTTTTGTCAATGTCCACTGAGTCACACAGCCGCTATCTAATTTTGAACATTTCTATCACCATCAAATATGTGAGTAGTCACTTCACCTACTTCCTGTCCCTACCCACACCCCCATGGGTCCTGACACTCATTAGTCTACTCCTTCATCTCTGTGTGTTTTCCTATTCTGGACACTAAATATTAACAGTATAAACAGAATCATATAATATATTGCTTTCGGGACCTAAAAGTCTTTCACTTGGCATAATGGTTTCAGGGTTCAACCAGAATGGAGCATCAAGTCCCTCTGACTAGAACTGAGTTAATATTCCATTCTTTTTCTAACTGCACATGAAAAACTATCAATCATCCTGGACACATAGTTTATGTGGACCTCTGAATGGTCTTAAGGAGGACATAAAGTTATAAGATATGTATAACTCAATCAAATAGGTACTGAAGTCAAAAATTTCTTGATAGTCTGATAAATAAAAATAAATTTTATTTCTCTTCTCTTGCTTGTTTTGTTTTGGGGTCACAGCCAGCAATACCCAGTAGTTATTCCTAGCTCTGCACTCCAGAATCACTTCTGGCAGTGCTCAGGGGACTATATGGGATGGCAGGAATAGAATTCGGGTTGGCTGCACACAAGGCAAGCACCTTAATTGCTGTACTATCCCTCGGACCCAACATCTCCTACTTTCATTTCCCAGTAATGATTGTTGAGAAACAAAGCTGCTCACAGGTAAAAAGTAAATTTCCAAAATATGGCTAATGTTTCTAGATAATATGCATAATCTTAAACGTTGGCAATTTTTAGATAAGCCTAGCAACAAATTGTCACTGTCACTGTCCTCCCGTTGTTTATCGATTTGCTCGAGCGGGCCCAGTAGCATTGTGAGACTTGTTACTATGTTTGGCATATTGAATACATCACAGGTAGCTTGCCAGGCGATAGCACAGCGGGTAAGGTATTTGCCTTGCATGTGGCCGACACTGCCACCCTAGTTCAATTCCTCCACCCCTCTCGGAGAGCCCGGCAAGCTACCGAGAGTATCTTGCCCGCACAGCTACAAATTAAAACATTTAATTCTGAATTAAAGAACTAGAGCATGAAATAGTTCTTAACTTATTAAAATAATCTTAACTTATTAAAATAATGATTGTATATAAAAATACAACATTTTGTGTATCAAAATGTAAAAAATATGAAACATGGTATGAGTTATGAGCTCCTTAGGTTGCTGGTTGTGTCTCTCTGCACTTAGGCTGGCCTCTGGCCCATAGTAAGAACCTGTTGAATGGATGGATGGAAATGAGTAAAGAAACTACATCCTTTCCTAACTCCAAACAATCTTTAGTGCTGATGTAAAATACATTGTCTTGATTTGAAAAATTTTATTTTAAGTAGTATTATAAACTGCATGTGAAGAAAAAGGGTATATAGGGAAAATGTACGACCTCTAACTCTTGAATACCCTTTTGGAGCCAGGAAGAAGTCAACTATTTATCAAACATTTACATATGGTAAAATACGTAAATACTATTTTATAATGAGAGCAACATGTATAAGTGTGTTTTTGATGAGAGAAAGAAGTACAAACTAACATGTTTGAAAAGGTAATAACTGCCAGGTTCTGGGACTATTAAGAGTGGGATGTACAAGGCTCTAAGAAGACTAAGATATATTCTTTGTTATTCTAATGATTTACCCACTTGTTGGGAGAAGTTTTGCTAGAACACATGTTCCTGTCTTGTAACAGTATAGATGTGATTAGGATAGGAATGAATTCAGAATCCTACGGAGGCCAGGATGATTGGTCCATTATTTCCCTAAACCCTGCACCAGCCCAACTACATGGGGCTCCCAGGGACCAAATGAGCTCAGGGCCCAAGTCTTGCCACCAGGAAATGTTCCTTGCTGATTTTCTCATCTTGGTGCATTTTGTCCATGTTTCCCTTACTAACCAGTCCCAATTCTATGTCTTATTATATATCTTTTACTTTTTAAAGGTAATGTCCTATATGTATAGCTGTACTCATTAAGCACCTAACATGGCTTTTTAAACTGTGTTGCTATTTTCACAGGTTTGCTGTCTGGGGGGGGGGGGGGGGGTTCTTCCTGTTTACGAAGTTCCTGCTCACAGGCATTGAGGAGAGGTTGACCCTGATGTAATTTTCTTACAAATTCTATTTCTGCATTTATTTGCCTAGATATCCAGGGTATATAAGAATGCTTCTCACTTACACTGACCCTGCAGTTCTAAAAATGGAGTATCTTCAGCAAGGAATAACAACGAACAAATTCAGTAGTTACGAAGTGAGTTTGTTGGAACACATCGTTAGAGAAAATGAAGACAGAAGCACCAAGGGACAGGGGATTTGTCAGTGCTGGCTGCTCCAACCCCTGGCAGAACAGTGTGGTCATGACCTGGGGAAAGACACTATGTTTCTTAAGATGCTTTTCAAACTGCAATGCTTAAAAGGCTTCCAAGGGAACTTTGCCGAAAAACAATATGGATTCATTTAAGAAGGGGGGGGGGGGGGACGAAAAAGACCTGCCAACCCTTCATCACGTGCTTGCAGCAGGGGATGGGGGTGGGGCACACAGGCTCAGGAAGGGAGTTAAGCCAGTGCGAATCCCAGCTGGGTCTGTCTCTGTGCCCCTGCACAGGCGCGCTTGGTAAAACGCGTGTTTGGTGAAATGTCCATCTCAGGTTGCTCCTGCAGAAGCAGGGCCAGGGGTCGGAGCGAGGGGCTGCGCGGGGTTTGTCTGTCTTAGTAAGCTGAGCGCTGGGTCCTCGCTCTCTGCCGCGGAGCTGGCGCCGGCCACTGGATTTGCAGCCAACAACAGCAAATGGTGGCGGCGAGAAGGAAGCCCGCGGTGCTGCAGCCCCCTCTAGGGTAACATTCAGGAGCTCGAGAAGAAAGCAAACGCAAGAGGGCAACTCGGAAGGGGCTGGTTTGAAACTCGAGCAAGGGGCTCGAGCTGGGAGAAAGAAGGAGGAAGCCAGTCCTTGTTCCAAATTTCTGCCCTCGGGTCCTGCTGACAACAAAGCAAAAACATCCCTCACCACCCGAGGGGCCTGGAGGCCCATTCAGCTGTCCGTGGGGGCGGCTGCCCTAGCGGTGTTGGGTTCCTCACAAAAAGATCAAAAGAGGAGCTTGCTACTCTTTAATGCAAACCTTGGCGGGCCCTTTCCAGAGAGGGGCTCTCTTTTGATTGCGAGGTATTGTTCAAAAATAACAAGTTTGGAGTGATCATCTTTTTCCTCCTTCTAGTTTTTTTTTTTATCATTCTTCTTTCTGATGTCTTTGTTCCCTTCTTTTTTTTCTCTACCTATCATGAAGACCAGAAAGGTACCATGAATTCTTTCTCATCACACAGGGCCAAAAAAAAAAAAAAATCCTCTGCTTCATGGCATCTGGTTTGGTGTGGAAAATGAATAAGAAAACACATGCCACCACCAAGTACACAGTGACAAGCGTCCTCACTGCCCCTGGATGACTTGGGGATGACCTTGTCCTGCCCCTTCCAATCCCAGCGTGCAGCCAGGATTAGCAAATGGGGCCGTATAAGTGCCCTGGGGATGGCGCCTGGCATTGGCACTAAGAGTATCAGTGTTAACAGCTGGTTGCATAAGTCATGCTCAATAAGGATTTAGTGGCAACATTTGGTCTCAGATTAGCCCAGCAAGCAGGCGGGGCTGTCTTCTTGCCAAGGCTAAGCAGCTCAAAAGGTCATGTGACCCCTTGAGATTAATAGTGGTATTTAACGAAATGCCTTGCTTATCACTGTTTTGTGCTAAGGGCTTTGTTTCAGACTGAGACAAATCACTTCCAAATACAATGTGATCTACTGTCATGGTTCTCCTTTAACTCATGAACTGTTAAAGGAAAATACTAGAGTCAGTGAGTTTAGAAGTGCGTAAGGGAGGGCAGATCAAGAAAGGATCCCTGCGCTAGCCTATGGAGCTCAAAATTAACCCGGTGGCAGCAAGGAGAGTTTTCGACAATTTTAAGCTGGGTATAAAACTGGAGTAGGAGACTCCAGACTACCATGATTGAAGGTCGCACTGCGAGAAAGAGGAGAGAGAAACTAGGGCTTTGAACCAAAGCAGCAGCAGCAACAGAAGGAAGGGCATGGCCATAAGACATGTTAATGAGGTTAACATTTACAGGGCATGGTGAATCTTTGGACAAGGAACAAGAGAAGGAAAAAGTTTCTGGCTTTAGCAACCTAGTTATGTTGATGCTACTGCTATTAGGAAGGGATGAAAATCAAGAAGTAGGTTTATATGAAGGTCGGAAGAGAAACAGTAAGTTCAATTTTGCACAATGGGTCTCTCAACAGAAACCCTCTCAGTCACAGGAACTGTAGAGTCCAGGATTACAGCCCTCCTTGATGGTGGTCAATCATCAGTGATTTTTGTATCTGGTTGATGCCCAGATTCAAAAGTCTAGCCCCTAGGCTTAAATTTGACAACTCAGAGAGGCAATTGTAGCGCTGGTGTTCCCCTTAAACACAGTTTTAGCTTCTGTGGGTCAGCTTTTCTCTCTGTCCACTGTTTTCTTCCAACTCTTTCTCATAGAAGTATGCCCAAGAATTTTCCCTAACAAAACCTCTTCCCAACACTCTACCCACAGCATGTTTCTACTGTGTAAGAAAGGGACTACAGGAAAAGTGTTTCTTTAATAAAGAAAGTTAAAACTTTGAGGTATGTTTTCAAAAGAGAACAGAAAGGACATTTCCCAAAGAAAGGAGGAATCGGTAGCATTGAATATGACACGGGAAGGGGTATGCCAGGAGGAAGAACTGGAAAAAGACACATGGTAACCTTTACAATGTTGGGTAACATTGCTTTGTCCTTCAAGAAGCTTAGGTTTAATCTGGTTACACCCATCACGGTGCTCCTGAAGCACTTCCACTTTCATTGTCTTTACAGGTAAACATGTAAACAGTCTTCTCTATGCTCTCTCCTTCCCACCCAGTTAATCAGCTTTCCTATTAATCAGACTTTGTTAGTTTGTAAGATCAGTTTCCCAGAAATCTATGATTTTATATGTATGAGTGAAATATTGCCTTTTTCCTCTCCTTATGCCTTATGAACAATTTACCTTAAAGTAATATCCTTTTTGTATAGATACAGGAAGACCGTTAACATTATGCTTTGTAACTTAGGATTTGATTGGCCTTGAATATTATTCACTCCTGGGCATCTGCTTTCTCGACTTAAGCCTCAGTTGCCCTTAGTTCCTAACACCCCAAAAGCAGGGTCCCGACGAGGGACTGAATGGACCAAGGGCAAGCAGTGAGCTACCCTGGCAGCGAAATGGGCCAGGCCAAAGTGCCACAATTCTTAACTATAAGTTAAGAGTTTGATCATGGACAAATGCTGTCATGATCCAAGGTAACAACAAGACTAGGATCCTGCTAGGGGTGGGAAAGACTATCTGGCCTGAGCACCGTAGTCTGAGATCGAGATGGCCCTAGGAGAGCAATTCTATAAGTTTAAGATATTTCTTACTGTATCCATACAAAATGATTTATATTATATTCTTGTACACTTGTCGGACAAGGAGAGGAGAGGCACGCCCATGGGATTCTGCTCTAGGGTGGGTCCTGCTGAGGGAGGATCTGTCCTAGGAGCGGTCTTCCCTGAGGCTAAGATTTCTACCCCTGTTCATCTCCACCCCTATTGATTGTGACCGCACCTATGTGTATTTGTTCCCCCAATTCCTCACGGAGAGAGGATTTAACTATACTGTAGGAGCGGGCTGGAGAGAAGGAAGAAGAGAGTTCAGAGAGGATGAGAAGGAAGAGGAGGATGAAGGGGGATGGAGAAGGAGAATGAAGTAGCATGGGGGCAGAGATAGAGAGACAGATGAGGAGAGAATCAGAATAAACTACGACTAATACCTACCAGCCTGGCCCTCGTTCCTTCCTCTGCCTGACCATCGCCATCGACCTCTCCGGGGTGGGAGAAGGGTGAGACTACCAAACGCGGGCGGCGGGAGAGATAGAGCCGCCGCCGTGTGGGTGCCGCGCCCCCTATTTGTGTGAGTTTACACATTACAACAGGGCTTTAAAGACAAGTAACACTTAGGGAGCAACACTAGGAGTGGAGAGAGGACTGAGGAAGCCTATCTGTGAAGATAAAGTCCTAGAAAAGGTGGTGGGAGTTGAAGGAAAAGGGCTTCCCTTTGTAGAAAAGAACTAAGCTGAGAAAAATTAGCAAAAGGCCAGAAAAACAACTATTCATAACGAAGAACAGAACATTAACAGGCAGTATAATTTGCATGCGTGGTATGAGGATCATAGTTTCTTTGATATTGGATGCAGGGAGGAAGGAAGGTCACGGGAGAGGTAGGAGAGGTAGGAGTGCCTGTACACCTTTCCCTGCATTTAGCATCCCAGCTCTCTCTTTGCACTTAAAATCCTGCCAATCTTCCTTTTCTTCCTTCATATCTTTTTTGTTTGTTTGTTTGTTTGTTTGTTTTGGCTTTTGGCCACACCTGGTGATACTCAAGGGTTACTCCTGGCTCTGTACTCAGGAATCATGGAGGAGCTCAGGGGACCACATATGGCATGCCAGGGATAAAACCAAGCAAGGCAGGTTCCTTAGTCACTGTATTCTCTCTCTGGCCCTACTTTTTTCTTTCTTTATATCTAATGAATCTCCTTCGGATTTGCAATCCTAAAGCCAATCTATACCATAGTAAACCCTTTACAGGGATCCCCACATTTATAACAATTGAATCTTGTTCTTGACATTTTCTTGGTCTTCCCCTCTGGAATTAACTAAAGCTACCTGTTTAAAATCTTCACCTTTTTTTTTTTTCATAAGTAGCACTTAGCACTGTAGCACTGTCCTCCTGTTATTCATTGATTTGCTCCAGTAATGTCTCCATTGTGAGACTTGTTGTTACTGTTTTTGGCATATCAAATACACCATGGGGAGCTTGCCAGTAGGAGGCAAAATATTATCCTTCCAGATTCCCCTTGTCTTTTCCTCAGATTGAAAGGATTCCTAGACCTCACATTGAAATTAATTTTCACTTTTGTCTAGAACAAGATTTCTTAAACTTTTTCCACTTGCAAACCTTTTTGCCCAAGAAATTTCCAAATATATGTAAAATAATGCAAATAAAAATTACTGATTATAATAAATTAAAAATAATTTTAAAACAAAATTTCAGTCATATAACACCATAAGGGATTATGAACCACAGTTTCAAAGGTTAGGGTCTAGAATACTCTCAGAACTTTGATTCTTCCAACAAGCGTAGGATCAGATTTTCCATTTCCTACCCCTATTATCCTTTCTCACAGCAGCGCTTTATATCATAACACACTGAGACTTATGTGCTTGTATGAATATCTTTCTAAGTCTGAGATTCCCTATTAGACTTTATAATGTCAAGGGCTTATTTTTTTTTGATTGGATGAATAAATATTTTCTATAGTCTAATTTCAGCTCATTTATGAAAAGCCAAACAAGTTATACATTTTTTAAGGGCAGGAGCAATGTGTTTCTATCATTTTATTTGCTAAAATCTTTAATACAGATCTCTACAGAGTAAAGATGAAAAATGTCTTAGGTGGGTAAATAGTCAACAGCTTTTTTTATTTAAAACTGTACTTGACAGGCAGCTCCACCAAACTACAGGATCATGGGAAATGTTGTTCTCTGATATATGAGATTTCCACTTAATTTTCATACATTCCAAAACATCTGTCATGATGCAAAAGTACCAGGGGCTGCAGATGTATTTTTGAGCAAAAGCAGGTATTACCCCTGTCACCATGGAATTATCAGTATTGTAATTCAAGCAAATAGATGCAAAGTCTCATTTGAGATAATAATGATGGAGATAAATAGCTTTGATTACTGATTAGAGAGATGACAGAAAGCCAAGGAGGAATATGAAATGAAATGGGAGAATAAGGAGCAGACTTGCAGGACTAACAGACCATGTTAAGGACAGCAGACTTGGACCAGACTAGAACAGAGAAAAACCATGAATATCAGGTTGGGAAGTGATATTAACCACCAAAATTTCTAAAATAATCCACATACTCAGGGTAGAGAATGGACTTGAGATGAAGTACGCCTTAGACAGTTCTATGATCATTCCTCCATTTGCAAAAACTGCCTTGGTAGTCTATAACATCATCACATTTTTAGGGTTTTGTTTTGTTTTGTTAACACTTTAATCACCAGTACTTCTTTTTCAAACTTAATTTCCTCAATGGTTTCACCCTTTTCTTCTAGTAGAATGTAAAGTACATAAAGACTATCAATATCAACATCTTGCTTTTTACTAGAAAAGGTAAGTACTAGCTCCCAGCACATAGTAGGCACACACACAAATTTGTCACTATACATTTATGCTTTCAGGAGAAAGGCTAGAATACATAGGATGGAGCTTCTGTCATTGTCATTTTTTTTAACCAATTTAACATGATCTCCTGTGTTTTTGATGGAAACAGGCTTATAGAACCTGCTCCAAGCTTTTAATGGCACTGTAATTTTTTCATTTTAAATTGAAGAATCATAGCTTATAATAATTGATGTTGTCATTTTATAATTGCAGAGCTACTATACCAATCCTCCACCATTATCCCATGGTCAGAATTATACTTTTTAAAGAAATTTCAAAAGCCTCTTTCTAGTTCTTTCTTGATGGAAAAAAAAAAAAGAAAGAAACTATTTGTAGTATAAGTATGTACACCTCCCTAGAATTGTTCTTTTCTATGTTGTGGAAGCTATGATCTACTGCATTTCTTGAGTTGGAAAATATATATAATGGTTGAATGTTTCCTTGCCAGACAACTTATTATCATGAGCAATCATTGTGAAATACTAAAGTCTACAGTTTTGTGTAGTTCCTTGGATTGGTGAAAAGATATGAGAATTGCAATTAACATTCCCTAAACAGCAAAGTGTTATATAGAGATGCTCTGTATTGAATCCAGTGGAAAATCCATATTCTTTAAATCAAGACATACACAAATTATGAGCCAGGTCTATTCAAGTTTTATGAGATATTCCGTTGAAACTTGTGGTATTATATGAAAATTCAGCTAGTTTATTGTTAATTGCATAATTTAGATTCTAGTCAGCATACAGGCTTAATTAGCTTTGTGTGAATATAATGAGATTTTAGCTCAGATCCCTGGGATGAATATAAAACTATTATACAATCATGGCTTCCTTTTCAAATTGTGCCTTTAATTTGATCTGCATAAATAGTTGCCCAATTTTTTTTCTGACATGAATCACTATCTTTATGTACATCCAGATCAGGTCTATTAAAAGTGATTTGGTTTGTTCCATTTCAAAACCATCAGGGAAGATCAAAATGTATTTTTTAAAATAACAGTATTTAATAAAATCAATTCATTGCAACCCCTGAGAAATTACAGTAATTTATATTATAGTCCATTGGTAAAAGTCTCCAGTGCAGATAAGAAGGAATAAAAAAAATAATTTTATGTTTTATTTTATAAAGATTCTTCCTCCCCTCCCTCACTCCACCCCTCATTCCTTCCTTATTTCTTTCCAGCCGTACCCAGCAGTGCGCAGGGTTTAATCCTGGCTCTTTGGTCAAGGGTCACTCCTGCTGGAGGTTGGGGGACCATATTGGGTGCCAAGGATCAGGCTCAGGTCAATCACATTCAAGGCAACCTCTCTATACACAGTTCTTGTATTTATACAGCTCCAAGTACTTGCTTTTTTAAGAAAAGAAACAATAGTGTCGATGCCATTTTGACTATTTGGACTTTAAACAGATATTATCTTAATTATTGATTTGTAGATTTAAATGCCTCTAAGTGAGGAAGCCATACAAAGGAGGCCTTTGATTTTAGTTCTAGCTGGCCATGATATAGATTATTGAGGGTCTTATCCAATATTCTCATTTTGCGTGGTTTGTGCTTTACTCTTCATTTCAAAGCAACATTATTAGGAGTTCTGCTGGATAAAAATATAGCCAAAATTATTTTAAAGATTTTAAAACATGTGGACATAGACATGCACTATACATATTTAGGTATGGGAAAGATAAAAATCCTTTCATTCTAAACCTATTGTTCCCTAGGAGGAGTTATGTGTTTTGAGTAGACATAGACAAAAACTAAAAATTTGGCTACTGGAGTGATAGTATAGTGGGTAGGGTGCTTGCCTTGCATACAGCCAACCTGTGTTTGTTCCCCAGCACTCCATATAGTTCCCTGAGCCCCACCAGGTGAGATCCCTGAGTGCAGAGCCAGGAGAAGTCCAGAGCACTGCTGTCTGTGGCCCTAAAACAACAAAAGAGAATGTGAAAATTTAAAAGTACAGCTAAGGTTTAAGACCTAACTCAAAATTTCAAACAAGGCCTGTGAATATAATTCAACACAGAGCATATATGAGACCCGGAATTCCATCCCAGGCACTGCAGAAAGCAAAGATTATACAGACATTTACTGCATTAGCATAAGACACGAAACAACTAGAGACCGTCATTATTTTTTATTTGCTTGTTTGGTCACACTGTGCTTTGGAGGCTACTCCTGGGTCTGTGATCAGGGATCACTCCTAGCAGTACTTGGGAAACCATGCAATGTTGGAGATGGAATCTGAGTGCCCAACATGCACAGAATGAGCTTCACCTGCTTAATTGTCTCTTCAGACTATTTTTAACACAGAAGAACTTGAAACTGAAATAAATGTTTAGCACTATTAGAAAAGTTGAAATAATGTGCATTTTCTATTGCTTCAGCAATTTTATATACACACTGCCAGATTCAGCACTTATATTTTTCAAAGATCAGTGAAGGATTTCTGAAGAAAAAATATCTGTAAAATTAGAGCATGCCTTGAAGATAAAATAGGAGCTAGCTTCATATTCACAGTATCTTAGGATCCTTTGAGAGCGTGCAGAAAAACAACAATCATTAACATGTTTTCCCAAAGAATATGTGATATTAAACTTACCTTACTTATTTTACTTAAGCAAAAATAGATGAATAGATCTGACAAATGACAACATAACCATAAGCTTTACTGTTTGGATATGACTTGGTAATTTGTAGACCATCTTCACATACTATTTTTCTTATAGTTACTGCATAAGTAATGGATAAATAAAATCAATTATCTCAAGAAAAAAAGGGGAGACAAAGAATGTAAAGGGATGGGGACAGATACTTACTAAAATAAAGTAAAAAGTCAGTAGATATACAAAAAAGTGCTTTTCATCACTTACTAGGAAAATTCATATCAAAACAAGAAGATATCATTCACACCAGTGAGAATGACACACATCAAAAAGACCAGAAACAACCAGTGCTGACAGGGATGTGGTAAAAAAGAAAGCCTCATTCTCACTGATGGTGGGAATGTCATCTGGTTCAGCTTCCATGTAAAATGGTATGGAGATGTCTCAAAAAGTTAAGAACTGAGATTCCAAAAGACCCAGTTTCTACTTCTTGGTATTTACACTGAGCACCAAGAACATCAAGTTAAAAAAGATATTTGTAGTCCTACATTATCACTGTCACTGTCACTGTCACTGTCCTCCTGTTGTTCATCGATTTGCTCGAGCGGGCCCAGTAACGTCTCCATTGGAGACTTTGTTGTTACTGTGTTTGGCATATTGAATACAACTCGGGTAGTTTGCCAGGCGAGAAACTCTCGGTAGCTTGCCAGGCTCTCCGAGAGGGGCAGAGGAATCGAACTTGGGTCGGCCATGTTGGCTGCGTGCAAGGCAAACGCCCTACCGCTTTGCTATCATCTACGGCCATACCACCCTGAATGCGCCCAGTCTTGTCTGATCTCAGAAGCTACGCAGGGTTGGGCCTGGTTAGTATGTTATCACAGGTTAGTATGTTATTTATAGCAGTTAAGAGCTAGAAGCAATTCAAGTAAACAAGAACAGATGAGTAGATAAAGAAATTGTGGGGTATATCTGCACAATAAAATTGTGGGGTACACCTGCACTATTCAGCTATGAGAAAAGATGAAGTTCTGCTGTTTGTTCCAATTTATGTGGAATTGCATGGTACCATACTGAGTGGAGTGAGTTAAGGGGAAAGGAAAGATAGTGAATAATTTCTCATATGTAGAGGAAAAAGAAATATAGTAAGGAATAAACACTGTGTGTTTTGGAAACACACAGTGGTCTGTTTCTAGAGGAGTAAACAATGCACAATAGTAAGGAATAAACAATTGTAGTACACCCAAGAGTCTGCCTACAATTACAGGGTGGGGGTAGGCTGGGGTTGAGAGGGATCCTGGAGTGAGTGGTGAATAGGAACACCTGTAAAGTTTATTTGTGTTTTCAGGCTACCAAGAGTATCCCATCCTCACGGGCAGAGCCTGGAAAGCTATCCGTGGCATATTCGATATGCCAAATCCAGTAAATACAATGGGTCTCGTTCACTAGTGATATAATGGTAATTTAAAATGTATTCTAGGCTTAGCACACAACTGAGATAAACAGCTTCAAATAATCTTCGTTAGCTAGAATAATAGACCAACTTTCAAGAGTTATCCTCTATAAAGAGACTTGTATTAGATTCTGAATTTAGATTAGATTAAAAAGAAATTATCTATTGGGTTGGAGATATAGCTCAGTGTAGAGCACGTATCTTACATGTGTGATATCCTTGGTTCAATCCCTAACACTAGAAAAACAAAACATTGAGAAACCTATAAATAAAAATCTATCATTCTACACGGAATGGAGAAGAGGCCAGTATTCTACATTCATTTTTTTGAGTGTGGAAGCACTATGTATTTTAAGTTTTTTACAAAATTAGTCAGCAGGCTCATGTGATTGGTAGAAATCATTTTTATGTCATATGAATAAAAATATATATTTTTTATATTTTTTAATAAAAATAAAAATAAAAATAAAATGCCAGCTAATAAAGAAAATAGCTTTGCTGTATCATTACTGATCTGGTCACATTTTAATGCTGTGTTCAGTTCTTGTTATCACGTTTTAAAAATGTTGATAATGTTCTAATTTGGAAAGGAAAAGTTTAGTCATGGGAGAAAAGGAAGGAAAAGTAGGAACTATTAAACTGAATCAGAGAAGACTTTGGGGGCAGTTAAGATATTTAAAGTCATCAAAGTGGAAGAAGGTAAAGACTTATCCTATAGTAGGAATGAATGGGAAGACATTTAAGAAAGTAAATTAAAGAAGAAATATAAGAAGTTTAATATGTGGGCTCTGTGTTAGGGAGAATGCTTCAACATTTGGAGCTGCCATTAGGGAATTGGTTGTCTCAAAAAGTGGTGTGTTTCCAATCCCTGGAAATCTTCAGGCAGAGGCAGGATGACCCTCTGCCAAGGAATGCAGCAGAGAAGATTCCGGCTTTGAGTGGGAGTTTAGACTAATGGTTTTTAATACTTCTTCCAATTCTTAAGATTTGGAGTAACTAGTAGAGTGTCCTATACACAAATCCATATATCCAGTACTATTTGTTCCAAATCTCAGGATTCTGAGTCTTTAAACATGTCAGAGAATGTTCATAATTGTCTCTGAATGGACATGTTCGACTTTGGTCCAAAAGAGACTTGTGAATAATGAGGCACATAGATATGCTTTTAGCTCCTCTAGCTTCTTCCACAACTGGGATATTTTATGAGATTTGCCTCTGACAGTGCCAGACCCTTGAGAGTCATTTAAGCAACATTCCCTTGCGTTTGTATCCTGTACTTATAAATTCAATCCTTAACAAATAAAACACCTCTGGGGCATTTCTGACCTTGAGTTCATACCCAAGTCTGTCTTGATTGAAATACACTTTTTTTTTAATATTGTTGAGGAGATGACCAGGGGCTAAAGTGCATCTGGTAGTATATAGATTACAACTGTGTGGGTGTCTCTGGCCCACATATTTTCTCCTGGCATTCAATGATTAATGCACTCATCTGTACAGTCTAGTGGCACCATTTTCTACTGTCTCTTTGAGGATCTAAAATATTTCATGACCCTCTCATACCTGTGGTTATATCTATATGGACAATTCATAGCTAAATCATTACAGAGCTAATCATTCTAACCCACTCCATTCCTGAGTAAAAAGCATTTCTAAGTGGCACAAGTAGTCTCAACTTCCTGATTCTCTTATTTTAAGTTCATTCAGCAAATACTTGCTTATCCCTTTGAGGTACGTAGTTTTCTCTCCAGTCAAAGGCAGGGACAACTGATGAAATGGCTTTTAGGGTCTAAGACAGGTCAGAGAGGATAGATTGATCCTGTCTCTGTATCCTGGGGAGAGGAGTTCACAGAGATGTTTTTAGTTCTACCATGTTTGGAGATCAGGGAAAACTAGAGGTCAAATTGAGATGAGACTGCAGGCAGCATATTAAATTAGTGTAAATCATGTTAGAAGCATGAATGCTTTCAAAGTCTCTACAACCAGATCTGGAAAAAGAGCAGAACCAGATCAGTCTCAAATCCATAAGAAGGCTTTTTTGGGCCATTTTTCAGACAAGCAACCTTAATATTAGTATCACAAAGAGTAGAAAATGTTGTACTTGACATTAGAAGGACAAGCCGGGCAAATATATCCTAAGAAGCCATTGTGATTTACAAAAACTATAAATGTTTCACTATAGATGAAGTGAAACATTTGCTTCATTATAAATGAAATCTTGCAATAGTTTATGAGGTTTTATCCTTAGCACTCTATATGGTCTCCTGTTTGCCGCCAGGAGTGCTCCCTGAGAACAGAATCACTAGTAAGCCCTGAGCACTGTCAGGTGTGGCCTCAAAACAAACAAAAATGTAGAATCAAGTTTCCTTCCAGAACTTCTGAATCATATACACATTTCAACAAGATCCTCAAGTGAATCCTATGTATAAATATGTAACATATCCCAGCTTTAAACCTTAGTATCATCAGATTAATAGTTAAAATAAAATAAAATTTTACTTAATAAAAAATACTCTTCTATTTTAAAAGGAGTAACACAAATGTTAGTCTTCCCCCCGCCGCCCCCCCCCCCCCCGTAAAGGGGAATGATGAATAAGTAAGAGCATTACTTGTGCCTAATGAATAAAATTAATGATACTCTGTATTTTAAATTAATGTTAATCTTTTTTCCAGGGCAGACAGACCCTTGAAAGAATTGTTCTGGGTAATTCAACTTTAATTTAATTAGTAGCTGGAGAAGCAATAGAGTCAAAAATTAGTTTTACTTTAAAATGTTCCTTTGTTATTTAACCTCTTCAACTTTTTTGCTTACAGAATAGCACACAAATACATACATTCATCAAGATCTCAGCACCAAAGAAAATTCCATAGCATTTTTAGGATACATGGTGAGAAATCACCTTCTCTCCTTCTTAACCACATAAGGCTTTTTTTTAAATCAAAGTAAGGTTTTACAAAAGCATGGGGTAAAAGCTACAAAAGCTATGAAGTCATATTTAGATTGACTAAGAGGTTATGATTTCCAAGTAAAAAGATCAATGTTTCCAAAAATAGTGCAGCTGATCTAGTGGCAAAGAATATGCCATTATGAAATGAAAAATTTATAAATGCAAATACACATATATGTATGTATATTTATGTACATACACAAACTCTAAAACCATTACGAACTAATGAAAAGAGCAATTGGTGGTGGGCTTTGAAAAAAACGCTATAATTCAGACGCACATCATTAAAAAATTCATTGATAAATCATTGGATGTTATATCTCACTTTTGATTTATTTTTACGCCAACTGTAGTTGTTACTCCAGGGAGATGTTTATATACTGACAATTTCAGTGAGGAGCAGCAATAGCTAATCTGCTCAGTTTTTGAACTCTGAGAGTTATGCTTTGAATTAAAGAAGATTTATGTAGGGAGCAATGGCTTTTTATGGATTACATGCAAAAGATCAGAATGAGTAAGAAAGAAGGCATTCAAAAGAACTGAGGCTTTTTATTTATTCACATTAAAGAAAAATATAGTTGAAAGAGTAAAAAAATCATGTATATTGCGTCATTTATATGGAAAGCACAATTTACCTTCTTCTATTTAGATGCTACTGCTTTAGTGTGTTCTGAATTTCAATGTCTGTCGATTGTACATGTATGACTTTATTTCCTGAAAACAAGGTAGATTTCCTTGCAATCTTCACAGATCATGTCATAGACACTCTCAAGTCTCGTTAGTGCCAAGTACCATGCCAGGTATATTATGGACTTTATAAAGGCTTGTTGAATTTTGTGGAAAAATTACATAATGATTTGAAATTGCTTTGCCATGCTTGGATGACTGTAAGATGTTGAAAACAAAAGGTAACCCTCAAGAAATAATGTAGTTTGGGCATGCAGGGGAGATAGGGAGGAGGGTGGCAGACAGCCTGACAGCTCTAACGTTGCAGAACTTTGCAACATCAGACATCAAAGACCTGGACTAGGCACAGAAGGACTGGGACTGTCATGAACTTGGTACAAACCACATCCACTTAAACACAGTCATGGGAAATGAGTGGGGATTGAGTGGGTTTCATCATCTCTGAATTCATTTTGAACAGCATGGCAGGCCCCACCCTGGAGTTAGAATAGAGAGCCAACACTTAGGCATAAGCTAAAGCAAAACTTTGCTAGCTAATTGAAAGGTTTTGGAAAAGTGAACCTAAAGGACTTTGTGCTTACCTCTTGAAAATCCAAGTCTCAAAACACTCCTAGGCTCTTGCCTGAGCACAAATATCTCTCGAGATATTATAAAAGTAGGAAAAAACAGAAAGCAAAAACAGTTAACAACTCCAGTTATTGTTAAATTGCAATTAAAGAAGTTGATTCGAAAGAAAGACAGCAGGCATGAAGTTGAGGAAACAAAAAATCATATTTCCCAGCTCTAAAATTTACCTCCTATATATTATTACTTGTGAGTTTTATTGTTTTCTTTAACATAAAAGCCACCTCTCTAATATTTGAGCAACTTATATCTACAAAATAGATGGAATGCTGTTTTTGATACCTATAAATGCCTCTCATCCCAGTGAGAGGAATAATTCCTAGAACAATCTACGGAAGCATGCATTGAAAGCACGTCTGACTATGCCCCTACTCAGCAACTCAGTGGCTCAATACGAATCTAAACTGAAATTTTCCTTACCAGAGCTGAAAATTATTAACAATTGTTAGCAACTAAGAATTAAATATACTGGGTCTTAAATTATTTAATTACAAGATTTAAAAATATGCTTCAATATAGGTCTTTGATGTATACCTAGACTAGCAAGTGAAAGAAAAGTCACTTGGGAACATTTATCATGGAAGTCTAAATATTGGCATTGTTCTCAAACTCTTCCAAAAGTGCTCTAAACCAGAGCAAGGTATTCCTAGAGAAAAGTGTATCAGGAGAGAAAAATGGTAGAAGAATTCTCTGAATGTAATTTTAAAAATCTTTTGTAATGTTGACCTCATTTATTAAGAAAAAGCCTTTCTTGGAAAAACAAAACAACCTAAGAGATAAACATATTCCCTATTTCCACTTGCTTAGGGGTTAAGTTTTCAGACTCTAGAATAAGTCCTGATGATGAATCAGTTTGGGAAAGTGGAAATGTCTCTGGACTTCAGTTCCTTATACAAGATAGCAAGGGTTTCATGATTGAAAAAGACATCCTGAGTTCAGAACCACGTATTAGTAATGTATTGTTTGGCAGGTTGGCCAATTTTTCAACTTTTGAGATATTGTGCATAGAAGTAGAAAATGTGCTTAAAATACCTAGAAAGACTCTGGATCACTATAACCAATCAATAGTAACTATGATTAAATCAAGAACCTGAATTCTAAAATAATAAATGTTTTTTATATTCCTATTGTTATTGCTTTTTCTTAGAGGTTACAAATGTAGGTGTTTCTTTAAGAAGGGAAAGTAACCTGAATAAAAAATGAAAAGTGTTTGTAACCCCGCTCTCCATTTGCTTGGGTGATGGAGACTCCCTGGGAATATCATTACTGGCCCCTGGGGTCCCTGATCTCTTTGCAAGGATTCTTCTTTCTATCCCTGGACTTTTGTACTTAATCAAGTGTACCATGAATTAGACTGTCTCATCGGATCTACTCATTATTCAAAGAATCTTAAGGATTAGTAGTCTTAGAGCAGAATTATTATTGGGACTTCAGAACTCACACTTTGACGGAACAAACTGAATGTACCAAGATAAAAAAAAATACACACCCTCCATATTTGTCACTGAATCTCCAGTTATCCCAAGTGAATAAGCATTTCCCTAGGAATTTTTTCACTGTTTATTACCTCTTCCTGTAAAATTACCTTTCCATTCCAACTCCTACTTTTATTTAGAATTCACAAAGTTCTCTTTCTTAAACCCCATAACAATTTTGTCAGGAAACGATGCACTATTTTCAACCATCATTAGGAAAATAGTGAAATAAGAACTGGACTTTCCCTCACTTCTCTCTTCTTATTAGATATCCTCTTGAATATTTTTTAGCTATGTTTGGGGATTAATAAACCTCTGGTGCTTGGCTAAGAATATATATCTTTAGGAAGGATTTTTGGCAGAAAAGAAGTGTTAGATAGGGTAGAATATTTGTTTAAGAAATAACAATGATAATATTGAATTTGTACATTTTATATCCATGTTTAATCTTGCCTCAGCTGTTACCCTTAACTATGGAAAATCCTATAACTCCAATCTCTTACAATTTTTGCAAAAAAGAGTGAGAGAAGCATCTATGTGAAACCAAATATCAAAATTGTTAGAAGATTCTTATCATCTATCAATTTCAGCCACCTCCACTTCTTTTTAGCATGTTCAGAAAGGTTTTGATTTGGAGGAGGGTCATGTGATGCATCCTGGAGATCTGAGGCTCAAGATCTACCAGGACCTCTCCCTCTGGTGCTCAGGGATCCAGTAAGTGTTGGTAATTGAACCCAGTTCTTCAAACATGAACAGTGAGCTATGAATCTGAAGGGTTTTTAAAGGTCTCAATTATTTTAATAGTTGAGCATTTTTTTCCCAGTATTTTGCTAACTATTGTGTGAGCCACCTGTGGGAAAGGAAAATAACTAAGGAAATATTTAGTTGAGACCTCATCTGAAGACCAAGACAATTTAAATGACAGGTTTTCAAATATCTTGAGCATGTGAATGGAAATGGTGGGACAGAAGGGAGCAAGTCCAGAACATCTCATAAAGTTTCTGTAGTCTGTTTGAAAATAAGGCATAGACTGGTCAGATGTGAATCAGAGAGTAAGTAAATCTGGCCCAAAATCACCATGAAAAATGACCTGAAACACCTCTTTTGAATTAACTTAGGTCTTTGTAATAAATAGGGAAAAGCAAGGACAACTTTCTTCTTCTAATATATGGTTGGTGTTATTATACTTCTATTTGTATGTTTTTAGAAGGTTCTTGGTCCTTCCTTCCTTTTTTAAAAAAGCACCATTAGTTACAATACTGCTAATGATAGGCTTTCATGAATGCTAACATTCTTTCTACTAGAGTGTTCACTTCCCTCCACTTCAAGGTCCCCTTCATCTACCATCTTTGCATCCCAATCTCCTTGTTTAGCTCAGTTCTATAAATCGGTTTTTTGGGTTCTGTTGTCTTTAACCATTTTTCATTCTCATACTATGTTTTATTATTCAAAATTATCAATTTTTCCATAATTTCTGTGCAAGCTTTCCTGAAGATTTACCTACTCATATAAAAAACACATCTAACAGAAGACTAATATCCAAGGCCAGGTAAAACCAGGATTAGGAGGACTGATCAATGGTTGGAATTTACCACAATTATGTGTGGGGCAGAGTGTAGGTAAGATAGAGAAGGGACCAGCATGACAATAATAATTGAAAGTGATCATGCTGAACAAGAATTGAGTGTTAAAAGTACAGTGCCCAGAGGGAGGGAGGGAGGGAGGGAGGGAGGGACTCAAACACTCAGACACAGAGAGAGACAGAGAGACAGAAAAGGAGAGAGAGAGGGAGGGACGGAGAGTGAGAGGTGGAGGGAGAATCAGGGGGAGAAAGAGAGAGAGGGAGAGAGAGAGAGGTGCCTACCATAGAGGCAAGAAGTTGGGTAGGGGTTAATGGGAGGGAAATTAGGGCACTGGTGTTGGGAAATGTACACTGATGGAGGGATGGGTGTTGGAATACTGTGTGACTAAAACCTAATCATGATCAGCTTTGTAAGAATCTATCTCACAATGATTCAATTTTTAAAAAGATCATAACAATAAAAATAAGATAAAATAAAAAGAATTACCTACTTTGCAGTAACTGTTTCACTATTAGAGAGTTTATTCAGTTATGCCTTGATTTATGATAATATATGTTCATTGCTGCCCCCATAAGGCTCTGAGAACCCTCATGGGGACTGTACAAGATCACTTAGCCTTAAGTAGTCACTGAATTTATCAGTGGACATTGCATGAATTTTCTCATCGCATGAGTTCAAGAGGGCAATTGTTTTCCACCTTACTTGCTTGAGCTTTGATTGGCTGAGATCTTCAGAGAGTCTTAGAAATGAAAGAACATTAATAGTTCAGCTTCTTGTTAACTCTCTCATCATTGAGCAAGAATATATATAAAAGATCCCAGACTCAGGAAAATTGATTTTATTTTAGAAGACATGCAGAGATACTAATGAAGTAATGATTTCCTTGAGGTCAAATTTAGCATACCTTTGAATAAATACTAGAAATGATCTCATGTTAAACCACATTTTTACCCTTTACTCAGAAATATTATTAATGTGCCAAACTGTGCCCATTTAACTGTGAGATAAGAACTTAGGGTTAAATGCTATTAAAGGATATGCTTATCTTAACCTTTCACCGGCAAACTTAAGATATGAAATTTAGGACTGAAAATATGTATGCATTTAAAATCTTCAAATTCTTTTTAAAGGTCACAGAAATCATCCTATTTTGTCTCTGAATCAAGTCATAAATTTCTTACTCATTTTTTAAAAGAATTTTGTTTCAATGACTATCTTTCTAAGAGGAAAATGTGCCCTATCCTATTTTCACCTTCAAAAGCACTTTTTTTACTTGTCTTGAGACATAGCATAATTTTTAATCCTGCTTTTCAGATTTTTTAATGTTTAGGACTATAATAACCTCAAGGAACATTGTTCCTCAAAGTTATCTATACTATACCACAGGTTGAATGCCCTCTTTTCTAGATTCTGGTTAATTTGTAATTATTCCATTATTTACTTAAGAAAGTAGGAAATAGAATGTTTATATTGCCAAAAAAGTTAATTTATCTTACTTAAGCAATAAACATTTTTTACGCTTAAAGTCAGGTTAATCATTTGGGGCCTTTAAGTCACTAGCAAAGGGTTTTGGAAAATTTAGTTAGAGATATTTCCAACAATGGGAATGAAGTTAAAGATATTGAACACAACAACATGAAAAGCTTTTGACATCCAATAAGAATTCTTATACTCAGAACAACCAGTCTGGACGAGGAGTGATCTTCCACAGGACTCTGCAATTGAAACTATTTATAATTTACTGCTCTTGTCAACTTTGAGAGAGAACATTGGGGGCCAAAACATCCTTGGTTATTCAATAACTTTTAAGCATTATCTGTCCTGTGGAAGCTACTAGCATAGGTGCAAGATACAAGACAAATGAAGAAGTTTAGGGAAGGTAAGCTAAGCCAGAAACATGCAGTTGTACCTAACAATCTAAGGGCCGTGATAGAAGTATACGAGGTGCTCTAGGAAGAAGGTATAGTAGATTAAATAAAGACCTACTATACTTTGTGAACACATAGGAACACTCCCTAAGGAATGCGTCCATTTTGTCATTTCCAAAAGGAATTATATTCTCTGTGGTAAAACCATTGGAAAATGGCAGAGGAACTATGGAGCTTGCTGCATGTGAGAAATGACTAATAGCTGGAGCACAGCACGCGTGGGGGTGAAGAGCTTTGGAAAAACAAGTACAAGATAATCTACTTTGTAAATTAAAAATAAGCTTCAATAAAGAGGCCACATAATCACCACTTGGAGACCACATCTAATTTCTATAGTAATACAGTTTAACATTATTCTGAGAGGACTGGTAAGATCATTTAGGGGTTAAGGTGTTTGCTTTGCATGTGTTCAACTCTCGTTCTGTCCCTGGTACTACATATGGTACCTTGAGGACTGCAAGGACTAATTCCTCAGCACAGGATGAGGTGTTAGCCCTGAGCACAGCTGGATGTGGCTCAGCCCTCCAAATAGAATAGGGAGGACAGAAGGTAGTGCAGGGTTAAGTTACTTGTCTTGCACAGAGTTCAAAGATTTTGTTTTCTCAACAACTGGACTTTTATTTTAAATCATCTTACGGAATGTACTGTTATAAGTAATCAGAATGGTTTCATTCTACCAATGATTTAGTAAACTACAAAAAACTTTCTGAATGCTGGATGCTGATGTAACGTTCTCCCTTGCAAACCCCTTCCACTTAACCAACATGTCTATTGCTAACATTGATATCAGCGAATAGGACAAAATGCAATATACCAAATACATAGCTTACCTCTGACTAGTAGATTCAAATATTTGTTTTTAATTTGTTTTTTATTAAGATACCTGAGTTATAAGGTTATTTGTAGCTGAGTTTTGGGAGTGTCATATTATTGCACAAGTCTCATCACCAGAGTCCCCTGGTTCCCTCTGACCGTATCTCCTCCTGATTCTTTGACAGGCCTTTATGTCGTTGTTCTGTCTTGGGGCCACATCTGGCAGTGCTCTGGGATTACTCCTCAATCTATGCCCAGAAATTACTCCTAGTGGTATTCAGAGACCATGTGAGGTGCAGGGTATAGAACCTTGATTAGCTAGACGCAATGTAAGTACCTTACCAACTGTATTGTCTTTCTGGCTCATCATTTTTTAACCCTTTTAGCAATAAAAATTATTTAAAAATTAACATACAGGAAAATGACGACTGTGTACATTTCTATTAATTTTAATATATGTAAAATTGCATGCAGTCAGGTCAATATTAAAAACATAAAACAATTTCTACAACCCCCCCCCCCCCCATCCCCTGCCAGACATGCTCACATTATCCATGTATAGAGCCATAGCACAGTGGGTAGGACGTTTGCCTTGCATGCGGCCAACCTGGAGACCCAGCTTTGGTTCCTCTGCCTCTCTCGTAGAGCCTGGCAAGCTACTGAGAGTATCGTGTCCCCACAGCAAAGCCTGGCAAGCTACCCGTGATGTATTCTATATGACAAAAACAGTAACAACAAGTCTCACAATGGAGAAGTTACTGGTGCCCGCTCAAGAAAATTGATGAACACTGGGAGGACAGTGCTACAGTGCTACATAAGTCAAACTTCATTTCTATTCCTAACCACTGCTTACTAGTGACCTGTTCTGTAAATGCTATAATTAGCATGTAAGATAAATGTAATCAAGCTGACTGCAACTTTTTCTGATTAGTTTCTTTAATTCAACATAATGTCCTTAAGATACATCCAATTTATTGTTATTTCTTAGTGTTGCATCTATTTTTTATTACTTACCCATTCAAATATAAAATATATTTTAGGCAATTATGAGCAATTAAAGATAAGACTCATATGAAATTTATGTATAAGCCATTATGAAAATGTAAGTTTCTACTTTACATACCTAGCACTATGACAGATGATTTGTATAAGAATATTAATAAGAGCATAATCTGTTAATTTTTAATAACTAAAATTTATCAGTCTTTTGGTTTTGCATTATGCTTTATTATCAGGTCTAAGAACTTTTGGCCCAAATCTAGGTTATAGATTTCTGGTGCTTTATTTTTAGTTTTTTTTTTAAATAAATAGATTTTATTTGGAGGATTTTTGGAGACGGAGAGAAAGGGATAAGCAGATAAGCGGGGGAATGGAGAGTAAGAGAGAGAGTAACGTGTCCAGAGAGAACGCGGGCTTCTCCGAGGATGGAGAGAGCCCCTACACACATCCTAGCATTAGACACGAAAGCATGAAAGTACACATCTCAAGAGGGAAGATGCGGGCAACACATGTGCTCAGGCACCACATGTGCTCGGCCACGTGGGCGCAAGCAGCACAGGGGCTCGGGCAGCATATGTGCCTGGTGCTTTATTTTTAGTTTTGACAATTTTTCATATCTTATACTTAGCTGTACGTGCATTGAAAGTACTGACAGTCACTTTAGTCCTTCTTTGTTTTGGAAGCCTAGTTTGGCCTTGAGATTTTATCAGCCTCTCCTTCCTCATCCATCTTAATGCTGCCGTATTGGTGGCTCTTTCAGGGTCAGGAGAATGAGACTCATAGTATTCACTGGTTTTGGCATATCGAATACACCACAGATAGCTTGCCAGGCTCTGCTGTGTGGGTGGGATACTCGTGGTAGCTTGCCAGGCTCTCTGAGAGGGATAGAGACTTTTAGGGGGGCCTCTAATTGCCCTTGCAGGTGTTCCCATGGGTCAAACCATATTTGAACCCCATCAAATATGGTGCGGTAATCTTGAAAGATGAGTATTAAGTGTCTTATGATGTCCAGAAAGCGATCTGTAGCGTGGCAGCGGCTGGGTAGTGGAGGTAGTAGAGATAGTGGAGGTCTGCCAATGGGGTATTTATCTGGTACCGCTAGGGTGGGGCTTCTGGTGTGATCCCCAGGTCACCGGAAATTGGTGGGAGCAGAGAATCTCTATTTCCAGGTCCCGTTAAGCTTGGAGTCCAAGGTCACAAAGTTCCGCTTACCTGGTTCTGTGGGGCTCCACTTGTGCGTGAGTCTCGGCCTGAGCATCCGGAAAGCTACCTGGAGTGTGGTGGCGGCTAGATAGTGGAAGTAGTGGAGGTCTGTACTTTCAATGCATGTATGATAGCATTGGATGCATCCATCGAGGACCTGATGGTGCAAGTGTGAAAGATCAAGTACCACATCATTGGTCTCAACAAGAAGAGAAGGCATGAGCCACATCATGCCATTTTTGACACTGGAGAAGAACTGTTCTTTGGAACATGCAACAAAAGAGGCATCGGTGATGTTGGTGTCTTTATCAACACAAACTTGGCCATGAGCCAAGTTCGAATGCCTAACAACTCTAATCGAATGATTACACTTGAATAGATGTGGCTCACTGCAGTTTTATCTTCGTTGTCTATGCACCAACATCCAATTATGCAAACACAAACAAACACTGTCCTCTCGTTGTTCATTGATTTGCTTGAGCGGGTCCAGAAACGTCTCCATTTTGAGATTTGTTGTTACTGTGTTTGGCATATTGAATATGTCATGGGGAGCTTGCCAGCCTTTGCCGTGTGGGCGAAATACTCTCGGTAGCTTGCCAGGCTCTCCGAGAGGGGCTGAGGAATCAAACCCGGCTCGGCCAGGCTGGCTGCGTGCAAGGCAAACACCCTACCACTGTGCTATCACTCCAATTATGATGAAGGAGAAATTAAGAAGTTTAACATGGAGAACATGGAGCTGGAGAAGTTCTATAAAGAAGACCACACCTTCTACAAGATCATTGTCGGTGATTTTAATGCCAAGATAGGACTGAGAAGATCAGCCGAAGAACTCCACATTGGGACCCATGACCTAGAATGGAACGAACAGGGTGAGAGACTTTCTGAGTACATCATGTCGACCAAGCCCATCCTAACTCATAGTTCCAGAAGGCCGAATCTAAACGTTGGACATGGGAGTCTCCTGGTGGATGGTTCCACAACAAAATTGACCATATCATATTCAATTGACGGTTTTGCCTGACTGGTGTCACTGTTGTCCCAAAATTCCAAACGGGATCGGACCACCATATTCTTCATGCAAAATTCTACTTCATGGAGCGGGGAGAAGGGGCTGCAAAGATTAAGAAGAGAGCTCTTAGAACAACTACCAACGGGGAGCTCTTTGGAAGATGCCACCATTGACAAAACTGACGAGGAATACGGTCAACTGGTTCAGCACCTCCATTATTGTGTGAAGAACGCCAAGAGAGAGATAGCCACTAAAAGATGCCTGTCTTCGAAAACTCTTGAGCTCATTCGCCAACATGGCTCGAGCCTCAGGCAACTGCAAGTGAATGTCTGAGCTCACAAAGCAGTGCAGAGAAGCTATAAAGGAAGACCTCAAAGAGAAGAGCAGCAGTTCTGGCTGATGTGGCAGAAGCCAGGAAAAGCATTCATGACACTTGCCTGTTCTTTGCTAACTACAGGATGAAGATGACTGCTCTCCGACATCCTGATGGATCTATCACATCTTCCAGAAGGGCAATGGAGAAGATTATCCATGACTTCTACTCGGCTCTGTTCAATAGCCATGTCCACCCGCCCACATACCAAATCCCACAGGATGGATATGTCGTTCCCAACGTTCTCCCTTCTGAAATCTGACATGCCATTTCATTGGTAAAGAAGTAAACAGCACCCAGCCCAGATAAGGTCAGACCCTAACACCCGAAAAACCTGCCATCAGTACTTAATAATACACTCACTTGGCTTTTCACACGCTACCTGTTTGAATGCAAGGTTCCGTCCCAATGGAAAAACAGCAAGACTGTTCTACTGTACAAGAAGGGAGACATCCACGACATTGGCAAATATCACCCAATCTGTGTATTGTCTCTTGTCTAAAGTTGTTCACTGGAGTCATCCTGAATAGGATTGGAAGATCACAAGATGAAGGACAACCATGTGAGCAGGCCGGGTTCTGAAAAGGATTCATCATGATCGACCATATGCACATGGTAACCAAGCTCATTGAGGATTCTTGACAGTTCAAGATGCCACTCTTGTCTAATGTTCATTGATATAAAGAAGGCCATTGATTCTGTTGAGACTGAAGTGGTCATGGAAACCCTAGCAAAACAGGGCATTCAAACTCAATACATCAGGATCCTCCATGAGCTGTACTACCAGGATCTCACCATTCTCAAGGAAGTGATCATCCATGTCAAGAGAAGGGTTTGGCAGGGTGATATCATTTCACTGAAACTCTTCAGTGCCCCCCTCGAAAGCATCATGTGACGACTGACGACTGGAATGGGAAGGAATGAAAGTGAAGATAGATGGTTGGCAACTCTTCCACCTTCACTTTGCTGATGACATCATTCTAATAACAACAAACATTAGCCATGTGGCACAAATGACTTTGGCCATGAGTGTGGAAAGGTCGGACTACAGCTGAATCTCATGAAGACAATGTTCATGAGAAACAGACTCGTTCCTGATGTTCCATTCGCGCTCAATGGAACCAACATCTCTGAATGTAACAGTTATGTGTACCTAGGTCGAGAAGTCAACATGACGAATGACCTGGCACCTGAATTGTGCAGGGGGAAGAGAGCGGCTTGGAACGCCTTCAAGAGCATTGAAGAAATTGCTAAGAGGACAAGGAAACTTCAGCTCTGGGCATGTCTCTTCCATTCCACTGTTCTTCCTGCATTAACATATGCCTTAGAGTCCTGGGCCCTACAAAAACAGGATGAGAATGCTATTCAGGTCTCCCAAAGAAAAATTGGAAGAGCTATGCTTGGAGTATCACACTTCACTCAAGTGAGAAAAGGAATCTGGAGTTCCGACCTCCATTGACAATTGAGAATCAAGGATGCTGTCTCATTTGCCAAGTTGTCAAAAATCAGACGGGTTGGACATCTAATACGATTTGGAGAGGACCACTGGACTAGATCCATTTCCGACTGGATTCCACTGGATGTTAAAAGATCACATGGCTGCCCACCTACGAGATGGTCAGACTTCTTCGTCAAGACCCTGAAATATTGGTTTGAGGCTCTTTCTGTTCCTGGAGTGAGCAGACTCCATTGGGCTACACTAGCATGCTACAGGGACAAATGGATATGTTACTGGAGCCTGCTCAAGCAAATCATTGAGTAAAAGGGTGTCAAGTGATCAAAAGATACTTAGCTTATGCATAAGCTTTATGTACTTTTATATAATATTCATTTTGAATTAATTTTTATAAAACTTTGATTGAAAATGTCTGTGCATCAATGACCAGTTTTCCTAACAGAATTTGTTGAAAAGACTACTTTTATCCTACTTATTGCTTTTCTAATTCACTTAAAAAAAAAACCAATTGACCATATCTGCCCAGACTATTATAATTAACTTTGTGTTCTTTTTCACTAATTTATCTCTCTCTTTGTGAAATCAAAACTCTCTGACTTACTGCAGTATTTATATTTGTATTAAAATGAGGTATTGTAGTTCATTCTACTTTACCTCTTTTCCAAATAATTTAGCAATTATAATTCACTTGCCATTCCACATACAATTTAAAATCAGCATGCCATAAACATGAGCAATCCTCCAGTGCTTATGACTGAAGCTACATAAATCTATTAATCATTTTGAGAAGAATTAACATTTTTACAGGGCTGGAGCGATAGCACAGTGGGTAGGGCATTTGCCTTGCACATACCTGATCTGGCCCCGACCCAGGTTTGATTCCTCCGCCCCTCATGGAGAGCCTGGCAAGCTACCGAGAGTATCTTGCCTGCACGGCAAAGCCTGGCAAGCTACCTGTGATGTATTTGATATGCCAAACACAGTAACAAGTGTCACAATGGAGACGCTATTGGGTTCGCTCGAGCAAATCGATGAACAACAGGGCAGTGACAGTGACAGAAAATTTTTACTATATTAAGTAATCCAGTTCATGAACAAAATATGATATAGGTAGGTCTTTTTTGGTTGTATTCATCTGGATTATTTAGAAATATAGATGATATACATGCATTTTTATATTTTGGTCCCCTTTGATTGTCCCCATTTTATTAATTTTTCAAATATTTTTCTGGCTTTTAAAAATGATTTTGATGGGCCTAGAGAGATAGTACTATGAGTAGGGCATTTGTCAGGCTTGGACCTGACCAAGGTTTGATTCCTAGCACCACACGCTCCCCAGCACCACACCACACTTCAAAACCCCATTACAAGTGATCTCTGAGCACAGTACCAGGAGTAAGCTCTAGTTATTTTGGATGTGGCCTCAAAACACTGTCACTGTCACTGTCACTGTCCTCTTGTTGTTCATCAATTTGTTCGAGCGGGTCCAGTAATGTCTCCATTGTAATCTACTGCAGGGTCTGGATGCATTTCTGCCAAAAGCCGCTGGGTTTTGAGATTTGTTTCTGAGTCTCTGGGATCATGGCCATTAAGCAGCTTGATCAGGAACCAGAGAGGCCGTTTGTGGGTGATGGCTTGGGGTCTCATTGGGACGGGGAGGAAAAGGCCGCTCCAAACCTATCCTGTGAGGCCCAACATGTCTCGTCACTGTGGGCCCAAACCTGACTGTCCAATGGCCTCTGGAGGATGGCGGCCACCAAGCCACCTAGGGGGAGCCGGTGGAGGGGCAGCACCCTTTCCCTCCTGGAGTGGCCCGGCGACAGTAACCTACTGCAGGGTCTGGACGCATTTCGGTCAAAAGCTGCTGAGTTTCGAGATTTGTTTCTGAGTCTCTGGGATCATGGCCATTAGGCAGCTTGAACAGGAGCCAGAGAGGCCATCCATGGGTGATGACTTAGGGTCTTGTTGGGATGAGGAGGAAAGGACTGGCTCCACCCCCATCCTGTGAGGCCCTGCATGTCTTGTCACTGTGGGTCCAAACCTGACTGTCCAGTGGCTTCTGGAGGATGGTGGCCACTGGGCTGCCAGGGGAAATAGGCCAAGGCACGAAACTTATTCCCACCTAGGTTGGCCCAGCATGGGTAGCCTACTGCAGGGACCGGATGCATTTCTGCCAAAAGCCGCTGAGTTTCGAGATTTGTTTCCGAGTCTCTGGAATCATGGCCATTAAGCAGTTCAATCAAGAACCAGAGAGGCCATGCCTCCAATTATATAGCTGAGCCAGAGGTGGTTTGTGGGTGTGTTTCCCACATACCTAACGTTTAGCTGTTTACTTTCTTGGTAAACTTTGTTCCAAGTTTTTAGGGTCTGGCCAAAGGCACAGCAGCAATTTTGGGATATCTGGAAGTCTGAAGGCGCCATGAGGCTGCTGATGCACTCACCTCACAGGTACAGATTGACCTGCTGGTGACACCATACCCCCTACTATACATCATCTTCATGTATCCTTTTTTATATTTGTTAAGCTCACTTAAATTACTAGTTTTTTTTTGTAGATTCTTTTGGATTTTATTTTTGAGAATCATAATTGTGTCTTCTGAAAATAGTTTTATTGCTTTCTTTCCAGATATGTTCTTTATTTTGTCTTTACTTTTGTTCTAACGGAAGCATACAATTAATATTGAAAGGAATGAGAATAAATCTCTTCCTTGTTTCCAAAATTGAGGTAACATTGCCTTACACAACTGTAGTGTTTAGGGATATAATTTAATACTTCTTCAAAATGCAACATTACCAAGCTACATATTTCTTCCAGAGACCATTGAATCCCTTTTACTCTTCAATATCCCTTTCCCCTCCTCATTTTATAACCTCGGTTCCATGGTCTGAAATCTGGGGTTTGTTTTTATTTTCTTTGTCTGTTCCCTTGTTTTGCTTCTCTATATCCCACATATGGGTGAAATCAGCTGGCAATTATCTTTTTACTTTTAACTTGCATCAATGGAGCCTCCTCTAGTTCCATTAATGCAAAAGGCATGCATGCATCCTTGCAAAAGGCTAAATTTTATTGGTTCTTATGTTAGTATTGCATTGTGTTTGCATGCATTTATTTATATATATAGATTATAAACAGTAATATATAAAGAGGTTCTGACAATTATCCTTGTGATATATACTTTCTTTTTGGATCCATCAGTGTATCTTTAAAATGGCTGATCATTTCTTGTGCAATATGTAATCTATTACTAATCCCTTCCAAGGATCTTTCATCTTGGGCATTATAGTTATTAAACCTTTAGAAACCAGTTCTATCTTATATTTTCAATGTTTCATATTTCTATATCCCCTTTGAACACATGAAATATAACTATTTTATGTGTTATATAATATTAAAAATTCTAGGGTCCAGAGCCATAATATAGCAGGTAAGGTGCTTGCCTTGCAGGCTGCCAACCCAACTTCTATCCCTAGAATCCCATATAATCCCTTCTCTACAGCCAGGAGTAATTTCTGTGTACAGAACCTGGAATCACTTCTAAGCACCCCTGGGCATGGCCCCAAATCAAAAACACAACACCCCCCCCAGAAAACCCCAATGCTATTCTATCATTTATAACTCTAAGATATGTTCCAATTCTGGGTTGGTTTTGATTGATGTCTTTTTAAGATTTTTAATGGTTTATATTGTTCTCTGTTCTCCTTCCTTCTTATGATTGCTCAATTTTGATTCTATTTTTTTGTGTGTTAAAAGCCAAAAGTTTTGGTATTTGCATAATTGTTTTTTGCTCGGGATCTGGTTTTTACACACAAAGCAAAGCATACATAACCTATTAAACTATCTCACTGATTCTAAAACTTTTCTTTTTTTATTCTATCACCATGAGATACAGTTAGAAAACTTTCATGTTTGAGTTTCAGTCATATAATGTTCAATCACCCATCCCTCCACCAGGGTACATTCTCCACCACCAATGTCCCCAGTATACCTTCCCTCTGCCTCCATGGCAGACAGTTTCCCCCTTTTGGGAATTAGGGTTTTCCATACAGATACTGAGAGGTTATTGCGTTTGGTCCTTTATCTTTCAGCATACATCTCACATCCCGAACGATTCCTCCAACCATCATTGTCTTAGTGATCCCTACTCTATTCCACCTGCCTTCTCTCCCAGCTCATGAGATAGGCTTCCAACTATGGGGCAATATTTCTGGCCCTTGTGTCTACTGTACTTGGGTGTTAGTTTCATATTATGTTATTTTATATTCCACAAATGAGTGCAGTCCTTCCATGTCTGTCTTTCTCTTTCTGACTCATTTCACTTAGCATAATACTCTCCATGTCCATCCACCTATAAGCAAATTTTATGACTTCATCTCTCCTAACAGCTGCATAGTATTCCATCCTACACACTTTCTTAATCTTTGACCTAGCTTTTCATCAACTTGGAAACTTGGAAATTTTTGTACTTCTGGGCCATGTTTTTAAGATTTCTACAAACCAGAGTTGTGCTTAGACTATGAATGATTCTTTGTATGAGGCAATATATTTCTCATTCTGTGAGTAATAGTCTTATGGGCATGCATTGATCATTACTCTGATAATAACTCAAAATGTCTCTTTGCCAGTTTCTTAAATTCCTTCTCTAAGCAATTTTTGAAAATCCAATTGGCATTTGGTACTCTGAACTCAGTCTTGGTATTCTCATTCAAAGATTATCTCAACTCAATGTTACCAGCTTTTGCTTTGGACCTTTTTCCCTACACTACAACCTAGAAACCTTTTCAGGGGGTAAATTGGAATAGTAGTAGTTAATTTATGTGCCATTACTGAAAAAACAATTTCCTTAACTGTCTGATATATAGACTCCATTTACTTGATATTCTGTTAATTTTTTTTAACTTGTTTCAAGAAAGAGAGTAAGCCAACCTCTGCTACATCTTGCCCACAGATAGAAGCTTATTTCTTAAAAAAAATCTCAGTATAAATTGTTCTTGTTAAACACACATAAATTAATATACTTTCTGCATAGAAGAAATAATCTCTTATTTGAATGGCAATCTTTCTACTATAGCTTAATCTTTAGAACCAATCAATAGGGATACTGCTCTATATATTCCAGATGTTGATAAGTGCATTAATCAGCATATTTCATGTGACATCCAGATTTAGTTTTCTTTGAAGCAAAATCCTCTTCTGAGGAATTTGAACTTAAAATTGATGAAGTGACAGTATTTTATGATAGGCTCTTTGGAGCCTTCATTGCACTCACACTTGTCAACAGTCAACTCTCTTAAAGAAAATACCTTTCTACAACCAATTAAAAATATTAATTCTACATAATATCTCACTGCTCTTGATCAACTATTATCTTTTTTTGCTTTTTGAATATAATTTACTATAATGTTTTAACAATTTAAATTCTATAATTTTATAAAGGATTTGTAATTCAGAGACAATTGTGCCATTTTACTTTACCAGTTTCTGGGAAACAGAAATTTTAGCCAGGATATTATACTGAGGCTAATATTTTATTTTAAAGCTCTGTTGGAAATCCCATAAACATGTCTTGAAAAATTCTGCCATGATGGAAAGTAAGAAAAACGGATGGGAAGGAAAGTTGTATGAGAAAAGAGACTTTACAACTAATACTTTGAAGCACAACAATTCAATAATAAAAGGGAATGAAGAGTTAGGCTCTGGGGCGATCAAAACTTTTTTCTTCCATCTTTCCCCACTTAAAAAAATCATGAGTCAATATATTGTACCCAGATGGGCTGACATAATTCTCCCCATAGAAAAACTAAATGTTATAGAAAATATGTAAAAATTGCCTATTTTCTCTATGTCACAGTTTCCCTGGTGATAAATAATTATTGACTAAATGACATTAGTATAGATAAATGTGTTTTCACAAATAAACTATCATCCTGAGAAGGTTTACATGATAAACATACAAACAGGGACTCAATGATTGCTCATATAAATTCTTTCAGAGTATAGGGGAAGAAAAATCATTTTGTAATTTTCTCTGAGTCTACTGAAAGTTTAACAAAGACAATGCAGTTTGTGTGTATGCAAGTCTTTATAAAACTAATTGCACTTCTAAACAGATGCAAATAACATATTCAGAACATTAACCAATATTATCCAATAAAAGGAATTGGAGTTTCTTGGAAAAATAGTTAAATACACATTTGTTGAAGTAAATAAACAAAGCTTAGGAAATTGTATGCCAGACATCAAGATAAATGGATGATGTCAAAAGGGCACAGAATAAATTATAAAATGGTTTCACTGGTCGAACAGGGATAATTTTTTTTGGAATAAAAAATAAATAACTACTCTTGTATTGAAATTCATAAAAAATATACAGTCATACTCAGAGGTCTATAATGACACTAAAAACAAACTGAAACCACTTTGTTGGTTGTCTGTGTGATTGTTAAGACAAGAATCTCACTCTGAAATTTTACAAAGGAATAAAGCATGTATTGTATAACACCCAGCTGTACTCAGGGTTTAATCCTGGCTTTGCACTCACGGATCACTCCTGGCAGGTCTCAAAGAACCATATGTGGTATAAGGGATCGAACCCGGGTTGGTAGAGTGTAAGGCAAGTGCGTTACCCATTGCACTATTTCTCTAGACCCACAAGTTTCCTATATTAACTCTATTTCATTGTACTAAGCAGGTTAATAAGAAAAAGTTTTATAGAAAAAAGAATTCAGCTAATAAATTCAATATAATAAAATAACACATTTATTTTATAATCCCCAATAGAATAATACCTGTCATCAACAATAACAGATGGATACTAGACCTTTGAGAGTTTTGTCTGCTTTCTATCTGTCCCAGTGCCCTTGATGATGGGGAACCTGTGGCATGGATGGGCAAAGCTCAGGCAGCTTAGTGCCCCACAGGACTGGGATCTGCAAGGTTTGTTTCCTGAATACTGGTTCTCAAGTTGGCTTGCCAGAAGCAACCAAGACTATCCTCACTCCGGCTCTAAACCAGCTGCTTTCCACTCACCCCTTTGCTCAGTGGTACAAAAACAGCGTTGGACACAACTGTTCTCATTTCTCAGTATCTTAGAACCCCATGACTGAAGCCTGTTCCTGGGTCTGCACTAATGGGGTGGTGGCTTAGCTGCACTCTGAGTCAGCTGTATTCATATGCACACCTGTTCTGCCTTTCTGTGACTGCCACCAGCCCCACTGCCAGAATCATCACCTGGGGGGATGCACTGGATCCCATGATTTCTTTACTGTAATTCTGGCAGTACTCAGCATTCAAGTCATTCCTTGGCATAGCTTTTTGTTGAAGGAAATGCTACATGGACATCCCTTTAATTGACCATGTGGGCCCCTATTATGCTAATTTAAATACAACTGAGCCATTTGTAACTTTCCTTCCCATCCTTCTAAGTTTTCTCTTTTGTTCCAAAGGGGACACTTGCAGAAGCCATAAGGGTAGCATGAACTTTCATCCTCATCTAAGATGAATCTTTCCTTTCACTTTAGCTTTTGCTTGGCCTGCTGGAATCTGTAATCCCAGAACACAAGATGGTCCAGGACCAAATCTGCAAAGTTAATCCTGGAATTTAAACTATAGATGTTCATAGAGGTTTGGTAAAGTGCCCTGTCATCTGTTGCCTGGCGTTCCTGTGTCATAATTATTATCCTCATTTCCATTTTCTCATGAACCTCTGGGAATATAGACAGCTAATTTGACACCTATCTAAGCAAATGGAGAAAACACAGAAGTTGTGCTGAGGATGAGGAACAGATGCTGAGGGCACTGAACAGAAGTTATTTGCTGCATTTGACTTCACTGTTAATTAAGTGAGTGTTTCCTTTCAGAATAAAATTATTTCTTTTTTTTGATTCCTGTTTGAATATAGCTGGAACTGCATACCAACACAAGTAAAAAAGATACAACGATATAAGCTGAAACTGGAGAGAGGCAAATACTAAAAGTACTTAGGGACTAGAGAGAACATCAAGCTCTGGATGTAAAGGAAAATGAGGAATCCAGAAAAATCTAGCCAAGTAAGTGGCTGTCCAGACTTAATGGCTAACTAAATCTGGGAGCCAAAGGGACAAAGGGAAAGAAATAAATCAAATCAGTGTGTGGGGCATGTGAAACAGAGGAATATGTTGGAAAATTGAGAAAATGGAGTAAGTAGGGCTTACTATGTAAGTAAGTAGTAAGTAATGGCTTACTATGCTAGTGATACAAGAGCACTGAAAGCATCTAGCCTGTTTGAGTTCTGTGATGGGAAGTTCACACTGGTAGCACCTAGACTTGTAATAGAAATCCCTCTGATGAGTTTAAATGGAAATGCACTTTTATACCACTGCATTTTTCTAAATGCCAGGATACAGATAGAAGATGTGGGAGAGAGGGAAAACATGGATTAAGATAATAAGACTATTTGTTGAAAGATGCTTAAGTAGATTGTGAGAAATGCAGCTGAAAGGAAAGCTTGGATAAATTTATCGCCTGGTCATTCTGAAAAAGATCAAGATTAACAGGGCGCTTCCTTGAAGGCTGACCTGAGTAGGTGAGCAAAACCTCAATTTGATTTAGTCCTGCATTCCTGTGGGTTCAAAGCTGCTAGAAACACATTATCTACATACTTTGAGATTTGGGAAAATGAGTCTATTTTTGATTCAAATGTACATAAAATCCTTCACAACTGTTAACTGCCGTATATTTCACTGCTTGGTACTACATAAGGAAAAGACTTTTTATTAACTTAGCATTAATCATGCCAATTAAAACGGAATTGAAGGAATTGTGAGAGATAATTCAAATAGTAATAGGAACAAGCAGGGCACATGCAAGACTCTGGGGTACCTCATGGCCCACTGAACCATGGGATGTGGTTGCAAAGCATTTATGCCCTGCAAGGGGCATAGCTCTGACAAGAGAGACCCAGGGCTCTCGCCCTTCCCACTCAGGGATTTTGGTTTTAGCACTGTTGCACTGTCCTCTACTTGTTCATCGATTTGCTTGAGCAGGCACCAGTAAAGTCTCACAACAAGTTGTGAGATTTGTTGTTACTGTTTTTGGCAGATCGAATACATCATGGGTAGCTTTCCAGGCTTTGCTGTGTGGGCGAAATACTCTCAGTAGCTTGCCGGGCTCTCTGAGAGGGGCAGAGGAATTGAACCCAGATCAGCTGCATGCAAGGAAAATGCCCTACCTGCTGTGCTATCACTCCAGCCCATTTTGGTTGTATGTTCTATAAAAATAAACAAATGACTCAATAAATTGAAAGATGAGGCAAAGTATACATTCCCCCGCTATTTTTCCTAATACAGCCACACCAGGAGCCCTAGAGGTATGGGAAGTTATGCAGTGCCAGAATTTGAATTCATAGCTTCTCACATGCTAGTCAACAATATTTCCTGAAAACTTTAAAAAAAATCAAGGGAGGAATTTTTAAAAAATCATCTCAAGAGCATAAATGAATAGATGGGATATAAGGATGCTGCAAAACAAGCATTAATAGCAAAATTCACAGCAATATAATCCACATCATTAGAAGTCTCATAATTTATCTTACAAATAAAACAAATAAGAAAAAAATAAAGCATAAGGTCATTAGAAAGAAGGAAACAGAACCAGTTAGAGCAGAAGTAAATGAAATATAACTCAAAATAGATACAAAAGATTCATAAAGCCAAGAGTGAAAAAAATATAAACAATATTGATAAACCTTTAACTAGTCTTACTAAGAATAAAAAGGGAAAATTCTAATAAAAAGAACCAGGAATGTAGATAAAATTACAAAAATATCATTTAAAGACCATGAAACTACTCTAGACACACATATGCTAACTATAAACATATGTAGTCATCAGAACAAATGGGTACATTTTTAGAATTTTACAACCTTTCAAGACTGGCCCTGAAAGAAATATCTTTAATAGACCAATGACAAGAACAGAAATTAAAGCAGTAATAGGAATCTAAAACAAATGCCCAATACTAACTGACTTTACTAGTGAAAAATTACCAAACTTTCATGGAAAATCTAATCACTTTTTCATCTTTTAAAACTCCAAAAAAAAGGTGAATGCTCCAAAATATATTACCCTGATCCCCAAGCCACACAAGGACAGCACACATTTTTTAAAAAAAGCCTATATTTCAGGTGAAAGTAGATGTAAAGTTTCTCAACAAAGTCTTGGCAAATGGAATCTAAAACCTCAATAAATTATTTTATAACCAGTATGATTCAGCACAGATATTCAAGGATTAATGTCTTACACTATATCAGAAAAGACTAAAATTACATGACTAAATCAATAAATAGATTAAACAATATTTAATATACACTTATATTGAAAGTAATTTTCATTATAAGTTCCAAAATTTGAGAGAGCTTTAAATTCTTCTGGTTGATTTCTAGATTTATATTATGGTGGCTTGAAAAATACTTAGTTTGCTTTATTTTTGAGTGAGACTTAGTTGAGTACAAACAAAAAGTCTTCTATATCACTTTTAAATATCATTAGATAATTCACAGTAATACAATGTTCATTTTTATAATACAAATTGCAAAATAAGAAATCCTATAAAATCTATGCACATTTATTATTTTATTTGACTTTTTTTGGTGGAGTGCATACCCATCAATGCTCAGGGCTTACTCCTGGCTTTGCACTCAGGTATCACTTCTGGCAGTGCTTGGGGGGCCATATGGGATGCTAGGGATTGAACCCAGTCCAGCTGCATGTAAAATAAGAGCCCTACCTGCTATTTCTTCAGCCCTGTGCATTTAACATTTAAGCATTAAAGTAGAATGCAGTCCTACCTAGTGTATGTTTCGCTGTCCTCCAATTTCCCCAGGGTCTCTCTAGACAGCCCTATTGACACCAAAAACTTCCACTTTTTAAGGGAAAAGAAACAGAAGGAAGTTAGAAACTAAACTGAATGACCAAAGTGAAAAAAAAAATAGAAGACAGAATTGGATTCCATTTGGAATAAAGAGAAACTGTGAGTGAGAGAAAGCTAAGCACTAGAAAGACCTAAAGATAGATTTTTTTAAATCCTAAATCAGTTGGAAACAAGAGACAAATGAAAACTCAGAGTTGGAAAGTCAATGAAGTTTAAACCTTAGATTCCTTAACTGCATGAGCCTCTCCAAGACTCTGGGAGGGCTCCAATAGTGTGTTCATATGAGTACTAGCTTTACCCCAAAATTGTAGAAATAAAATATTTAAGCCACAGTTGATTAAATCTGATGTTGCTCTCCACTTCAATTTCCCTTTTATTACACTAACTCTGGTCTATTTTTACTGGAGTGATCAAGAGTGTTTTTGGGATTCAGTTAATGGAGTCTGAAAATGGGATCGATTTAGATTGTACTAAAAGTGAGGTATATTTATTTGCTTACAGCTGTCCTGGTAATGAATCTTCCAAGAAGACTTCATCTACCCACTTTACTTATTCAATGTCAGGGTACAGAGGGCAGGCAGAAATAAGGTTTAAAATGAAGTGAACCAGAAGTACATGTAGGCAAATCTTCAATTCATTAGATATATAAATTTAAAGTTGAGGATTTAGCTATCATTGACATCAAGTAGAAATTCATTGTTAAAAAGATATTTAATTTTTTAAAATTATTATTTAGGTAATATGACTATAGTGGTTAAAGATTATTAGCATTATGTACAAAGTTCCTACACACCACCGCCACCAAAGGCCTTATACCTTACAATTCAGTCCTTATGTCACTTGTGGTCCATACTTTCCATACTACCCTCCAACCTCTGTTTGTTAATAAATTTTGTAATTAGGGGTTTGTCTTGTTTGATACTGTCTATTCCCTTGTTTTGTCTTTCTCAATTCCACAGATGATAAAGACTGTCGAAAAGAAATATTTATTTAAGCAATTATAAGTACCTTGTGAAATATTATGGGAAAAACATAATTAATATGAGTTCTTTGTCTAGATGGAACAAACATTAGTACTAAAATGAAGTAAATAGGAGGTATGGTGTCACCAGCAGGTCAATCTGTACCTGTGAGGTGAGTACATCAGCAGCCTCATGGCACCTTCAGACTTCTAGATACCCCAAAATTGCTGCTGTGCATTTGACCAGATCCAAAAACCTTGGGGCAAAGTTTACCAGGAAAGTAAACAGCTAAAAGTTAGGTTTGTGGGAGACACACCCACAAACCACCTCTGGCTCAGCTATATAATTGGAGGCATGGCCTCTCTGGTTCTTGATTGAACTGCTTAATGGCCATGATCCCAGAGACTCAGAAACAAATCTCGAAACCCAGCGGCTTTTGGCAGAAATGCACCCGGTCCCTGCAGTAGGTTACCAGTGCTGGGCCAACCCAGGTAGGAATAGGTTTCATGCTCTGGCCTATTCCACCTGGCGGCGACCATCCTCGAGAGGCCACTGGACAGTCAGGTTTGAACCCGCAGTGACAAGACATGCAGAACCTCACAGGACGGGGGTAGAGTCGGTCCTTTCCTCCTCATCCCAACAAGACCCTAAGTCATCACCCATGAATGGTCTCTCTGGCTCCTGTTCAAGCTGCTTAATGGCCATGATCCCAGAGACTCAGAAACAAATCTCGAAACTCAGCAGCTTTTGGCAGAAATGCATCCAGACCCCGCAGTAGGTTACTGTCGCCGGGCCACTCCAGGAGGGAAAGGGTGCTACCCCTCCACCGGCTCCCCCTAGGTGGCTTGGTGGCCGCCATCCTCCAGAGGCCATTGGACAGTCAGGTTTGGGCCCACAGTGACGAGACATGTTGGGCCTCACAGGATGGGTTTGGAGCCGGTGCTTTTCTCCCCATCCCAACAACACCCCAAGCCATCGCCCACAAACGGCCTCCCTGGCTCCTGATCAAGCTACTTAACAGCCATGATCCCAGAGTCTCAGAAACAAATCTTGAAACCCAACGGCTTTTGGCAGAAATGCGTTTGGGCAACACAGTAGGTTACCGGCTCTGGGCCACCCCAGGTGGAAATAGGCTTTGTGCTTGGCCTGCTCCCCCTTCGCGGCTCAGTGACCGCCATCTGCCAGAGACCACTGGACAGTCAGGTTTGGGCCTGCAGTGACGAGACACGTGGGGCCTCACAGAATGGGGGTGGAGCCGGCCCTTCCCTCCCCACCCCAACAAGACCATGAGTCGCTGCCCATGAATGGCCTCTGGCTCCTGATCAAGCTGCTTAATGGCCATGATCCCAGAGATTCAGGAACAGATCTCGGAACCTAACAGGTTTTATCAGGAAATCTCTCCAGATTTAATCGTTAAAATTTCAGAATTTCAAAATTGTGCAGCCACTACTGCAACCGCATGACATCATATATTATTCATGACCAGCAATAGAAAACAAATTGTCTACTGTTGCCTTTTCGGCAGATCTGAGTGTTGGGGTAAAATCCCAAATAATAATGGTGGGTATGGTGTCGAATGTTGAATGTGATCAAAGTATAGAGAGAGTGATTTTGAAATCATCTACCTCACAGGTAGGGGGAGGGTTTGGATGGGGATTTTTGGTGGTGGAGAATGGGCACTGGTGAAAGTACGGGTGTTTCATTGTATGACCGAGACTGAATCCCGAAAGCTTTGTCACTGCTCTCATGGTGATTCAATAAATAAAGTTATGAAAAATGGGGGGAAAAAAGTAAGGTAGAGTTCATACAAAATTCAATCAGCCTAATTAGTGGCTGAATAAATAGCAGTACTCCTACATAAAATATAATAAATAAAATGAAGCAAATATTTGGTCAAAGTGTATTATAAAAGAAACTTGATCAATATTTTTCCAAATTTTACAAGAACCCTTAGTGTGTATATACTATTATCAAAAGTGATGATTAAAAAATTTTAAAAGTAACAAATTCATTCTGATAAACCATTGTGGAAAACTATTTTCTTTTGGGGGTAGTGGGTCAAGATGCTCAGGGGTTAATCCTGGTTCTGCACTCAGGAGTTACTCTTGAAGGTGCCTATGGGACTTTTTGGGATAGTAGGGATTAAACTCAGGTAGACCTAATACAAAACAAGTGCCCTACCCACTGGGGCTATCTTTCTGGCTCCTGAATTGTATTATATGTCACCATTCATTGATAGGGTGGTGTAATAGTCCACATATTTAGGAAAAGGTTACACACACACACACACACACACACACACACACTTGATCACACAAGAATCCTTAATGTTTATATGGTCACTTGATCACTCAATCACTTGACATCTCGTACTCATTAATATGCTGGAGCGGGCACCAGTAACATCTTCATTCGTCCCTGTAGCGTGCTAGTGTAGCCCAATGGCGTCCGCTCATTCTGGACAGGAAAAGCCTCAAACCGATCATTCAGGGTCTTGATGAAGAGTCTGACCATCTTGTAGGTGGGCGGCCATGTGATCTTTTGACATCCGGTGGAATCCAGTTGGTAATGGCTCTAGTCCAGTGGTCGTCTCCAAATCACATTATGTGTCCAATCCATCTGATTTTTGAATGCCTTGGCAAACGAGACAACATCCCTGATTCTTGATCTTTGATGGAGGTCAACTCTGGATTCTTTCTCTCGTTTGAGTGATGTGTGGTACTCCAAAGCATAGCTCTCTAGATTTCTCTTTGTGAGACCCGAATAGTGTTCTCATCCTGTTTTCGTAACATGTTCCATGTCTCTGAGGCATATGTTAATACAGGAAGACCAGTGAAATCAAAGAGATGTGCCCAGAGCTGGAGGTTCTTCGTCCTCTTAGCTATTTCTTCGACACTCTTGAAGGCATTCCAAGCTGCTCTCTTCCACCTGCACAACTCAGGTGCCAGGTCATTTGTCATGTTGACTTCTCAACCTAGGCACACATAACTTTTGCATTCAGAGATGTTCGTTCCATTGAGAGTGAATGGAACATCAGGAATGAGAACATTTCTCATAAACATTGTCTTTGTAAGATTCAGCTGTAGTCCGACCTTTCCACATTCACGGTCGAAGTCGACCAGCATTTGTGTCACTTGGCTAAGGCTTGGTGTTATTAGAATGATGTCATCAGTGAAGCAGAGATAGTGTAGTTACCGACCATCTATACTCACTCCCATTCAATCTATTCCAGTCGTTGTATGATGTTCTCAAGGATGGCACTGACGAGTTTTGGTGAAATGGTATCACTCTGCTGAAACCTTCTCTTGACATGGATGATCACTTCCTTATAGAATGGTGAGATCCTGGTAGTGAATCCATGATATAGCTCACAAAGGATCCTGATGTATTGAGTTTAAATGCCCTGTTTGGCTAGGGCTTCGATGACTGCTTCTGTCTCAACAGAATCAATGGCCTTCTTTAAATCAATGAATGTTAGAGCAGCATCTTGAATTCCCGAGAAACCTCAATGAGCTTGGTTACCATGTGGATATGGTTGATCGTACTGAATCCTTTTCAGAACCCGGCTTGCTCGCATGGATGTCCTTCATGTAGTGTTCTGCCAATCCTATTCAGGATGACTTGAGTGAACAGCTTGTAGATGATGGACAGCAGTAGATCGGGTGATAGTTACCAATGTCATGGATGTCTCTCTTCTTGTACAGTAGAACAGTCCTGCTGTTTTTCCATTGGGACGGAACCTTGCATTCAAACAGGCAGTGTGTGAAGAGCTGAGCCAGTGTGTTAATGAGTTCTGACAGCAGGCTCTTCAGGTGTTTGGGTCTGACCTTGTCTGGGCTGCATGCTGTTTGATTATTTACCGACAAAATGCCGTGTCGCATTTTGGAAGGGAGAATGTTAGGAACAACATATCCATCCAGAATTTGGTATGTGGGGAGTTGGATGTGGCTATCAAAGAGATCTGAGTAGAAACCATGAATAATCTTCTCCATTGCCCTTCTGGAAGATGTGATAAATCCATCACATGGAGGGCAGTGATTTTGGTCCTGTAGTTGGCGAAGGACAGGTCGGCATTGCAAATGTTTTTCCCAGCTTCTGCCGCATCTGCCAGCACTGCTGCTCTTCTCTCTTTGAGGTCTTCCTTTATTGCTTCTCTGCACTGCTTTGCGAACTTGGACATTTGCTGAGGTTGCCTGAGTCTTGAGCTAATCCACATTGGCAAATGAGCTCAAGAGTTTTTGAATACAGGCGTCTTTTTGTGGCTATCTCTCTCTCGATATTCCTCGCACATTCATGGAGGTGCTGAACCAGTCGATCATATTCCTCGTCAATGTTGTCAACGATGGCACTTTCCCATGTTGCCACAATAGTGCCAAAGAGCTCCCAGATGGTGGTTGTTCTGGGAGTTCTCTTCTTAAACTTTGCAACCCTTTCTCCCCGCTCCATGAAGTAGAATTTTGTACGAAGGAGGTGGTCCAATCCCGTTTGGAATTTTGGGACAACAGTGACACCAGTCAGGCAAAACCGTCGATTGAGTATGATGTGGTCAATTTCTTTGTGGAAACATCCACCAGGAGACTCCCATGTTCAATGTTTAGATTTGGCCTTCTGGAACTGTGATTTTCCATGGATGGTCTTGGTCAACATGATGAACTCAGACAGTCTCTCACCCTGTTCGTTCCATTATTGGCCATGGGTCCCGATGTGGGGTTCTTCGGCTGATCTTCTCAGTCCTATCTTGGCATTAAAATCACCAACAATGATCTTATAGAAGGTGTGGTCTTTATAGATCTTCTTCAGCTCCATGTAGAACTTCTCAATTTCTCCTTCATCATAATTGGATGTTGGTGCACAGACAATGAAGATAGAAACTGCCGGCAGAAAGCCACATCTATTTAAGTGAAATTGTCCGATTTGGTTTAGGCATTCGAATGAATCAATGCTCATGGCCAAATTCATGTTGACAAGGACACCAGCACCACAGATACCTCTTTTGTCACATGTTCTGAGGAACAGTTCTTCTCCAGTGTTGAATACGGAGTGATGTGATTGATGCCTTCTCGTCTCGGTCAGACCAATGATGTCATACTTGATCTTTTGCACTTGCAAAAGATGCATTCGATGCCAGCGTACATGCATTGAAAGTACAGAGTCATTTTTGTAGTTTGGCCCTGAGATTTTATCAGCCTCTCCTTCCTCATCCTTCTTAATGCTGCTGTACTGGTGGCTCTTTCAGGGCCAGGGGAATGAGACCCATTGTATTTACTGGCTTTAGTATATCAAATATGCCATGGATAGCTTGCCAGGTCTGCCGTGCAGGCAGGATACTTTCGGTAGCTTAATAGGTTCTCTGAGAGGGATAGAGGCTTTTATGGCAGCCTCTAAATGCCCTTGCAGGTGTTCCCATGGTTCAAACCATATTTGAACCCTATCAAATATGGTGTGGTAATCTTGGAAGATGGGTATTAAATATCTTATGATGTGTCCACCTCCACTTCATACATACACACACACACACACACACACACACATATAGTCCTTATACTTAGGAAATTACCCATATAGGTATATAAAGAATTAAAGAAATTATTGTGACCTAGAGGAGAAACTGCAACTGTGCCATGCAACAAAAATACTTTATTTGGTAGTCATGGTTTAATAGTAAAATGACCAGGTAAAAATTTGACGAGGCTCCCTTACTACAGAGCTTCCTATAGATCTTAATATTAAAATGTTAACTTATGGGGTGAAGGGTGGCCTTCAAAGGTGTGCAGAAGGGCTCGGGGTCCAAGTCATTCTTACCCAACAGGGCAGCAGTTCAGTGCAAAAGTCTGAGGATGTGATGCTGTTCACAGGGTGTGAAGACCAGGATATCCGGGGTAGCTGTGTGTGCTGGAGGTCTCCAGGGCTGGACCTGGCAGTTCTCTTGGGATCATGGAATGCCAGGAATTGAACCCAGGCCAGGTGCATACATAGCACACGCCCTAAGTACTATATATCTCCCAATCCCACGAAAACTATTTGAATTTTTAAAAAGAAATCTTAAAAGGTGTGAAATATTTAGAGCAGAAAAACCTAATGTAAAAATCAAAAGAGAGGAAAAAACAGGATTTAGCAAGTATCTGATAAATGTGAAAGTTTCTAGGTTATTCTTTGTGTAAAAAGGAACATTTTCAGTCATTTCAACTCAGTGTGATCTCATATTTTTATTTTATTAAAAAAAGACGTTGTTTGACTTCTTACATCATAGGGGGATATATGAGTCAGTAGCAAAGTAATTCAACCACGCGAATGTTCGCTGAAACAACAGGGATTTCTTGAGAGTCAACTATTCAATGTGAATGAGAAGCCTGATCCCACTTAATTTGAGACATTTAGTAAGACGATAGTCTATTGTGGACCTGATGGAAAGTGTTGAAAACCAATATTATAAAGCCAGCTGTCAGACTGATTATATTTTCAGTGTCATCTTACATTTGACAATTGAATCTTGATATACTCGGCGTGCAGCAAGACAGTGTGCATTGCTCCAGGATTCTTTCTAATGTACAGACATCACTACAAACATGAGCCTCTAAAATGCTCCATTTTTACTGAGGCTGGGAGAAAATATCAAGTTGAAGGCAGTGAGGTTTTTCCAGTGATAAATGACCTTAAGACATCTGGAAATACAGTTTGGAGTAAAACAATGAGGTTAGATGATTACTCAGACCTTTAAGAATTGATAATATATAGGATAACATATAAACACTATTAATCTCCAAACAGTGTAAGCTAATTCCTATCACTAATTCTAAAACAATGTTTTAAGTAACATGTATATACCCATAATCTTGGGATATATCTTATAATTCAATAGAAATTTATAATGACTTATAAATTCTGACTGCAACTCTTAGTGTTAGGTTTTTGGGTTCAAATAATCTGAAGAGAAGTTTTTTTTTTTCCTTCAGTCAATGCTAATGTTCAGAAATACAAGCTTGCTGGCTGTCCTTTTTTTTTTTGTTTTTTGCTTTTTGGGTCACACCTGGCGATGCTCAGGGGTTACTCCTGGTTCTGCACTCAGGAATTACTCCTGGTGGTGCTAAGGGGACCATATGGGATGCTGGGAATCGAACCCAGGTTGACCGCGTGCAAGGCAAACGCCCTACCTGCTGTGCTATCACTCCAGCCACCTGCCTGTCCTTTTTTTTAATCTGGTGATTTTGTTGCTTAATGTTTCCCATTAAATTATTTAATAATTGTGTCATTCTCATGTGCAATGAACTCATAGTATGAGATTTACTTAGATGGTTAGATTATATTATAATTTTATTCCATACCTTGAACATTTTAGAGTAAACAAATAAATGAAATAAACACAAATAAAATCATGCTACATCTTTCATTTGGCAACATGGATTCAGGAAATAGAATACTTGAAAAGTTCAGAGTTGCCATTTTCTTCTCCTGGAAAGAAAGTTACACCCAAAAACAGGATTTTCTTTTCTTTCTTTCTTTTTTTTTAAAATTGAATCACCATGAGAAACACTTACAAAGCTTTCATGTTTGAGTTTCAGTCATACAATGATCGAACACCCATTCCTCCATCAGTGCATATTTTCTACCACCAATGTCCCAGTATCTCCCTCATTCCCAACCCTCCCCCTGCCACTATGGCAGACAATTTCCCCATATTTTCTCTCTACTTTGGGGCATTTGCAATATAGTTACAATAAACAAATAAATATGGTTTGCAATATAGATACTGAGAGGCTATCTCGTTTGGTCCTTGATCCACTTTCAGCTCATATCTCCCATCCTGAGTCATCCCTTCAAGCATCACTGACTTAGTGATTCCTTCTCTATTCCACCTGCCTTCTCCCCCAGCTCATGAGGCAGGCTTCCAACTATGGCCTGGCCCTTGTGTCTACTGTCCTTGGGCATCAGTGACATATTATGTTATTTTATATTCTACAAATGAGTACAGTCATTCTATGTCTGTCCCCCTCTTTCTAAGGAGGATTTTCTTTTGGGATGAAGATAACATTTTGAAAAGGAAGCAAAGTACTCCCAGCTCTGGATATACTCATAATTCATCACTTAACTACAAAGACCATAGGAAGCTCTTCAAGAACACTGCTGTGTATAAGAGCAAAAAAGTGGGGAATAAGAGAACTAAATGCTGAATAAAAAAATCTAAAAAGAAATCTATACCATTGATGGCATCTATTTCATGCATAAGGACTGAAAAATGAGATACTATAAATGGAATGACAGGTAATACAAATTATTATCAAAGATTGTTAGAAAATATAGGTGCTAAATACATCTTAAAGTACAATGGACATAGACCACAAAGACCAATATATACCTCCCTTTGGGCCTCTTCTTGGGAACATGTTGAGTTCTGACGGTTGTAGTTTAAAAGTGACAAATGGAACTAAGAGAGGGTTTGAAAATTGTGAGAGTGATTAAGATTAAGTGATTATAATCATCATGGCAAATTGAAGGTAATTTTGTGTGGGTAAAATAGTTTTTGAGTAGATAAAGCTTTGGATCATATTCACATTGAACTTAAAATGAAAAATTGCAGCAAAGAGACTTAGGTTATAAGGAATAATAGCCAACTTCCTCTATCTATGCCAGAATCTAATTTTGCATTGGATTAGTCCAAGGACTCAGTTAACAACATGACTACTTGCATACTGAGCTAAATTTCTCCAGTCAGGGGCGCCAAATATTTTAACACATCATCTGCAGATGTGCCAGGGCAGGAACACCTGAGAAGCAAGTCAACTGCTTCAAGAAAGAGGAGGGTATTCCAGACTGGACTGTGTCCAACCCTGCCTGCCTTAGTGGTTACAGAGGATGGCCTATGTAAGATCTCCTCAGAGTCAAGTTCCAGTCTTATGAAGTCTAAGCAGTCTGATTCAAATGCTGATTAGCATGAAGGGTTTCCTTGCAGGCAAAGGCCAATCAATGTGAATGAGAGTCACTTCAGGATCATCTGGAAAGCAGGACAATTTGGGGATCTGTATGTCCCTTTTCAAGTACAAATCACCTCTGAGAGACATGGCACATTTGTAAGTTTCAATTTAACATCTTGCATACCACTCCTTCAACAGGATCTCTGTCACAGACCCTAGGAAGTGAAAATGAGTCTCATTCAAAACAGGCTGAATCAAGACTAGTTGGATTATCCTTTTTGGGTTCATAAATACGTCTGTGTTCATAAATACGTCTGTGTTCTAATCCACAGAACTTCAGAGTTCCTTGCTGTCTTATAGTTGAGAAGTAGCTACTTTAATGAATATTATTAATGAGATTTGGTCCTGGGATGCATTAAAAATATTTTATTTATTTTTTGGTTTTGGGGCCACACCCAGTGGTGCTCAGGGGTACTTTTGGCTCTGCACACAGGGATCATTCCTAGAGGGCTTGGGGGACCACATGGGGTGCTGGGGATCAAACCCCAGTCAAATGCATGCAAGGTAAACAACCTACCTCCGGCCTTTGTCCTAAGCTGCTTTGGAAGCTACAGAGGTGATTCAATACTGAGTTTTCCAACCATTCATTTAATTTTGCAAAATTAATATCCTGTCAGAAAAAATGGATTTGCTCCCATAATATCCCTATAGTGCAAATTCCAAAGTCTTTCTTTGGAGAGGAGTAGGTATAATATACCAGTTTTCTTACAAAATGATATCACTTCTTAATAACCAAGTTATCTGAATAAAGCAGGCAGCTTAATTTTATCCTGTGTACTGTGCACTTTAGGTCATCATCTGGCCTAGAAACAACCAATAGAGTTCTCATTTTTTAAAAATTTTAACATAAAAGGATTCAAAATTGGGCAGGGGTGGATTGGGGGTGGGGGTGGTAAGAGGTAATACTCCAACAGATCTGGCCTGAAAATTTTCCTAAACTGGTATATCAAGCCTTAGACAATGAATAAATAAAATTACTTATAAACCAAGGTTTTCAAAGGTGTCTCTGAGTTACTCTGACAAGTTCTGACTCTATAATTCTTTATGAAACTGAAATCAACAGAGGTCCACATCCTTTCAGTCTGGAGACATTTTTTTCCTACTACCCTATTTACAATAACATAATGGAAGTTCTCTCTTGGCAAAAGAGCTGATTAAGTGTTCCATTTAATAGTGTAATGCAAAGAATGCTGTCTTTTGCTTCAGACCTGGTGTTCTCATATTGTCTCTTGCTGCATAAAATGAAGATAAGGTAGCCTTTTTCTGTTTTTTTTGGTGGTGAATATCTGGAGATAAAGAAATAATAAAGTCATGTTGAATTTCTTTTTTTTAAAAATTTTTTTTATTAGTGAATCACCGTGAGGTACAACTACGTACTTACAAACTTTCACGTTTGTGTTTCAGTCATACAATCCCTCCATCTCTCCACCAGTGCCTCTTCTCCACTACCAATGATCCTAGGATTCCTCCCAGCACCCCCACCCAGGAGGAGGATCCCCCTCCCTATCCACCCCACCTCTGTGGCAGGGCATTTCCTTTTGTTCTCTATCTCCTTTTGGGTATTGTGGTTTGCAATAGAGGTATTGAGTGGCCATCGTGTTCGGTCTATAGTCTACTTTCGGCACCCATCTCCCATCCCAAGCGGGTCTTCCAAACCCCCATTCATTGGCGTTCCCGTCTCTATCTGAGCTGCCTTTTCCCCCAGCATGTGAGGCTGGCTTTCAAGCATGGGGCAACCTCCTGGTCCTTATCTCTACTATTCTTGGGTGTTAGTCTCCTATTCTGTTACTTTATATTCCACAGATGAGTGCCCTCTTTCTATGTTCAGGGTGAATTTTTAAAAATTTTTTTATTGGTGAATCATCGTGAGGTACAATTACAGACTTACAAACTTTTGTGCTCATGTTTCAGTCGTATAATGCTCAATTACCCATCCTTCCACCAGTGTCCATTCTCCACCACTGATGATCCCAGTATCTCTCCCACTCCCCCAATACATTTTCCCGCCCCACCCCACCTCTGTGGCAGGGATTCCCTTTTGTTCTCTCTCTCCTTTTGGGTATTGTGGTTTGCAATAGAGGTATTTCGTGGCCATTGTGTTTGATCTATAGTCTACTTTCAGCGTGCATCTCCCATCCCAAGCGGGTCCTTCAACCACATTTTACCTGGTGTTCCCTTCTCTATCTGAGCTGCCTTTTCCTCCGAGCTGCCTTTTCCTCCAGCATGTGAGGCCAGTTTCCAAGTCGTGAAGCAAATCTCCTGGTACTTATTTATGTTATTCTTGGGTGCTAGTCTCCCATTCTGTATTTTATATGCCACAGATGAGAGCTATCTTTCTATGCCTGTCTCTTCTTGACTCATTTCACTTAGCATGATATTTTCCATGTTGATCCACTTATATGCTAAGGTCATGACTTCATATTTTATAACAGGTTCATAGTATTCCTTTGTGTAGATGTACCAAAATTTCTTTAACCAGTTGTCTGTTTTGGGGCACTTGGTTTTTTTTTTTCCCAAATTCTGGCTATTGTAAACAGTGATGCAATGAACACACGAGTGCAGATGTCATTTCGACTATACAGTTTTGCCTCTCCGGGATATATTCCCAGAAGTGGTATTGCTGGGTCAAATGGGAGCTCGATTTCTAATTTTTTGACAAGCATCCACACTGTTTTTCAAAAGGGCTGAACCAGTTGGCATTCCCACCTGCAGTGTAGGAAGGTCCCTTTCTACCCACATCCACGCCAACACTGATTGCTTTTGTTCTTTTGGATGTGTGCCATTCTCTGTGGTGTGATGCTGAATTTCTAATAACAATTTTCTATTTGCACCCAGCACCATTATCTTAGGCCGTTGTTTTTGCAGCTTGAGAATATAAAATGGACCTTCTGTGATAAGTTTCAAGCAGAATAGTTAATTGAAAACTCTTAAGAAGGAAGGGGAGAGTGGGAGAGAGGAAGAAATAGATGAAGGGTGGAATAGGTGGGTGGTGGGAAAGTAAAAGAGGGAGAAACGGAGGAGGAAGAAAATGAATAGGGAGAAGAGAGGAGGACAGAGAGGGGAAGAGGAAGAAAGAAGGGGAGAAGAGAGAAGAAAGGAAAGAAGGGGAAAGGGAGAAGAGAGAGTGCAGGAGAACTGGTGTTAAATTTTTAATGGAGGGAATACTATACTTACTCCAGAAACAGCATTTGAAAATGAGAAAGGGACTTACTGAGACATGGTAACAAAAAGAATGCTCCTGATAGATTCTGCAAACAGAGTAAGGAATTTTTGTTCCAGGTATATATACTTTAAAGGAAATTTATCTGTTTAGTAATCAACTTTAGGAATTAAATAATGTAATTTCAGCATATTTTTTCAATTGTTCATTTGATTATTTTGTCTTTTTCTCCTTAAAAAATGCATTGCTTGTACTAATTCTTATTTTATTTTATTATTTTATTTTTAATTGAATCACCATTATATTCAGTTATAAAGTTGTGCATGATTGAATTTCAGCCATACAATGTTCCAACACCCATCCCTTCACCAGTGTATACTTTCTAAGTATTTTTGTCTTCCCTGTGTAATCATCATCTTGTACTGGGCTAATTTTCCACCCATTCAAACAGCACATCTGCAAAGTAAAGTCATAATTTATTCCCAGGTGCATCCTCTAAATTGTTTCAGCTGGTCAAAAAAAAAAAAGAAATGTCATATGGCCTGATTCAAGTCAACTTCTACCTTAAGATATTTATTTACTTAACAAGGAGACAGAGGTAGGGTGTACTGAGAATTGGCTTATCTGACAGCCTAACAATGCCTCAGAGAACCTCAAGTATTTTACTTTGTTTTGTTTTCTGTCTACACTAGTGGCTTGATTCTATTTTTTAAAATTTATTTATTTTTAGCACAGCGGGTAGGGTGTTTGCCTTGCATGAGGCCAACCTGGCCGATCCGAGTTTGATTCCTCCGCTCCTCTCTGAGAGCCTGACAAGCTACCGAGAATATCCCGTCTGCATGGCAAAGCCTGGCAAGCTACCTGTGACATATTCCATATGCCAAACACAGCAACAAGTCTCACAATGGAGACGTTACTGGACCTTCTCAAGCAAATCAATGAACAATGGGAGGACACTGCTACAGTGCAGTGCTACTGCAGTGAAAATAGGAGTGCAGGTGTAATGAATCACTGTGAGACAGGTCCTTACAAAGCTATTCATGATTAGATTTCAGTCAAACAGTGTTCCAACACCCATCCCTCCACGAGTGTACATTTCCCAGCATCAGTGTTCCCAGTTTCCTTCCCATCACCCCCAACCCCCACCTGTCAATCTGCCTCTATAGTAGGCACTTTCTTCTCTCTCTCTCTCTCTCTCTCTCTCTCTCTCCAATCCCCTCTCTTTTTAGACATTGTAATTTGAAATACAGATATTGAGAGGCTATCAAGAATATCCCTTCACATACTTTTAACACTCAGCTCTTGTCCAGCATGATCATTCCAGCTAATATTGTCATACTGGTCTCTTCTCTATCTTATCTACCCTCTGCCCCACCCCCCAACACTTGTGGTTGATTCCAACCACTGATCAGTCCTCTTACCCCCCTTTTTCCCTGACTATGGATACGCACAAACATACACACACATATGCACATATTTATATCTATATATCACAAACAAATGCAATCATTCTATATCTGTCCCTCTCCATCTAGTTCCTTTCAAGAGTATTATTGGCTAGAAAATAAAGGTCACCTCTCTGTTTCACTCTTGAAAGTAAGGGACTACCACTTCCAGAAAGCCTTCTCTAGGAAATCTGTATTAACAACTCATACTCAAATTGACTTAACCATTCCCACCTCTCACCAAAGACTGGCAGACAGGTGAAAGATTACAGGGCTGAAATAGTCTGGAAGCAATCCTCAGTACCCACCACACTCTCTTCTATAATATACCTTTCTTAAATTTCATAAGATATACAAGGAAATTTAAGATGCAGGCACTCACTAGAAATAAGCTATCACAAATTTTAGAGAATTGAGGATTCAGCTAACAGGAGAAATTTGTATGCTTTAAACTGGGTGAGTTCTGGGCAAACTTAGATTTCTGGTCACACTATACCCTCCTATACCTGCCCTTCGGTCTGTACTAGGTTCCAGCATCATGACCTTTTTTGAACAGGTAGAGGAAGTAATACATTCACAGGTAGTTAAGATAAATACAAATGAAATACTGCTTTCTTAATGTCCACATTATAATTCTAGGAAAAATTCAAAAGCATGCTCTATAGGTTTATGACCTATAATAGTATAATGGCCATATCATGCATACCTATCACAGATTCATAGACTTTGTGAGTTGAAATAAATTTGAAATATTCCCTATTTAATCACCTACTTATTCAATTACTTATTCATTCCACAAACTGAGCAGAGCAACTCAAAGAAGAAACCGTTTCTACAACTAGACTACATGCACTCTAGAAGAAAATATTTGTCCTCTGTATATAGCATTAAGCCTAGAATGTGAAAAGTGCTTAGTAAATATTGTCCAGAATCAGTCAACTGTAGATAGACATCTTCTTGTCAGATTAGCATGAAGAACACCCCTTGTGTAGCCTTTGACTGACAAAGATTTTGAAATCATTAAAATAAATATGGAATGGTTCTCAGACAAAAGAAGATAGGTGTGGACATAAGCATGCATGTATGCTCACATTCACACACACACAGGATGAAAAAAGGAGGGCTGAGAAATAATACAGTAGGCAGTGTGCTTTCTTTGCATGAGTTGTACTGGGTTCAATCCCCAGCACCCCTTATGGTCTCCTGAACCCCTCTAAGAGTGTCTCTGAACACAGACCCAGGAGTAAGCTCTGAGCAACAGTGATGCATGTGCTCCATCAAAAACTGAATGGGCTAACTTTTTTTTACTTGACTCATAATTAAAAAGCCTATTTTTAAATCTCATATTAATTTATTCATTATTTATTTGGGGGCAACTACAAAACCAAGATGACTGCCCTCCGACATCATGATGGATCTATCACATCTTCCAGAAGGGCAATGGAGAAGATTATTCATGACTTCTACTCAGATCTCTTTAATAGCCACATCCACTTGCCCACATACCACATACCACATGATGGATATGTCGTTCCCAATGTTCTCCCTTCCGAAATCCAACATGCCATCTCGTCGGTAAAGAAACAAAGAGCACCTGGCCCAGACAAGATCAGACCTGAACACCTGAAGAACTTACCATCAGTACTCATCAATACATTGGCTCGACTCTTCACACGCTACCTGTCTGAATGCAAGGTTCCATCCCAATGGAAAACCAGCAAGACTGTACTACTATACAAGAAAGGAGACATCCACGACATTGGCAACTATCGCCCAATCTGCCTATTGTCTGTCATCTACAAACTATTCACTCGAGTCATCCTGAATAGGATTAGCAGAACACTAGATGAAGGACAACCATGTGAACAAGCTGGATTCCGAAAAGGATTCAGTACCATCGACCATATTCACACAATAACCAAGCTCATTGAGGTATCTCGGGAGTTCAAGATGCCACTCTGTCTAACGTTCATTGATTTAAAGAAGGCCTTTGATTCTGTTGAGACGGAAGCGGTCATAGAAGCCCTAGCCAATCAGGGCGTACAAACTCAATACATCAGGATCCTTCGTGAGCTCTATTGCGGATTCACTACCAAGATCTCACCATTCTACAAAGAAGTAATCATCCATATCAAGAGAGGGGTTTGGCAGGGTGATACCATTTCACCAAAACTCTTCAGTGCCACCCTCGAGAACATCATGCGACGGCTGGAATGGGAAAACATGGGAGTGAAGATAGATGGTCGGCAACTACACCACCTCCGCTTTGCTGATGACATTGTTCTAATAACACCAAACATCAACCAAGCGGCACAAATGCTGAATGACTTTGACCGTGAATGTGGAAAGGTCGGACTACAGCTGAATCTTGCGAAGACAATGTTTATGAGAAACAGCCTTGTTCCTGACGCTCCATTCGCTCTCAACGGAACCACCATCTCCCAATGCAACAGTTATATATACCTAGGTCGAGAAATCAACATGATGAATGACCTGGCACCTGAGTTGCGCAGGAGGAAGAGAGCGGCTTGGAATGCCTTCAAGAGCATTGAAGAAATAACTAAAAGGACAAAGAACCTCCAGCTATGAGCACATCTCTTTGATTCCACTATTCTTCCTGCATTAACATATGCCTCAGAGACCTGGACCCTACGAAAACAGGATGAGAACACTATTTGGGTCTCTCAAAGAGGAATCGAAAGAACTATGCTTGGAATATCACGATTCACTCAAATGAGAGATAGAATCCGGAGTTCTGATCTTCGTCAACGCTCAAGAATCAGGGACGCTGTCTCATTTGCCAAGACATCAAAAATCAGATGGGCTGGACACGTAATGAGGTTTACAGACAACCGCTGGACTAGAGCCATTACTGATTGGATTCCATGAGACATCAAAAGATCACATGGACGCCCACCTATAAGATGGTCAGACTTCTTCGTCAAGACCCTAAATGATCGGTTTGAGGCTCTACATGTTCCTAAAACGAACAGATATCATTGGGCTACGCTAGCACGCAACCGGGATGAATGGAGACGTTACTGGCACCCGCTCGAATAAATCGATGAATAACGGGGATTAAGTGATTAAGTGATTATTTGGGGGCCACACCTTGGATTGCTCAGGGGTAACCTGCTGAAAGGTTTCTCCCAGCAGTATTTGGGAGGGAAAATCCCATGGTGCAGGGGAAGGAACCAGGCTCCCACATGTCAAGCAGGTGCTCTAGCCCTTTGAATAATCTCTCTGGCCATTCACATGGGTTTAGAGTATCCTTTGAAGTTAAACTTGAAAATCAAATGTTTTGTATCACTGTTCAAGTTCCATCACTGTTAATTCAATTGACCTATTTTTGAGGCTTTATTGTAACTTTGTTCTAATATATAAACACTAATATTCTGGAGAAGCTAAAAATGCAGGGGCCAGTGGAAGAAGTTTCAAAACCAGCAAGAGAATGATGAAAAAGGTAGTTAGCAACCTTTTATTTTTTAACATAAAAATAAAATAAAAGAACACCAAGGAAAATCAGGGAAAGATGAAAAGTGTCTTTGAAGGGTCTGCCAGTCCAAGTATTAAGAGTAGGATTTAGTGAAGTATTCCTTGTCAAGGTTTGCATGATAATGGCTGGGTCATAAAACACTTAACTTACTATGTTTTGTGTTTAGGACCACACCCAGCAATACTCAGACTTAATCCTGCCTCTGACTAATCCCTCATTTTGTTTTTCCATGTGCTGTAGATAAGTGAGATCTTTAATATTTGCCCTTTCTCTATTTTGCTTAAAATGACACCTTACAATTTCTGTAGTAAAATGCAAGAATTTATCTTTCCGTAGAGTTGCAGAATATTCGTGTGTGTATGTGCGTGCATGTGTGTGTGTGTGCGTGCGTGTGTGTGTGTGTGTGTGTGTGTGTGTGTGTGTGATGACAACTTTTATTTTCTTTCACCTCTCAGGGACAGGGAGCAGGCTGGGGGATTCCTCCAATTCAAAATCCCATGAATGCAGTGCTGCTCATGGGTCTTCCCATATAGCTTGGGGAATTTTTGGTGCCGGGAATCAAACCAGGCTGCATGCAAGTTATTCACTTTCTTTTCCACCTTTCCATCCAGACCTATGAATATCTCCTCCACACTCCACCACATTTTTCTTTGGTTTGGGTTTTGGGCCACATCTGGCGGTGCTTTGGGCTCTGGATTTGTACTCAGGAATCACTCCTAGTGGAGTTTTGGGAAGCATTTGCGCTGCTGGGAATTGAACCAGGTTCGGCTGCATGAAAACCGAATGTCTTATCTGCTATACCATCTCTCTACTTCCCTTTTTTAAAAAAAAGGTAGCATGATTTACAAAGTTGTTAACAATAGAGTTTCAGGCATATAATTTCTTCAACTCTAATTTCACCACCATTGGAATTTCACATACTTTCACCAATGACCCTAGGTTCTTTCTGTCACAGCATTCCCCCCCTCCCCCCCCCCCCCCCCCCCCGCCTTCCTGCCCCAAATTTATCCATTCATTTAAAAACAAAGATGTTTTAAATATCAAAGGGAAAAAATGAGGTCGGTTTTAAAGTCCCAGAGCTTCTATAGAGATAAAATTTGAAAAGTGAATCTAAATAAAAAAAGCGTTTAGTATTTTCAGATTTAAAACCAGACACATGCTCTTTACCTACAGGCATAAGGAATATGCTTCCTGTATTAATTAACAATGGTGCAGATTGAAGAAAGATACAACTCATTCAAGACTGCTGGGATGAAGGGTCCAAGTAGATAACTTACTTTATGACAGAAAACCATTTCACAAGATGACTCCAACATCTCCTTCACAGTTAGAAACCACAAAGAAATTAAAGACCCTTAGTTTTCTCAGCATTCACAATGCATTTCTATTGATCTTTGCAGAACTCCTGTGAATAGGGTTATTTCAACTAATAAAATAGTGAAAATTTAGTGGCTGCTCTGATGTGAAAAATAATGTTTTTTAAGTTTAGCTTGTTAGATACCACTCCCTGCATTCAAGTAAGCCCTGAATTATTTGTAGGGGAAACAATGATCCTGAACACAGGTATCTTGCTTGCCCTCCCTGAGGAAGTGACGAATACTTCTCTTTGGGTATTCATGTGAGGAGTTTGTCAACACTTTTGGGAGGATGTTGGCCAGATCCAGTGCAGCTGTTAGTGTGTAGCTCTGCATCACTGTTAACAGGGAGTGTGAGCTGCACTCCAGATGCTCACCATGGGAGCCCGAATCTCATGCTTATAGCAGTAGGTACACAATGGCTTACAGTAGGGAGGAATAAAGTGTCGACTGCCCACAGGATAGTCTAAACTGGCTTCTTTAAACTTTTTCATTCACAGCCCCTATTTGTCTGAGAAAATTGTATGTGAACCGGGTATATAAGTATTTAAAATAGGCATGCAAATCAAGTCCTTACTGTTAATAAATCTTAATTTTTTTCACTGTATCACTGTCATCCCATTGTTCATGAATTTACTCGAGTGAACACCAGTAACGTCTCCATTTGTCCCAGCCCTGAGATTATAGCAGACTCTTCTTACTCTTCTTTTCCAACTCTGCAGTATTGGAGGCTCTTTCAGGGTCAGGAGAATGAGACCTGTTATTGTTATTGTTATTGGCATATCGAATATGCCATGGGTAGCTTGCCAGGCTCTGCCGTGCGGGCAGGATACTCTTGGTAGCTTGCCAGGTTCTCTAAGAAATATATATATATATGTACATATATATAGTAATTATGTCATAAGACACTCCCTACTCATTTTCCATAATTACCACACCATATTTGATGGGGCTCAGACAGTAGGCAACAAATTATAGTGGGAAATACATATATATATATATATGCCTATATACATATTTTTCAGCCTTCTTGGAGAGCCTGGCAAGCTACTGAGAGTATCCCACCCACATGGCAGAGCCTGGCAAGCTACCCGTGGCATATTAGATATGCCAAAAACAGTAACAATAACGGGTTTCATTCCCCTGACCCTGAAAGAGCCTCCAACACAGCAGAGTTGGGAAGGATGAGAGAAGAGACTGTTAAAAACTCAAGGCGTGGACGAATGGAGACATTACTGGTGCCTGCTCCAGCAATACAATGAACAACAGGATGATAGTGCTAGAGTGCAATATCTTGCCTGAGAAAGTCTGATGGTAAATTTTAGAGGAGGCACACTACTACCTTTGAAAACAGAAGTATGGGGCTGGAACGAGCGATCGTACAGAGAGTAGGGCATTTGCCTTGCACACAACCAACCCAGGTTTGATTCCCAGCATCCCATAGGGTTCCCTGAGCACTAACCAGGAGTAATTCCTGAATACAAATCCAGGATTAACTCTTCAGCATTGCCGGGTGTGACCCAAAAAAAGCAAAATAAAATAAAATAAAGGAGAAAAAAAACAGAATTCTGAACCCTAATTTGGAGTCTTTAATATGATATAGTCTGTTATCACACTTGGATCCAGTAATTACATCAAAACTAACCATCATGGATGAGAAATCATGAAATGTTTAAAAGCTGAACCATATCAAATCAAATGTTCAATAGTCAGCAATTTGCCATTTCACTGACATTGTTTTTGAAATGGTAGATTTATTGATCATTCCATAAACCAAAGGTGAACTTTCAGCTTCATTTAAAATAAAATTTTTCAATACTGCTTATCATACAACTATTTTAGAAAGTGAGTCCTAAAAGAACACTATTTCTAACAATTTTAACTTTTATTTCTAACAATAAAAGCAGTTAGAATTAAAATGATATCTTGCATGTTTTAAAAATAATAGCTAAGCATAGAATTTTTAAATTAGTGGGTTTGTATATTTGTTTTATTATACCTTGTTTGACTTCACTGGCATTTATGTGTGACCATAAAATTATTATTATCATTTTAGCTTGGTGGAGAGAATGCAGGTGGGTGAAAGCTACTTGAGTAACAAGAATGAGTAATCGACATTCTCACATCATTTAAAACAAATCCTTCACCAATTACCTATAACTCTCTCCCTGCACCATGTGTTACTGGTTTGGGACTATAATTGTGACAAGCATAAAATGAAATGTCAGCAAATATTCCTAGGATGGGAAAAACCATTATTCAACAGAATCAAGGATTTGGAAATATAATTTCTGCTTTTTCAAAAGAGGGTTAAAATTTAAAGGTGGAAGATCATTTTTCAATGTTGAATTTAAAAATTAATATTTCCTTACAGCTAACATTAGTAAAAGTTTTTGAGAATTCTTGAATAGAAGTAATGACAAGAGAAAATGACAGAAAAAAACTCCTTTATTACTGAATATTCTTCAAAATCAAGGTAAATAAATAAATAACATTTCTATTTAATCATGGTCATGGCTAATGTAATTAGTCAAATAAAATTTAAGGGGTAAAATAATACTAAAGCATAATTTTTAGACCAGTAGAAGAATACATTTCTCATTACTTACAAGAGATACACCTGACTCACTTAAACACAGAATTAAACCATCCATGCCTTAAAGTGATACCTGGCAGTAATCAATGCTGGTTATTGAAGGGTAATATGAAAATCTGGATAGATGGCAAAATCAGTACACCTGGAAACTGTCCAGGAAATGCAGGCAAGATGTCAATTTTTATGAAAAATGTTAATTGGAAAGTCATTGGGACATATGTCTTCCTATGTTGGATAAGAGAGAAAATTACAAAAAATGATGTTATTATTCAAATGATCATTCTCCCCCTACCTTTCACTATGTGTCCTTAGATGGTAAATTTTATACTTGTATTTCCAGACAGTCTGGTTTGAGAGGAGGAATTCAATGAAAGCTTATTACTGAACAGGCACAAATTTTGGAGAAAAAAAGCACAATACACAAAGTTAAAAGATGTATGAAAGTTTTTGCAATATATTTTCAAGGAACATAGAAAGAGGGTGGGCAACTACACAGAAGGTGAAGAAGGAGTAACATGGCTCAGGAGATAAGATAAGCAATATCAAGAAAACTTCATAAGCAAAATAAGTATAGAACTTTTTAGGAGTAAATGAGTAAAGAAAGAGCAGAAAAGTTGAGAGGAGAAGAAGAAAGGTGGTGGTGAGAGGAAAAGAGGAGAGGAGAGGTTTCTGGTTTAAAAAATAATCCTTGTGGTTGGAGTGATAGTACAGTGAGTGGGGTGCTTGCCTTGCATGTAGGCTACCAGTTCAATCCCTGGCATCCTATATGGTCCTCAAGGAGTAATTCCTCAAGGAATGAATCCAGAGCATCACTTGGTGTGGCCCCAAAACATAAAAAAAAATAATAACCCTGTTGGCATTGGCAGATGGGTGTCAGAGACTAGGTGAAATTTAGCAGATGCCATGTAAAGAAAGAAAGCATATGACAGTAATAGGGGCAATTCCTTCCTTCCAGATGGACCTGGGGGTGGGGAGGGGTGGTCTTACTTAATACTCATCCACACCAAAAGACTCCACAACTCTGTAGAAAAGGGTCATTTATCAGCGTATTTAACTAACTTCCCACAAGGATGGTATGCAACAGGAAGTGAGGTCAGAAACAGAAGCCATTCTAACTGTTCCTACCTAAATTGAAAAAGTCTCAAGATGAAACATAAGGGTTAATGTTCCATAATTATATTAATCTTTGATTCTTACCAATGTTCAATTTTGAATAAGGCTATTACAGATTTCATGGACTCACACTAGGTATTTGCCATCCTTCAGTTTGGTAACTGATAGCCCTTTGGAAATCCACTGTCTGATTTCAGCCTACAAGAGTTGTGTGGTAATAAGCATTATCCTCATAGCTTAGAACTGTTTAGTGGGGATCTCTTTACATTAGATGTTTATCAAGACTGAGAGGTAATTTCCAGGAAACCACAGGATATATGCTGTGAAGTTGTTAAAAATTCAGTCTCTCACATATTCAGGCTATATGCTGAGCACGAATCTCCTTCCTATTATTAACACACTACTAAAACGACTCCTGGGTTTTATGGCTTCTTTGTTTTATTTCAGATACTGATATTCCTTTCCTTTCTGCAGTGGAAGATTCCATGTGCCTGCAGAGGTTATCCAAAACAAACATTCCTCCCTTCTTCCCAAACTAAAGCAGTCCTCACTATTTCACAGAAAGAAAAGAAAAGTCATCTTGCTGTAGTAGTTGAAAGGAAAGTTGCTAAATTTAGACATGAGTTTTGGAATCATATCTCCTGCTAGGATTCTGGAAAAATCAAAATTTCCAAACAATTCTGTACTAGTAAGTAACATGTGGTCAGACTAAGATACGCAGTAGGATACTTGGCAGCTGGCAGTACGCACATTACTGGAGTTCACAGCAGGAAGATAGATTCTTCACCTGATTCTTAAAGACTTAAAAGAGGAGCCCAAAAGATAGTACAGGAGATAGGTGCTTGCCTCCCATGCAGCCAGTCCTGGCTTGATCCCCCAGCACCACATAAGGACCAACCCCCAGCACCACCAAGAGTCACTGCTGAGTACAGAGCCAGGAATAGCCCCTGAGCATCACCAGCTGTAGCCCCACAAGCCCCCAACTCAACAAAAATACAAAAAAAAGTTTACTGGCTCGAAAAATACACACAACTACTTTAAAGTTCTTAGCTTTAAAAGCCAGTCATTTTCCATGCCACCTTGCAAAGAAGAGTAAACTACCTGCCACCTGACAAAATTCTCTAGCAGCATCTGAGACTGTCTCAATCACTACATGAATCTGGTATATCAGATCAACAGTCACTGGAAAAGCAGAAGCCTGTAGGAAGGAGCCAAGATACCATAAAAGAAAAATATTTCATGGAGCTGTCTAGAAATAGTGTTTTACAGTCTATGGCAAGGAAAAGGAAAGCATCTAAAACCACTATAGTTTAAATTAAAGGTCCAGACATTTTTGCTTTCATCCTTTCAGCTGTCTTTAAAAGGATCTTTACTGATTATGGCAAAATACTTCACACCAAGAGAGTAAGAAGACTCTCAGAGTCCAGTGCTCCCCTTCCTTGCACTGTCTAGTTCTCAGTGACAAACAGTATTTAAAATGGGCTCACATATCTTTCCTTTCTTCTTTACAAAGCCAGCAACTATATAGATTTTCATTGTATAGAAATTTCAGATTTCGGCACACAACTTATTTAAGGAAACATCCTCCTTGTTAAAGAGAGAAATATTCTTTCTTCCCCAGGTGAAGTTCCTGCCCTCCTTCCTACTTCTCTCAGTAATTTGAGTTCACCCCAAGCTAGACAGACAGAACGGAGTGGAGGGACCTGAACATCTGGTATCCAAACACAACTCTACTCTAAATGCATGTGACCTTGGGCAAGAACAATAGCATTTCCAAACTTCAATTCTATTACTTATAAAAAGGATCTAATAATAATATCTATCTCAAAAACTTGCTCAAAACCTAAGCAAAATATCTAGTGCCCAGTATCATTCAAGTACTTAACTGTTAGAGCTATTTTTAATATATTTGTATTCCTTCAAAAACAAGATAAAAGAGTCTCAAATTTTTTGAATAGGGACAAAATATTGAAACTTGAAGGGAAAGATAAATGGACAAGCCAAAGTTATAATTCACTGATTGGCCTATAGTCCTTCTCCATCCTTTTTACATGGTAAAAGTACTTTTATGGGTTTGGGATTGTGGCTCAAAGGAATGGAGCACATTCTTTTTTTTTTTTTAATTTTTATTAGTGAAACACCATGAGGTACAGTTGTAGATTTACAATTTTCTGTGCTTGGGTTTTGATTATACAATGATCAAATACCCAACCCTCCACCAGTGCCCATTTTTCACCACCATGCATAATATCCCTCCCACCCCCATGTCCCCCCATCCCATCCTGCCTCTGTGGCAGGGCATTCCCTTTTGTTCTCTCTCTCCCTTTGGGTGTTGTGGTCTGCAAAAGAGGCATTGAGTGGCAAACATGTTCAGTCCATAGTCTACTTTCAACATGCATCTCCTCTCCTGGGAGGATCAATGGAGCAAATTCTTTGTATGAGGGATCCCCAGACTCAGTGCCTGGCACTGCATGGCTCCCTAAGAATCCCCTAAAATTATCCTGATAACCACTGATATGCCCTCCCAAAAGAAAAACAAAAGCCAAAACCCCACTTGTATTCAGATTGGTCTGTTTTGGGTCAGTGAGTGAACTGAAGATCAAGCTACAGAAGGAATTAATTCACTTGATGCTTAATATAAGCTTTCATAATTAAAAACATGACAAATTATTATAGTTTGGGTCACATGCTTACAATAGGGTTAATCTTTATGGTTTTGATGTACACAGTTACTGAACTTCATCACCAAAGTTCCCGACCCAACACCAATGGCTTTAAATGATTTATAGATGACCTCTTCATTCCTTTTCATTCAGTCCCTCCTCTACTTCATAATCTCAGGTTTGTAATCCAAGGCCAAGGTTTTGTCATCATTCTACACTCTCTATTTCTTCATTTTGTTTCCCAACACCACAGATGAGGTCAACGTATATCTTCTCCATCTGACTTCTTTGACTTTAACATGATAAGCTTTTATTATTTGAATTAAATTTATGAACATTATCATTTCAGATTATTTCCCCAATTTAATTGCATTTAATTTGCATGATTTCAGCCTCAGGGAGAACTAAAATGTCCAGAGAAAACAGGAGAAAACTGAGTAAATACTCAAGCATACCAGCATAACTTGAGGGACATAGGAGCTGAGCTAGCAGGAATCACATGCTTTCCTTGGGGCTTTGACATCAAATTTGAGTGTGGAACCTATATTGTTTCAGAATAAAAGGTTTTCTTGATGGAAATGACCAATTCTTCCTCCATTTTGTTACAGCACATGCTGTTTTTGTTTGGGGCACTTATTCACCTGAAGTGCCACAGTGAGGAAAACAGAATGGAAAGAAATAGAGGGAGCTTCAGCCTTAATGAGAAAAACATGAAAATCCTTTACCAAAAAATGAAGCGCTAATATATAAAATGTGAACTCTCCAGATTGGCTGAGTCACTTGGAAGTTTATTCATGAAAATGTGTACTTTCTTCCTTCACCAAGTTTTTCATTAAACTGTTCTTTGCCTCATGTAAAATGTAGCAACTTTTTATGGTTTATTTCCCAGAAGGAATAACCAGAAAACTAAAATCAACAAGAAAGAAAGTATTTATAACTCAAAAATCATCATTAGGATTATTGGTAGGGTATGGAGGAAAGAAATAAAACACAAATTTGCTTCATAGTAACCAGTTAAAGTGCACATACTCCTTAATTAACTCATTCTCTTATTTCCTTAATATTTATATTTCTTTTATTACTTCTCCAGTTTTTGCACTGTGTTTGTCTCACAAATTAAGTATTCATTCTAAAGTTAATTTATTATAACTTTTTGACCTTGTTCTTCCCCAATATTCTACTTTCTGAATATACTTATACTAACAAATTTGAATAACAAAGTGAAAAGCTAAAGAATGAAGAAAAAACTGTTATAGAAATAAAGAGTGCAAAAAACTTACAACAGATATAATGGAGGAAGGAATAAAAGTGTAATACGAAGAAGATAGCAAGAAAAAGAATGAGAAAGATGATAAAATGGAAATAAGTTGAGAGTTCTTATTTCCAGGTCCTCTGGTCTCCCCCATTTGAATTATTTTCCTCCTTAGTTTGTGCTTTATTTCTTTACGTGAGGAAGGGAAAACAGGAGGAGGATTTTAATGAAAGCAGGGATCCCTGTGGAATCAGGGGGGAAGGAAATGGCCACAAAATGCAAACACAGGAAGTGCTGCTCATTTCCTAATTTCCTCAGACACATTTACACCTCCTTGTAGTAACTTTGCTTTTATTTCTTATTCCATGACATAGTTTGTCTTTTCTTGCCTTTATCACAAATTAATTTTTGACTGTGTTCCTATTTTCTCATTTCTTATGAAATCAGTGTTTTCCCTTTTCCGAGTCCTGAACTTCATAGGCAGTCTATAGACTGTCAGGCAACCGCATTTTATTGCTTCATCCTCAATCACCCACCTCAGTGACCATCACCCAAACTCTCTCTCAGTAGATGGCCAGACGTCAGTTTTTCAAGTTTCCTCCTGTCTCTGCTCTCCTCACGAGTATCTACAGTCCTACCTCTTGCTTCTCTCCAATCTCAGAGAATCAAGTGTCTGTCATATAGCACCAGATTATCTCTCTCCTCTTAACTATCAATTATCAATTCCATCCCTTTAAAAAATGGAAAGCCTAACTATTATTTCTATGATATTGTTGTTTGTGATGTTAAAAAAAATTAACATGGTACTTGGAAGAGTGTGATGTTACATTAAACAAGGTGGCCACTGTACGGAGGTGGCTCTAATGCCTAGGTGGTCAACAAAAGCACACAAAACTCTTGCTTTGTAAATGCCTCAAGGTCAAAACCTAGGTTTTCACAATTATCCAACAACATCTAGCCAATCAAATGACTCTTTCCTTGCTTCTGTATCTTCTCTAAATAAGTTCTTCTCCTGATTTTTGGCAAATTGTCTCACCATTTTTAGTTTGGCACTGACTAATTTAAATAATTTTTTATATTCCCTTGGGAATGTCTAATATGCCTCCATTTATTCTTTATAATCTTGGGGCAGTTCTAGAGATTGAACCCAGGGCCTCATACATGTCAGAAATGTAATTTCTTGCTGAGTCACATCTGGGTCCTTCAGTTTTTCTTTTAACAGTAGCATAACTGGAAGATAATGCAACAATAGCAAACTGGGTGGATGCCTAGGGAAACAAGGAAATCTTATTGGGTGGGGACAACTGGGAGGAAAGTTTGTTTTGATGAAGATTGGTGAGAAATAGGACAGGGGTCTGATTTGGATCTACCTTAGTTCTGTGAAAAAGATGTCAGTAAAGACACTTTTTTTTTTTTCTGTATGGATATGCTTCACTTCCCGAGGCACAAAATAAAAATTTATCAGTGTATAAGATGTGACTTCAATAGAGTGACACTTAGATCTTCCTATCTATAAAAAAAATGACCAATGTCTTAATAGCTCTCTCAATTCCTCATTCTTCACTGGCATCATTGCCAAAACTCTTAAAATAGTTCTTTATTCAATGTCCCCACTTGCTTTCTCTCAATAGACTTTTGAAAACATAGCACAAAATAGTTACCATTTATTGAGTGTTTACTATGTGCCAGATACATGAGCTTCACAGACATTATTTCCTTTAGTCCTCAAAAAAGCAATCTTTGCCTTTTAGTTTGGTGAAAGACTTATTTCCTAGGCCCAAGATAGAACTGAAAACAGGCCTCTTATTAAATTTAGTGACCTTTCACAGATATTGCAGAGCCAATATATAGGAACAAATCAACATAATATTTATTGCCGACTCCCACTACATTTTTACTCAGAAGAGAAAGAAAAGGAATAAAATTAATTTCTGCCAGAAAAGGGTGATACTCTCAACACCCAGAAGGCTGGTTTCAGTCTAAATGCCATGATGCTGCCAGGATTATACTAAACTAACTTCAGCATGCAGAATAACAACTCTGACCTCATATTATAAGCGAAGCAATGGAATTCCTTTCTAGTACTGTGTATATCATGGTACTGCATAGATTTAGAAATATGTGGGATTATAGGTCCATTTCTCCCTCAACTCTAAAAAACACCTCCAGTTGGCAGCCTCAATATGGCTAACAGAAGATTCTCATAGAAAAATGAGCTGAAAGGTTTCAGAACCCTCTGTTGACCCTTCGAAAGAAAGAGCAGACCTACCCTACAGTCAGGTGCCATCTTGGAAGTAAAATATAAAGAGAGAATATATGGAAGGAATGCTGAAAACAGAAATAACAAATTAAAATACCTCAGGCAAAAATATGATACTCTACTATCTGTCCAGATTGGGGCCTTACTATTATCAAGAGTTTGTAAAGTTTATAATTTTACTATGCTTTATTTGTATATAGATACTTGATTAAATTCCAGAAGAAAATAGAGATCTCTTCCATGCATACTTCAAAGATATTCTCAATAAATGAAAACAGTTAATTCAGATTATTTTTGTTTTTTGATCTGATCTAATGATTAAGATTTTTTAAAGAGTATACAACTCAACTAAAACTAACTGAACCCTAGAATTAGATAGGAATAAAATATAAAAATAATCTATTTTAGGGGACTAGTAGTATAGATGGGCTGGAGTGATAGCACAGCGGTACAGTGTTTGCCTTACATGCAGCCAACATGGCCGATCCGAGTTCGATTCCTTCGCCCCTCTTGGAGAGCTTGGCAGGCTACCGAGAGTATCTCGCCCGCAAGGCAGAGCCTGGCAAGCTACCCGTGATGTATTCGATATGCCAAACACAGTAACAACAAAGTCTCCAATGGAGATGTTACGGGGCCCGCTCGAGCAAATTGATGAACAACGGGAGGACAGTGACAGTGACAGTGACAGTAGTATAGATAGTATAGTGCAAACCATGTACGCAACACTAGTTTGAACTCTGGCATCACATAGCCCTCCTGAGTTCTGCCTGGTGCGGCCCTGATGGCTCCTGACACCTCAAGATCTGAGAAGCACCACATCCTTGGGCCCTTGCACTGAATCGCTGATCAGTTTAAGTAACTGAGAAATGCCAGGAATGGTTACCAGGTCCCTTGAACACTACTCGGAAGCCTCCTCCCCCCCCAATTTAACTTATGTTATAATTGTAGAAATTAGCACAACAAATTCCAGAAGATCTAGGATTCCACAGGGCTCACACAGCTAGCTTGCTTCAGAACTTTGCTACCCACCAGGTCCTCATAGGGAAAAACCTTTATGATGGGCTGTGAGTCCACACCCTGTGAATATGCAAGTGGGATAGTTTCATAGTCTGATGCTTTATCTCAGTTTATTTTCTATATTGTTATGACTGGAGTCTATATTGTTATGGGCTGGAGTGATAGCACAGTGGGTAGGGCGTTTGCCTTACAAGCGGCCAACATGGCCGACCAGAGTTCGATTCCTCTGCCCCTCTCGGAGAGCCCGGCAAGCTACCAAGAGTATTTGATATGCCAGACACAGTAACAACAAAGTCTCCAATGGAGACGTTACTGGGCCCGCTCGAGCAAATCGACGATCAACGGGAGGGCCTTTACCTTTTACCTTTACCTTTATTGTTATGACTTTATTATGCTTTATCCCATTTTTCAACCGGAAGTAAGAAGTGGTTGGGTGTATAGAAAGCATGTGTTTTCCATCCAACCCCATCCAAAAATGGGGCAATGAAATGAACAGAAACTTTCTCAAAGAAGAAATCCGAATGGCAAAAAAGCACATGAGAAAATGCTCTACATCATTAATCATCAGGGAGATGCAGATCAAAACCACAATGAGATACCATCTCACACCTCAGAGACTGGCCCACATCAAAAAGAACAAAAGCAACCGATGCTGGCGTGGATGTGGCGAGAAAGGGACACTCCTTCACTGTTGGTGGCAATGTCCACTGGTTCAGCCCTTCTGGAAAACAGTATGGACGATTCTCAAAAAATTAGAAATTGAGCTCCCATTTGACCCAGCGATACCACTCCTGGGAATATATCCCAGAGAGGCAAAAATGTATAGTCGAAGTGACATCTGCACTTGTTTGTTCATTGCAGCCCTCTTTACAATAGCCAGAAACTGGAAGAAACCTGAATGCCCAAGAACAGATGACTGGTTAAAGAAACTTTGGTACATCTACACAATGGAGTACTATGTAGCTCTTAGAAAAGATGAAGTCATGAAATTTACATACAAGTGGTACAATATGGAAAGTATCATGCTAAGCGAAATGAGTCAGAAAGAGAGGGATAGACATAGAAAGATTGCATTCATCTGGGGGATATAAAGTAACAAAGTATGAGATTAATACCCAAGAATAGCTGAGATCAGCACCAGGAGGATTACTCCATAACTTAGAGGCCAGCCGGGTATCCTAGAGGAAAGGGCTATTCAGATAGAGAAGGGAGCACCAAATAAAGGATGTTTGGAGGATCCTCCCAGGAGGGGAGATGCATGTCGAAAGTAGACTATGGACTGAACATGTTTGCCACTCAATGCCTCTTTTGCAGACCACAACACCCAAAAGGAGAGAGAGAACACAGGGGATTGCCCTGCCACAGAGACGGGGGGATGGGGGGATGGGGGTGGGAGGGATATTATCCATGGTGGTGGAAAATGGGCACTGGTGGAGGGATGGGTATCTGATCATTGTATAATTGAAACCAAAGCACAAAAAATTGTAAATCTACAACTTTAAAAAAAATAAAATAAAATAAAGGGGAAAAAAAAAAAGAAAGCATGTGTTTTCGAGTTCCACATACTATCTAATCCTTTAATTCTGCATTATGTCTATATGGGAACAATTAGAAGCCAAATTCAGAGATGTCAGTGGCAGAGCTTCATGATGATGAGGTTTTATTGTGGTGGTGGACATATATCATATACAGAAAAAAAGAGACTTTGTAAAATTTGGATGGATATTGGTGATGGAAAAGACCCTGCTTAGGTCTCTGAAGATCATAATTCAAGTTTACTAAAAAGTCCTGGGACTACCCTAGATTATTTTTCTTTTATTTCTTTTATCAATCGCAAAATGTGAGAGTCCAAACTGATAGTATAGTGAGTAGGGCATTTGCCTTTCATGTAGACAACCCAGTTTCAATGCCTAGCACCCCAGGTGGTCTCCTGAGGCTTCCACAAGTGACTTTTGAGTGCAAAGATGGGAGTAAGCCTTGAGTATCATCTTGTGTGACCCTATCCCCCTTCCATAATGTAGCAGATAGCTGTTTTATGTATATTATGGTAAATCATGACAACTGAGATACATTAGTATCTCATGAAAACATTTAAATGTTATATAATCCCCAGTGAGTCTGAGGCAATGCATATGATTTCACCTATATATCAGTATCCTTCTCCAGGTCTTAACTTTTCTCAATATCTGAATAATAGGGTTTAACTATTTTCTTTTTTTGTGGGGGTGGTGGGTAATTAGGGCCATATCTGAGTGCTGAGGGCTACTCCAGTCATGGTGCTCATGGTTAGCTCCCCTCTGGGACTCAGAGGAGCATGTGATGACAGGAATCAAACCAGGGCTGCTCCTTGGACAAAGCATGCGCTTAGCCTTTTAAATTATTTTCTTGTCTCCTTGTTACTTTCATGATGGGACTTCTTGGGGCTGAAAAACGTTTTGCCTTAGTCAGTTTCCATATTATTTTGTCATGTTTTTCATCTTGTTTTACATGCTGTATTATAGATAAATTGTATTTTGCTATTTTAATGTTCATAGTCTTTGTTATTTCATTAAAACATTGGGGAAAATGCAGTTAAAATATTTTCTATTGATGTTTAAGCTCATCAATTATCCAGATTTATTCTTGCTGAATTAAAACATGCTACTGTCAGCAATATATTTTTTGTATTTTAGAATTCCTTGGAATTCTCAACTTTTATGTTATGCCTGATGGTGAAAATGGGTTTTGTGTGTTCAGAGATCCAATATTAAAGTAGAGCCCAAAGACTTTATTGGGAAGGAGTTCAGCTTTATTTAAATAACATTTCGGCCTTTCAAGTTCTGTGTTTCATCAAAACCACATCGAGCTCTAGAGAAGGATTCTAAACAAGAATAAGGTTTGCCTCTTCAAGTTCCAATGCCCACATTTACTTATAACTCTGAAATACTTTTTCCAAAATCTAAGACATCATACAAAACATGTTGATACATTTTATAGTGCCTGTATTTCATGATTATAAACCTATTTAATATACATTGACCATATTTGTGTGTTTAACAATATGTGTTCATAGAACTACATAAACCTATCACAATAATAAAATCATTATGCCTTAGCAAACATATATTTATAAAGCAAATAAAAATATCCACTAAACCTCCTAAGAGTAACAACACAATAATATCAGATTCCACTAAATAAAACTCCCTCATGAACCTAGTGTTTTTTTAAGTCTTGGCAATATATGCAGTTTGCAACGTGATATAAGTTTCAGTTGCACTCCACCCCTAATAAAATGCCAACTGTAGGAGACAGACATTTGGTGTGCAATCATAAACTATTATTCTAATGATGGAATGCATGATAGTTATGCTAAGTTATACATCATACAGCAAACCTAAATCAAAATCTTTAAATAAGGTCAGAGTGGATAATGCATATTCGCATATATGACTTAAAATGTAAAGCATCAGAATGTGATAAAAATTATGTAAGCACTGCAAAGCCAAAGGTTTCATTCCATGTAAGGTATGATTTTCTTAAATGAGAAAATATTTTCCAAATATAGATAGGCTGTTACTCAAATATATCAAATTTTAAAATAAAAATCTAATATAAAGGTCAACCAAGAATTCCCGAGAAAAGTATTTGCTCTTTTAATGTAACATGTGTACCAATCAGAGCACATGCCAGTATCAAAAATGTTCCTATCAAAAATATTTCTACAAAACTGCTTTCTCCAATCCACACACTAATTTTATGACTTGAAGTAATTACTTGATCTGTACATTTGAAAGAAATGCATCTGTACATTTGAAAGAAAGAGAACAATATCTTTTGTTTCTGCCTATATCCAAAAGTATGTCTGGAACCTGTATTTCTAAATTTGGTGTCAATTTGCCTTGTTATTTTAAATGAAGATTCCTTATAGTCAATTTATTTATATATGAGATGTGCTTTAAAATACAAACAAAAAATACTGATCAGAAATACAGTATTGGGGCTGGAGCAATAGCACAGTGGGTAGGGTGTTTGCATTGCACGCGGTCAACCCGGGTTCGATTCCCAGCATCCCATATGGTCCCCTGAGCATTGCCAGGGGTAATTCCTGAATGCAGAGCCAGGAGTAACCCCTGTGCATTGCCAAGTGTGACCCAAAAAGCAGAAAAATAAATACGGTACTGATACATAAGTAGAAGACTACAGTAATTTGTTATTAAACTTACCAAATAAAAACAGTTATCAAAAGAGAGGGATAGACATAGAAAGATTGCATTCATCTGGGGGATATAAAGTAACAAAATATGAGATTAATACCCAAGAATAGCTGAGATCAGCACCAGGAGGATTACTCCATAACTTAGAGGCCAGTCGGGTATCCTAGAGGAAAGGGCAGTTCAGATAGAGAAGGGAGCACCAAATAAAGGGTGTTTGGAGGATCCTTCCAGGAGGGGAGATGCATGTCGAAAGTAGACTATGGACTGAACATGTTTGCCACTCAATGCCTCTTTTGCAGACCACAACACCCAAAAGGAGAGAGAGAACACAGGGGATTGCCCTGCCACAGAGGCAAGGGGGGATGGGGGGATGGGGGTGGGTGGGGGGATATTATCCATGGTGGTGGAAAATGGGCACTGGTGGAGGGATGGGTATCTGATCATTGTATAATCGAAACCCAAGCACAAAAAATTGTAAATCTACAACTGTACCTCATGGTGTTTCACTAATAAAAAAAAAAACAGTTATCATCATTTATGAGCAGCTCTTAGCGTGTATGAGACACCATATTAAATATAGGTTGTTATATATGTTTATATAGTTATGTTTTTAGAACACTCTGACATATATTACTATTATATTCATTTTTCAAATGAGAAAAATGGGAATTTGTTTTCTTTGATAAACTAGTTATCGTGATAAAACATGAAGAGTGTGAGTGCTAGGTTATGAGTTGAATCCTGGCAGTGTTATTCAAGATCCCAGTTACTATCTAGTGATGGAGTATATAATTTTTTGAAACCATTAACTTTCCTTTAGTTAATACTAAATTTAGACAATTCTTTTCTATATCAATTGCTTGTAAGTGCTCAGTTTCTAAATTATTCAATAACATTCCAGTTTCTCTAAATGCCTCAGCCAGACTTTTCTTTTCTTAACTGAAGGACAAATATAAAATGGAACCTTCTTTAGGGAATAAAAAAATTAACGAAGCGGCAAAGTATAAAGATATGCAGTTTGAATCACTAGTGTAATAGTATGTTTTTGTTTACCTACAAAATCTTGGAGTAAGTTTGGAACAAGTATTCTAAGGTCACAGCAATAACTATTTTTCTTTCTACTTGAAATCTACAAATGCATTACTTGTAAACTAAATTAATGTTACTGCATGGATTTATATATTGGATTTATTTATATATATATATATATATATATATATATATTGATTGATTGTTAGAATGAGGCATCCAGCATTCCTCCTGTTCTGCTCTTACTACAGAAGGCACTGCATGTACACCAGGAATGCTGACAGGAGGCAGCCAAATTTGCACTCAAACCAGCCCTCCCCCATCTATGAAAGGTGAGACACTAGAAAAAAAAAAACTTCCTTAGCTCTCTGTCTCAATTTTTCTTGTATAAGATGATGATAATAAGATCTATAGAAATGAATTTCATCACCAGACACATTATGCTGATACATAAAATATGACTTCTAGTTCTCATTGCCCAGATGTCGATTGCAGGGGTCTCGAAAGGACATAGTCTGGTGCCCAAGCTGACAGGTGAATGCAGGAAGCCCTTCTCATCTTGCTTTCCCTGAGGCACTGCTATGATAAAACAGTATAAAGTAGCAAGTGCTCATAGTCACAGTTCTATGATGACAAAAAAAAAAAGATTTATTGGGTGAAAAGTAGTACAAGGGTTAAGGCAAAACATACGAGTAAAGTGTGACTAGCATGCAGCAGGTCACAGTTTGATTCCTGGCACCCTGAACCTGCCCAAACTGACCACTGAAGGTGGGAGAAGTAAACCTGAGCATCTCCGCATGTGGTCCCCAACTTTTGAACCCCACCCCACAAAAAAGCAAAGAGGAAAATTCATATTTCATGTATGTGAGATAGACAAGCATATCATACAATTGAGAATACTGCCTCATCGTCAAGTGTGTTCTCTACTTCCTGCCCACCTAGCCAGACAGCTAGGATACATGCTTGCATGTATCCAGCTATCTCTTACCTGTACTCAAAACTTGTTTCTAATATGAAGCATATACATCTGAGTCTATCTCTATCACTATCACTATCACCCTGTTGTTCTTCAATTTGCTCGAGCGGGCCCAGTAACGTTTCCATTCATCCCTGTCATGTGCAAGTGTAGCCCGATGATATATTGGGGGCTCCTTCAGGGTCAGAGGAATGAGGACTATTCATTGTTACTGTTTTTGACATATCGAATACGCCACGGGTAGCTTGTCAGGCTCTGCCGTGCAGGCGGGATACTCTCAGTAGTTTGCCGGGCTCTCCGAGACGAATGGAGGCTTTTGGGGAAGCTTCTAATCACCTTTACAGGTGTTCCTAGTCAGGCATATAGGTGGGTATGATACTCTCAGTAGCTTCCCGGGTTCTCTGAGAGAGAACTAGAGAATAAGAGGCGCAAATGTGGCCGTGTGCTTCCAGGAGCTTGGTTTTATCGGCTCTGAATGGCCGTTGATGGGGTTACATAGCAGTTGGTGGGTATAACTGTCTAGCAACTAGAAGATGGGGGTGCTGGGTGGAGAAGGCCCAGTCCCGAACCGAGCAGGCTTGGAGATCTCAGCCCTGGGTCCCACACAACCTGGGTTCCTTGTCCAAGCGTGTGGAGAGTAGTCTCAGCATGACTTTGGCTGGGTCCTGGAGGTCTTCAGCTGTTGGGGCTCTGCTCGGGGCAGAGAGAGAAACTCAACCCGCCTACCTCCAAGGGGCCCCAGTGAGGACAGCCAGGCACAGGGAGCAGGAGACTCTGCCTTGTTCTCTTCCAGGAGCTGAGTCTAGGAAGTTTATTTACTCCTTTGGAGTTAGTTTCTAGCCCTGCTCAGAATAGTGATAACAATGCCTAACTCAGTATTATTTTGAGGACTGAGTTAACATATACAGGTGCCAAGAATATTTCTCAGTGATAATGTTGTGAAATGCTGGGCTAACTGTTTTTGATCCCTGAGTTTGATCTCTGATACCAGAAAACAGAACACACTTCTCTTGTCTCCTGACCCCACAATCTCTAAATACAAAACCAAATAGAGACAATATATTAAAAAATGTAAAGTGCTTAGAAACAGCAATGTCTGGTATGCTGTGGATCATTCAATTATTAATGTTTGAAAGATGGTTATGAGTGATGAAGAAGTACACTCATATTAGGCTTTCCTAGCATTCACAGCTAGAAAATGGTAACCTTGGCCTAAGACCAGGTAGGATTTTCCTGCCAAATTTCACAATTTTTCCAATGACATCATACTATCTCCCTGAAAAAGTATCTTTTATTAATTAAAAGATTTATTTATCCAAAATATTTTTTCCAATAACATAATCATTATTTCACTCTAAGTTCATAAGTCAGGACTTCATGCAATTTGTGAACTATGTTTCTTTAGAACCAAATCCTATATTTGTTCTCTATGCACAGCTGGGAATAGCACTTGAGGACTGTTGGATGTCACCCCAAAAACGAAACAAAAAGTTTTTGTAACAGAAATTACATTCAAATTAATATCTGAAAATACTCAGGAATGTACATGTAAATGAAAATTATGATGATAGGTACTAATGAGGAGAAGAAACAAACCGGATAAAAAAGGATCATGATGATAAAAAAGGAACATGGCGGTAACTTGAGGCATGTGTATATATGAAGGTAGTGGAAATTCAACATTTTACTACCACAAAAAAATAATGAAAACAAATAATCTCAAACACAAAAAGGAATGGCTGCAATTCATAAATCTGAACTGCCTGTTGCTTTCTTTGTTGCACTCAAAGAAACTTCTCTGATATGCACAAATAAATAAGAAGGTTTTATCATTATTATTTCTCAAGAAAATGTCAAAGGGAAATTACACCTCAACTGCACAACAATACATTATCTTCTTTCATTTCCTCTCTCTGAAACTCTCTCCTTTTAAACTTTTAATACTCTTAAATTCTTACCTGTGTTCAGATGAAATTTTGCTTCTCTTGCTTTTTTCTTTTAATTTCTATTTGCATTTTCTTATTATTATAAAATGTACATAAAGAATTTATACAATGGGTATGCATGATATGAAGAATTCTTATAAAATTAACACCTCTGTGGCTCCATATAGTACAATAGGATTCTCCAAGATTATTTTCTTTCTTACTCGGTCTGAACCAATATTGAATGTTGTATTAACCAATTCATTGCTCCTTTAAACACACACATTAATGTGTCCCTAATTATTGTATTGCTTTTGAAATTTCTCTCGATATAATTATACTTTATATAATTATCTATGACTTGCTTTTACCCAATATTTTGATAAACAGTAACTAATATTCAATAATGTTTGTAGACTCTGATGAAAAACATACCATTTATTAAGAATATCACACTTACCTAATCTACTGGTGGTGGGTATTTATATATATTCCAATTTTAGGCTACCAAGAAAATTATTGATATTAATGTTCTTGCACATATTTCTTAGGGTCATATGCTAGGTTATATCCAGTATACTTAAGTCATAATATGCATATGGTATTCAATACCTAAAAATTCCCAAATCTATTGGTTTTGAGTGTCTATTAGTAGTATATTTTTTCTTATAACATTATAGAGACATAAATAGTTCAGTGAACTTTTATTATTAATTATGTATGTTGGAGTCTCCTCAGTAAGAATTTTTTACTGTTAGAGAGCAAACATTATAGTTAGAGAGATAGAGAGATAAAGTTTAGGCTAGTTGATAACCTTGAGAGACATCAGCATAAGCCTATTCAAGTAAATTGAGTTTATACTTATGATTCCATGCTTTGTAGGTAGAAGTCTTAGGAATACATTCTCCCTTTTTCTCAGAGTTAAGGTAATGACAATGAAAGTTAAGGTGACACTCTGCTAAACATTTTTCCAAGTAAAGGTGGGTGAATGAATGGGTGAATGATTACTTATTTAGTTGGATGAATGAATAGGTGGTCCAGATTTATACTGGAGTCTACACTGACCTCTCCTCTAGGGACTAGACATTCTTTCTTGTCTCAGTAAATACATAATTACCAGCCAGAACTTTTTCTAGCCTATGCTTTCCTTTCTACATTCACCTTTTCTTCTTCATTTTAGCTTCTGTTAAAAAAATATTTTTTTCAGATCAGATATGCTTTTCAAAGGTGATATTGGGCCATACAATACAGCATGTAGGCATTTATCTTGCACATGGCTTACCTGGGTTCGATCTCTGACACTACATGCAGGTATCCCAAGCTCTACCAGAACTGACCCACCTTTCAGCATGGAGACTGGAGTAAGCCCTGAATATAGCTGTGTGTGTCCTATTCCACAAATGAGGGGATAAAAATACTTTAATCTATCTGTGTTCTGCATCTAGGATATCTAATCCACTATGTTTCTAGAAACTATGTTTCTTTTTTTTTTCTGGTTATCGTAATTCTGATTCTCACCTATCTGTGGATTCAGATGATATCTGAACTTTTAAAATATACATTTCTTCACTCTTTTCATTTTTCTTTTCTAATTTACTCTTGAACCAAAGCATCAGTTTGTTACTTGAGAGTATAAGCATGTAGAAAGAAGGGCTTGACAACAATAATTTTCTTGTTCATGAAAACTTAATCAGGGATTTATTATTTATTACCTTATTTATAAGCCAGATAAGTATCATAGCAATAATTTAAAGATCATCTGTATTTATAGAAGCTGTATGCCAGGTTCCTTGTTAAATGGTTAAGATTCATTCTTACTAAGAAATAAGCATTTATTTATTCCTATTTTATGAATGACCAAGCTGAATAAAAAAATGTAAGTAACTTAACTTCATGTCACATAGTTTGAAAAAGTCATATCAAAACTAAAGGTCATTATTATTTCTAAACCTGGGCCCCTTCTATGTCTCTCCTCCTCCAAAAAATTAATTTTTGTATATATATATATATATATGTGTGTGTGTGTGTGTGTGTGTGTGTGTGTGTGTCAGCTTATAACAGGCAAATAAGAAATGAGAATTGCCTAAAAAAAGAGTTTAAGATTGTTTGCACTCATATTTGTTTCAGGAGAATCACAATAGCTATCACCAACAGTTTGTGAAGGATATCTAATGGGTGAGCTGGTGGCAATGCAAGACTCTCTCCATTAACACCTCTCTTAGACAGGAAGGGTGCTGACCTTCCTGGGGAAGATGGTTGAAACTCCTCCTACTTAACCAACCTCCATGGCATACTCTTGTCCCATCATCAGTTTTTCTGATTCCAGTATCACTTTCAGGTGTGAGGCTGAAGACAGGAAGCTCTGTTATCAACCTTTGTACTCTGGCTAGCCTGAGTCTTTTGTTCTTAATTAGAAAGGCAATCAGTCTAACATCCATGCCAGAGTTTCTTGGAATAAGAGTTGAAATGTCAACATCATGCTGTTTCCCTTGGCTACTTGGTTGGATGCTTTGCTCACATAATTCAACAGTTTGTGTTTTTCACTATTCAAGTTTTAATTATAATTTGTAATTTAGCAAACAGGGATAACTTTATGTTTTATAATCTGCTACTAACAAACTCAAATAATAGTATTTTTAGTAAGTCACTAAAACAAGATTCATTTAGAGAAGAAAATAGCAATTTCAGTACAGTACCTATAGTGGACTTAACTTGGCACTGCAACTTCAGTAATGAGTAATATTGAAAGGTTTCAAACAGGCTAACTGTTCTTGCAGGTATCTCTTTAGTTAACCTTATACTTTGTGACTTGCTAGTAAAATGCCAATGCTTTATTAACCAGAAGACAAAGTAAGGGGCATTTTGTTGTTTAGCATACTTCCCTCCAAATAATTAAAACAAATCCAAGTTAAATATATTGAATGTGAAAGAGTGGAACATGGAAGGAAAAAAGTTAATTGCTAGATTTTCATTTCCTGAGTTGGCCTATGTTCAATCAAACAATTATTGTGCGTTATTGCAATACTAGAAATACTTTGTTCCAACTTATTAAGCACCTCATCAAATCTGTGACTTTTCCCTCTACTAACCACTAAATTGATTTTGTATCTTCCCTTATGTTCCAGTATCAGAGTAGAATCTCATTTCATGGATCTTAATTTACCTCAACCAATTAGAGCTAGGAGAGTTCCTATGTGCCCAAGAGTGTTAAGATTATCAACATTTTTTTACTTAAAGAATTTTAGGGTAAGAAATATCAAATGGGAAGCACAGTTTATGTCCAGTACTTACTTATTCCTAGATTCTTTTGGGTTGACAGTACTTTTATCTCATCCCTTTTATAGTTAAAAATTCTTGACCTGAATGAACTGCTCCCTCTAGGCACAGAATTATTTCATTCCTTTCCCAGCCCCCAAAAGGGAACCCTTTCTAAGCAGAAATTGGAAATTGTGCCAAATTGCACATAATTGTGCATGATGAATTTGTAATGCAGGCTAAAACTTTCTGGAAACTCAGCTGAGACCACCAAAATCACTTAGTTGGGTTTGGTTGGAGGCCAATCCTTTATTCGCTAAGCTACAAAGTCTCAGGAGCTTTTATTTGCTCACAAAAATATCTGAATCCAGCACTAGAATCTTTCTCTGCAAGAAAATGAAATCAGTTTGCTGTTGCTTTTCAGAACTATTCTCCTTGAAGTATTTAGGGGATTAAAAGTAGGAGGTGAGGAGTGACTTTGGAGTATAATACAAACAACTTTAGATGCTAAAACTTTCAATTTCACTTATTTATTTCAAGGAACAAGAAATATATCATTAAGTCCAAAGTCGTTTAATGGAAGAGTTTATAATATTCCTTTCTAAAGTCTAGAGCCAGAGAAATGTATATCAAAATATTGCTTTAAAATTATAAAGTAATTATATAAATATTAGGTATAACATTTAGTTAAAAAAACTGGTGAGTTGGTTGAGAGTATCAAGTAAGAAACAATAAAATGAAAAAACTAACAATTAATAATTGTTAATAATGTTAACAATTAATAACAGTTAATAATGTTTTTCCAAGAAGAGTGTCAATTATTTCTCTATTCTCTTCTCCATCTTTCTAAATTTTTCATAATGTCACTTTAATATTATTTATAATAAAAATAGATTTAATGGGAAAGAACCTGAGATACTTCACAGATGGATTTGTTTCTTCTCATGCTGTTCACATACCACTGTCAAATAGAAACCTGTAGACAGTCTGACATGTGTAAGCACCTAAGTTTAGGAGAAAAACAATACTGTCTTGTACTTTACAAAACCCCTGCATTCAAGAGGGTTCAAAACATGTTTAAGAAACTTCACTTCACACTATTTTTCTGAGATTCACTTGTTTCCAGTAATTAACTCCTATGGCTTACTCAGATTAATATTTATTTAGATTGTTGCACATAAAGAAGAAGAATGTGGGAAATTTAGGAAGACATTTTTTTCTTTGTCAATTTTATCTTAAGGAAAAAAAAACTTTTAGGAGTATGCCAGAATGTACAAGTCACAGAACTTAGAAAGGGAGATTCATTTTTTGACATAGATCAATCAACTAGTAGTTATTTGTGTGAGGTCTTCAGGATATTTTTTTAAAAACATGTCCATACGGTGCAACATTATTTTCAATAGCAGTGTTACCACCATTTTTGATGGGACAGGATTTTATTGTATGGGACTGTCCCCCATGGCAATGCTGGTATCTGTGTTTCTAAACCATAAATTAACCAGTAATGTGTTCCTCCTCTGTCACTGGGATCATAAAAACATTTAATTAATCTACAGTTGTTTTCTTTTGGGCCATAGAATTAATATACAGTATCTAACAATTTATCTTAAATGTAAATTCTCTAGTGCTTCTTATAGAAGAAAAACTAAAAGTTTTAGAAATTGTGTTCATATTTCTACAAATCATATAATAACTGTACCAGAAATAAGACCAGGTTTCTGACTTCCTACAACCCAGTGCGTGAAAGTAGTGGAAGGATTATTTAAATAGGATTATTGTGCATCCAACCTGTTTTTGTGTGGCTCCTAGGTAAACATGTTCAAGATTAAAATATCTCCAAGATATTAATACATTAACTTCACTTCAAAAGTGGTCACTTGATGAGCTGGGAAGATATGGGGTGAGAGTGAAGGCCTGCATGCAACTGACTTAAGTTCTCTTTCTAGCAGCCTTTTGAGTATGCCCAGATGTGTGCTGGATGCCTTTAAACAATGCTGTGAGCCTTAAAACACCCTTGGTCTTCCTTGGTACTATAGTACCAGAGAAGCACTGCATCCTTGTTCCTACCACAGACCACTGCATCCTTGTTCCTACCACAGATCACTAGGTCTCTTGACCTAGTGATAGTGAATGACCTTGGTCTCTTGACCAGTTGATTCATTCCCATATACTTCACTCAAATTGTGCTCAGTGCAATCTGGAGGTAAAAACCATAGAATGAGATTAGACAGAGGCAGTTTCTGAGACAGAGCATATCCTAGGACAGTCACACTGAACACATGAGCCATCCACGTCCAGGCAAAACTCAGCAAAAGCACATTCTAGCATCCACTCCCAGGCAATAACAGCAATAATAAAAAGCTACCTTTTTAAAAGAACAAATTAAATTCTAGATGATTTGCAAGATTCTGTAATCTCTAACCCTCACACTAATTCTGGAGGATTTGTATTGTGCCTCAGATATGAGTACATAAAAATACAAATATAAATGCAAAAGCTCCAGACCTGAGTAAACTTAGGCTTAGGATGTTATATAGCTTTTTAAAAGTTACATAACAATATTTATCCAGTTATACCATATGTCAGAACAGGGAATATGTATGGTAGTGTGCAGAGGGGGTAATTAATCCAGCTTAGTGGGGATTTTTGGTAAAATGCCAACATTTTAATGAGGAACACCTTTAGAAAGATTTAAAATGATACGAATTGTACTCATTTAACAAAGCCAACATGGACAAAGCACAAAAAATATGGAAGAAGTCCTGAATAGTAAAATTTTGAGTGCAAAAGAAGGCCAAATGTACAATCATCTTCCTAATAAAATATATGAGAACCCTGGCAGGGAACCTGAGTAAAATATAATTATGATGAACAAAATACCAGCATTGGTAATCATCTTTTGTGTTAACCTTAAACATTGTATTATCCTTAAATGTTATCCTTGTTCCATTCTTTTCTAATGTGGTACTATTTTAGGAGGAACAGGGAAAGTACATTATCAAACCACAAAATACTAAACAATGATTTAATTATGTAACTTGTCCTCAAATATTTTGGGAGGGACTCAAACATTCTTAGATGCCATTAGATATTGGATGCAAAGGAATGGATGGAATTTCTTCATCATGGAAGAAATCTGAAAAAGACCAGATGAATTGAAAAGGATTTTCTTATAGACAATACCCCTTAATAGGTCAGCCTTGAAGAAGTCTTATCTTAAAATAAAACTCACTGTAGCCTAGTTAGTGAACACATACTTATCTTTATTTATTTACATATGTGTATGCATGCCACATGATTTATATAGGCATTATAAAATATAAAAATTCTTAAATGAATTTTAACAATTTTTTTAAAAAATATTTATTTGGTATATTTGTTCCTCACCTATTTTTCATACTCACTTTTATAATTTAAGAAATAATATATTATGAAATTATAGAAATTTAAGGTATGTATCATTGAAAATGATCATATGTCTGTCACTGTTACTGTCCTCCTGTTGTTCATCAATTTGCTCAAGCGGGCCCAGTAACGTCTCCATTTTCAGACTTTTTGTTACTGTGTTTGGCATATTGAATACATCACGGGTAGCTTGCCAGGCTTTGCCATGCAGGAGAGATACTCTCAGTAGCTTGCCGGGCTCTCTGAGAGGGGCGGAGGAATTGAACTTGGGTCGGCCATGCTGGTTGCGTGCAAGGCAAACGCCCTACCTGCTGTGCTATTGCTCCAGCCTGGTCATATGTCTATACTATATTAAGTAGAACAGAAAATCTGTGACAGGGATTTTAAAAGGGGAAAGAGAGTCAAATTTTGAAGTCACAGAACTTTATAATTCTCAGTGTCTGCTTCAGACAATTACATTAATCTCTACTACTTAGACTGTGATATTTCTCTTCACTTGTATAACTTGTCATCCTGTTGCTCATTGATTTGCTCGAGTGGGTGCCAGTAATGTCTCCATTCACCCCTGTCATGTGCTAGTGTAGCCCAATGGCGTCTGCTCACTCTAGGAACAAGAAAAACATCAAACTGTTTGTTCAGGGTCTTGACAAAGAAGTCTGACCATCTTGAAGGTGGGAGGCCAGGTGTTCTTTTGACATCCTATGGAATACAGTCAGTAACAGCTCTAGTCCAGCAGTCTCTGAATTGCATTATGTGTCTGGTCCATTTGATTTTCAATGCCTTGGCAAATGAGACAACTTCCCTGATTCTCGACCATCGACAGAGGTTGGAACTCTGGATTCCTTCTCTCACTTGGGTGAAACGTGATATTCCAAACATAGCTCTTTAGATTCCTCTTTGAGAAACCCAAATAGCGTCCTTATCCTGTTTTTGTAGGGCCCAGGTCTCTGAGGCATATGTTAATGCAGGAAGAACAGTGGAGTAGAAAAGATGTGCCCAGAGACGGAGGCTCTTCATCCTCTTAACAACTTCTTTGACACTCTTGAAGGCGTTCCATGCTGCTCTCTTCCTCCTGCACAGCTTGGGTTCCAGGTTGTTAGTAGTCACGTTGAGTTCTCTATCTAGGTACACATAACTGCTGCATTCAGAGATGTTCATTCCACTGAGAGTAAATGGAACATCAGAGACTAGTATGTTTCTCATGAACATTATCTTCGTAAGATTCAGCTGTAGTCCAACTTTTCCACACTCATGGTCGAAGTTGACCAGCATTTGTGCCACTTGGCTAATGTTTGGTGTTATAAGAAAGATGTAATCAGCAAAGCGGAGATGTTGTAGTTGATAACCATCTATCTTTGCTCTCATTCTTTCCCATTTCGGTCATCGCATGATGTTCTCGAGGTGGCACTGAAGAGTTTCAGTGAAATAGTATCACCCTGCTGAACCCCTCTCTTTATGTCGATGATCAATTCCTTATAGAATGGTGAGATCCTGGTGGTGAATTTGTAATATAGCTCACGGAGGATCCTGATGTAATGAATTTGAATGCCCTGTTCGGCTAGGGTTTCAATGACTGCTTTAGTCTCAACAGAATTAAAGGCCTTCTTTCTTTTCTCTCTTTCTTTCTTTCTTCCTTCCTTCCTTCCTTCCTTCCTTCCTTCCTTCCTTTCTTTCTTTCTTTCTTTCTTTCTTTCTTTCTTTCTTTCTTGTGAAACACCATGAGGTACAGTTGTAGATTTACAAACTTTCGTGCTTGGGTTTCAGCTATAGAATGATCGAGTACCCATCCCTCTACCAGTGCCCATTCTTTACCACCAATGATCCTAGTAGCCTTCCCACCCCCACGCCCCATCCCCCCCCAACCCACCCCACCTCTGTGGCAGGACATTCCCTTTTGCTCACTCTTTCCTTCAGGGTCTTGTAGTTTGCAATAGAGGTATTGAGGGGTCTTGCAGTTTGCAATAGAGGTATTGAGTGGCCATCATGTTTGTTCTGTAGTCTACTTTCAGCACACATCTCGCATCCCGAGCAAGTCCTCCAAAGATCCTTTACTTGGTGTTCCCTTCTCTATCTGAGCTGTCAAAGGCCTTCTTTAAATCAATGAACCTTAGAGAGCAGCATCTTGAACTCTCACTGAACCTCAATGAGCTTGGTCACCATGTGGATATGGTGGATTGTGCTGAATCCTTTTCGAAACCTGACTTGCTTGCATGGTTGTCCTTTGTCTAGTGTTCTGCCAATCCTATTCAGCATGACTCGAGTGAACAACTTGTAGACAACAGAAAACAGACAGATCGGTCGATAGTTGTCGATGTTCTGGATGTCTCCCTTCTTGTATGACAGAACGGTCCTGCTGGTTTTCCATTGGGATGGAACCTTGCATTCAGACAGGTCGTGTGTGAAGTGCCGAGCTAGTGTATTGATGAGTATTGGTGGCAGATTCTTCAGGTGTTCAGGTCTGACCTTATCTGGACTGGGTGCTGTATGCTTCTTTACCAATAAAATGTCATGCCAACAATGCTAGGAATAACATATCCATCCTGCAGTATCTAATATGTGGTCAGGTGGTGGATGTGGCTATTGAAGAGATCCAAGCAGAAGTCATGGATAACCTTCTCCATCACCCTTCTGGAAGATGTGATAGATCCATCAGACGTTGGAGGGCAGTCATCTTGGTCTTGTAGTTGGTGAAGGACAGGTGGCTTTTGCAAATACTTTTCCCAGCTTCTACTGATTTGGCCAACACCTCTCTTTGAGGTCTTCAAAATTCTCTCTTTGAGGTCTTCCTTTATTGCTTCTTCGCACAGCTTTGCGAACTCAGACTTTAGCTTGTGATTGCCTAAGGCTTTCACCAAACCACATTGGCAAATGAGCTCAAGAGTTTCCAAAGACAGACTAATACAGGGAAGTAAAATTTTCATCCCATAATTGAACCCTGAGCCTCACACATGAATGATAAGTGCTCCACTACTGAGCTAAATTCCAGTCCAGGAAGCAGATTCTGAATGGCCCTAACTCTAAACATAATCACACAAAATATTGATGCAAATATTTGTAGCAGCATTATTCATAGATATATCTTAAATGTCAATCAAATAATCATGACAAATAAAATGCAGTATACGTATACAATGGGAGATTATTCAGGCATAAAAAAGATATCCTTTATCATGGATGAATCTCTGAAATCATTATGTTGAGTGAAAGTTCAATACAAAGGCCACGCATGATATGATTTACTTTAAATAAAGTATCCGAAGGGGTATGGTGCCGCCAGCAGGTCAATCTGTACCTGTGAGGCGAGTGCATCAACAGCCTCATGGCACTGTCAGACTTTCAGATACCCCCAAATTGCTGCTGTGCCTTTGGCCAGACCCCAAAAACTTGGGGCAAAGTTTACCAAGAAAGTAAACAACCAAAAGTTAGTTATGTGGGAGACACACCCACAAACCACCTCCAGCTCAGCTATATAATTGGAGGCATGGCCTCTTTGTTTCCTAATTGAACTACTTAATGGCCATTACCCCAGAGACTCAGAAATGAATCTCGGAACACAAAGGCTTTTGGCAGAAATGCATCCTGTTTCTGCAGTAGGTTCCTGGGGCTGGTCCACTCCAGGTGGGAATAGGTTTTGTTCCTTGGCCTGTTCTCCTTGGTGGCCCAGTGACCGTCATCCTCCAGAGGCCATTGGACAGTCAGATTTGGGCCTGCAGTGACGAAACACGTGGAGCCTCACCAGATGGGGGTGGAACTGGCCCCTTCCTCCTCATTCCAGCGAAACCTCAAGTTGCTGCCTACAAACGGCTTCTCTGGCTCCTGATCAAGCTGATTAATGGCCATGATCCCAGAGACTCAGAAGCAAATCTCGAAACCCAGCGGTTTTTGGCAGAAATGCATTTGGACCGCATACACAGCCATGGCTCCAGAGGCAAAAGGACTTAATCCAGAATCCGGCAGCTTGTGGCAGAAAAGTGAATGGACCATGTGTTAAACTATGGTGCAATGCCTCCCCGGGAGGGAAAGGGTGTTGCTCCCTTCCGCTTTTCTACCCCCCTGGAAGCAAGGTGGCCGCCGCCTCAGAGCTTATTGGAAAGCAAGTTATGAGCCAGTGGTGATGGGGCGACTGCAGTCTCATGGGAAGGGGGGGGGGCGGTACTAACTCGTCCTTCACGCCCTACCAAGGTCACGAGTTGCCTCCCCGAGCAGCTCTCCAGCACGGCCATGGCTCCAGAGGCAAAAGGACTTAGTCCAGAGCCCGGCAGCTTGCGGCAGAAAAGTGAATTGACCATGCGTTAAACTATGGCACCATGCCTCCCTGAGAGGGAAAGGGTGTTGCTCCCTTCTGCTTGCCCCCTCCCCGGCAGCAAGGTGACTGCCACCTCAGAGCTCATAGGAAAGCCAGGTATGAGCCAGTGGTGATGGGGCAACTGCAGTCTCATGGGAAGGGGTGCGGTACTGGCTCGTCCTTCACGCCCTACTGAGGTCCTGAGTTGCCCCTCATGAGCAGCTCTCCAGCACAGCCATAACACCACATGCACAGAAACCAATCTCGTAATTATCTGGCTCTTTGCAGAAATCCAAAATCATTATATGATTCTCATAACCATCTATAGAAAACAAAGTATTTCACAATGCCTTTTCAGCAATTCTGATTGTTGGGGGGGGAGGGGGGAATTCTAAACAAAAATGGTTCATCTTTTGTCGAAATAATGAATGTAATCAATGTAGAGAAGAGTTAAGTGGAAATCATCTGCCTCACAGGCATTGGGAAGGGTGGGAGGGGGATATATTGAGGATCTTGGTGGGGAAAAATGAGTACTGGTGAAGGGAGTGGTGTTTGATCATTGTGTGACCGAGACTTAAACCCTGAAAGCTAAGTAACTTTTCCCACAGTGATTCAATGAATAAATATAAGACGAAAAATAAATAAAACTATGAAAAAATAAAGTGTCCATAACAGGCAAATCCACAAAGAAAGAAAATAGATGAGTGGTCACCAATGAATAGCTGAAAAGTTGGGATTTGAGTGTTTAATAGTTATGGGGATTATTTGTTTTTTTTTTTTTTTGCCTGTTTGTTTTTTGGGCCCCACTAGTGGTACTTAAGGCCTACTCCTTGTGCTATTATCAGAGGACTATATAATGCCAGGGATCAAACAAATACTTCCCACATAATAAAGCATGTACTTAGCCTACTATCTTCAGCTCTAGTCAAAGGGAATCCTTCGGGGGTCATGAAAAGTATGTGAAATAAGTGATAAGGGTTAGATCACACTGTGACTATATTAAGAACATTGAATTTACACTATGGAATGGTAGGTTTTCTGGGCCAGAGAGAGAGTATAGCAAGTAGTGCCTTGCCTTGCATGTGAATTACCAGGGTTTGATTTCTGGCACTCCATATGGTTCCCCAAGCCAGTCATATATGATTGCTGAGTGCGGAGTCAGGAGTAAGCCCTGGGCACTGATGCATCCACCAAAACCAAAACATAAAAACAAAATGGTGGGTTTCAAAGAAGATGGCCAACAGGTACATAGAATCAAGTCAAATATCAAGTCAGATCTAATATTGTATCAAGTCAAAACTATATTGAGAATTCACCTCATACCTGTGAGAATGAACTGTATCACAAAAGCCTGAAACACATGTTAGCAAGAATATGGAGGGCAGATCTTATCACTGGGAGTAGTAAATTTATTATTTAGCTCAACACAGAGCCCAACACATATGTCTGCAATATGTGTAATAGGTGAAAGCTTGTCTGCCTTTTTGAAGATAAGATTAATGGGCCACATATATTTCTTTATCTTTAAGGTCAATTAGTAGATTGTACTAAATTCTTCATCCATTTCTAGCCCTTCCTGCTACTCTCTTTCTATGACAATGAAACTTTCCTACCTCCTAATGATGCAATATATCAACTTTAATGATTCATTTTAACACCTTATGAAAACTAGTGCAGAATGAAGTGTAGACGTATTTTGTATTTTACTGGTTAGGGTATAAACGGAAATAGCCATTGAGTACATGCATGAAAATGTTAAGATAATGCTAATTTTTAGTAAAAATTATTGTGTGTTGTGTTTAGGAAAAAAATAAGCTTGATGTAAACAGATTTTTAAAAACTGTATTTTACTTTTTGATTTATTTTTATTGATTAAAACTCTGTGCTTTACAAAACTGTCAATGATGTTTTCTCACGCATATAATTCCAGCACCACACCCATCATCAGTGTACCCTTCTCTCTCCCTCCCTTTTATTTAAACCACCCTCCTCCTACTAAATTATGTAGATCAGGTCTGGTATCTCATTGTCTTTGACACTGTGTCCATACCTTGCTGTGTGTCTTTAAGTCCCATAAATGAAATACCATTTTGCATCTATTACTTTCTTTCTGACTGACTTCACTCAGCATATCCTCTAGATCTATCCACATTACTGCTAATTGCATGATTTTGTTCTTAGAAGTGTAAAATATTTCATTATGCATTTATTGTGTATACATATCACAACATCTTAATTCACCTTCTATACTTAGGCATTTGCATTGTTTCCATATCTTGACTGTGTACTAAGTGAGGCTATTATTCTAAGTGAGCATAGGTGTGAAAATATTCACTCAAATTAATGATTTTGGTTTGTTTTGTGGGTCAAGAAGTGGTATTACTGGATGCTGTGATACCTATCCTATTTTTTCTTGACAAATTTCCACATTGCTTTTAATAAATATTGAACCAAATGACACTACAACAATGGGTGAATTCCTTTCTTAGTACAATCCCATCAACACTTGTTGTTACCAGACTTTTTGATATGTGCTATTCTCACCATTATATAAGATGCTTTCTCATTGTTGTTTTAATTTGCTTTTCCCTAAACATGAGTGATGATGAGCAATTTTTCATATACCTATGAGCACTTAGATTTATGGACTAACCCAGGAATGAAAATATTTGTAATTTATTATAAATTAAATGGATCTTTGTATAATTTCATTTTCTTTAGCTTTCATAAAAAGTACACTAAAGTAGGTATTATAAATAAGTGCATATTTACATATAAAAGATTTTTTTTTACAAATTAGGAATATTTCTTGTTACAAAATGGCAGCTGGGGTGGGAGTAAACAGCACCTCTAATTTTGAGCCAGTATAATATTGTACTGGTATTAAAACACATATATTAGAAAAATTATAAAAACACACATACTGAGGCATACTATCATCGGCCTGAACTATTTTAAACGTTCTTTAAAAATCAAATACATGCTCGTATATGTTATGTTATACCATTGTACAACTAAAAATTGCTTCTAAAATTTCAAGGATTTACAGATGACTGGCATTGGGTTCATTTCTATAACACCCAGAGAAATATATCATAAGTGATACAGCACTTTGAAGAAAAGCAACCTCAGAAAGAGGGACATTTAGAGATCTATAGTGAAGGTATCTCAGGTAAGGCCCGTGAAAGAAAAATTTTCAACTTTGGTTTTCAGGGAGCTCTGTAGAAACTGGAATGTCAAGTGAGACAGTATCAGCTTTTCTTTGTCTCTTTTTCTTCTCTTAGTATCTATTGATAACCAATAATCACCTTAAATGCACATAACTTCCAACACTCTTCACCAGGTTGCCTTTTTTTTTGGTTGGGGGGGGGGTTGCACACTAAAGTCACTTTGTAAAGTCACTTCACAAATGGAGAGGAATAATTATGTCTCAAAACCTACACTTATCAAAGATTTCATCATATGAGGAATTAGCTCTCATTCAAAGTGTAGTAGATGGGGAATGGAGCAATAGTACAGTGAATATTGTCTTCTATGTGGTCAACCTGGGTTTTATCCCCGGTATCCCATATGGTCCTCTGAGCCTCATCAGTAGTGATCCCTGAGCACACAGCCAGGATTAAGCCCTTACAAAAACAAAGCTAAAAAACAAAAACAAAAAATATCCTCAAACCAAAAATAAATAAAAAGAAGCAGTCATCCATCAAAACAATAAAGTTTTAAAACTATCCATGCAATGATATAAGTTTACTTATGGAATATATGACTACTAATTGCTAAAAATCCTGCCTAGTAACTAGCAACCAAACACAAAAAATAAAATATAGACAAAAATACATATAATACTATTTATAATGTCAAAATGCCTACCTAAAAGTAGATGACTTATTAAATTAATGGTATATCCACATAAGAGAATACTATACACCTATTATAAAATGTCAATATTTATAAAAGAGCAGATCAAATATAATAGGAATATAATTATTTAGAGGCATATTCATGTGTATAAAATGTCTGGAAGGATTAAATATATAGGATTAAGATTTACCTGTGGTTTACAATTTAATGAGACTAGATTGAGATTGTTTTTCAATTACTTCTAATATTTGACCATATCTAAGTTTTTTTGGCAATAGCCTAGATTACCTTTATCTTTAGTAAAAATAACAGAGTTATTTTTGTTTTTGTGCAAAAGAAAAAGGAAACATACTGATATTCTCAGCACCAAAATGGCAACCAATGGTTTACAGTTTATACCCTGTGAAAATAAAAGCTATGGCTGACTTCTGATTGCCCCCTGGCGGACTAATTTTATAATTTTATGAGCAGTCTTATTAGTTAAACATAACCCATGAAATAACTTGAATCCAACATCAGATGAATGACAGCTTTATGCTAGATAATGTGTTTGCCATCCTAAACTGCAATGTGATACATTAGACAAAATACATTCTTTCTCCTCTTAATAATTGTGAATGTCTATGGATTTATCTAAAATTTAAATAGAGCTGTTAACCCATTCGATTAGAGCAAATTCCGTAGGTTCAATGGATATTGATCTATTGTAGAATATCTATAAATAATTTTAAAGTCTGACAATATCTAACTTTATATAATTTATCCCAGTTAGTTAATACAATCTTCAATCTTATAAAATTCACTATGCGTTACTCTTTTAAATATATCTTAGAATATTGAGACTTCTATTAGCATCAATATCTATACCATTCTATTGTTTCATCTGTTAAAATGCACTGAAGATAGAGACAAGAGACATATATTTTAAAATAAATATAAAAAGACTGGGACTAAGGAAATTGTTGAAATAGTTGAGCACTTGCTTGACATGTTGGAGCCCTGAGATTAATCCTGAACCTCTTCTCTCCAGTAATACTGGGGATCACACTAGTGACCAGTAAACACTGCTAGGTGTGGTTCCCAAGTCGTGCTCATGGGGTTTGGGGGCCTCTCCCTGTGATCCTCAGCCAACTGAGTTTGTGGTTCAAAGTAAGGACCTGAGAATGAGATGCTGCTCCAGTTCTGTAGTGCCTGAGATTCCATAGATGACTCTAATGGTGCTCAGGGTCTCCAAGGAAATACCCACCAGTGCTTGAAGATCTTAGGGCTATATCCAGCTATGTTGAAAGACAAGTACTGTGAGAGTTAATTTATGAGCTTCATAAAATAGCCACATTTTATAGAATCAAAGAGTAGAATGATGGTTAAAATTGGTACAGGGGATGTGTACAAAATAGGAGATACTACTCAACAGTCATCAACAGTCATTAAGTTTCAATTAAGTAGGATGAATGAGTCAAGTAAATGCCATAAAAGTTTAAAGCTCTAGGAACAGCAATGTCTTTTTTATTTTTTTAAAATTTTTAAATTTTTATTAGTGAGACCATGAGGTACAATTGTAGACTTACAAATTTTTGTGCTTGGGTTTCAATTATACAGTGATCAAATACCCATCCCTCCACCAGTGCCCATTTCCCACCACCACAGATCCCAGTATCCCTCCCCTCCCCCTTCCCCCCCATCCCACCCTACCTCTGTGGCAGGGCATTCCGTTTTGTTCTCTCTCTCCTTTTGGGTGTTGTGGTTTGCAAAAGAGGCACTGAGTGGCAATCATGTTTGGTCTATAGTCTACTTAAGTGACAATAAAAGGGCTAGAGAGATAAGAGATAATTTACTAGTAAGCCTTGCATATAGCCAACCCAACTTTGATCCTTAGTACTACGTATGGTTCTCCAAGCCCTTTCAGAAGTGATCCCTGAGCACAGAGACAGGATTAAGCCCCCTAAAATCAGATGTGGTCCCAAAACAACAACAACATGACATAAAAGGGCCGGAGAAATAGTACAGAAAGTAAGGCACTTTGCATGTGGGCGATTCATGGAACCACATATGGTATTCTGAGCACCATCAGAAGTGATTCCTGAGGCTGGAGCAATAGTACAGTGGGTAGGGCATTTGTCTTGCATGCGGCCGACCTGGGTTTGATTTCCAGCATCCCATATGGTTCTCCAAGCTCCGCCAGGAGTAATTCCTGAGTGCATGAGCCAGGAGTAACACTTGTGCATTGCCGAGTGTGACCCAAAAAGCAAGCAAGAAAGAAAGCAAGAAAGCAAGCAAGAAAGAAAGCAAGAAAGAATGAAAGAAAAGAAGTTATCCCTGAGTAAATAGCCAGTGGAAAGCCCTGAACACAGCTGGGTGATCAAAAAATAAAAAGTGATATAATGACAATGGAGCATCTTGGCCATTTGAATGGTGATTTTTGGATATGAAAACCATAAATATTAATACTACTGTAACATATCATCCAGACTACCTAAAATTAATAAAATAATAACATATTAAGAGTTTATTGGCATGTTCCTAAATGTATATAATTATAAACAGAACAAAGAGATGGTTAAAACTCACTCATGTGCTAGACCAAAGACGTTACAAATAAAGAGGCAGTTGCTTTTATACAAAGGAAGTATCTAACTGAATGTTTAAATGATTTTTAAAAATCAATTTTTAAAAATCATTGACTATTGCTCTGTATTACCAGGTAAAATATAAGAGGATATTAATATGAGTATATTTTTAAAAAGAGTATCTCTCCTTCTTTTTTTTTTAATTAAAAGCCACCATAATACTAAATTGGTTGCTTTGAAGAACACGGTGTCAGGAAGATAAGCATGATTTTGTTTAAAGGACAATAAATCCTCTTCAGAAATTCTGTCTGAGTCACTGGTCAATCTTGTCCCACCACAACTCTTAAACTAGAAAGAGCAGACACAGGGTAAGGTCAAGAATAAACTTTCTGGGAGGTCTGACCTCTGTTTCTGCCAGATTTCTTTCCCTTTGTGGTTTAACCTTACTAAGTATTTATAATTTCATTTAAAAATATTTAAGGTATTTAAAATGTGCTATTGCATGCCAATGCTCTCTAGCCATGTTTGGGAATAGACATTGTTAAAAGACACTATCTTTCATTACATAGCCTAAGATTCTCAGAATCAAACATGAACGATAAAAATCCTGTTTATGTGGTAACCTGGTCAAATATGATTAATCACATCTTGAAATCGAATCATTTAAAACTTAAAAAAAACTATCAGAACACAAATTAAATACCACTGGTTAAAAAAAATTAAAGAGGCTTGAACCAGACACATAAATAATAATAATAATAATAATAATAATAATAATAATATTGGTCTCTTATCTCTAGCTTTTTTTCATTCCTCCCAAAAACCCTGTCCTACTTGAATCTTCTGCAAGATGATGCAGTGTCTTGTAGCACTGTCCTCCTGTTGTTCATCAATTCGCTTGAGGAGGCACCAGTAACGTTTCCATTGTGAGACTTGCTGTTATTGTTTTTGGCATATTGAATATGTCACAGGGAGCTTGCCAGGTTCTGCCTTGCAGGCGGGATACTCTTGGTAGCTTGCCAGGCTCTCTGAGAGGGTCAGAGAAATCAAACCTGGGTGGCCCATGTGTAAGGCAAATGCCTTACCCGCTGTGCTACCACTCCAACTTTTGCCTCCTTGCCTCGAGCAAGCAAGATGGGTCACCAGCAGCTCTACTGGAGCCATCCAAGAAAATTTGGCCAGGAGTCGCGCTCTTGCAGCATCTGCTCCAACCAGCATAGGCTGATCCAGCAGTGTCTAATATTACCTTATTTTTAGTCTAGAATAGATATTTGACATTTGTCTAAACTAGAAAATTAGTGTTTCAATGAAATACTATGCAGTTGTTAGGAAAACTGAAGTCATGAAATTTGTTTATAAATAGATGGAAGCCTGCCTCAAGTGCTGAGGAAGAAGGAAGTTGGGATAGAGAAGGGATCACTCTGACAATGACAGTTGGAAATGATTAGATAAGAACTGGGTAAGAACTATGTGCTAATAGGCTGAAAGTAGACTATAGACTGAACATGATTGTCACCCAATGCCTCTTTTGCAAAGCACAGCATACAAAAGGAGGGAGAGAACAAAAGGGAGTGCCCTGCCACAGAGGTGGGATGGGGGGTTGAGGGGGTGGAGGGATACTGAGATTGGTGGGGGTGGAGAATGGTCACTGGTAGTGGGATGGGTACTTGATCACTGTATAACTGAAACCCAAGCACAAAAATTTGTAAGTCTACAACTGTACCTCATGTGTTTCACTAAAAAAAAAAAAAAAAGAAACTGTGCTATTGGTGAAATTACACTGGTGGAGGTATGGGTGTTGGAACATTGTGTGACTGAAATGCAATCATGAACAATTTTGTAATGCTCTGTCTCATGGTGATTCAATAATAAATAAATACAAGAAAATCAGTGTTTCAAGAGATACTTACATATTTTTTACAATTTTACTTTCTTCAAGGAAGGAATTTTACTTTATTCAAGGAAGTGAATTTACAAAAGTCCCCTCAGAATTGTGAGGAACAACTCACTTATCCATTACTAAATGCGACATTTACAAAACTTAATTTCATATATACATATGTATATATGCTTAGATCTAGGCATACAGAATGGTGCTGTGCCAGTTCTCCTCAGACAAAATTCTATGAAGTTCTTGACACTTTTTCTACTTATAGAAAAATTTGAGACTATCACAGACTGCATTTTGTCTTGAGACTGGTTAAGGCTTCCTGCCAATTCTATAAAAGAGTGAGGTGGAAAACTGTTCTTTCCAATTCACTCGTGTCTCTAATAATGTGAGGTCTCTGTCTGGCAAGAGTAAAAGTGTATAGCCTCTTCAGGTGAAGGAAAAGCAGAAATTCCAGAATTTACCATTTTGTTATGATTGTTTCCAGTGTAAGATAATTAATGCCAAAACAAACTCTCCAGAGCTTTCTTTATTCCTACAAATCCATATGTGGAATCAAGAACACTCCTAACTTTCCGCTCTGGCAACTGTCTTGTATTTCTAGACTTAAACTCTAGGGTTTTCAAAGAAAAAAAAAATCGTATTCTCCCTGCTTCTCTCCTTTCTCAATATGCGGCCAATTCACCTTGACATTTATTTCAGAGTTGGGGCTACATTAGGGGGATAGGAGGGAAGGACTGGCTTCACATTTTCCCTGTGGGATCCCTTCCTCCTTTCTCATTTTTTTCCGTTTAAGGCCAAATTCCTCTAAGTATATAACCACTCTCTCTTCTCTCTCTCTTTATCTCTTTCTCTCTCTCCTTTCTCTCCCTCTCTTCCTTTTTCCCTCTCTCCCTCTCTCTTTTGCTTTCTTTCTTCCCTTTTCCCTTCACAGCAGCAACACATTCTACATGGAGACCACTCTTCAGGCACCAGGAAGAATACAGCCATTGTTTCAGGGAGCATGGCCCAACTCCACTGCTTGAGTCTCATTCACAGCAGCTGCAGGAGCAGCATTTCGAGGTTCTTACACACCTGGGGACCAGGTGCGGATGTATCAAAATAAACTTGGAGAGGAGAGTGTGTGACGGTTCATTTGCCACACTAGTTAAAAATTCTTTCAAATACACTCTCTCTTTTCCAAATCTTTGGGGTCTTTTTCCATTTCTGGTTATGGCTATGCTATTGCAGACCAACACCCCAAGATGCTTTTTTTTTTGTCTTCAGAAGTCTAGACTCAAAGAAAACTTCTCTCAAACTAAATATAGGCCCAGTGTAGCTCTGAAAGCTAAAAGCACTGCACCGAGTGCCTGTGTGCCAGATAACTGCATGTACACCTTTTTAAAAGCCACTCAATAACACACTGAAGGTCCTCATACTCATTTAACAAACTTGGTAACTAAGAATCAGTAATGCTAAGGACACCTGCTCAGAATTCTTATAAACATAGAGACAATTTGAATACAGAATTTCTAATCCCTAAACTTAGAATTTTCCTCACAAGCTAGAAAAGAAATTCTCTCAGCAATCATTAATTAATAAATTCATCAAAATTTGATGAATAAGATGTAACAGTCCATTATCTACTGTCCTTTTAGATTTGGTCTCATTATTTTTCAAGTTGAAAAGAAAAATAACTATTCTTTTGCTTTTTATTGAGAAATGATTTACAATATTGTTTCTATTAATGGTTTAGGGAAACGATGTTACTGCCCCACAACCATCACTAGCGAATCAATATCACTGCCACTTGGTCCCTTCTCATTCCCACTCCTCCTGTTAATGACTATTCTTGTTTATTTTTATTTTTTTGGCTTTGGGATTTTGGGGTCACACCTGGTGGTGCACAGGCCTTACTCCTGGCTCTTTGCTCTGGGAATACTCTTAGTGGGGCTCACAGGACCATACAGGGTGCTGGGGATTGAGCCCAGGTAGGTCACATGCAAGGCAAATGCCCTACCCATTGGAATATTGCTCTGGTCCCTGTTCTAATTTATTTCCTTGTAGCAATTTTCCAGTATAGTTAGAGTGGTTATTAAGAGTGCTGAGAATACAAAGACTTTGTATGGCCAACCACCTCTGCGCCACTGATAAACAAATAAGTAAACAATTATTCCCTATGCTTAACTCTCTTCCACTGTAAAAAACAAGTGCCATAGGCATACATTCCTTACATGGGCTTTATGAAATTTAAATTAGATTACAGAAGTAAATATTTAGTAGAATAATGTGCAGATAATTAATGTCTGTGATATTTTACAGAGCTTCGTATTATATACATTACATAATTTATAGCATTTAGATATTTACTTTATATTAATTTAAAGGGGTCCTCACGATCAGTGCACAGGGCAACTAGATGCCAGCAGTACTCAGTCAATTGGGCTGGAAAGTTCGGCATTTGGACCCAGTGATGTTGAGTTGATCTGTCGCAGAAGGGGACATTGGGACTATACCTAGTGATCATGCTAAGAAGAAGAGAGTTCTGAAGATTGAAACTATTGCTAAATATTCAAAGTATTTTCTTCCAGAATTTTCTTCCCGCCTTATATATTTATGAACAACTTAGTGGCGAGTAGACAAACATCTGTGTTCTTACCTTGACTTTGAAAATAATGAGCCACGTAACATGGGGCAGGGAATCTAACCAATGTATCAACTTTTTCACAGTGTATACAATGGAACAATCAGTTAAACCTGATACTACTTCCAGATCTTCTGAAGATATTCAATATAGTATGAGTGTGGAATTCACTAACTATAGAGCCTATCTATTTTTTGCAACTATCTCTCTTAAATGCCACAAAACATTCCCATTTTACAAATGACCATAGAGAGGTTGAGATATTACGCAACTTGCTCACCGTCCTACATTCCCAAGTGGTGGTGCTGGCAGTTGTGCTAGGGCCTGATTACTCCACGTGCTGGCCCTAATCACTCTGTTCCACTCGCAGGCAGTTTGACTAGGGACTCATTAATAAAATAGTAACAATGGTCTGTTTTAACCATCCAAGTAAGTAAAAGTCCATTATAAACAGAAAATACTAAATCAGGTCCTTATTAGCAATAATGGCCATTTTCATTCCTAAAAAGATTAATAAGTGTGAGAAGCTCAATTTAAATCTACAATTGGCCAGAGATTAAACTAACACTGGTCTGTTTTGGAAGGAAGCTTTTAAAAAGCCAGAATTCAACTTTTCAAGTTAACGGGATTCAAGCTTTCAATGCTTTCCTTTCTCCTTTCCTTTAACTAAATTCAACTTCATATTTTTCATCTTGTTTTTGGAGTCTTTCCAGGTCACCTCTGTTAAGAAACACAAGGCCCTTGGCACTGAACTTTTGGGAATGTGCCCACATCTGCCTCTGGATGTCTGCTTGCCTACCTTTGATGCTGCATTCAACACCTAACTTAAAACAAAGCAGGTCTTGAAACAAAAAGCTAGTCAGAGAACTCTTGGTCCAGTTCACCAATCAGCCTCAATGATAAATATCAAGGAGCAAAATTGGTCTGTAAACCTCCAATAGTTCACTATTTCAAGGCAGGTCCAACCCATTTTAACGTAGCACAAAGTAGTGCTATATTACAGAGAACAAAAGGGATAAATGAAGGTGACAGAAATGCTGAATCATTTTGTTTAACACAATTCTGAACCACTGTAACTATGTCAGTGTTGGATAGGTCCTTCGCAGAGCTATTTGGTTCTTTGCATATATGTACCTTAGTTTATAATAGAATTTTCACATTGGTATGACTCTTCGGTTTTTATCATTGTATAATTGAAACCCAAGCACAAAAATTTGTAAGTCTACAACTGTACCTCATGGTGTCTCATTAATAAAATTTTTTTAAAAAGATGTGAAAATCTTCACTGATTGCTTAGAATCAATTGTATCTTTCATCATCTTGGTGGTCCCAGATTAACTTCCCTGGAACTCTCACTGGAGTTTACAATAGTTATACATGCATTCATATGTGATAATACCAAGAAAAAAATTTCTGTTACCAGAGACTTCAGTTTTAATATCTGCCTCATACCCAGCAATATTTTACCTTTAAGAAGTAAATTTTGATCTTCAAATGATTGTGAGAGAATAATGAGATATAGTTATCATAAACAGTTCTATGGTCCTAGAAGAGAAAGGTGACCACTTAAATAAACTGGGTCAAAACAGAAAATATAGAGAATGTTTATTTCACGCAAGATAACTATCTACAAAGCTTAGAAAACCTGAGTCAAAAATGCACTGTGCTGAAAAGCAGTCTGCTGTAGGAGGGATCTGCGCATTTACTGGTAAGAAATAGCTTTATTTATTATTTGAGGAACCTGATGAGAGAGGTCTGGCATGAGCAGTTTCTTTTGCAGGAAAAGTAATGGAAAGATAAAATATACACAGAACTGACAAGTTCCAACAGACCACCGTCATTCCAGATCTCTATTACCATCAGGTTGAGGCCCTCAGCCTGCTTCAGGAAGGATGGGTTCTAGTAGTACTGACAGATTGGTAGTAATCAGGGTGTCTTAGTTCTCTCTGGATTCTTGTTCATTGGCTAGATGACTTAAAGAAAATTTACAGTCTTTCTAGATTTGAATCTCTTCCTTCAATTAACAAAGAATATATCATGATGAAGAAATGTTTGTACTTTGGTGGTGGTTGTGGAATCACAACACATACCTTGAAAAGACATAAAACTACTCCTACAGCACAACTGTCATATAAACTAATGATAGATTCCACATGGAAATAGCCCAAAGCATCCAAAATATAAACCAGAAAAGATATTTGGACTCCTGTGTTTATTACTGCATTATTCACAGTAGCCAAAAACTGGAAACAACCCAAGTGCCCAAGAAAGGATGACTAGATAAAGAAACTAAGGTACATTTACACAAAGGAATATTACTCAGCAGTAAGAAAAGATAAAATCATGCAATTTGCTGCTTATGTAGTTGGGTCTGGATAGTATCAGGCTGAGTGAAAACAGACGGAGGGAGAAGAACAGACGTGAAATGATCTGTCTTATATGTGAAATACAAGAAATATAGTAGGGTGGGGGGAAACAAATGCCCAAAGGCAATAGGAGCAAAGAACATGAGAAATGATCATCAGTAGAAAATTTTCCATTTTCTATTGGGGGATGAGGATAGAACAGGGACAAGAACATTAAAGTTACTCTCTCAGAAACAATACCGTAAATCACAGTGTTCAAAAGAAAAACAAAAGGTGCCCACCACAGAAGCAGCTAGGATGGTGGGAGGGAAACTGAGGACATTGATGGAGGAAAGTGGACACTGTCCTCAGTTTCCTATGTTTGTATGTCTGAAACTTGATCATAATAACTTTGTAATTCATGCTGACTCAATAAAAATAATAAAGGATAGAATACATCTAGCCAAAATATAAAGTCACTCTCACTTTTAATGTTCTACTTAGTGTGATGTAATCAAGTTAGATTTTTTAGAGCAATTTGATAGGTAGTGATCGTTTTCTAAATAGAATATTCCACATGCATAATTGAATCTAATAACAGCTGTTATGGAAGCATATCCTCTAACCTCTGAAATGTACAGTCATTGACTTAGGTGTCCCTCCTTTTTTAGGAAGTGACCCAAACTGTCTGATATGTGTATTCTTGATAGGGATATGGAACCATACAAGGAATTAAGTCACTGAGAAGTTATATGTAAAAGAAGTGCAGCACTGTAACTGGGTGACCAGACTAATTCTCCAGAGGCAGAGGAAGGAGGTCTGAGTCACCTGGCTATTGTCCTCTGTTTGTCAGAAGCCAGGACCATGCCTTTGAGTTTAGCAGAGGCTTGTCCACTGGCCTTCAAATTAGGCACTGCAGAAGAGAGTTCTGCCTATTCAAGCATGAAAAGAACACAGGATGACTATAAAGCTTCCAACTCCCCCACTGAGCTTCCTCCCAAGCCCCCTGGACTCTGAACTCAGATCAAATCTTGGATGTTAGTTTTCAAGTATGTGGTGTGCTCAGACTTGGCACCCGCTGCTACTGATGTTGTTATCCCCCACCTCACTATTGCTCATTTACCCTGCCTTGTGAATCCACTTTTACCATCCCTAGGATTTTACTCCGTTACCTCTTATATCAGTGTTAACAGCCAAAGCAAAGTCTAGGGGATCAACAACACCCCATGCCTTGTTATCTCAGTATTCCTCAAGCGGGATGCCAACATTTATATTATCACGATCATTAACAAAATCAATTTGTGAATAATCGTGCACACATTTGAGACACATGGTCCAGAAGTTGTCAATAAAAATAATTAAAATGTTAAAAACAACACAAGTCAGGAAAAGTTGGAGTACTACTTTAAGGATCTAAAGAGTTATTTTGAGATGGGTGCAGAGAACAAATGAAATATAAACCATTAGAGCCTAAAATATTTTAGTTGAACAAAACAACTTTGGCATTTTTGGGAGAAAAGTCCCAAATTTTAATCATTAAGACATTTTCCACTCTCATGACAAAGCAAGTGGACACCAGATTGCACAGAGAGGCTTTGAAACTATTATTCAGTTTTTCCTTGAAATAGAGAAGTAAATGTGGGACACAACTGATAATTTAGCACTTTGCACTAAAGATGGATAAAGTTTGACCAGCTTGGACATTCAGTCAGATCACAGGGGAAACTTTCATACAGGGGATTAGGAGCTCTACTTCCCAAGAAAGTAAATATGACTACCACAGTCCTCAAAGATAAAGATTAGTAATGATATACTGAATTCAGAGTAACTCTATTAGAGCCAGAGACCAAATGAATGTGAATTTCAAAGTATATATGGACAGGATCTTGAAAAATAACATGCATCCCAGTTTATTGCACCTTCTAAGAAAAAATCAACAATATTTTAAGTGTAAGATCTCAGATGGCATTGTGTATTCACTACTGCAGGAAACTTTGAAATAAACTTTTATCTCCTCATTTTTTAACCAAACTATTTTCCTATGGTATTGACATATGAGAAGGTAAAAACCCAAGGGGGTTTAGAACTAAACATTATTTTAATTCAATTGTACTGACTACCAATGACACAAATAAATTTTCTGGGAACAATCAATCAAGATAATACATTTTCTTGATTTACAAAGGAAGGTTGATTTTAAGTCAAATTGGTTCCTGCTGGATGAATACTTATAACTGATATTCACTTCATTGGGGATAAAATTGAAGAGCTGAAAATATCGTTTCAAGATAGTATGCATAGAAAAGAGGGGAAATCTAGGAAAAGAAAGGCAAATAAGTGTGGCCTAAGATCAGGATAAAAAAATAAAAAAGTAAAAATGTTCTTTAAAACTTTGGTGGAGGGACTAGAGATAGTTAGGGGGTATCCCAGTATGCATCCAATGTGGTTTGATACCAGCAAACCAGTACGATATGGTTCCTTGAGTTGCATCACTGAGTGCAACCCTGGAAGTCTGTCAGCACCACTAGAGAGTCTCAGTATTCAATGCACTATAGAGTTCAGGCAGCATATCATCCTTGGGTCCTTACACTGAATTTCCGGGCTGCTTTGATAAGAATTGCTTGTGGGCCCTTGGGCCACCTGAGCATTACCTGGGAGTAACCTCTCCTCCTAAAAAAATTAAGTGGAGGAAATTTCTCAGAAATAAAACTAAAAGTTATAAAGTCTACAAAACAATCTACCCAGCAGCATTTTTAAAAATGATAAAAATTATTCAATGTAGTGAGAATTATGCTCCTTTAATTAAACTGAAAGTATATAAAATATGTTAAGCACTGTTAAAAGGAATATAATAAAAATTAATGAGAAGATAGCTTGTTTGTAATTAGAATTAACACTGATTAAATGGCCATTTTATCTAAAGCAATGTACAGATTAAACAAAATCCTATCAAAATCTCAATGCCTTTTTTTTTTTGAAGTAAATAGATTTTATTTGGAGGATTTTTAGGTATGGAGGGAGGGAGAGAGAGTGAGAGAGTAAAGTTAGACAGGAAAGCATGAAAGTACACATCTCAAGAGGGGAGATGCGGACGACACATGTGCTCGGGAACCACATGTGCTCGGCCACGTGGGCGCAAGCAGCACATGGGCTCAGGCAGTATATGCGTGCCTTTCCTTTGTTCCAGGTGGCCTTTATAGGATTTCTCCAACCTGCCCCCACGTGGTGCTTCTTTCCAGGTAAAAGTTCGTTGCTAAGGAGGTTACCAGGGAGGTCCAAAAAGAGGAATTTCATGGGGAGGCCTATATCCTGAGGGTCTGCGGATGGTCTTATCAGGCCTTTGTTTTCTGTATCCACAAGTTGGGTAATTCCTAGAATTCTTCTTCCATTGCAAAGGGCCTTTCCCTATCTACCTGCCTACATCAAATCCCCCCTAGAGATTCCACCACCTTGAATCTTTAAGGGAGAATGGCAGAAGGTCCATCTTCTGGAGCTGCTTCATGCTGACAATGGGACGCTGGCCCTGCCTACACAAGGAGTGAAATCTCATGCTACCTCAGCTTTTAGTGGCCCTCAGAAATGAATTGGTTGGGTTCCTGAAGTTATCTGAAAGAAAAGATCAGTTCAATTAGACTGAGAGATATCACTTTGAAATGGTTAGACCCTGGGAGGAGTAGAAGGTCCTTTCTGACCCAGTAAAGACAGAGTTGTTTGCTGTCTTAAAAAACAAGAGTTAAAGCAACAGAAACCAAAGCAACATAATGCCATACCCATATCTATCATTAAAATAATGGAAAGGAATAACTCTACCCACAGGTTTGGCTGATAGAAAAATGACTTCCTGTGTCCAGATTTTTCTACTGGACACAGAAACACCAAGTCATTCTCTGGCTTTCTCAGTGCAGATTGGAAAAGCTTCTGCCCATACACTGAAGCTATCAATAAGAACCAACAGATATTTATACCCTGAACATATGAGCATTTGGTCATTTGCATAAGGTCAAGCTGCTGATCATCTTCTAAGTTCCTTGATGCTGAACAGGTGTTAGGAGAGGAGGATCAAGATTTCCACTAGGTTCATCAATGGCACAGAAAGCACAGGTCTGAGTTACATCTGCCTTACTTCCTGTTCAGTTCCTTCCCATGGAAGATGGTTCTCACTAGTGTTAAGACATAACCCTTTAATAATATTCCATTGCACTCAATGCCTTTTTAAAGAAAAAAATAGAGAAGTGATACAATGTTAATAAGACCAGAAATACTTTGAATAGCCAGAGTAATCCTGAGAGAAGAGAAAAATAAAAAGAGATGTATCATACTCCCTTATTTCAAACTACACTATAAAGTTATAGTAATTAAAATGGTATGGTATTAAAACAAAAATAGAAAGACCAGCTGATTAAAATTGAGATCACAGGAAAGTAAAACCCTACAAAAATAGACAACTAACTAGGATTCAAGACAATATAATTGAAAAAAAGAGAGTTTTTAAAAGTAAAGTGGGGGGAACTGGACAGCAATATGCCATGAAAGAAAAAATAAGGAAAGAGTAGGGAAGGGGTTGGGGAGGAATGGAAAGAAAGAAGGAAGGAAGAAAGGGACTAACAACAAAGTTAAGGAAGCCTCTTCCACAAACTAAGATGGGAAAATTTGATGAAATTGGAATCATATCTAACACCAACCATAAAAGTTAATTCAAGTGGATTTTAAAACATTGAGAATAAGGATATATAAAACTGGAATATATAAAATGCACTAAAAATATAGGCATAACTCTTCAGGATATGTACCTCGGAGGTATTTTCAATGGCTTGAGGTCATTGACAGAGACAACAAAAATAAACAAATGAAACTACATCAAGTTAAAAGTATTTACATGAAAAAAGAAATACGGTCTAAAATAAAAAGATCCTCTACTGAATGGGAGAAAATATTTGCATATCACACATCAGATAAAGGGTTAATGCCAAGATATATGAGGGTATATATATCAAGTATATATATATATATATATATATATATATATATATATTAAGGATATTGCACTAAGTAGAATGAAGTTTTAGTGAGGTAGTCTCTTTAAACTTTTACATTTTAAGTCCTGGCCTTTCTCTATTCAAAGCTTGAGGAGATCTTAAAGAAATGAAGGCTGAGAGAAAAGTAGTACACACATTTTCAAATATGTACAACAACTTGAGAAGTGAACTCTTGTGCATGACTGGTCACCTTGACTGCCCAAATTGTCTTACTGAACCAGTGGGGATTTTTTGAATTTAGAAAAATTTTATTTATGTATATATGTATGTGGGCTGGAGCGATACCACAGCGGGTAGGGTGTTTGCCTCGCATGCAGCTGACCCAGCTGACCCGGGTTCGATTCCTCCGCCCCTCTCAGAGAATCCGGCAAGCTACCAAGAGTATCTCGCCCACACGGCAAAGTCTGGCAAGCTACCCATGATGTATTTGATGTGCCAAACACAGTAACAAGTCTCACAAATGGAGACGTCACTGGGCCTGCTGGAGCAAATCGATGAACAATGGGAGGACAGTGCTACAGTGCTACAGTGCTATATATCTATGTGGACTGGAGTGATAGCACAGTGGGTAGGGCATTTGCCTTGCACGCAGTTCAATTCCTGGGTTCAATTCCTCTGTCCCTCTCAGAGAGCCCAGCAAGCTACCAGGAGTATCCTGCCTGCACAGCAGAGCCTGGCAAACTCCCTGAGGTGTATTCAATATGCCAAAAACAGTAACAAGTCTCACAGTGAAGACATTACTGGTGCCCGCTTGAGTAAATCGATGAACAATGGGAGGACAGTGCTACAGTGCTTCATGTATGTATGTATATATGTATGTATGTTTGTATGAATGTATGTATCTATGTATTGGGCGTTTTTGGTCACACTTGGCAGTACTTAGGGCTTACGTCTCCTTTGTTCTCAGGAGTTTCTCCTGGACTCCTGAAGAGAGACCCGTTTAGAAGAGAAGGGTCTTTGCTTCCTACTCAGAAGACCCATGAACATGCAATGCTGAGGACTGAACTAGGATGAACCATGTACAAGGCTAAGACCTGTAACTAACCCTGTAACTTCCCTCTCATCCAAGAAACAATTTTTGATTATGTGTTTTGCTTTTGTTCTTAATATTTTTGTTGTAGTTTAAATAGCAGAGCTACAAAAGTATGAACAATTATGGTTCTGATATACATAGTTTCTGTACCTTTACTACCAAAGTGTCCAAGATCTACCACAACTGCCCTCTAGTCACTTCTATTTCATGTCATCATTCCTCCTATCCTTCCTACATACCCCTTGGTAACTTCAGTATTAAAACAAGACAAAGGGAGTTAGTCATCATACCATATATATGGGCTGGAGTGTAGCTCAGCAGGTAGGGTGTTTGCCTTGCAAGTGTCCAACATGGCTGACCTGAGTTCGATTCTTCCGCCCCTCTCGGAGAGCCCGGCAAGCTGAGATTATCTCGCCTGCATGACAAAGCCTGGCAAGCTACCAGTGACATATTCGATATGCCAAACACAGTAACAATTGTCACAATGGAGACGTTACTGGGCCCGCTCGAGCAAATCGATGAACAAAGGGAGGACAGTGACAGTGACAGTGCCATATATATGATTCCTTGATTTAATTCTTTATATATCACATATGAAAACATCTGATATCTTTACTTCTCCCTCTGACTTATTTCACTTAACATGACACCCTCCAGTTCCATTCAAATTGCAGCAAAGTACACAATTTAATCTTTTCTTATGGCTTCATAGTATTTCTTTATGTACATTTACCACAACTTCTTTATCAATTCATCTGCTGTTGGCCAACTGGGTTGTTTCTATATCCTGGCTATTCTACTAAGTGCTGCACTGAACACAGGTAAAGGTAAAGGCCCTCCCGTTGATCGTCGATTTGCTCGAGCGGGCCCAGTAACGTCTCCATTGGAGACTTTGTTGTTACTGTGTCTGGCATATCGAATACTCTCGGTAGCTTGCCGGGCTCTCCAATAGGGGCGGAGGAATCAAACTCGGGTCGGCCATGTTGGCCGCTTGTAAGGCGAACGCCCTACCCGCTGTGCTATCGCTCCAGCACTGAACACAATTAAGTGTTTATTTTAAATGCTTTTAAAATAATTATTTTGTGCTTGGGGATGGAAAGAAGTGGAATTGCTGGGTCTTATAGAAGTTGTATTATTTTTCTGAGGAATCTCCATTCTGTTTCCCATAAAGACTAAATCATATGACAATCCCATCCATAGTGAATGAGAATTCCTTTTGTTACCACGTCATTACCAATGATAGTTGTTTCCTGTCTTCTTTTCATATATTCTATCTCACTAGTATGAAATGAAATGATATCTCACAAATTTGACTGAATTTCCCTGATAATAAGTGATGATGAACACTTTTCATATGTCTACGGATTGACTATATGTTGTTTGGAATAAAGCAGTCAAATTTTAAATTGGATAAAGAAAAATATGATAAAAACTAAAAGTAAGGCATTTATGTGCAGTTTTGTAAGTAAAAGGGGATAGCATTTCCCAAAATAAATATCTATAAGATATGCAATTAAAATGAGATGAATTACACAAATAATAGATCATACCCATGACTCCTTTTACCATAACATTTTATTTTTTTTGCCATTTCCATAACTCTAATGGTTAATACCACCTGAAATGCTTCATGTGAATAATGTCTTAAACTTACTAAGTCGACATACAAGTCATAAGAATGTAATGGAGATTGCTTCTAGGGTCCAAGGAGATAGCTCAAACAGATAGAGCAGCATACTTTGTTTCATGAGCCTGAAACCTGGTAGGTTCTGAATGGACCCACGCGACAATGCATCACCAGGTGGTATCATCAAACTGTTAGGCTGAAATCCCAGAATGCCCTTTTAGGCATTATCAGGACTACTAGGGAAGTTAATATATTTTTAAAAAAGAGAATAATATAGACAATACCATATTCATAAAACCTATTTTTTCAAGTGTAATTTGTTGTCATCTCATTAACACTATTATACAACTTCTCTCTCTTCTTTGTAATGGTAACAAACCTCATTGTAACTACCTGGGGTAAGAAGACTTCTCTTGGAATGAATGGAATGAAAAGTCATTGAACTTGGATAGCAAGAGAAAAGCATAGTAATATGGAGTTGTACATAATTCATTGTCGTGTAATCAAATATGTATTTCTCATTAAGGATTTCAGAATAGAGGGAACATGATATATGATCTTATGATCAATAAGTATTAACTGAAGCAAAATGGTCATCAACTAATTGTGCTCTTTACCAAAATAATCCCTTAATATCTTTAGATGGTTTGACAACTTTACTTTCATGCAAGCTAAACTCTTTCTGTCTCTGTTATATCTTGTTCTATAAATGCATATGCCATAGAGAAACATTTATTCACTGAGGTACATTAAACTATAGGATGAATCTTTACAAAACTATAACAGATTTAAGATCTTTTGAGGTGAATGATGAGGTTAACTGTTTTATTTTCTAAAATAATGAGAGACAATATAAAGTATAATTCAGTTGATGTTATCAAAGTAGGTAAGGATTATATACATTATTAACTACAGGGCTGGAGCAATAGCACAGCAGGTAGGGCATTTGCCTTGCACGCGGCAGACCCAGTCAGCCCAGGTTCTATTCTTCTGCCCCTCTCCGAGAGCCTGGCAAGCTACTGAGAGTATCTGGCCTGCATGAAAAATCCTGACAAGATACCTGTGATGTGTTTGATATGCCAAACACAATAACAAGTCACACAACGGAGATGCTACTGGGCCTGCTCGAGCAAATCGATAAACAACAGGAGGACAGTGCTACAGTGCTAACTACAGCATGAAGTCAGCAGTTATACTATGGCATGAGAAGTTTCATGACTGGACTTGGAAGGTTAGGAGAAGCTCTTTGTAAAAGTCATTAAGAGTCTGGACTTCGAAAGATCAATGAAAATTAGGAAGATGAAGGGTAGGAGGATATGTATTCCATAGGAAGAGAACAGAACATGTAAAATCTCAGTAAAGAGAAGCAGATCACAACTTTCAAGCTTGCCATATTTCTCACTATCATAAGCATGAGAAATATCCTAATGATTAAAGTGGGAGATTATAAGAAACCAGCTTTCAAGAGGTTTGAAAAACACATGAAATCTGAGTTTAATCCAGAAGGTGATTTGGAGTCACAATTGTGATTGAAATTAAGATTGAAATGGTTATTTTTGTACTTTGAATGAACAATTCTGGCTGCAGTGGTTGAAAATCATAAGCACAGCAGAATTATTAGGATTCTGTAATAGTCATGCATTTGAGAGATGGTGGAAGTCTGATTTTCGGTAACGGCAAAGACTCTGATTTGAAGAAAAAAATAAAACATATTTGAAGGGTACATATCACAATCACAATCACAATCACAAATCATCCTGTTATTCGTCGATTGCCTTGAGCAGGCCCCAGTAACATCTCCTTCATCCTAGCCCTGAGATTATATTCAAGGCTCTTTAGGAGAATGAGACCCATCATTGTTACTGGTATTTGGCATATTGGGTACGCCATGGGGAGTTTGCCAGACTCTGCCGTGTGGGCAGGCTACATTCGATAGCCTGCCAGTTTGTCATAGAAAGTGAGTTATAAGAAGCAGAGTAAAGAAAGGTGGCTGGAGCCTATGAGAATGGCATTGGAGCCGGTTTTTGGTTCTAGGGGAGAAATACTCCTCAACAGGTACCATCTGCAAAGAGAGAGGGAACTGGCACTTAACAGCATGGCATTGTGGCCAGATTTTGGCTCTGCTTCACTCTGTGACTGTGCATTTCTTCCCCATTCCATAATTCATCCTAAGCATAAAAAGACATCTTAACTTAGGTTCCTAACCACACAAAAATACCTAGGAAACAACACCAAACAACAAAGGTCACAATGGAAAAGCAACACAGAAATCCACAAGGCTTAAAGAGTGAAGAAGCTAAGCCAGTTGACCAAGCCAGTAATAATGAACTATATAACCTGTCTGATAAAGAATTTAAAATGGAACTCCTAAGGATGCATAGGAGCTCAAAGAAACAATGAAATAGACTGCCAATAAAATATAGGAAGATATGAAAGCAGAAATGAGGAAAATACAAGCATGAATGACAAATTTTAAAAACCTGGTAGATGAAATGAAAAACTCACTGTAAGAGTAGCAGCAGAGTAACAGCTGCTGAGGACACAATCAGTGACCTCCAAGATGAGGTTCAGGGAATCTCCAGAACATAACAAACTATGGAAAAGAGCCTCAAAATAAACTAACAGATGACAAGAGAACATCAGGTTGAAGTCAAGAGGAACAACATAAAAATCATTAGAGTACAAGAGGGGCAGAAAGAAAACCCTGATAAAGAAGCAACTGTCAAAGCTATCATTACTGAAAAGTTCCCAGAGCTAGAGAGTGCATACACCCAAATCCAGGACTAAAAATACCCCAAGACAAAAAAGAATACCCCAGACACATCTTAATTAGAATGTCAAAAATCAGAGATATAGAATACTGAAAGCGACAAGATCAAAGAAGGCAATCACTTATAAAGGAACATCCTTAAGATTCACAGCAGACTTATCAAGTGGAACCCTCTGGCCATGAAGACAGTGGTGGGATATGATTTAAAAAATCAATTAAATGAATACCTTGCCAAGAATACTTTACCCAAGTCAGACTCTCATTCAGATTTGAAGGAACAATACACAGCTTTACAGAAAAACAACACAGTAACTTCATAGACTCAAAACTATTGTTACATGAATAACTAAATGGGCTACTTGAAAATAACACAAGCTCCTCAAACACACCAAACTCCTGTATAAAGATGGGACAAAAGACATAACAATAATTTCTCTCAATGTCAATGGGATAGACATACCAAAGAAGAGGCACAGAGTGGCAGGATGGATTAGGAAATCGAACCCAACACTCTTTTACCTGCAAGAAACACATTTGGAGTCAGAGCACACACAGACTCAAAATCAAAACCTGGGAAACATTTCTTCAAGCAACCAACCCCTTCAAGAAAGCTGGAGTTACCATATTAGTATCAGACCATACAGACTTCAGGTTGAAGAGTTTATAAAGGGCAGTGAAGGTCATTTCTTAATGATCAAGGGATCTGTACATCAGGAAGAACTCAGACTCCTAAATGCATATGCACCAAATGAGGGACCAAGAAAAATACTTAAAACCACTGCTAATAGACTTGAAGAAAGACATTGATAGCAACATAATAGTAGTTGGATATTTCAACACCAGTTTGTCATTTCTGGATAGATCAACCAGACAAAATTTCAGCAGGGAAATACTTTATTTGACGGAAAATATGAAACAATGGCGGTTAGCATAATCTATCTATCTATCTATCTATCTATCTATCTATCTATCTATCTATCTATCTATCTATGACTTCCATCCCCAAAAAAGCTTGATACACATTCTTCTTCAGTGCAGATGGGACATTATCCAAGCTAGACCACATGCTGTGACATAAAATGCAACTCCATAGAATTAAGAGGATAGAAATTGTATTAACTATCTTTTCAGACCAAGATGCACTGGATAACACACATAAATGGAGAAACAAATCAAACACCTGGAAATTAAACAGCTTGTTTGTTACCTACAATCATAGAGTAAATCAAAAGATTCCTGGAAATGAGAATAGGACACAAGCTACAGAACTTGTGGGACACAGCAAAGGCAGTGCTAAGAGGTAACTTCATAGCTCTATAAGCATTCATTAGGAAGGAAGAAAGGGCCCACATAAATAACTTAGTTCATAATTAAGCTCTTGAAAAATAACTATCAAAAGTAGCCCAAATTAGGCTGGGGGGAAGGAAATAATAAAAATTAGAGTAGAAATCAATGATCTGGAATCCCAGAAAACAATAAAAAAGATCAACAAACTCAAGAGATGCTTCTTCAAGAAAATGAACAAGAGAAATAAAGCAGTATCAAGACTCACAAAGAAACAGAGAGAGCCCTAATAAACCAAATCAGAAATGCAAAAGGGAAACTACAGAAACTACAGAAATCCATAGATCATCAGAATTTACTTTGAGAGTCTTTACACCATGAAACAAGAGAAATTTGAACTAATGTATAAATTCCTGGATTTGTATAACTTCTTAAGTCTGAGACAAGAAGATTTGGAATACCTGAGCAAATCTAGCACCATCGAGGAAATTGAAATATTAATCGTCTTCCCCCAAACAAAAACCTAGGTGCATATGGATTGACTAGTGAATTTTTTCAGACCCTAGATAAGTTCTACTGCTAATCATTTTTAAGCATTTCTAAGTAACTGCAGGAACAGAAACATGCCCAAACAGTTTTTATGACCAAATATCAACCTAATACCCAAAGCAGATAGAGACACAGAAAAAGAAAATTACAGACCAATATCTCTGATAACACAGATGCAATGATTCTCAACAAAACACTAGCAAAAAGAATGCAACAACTTATCAAAAATATCATACACCAAAACCAAGCAGTAATCATCCAGGTATGCAAGGATGCTTCAACATTTCCAAGTCAATCAACATAATAGACCATATCAATAAAAGATAAAAACCATATTCTCATCTCAATAGATGCAGATAAAGCATTTGACAAGATCCAGCAGCCACGCATGATAAAAACTCTCAAAAAATAGGAATTTAAGGGACTTTCTTTTTTTTTTTTTTTAGTATCTATACTATATTTTATTTTTTTTTTTTGACTTTTTTTTTTATTAGTGAAGCACCATGAGGTACAGTTGTAGATTTACAAATCTTTGTGCCTGAGTTTCGGTCATACAATGATCAAATACCCATCCCTCCACCAGTGCCCATTTCCCCCCACCCCCCCTCCCACCCTGCCTCTGTGGCAGGGCATTCCCCTTTGTTCTCTCTCTCCTTTTGGGTGTTGTGGTCTGCAAAAGAGGCATTGAGTGGCAATCATGTTCAGTCCATAGTCTACTTTCAACATGCATTTCCCCTCCTGGGAGGATCCTCCAAACACCTTTCATTTGGTGTTCCCTTCTCTATCTGAACTGCCCTTTCCCCTAGAATATCCGGCTGGCCTCTAAGTTATGGAGTAATCCTCCTGGTGTTGATCTCAGCTATTCTTAGGTATTGATCTCATATTTTGTTGCTTTATATTCCCCAGATGAATGCAGTTTTTCTATGTCTATCCCTCTCTTTCTGACTCATTTCGCCTAGCATGATACTTTCCATATTGTACCACTTGTATGTAAATTTCATGACTTCATCTTTTCTAAGAGCTACGTAGTACTCCATTGTGTAGATGTACCAGAGTTTCTTTAACCAGTCATCTGTTCTTGGGCACTCAGGTTTCTTCCAGTTTCTGGCTATTGTAAACAGTGCTGCAATGAACAAACAAGTGCAGATGTCACTTCGACTACACATTTTTGCCTCTCTGGGGTATATTCCCAGGAGTGGTATCGCTGGGTCAAATGGGAGCTCAATTTCTAATTTTTTGAGAAACGTCCATACTGTTTTCCAAAAGGGCTGAACTAGTCGACATTCCCACCAACAGTGAAGGAGTGTCCCTTTCTCGCCACATCCGCGCCAGCAACGGTTGCTTTTGTTCTTTTGAATGTGGGCCAGTCTCTGAGGTGTGAGATGGTATCTCATTGTGGTTTTGATCTGCATCTCCCTGATGATTAATGATGTAGAGCATTTTCTCATGTGCTTTTTTGCCATTCGGATTTCTTCTTTGAGAAAGTTTCTGTTCATTTCATTGCCCCATATTTTGATGGGGTTGGATGTTTTCTTCTTGTGGAGTTCCACCAGTATTTTGTATATCCTTGTTATCAACCCCTTGTCAGATGTGTATTCAGTGAATATCCTTTCCCATTCTGTAGACTGTCTTTGTATTTTGGTCACTGTTTCTTTGGAGGTGCAGAAGCTTCTTAGTTTAAGATAGTCCCATTTATCTATCTCTGTTTTTACTTGCTCGGCCAGTGGCGTGGCATCTTTGAAAGTACCATTAGCCTCAATGTCATGGAGGGTTTTGCCAACTTTGTCTTCAATGTACCTTATGGTTTCTGGTCTGATGTTGAGGTCTTTAATCCATTTTGATCTTATTTTTGTACATGGTGTTAGGCAGAGTTCTGAGCCCATTTTTTTGCATGTAGCCGTCCAGTGATGCCAGCACAATTTGTTAAAGAGGCTTTCCTTACTCCACTTCACATTTCTTGCACCTTTATCAAAGATTAGATGATCATATGATTGAGGGGAGATGTCAGTGTATTCAACCCTGTTCCATTGGTCTGCAGTTCTGCTTTTGTTCCAGTACCACGCTGTTTTAATTATTACTGCTTTGTAGTAGAGTTTGAAGTTAGGGAGGTTGATTCCTCCCATTTTCTTTTTCCCAAGAATTGCTTTAGCTATTCGTGGGGGCTTATTGTTCCATATAAATTTCAGGAGTGTTTGCTCCATTTCTTTGAAGAATGTCATGGGTATCCTTATAGGGATTGCATTGAATTTATACAATGCTTTTGGTAGTATTGCCATTTTGACAATGTTAAGTCTCCCGGCCCATGAGCAGGGGATATCTTTCCATTTCCTCATCGGGATTTTCTTTAAATCATATATCTGAGAATCAATACCAGGATATCCAACTACCATCTACCATCTACCACAAGCCCACAGCAAGCATTAATCTCAATGGGGAAAATATAAAGACTTTTCCCCTAAAATCAGGCACAAGACATGGTTGCCCAGCCTCCCCACTCCTATCCAAATGCTTTTCTTAGAAGTTAGGTAAGAAAAATATATCAGGAGCATATAGGTAGGGAAGGAAGAAGTCAAGCTTTCACTATTTGCCGGTGACATGATACTATACTTAGAAAATCCCAAAGAATATACAAAAAAGCACCTAGAAACAGTAGATTTGTATAGTAAAGTAGTAGTTTACAAAATAAATACCCCCAAATCTATCGCTTTCCTATATATAATGAAAGAGAAGAAAGAGATATTAGGAAAACAGTCTCGTTCACAATTATGACTCAGAAAATGAAGTATCTCAGTATCAGCTTAATTAAAGAGGTGAAGGATCTATGCAAAGAAAACTACAGAACTCTAGTTCAAGAAATAAGTGGACATGAGGAAATGGAAACACATCCACTGCTAATGCATTGGGAGGATTGATATTGTCAAAATGACAGTACTCCCCAAAGCATTGTACTTTGTCCCTATAAGGATGTCCCATGGCAGTTTTCAATGAAATAGATCAAACACTCTTGAAATTCATATGGAACAATACACCCCAGCAAATAGGTAAAACAATACTTTGGAATAAGAAGATGGGAGACATAACCTTCACCAATTTAAAAATCTATTAAAAAGTAATAACAACCAAAACAGCATGGTTTGGGAATAAACAGACCCACAGATCAATGGAAAAGAGTTGGATATCCTGGCATTGACTCTCAGATATATGATCACTTAATTTCTGGTGAAGGAGCAAGAAATATGAAGTGGAGCAAGGAAAGCATCTTCAACAGAGGGTGCTGGTAAAATTGGACAACTACAAGCAAAAATAATGACCTTAGAACTCTTTCTAACAACAGGCACAAAAGCAAGATCCAATTGTATTAAAGATCTCAGTATCAGAAATGAATCCATTTAGGAGGAAAATGTGGGCAGAACCCTCCAGGACATTGAAGCTAAGGGAATCTTTAAGGATGAAACACCACTGACAAAGCAAGTGGAAGAAAAAATAAACAAACAGAACTACATTAAACTAAGAAGATTCTGCATTCAAAAGAAACAGTTACAAAGATACATAGACAGCCCACAAACTAGGAAAATTTACACAATATCCATATGATAAAGGGATAATATCCAAATTATATAAAGCACTGGTAAACCTTTACAATGAAAAAAATCCAACTCTATCAAAAATAGGGAGAAGAAATGAACAAAAACTTCCTCAAAGAAGAAATACAAATGGCCGAAAGACACATGACAAAATGCTCTACATTGCTAATCATCAGAGAGATGCAAACTGTAAAATAATGGGACAAATGCTGTAATTAATTCAGGATCAATGTATGCATTAATGATGTGGATTCAAGAATAATAAGTAATATGTAGTAACTATATTACTACCTCCACTACCTCCACCACGAGCCAGGACGCTTTCTGGACATCATAAGACACTTAATACCCATCTTCCAAGATTACCGCACCATATTTGATAGGGTTAAAATATGGTTTGAACCATGGGAATACCTTTAAGGGTGATTAAAGGCTGCCCTAAAAGCCTCTATCCATCTGGAGAACTTGGCAAGCTACCGAGAATATCCGGCCCAAATGGCAGAGCGTGGAAAGCTATTCGTGACATATTTGATATGCCAAAACCAGTAAATACAATAAGTTTCATTCCCCTGACCCCAAAAGAGCTACCAATATGGCAGCGTTAAGAAGGATGAGGAAGGAGAGGCTGGAAAAATCTCAAGGCCAATCTCAGCTGCCAAAAAGAAAAAGGACAAAAATGACGGTCGGTACTTCCAATGCACGTATGTTGGCATTGGATGCATCCACTGAGAACCTGATGGTACAAGCCCGAAAGATGAAGTACGACATCATAGGTCTGACTGAGACGAGAAGGCATCAATCACATCACGCTGTTTTCGACACTGGAGAAGTATCAGAACATGGGACAAAAGAGACATCGGTGGTGTCGGTATCCTTATAAATATGAACTTGGCCATGAGCATTGATTCATTTGAATGCCTAACATCTGAAAATGGACTATTATACTTGAATAGATGTGGTTCACTGCCAGCAGTTTCTATCTTTGTTGTCTACACACCAACATCCAAATATGATGAAGGAGAAATTGAGAAGTTCTATATGGAGCTGGAGAAGATCTATAAAGATCACACTTTCTACAAGATCATTGTCGGTGATTTTAATGCCAAGATAAGACTGAGAAGAACAGCCAAAGAACTCCACATCGGGACCCATGGCCTAGAATGGAACGAACAGGGTGAGAGACTGTCTGAGTTTATCATGTCTACCAAGACTATCCATGGTAACTCACAGTTCCAGAAGGCCGAATCTAAACATTGGACATGGGAGTCTCCTTGTGGATGGTTCCACAACGAAATCGATCACATCATATTCAATCGACAGTTTTGCCTGACTGGTGTCACTGTTGTCCCTGTTTGAATGCAAGTTTCCGTCCCAATGGAAAATCAGCAGGACTGTACTACTGTACAAGAAGGGAGACATCCACGACATTGGCAACTATCGTTCGATATGCGTATTGTCTGTCGTCCACAAGCTGTTCACTTGAGTCATCCTGAATAGGATTGGCAGAACACTAGGTGAAGGACAACTATGCGAGCAAGCCGGTTTCCGAAAAGGATTCAGCACCATCAACCATTTCCACACGATAATGAAGCTCATTGAGGTTTCTCGGGAGTTCAAGATGCTGCTCTGTCTAACGTTCATTGATTTAAAGGTCTTTGATTCTGTTGAGACTGAAGCAGTAATCGAAGCCATAGCCAAAAAGGGCATTCAAACTCAATACATCAGGATCCTCCATGAGCTGTATTACAGATTCACTACCAGGATCTCAGCATTCTACAAGGAAGTGATAATCCATGTCAAGAGAGGGGTTGGACAGGGTGATACCATTTCACCGAAACTCTTCATTGCCACTCTCAAGAACATCATGCAAAGACTGGAATGGGAAGGAATAGGAGTGAAGATAGATGGTTGGCAACTACACCACCTCCGCTTCACTGATGACATCGTTCTAATAACACCAAACATTAGCCAAGTCGCACAAATGCTGGCCAACTCTGACCGTGAGTGTGGAAAGATCGGACTACAGCTGAATCTCACAAAGACAATGTTTATGAGAAACAGTCTTGTTCCTGACATTCCATTCGCTCTCAACAGAACAAACATCTCTGAATGCAACAGTTATGTGTACCTAGGTCGAGAAGTCAACATGACGAATGACCTGGCACCTGAGTTACGCAGGAGGAAGAGAGCGGCTTGGAATGCCTTCAAGAGCATCAAAGAAATAGCTAAGAGGATGAAGAACCTCCGGCTCCGGGCACATCTCTTCGGTTACACTGTTCTTCATGCATTAACATATGCCTCAGAGAACTGGACCCTACGAAAACAGGATGAGAATGCTATTCAGGTCTTCCAGAGAGGAATTGAAAGAGCTATGCTTGGAGTATCAAGCTTCACTCAAATGCGAGAAAGAATCTGGAGTCAACTTCCATTGATGATCAAGAATCAGGGACGCTGTGTCATTTGCCAAGGTGCCGAAAATCAGATGGGCTGGACACATAATGAGATTTGGAGACGATCCCTGGACTAGAGCCATTACCAACTGGATTCCACATGACATCAAAAGATTGCATGGCCACCCACCTATGAGGTGATTAAACTTCTTTGTCAAGACACTGAACAATCGGTTTGAGGCTTTTTGTGTTCCTAGAATGAGCAGACATCATTGGGCTACACTAGCATGTAACAGGGACAAATGGAGATGTTACTGGTGCCCACTCAAGCAAATCAATGAGTAACGAGATGTTATGCTCAAGTGGTATAGTAATTAAAATCTTGGTAAAAATTAAATGAGGATTAATGTGTACTGTATAATAAGATTCTTCCTATGACAGAATCTGAGAAATTATGATATTCTAAAAATATCAATGAAAATATCAATGAAAAATGTGCCTTCAAACAAGACAAAAACAACCAGAAAGTTAGCATATAAGTTAAAAAAAATAGTGGTAACAGAGAAGCCTAAAATTTTGGTCTAACCTATCTTCCATAATTCAAGTAGAAAGCAATAAATAGCATAAAGATGAGTAACATTAGACATGAAATGGTGTTTGGCTTGAGGCAGCACTGGACTGGCTGGGAGATTTTTAGTACCGTGGGAGGAGAAAAGAGTTTGGTTTGAAGACTGGTCAGAAGTGGAGACAGTAGGTGAATACAATTCCTTGTTTTACTTTTAAATGTGAAGGAGAGGCATGGGACATAAAATGAGAAGGATATAAATGAGGTGAAGGACTTTTCAGAAAATATGATAATCTTGGTCATCTTTAAACACTAGTTGTAAGGAATCAGTAGGGGATAGAGATTGTCCTTTGAATAGAAAGAGAATAATGTAGTACCTAAGGTGACTTAGGAAGCAGGAAGGAGTAAGATCCTGAGTGGAAGTAAAAAACCGAGTGCTGACAGGATAGAGGCCACTGAGACAGGAAAGGGAGTAGCTCATGCAGGTAAATGTACACGTTGGTGGTGAGAGACCAAGAAAGTCTTAGGTTCATGGCTATTTTCTCTGTGCTGAGAGTTGTGGGGAAACATTGTGAACATTTGAGGAGACTTTAAAAATATTTGCTATTGAGCTGGGGGAGAAGGCATCTGGGATAGATAAGGGATCGCTAAGTCAATGATGGTTGGAGGGATCGCTCAAGATGGGAGATGTGTGCTGAAAGTAATTAAGGCCCAAACATGATAGCCTCTCAGTATCTGTATTGCAAACCATAATTCCAAAAAGTAGAGAGAGAGTATGGAAAATTCTCTGCCATAGAGGCAGGAGGAGGGTTGGGATGGGCGAGGGTGAGGGATACTGGAGATGTTGGTAGTGGAAAATGTACACTGGTGGAGGGATGGGTGTTTTCGATCATTGCATGACTGAAACTCAGTCATGAAAGCTTTGTAACTGTATCTCATGGTGATTCAATAAAATAAAATATTCACTATATTACACTATGGGGGCTGGAGCGATAGCACAGTGGGTAGGGCGTTCGCCTTACACGCAGCCAACATGGCCGACCCGAGTTCGATTCCTCCGCCCCTCTTGGAGAGCCCGGCAAGCTACCGAGAGTATTCGATATGCCAGACACAGTAACAACAAAGTCTCCAATGGAGACGTTACTGGGCCCGCTCGAGCAAATCGACGATCAACGGGAGGGCCTTTACCTTTACCTTTTTACCTATTACACTATGGAAGAAAAGTCAACTATGAGAAATAGAAGAATGATCAGTTAGTATCGAGTGACCAGTTGAAGTAGTTGACCACATATTTACAGTGAAAGAATAAACAATTTTAGACTTTCTTCACTGGAACTCATCCTGAAAAACTTTTTTCCTTGTGTTCCTTCATCTTGGCCTTATTCCCCTAACAATCCAGTGTTGCCACTCCCTGCTTCTATCATAGCTGCTCCACCCTTGTTTAGGTGGAATCCACTTTACTATTTGAATTGGAAGGAGCTTGATCACATCCCAAGAAGGTTTAATAACACATTGAGCATGTCTATCACTTCATCACTTTCTTAATAATGTTTTAAGATACCTTTTAGAAATTTTTTTGTAGTGTCAGGGATTGAACTCCTGGCTTAATAAATCAAATGTTCTACTGCTGAGTTACACACACAGCTATAAATTCCATAAAGAAAAGACCAAAAAATTTTATTCATAATATAGTGCTTAAGGATATAGTACACAATGTAGGATTTATGACTAAACTTTGTGTCTAAATTCCAATTTTGTCACTTATTACTTAACTTGGGTGAACTGTAAAATTCCTACGTGCTTCAATTTACTCATCAGTATAATGAGGACACAAATATAGGAGAACTGAACCATATAATAATTTACTGTAGTAGTTCATGAGTATATAAAATATAAGGGCTTGAAATAGTGCTTAGCACATGAGGTGTGTGAGTAAGTGGCGGTGTTATCATAACATATTAGAACTTATGCTCCTCCATAGTTCTTATGATATCAGATGGACATCTCTACAAAAATATTACATTTATCTATGAATAAACAAAGATAGAAATATAAAACTTAATCCAGTGTTTATCTTAACTTTCTTGTCTTGTCAAATCACCTCACCCATCTATAAAAATATATCTCAGCTACATTAGAAATTAAAATTTCTACACTGCAAAAGACATATCATCTGCAGAATTTGATATAGACCACCTGGTTCCACTTTTAAATATTTATCTCTGTTTTATTTTGTAGCTAGTGTTTTAAATACTGTACTGTCCTTCTCCTGTAGTAATTTTAGGGCAATTTTGTGGCACTTGTTTTGAAAAATTGGAAAGTATACCTATTTTTATTGAATAATATCTTTATTGAATAGCTTCAACATCCAGACCAGTTTTTCCATTTTAGCTTAAATTAATTTATATATACAAAAGTGTATTTTATATTTTTGACTAGAAAATATGGTGACTGCAATAAAAATATTCAAAATACAAACCTTTTAAAGATCATGGGCTGGAGCGATAGCACAGCGGGTAGGGCGTTCGCCTTACACGCGGCCAACATGGCCGACCCGAGTTCGATTCCTCCGCCCCTCTCGGAGAGCCTGGCAAGCTACCGAGAGTATTCGATATGCCAGACACAGTAACAACAAACTTACATGCTGATGAAAATTTCTCATAAACAAAACAATACATCTCTAAAAACAATCTATCTTGTTTTCTAGGTCCAGTTACCTGCAACACAAAAATCTTTAGACTCTCTCCAGAATGTATTTAAACACTGTGACATAACTTCTGGCATACATAACATTGAATGTTAAAATAACTTTAAAAGTTAAAATAATGTTGAATAAGTTATCTATGCATGCTTTATTAAAGGCTATTTTTTTAATTGTATCACCATGAGATAGTTACAAAGCTTTTATGTTTGAGTTTCAGTCATACAATGATCGAACACCCATCCTTCCACCAGTGCACCTCTTCTATCACCAATGTCCCCAGTATCCCCCCAATCCCACGCCAATCTGTGCCTATATGGCAAATAGTTTCCCCCATACTCTCTCTCTCCTTTTGGTAAAGCCTAAGTTTTAATATTCATTCAAAACAGAGCCTGAGAGACTTGTTTCAGATTCCTTCCCATTAAGGCTAACTCGATTAATCTTCTTTATAAGGCTAAAAATAACATTTTCCTAGTGATGCTAAAACCAGAAGATGATTATTCTCTTTCAACTTTGTGAAGAAAATGTCTACAATCCCCAAAGTTCAACTAGACAACAAAATAACTTAAATAGGAAGTAGGTGTGAATCTTCCCCACTAGCCAGTTTCCTTCACACCTGAGTATGATCCTAGTACCCTGTTTTCCAACGAGGACTCTCTGTGACCGCCACCTCTCAGTTGCATGTGATTCACTAACCTTAGGAGCCCAGAAAAACAAGATTTCTGACCTTCCACTTGGCCAACTCTGCCCTTTCCTTCCTTTCTTCTGAATGGAGGCTGTCAGTTGAGAGACTCCGTTTTCTCTCTTCCTAGTGCTCATTCTGTACAAAGTATGGAGGAGGGACATGGTTCATAGGGTGATAGCCATTCCCAAAAATCCTTCTGCTATCTATCATGCCCTCTCTCAGCCTCTCTGGACAGATTGAAGCTGGAAGCCTTGTTTGTCTCTGAACCAAAACTTTAAATCTTCATTTTCCAGTTACATTAGAAAATCTGAAGGTAGCAAGAAACATTCTTTCCTCCCAAAAATATGGCACCACCACCAAGTACTTTTAAAAGTCTAACAGCATTAACTAACATTTGTAACATCACCTCACATTGGATGGCTAAAATTGATTTTCATACTTGAAGATTAGCTTTTGTAATTCATGACTCAAAAGTGAGAAAGCCATGCAGAAATTCAATGGTGATGAGGACAGGAAGGATTAGGGTGTTAGAATATATGAAATTCCTAGGAGAGATAATCTTCTCTCTTTATTACAGAACCAGCTGTCCATTGAAAATGTGGTTCCATTCATCAAACCCACAAAACACGTCTGAGTAGATGGTAATATATGGCAACTCCATGGTGATAACTGGTCTACATTTCCTTCCCACTTTGGAACAAATCACTAGTAAATTTTAAGCAACTATAGAATAAGGGTTAAATGAGCTGAATATTGAACTAGAATTTTTTTACTCTGCCAGGGTACCCTAACTTAATGCAGTTTTAGGGATGAATTACATATAAAAGTATATTTAAAAAATAGATAAGTATTTGTGTGACTCAGGAGTATGACTCACATGATTATATGGTTAGCGCAGCCAACATGGCCGACCCGAGTTCGATTCCTCTGCCCCTCTCAGAGAGCCCGGCAAGCTACCGAGAGTATTCGATATGCCAGACACAGTAACAACAAAGTCTCCAATGGAGATGTTACTGGGCCCGCTCGAGCAAATCGATGATCAACGGGAGGGCCTTTACTTACTTACTTACTTACTAGACAGCAGTACTGTAGCACTGTAGCATTGTCCTCCTGTTGTTCATTGATTTGCTCGAGCGGGCATCAGTAACGTCTCCATTGTGAGACTTGTTACTGTGTTTGGCATATCAAATATGTCATGGGTAGTATATACAATATAGTATATACAATATACAATATATACAATATACAGTTTCAATATACCACATGTTCTCACCTCCATCTAGCAGCACTGGCTTATGTCCCAGATGACCCTTGAGTGCTGCAAGACTCTAGTATCACAATGTCAGCTGGAGCACAGTGTTTCTGAACCACTGAGCTGAATACCACAGGGAGTAGTTTCCCAAACCCATCACAACACTGCTAGGTGAAGCTCTTTTATTCCCAAAAGAAAAATATAGGTTTAGTATCATAGTTACTCCCTTTGCTTATCTGTAATATTACATTGAGTTGCCAAGATATTTCACAATGTGTTATATAATCTTCAGGTTATTATATATTTAAATTATCAAGATATTTTATTATATATGATATATAAATAAAATCTTTAAAAATACAAATGACTGCATGCTTGAGGATGTACCATGGGTAACAGAACAAAATATTATACTTAGTATTAAGAATTAATCAATACTTAGTAATAGTAGATTTAAATAAGAAAAAAGATACATCACTCTATTTGGTTTATATTTTGTTCAAGTCTTTGAATTGTGATCTAACTTGATCACAGACTCTATTTTTATTTTCATTTTTTATTTTAATATATTGCTATTTATTCAGCCATTGATTAGGCTGATTGACAGACTCTATTTTTAAAGATTATTCTGTACACCACATTCAAATGTGGATTTGAAAGAAAAACATAACTTAGGTTAACTACTTTATTTAGAAAAATTTTTGTAAGTGGTTTATCTGTTGGAAAAACAAATTATTGACTGGTACCTCTATTTACTAAAATTTTGAACTTACGAATTTGTCAGTTTACGATATTTTGTTTTGGGAGTCATCCATTGCTCAATATGGCTTATTCATGGCTCTGTGCTCAAGCACAACTCCTGGAGGTGCTTGGGTCAGGAATTGAGCTTGGGTCATCTGTGTGCAAGATAAGCTCCTTACCCATTATAATATTGCTCTGGATCTTAAAATTATTTGATTATTGATACAGCATTGGTCTACAATAGTGTAAATGCCTTGGACATACAATAGTGCTGCAGCAAACCCACCACCAAAGTACCGATGTCTCTCTCTACTACATCCTTAGGTTTCTTCCTATTCACCTCCTAGCCCCCACCTTCTCCACCCCCATACTAACTTGGGATCCTTAGTTTTATTGTCAGAGTCTAAAGTTTGTTTTTATTGGTCTTAGTCTCTTCTCTTGCCTTGGCTTTTTATGTACAGTGTAAGATTATTCAGTATTTGTCTTTTCCCCTAGGACTTATTTTTCCTCATGCTTAACTGACACCCCCAAGTTCTATCCATTGTTCTAGAAAAAGAAAGATTGTCTTTTATTACAGCTGAGTAGTATTTCATTTTGTGTATGTACCACAGTTTCTTTCCTCACTCAGCCATGTTGAGCACTTGAATGGTCTCCATATATTGACTATTGCAAACAGTACTGAAATGCACATGGGTATGTACACATCTTTTTAAATTCATGTTGTTGTTATCTTATGAGAGATATTAAGGAATACTGGATCATATGATTGTTCTAGGCTTTTTGTCTATTTGTTTGTTTTTAAGAAACCTGCATTCTGTTTTCCATGGAGACTGAACCCATTTACAACGCCATCACAAGAATGTGGGTTCCTTTTTTTTTTTTATCAAATCCCTGCTAGTACTGGCTAGAAACACCACTTTAAACAGGCAAGAGGAAAACAATTATTTTCCTGATTTGTGATATACTACACAAGAATGAATTCCATATAATTGTGAATACATGTGTTTGTAATATGCACAAGCATTTGTTATAGAGGTGATAGCTTGCAAGCATCTCTACTGGGGTTCTTCACAACTCTAGTATGTGTGAAACCCAAATCAGAGATTTACAGTACAAATGTGTATTTTGCTTTGAAAACAATGCTATGGCACTCTTTATGCTATGGGTACTAGAAGCAGACATCTCTATCTCCCTTTCCATATATTTCATATCATTAAATGCTTATTAACATTCCAGGAAGTATCATTATTCTCTTTAAGCAATGATTGGGGAGACTAAATAAACTTCAAAGGATAATGGGTAACAGAGCTGGGTTAAAATCTAAGTTGGTTTAAGTTCAAAGCTGAGGAAATCCCCATCTAACTATAGTATCTTCCCTATTTAGATTTTCAAGCTAGTTGATATATCAAACTTCTTTGGTCATGCCTAACTACACTATTTAGTGAATCGAGGTTTGAATTAAGAGTAGCACCTATACTAAAACCAATAGTGTCTCTAAATAGAGTCAATATACTTACCAAAATAAGATTTCTCTCCCCGATTAAATACCAGAGAGGAAAACTATCTATATGCTTGGATGATACATCTTTAATTGTTTTTCTTATAATTTCTTTGATTTTATAGTGGATGTATCATGAAAGGAAAATTTCTGGGAATTTTTATTAACAAATATCATATTCTGTTATAGCTTCTGGATTAGAATAGTAGATCCTTATCCCCTTTTATCTCCTCTCATTTTATCAAACTTACTTTATTGCTCTTATTTGGAAAGCTGTCTCAAATTATTCTTTGTTAAAGTGGTGTGGTATAAATAGGTGAAAATGTTTAAAAAGTCACACCAAAAGCCATTTCAAAAACTTATTACAAAATTTCATACTTGACAGATAATTTGTGACATAGATTTCCTGGCAGTCTGTCTACTTGTGCACAAGTGAATACATTCTGAGGTAGAAGAGAGAAGGAAAGATCGGGAAAGTATGTATATACATAAGCTTTCGCTGAGTGATTAGTTTTGTAATCCCATTTTATTCCACAATTTCTTGCCAATGATGAGCGTGATACAAATACGTCCCAAACCCAAGCAGTTTATTATTGCCTGAGTTAAATTGTAAATTCAGGTACGTCTGGTTCCTAAGCTTGTGCTCTTTTCTCTCTGCCAACATATTTCTATTAGTTACAGTGAACTCAAGCATTCTGATGATCAGAGCTTTTTAACTTCTTAAAGTACTTTTTAACTTCACCAATAAAAATAATTATATAATATATATATATCTAACTTAAAATAGTTTAAAATAGTTAAAATAACTTGTACTTAAAATGTATGGTCATCAACAAACTCCATGAATGCTACACATCTATGTCATGACAAATAATTTAAAAATAGATTAATAGTCATAAAAGAAGATAGCAAATGAGAATAAAACTCAAGTAGATGATAACATGAGTCACATAGTTTTTACTGCAATTTTTATTTGAAGAAGTTAAGAATCAGCAATATCATTTGGTCACATACTCATCCCTTAATAGAAAATTATAAAAACTTGATGAAGTTCCTGACCTTCTCCCCAGATACATGTAAAGTGTATTTTACACCTTTGTAAGATACACGGGCTGGAGGAGATCCAATCAGGAGTATAGAATTACAAAGAGTGTATGTCCTTTGTAGTTATATAATATATTGACTTTGGACTGGTGTTACAGGAATTGTTCCTTGCCTCCAGCTCCTGAATTTACTACAGCCGCCAAACACTTCCAAACCCTCTCAGTCTCAATCCCAAGTCTGGAGAAATTCCACAGCACTGGGAGATCAAGTTTCGCATCAATATTTTGGTGGGCTTCTTGCCAATGCCTTATCAAGGAAAAATATAATTATGGGCGAGACTGATGCAAGCTGATTCTATAATATTCTCCCCTCCTGTCTCAGCTGCTAAAATATAATGTAATAAAAATGATATAAGATACTGCATCTGCCCTTTCCATAATTCTATTTTCATTTTGGTTCCATTGCTGGATTGAGGAAGATTTCAAGCCATGCCAGAGCTACTGATGCTTAACTCCTAAAACTGTAGCATCAGATGTAGGAAAGTTACAGCTTCAAATAGAACTGATCATCAAAAGATGCCAGCACAGGGAAAATTTGGGATTATATAGCAAATGGAGCATTTTTGGTTTTCTTCCTAGAAGTTAAATAATGATTGCTCAAATTCTACACCATAGATAAAATTAGCATAGGGAGCTCAATGATTTAGTCACATTGTTCTAGAGTCTATGTGGGCATAATATTTATCACCAAGTGATGCTATAATACTAAGATCTAGTTTAGAAAAACTTTGTTAATCCAGATATAGTTATACTAAGCCTTTCCTTATGATATAGAAGAAAGGCATTATTTGATCTGTGGAGTCTTACAAACCATAAGCCAAACCAGTAAACCAAATAAGATGACTTAACAAAGTCATTTTATTTCAGTGTTTCTAACTTTATTAAGCTATAACTGACAAGCAGCATTATGTAAGTTTAAAATGCAATGTGACCGATAACTGTAGATGAGTAAAGTGACTACCACAATAAGGTTAACACATTTATCATTCAGTCCATTTACAATCCCAGACTTTTTAATGGCTGCTAACAGGTTCTCATTTCATGAACTTAGACATCACACAAGACACTTCTATCATCTTGCTTTATCTCACATACTTCATCCCTGTGATGATATTAACAGGCAACCAGCACCCACACCGAAAGCTGACAGAAGAAAATGAGAAGAGAGATAAAGGTATTCACTGGTGAAATCAAAAAGGTTACCAGTGGAATATGGAACACTAATAGGGATAGTGATATGGAGATGAAGAGGATGAAAAAAGGCCAGAGGATGACCACACAGGTGCAGGGCTAGCAAGAGTATGTGGGGGAACAAAGCAAAAATAGGAGTACATCTAGAAGCTACATTCTGTCCCAAAGCCCTGAAGAGATCAAGATTATGAAAGTCAGTATTTAATGAAGACTAAATTGAGTTAGGTGGTTCACAAATTTTCTGGTACTAAAAAGTACTCTATTAAGCAGGTAGATTGATTTTTTTTCTTGGAGTCAAGAAAACTGAGGCTCAAGGAAGTTTTGTAACTTACCCAAGGAAACAAGGCCAGTATGTGGCATCAAAATTCAAACTCAACATCAGAGTTTTAGGAGTCAAGCTTTCTGTCCCACACAGTATCACTTCCAAACACCTGCGAAATTACAAACTTCTCCAGCTGCAAACATGACCGATTTCTATTAACTGACCAAATGTGAGCGTTCTATTTCTCAGTTTAGCTTTTACATTTAAAGAAGTGTTTTTATGTACTGCTAGTATCATTTCATAAAAAAAAAATTAACCATGCCAGTTTTCAATGATGTTGATGAGACGAGAAATCAAGACAGTAAGACAGTAATAAATTATCTAAATATTTCTTCAAACACAAATTTATGAATCTACATTACAAAACTTTAAATAACAAGCATTTATGACTTGAGTCTGCCTGCTTGCCACCGTGTACCCTGTACAGTCATGACTTACGTGAAGCAATGAATGTAAGCATCTAAATGAATAGATGTGCTCATCTGTGGGATTTACAAAAACACATGAGACTAATACACAAGGACAATAGAAACAAGGGCCAGGACTGGTCCATGGTTGGAAGCTTGGTACAAGTGGCAGGGGCAGGGTGAGAGGAGATAGGACAAAGAAGAGACCACTATAACCAATTATAGTTGAAAATGATTACTGGAAAAGAACTGTGTCCTAAAACGCGGTAAAGGATATACAGTATAATCTCTCAGTACCTGTGTTTCAAACCATAATGCCCAAATAGAAAGAGAGAGAGAGAGAGAGAGAGAGAGAGAGAGAGAGAGAGAGTGTGTGTGTGTGTAAAGAAAGCGGAGGGGGTGAGAGAGAGGAAGGGAGGAAGAGAGAGGGAAGGAGAGAATAAAAGTGTCTGCCTTAGAGGCAGGCAGGGGGTGGGAGTGTAGCGGAAGGGAAACTGGGGGCATTGGTGGTGGGAAATGTACACTGGTGAAGGAATGGGTGTTGGGGGTGTTGGAACACTGTATGACTAAAACCCCAAATTTTTTCTTAAATGACAATAACTTTAAAATATTTAAAAGCTTCTCTGAACTGGTCTGTCTGTCTACTTCAAGTAAATTTTTCTTTATACCCATGACATTTCTTTTAATAAAGTTAATACTTAAGCAATTAAGTGGTTTCTAGTTCTTGTAGAAATATTTTGACTGAACAATATCTATACTAAAATATGTACTGTAGCCATAGGAAGGAACATAGAAGGAATTAAAAGTCTAAGGATATCCATAGCTTGGATATTTTGGGGGATACACTGTCATTTCTGAGGAGTACATTTCAATGTTCTGTATCCCTAAAAGATTAAGTGATTCTGTAATTGATTCAATAATGCTTGTATTAATACTGACTTTCTTCTCAAGATATTTTATAATTAAAATATTATTCATGTGCTCATCTGTAAAGTAAAACTGCCAATCATCATTATAGACACAAATGAGACTGAAATAATATGTGGTACAGTATAAGGGTTAAAGCACAAATTTTAGGTGTTAAAATATTTTTAATGTTAACTTGGATAACTTGGCACCCAGACAAGTAATTCTAAATGCAAGATTCAATTCTCCCTATACATTAAAGTTCTGAATTTATTTTTTAAAATATCATAATCAATGATAATCTTCTATATACATATATTGAAATATAATAAAGTTTTTATAGAAATTTTATTTGAATCTCATATTCAACTGCTAATTCAAGTTTTCCAGGGTACATATCTTGTTCATACCACTAGTTTTTCTTACACCAGGAAATTCATCTTAAGTAGCTTTCAACTTTCATAGTCTAAAGCTAGGCTTAAATATACCTGTGGAACAATATATTGAAAGAGAAGCCGACATGGTTAGATTGGTAAATAACTAATATTTTCTTCTAATAGGTAATTTCATAACAGGGTTATTTTTAAACTATCTGAACTTAAATGTACCTCTTTTATATAATTTTTTATCTCAAGGTATAACTTTTTATAATTTTTTTGCATTAGGTCAGAAACTGGTCCATGCGACAAAAAAGAAAAAAAGAACATTAAATTACTGAAACAGAAACATGAACACTGAAGATTAATAGCTGTCAATTTTTATCTGATTTTGTCAGTTGCATTTGGAGGCACTTACAACTAATGGTCAGTTGTTTAGTATCTACATCCATAAAATGGGAAGAAAATGTATGGCATACTGTTACTTTCCATTAGTAAGATAAACATGCTTATGCTTCCAAGGGCTGATAGCGTTCAATGCCTCAAAGGAAGGATCCCAAATTTCCCTCATTGAGTTGGAAGATCACTTTCCAAAATTCCATAGATAATAGAAATTATGCCCTAATATTTTACTCTAAATAGGGTCATTAAATGGTATTTTTACTTTATTCTTTTGGAACAGGTCATTTAGGTCAAAAATAGCACAACCAAAATATGACATAAAGCCAAATGCCCATAAGTCTAATTCTATTTGCATTTCAGTTAATTTTGTAAAATTCAATACCAGAAGAGAGAAAGGTTTTGCCCAATAAGTTATTACAGAAATAGGAATGTCACTGCAGCTTTAAAAGAAGACGCATTTAATTCAAAATGACCTGTGAAACAATAAAAGTAGAGGATCCATAATTTCAAGTTTCTATCAGCTTTTTGCTATTTCTTTCCATTCTGAACCAAATAATCAATCTTTGTTTTATAAACAGATGTTAAATCTATAATTTTGTTGGCTCTTTCCATTTGCTCTGTACTAGCCAAAAAAATAGGGCTTTTGAAAAAAGTATAACTGGTCTCAAATTTTGTTCAATGTTGAATTTGCATTTAAATTTAACTGTAAGAAGCAGATCATATTTTAAAGCATGGCAGGTAGTTATATATTAAATAAGTACTTTCATAAAATTTCCATATTAGGAAAAACACATTCTGGGAAACAATCAACTGCTATAAAGAAGTCAGGCATATGGGAAGTGAAGCTCTGACTTGCAAACTAGCTTCAGTAGCCTTCATTCCTTTATTAAGGAGGAGAGATGAACAGAACCAGGCAGAGTCAATGTGTGAAATCCATTACTCAGGAGAACTCTGCTAGTCCTAATTTCTCTTTGGTTTATATATAAGATGCTTAATTTTTAAAAATAATTCAATGTATAAAACATTCATGGACAGGACGGGATTAAGTTGTATGTCATGCATTCATGTATCCTTAAACATTGCTGGGTGCGGTCCTGGAAGTTCTGGAGCACTGCTGGGATGACACAGGTAGTTACTATCACACCAGAGCCAATCAGCACTATTTTCTTGGGCTCTCATATTGAATCACCAGCCTGCTTGTGTAAGCAACCAATCTCAAAATTGTTGACTCCTCCTTTTTAAAAAGAAAATATTACACATAGGAAATATTCACTATAGCACTGCACTGTTCTTCCATTGTTTATCAATTTGCTCGAGGGGCCCCAGTAATGTCTCCATTGTGAGACTTGTTGCTGTGCTTGGCATATCGAATACAACACGGGGAGCTTGCCAGGTTTTGCTGTGCAGGTGAGATAATCTGGGTAGCTTGCCGGGCTATCCAAGAAGGGTGGAGGAATCAAACTCAGGCCGGCCAAGATGGCTGCGTGCAAGGCAAACACCCTACCTGCTGTGCTATCACTCCAGCCCATCGTTAATGTTTAACTTGTTGGGTTTTGATAAGAGAATATCATGTAACCATCATCAGAATAGATACCAAACATTTCCATCACCCCCCCCCAAAAAAAAAAAACTTGCCCTTGTATCTCTTACTCAGAGGTAAGTATTGTTTTGATTTTTATATTATAGATAATATTTTCCAATTATTGTATATTATAGCAGATGCTTTTTGATGTTTGATTTCTTTTATTTGATATTTGAGATCTTGGAGAATTTGTCCTATATTTTCCTTAATGTACTTTATTAATCCCAGTGTTATCTCAAGGGTTTTTATTCAATTATTTAAAACATTTAATATTTTATAGTTACTAAGTGACATGTTACAAACTATATACATTTACTCATTTCATATACAAAGTTACTGAAACTCCATCACCACCAAAAAATCCAAAGACTCTATTTCCTAAGGTCATTTCTAGTGTCCTGTTTTTGCATTTTCATAATATTTAATTTTGATGAGGATAAATTATAAACTTTACAAAGTATAACTTATTAACGTTTATATGTGATGTTGTTTGTGATCCCCCTAATCAGTCTTTGCATGCTCTAGGCAATAAAGACACTTAAGCTTTCCTTAAATGTTATTACTAGAAGCTTTTACTATTAGATCTGCTATTTATTTTATATCACTGTCACTGTCACTGTCCTCCCATTGTTCATCGATTTGCTTGAGCAGACCCAGTAACGTCTCCATTATGAGACTTGTTGTTACTGTTTTTGCCATATCAAATACACCACAGGAAGCTTGCCAGGCTCTGCCATGCGGGTGAGATGCTCTCGGTAGCTTGCCGGGCTCTCTGAGAGGGGTGAAGGAATTGAACCTGGGTCGTCTGGGTCAGCCGCTTGCAAGGCAAACACCCGACCAGCTGTGGGAGTGATAGCACAGCAGCTAGGGCGTTTGCCTTGCATGCATCCGACCCGGGTTTGATTCGCAGCATCCATTTTATATAAAGGCATTAATTATTGATTTCTTTTTTTCTTTTATTCTTATTCAGTTCTTCCCACATACCTGTTAAAAAGGTGTTCACAGGCAGAATTTCCTGACCCTGCACCAGGCTGTCTTCACTGGAGCACCTCAGTGGGGCATGGGTGGAGTTTCCCTCCCCACCCCAAGCAGCACCCCAGCAGCCCAAAACCTCCAGAACCCAACTGCTGCCATGCTCAAGGCCACTCTCCACATGCTCAACTTACCAGTTTTCCAGTAGCTTGGCAGTCACACCTACAAACTGCCCTCAGCACCACATAATCTTATCAATGGCCAAGATCCAAAGACTATAAGCTAAAGCTCCCAGAAGAGAGTGACACATAATTTCCTGGAGCAACCTCCTATACTCTAACCCACTTACTACCAAAAGTAGCACACATTTGTTTGGTTTTAATATATTTGCTTGTATTCTCTTATATATGGACTTAAATGGCTCCAGAACGAAATATAGCAAGCTTCACACACTTCCCTCTAATTGTGGTGGGAAGGTGCTCGGTGGTGGGATCGATGTTTGAATATTATCTGTAATGAACTAGTTTGAACTACTTTATGAAAATAAAATATATAAATGTTGTAAAAATAAAAATGTTCACCATCAGATACATTTAAAACTAAACAAAAGGAAAAATATAAAACACCATAAATGAAAAGATAGAATGGCAGTGAGTGAGGTTATATATCAATAACTTCCTAAGTGTTAATAAATGGTCATTAACAGCTGTTAATATAATAAGACCATTTACTAACAGTTAGGAGGTTAACTGAAGACCTCAGGTTTCATCACAGCCATGCTTAAGACCACTCTCCACACATTCAGACGAGCCTCATGCATGAAGGAACCGGCAGAGGAACCCAGGTGTGCGGGACCCTGGGTGTAGATCTCCACGCCTGCTCGGATTGGGACTGGGGCCTTCTCCACACAGATCCCCCGTCTTCCAGTATGTAGGCATTACACACACCAACTGCCCCCGGTGCTGTGTAATTCCATCAACGGCCAAGACCCAAAGACTATAAAACCCTGCTCCCCTGTGCGACATCTTATTATCTAGTTCTTACTCTGGAGAACCTGGCAGGCTACCAAAAGTATCCTGCCCACATGGCAGAGTTTGGCAAACTCCCCGTAGCATATTCAATATGCCAAAAACCAGTAACAATGATGGGTCTCATTCTCCGGACCGTGAAAGAGCCTCGAATGTGGCACTTTTTAAATTCTCAGGGCTAGGACGAAGGAGATGTTACTGGTGCTTGCTCGAGGCAATTGATGAACAACAGGATGACAGTGATACAGTGATTTCTTCAGCCATATAGAAACTTTTTTTGTTGGGTAAGTCTCATTTATTTTTGGTTCTGTTTCCCTTACCAATGGAGTCATATAATTATAAACACCTTGAGGTCCAAATCCTGCAGCATTTTGCCTATACTTTCATCAATGTATTTTATAGATTCTGGTCTGATCTCAGTTTTTGATTCATTTTAAATTGACTTTAGTGTAAGGTGTGAGATGTGGACCCAGATTCCTACATATGGCTATCTAGTTTTCCTAATATCATTTTCTGAAGAGGCAATTATTACTTAATTTAATGTATTGAGCTCTTTTGTCAAAAATTATGCTGTTATATAGAGGTTTGTCTTTGGGTATTCAATTCTCACCCATCTCTCTACTCATGTATTCATTCTCTGCCCCATCTTCTGTCTCTTACTTCTAGATAACCTCAGAATTGTCCTCTGTGTCTAAGTATTTTAGTCAATAATATCTTTTAATTGCATTTAGGGTCTGAACTTAACTGTACCTTCATTTTTAGAATTGATTAATTACCAGGATTGTGTTTTTCTCCCTTTCCTTCTATTTGTCTTTATAAGCCCTACTAGGTATTTATCAGTGTTATATAAAAAAAAATACTTCATTTTTGATAGCATTTTTTTGCTTTGACTTGTTATTTTATTTTTCTAGAATTATTCCTTGTGATTTTATTTTTATTATTATATTTATTATTCTATTTGGGCCGGAGTGATAGCATAGTGGGTAGGGCATTTGCCTTGCACACAGAAACCTGGGTTGAATTCCTCCACTCCTCTTGGAGAGCCCGGCAAGATACTGAGAGTATTCTGCCTGCATGACAGAGCCTGGCAAGCTACCCATGATGTATTCAATATGCCAAAAACAGTAACAACAAGTCTCACAATGGATATGTTAACTGGTGCCCACTCAAGAAAATCCATGAACAATGGGAGAACAGTGCTACAGTGCTTCTATTTACTAACTTTGAATAAAATTTATTCTTCCAGTTCTAGAATCAGAGTAGAAATTTTGTGATTTACTCTTAAAACATTCTTCTTCTAATTAAAACCTATACGTATGTACAGTTTTTAAATAACAAGACATTAAAAATTTTACATATATACATATTAGACATTTGTAATGTAGTTAATTGTCACCTGAAGATATATTTCATCAAATAAGCTTCAGAAATCAAGTGAGATTTCTTTTTTTTTCTTTTTGGGTCACACCTGGTAACAGGGGTTACTCCTGGCTCTGCTCAGGAATTACTTCTTGTGGTGCTCAGAGGACCATATGGGATGCTAGGAATAGAATCTGCTTGACCACATGCAAGGCAAACACTCTAATCACTGTGCTATCGCTCCAGTCCACCAGTTAGATTTCTTTAATGAACTAGACTATGATTTTAATAAAATAGTTAGCTACTCCATTGGCAATTGAGTAAAATGTTTATTATGAGGTTGATGGTGTATATAGTATATAATGCTACTCAGTTTATGGTGTTGATACTGCTAATAAAATATACATTTTTTTTTTTTTTTTTGCTTTTTTGGTCACACCTGGTGATGCTCTGGGGTTACTCCTGGCTCATGCACTCAGGAATTACTCAGGGGACCATATGGGATTCTGAGAATCAAACCCAGGTTGGCAGTGTGCAAGGCAAATGCCCTACCCGCTGTGCTATCACTCCAGCCCCCAAATATATTTTCTTAATGATTTTTTGGGTTTGATGTTATTATAAAAATATTTTATGAGAAAGTTATTAGATGATTTATATTTGTATATTTATCTACAACTATCTTTTGCATGCTAGTTTTGTTTTATGTATTGATAAGCTCGGTGATGAAGATCAGTTATATTTATACAACATTTTATTCTTACACATTTATACTAGTATGCAGTATCCTTGCTCTCTCTGGTGATACATTTCTTTTATGTCTTGAAGTTTACCTTGTAATACATAAACAAAGTGACAAATCACAATCAATCACAAATCATCCTGTTATTCATCGATTGCCTCGAGCAGGCCCCCATAACGTCTCCTTCATCCTAGCCCTGAGATTCAAGGCTTTTTAGGAGAATGAGACCCATCATTGTTACTGGTATTTGGCATATTAGGTACGCCATGGGGAGTTTGCCAGACTCTGCCGTGTGGGCAGGCTACATTCGGTAGCCTGCCAGTTTGTCCAAAGTAGGAATGAGATAATAAGATGTCATAATAAGATGTCGGGCGGGGGGGGGGGGGGGAAGCTCAACCTGCTCACCTCCAAGGGGCCCCGGAAAGGACAGTCAGGCACGGGGGCAGGAGACTGCACTGTTCTCTTCTGGGAGCTGGTTTTTATAGTCTCTGAGTCTTGGCCGTTGATGGGACTACACGGTGCCAGGGGGCCAGTTGGTGGGTGTGACCCCCGCCTACTGGAATTTGGAGGATCTGGGTGGAGGATGCCCGGTCCCAGTCCGAGTAGGCTTGGAGATCTCGGCCCCGGAACCCGTGTGACTTTGCCCCTCTGCCAGTATCTTCATGTGTGCGGAGAGTGGTCTCAGCATGGTTGTGGCTGGTCCTGGAGGTCTTTGGCTGCTGGAGCCCTGGTCGGGTCGGGGAGGAAAGCTCCCCTCCAAGGGGCCCTGGTGAGGACAACCCGCTCCCCTCCAAGGGGCCCTGGCGAGGACAGCCAGGTGCAGGGGCAGGAGACTTTCTGCTTGCAGAACATAATATATATATATATATATATATATATATATACATATACATATACATGTATATATACATATATACACATATATACATGTATATATACATATATACATATATATTATGTACTTTTACTTTATATATATTTTTATATACTTTTACTTAAAATTTGTGAATTTGTGCATTTTTTAAAGTGCATGTCTTAAAAGAAGTCTTACAAAGTTAATGATGCTAAGTGTTTTAAGTCAAATGAAAGACATATTTGAGTCAAATGGAATACCATATTATCTCACTTGTAGATAGTGTACAAAGTAACAGGAAGGACAAATACTATGTCAAATGAAAACACCTCTCAGTCTATGACTACAGAACTGAGGTTAGTTAAGGTGCAGGGAAGGAGAGTAGAAAGGAGGAGTATCATGGTCAATGGTAGAGATATAATGACTTTGTTGATGGGTGTGGTATAATTATATCGTACCCCAAAACATCAGTTTACATTTTTTTTCTTTTTGGGTCACACCTAGTGATGCACAGGGGTTACTCCTTGCTTTGCACTCAGGAATTACTCCTGGCTGTGCTCAGGGGACCATATGGCATGCTGGGAATTGAACCCGGGTCAGTCACGTGCAACACAAAGGACCTACCTACCGTACTATCGCTCCAGCCCAACATCAGTTTACTTTTGTAAATAAACATCACCTCAACGAATAAAAAAAAAAGATAAGGTGCTTTTTTGTTGAGAACAAAAAATTTAGTGGAATTTTTAAAGTATTTTTTAGAGCAGCTCTAAACTCACTGCAAAACTCAACAGGGCACAGAGAGTTATTCCATTAATTATCTCCCCCAACATGTATAATATTCCCTAAGAGCAACATCCCCTACCAATGTGGGTCATTGGTTATAGTTCAAGAACCAACATTAGTATTACTTTTCAATTCTGTCAGTGTAGAATGAGTCATTACATTTTAATAAAATTACTATAGTTTATTCTCACTATTGCTTTTCATTGATCCCACTTATTTAAATATTCATGTAGGTCTTATAAGCTTTTTCTGATATTTATTTCTTTATATGCTATTTTAAATTTTCAAGGCTTGTTTGCTTTTGTTTTGGGGTTCCCAAGCAGTGCTTAGGATACCTTGGCCCTTCCTGGCAATTCTCAGTTGGCCTGGCTGATGATCAGTATTAAAGGCTTGAGGTAGCAGTGATGCTTGTTGGTTTTGTTGGTTCTATGGCAGTGGAGATTACATAGGCCACCCACTGCAACAGTGCTGGGGTGGAGGTGAGGGGTGCCTCCAAGGTCACATCGAACAGTTCTGGAAGAATGAGGTGCTGGAATTGAATGGCGTCTGTTACACATAGACAACACCTTACCCACTATAGAATCTCTCTGGCCCCTCAAGTATTTTAATGTGTATCTTTCTGTATAGTTTTAGAGATTACTACAAACACACATGCAATTTTTGTATTATACTTAGAATTAATATTGTAGGATAAGCAAATCATAACTAATTATATTAACCTCTGACATTTTTGTATTAATACATTTAATAGATTTTCTACTGACTTATCAACCCAATTATTCAATGTTAAAACTATATATTAATTTTTTTGAAAACTATAAAATAGTCATAGTGACTTATTAATTTATTTGACTTATTAATTTATTTGCTGTTGTTGATATTCTTCATTTTTACTTCTAGGTCCTGAATTGTATCTGCTATCATTTCTCTTCATCTTCACTAACTTCCTTTAACATTCCTTTTAGGGCAGATCTGCTGGCATCAAATTCTCTCAACTTTTATTTATCTGAACATGTGGTAATTTCACTTTCATTTAAGAAAGCTACTTTTGTTGGATATAGAACTATACATGCACTTGTTTTTCTTTCAAGACTTCAAAGATATTTACACATTTTCTTTAGTATTAGTTTTCAAATACTACCATAAAATTAATACAAACAGCGGCTTAAAATAACACAAATTTATTATCTTACAGTTTTACAGGTCAGAAGTTCGGATATAGCACAGCTTACACGTTCCTCTATTTAGCAACTCACAAGACAGAAAGAAAAGCATTGACAGGATTTCACTCCTGGAGACTTTAGGGAGGCAAATCTTATTCATTCAAGTACTAGGCAGAATTCAAATTCCCTTGCAGTTTCTAGGATCAAAAACCTTCTTAACTTGCTTTCAGTTGAGGACTGTTCTCAGCCCTCAGAAGCTACTGCATAAAATTGTGGGGTCACTTTTACCAACTTCAAAGGGTGGAATGGTGGTGCAAATACTCTCACATTCAAATTTCTCCTGCCTTTTCTCCTATACTACTCTGACTTCTGCTGGGACAGTTTCTTTTCTTCGTAAGGGACTATATAAGTAGATAAAGCCTACCAAAAGATATTAGGGTAATCTCTCCTATAAGACTATAATATTAATCACACCTGCAAAGTCCAATTGGCCACACAACAAACCACAAATGTTAAGGCTAAAAAAGATGTGACCATCCTGATTTAGTGACACCATCACATATGTTTCCCAGAGCTGGTAATAAGTCCTGAGCACCACTGGATATGGCTCAAATAACAAACAAGCAAAAAAACTGAGGACAAATAAAACATAATTTAACCTCATAAGGTTAATCCCATGGTGTTCAAGCCACATAAAACAAGACTTTTTTTTAATGATGCCTGCAGCTACTCATTATACTTCAAATCAAGGTTTTTTGTCAAAGGCTGCATGTGAATGAATCAGTGATCCTTTATTACTACTTTAACAGAAGTGCATGATTTGGTGGGTTGTGGCCAGAAGCAATATTCGTTCATATAAATATCTTTAAAAACACCCTATCCGCTAAAGGCTAAACTATTAGGGAGACTGCCATTAAAAAAAATCAATCATCCTTCAAGAAAGTTGTATATTGGGATCTTTTTTTAAGACATTGGAAAAGGCTGCAGTGGGGGTGGTTGACAAGAGTCAACAGATTTGATTCATGTTTCTAGACTGAGGATGAAAAATAGGCTCCCAGATTACACATTTCAGACTTTGCACAGAAGCCTTGTGTTGAGCCAGAAACATTTAAAGTACCCAGTGGGAACATCTTAGCATAGAATTTGCCATTATCCATCTGGCTACCTCAGGTGAAGCCATATGCACACTCTTAAGTCACTGGCAAGTAACAGGAATTCCAAGTTCAAGTTCAAGGCCAGTGCACAAGGCCACCACTTTGTAGCCGTTTCCTGTGACTTTCACACTCACTTTAATTTTTTACCTCTCTAAATCTTCTAGCATGCATTGGTGTGGCATTTTAATATCTACCCAACAGAGCATATGAAATCAGTTTATGGATTTTTTTTTTCTTAAGCAAATGCTATGATGAACATCAAGTTTTTATACTCGCCATGTGGTTTTAATTCTATCCACAGAAGTCATCATCAATCCTACCCTCAACAACCCCTGGAACTACCTTATAGTTCAAATTCCTAAGCTTGTCCTTCAAGATTCTTTGGAAAGGAGCGGAGTGTCTCACCAGCCTGATCTTCACTACTCCTTGTTTACATTAGACTATTCGTCATTATTTGAACCCTTATTTCACATTCTTTCATCCTACTAGGGTGTAAGTTTCACAAACACAGCAACTGGGTTTCAACTGCTGTTTTATCCTTTGTGTCCAAAAAAGCATGTGATCAATCAACATTCATTAAGTAGGCAACTGTCTGTCACATTCTGCATTTCATTCTGTCCCTAGTAAGTGCAGTGCTCTCTTAGTCATTTAGCAAATGCCTTCTTGACCTTTGGAACATTAGCCTGGCACACTCATTGTAGGCTAAAGAGTACTTTATTGTGACTTTTGAAAAGTTTACATTTCCATCATTTTTGTTTTGGTTACAGATTGTACTCAGCAGTGCTCATGGCTTACTCCTGGCTCTATTCTCAGCATCACTCCTGGTGGGGTTTGGGAAACCATTTGGAGTTCTGAGGATGAAACCCCATTTAGCTGTGTGTGAGGAAAGTATCTAACCTGCCGTACTATCTCTTCAGCTCAATCTTCTTTTATAGGCTTCAAGGGTCCTGAAGACATTTTTTTTTGTTAATATGGTGCCCACAATAGACGTTCCCTGGGATCTTTTTAGCAAGTACTCCAGTCATTCCAGTACTTGAAGCCAATTCTTAACTTTCCAAGCAGTCCAAGATTTAGATTTGGGGAGACATTTTGAGCATACAGATGTGATGAATACGAGGGAGATAGGGTTTGAGGTTAGGGGAAGACCGTGAGCTGCCACTTTCAAAGCATCTTCTATATCCAGCCAATGTAATGACTACCTACTTGTTACTCTGGATTGGTAAACACATTGACATGCTCGTTGATTCAACTAGCTATAAAGAAAACAGCAATAAAGCCATTATGTTTCCTGAGGATTATACTTTTTAAGCACGTATTTTATTAGTTATAGAATAGAAATAATTATCTGAATGTTTCTTAGGAAAGTAATTTATAGTATTACTTCACAACTAGGATTATAAGAAAATTATTTTGAAGAAATAAAAGTGTGGATTATAACACATTTCCATATTATAATTATATGTCCATGAGTAGACAAAATTAAACAGTTTTTCCTAACAAATTATGCATTAGAGAATAAGCGAAAATATAAATAACACACCTCAGAGTCTTCACCAAAATGTACATACTTATATTGCCAGATTTGCCTGCATTCACAGAACCAAATGTGTTTTTAAGTGATTATTCCCTAAATGTAGATAAAGGATCTGCTTGTACTTTTTAAACAAGGTTTTGGGTAACACATTTTGAGAGAATCCTTTGCTTCACTAATACTATGAAATGAATTAAAACCTGTACTATTTGGGGGAGACATATTGATGTATTTCAATGGAAGTTTTGCTATTTTACTATAACATAAGAAACCATCCTGGTCACTTGAGAAAGAAAACAAACATTTCCAGTGTTTAATGGTCACAGAATTTTCCTTTTTAAAAAGTGCTTTCCCACCTTGGGGCCTGGTGGATATGGGAGTGTGAGCTGCAGAAATTGGCCAACCTACAGACCCCCTTCTTCTGACCAAAATTCAAATAACCCCGCATGCATGGGGTTAAAAACAAATTGGGCTCCATATGAAAATTACTTGAAAAAAATGTTCTGTAGCAGAAAAAAATTGCAAGTCACTATTTTAAAACAGGGATAGACACGAAGAGGACATCTAGACAGGGAAGTAAAAATATTAAACTTATAATATAAACAGACCCTGAAGATTTACATCCCCCACAAAGCCCAAGTTAACTGAATTTTATCAGTGTGGAGCAATGTAAATGTCTACGTGGGTTGAGAGCTATTAGAAGGAGACTGTCATTTGTCCATGAACAATTCAAGAGGCCTAGGAAAAAAGGAAGAACTGAAAGGCTGTTGGATGAAAGGAGGGCAGCAGAGAAAGGGGTGGGGCAGAAAGCAGGGAAGGGGTATTCCTAGCCCAGGTAAAAACAGTAAGTGGATACCATGATTCTTGAAAAAGCAAAATCTTGCTGATAAATTTGTTAATGTGCATACGTTAGAGAAGATGGTTCTTTATTCTCTTCAGTTTCAATAGTATCAGCTATTTTATACCCTCAACACACTTCTAGTTTCCTTATCTCTTCTGATACAGGATATTGGATTCAGGGCCTCATACACACAAAGCAAGTACCTCCCACTGCACTACATCTCCAGTCCTGGCACTGCCTTCTTGAGTTCACTTTTCTACTCCTCACCTTCTTTATCTTAGGGTTCCTTTGCACCCTCAGTAGAATGTTTCATTGAGTATGGAAATATGCTTTAATATGAAATCCACTCATGATCATCAGTTATCTTCATGGTAACTGAATTCACTGCCAAGGACATTAGGTCTGATGTGAGCATGATGCATTACTGAATGAGCTGCCAAAAGGAACAGCCATTGCCTCTTGCTAACTGTTGAGCAACCCAAACCTAGAAGACAGGGTTACTCTGGGTATGGGAATAAAGCTTCAATCAGCCCCTGGGGGTGGCTGGCAGCTCAGGAAATACCTGCCTCCACAAAAGAGTAAGAGTGGAGAAAGTGGTCTAAGGCAAGTGATGCAACTTGAGGTTGGAAACTTGGCAACTCTCTCAAAAGAAGAAACTAGCACAGCTTATCTTCAGCTTTTTACTTTTGCACAGGAACATTTCTTAATCAATTTCTGTTTCCCTAAAATGCTGGCCTGGTTTTCAACATAGTTTTCATTACTTTCTCTTAATAACTACCTATTGGTTACTGTGCCAATACCAGACACTTCCCACATTCTGTCCTTCTTAACAGCTTGATAATATTTAGTGAATGTTAAGGACAAAATTATAAGTTTCCATAAGATTTTTTTACATATTAAATCACCTTCATTAATTGAACTTTCATGGAAATAATATTCAGGTAATTTCACAGTCCAGAATGCATCATTAACTTGTATCTGTCTCCTTAATATATACAACATACCCTCAATTTACAGAAATGAGATCCATACTATAAAAATCTTCGGTAATATTTTAAAGTTCAAAGTTAAATCATCTTGAATAAAAGAGTATTTTCTATTTATATTCTTCAAATGCAAGATTTAAAAGAAATATAAATATAAACCATCATTAATTATTAGTAAGAAATTTGATGCAAAGGCATTAAGAACAATATAAACACTTATTAGACTGTTATAATGTACTGAACTTGAAAAGAGTTTAAATAATAGTAAAAAGAGCCACAAAATGTAGTATTATTAGAAGTTCTAGTCCACAAATAACTTATAGCCTTGTTGCAGAGGCAAGAGCTAAACATGAAAAAGGAAAAACAGTTCCTTATTCAAATATCTAAATAGAAAAATCATAATGAAAAGTTCAGGAGGTTGGGAAGTCTAAAGCTGTTTTTCCCCATCATATATACTTGAGATATATAAAATATTTTCATCACTAACAGTGGCAACACCTCAAGATCAAAGAGCCTCGAGGCTAGAGAGGTAGTACAGTATACACTTGCCTTCTATGCAGCTGACCAGTTTCAATCCCCAGAATCCCACAAGGCCTTTTAAGTTGGCCAGGACTGATCCCTGAGTAACGAACCAGGAGAAAGCCCTGAAAATCACTAGGTTTGGCCCCCACCCGCCAAATAAAGAAAAATAAATATAATCCTAAATACTGTCTTTGCATTGAATGCCATATTATAAAATACTTTTTAAAATTTAAATATAACCATTGACTTTATCAATTATCATGTTATGCAATCTAAATTAGAAGCTTTTGCTTGAAAAGCAAAACTCTTAGAGACTCCAGGTAACTTTTTAAAACTTGTTTAAGCTATGTGGGTTATATTTTCATGCAAATAAGTAAAGGTTGGGTTTTATATTTTCTACAAGTTTTTGAACCTATTTTAATACTCTTTGTAGGCAGTATGTGTATAGTGTGTTAAATTACTTTAAATTCTCCTTTAAAAACTTTGAAGTTAATACTTTTGTGCAACTGTGATTTGAACAAAGCCACTAGAGTGTTAAAAAAAAATAAAGAAAGATACTTCATGGGGTGGAGACGAAGATGGGATGAGAATATTGCCCTTTGAAAAGCATCAATATCTCATTGATGTGGCATTGCAATTTATTTTATTTTTTGGGGGGGGGAGTTCGGGCCAGCTGTGCTTTGGGCTTACTCCTGGCTCTGATCTCAGGAATCACTCCTGACAGGCTTGAGGGGCCCTAACAGGGTCAAACCAGGGCCATACAAGTACCTACTATACTTTTGATCCAGCCTGTTTATAATTTAAAAATGGTCCACAGGTACCAATTGGATGAACTCTCCCTTCAACTAACTCTATTCTCTATGTCATGGACACTCTGGAGTAATTGATACACAACTGGAATCATAGGAGAGATTACATGTAAGGCCTTTCTACAAGTTGTCATGAAATAAGATTTCCATTGAAAATTTTAATGTTGGGCTCTTCTAACTCCTCTAGAAATAAGTGCCATCGGCAGTATTTTTTTGTTTGTTTAAAACATATTTTGAGGCCTTTGTGCCATATGTCTGAAGTTCAGTCATATGGCCATAAATAGCATAGGACAATAGCATAGGGCAAGAAAATATTATATATATAGAATACAAAATAGTTTCTAGATAATTTAATATATAACTATTTCTCAAAATAATGCAGTCATGCCATTTAATAAGAAAAAGTGCTCATATCCTATAACCCAAAGCAGAATGGTATGAATATTTTATAATCCATTCACTCACCAAAACTACACAATATTGGTCTCCAGTCTTATTACATGAAAATTTAAATTCTTTTACATTGTTATTTCCTTATTCTAATAATTATTTAATCAATTCTAAAATGTCCTTGTACTTTTAAGTATCATAGGATGGTGCACATTGGTATAGATAGCTATGTCACTCTTTGCATGTTCCAGATGCATTGTTTTTACACATTTTAACATTGTAGAGGTCAAGATGTATACTATATAAAACATGTCCAATCTTTCTTCTTTATTTCTTGACAAATATTAGAGCTAAGGGATTTAATTTTTCATATAATCTATCAATTGCACTCCCAGTATCTATCAAAATAAGACAAAAACTAAACCAAAAAGATATGTGCACACCTATATTAATTGGAGCACTAATCACGATAGCCAACATAGGGAAATAACCAAATGCCCTGCAACAGATTGGCATATATGAAAAATAAAAACAGTATGCATATGCATACACACACACACGAAGTGGAAATCTACTTAGCCATAAGAGAAAAAAAATGTTATCTTGCATTTTGAACCCTGTCTGAATGGAACTAGAAGCAATGTCTGTAGCACTGTTCTCCCATTGTTCATCAATTTGCTCGAGTGGGCCCAGTAATGTCTCCATTGTGAGACTTGTTGTTACTGTGTTTGACATATTGAATACGTCATGGGTAGCTTGCCAGGTTCTGCCATGCAGACGAGATACTCTTGGTAGCTGGCCGGGCTCTCTGAGAGGGGCAGAGGAATTGAACATGGTTTGGCCGGGCAGGCTGCACACAAGGCAAACACCTACTACTGTGCTATTGCTCCAGGAACTAGAAGAACTAAGTGAAATAAGTCAAAAAGAGAAATAAAAATACCAAGTTATATTGGTATAATAGCAAAAAAAAAACAAACCCAAAATATCACTTAAACATGGGACATAGAGAAATAAAGCAAGGGAACAGATAAAACCAAATGGAAACAAACCTGTGAACTCATATTGCAGATGAGTACTTAGTGGGAAGAGAGAAGAGAACAAGGGGAAAAGGGTGATAGGTATTTTGGTGATGATTGTGTTGTGCTAAGATATACTTTGAAAAAGCATAAAATGGTACCCTAAAACATATACAGTTATGTAATACTATTTTAATTTAAAATGGAAGTATATAAAATAATTTGTACTGTATCCATATTTCATTGAGTAAAAAAGTTTTTACTATAGATCTAAGTAGTGATTCATGACTGCAGTTCTTCACTGTTTCCCTCCATAGAAATGTCATTTTTCCCTGTTTGCTTATTTTCCAGCATATAACTAATTCATTCCAAATATCTTTAAAGTCCATTTATTTCCCACATAAACCCAAATTACCAAGTAATTTGTGGTTTAACTTTTTGTAAGTCGCTCTCTGCAACTTTGTTCTCTTCTGTTCTAATTTGATCTGTTATTTTAGACGTGTTATTCAGCTTTCACCAGGCACTCCTAGTATTCATCCTAAAACTTTCCTTTGTTTTCCTGGTTTGGTCATCTGCTCAATGAGTCACTGATCTTCTCTCTGTGAAGAATGTCCATTAGCTGCTTCCTTAAAAATCAAGTTCATTTAATTTTGAAAGCATTATTATGTTTTATAGTTACTAATGAAACTGGTAATAATTCTGATTCCCAGCCATTTGAAATACTTTTTGAAAGTGTCCAAATTATCTTTATATTTTAAAAGATTGATCACTTGATCATTTGACATCCTGTTACTCATCAATTTGCTTGGATGGATGCCAGTAACGTCCCTGTCACGTGCTACTGTAGCCCAATGGCGTCTGCCCGTTCTAGGAAAACAAACAGCCTCAAACCTATGGTTTAGGGTCTTGACAAAGAAGTCTGACCGTCTCATAGGTGAGCGGCCACATGATCTTTCGACGTCCCATGGAATCCAGTCGGTAATGACTCTAGTCCAGGGTTTGTCTCCAAATCTCATTACGTGTCCAGCCCATCTAATTGTCGATGCCTTGGCAAATGAGACAGCATCCCTGATTCTTGATCATTGACAGAGGTCGGAATTCTGGATTCTTTCTTTCTTTTGAGGGAAGCTTGATACTCCAAGCATAGCTCTTTCGATTCTTCTTTGGGAGACACGAATAGCATTCTCATCCTGTTTTCGTAGGGCCCAGTTCTCTGAGGTATATTTTAAAAGATTATATATGGTTTTCAGACCTATTTTTTTAATTGAATCAATGTCAGTTGCTGCAGTTACAAAGCATTCATGTTCGATTTTCAATCATACAATGATCAAACACACATTCCTCCACCAGTGTACATTTTCCATCACCAATGTTCCGTATCCCTCCCCCTACCTTTATGGCAGACAATTCCCCTCTTACTCTCTCTCTCTCTCTCTCTCTCTCTCTCTCTCTCTCTCTCTCTCTCTTTTGGGGCATTATGGTTTGCAACACAGATACTGAGAGGCCATCATGTTTGGTCCTTTACTTTCAGCACACATTTGCTATTTGCAGACATACTTTTTTTTTTCTTTTCTTTTTGGGTCGCACCTGACAATGCACAGGGGTTACTCCTGGCTCTGCAGTTTTTATAAGTGGTGACTTTCTCTACCAATTGAGAAGATACAAGTAGATGATAAAGGAGGAAAGCTCAAATTGTGTAGTAAACACTCGATAAAGAGGAAGAAGAATGTCAGAAGCCAGACACTAGATTAAGACACCATGAATTTGAATTCTGGCTTCCATATTTATTAGCTAAAAACTCTTGTGAAATTTAATAATATCTTAAGAGCCTGTTTCCTCTTCTGCAAAATGGTGATAATTATAGTACTTACATCTCGCAGTGATTATGAGGACTACATGTAGTAAGTCTATACAATGTTTACTGTCCTTGGCTGACATGTATTAATTACAAGACTGAGAAATAGTCTTCCTTTTATTATTTAGAAAGGAGAACAGTTAGAGGCTTGGCTGTAGATGATGATTTTGTGAACAAAGAATTAAATGATCATAAAGCAATTACTCAGTACCTACACAAAAATCACTTAATATCACACATACACACCATACGGAATACTTAAATAAAAAAAAATTTACATCAGTTATATAGGTTAGAGATTGTACTTCTCTGTAAATGCAATATGGTTATTGCTACTGGACTTCTGGAATCAGAGCAGTCACACACCTGCCCCCTATATCTGTTACTGAATTTCATTTTCCTATATTATTTTTCATTCAAAAAGAAGTGTTTCTCTGTATGGCTTAGAGCTATACCTTTACACTTCACTGGGTTTTGGCACTTTTGGTATTCTATCTTTTTTTTCCCCTGCAGGTAATTGCTGTTCTCCATGCTTCTTCCTTAATTCTAGCTTCCCGGGAGTTTACTTTGTATTCAGATCATTGCCTTCATCCCACTTGTTAAATGCACTCCCTTCACTCCCATAGGAATATTTTCTAGCACAAAGAATCTGCACCTAATGTAACAGACTCCAATTGAGGAACAATGGGTTAGTTGAATGGTGACTAATTCAAACCTGCAGGCTAGTTTTTTATGATGCTACTTTATCATCCTATGTTAAAGAAAAAAGTAGAATAGGAAGTGAAACCAAATGATAAATGCTACCAATAAAACAATAGTATCAAGTCCTCTGTTCCAAAAGGATACCAAATGATCCCCAAAAGACTTTTACTGAGGTTCAAAGAGTTCCATTTCTGAAATACTAGGTACAATATTTTTTTAGCAGAGTAAATAGAGCCCAAGAGATAGTAAGTCATTTAAACACTTCTCTCCCTGCCCTTTCTGTTAAGAGGAACCAACTTAATATATTTTTCTTCCAATTGAGCCCAGGGGACTCAATTCACTACTGGGGGGCTATAATGGTATTTGGGACTCTAACCAACTGCAAAAGACAGATGGCAGGTCCTGCAGCAATCACAGGTTCATCTAAAGGATGCTTATTGAGATCAGGCCCTTTCCAGAGCCTTTGACACACATCCCTTTTGATTTTGACCTCTTTAATTTTCGTGTGGCAACTAGCAGTTCATAATGTCTTGGGGCTAGTTATAATAAGTTCATGTCTGAGATTACACATCTGATATTTATAAAAACACAAATACTCCAGAACTTTCTCCAGGCAGGAAATGACAAATCTTTAGTAAGCTATTTTCAGAACTTAAAAAAAAGAGAAAAGAAAAAAGAGAAAAGCTGATGAAGAACTAACCATTGAGAGGAAAATGATGTTGCTTTACCACATATTGAAACCAGCCCCTTCTAACAGAAATGCCAAAAACCATTATCTACACAATTTAATACCAGGCAGTAAGTCCTTGGCAATCCCCAGTAATCTGCAGCATTACACAGAACTGCACTGGACAGGACATGAGATAATATGGATTGATTTAATTAGACTTGGGGATGCAGGCAAATCGTGACTCTGTAAGTTCAACATTGTTATTTCTCAATGACTTCCAGTTGGAAAATATGATCTCAGGTGATAACATTTCCTTAACTTTTATGTATCTCATTTTATTACATCAGAGAAGCCTGGTAGTGATGGTGGTGATGGAGGTGGTGGCCAGTGGCAATTCCGGTATGTTTTCTTTTAAAATGTACTTAATGTTAGTTTTTGCCAGAAAGCATTATTCAAGCCTCCGTGAAACAAAGTCCCCCAAAGCAATGCTGTATTATGTGTTAAAGGTACAGTTTCTTAATCACTTACACCACTTGAATGAACGAGAGAAACAGAGAGCTTCACTGAGATTCCTTGGACGGGGTGAGCCTCATGAAATGCTTATTCCTAGATCTATGAACTATTATTCAGAAACAGCTCTTTCTGCAAATGATTTTAAGTTGGTAAAAGTAATGACAAGGAACTGTGAAATTATTTTTGTAAAAAAGAACTCTAATTTCATGTAATATTGTCTAGGTGCTTATATTTAATTCACTTTTCTGTATTTGCAGGTTTCAAACATACAGAAAAGTTAGATTAATAAAGTGTAACATTAAGATTTTGACCCATGTGCTTCATTTACACATATATTATAATTACTATTATAAAGTACAAGGAAAATTGATATTCAATTAAAGGCATTCCTTTTTTATTCTTTTACTCTCAGTTACTTAGTTGAACCCAGATCCAATCAAAGTTTGTATATTTCATCTGGTTGTTGTTTCTGTAGCTATTCCTGGGTAGTGTGGAGTCACCGGTCTGTTTGTAGTGACTCAAGTTTCCCCCAGGTGTGTTCCCCTGACCAGGCTGGCTGATGGTGACAAAGGAGGGAGTGGGGGTCACTAGCCTGGTTAGTAATCAATGGCCGTTTATTTAAGTCTCACAGTATTAGTTATAGAGAAATCTTCAAAGGTTGAGGGCAGCAATTGTACATCGATGTGTTTGAAAACTAGCATAAACAATGAACAGATATAAAGCCCTTCCTTCAGAGGAAGTTCTAGGGGATTAACTCAAGGACAAAATCTCATCCGGGTGCTAGCACTCTAGATTCCTGCTAGGAGATCCACCCACGGACGGAATCCTATCTAAAGATGTATTACTTTCTCCTTTCCTTAGCTCATATCCACTTAAACAGTTATCTTAAATTTACTTCTCAATAATATTTCTAGTCATTTTGTATGAACACAGTAAGAGAAAAATTAAGCTAAAAGGGTCGCTCTTCCTGGGGACATCTTGTTATATATCCTCAGGCCAGGTTAGTCTTTCCTAACCCGAGCAGGGTCCTTATTCAGTTACTTCTTTTTGGGTCATGACAGTTTGTTCCATGACTGTGCTTATAACATTATACTTCTTATGGTGCTTAGCCTGTCCCTTTTCGATGCCAAGGTAGTTTATAGCTTGCCCAGGATCCATCCAAGTCCCTCAGAGGAACCCCGATTTAGGATGTTATGTCCTTACTTAGGTGTTAAGGAACTAAGAGCGACTGAGACTTAAGGAAATATGATGGATGCCCAGGAGTAAATGTTATTTGGAGTCAATTAACTCCCAAGTTACAAAAGCATAACATTAACTGTCTTCCTGTGTCTATACAAAAAGGGAATTGTTCTAAAATAAACTAAGCAAAGGACATAAAGGAAAGACAAAAGCAATATTCACTTACATATAAAAAATCCAGAGTCCTCAGAAGAATGACTTTTAGAAATCATAGGGACTGATTTGGTTGGATAAAGTGATTAACAAATAGGGAAGGAGAGCACAAAAGAGAGGTTAAAGATAAATATAGAGGATTGAGAGTGTCCGAAGGAATTGGGTGTGCCTAAGGAGCACTGTCGTGGGAGTTATTCAATAAAGCTAAGCTCCCTGGGGGGGGGGGCAGAGAGGTGTGGGTGTGGGAGAAAGGACAAACCAACGTTAAACCTAAAATGTTAGAATTGTAATGCAACAGTTGCCAATAGTTAGCTCTCTTTAATCTAGAAGTCTTCATTGCTATTTGGTTTGGTTGGTTTCCAAAGATCTTGATTTCTCAAGCGAATGAACTAGTTGTCTTTTAGAGCATTTCAGATTTTGAACTTGTCCTTTTGTGGGGGAAAGGGGATCCACATCCAGCAGTGCTCAGGGATTACTCCTGGCTCTGCGCTCAGAGATCACTTCTGACAGTACTCAGGGGACAATATGGTGTGCTGAGGATAAAACACAGATTAACTGCATGCAAGACAAAAACCCTACCCACTGTGCTATCTCTATTGCCCATGAACTTGTCTTTTTGTTTTCTTAAAATAAATGTAATTTAATTCCTGAATTTATGGTTATTGAAAGTTATCTTCAAGGAGTCTTTTATATGCAAGAGAAATGTTTTTAGCCATCATACTTTAAAAATTATGGCAAATTTTTTTTTGTATAATTATCAGGAGAAAACTAATTGCTTGCTTTCTAACAGTTTTTCTTTGTTATTACATTAAAAATGTACCTATTTTGATGTAACTTAATAAATTTTGTATAAATACAGATTAATCTTTCTCAAACATTTCTAACTTCAGATCCACTTAAATATTAAAATTGCTTGAAAAAGGTTACATGCTTATTTTCAGGAAAGATGAAATTAACATGACTTTCAAAATCATAAAGACACATGAACTATAGCATTTTGATATATTTTTAATCCTTAATTTCTATTTTAATGCCATATATTTGGCTTTTTTTCCTTACTCTGGCAAATGGGCACTTCTTACACTGAGATTTTTAATAAAGTTAGTGATTTACTGACATTTGACCTCACTGGCACAATTAATGTATTTAATCTCTTGATTCAAAATGCTGCCAGGGATGCAGGAAGACATAAGATAGCTCCTGTAGTTATCTCCTAGCTTTAGGCCATGAGTGCACTCCGTGGGGATGCTTCATGCACCCAGTAAGATCCTGGCAGATCTAGTGTCCGAGGTCCTGGATGTCACACAGGATTTCTGGCAAGACAGGTGTCAGGTATGTGCAACCACCACAACTGGGGTTCTCTGCATCTAAGCATCACAACTGAAAGAATGCTAGTCACAGGGAGCCCAAGACCAAACTGAGTGTGTACCTTAACAAAGTATGTGTGTGACCCCATTCATCACAGCATCGAGCAGGCCCAGTAACGTCTCCATCGGAGACTTTGTTGTTACTGTGTCTGGCATATTGAATACTCTCGGTAGCTTGCCGGGCTCTCCGAGAGGGGCGGAGGAATCGAACTCGGGTGGGCCATGTTGGCTGCGTGCAAGGCAGATGCCCTACCCGCTGTGCTATCGCTCCAGCCCATCACAGCATCAACAGAGGGAAATGAAGGACAGAAACAAAACTTTAGCATTCAAAATGTAAGTGGAGAAGACAGAGCCCAACAGCAGTGTTACTTGCCTTTCATGTATTTGATTCAATCCAAAGCACCTCAAAAATATTAATATACAGAAGGCTATGCATCCCTTTCTTACTGCAATATCTTACCAGAGGATACTTAGAAAACTTGATTATAACAGGAGCATGACAAATACATGGAACAGGGAGAAACACAAACAGCATGTGACCAAAGGAATGGCAGAGGAGTTTGAAAATGCTATGACTAAGTTCATCCTGGTATAGACCAGAAGCACAGGGAGCAGGATGGGCAGGAGAGGAAAAGGAGAGACGGGAATTTAGAGTAAGAGCCAAGAGGTTCATAGGAATCTAATAGCAGTGAAAGGAAAGCATATGTCAGACCCTCTTCTAAGAACCCACAGGGATTCCCATAAAATGCTGAGTCAGTCTCCTCCTCTTATCAGAGACATGGAATTGTGTCAGATTTATCAGGTGACTTTATTCTGCAAAATTCTGTTTTTAACATAACAAAGGAAGGGCTGGAGATCTGAGTTCACCTCTCCTGAGGGTTCCTGAGAGGTCTCATTAGAAAAGTCTCAAACATTCAACAGGCCTCTCCTTTCCTAATAAGTGTCACAAGGCAGAGCCACCATGAGAAGGTGACTCCTTTGTGCAAATACGCAAAAGGACAAGAGGTCTGGGCCAATGAATTAGATCAATGTACCCACAATGGATAGACAAATTCCCAGGCCCCAGAGTCAGGCAGGATCTTGGCTCTCTTCACCTGGGTTATTGGGCATCATTACTATATACCAAAAAAAATGTAATAAGAAGAATAAGGAAAACATTCAAGGAAGAACGTCCCTTTCCTTCTGTTTTCAATATTAGAGGAAACTTCAAGAATGCAAGTATATAAACATATTCCTGCTAAGTATTCTACTCAACTAAAAACTGGATTCCTTTTGAGCTCTAAGAAAAATCCATTCCATGTCAAACCAGGATTGAGATGATCTTTGTGTGAAAGTTCAGTTTGGCAATTATAGGTATTTCATTCCTCTTGGTTCCTAAACTCCAATAATGCCTCTGTGTTTTATAATGAAAACCTCAGCACGGAACTCTCCTTCTAAGCCTATGCAGCTGGTTGACAACTTAGATTCATGGTTCTGAGCTGGGTAACTTATTTTTTTTTTTTATTAGCTTTAAGGAAATATTTTCCCTGTTATTTTAAGTTTAGTACAGTTTGATATGGCTATTACCATACATCACTTACTCCTCTATTCTACTCCAATTGATTTCTGGCTGAATAGAAGTACCATATTCCTTATTTAGTGCTTGCAAATCCTTCAGGTGCACAGTTCATCTAAGTTACTCATGAACTGTCTAGAACTAGGTCCTCCTCTCAGGGCAGAAAGGTAATGTATCTTGACAAAAACTAGTTAAGCAGAAGTTTATTTTCCTTTCTATGTGGGCCAGGACCCATATTACAACCTTGCGCAGGGGAAGAAAGAATAAATACAACATAAGTATCTGATTTCCCCCTCCCTGATTCTTCATTTGCTCACTCTGGCAGAGCTTGAGAGAAATTATGAGGTCAGCAAAGTTCATCATTTTAGTCACGGAGTCCTTTGCATGCTTTCCAGTGTGTTTTGTTCTGAGCCAAGCACCCAGGAGCCCTCTGTTACCAGCTGACACTCTACACCAACCTGGCACAGCCGATCCTTTTTTTAAGATGAAGGTCGCATGCTTTGTTAATTAACATGAGTTTCCAAATAACTTGTCCCTGCCTGAGTTATTATAGATCTGCCTTCACTGTAATAGATACTATAGCTTTTATATACTATATATTAGGAAACTGCAAACAACATCCTATGAGCCAATTCAGCTTTTAGCCTTTTGGAGAGGGGAAGAGGTGTTGGGTTTTGAATTCACACCCAGAGATGCTCAGGACTTGCTCCTGGCTCCTTTCAACTATATATTAAGGCATTTAATAGGATTGCATGACAATTAAATGAGACAACATCAAAGCACTTTGCACCACACCTGGCATAGAGCAAATATACAATAAATATCATTGTAATGGGCCAGGGAGCTAGCTTAAGGGTTGAGTATAAGTTCTGCATGTGAAAAGGGAGGCCTAGGTTTGAGTTCCAGCAGCACAAGTTCCCATGAGCACTGCTGGGAGCAATCACAGAGCACTGAGCCAAGGAAAGCATCACAGCTCCACAGGTATGGCCCCCAAGCAATAAGTTTATATTATTTGCCACAAGATATAAAACAAAACATGTCATACATACTATAGCAAAAAGGATACTTTTACATATAGCTTTTGACTTAAGGTAAGGTAAAGGTAAAGGCCCTCCCGTTGATCGTCGATTTGCTCGAGCAGGCCCAGTAACGTCTCCATTGGAGACTTTGTTGTTACTGTGTCTGGCATATCGAATACTCTCGGTAGCTTGCCGGGCTCTCCAAGAGGGGCGGAGGAATCGAACTCGGGTCGGCCATGTTGGCCGCTTGTAAGGCGAACGCCCTACCCGCTGTGCTAAATTCATGTAATTATCTGAAGGGTAATTTTTTGTATGCATCAGAAACTTTAAAAAAAAAAAAAACAACAAAAACCTAAAAAAAAAAAACCTTCATGTCAACAATTAACTCTAGAAAATCATTAGATATGTGTCCAAAGGTGTAAATTCAAAAAGTTTACTCAATTATTTGAACAAAGTAAAAACTAGAAGTGATAAAAATTCTCAACAGTTTTATGTCAATGTAATAAATCGGGACCTATGTACAAAATGGAAACTTGAAGAGCCATTAAAATTAGGAGGGAGATGTCTACTTATTCATATGAATGTTTATAATACACAGCACAGGGAGAAAAGGCAGGTTGAATTGTGCATGCATTTACTATTTTTTAACAGGTTTCTGGCAGGCTACCGAATGTAATCTCCCTACATGGCAGAGTCTGGCAAACTCCCCATGGTGTACCCAATATGCGAAATACCAGTAACAATGATGGGTTTCATTCTCCTAACCCTGAAAGAGCCTTGAATACGGCACATTTTAAAATCTCAGGGCTAGGACGAAGGAGACGTTACTGGTGCCTGCTCGAGGCAATTAACAAACAACAGGATGCTCATGATTGTGAACAAGTTTCTAAAAAGTCATATGTATGCTTGCACTAAAAGTCCAAAGGACCAATTATATTATATTTAGGTTATGAGATAACAGGTAAAATTTATTTTCTTCATGGGGTTGAAGCAATAACACAGCGAGTAGGGCATGTGTTTTGCATGCACCTGAACTGGGTTCAATCCCCAGCATCCTTTATGGTCATCCGAGCCAACTAACAGTGAGCCCTGAGAACAGAGTCAGGAGCAAGCACCATGATAAGCACCATGTATGGCCAAAAAACAACAACAAAAAATTATTTTCTTTCTTATATTACAATTATTTTTACCCATAGCTAGTTAGAAGAAAAATGACATGTTTACTCTATTACTAGTGCCTTGTTTGCAAACCTGGCATGTACAATTATATTTAAAGTTTCCTCATTTATAGCGACAAAGTAGATCCCTCATTAAAGTAATGAGTTACTTGACAATCATAAAATTATGAATCTAGTATAATGAAGAGTATGCACACAGAATGCTAAATGATACAAAAGGGGGGGCAGTGTTATAATGTTAAACAAAATAGTGACTGCTAAAACTATGGCAATGCAATAAGCATACATGTATGGACAAAGTATAGAATGGAAAAGGGAAAATGAAAATATTTCGTGATAGAATATAATGCGTTCTGCTTTAAATATTTTCCTTTATTGTTCTTATGAGTCCTATGCAATATTTATACTGAGTCACACCCAGAAGTGCTGTGGAGGCTGGAAAAAGAGGGGCAGGAGGTAGCAGGTCCTGGTGATGCTTGAGTCTGTTCTATGAACCTCATGATTTGACCCTGTGGCACTCAGGATTCACTAGAGCTACACACAATGGTTTGAAAGGTCATATAGTATAAGGTATTGAACTCAAGAGTTGGCACATAAAAAAGCATGTGAATTAGGATTATTTGAATAATATCCTCAGGCCCTCTTATGCAATACTATAAAATCATTTTAATTGTAGCAGCACTCCTGGAAGTGCTTGAACCTGGTGGTGCTCAGACCCTCAGCAGCAACCAGTGACACAACTTTCAGCGATCAGGGACCATGCAAGTGCCAGGGATCAAATCCAGGCCCTAACAGAATCAAGAAGTGTGCAATGAAGAGCTATTTCTACCTGCTATTTTTTCTTTCATTGTTATTATAAATATCTCTTTATATTTAAAATTATTCCTTTATTGTAGAATAACACTGTTTTGTCCTTCCTGCATAGCCTCAGGTACTTTAGGTTTATTGGGTTGCTCCCATCACAGTACTCCCATTCCTCTGTGTTTATTTGTAACTTCTTTCTTTGTGCTCTGTTGACTTGTAAATATTGTTTTACTCCTCTCCCTAAATCCCTTGCATAGTTTATTCAGAGCAATGTCCTTTTTGTATGGGCACAAGAAGGCAGTATATGCCATGCTTTTGTCATGTGACTCTCAGAGTTATTTTCCTCCTGGGCATCTGTTCTCTCTACCTAAGCCTCAGCTACCCTTATTTCCTGGCACCCGCAAATGCAGGGTACCGACGAGGGACTGGATGGAACCAGGGCAAACGGTAAGCCATGTGCTACCCTGGCATTGAGATGGGCCTGGCCAAAGTTTCATAATGCTTAACTATAAGTTAAGAGCTTGGTCATGGACAAATGCTGTCATGATACAAAAAGTAATAACTAGATTCAGAACCAGCTAGGGTTAGGAATGATTAATTTGGCCTGAGCTCTGTAGTTTGAGTCTGTGGCAAGATGTTCCCAGGAGAGCTGCCCTATAAGCCTCAATGTATCTCTTACTGTGTTCATAAGAAAGTAACTAGTATTAAGATGCTGATAGAATTATTGGACTGAGGAAAGGAGAAAAACACCTTAAGAGGTATTTTGCCCTGGGGCAGTCAGGAAGGGTTTTGGAATATCCTAAGTGGTGTTTCCTTTGAACCTGGCCAGTCCTCAGGAAGGGCTTTCTTATGTTGATTTTGCTACCAGACTGGGGGCTATAGGCCCAGAGTGCTGGGAATTTGGAGAGGTAGAAAGCTGGAGGAGTTGGAGAGAGAGAAAGATATCAGGGCAGCATTATGGAGTATGGAGAGACTATTAAGGGGAACAGTAAAGTAAAAAAGTAAAGGCCCTCCCATTGTTCATCCATTTGCTCGAGCGGGCCCAGTAACGTCTCCATTGGAGACTTTGTTGTTACTGTGTTTGGCATATCGAATACATCACAGGGAGCTTGCCAGGCTCTGCCATGCAGGCGAGATACTCTCAGTAGCTTGCCGGGCTCTCCGAGAGGGGCGCAGGAATTGAACTCAGGTCGGCCATGTTGGCTGCGTGCAAGGCAAACACCCTACCACTGTGCTATCGTTCCAGAATACAGGAGCAGGTACATGGAGAGAGAGAGAGCCCAGGCTGCGAGATGGAGTGTGGAGAGATGAGTGGGAGAGATAGGTAGAGATGGGAATGAGGGGCAGTGTGAGACTAGAATGGGAGGCTCAGAGAGACTGGGGCAGGCTCATGGGGAGAATGGAATAAAGGGCATCGGATCAATTAACCAGCTTGGACCTTGTTTCCTCCACTGCCTGCCCCATGATCCCGGCTGCCCCAGCTGGGGGAGTGGCCTGGGGGCCCACCCTGAAAGCAGGCAGCTAGGAGAAGAGTCCTTGGGGCCACTCCCTGGCTGCCTCCTGGAGATATTATACACTTTATCTCTTATGTAAGTAATTTTTAGATCCCCTTCTTATATATGGATCACAAAAGAAAAATCAGGCAGTAATTCTATTTTAAAATAGTACCTAATGAAGTTTAATCACTACAGAGCTTATTATGGAATCTGGGTGATACCATTTTTGTTACATAATAAATCAGGTTCATTAAGAGAAATAAATAAGAAATACAGATAAGTCACATCCAAATTTCTTATATAATTTGATTCTACAAAATAATCTCTGGTATCATCCTTCTAGAATTTTCAGTGTATCTATATAACATTTAAAAGATGTAGACTAGTGGAATTATTTTACAATATTTTTATTTCCTATTTGTTCATAAGTAGTCAGTATAGAGATGCTACTCTATATCATTACTTATATTGGTATTATGGTACATTATTTTATAGATATACTGAAAACCTCATTGGACATTTGGGTCTCTTCCAATTTTTCACTGTTATAAATACTGCTTTTATTGAGTATGTCTGCAGTTGTAATTCTGGCCACAATTCTAATTATTCTTTATAATAATTTCTGAAAGTAGGATAATAATAATTTCTGAAAGTAGGATACTTAGGTCAAAGGATCTTTACAATTTAAGGGTTGGATCAAAGAATATACATATTTTTAAGACTATAGACAAAATGCTTTGTTGATAATGTCATTAGCAATGGTTCCTGCTTATTATTCTCATCAAACAATGGGTGATTTTTCCCCTTTTTAATGACAATCTTATAATGTGCATTGCATTGGTCACTGTCACTGTTCTCCCACTGTTCATCGATTTGCTCGAGCGGGCCCAGTAACGTCTCTATCGTGAGACTTTGTTGTTACTGTGTTTGGCATATCGAATACTTCACGGGTAGCTTGCCAGGCTTTGCCATGCGGGAAAGATACTCTCAGTAGCTTGCCGTGCTCTTGGAGAGGGGCGGAGGAATCAAACTCGGGTGGGCCATGTTGGCTGCATGCAAGGCAAATGCCTTACCCGCTGTGCTATCGCTCCAGCCCAATCTTATAACATCAAGAAAAATTATTTTGTTTCACTTTACAAAACTGTGCAAATCCAGCCTCTACAAATGGGCAGTGCAATTAAACTGGGCAATTTCTCTCCATGTATAACAAAATATAAAACGTCCATTATAAAGACTGGAAATAGTGAAAAGCTGGCACAAGAATAATGAGGGTTTATCCATGAAAATCTGCTACTGTATTTGATTAAGAATTTTAAATTTATGGCCTTCTTACTTGACAGTGTTCCCATCCCCTTCAAGCCTGGATGGCAAATTTCCACAGGATTACTAGTTGAAGATGATGTACTTGAGTTGGGGCAGGTGGTAGAGAAGCTAAAAATTTAAGGAAGAGTGGATTTTAGAACCACGAGACGTGTTGTGATAAGTAATTCTTCATTCACACAGATGATTGCTAAACTAGATGTGTCAGGCAATTATTGAACGGTGGTCACTTAAGGTATATCCTGCATCTCTGAACGTGCCTTCTTTCCACTCACAGCTTAGTAACAAAAGGAAACTTTTTTGACTTGACTGCATAATCCATTCTCCATTCTTTGTTGGTAGCTGCTATATTACAATGGTCTTCTAAAGGGAGATGCTTAAGAAATCAGACTACAAAGAAGCAGGCTAACATGACAACCAAGACATTAGCAGCTATATACCATGAGGGAGACACATTTCACTTCAGATATATTTAAGTACAGAACACTACCTACAAAGCAAAGCAAATCAATTGACACTCTGCTGCTACAAATTTCTGCAGACCCTGATAGAACAATAGATAAGTCAAAACCACTACAGCACAATGTTGACAATATTCACATATCAATAAAAAATAAATGGACCTTCAAAAAGATACAATCCATGGCTGTTCAAAACAAACAAAATACTCAATAGAAGCTAATTAAAAACTTGACCAGTTATGGCCAGCGGCATATAAAAACATATCCATATCAGTTACGATCAGGGAAATGCAAATCAAAACAACAGTGAGATACCATCACACAACAGTGAGAATAGAATATATCAAAAAGACAAAAAATAACCAGTTTCTGAGTGGAATGTCATGGAAAATGAACCTTCATTCACTGTTTTTGGGAATTTTGTCTGGTTAAGCTTCTATGGGAAATAGAATGGACATTTCTCAAAAAAGATTAGATCTCACACATTGCTCAGCAGTTCCTACTCTTAGCATTTAATTGCCCAAAACAAGAACATTAATTCAAAAAGACATACATATGCAAACCTGTATTCATTGTTGTGCTTATTACAATAGCCATGATATCAAAACCAACCAAATGCCAAACAGATGACTGGATTAAGAAGTTCTGTTATATACACATAATGGAATACCATGCAGCTCTAAGTAAAAATTAAATCATTCAGTTTGCTGCAACCAGAAGGATGTAATAGAGGGTATAAAATTAAATGAAATACATCAGAGGAAGAAGGAATACTACTGGATTATTTTATCTCTGGTATAGAAAGAGACTGATCACTGATCACTGTCCTCCCATTGTTCATTGATTTGCTCGAGCGGACCCAGTAACGTCTCCATTAGAGACTTTGTTGTTACTGTGTTTGGCATATCAAATACATCATGGGTAGCTTGCCAGGCTCTGCAGTGCGGGCGAGATACTCTTGGTAGCTTGCCGGGCTCTCCGAGAGGGGCAGAGGAATCAAACTCAGGTCAGTCATGTTGGCTGCATGCAAGGCAAATGCCCTACCGCTGTGCTATCTCTCCAGCCCATAGAAAGAGACAAAGTGAGGAAATAGAATTGAGCAATGATAAATCTTTGTATTACGAAATTCAGATTACCAAGCCATATGGAATGAGATGGGGGAGAATCATGAATTGAACTAGAAGTAACAAAGAGATATTGGGGGGGGGGATCTTGGGCACTCTGTGGTATGGGCTGCAGTAGCTTGGCACATCAATACTATAAATTGTAATGCTATTTTAATCATGTCACCTAAAGTACAATAGATTACATTTGAAATTAAAGAAATCAAGGAGTAAAATAAATTTGCATTAAATTTTTAACATCAATACTGAAATATCTTTAAAATTATATAATTAACTGAATAAACACCAATTAATTTTAAATAAGTAAAATGAAAAACATTGAGGACTTATATGAAACTTGGCAATTTTTTTGAAATGTAGAAGCATGCTATTTATGCAGCTATTGATTAAGCTGATTGAATTGGGCCAAATTTGTTATTCTGGCAATAGATTAAACACATTTATTAGGAGTAAATTTAGATTCTGCCTTCTGGAACTGTGAGTTACCATGAATGGTCTTGGTCGACATGATGAACTCAGACAGTCTCTCACCCTGTTCGTTCCATTCTAGGCCATGGGTCCCGATGTGAAGTTCTTCAGCTGATCTTCTCGGTCCTATCTTGGCATTAAAATCACCCACAATGATCTTGTAGAAGGTGTGGTCTTCTTTATAGAACTTCTCTAGCTCCATGTAGAACTTCTTGATTTCTCTTTCATCATAATGAGATGTTAGTGCATAGACAATGAAGATAGAAACTGCAGGCAGTGAGCCACATCTATTCAAATGTAAACGTCCGATTCGGGTTGTTAGGCATTCAAATGAATCAATGCTCTTGGCCAAGTTTGTGTTGACAAGGACACCGACACCTCCAATACCTCTTTTATCGCATGTTCTGAGGAACAATTCTTCTCCAGTGTCGAAAACAGCATGGTGAGATTTGTGCCTTCTTGTCTCGGTCAGACCAATGATGTCGTACTTGATCATTCGCGCTTGTACCATCAGGTCCTCGATGGATGCATCTGATGCTAGCGTACGTGCATTGAAAGTACAGACGATCATTTTTGTCTTCCTTCGTTGTGGCAGCCTAGTTCGGCCTTGAGATTTTGTCGGCCTCTCCTTTCTCATCCTTCTCAGTGCTGCCATGTTGGTGAAGCCTTCAGGGTCAGGTGAATGAGACCAGTTGTAGTTACTGGTTTTGGCATATCGAATACACAGTGGATAGCTTGCCAGGCTCTTCCATGCGGGCGGAATACTCTCGGTAGCTTGCCAGTCTTTCCGAGAGGGATAGAGGCTTTTGGGGTGGCCTCTAATCACCCTTGTAGGTGTTACCATATTTGAACCCTATCAAATATGGTACGACAATTCCGGAAGATGGGTATTTAGTGTCTTATGATGAGTCTCCCGGTAGACGATTCCACAACGAAATAGACCACATCATATTCAATCGACGGTTTTGCCTGACTGATGTTGCTGTTGTTCCAAAATTTCGAACAGGATTGGACCACCGTCTCCTTCATGCAAAATTCTACTTCACAGAGCGGGGAGAAAGGGCTGCAAAGTTCAAAAAGAGAACTCCCAGAATGACCACCAACTGGGAACTCTTTGGTACTATTGCGGCAACATGGGAAGATGCCATTGTTGATAACATTGACGAGGAATACGATCGACTGGTTCAACACCTCCATAAATGTGCGAGGAACGCCAAGAGAGAGATAGCCACAAAAAATCGCCTATCTTCGAAAACTCTTGAGCTAATTCGCCAGTGTGGTTTGGTGCATGCCTCACGCAACCGCAAGCTAATGTCCAAGCTCGCAAAGCAGTGCAGAGATGCAATCAAGGAAGACCTCAAAGAGAGAAGAGCAGAAGTACTGGTAGATGCGGCAGAAGCCGGGAAAAGTATTCGTAACGCCCGCCTGTCCTTCGCCAACTATAAGACCAAGATGACTGCCCTCCGACGTCCTGATGGATCCATCACATCCTCCAGAACGGCAATGGAGAAGATTATCCATGACTTCTACTCAAATCTCTTCGATAGCCATGTCCAATTGCCGACATACCAAATTCCACAGGATGGATATGTCCTTCCCAATGTTCTCCCTTCCGAAATCCGACACGCCATTTCGTCGGTAAAGAAACAAACAGCACCCGGCCCAGACAAGGTCAGACCTGAACAACTGAAGAACCTGCCGTCAGTACTCATCAATACACTGGCTCGGCTCTTCACTCGCTACCTGTCTGAATGCAAGGTTCCGTCCCAATGGAAAACCAGCAGGACCGTACTACTGTTCAAGAAGGGAGACATCCATGACATTGGCAACTATCGCCCGATCTGCCTATTGTCTGTCATCTACAAGTTGTTCACTCGAGTCATCCTAAATAGGATTGGCAGAACACTAGATGAAGGACAACCATGCGAGCAAGCAGGGTTCCGCAAAGGATTCAGCACCATAGACCATATCCACACAATAACCAAGCTCATTGAGGTTTCTCGGGACTTCAAGATGCCGCTCTGTTTAACGTTCATTGATTTAAAGAAGGCCTTTGATTCTGTTGAGACAGAAGCAGTCATTGAAGCCCTAGCCAATCAGGGCATTCAAGCCCAATACATCAGGATCCTCCGTGAGCTGTATTGCGGATTCACTACCAGGATCTCACCATTCTACAAAGAAGTGATCGTTGATGTCAAGAGAGGGGTGCGGCAGGGTGATACCATTTCACCGAAACTCTTCAGTGCCACCCTCGAGAACATCATGCGACAACTGAAATGGGAAGGAATGGGAGTGAAGATAGATGGTCGGCAACTACACCACCTCCGCTTTGCTGATGACATTGTTTTAATAACACCAAACATCAGCCAAGCGGCACAAATGCTGGCCGACTTTGACCGTGAGTGTGGAAAGGTAGGACTACAGCTGAATCTTACGAAGACAATGTTTATGAGAAACAGCCTTGTTCCTGATGCCCCATTCGCTCTCAATGGAACGACCATCTCTGAATGCAACAGCTATGTGTACCTAGGTCGAGAGGTCAACATGACAAATGACCTTGCACCCGAGCTGCGCAGGAGGAAGAGAGCAGCTTGGAATGCCTTCAAGAACGTCGAAGAAATAGCTAAGAGGACGAAGAACGTCCGGCTCCGGGCACACCTTTTTGATTCCACTGTTCTTCCTGCATTAACATATGCCTCAGATTCCTGGGCCCTATGCAAACAAGATGAGAACGCTATTCAGGTCTCCCAAAGAAGAATAGAAAGAGCTATGCTTGGAATATCATGTTTCACTCAAATGAGAGAAAGAATCCGGAGTTCTGACATCCGTTGACGATCAAGGATCAGGGACGCTGTCTCATTTGCCAAGGTGTCGAAAATCAGATGGGCTGGTCACGTAATGAGATTTAAAGACGACCGTTGGACTAGAGCTGTTACCAACTGGATTCCACGGGATGTCAAAAGACCGCGTGGCTGCCCACCTACCAGATGGTCAGACTTCTTCGTCAAGATCATGAACGATCGGTTTGAGGCCCTTCATGTTCCCGGAGCGAACAGATGCCATTGGGCTACACTAGCACGCGACAGGGACAAATGGAGACGTTACTGGCGCCCACTCGAGCAAATCGACGACTAATGGGAAGTTAAGTGATAAGTGATTAGGAGTAAGTAGATTTAATAAATTAGCTGGTTTATTAAGTCAGCTGATTAAGTTAAGCAATACTGACTCATTAAATAACTAATATTAACTCCAAAAGGTCAATACATATCCAAGTAAGACCATTAAAGAAAAGTTTGATATTCAATTAAATTTTGAAAGCAAAAATAAGGACACATTCCTCATAAGAAGGCTGCATGTTTTGGTTCCATCTCCAACATGGCATAATCCCCCAAGCTTTTCCAGGTGTAGCCCAGTATCACCTTAGCACTTCTGGGTTTGACCCTGGAGCCTCTAGAACTGCCCAAGCAGTCCAGGTAATCTCTGACACTGCAGGGCCCAAGCAGAATTACATCCTCAGGTCCTTACACTGAGACACTGGTCAGGGTGCCTGAGAATTATCAGGAGGGTTCCTACTTCCCCTAGACCCCACACTTCAGGAGAGGGAGAGGGTAAGAGAGAGGGGGAGGATGAGGGGGAGGGGAAGAGAGAGAGAAAAGAAAGAAACAATATGCATATACAGGTAACAAAGGATGATATAACAACTATCCTTTGTTCATTGGAAAAGAGGCCAGAAAATGATGGTATTACATATTCACAGCACTTAAGAATAATACAACTCCTAGTTAGAAATTTTCTAAAGAAGCTAGACTTCACAAAGGAAGGTGAAATATGGACATTTTGAAATAAGGGAATCTGTTACTCACAGACCTATGCTATGCAGGTTGTGTCAGTGTACATGTACACACACACATATGTGGACAGATAAATAAGCTGACTCAAAATTTCAGAAGACCAGAATAGTTAAAAATATTTTTTAAAAATTGGTTCAGGGGACTTATACTTCCTGACTTAAAGGTACTATAAGGCTAAGAGTAATCAAGTCAAAGTTGATTTAGAACAAGAACTTATAACTAATCAATGACACAGAAATGTATGTCAAGAAAAAGCCATGCTTAGTATTATATATTAAATATTTTTGAATAAAGGTATGGTGACTTTTATTATTATTTTTAATGCATCTGAAATAACTACTTTTATGTGGCACAAAATAAACTATAAGTCTCCTCTCATACCTTTAAAATTGATCTGGGGAGATAGTTCGAAAGGCTGGTCTACATTTCTTGATTTTACAATGGCCTGAGTTCAGTCCCCAACACTAGTCTTCCCCCCTACCCCTATCCAAAAGCACTGCCAGGTACAGCCCTGTAGGCTCCCAAGCACTTTGCCCAAGCAGATCACATCAGCGGACCCAAGCATTGATTCCTTCATCATGGTTGGTCAAGTATTGCCAAGTTGGTCCCTGGAACTCTTACCAAAATATAAAATTAAGACCAGAGCCTAACAACTAAAACATCACAGTCACAGTCCTCCCATTGTTCATCAATTTGCTTGAGCGGGCCCAGTAACATTGTGAGACTTGTTACTGTGTTTGGCATATTGAATACCTCATGGGGAGCTTGCCAGGTTTTACTGTGCGGGCAAGATACTCTCGGTAGCTTGTCTGGCTCTCTGAGAGGGGCGGAGGAATTGAACTCGGGTCAGCCATGTTGGCTGGGTGCAAGTCAAATGCCCTACCCACTGTGCTATCGCTCCAGCCCAACTAAAACATAACATTGAGAAAAGAAACCACAGAAAATCTTAGAGTCCTTGGATTGGCAAAGATTTTTAGTATAAAAAAATTTGGTAAAAAAAACAGGAGAGAATCATAACAAAAGAATATTTCTATATTAGAATTCAAAGTCAAAAATTTTGTTCATCAAAAATTATCTAATAAAAAGATAACCACATATTGATAGAGCATCATCTAAATTTACTACAAAGAATACATTCTTAAATATATGAAGAAATTTTGAAAGTCATATTAAAAACAAAATACCCAACATAAGGTGAGATATACTTAAGTGTACGAGCTATCAATAGATACCTAATAAAATAACTCAAAGAATCAGCTATTGGCGAGCAAAATTGTCATATATTGTTAGCAGAAATGAAGAATAGCACAAATTTGGGTTTTGCAGTTTCATGAAAGTTTAACTTACATTTATCATGTCCCAGTAATCCTATGCCTAGATGTTTACACAAGAGAAATTAAAACAGAGCAACAGAATGACCCATACATAAATACGCGAAGCAGTTTCATTAACAATCACCTAATGAAAACTGCTTAAAATATCTGTGACTCATGAATGAATGAACAAATTCTGATACATCCACATAATGTAATAAAAAATAAACTGATTCATGTAAGAATTAGAATGACCCTCAAACATAATGGTACATAAAAAAAGCAAGATACAGAATAAGAAATTATACATTGATTATACATTGACAGATTCCACCTATATCATATATTATAGATAATGTATAATATGCGATATTGAAAACAAAGATAGGTTGGTTTTTATATAAATTATGTATCATTTAAACTTAAATGGAAATCAAACTGTACAGAGACTTACAGAGAGTAGTTTTTATAAAGTTTTAAAAGCAAGTGCACAATAATGAGAATAAATGAATAAGCTCTCTCACTCTCATTTCACTGCTTTTAACTTTATTAGTAGAAGCAATGACTAAAAGGTCTTTTGAAATTAGTTTTTATTCTTTCTGTAAATACTCCCAAATGAACAATATTTGTTCTTTCATATAAAATTCCAAATACAAATTCTGCCCAGATGGACAAAAGATGTATTGTCTTCAAACCACTGCGTTGGCTCTCTTCTGCTTAACTTTTCCTTCAGATATCCAAGTTTAAAAGCAACCAGATGAAGTTTTATGGAATTTTGTAAAGAGAGAGAAAAAAGAAGACAACGATGAAGAAGAAATAATGAAAACATCTTTTGCTCATGGGAGGAAACTTTCTGTGCCAACTTTTAGTTCAGAGTGATCTTTCATTGGACAAATTCCAAATTCCTCAAAGTTCAGGCTTATAAAGGAAGTGCTGACACATACTCAAATGGAATACTGCAAAAAATATGATAATAAATGGTGGGTAAATCTACTTACTATCTTCTATGATGTTTTCCTCCTTTGCAACAATTCAACTTATTTTAGTATTGGTTGTTATGATAATTTTTTGATACAAAGTGGCTAAAAAATCTGATTTCCACTCTGGGTTTTCTTTGGGGTGAGGAGGCTCCCGAGTCACACTGAAGCTCAGGGACTGCCTGACTGATACTTGGCCAACCAGGCTGGACAGTTCAAAGCTAGGGTCCAAGGACGTGGAACAGCTTGAATCTTATAAAGCTGGAGACCACCAGGCTGGGAGCATAAGGGCTACACAGGGCAGTATTCAGGGAACTATGTGGTGCCTGAGTTAAAATCCAGCTTATGCAAGGCATGGCCACCGAGCTATTGCCTCTGGCCCATAAAACACTGTTTTTAATGCATAGTAACAAAATTTACCATGGTGGTGAATTTTTTCAGACTTCTTTTTCTGTACAAACATATTTTTCAATATAGTACAAAATTTAATTTCATCCATTTATTTTAATAATAATGCAAACATTATAGAATTCTTTTTCTTTTTGAAATGGAGGAGCACTACTATTTATTCACCCACCGATTAAACTGACTGAAGCTGGCATTACCTCCATATTACTTTAAAAAAAATTATTGAATATCCATGAGATAGGCCCTTACAAAGCTGTTCATGATTGAGTTTCAGTCATACAATGATCCAACACCCATCCCTCCTCCAATGTACATTTCCCACCACCAATGTCCCCCATTTTCCTCCCACAATCCTCCTATAACACCCTGCCCCAGCCTGTAAAACTACTAGTAGAGGCAGTGACTCAAAGGGCTTTTAAAACTAGTTTCGTTCTTTCTCTAAATACTCCCAATTGTTCTTTCTATGAAAATATTACTAATTTCTATAAATAAAAATAGATGAATAACTTTCTAATCAGGGCAAATAAACAGTTTAATTTGTAGATGTTTGTTTTTATACTCTAATTTCAAGCTACATAAAGAATCAGACAACTAACCAACACTATATTGTTACCATATGTTCTTCTGAAGCTTAATATGTGAGAGGAAAGAGCACCAGATATAATGTACCTTTTGTAAAATGCCTCAAACAAAACAAGTCAAGGAAGATAGGATTAATGATTCAGCTTTTCCATCATATATTTGAAATAGATTAAAATTCATGAAAGAGAATTCACAGTTCTTATGTTGCCAATACAAGTATGAGATATCTAAAGCCATTCAATCAAATTTCCTTTTCCATGGCTTCATCATACACATACCTGGTAACTTATGTAAGATTAAATGTTGAGAACACTAAAATTATAATTTGCATGTATGCACTAAGGGGCATGACTTAGCATTATTGAGAGAAGCATACCTGAGAAATTCCTGAATTTTTTGCACATGAAATTTTCAAAGAGTCTTTGTACAACTGACAATGATTAAATTTTAGTGCTATAAATAGTGATATTTGATACTCAGCCACAGTAGACTGTTCTCTTAGAATTGGGGCAAAGGGATATGGTTCCTTCATTTAGATTTGTCCCTTAAAATCTAGATCTCATCCAAAGAAATGGACAGTATTTACCACATCCCTGGCACTGTGGGTGGAATAAATCTGGTTTCAACTTTCAGGTGGGGTTAACACATAAAACTTGATGTCTTAATGGTCCTACAATTGACACTTACTGGTAGAATGAGAATGGTGCCAATAACCAAATTAGATGAAAATATATTCTCTATTGGGAAGATGAATATAACCAGGGAGCTTCAGTGCCAAAATTACCAGAGGTGCTTGAACTTCTAAGACCAATTTTCTACTATTCTGTTTATGTATAAATTTCTTAATTTTATGTGAAGGTGAAAGACTTTAGTAACTTCTATATCCTTTCTGGAATATAACACTGAAAGTGTTCTATGGAAGCCAACTTTACAATGAAGTATATGTCCTAGGTTTCTTTTTATTAATAGGGAGGGTTCACATCTGGTGATACTACACCTGGCTACACCTGGCTCAGGGTCAGGAGTCTCTTCCAGCATGCACAGCATATAACCGTTGAGCTACATACCTGTCCCCTAGATTATTTTATGCCACTGTAATCATTTTCCCATAATGAAATAATGTATGTGTATTTTAATATATAAAGATCATTAAAATATTGTTTCATTAAGGTTAAAATAATATTCCTTCTCTTACTTTACAAAAAATGATGCTTTTGCTCATTGAAATAATTCAAAATATAAGTGTTCCTACCATGTGGCAGATGAGGCATGCAAAGACTGAATTTTTAAGTTGCTTTGAACTCAAAGAGAAAGGAATGATCCTTGTAAAGATAAGAGGAAGCTTTAAGAAAGAAACTGGAATTAAGTGGAAAAATAGGAGAGTGACAGGTATAACAAAAAGATGACCATTTTCTCTGTGATAACTAGAAGAAGAATTTTTGGAGAAAAGGAAGAAAGATAAATCTGCATGCAGGGAATATGTGTACTTTCTCTATCAAAATAACCTAGAGTTTCAATATGATGCTCAAAAGATGTCTGAATTTGTACAAATCCTGAAATTTCAACCTAAATATAGAAAATAAACTTTGTTTGAGATGCTTATCTGTACCTTGTATTGACTAAAGTAATAATAGATAATGAAAAACTTATATTCCAAATTCATTACCATTGGCTCTCCAAATACCTATTTTTGTGTTTTCTTCATATGAAATAGAAAAAATGGAAACAGTGCACCTTTAACTATCCTCTTCTGAAACCATCAGGTTTTCCTCAGTTAAAGGGAAAAACCTATAGATAAGGTCTCAAGAAATCTATGCAGAGGGATTCCAAAGAATTATTCATTCATTTTATTCATGTTTATTGAATTCCTTTGGCATGGAAATCATGTGCTCTCTAAAGGTTATAGAAGTGAAATGACCCTTCAAGTAATTGAATTTCAATAATATAACTGGGGAAAACTACTTTTACACAAATATAAAAATGACTGTAAAGAAAAAGTTCAAAAATAGTATTGAACATAGTAAATATCATTAGTATGTTTTATAAAGTATTTTATTTAACTATGAATGATTTTAAAATATTTAAAATAATTTAACACATACTTGCATATTTTTCTATAATTCTATGATAAAATATGAGCTATGTTCTAAATTACTACTTTATGTATATAGTATACATTCACAGAATTGTTTTATATATGCATAGAATAGTTACATGCAATGTTTAAAATGAATCCCCAAATATTAACAACACAGTTTTGCAGGTGGACAATTTTGATTTTTCAATTACTCTGAAATTTTAAATGCTACTAAATTTTAATTTATTGAGCGATATATATTCACTTCAGGAGAAGTTTGTTATTCAATTTTGTATGTTATAGAAAAAGAATATAAGAAAATAACCAATGAGCTATTACCCAATTGACTTATTTTCCAATGCCAAGAACAGATAAAAGATCTTATTGCAAGGAATACCAGCTGCAATTTAGAAAAACCTATTTCAGATTTTCCTTTTTTAAAAAGCACATACTGACAATGAGAGTCTGTCAGCTGACAAGGTATTCTGTGATTTAGAGAGGACTCTACTGCCTTTCTCTTTTCCTCTTTCTTACTGGCCAAATCACACTCAAGAAAAAAGGAAGAAAATATTCCCAAGAGCCTAGAGAAATGAATGGGGGCATTGTCAGCTAGAGAGGATAGGAATGCTCCACATATGTACTATAGGTTTCTTGTCAATGCCCCTGTCTCCTTCTTTTTCTATATATTTTAAGATGACTACTACCTTACCAAATGACATAAAAGAAGAATTCTGAAATTCCACAGTTGTTTTGTAGGGATCCCCCAAATTGTTTTTAATAAAAACTGACTAAGTCATAGTAGAAACTAATAAAAATGGGGAAGGAGAAATTGGTGATGTGGAGACTAAACCGTACCAGAATTAGGCTATTTACTTGCAAATTATGCTTTTATAATCAGTACAGGTACCATTAACTCCAACCAAAAACTCTTAAATATATATGACAGGAAAAAAGAGAGACATTGAAATAAACACAGTGATCAAAAGCATGCAGTAAATTGCATTCCAAATGTTGAGCTGAATACTCAGCCTCCAAAGCTGGCTAAAAGACAAATAATGTAATGTGGCAAATAATACCAACTGAAGGACAGAAGGTTCACATCTTCCTGATTTTTTAAATTTAATAAAAAATATATGTCCTTTTGAATTAAATAAATTTTAGTTCTCAGCACAATACCTAACTTTAAAAATCTGCATATTTGTTTTTATAAAAGACAGCTTAGAAATGGCTAGATCTGAAGGTTTGAAAATAAAAGTTGATTCCAGAGTTTGTTTAGTTTGACAGGGAGTATAAGAAATTAGAATGCAGGATTGAAAAAAAAAACACTTCTAAAGCTCTTCCTTTTAAAATAGAATGCAAATATCAAAGGTATCACCATGGGAAAATACCTTGACCTGTGTACTCAGCATCTTTCTTTTTTAGTATTATGCTTTTATATTTCTTTGACAAGGGGTGGGAGTGCTGGGGACCTTATCCAGCAGTGGTCAGGGTTACTACTGCTTATGAGTCATTCCTAAAAATGTTTTGGGTCATATGTAATCCAAGAGATATAACCTGGGTTTGCAACATGCAAGGCAAGCACATTCACTTCTATTACTCTGGTTAAAATAAATGAGTAAATAGAGTAATCTAGCTTTTAGATTATAAAAATATATATAATATCCTGTCCTGTCCTCCCTTTGTTCATCAATTTGCTTGAGCAGGCCCAGTAACATCTCTATTGTGAGACTCATTGGTACTGTGTTTTGGCATATCGAATACTTCATGGGTAGCTTGCCAGGCTTTGTCGTGCTGGCGAGATACTCTCGGTAGCTTGCTGGGCTCTCTGAGAGGGGCGGAAGAATCGAACGCGGCTCAGCTGGGCCAGCTGCATGCAAGGCAAATGCCCTACTGCTGTGCTATCGCTCCAGCCCATATATAATATAAAAAATAAAATGATAAAAATATAGCTTTTAGAGTAATTTAGGTGGGAATGATAGCACAGCATAGGGTGTTTGCCTTGCACGCAGCTGACCCAGCCGACCTGGGTTCAATTCCTCTGCCCCTCTTGGAGAGCCCGGCAAGCTACCAAGAGTATCTCACCTGCATGGCAAAGCCTGGTAAGCTCCCCGTGGCGTATTCGATATGCCAAACACAGGAACAAGTCTCACAATGGAGATGTTACTGGGCCCGTTCAAGCAAATTGATGAATAATGGGAGGATTTGTGCTGCAGTGCTACAGAGTAATCTCAGGAAAGTAAAAGTCTTTATAAGGAGTAACTTACTTTCTTATTAATTTCCTAAACAAAGTTTTAAAATACCTACAAAATGGCTTTGGAGTTAAATTAACAGTATAGAATTTAAAAATCAAATTTTGTATGTTCTTTATTTTTTATAGAGCACTTGTCCTTTAACTGAGAACTTCTATAGCTCTGAAGACAATCATGGTTTAATTTCTATAAGCCAGGTGCTGATGCATAATAGTGCACAAATTTTGTATTTCCCACCATTTGTCCCCTCTTATGGTGGCAAGAAAAACATGCTTCTGATCACTGTTGAAATATAAAGCAATCCAAATGCAATATGACCACTTATAAGACTAACATCATCTGTTTACCAGTTCTTTTACCTGTAGAACTATAAAAGATAAAAGTTAAAAATGCTACTTTAAAAATAACATCTGGAACTATGCTTGGCTGATAGCCCTATAAAAGGCAAGAAATCACAGCATGCCTGACTCTATTGCTTCTGAAAATAGTCCCTAAATGACAATGCACCTAACTTGGTCTTGGATGCCCAGACATGAGGCAAAAATACCTCCAAGGCATGTGGAATGTAAGCAAGGTCTAATAACGGTAGGCCAGCTGGACATCACTGTCGTATTTTTTTTTAATCTAGCTTTGTGGTTCAGTGCTTAAGACTTGCGATGCAGTAAAACTTTGGACAGTGACGCTGGAGACCACTGGGGCCATATTTGGAGGTGCTCACAAACACAGAGTACTAGGGATCAAACTGAGCCTCACTCATAACAAGGCATTAACTCCATCTTTTTCTTTGCTTTTTTTTTTTTACACCCATGATGCACAGGGGTTACTCCTGGCTCTGACTCAGAAATTACTCCTGGTGGTGCTTGGAGACAATATGGGATGTTGAGAATTGAACCCGGGTAGGCCGTGTGCAAGGCAAATGCTCTACCGGATGTGCTATCATTCCAGCCCCTCACTCCACCTTTGAACTGTCTCCATACCTGCTGCTGTAATTCTTTAATCAAAGCCATAGATCAAATACAGCACGGGTAGAAGCTACAGTTTATATCTATTCCATATATGAGCACACTCGGCACAGCATCTATAGGTAATTAGAGGAAATTCCATACATGGTGAGGATCTGGAGTAACCATCTCAAGGAGCTTGAGCATGAGATATACTTTTGTAATCTGGCAAGCTATGCCAAATTTGGAACCTCTTGCATTTATTTCATTTGTTCCAAGAGATGCCTAAGATTTAAAACAAAAGTAAAAAAAAGTGAACCATTGATATGAAACACAAAATGAAAAAAAATAAAAACAACCAGAGATTGGTTATATTCACTCAAATGTGACTAAGAAAAAGTTATTCATTTCAGACCCTAAAGACTTATTACTAAAGTAAAGAAAGCAGATACAATTTATCATGCTGGAGGGTAATCTCATAGAGACACCTGAATTTCCTTCTTATCACTTCATTTTTACAAAAATTCAATAACAACAACAGCTTTGCAATACTTACTGACAGGGAGAGTGTATCTGACCACATAAAAGTTGATATGATATCAATCAATTATTATTAATGTATATTCATAGTGATCTTTCAACCTAAACAATTGAGTTCCTATGCTCCATTTAGTTCTCTTGAAGAAGTGATTTTGGTTTAAGGGACACAGTATTTTCTGGACTGAGGATCAGATCCAGGTCTCTAGTGGCTTGGCTAATGTCATGGCCCCAAAGAACAAACTCATTTTATAGCCTTTCACTAAAGTACAATTCATCTAACTAAAGGTTAGATGCTAACAAAAAAAGTACAAGTGAAAATTATCTATGTTTTCTAAGCAGAATGTAGACAAATAGATCTGCACAGTTTAAAGAGAAATGACTCTCACAAGAGTTTCCAAAAACAAGGAAGAAAAGAACTATCAGTACCTCCACTGTCCTAGTAAATTATGCTTCTGGGATACTGATGTTTCATATGAATAATGCTAGAAGACAAACTGTTGTTCTTTAAACATTTCAAAGTTATTAAGTTGGTAGAATATTTCAAACTTGATTTTTATGTAAAATTGTTCCATTTTTAATGTTAAAATTTCACTCTAAAAATAGCATGCTCCCTGGTGCCCTTGTTGGCAGCAGTGGGTCTCTTTTCATACAATGTTTTCATTCCTGGTGACGGTTATATTTCAGATACAGGATTGGTCCTGAGCCATATCTGAAACTTACAATAATAAGTTTCAGTTTGACCCCATTTTTCCACAATTTTATTTTCTTAAACATTTAAGTGTCCTCTATTTTTTGGTTACATGCTATATATGTTGATCATGTTCTACTTTGGATGAATTAAGAAGTCATTTCCAAGAATTTCTCAATGCTTATATAAATACAATAGCTATAATAATTTTGTTATTCTGAAAATAAGTAGCAAGAACTTCTTTTATTAGTTGACTGTTAACATGAACAAAGGAAACTCAACAGAACATATTTAGTGTTAAAAAATATTCAACATGAAGGGCTCAAGAGAACCATTTCATTTCACAGAGGTGAAAATGGTTGCTTTAAATGCAGCCAAGCCTGATTTGATACCCAGAAATATGTAGTCTCCCAAGAACTAGGGGTGTGGTCCAGGGAGCCCACAGGCTCTACTGGGGGATCCCCAACACTATAAGAATGAACAGCACTGTATCCTCAGACCCTTACGCTGAACCCCTTCCTGACTGACTGAGCTATACCAGGAATAGCCCTGAACGCTCTGAGCACCTTTTGGGAAACCCTTCAAAATATTAAAATATGAGTTTTAATACTTTTAAAAAAATAATGTGTGGATTCCATCACTGCATAAATATTTGCTGACAGCTTGATAGTCTTGAGAAAAAAAAGACAAAAATCTGTAGTGGAAAATAGAAGGATGACCAAGTAAAACATGAGAGATGAATCAGGAAGAGGTAGGAACTACTGGTGTTGGAGTGGTTATGAAATTCAGGTGGGATAGTCAGGGCTGATATCACCAAGAATGTGATTCGAAAGAAGTCAGGGGGAGGGGCAACACACACACACTCCCAGCAGCAGAACCTTTAGAGGAAGAAATAACCAAGGAAAAGCCTTAATATGAACCCAGCACAGGCAAGAAATGGAAGGCCAGTGAATCTCAAGTGTGTTTCTCAAACTGGATTTCTTGAGCTTGAGAATTTAAAATTTTTCCTTTGTAAGCACTTTTTCAAAATGGTTTTAAGAAATGATACTACTGTGGCTAACACATAACAGCATGAGTACTTATTATCAGCCTGGCACTGTGCTAAATATTGTACAATTGGTATAACCCTGACAAATTAGTAAAGTAAGTTATTATTATGAAAACATTGAACAGATAGAGACACAGAGGCTTAGCTGTGAAGGCACCTGTCCAAGGCCACACAATGCATAGTGAAATCAGAACTTAAATCCAGGTAACCTGAGTCTGGGGCAGGGGGGCAACAAGGGGGAGAAAGAGAAGGACACAGAGAGAGAGAGAGAGAGAGAGAGAGAGAGAGAGAGAGAGAGAGAGAGAGATTCTGTCTGCATCTACTATTTGTATGCCAAGGCCAATTTTAGTATGTGTGCTCAGCAATTATCACAAATAAGTTGTGGTCATTGGGAGACAGTTCAGTGGTTAGGGAGCATGCCCAAGAGTCAACTCTTGCCTCTGGCACCACAGGATTTCCTAGTCATTGCTGGCTGCAGATGTGGAGGGCCCAGCACCACAGAACCAAGAAGCATAAGGCCTCAAACCCTTGCACAGCACTATGGATGGGGCCCCCTGGCCTCCTGAGTATTACTTGGGAACTCCCCACTCTTTCCCCAAAATACTTTGTAATAAATGTTAAACCTATGTCAATTAAAAGTTAATAGAAAAAGAAAAATTGGAGTACAGAATTTATATATTTATGAATATATAATCGAATAATATTTTCTTAAAAATTAAGGAAATTCAATATAAATGAACTTGGAAATATACTAAATTAGTATACTAAATAAGAAAACAATATAATTGTAAATAATGCACAATGCTACTTACATAAGGTATCTAACAACCAAATTCATATAGTTAAATCGTGGAATGGTGATTGTTAAGAGAAAGGAAAGTGGAATAATGTTTCAGTTAAGTAGAACGACTAATTTCTACTGTACAACATTCTGCCTACAATCACTCATGTAATGCTTTTAACTTTTAAGAAAGCAGTTTGCAGCGGAAGTGTTCTTTTCCACAATGATACACATATTTTTAAATAAATATTTAAAACTCAATTATTTGAAAATTTTAAAAATTAGTCATATTTGCTCGAGCTCGAGCAGGCCCAGTAACGTCACCATTGGAGACTTTGTTGTTACTGTGTCTGGCATATCGAATACTCTCGGTAGCTTGCCGGGCTCTCCGAGAGGGGCGGAGGAATTGAACTCGGGTCGGCCATGTTAGCTGCGTGCAAGGCAGACGCCCTACCCGCTGTGCTATCGCTCCAATATGAAAAACCAAGAACTTTATGTGTCTGGAGGGAGACTTTCCCTTGCCACTCAGATACCACTTTATAATGTTCTCCCCTTCCTGATGGCTAAGGAAATAGAAAAGTGGTAGCTTCCTTGGTTAATGGACTTATTAAGCAGTACTCTCAGCTACTGACTTTCTCCAGCATTGTGCTTAGATCTCACTTCCTACTGACATAGACTATTCTGGATGAGACTACTCATTAGCTGAGGCTCTACGACATTGTACCAAGGCATTCAGATGGGAGGTATGAGTCCTTCAATAAATTACTGATACCGATTCATATGAAATGACCAGTTCTGCTACACCAAGGTAATCATTTAAAAGGGGGCATTAAACAATGAGGTTCCAATGGAAAAACCTTGACTACCATAACAAAATTCCACCCAAGTCATGATTTCCTCATATTTCTGCAGGCAGGAAGTTCCATGATAGAGTCGAGAGCAAATTTCTTTTCTGCTGAGGTCCTTTTCCTAGTGACTTGGTAGCTTCTTCGCCAGTATGCAATCAACTGGCACAATGGCAAAAGTGGGAGAGAGAGCTATGAAGCAAGCAAGGATGCTCCATCCCATCTCGGATATTTTCGTAGAAAGGCACTAGAAAGGAATAGGATGAGGTACCCACCTTTGTGGCTTCATTTAATTTCAATTACTTCCTTCAAGGCTCCATGAGCAAATAGAGACACAAGGGCTAGGGCTTCAGCATATGATGTGGGGTAGGGGAACAACCATCCAGTTTCTAATAGTAAAAGGCAATTCAGATTTGTAATCTGAGTTCAGGCTGGAATGCACGGAATTCCTTCATATAAATGGGAGCTAAACCAGTAAGCATTGATAAGATTACAGAAGTACACCACAGGAAAGGCAGTGCTGAATGTTCTGTAATTTCAAGTGACATCAACTTTGAAGAAACACATGGAGGAAGCAGCAGGGGGAAATAGATTAAGGAAGAAAAATCAGGAAAGTGAAAAACCAGGAAAGAGGCATATTAAGATATTTGAGGAGAGGATGACTGAAAAATGAATATTGTGTAAACTCCATTTGTGAGCTGTACCCTGCACTGAGAAGTAGCCATTAAATTTGCTACCAAATGGGTCACCAGTGACCTGTGTCTCCTTCAACACCTGTGCTATCACTTGGTAATGGTTTCCTCATTGAAAATTTACTGAGCTTCTCATGTGCCAATTACTGCATGAAGAAAATGATGAATAGCATATGTCTCTAAAGATTTTAATAGTGAAAAATTACTTTATTGATTTCAGAAATTTCTGAGCCACAAACCCTATGCTTGCAGCTGTTATATTTGTACACAGCCTCCTGGGCTTAACTATCCTGACACAGTCTAACTCAGTAATTAGATTGGCAAATGACTGTTACATTTCCTTTCCTAACACCAAGTTATGCTTTTAATTCGTTCAGATAAAGAATTCTTTCAGTGTGGAGCTGAGATGCCTCCAGGTTGAAAGTGCTTTTATCTGACTATCTCATAGGGTGTCCTGCTCTCCTAGTGGAATTTAACAAGAATCAGTTTCTTCTCTTTTGAGCAAATATACCCCAGTGAGTTCTCCTGGGCTGCATCTCTATTCCTATTTGACATGTTTCTGGTAGACTTATTATTTGTGAATTAATGCACTGATCTTGTAGGTTGTCATATGAGAGTATTTGGCTTATGCAAAATCATCCCATTCCTCTGCGGTTTGTAGATTTTCTACTAACCTTTTTCCTAGAAGCTCCCATTATTTCATCACATAAATTATCATCCTCAAAGTAAAACAAAACTATCTGGCAGACTATCCACTGGATGTGTTTTGTAGAACATGCTTAATTTCACAAACAGAATATTATAACTTAAAAGAAATTTCTAACATTTAAATATTGAAAAATTTCTACATAAATGTATTTCTGTATTTTCATTAAAAATAAAGCATTATGATTTTACAATACAAATAGAATAAACCATATAATAGCAATACAAGTTCACATTCAGCAAAATGCCCTTTTTTGTGATGTAAAAAAAATAAAGCATTATGACAATAAATACCTTCAATCCTACCTACAAGGGGTTATTGCTGTAGGCACTGAACTTTATACAGGGTTTACTGGTACACTAATTTGCCCCATTTCCACCACTCCCTAACAGCCTACAGCCACTTTACAGTGCTTTATCTCTTCTTATTTGGGTTGTACATAACTTAGGTTATATTGGCTCTACCATATAGCCTATGGTGCATAGTAAAATATTTCATCCAGGGTATATAACAGCATTTTACATTTACACAATGCCAAAATCACTTAAAGATCATTTCTTAGAATGTATTCCCATGATCAAGTGGCACAGTACCATATACTCCAACAGTCGCTACTCACATCAAGTTTCTCATCAGGTCCCTAAAATATTTGGAGCTGAGTCCCTAATTCTGAAAGATCTATCTGAAATGAACTTAGAGATCACTCAACTTTATTATGTAATACAATGGTACACTAGTCAAATAATCATTTTCACAAATTCTGTCATGTCTAAAACTAGTACATAAACTCAACATATGGTGCAACTAAATCTTTGAAGCCTTCTGGGGTGAGTTTTATGGGGGATGAGTGCCTAGGTTTTAAATTAGAGTCTCATTAATCCGTATTTCTTTCATGGGGCACTCCCATCATTGGCAGGCTGTTTTATGATCATCATTTGCAGGGTATTTTTCCATGATCCAAGTTTCATTATTTTATGTAAGGTGCTTCCTTCAAGAAAATACACATGACATGAGTGCCAGCTAAAACAGTTCCTTTTTTGCTGCTGGCAGTTATGTTCTATGAGGATGGCAGTACAGTGCCTCAGGAGTGCAGGGACAGCTGCCATATTGATCAATGGCAGACTTTGGTCTACAGCACTGTTCATCCAGCACTTTCAGCTGGCAGAAATTGGAAGTTTTTCCCCAGTAAATCTCCCCAGAACTAAATATTTACTTGAAAAACATATGTGCAGAATTCTAGAGTAAACAGAGACAAGGAGATGTAGCCACAGGTGAAAGGTCTGCGACTTAGAATTCACGTGTTGTGTTCCTAGATGTGTCTCTAGCTTCCTAAGGGATTTCAGGGAAATCACTTAACTGCTCTCATTCATCTGTAGGATGGAAATGTTATTATTTATCTACCATATGCTGTACAACCATGCTTGATCTTTGCAAAGACTTAGATGCTGCGTGATGCAAAATGATCCCTGTGACATTCTGAGGATCTTAAAATATCTTAGCAAAAGACACCGAAAATGCTTCTCTCAAGCAAGCAATGGTTGACTTTCTGAACGAAACTCAAGATCAAGGATGACATCTGTCCTGTGATCATATAAATGGATTTCTCCCTAGTACTATTTTACTGGACAAGCTGCCACTGTTCTTTACTTTCTATTCTAGTCAAACATCAGGTCTATGTTCTTCCCCCATCCTCATGAATTTAATAAGAAACACATTCTCTTTTATGAGGACATAAATACACACACATACACACATGCATGCATGCATGCAAATATATACATGCAGAAAAAATAAAAGCAAGAAAGAAATTTAACTAGTATAGCAGAATTTTTACCTACATACAGCTTACTAAATCTATAGAGCTGAAAATAGCCAGAGCTGAGAGAAAAGGGGGCAAAAAAAAAAAAAGAAGAGTGTTTTAACAGTAAAGTAAAACCACAACTAATGACTTCAGGAGACAGGAGCTAGGTGGACAAGCAAAGCATTACAGTTTTAAATATATGGGATTTGGCTTCACCTCCCCAGTAAGTGGCCTGGCATCAATTCAAATAGGCTGGTCTGGCACGCCAGTGCCTCTGAGAGGGACCACACTGGCGGATGGAAACGACCACAAAAGCCACAGAGAAAGTGCAGGCTTCCAAAGGCAACAAGGAAGCAACCAGACTGGCAGCAAAAGAAATGCCAAGACCCCAGATGAGCAGGGAGGGGCCGATCTCACCAAGCCGGCTTTTCTCTCTCCTCAAGCTATAATGACCCAATAGTCAGCCTGATTCTAGGAGTAGGGGCAGTGAATGAACTACCCCCAGGAGGTCCCTTGTCACACGGAGTCCAAGAGCCGATGACAGAGAAGTGAACACCACAAAGGAGAAGAAGTCCCCTTTTTTTCCTTCTGGGTGCCATATTGCAGAAAGCTGAGGTAGTCATGTTTGTGGAATATTTCTGTGTGCTAAAAAGAAAGCAATAATCTTTATGGGCTTCTAGTTCTGGAAAATATTTTGCTATACAAACAGTTGTTTTTCATGCTATTGAAGACTGCCAAATGATTTGGTACTTGAAGCATTCTTGCTTTGTGCTGCATGAAAGAATAAGGAATCTAGTTCCGTGGGTAGAAGACTCAGCAGGGGGCTTTCTCTGGCCAGTCACCGTTTTTAGCATCTATGGTAGTGTCTACACAATGCCAGCATTGCTAGCTGGAAAGCTGAAATGGAATTAAAGCTTTTCCCAAGGCTAAACAATACATAATGGCGCAACTATTTGCCCTGAGTTGGCTGATTCCTTTGATGGACTAACTGCCAACATCAATTTTCTTAATTTTAAAAGATGGATAACAAGTAATTTCCAAGATTCTCAGAGTGGGCTGTATCAATGAATTGTTTCCAATGTCCTGAATAAGATTAAAATACTGGGCTGGGAAGAGAGTTAAATGGGACAGTGCACATGCTTTGCATGCAGGAAGCCTGGGTTCAGTCTCTGACTTCCTACTGTCTCCTGAATATCACCTGAACATCACTTGGTGTGGACCCCAAACAAACAAAACAGTTATCAAAGAGGCCCTTTCCGCTCACTGAGTAGAAAATACATTGTGAATTGTGTATGAGTTCACTGTTTTCTTGTCCATTCTTTACCTGAAACGGTATTAATAATGATATTAATATAAATGATAACAGTAATTGCAATATGTTCCACAATCTTGATATTGTACTACCTTATCAAACCATAAAGGCTTGGTGTTACAGAGGAGATATAAATTCTTCAACATCTGGGAAAACAATGATATCAAAAATGGAAAAGTTATCATGGAAAACCTAGTGAAAGATAAGAAACATGACAGAGAATGAGATTTTGGGCAGAAACGGATGTGTTCATTCCACTATTACAGACTATTACAGGGACACATAACATCTATGATACTAATTAAGAAATTCAAATGGAGATGTGTAATAGGCAGTTTGACTATTGAAAGTCTCAAGGTGAACTGGACCTATAATGCTGGAAAGACCTATTACTAATATTTTCATACAGGTGAGGAGATAAAATTGCCTATAAAGTGAATATCAAGCAAGGAGGCATAACATTGAGCCATGTGGAAAGTGCAGAAAACACAAGCCAGCAATTAAGATGTATTAAAAGATAGGTAGCTTTCCTGAAAGTCAATGGTGGAGAAACTTTTAAGAAGGGAACCATCAATTATACTGACTGAATGTTCTTGATAAATCTAGTAAGTGCTAATAAATCTGAGAAGTAGTCATTGGACTTAGTCACTTGAAAGTTGTCACTGACTTGAGCTATATGAAAACAAAGAAAGTAGAGGTAGCAAGGGAAAATGCAAGGTGATGAAGCTGAGGAGAAAGTGGAGAGATAGCATGGTAGATGGGATCCAGAAACAATCTGGAGACATTGCTGTGGGCTTGCTAATTGAAGTGAAAATACTGAGAAGATTAAGTTCTGCTAGAGTTCCAATGAAGTGGAAGAGGATCAATGGTGAGAAGAAAGGGCTGTGGAGATCTGGGTCATACAGGAATGCTTGTCTCTATAGATGGGACTTCTCACTAGATGACAAGATGCAAGCATGGGCAGAGCACCTAAGAGCAGAAAACCTAGAAGCATTCAGAAGAAAAGGCTTACTTGGAAGTCTTTTCTGTTTCTTTTCTGTTTTCCACCTCCTTCTTTCGCTTGCTTGCAAATCTGGCTCAGGACCCAGCTCCTCCACAGTGCTCTTTGATTGTCCCCATCATTTTTTCCCCAGGTAATGACTAACTTAGTTGCATAATAAGAAACACCACTTTGCCTTCTCATTGCACTTTGTAGGTGTACACATAATTTGGGAAAGGAACTTGTCCTTATAAACACTTCCCCCCCCCCCCCCCCAGTTGTTCATCGATTTGCTCGAGTGGGCCCAGTAACGTCTCCACCGTGAGACTTGTTGTTACTGTGTTTGGAATATTGAATATGTCATGAGTAGCTTGCCAGGCTTTGCCGCGCGGGCAAGATACTCTCGGTAGCTTGCCAGGCTCTCTGAGAGGGGCGGAAGAATTGAACCCGGCTGGACCAGGCTGGCTGCATGCAAAGCAAACGCCCTACCGCTGTGCTGGCCCTTATAAAATTGAAGAAAAATATTCATAGTGTGAAATTTTATGATTTTAACCAATTTTTAAGGTAAAATCATTTTTACAAGGGAGTATATGGAGGGAGAGAGGACACTGAGAGAACATAGGCTTTTCCAGAGGGGAAAGAGCAGGGAGACCCCAGAAAGTCAAAGAATTATACAAACTGGGTTGAGATACAGATAATATCCACACTGGGGACACTTTGTTTCCTTAAAAAATCTTTACCACTTTTGAATGGACAATTCAATAATAAATGCTTTACACTCGTTCACAGTATCGTGTAACCATCACCACTATTCTTAGAACTTTTGCACCACCCAAAGAGAATCTGTCACCATCAAAGACGAACTCTTCCTTGTTCCTCCCCCAATCCTTTAGACTGAATTCTACTTTGTAAGAATCTGGTGAGTCTAAGTAACATCAAAACTGAATCATAGAATATTAATTTTCTCATCTTATTTTTCTTATTTATTTATATTTTTTTACTGCAGTAACACTGGTTTACAAGAGTGTAATATTGGCCTGCAGAATTAGTTCAAAGGAGTGAAGCACATGCTACATGGACCAGGTTCCAAGTTTGAGCTCCTGGTACCACCCTAACCAGTACCACCAGGTGTGGTCCTGGATGCTCCTGGCAAGGCTGATTGAACCGAACCTAGCCTACACCACCTATCTGAGTGTCACTGGTGTTTTAAGGGCACTCCGTTACTCATCATGAATGTGCATTATGCCTTCACCATAGACATTTGTACCCTTTTAGTTCACTCTACCCAATTCCACTTTGGTAACCTCAATTTTATGGTCTAAATTTAAGGATTTGATTTTACTAGACACCGATCCCTTGCTTTGCTTCCTTATATATTGCTTATGGCTGACTTTATTTGGTATTTGTCTTTCTCCTTATGACTTAGCTTAAGGTGATCACCTCCCCAGGTCCATTCACATGTTTTAGCAAAGGGAAATTTTATAGTTGAATAACAGTCCACTGTGTATTACATATGACTTATTTTTAATAAGCATATAGTTTTCAAAATTCATCTATAATGCCAAAATTTTACTCTTTATGATCAAATAATATTTCATTATATATATGCACATATGTTGCATTTTGTTCATTCATCTGTTGATGGACATAGGTTTCTTCCATTTTTGACTATTGTGAACAATGCTGCCATAAATCTAGATATATAAGTATCGAAATCCCTGCTTTCAATTATTTTGGGAATATAAGAGGCGAGCAGCTGGCTCATATTGCCATTTTATGCCTAATTTTTTTGAGATACTGCTAAAGAGTTTTCTGTATTGTCATCATTTTATAATCCTGCCAGCAATGCAAAAGAGTTCCAAGTTCTTTACATCTTCACCAATGCTTGTTATTTTGTGCATTAATATCATCATTATTACTTTGGCACAATATCCATCATGAAGAGTAAAAGTTGTATCATTTTATAGTTTCAATTTACATTTCTCTAATGTCTAGTGATATTAAGTATTTTCATATGCTTATTGCCAGATATTTGTATACCTTTTTTGAAGAAATACTTATACAAACTAATTGCTTGTTCTTGAATTAAGCTATTTGGATTTTTTTTCACATCTGAGCATTTTGCATTGATTTTAGTTATATTTTTGTTGAGACTCTGCAGTTCAAAATACTGTTAATAGTAGTTTCTCACACACTTAATTCCAACACCATACCCATCAGCATTGTATTTCCCTCCTACCCTTAAGAACCCTAACACACCTTCCTTTTAAACCACCCTAACCAGAACTTTTTGTTTTATTTTGTTTTTTGGGGGATGGGTCATACCCTGTGATGTTGTTCTGTACTTAGGAATCACTCCTGGTGGTGCTTGGGATCACTTGATCACTTGATTGCTTGACATTCCGTTATTCATCAGTTTGCTTGGGCGGGTGCCAGTAACATCTCCATTTGTCCCTGTCGCGTGCTAGTGTAGCCCAATGTCATTTGCTCGCCCCAGGAACACGAAGAGCCTCAAACTGATCATTCAGGCTCTTGACAAAGAAGTCTGACCATCTCGTAGGTGGGTGGCCACTCGATGGAATCCAGTTGGTAATGGCTCTAGTCCAACAGTCATCTCCAAATCGCATTATGTGTCCAGCCCATCTGATTTTCAACACCTTGGCAAAAGACACAGAATCCCTGATTCTTGATCGTCGACAGAGGTCAAAACTCCGGATTCTTTCTCTCACTTGAGTGAAGCGTGATACTCCAAGCATAGCTCTTTTGATTTCTCTTTGGGAGACCCGAATAGCATTCTCATCCTGTTTTCGCAGGGGTTGCTTGGGATACTAGGGATCAAATCCAGGTTGGCCACTAGCAAAGCAAGCACCTTACCCACTGTACTATCACTCCAGTCTGAAACATCAGGAACTTTTTGACCTTTACATTGGAATGCCCAATGGTGAATAGCAAGGAACTTTTGATAAGTGTAAGAATTAAGAGATGGTAGTGTTTGCTTTCCATTGCTATAAATTTTAAATACTCGGATATGTTAAAATGATTACACTATACTATTATAGGTTCCATTGTTTGTAATTTATTATATCTGACTTATACCATGCCTATTCATCATCTACCCATTCTTATATTTATCAATCTAACTTACTATAAAAAAGCATTTAAAATAAGCTACAGATATCAAGAAATGATATTTTTAATGAATAAAAAAATGCAGACTCAGAAAATGCACAGAAAAAGATGAAGCCAGGTCTGGGATTCCTCTGGGACTTCTATGACCGATAAAGTATAAGCATTGAGGAAGGTTAAAAGTCAGTGGGGGGTTAGCTCCTTTACTTTGAACATGCCTTAATGAAATTTCTTGGGAAAATGAATCAAAGAAAATATTCCCAGGGAACAGGCAGTGCTGACAAGAGGATGTCACCATCACAGCACCCCCAACTGTCTGTTACTATGGTTGCTGGGCAACACCATTGGCGCATCTGGTGCATGTGTGCTCAGTGAAACCTAGGGACAAAAGTTAAACTGCCCGAGGCTGGTAAACTTTAGAATCAGCTCTAAGCCTCTCTATCCCCATATTCCAACTGCAGCAACTCCTGGTCTTCCTTTACTATTATCTACTTGGATACCATATTCTCACATGCTTATATTCATTTCTTTTTCATAATACCATGCAAAATTTAGAAGACATCTTAGACAGTGAACGTTCACTTCGATATAGTTGGAAGTTCTCTCAATCCAACCTTAAGATGTTTTGAAGTTGGATTTGACTTACTTTTCTGAATTCACTGACTACTGAGGAATTTCTAGAAACCCTGTCAAAAATTCAAGGGTCCAAGCTAGTTCTTCTAATTACAGGTAATTTCATTATCTGTGTGGAAACTTTCCTTTCTCAAACTTCTCATACTCTAAGCCTGCACGATGCCCTTTGGTCTTGTACAAGCAGAGCAACAAAACATCCTCAGGGTCATTTATGATGTGATACTGAATGTGAGAAGGCTGAACAGGGACAAAACTACCAATGTACAGTAGAAGAATTATTTATCTCCTTGTAGTGTTACCAGGGAATTTGGAGGTAATGGAATCTCATGGTATTAGTGTTACCATGGAAATTTGGGAGAATAGAATCTCATGATAAGAACAACAACAAAAACCATGCTTTGGGTTGAAGCATCATCTTGGAAAAGAGAATCAGGAAGACTGCCAAAGGTAAAATTACATTTACACAGACATGAAAAATCAAAAGCAGGATACTTGATGGGGCAAAAGCTAGTGACATTTTGAAAAGCATATCTGGAAAACATGATAATTGCTCCTTCTCAATTTCATTGTCAAAAGTCTCCACAAATCTTCTGGAAAGCAAGGTAGATAAGGCTTTCCAAACGCCTGCTAGAAATTCGGAAAGTAGTAGGAGAGATGTAGGAAGAATATAGTGGGATTTTGACAGAACAATAAATTGCATCCAAATAAATAAGAATAACTGAGTATGAAAAGACAAAATCCTCATTTTCACATGTCTATGGACTTGAAATCATAGATATTTCCTTTAGAGAGGAAACCATGATATTTATGATAGGTTCATGTTTCACACCTTTATTCATACATATCCTGTAATGTAAAGGACCTATTTCTTATTGCATAGGAAATGCTAAATGCACTGGGGATTCCCAGAAAAGCTCAAAGCTTTTCTATGGGTAGAAGTTAAATAAGTAGTTGGTCACAGGAGTACAGCCTAAAAGACAAAGCCTTCTTTCTGACTCTGCAGAAATTAAGTACTGACATGTGAAACCTGCTGAGGGTTTCATCTGTTTTTACTCTGAAAGCCTCATTCTTTTTGTCTAAGTTTGTGCATACGTACATCAAGCTTTAAGCTAAAAGATGCTGGCTATTTCCTTCATAGGTTAAAGAATGTAGCAGCGCCCCCTAGTGCTGAATTAAGTTACAGTCCCCCAGCGTGCCATGAGATACCTTACTTGTTTTATTTCTCTACTACAAAAACATATAAAAAGTTTTGTTACTATAACGCCAAAAAAAAAACTTCAAATAACGCAAAGTTACATTCAAAGGAAAAATATAGAAAATTCCTAAATTGTAACTTTCCAATAACCTGACAATGTTTAGTCTTACAATGAAAATCTATGCAATAGCACTTGAAAATACAGAGGTCACATTTGGAGTACAAAAATAATAGATGCCTATAGCTTATTCTATTAAGGTAAACTGACTTTGAAAACTAGGACCCTGATGTCAGGATAAGGGAAGCTAAGTTAATTCTTCCTCTCAATAGTATGAAGGCTGGAGCGATAGCACAGCGGTAGGGCGTTTGCCTTGCACGCAGCCAACAAGGCCGACCCAAGTTCGATTCCTCCGCCCCTCTCAGAGAGCCCAGCAAGCTACTGAGAATATCTCGCCTGCAAGCCTGGCAAGCTACCCGTGATGTATTAAATATGCCAAATACAGTAACAACGGAGACGTTGCTGGGCCCGCTTGAGCAAATCGATGAACAATGGGAGGACTGTGACCGTGATAAAATAGTATGAAAGTTTAGCTCCTTCAGTTTCTTAAAGGATCAATCAGTAGAAAAAATCAAGTTTTCTGTTCTCATCACATGGTTATTAATATTATATCTACCAAGTTGTTTACTTTTAAAAAAAATTTTGGTAGATTTTTTAAAAATGAAGAGTAGGGGAAGTGCTTGGATGTCACTCAGTGGTGCTCAGGAATTATTTCTGGACCTGTGCTCAGGAGTCATTCATGGAGGAGCTCAATGCTAGACATCAAAAAAGATCAGCTTCGGAAAGAAAGATGGCGGCCACACAAGAGCCTTGTGGACAGGTTTGAGCCGGGGGCTGGGGGCAGCAGGGACCTCATGGGAAGGGGGGGCGTTCCGGTCCGTCCTTCACGCCCTACCGAGGTCACCAGTTGCCCCCCACGAGCAGCTCTCTGGCACGGCCACGACTCCAGAGCACAGAAACCAGTCTCTTAACTATCTAACTTTTAATAGAAATACTTCCAGGGTTAATAAGTAAAATAGCAGAAATCCAAAACAGCGCGGCCGCTATTGTGGCCGCGTGACATCATTTAATTCTTAGACCCAGCTGTAGAAAGCAAATCATTTCACAACGCTTTTTCAGCATGTCTGATTTTGGGGGGGGGTCGTAAACTCTAAATAATAATGGTGCATCTTTTATCGAAACAATGAATCTAGTCAAAGTAGATAGAGTGTTAACTAGAACTCATCTGCCTCACAGGAATTGGGAGGGGTGGGAGGAGGGGTACTATTGGGGTTCGGGGTTAAAAATAAGTATTGGTAAAGGGAAATATGTTTGATATTTACATGACTGAGACCTAAACCTGAAAGCTCTGTAACTTTTCCCACAGTGATTCAATAAATAAATAAATTATAAAAAAAATAAATAAAAGATCAGCTTCAGGTAAGCATCTTACCTCCTATATTATCTCTATGCCTAGTTTTTCTTTTTAAATTGAGGCATGTTTACATATTATGAAGGGATGCATTCACATTTTCTCCAGTACTTCCTCTTCAATACAAATCTATTCATCAGCTTCTGGTGTAGTCCACAGACAATAACTGATTAAGATAATAGTAAAATGTTAGGCCTAAAGTAATAACAGTGATGATCTTGATCAACACATGCCACTTATAGAGTTTTATAGAGAAAAATATTAAAGTCAGTCAGTAGGGTAGGCCATTTAATAAAGGAATAACTAGGGTCCAAGTTCACAGAGTTTACAGAGGTGAACAGGGTCAGGTTCAACCCCAGGCTCTGAATCACTCTGGGACAGGCTGTCTCCCAACAGTAGTGTGCTTGTACCATGGAAGCTTATACTGTGCAGTCAGTACATGGTTGAAATATAAGTCATAGCCAAGTGGCCAGAATGGAAATGTGTTTGAAAGTTGTCAATGTGATCCACCTGCAAAGAAGTGCTATTTTGCACACTGTCCTTGCTTCCATCTCTACCAATGACCTTCATTCACTTCCTCCCCACACCCTATACTCTTGAAGGTGCGGTTCCAGTGAAACCTTTCAGGGAGGAAAGATCTGGGTGGAAATTTGGGGGCTGGTCCTACCAGCAAGCATAATTTTAAATCATAAATTTTTAATCATAAATTCAGATTGAATGGAGATTCCTGAACAGCAGTTTTGGCTAGAAATAAAGGTCCCACTGAATCTATGTTGAAAGAACTGAAACACTAACTACACAAAGACTGGCGACCCCTAGAAAGAATCATTTCTATTGATTTACCACAAGACAAGTGGAGATATATAGCTCAGATGATAGAGAAAACGCTTGTGTTTGGTTTGTTTTTGTTTTGGGTAAAAATCTTGCTTTGGGGGACTGGAGCAATAGCACAGCAGGTAGCGCATTTGTCTTGCACGCGGCCGACCCGGGTTCGATTGCCAGCATCCCATATGGTCCCCCAGCACCATCAGGAGTAATTCCTGAGTGCAGAGCCAGGAGTAACCGCTGTGCATCACTGGGTGTGACCCAAAAAGCAAAAAAAAAATATTTTGCTTTGGGGAAAATTTTTTAAAAATCAAAAATTTAATTAAAAAATGTATTTTGGAGATAAATTAAAGAGCGAGAATTGCTACATGTGGAAAAGTAAGCAGTCTAGCTTTGGTTTCAGAAAAGAAATATAAGCTGTGGGGGCTGACATGCTAGTTCAAAGTAGGTTGGGAGCCTGCCTTACATGTAGTCAACTTAAATTCAATCCCTGGCACCACATATAGTCTTCTGAATGTGTCAGGAGTGATCTCTGAGCTCAAAGCCAGGAGTAAGCACACCAGTGTAGCCACAAAGCTTAAAAAAAAAAAAAGGCCTAGTTAGCACAGCTCGTAGGGTTTTTGCCTTGCATGCAGCCCACCCGGGTTTGATTCCTCCTGGAGAGCCCAGCAAGCTACCGAGAGTATCCTGCCCACAAGGCAGAGCCTGGCAAGCTCCCCATGGCATATTCAATATGCCAAGAACAGTAACAAGTTTCACAATGGAGATGTTACTGGTGCCCGCTTGAGAAAATTGATGAACAAAGGGAGGACAGTGCTACAATCATTGATTTACTGATAAAATTAGAGGGTAGTTTTTATTTATTTTCTTTACTCTTGTAATTGTTATTATGTTGCTGTTGAAAGGAAACACCTAGTTATTGATACTTATAATATCATCTAAAGGTGAATCCAAAAGAGAGTTATCTCCAGACACTCCAGCTAATCTTATTTCTTTTAAAACTCAGTATCAATCCTATTAGTTCTTTCTCTATATCCACACAATCTCCTATCATAAACACATGCAAGATTTTTTTTTTGTTTTGGGGTGGGGTTCAGGGTTGATTCCTGGTTTTACACTCAGGGTTCACTCTTGGTGGGGTCAGGGTGCTGGGGATGGAATCCAGGTCGCAAGTGTGACCACTTGCATGCCTACACAATTACACAATGAGCATCCAGGTCATAGTCCACTGTGCTATCGCTCAGACTCACAGTGCTATTCTAATAAAATATACAAAACATTGTGTAGTAACTTAGTTTTCTTTATTTTTTTCACCATGCTCATCTCTTCTATTCACAATCACCAATAAAATATTTTTAATTGCTATACAATATCCAATAATGGACTGGCATTAATTTTAATATTTCCCTGTTGTGAACATGATTTTGATTCCAGTTTGTAGTACTTGAAGGCAGGCAACTAAACAATAACATTCATTGCTACCTCCTGGAGCTTACTTTGAAGAGGTTTTTTTTTAAAGCTGGATGGCTTAGTAGAAGCAAACTCATCTTTTAAATATTGCAAAATGAAACTCAAAAATAGCCACAAAGGAATACCTAACTAGCACACTGCCCTTTTACTAACATTCTTAGTAGTAACAGATACTTTTACTTTTTAAAGTTTTGTTGCTATGATGGATTTTAATATTTGTTTTAATTTAATTTGCTTTTCTTCTACAACTGGAAAATAAAGTCGCACATGTTCATACCTACAGGCTATTTGGATTCCATCCCTATGTTCTTGGCTCATTTTTCTACTTTGTTATGTGTTTTTAAAGAAAAAATCCAGAAATTCTTTTAATAGTAAGGGTATTAGTCTGCTGTCTTTCATATGCAGTTAAAAACTTTTCTCACAGTCTCTCGTTTTTCTCTTTTTTTCTGGGGGGGGGGGCGGTATATTTGCCATCTAATTAAAAATTATATAGTGATTTAAAATTTTTTGTTTTATGGTTTTTCTTAGTAGGAATTTTTCCTAAGAGGATTATTATTTTATATTCACAACTACAACTAGTTTGGAATTTGTTTTACAGTGTTGGATAGAATTTAGCACTGCTTTATCTAGTGTTCAATAGTCAATTATTTCAGCAGTGCTATCTATTTTGTCTAAATGAACCAAGTTTTTTCCCACAAGTTGAATGACATCTTTGTGAAATACAATTTTTCATAAGCTTGCATCTGCTACCATACATTTTCTATGTTTCAAAATATATCTGTCAATACTTATACCAGTTCTATTCTGCCTGGTTGTCAGCAGCTTTATAAAAGCATTTAAATTGCTTTAATTCCCTCATACTAGTCTTCTTTCATCATTTTCTAAGCTATTCTCATGCCCTTTCTCTTCTATGTGATTCTTAAAATCATTTTACCCTGTACTTTCCTACAAAGTACTAATACCCAAAAGCTCAACTGTTATCTAAAAGAAAATAAATTAAATATTTTAAAATGATAAAATAAGTCATCCTCTGATATTAACCAATTTATGTCTAAAGAATGGATTTTTCACCTTATTTGGATTTTAAACAGTTACTAGGAAACGTCAAAATGTATATTTTTATTGAGGACTTAATAAACATCTCTAGTCTAGAGACTCACAATATTCTTGAACTTAAGAAAACATTTTTAATAGAAGCCAAATTTAGAAGCACTGGAGAGTCCTGAGGCCAGTTCCTGAGATATCCGTGGTCCAAGAGTGCACTGTGTGGATCCTGGTTAGGGGCAATGCAGTTCCTGTTGGCCAGGCATGTGATCTACCATTTGTCATATCCCTGGACTTCAAGAAACTTTGTCATCATAATAATTATTGTTATTTCTATGTCTAACAGTCATTCCTCCCTTCTCCATGGTTCGTTCCAGAACTTCTAGTACTACTAAAATTTATCTTTCCAGTCTTTTATCTGTTACCTCTTTTCAACGTTTTTCATGCCTCACTATCATATTTACATATTTCTACCTCTACGTCTTCTATATAATTAATTCAGTTTCCTATAATAAAAATTCTCTTCGGTATATTATTTACTTTCACTTATAAACAATTTTTGTTTCAGAATTTGATTTGGGAACCTTAGTTACATATTCCTTATAGTTCTCTGCTGCTTTGGTGGTGGTGGTAGAGTTATTTCTGATGGTACCCATTAGCTCTTCTCATTCACTGAGATCTGCTACTCTGAGATGATTCGCTGGGCTCTCTCAAGATTTCTTTTCTCTTGAGAGAGCTGTCATTCACTTTTCTATCATCACTGGGGACAGTCAGTAAGAATCATTTCTGGTACTACCAAACTCTGCAGACCATCAGTCATGTGGTACCTCTGGGAAGGTGAAGATTCTCTTGGAGAGGAAGGCGCCCCAGACTGCTGAGGGGAGAGTTGCTGAGACTGTGTCTTTGCTTTGATTTGGAAGGAGTAATCCTTTGTTTCAGTTCTACATGCTTTCACTGAGCACCAGGAAATAAAACCTCAAACTCCTTAGTCCCAAGAACCTCAAGAGAACTCTCTTCCTCATAGGTGCCCAAACAGGTATTCCATGATTTTTTTCACATCTCTTCAAACTTCATATCTTGAACACTGGTATTCGCTGTGATATGTTTAGTTATCTTTTGGCTATAGCAATTATGAATGATGGTATACTATGTGTGGGTAATACTTTTTCACTTAAAGACTAATTCACATTTATTTATAAAGGAGCAGGCGAGTGGACAACAAATATATAAAAAAGATAAATATGGGTATTCTCTATGATTTATAATAAAGATATGTGTGTTTGTGAGAGATAGACACACACACACATACAATCCTTAAGATATGAGAATCAGGGAAACCGGGAATTCCAAATACCTCAGTGACAGGTAGCCAGAGAATACTTTCTTGGACTGCTACCCAAATCCTCATCAGTTATTAGCATACTCAACAACATTGAGTATAACACTGTTAGCTCCTGAGATACTGAATACGACCATGGTGCCTCCCAGAACTGCATTATCAGGCTCTATTACAGAACTACTAGTATCATATACCAGGCTGTGTATCACCAGAAGCAGCCCATGGATCCCCAAGCATGATGGGGAAAGCTTTTCCCATCCCAATAAATACCCTAAATCAAATACGGCAAAATGCTAAACTTTGTGAATTATGGGCATATTTGTATTTTTAATGGTTCCCTCTATGTTATGCTACAGATTTGAAGCATTTCATATTAAATTTAAGACTAATTGTCATAAGAAAACTTTATGAAGACTTGGGTAATAAACTCTGGAACAAATAAAATTAATTTATAAGCTGCTATTTTCTGTTCAACAAATCTAGGATGTATTTGTGATTTGAACAAATGGACATATTTAAGGGGGGATCCTGTCTATATTATGTTTTTCCTATTTTTTTGCTAATAAATTGTTCTTCTGTCCTCAGAATAAATTAAGCCTCAACTCAATTGGCTTCCTTGTTTCAAGACTGAAGATGAAAAGGAAAAGAACCAAGGCTGTCTCCCACAGTAGGCCTCTCCCTGAGGCCAAGCGCTCTAGCTATGGTTATTCATAATACACTTTATCTCAACGCATACTGAAATATATATATTTAAAAACTATTATATGAGTTTTTTAGACTATCTGTAAAGTTTAGAGATTCATCATTTGTCCCTCACTTTCTTTGATTAATGTTTTAGAGTTAATAATATATACATACATGCAATGCATATCCTTCTTTTTTTCTTTATTTTTTTCTACACTCATTGGTGCTCAGGGCTTATTCCTGGCTCTTTTGCTAACCCCTCATGGTGCTTGAGGGACCATATGAGATGCTAGGGATAGAACAAATATCTGCCAAGTATAAGGCAAGTCCCTCATCCACTGTACTATCTTTCCAGCCTATGCCACATCTCGAAAATCATTTTCACAGAGGAGGGAGTTCAATAAATAAATAAAAGTTTGATGCTTCTAAATTTCTTTTCATACTAAAAGATACTTTTTAGTATGAAAGATTGTCAGATACTTGGGCAATTTATTATGTAGACCTAGCATATCTGAGCTAGGGAAATAGCTCAAAGGGTTGGAGTGCATGCTTTTCATGTGAGAAATCCAACCCCAGGTTGGATCCCAGGTACTACATGGTCCCTGAACACTTTAACAGTATCAGTCTCAGAGCACCACTGGGTATAACTCTCTTCACTCCCCCCCAAAAACATGCATAGCATTTCTTAAGAAAGAGTTAATCTAGGCTCCTGGGCTGGTTGTACAAATCTTGACCACCTAGTTGGACAAATCAAGTAACCCTGCAAACAAAGCCCACTATTGGCTTCCAATTTTGATACAAATCCCAAATTTCTGACTAAGTATTCAAGGCCTACAGCACTGCTATTCCTACACACCTTTATGCACAGCTACCTGGATCCCCTGGTTCTTCCTTCTTTTCAGGCTCCTATTTACATGTAACCCTATCACAATCTCCCACATCACTTTCAAAATGATCTTCCTCTGAATCATCGCTCTCTGAACTGCCCTCATTCAATATCCCTTTTATCACTTCCCACCAAGGAGGTTTGAGGTGTTGGTTTGTCTGACCTGTAACTTCTTTCCTGATAAATGCTATAAGAATAGGAATCCTTAGAATGCTCATGCATCCTGTACACTTAAAACAATGGCACTCAACATGTATTTGCTGAAAGACACATGAGGCAGTGTTACCTAAATGGACAAATAGATGATCTTTGTTTCTAATTCCTGAAAACTTAGCATGATTAATCGTTGTTTACTCCTCTTCATTAGGGTAACTTAGCACATTTTATATGTCATAAACAGACACTTTTGCTATAGATATTTTAAAATCACTACTTAGTTTAAATAATAGAAATGAAATCACTGAAGTATACTTCACTAGTCATAAGAAAGATGCTAAAGCTCTCATGCCTCCAACACTCTTCAAATTTGTTAATATAGATGTTCTTAACTTTTATACTGTCACAAATTACTTTGAGAATCTGAGCAAATTTACAGACTTCTATAGACCAGGATAAATACATGTTTGAAGTCTCTAGAGAATGTGTAGATTCATAAACTCCCTTAAGCCTAACTAACAACTAAGAAAAAATGTTTCTGGGGGCAGAGCAATAGCACATCCAGTGGGTCTTTACATTAGATGTGGCCAACCCAGGTTCAATCTCTGGCTCTCTATATTGTCCCCCAAGCCCTAATAAAAGTGATCCTGAGCACAGAGCCAGGAATAAGCCCTGAGCACTATCAGGTATAGCCAAAACACCAAGAAAGAAAGAAAAAAGAAAGAAGAAAGAAAGAAAAGAAAGAAAAGAAAGGGAAGGAAGGAAGGAAGGGAAGGAAGAAAAGAAAGACAAAAAGAAAGAAAGAAAGAAAGAAAGAAAGAAAGAAAGAAAGAAAGAAAGAAAGGCAAGAAAGAAGAAATGGAAGCAATAAAGATAGAGAAGCAAGAAAGAAAAAAAGAAAAGGAAGCAAGCAAGGAAGAAAGAAAGAAAAAGAAAGAAGGGAGGGGGAAGGGAAGGAAGAGTGAGAAAGAAGGGAAAAAGGAGAGAGGGAGAAGAGAGGAGGGAGGGAGGGAGGGAGGGAGAGAGAGAGAGAGAGAGAGAGAGAGAGAGAGAGAGAGAGAGAGAGAGAGAGAGGAGATCCCTATCACTAAGCTTTAGTTTCCTGTACACAAGTTACACCCACTGAATTACAGGTTCTTCCTCTGGAACTGGGTATTTGACATTAGCTGCAGTCACTGGATGTAGTAGTGAGTTAGTGGAAGCACAGGTATAGGAATCCAAGCTCCTATACATAATAAAGCAAGGATAAGCAGTGAAGTGTCCCTGGTTTTCATGTTAATTATTTTTTAGTTCAAGAATGGAGGCAAGCTAAATATTTTTTTCTCAAATTCATTTTGCTTGTCTTTAAAAAAGCATAAGGTAAAGGTAAAGGCCCTCCCGTTGATCGTCGATTTGCTCGAGTGGGCCCAGTAACGTCTCCATTGGAGACTTTGTTGTTACTGTGTCTGGCATATCGAATACTCTCGGTAGCTTGCCGGGCTCTCCGAGAGGGGCGGAGGAATCGAACTCGGGTCGGCCATGTTGGCCGCTTGTGAGGCGAACGTGCCCTACTCGCTGTGCTATCGCTCCAGCCTCTTAAGAAAGCATAAGACATTTTATGTTTTAGATTACTTTCATAACAAAATCAAAGAGTTATAAAGTCTCTTTGCCACTACGTGTATGACATAGATAAGTAGGTCACATATGAGGCCTACCATTCTCTTGCCTAGGTGTCATCTCTGTTTCATGATGTTCTTTTCTTCCTCTTATTTTGTTAACCTTAGGCCAGCCTGCTATATTAACATATTTTAAAAATAGTTTTTGAGTTTCCATGTAAAGGCCTTGCAGTGTATCTCTTTCTACAAATTTTCTAAAAATGGAATTAATTTAGAATTTGTTGCAATTCACACAGTATGATAGATTAAATCATGACTGGGTTACATGCAGAAATTAACCCAATTATTCTTCAAAATGTCAATGTATTTGTTGCAAAACAGCAGTATCATCAAGCATGAGTAGAAATTACATTACTCTAAATAGACACCATCTGGCTCTAGGGTGACATAGTTATTAAAAAAAATAAATAAAAGTCTTGATTGTTTAGTTTCCCCAAGGGCAAAATCTGTGTCTAATTTGTGCCTGTAATTTACCCACAGCATCCAATTGAGGGGCACAGGAGTGAAATGTATTTTAATTTATGGTAATAGTAACAATTTGTCTTCCCACTCCCCCAAGAACAAAAGTCTGCCAGTTTATCTAAAAATAACTTAAGGTATCATTGGAACCTAAAAAAGAATCATGACACTGGGTTTCTCAGGTGGCAACTAAATGATGTCAAGGGACAAGATGAAAAGAAATTATGTTCACAGGCACTAAATTTAAAGGTTTGAAAATCAAAGTGCTAAATTATGCTGCTACTCAAAACATAGTCTGAGTACAATCTTTAGACTGCATTCCTTTGCTCTTTGTTAATGTTACTGTCATTAGAAAAGATAAATAAGTACACATTTTTAAAGGCTGTGTCTTATTTGTGTCAGACACTATTCCAGGTCCTGAGGACCCTGGAGAGCAAGAGCTTCTTCAACTTTTTCAACGCGCAATCCCTTTTCATCTGGAAACCCTTATTCAACCCAGGGTATATAGGTATATAAAATAGATATATAAATAACATATCTACTAATAATCATAAACATTTATCCCATTTTTTTTATTTAGAGAGGGTGTTTGGTTGTCAGAGCTTGCTCCTGGCAGGGCTCAGGGGACCATATGTGGTGCTAGAAACAGGACTGACTGTGTGTAAATCTAGCACCTTAACTATCTTACCAGCCCCTAAATATATTTAATTTATATTGTTTTTGGTTTTGGGGTGCCATATTTATTTGGCAGTGCTCAGGACTTCTGGCTCTGCATTCAGGGATCACTCTTGAACAGTTCAGGTGACCATATGTGAAACTGGGATTGAACCCAAGTCTGCTTTGTGCAAGGCAAATGCCCTACCTGCTCTACTATGGCTCCAGTCCCTAAATACATTCACTTTAGAACAAACATTGATGTTTTTCATAACCCTCCCCTCTGGGGTGTCACAGCTCTAATGTAGAACGATACATTATGCTATTGAAACAAAACAGAAATACCCATTCCTCATGGATGATACATTATCTGCAGAAAAGGAAAGTGGACAGGAAAAGGTATTTTGGTGAAGAGAAATGAAGGCTCTTTTTATTTCCTGTATTGAGATTTCTTTTCCCTAAATCTGACTCACAGACACAAATTAATATCTATTTGCAATAAAATAAATAATACAAATCCTTCCTTTAAAATCCAATCAATTAGCCAAATATTTAATTAGTCTTATACATAATTGTTATTATATGTGCCCCTTTGGAGCCTTTTAATAATCACTTCTAGAATTTTTACCATTCCAACAAAAGGTAGGTACTATAATACTCATGAACCTGAAACAAAATCAATTGCTTGGGTAAATTTTGTTTCTTGTCTATTGAAATTAAAACAAGCTATTTCTGTAGGGATTACACCAAGTGGGGAACAAAATATTACAAAAATATCTGAGCTGAGCCTAAAAGTAGCAACTCACTTTCCACCCTAACTTCCCAGCTGGGCACCCAGCTACTGCCTAGTACTTCCATTCTAACACAATTTCTTTCTTGTGTCTGTAATTCCTATATCACAAATTCTAAATTACATGTTTACATCTAGTGCTTTGGGCTGGGAAATACTCTAGACCTGCCTTGTCCATTAAGGCAGGTATATGCCACATGCGGTCATGAAACACTAGACATGTGGTTTATACCAAATGAGACATCCTAGTACTACAAAGTATGTATCAGGGCCTGGAACTGTGGTTCAGAGTAGAATTCATAACTCAAATGTGTGAGATTATGGACACAATCCCTATCACTGCAAAGAAACAAAAATACAAATAAATCAAAAACAGATTTCTAAAACTAATGACAAAAACATAAAAGATCTTAATGTTTTTTAATGCTAATTACATTTGAAGTGAAGTATGTGCAATATAATGGACTAAATAAACTCTAGCATTAAACTCTATTTCAACTCTTTTTTAACAAACATTATCAACTAGGAATTTTTAACAGCATATGAGACTTACATTATAATTTGACTGGACAATATTATGGTTTGGATTTTAGCTTCCCTTCTGGTTTAAAGTTACTTGCTTTCCTGGGATTATAGAAGAGTTCTTTGAAATAGTCCCTTTATATAATTCTTTTCTTCAAATTTTTACCCCCAACATTTTGTCAGACACAAGTTCATTTTAGATATAAATGAAGAGGCTAGAGAAATAAACAGCAGGTAAAGCATGTGGCCAACCCAACTTCAATTCCTGGAAACACTTTCAATTCTCTGAGTATTTTAGAAGTGACTGATGAGCACAGAAGCAGGAGTAATCCCTGAACACCACCAAGTATAGAAGAAAAATTGAAAAGAAAATAACATATAGGGGTCAAAGTGATTTTACAGTGGGTAGGTTGCTTGCCTTATAAATGACCATCTTGGTTGTGATCCCTGGAACCACATATGGTCCCTGGAGCCCACCAGGAATGATCCCTGAGCACAAAGTCAGGAGTAAGCTTTAAACACTGCTCAGTGAAATGAGGAAGAGTGTAAAAGCTTAAGAAATTCTTGGATTCTGTCTCATACACTCAAATAAGGAATGATCAGTCATTCCAGATGATCATAACCTTCTTTCCCAAATGCAACCTTTAATTCTTGTCAACTTAATGTATAAGTTTTTACAAAGTTGAGTTTTTAAATATACAACATTTATAAAAAATGTTCTAAACCTTAACTAGACTGGTATCAAATGGGAAAGGAGAAAAAAATACAAAACCATCTCAGAGGTTGTAAATATATATATATGTATATTTGTATATATATGTATATTTGTATATATATACACACATATATTCATGCACATTTACATGTGTATTTACTACATTTATACACATTTTGCAACTCATTGGAAAGAGGGGATATAATACTAAGTGTTCATGGCTATTGAATTAAGATGAAATATTGTTGCCTCTAAAAGAGATAGTGAGCTCAGGAAGACTGTGATCTTCTCTTGAAAGATCATGGGCTCCACCTCCATATACAAGACAGCGGTATGTAATTTAGGAAGAAAACTAGGAAGTCCTGAAATATACAAACCTGAGGCTGATGGTAAAGAATCAGTCACAGTTGATTGGAGTTAAAGGTTAAGACAAGGTGGGTGAGTTTAGAGAAAGATAGGGGATATCTCAAAATATAAATGTAGGGCATGCTTTACATCTGTGTAGCAGGTTGAAAGGACAGTGTATTTATGATCATAGAGGCCCATAGCAAAGATAATAGAGAGCCACATTTAAAGGCTCATACTAGTTATAAGAAAATATAATTTTTTAAATAAAATATAATTATATATATATTTATATATAATTGTATATACTGAAAATTATATAAAAATGTGTTCATTGTTAATCTCTGAGAGGGAATTTATAATCAAGTTGGTGATAATTAAATAGCCTACAATGGAGTAATCTTATCAGTAAAGGTATGAGTATAGAAAAATACATAAAAAATAGCAATTCCTCATATTTTGAATTGTAAGATAATTCAAATTCTTTCAATATTATATTTTAAAGAAATTATAAGAAAGAATGAATGCATTTTTTCTTTACATTAGAAAATTTTAAATGGGTATATTAATAAACTTGAAGCAAGCTTTGCTGAAAAAGACAAGTTTAACAATAATCTTGAAATAGTATCCCTGATGGAGCAAAAGTCAGGAAACTTAAGATAATAAAATCAAGGTCACTGGAAAAATCATAAAATACACCTCAGCACCAGTAAGGAAGAAAGAAAATGTGAAAATACATGCATCTTTAACAATTCAGAAGTAAATAAATCATCACTATTCACTTACTGAGTTGAAAAACAAGATTCTAGCCCAACACTTCCCAACTCCAAAGTCCAGGCTCAGCTATTATTCTAAATGCTATTATTCTAAATGCTAGCTCCATCACAGAGTCTGGCAGACAGAAATGACTGAATAATTGGTGTGGAAAGGAATGGACTGATGACCAAATGGTTTTGAGTATCTATTACTACTACACAACATTTTAAATGTAGAAGCAATAAGAAAACAAGCTACACATTTACTAATTAAAACATTCTCTGTGTTTTTTCTTTCTGAAAACGCAAAGTCTTGGCATGCATTCTGGCTCATGCTCAGTAGATGATACTTAGATAGTAATTTGATACAGACTGTCAGGTGAAAAGGCCTAGAAGAGCACTTATCTACCAGCCAATCAACACCACTGAAAACAGTCAAGAGGCTTATCTGACAAGCACATGTGACAAACTGAAAGAGAAAGACATAAATTTATTGCACATTTTAGAATGCATGTGATATTTAAATATGGCCTGTATTATTAGAATGAAAAAGGCCCAATATTCATTCAACACATTGATGGTCCTTCTTTCATCACTGTATGTGCTTTGCCAACTTGTTTCAATATCAGTAACTACATGTTTTAACGCCAACAAAACTTAATATAAATTCTCAGAGGGAAGAGTGGTGAAATAAAGATTTATGATTTAATTTTTAACACTTATTAATTAAAATAGTATAGAATAAAGACTACCTTTTAGTTATTTCCCAAGCATTTTCTACTTATAAAACTATTGGAAAAAATTCTCTGATTTATAATAAAAACAATTCCACAAACTGTGTAAACATTACTTAGCAGTTATCTCTTGAATAATGAGAAGATATTATTTACGTCTTTTCCTATATTTTTTTTGTAGGAAAGGGTGTGGAGAGGAAGAATTATCCTGTTTTTTTGTTGTTCTTGTTGATTTGTGTTGTGGTGTCAAAGGCAAGTGCTCTCTCACTGAGTTACATTTCTGGTCTGCTTATACACTTTATTGGTAAAAACAGACAGTTGATGAAATTCATTGTTTTGATCCTCAATTCCTCTGAATGTGGATTTGAGGATTTGGATTTGTTCTCTTATGTACCAATGTGGATTTGGATTTGTTCTCTTATGTACCAACCCCAAACACAGACTCACCTTGTATATGAGAGTGAATTGGAAAAATCCTTACCCACAAAGAATGTTAGTATAATGATGCTAACTAGCATTGCTATGTTTTTAATATATTCTAAGAGAAGACAATTCTGGAAAAGACTACTGAAATATCATTTATAATAAGTTTGGTGAATAATAACAGTTCCTGTTTGTCTTAAAATCTTGCTATTGGGATCACCACTTAATCCACTAGGACTTTGGAAGCCTTAATAAATTTTATTATAACAAATAGAACCCTGGAAAATATATTAGAGTTTATTAAAAACAAGATTAATGTTAATACCAATTTATGATAAAGACTTAAATGTTTCTAAAATTTCTTCAGAATATCCCTATCTTCTTTGTGATAAAATGAAATTTATTCCTTTATGAAATTATCTCCATACAGAATGAAGATAAAATACATTTTGTTAAAGTTTCATTAACTTGAAACAAAGTACAACTCCAAAATATATTAATTACTTAATACTACTTGACCATTTCTTAAGCACAAACAAGTTATCAGGAAAGAACATTGATATACCAAATATCCCAGAAAAAAAATGTTTTCCATTATTTGAGGAATCACAACTTCTCTCCAAAAAATTAGCTTTTGTAATATAGAGGTCTCTCTCAAAAAAAAATAAGAATAGGAATACAAATAGGAATACAAAAATACAAATAAGAATACAGAAAATAGGAATACACTCTCTCAAAAGGACTTATTCACACAGCATTCATTGCTGCACTCAATACAATAGCTAAGATATGGATTCAACCTAGGTGTCCAGCAATAGAGGAATGGATTATTAAGATGTGGTACGTATAAACAACAGAAAATATGCAGTGGCAAAAAATGATGAAGTCAGCCTCTCCCCTCTGGAAAGAAAGATGGCGGCCGCATGGGAGCCTTGTGGAGAGCAGGTATGAGCCGGGGGTGATGGGGCGACTAAAACTTCATGGGAAGGGGGGCGTTCTGGCCCGTCCTTCATGCCCTACCGAGGTCACCAGTTGACCCCCACGAGCGGCTCTCCTGCATGGCCATGGTCCCAGAAGCACAAGGACTTAATGCAGAACCCAGCAGCTTGGAGCAGAAAAGTGAATGGACTATGCGTTAATCCACACCACCATGTCTGCCCGGGGGGAAAGGGTGTTGCTCCCCTCTGCCCTCTCCCCTCTGGAAAGAAAGATGGCGGCCGCATGGGAGCCTTGTGGAGAGCAGGTATGAGCCGGGGGTGATGGGGCGATTAAAACCTCATGGGAAGGGGGGCATACTAAGTATGGGGGAAGAAATTAAAACATTACCAAAGAAGCAAGGACACATTTATAAATACTCAGTATCAATCTTTAAAAAATGGCAATAATAAAATTATTTTATTTTTTTTCAGGCAGAATGATAGGGGAGCTCTGGTAATGCATGTTAGAAGGCCTTTGGGAGGAAAAAGCCATCTCAGTAGAAGCACAATTCCAGGTCCAGAGCAGAAATGGATTCTCTGGTGGTGAGGCAGCAAGAATGCAAAGATAAAAACCTGTGATGTCAAGAATGGACCACAGAAGTTCCAGGCTTTTCTTCAGAAAAAAAGTCCCATTTACTCCTACTTGTGCAAAATTTGGGACAAAGGTGATTATGGAAAATATTTATATGTAACCTCCAAAAGCCACTCTGGGCTCTCCACATTATAGAAGCCCATGTTCTTTCTTCCTCCCTCCTTCCCTTCCTTCTCTCTCCTCCTCTATAGTCCCCTGCCCCCATAATCCAAATAAATTTACTTTTTTCCTCACTAATCATCTTCTCCTAAAATTCTTTTCTGTGAGAGAAGAAAATGGGAAGCTTGGGTAACATTGAAGAATAATGTCCCTTTCCTATATAAAACAATTCCTCACTCTAGCCTGGGTTTCACAGTTCCCAGAAAAATTGGGTGGCAGGAATTATTTCTCCTGCCACATGGAACTAGTGGAGCCTAGGTGCATTTTGATGTCCACCTTATGGGGCTGGTGAGACTTAAGGTCTGTACCCTACAGTTACGTGCAGCAGACTTAATTTCTCCAGTCCTAGATTTCCCCCAGTGAATAGAGAGGGAAAAGATAGATTCTCTTCTTGAGGATGCCATTTCTCTTTTATCCACTTTACATAAGTCATCCGCAATATAAAAAATGTGAGGAAAGATACTCACAGTAATGTGTTAGTAGTAGGGGATTTTAAACCCCTCTTAACAACAGTGAATAGATGAACTAGACAAAAAAAATAAATTAGAAAACATTAGCCTTAATGAAAGAAATGTAAGAAATGAACTTAATATATTTGAATAGGGCATTCTTTCCCTCACAAAGTTGAGTACACATTCTTCCCTAGCACACATGGGATAGTGTCCAGGATAGACCACATGCTGGGATATGAAATCAAGAGAAATAATATCAAGTATCTTCTCAGACCGCAATGCTTTGAAAATATAAACTAACCACACAGAGAGCTGGGAAAAACTCAAACACTTGGAACAGTCCACTACTGAACAACGAATGGATCACAGATGAATTTTTTTTTTTAAAAAATTAAGATTCCAGGAAACAAATGTGAATGAAGACAAGAGATACCAGAACATATAGCACTGTAGCACTGTCCTCCCATTGTTCATCAATTTGCTCAAGTGGGCACCAGTAATGTATTCATTGTGAGACTCATTGTTTCTTTTTTGGCATATCGAATACGCCACGGGGAGCTTGCCAGGCTCTGTCATGTGGGCAGGATACTCTCAGTAGCTTGCTGGGCTCTCCAAGAGAGAAGGAGGAATCGAACCCGGGTCAACCGCGCGCAAGGCTAACGCCCTACCCATGTGCTATCGCTGCAGCCCTCCAGAAAACACAGGACACAGAAAAAGGTTTCTGGAGGTGTAATGTATATCAATTTAAGTATTTATCAGGAAATCATAAAATGTCCAAATAAATATCCTAACAATACATATTAAGATACTAGAAAAACAAATACACAACAAAAAGCAGCAAAAAGAGCTCAGAGAAAGCAAGCAAGGAAATAAAAAAATTTAGAAAATAAATCAATGGTATAGGAAACAAGCTCCAAACAACTTGTTTTTTAAAAAAGATAAATAATATTAACAAACTGTTAGCTAAACATAGAGAGAGAGAGAAAGAGAGAGGAGAAAGAAATTCTACAACATATCTACATATCTGACTGAGACTCAAACTGTCAAGATCATGAAAAATGGAATCTGAGAGTTTGTCATACTCAAATAAATACAAAAGAAACATGATGGCATTATATATTTTTGATATCCAAGGAGAGGACTCTGGACCCAAAATAATGGGGAAAAATGGAAAATATGAATAATGCTTTAAAATTAATGCCATTAAAACAAAACAAATCCTGTTGAAGTGGTATAAATGTAAACCAAACCAACAATGAGATATAACCTTATATATATGATAATGACCTCATATAAAAAACTCAAAAATGAGTGAAAGTGTGGAGGAAAAGTATTCTTCTACACTATTGGTGGGGCTGTAAATTGGTCCATTGTCCATGGAAGGTATTATTGGAATTTCAAAAAAAAATATTTTAAAATAAACCATGGAAAAATTGTTACTTGACCTCCTTGGATACATATTCAAGTTTCTAACACATCTAATAGTAGATAGGAAAATGTAATGGTGAGATTTCCTGAAGACAAATCTGTTTCAAAATCATTCACAAACATTTTATAATTTGATGTACTAAATAAATATGCTACTATATTTTCTGCAATCTCTATTGAAATAACAGTGGTTTATAAAATTATAGGTTTCATGTATCCAACATTATAACTTGACATCTATACACACTACATTCTGATCATTACCCATAATTAGTTTTTCTCCACCTCATACAATTAATTCCCTTTACTCATTTTATACTCCTGACCTTCTCTTTCTCCTCTAGTAATCTCCAGTCAGTTTTCTGTTATTAAGACATTGTTTAATTTTGTTTCATTATATTCCACCTACAAGTGGAAACATATGTTATTTGTACTTCTCCATCTAACTTTTGTGCCCCATTTATTGATATGTGTTTTGCAGTTCCAGCCATCACACCCAGACCTCGATCATTTAAGTAATATGCTTAACCACTGACTCACATATCTTTTCCTAATAATATATTGATAACAATTCCTAAAACATATTACGTTTAATGCCTATTTATTCAAATATAACTTGTTTAACTATAAATCAAATGCACACTGTCAGTTTTGCGGTGTGGAAAGAGTGGATTTTGGAGCAAGGCAAGTCTTGGTTCTGGCACTTAGACTATTACCATTTAAGAAAATCACCCACTCTCATTTTTAAGTTTCAATGTCTAGTCAACACATTTACTTCTCGGAGGGTTTGAGAAGTATTAAACAAAATGTGCACAATGTCAGTGTTACTGATAAGAAATGATAGCTCCCTCTATCTGTACTCCTATTTTCAGCTGCTACCCCCTCATCCTCTCCCTGAATTCTCTGCTTGGATGTCTCTCAGATATCTCAAATTTAGTATGTTTCAAGTTACAGTTTAATTCCTCTCATACCCTCTCACAAATTTCCTCCCCTACCAGTTTTTCCTAGTCTTCCCCAACACTGTAAATAGCATCTCCATCCCACCGGACACCTAGTTGTTCATACCAGAAATGTGGGAGTAATTTTTCTCACACTCATGCTGCCCATGCAATATTCCAACAAGTATTGTTCTTTCTTCCCATGATATATACCTTTAATCTGCCATTTCTCTGTATTACCATCAGACTATGCCAACTAATATGTGCCTTTGTAAGTGTGACCATCCCAATGCCTTCCTATCTTACTCAGCCCCTTATTTTTGTTATATATTGACCTAAAAAATGGAATAATGATTTGTTTCCATGAACCTAAGATATCAATGACTTCTCACAATCTGGGGATTAAATGCAAACCGCTGCACCACAGAACAACAGTCTTCTTCTCACCAGCTTCTCTCAACCCGAGGAGCCTGTCTCTTTCCATAGGAGTGTTATTTTCCAGCTATTCCTCATAACTGTTCCTTTTCACCTTAGGTAGATTAATGCTTTCACTCATAATTCCTTCTAGTAAGCCTTCAAGGACCTCTTACTCCCTTTCACTGTTCCCTGCTCATTATATTCAGAGTGCTTTCGACATTTATTTTTTTTCTCTTTACTTACTGCATCACCTCACAATTTTTTTTTATAAGTTTCCAGGTGGAAGATAGCACTGTCCTCCTATTATTGTTCATCAATTTGCTCGAGCGGGCACCAGTAATGTCTCCATTGTGAGACTTGTTGTTACTGTTTTGGGCATATTGAATACGTTACGGGTAACTTGCCAGGCTTTGCCGTGTGGGCGGAGTATTCTCGGTAGCTTGCGGGACTCTCTGAGAAGGGTGGAGGAATTGAACTCAGGTCGGCCGCATGCAAGACAAACGCCCTATCCTCTATGCTATTGCTCCACCCCCCAGATGGAAGATAAGTCTTTTAATTCATTGATATAATACCATGGCTAGAAAACTTACTGGAAAATACTGGGTGTCCAGTATATTAAACAAATAAATGAATGAATGAGTAAACAAAATAACAATGCATTTATTATTCAGAAAATCACCATAAAATGCATACCCATAGCATGATACTACTTGTTTTGTAGATAAATTTTATGACAAGTGCCTATAAATGAAATACAAAAAAACCTTTACAATTACACATATGGACTTAGAGTTATTCCAATTTTATTTTTATATTTCTACTATACCTTGTACTTCTTCACCATGAAATAATAATACCTTAATGCTAAGGAAGATATTTTATATTAAAACATAAAAAAGGAAATTCAAGATAAAAAGTCTAAGGTATTCCCTGTCACTGTCTCTGTCACTGTCCTATTGTTGTTCATTGATTCACTTGAGTGGGTCCAGTAACGTCTCTACTGTCACACTTGTTACTGTGTTTGGCATATTGAATACATCACGGGTAGTTTGCCAGGCTTTGCCTTGCAGGCGAGATACTCTAGGCAGTTTTCCGGTCTGAGAGGGGCGAAGGAATTGAACCTGGGTCGGCCAGTTTGGCCTTGTGGAAGGCATATGCCCTACCTGCTGTGCCATCGCTCCAACCCAAGGTATTCCCAGAAAAGTGAATTTTTGTGTGGTTGTAAACTAAGAAGATTCTTATTATTTTGTTCTCTAAAATACCTGGTTTCTACAGCCTGCTACAGATTCTAACATCAATACCAGCACTGTGCATGATAAGTAATCATATCAGAATTTACTTTGATGAAAAATAATAGATGATGAAGAGTCTTACCTTTTATTCATCTTTGACAAATGGTAAAATACCACATTAAATACATTGTTAAATAGCCTCCTCTAGTGTAGCCTATCTGTATGTTGTTAAAGCTTACCAGAAAAAATGAAAATACTTACACATAGATTAGCAGAATGAATCTTAAAAAGTTTTTTCCCCTTTGAACAAAGGTGATTTTTTTCCTATCTGTTACTACTACACAATTAAGCAATGTGCTGTTTCTGTAAATGTAAATGCAAAGAAAAAACAGAATAATAAAGACATGGAATCAAAATATATTTATAAAGATGAATTACTGATTCTCACATTCTATTCACCAGAATAATTCAAAATAAAAATGAGTTTGAATGTGTCATATTCTAGAAATCTGACTATATATATGTATTACTTTCACAAAAAATGAGCTTCAACTACGTTTTTCATATTTTTCTAGGCTCTAAACATATAGATAAAAGTTTAAACACTGACAAGTATAATATCTTCACAAAATAGACAGAATGACTGAATATATTTTAAAGATGTCATTAATGGTCTCCTGCCCCCATGCCTGGCTATTCCTCGCTGGGGCCCTTGGAGGGGAGCGGGTTGAGCTTTCCTCCCCGCCCTGGCCAGGGCCCCGGCAGCCGAAGACCTCCAGGACCAGCCACCACCATGCTGAGACCACTCTCCGCACACCTGAAGGTACCGGCAGAGGGACAAAGCCATATGGGTTCCGGGGCCGAGATCTCCAAGCCTACTCGGATTGGAGTGGAGCATCCTCCACCCAGATCCTCCAAATTCCAGTAGGCGGGGGTCACACCCACCACCTGGCCCCTGGCGCCGTGTAATCCCATCAGCAGCCAAGACTCTGAGACTATAAAAACCAGCTCCCGGAGGAGAAGAGCGCAGTCTCCTGCCCCCGTGCCTGGCTATTCCTCGCCAGGGCCCTTGGAGGGGAGCGGGTTGAGCTTTCCTCCCCGCCCTGGCCAGGGCCCCGCGCGACATCTTATTATGACATCTCATTCCTACTTTGACAAACTGGCAGGCTACCGAATGTAGCCTGCCCACACGGCCGAGTCTGGCAAACTCTCCGTGGCGTACCCAATATGCCAAATACCAGTAACAATGATGGGTCTCATTCTCCTAAAGAGCTTTGAATATAATCTCAGGGCTAGGATGAAGGAGACGTTACTGGGGCCTGCTCGAGGCAATCGACGAATAACAGGATGATCTGTGATCTGTGATCTGTGAATGGCAAAATATCAGGAAAAGAGATGGGCATTTGCAGCCCAGGATAGGAAGTTACAATTTAAGTATACTATCAATGCCAGAGGACACTTGTCCTGTTCACGGCCAACTCAGGTTTGTTCCCTGGCACCACATATGGTCCCCAGAGCCCTAGTCCTGAGCACAGTACCAGAAATAAGTCCTGAGCATCACCAAGTATAGCTCAAAAAACAACAATAACAACAACAAAATTAAATATAGTAATGTAAAGGGACTAACTAAACAGAGAGCTTACTAAACAGTATTTGGCATGAACAAGAAGACAACCTTATGGCTATCAGGGGAACAGAGTCCCAGTAGAAAGAACAGTAATTCAGAGGGCCTGGAAAGCACATTTTGAGAATATCTATGAAGTCAGACTGCTTAGGACATTGTGAGCCAGGGAAGGAACAGGAGGGAAAGAAGAGAAAAAAATAGAAAATGGAACCTTCTGGGGTTCTCTCGCCACTGTTCCACTCTGGTTTTGCATTGAGTTAGATTTCTGAGGAGACAAGAGCTGACTTTTATATTGCCAACACTGACGAGTCTGAGAACATGCGTAAGGTGGTAGAAGTATAGATTTGTGAAAACCCAACTATGTTATTTATAACTGAATGGTTTGAAGATAAATATATTCAGATATAATTATGACTACTCAGTATTGTCATTGAGCTTAATTTTTTAAATTTTAAAATATATTTATAACTAAAACTTTTTCGTGAACCCTAAAAGTTTCTGGGTCACTGTAACTATAAATTGTAGATGAATATTCCCAGTAAGTATAAGGAGCAAATCTAGAAAGAGAAGGAATGTTAAATGTTGGAAGAGTCTAATGCCAGGCATAGACCAAAAACAGCAGGTGAAGATTTAGGACTAGGAGAGTGTCAAGACAAGAAAGAATTGAAGAATAAAATATCTAGAAAAATAGGAAATCTTTGAGAAACAACAACAACAAAAATAACTAGGCTATAACTGTAAGCATCCAAGAAAAATATAAAATGTCCTTAACTAGTAGTGAGCATGAAGAAATTGAATAGCAAAGAAATAAAGGAAATAGAATTTGCAAGAAATGAAGCCACACCGAATGAGAGGGATAGTGATAAAGAAGGGGGGAGATCTGAAAATAATTACCACTGCAATCCTGGGTCAGCAAAAGAAAGATAACACTAGGAGAGACAGGGCATGGACCTGAGTAAATCTGATGGAGATAGAAAAAAGGGTTTTAAGAAGAGAAAAAGTAACTTAAGTTGCTGCATAAGTGGCATCATTACCCAGACCTTCCTATCACTCTCTTGATCAAGAACAGGCACAAATAAAGAAAATCCTTTCTAGTCCTGTGCTTAGCAAATGCAAAGCTTCACTCTCAAAACACAAGTTTTGCTATGAAATCAGCACTGGTCGGTATGGAGCAGAAAACAATTATGCAGAGAAAAAAAGACAAAGAAAATGGATAAGCTATAAACAGAACCAAAACATATGTGAACAATTCACAATGACTTTGTTTCATATACACATCGGATAAGAATAAAATAAGTATCTAAAAAGTTTAGCTAAAATAAGCAGAGCAAGGGGCTGGAGTAATAACAGTGGGCAGGGCAGTTGTTTTGTATATGGCTAATCCTGGTTTAACCCCCAGAACTCTATATGGTCCCATGAGCCTACCAGGAGTGCTCTCTGAGCACAGATTCAGGAGTAAGCCCTGAGCACTGCTGGGTGTGTCCCAACCGCCCCTCCCCACAAAAGGGGAGCAACTATAGAGATAGTACAGTAGGTAGGGAGCTTGCCTTTCATATGGCCAACCTGGGTTCAACTTCCAGCATCTCAGATGGTCCCCATAGGCCGCCAGGAGTGATTCTTGACTGCAAAGCCAGGAGTAATCCCTGAACTCTGAGTGTGAACTCAAACCAAAAAAATAAAAAAACACCAAAAAAAAAATCAACAACTAAAAAGCAAAGTCCGAATTAATACATATTTAACTACCCAGTAGTAAAACTCATTTATTTCTTCTAACATTAATTATCTTCAGCATTAGAAAGCATGCTTCTGAAAAGAATAATATTTCTACCAAGCTAAAGTTATAAAAAATTTAGTAACTACAATAATAGAAAATTATCCGGGTCATAGTTTAGCATTTAAGAGTATTTTGGAAAAATGTCATTTTTTTCCCTTTACATACATACAAAGAATAATTCAAACCAAAATATCAAGGATTAGTTTGTTGTATAGATTTTTATGAATAATTAATTCAGGAGAGGTAGTTCAGCAGGTAGGAAACTTGCTTAGTATGGGGCTGACCAGAATTCAATCCCTGACATCTTATATGGTTCTCATGTTTGGCTAGTAGTGATTCCTGAGTGCAGGGCCAGGAGCACTGAGCACAACTAGGTGTGGTCCAAAGGCCAAAAGAAAAAAAAAAGAAAATATAACTAATTCATAAATATGAACCTTTTTGCAAATAGTAATTTTAAATAAGCTTATTTGTATTATTTATTTTGAGAATGAAGATATTTGCTTGGATCTTGCAATTTTTTAAACTTTGCATAATAATAAACAAATAAATGATGTAAAGTGATTCCATGAAGGAATTTTTACATTGTGTCTTTGTTACTTTTATACCAATGAATAATCTGATTTACAGAATGTACTGGGCTGGAGCAATAGCACAGCGGGTAGGGCGTTTGCCTTGCATACAGCCACCATGGCCGAATTGAGTTCAATTCCTCCGCCCCTCTCAGAGAGCCCGGCAAGCTACTGGGAGTATTTCGCCCGCACGACAAAGCCTGGCAAGCTACCCAAGACGTATTCAATATGCCAAACACAGTAACAATTGTCACACCAAACACAGTAACGATTGTCACAATGGAGATGTTACTGGCCCACTCGAGCAAATTGATGAACAACAGAGGACAGTGACAGAATGTACCATATTTTTTCAGCCATATCTACAGCAATTTAATGCCTCAATTTTAGGGAAGGCACTCTCACCATCTGGTCTAACCTGCAACAACAAAAAGTCACACAAAAAGCTTTTGTGACAAGAAAATGTCACAAAGCCATGGATTTAATTTTCCCTGAGACCCTATTTACTTTTAACTAACGTTTGCTTCTAACAAGCTTATTTATCAGGTTTCCTACCCCAGGGCAGATTAGAAGTAGCAAATGAATAGTTTACAGAAAGAGTTTTATGTACTTTAAAAAGATCGGAAACTTAGAAAACGTTTTGTGCATAAACATATCCATAATGAGGTGCTTACAATGATGGAAAAAATGGGAAAGAAAGAAAATATCAAAAGAGAAAGAATGGTAAAGAAATTACATAACACCAAAATAATGCAATGTTTTACAATCACTGAAAAAATATTCGGTAATCATCTTATGTTGTTAAATGAAAAGATTAGGTTTAAAGATTGTCAGAATGGTAAAGTCAAAGCTCAGTAGTATTCTGTCCAATATTAGAAATCTAATGATGTGAGCGCCCCACTCCACCTTCTGATCAGAGAAAACCCATATGCAAATGAGAAAATATTTCAAAGAACAACCATTGTGTCTTGGAGCCCTACACTACAAAGACCAGTGTACTAATGTTGGGGAACTGGCATTCAACATCATAAGTATTTTTGAGTTTGCCAACATTAGTCTATTCCTTTCTCAGGTTTTTCTTTGTTTTCAATGACTCATGTTTTGATGCTAATATAGCACAGCGGGTAGGGCGTTCGCCTTGCATGCAGCCAACATGGCCGACCCGAGTTCGATTCCTCCGCCCCTCTCGGAGAGCCCGGCAAGCTACCGAGAGTATTCGATATGCCAGACACAGTAACAACAAAGTCTCCAATGGAGACGTTACTGGGCCCGCTCAAGCAAATCGATGATCAACGGGAGGGCCTTTACTTTTACTTATGTAATGCAGCTAAACTGAGTTGATTCCTTGTGCTTGCATCAGCACAACTTTGTCAAAGAATTTGACTTTCTCATGACTTGGAAAAAGAGCAAAATATCCATGTCTGATTGTCCGCTGTCCACTAATAGATTGCCTGAGGCAAACCTTAGCTGGATGAAGTGTTTTCACTCCCTACTGCTCACACAGAAGTTGGTCATAGGAGGAGAGTGGAGCGAGTAAAGCCTCCAGGGACTCAGAACAACAGTTTCATGTCAGGGCACTTGATGAAAAGCCGAGTGATACATAAACCACTGTCACTGTCACTGTCCTCCCGTTGTTCATCGATTTGCTCAAGTGGGCCCAGTAACGTCTCCATTTTGACACTTGTTACTGTTTTTGGCATATTGAATATGTCATGGGAGCTTGCCAGTCTTTGCCGTGCAGGCGAGATAACTCTCGGTAGCTTACCACATGGGAGTAAAACAATGGACTTCTCTGAGTTTCAGTTTCCCCATGGAGACTTAACAAAATTAATAGTTTTGTCTTTTTGGTGCCAGAGATCAAATCCAGGACCTCACATACACAAAGATCACATAGTTATTATGAATAACAAAAGGTAGAATGATACAGTATGTAAAATGTAATTATTACTATGGAGCCCAATAAATAACTTCCTAAGAGATGCAGTCCTTCAAGGACAGGTACAGTATGAGGCACCTTCTCTTTTCCTTTAAGGCCCAGATTAAATACCATTTCTAAACATCTTCTCTGATTGCCTACTTATAGAAAGGAACCTTTAGTCTTTACTCGGCCCTTTATATGTTTTCCTTAAAGCCCTATTTACTGACCTGGGTTTGATCCCCAGTACTTTATGTGGTCCATAGAGCCATGCCAGGAGTGACTCTTGGGCACAAAGCCAGGAGTAAGGAGTAAGTACTATCCAGGTATGGCCCCCAAACAAAAAAGAACAAAACCCAAAAAGAAAAGAAAATTAAAAAGAAGAAAAGGAAAGGAAAAAGAAAAAAATGTTTTTTCTTAAATTGAACTAACTAATGAAGGAGTACTGATGATAGCACTCTAATTTTTACAGAAGAAAGTGTTGAGTCCTAGTTTTTGGTCATAAAGCTAGCAAATGTAGGCTCAGAATGGGAAATCAGCTCTTAATTCCTAAGCTTTGCTATGTGATGTAAAATATGAATAAATAAAAGCACAAAAATTTGTAAGTCTACAACTGTACCTCATGATGTCTCACTAATAAAAATTTTAAAAAAATGAAATCAACAAGAACAAAAATACTAAATTGGGACTCAAAGGGAGCAGAAAAATACAGCAGAAAAATGACTGAACATCATGAAATGAGGGTCTTATCAAAAGAAAAGGACCCCCACCATAGGAAGTAAAGTGGGCCGCCAGGATTACCTGCTGCTGCTATGGGCCCCAGTTAGTCTAAGGAAACCTGGTTTCCCTATCAGAAGGAAAAGGCATGGCATTTGTGCCTCTCATGCCTGTGTTAATACTCTACATGTGTTTCTTTTAAAAGGATCCCATGCAAGTGTGAAAAAATTAGTTGTGATGAAAGCCACCCACTCAACAGCAATGCCCTGGCAGAGTTTCCTCTGTCAGCCCTACCTGCAAATTGCTTAAAATGAAATTCTATATAACTATACCTCACAATGTTTTCCAATCTGAAATTAAAGTCAATTTTCTCTAAAGTGGAACACACCTGAGCATGTATAAGCAACACAGAATTTTTTTAAAAATTTTTTTAAAAACATTTTTTATTGAATCACCATGATATACAGTTACAAAGCTTTCATGTTTGAGTTTCAGTCATACAACGATCCAACACCCATCCCTCTACCAGTGCACATTTTCCATTACCAATGTCCTCAGTAGGGCTGGAGCGATAGCAAGGGCTGGAGCGATAGCACAGCGGTAGGGCGTTCGCCTTACAAGCGGCCAACATGGCCGACCTGAGTTCAATTCCTCCGCCCCTCTCAGAGAGCCCGGCAAGCTACCGAGAGTGTTCGATATGCCAAACACAGTAACAACAAAGTCTCCAATGGAGACGTTACTGGGCCCGCTCGAGCAAATCGACGATCAACGGGAGGGCCTTTACCTTACCTTACCTAGTGTCCTCAGTATCCTCCCCATTCCAACCTTCCTCCTACCTCTATGGAAGACAATTTTCCTCATACTCTCTCTCTCTACTTTTGGGCACTATGGTTTGCAATACAGAGAGTGAGAGGCTGTCACGTTTGGTCCTTTATCTACTTTCAGCTCACATTTCCCATCCCGAACTATTCCTCAAACTGTCATTCGCTTACTGACCCCTTCTCTACTCCAGCTGCCTTGTCCCTCATCTCATGAGGCAGGCTACTAACCATGGATTAATATTCCAGACCCTCTCTCTACTGTCCTTGGGTGTCAGTCTCATATTATGTTAAAAAAATGTTTTCACTTAACATGCTTAGTTATATTTTTTATGGAATGCATTGAGAATTATTTTTTTATTAAAGAGACATTACCCGGTTAAAGTACCTAATGGAAAACGTACTATTTAAATATAAATTGGGATTCCCTTTCCCCCCCAGTATAATTATTCTATAAAAGGAGATACTGTAGGGCCCTATTACATAATCTTTCCTGGTGTATATTTTTGAAAACTTCAGATCCGAACTCATTGTTCCTGATTAATCCTTGCTTCATCCAGTAAAAGAAGATTCACAAACCTGGGTATTCAGTGGTTGCTGACAAACCTGACCTGGAATCTCTTATTCTGCAGCAGCTGACCAACACAAGTCTGCTGGAATTCTTTGTGCAGAGGCCCTCTGCAGGTCAGCCCTAGCATTGCAAGATCCGGAACAAAAGAATGTGTGGAGCAGAGGCAGCCACAAATCTAACTAATTAAAAAGACATGTCACATTAAAAAATTGCTGAAAAAATGTATTTTACTTTTCACTCTCATAAATAAACATCCATAAAAATTTAAATAGAAAACTACATTTTAAAATGATTGACTATAAGATATAAAAATATAACGTATCTGTAGAGGGAAAGCAAAGCCTATTAGGTAAGTCAAAAATATATATTTTTATTTCAAAAAATTAATTTTTCTTGTCTTCACTTAAAATAATAATGGCATTATAGTTTTAATTTTCAAATAGATTTTCTTACATTGTCATAATGTTAAATTAGATCATTCTTCTGCAATTATTACGGTCCTTAGATTTTTCCATTAATTTTAAATTAGATTAACCTCATTTTGCTTGAGCAATAAGCAATAGAATTGTTAATAAAAATTCTTAAAGTAGAACACATTTTAATGTCCTATGAATTTTATATGCTATTTCAATATTAAAACAGTACTGCAATCACAGTATTCATTTTTGTAGAAAATACAACAAAATTTTAATGTCATTATTTTAACCACCATTTGATATCCAGCTTCCACACTCTCTAAAAGCAATATCTAGCTGCATAAAGCATTAAGGATTTCTTCTTTCAGAACTTTTAGGACTAAGAAAACCCCTAAACAGGTGGTGGGGTGCAGTAATTCTGTGTAGTAATACCATGAACTTTAATACTATTATTACTACCTAGACTACAATAATAAACAAACACAAGCAAAAATATGATGCTCAATACTTTTAAAATTTGTTAAAATCTTCCAGTTATGGTTTTGATCTCTGGCAATAAAAATTAATATCTATAGGAATTAGTTTCAGGGTTGCGTACACATAAAACCCTTTTCTGGGTTCAGCACATTTATCTAAATGCCATATTTGCTACACTGAACCCCACTTTCTTTTTATCCATTTATATCAGTTACTTTATAATGCTTTAAAATATTTTATCCAGTTCAGTAAGCTAAGTCTGGTGTTTCTGAGGTTTTCTTTTCTTTTTTTTTCTATTTTTTGGGTCACACCTGGCGATGCACAGGGGTTACTCCTGACTCTGCACTCAGGAGTTAATCCTGGCAGTGCTCAGGGGACCATATGGGATGCTGGGAATCGAACCCGGGTCGGCCGTGTGCAAGGCAAACGCCCTACCCGCTGTGCTATCTCTCCAGCCCCGTTTCTGAGTTTTTAATGAGATATAACTTTGCAAGCATTATCAGCAGACCAGTACCAGACAGCGTGTAGGTTGAGAAAGGTTGAAAACCACTGATCTACTGCCTGGGTTATAACTGCTGTTCCATTAGGGGATGCAGGTGCCAGCCTGCAGGTATAAAAAGGTTAGGAATGCTGCCCTACGTAATCTCAAATAAGATTTACACAAAAATAAAGTTGGATTTGATTTTGCAATATCTTTTATGATAACAAGCAGTATCACCAGGCCTTTTGACTTTCATTAAAAAAGTTTTAATTAAAAAGTTAAATTATAGTTTAAATTTAAAATTTGGTATATTTCTATTTTATTTAGAGGTCGAGCAGAGGAATATCATAGTTAGAAAGAGAAGGAAATAGGAGCTATTGATTTACAGATCAAAGAGTCTCAAAATGTTTCCTATATCATGAGCTAAGTACATCAAACAATATTTTCATTTCAATTGAACTCATTCTAGTTGCTGTTATTTTGGGCCATAACTGACGTTGCTTAGGGCTTACTTCTGGCTTTGTGCTCAGGAATTGAATTGGGGTCAGCCATGTGCAAGGAAAGTGCCTAACCTCTGGTACAATCTCTCCAGCCTTTAAAATCGTATTTCTTTGAACCCATTCCATTTCTTAGGCCTCAGATTCACAATTTTCTCTAGCTTTGATGTTTCCATTCTAATCCTGAAAACTTTAAAGTCCTTTAATAGGCAGAATGAAAGCTATGAAGGTGTTGTACTCGGCAGTATTCGCCAAAAGCAGAAACACTCACACACACACACAGACACACACAGACACACACACACACACAGACACACACACACACGCTTTCTAGTTACAGATACTGAGCATCAGAAAATTAAAAGGCATCCTTTTTGTTGGGCGGGAGGGGGTATGAGAGGGGAAATAGGGGTGGGCAGTGTCTAATAACTGGATACAAGAGTTCCAATCTTAATCTCCCTTTCAGCATTTTCAGTCAGGAACAAAAACTTCTAGGGGAAGGACGCTAAGGGAAAAGACCACTAGAGGGCGCTGACAGTTTGCAATTTAGAAGACTAGCCCACAACGCCTAACGCTGATCGTTAAACATCAATTCCAATTTTGTCACAGAAAATGTCCCTTATCATCACACCTTCAATGAAACAAAATTGTAAATTAAAAAATATATTTTCCCTGAAATCAAAACAATAAAAAAACAAGAATCTTGCTGGCTTTAGTAGTGTATTAGTTAAGCAAACGACAACATGTAAAAGACAGTGAATTCCTAGCAGAGCAAAGTAAACTAGGTTGGGGGCAGCACCTGGAGCTTACTGTTAGTTCGTGTTGAAGTTTTGGTGTTGAGAATGTATAGGTGGGAGACTATCTGCCCAAATAACAAAAACTCCTTTATCTTTAAAAACATTTGCAAATCGTCAAATCTTGTGGGATTTTTAAAAACAGGTTTTATTTATTTACTTATTTATTTATTTATTTAAATCACTGTGAGATAGAACCTTACAAGCTGCTTATGATAAGGTTTCAGTCATACAGTGTTCCAATAACCCTCTCTCCACCAGTATACATTTTCGAACACCAGTGTCCCCAATTGCCTTTCCATCATCCCCCACAGCCTGCAATACAGATACTTAGAGGTTATCAGGAATATCCCTTTACTTACTATTAACACTCAGTTCTTGTCCAGCTTGACCATTCCCAGCTATTATTTTCATATTGGTCTCTCTTTTCTATCTCACCTACCCTCCGCCCCCCACAAACCTGTGGTTGATTACAACCAGTCCTTCTACCCCGTATTTTCCCTGACCATGGATATGAATCTTCTACTATCTACTTTTGTAGGTAAACCCCTCCAGTATATTGAAGCTAAAATTATCTTCAAAGATTAAATGCCACTGATCAAGTGGAAGCAAAGATAAATAAATGGGACTACATTAAACTAAGAAGCTTCTAAACCTCAAAAGAAACAGTGACCCAGGTACAAAGACAGTCGATGGAATGGGAAAGGTTATTCACTCATTACTCTTCTGATTAGGGGTTAATATCCAGGATAAACAAGAAACTGGTAGAACTTTAAAAGAAAAAAAATTCAAGCCCATCAAAAATTGGGGAGAAGAATTAAACAAAAATCTCCGCAAAGAAGAAATTCAAATGGTCAAAGGCACATAAAAAATGTTCTTCATCGAACAAAAGGGAATGCCCTGCCACAGAGGCAGGGTGGGATGGGGGGGATAGGTGTGGGAGGGATACTGGGATCCGTGGTGGTGGAAAATGGGCACTGGTGGAGGGATGGGTACTTGATCATTGTATAACCGAAACCCAAACACAAAAATTTGTAAATCTACAACAGTACCTCATGGTGTTTCACTAACAAAAAATTTTTAAAAATGTTCTTCATCACTAATCATCAGGGAGATGCAAATCAAAACAACAGTGAGATATCATCTCGCACCACAGAGACTGGTGCACATCCAAAAGAACAAGGACAACCTGTGCTGGTGTGGATGTGGGGAGAAAGGGATTCTCTTTCATTGTTGGTGGGAAAGCCAAGTGGGCCAGCCTTTTTGTAAAACAATATGAACATTCCTCATAAAACTAGAAGTTGAGCTCCCATTTGACCCAGCAATACCACTTCTGGGAATATATACCAGGGGCCCAAAAACACACAGTACTAATACCATCTGAACCCTTATGTTCATTGCAGCAGTATTCAAAATAGCCAGAAACCGGAAACACCTGAGTGGCCCAGAGCAGATGAATAGGTAAAGAAACTATGGCACATCTACACAATGGAATACTCTTTAGCTGTTATAAGAAATGAAGTCATGAAATTTGCCTATAAATGGATGGACATGGAGAGTATCATGCTGAGTGAAATGAATCAGAAGGAGAGGGACAGATAAAGGATGACTGCATTCATTTGTGGAATATAAATCTTGTGTTATTTAAAGGCTGAGTTGATCATTTGAAATACTGTTATCATACAAACATAAAACTCCATTACAATAGCAGTGCAAAGTGTAGGTGACTTGTATTTAAGATAAACTAAAAGAAAAAAATTTAGAGAGATATTTTTGGGAACCATACCAGATGATTCTCAGCATCGATTCCTGGATGTTTGTATTTTGAGGGTCACACCCCGCAGTCTTCAGAGGACTGTTGGGTAAAGGGAATAAAAGCATATTCTCAGCCCCTTGTGCTCTGTCTGGCTCCTGAAAATTTTAAGATAAAATTTATTTTTTAAGATAAAATTTAAATATGACTGCAAGATATCATAATATTAAGAATACTGTTATCAGTGATATGAAGTGTGGTGTGTGTGTGTGTGTGTGTGTGTGTGTGTGTGTGTGTGTGTGTGTGTGTGCTAAGCATGGCTCCCTGGCTTTGGCATTGTCTGGGGAACAGAATCCTCACCCCAAAGATCAATTCACGTGAGAGTCAATTGCTTTGCATATAAGAGGAAGACAGTGCGAAATGGAACTCCATGGAATAGAAAAGGTACCCTTCATTTTTAATATGCACACAATTTTGAAAAAGCTAGCATCAGTCTGAATACAAATTTACAACTACATATAGCACTGCTAATAAAAATACTGTAATACTTATAATAAAAGCATTAAAATTCACCCTACCCAATCCAGCATCCTGTACAAGACCTGAAGGATGAACCTGCTGACAAAAATCAATAACAACACAACAACACTGTCCTCCCGTTGTTCATCGATTTGCTCGAGCGGGCCCAGTAACGTCTCCATTGTGAGACTTCTTGTTACTGTGTCTGGCATATTGAATACTCTCGGTAGCTTGCCAGGCTCTCTGAGAGGGGCGGAGAAATCGAACCTGGCTCGGCCAGGCTGGCTGCTCACAAGGCAAACGCCCGACCACTGTGCTAGTCTCCAAAATTTTGTGCTGACAAAACTCACAAGACAAAAATGACTTCTGTGAAGATACAGAATTGTGGCTGCTTTTTGTTGGCAGGAGGCAGAATTTACTGGTCAGCTTAAAACAGCTATAATCAGATTTGTGGAACGTGACCTATGCTGTGCCTCTTTAAAACTTAAAATATGGCTCACACTTGGAATATAGTCATGCTACGCAAGAAACAGTAGCCCAGGAAGTCAAATTATTTTCAACACACAGAAAAGCTTTTATGGCTAAAGGTAAAGAGTATAGGCCATAGACATAGAAGTGAAGGGTCTTGCCCAGTAGTGATTTCTAGGCACAGAGAAGGAGTAGGCCCTGGGTACTATGGGTGTGGTCCCCTAAAGCAAGCAAATAAATAAAAATATAAAGAGAAAAATTGTTTGACCTGACAGCACAGGGGATCAGACACTTCGCTTGCACTCTGTCAACCCTGATGCTATCCCTATCACTGCATATGACTGCCTCTAGCATCATGAATTATCTCTTAGCACAACGCTAGGAATAAACCTGAACAGAGCTGGTGTGGCCCAATACTCCCCCCAACCAAAAAAGAGAGAGTGAATGTTGTTAATGTTGATTATTCTTGCTATAATGTTTCCTGCTCAACAGAAAATTAATGTGATACATATTCACTCACTCAATAATATCTGAAGTTATCAAAACTTTTAGAGGGGAGTCAATAGAATTAAAAGACAAAAGCAGAACATCTCAGTGGCCCAGCCCACTTACAATTTTTAAGCTTCCCTATCTATTATAAAAATAAGAAAGGGAGGCAAAAATTATGGCAAATTTTTAGTGTTTATGTTAAAAAATTAACATTTTAATGTAAAAACATAGCATTGTGCGATTTGTAGAGTAATTAATGAGTAAGAAATATATTCTACAATTTTGGCCATTTGACCTAGAGAAAGGGCACAGGTCTACAATACCAGAATGAATAGCATACATATTTCTTAGTGTTGGGGCTGGAGAAATAGTGTTGCGGGTAGGGCACTTGGTTTGTATGCAGTCAGTCTGGGTTCAATACCAAGCACTGCAGATGGGCCTGAAAGCCCTACCAGGAATTATCCTTGAGCACAAAGCCAAGAGTAATCCCAATACATTGTTGGGTGCACCCCCCCCCCCCACCTCCAACCAAATAAAAGAAAAAAATCCAGATTCCTTATTGTTTCTTTGAGGTCCTCCTCACCATTGATATCTGATGTCATTAGATCTTTGATGCTCATGAGGACAAGATCAAGGGACCGTCTTCTCACGTCGTCACTCTCTTATCAATGGTACTTAGTTTTTCTTCGTTTGGTTTTTATTTCTGTTTTGGGGAAGACACACAGAGCTTTGTGTCCTGGCTCTGTGCTCTGGGATTAATCCTAGAGAGTTCCAGGACCATATGAACTGCTGGGGATCTGACATGGGTTGGCTTTGTGCAAAGCAAGTATCTTGCCAACTGTACTATCACTCCAGCCCCATTGGATGGATTGATTCTAACCTACAGGAAACTTTGACAAGAACTTGCCTGCACACACTTTGCATATACGATGAAAGCAACTCTGAAAGCCACAGTGATTACAATGGTGAAGAACAAGCATCAGAGAAGAGTACTGAGCCTTGGTCAGAGTTTCTGAGTTCACATTCAAAGGATGGAACGGTGCATCTTTAGACAAGAGAGAAGATGGCCTGAGCCCCAGCTCCAGAGAATAAAATAACAATTGACCCCCTTCCTCCCCGTCCAGAGAAGACCATTCCCCACTCCCCCTGCACACACACACACACACACACACACACACACACATACACTCTTCTAGTCTTGTCTAAGGAGGGATTTTTTATTTTAGTTTTGGGTCCGCACTCATAAGTGCTCAGAACTTACTCCTGGCTCTGGATCACACCTGGCTGAGCATGGGATATGATAAATGGTGCCAGGTATCCCCATACTGAACTTCATATACTATGTACAATGCAAGCACCCAACACACTGTACTATCTCTCCAGCCCCAAGATGGTTACTTTATTGTCACATGACCACCATACTTTTATTGTCAACACTTCAGTTTGTACCTACTTTACCGCAGGTATTCCCTGTTACCTGATGCACTGATAAGTCCTGTATCAGAAAATGTTTACTCAGTGTTTGTTAAGCAAAAGTTTTTAAAAAGTTTTAAAATATCCCTCTAAGAAAATAAATAAGTTCAAGGGTTGGACTAGGAATTATTTGGGGAAATTACCAACATAGAAATTTCAAGAGATGAAATGGCATAAGTAAATTCGTGGGACTTTGAATCTATATGAAAAACTAGCAAACTGAAAATGACACAGTACAAAGAGAAAGCAGGGTCTTTTCAGTATCAGGGTTATATTTGTAATCTCATAGTATGAAATTGTTGTGTACCTAAATATTCACTTTAAATATCCAAGCTGGACATTCACAGAAAAAGAACCATATCATAGACTACTTTTAATATTGGCTGCACGCATGCACGCAGGCATGCACACACACACATGCATACACACACACACACGAACTCCAGTCCACTTTAATTTCCAGTTCACCATCTGTAGATCACCTACACTTTAGTTTCCAGTTCATCATCTATAGAACCCCTAAGGACGTAAAATAGAGACAGCCTAGCACAGTTCAAAGAGATCTAGTTGTGGAGTTCTACTGCAAGGAATTGTGTTCTGTCTTCGTCACTTACCAACTTTGTGAATTTGGTTTCAACAGAGTATCTCTTAAGACTCCCTTTCCTCATTGGCATTTGGGATGGGGAAGAATGAAATCTGGCTCCTTCACCTCCAGAGATATGAGAACACGAAACAAGATAATATAGTAAGCAACGCTTTGTGAACTCTTACACATATCAGTCTTCCTTCTTTCATGTAGTCTTAGCAATTGCTATTAAGTCAACCCTAACCAATCTTCTTCCACTGGGGCCAAGAGAAATCCTGTGTGTGTCCCTTTGAGGCTATCCTTGAACTGATATCTTGTTTCTAGGATCTGGCAGATGAGAAAAGCCCCATGACTCTAATATATATGTCAGTACATAGCCCATGTCCAGCATTTTTCTCTGGGGTCTAAATATGTTTTCAGTGGCCTTGTTTCCATTCTTAACCCGTTTTCATACAACCCGAGGGGAGTTCTGGTTCCTGTCCTTGAGCTCAGGCATTCATTCCTGGCATCTCAAATCAAAATCAAAATGTACTTCAAGCAGAAAAACTGACACAGAAGCAGGTGCAGTCAAATTTTGTTCTATTTTGTGGCTCAATTGGGTTGTGGAGATTTGGCCTGGAATGTCAAAACTATTTTGAACACTGCTGCTTTTGGGAAATATGTTTCGAGTTCCACTATCTGATTTTCAAGGAAACACTGGAGATTCTATTTGTGAAGCACAGAACTCTTTAAAGGAAAGGGACAAGTAAAAAATTTCACAAAAGGTAAATCTGGCTTCAGACTCAGGGATGGTGAAATTCTCTATTATAAAAGCAGGGTTTTAAAAGAGTCCTCCGTTTTAAAGACAGTGGCACATTGGATGTTGACTTGATACTTTTGCAAGGAAGCCAGGCAGGGATATAGTTCACTGACAGATTTTTAAATTTTTGAACCAAGTAACAGAACTCTAATAGGATCCTAGAGAGGGGTTTTCTTTTGTTTGTTATTTCTAAGTAAAACACTCTTTATAGATATGCTAAAATAAAAAGATTAAACTTTCACTTTTTAGAACAGTAGTCTTTGAATTTTAAATGGTTTCCCATTTTAGCTATAAAATAAATCAGTTTTGTGTGTCTTGTAGACTCGAAGCTTTAGAAAATAGAGAACAGAGGTCAAGGAAATAGAAAAATATCTGAGTCTATCACAGATTCTAAAAGTGCTCTTTCTTGAAACACTTATTTTAGTTTGTATATGTTTGGAATGGGCTATTATGTACTTCGTATTGTTTGGGTGCTCATAACCAGAAAGGTTTTGGGAGGGATGGGGAAACTCACCTAACTATTAACAAAAAGACATGTATTTAAAAAGTTGAAGACATTTATATCTATCATATTACATTAAAGGAAAGGAGATGGAATATGGAAATATTTAGAACCATAAAGCAGTATACTAGGGTTAAGTCCTGTCATTCAGCCATTTAGGATCCAGTTTTGTCTCTGAACTTGGATATCTTCCTCTTTGTCTTTGCTCAACCCATGGTGTCTAAGCCTGCAAATGATTGAAATATCAGTCTCTCAGGCTTTCCTTGCCACTCATTTTTAAAAAGAATCTCTCATTTTTACTTTCTTTCACAATACCACAATGTGTAATTACATATTGATTTGTTTTGTGTAATACCTTTCTCGGGCTGGAGCAATAGCACAGTGGTAGGGTGTTTGCCTTGCATGTGGCCGACCCGACCGACCTGGGTTTGACTCCTCCACCCCTCTTGGAGAGCCCGGCAAGCTACCGAGAGTATCTTGCCCTCACGGCAAAGCCTGGCAAGCTACCTGTGGCGCATTCGATATGCCAAACGCAGTAACAACAAGTCTCACAATGGAGACGTTACTGTTCTTGCTTGTGCAAATATCTTTCTCATTGTGTCTTCACCTTCTGTGATGACTAGTTTTATTTCCATTGTTGATTGCTGTATAATCCCTGGGAGGACATTTATTGATATTCTGGGAATAAAATGTTAGGAAAAAATGTCAAGGACTTAAAAAGGGCAAAAAGCTCTTTTTAAGGAGCTTTTTGAGTTTCCCGTTTAGAGCATCCTTCCTTGTTATCAAAGCGGTTCATTTTGACTTCCAAATCTATAAGTTGTGGAAGAATAATAGCAGTACAAATTATTATTATGTGTAGAAACACATGGGTTTGGGTGAGCATGTAGTTATTGTACTGTAGCACTGTCCTCCCATTGTTCATTGATTTTCTCAAGCGGGCACCAGCAATGTCTCCATTGTGAGACTTGTTGTTACTGTTTTTGGCATATCGAATACACCATGGGGAGCTTGCCAAGGCTCTGCCATGAGGGCAGAATACTCTTGGTAGCTTGCCAGGCTCTGTGAGAGGGATGGAGGAATCAAACCCAGGTCGGCCAGGTGCAAGGCAAATGCCCTACCCACTGTGCTATCACTACAGCCCATGCAATTATTACCAAACAAATATTAATTGATTTTGCATGTATTAACAAAGTCAATATATGTCTGATGGTCTAAATATACATCCTTTGAGTTCTCTACTAGACCAGTTACAGTAAAATCTTCAAAATGTGCTTATTTTATACAATATGAGAGTCATGATTTTTCTTGCAAAAAAAAATTACACCCTTGAAGTTCCATAATATTATCAAGTAGCGATAAATCAATGAAAATTTAGAAAAAAAATTAAATATTTACACTGGAAAAAAGGAAAGAAATGGAACACAAATAAGCTGAAACATACCTGTGCAGATTCTTGGTGGAATTTGATTGTAATTACATTAAAAAATATAAAGGAAGATATAAAAAAATCAGGTTCATTTTACTTTAACATAGCATAGCAAAAACATAATAAATAACATGACATAGAAAAAACAAAACTCTTATAAAACACAGGCTTTTTTTGAACAGAAGGCAAAAAAATATATAATACAAAGGACCAATATGTGTTCATTCCATGTATCTGTGTCAAAAAAGCACTTCCATTTTTAGAATCTACAGTCTTTAGAAATGGAACAATGATTCAGAGAAATGTAGTGAAACTGTCTAAATATACATTGCATATGTACTGTTTGAATTTTTATCAAAATTATTTATCATGACATGTATGGATGCTTTCCGGATGCTTTGCGGCCATGTGACACATCATAAAACACTTAATACAAGATTACTGCACCATATTTGATGGGGTTCAAATATGGTTTGAACCATGGGAACACCTGGAAGGACGATTAGAGGCTGCCCTAAAAGTCTCTATCCCTCTTGGAGAGCCTGGCATGATGTCCCACCTCTGGACAACGGCAGAGCCTGGCAAGCTATCTGTGTTGTGTTCGATGTGCCCAAAACAGTAAATACAATGGGTCTCATTCCCCTGACCTTGAAAGAGACACCAATACAGCAGCATTAGGAAGAATGAGAAAGGAGAGGCTGAAAATCTCAGGGCCGAACTACGCTGCCAAAATGAAGAAGGACAAAAATGACTGTACTTTCAATGTGTGTATGTTGGCATCAAATGCATCCATCGAGGAGCTAATGGTGTAAGTGCAAAAGATCAAGTACGATATCATTGGTCTGACCGAGATGAGAAGGCACCAATCACATCACGCCATTTTCCACACTGGAGAAGAACTGTTCCTTAGAACATGAAACAAAAGAGGTGTCGGTGGTGTCGGGTGTCCTTGTCAACACAAACTTGGCCATAAACATTGATACATTTGAATGCCTAACAAGCCGAATTGGATAATTACACTTGAATATATGTGGCTCACTGCTGGCAGTTTCTATCTTCATTGTCTACAAACCAGCATCCAATTATGATGAAGGAGAAATCGAGAAGTTCAATATGGAACTGGAGAAGTTCTATAAAGAAGACCACACCTTCTACAAGATCATTATCGGTGATTTTAATGCCAAGATAGGACCTAGAAGATCAGCTGTAGAACTCCATTTCAGGACCTATGGCCTAGAATGGAAAGAACAGAGTGCGGGACTCTCTCTGAGTTCATCATGTCGACCAAGACCATTCATGGTAACTCACAATTCCAGAAGGCCTAATCTAAACGATGGACATGGGAGTCTCCCAGTGGACAGTTTCACAATGACGATGACCACATCATATTAAATTGACAGTTTTGCCTGACCTATGTTGCTGTTGTCCCAAAATTCCAAACGAGACAGACCATTGTCTCCTTCATGCAAAATTCTATTTCACGAAGCAGGGAGAAAGGGCTGTAAAGTTTAAGAGAACTCCCAGAATGACCAACAACTGGGAGCTCTTTGGCACTATTGCGGCAACATGGGAAGATGCTGTCATTGACAACATTGATGAGGAATACAATTGACTGGTTTAGCACTCCATGATTGTGTGAGGAATGCCTAGAGACAGATAGCCACAAAAAGATGACTGTCTTTGAAAACTCTCGAGCTCATTCACCAACGTGGCTTGGTGCAAGCCTCAAGCAACCATACACAAACATCCGAGCTCGCAAAGCAGTGCAGAGAAGCGATAAAGGAAGACCTCAAAGAAACAAGAGCAGCAGTGCTGGCAGATGCGGCAAAAGCTGGGAAAAGCATTCGCAATGCTCACCTGTCCTTTGCCAACTACAAGACGAAGATGACTGCCCTCCGATGTCCTGATGGATCTATCACAGCTTCCAGAAGGGCAATGGAGAAGATTATTCATGACTTCTACTCAGATCTCTTTGATTGCCAAGTCCACCTGCCCACATACCAAATTATGCAGGATGGATATGTCGTTCCCAATGTTCTCCCTTCAAAAATTCAACACGCCATTTCATTGGTAAAGAAGCAAACAGCACCCAGCTCAGACAAGGTCAGACCTGAACCCCTTAAGAACCTACCGTCAGTACTCATCAATACACTGGCTCAGCTCTTCACACACTACCTGTCTGAATGCAAGGTTCCGTCCCAATGGAAAACCAGCAGGACTGTAACTGTACAAGAAGGGAGACATCCACGACATTGGCAACTATCACCCGATCTGCCTGTTGTCTGTCGTCTACAAGATGTCATCCTGAATAAGATTGGCAGAACACTAGGTGAAGGACAACCATGCGAGCAAGCTGGTTTCCGAGAAGAATTCAGCATGATCGACCATACCCACATGATAACCAAGCTCATTGAGATTTTTCTGGAAGTCAAGATGCTACTCTGTCTAATGTTCATTAATTTAAAGAAGGCCATTGATTCTGTTGAGACTGAAGCGGTCATCAAAGCCCTACCAAACAGGGCATTCAAAGTCAATACATCAGGATCCTCCATGAGCTGTATTATGGATTCACTACCAGAATCTCACCATTCTACAGGGAGGTGATCATTGACGTCAACAGAGGGGTTCGGCAGGTTGATACCATTTCAGCAAAACTCTTCAGTGCCACCCTAGAGAACGTCATGCAACAACTGGAATGGGAAGGAATGGGAGTGAAGATAGATGATCGGCAACTATACCACCTCTGCTTTGCTGATGAAATCATTCTAATAACACCAAACATCAGCCAAGCAGCATAAATGCTGGCCAACTTCGACCATGAGTGTGGAAAGGTCGGACTACAGCTGAATCTCACAAAGACAATGTTTATGAGAAACGGTCTCGTTCCTCGCGTTCCATTCACTCTCAATGGAATGAACATCTCTGAATGCAACAGTTATGTGTACCTTTGTCAAGAAGTCAACATGATGAATGACCTGACACCTGAGTTGTACAGGAGGAAGAGAGTGGGTTGGAACGCCTTCAAGAGCATTGAAGAAATAGCTAAGAGGATGAAGAACCTCCAGCTCCGGGTACATCTCTTCGATTCCACTGTTCTTCCTGCATTAACATACGCCTCAGAGACCTGGGCCCTACAAAAACAGGATGAGAACGCTATTTGGGTCTCCCAAAGAGGAATCGAAAGAGCTATGCTTGAAGTATCACGCTTCACTCAAATGAGAGAAAGAATCGGGAGTTTGGACCTTTGTTGATGATCAAAAATCAGGGACGCTGTCTTTGTTTGCCAAGGTGTCAAAAATCAGATGGCCTTGACAGGAAATGATATTTGGAGATGACCACTGGACTAGAGCCATTACGGACTGCATTCCACAGGATGTCAAAAGATCACGTGGCCACCCACCTATGACATGGTCAGACTTCTTCATCAAACCGTGAACTATTGGTTTGAGGCTCTATTGGTTTGAAGTGATCAAGTGACATGTAATTCAAATAGTAAAACAATTTTTTAAATAAAAGTATTCAAAAATCAATTGAAGTATCTTTAAATAAAGATATTTTTCAACAGAAAAACAGATCAGTAAAGTTAAATTCATCCCTAAAGATTATCAACCTTTTAATTAGAGCCTTAGGAAATTAAATTGAATTCCAGGAATGCACTTGAATTCAAGAATTAAGTCAATCAAGTATCCCTACAGCACTATAAAATTGTTTCATTTACTGAATCTGGACAGAGAGTTTGATCAGAGTTGAGTTTGGGTTCCATCGTCTAAATGTTTATAACAGAGCTCAAATGAGGAGATGGTCACAAAACTCTGATTCTATAATCAAAAGACATTATAGTATACATTCCAACAGTGACATAAAATGAATACATGTGCCATATTTTGCAAAACAAAAATGAAGGTTCAAATGATGATATAATACATAATAATATACCCAAGTGGTTTCTTTTAGCCATCACAATCAAGTCTATCTGGCAAGAATTTTATGTGCATTTTTATCTCGGTGATTTTTTCAACTATAGGAAAACATAAAAAAACAAACATTTCAAAAAGACAACAAAAGAACTGTGAGCAGAATCCCTACAAGTTTATACAATGCAGATTTGAATTTGTTATGTACATAGCTACACACGCACACATCTTGGCACAATATAAGCCTAAATTACAAGCAGTAAATAACACATTCCTTTATATAGCATGTCACAATTCACAAAACATCCCTGAATGCAGTGCCTTCCTAACACCCTTGATGATAATTCATTATCATTACTATTTTATAGATAAAGAACTAAGATTAGAAATCTGATTAGTGGCCACATTAAAGAGGCAGCATTAAATATCTAAGTCTTAGTCTCATATTCCATCCTCTAATTTAACAGAATTTTAGTGCCATTAATTGCTGTGTAAAAATTGTTGAATACTCCTAAGGAAAAATGCTATGTTGTTTGATTTGAAAACAACATATCAAATCATACCAAATAGAAAAATATTTAATGAGGAAATATTTAATGGGGAAACCTGTACAAAGGCCTGATTGCTATGTACCACTGATGGCTATGTACACAGTGATCCTTAGCCTGCACGAGCTTGAATCATGCCCCAACACTCCTGAAACTTTTGCTGAGCAATTTCATCATTTCATGGAACTCTACAATATGAAATCTCTAGCCTAATTCTATATCTAATTAGTCACTATTAAAATATATGTTCATCTTCAATATGTATAATATCAGCTGTCACTCCTAAAACCTACTATGTATAAAACACTGTCTGAATGCTTTTAAGCAATTTTTATATGTCTTATGAAGTATACGTTTATACTTCCTTACAAAGGTGAGACTCTGAGTCACTGGTTTATGTAAAGACTCACCGTGGATTGCTAAAGCACAGCAACTGCTTCAAAGGTGCAGTCTTATTCCAAAACCTTTGCTCATGACATAATACAGTGCTTCTTTCTAGGGCCAAGTCAATTGCTGTTTATTTATTCTATTTTGTTTTAGCCTAAAACAAAACTAAATTTTTCCTGTTTTGTTTTAGTCTTTATTTCAAAAGAAACCAACACCCTATATACAAATACATAAGCAAAATAAAAATTTTTCTAAGAGGATGGAAAAATGAGAAGAAAATAAAATTAAGAACAGGAAAAAAGTTAATATATAAAACATATGTTATAAGGAACATAAAATGACTAACCTCAGACCATGGATTCAGCTTCCTATCAGAGTTAGCGTTTAATTAAGTTCTTATCTAAATATTTAGAGGGAGGATAATGCAATATTAAGATTAAACAGGCGACTTAAATGATCCCGATCATTTCACACTCAACCATCAATCTAGTTTTTTAGCAAGTCTGGAAGTCAGTTTTATTGTTTCTTTCCAGCGAATTTAAGAATTCATATTCTTGGACAAAGAAGTTCACTCATGAGTCAGAACCAGCATTTTGGCACCTGGGTACTAAAAGCTAGCCAAGTCCTGGACTCCTTGAGCACTGCTTGAGAGACCCCCTCCAAAAAAGGACTCATATTCCTTTTTTGCTTGTTTGGGGGCGACACCCATCTGTGCCCAAGGCTTACTTCTGGCTCTGCCTCAGGGATCACACCTGGCAGGCTTAAGGGACTATACTGAGTGCAGGGGAAAGAACTTGGGTTGATGGTGTTCAAGGCTAGCACCCTACCCGCTGTAATAACTTTCTAGCTCTCCCCTGGCTATAATTAATATTCTTAAAGAAGAGTAAAAAACAATTAAGGCCTACAAGCTGATGATATGAAAATGGACAGAATCACCTAACCACACTGGTTTAAAGTGTCTCTGACACAATATGGTGAATATAGAGCTAAAAGGTATGTACACAATGCTTTAGGAGCATGAAGAGGAGTACAGCAATTAAAACACATATAGCCATTAGGCAATATAGTCATCGGATCTTAATAAAATCAAAGGGAAGCTTAGAAGATGGTTTTCTCTGAGAGTTTCATTAAAGATGATCAGCTTGAAAAAGGTGAAAAGAATATGCAATGGGAAGAACAAAGACAAAGGGAATTCATGGCCAAGAAACATGCCCCAGGGAACTCAGCTTCCTTGGCTCCATTTCAATTACCTGTACAGTTCTCAGAAAGGATGTGAAGAGTGTACCTGGCAAAAGCCTGATGCTAAAGATGACGGGTCGAGGAGAGAAGTATAAGAGCTTCCAATGGATATCTTCCTGGACCGAGATCCCAATTCTTGATTTCTTCAATAAAATGATAATCCTCAGAGAACAGTCAGAACACCATAAAAACAATACTGAACATTTCCATGTAAAAAAAAACACAAAACAAAACTGAGATTATGACTTTTCAGGGAAAAAAATCCCTTGATCCTAAGTCCCATGGAGCTACAATTTTAGAAGAATATGTTAGTACTTACATCCAGAAAATGTGAGCGAATTCACTGGAGAGTAGAACATGGAAGATGGAGAGAATACAGGCTTTGGGATAAGAGAGAGCAAGGTCTGTTTTTCCCCTGTGAGAACTTCACCATGTTTTCTGACCCCTTTCTGTTTCAGATTTCTTGAGGTTGACAGCAGAATTAAGCCTATTAACTGTAAATCATCTAAGAAAGATGAAATACAAGAAATACTTGGATATTTTCTGAGACTAACTCAAAACAGAAAAGGGAGGTAATAAATTATTGAACTTATTTTTTAAATGATACCAATAATAGATGAGTGTGTTTGGAAGATACAATTTCTACGAAGTGCAAAATCATATTGTAAGAATAACTTTGCAGTTTCATTTAACTTTTCTTAGCTCTGAGATTGACTGGAAAGCTGTATTTTAAAAAGATTATAGTGTATATAATTACAACTGATGCTTAAATCCTCCTGATGGCTTTTAATTGTTTTAAAAGAGTAAAATCAGTGTTTTTATGCCACCCGAGGCAATAATTTTGTCAGACCTCATGAAAAAAAAAATAGGGATGACCCTAATGTCTCCTTGGAAGAGGGTCCTGTGGAGGAGATGCAAGACATAGTCACAACTCACGTCAGTGGCTCCATCATGGATGAGGATATCTTCAGCCTCAGGGAACCCTATGAAATATACCTATATGGTTTTGCTGTGACATTCTGTTTGTTGTAAAAGTCAATTCTAACACAAAGTCAATCACACTTACATTTCTTAAAAGTGCCACAAGATGCAGTAGATCAAAATGAAGAGAGATGTTTCCAAAAATTCATTTTCTTGCATGAAATTTTATTCAAACATGCTGACCTACAAAGCTGTTCATAATACAGTTGTTTCAGATATTCAATATTCTAACACCAGTCCCACCACTGGTGTGCTCTTCCCTTCACCAGTGTCCCCAGTGTTCTACCCACCCCTCAAGTCTGCTCCCTTAGCAGGCACAAAACCATGTATTTTATATCGCTTGTTACAACATATATCTTGTAATTGTGCTGCTAAAGTCATGTCCTGGGGATTTACTGAGTTGTTAGGTGCAAATTGAGTCTTAAAAGTTATTATTTTCAATCACTGAGCTTAGTGGCCTTCTACTCAATTTTTCCATCTAATGTTGGGTATTATTACATTTTGGTAGACTCTATTTTTATTAATAAATAATAAATTTATTTATTTATTATTTTATTATTTATTTGCTCGAAAGAAAAAAAAAGAAGGCCCTCCCGTTGATCATCGATTTGCTCGAGTGGGCCCAGTAACGTCTCCATTGGAGACTTTGTTGTTACTGTGTCTGGCATATCGAATACTCTCGGTAGCTTGCCGGGCTCTCCGAGAGGGGCGGAGGAATCGAACTCGGGTCGGCCATGTTGGCTGCGTGCAAGGCAGATGCCCAACCCGCCGTGCTATCGCTCAGCGATTAATTTATTTAATGATAAATAAATTAATCATTTAATTATATTTATAATATAACAAACATATAAAATATTAATAATTAATAATTTAAAATGAATATTATTGTTTATTTATTAATAAATAATAAAAATAATAAATAAATAAAAAATAAAAATAAAAATCTACTAAAATTACATCTACCAAAGTTATTCTTACAATATGATCCTATTGGGCTGTCAGCTCTGTGAAGTCTGGAGGTGTTCTGTGGAAACCACTTTGGGTGCTCTGGAGCTGGGACAGTCAGCTGCCTACATCTCTCTGGTGTCTCTTTGAGATCAGCCATGAAGCCGAGCCATTTCTCTGGCAGTGGTAAGAGGAGGATGTGTGCCTTTGGCAGGGCGGATACTTGGTCTGCCCCCACATCCCTCTAAGGTTCCAAGACCTAGGCCTGATGGTGGCTGGGCCTACCTGGGATAACTCAGCTTCTGGTGTCTCTCAGAGATCCTCACAAATTCATTCTTGAACAAACAAATAACTTTCAACAAAATAGTATCCTTCGAATCTTATGCTAAAGTTATTGTCCAGGGCAATCAAAGAGTTGGTCTGGAGAGCCTTTACTTGATCCCACAATATTGTATCATTTTCATTTATAATCAATAGATTCTCCTTTCTTATAAATTTCTGATTAAACTAAACACATAATACTGAGCACAACACAAGGTTTCTGGCAAATCATTACTTGGCTGTTCAGATGGGTCTACATGATAGCAGCATGGTGTAATGGTAACAGGAAGACTTAGGCGTCTTAGTATGTGAATTTATTTGATAGACAGTGGAAGTCATTGGAATTCATTATTTTTCTCAAATGTACACTGAATATAGGACCATTTAAGAAATAGATGATGAAGCCCCAAGTTGCCACCCACGAACAGTTCCTTTGGTACCTGAATGGCCATGATCTCAGAGGCACAGAAACCAAGCTCGGAACCCAATGACTTTTGGCGGAAATCCCTCCAGACTTATTACTAGAATATTAGAAATCCAAAATCCTATGCTCTTGGTGATTAGCAATAGGAAACAGATTGTCTAATGATGCCTTTTCAGCAGGTCTGATTATTGGGGGAAATTCCAAATAATAATGGTGGGTCTTTTGTCATAATGTTGAATGTGATAAAAGTGGAGAGTAGAGTTGAGATCTTCTGCCACAGAGGCAGGAGGTTGGTGGGAGGGTAGACTGGTGAAGGAATGGGTGTTTGATTATTGTATGACTGAAACTTAAACTGGAAAGCTTTGTAACTGTTCTCACAGTGATTCAATAAATATTTTTTAAAAAAGAAAATAGATGAGAACATTTCCAAGAGTGGTTAGTCTTAGCCTGTGGTAAACATTAAAATAATATGATAATGTCAAACCATAGAGAGCAGATCTGACTCTTTTTATGCTTACAGAAGTGCACTAAGTTCCACCCTGCTTTTTCCTCTTCCCTTTCCTTTACTTCAAAATCAGTTTTCATTCATACCTTGCTAATATGGAAAACATGAAGGATGAAGACGTCTTTCCTTCCCAACTCTAACACATAAATGTGGAGTAAAGCTTCTTGGAGATTAAATTCTTTCACTGATGATGTTTGTCTGGGAAGTGCAAGTCAATCTAGACCACAGTTGCACTAATAACCTATGACTATGTGGTCCACATAATTTCCATTCTCATTTCCTTCATACCTTTTATGAAGTCTGTATTTTTCCTATCCTTGATTTCCTATTATTTCACCTTTCTATGTTATTTTATTTAAAGGTTATATGTGTCTTCAAATACTGTTTGAATATCTATGCACATATACATACATATGCATGAATGTATAATCAAACAAGCTTTATTCTCTTGCGGGCTCAACTTTAGACTTTATATTTTATGATTCCTAGTGATGAATGTTCTTTTCTAATTGAGTATCAATTTAAGCCTTGGCATTTTGGTAGTTATTTGCTTGCTTATTTATGCCTCCTAAACTGTTCTATTACCTAAACCTTTATTTATCATACAATTACTTACATGCATGCAGTTCTAAGTCACTGATCTATCTTTTTTTTTTCTTTTTTTATTAGTGAAACACCATGAGGTACAGTTATAGGCTTACAAATTTTGTGCTTGGGTTTCAGTTATACAATGATCAAGTGCCCATCCCTCCACCAGTGCCCGTCATCCATCACCACGGGTCCCAGCATACCCCCCACCCCACATCCCCCCCCCATCCCATCACTGATCTATCTTTAAGGGAACTTGGAGAGAGAAAAATTGAATTACCTGGTTGAACTAATTCCGGGAAAAGTTAGCTGGTGAATGGAGTCTACCACGTCCATATCTTTTTAAAGGAACAGGGGGACTGAGGTACTGAGAGCTGCAGTATGGTATTAAAATTCAGCAGAATCCTCCAGCAGAGTTTACTATATTCTTTGAGCAAATATAGATATGGCCTCCAGGGATCCATAGAGTACTTTGGATCTCAAGTACGAGCTAATATATAACATGTTCAGGAGAGCTGAGAAAGGCAAATGTCTGACTCTAAAGACCATGGTAGTACCTGTGTTCAATAAACTAAGTTAGTGGATAACAACTGTTGTTGTGAAGAAGCATATCTGGTTTCATGTAAATATCTTCCAGGATATCTAGAAAGTGTCCTTGGATAATTTATCTAATAATATGCTTATTTATCTTCTCTACCATCATCTACCCACCCATACACTCAATCCACACATTGAAAATGTAGTTATTCCATTTCATGCATGGTAGGGAAAAATAAACACGATCCTAACCTCTAATGAGTGAATTTGGTCTAGGAATAGGAATAGTGTATGGTACTAAATAAAGGAACAAATGCTAGCAATGATGTGAAAATAAAGTTAACCAGGATATATTCAATGCGTAGGACAGGCACAGAGCAGGAGTCATTCATTCCACTAACTTTCAGAAAAAGCCTTTATATAGCTCTTATCAGTTGAGGGAATATCTGCAAACTGGGATTGAGGTGAAGTTTGGATACAACATATCAGTAATCAGACAGACTTAGAGCAATAAAATGCAACAACGGGAACAACTATTAAAATATTCAGGGATCATAATTTATATTTATATACAGACTCCACTGAATATTTAATAGCTATAACTAAAGGACACTAACAAGAACTAACTTGGGCATTTAATATTTGTATCTTTGAAATAATTTTTAAATCATTAAGGCATTATATTTCCTATAAACTAAAGCAACCAAGAAAACTTTAATTATTCCTGTCACATGGCTTTATTAGAACCAGAATCTTAAGTCGGTCCTATCTGAGTCTACAATTTTTCTTTGTAATTCCATGTTTGTATTAGAAACACATGGATTTTATCTATTTATTTACAATCCATTATTCAGTTACCATAATAATCACTACAAATTACCCAACAATCACATTGACAATCCTACATAATAAGTAATGGCACATAACACATTTATTTTCTTATAAAATAAGGAAATGTTAATTTGTGATATCTAAAAGCAAGGTAAAGTCCACTTTTGATAAAGCATGTCAGATAATACTAATTGATTCATCTCTGCTTTACACAGTGAAATCTCAAAGCAAAACACAAAAATAACTGTCACAAAAATACTCCAAATGGAGTGAAGTGGGCACTCTGGTTATGGGTGTGGTGTTGGAATGATGTAAGCAAGAAAACTATAATTAATAGCATTGCAAATCCCGGTACCTCAATAAAAGTGGTAGAACACTGTCCAGAAATGATATAGCTATTACTATGTCCATCTTTTAGATAAAGAAATTAAGGGTTTATAGGTTTGGTAACATATCCAAAAGCATGAAGGCAACAAGCTTGTAAAACCAGGTTCAATTTGAGGTCTTCAAGATCCCAAATCTAGACATATATTACATTATGAGAACAAGAATATAACAATAGATGGGAAAGGGAACAATGGGCATGCTTTGAAGACAGGAGGCTCACGTTCAATTCCTGGCAACAGAAAGTCCCCCGAGCACCATCAGAGAGACCCTGAGCATTGCCAGGTGTGGTACCTAACTAAAAAGGCTACAGCAGAGGAATAGGGTCTTTTATCCCCCTTCTATTGTAACACACACACACACACACACACACGAACTATTACACTAAATTCTTGCTCTTCGATAAAAATTGTAAAAAAAATTAATAAAAATTTTAATAAATTTTAGAAAATATTTTACTTCATTGCTTGTTCTGAAGATATGATCCTGCAGACTATACAAGGAAGGTAGAGAAAAAGTAAGAGGAATGTTCTTGGAACCTTCCAAAAATGTTTGGCAAAAACCAAGTTGACTTTTATTATTAATGAGAGAATATCAGGAGAATACATGAAAGCAACTAAAGAAATGAATAATGATGAAACTGACTTAACAAAGGATGATCCTCATAATAAGAAATAACTCAACATCATCCAACACAGTAGACATACTGTAAGGTACATGGCTAAATCACCAAATTTATTGTTTGAGGTGATTCCCAGATGAATACAGTTAAACATTTCCCTAACAAAGTCAATGTGCTGAATTCATAGCTAGAACAAATCTCACTCTCTTTGGGAAATCAATTTCTTTCTCCAAATTCCAAATAAATGATAAACTACTTTTGCTTTAAGAAGAAAGATATATAAAGAGAAAGAGAAAGAAAGAAGAAATTGGGAAAGAGAGAAGGGGGAGGGAAGGAGGGAAGGAGAGAAGGAGAGAAGGAAGGAAGGAAGGAAGGAAGGAAGGAAGGAAGGAAGGAAGGAAGGAAGGAAGGAAGGAAGGACGGACAAAATGTTCATTAGTCTTCTATGTTTTCTTCACTTGAACATTATGGACAGGTGGCAGTGGTGAAGCCTGTTCTAGAAGGGTTTAAGCTCCTGTGTCACACATTTTTCAATGTCAAGCATTCCAATCAGAAGACTTCCTCTAAGAATCTAGTCACAGGAAATATATATTCAACAGAAAGAAAATGGGAAAAAATTTGCAGAACATAGGATTAGAGGGATTCTGAGAGAAGAGGAGGAAAAGAAGACAAGGCACACTGCCTTATTTTTTGCCATTTTAATGTGTGTGTGTGTGTGTGTGTGCGCGCGCACACGCTTGTGTGTTCTGTTGGCATCCTCAGCCATGCTTCTTATTTGCACAGACTGAACATTTGGGTCAAAAGTAATACACATTTAAAGGATTGGGGAAAAAAAAATCCCAGAGTAGAGATGAAAAGGAAAGAAAGAACTTAACGTGTTCGGATTCCGCATTAGATGACCAGCCCCAGGACATCCCAGGTGGGAATGGGTTTCGTGCCTTGGCCTGTTCCCCCGGCAGCTCAGGGTCTGCCATCTTCCAGAGACAATGGACAGCCAGGTGGGGGCTCGCAGTGAGGAGACATGCGAGACCTCATGGGATGGGGGTGGGGCCAGCACTTTCTTCCCCAACCCAATGAGATCCCGAGTCCCCACCCATGAACAAGCCCTCTGGTTACTCAACAAGTGGCTTAAACCATGACCCCAGAGACTCAGAAACAAATCTCTGAAGCCAGTGGCTTTTGGCAGAAATCCCTCCAGACTTAATTATTAAGATTTCAGAATTTCAAAATTTGAAATTGCATACTATAGTATATAGTATACAAAAATATATATAGTATATATACTATACATTATATATTATTATCAGCAATGGAGGACAGGTTGTCCAGTGTTGCCTTTTTGGAAGATGTGAGCGTTGGGGCAAAGGCCCAAATAAAAATGGTGGATTTGGTGTTGAAATATTGAATGTAATCAAAGTAGAGAGAGAGAGTAATGTGGAAACCATCTGCCACACAGGTAGGGGAGTGGTGGAATGGGGGGTATCCTGGGGTTTTTGGTGATAGGAAATGTAAACTGGTGAAGGAACGGGTGTTGTATCATTGTGTGACTGAGACTTCAACCCAAAAGCTTTGTAATTGCTCTCATGGTGATTCAATAAATAATTTTTAAAAAATTTTTATTAGTGAAACCCCATGAGGTACAGTTTGTAGACTTACAAATTTTTGTGCTTGGGTTTCAGTTATACAATGATTGAGTACTCACCTCTCCACCTGTGCCCATTCTCCATCACCACTAATCCCAGTATCCCTCCCACCCCGCAACCCCTCAATCCCACCCTGCATCTGTGGCAGGGCAGTTCCTTTTGTTCTCTCTCTCCTTTTGGGTGCTGTGGTTTGCAAAAGAGAAATTGAGTGGCAATCATGTTTAGTCTATAGTCTACTTTCAGCATGCATCTCCCATCCTGGGCGGATCCTCAACACCCTTTATTTGGTGCTCCCTTTTCTATCTGAGCTGCCTTTTTCCCTAGCATGTGTGGCTGGCCTCCCAGGCATGGAGTGAACCTCCTGGTATTTATCTCGGCTATTATTGGGTGTTAGTCTCCTATTTTGTTACTTTATGTTCCCCAGATGAATGCAATCTTTCTATGTCTGTCCCTCTCTTTCTGACTCATTTCACTTAGCATGATACTTTCCATGTCAATAAATAAATTTAAAAAAAAAGGAATGATCAATGCACTTCAGACTCTGATCCTTTTTAGCATAAAGACTCCAGCATCCTTAACAGGCCTAATCACTTGGGTGGAGAGAAGATGAAAGGTGGAGTGGTGAAACAGACATGTCAGCCTCTCTGCCCACCAAACAGCACGTTACTGTGATATGTGGGTCAAACGAAGCACCTGCTATTTTTCATTATATTTCTAAACTGCACATCTTCCTTTATAGTGACCATTTTCTCTCCCTCCTCCCCAGATTTTGAATCTCTTCTCTAATAAGTCTTCCCTTCAGCTTTTTGATGCATTCAAAGCTCTTATTTTAAAAATCATATTTAAGTCAGAGGGAGGACAAGTAGCAAAAGATCTCACTTATCTGCAGAATGGAGTGAGACAAAACATAGGAAAAGATAATATCCAACAATGAAAAACTTTTGACCTTGGGTTACAATGCTGATTACCAAAACCTGGGGAAAGCGACGGAAGGGATAATACCTGGCCTAGAAGTGATATAGAGACAGTGATGGAAGATCATGGACACTCTGGTGTGTGTGTGGTGGGGTGGGGGGGCACAGTATATCAGGACTATATACTTTGATCCTAATGTAACCATCAAACCAAAGCTATAATACACTTTAAAGTAAAGTAAAGTAAAGGCCCTCCCGTTGATCATCGATTTGCTCGAGCGGGCCCAGTAACGTCTCCATTGGAGACTTTGTTGTTACTGTGTCTGGCATATCAAATACTCTCGGTAGCTTGCCGGGCTCTCCGAGAGGGGCGGAGGAATCGAACTCGGGTCGGCCATGTTGGCCACGTGCAAGGCAGACGCCCTACCTGCTGTGCTATCACTCCAGCCCCATAATACACTTTAAAAGATTAAAATATAAACAGCACAGTCATCTGATTAGTCACTCTTTTATTCAGGTTTTTTTTTGTTGTTTGTTTGGCTAAGGAGGAATCAAAAGCCATCACTTTAATTTCAAAGTTGAAACTAATGATCTATTTCCTTTACCACACTCTTTTACTTCTTAGTGCCATATAATTTTCCCATTATACTTTCACTTCTGCTTTATATGTTCTCTTAGTGTCAATCTTGTTTTCCTATCTAAATATAACAGATCTTTTCATTTGCGATGGTGTTTCCTAGTGTTACTGTTATTATACATAGCAATAAGTATTCATGGAATATTCAGTGTAGTACATTGGAAAGGAACACAGTGAGGGAGTACTTGGCATATTCTCTATCCTAACATAAAAATATGATAGAATTACAAACAATCCTATTGCTATTCAAGACAGCTGCTCAGATAAGCATGATCTTCACATATGTGTGACAAATTGGGTCTTTAGTTTTCCCTAACTCTTCTATTTTATAGGCCCCTTATCTTTTTAGTCCCTATATCTATACTTGGACATCATAACTATGTTTGAAATCTAATTAAATACATAAAACTATAATAATAGGAATGTGAAAAGGGAAAGAGTGGGAGTCTTTTGTCCTATTTCTGGTAAAGGTAGCATCAATACACTCATCAAATGGTCAAATGGGACCAGTTCTTTTCATTCTGTATATTCTGTATTATCTTATCCTCTTGCTCAGCCTCCCCTCACATTGTTTATATATGATTCTGTCCCAATATCCTAACCCACATGAAATAATGTTACTATTAATTCATCCCACAGTCTATCTTCACTCAGAGGTGAAAGCAAATCTAAAAGCTGTGGATAACATTTAACACCATTTCATTTTACAGTGACTTGGTAGTTCTACAATAACACCCTGAGGTTCAAGTTGAAAGATGAAAGTCATTTAAAATTTATGAGAATGTGTACTAATCAGTGTAGAAAGCCTGAATAGAGCAGCATTACTTATTTTGTCTAATAACAACAAAGAACCACAGTGGTAGGGCGTTCGCCTTACAAGTGGCCAACATGGCCGACCCGAGTTCGATTTCTCTGCCCTTCTCGGAGAGCCCGGCAAGCTACCGAGAGTATCTCGCCCGCACGGCAGGGCCTGGCAAGCTCCCCGTGACGTATTCGATATGCCAAACACAGTAACAACAAGAAAGGTTATCTGGATCTAAACAATGGCCATTACCCTGCATTTTTTGTTCTGCAAATTTTGTCAAAATATTCTTTATATCCTTTATTCAGGTGGCTAGATAACCTGTGTAAGTGCTCAATACAACATTCTACTTTCAATGCATGCTTAACATAGGGCTTGAGTTAAAAAACACACAGTAAATGCATATTGCAAATACAAACAAATCCCTTAAGAATAAAGTTGTACATACGTTCTGAAATGGTCAAACTTTCCCTCCTTCTTTAAAATCCTGCAATGAATACTTTGCTTGCATATTTTATTCTGTATCAACTTTTCTTCAAACCACTACTATGTTTCCTTAATCTAGAGAAAATGTAACAATGAACATTTATGAAATAATGCATAAGTTACACAGTGAAAGGAATTTAGAAATGTCTTTTCCAATAACCATAGTTCACTATAATTTTACCATGAAAGAGCACTGGATAGTATTATAGCTTTCCAAATCCATTTTTTTAAATAAAAGAATGAAAGTGAGACACAGACACAGAAAGTGAATGAGAGAGAGAGAGAGAAAGAGAGAGAGAGAGAGAGAGAAAGAAAGAGAGAGAGTCCTATTCCTAAATCTTATTCCTTTGCTCCTCAAACTATTTTGAAAATCAAATCACAAAGAATTTGGTGAGCTAAAACTCTTAGAAGCACAAAGCAGGTTGTATTTCCAGGAACCCCAGACCCACCCTTTTCACAATGAATGATATGGTCAAGTTCTGTTTCGTTTGATAGCATTAATGCTAATGATAGCATTTCAGATATTTAGCTTGAAAGTAATCTTTTAGTACATCTTAAGAAACTGAAACATAACCATTCTTGCCAAGGTCAAAGAACAACTCAATTTAGGAATTCAACTTCTTGATATATATTTACTCCAAATGATGTTTTAATCACAAAGTCTGAGAGAAAAAGTCTAATAGGAACATCTTTAGTGATTTATTAAAATGTAGAAGGATTAAATAAAGTAAGACCTTATTAAAAAAAGAAAACAATCACGATTCCAAGTATTCCTATCAGAAATGTTAAACAACTGTTCAAGTATAAAGATAAATAAAAACCATCAATAAAACACTGCTTTCAGAGAGACAAAGACATTAAAATCAAGCATCCAAGCATCGTGACTCTAATAACCAGTTTGCTTCATCAGTTAAGTAGATCTTTATTGCATTTATCGTGGAGCCTCTTATGAAATTACAGTTAAAATAATAAATTTCCATTACAAGATCCCAAGAATCTCTCTTCATTACTCTCGCCTTTCAAAGCCTCCTTTCAAATCGAACTTCAAGAAATGTAGAGAGAATGTGGTCATAATAAAATATTTCAAGAAATAAAGACAACTCACTGGCAATCTAAGCTTCACAAAGCCCTCTAAGCATGGGTGCCAGTTACCACAGTCATTTGCAGTTTTAAGTGACATCTTAATAACCAGGCCTGGAAATTCATGGAAGCTGAGTCCCCATGCTGACAACTGCATTTCAATCTGGTAATTAGATTCAATGAAGAAGACCTCCTGCCAAGACTGGAGCCTTAAAGAAGCTTAATTAAGTTAAGAGCTCTTATGTTCCATCAAGAGACCATGTCCTGTGCCTGGGAACAGGCCACTTTCTTCAGGCCTTGGGCTGCAGTTGCCTCCTCTCTGAGTTTTGTGTCTCTGATGGCTGAGGAAACATTGGCTCAAGAAGTCATCGATGTCCCTGCTGTGGTAGTTCCTAGTCATGGTTGCACCTGCTCAGTCCGACTTGGAGGGGCAGGGAGAGCCTGGTAAGTATCAGAACTTTGGTGCTCTGAGGCATAGCAACAGATGCTTCTACTGGCAGCTATCTGAGTGTATATCCAAGGGAAGGACAAGTATGCACATTTATTTCTGGTCCCTCTCATACCTGTCAGGCCTACCAGCAGTCACTGAGGCAACAGACAGATATCTGTTCATAGGCATTATTCTCGGAGCCCTACCCTCAAACACGAACCTTCCAGTAGAAATAGAAGACCTTAATGTTTCTTGCAGAGTCCTCTTCTATTCCCTTTACTGTGTAAAAACAATTATAAACAGATAAATTTCCTCTGCTTATTTGTAACATCACCTGAGATTTCATGTGAAATCTGAATTATTTTGATGATACCATCAGGGAGGTTTACAAGACAAGGGGTTGGTTCTTTCGCCCTGGGTCTGAGGCACCCACTGAACCCTGACACTCTGGAATGATGAAGACACAGCACCATCTCATGGTAGATGGCCAGATCCTTTTTTCATTCCTTCCTCACTCTGAAAATAAATTTTCTTTCTTTTTTTTTTAAATTAGTGAAACAGCAGAAGGTACAGTTGTAGACTTACAAATTTTTGTGCTTGGGTTTCAATTATACAATGTTCGAGTACCCATCCCTCCACCAGTGCCCATTTTCCACCACCACTGATTGAAAATAAATTTTCAGCACTGCTGGAGGAGCTGTTACTTAAAAGAGATAGCTGGGCACTTGAATTTCTTCTTTGAGGAAGTTTTTGTTAATTTCTTCTCCCCATATTTTGAGCGATAGCACAGCGGGTAGGGCATTCGCCTTACAAGCGGCCAACATGGCCGACCCGAGTTCGATTCCTCCGCCCCTCTTGGAGAGCCCGGCAAGCTACCAAGAGTATTCGATATGCCAGACACAGTAACAACAAAGTCTCCAATGGAGACGTTACTGGGCCCGCTCGAGCAAATCGAGCAAAATTTTATTTTCTTATAAAGTTTTACCAGTGCCTTATATGTCTTGGATATTAACCCTTATCTGATGAGAATTAGGTAAATAAATTTTTCCATTCCGTGGGCTGTCTCTGTATCTCGGTCACTGTTTCTTTTGAATCCAGAAGCTTGGTTTAATGTAGTTCTATTTGTTTATCTTTTCTTCCACTTGCTTGGTCAGTGGTGTTTCATCTTAAAAGATGCCCTTAGCTTCAATGTCATGGATGGTTTTGCCTAAATTCTCCTCCATGTATCTTATGGAATCAGGTCTAATATTGTGGTCTTTAGTTCATTTTTTATGTAGGAGTACTGCTATTTATTCAGCCACTGATTACCTGATAGAATTGAGCATGAAGTTCACCTTACTTTTATTTTTTTTTCCTTCTTACATTTGTTTATTGAATCACTGTGAGAAAAGTTACTAAGCTTTCAGGTTCAAGTCTCAGTCATACAATGATCAAACACCTCTCCCTTCACTAGTATTCATTTTTCACCACCAAGAACCCCAATATAACCCCCCTCCCACCCCACCCAATGCCTGTGAGGCAGATGATTTCCACTAAACTCTTCTCTACATTGATTACATTCATTATTTTGACAAAAGATGCACCATTATTATTTAGAATTTCCCCCCCAACAATCAGAATTGCTGAAAAGGCATTACTTGAAATACTTTCTTTTCTATAGCTGGTTATGAGAATCATATAATGTTGCTATCTGAGGTATAATTAACAGACAGCAATAGCGGCCTCGTGATTTTGGATTTCCGCAAAGAGCCAAATAATTATGAGATTGGTTTCTGTGCTTCTGGTGTTATGGCTGTGCCAGAGAGTCGCTCATGGAGGGCAACTTGTGACCTCGGTAGGGTATGAAGGATGAGCCGGTACTGCCCCCTTTCCCATGAGACTTCAGTTGCCCTATCACCGCCGGCTCATACCTGGCTTTCTTATAAGCTCTGAGGCAGCAGCCACCTTGGTGCTGGGGGTGGGGGGTGGGGGAAGGCGGAAGAGAGCAACACCCTTTCCTTCCCTGGGAGGCATGGCGCCATAATTTAACACATGGTCCATTCATTTTTCTGCTGCAAGCTGCCGGGCTCTGGATTAAGTCCTTTTGCCTCTGGAGCCATGACTATGCCAGAGAGCCGCTCGTGGGGGGCAACTCGTGACATGGGTAGGGCGTGAAGGACGAGCCGGTATCAGCCCCCCTTCCCATGAGACTGCAGTTGCCCTGTCACCGCCGGCTCGTACCTGGCTTTCCTATAAGCTCTGAGGCGGCGGTCACCTTTTATGCATTCCAGATGCATTTTTTCCAAAAGCTGCTGGGTTTCGAGATTTGTTTCTGAGTCTCTGGGATCATGGCCATTAATCAGCTTGATCAGGAGCCAGAGAGGCCATTTGTAGGTGGTGACTTGGGGTGTTGCTGGGATGGGGAGGAAAGGGCCAGTTCCACCCCCATCTGGTGAGGCCCCGTGTGCCTCATCACTGCAGGCCCAAACCTGACTGTCCAGTGGCCTCTGGAGGATGGTGGTCACTGGGCCGCCAAGGAGAACAGGCCATGGCATGAAACCTATTCCCATCTGGAGTGGTCCAGTGCCAGTAACCTACTGCAGGAACAGGACACATTTCTGCAAAAGCCTTTGGATTCCAAGATTCGTTTCTCAGTCTCTGGAATCATGGCCATTAAGCAGTTCAATCAGGAACCAGAGAGGCCATGCCTCCAATTATGTAGATGAGCTGGAGGTGGTTTGTGGGTGTGTCTCCCACATACCTAACTTTTGGCCGTTTACTTTCTTGGTAAACTTTGCCCCAAGTTTTTGGGGTCTGGCCAAAGCCACAGCAGCAATTTTGGGGTATCTGAAAGTCTGATGGTGCCATCAGGCTGCTGATACACTCACCTCACAGGTACAGATTGACTTGCTGGTGGCACCATACCCCCTTTTAATCTATTCTGATGTGACTTTTGTGCCTGGAATTAGAGAGAGATCTGATTTCATATTTTTGCATGTAGTTGTCTGGCTTTCTAGCACCACTTGTTGAAGAGGCTTTTCTAGTTCATATTTCTTGTTCCTTTATCAAAAATTAAATGGCCATATATTTGAGGGAACTGTGTTGGGATATTCCAATTTATTCCATTGGTCTGTGGGGCTGTCATTATTCCAATACCATGCTGTTTTAATTTCTAGTGCTTTGTAACACAGTTTGAAGTTGGGGAAGGTATTGCTTTCCATCTTCTTTTTCACAAAAGTTGTTTTAGCTATTCATGGGGACTTATTGTTCCATATGAATTTCTAAAGTGTTTTATTGATTTCGTTTAAAAATGCCATAGGTATCCTTATAGGGACCACATTAAGTTTGTACAATGCTTTGGGGATTATTGCCATTCTGACAATGTTAAGCCTCCCAATCCATGAGCACGGGAAGTGTCTTCATTTCTTCACGTTCTCTTTTATTTCTTGAAATACTGTTTTGTAGTTTTCTTTGTAAAGGTCCTCCACCAAAAATCATATGAAAAAATGCTCTATGTCACTAGTCATCAGAGAGATGCAAATCAAAACAACAAAGAGAGATCATTTCACACCACAGAGAGTGATAAACATCCAAAGAACAAGAAAACCAGTGCTGGCACGGATCAGGGAGAAGGGGACTCTCATTCATCATAAGTGGGAATGCTGACTAGTCTAGCATTTTTGTAAAATTGTATGGACATTCCTCAAAAACTGAGCTTCCATATGACCCAGCAATACCACTTCTGGGAATATACTGGGGTCCCCAAAACACACAGTAGAAATGCCATCTGAACTTCTATTGTTCATTTGCAGCACAATTCATAATAGCCAGATATCTGGAAACAACCTGAGTGCCCAAGAACTGAATAAAGAAACTACGGGAACATCTACATAATGAAATACTATGCAGCTGTTAGGAAAAATGAAGTCCTGAAATTCACTTATAAATGGGTGGATGTGAAGAGTATCATGCTGATTGAAATGAGTCAGAAATAGAGGGTCGGACATAGAATGATCACATTAGTTTGTGGGACATAAAATAACATACTGTTAGACTAATACCCAAGAATAGCAGAAATGCAGGTCAGCAGGATTGGTCCACGTTTGGAAGCCTGCCTCAGGTGCTGGGGGAAAAGGCAGTTGGGATCGAGAAGGACTATCCAGTAATTCCTATCTCAGTAATAGTTGGAAATGATCACTCTGGATAAGAACTGCATGCTGAAAATATCATGAACAACATGATAACCTCTCAGTATCTCAGTATCTGCATTGCAAACCATAATGAGAGAGAGAGAGAGAGAGAGAGAGAGAGAGAGAGAGAGAAGAAAAGAGAAGAAAAGTGCTTGCCATAGAGGCAGGCTGGGGGTGGGATGGGGGTGGCAGGAAGAAAACTGAGGTCATTAGTGATGGGAAATGTACACTGTACACTGATGGAGGGTTAGGTGTTAGAACATTGTATGACTGAAACCTGATCATGAACAGCTTTGTAACTGTGTATCTCACAGTGACTCAATAAAAAAATTATTTTATTTTTAAGAAGAGACAGGTGAAACCAAATAGAGTAAACATTTAAATATTAAGACACAATAAAAATTCTTTTGGTCAAATTTCAAATAACAACTGTAATTCTTCAGCAGGACCTCCATGATTTATTTAATGGGCTCAAATCTAAGAAAACTGTTGCTAAACTCTGAGCCAGAAGTTAATTCTTATCTTGTAAACAGACTAATTCTCTCCCTGTTTTGAAGTAACCAATAAAAGCCTGGCTTGCAATCTGATCGAAACAGTCTCTCTAATTAACAAAATAAAGGATAAAATTCAGAGAAGAATAAAACAGCCGGCCTGTTTAAAGTATGAGTTTGTCCATCATAATGACAGTTCCTAATCTCCCCCACTGAAAAGTGACTTCCATGCAATCAAGTCAGTTTATGTGGATTTTCTATTTAAATGGCCAAGGATTAAAAGGAGTTGGTTGAACAAGTGTAGCTCATTCATATAACATTCAGCTTAAAATAAAAACACACATCATGATATCCTTATGAAAATAAGCTGTCTTCCTATCCACTGGAATTTGAAAGCAAAGCTGACACTAACCCATTTTGATTAATGTATGACATAGTTGGGAGACTATGCCGCAACTCATTCTGAGCTTCTGTGGCTATTGTATCATGTTATCTCTGTTTCAATACTGGATCTCCTCAGAGGTTCCTTATTCAAAAACATACATTTCATTTGAAACCTAACTGGGCTCATTCCTGTTCTAGATAGATTTATCATGACAACCTTTAATTGGGCAAAGTGCCAGCATTCAGCTAGTTTAACAAGCCTGTATAAGTATAACACATAAACTAATAAGCTTATTTGACTTGTTGAGAACGATTTGTTGAACAATACTTGATAGAGAAGTAGAGCACAAAAGCCTTTCCAGGGCAGTTCTCAGAGAGTTTAAAAGTATACGAAATTGGCTTGCATGAAAATAGAAACAGGATTAATTTAAGAAACCTTGTCAAACAGTTCTGTAATACAGTAGAGGCCATATATAATTATGGGAGTTTCAAATATTTAATACTTACCAAAAACTAGTTTACATCAGGGTTTTACTTTATACAGTCACAGGCACCTGTGTGCAATGGTAAAGAGAAAAGCAAAGATTCTGAACCATGCCAAATTCATAAGTTTTAAAATGCATATTTCATATAAAACTGTGGGGAAAATCATTCGATTTTGCTTGCCCTCTGAAAGAGGAAAATCCTTCTTGGTTTATAGGCCCTGTGCCAATATAAAGACTTGTATAGTTATCTTGAGAAAAAATCTTATATTGATAACACAATATCTGCTACAGAGTAAGCAGAGATGAACAGATCTACTGCTTTGTGCATTACAAGGCAGAATTTGCCTAATGATGCTTTGTACGTTAAGTTAGAACAAATAAATTTTCAATGTGGCTATTCAGAGCCATTTCAAGAGCAATTTCCTGTATGATCTCAATTAGAAAAATGTTCTTATACTCTTTACTCTCCACCTCCATTGGAGGCAATACATGGCTCACCCTGGCAACTGTGGAGTGGAACTAATTTCTTCCTCTTAACGCCTGTCTCCAATTAGTGGGTGGGAAATAGAAATGATTTACTGAAGAGACAGCTTTTCCCACTTAAGCTTATTACCATTCTTATCCAAGCATCACTCAGACACTAATTGTCTTGGGAAGCCGTGCTCTACAGTGGTAATAGCACAGAGTTGCTAACATAGTGACTTAGAGAAAATTAATTCATCTTCCAATGCCTCAGTTTCCTTACTTGTCAAATGGGGATTATTTCTGCATGATATTTAAATCATGAATATGAAATAAAAAATGCCAATGGCAAATAGGTTGACCTGAATCATAACAGTGCTCAGTGAACTAATCATCATGTAATAGGTAAGAAAAAAGCTAAATTATTGCAAAAACAGTGAAATAAATAATTCATAAAAATAAGTACACGGTACCTCGAAAGCTCTAAGCTAAATTATCTCCTGGGACCCACTCTATAACATCTTTACAGTTTATTCTAGAACTGCAAGAACAGCTTTGGTGGTAAAAATAACTCTGATTATTGCACATTTTTTTCTTAAAAATCAGTCCTAAAATCCTCTGAGTTATTTTTCATTTATTTTAATCCATCTACTCCCTTTCTCATCAGTAAGATAAATTCATGTTCTACTATCCAGCTATCTGGAAGACAATTATCATGTTTCAGGTATCTTTTTTGTGGTTGTTTGTTTTGGTTTGGGGGCCACACATGGTGGTCCTCAGGGCTTGTTCCTGGCTCTGAACTCAGGGATCATTCCTGGCATGACTTGGGGATCATAAGTGCCACTCTGGATCTATTGAACCCAGGTCAGGCAGCAAGTAAGGCAAATGTCCTACTCTCTGTACTATTGCTCTGTTTCCTCTGGCTTCTTCTTATCAAAGGTCACACAAAACCAGTGTTTACCTATGCCAATGTAAGACCACAAGAGACAATCCAAATAGAAACTGTAGAAAATTATTAAGTCTACTGTGGTCTAAAAATTTATTAAGTCTACTGTGGTGTAAGTGCTGGAGCAATAGCACAGCGGTAGGGCGTTTGCCTTGTGTGCAGCTGGCCCGGCTGAGCCGGGTTCCTCCACACCTCTCGGAGAGCCTGTCACGCTACCGAGAGTATCTCGCCTGCATGGCAAAGCCTGGCAAGCTACCCGTGACATATCCAATATGCCAGATTCAGTAACAAGTCTCACAATGGAGACGTAACTGGGCCCGTTCGAGCAAATCAATAAACAACGGAGGACAGTGTTATCTTTTCAGCAGGTCTGAGCGTTGGGGGAACGTTAAAATCCCAAATAATAATGGTGGGTCTGGTGTTGAAATATTGAATGTAATCAAAGTAGAGAGAATATAATGTGGAAATCATCTGCCTCAAAGATAAGGGGAGGGTGTGGGATGGAAGGTATTCTGGGTTTTTTGGTGGTGGAAAATGTGCACAGGTGAAGGGATGGTGTTGGGGTCTCAGCAGGCAGCCTGAGACTTTGACCAAATTCCTTGTCTCTGAAAGCAAGAGACAGCCCTGTTTACAGGGGCCCAGGTGCTTGCTCCAGCACTCCACACACATAGGCACTCTAGTTGAGGATGAGGGACGTAACAGTTACCATTTGCCTGAGCTGATACACCCAGCCCTGAGAGTTGGAGGTGTAAATCATTAATTAACATCTATACTGAGCCTGATGAGGTAAACGTGATACACGTGGATTACCCCCTGAAATGTATGTATAAAAACCTCTGTGTGAGAGCCTGGGTCAGAGTGATAGCTTAGCAGGTAGGGTGCTTGCCTTGCATGCGGCCAACCTGGGTTTAATTCCTCTGTCCCTCTCAGACAACCCGGCAAGGTACCAAGAGTATTCCACCCGCACAGCAAAGCCTGGCAAGCTACCCATGATGTATTTGATATGCCAAAAACAGCAACAATAAATCTCACAATGGAGATGTTACTGGTGCCTGCTCGAGCAAATCGATGAACAATGCAGGACAGTGACAGTGACAATGTGAGTTAATAAATGGAATGCTGATTGACCAACAGCTTTCTCCCCTCCACATGGTTTCCTTTGAGGAAACTGGAGTCCACGGTGCATGAAGACCCAGGGAAGAGGCTTCTCTCCTGCCCACTCCCTCTCCTATAGGGAGTTAAGTCCAGTGACTCTGAGGGATCATACTCCAGTATGCAGAGGTCGACTGGCAGGATCCCAACAGGACGGGTGTTCCATCATTGTATGACCGAGACTTAAACCCGAAAGCTTTGTAACTGTTCTCACGGTGATTCAAAAAATAAATTTATAAAAAAAATAATAATGACCCAGCTATAGTACTTTTGGGGATATATCCTGGAGAGGCAAAAGAGTATAGTATAAAAGACATCAGCACATATGTGTTCACTGTTTACAATAGCCAAAATCTGGAAACAACCAAGTGCCCAAGAACAGATGACTGGTTAAAGAAACTTTGGTACATCTACACAATGGAATACTATGCAGCTGTTAGAAAAGATAAAGTCATGAAATTTGCATATAAATGGATCAACATGGAAAGTATCATTAAGTAATAATATAATAAAATAATAGCATAGCAGGTAGGGTGTTTGCCTTCATAACGAGTCAGAAAGAGAGGGAGATACATAGAAAGATTGCACTCATCCATTGAATATAAAGTAACAGAATGGGAGACTAACACCCAAGAATAGTATAGATAAGGACCAGGAGGTTTACTCCATGGCTTGAAAGCTGGCCTCAAATGCTGGGGGGAAAAGGCAGTTCAGATAGAGAAGGGAACACAAAGTAAAGGATATTTGGAGGACCAGCTTGGGTTGGGAGATTCAAGCCGAATGCTGACTATAGATCAAACACAATGGCCACTCAATGCCTCTAGTGAAAACTACAACACCCAAAAGAAGGAGAGAACCAAAACGAATGCCCTACCACAGAGGCAGGTGGGGGGGCTTGGGTGGGGGTGGTGAGAAGAATATTGGTGGTGGAGAATGGCACTGGTGGAGGGATGGGTACTCGATCATTGTATGACTGAAACACAATCATGAAAGTTTTTAAGTCTGTAGCCCATGGTGATTCACTAAAATGTTTTAAAAAATCAATAAAGTAAATGGGAGAGTTTGGTACTATACATTGTATAACAATTATCAGGCATTTTTCATACTATTGTATGATAATATCTATTCATAGAACAAAGAAAATCATAAGACTATATGCATGGAGAAGTTGGCAGGGAAGTTCCTTATAAATTGCAATGTCTCATCTCAAATTCAAATACATTGAGAGATTCTTCTCAAAACTCTTAGACTTCTTAAATAACAGGTAGCTATTTTTTTAATAGAAACCAGTTATTTAAAAAGACAAGTATTCATTAAAATGTATTGAAAACAAAACTCTACAAATAGGTCTGCTGCTATAAAAGTCAAAGACACAGAATCTAACTTGAGTAGTGAAGATTACTTCCATTTTATAATTGGTAAACTACAAATTAAGGCCTATATCACTGCATATTTGTTCTGGAAAGCAGAAAACAGGGCTTCCAATTTCTGCAGGTTTCAGGGGATTTTCAACATCTATTCACATGACATGCTCTTACTTTGAGTCTCCAGTGATTCAGAGAAAAGCATAAAAATTCCTCAAGCAATTTATAGCATAGTTGTATAAATGTGTTCCAATTCATCAGTGTTCTTTGTACGTACTAGACTTTAGTTTCCTTATTTATCCATTTCATAAACCATGGAACATCTCTCCCTGGTGTACCCTACATTCTAGAAGAAAAATCTAAAAACCTGTACCGCACTGTTGTTATTAGCTGTTCTTTATTATCTATAATTCTAGATAGATTTTCTGATTGATAAAAAGGCCAAGGTATTCACTGGTTTCGTGGAAGTGTGGGACACTAAATTTTCAACTCAAATATATGTGAGATAGGATTTCACTCTAATTCTGAATGAATTCTAACATATCACATTGCAAGAAATGCATATGTACTTATTTTTATCTGTAAATCTATGGTAAATATCAAATTCTCAAAAAATTTCCAAGAGCTATGCTCAAACATATCCAATACTAGGTCAATACTTATAAATTTTATTTTATAGTTATATTATATGGATATTTAGCTTATTACATGGAAAGTACTTTACATGGCATATCTGCCACTTATGGAGATATGATTTTTGAATTAATTCATCACTCAATCATGCTTTCAGACATTATGCTAGCATACAACTAGTTTAAGCTAAATTGACTTACACAGCTATATAACTTGTTTATACTTTACTTCTTTAACATGTGTATCCTACTTATGGGTTGTTTCTTGCCTTTCTGTTTCAAAAATAATAAACTATGCTTTAAGAAACCGATTGAGTTCATTTTCTGTTGCATAAATTACTATAGACTTAAAGGCAAGAACAGACATGTATTAACTCAGATTACCTGTGGAGAAAAGGTCTGGAAAGAGTTTAACAGTGTCAATGTGCCAGCCAGTACTGCGTTTTCTTCTTCTTCTTCTTTTTTTGAATCTCCATGAGATACAAATACAAATTTTTCATTTTTGAGTTTAAGTCATACAATGATCCAACACCCATCCCTCCAACAATGCACATTCTCCACCACCAATGTCCCCAGTATTATCACTTCACCTTTCCAACTTTCCCCCCTGCCTCTATGGCAGAAAATTTCCCCCATACTCTCTCTCTATTTTGGGGCATTATGGTTTGCAATATAGATACTGAGAGGCTAAAAAGTCACAGCAGAAATGACATCTGCACCTGTATGTTCATTGCAGCACTGTTCACAATAGTCAGAATCTGGAAAGAACCCGAGTGCTCGAGAACAGACAACTGGTTAAAGAAAGTTTGGAACATTTATACAATGGAATGCTATGAAGCTATAAGGAAAGATGAAGTTATGAAATTTGCTCATAAGTGTGTGGTCATGGAGCGTATAATGCTAAGTGAAATTAGAAAGAGACAGACAGACAAAGAATGACTGCACTCATTTGTGGAATATAAAATAACATACTATGAGACTGACACCTAAGGACAGCAGACCCAAGGGTCAGGAATATCGCTCCATAGATGGAACCCTGTCTCATGAGCTGGGGGAGAAGGCAGCTGGAATATAGAAGGGATCACTAAGTCAATGAGGGTTGGAAGAATCATTCAGAATGGGAGATGGTGCTGAAAGTAGATAAAGGACCAAACGTGGATTTTCTTTTTGTGAATCATTTGCAAAGTTCACTTTGGAGTTTACAGAACTGTTAGCAGAACTCACTTCTTATGTTTGTAGTGCGCAAGAGAATGTGTCTTTTCAAAGACAGCAGGAAGGAGATAAAAATTAAATAACTATTCTAGCAAGATGGAGTCTTTATGTAATGTAGTCACAGAAATGGCATCTGTGCCATTGGTTAGTTGGTTAGAAGAAATTACAGGTTGTACCCAAACTGAAGGTGAAAAAATTCTTTAAGTGGGAAAATGAGGGCTGCTTTAACATCTGTGAGTCACACCAATCAACCCAGTTACAATCAAATGCAAACATAGAGTAATATACCTCAAAGGATCATCCCAGAAGGCTTTTTTCTTTCAGTCTGGAACTAATTTGAATAGTTTAATGCCTTATTCCCTACATTAAACTTATTAAAATTAAGTTCAAACCCTAATTTCTTGGTACCAGGTGGTAGAGGTCATAGGCATTGTGTTTTAGACCAAATTTACTATAAAACTAAAACCATCTATATGGAGAATAAGAAATGACTGCAGAAATAGAGTGACCTTTGAAACTTATTCAAAGAAAACCAAGTGTTCGTCACTTCTGTCAGCATTTGTTACAGTTAGAAATTATTTGTTGGATGATGAAATAATCTTTTGACCCTTTTGACTGTACAAGGAAGCAGTTCACAGCATAAATAAATTCTATGACTAAATACTAGTTGAAAATAATATTTTCTATCAAAATGAAAAAATTTTCCACAAGTCACAGTATTTTATTTGTTCTTATTACAAATTAATATTTAATTTTACAGTAAGAACTCAAAATCATCCAAAATTTTGTGGCATAACAATCTTAAAAATTACAACTGGAATAATGAAATTATATCCAAGAAAAGTGTAGATTACTCACCTTTCTGTTATTTACTGCTACTTTGAACCTAACTTAGTTTTTCTTTTTTTCGCATTTTGGGTTACACTTGGCGATGCTCAGGGGTCACTCCTGGCTCTGCACTCAGGAATTATTCCTGATGGTGCTCAGGGGACCATATGGGATGCCGGGAATTGAGCCTGGGTCGGCCGCATGCAAGGCAAACGCCCTACCCGTTGTGCTATCGCTCCAGCCCCAACACCAGACCTAGTTATAAAGAATAACTATGATAATTGATTGTTTTTCTTCACAAGACTATGGGGTTAAAATTAACAGAAAGAAATTGCCACACCAATAGAACCAAATTGTTGAACAAATAAATGCTAAATTTAAATGCTAACTTCAAATGTTCAGGTTAAATTGAATAGCTAATTATAGATGTATTAAGCATATTACTTTCACCCCAGTATCCTTCTCTTTCCTACCCACATATCATGAGAATCTTCTATATAGATTCTTAAGTGGTTGAGGTAGAAAGAACTTAGGTAGATGTCTGCATACTTAGTCTAGCTTTAATTTTTACCCACCAGAAAGAATCTTGCAGAGAGTACACTTAAAATTTTGTTTGGGAATTATGAAGAAGTTATTACCTATGCTTTGTCTTAGTGGTAGAGAATTCGAAAAAATAAATGTAGACAATGTCTCTGCCATTTATGCAACTTTAGTGTCCAGGATAGAGAAGGTGGTATTACATATAGATCTAGGCAAAAAGGAGACACTAAATTCACATGTCCATACCAAAAACTCTCATTTCTCCTGGTTCTAGAGAAGCATCTAAAATATTCTTTGGATTCTAGGAGAACTCAATTTTGTTTAGAGAGACAGATAAAGGCCTCTTTGCCTGAACGGACAGCATGATCAAATTTGATCAGACAAATAGGGTCTGTATACACTTCCTACCAGGAATTTGACTGATGAGAATCCTTCTTGCAAAGTTGGTGATATAAAGTTTCCAGAACATTGCTTAAAATCATTAGAATAAGGTTTGAGCTACCCTTCCCTCCACCTGAAGTTTCCATTTGAGTGGCAATAAACATCACACAGGTTAAAAACAGTGGCATGAGAATAACTGAATGATCAGCCAGGTTATGGCCATGCATCTTTCTCTTATTCTCTTCAGTGGCATTTATAAGAGTTTCTGAGAGAATGGGAAGAGATGAGGTGGAAGTACATAACAGACATGCAATCCTGTGTCCAAATCACTAATCTGGAAATAACTAAATTTCTACTTGCATTATGGAAAATGGGCTTTGGAAGAAGAGAGGTTTAAAACAGAATTTATTAAATAAAAATTTAAATTTATAAATTTTATTATAAAAAGGAACCAAAGTTACTCCATTCTGCACCCAAATGAGACTATAATTTTATACAAAACACATCTTATTTGAATTTAAAATACATAAACTCTAAAAGAAAATATGCTTTTAATGTACACAATTATATTTCTTTGGAGCTAACAAATATTCATTATGTATTAAGAAGCTATGTAAAGATCTGTACTGGCTTCCCATTGAAGCCATATTTTTCTATTATATATATTTTTTCTATTATATCTTTATTGAGACATCATGTGTGATTAGGGGGATGAAGATGTTTAGACAATTTTTGTCCTAATATTTACCTAACATAGTATAGAATGTGTAAAATAATGTACAGAATAAGATACGCCACAAATCTTCAAAGAAATAAGGCAGCATCCTTCTAAAGGGAAATACAAATGTGAACATTTAAATTTCTCCATGTCATGCTCTACATGTACTAATTACCCAAAGAGGAGTTTTATGTATGTACATTTTGAAAGAAAGTATTTCTGCTCCAAGATGGAAATGTCTGACATTATAACTGTCTCAGAAAATAAACTCTTCAAATTCATATGAACTGTTTAATTATAGAAGTCGGAACCCAATAAACATCTATACACTTCATAGTCAGGAAACTACAAACAACCTTAAAGGATATTTTTTAAATGCTGTTAAAAAAAGATACCTGTGAAAATCAAGCCATATATTTACCAGAACTATATTGAATCACCTTGAAGGGGGACACATAGGAAGAAATTTGTCTTCTCTGTCTTAACAACTGACTTTGTGTTCCTAATTGGCGCAGGAGATCATTTTAGTATGAAAAATAATGAGATAGTTCTGGGGTTCAATAACTATAGTAAAATTTGTTTTTAAACATATATAGGAAAATCACAAAGTCCTTCCAAGATGATCACTTTTTCCAAATCAGAGCCATCACTTTTCACAGCATGAGAAAGCCTCTGAGTGGAGTGTGGCTGCATGAACCACTGGAGTCAGACTGTTAGATAGTCTATTAGTCTAGCCAGGCACCCCTACATAGAAAGAGAGATTTGGCAAATCAATCTTTGCTTTGTTTTGTCATATATTGAGATTTTATAAATGTTTGCAATTATCATGGCCATATATAGAGAACAATTTAGCCAGTATAGACAGATGATCAGTATTTTCTGTTTTCTGGACTCGTTGCCGTCATAATAGGTTCTCCACAGATCCAAAAGTCAGCTGGTATTTTCCTTGCTACATCACCAAGCCAAGTAGGAGTGTTTCTTCTTCGATCAAAGACAATCACTGAGGCATGTAGCCATAGCCTTCACTCTTGCCTTACATTCTGGGAAATAATGATTTTTGCATCTTTTGAAACTTTTTAAAATCTCCCTCTCTGTATAGACTGATGCTCTCTAGACTCAAAAAAAATGACTTTTTTCAAATTAAGTATACATAGACAATAAAAATTCTCCTTTTAAAAAGTCTACCTTTCAAACATGAGAAGGGAAAAAAATAAAAATAAATAAAAATAAAAAGTCTACCTTCATCAATTATTGGTATATTGTACAACTATCACTACTACCAGATTCCAGAACATTTTATCACCCATCACTCTTCCTTTCCAACAAATCTCTAAGTCACTGGGAACTAATTTTGTGTCCAGCATACAAACTTGGGGATTTACTTTATTACTATTTTGATATTTTGATTTACTTCAATTACTATTTTAGTCTCTGTGAAAGAGACTAAGAATACTTATTATCCCCAATGTTATCTTACTCTTTTTCTGGAACTAAGTATATGAAATGCCTAAGATAAAAAAAAGACATAAGTCAAAGTCTCCAAGAGGAAAATATGTGTATTAACTATGTCCTTCCCAATGTGATATTAAATGAAACACAGAGTAACAGTATTTAGGAAAGCCCTTCATGGGCCAGTTAGTACATGCTCTTTGTTCAAACATCACGTTTATTGTTTGTTTCTTATTTTCTCTTATTTGTTCTTATTTTTTCTTATTTATTTATTATCTCCTTATTTCTTATTGCCAATAATATGGGCACAATACATACAGAACACAGAAATGCTCAGGAGAATAATGGAGTAAGATGGACTCCCTAGTAATTTTGCATACTCTGAGATGTTATCTCTGAAAAATGTATTTTATATAAAAGGCATATCTGTTTATGCTGATGAGAAGACAAACATATGTTTATGCTTCTACTTGCATATATTTCATATACATACAGTGGAATACGTATCAAATAAGTATAATATTTTAGCAATATTTCAATAAGTTTTGGAAATCCTAAGTTGCCATAAAGATTGGGTCAATGTAAAGCTAAGGTTGTATTCCATGACAATTATATAAATTTGGAACTCAGCATAGAATATCAAAATTTTCAGCAACTTACTTAATTTATCTCCCTACATATATTCTCCACAAATTATTCATTCATACTTTGGAGCAGTATAACATATACTGAAAAATAATAAATATTAATAGTCCCCATAGAAACTTGGAAAACCAATTAACAACGATAATTGTTCATGCTCTCAAGTTTACCTAATGAATTGTATTTTCAAACTGGAGGCTAACAGCCGTCTTATGAGCACCCCCGCATTCCCACTCAAATATATTAAAAAGCAACGATTTTTTGTAGAATCTTATACAAAATAAAATCAAATCACCTAAATTTCCATGTTCTTAGCAGCTTATTGAACCGACTTCATATATAATCAAGTATCTCCCCTTAACAAATCTAAATAGAGATTGGAGAGAGATCTGGATATAACATGCTTGCCTTTTCTTTGACAATAGTTCAATCCTATGAACTGCACATAGTGCCACAAATACTGTACAGAATGATCCTTGATTGAAGAGTTCTGAGCACCAACTGAGTATGATCCCCCAAAACAAACCAAAAAAAGAAAAAGAAAAGAAAAAGAAAGAAAAATCAATAAATCAAGGACTATTTCTGAAGATACTCCTATTAAAATAATAAGGCTTTCGACCAAAATACAAAGACAGTTTACAGAATGGGAAAGGATACTTACCCAATATACATTCAACAACGGGTTGATATCAAGGATATACAAAGTACTGGGTGAACTCCACAAGAAGAAAGCATCCAACCCCATCAAAAAATGGGGCAATGAAATAACAGAAACTTTCTCAAAGAAGAAATCCGAATGGCTAAAAGGCACATGAGCAAATGCTCTATGCTATTAATCATCAGGGAGATGCAGATGAAAACAATAATGAGATATCATTTCACACCATAGAGACTGGCCCACATCCAAAAGAACAAAAGCAACCGGTGTTGGCGCAGAGTGGCGAGAAAGGGACTCTCCTTCACTGCTGGTAGGAATACCGAATGGTTCAGCCTTTTGGAAAACAGTATGGACGATTCTCCAAAAATTAGAAATTGAGCTCCCATTTGACCCAGAAATACCACTCCTGGGAATATATCCCAGAGAGGCAAAAAAGCATAGTCAAAGTGATGTCTGCACTTGTGTGTTCATTGCAGCACTGTTTACAATAACTAGAATCTGGAAAAAACCTGAGTGCCTGAGAACAGATGACTGGTTAAAGAAATTTTGGTATATTTACACAATGGAGTACTATGTAGCTGTGAGAAAAGATGAAGTCATGGAACTTATATACAAGTGGTACTACATGGAAAGTATTATGCTAAGTGAAATGAGTCAGAAAGAGAGGGACAGACATAAAAAGACTGCATTCATCTGGGGAACATAAACTAACAAAATAGGAGACTAACACTCAAGAATAGTCGAGATAAGTACCAGGAGGTTTACTCCATGGCTTGGAGGCCAGCCACACACGCTAGGGGAAAAGGCAGCTCAGATAGAGAAGGGAGCACCAAATAAAGGGTGCTGGGAGGATCCTCCCAGGATGGGAGAAGCATGCTGAAAGTAGACTATAGACAGAACATGATTGCCACTCAATGCCTCTTTTGCAAACCACAGCACCCAAAATGAGAGAGCGAACAAAGGGGAATGCCCTGCCACAGAAGCAGGGTGGGATGGGGGGGGTCAGGGGGTGGGAGGGATACTGGGATCAGTGGTGTTGGAGAATGGGCACTGGTGGAGGGATGGGTATTCGATTATTCTATAACTGAAACCCAAGCACAGAAATTTGTAAGCCTACAACTGTACCTCATGGTGTTTCACTAATAAAAACTTAAAAATAAAATAAAATAAAATGATGGGGCTTCCTAAAATGTTATCCATAATCTAGGCATTTATTATTATCCTGGTGAACTTACACAAAAGCAAAACATTTGAATGAAGTAAAACCTTGATATTTCAAACTCATAAAAAGTAACAACAACTTAACTCAAGTTTTATATCCTCTGGAGGTAACTAGATTAGTACATTAAATAAATAGATTCTCTATAGTTGACTACTGTATCTTTAAATGTACATCAATTAAATCATTAAATAACATTCATCTCATTCGTTTTGGGAAAATTAACTTCTCTCTGTTATTACTTTATTGGTTAGGAGGGTATAGTGATATATATATGTATATATATAATATACATATATACATATACATGGGCTGGAGCAGTATCACAGAGGGTAAGGCGTTTGCCATGCTCGAGCAAATCAATGAAAAACGGGAGGAGTGTGCTACAGTGCTACATATACATATACAAACATATAACATATACACATGTATATGTATATATACATATGTGTATGTGTATATATACATATATGATATACTGACTGGAGCAATAGCACAACGGGTAGGGTGTCTGCCTTACATGCGGCCGACCCAAGTTTGATTCCTCTGCCCGTCTCAGAAAGTCCGGCAGTCTATCGAGAGTATCTTGCTTGTATGCAAAGCCTGGCAAGCTACCCATGATGTATTCAAATGCCAAAAACAGTAATAACAAGTCTCACAATTTGTTGTGAGATGTTACTGGTGTCCGCTCAAGCAAATCGATGAACAATGGGAGGACAGTGACAGTGACAGTGATATATGATATACATATACATACACAAATATATATACACACACGTTACCTAAGGCAGTACTAGTACTGAAGTAAACAATAAAGGACAGTTGTGCATGCTTTTGCTATTTGTCATTACTATAAACATTATTGTTGCTCTAAAGATATTTTTCATGTGATGTCAAAACAAAGCACTGCAAAATGTAGGGGTACATTCTGAAGAATGTAAGAACAGATGGCCTTGTAGGAAAAGACGAAGATGCAAAGTAATAAGATGTAACAACAAAATATTAACATTCTTAGAAGGAATCCCAGTGTTAGAACTAGACTGCATTTTGTTGTGTTATGTACTTCTGCACCTATAAACAAACAGTGCTGTTCCTTTCGTCCTTTTCCCATCAGTCCTCCACCAAGTTCTTGTCTCTGAAATCCCTGCTTTAATCCCCCAGACTAAAAGTTTTAATTATCCTTTCTTGGCACAACAATCCTACTCACTAATAGCATAGTAATTAATGGCCGTGAGGCCTAAACTAAGGACCCTCTATTTCAGAGTAAGTCCCCAGAACAGCCTGAGGGGACAGGACACTGGCTAGTTTCTTAAGCAATGATTTTGAGTGCCATAGGTGTTGAAAGAAAAACCCACCTGAGGATGAACCTGGGGTCAAGCTTGCTAGGACAGGAAGACCTTGGGTTGTTTTAATAGAAGTACTGGTGAAGAGGAAAAGATAACATTCTAGGCAAGAAGAGGCATCCCCTAAGGACAAAACACCGAGCAGATAATTTCTTGTGGGAACAAAAGCTTGATATCTGTAAAAGTGGAGTGAAGAAGGTCTAAATGAACGTTCTCACCAATAAGAATACAGGTAAAAAGAGGTCAGACTAAGCAGTTTTACTGCGAAATTGTGTTTGCAAAAGCTGACTTTCTAGAAATAGAATTGGTTTTGACATTAGGAAAAAAAGACATCTTGGGAAAGGACAATGTAGAGTGCTAATATTTACGTTGTTAAAGGTCTATGTAAAGCAGATGGACAGGCAATTGGGGTCTTTAGAGAATAAGGAGGAGAATGAGTCGGCTATAGAAGATGTGGCTCCAGAAACACACAATTGGTTCTGACATAAAAAGTGACCAGGAGGAACTTTAAAAGTTTATCAAACACCAACTCTAAGGAATTTGGAGTTTCTGTAAAATAGCTTATTTGAAACACAATATTCTGGGATTGCAAGATCATCTAGAATACTTTGTTAGTAAAGTCATGAAAACAAGGTAAGAAAGTGACTAACCTTGTCACAATCTGTTGGGAAGAAATCTTCATACTGACAACATAACCTCTCCCTAGGCATTAAACTCTTTAGCTGATACCTTTAGACACTTTCAGTTTTGGCAAAACAATTTAATTGTGGATACAAATATTCCCCCTGACAGAAGTTATACATATCTATAATGTGTACTTTTTTGGAGGATCACCTAACCGCAAGATCACTCCTGGAAGTGCTCAAGAGACTATATGGTGCCAGGAATTGAACCTGAGTAAACTGTGTACAAGTCAGATGTGTACAAGTGCTTCAAAACTTGTACTATCTCTGTGCCCAGATCTATAGTCTTTTAAAAATTTTTTTCTCTTTTGTCAACATCATATAATACTTAGCAAGATAATGCAAAGGAAACTAAAATATCCTCTCTTCCAAAAATTTCCATTGAGTAAAAATGCTAATTTCAAAGTGAACAGATATATAACATTTTCCTTTTCAAAGTTACTATTAAAAAGGTAATTGGGTCGGCTGGAGCCATAGTAAGCATGAGATCCTCAGCAACCTATATGGTCTCCCAAACACTACTGGGAGTAATTTCCTAAGTTCTCATATACCTGAGAACCACCAGGTATGGTCCCAAAAAAAAGCAAAAAATAAATAAATAAAAAGTGATGAGGTTAACTGGTATGCATAATTCTTTTCTAATTTTAAAATTTTACTTACATTAACTTTAATATTTTTCTCTCTTCTTTTGGGCATTATGGTTTACAATATAGATACTTAGAGCTTATCATGAATACTCCTTTACTTACTGTCAACACCTGGTTCTTGTCAAGTGTGATCATTTTCAACTATTACTGTCATATTGGTCCTTTCTCTGTCCTAACTGCCTTCCTCCCCCAACACAGTTATGGTAGCTTCCAACCAGTGACCAGTCCTCCTCGCCCCTGTTTTATCCAACCTTGGATATTAATCTCATACTATTTATTTTTATATCCCAAAATGAATGCAGTAATTATATATCTGTCCCTTTCTTTCTGACTCATTTCATTCAGCATGACACTTTCCAAGTCCATCCACTTAAAAGAAAATTTAATGACTTCATTTTTCCTAACAGCTGCATAGTATTCTATTGTGTAGGTATACCATAGTTTCTTTATCCAGTCATCTGTTCTTGGGCACTTAGATTGTTTCAAGATTCTGGCTATTGTGACCACACCTGGTGATTCTCAGGGATACTCCCCACTATTGTGAACAGTGTTGCAATGAACATATAAGTGCAGATGGTGTTTCTGTTGTGTTTTTTTTTGAGGCCCCCCCAGGGAATATTTCCAGAAGTGGTACTGCTGGGTCAAATGGGAACTTAATTTCTAGGTGTTTTTATTTTTTTGTTTTTGTTTTTTTTAGGACTGTTCATACTGTTTTCCAAAAATACTGGAAGAGTCAGCATTTCAGAATGAGAGTTTCATTCTCACATCCACACCAGCCAGCACTGTTTTTTCTTGATCTTTGGCATGTGTGGCAGTCTCTGTGGTATGAGCTGATATTTCATTGTTATTTTGATTTTGCATCTCCCTGATTAGTGATGTAGAGCACTGTTCACATGTCCTTTGGTCATTTGAATTTCTTCTTTGAGCAAATTTCTGTTCATTTCTTCTCCCCACTTTTTGATGAGGTTGGATTTTTTTTTCTCGTAAAGTTCTACCTGTGTCTTGTATATCTTTTATATTAACCCCTTATCAGATGAGTATAGGGTGAATGATTTTTTCCATTCCATGGGCTATCTTTGTATCTTTATCATTGTTTATTTTGAGGTGGAGGAGCTTCTTAGTTCAATGTAATCCTGTTTGTTTATCTTTGCTTTCACTTCTTTGGTCAGTGGTGTTTCATCTTTGAAGATGCCTTTAGCTTCAATGTCATGGAGGATTTTGCCTATGTTTTCTTCCATGTACCTTATGGATTCAAGTCTGATGTTGAGGGCTTTTATCCATTTTTTCACTGAATCACTGTGAGATACAGTTACAAACTTTAATGATTAAGTTTCAGATATACAATGGTCTAGTACTTCCACCAGTGTGCATTTCCTACCGCCAATGTTTCTTCCCAGTTTCCCTCCTGTCACTAACCCCCCTACCCCCAACAACTGCCTCTGTGGCAGGCACCTTCCTTCTCTCTCTCTCTCTCCTTTCTCTCTCTCTCTCTCTCTCTTCTCTCTCTCTCTCTCTCTCTCTCTCTCTCTCTCTCTCTCTCTCTCTCTCTCTCTCTCTCTCTCTCTCCTTTTGGGCATTATGGTTTGCAATGCAGAAACTAAGAGGCTATCATTTTTGGTCTTTAGTCTACTTTCAGCACACAACTCCCATCCCGAGTGATCCCTCCAACCATCATTAACTTAGTGGGCCCTTCTCCCTCCCAAATGCCTTTTACCCCAGCAGGAGGCCAGTTTCCAAACTTTGGAGTGATCCTCCTGATCTTTGTCTCTACTGTCCTTAGGTGTTAGTCTCATATTATATTATTTTATATGCCACAAATGAGTGTAGTCTATGTCTGTCATTTTCTTTCTAATTTCACTGAGCATGATATTCTCCATGTCCATACACTTATCAGCAAATTTCATGACTTTATCTTTTCTAACAGCTGCACAGTATTCCATGTAGCTGCCTAGTCTTCCCAGAACCACTTGTTAAAGAGGTTTTCCTTGTTCCACTTCATATTTCTTGCTCCCTTATTAAATATTATATCATTATATATTTGCAGGTCTGTGTCAGGATATTCAGCTCTACTTAATTTTTTAACAATTTTAATTAAATCACTGTGAGACCTACAGTTACAAAGTTGTTTGTTATTGAGTTTCAGTCATACAATGTTCCAACACCATCCTTTCAGTAATGTACATTTCCCACCACCCAGTTTTTCTTTTTTTTTTATCATTTTTTTTTATTAGTGAAACACCATGAGGTACAGTTATAGACTTATAAATTTTTGTGCTTGGGTTTCAGTTATACAATGATCAAGTAACCATCCCTCCACCAGTGCCCATCCTCCCCCACCACGGGTCCTAGCATCCCTCCCACCCCCATCCCCCCCCCCACCCCCGTCCCACCCTGCCGCTGTGGCAGGGCATTCCCCCTTGTTCTCTCTCTCTCTTCTTTTGGGTACTGTGTTTTTCAAGAGAGGCATTGAGTGGCAATCATGTTTGGTCTATAGACTACTTTTAGCATGTCTCTCCCACCCTGGGAAGGTCTTCACAACACCCTTTATTTGGTGCTCTCTTCTCTATCTGAGCTTCCTTTTCACCTAGCACATGTGGCTGGCCTTCAAGTCATAGAGCAAAATTCTTGGTACTAACCTCAGCCATTCCTGGGTATTAGTCTCCCGTTTTGTTGCTTTATGTTCCCCAGATGAATGCAATCTTTCTGTGTCTATCCCGCTCTTTCTGACTCATTTCGCTTAACATGATACTTTCCATGTAGTACCACTTGTATGTAAATTTCATAACTTCATCTTTTCTAACAGCTACATAGTACTCCATTGACGACCCAGTTTTTCTATCATGGACCAGCACTCCTTAAATCAGCTTTAAGAAATTATGTATATTTTAAAAAAAACTTATTGGTCAATAACAAACATTTCACACTTTCCTTAAATTACCAAGCCAATTATAATCTAAGCTTAAAACAAAAAATTCTACCACTCCTAAATTAACCTCTACTCTTTAAGAAATTTATTCCACCCACGTTAAAATATTTTAAATCTTTAAAATAATGGATTGCTGAAGATGATCTTTTTGTTTGTTTTGTCTTGGCCATAATCCACAGTATCTTCTCTCAATGTGTTCAGAAATTTAGGTGACAGAATTTGGACTCAGATGATTTATTATCTGACTACCCAGATTCTACTCAGCACCTACCTGTTTGCATCTGTAATCATTGTAATCACTGTCCTCCCATTGTTTATCAATTTGCTCAAGCGGGCCCAGTAATGTCTCCTTTGGAGACTTTTGTTGTTACTGTGTTTGGCATATCGAATACATCACGGGTAGCTTGCCAGGCTCTGCCATGCAGGCGAGATACTCTCAGTAGCTTGCCAGGCTCTGTGAGAGGGGCGGAGGAATTGAACTCAGGTCGGCCATGTTGGCTGCGTGCAAGGCAAACGCCCTGCCGCTGTGCTATCGCTCCAGCCTGGTGCCAAATAACCTTATCCTGCTACTGGCAAAATCCAGAGCCACTTGCAGGCAGCCTTCCATGCTAATGAACAACACCTACTTGCTAAATCAAATCAGAAGTGGCCTGCTGAAGACAGGCATTTATTCAACTCATCACATAGACTGAGAGTTTGAGGACTTCCTTACAAATATCTTCGAGTCTCCTTTGAAACTTCTTTTTCCATCAGATTTTCTCTGTCTATTAAGAACATTTAGTTCCAAGCAGAAATAAATTATTCTTTGGTGTCCCAAGTGATTTTCTGAGGTATAATTTCAATCTCTATGGTACGTTTTGTGTATGCTTATTAGGGAAGTTCTAAAGTTAAGCATCAAGTAGCTCCTCACATTTACAACATTTGCTAAAAACATTTGACATTAATTTCAAAGTATGCTAGTTTACTTCAAGATAACTATAAGTGGAGATTATCACAGGAATTTGAATATTAACTTCCAGGAACAAAACTTGAGGTCAAGCCTAAGAAGACTTTACTGAATATTGAAACTTTGTCATAACTGACAAATCTTTTGGAAAACTTTGTAGTAATGTGAAATTTAAAATTGTGGATTAAAATAGTACTAAAATTCATAGGTATTATTTTGTATGTTTCTAACTGATGTTAATTTTAACAGAACCATTTTCCAATGTGAGTTTGTTTGATCATAAAAACCTGGTGATATGAACATAGAGGCTTTGTTTTCTTTTTGTATTGATATTTTATTTTATTACACTTAATGTCTTTAGATAACCTTGCTATTAATAAATGAGAGAGTCTTAGCAAATGCTGGATAGCAGACATAAACTACAGATAGGACCTGTGTAAGCTATAAGGAAATTAGAAGTTGATAAAAAAAAAAGAAACATATATTCTTTTTCTTTAAAGGATTTTTTTAAAGTCAATTTTATGCATCTAGCATTAAAAAAGTCATTTATCAGGGCTGGAGCAATAGCAGAGCGTGTAGGATGTTTGCCTTGCATGCGGCCAACCTGGGTTCAATTCTCAGCATCCCATAATGGTCTCCTGAGGAGTGCCAGGGGTAATTCCTGAATGCAGAGCCAGGAGTAACCCCTGTACATAGCCAGGTGTGACCCAAAAAGACCAAAAACAGTCATTTACTAGAGTTACAGTTTGTGAACTTATAGGAAATTTTATAATCTTGTGCACCGTTGCCATACGTTTATGCCACACATTAATTATACTGTGAGGCCAAGATGAAAACGTGTATATGAAGTCTTGGAACACTAAGCTTTGTCACTTTATGTTTCAACAACTTTCTAGTTCAACCTCTCTTTATAATAGCAGCATTAACTTTGTACCAATTACTGGCCAGATATTGGCCAGATACTATCCTGAAGAATTTAGTATAATTTAAAATTATTTCAATAATTAAAAGTTCAATGAGAACCAAAATTTTCAATAACAGCAAGGTATTTGAACATTTTCTTATTTAAAAATTCTTAGTGGGATGATTAAAGGATATGAACATCAGTTCAACTGCCTCTTCCCATACCCAGAAGATAGTCAAATATAAATTTTGAGAAAATTTCCTACTTGTGATTTTACGGAGCATAATTTTCTCTAAAAACATCTAAAAATTTATTTGATATTGAGTTAGAGAAATGTACTTATAAAATGGTGTCATTTCTTTTAAACATTTAAAATAATTATCCATATTAATGCTCATGTAATAATTATTTAATATATTCCTTCTATAGTAATTTATTGTGTGAATAAATCACAGTTATTTCTCAATTACTTCCAATGGATATTACTTTTCTTAAAATTTAAGTTATGATATTTAGTATTTCATAAAATATATATATAAATGTTTCTCTAGAACAGATCTCTATGGTGAATTTGATAAAATTTAGTACATAGGCATATGTCAAATAGGCAAAGAGATGGGGGGGCATATCTTGGCAATGAGTTGTTGACAAATAATAAAACCAAGATGTGATTTAAAGAAGATACTCATCACTAGCCCTTAAGTAGCCAAAGCACATTACAGTTAGTCTCACCTTTAGGACACAGGAAGTGAGGCTTGATAAAACTCCAACTGATCCTAAAAAATGTCTGAAAGCATGCAGGAGAGGAGAAGCTCTATCAAGTTCAATGGGTTGTGTTGTGATAAGAACATGAAAGACAATGCTCAAAAGTTAAAATTTCTTCCTATATGGCAATACCTCAACTAAGGAAAAAATTAGCCCAAGGCAATTTGAAGAATATCCTTATATAAGTCCACCCCAAAAGCCATTCTGGGTTCTATCCCTTCTGGAGAAGCCATGTTTCTTGAACATGTTGCTTTCTTTCTTCCTGATAATCTCTAAATTAAACTGTTTTTACTTCACTATTCATCACCTCCTGAAATTCTTTTTGTGTGTGTGTGAGGTAAAGAGGCATTCAGGGAAATCCTGGGTAGAATTAGCACTTATTTTTCCTTTCCTCCAAAGAGTAACCCCTTCTTCCAATATGAGCTCCACAGCTTCACAAGAAAGGATCATTTCCCACATCAGGTAGAACAAGTATGACTCCAGTGAAGTTTGATGACTGCCATTTGAAGCTGGTAAGACAGAAAATCTGGACCATGGAGGTGCTCAAAGCAGCCTTTCATCACTCCTGAACTTCCCCAGGCACTTTCTGTGTGACCAATGTAGGTATTCTGGGAATCAAAAACTTCTCTGGAGGCTGCCACCTCTCTTCTCTCCACTTATATGTCACTTGCAATGTATTCAACTTTATAAATACTGCAAAGTTGCCCTATAAAGTGGCCATTCCTATTTATCCTTCAGTAGTATTCTAAGAATATGCCATGTTTTATTTTAACAGATTCTAATATATCTGTCAATTTAGTTCACTTTAAAGAATTTTTTTAAGTCCAGGATAATTAGAATGAATAAATGACACCTTTAATGAGCAGTATAGATTCATTCTCATTTTAATTACCCTTTAAATATATTTTAAGCTCAAGTTTTAAGAGTTCTATATATATCATAAGATATTCCTTTGCCAGTTACATGCCCTGGAGATAAAATATACCAGTTTTGTCTTTATTTTTACTACTTCATAAAGCTATTAGACATTAAATATTTAATGGCAAATAAAATTTTAACTTATGGCAATGATATTTTTCTATTTTAGTTAGGCTTTTATATCTTAATAAATTATTGATATCAGAGGTTATAAATTTATCTATATTTTTAATCACTAATGTTAAAAAATCATTCTTTTAACATGCAGGAATTTTTTAAAATTTTATTTTCATAAAATTGTTCTCAGTAATGGAAAACATACAGAACTTTGATTCACTTGCAATTAACTTTTATATGTAGTGACCACTGTTGAAAATATTCTTTTGTGACTGCTTTAATATTAATCATATACCAAGTTCTTTTAAAAATACATTTTTATTTGTAGGCTTCATACTAATTTAATGTTTTTTTGTTAGTCTTTGTTCCAGTTTCACATTATCTAAATTCCTTTACCTTTATAATAAGTCTGAATATCTAGAGCATTAATATTTAGATCACAAATAGGTAGAAAGTGGCTGATCTCTTTTTTCTTTAAAATAACTTTATAATAACTGAATTATGGATATTTTGTACTGAAATTGACATCATTATGATATTAAGAATTCTTAATTCATGAGAGCCATGGTGCCTTTTGTTTTTAAATCTTCCTTTTAAGAGCCTTGATTACAAGGCTATAGAGACAGTACAGTTGGCAGTGCATTTGCCTTGCAGGTGGCTGATTCAGGTTCGATCCCCAGGATCCTATATTTTTCCCCAAACCTGATAGGAGTGATCCCTGTGTGCAAAGCCAAGATGCACTCAGGAAGAGAGAGGAGAAAGAGAAGAGAGAGGGAGACAGGGGGAGTGTGAGAGACGGAGAGAGGGACAGAAGAACATAGAGAGAGGGACAGAGAGACAGTGAGAGAGGAGAGAGAGATTTCTTGGCATTGGGCATTGTTGGGTATGGACCAAAAAAAAAACCAAAGAAAAGATTAATGATTTTATACTGAGGATTTTTCTTGAGAGAAATGATATAGAGCTGGTATAATAAAATGAAAGGTCAAATATAGAACTATCCTTTCATATATACACACAAATCCCCAAATTATCATAGAATATTCACAGACTACTAAAATTGTTTTCTTTGATAAAAAAAAAACCCAAACTTACTGGCTTCTGGTAGCTACTGGCTAGTAAGCACATTATTATTTCCAAACAAACAAAACAATGTAATGGGCAACTATGGTCTGTAGCTTTCTCTCCTCTTTTCTCTTTCTCCTACTAAATCAAGTTCTTAAATCATGTTCTTGATTAAAGTAACTTAATTATATATATGCCAAAACCAGTAACTACAACTGGTCTCATTCACCTGACCCTGAAGGCTTCACCAACATGGCAGCACTGAGAAGGATGAGAAAGGAGAGGCCGACAAAATCTCAAGGCCGAACTAGGCTGCCACAACAAAGGAAGACAAAACTGATCGTCTGTACTTTCAATGCACGTACGCTAGCATCACATGCATCCATCGAGGACCTGATGGTACAAGCGCGAATGATCAAGTACGACAACATTGGTCTGACTGAGACAAGAAGGCATGAATCTCACCATGCCGTTTTCGACACTGGAGAAGAATTGTTCCTCAGAACATGTGATAAAAGAGGTGTCAGAGGTGTCGGTGTCCTTGTCAACACAAACTTGGCCATGAGCATTGATTCATTCGAATGCCTAACAACCCAAATCGGACATTTACATTTGAATAGATGTGGCTCACTGTCTGCAGTTTCTATCTTCGTTGTCTAAGCACCAACATCTCATTATGATGAAAGAGAAATCGAGAAGTTCTACATGGAGCTGGAGAAGTTCTATAAAGAAGACCACACCTTCTACAAGATCATTGTGGGTGATTTTAATGCCAAGATAGGACCAGGAAGATCAGCCGAAGAACTCCACATCGGGACCCATGGCCTAGAATGGAACGAACAGGGTGAGAGACTATCTGAGTTTATCATGTCGACCAAGACCATCCATGGTAACTCACAGTTCCAGAAGGCAGAATCTAAACGTTGGACATGGGAGTCTCCCGGTGGACGATTCCACAATGAAATAGACCACATCATATTCAATCGACGGTTTTGCCTGACCAATGTCGCTGTTGCCCCAAAATTTCGAACGGGATCAGACCACCGTCTCCTTCGTGCAAAATTCTACTTCACAGAGCGGGGAGAAAGGGCTGCAAAGTTCAAAAACAGAACTCCCAGAACGACCACCAACTGGGAACTCTTTGGCACTATTGCGGCAACATGGGAAGATGCCATTGTTGACAACATTGATGAGGAATACGATCGACTGGTTCAGCACCTCCATGAATGTGCGAGGAACGCCAAGAGAGAGATAGCCACAAAAAACGCCTGTCTTCGAAAACTCTTGAGCTAATTCGCCAGAGTGGTTTGGCGCATGCCTCAGGCAACCGCAAGCTAACGTCCAAGCTCGCAAAGCAGTGCAGAGATGCGATCAAGGAAGACCTCAAAGAGAAAAGAGCAGAAGTACTGGTAGATGCGGCAGAAGCTGGGAAAAGTATTCGTAACATCCGCCTGTCCTTCGCCAACTACAAGACCAAGATGACTGCCCTCGATGTCCTGATGGATCCATCACATCCTCCAGAATGGCAATGGAGAAGATTATCCATGACTTCTACTCAAATCTCTTCGATAGCCATGTTCACTTGCCAACATACCAAATTCCATAGGATGGATATGTCGTTCCCAACGTTCTCCCTTCTGAAATCCGACATGCCATTTCGTCAGTAAAGAAACAAACAGCACCCGACCCAGACAAGGTCAGACCTGAACACCTGAAGAACCTGCCATCAGTACTCATCAATACACTGGCTCGGCTCTTCACATACTACATGTCTGAATGCAAGGTTCCGTCCCAGTGGAAAATCAGCAGGACCATACTACTGTTCCAGAAGGGAGACATCCATGACATTGGCAACTATCGCCCGATCTGCCTATTGTCTGTCATCTACAAGTTGTTCACTCGAGTCATCCTAAATAGGATTGGCAGAACACTAGATGAAGGACAACCATGCAAGCAAGCCGGGTCCCGCAAAGTATTCAGCACCATCGACCATATCCACACGATAACCAAGCTCATGGAGGTTTCTCGGGAGTTCAAGATGCCACTCTGTTTAATGTTCATTGATTTAAATAAGGCCTTTGATTCTGTTGAGACAGAAGCAGTCATTGAAGCCCTAGCCAATCAGGGCATTCTAGCCCAATACATCAAGATCCTCCGTGAGCTGTATTGCGGATTCACTACCAGGATCTCACCATTCTACAATGAAGTAATCATTTATGTCAAAAGAGGGGTTCGGCAGGGTGATACCATTTCACTGAAACTCTTCAGTGCCACCCTCAAGAACATCATGCGACGACTGGAATGGGAAGGAATGGGAGTGAAGATAGATGGTCGGCAACTACACCACCTCCGCTTTGCTGATGACATTGTTTTAACAACAACAAACATCAGCCAAGCGGCACAAATGCTGGCCGACTTTGACCGTGAGTGTGGAAAGGTAGGACTACAGCTGAATCTTACAAAGACAATGTTTATGAGAAACAGCCTCGTTCCTGATGCCCCATTTGCTCTCAATGGAACAACCATCTCCAAATGCAACAGCTATGTGTACCTAGGTCAAGAAGTCAACATGACAAATGACCTGGCACCCTAGCTGCGCAGGAGGAAGAGAGCAGCTTGGAACGCCTTCAAGAACGTCGAAGAAATAGCTAAGAGGACGAAGAACTTCCGGCTCCGGGCACATCTCTTTGATTCCACTGTTCTTCCTGCATTAACATATGCCTCAGAGACCTGGGCCCTACACAAACAAGATGAGAACGCTATTCAGGTCTCCCAAAGAAGAATAGAAAGAGCTATGCTTGGAATATCACGTTTCACTCAAATGAAAGAAAGAATCCGGAGTTCTGACATCCGTCGACGATCAATAATCAGGGACACTGTCTCATTTGCCAAGGTGTCAAAAATCAGATGGGCTGGTCACGTAATGAGATTTAAAGACGACCGCTGGACTAGAGCTGTTACCAACTGGATTGCACAGGATGTCAAAAGAACGTGTGGCCACCCACCTACCAGATGGTCAGACTTCTTCGTCAAGATCATGAACGATCGGTTTGAGGCTCTTCATGTTCCCAGAGCGAACAGATGCCATTGGGCTACACTAGCACACGACAGGGACAAATGGAGCCGTTACTGGCACCCGCTTGAGCAAATCGACGACTAAGGGTACGTTAAGTGACTTAAGTGATTAAGTGAGTTACATATATACATACATATATACATCCTGTAACATGTTAGTTAATTGTTATTCTTTGAGTCATTCTTCAACATTCAATTCTGGTTTTGAATTTACTGAAGACCTAAATTCTTTTAGTTTCCTAGCAGTGTTACCTTTCAAAAGCTACATTTTCAATTGATTACTACTACAATTGGTTACGGCCTAACATACATAGTTTTGAGTATTATGTGTACTTCCTTAGCAAAGGATTTGGTGGACTTTGATATCTAAACTCTTTCCCTTACATAGAAGGAGAAAATTATGCAAAGTACTAGTTTAGAATCTCAAAAACAAACCCATTACATTATGCCAATTTCCTTATATTTTTGACATACACTTTGTAGGGTGTTCTAATTTTTCCATTGTGATATTACTTAACTCAGAATATAAACTGTGCTATAAACCATTTCTAGATATTTAGCATATTTTTTCCAAAGAAGAATTTTGCTAGGTAATTCAGGTTATAAACATAAGCATGGCACAAAAGTAAAAAGACATTAGAATTCAATATTTTTTTGTTTGGGAAGCACACCTGGTAGTGCTTGGGGTTTATTCCTGGCTCTATGCTCAGGAATCACTCCGGGGAGTACTTGGGGGACCATGTGCGGTACATGGGTTCAAGTGCTCTAACCATTGTACTGTCACTCTGGCCCTAATTATGGGGTTCCTGGGTTCTATTGCCCTATCCATTGTACTATCACTCTGGCCCTAATTCCACTTTTAATCCATCAAGTTCCTTCAATATCACTCAATTTCCTTGTGTTTTTCGTCGATTGCCTCGAGCAGGCCCCAGTAACGTCTCTTTCATCCTAACCCTGAGATGATATTCAAGGCTCTTTAGGAGAATGAGACCCATCATTGTTACTGGTATTTGGCATATTTGGTATGCCACGGGGAGTTTGCCAGACTCTGCCCTGTGGGCAGGCTACATTCGATAGCCTGCAAGTTTGCCCAAAGTAGGAATGAGATAATAAGATGTCATAAAAGATGTCCTGATAAGATGTCGCGCGGCTGCAAATGCGGCCGCATGGTTCCAGGAGCTGGATTTTATTGTCTCTGAGTCTTGGCCGTTGATGGGATTACACGGCGCCAGGGGGCCAGGGGGTGGGTGTGACCCCCGCCTACTGGAATATGGAGGATCTGGGTGGAGGATGCTCGACTCCAATCCGAGTAGGCTGGGAGATCTCGGCCCTGTAACCTGCGTGGATTTGTCCCTCTGCCAGTACCTTCAGGTGTATGGAGAGTGGTCTCAGCATGGTGGTGGCTGATCCTGGAGGTCTTCGGCTGCCGGAGCCCTGGTTGGGGCGGGGAGGAAAGTTCAACTCGCTCCCCTCCAACAGGCCCGGGCGAAAAACAGCCAGGCACGGGGGCAGACTGCACTGTTCTCGTCTGGGAGCTGGATTTTATAGTCTCTGAGTCTTGGCTGTTGATGGGATTACACGGTGCCAGGGGGCCAGGTGGTGGGTGTGACCCCCGTCTACTGGAATTTGGAGGATCTGGGTGGAGGATGCTCGACTCCAATCCGAGTAGCCTGGGAGATCTCGGCCCCTGGAACCCGCGTGGATTTGTCCCTCTGCCAGTACCTTCAGGTGTGCGGAGAGTGGTCTCAGCATGGTGGTGGCTGGTCCTGGAGGTCTTTGGCTGCCGGAGCCCTGGTCGGGGTGGGGAGGAAAGCTCAACCCGCTCCCCTCCAACGGGCCCTGGTGAGGAACAGCCAGGCGCGGGGGCAGACTGCACTGTTCTCGTCCGGGAGCTGGATTATATAGTCTCTCCTTGTGTAAGTCAAGAAAAAATATAATTATCAATACTCAGTGAGGCTTTATGAAGATTATTGGTAACTGTGCATTTGTGCATTTACAAGTCATACTAGTTTCTTCTAGAAGAAAGGAACAAATGCTTATGAAGAACAGAATAAACAAATCTGGCCTTGGAAAAGTTTCTGTTAAGAGTGAGACAAATTAATTCAGGTAGGAAGATGCTAATGAAGAACAACTGGTGAGTTTTTATATAGTATCTGATACATGCTTGGCACATTGCTACTTCCTTATATTTGTGTCCATAAAAGTTCTGAAATAGTAGCCAGTTTAGAAGTATAATTAAGCAAGTTAAGTGATTACCTTCATATGTTAGGAGTTAAATTCTAATGCTTCTTTTCCCTTGGCAGGCTTAAGAAGGAAGTTGGTAAACACCTTGAGACCATATGGAAATAATTACATTCTTTTTCGCGTAAGTGTGTATATGTTGGCTGAATAATTTCTTAATTCATAGAACCAATACTTAGCCACACCAGTCCCCCTGACTATCACAACTCAAGGAAAAAATGCTTTAAGAAGAGAACATTTTTAACAAATTGTAATTTTTCTTTTCATTGAGAATTAAAATCAGCCTGAAAATAACAACCTTCATATCATTGTAGAAATCATTATAGATATATCTGAAGATACTTTCCCAAAAGTTCATCTCTATTTCACAAAGGACACCTCTATTTTACCAGCCATTAAAATAAATACTCTACCCTTAATTGAAATATTTAATAACTTCTTTTTATCAGGTTTAATAGTGAGTTTGTGCTTTGCGAACTCCAAAACTACTGGATTTGTACTAATTATCCACTGAAGAAAACCCTATTCTATAATTAATTTCATGTTAATTATTATCCTAATTTTGTATTCAACTGAGAAACTATACCAACGTGATCTGTTTTCCAACTATTCAAATAATGAATAACAGCCTTTGACCTACATCTGCGGACAATGCAAATCACATACATGTAGAGTGTTTCAGGCAATGATTAGAAGTTCAGTTGCCTGTTTCAGATTCTAGACAAATGGCTCACTTAGATTTCTTTTCAAAGTGTGGTGAATGGAATTAGCCCTCTGAGAGGAAACTAGCTAGAAAGTTTTTCTAATGCAATGTAAAAGTCAATTCCTGCCAAAAATCCCTAGCTTAGGAGGGGTTGCGGAAATGTCACTTAAAGGTCAAAAGTGACCAAAATAAGCTAAACCTTTAAGGGAATGAATCTTGCCAATAAAATTGGTCAGGCTTTTCTGACTTTCAAAAATTATTTAAAAGATAAAGAAATGGTTATAGGAGGAAAATAAACTAAAGAGCTACAATGAATTTAGCACTAATTTTACCCAGAAGTATGAAAGGTATTTCCTACAGTTAATGCTGCCTCTGTCCAAAATATTACAAATATCAGGAATATGTTTATTCCTTCCACAAGTACAAATTTCTAGTAGGCAAACATCCCATATAAATCTATATATACTGGCTTGGAAGACAACCGCAATAATATTTTATAAGCCTTAGTAACCTTTGTATCATTTTAACAATGATGCTTCACACTGAGAAGGATTTACATATTTAGAAGGTCCTTGTAATCTTTGATAAAATTCTCAAAGTGCTGTTAATATAAAATGCTAAGCATATGGTAATATAGTTACTGTGGGTTTTCTCCAACAACAAACAATGACACAGCTAAGCATTTATAATATGCAACAGTAGGGTCAGGGGCTCTGAATTAGAGAATGGACAGAAACCTTAAGGAACAGAACAATGACTCCATCAGTTAAGGGTATGTGAAATATATGTATAGAAGTTATCAGAATAAAAGAAAGGATTTACTTGAAAGCAGATAAAATTTTACAAATTATGTTGTCCAACAATTTTATCCTCTCATCCACCTCTCTTCGTGTGTAACTTTTTGTGAGCTATACATGGAAGTATTCTTGTTGATAATTCTTCTATTTTGCCACATTATCTACTACCAATGTTGCAAAAACTCATAAATATAGAGTACAAAGGTATTTTAATTTTTCTGGCTATTAATACAAGCAGTAGCTCATAGTTGAATTCTTTTCCTTAACAAACATGGGGATTAAGGTGACCCATCTTTAATTGTCTATGAAGAAATGGAGGAACCGGCAGAGGAACCCAGGTGTGTGGGACCTGGGGCGTCGATCTCCAAGTATGCTCGGATTGGGACTGGGCCTCCTCCACCCAGATCCCCAATCTTCCAGTATACAGGCATTACACCCACCAACTGCCCCCAGTGCCGTGTAATGGCATCAATGGCCATTACATCAATGGCCGAGACCCAGAGACTATAAAACCCAGCCTCTGGAAGAGAACAGCACAGAACAGCACAGAGCCTCCTGCCTCCATGCCTGGCTGTCTTCACTGGGGTCCCTTAGAGGAAGGTGGATTGAGTTTCCCTCCCCACCCCAAGCAGAGCTCCAGCAGCTGAAGACCTCTGGTTCCACCCACAGCTATGCTTAAGACCACTCTCCACACATTCAGATGAGCTCATGCCTGAAGGAACCAGCAGAGGAATCCAGGTGTGCAAGACCCAGGTCTTAGATCTCCAAGCCTGCTCAGATTGGGACTGGGCCTTCTCCACCCAGATCCCCCATCTTCCAGTATGTAGGCTTTATACCCACCAACTGTCCCCAGTGCTGTGTAATCCCATCAATGGTCAAGACCCAGGGACTATAAAACCCGGATTCCAGAAGCACGTGTCCGCAAATGTGGCTGCGCTACATCTTATTATCTAGTTCTTACTCTAGAGAACTGGCAGGCTGCCAAAAGTATCCTGCCCACACAGCAGAGTCTGGAAAACTCCCCATGATGTATTCAATATGCCAAAACCCAGTAACAATGATGGGTCTCATTCTCCTGACCCTGAAAGAGCCTCGAATGTGGCACTTTCTAAAAATCTGGGGCTAGGACAAAGGAGACGTTACTAGTGCCTGTTCGAGGAAATCGATGAACAACAGGATGACGGTGATACAGTGATGAAGAAATTAAACTTCTAATGTTTTAGATCCTGTGGGCCAAATGAAGTCTTCAGGTAGAGTCATACTTTCAAAGAGTACTTAGAATTTAATAAATTTATTTGAAGACCACATTAGTGTTTGGTTTTTAGGAAACTTTTATCTTTTCTTTTACATTTTTTGTACAAATATAATTCTAACTATTTATATTGATCGTTAACTCTTCTTCCAGATTAAATATATATATATATATATATATATATATATATATCTTCTCAATTACAACATAAATAGATTTGAAGAAGTAGCAGAGTGCATATTATTTATTAGGAGCCAAATGAAGTTAATATTATATGCTAATAATATTCCTGATAACCTTTAATTGTTGCCAAGTAACAGAAATTATTTTAGTTGCAGCACTATAATTCTGTTAATTATTAGTGAAGATTATTTGATTTTTATAAGTTATGTAACAAAATTATTTGCAAGTTTTAACATAGTATCCACACTGTCAAATAGTTTATGTCTTCACACAAATCAAGTCCAAAAATAATCTAATATAAATTATGCACAACATCAAATGGCACAAAAATAAAAGATGGAAGAGTGATAAATCTTAGGTGGCAATATGTATGTGTACTGTAGATCACACAAGAATGAAAACATAAAGAAAAGTGTAAAATGCAGGATCTGTATTTTTAGAGTTAAAGGGGAATAAATATTGGAGCAATAGCACAGCGGTAGGGCATTTGCCTTGTGTGTAGCCAGCCAGGCCAAGCCGGGTTCGATTCCTCCGCCCCTCTCAGAGAGTCTGGCAAGCTACTGAGAGTATCTCACCCACACAGGAAAGCCTTGCAAGCTATCCGTGACATATTCAATATTTCAAACACAGTAACAACAAGTCTCATAATAGATGTTACTGGGCCCACTCGAGCAAATCGATGAACAACAGGAGGACAGTGCAGTGCAGTACATATATACATATTCAGTTTATATATATATATATATATGTACATATGAAAATTAATTGAACTCCCTGGGGAACTTTTATCACTATTCCAGTTTTTAATTCATACAAGACTATTTGAGACAGATGTGAATGAGAGAAATGACAAAAATGGTAAATGATAGTCTATGATAGTATGTAAAAGAGTAAATTATCTCATTATCTATTGAGTTGTATATGAGAAAACATGCAAAAACAGATTCTAGAAAGAAGAAGTAAAGAGGAATGGCAAAGAAAATAGTATGAAAGACACTCAACGTATTGGCTTCAGAGGTATTCTAAGACATTATTTTCTGGGATCAAAACCATGAAAAATCACATTTAGAACTTTCAGAATTCATCAATACAATTCAAACAACAAATCACAAATCAAGGTTTGATAAGTCCCTGGAGAGGGACCTTCATCTAGTTAAGTAAACCACTTGTATGAGACAAAATATTCACAGTCAAAATTAGAAAAAAGTAGAATTTCCATTGAATCATAGAACAACTTGGGTTTTATGTAGCATCCCCTTTCCTATTTACTACTTTAAACTACTATTATTTCATAGTAAGACACCTCAGAGAAACATCAGCTATCTGAACAGGATCCTCTATATGCGTCCCCAAACAGAAATTTATTTTCCAGTCAAAGACTTTTGTCTTTCCAGACACAGGAAAAGTTAGAAGGATATCCCAGTCTGACCACTGTCCTGTTGCATTGCTTCATTCTCCTTTAAATATGGGAAAATACTGTTCAAACCTCTTCAGATTTGCTAAAACCAACCACCACCACAAGTTAGCATTAGCAACTTCTATGTTTCTAAGAATAAATAGAAACACTGTACCGAGTCTTCAGTTTTATGACTATTCAAGAGGTCAGACAGGAAATCTTCATGAAGACTCTCTCTTCGAATCAGTGTAAATTCCCGCAGGAAAACAGCCCCTTGGCTTTGGTCTCCGCATACCTAGAGAGATAAGATAGCTGAATTAAGCCTCAGACAGGGAGGGATGGAGGGCACTAAGGAATTAATGTCTGTGTTATAGAAATTTCTTGGATACATTTCAAGCCTGATTAGAGCAATCAAAAACAAGGCACACAAATACATATTAATGCAAAAGCCACTAGAACATTCTGGCATGTGGTTTCTTGAATAGATGCCAGGAAAGTCTGATGGTAAGTTGGTGCCTCATAATTAACTGCTGTATAATATCAAAATGGAGTGAATATAAGTTTTCTTTGAGAACAAATTTAGTGTGTTTAGGCAACTAGACTCATTCTATTACTCTACCCATATGAGAGTGCCACATAGGAACTTGGACACATGTAGCCTTACCCCTGGTAACATAGATCTGAGCATCTAGGCAGATCCTGAGGTCATATTAAATATATACCAGATAAGGAAGAGCTGGCCTGGGCCCAGAAATGACTTCCTGTATTATTTCAAGTGTTTTAGAACCAGATGCATTTTAGTTACACTGTAGAAGGGTACTGGAAAACTTTCATCTAGAGCTTATCACATACCAGGTTTTTTCACATGCTAACCTAGGAAGGTGTCTGCTATTAGCCACACTTTACAAATTAGGAACTGGAAGCACAAAGGGTTTCAGGAATTTTCCTAGTTAGTAAGTGTTGAAATTAACACTCAAATACAGGCTGGACCCTAATACCTTCCTTTTCATTATATTATTTTGATGTGGAGAGCACAATACCTCCTCTGGGAAAGAAGCAAAAAATTCAAGAAACAATTCAGCCAGCTTTCCAATACTTCTTTGAGCTTCAGTTTATTCAACGTAAAACAAAAGATTAGCACTGTTCCTTCTGCTTGCTGCTCCTCCATTCCAGATGAGGCTTACTTTGGGCTGACCTCACTGGGCCTACTGCAGAAAGGGAGGTTGAGCCCCTCCCTACCAGTTGGCTCCTGCGTTTTCTATACCCAACCTTTGCCATATTAGGGGGCCATAGCTCCTTTCTAACCTGTATGCTTCTCCTTCAACAAAGGTGAGACTTCAGGGAGACATCACTGAGCCTAAGTGGCATTGGCACTCACTAATAGTGCATATGGTCATCTTCTACAGAGTACAAAAAGTTAGTTACATATCACTGTAGCACTGCCGTCCCGTTGTTCATCAATTTGCTTGAGTGGGTACCAGTAATGCCTCCATTGCGAGACTTGTTGTTACTGTTTTGGCATATCGAATACATCACGGGTAGCTTGATGGGCTTTGCCGTGTGGACACTATACTGTCAGTAGCTTGCAGAGCTCTCTGGAGGGGCAGAGGAATCGAACCCGGGTCCCTGGGTTGGCCGTGTGCAAGGCAAACGCCCTACCCGCTGTGCTATTCCTCCAGCCCTAGTTACATATAGTTACATACAGCAATCAATAATCACAATTGGCTTTCTTGACTTATTTTCTGATAATTCTATTTGACAGCCCTCTATGTTTTATTTGAGCCAGTAATATGAAACAACTGTTATATGTCTGCCAAGGGGCAGGCTGGGGGGTGGGTATGACATTGGTGGTAGGACTGGTGTTAGATATTGCATGCATGAAGCAACTCTATTAAAAACAACTTTGTAAATCAAAATTTCTTATAAATAATGAAAATTATCATTATCGTTGAACTTTTAAGATAGGGGATATTATATGAGAACCACTTAATGCAGTAACTTGAGGCCTGCTATCAAGATGATCAAAATTCTGAAGACATTTCAGTTTTTGCATGTAAATATTTTTTTTCAGCTAAGACCCTGCAGGCTGCAGAGAAATTATGACCACTTCCTTCACTACTCAGAAGAATAAAGACTAGTGGTATTGCCCAGATTTGGGGTAATCTCCAGAAATAATCATTCCATTTGAAAACTCAATCTATAAAGAACTGTTTCCATCGAGAAATCATTCCATTTGAGAAATCTGTATATCATATAGGACAAACATACAGTTAGAGAACATCTGTTTTTTATCCTTTGAGATACCCTCTTTTTTCATGTGAGTCTCCCTCTTCCCTCTTTGAAACCCCAAACTCCTAGCTGTTTTTATAATTCAGGATAAAAATTCTTCACTTTGCAATTTACTTTAGAATTTTAAGATCTCCCTGTATATGTAATTAAATTTGTTCTTTATTTCTACCTAAGAGCATTAGAACTAATATTAACTTTATTAATTATTCAGACTAAAAAGAAAGACAGAAAGAGACAGGGGAAATTTTCCCTCCTAAATTTTCACTCCTAAATATTCAATAGTAATTACTGTTATCAAAAGTATGTTCTACTGAAGAAAAAGCAAAAATAGAAACTTTTATCATATTTAAAATTCTTATCATATTTATAAAACTCAAAGAACACTATTAATGGGGATTAAATATTAGTGCAACATTGCATTGCCTTTTCAAAATTGACATTTTAATTATACACTATTTATGGTATTGATAATAAAACTATTAAATATGTGGGTTTTCCAAAGTTCAGCACTAAAGAAACAAATAGACCCATCAAAAATGAGGATAGAAGATGAATAAATATATACATAAAGAGGATATTTGGATGGCCAATAAGTATATGAAAAGTAGATAATAAATATATGATAATATGTCACTTAGCATGTTGTCTGGTTTAGTGCCTCTGGAATACTGTAGTATAACACTGTTTTGTCCTTCCTGCATAGCCTCAGGTACTTTAGGTTTATTGGGTTGCTCCCATAACAGTACTCCCATTCCTCTGTGTTTATTTGTAACTTCATTCTTTGTGTTCTGTTTATTGTAAATATTGTTTTTCTCTTCTCCCTAAGTCCTTTGCATAGTTTATTCTGAGCAATGTCCTTTTTGTATGGACACAAGAAGACAGTATATGCTATGCTTTTGTAATGTGACTCTCAGTGTTATTTTCCTCCTGGGCATCTGTTCTCTATACCTAAGCCTCAGCTGCCCTTACTTCTTAGTAACCCCAAAAGCAGAGTCCCGATGAGGGACTGAATGGAACCAGGACAAGCAGTAAGCTATATGCTACCCTGGCATCGGAATGGGCCTGGTCAAAGTGCCATAATGGTTAACTGTAAGTTAAGAGCTTAGTCATGGACAAATGCTGTCATGATACAAAAAGCAATAACTAGATTCAAACCCTGCTAGGGTTATGAAAGAGTAATCTGACCTGAGCTCTGTAGTCTGAGTCTGTGGTAAGATGTTCCCAGGAGAGCTGCCCTACAAGCCTCAGTGTATCTCTTACTGTGTCCACACAAAAATAACTAGTATTAATATGTTGATAGAGTTATTGGTCTGAGGAAAGGAGAAAAACACCCTAGGAGGTATTTTGCCCTTGGGCAGTCAGGAAGGGCTTTGGAATACCTCTTAGGTGGTGCTTCCTTGAACCTGGTGGTCCCTCAGGAAGGGCTTTCTTAAGTTGATTTGGCTACCAGACTGAGTGCAGTGTCATCCCAGAGTGCTGGGGAGTTGGAGAGAAAAGAGGGTTGGAAGAATGAGGGAGAGAGCAGGGTGGCAAGATGGATGGCGGAGAGGCTAGCAAGGGAAACAGGGAGAGAAGAATATAGAAGAAGAATACAGGAACAGACAACAGACACGTGGAGAGAGAGAGTCCAGGCTGCAAGATGGAGCGCTGAAAGATGAATGCGAGAGACAGAAGGAGATGAGAATAAGAGGAGTGTGAGACTAGAATGGGAGACTCAGAGAGACTGGGGCAGGTACATGGGGAGAATGGAATAAATGGCAACTGATCAATCAACTGGCTTGGTCCTCGATTCCTCTGCCATCTGCCCCATGACCCGGGCCACCTCAGCTAGGGGAGCCACCTGGGGCCCACTCAGGGACACCAGCTGTGTAAATTCTCCGGGCAGCTAGGGAAGAGCCAGCAGGGTCTCCCCCTTGCTGCCCCAGGAGGATTTATACAGAATACTGTGTGGAGATTTTTTAAAAAATTAAGAACAGAGTTCCCATATGACCCAATGATTACACTTCTTGTCATCTACCCTGAAAACACAAAAACTTTCATTCAAAAGATATCTGCACACCTATATTCACTGCAGCACTTAGTATAACATTCAGCATATAGAAACAAACTAAATGTATAATGACATACAACTGGAACAGATAAACACACTGTCAAAGGCGGAAAGAGAAATAATGCAAAAGTATGATGCTGATGCTGGTTTAAATAGCCTGCACCTCCTATGATCTCCCAAGCCATGCCAGACTGATCCCTGAGCAAAGAGCCAGGAGTAAGCCCTGAAATCTACCATACATACACCCAAGGTAAAGAAAACAAACAAAAAACCCTGGATGTGAAAGTATGAAAAAAATTAGTGTGCTAAGGAGACAGAGTGGGGAGAGGGAGAGATCCTTGGGTTGAGTGGCACTAACACTGGTGGAATTGGATTTGGAACGTTGAATAGGCAAACAATGTTATTAAAAATCTTTGTAACTTAAGTGAGGGTGGTTGGAGAGAGTAGGGATGGGGTTCTTGGGAGAGGGACATGGGTAATTGGTAATAGGTGTGTATTTGGAATCATCAATAGTACTTTAAAACATATAATCTCATTAAAATTTTAAAACACAAAGCACTGATGCTGTGCACAGCCCTGGACCCAAAAGACATTAGGTGAGAGCTTGTGAATGCTGCTGGGGCTCCAAGCTGGCAGCAGCTCCAAACTACTAATAAAATTTTTAAGGCTCTAATATCCAAACATTACAGATTAGAAAGCTGGGGTGCATGGTTTCCAGAGCAACGGCTGCTAACATAGCCCTAGTTTATCTCTCCCATCATACCTCAAGAACCACAAATCAGCTTAGTATTCATAACTCACTAGGGCAGCCTGACTACTTCAACCACATTAGGGCAATAGTACATTAGCCCCCTACTCCAATCAACATTTCCCTCCAAAACACAAAAGCAAGCTCAACTAAAGAATTCAAACTGTAAAGATCACAATGTTAAAGCAATGCAGATATTTACCAGGCTTAGTGAGAGGAAGATGCTAGTCCAGATGACCCAATCAGTAATAATGACCCAATCAGTAATCATGACAAGGAATTTAGAATGGAGCTCTTAAGTATGCATAAGGAGCTCAAAATAACAATGGAATGTGCCACCAATAAAATACAAGAGGAAATGAGAACAGAGATGAGGAAAATACAAATTAAAATATAAATAGAAATGACAGATCTGAAAAACCTGGTAGGTGAAATGAAAAACCCACTGGAAAGCCTCAGCAGCAGAGGAACAGCTGGTGAGGACAGAATCAGTGAGGTCCAAGATGAGGTGCAGAGAATCTCCAGACAACAGTAGAAGATGGAAAAGAGCTTCAAAATAAACCAACAGAAGAGAAGAGAATACTTGGATGAATTTAGGAAGAACAACATTAGAATCACTGGAGTACCAGAGGGGCAGGAGGAAAACTATGATGAAGAAGCAACCATTAAAGTCATCATGGCTGAGAAGTTCCCAGAGTTAATGAGTGCACACTCCCAGATCCCAAGCCAAGTGCAACAGCTAAAATAAATCCAAATAAAAATACTTCAAGACACCTCATATCAGAATAATGTAAACTATAAACACAGATAGAATCAAAGGAGCATCTTTAAGATTTACAGAAGACTTAGCATATGAAAACCCCTGAACCTGAAGACAGTGGTAATATAGTGAAAAACCCAATGAAATGAATGCCTTACCCAAAATAATTTACCCAGATAGACTCATTTATATTTGAAGGAAGAATGCATAGCTTAAGAGATAAACAATTCAGAAACTTCATAGACTCAAAATTATTGTGACAAGGAGAACTAAAAGGGATACTTTAAGACAAAAATAAGTCACTCAAACACACCAGACTCCTGCAGAAGGATGGGACAAAAGCCCATAAAAATAATATTTCTCAATGTTAATGGGCAAACTCATCAATTAAGAGACACAGGGTAACAAGATGGATTAGAAAATTGAACCCAGCACTCTGCTGCTTGCAAGAAATACATCTAAAATGTCAAACACGGGCTCAAAGTCAAAGGCTGAAGAACAATTCTACAAGCAAACAACAACTTCAAAAAAAAATCTTGGGTGGCCATATAATATTGTACCACATAGACTTCAGGCTGAAGATGTTATAAAAAACAGTGAAAGTTATTTCTTAATGATCAAGGGATCTGTATATCAGGAAGAACTCACACTCCTAAATGTATACTTACCTAATTAGGGACCAGCAAATACTTAAAACATCTGCTAATATACTTGAAGAAAAACAGTGATAGCATCACAATAGTAGTTGGAGATTTCAACACTGTTTTGTCACTTTTTGACAGATAAACCAGACTAAAGCTCAGCAAGGAAATACTTTATTTGAGGGGAGGTAAAGGTAAAAGGTAAAGGCCCTCCCGTTGATCATCGATTTGCTCGAGCGGGCCCAGTAACGTCTCCATGGGAGACTTTGTTGTTACTATGTGTGGCATATCGAATACATCACGGGGAGCTTGCCAGGCTCTGTCGTGCGGGCGAGATACTCTCGGTAGCTTGCCAGGCTCTCCGAGAGGGGCGGAGGAATCAAATTCGGGTCGGCCATGTTGGCTGCGTGCAAGGCAAATGCCCTGCCGCTGTGCTATCGCCCCAGCATGTTATTTTTATATACATATACATATATATGCACTAATATATATACTCTGCATGTTATATATGTAACCATATATATAAAAAGTTATATATATATATATATATATATATATATATATATATATATACTAGGGCTAGAGCAATAGCACAGCGGTAGGGCGTTTGCCTTGCATGCAGCCAACATGGCCAACCCAAGTGCAATTCCTCCACCCCTCTTGGAGAGCCCGGCAAGCTACCGAGAGTATCTCACCCTCACGGCAGAGCCTGGAAAGCTACCGTGATGTATTCGATATGCCAAACACAGTAACAACAAAGTCTCCAATGGAGACATTACTGGGCCCGCTCGAGCAAATTGATAAACAATGGGAGGACAGTGACAGATGTTATATATAACTATATATAACAAGTTATATATATATATACATATACATATATAACATTTTTATTCCCCAAAAGTTGAATACACATTCTTCTCTTCTCTAGTGCATGAGACATTCTCAAAAAAAAAAACCTACATGCTGGGCTACAAAACATACCTCCATAAAATTAAGAGGATAGAAATTGTATCAACTATCTTTATAAACCACGAGACATTAAAAATAGATGTGAATTACACACGGAAACAGAGAATTATATCAAGCACTGGAAATTAAACAGTCCACTACTGAATGACCTGGGGGTTAATGAGGAAATCAAACAGGAAACCAAAATATTTCTGAAAACTAATGAGAATGAGGACACAAGCTACCAGAACTTGTGTGAACACAGCTAAAGCAGCATTAAGAGGAAAGTTTGTAGCTCTGCGAGCATTCATCAGGAAGGAAGAAAGGACCCACATAAATAACTTAACCTTACAGCTTAAGATGTTGGAAAATGACCAACAAAAGGAGCCCAAACAAGGCAGGAGAAAGGAAACATTAAGACTTAGAGCAGAAATCAATGAGCTGGAATCCCAAAAAACAATCCAAAAGAGCAGTGAATCCAAGGTCTCGTTCTTTGAGAAAATAAACAATATAGATAAATCACGAGCAAGACTCACAAGGAAAGAGAGAAAAAACCCAAATAAACAGAAAACAGAAAATAAATGAAAGAGAGGACATCACAGCAGAAACCACAGAAATTCAAAGGATCATTAGAGATTACTTTGAAAATCTTTATATCATGAAATAAGAGAACTTCGAAGAAATGGATAAATTCCTGGACTCCTATAACCTCCGAAGACTGAAAAGAAGATTTGGAGTACCTGAAACAATCTGTGTTGACAAGGATATGATAAAAAAAGAAACCATACATCCACTGCTCGTGGGAATATTTTCTGGTTCAACTCTAAGAGAGAACGGTATATAGGATTCAGAGTAACTTAAAATTGAGCTACCCACTATCAGGAGAGAAAAACAGTCATCCAAATGGACACGTGCACACCATTATTTATTGCTGCTTTCAGTACAAGAACTAAGATTTGGAATCAACCTAGATGTCCAACAACAAATTAGTGGATGATAAAGATATGTTATACACAATGGAATACTATACAGCTGTAAGGAACTAGATAAATCATACAATTTGCTGCAACATGGATCAATCTGAAAGACACATGAAATGTAGTAAGCCAGAAGAAAAAAATAAACACAGGATGCTATAACTTATTTGTGGTATTTAGAGTAACTGGTTGATGAAATGTAATGGTTTAAGAGACCTACATAATCCTTGTTCTCAAAGTATAGGGAGGAGAAGGAATGACCAAGAGGGGGAGAGGAAGTAAAGACAGATAAGAAGCAACAGTGCTCAAGGATCAAGGTATATCAATTATGCAGTGAAAGAGCTATATATCAAATCACAGTCAAAAACATTAAAATCATGAGACCCAAACTTTATTAACCAAACTTGAAAAGGTGCCTATCAAAATGGCATGTTGGCATCCTAAAAGCAGTAGTAATTAAAACAGCATGGTATTGAAATAAAGACAGACCTTCAGGTCAATAGAATAGACGTGTATTTCCCGAGACAGACTCTCAGGTATATGATCAGTTAATTTTGATAAGGGGGCAAAAAAATGAAGTGAAGCAAGGAAATCCCCTTCAACAAGTGGTGCTGAAAAGGTGGTCAACTATATGCAGAAAATAAATGAACTCAAGCCCCTTTCTAATGCCATGTAAAAACATCTAACCAAATTGAATTAAAGATCTTGATATCAGACCTGAATCCATAAGAACTATAGAGGAAAACATAAGCAGAACTTTGCATGTCACTGAAGCTAAAGATGTGATCAAGGATGAAACACCACTAATCAAGAAAGTGGAAGGAAAGATAAGCAAATGGAACTACATTAGACTTAGAAGCTTCTTCAAAGAAGTGATGACCAGAATACAAAGACAGTCCACAGAATTGGAAAAAATATTTACCCAACACTCATCTGATAACTGGTTAATGTCCAAGATATATAAGGCACTAGTAGAACTTTACAAGAAAAAACATCCAACCTTATAAAAATGGGGAGAAGAGGTGAACAAACAGTTCCTCAAAGAAGAGACAAATGGCTAAAAGGCACATAAAAAATTCTCTAAGTCACCACTTATCAGGGAGGTGCAAATTAAACCAATGAGATATCATCTTACACCAGAGAGACAGGCACACATCCAAAAAAAAAAAACCGGTACTGGCATGAATGCAGAGATTTTCCATTCACTTCTGATGGGAATGCCAGTTGGTCTAATCTTTCTGGAGAACAATATGGACATTCCTCAAAAAAGTAGAAATTGAACTTCCATATAACCCAGCTAAACCACTCCTGGGAATATCTCTAGTGGCCCAAAAACATAATGCAAAAATGCCATAATCATTGTTATGCTAATTGCAGCACAATTCACAATAGCCAGAACTTGGAGATAACCAAGTGCTTGAGAACAGATGAGTAGATGAAACTATGGCACATCTACACAAATTAATAATATGCAGTTGTGAAAAATGAAGTCATGAAATTTGCTTATATGTGTATATTTGTTTGGACATGGAGTGTATCATGCTGGGTGAAATGAGTCAGAGGGAGAAAGAAAAACAGAATGATTGCATTTACTTGCAGGTGGGGGTGGCAGGAGGGATACTGGGGACATTGGTGGTAGAAATGGGTGCAGGAATGGGTGTTCAATCATTTTATGACTGAAATTCAATCATGAAAGCTTTACAACCATACCTCATGGTGATTCAATGAATAAAAAAGTATGTTAATAGTACCCAAAGTCAGTAGAAACAAGGGACAGGACGACTAGTCCATGGTGGGAAGCTTGCTACAAAAGGGGAGGGGAAGCACAGTTAGGACAGGGATGGGACAACTATAACAATGATAGTTGGAAATAATAGCTCTGGATCAAAACTGAATGCTGAAAGGAGGCAAGTTATATGCATGATATACCTTAAGTAACAGTATTGCAGAACACAATGCTAAAAGGAAAATTAGAGAGAGAGAGAGAGAGAAAGAGAGAGAGAGAAGTGTCTGCCATAGAGGCAGGCAATGGGCTGTGGGGATAAGATAGAGGGGGAACACAGGAAGGAGGGAAACTGAGAACAGTGTTGGCAGGAAGTGTGCAAGGGTGACGGCATGGGTACTGGAAAACTGTATGACTGAAACTCAATCATGGAAAATTTAACTGTATATCATACAATGACTCAATTTAAAAAGTATTTAATTAAAAATTTTAAAACACGATAGGAAGATTAGGTTGAGGGTAAAAGATGAACCTGGGAACACTGGTGGAGAGAAGCTGACAGTGGTAGATTTGGTGCTGGAATATTATTTGTCAAAAATACAAATGAATAACTGTTTAAATCATGGTGCTTTAATAAAATAAACTTTAGAAAAATATACAATTTTCATCAAGATAATCTTCATAAAATACTAAGGCAGAAGGTTTAATTTAAACTAAAATTCAATTGAATTCTGAAAACATGGAAAAATATCCAAGTTAAATGTTTATATAACCATTTTCTGCCTATAGAAATATTGTGCAAAGTAAAATGTTTGTACTTTAATAATAATCCATAAAATTATGACTAATTAGGCAAGTTTTGTAAATACTTTAACAATAGTGGTACCATGATACCTAAAAATGTAAACACTATTCTTCTAATTCAATTTTTTTAATTTAAATCTAAATTGTAACTTTATTCACTCACTTATTCATATGTACTCAAATTAACTGAATTCTAACAAATGCCACGGTCTTCATTATAGGGTTTCTTCCTTCCTTTAAGCTATTCTATTAATTGAGTCAAGCTATTCTATTAATTGATTCATTGATTTAGAGGGGCTGTTTGCAGAAGAAACGAGGGACTTTGGGTCACTTTCATTTATGTTGGATGCTGGATCTTGCAAATATTTGTGTGCTTGGTCCTAGGAGTGCTGAGAGTTTCCACACCTCACTTTTTAACTTACCAATTAAAACATGACTAAAAGTAATAAAACTCTTCTATATCTGAAGCATTATGTTGTTTAGAAGCTACCTGCAATTGTAATAAACCAATCATAAGCAATGAATTAAAAATAGGTGAACACAGTCAGCAAAAATAAAGTAAGGACTATGACATCTCCAAAAAATTATGAAAGAGTTGAAAGTAATATTAAATACAGAGTAGGAATTTACCAGCAGGACAAGGGAATTGATAATATTCTTGGTTCAGAAAGACTGAGCAACCTAGGTAAATGCATGCTGTTTGAGATCTCTTGTTTTGTTTTGTGCATCTGAAGCACTCTAGCATGGCAGGAACATGATACACATAAAAGCAAGTGATGATAACAGAGTTTCTACAATGATCAGGGGCCAGATCATAAATCACAGTCACTGCAGGACTCAAGCTGCCACAGTATTTTTTGAACTTGTGAGATAAAAAAAAAAAAGATCCTGGTATCTCTGTACAGCTAAGAATGGCAATAAGGACAGTAGTTTTCAGGCATATTTAACCAAGTTATATTTAGCTATGAAGCCTATAATAGCTGGTGAAAAAGAAAAAAATATTTGGCAGCCAAGTGAATGCAGGAGGAAGGTCTGAGATTGGGTTTATATTTTTATATGATTTGTGCATAACATCATGGTAAACAGTGTTCAACAAAATAAGAAATACAGGAAGAGGAGAAAAACATATGGGTCAGGTAAGGAGCGTGTTTCCAGAGAAGTGGAGTCGGAAACACTATGGACACATAATGCACAGGAAAGCAATGAAGATGATGTACAAGTGTTGACAATGTATGGGGAATAATGATACTTGCAATTAAAAAGACTTCCAAGAGAATGGATGGAGAATAAGAACATATAAGAGCTGAGATAGAACCACAGGGATCACTAATATTTGACACGTAATATGGATCTATCTCTAATGGTTCATGCATGCCAAAAGAAAATATTAACAAGAAGAAACCAAACTTAGAGTGTTTTATCATTATAATCTTCCTTTTATTGATTTTTCATGAAGTTACATACTTGACAGCATTGTATCAACTCATTACCTATAATTAGTTCCTTGTGAACAGAGGTTATCATCCCCAGTACACAAATTTGAGTAAATATGAACATGAAGATACACAAGATAGCTCAAAATTTTAAAATTCCTCCTATGGTCAGATCATATTTCCTGAGAGTGGGGGTCATTTCTTGGAAACATGGGTACTTTACACTTTATATGTCAAAACTCCCCTTGCAGTTATAAGGTAGTTAGCATATCATAAAAGTGCATCAAATCCAGCACCCCATTGTGTTTATGGTTTAGTGGTGTTAGTTTCACAGATGGGAAAACAGAAATATGGGAAGTGAAGGCATTTTGTACATGCCTAGGGAGTTGCTTAAAAATGCAATTCTCTGCTGGATTAAAACTCAACTATTCACCCACAGGAATAGAGAGGAACAAGCAATCATTATTGAGACGCCTATCAATTTCAACAGTATTTCTAGACTCCCAAGGACTGATCTACAGGAAGCAGTGCGAGTGGCATTTGATAGAGTTCGTACCTGTGATTGCTTCTACAATTGCACTCTGATTTCTTACTTCCAATAGAGACTCCTCTTTCTGATTGTTAGCTAGCAGAGATACTCCTTAGAGAACTTAGGAATGTAGAAATACCAGCTTCCAAAGTAGAATTTCCTCAGATCCAGGAAAACATGGAAACAATTTGTTGTTTTATTCTATGTTCTCTCAAAAAGGTGATCAGCCTTTAAAGAAGGACAGAGCTACAGACAGGAAATCAGGGAGTCTTTCAAGTAATTTTCTATTATCTACTCTGTTCTAGGGAGAAGGAGGAAGGATAATTTCATGCTAAAATATAACCAATGTTACTAAATAATAACATATTTGTTTTTTTGCATTTGACCTTGAGATGCAGGTGGTATCTCAAATGATAACTAAGATGCACTTAGTTTCCTATTTCACCCTTGATTCTTTTATAACCTTGCAGTTACTATTCCATTGTCTGATGTGATTTTCAATGACTCCAAATCAAAGCTTTTAGTACTCTGATTCATCTCATTGCAGTGCATATATTTGGTATGAGAAAATATAGGAGTCATCAAACATTCAATTTCTTACAGGTTTGTTCATGATGACTAGAACTTTAAAGTTAAAGAAAAAATGTTTCATATTTTCAAATTTTTACTATTAGTAATAAGAGATATAATTTCAATAGAATCATAATGTTGAGAATGGTAATGGATTATAGCTTGAACCCTTAAGCAACTATTATGCTGTAACTCCAGGACAGGTGGCCACTTACTTCCTGGCTGGAAAGAGGGCTGTAGAAATAACAGAGGTTAAAACTTATAAATACAGCCTCAAATTATCAGGTTATCATTCATATTTCCTCATTTAGTTTTTCTGGGAAAACTGAAATGTTGCCAAGCCTATGTCCCACAGGAAAGATTTAGCATTCAGTATTATAAAGTGCAGCAGTAAAAACTACACTGTTAAATATTTTATACCAAAAGAATTTTATAAAGTATATTTATGCCTGAATTTTAGTGCATAGTTAACTGATAACTAAGACAGAAAACACCTACTTCTCATCATATTAGAATAATAATTTAACTTAAATAATGGATCCTGTGATATCTGAAAATACTACTATGTTTAAATGTCAATATTCAGTGAAATAGTTGGTATCAGAGTTATTAAATCTTATCATAAGGATAGTCTCATTAAACCATTTATTGAATTTAACAGAAAGTTTCCTTAGCACCAAAAAAAAAAATCTACTCTTGTCCTGAGACTGCCACTAACAGCAGGAAGAGCAATGTACATGAATCCAAAGAGTCCAAATAACCCTGCTATCTAATATCATTATCATCTGATGCCAAAAATAAAAAGTGACACAAAGAATAAGGGAAGGAGAATAAAAACAATTCCAATTATGATATTAGAGATGACTTCTGGTTTGAAAGACATTAAGCTAAAAGATAAGTTTCTTATTACTCACCCTTAAATTCTAGATAGTCTAAGTTCCCAAATGACAATAGTTCCAACAGAAATCTGAAAAGAAACTAAGCTTTATAAGGAATAGACGTTAAATAAAAATAAATGTAGATTTTTTTGCTTTATTAAAGTTCTAACTATTACAATAAATTGTTTGCCTGATATTGGCAGATTCCACTTTAGTAGAGAAGTGTGGGATTGATCATATGAGAGCATGTTTTATCACTCTATCTTACTGAACACAGATACTACCAAAATTCCAGACCACTTTCCTTAGCCCGGTTCCCATTAATACTAGTAACTTTCTTCTGGTTAGAATACTCTAGCAGGCTGGAGCGATAGCATAGTGGGTAGGGCATTTGCCTTGCACGCAGCCAACATGGCTGACCTGAGTTCGATTCCTCTGCCCCTCTCGAAGAGCCCGGCAAGCTACCGAGAGTATCTTGCCCGCACAGCAAAGCCTGGCAAGCACCCCATGACGTATTCAATATGCCAAACACAGTAACAACCAAGTCTCACAATGGAGACGTTACTGGGCCCGCTTGAGAAAATCGATGAACAATGGGAGGACAGTGACAGTGACAGAATACTCTAGTGTAACATAGTAAGAAAATAAATGTCTAGCAACTCGCAAATATAAAAACCAACAACAGAAATAAAATTAAAAAGAGATTTTTGGTTTGAAATGCTTTTGAAGAATTATTACAGAAATTTATAACAATGTGTATCCAAATATTATGTCTCCAAATCCACAGTTACCATAAACATATATAGATATATATATCAGAATCAGCAACAGCCCATATCAATAAATTATTTTGAGAGAAGGGAGACAGAATTCTTGAATAAACTTCCGTCATATTTAAATAAATGGTCCACTAAGAAAACTATCTGCTAGAGATAGAAAAAATAAGTTTTTTTAAAAAATTGTGACTATTTATATACAAATAAAGTTGATAACCTGAAATAAATGAAAAAAATTAGAATTATACAACTTTCCAAAAACTGAAACAAAAAAACATATATCTTGAACTGAAGGAAAATAGTACAGAAGTTAAAATAGGGATAAAAAATCTCTTCAAAAGTGGTTAGAGATATCGTACAGCAGGTAAGATGCCTGTCTTGCATGCAGTTGACTGGAGTTAAACATGGATTCAATCTCCTATACCCTATATAGTCTCTGGAACCTACCAGAAGTGATTCCTAAATGCAGAGGGAGGAATAAACCTTGAGCACTGACAGTTACCCCCAAACAAAACAGTCTCCTCAAACAGAAGTTCAGGAGCAGGTGGTTTTACTTGCAAATTCTAGCATGTCTTTCAAAGATCTCATGCTAATCTTTCTCAAACACTTCCAAAAAAATCAAAGAAGGGGGAATGCTCCTAAATGTATTTTCTGTGGCCAGCATCACTAATTCCAAAGCCATGCAAGGAAAAGACAAAAAGAGTATTATGAATTGATATGTCTGATAAACTTAGATGCACATATCTTCAACAAAACGTCCACAAGTCATCTCCCACAGTACAGTAAAATAATCACTCGTGATCAAATTCAATTTATCCCAAGGATTAAAGAAAGTTTCAGCATACAACAAAAAATATATAATGCAATATATCATGTCAAGAAAAGGAAGATAAAAAGTCACATGGTCATATCAATAGTTACTGTAAAAGCAATTGATAGCCTGCAATGACCACTTTAAGACACTCAATAAATTGATGAAGTCTCAAAATAACAAAAGCCATATATGAGAAATTCATTGCTAGCATAATAGGCCACAATGAAGAGATTGAAGCCTTTTTCTAACGTCTGAAGCAATAGAAAGGTGTCCACTCAACAATATTTTGGACTTGGTAGGGTTACGCCGCACTTAGTTATGTTTAGGGCTTCTGGATCCATTCTCAAGAGAGCACTACTGGCAGGGTTCAGAGAACAAAAAGTGGTACTGGGCACCAGGGTTGTCCACAGGCAAGAAAATCAACTTACTTCTTCTGCCCTGTCACTACCATTTTTAAAAATATTTTTGAAGGGTGGAGATAGTACAGAGTTTAGAGCACTTGCTCTGCACACAACAGGCTCTAATTTGATCCCTGTGATTACTTATAGTAACTTGAGCATCACCAGGAGTGATCTCCGAGCACATACCCTGGAGTAAGCCCAGGGCACCACTGTGTGCGATCTCGAAACACAATAAAAACAAAAACAAATCAGTTTTGAAAAGTTTTCACCAGAACAAGTAGGTATAAAATAGATGTCACAGAAATCCAAACTAAAAAAAAAAAAAATTATCAAACTACATGATGATAACATACCAAAAAAACCCTAAAGACTACACCAAAAATTATAAATATGTTAAATTGGCAAAATATGAAACCCATGAAATTTCTATATGCTAATGATGGATTTGAGAAAAGAGAAATTTAAAAAGCAACTGCTTTTATAATTTTTTAAAAAGTATAAACTTTCCAGGGAAAACACTTAACAAAAGACCCAAACATTGAAAACTATAAGTCACCTATATAAAGAGGCATTATACAAAGAGGAGATACTCTATGTTTATGGATTGAAAGAATAAACATTGGTAAAATGGCCACATTACTTAAAGCAATTTATAGATTTTACAACTTCTATCCCATTGACATTTTTAGAAGAACTATGACAAATTATTAAAAAATGTGGATGAAAATACAAGACTATTTATAGTCAAATAAATACCTAGAAAAATAAAAGTAAAATGATTTGAAGTACTATGCTCACTGACTTGAATCTGCATTACAGGCCAGAGTTATCAAAATTGTATAGTATAACCAGATATCCAAATAAGTGTAAGATTTGGGAGTTCAGAAATAAAACCACACATCTATGGACAATAAATTAAGATCAAGATTATTCTGTGGAGAAATAAATGCTTCTTCAAAAAATTATCTTGGGAAACCTGGAGAACAAATGCAAAAAATAAAATAAAACTGGGTAATTATTTAACACCGTATTTAAAATTGAATTCAAAAGGGAAGAAAGACCTCAACATAAGACTTGTAACATAAGTGTAAAAAACAGATGATACATTTCTAAATGTCAAGAAAAGAGACCTACTTGGTAATTCACAGAAGAGGAAACAAGTGAAAAATAAACAATGTGACTACATCAAACTAAAAAAAGATTTATATAGCTAAAAGAAATTGGTACCAGAAAGAAAACCTAAGTGGAAGTGAATAATTATTCATTATGATTTCAATGAAAGTTAAGTATCCAAACTATTTAACACACACAACAAAAATCAAGCAACCTAAACAACAAAACTTGAGTAAAAGACCTGCACAGATACTTTTTTCTAAAGAAGAAATGCAGATAGCCAATAGGAACATCAAAACTGATCAATCATCACTAGGGAAAGGCAACTCAAAACCACAATGAGAAAACCTCACGGCTGTGAGAATTATCAATATCTAAAACACTGGAAAAACTTTGTTCTTTTGGATGTGGGCCAGTCTCTGTGGTGTGAGGTGATATCTCATTGTTGTTTTGATCTGCATCTCCCTGATGATTAGTGATGTAGAGCATTTTCTCATGTGCCTTTTAGCCATTCGAATTTCTTCTTTGAGAAAGTTTCTGTTCATTTCATTACCCCATCCAGTCCTTTTGGAAAACAGTATGGACGATTCTCAAAAAATTAGAAATTGAGCTCCCATTTGATCCAGCAATACCATTCCTGGGAATATATCATGGAGAGGCAAAAAAGTATAGCTAAAATGACATCTGCACTTCTGTGTTCATTGCTGCACTGTTCACACTAGCCAAAATCTAAAAAAAAAACCCGAGTGCCCGAGAACAGATGACTGGTTAAAGAAACTTTGATACATCTATACAATGGAGTACTATGCAGCTGTTAGAAAAAATGAAGTCATGAAATTTACATACGAGTGGTACTACATGGAAACTATCGTGCTAAGTGAAATGAGTCAGAATTAGAGGGACAGACATAGAAAGATTGCATTCATCTCAGGAATATAAAGTAAGAAAATAGGAAACTAACATCCAAGAATAGTCGAGATAAGTACCAGGAAGTTCACTCCATGGCTTGAAGGCCAGCCGCACATGCTAGGAGAAAGGGCAGCTCAGACAGAGAGGGGAGCACCAAGTAAAGGGTGCTGGGAGGATCCTCCCAGGATGGGAGATGCATGCTGAAAGTAGACTATAGATCAAACAAGATTGCCACTCAATGCCTCTTTTGCAAACCTCAGCAACCAACAGGAGAGAGAGAACAAAGGGGAATGCCTTGCCACAGAGGCAGGATGGGATGAAGGGATGGGACGGGTGGGAGGGTTACTGGGATCATTGTGGGTGAAGAGTGGGCAGTGGTGGAGGGATGGGTACTCGATCATTGAATGATTGAAACCCAAGCACAAAAACTTGTAAGGTCAACAACTGTACCTCATGGTTTTTCACTAATAATAAATAAATAAATAAATAAATAAATAAATAAAACACTGGAAAGAAATGTTGGCAAAGATGAGGAATAACACCCTTAGGTTGAGCCTCAGCCATGGGTAACCTCCAGAAAAGCCAGGTATATGGGATTTTGTGACTGAGAACTCTGGGTTCAACAAGACTGGAAACATCCTCTGCCCTTCTCCAGCAACTCAGCAGCCACACCCATAAGCCACCTCAGGCTGGCACCAGATAATTTTGTCATTGGCCACCATCCAGATCATATGTCCTTCCTCTCCCATAAGTGAGCATAACATGACACTCGTCATAACCATGCCACCGAACCCCTTGCCAGATTGTTTCACTTCTGTGAGAGCCCTCCCTGGCCCCAATGGGCCCAGCCCAGCAGCCAAAAATCTCCAGAATTCAAGTGCTGCCATGCTCACAGCCACTCTCCACATGTTCGTGCTGGGCCTCATCCACAAGTGAACCTATTCCTGGACTGCGCAGTCACATTTGCGGGATGCAACACCTCATAGGACACACCCTACCCATACTCCATGAGTACTGCACCACATTTGATGGGGTTCAAAGTAGGAGTCAACCAATCTTAGAGGAATTTTTTTTACAAACTTATAGAAGGGCTCAATGGTCCCTGAAATACAACAATCTTCACACTCTTTCCCCTAAAGATACTTATTTGTAGCATTTTCAATGATTTTTCACAATAAACAATATAAAATATCTTATTTTGGTTCTGCTTTGAGGCAGGGGTCGGGATCAGGATGGAAACATCTGAAATATGGTGATGGAAAGTTGTAATGGTGGTGGGATTGGTGTTTGAATACCAAATGTAATAAAATATTGTGAACTATTTTATAAATTTTTTTAAAAATTTAAAAAAGGGAAGTCTCAAAATACTGTTGCTGAGAATATATACTGGTCTATAATCTATGAAAAAGGGACTGGAGTAATGGTACTATTACTAGAGTGTTTGCCTCCTAAAAATTATGATAGTTAACACAGAGGGGAAAGGAAAACGGAATTGATGGTAGAGGTAAATTTAGTAGTGGTACAGCATATGTATATATATATATATATATATATATATATATATATATATATATATATATACACACACACACATATATATATGCTAGAGTGATAGTACAGAAGGTAGGGTGTTTGCCTTACATGCAGCCGACCTGGGTTCGATTTCTCCATCCCTCTCAGAGAGACTGGCAAGCTACCGAGAGTATCCTGCCCATGTGGCAGAGCCTGGCAAGCTACCGTGGCATATTCACTATGCCAAAAACAGTAAGAACAAGTCTCACAATAGACATTACTGGTGACCGCTCAAGCAAAATCAATGAACAATGGGAGGACAGTAGGACAGTGCTACAGCTTAAGAACTTTGGTGGCGTGGGTAAAGTGTACACACATATGAAAGTGTTATACTCTACTTCCAATACCTAGAGAAAATACCTAGAGAAATAAAAGTAAAATGATTTGAAGGTACATTACAAGACAGAGTTATCAAAATGGTACAGTACTGGAGTATAACCAGACATCAAAATAAATGTAATAGTATTGTAAATTACCTAGTATTATAAATAATGTTAGAACAATAAACTTTGATTAAAAAATTAATATGGCTCTAAGTGCTGAGAGATAGTACAGTGGTTAGGGTCATGTTAGGCATGTGTGTGACCTGGATTCAATTCCCAACACAGCATGGTTTACTGAGCAACACCAAAGGCAGCCCTGGAAATACCAGTGAATGTGACCCTCGAGGCACTTCAGCATCACCAGAGAGGCCTAGGCAATACTGAGCATTGCAGAGCCCAAGCAGCATCATACTCTCAAGTCCATGCATTAAGCCTTCCATGCCGATCAAGAATCGCTGGTAGGGCCCCTGTGTCTTTGAACATCAAATAAATTCTCCAAATAAACCATCTCACTGTCACTGTTCTCCCATTGTTCATCGACTTGCTTGAGTGGACCCAGCAACGTCTCTATTATGACAATTGTTACTGTGTTTGGCATATTGAATACGTCACGGGTAGCTTGCCAGGCTTTGCCGTGCTGGTAAGACACTCTTGGTAGCTTGCCGGGCTCTCCGAGAGGGGCAGAAGAATCGAACTCAGGTGGGCCATGTTGGCCACTTGCAAGGCAAATTCCCTACCTGCTGGGCTATCGCTCCAGCCCAAATAAATCATAATTCTAGTATATATCAATGATGTTCAAAACATATTCCATTAGAGTATAAACTTCACTCTAAAGCTGTTCCGTTAATTTCAATATTATAAGAATCAAATTTATACTATTTGAAAATACTCCTAAAAATAAATAAAAATGACAGCTATTGGCTTAAATGTTAAAGTATTTTTAGTTACTGTGTAGGTGGGTGACCTAATCTTTTTAGAACGAGAGTCTGGGATGCCAATATATCTATCCTTACCTAGTGCAGGCTTCGCTGGAAAAATAAAGATTCCTGAAATAGCTTCAGGTGTCCCCAACTAATGGCTGCCAGAAATGTGAGCTGATTAGCAGGGTTATACTCCCTTAAGGGAAGGCAAATATGATCCCCAAGAATATCAGTGGGGGAAGTTAATAAAAACATTCTTATAACTATATTTAAGCCACTGACACTTATATACCTAATGTTTGGAGCTTAAAAGCTTTTCAGTGTGCTGTTTGTTCTTTTACCAACTTTACAATTTCTAAGGAATGTAAAGATAATTGCTAAAAGGTTAGCACAGAGAGATGTGAGATGGAGTATGCTAGTCCAAAATGTTCAGCTGGGCCTCATAATTCTCAGTACAGATGTTCCTGCTTAGTTCAGGTTTGATTTAGAGAAATAGCTTTAATATGGTTTGAGGCAAGGTGACCAGATGTAGTTGAATTTAAAGATATGTCCCAGAATGTCAATGAAAAGAAACTCCAATACCCTAGCAAAATAACCCTTGCAGGTTGGGGGGGGGGGCTATGAGAGGGAGGATATTATATTTTAAATATTATATTTAATGCGTTCTCCTTGCATGTGGCCGACACAGCTGACCCGAGTTCAATTCCTCCGCCCCTCTCAGAGAGTCCGGCAAGCTACCAAGAGTACCTCGCATGTACAGCAAAGCCTGGAAAGCTACCCATTACAATTCGATGTGCCAAACACAGTAACAAGTCTCACAATGTTCCTGGGCCCTCTCAAGCAAATCCATGAACAACATGAGGACAGTGACAGTGATATATGTGTGTATGTGTGTGTATATATACATATATATATACATATATATACACAAACACATAGATATACTCTGTATCTTTAAGGTAAATACTGACTATGATATGAAAAATTTCAAAACTTTAAAATATAAAACAAAAACATATAATTTACCCTTACAGAATAAAAGGATAAAGGGAAAAAAAGAGTAGCTAAATAAATTCCAGCAGAGGGCATGTATTGTGTATTGTGGGAGCTTAATTTATAAATGTGCTGTGGTATTTCATAACTTGTTACAAACATGGGTCCTATAATGATAGTGCTAGGAAGAACTTTGAAAATCACCTTCTCCAAAATTTTGTCTGTTTTGGATGAACGATAAATAAATTGCCTTCTCAAGGCATAGGAGAGGAAATGAGGGCTTTGAGACATCTCCATTGACATTTATAAGAAAAATAGCTTCAAACTCAAAGGCATAAATTTCTCAATATTCATCCTTATCATTTTCAAACCTCATAAGATTCATTATCTGACATTTCTATCAAGAGGAACAGAGTAGAATTTCCAGAATTCCAAAGGCTTCAGGTGATAGCAATTTTGTTTCAGAGTCACAAAATAAGAGATATGGAATTACCAAATTCCCACCCTTAAGTGAATGGACACATTTCTGTCATATCTTTTAATGACAAAGAAAAGGACATAGTTCTCACTTTCTCAGGATGTCTAGGCTCAGGTATGGCAGGACTTGCAGGACGAAACAGTGTGCCATAGATTAAACCTGGGTTGGCTGCATGAACTGGGAAGGGCTCTATCTGGTCCCTCGAGAAGAATTTTAAGATGAAGGAAAAAATTGAAGAATAATGATGCCTACATATGTAAAATTAAGTTTAATTACATACTTGTCAAATGTTCAGAGACCAGTTTTTTTTTTAATCTCAGCTTGTCAAAGTAAATCCATGAGTTAAGAGGAGTTGGAAATTAGGTTGCCCTTCCTTCTAAATAAATATGAAGATTAATTAGGCCACAGAAGTACTAACTTTACCATTGTCTAACATTAGCTCCTTAGAGATTTGCTACCACAATAATCTGCTGAAGAGAGATTGACAGCCAAGATGTACACAGAATATGCTTTCTTATTGCCCTTAAATTTCTCACAATCAAGCACAACAGAGATACCGAAATAGATCCACACCTAAGAAATAGGAATGTTTTCTGCTCAACTTCTGCTCAACGTCTCCCACTATTTAGCCTAAGCCTTCGTCAGACTCCACTACTACCCAATTTTCTATCTTCACTCTCTCCCTAATTAGAGACAGCCCAGCTTGTGTTCAGTGCCATATTGCCTCCTCTGCTATCTTCACCTTAACATCCAATATATATCTTGTTTTACTAATAACTGGCAACTATATCAGGTGGTTTAAGCAGGACCAAAAAGAAAATAACACATCTTTCCTTCTTTTACAAAAGTTTTTTTCTTCATTCCTTCTTTTCTCCCTCAGCTCAATTGGACTAGATATAATGTTGTCAATTCACCATACCTATATCCATAAAAAAAAGCACACTATATTCATGATGCCAAAGAAATGATGGAACCCTGCAAAGACTTCTCTCTACTCTCTCCTAATGGAAGCCTCAGTTACTGATGAGAGGACTGGGAAACCATGATCAGAATCTGAGGATGAGAGGCAGCTTTCAGTCTGCTTCCATAAACTACTGCCCACACCTGGTTCCAAAGTTGATCTTATTTGAGCCAGTCAGAAAATTACTGACATGCAGATAGATATTAGCTACCATGCAGATGGATATTAACTACTCAGAGAATTCAGTTGGCTCAGTGGCTTTAAGTCAATACATTAAATAATTTTTAGGTAGGTTATTTTTTCTTGCTCTAGAAACTCAAGAAGTTCCTCTTACTCTGACTAGAAGTTTCACTAGCATATGCCAGGTTTTCTGAGCGAAAAAAATAGAATCACTTGGACCCATTTGAATCTTTCTGCTCTTTTAAAATTCTTGAAGCACAACTGAATGGACAATACATTAAAAGTATCAGTGGGTAATCATGATTAAATGTGAGTTTATTACCCTTGATCTACCTGCCTCTATCTACACATACCTTATGGTCCAGTCTCTTAAAAATGTAAACAAAAATTTGGAGAAATATATTATCAGTATTTAAATTATATAGCTTAAAGAATTTCAAATATTTACTCAAGATCCTAAGAAAATGCTGAAGAAACAGGGAGACATATACTTAATGCATAGCAAGCATTCTTAAATGTCCACTCTTTCCTTCCTCACCCATATCTGTCATTCCCAATGCACTTCACATAGATGGCAGCTGGGTTTTCAAAATCTTTTGTAGCTAAACACCCAAATTGCTTCTAAATTCAGTCCATGAAATCTTGTAAAAGAATAATGTGTTTGAGTATCAATAATTTGTCATTATTTAATATTTTTTCCAGGACAAAACACCACAGTCCGGGGCTGGTAATATAGAACAGGGGTAAAAGCATTTGCCTTTCATGCAGTCAACCCTGCTTTGAGCCCAGTACCATATGGTAACCTGAGTATCACAAAGTAAAGTCCTACTGTCCCCAAGCATTATCAGGATGACTGTTTAACCTCCAGCACCACAGGCCCAAAAACTGAACTACCTGCTTAGTTAGGGAAGCACTGGCAAGGGTTCCCAGATGATTGAACATCACTTGGGATTCACCCATAATTAAAAACAAAATAAAACAAAATTAAGTGGCTCTAAAGATAGTACAATAACTGTATCTCACGGTGATTCAATAATACTTCTTTAAAAAAAAATAAAGAGAGCACAGTAGGTAGAGCACTTCCTAAGCATGAAGCTGACCTAGGTACAAACCCCAACACCTCATATGGTCCCCCAAGTACTGAATATAGTTCCCTGAACACTGACAGGAGTTCTGAGCACAAAGTCAGGAGTATGTTCTGAGCACTGCCAGGTGTGGCCCCCAAATCACTAAATGAATTATTTAAAAATTATATTGAGCATTATCTTCGTATGAAAATTATTGCACATTGTAGACTTATATGTGTATATCTTTATATGTATCAGTGGTGTGTGTATTGTGTGTTAGTAGAAATCCCCAAATAGCCTTAAATATGTGTGTCCAGTATGTATCTATTAATTGATGGCTCTGTTTGCATGAGGGAGGGAGGAGTCACTTGGGAGGGTCCCAGTTTGGCCTAGACCCACAAACATGAATATCAAAGGGGAAAAAAAGAAATTCTACATTCAGCATCGTAATTTCTTGCAATGAAAGGATTCTTTAGAAATAAAATATACTATGCTAGTAAGAATTCCTTAAATGGAGGTAAAAAACTGTTTTCTAATTTTCCCAGGTAGAAGTTCTGACTCCGAAAGTCTCAGAGTTTCAGTAGTAGTAACTTTTAGTAACCACCAAAGGTGCCCAGCAAGGACATTGGCTTAACTGGGGACAGATATAACTTCAGAGAACACAGAGAAAATATATAGGGGAAACACAACTGGATGAGGGGTGTGGGAGGAAGTGGATCAGCTAGAAAGGCCGCAGGAAGTGCATCAGTTAGAAAAGCTACAGGCAGAGATGCAGTCAATTTCCCAAAGACAGAAGCCTTGGATGTGAATAGTTCCTGAAGGACTAGACAGGAGAAGAAACAAACTACAGCCACTATATGGCAGTTGATAGTACCTATTTATATGTACAGGACATGGAAACTTCTCTAGGAGCAGAAGCAGCAAGATTTGCAAGAATGCAAGGCTCTGGTCTATTATGAAAAAACGCACAAACACTTCAACAATATTGCCATATAGTTTAATTATATTAATGTGAATCTTTTATTACCCATTGACTGGAATAGCCTTAAGAAGATAACCATATGAAAACACATATATGTGTATGTGTATATACATGTATGAGTATAAATATCTGTATATTACCATGTATTGTTAAGAAGTAATCTTTTACTACCAATTTTTAAAATTTTTGAGTTTGTAATAGAAAGCATTCTAATAGATTTTTATATTTTTTAATTCATAAAGATAAGAGGAGTCAGCACATATTCAAAGGGGTCTAGCTCTTGATACTAGTGCTTATTTATAGGACTTCATAAATGATATACTTTCAGTAACTATTCTCTAGAATGATGCCCCTTGAGTCATGCCTTCTGATAGTAATATTGTCCCTCTGATCCAAGCATTTTAAATGTTCTTAAAGCACTTAACACTGACACGTTTGCAGATACTGATCTGAGGACAAGACTTTCATCTTTGTTCTTCACTCTTCCTTTAATTCATTTAACTGAATAATTTTTCAGCCACAGATGGCAGCTGGTAAATTTAAATCTCGTGGATTACAACCACCTCTTAGATGCATTCATATTCTGAAATTATATCAGTGTTTGTCACATGTTGGAGTCTATAAATAAGTAGTAAATTAAGAGAAAAAATTTAATGTCAGTTATTAGTTTTTAAACCATTACAAATTTTAGAATTCTTTTTTTTTTAAATTTTTATTAGTGAAACACCATGAGGTACAGTTGTAGACGTACATATTTTGTGCATGGGTTTCAATTATACAATGATCAAATACCTATCCCTCCACCAGTGCCCATTTCCCACCACCACGAGTCCCAGTATCCCTCCCCACCCCCAGTCCCCCCATCCCACCCTGCCTCTGAGGCAGGGCATTCCCTTTTGTTCTCTCTCTTCTTTTGCGTGTTGTGGTTTGCAAAAGAGGCATTGAGTGGCAATCATGTTTGGTCTATAGTCTGCTTTCAGCATACTTCTCCCATCCTGGGAGGATCCACCCAAGGTTTAGAAAGTGACCCTGAGGACTGCATATTAACTTTCCCAAAAACCTATGCTTTATAAGTAAAAAAGTTCTTTCCAACCTGTAGCTCAAATGTCTCCCTCCTTTTTATGTTATCACCTATAACAGTTGGCAAGAACCTGATGTGATTGATGTGGAAGCTCAATGAAAATATCTGATAATGAGTTCAAGTAATCAATAGTGAAACGTGGCTAATTTTTCAATGTGTTCTCCTTCATTAAAGGCAGTGTAAAAACCAAAATATGATAGATCTCACAAAATGCCAGCTCAATAGATTATAAATCTGGAATACATAGTTCATTTCTTGTTGCTGAATTTTATAATTTATTTTCGCAGTGCCAGGGATTGAACTCAGGTCTCATGCATGTAAGGCAAGTGCATTACCATTCAGTTGTATTCCTGGTCCCCTTGATTACAAACTTTAAGAAGGAAAACTGACAAAAGAATAATAACTAAAGAAAGAAAATAATATAATGATTATCTAAAAGCATATTGAAATGTGATCTTGAAATCATTTTGTCTGACAAAGAACATAATAAAAACAAGACTGGAAACTTATCTTCAAGTACATGAAAGACTGCTACTAAGATAAGTTCCTTGCCTTAGGCCTTATCATTTATTTTTTTGGAGGTGGGTGGCAACATCACGAGTGCTCTGGGTTACTCCTGGCTCTGCACTTAGGTATCACACCTGGAAGTGCTCAGGGAACAATTGGAGTGCCAGGGATTGAACCTGGGTCAGCCACACACACAACTGCCTACTGACTGTACTCTTGCACTACCTCCAAATTATTTACTATTCGCTTGCTCCTCACATACTAAGTCTTTTATCACTGATTCACTCTACTTTCTCCAAGCTCACAAAGACTTATCGTTTACTGCTTGTCACCAGTCATAATCATTGCTGTGTTCTCCCCTAAAAGTATCTTGCCCTTAGTGTATATAAAAGATAATAATTGTCCTAAGTCTATAACCATTCCTTTGGTTTTTTATTTAATGGCTAATTCAGCTTCTTCCACGCCTAGTAGTAAAACACTCTCAACAAGCATTTTTCCTACTCCTTTCTTTTTATTAATTGGATCACCAGAAGATACAGTTACAAAACTTTTATGATTGAGTTTCAAACAGTGATTGAACACCCATCCCTCCACCAGTGTACATTTTCCACCACCAATGTCTCCAGTGTACATTTTCCACCACCAATCCCTCCTGCCACCCCTACCCCACCCCAACCCCTGCCTCTATGGCAGACAATTTCCTTCTTTCCCTCTCTCTACTTTTGGGAATTGTGGTTTGCAATACAGATACCTTTGTTTCTGCCATGAAATCCTTGGTAGGTCACACAGAGATTCTCTTATCTCTTTGGGAAAGATTACGTCCAGCCAAATCCACACACAGAACCATGTCTCTTACATGACCATAACTTGCACTTCCTTTTTCATCCATGTGAACTTTGTAATGTCCTCTGCCAAAAAAAAAAAAAAACCCACCCCACCTTCCACCTCTTTTTAACAAAAGGACAACAATCCTTAAAAGCTATGCATATATGCATCACTCCAAGCTCATCTAAACATTTAGCACTTCCTTTGCACTTAATCTTCAAAACAACTACTTTGTATTTGAGATATGGAATCAGGGGATGTCTTAGCTCACCTCTTCCTTTTACAGTAATTGGAGTAAATTAATTAAATTCATTCCTAGTTTTATCACAAGTAAATAGGAATAATAATTTTGCTCACATTACAGAGCTGTTGCAATGATAACAATGGCTAACATATGAAAAGTGATTTTTAAACTATAAAGTATTACACAAATAGAATTTGGTAGAATCATTACTATCAGGGAGTAATTTTTTTAGACAACATGAGCTAGCAGAGTACACATGGTCAAATAAATGAATATTTCCATCTTGACTGACTCACTTGGCTGGGAACACATGTAGCCATTCCAACATAAACAGGATTGGGGAGGGGGTGCAAGAGACACATGTCATAATTTATTGAGATATGAGTCCTGGCACCTCATTTTTAAACAAAAAAATATAACATACTATTACTTCTCTAATGGCATGGAATTTTCATCTTTTTTGTGGTCATTTGGGAAGTTGTCTCATCTCCCTTACTGAGCTGTTAAAATATCAGTGTCAGAACCCTGAATGATTGATCATTCTGCAAGACCAAGAATAGTACCTTAAACTTGTTATGTCATTATTAAATTTAATAAAAATTAATTTGGCAATTTAGTTTCAGAGTAGGTGAATCAGGCTTAACTTGCCCTGTTAACACAGACATTTCAAACAAATAGTATGGTGTCCTGAGTATAAATTTTGCTTCTGAAAAAGAAGATTCTCATACCATAAACACACAAGAAATGGTGGTGGGAAACATTTAGATGAATGATAAAAGTCTTTCTAATCCACTGCAGAACTGTAGATTAATTAAATACTGTTAATTTCACTGTCATTAGGCATTATAATAATAATAAATTGAATTTCAGAAATTAGTGGTAACATTTCCTTTTTTCCTTTTTTGGGGGGCTTTATGGGTTGCAGCCACAGGGGTTACTCTGAACTCAAGAATTACTCCTGGTGGTGCTTGGGGGATCATTTGGGATTGAACCCAGATGGGCCACATGCAAGGCAAATGCCCTACCCACTGTACCATCACTTCAGCCCCCAATATTTCTTTTTTATATCACAATTATCAAAGATTTTGTTTGCTTTGGGCATCTTTGGATCATTTCCTAGTTCTTTTCCACCTGAATCAGTTATCAGTGATCATGTTTTAGAACTGGATTAATGGATAGTTCACATACATCAATGTTTATTCATGAAAAAGATGAACCGGATGATATTAAATATTACTGTGAAGTACTTTTTTCTACTCAAAGAATCTCAGTGAAGATATTTTAAATACTGTAGCCACTCCATTATTGGTCTGCTTTTCCCTTTATTCTCCTTTAGGGCCCCCCACTTCTATTAGCTGTTTTCCTTATATGTGAATGTTATCATCTCCTATTTCACACACAAAAAGTAAAGCCCTTAGTTAAGAATACTTTTAAATGACTTCCTGCCAAAATTACACACTCCTGAACACATGTCTCCTTTGGTCTCATGTATTAACATTATTTTCCCTCTGGCTAAAGCAAAACTCTTCCACCTGCTCTGAATTTCATCTACTGATGTCCCCAGTAAGGATCATCCTTCCCTTGGCACTGCATATTGTCAATACTTATCTCCAATAGACTCTTTCTACTTGTATTGATCTCAAAGAGAGAGGAGAAATTTTATAAATTTCTCCTTCTGTATTTAGTGGCCAATATTTTTCCTTCTTTACGGACATCTTCCTAGAAATAAGTATTAATCTATATTGAATACCTCCAAAAACTTCACCAACATCAAACTTTGTTTATTATTATTGTCATTGTTTTTTCACCATAGGAGGAAGTACAAAGGGACTAAGTCCTGACTCAGAGGTCCCAATCAGGGACACTGAGCAGTGCCAAGGATGGAACCCAGAGTCTCTTGCCTGTGCTTAGCCCACTGAGCAAACCCTCCAGTCCTGGAACAGCAATCTTGAATTTTGAAGTCATCATCCACCTGAAATTTCCCTGACTGCAGTTATCAATGACTCCCTAGGTAAAAATATAAGTATTGTCCAATTTTCATCTTACACCCATGAATCTTACATCTATGAACAAGATCATCATCTTTTATTCAAAACGGCTGGTGGAGGCTACTCTTGGAGAAGTCACAGGAAATAAAATTCCAAAGGTCCAAAGGAGTTCTTGCTCTGTGTGGGAAACTTCCCTGCCAGTCATACAAAGTCAGTTGTAAAGCTGCACTCAAATCATCTTGATCTGCAAGTCCTAGAAGCTTGTCCCTGCCCCAGGAGCATACAATTTAACGGGGCAAAATAACTTCAGGAGTTGTAACAGAACTTCCTCTCGGGTTGAAACACAGAAAATCAAGCAATTTAGAAACCAGGCCCTGTATCTTCAACCTGGAAACCAGGTCCTGTATCTTCACCACAGAATGAATCCCAGTAGTATCTGGACTATCTACTGAGCATTGTAGAGAGTCAGGTATTTACCTTGCACAGTCAACCTGAGTTGGATCTCCAGCACTTCATATGGTGCCCCAGGAACCACCAAGAGTCAGGAGCAATTCCTGAGTGCAGAGCCAGAAGTAAGATCTGAGCATCACTGGGTATGGCTCAAAACCAAAATATAAAATAGCCCTCTAGAAAGCAAAAGAATTTAAGTCACACCTAAGTCACATATGGATGAAGGCACTCTCAAGGAGAGTTGAACTTGCTGGTTTCTTTCCAAGGATGCTATCTGCTGAGTTAACTAAAGCATGAGCTACTTTTGAGCACCCAAGACTAGGCTATTTTACAGCTGTGGTCATGTACCATTAGCATGTCATTATACAAATTAAGGTGTATGTTTTTAATATGTTTTGTTGGCTTTAATAAAATAAAAAGGTGAAATTAGGTATCACTTTATTAAATGCTGGTAACTGGATTATAAATAATTCTCCTGTGTTTCCTTATCAATTTCTGGCACTGGCAAAAATCACAATGCCAGATGTGCCCATTTTCTTCTAATATTGTTCTGTCTATCTCTTATGTCACCTACCTTAAAACTATCTTCTGTCTGTCTTTCCATTCCCATTACTATATCTTTACATTATTTTCAATATCTTGCATAGTTTTGTATTTGTCTTACTATCTCTTAAATGCTGATTTCTCAGGTACTAAACCCTTATACGACGTGTGTCTTATTCTACAAGTTATTGATGGAAATCTTTTCCATTGTCATTGAGTTATATATCAATACAACATTCAAATATATGCATATATATCTAGCTACCTATGAAGCATCTTCATCCAAATGTCCTACATATGCCTAAAGGTGAATAGTAAATAATTCATGAGCAATAGCACAGCGGTAGGGCATTTGCCTTGTACGCGGCCAGCCCTGCTGAGTAGGGCTTAATCCCTCCACCCCTCTCAGAGAGCCCAGCAAGCTACAGAGATTATTTCGCCTGCACAGCAAAGCCTGGCAAGCTACCCGTGATGTATTCGATATGCCAAACACAGTAAAAACAAGTCTCACAATGGAGATGTTACTGGGCTGCTCGAGCAAATGGATGAACAATGGGAGGACAGTGATACAGTGCTACCAGAGAGATAGTGAGTGCCTTCCTTGCAAGCATCTGACTCAGATTTGATTCCCAGCATCTCATAGGATCCCTGAGTACAGAGCCAAGAGTACACCCTGAGCACTACTGGATGTGTCCCCATCAAAAAAGATTCATGTTGCACACTTCTTTCAGTCATGCTCCTCATTCTTCTATTAGTTCTTTTTATAGAGCTATCATATCTTCCTATGTATCCTAAGTCAGAAACCTGTAAGTAGACCTTGAATTAGACTTTTTTCTTATGTTAAAAAAATAATGCCAAATTCTAACACTCCTGCCTCTTGAATACGTTCCCTACTCGACAATTCTATCCCCAGATTCTGTCAATTTTCTTAGACTATCACTAAAGTCTACCTATTAGTAATATCACTGTATCTAATATCAACTCTTCTTCAGTCTAACACATACAGTGCTGCTGACATGAGATTTGTGAAATACAATCTAAGTCTTCTCTGTCATGTCACACTTCAACAATTTCACATGTAGAAGCTATGCATCCACAAAAGTGGATGGCAATCACTACAATGCAAATTCTGATGTAGAAAGTTTGACTTGAGGCCTAAGATTCTGCATTTATTTTTATATGTAAAATTATTTAATTTTTATCTGTAATTTTTCCAGTAACAGAGAATTTCAAGAGTACAGCTTCACATTGTTTTTTTTATGAGTCTCTCTACACCCTGAAAACAAAGTTTTAGTTTTACACATATCAGACTGACCCCTCTACCCTGAGTTTATTAACTTTCCCTTTTTCTTCAGGTAACTACCACAATTTTTCAAGTTTAAGGACTTTGATTTTTATCTTGCTAATTTTATTCCAAAAAATAGTAAAATAATCCACTTCTTGACTATTTTACTTAGCACAAATATCTCAAGTTTCACTTATCTGGTTACAAAGTGTATGAGTTCGTGTTTTTTTTATTAGCAGAAGAGTATTTCATTGAGTATATATACCACAGTTTGCTTATCGAGTCCTCTGTTCTAATTCTTATATATCACATTGTCTATATATTTTTGCCAATATGGATAATGCTGTCATTAATATAGGGGTAAAAATCACCTTTCAGATTATTGTTTTAATATGCTCTGGATAAAAACAAAGAAATGGAACTGCTGGTTCATATGGTAACTTCATTTTCCCTTTGTACAGATTTTGCCTTTCAAACATTTTCTGAAGTCCTGAAAATGCCCATTACTGTGACCTAGTGACTACATTTTCTGTAACAAGTATTGTTCATTTTGTTTTGAGTTAGATATAACCCAACCTATTTTTAAACGCTGAGGGTTATTTTACTCCATTTTTTTTTGTACACTGATTTTCTACTAACCACTATAACCATTTCTCCAACCCTGTCATTATTTACTCCAAGTGTTCAAACAACACTGAATGGCTTGTGGCTCCAAAACATCTTGGGATAGGCGATCCATGCTGAAAGTATGTGATGACCAAACATGATGGCTTCTCAGTATCTGCATTGCAAACTATAATGCCCAAAAGTAGAGAGAGAGTAAGAAGGAAATTATCTGCCATAGAGGGAGGGGCTGGGGTGGGGTGGGGGTGGCGGGAGGGATACTGGGGACATTGGTGGTGGAAAATGCACACTGGTGGAGGGATGGGTATTTGATCATTGTATGACTGAAATTCAATCATGAAAGCTTTATAACTGTATCTCACAGTGATTCAATAAAAACAAAAAGAATAGAAGACATCATCTGTTCTTCAAGGTCTACACATATTTAGTCACATCTGCTTTATATACTTACCTATACAGATGTATCAGTTAATGCCTGCTCAGCTCAAATCTATGTTTTAAGTCTGCCTCCCCACCTGGCAGAAAACTCAGAGAGAAGAGAATAATTCTTCCCCAGGATTCTAGCCTCTGCTGAGTTTACTAGGCCAAGAGAGGACCTAGAACCCAAAGTTCCTCAAACTGATAATCTATATATCTCAATCTAAAGATTTCCCTTGCTACAGTAAAAGAGAATATTCCTGTTTGAAATTCTGTTTTATTTTTTAATCTCTTCTGAATTTTTTTTGTTTTCTCAGATCAGAGAACACTATTGCCATTTATTTATTTTGAACATGTTTTCGCATTCCCTGCCCACCCCCCACTTCAAAAAAGAGAACCTATACAATTACATAAAATAAGAACAGTATACTCTTAGCAGATTTCTCTAGAGACTGAATTCCTTAAAAATTCCCATTGTGGAATGGAGATAGCATTCAGCAGTAGAGCACATGATTTGCAAATGTAAGGTTCTTGATTCTATCCCCAGATTACAAAAATAAAAATAAAAAACAAACAAACAAAAAACCAAACCAAAACCCCCTAAAACTCATTGCTCTTTAAATACTTTCTAGTGGACAATGTGCTATTAATCATAGAACAAAAGCAGCAATGAGGTAAGCATGAAAGATTTTTACTTTTTAAGGTTACAAAAACTTAAGTGAGAGTAGACGAGGCAAAAATCTAAAACGTAAACATACAGTATTAGAATCTATCTTATATTTAATACTAGAATTTAGGCAAATTTAACACTAATAAAATATTTTCATGTCTTTCAAATTGTTTTACCAAACCTTTTCATTTAAATTTGCCTCCTGGGTATATTACTAAATGTGCTAAATGTGTCACGCATTACAAAATGGATAATAATGAAGTATTAGTTAATGAGTTATTTGAAAGTCCTCATTATTTTTCACGCTTTCATTGCCTAACACCAATTGAATTGTCCACTGTAATCAATACCTCTAGAGAAGTTAAATAATGAATGTTTATTTGCTTAATAAAGGTAACATTTTGGGGGATTATAAAATTTGCTCCTTCTTATCATTCCTAGGCTGAACTCATACTTTTAACACTTTGCTTATTCATTAATGTTACAAAATTAAATTATATATTTGCAGATTACATTTTGACTCAGCTTTAGTAACTGATATTGCCTTTAAGAGACATTGCTGTTTTATAGCTACCAAGTAAATTCCTGTTCTATTAATCATCTTTATTTTTTTATTTTTTTCATTTTTTTGCTGTCAGTGAAACGTAGGTGACAGTGTTAAATAAACATTCTTTTCAAACACTACAAATGGGATGTTCCATTTGTTTATATTATGTATACATGACAAAATGTGAGTTTCCTTTAGTTTAAAAACAAAACCCATTCTCTTCACTTCCAGAACTATATATTTTTAAACTCTAAAATTTTCTCAAGTTTTATGTTGTCAAAACATCACTGTGTTTCTAAGGTGTTTAAGCTTTCTTTACATTGACGAAACAGGTTTTTTTTCCCACTTTATTTTTCAAATAAATATTTATTTAGCTTCCATCATGTTGTCAGAGCTGTGCCAGGTGCTGGACATAAAAATAAATATAGTCTCCAATCTTCATGGTCTAGAGTCTAGTAGATAAACAGAGTGGTAGGTAACCAAAGTTAGTAGGGAATTCATTGGTTTTCCTTAGTACTTTCCTTATATATAATCATAAAAAAATGTGCAAAATTCAAGAAAAAGGCAGAAACTCTTGTATGGAGATCAACCCCAATACTTGCATCTTCAGGTTTTTTATACCAAAGGTTAGTAATGTGCTCTCAAACTAGATCATCCATGTTCATTTTCAAGCCACTAATTGTGCATCCCTAAAGTCACCTGATGAATAAAAAAGGTGTCCAGATAACTATTTTCCTGACTTGTCTTCTGCAACAATCTCTGGGATGAATCCATCAATGTATAAAAAAAAAGACTCCATGGAAAGCCGCACTTTCCTTGGTAGAAAGCTGTAACAATAAGACCTTTAAAAGTCAAACAATTTCACTTTATATACACGTTCCACTTCTTAATTCAGTTTCACCAATACCAGCCATAGCTAAGAATTGGGAAAAGATAATTATCAAAAGTCATACCCATTATATAATAATGCAGATTATTTCATAATCCTAAATTAGGATTAGTTGCTATTCAATCTCAAGCAATGTATGGGTTGCCAACACTATGTGAAATAGGTGCTAAAGAATGAGTCAAATTTTCACAAAATTGGAATCATACAATTGGTGACGTTTCAGATTGGATTATCACTCAGCATTCATTTATCAATGTTTTTGTATAACAAAATATGTGTCTGTGTAGCTAAACTGCATCACATTTATATATTGAAAACCATCTAGGTTTCTTCTAGATTTTTGTTTTGGGAGCCACAACTGGCAGTGCTCAGGGACTACTCCTCACTCTGGGGTCCCTCCCTGGAGTACTCAGGTACTATGTAGTGCCAGAGATCAAAGACAGGCTGTCTTCCCAGCTTTTTTAGTTTTTGATGATTATAAGTAAAGCTATTATATATACATTATATAGTAAATCTATTGTCCCTGTCCTCCCGCTGTTCGTTGATTTTCTCGAGCAGGCCCAGTAATGTCTCCATTGTGAGACTTTGTTGTTACTATGTTTGGCATATTGAATACATCACGGGTAGCTTGCCAGGCTTTGCCATGCGGGTGAGATACTCTTGGTAGCTTGCCGGGCTTGGCTGTGTGCAAGGCAAACACCTTACCTGCTGTGCTATTGCTCCAGCCCTGTAAATATATTATATATGTATATACATATATAATAGCTATACATATATAATAGCTTTACTTATATATATCTGCAAGGTTTTTTTGGTGGACACATATATTAATCAGGTAAGTACCTAAAATGTGATTACTGAACCAAATTGTAATACTCAGTTTCACTTAGGAAAAACATCAAATTATCATATAAATTCACTATAATATTTTTATTGAAAGTTCCTGGTGCTCTATATTGGTCAGTAATTGGTATTGTCAGATGTTTTGATTATATATATATGTATATATATGTGTATATATATATACATATATATATCATGGTAACCCAACTGATTGCAATTTGCTCTTCTCTAGTGTGGAAATTGTGTTGGGTATCCTTTCATGAACTTACTCAGCATCTTATTTGCCATCTGCAAGTTTTCTTTTGGGAGGTATTCATTCATTCAGAGCTTTTGTCCATGTTGGGATATGTCTGTTGTAACATCTTCTTTATTTCCCTTATCTATAGAGAGTAGCCTGTTAATCTCTTGCCAAGTTCAAATATCTTCATCATACTGCCAGAATTCACTTTTCTCTAACTCTATAAAAGTCCATCATTTTTAAAAACAGAGTTGTTCTTTGCCAGGTGTCTTGGAAGAAGGGCCAACTAAGTGAATGATATTGATGTTCCTTGTTTTAATGGGATGTATATGCCCAAGATTTTCATTCCTATAAACCTTAATTCTTTCACTTAAGATAAAGTTTTCAAATTCGGTACTTGTTAAAAAACTAAATTCCTAAGTATTAGTTTTAATTTAACTAAGCATGAAGGAAAATAATGAGGAAGCACCTGGGGAGAAAGAAAATGGTAGAAAAGATGAAAGGATCTTTGAAACAGAAGAGGCTTTAAATGCCTGACTTGTGTCTATCTTGAGCCAAAAAGAGTAGTACAATATTAGGACATGTTAAGTGGCTTCTGTAGCCCTCACAGAAACAACATTCTTAAAATTTGTCTTTGTAGAAAGTGTTAACTCCCAAGAGCAGAAGGAATTCTATTGCCTGTTCTGAAGATAATAAGAAAATGCCACAAAAACACAGACTTAAAAAGCACCATCTTTCCCCAGGGAATGTTTTACTCAGTTGTTAAATGTTCCCACCAGAAATCTTTTTGAAAGTCTTGAAACATATTTTATCTATCCCCTCCCCATTTTCCTACAGAAATAAAATTAATTGTTCCCTCATTGGCAGTTCCCTCACTTCTTTTAAAACTTTGTGAAGGAAATGTGGCTTTGTATAGATTATTTTCATTTCTCGAACATCTATAATGAAAGAGTCTGTTTAATGTATTCATTGGAGGAATTATTTAAGCTCCAATTCAGCCCTTCATTATAGCCAAGGATAAAAGAAACAAAAGGTGATTTGCACTTGAGAATTTGCAGCATGAAGTGTCTGTTAAACAAAAGCAGCAGTGACCATCACCTTGAGCAGACAGCAGGCAGGAATGGGGTCCCATCTATAAAACATGCACATGCCTACACTTGACCCATGGGGTTCTGACAAGGGAGAATGCCAATATGATTCTATCTGACAGAATGATAAAAAACCCTGGCTTGAGAAAAATACAAAAGCACAGGACAGCTTGAGATTAGCTGCTAAGCAACATTACCCTACTTCCCCAGGCCCTACCCCTCACCACCATAAAAAATAAAGTGAAGTGGAAGTTACTGACTGTGGGAAAGGAAGATGTAAAGTACAGAAAGAAGCTTCAAACCTTGGTTCTTTTAAATCCTTCAAATATAGCCAATTGACCCACGTTGGAAAGTTATTGCTACACGAAGGAGAAGGAAGCTTATTCCACAGGCACCAAGGGCTTCCTCCAAACATAGCCTCTATGAGAAATAATGCCAGAGTTAAGTATTAATGAGTGTGCATTTGAGGCTTTCTCTCTAGTCTCCTAACTGGTATCAGAAAGTTGAAGGCACTTAAACAGTCTGATTGCAAGCTAGGTCAACTACAATCAGTTCTTCTTTATCCAGGCTCAGTGCCGCCTTGTCAGGGTAGAACAGTGAAAAGTCTTCTTGTCCTCATTAAAGTCAGAACTTACTGAGCCCCTTCTGGATTCTAGAACATAAAGTAGGTCTTCATGTACCTTCGCTAATATAATCTTTAGGGACAAATCAAAAGTAAGTATAAATCATCTAATTTTATATACTAGAAAACTGATGATCAGAAAGATTAGAACCAAAACTGGCTGGTGTGTGATCTGAACCCATGCCTATCTCATTTAAGAGTCTGAGAGTTTTACTTATTTGTTTTATCGTCATGAATACTATCACATGCAATCATGGCCTTGGTAGGTTGTTAGAAGATGATTCTGTGATGGGACTGTTGTGTTTTCCTATTGAAGATCTTTTTTTTTTTTCACAGATGCAGCAGTGTCTTCATAGATATGTGTATAAAGGATTCAGGACTAGGTTTTTTCTTTAAATTCCTAACTCTGTCTCTTGATCATTGAGGATATTGGCAAGTTATTCTGTGCCTTAGTTTACCCAACTGTACCTGCTTTTTAAGTCCCAAGGAAGCTGAAATAAATTGCTGAACTGATTTTAAGCATTTAGAAAGCTTAAACTCAGCAATTCATGCCCTTGAGAATTATGTTTTATTATTTTTTACCTTATAGGAGTCTGGTAAAGGGAAAGTCACAGCAAAGCCTAGAAAATTCCTCCTGATACTCATGGATGTTGTTATTGAGAAGGATAAACTGAAAAATTAAAAAAAACAGATTTCCAGAGAAATCTGGAAAAAAATAACAGCACCAGTTCTCAGTCCTATCATATTATTGCTCTGAAGGTATGATGATTCTGAGCTGTGCTAGAGGACAAAGCCAATCAATTTAGAATTAGTCAATCACCTTGCCAACTTTTGATATTGATGAAACATCTGTTGGTCAAGAATTGCTTTATAAGTGGTGGGGCAGCATTACTAAGAACAGGAGGTTGAGTAACTTGCTCAAAAGTTAAATCAATAGCTAGACTAAACACAACCCATAATTCCCAATTCTCAACACACTCCTTTGACTCATGCCTTTCCTTTGCTTGCATTTCCACCTTTGAGAACTCCAGGACTCTTCAAATCATGGGGAAAAATAAAATTTCATATTAAATTAGGCCATTGAGTCAGGATTAACAGAAACCAATGCATAAGTTTGTCTTTTATGACAAAGATGAATGCTCATGCAATCTCACAAATATTACCAGGGTAACTTTCCTAGTACTTGCTGTCTCCTTGGGTTCCTCACCTTATATCCAGCAGCAATATGGTCAATATTGCTCATATAAAACCTCATTTAAGTATTTAACCTATTATATTTACATAATGTGTTAGGCAAATGAACTAATATCACACAGTGAAAAGAAGGAGGATGAAGAGGAGGAGTGGAGAAGAAAGAGAAGGAGGAAGAGGAGGAGGAAGAGGAGGAGGAGGAGGAGAAAGAGGAGGAAGAGGAGGAGTGGAAAAGGAGGTAGAAAGGAGAGGAAAAGGAGGAGAAGGAGAGGAAAAGAAGGAAAAGGAGAGGAGAAGTTGGAGGAATATGAGGAAGAGGAGGAGGAGGAGGAGGGAGAGGAGGAGGGGGAGAAGAGAAACAGCTCTATGAGTCTGCTGGGATGAGGGATAGACTATGTCATAGATTTACTCTAATTCTAGCTTCTGTCTAATAATGGCAGGCCTATGGGCATGTCTGATGTGTAGGAATAGCTTTTGGACAATTGGTAAGAATAATTTTTCAAGATCATGGTCAAGTTGTCCTTCTCCAATCCAGTGAGAAGCATCTCCACAAAGACAAGACAACTAACCTGGAAAGGAAAATTACCCAGATGAGGTGCTGACCACAGCTGAGTAGTTGTGCTACCCTATAGCTGTGCTATCTGAGTAGCTGTTTGCAGTGGAGTGAGAGAGATCTCACATTATTTCCAACTGTATACAATGCTGTTTGTTTCAACTATTTTAACTTCAGGGCTTGTGATATTATGTTATGTTATAAAAAAAACTGATCCAGAGAAAGACTGCATGTAATCTGAGTCTATCCTCTTTCCCAGTTTAAAGGAATGTGGATTGAAATACACTGCTGGCTTTGGACAATGTTTCTCAACCTTTATCTAATGGTGGCACTCTTCCAATAAAATACTTCCAGTATTTTATTTCTTTGCCCTTCATCCTACACTGGGGTTGATTTGCTACTCTCATACCATTGTCTCCTATTGACATCATTTCACTTGTGGCCCTCTTGTGATGGCCTATTATCACATTAAAAAAGCAAGAATTTCCCTCATGCTCTAGAAGACCCTGTCTCCTGTATCAGATAAGAAACTCAGAGCTCTTATAGTCACCTCTTTTTCAGAAAGCTCAGCAGCATTGAGTTGAAGGTCAGGGAATGAAGAATGTGTACTTCTGAGCTCCTTGAAGAAAGAAATCTGCACTGACCAGTTAACATTGCCAGACTTAAGAGTCACTAAATGACAATGCATGATTGTCTAAGTAAATATTATTCTTACTCTAGAGGGTTGATTAACAGGATAGACTTAAATGAATAAGAAGATCATCATAACTTTCACTCCTCTACTCATAGTTTACCCCTGAGTAGGTAGATGCAAAAAATGTAAAGATAACTGAAAATATAAATAAAAATCTCCTTCCCTTCATATGATTTCAAGTAGTTTAATTTGGGGTAAATCTATTCTATTAAGTATAGGCTAATTATTCTGGTACCTTACTATTATGTGTTTGTGGTTTTCTTTTTTATGTCATGCTGAAAATAGTTAACATACTAGGTGACAGAGTGATAATCTTGAGAAGGTCTGCTTATATGGTTGATCCTTGGCTGGCATCTGGAAACCTGCATGTGGAAAGTGTTCCCATCATTTCCAGAAATGACAAAAAGAGTGGTTTATCATGCCTCAGTTGTTTATACCCGCAATATGATTTATGCTAAACACTTGCTTTCCTTCTAAGTCTATGGAATTTAATATGTATTAGGCAGAGGGTGTCTCTATGGCCAGGCTTCTCCCCATCACCCCCCCACCACCACCACCAATAATTATCCTTGGTTTCTTAGTTCTTACTGAGTTTCCTGTGAAACAACATTTCAAATGATTTTCTTAACTTGCTGCTAGAGTAATTCAATTCATCCCATGTCCATGCACTGAAGGAGAGAATGCTTAGAAGTGTTTTCCTAATTTTCTCTGGACTTTGCCTCATGCACTTCTCCCTTCATTTGTTTTACTTTGTATCATAACCACGAGTATGACCAAAGGCTTGGGTCTGGGAATTCAAGCAAATCATTGAACCTGACAGTCAGCGTGACAATTTCCGACACAGTATTTTAATCATTTTCTTGGTTCAAGCCTGATTTTCCTACTAGATCATTAATTCCTAAGAACAGGCCAAAACTTATTGTGTCTTATCAAGGAATTTGCCTAGGAAATGGTACATAAATAGATACATGTTATTGAACTATTTCTCTGAATTACAATGTCTGGCACAAAATACTGTATATTTTCATTTGACAAGCTTTAATGTGAGATCATCAGCCTATTTTAAATGTTTGGTGCCAAGAATACAAGAACAGAGAATGTTGCCAACACTTAGGTTTCATTTTGTTTTATAATGTTTTACAACCATCTATCATTTAAAGGAAACTAAGTTATCTGACATACGGAGCATGAAACAAGCATGTCAGGAAGAAGAGCAAGGTGCTCATGCTCACAACTAAAATCTATTCCTATGTCATCCTTTCTATTTCTATGTCATCCTAACTCCTCACAGAAGGGAGGAAGATTTGAATTTTGTCTCATGTTGCCTTTCTGGTCAACAAAAGAAAGTCCTTTCTTTTCTCAAAAGATGGTTTACATACATGTGGACAATGAGCCTTTGTTCAATAATAAAACCTAAAAAGTTCATGATTTTTCTGTAAATAAAAAATACAATATTTTGTGACTTAAAAGTTACAATAAATCAATATGGAGAGAGGGCATTTTAACTCAGGGGAGGAATGCAAGATACATTTTTTGTCATTGTTTACATAGAATTAAAATTTCAAACTTTGGTGGTTCAATTTGGGAGGTAAAATTATTACCTCATATACAATTTGTTTCTAGTTTCCCCACACATTAAATTTTATTAAAAATTATAATATAAGGAATTTCATCATTCAGAACATTAATTAGAAAGAACATTTAAAGAACATTTCTTCTAATTTTATAATATTACTTTAAACAAATTAAAGTATATAGGTGATTTTTTTTCTATTCCCTCTCTTCCATTATAGTTCTAAATATTAGAATATCACAAGCCTTAGCCATAGATGTATTCTATTCTTACATGATCTCAATCATTCAATGTATGCCTTTTATCAGAAAAAAAGAACATTTCAAAGTTGTTATATAATATTTCATATTTCAATATTATATCTTGAGAATATTCTCCTTAAGGGGATTTGGAAATATTCTGTGAATTTTTAAGGAGTACATAAGTATATGAAGTTTAGCAAAAATAGAATGCATTTTTTTTTAAAAAAAAAAAGCTCATTCTTCATTTCTATTCTCTTCCTCATTACCAACTGGAAAGCTTTCCTCTGATACCAACTTTGCTCTTTAAAGTTTTATTTCAAGAGCAGTCACTATTTTGTGCCAACTGTATGTGTGAACAATAGAATCAGGTGTTTATGGGGTTGGAATGATGGCACAGCGGGGAGGGCATTTGCCTTGCACACAGCAAACCCGGGTTCGATTCCCAGGATCCCATATGGTCCCCTGAGCACCGCCAGGAGTAATTCCTGAGTGCAGAGCCAGGAGTAACCCCTGTGCATCGCCGGGTGTGACCCAAAAAGCAAAATAAATAAATAAATAAATAAATAAGTAATAAAAACATTTTTTTAAAAAAAAGTATCAGGTATTTATGCCCATGTATTCTCTACCATCTTGGGAAAAGGATGACTGACTCTAAATCTGATTTATGGAATAGTCTGTGTTTCCTGACACTGAACAAAGAAACCAGGTGAGGAAAATTAGCTATTTCAATACCAAACATAATTAAAATACCAGAAGTGCTGTAGTTTGCTGAAAGAAACATCAAGGCAGCTTGTCATAAATATTAAGTATCTTCTCCTTTACTTTACCTTACAAATAACAAATAAAATTTTCACAAATGGCATGCTTTTCTTCAAGGGGACAGATTAGAAAAATATGTCTCTAATTTTTTAGTGTTTCTAATGCACTTTCATACACTCATATACAACTTCAACTGTAAATATACTCTTCACATGGGGCATTTTAGATGTTTGTGACCATGGCGCTAACCATTGGAAGTATGTTAGATCCAGGATTTAACAAAAATATGAACTCAGACTTCTATCTCACACCACGCAAAAAAAAAAATCTATTCAAAAATAGACTAACTTGATATTGGAATTCAACTCATAAATTCACTTAATCACTTAACTTCCCGCTAGTCGTCGATTTGCTCTAGCGGGTGCCAGTAACGTCTCCATTTGTCCCTGTCGCGTGCTAGTGTAGCCCAATGGCATCTCTTCGCTCCGGGAACATGAAGGGCCTTAAACCGATCATTCATGATCTTGATGAAGAAGTCTGACCATCTGGTAGGTGGGCGGCCACGCGGTCTCTTGACATCCTGTGGAATCCAATCAGTAACAGCTCTAGTCCAACGGTCGTCTTTAAATCTCATTACGTGACCAGCCCATCTGATTTTCGACACCTTGGCAAATGAGACAGCGTCCCTGATCCTTGATCGTCGACGGATGTCAGAACTCCGGATTCTTTCTCTCATTTGAGTGAAACGTGATATTCCAAGCATAGCTCTTTCTATTCTTCTTTGGGAGACCTGAATAGCGTTCTCATCTTGTTTGCGTGGGGCCCAGGTCTCTGAGGCATATGTTAATGCAGGAAGAACAGTGGAATCAAAGAGATGTGCCCAGAGTCGGAGGTTCTTCGTCCTCTTAGCTATTTCTTCGACGTTCTTGAAGGCGTTCCAAGCCGCTCTCTTCCTCCTGCGCAGCTCGGGTGCCAGGTCATTTGTCATGTTGACCTCTCGACCTAGGTACACATAGCTGTTGCATTCGGAGATGGTCGTTCCATTAAGAGCGAATGGGGCGTCAGGAACAAGGCTGTTTCTCATAAACATTGTCTTCGTAAGATTCAGCTGTAGTCCTACCTTTCCACACTCACGGTCAAAGTCGGCCAGCATTTGTGCCGCTTGGCTGATGTTTGGTGTTATTAAAACAATGTCATCAGCAAAGCGGAGGTGGTGTAATTGCCGACCATCTATCTTCACTCCCATTCCTTCCCATTCCAGTCTTCGCATGATGTTCTCGAGGGTGGCACTGAAGAGTTTCGGTGAAATGGTATCACCCTGCCGCACCCCTCTCTTGACATCAACGATCACTTCTTTGTAGAATGGTGAGATCCTGGTAGTGAATCCGCAATAGAGCTCACGGAGGATCCTGATGTATTGGGCTTGAATGCCCTGATTGGCTAGGGCTTCAATGACCGCTTCCGTCTCAACAGAATCAAAGGCCTTCTTTAAAGAGGCCTCCTTGGACTCCAGGCTCGGCGGACCCAGGGACAGAGCTTCTCTGCTTGCTCCCACCACCACAGGTGACAAAGGGATTCTAATCAGGAGCCCCACCCTACCCTGCCATGTCTGCTTCCATCAACCACCCAGGGATCGAATTGTGCACAGGAGACCCACCCTACCCAGATAAATACCCCACTGGCAGACTTCCACTCTCGACACGACTTCCACTACCCAGCTGTCGCCACACTCCAGGATGATTTCCGGACCCGCGCGGCCGCTTGCGGCCGCGCGACACATCATAATACACTAAATACCCATCTTCTGGAATTGTCGTACCATATTTGATAGGGTTCAAATATGGTAACACCTACAAGGGTGATTAGAGGTCACCCCAAAAGCCTCTATCCCTCTCGGAAAGACTGGCAAGCTACCGAGAGTATTCCGCCTGCACGGAAGAGCCTGGCAAGCTATCCGCTGTGTATTCGATATGCCAAAACCAGTCACTACAACTGGTCTCATTCACCTGACCCTGAAGGCTTCACCGACATGGCAGTACTGAGAAGGATGAGAAAGGAGAGGCCGACAAAATCTCAAGGCCGACCTAGGCTGCCACAACGAAGGAAGACAAAAATGATCGTCTGTACTTTCAATGCACGTACGCTAGCATCAGATGCATCCATCGAGGACCTGATGGTACAAGCACGAATGATCAAGTATGACATCATTGGTCTGACCGAGACAAGAAGGCACGAATCTCACCATGCCGTTTTCGACACTGGAGAAGAATTGTTCCTCGGAACATGCGATAAAAGAGGTGTTGGAGGCGTCGGTGTCCTTGTCAACACAAACTTGGCCAAGAGCATTGATTCATTCGAATGCCTAACAACCCGAATCGGACGTTTACATTTGAATAGATGTGGCTCACTGCCTGCAGTTTCTATCTTCGTTGTCTATGCACCAACATCTCATTATGATGAAAGAGAAATCGAGAAGTTCTACATGGAGCTAGAGAAGTTCTATAAAGAAGACCACACCTTCTACAAGATCATTGTGGGTGATTTTAATGCCAAGATAGGACCGAGAAGATCAGCTGAAGAACTTCACATCGGGACCCATGGCCTAGAATGGAACGAACAGGGTGAGAGACTGTCAGAGTTCATCATGTCGACCAAGACCATCCATGGTAACTCACAGTTCCAGAAGGCAGAATCTAAACGATGGACGTGGGAGTCTCCCGGTGGACGATTCCACAACGAAATAGACCACATCATATTCAATCGACGGTTTTGCCTGACTGATGTCGCTGTTGTCCCAAAATTTCGAACGGGATCGGACCACCGTCTCCTTCGTGCAAAATTCTACTTCACAGAGCGGGGAGAAAGGGCTGCAAAGTTCAAAAACAGAACTCCCAGAACGACCACCAACTGGGAACTCTTTGGCACTATTGCGGCAACATGGGAAGATGCCATTGTTGACAACATTGACGAGGAATACGATCGACTGGTTCAGCACCTCCATGAATGTGCAAGGAATGCCAAGAGAGAGATAGCCACAAAAAGTCGCCTATCTTCGAAAACTCTTGAGCTAATTCGCCAGCGTGGTTTGGCGCATGCCTCAGGCAACCGCAAGCTAACGTCTGAGCTTGCAAAGCAGTGCAGAGATGCGATCAAGGAAGACCTCAAAGAGAGAAGAGCAGAAGTACCGGTAGATGCGGCAGAAGCCGGGAAAAGTATTCGTAAGGCCCGCCTGTCCTTCGCCAACTATAAGACCAAGATGACTGCCCTCCGACGTCCTGATGGATCCATCACATCCTCCAGAACGGCAATGGAGAAGATTATACATGACTTCTACTCAAATCTCTTCGATAGCCATGTCCACTTGCCAACATACCAAATTCCACAGGATGGGTATGTTGTTCCCAACGTTCTCCCCTCCGAAATCCAACACGCCATTTCATCGGTAAAGAAACAAACAGCACCCGGCCCAGACAAGGTCAGACCTGAACACCTGAAGAACCTGCCGTCAGTACTCATCAATACACTGGCTCGGCTCTTCACTCGCTACCTGTCTGAATGCAAGGTTCCGTCCCAATGGAAAACCAGCAGGACCGTACTACTGTTCAAGAAGGGAGACATCCATGACATTGGCAACTATCACCCGATCTGCCTATTGTCTGTCATCTACAAGTTGTTCACTCGAGTCATCCTGAATAGGATTGGAAGAACATTAGATGAAGGACAACCATGCGAGCAAGCAGGGTTCCGCAAAGGATTCAGCACCATCGACCATATCCACACAATAACCAAGCTCATTGAGGTTTCTCGGGAGTTCAAGATGCCGCTCTGCTTAACGTTCATTTAAAGAAGACAACTCATAAATTACATTGAAAAAATAAAGGCAGAATCTTTCCACCTATTGAGTCTAGAGATATCATTGATGAAGAAATGTTCCAGACCAAAGAAACAGAAGTAAAGATAAACAAATGGGGTCATATCAAATTGAGGAGCTTCTGTACTACAAAAGAAATAATGATCAGAATAAAAAGACACCCTACAGACTAGGAGAAAATATCTGCCCAGCACTCATCTGAAAAAGTATTAATAACCAAGATACATAAAACACATGTGAATAACAACAAACCCCCACAAAAATGGGGACAAGAGAGAAAAAGACACTTCCTCAAAGAAGACACACAGATGGTCAATAGGCATAAAGAAAAATGCTTTCCATCAGAAAATGAAAATTTCATCAGGAAATTGCAAATCAAAACAATGGTAAATCACCATATACCAGTTAAAGTGGCACACAGCACAAAGGACAAAAACAACCAGTGTTGGTTTGGGAAAAAACAGAGAATTTCTCCATTGCTGGTATGAATATCAACTAGTTTAACTCATTGAAAAGTAATATGCACACTTCTAAAAAAAACTAGGAATCAAATTTCCATACAATCCACCAATTCCATTTCTTGGCATCTACAGCAAGAGCCCAAAAAATATTCAGAAAAGTCATTTGTGCTTCTATGTTTATTGCAGCACTATTCACAATAGCCTAAATCTGGAAACAACCCAAGTGTCTATGAATGACTGGATAAATAAATTGGTATATATACACAAGGGAATACTACTCGGCTGTAAGAAAAGATGAAATCATGAAAGTTGTTGATAAATATATAGATCTGGAAAGTATCATGCTTAGTGAAGCTAGTGAGATGGCAAGAATCAAATACAGAATTTAAACACATATTACCTTGATCATATGCCTATTAGACAAATTTTATCACTTCCTTTTTTAGAGGAGGAAATGAAGTACAGAATATTTAAGTTGGCTGCCTCAAAATATGCAGCAGGAGAGATAGCAAGGGCCTTGAATATCACAGGATTTCAAAATACTCATGCAAAGAGTGTACAAATCAGAATTTCTTGAGTTTTAGTCCAGCTGCCCACTAGATTTTTCTATTTTCAGAAATTTTCCTTCCAACAAGAGTTATCCCTCTATTTTCTTTTCCCTGAGTCTTGAGCTAAGGATCGTCGATTTGCTCGAGCGGGCCCAGTAACGTCTCCATTGGAGACTTTGTTGTTACTGTGTCTGGCATATCCAATACTCTCGGTAGCTTGCCGGGCTCTCCGAGAGGGGCGGAGGAATCGAACTCGGGTCGGCCATGTTGGCCGCTTGTAAGGCGAACGCCCTACCCGCTGTGCTATCTCTTATCTATGACCCCTCTCAGCAAACACCACACACATTTGGAAAAAGTTGCTGTTCTCTACCAATTGTCGGCTTAGGACCTGAATAAAACATTTTATAATGGAATTTCTGGTTACTAAAACAGCCCTCTCAATTTTTTAAATAGATAATGACACAATGTATAGAATTTTATAACTATGGGTATTCCATCATTCCAGGAATTCTTTATAATTATTTTTTTCTTCCACAAGGTTTTACTTAATATATTGTTCTAAAGCTTTCTCCAGATCATTATATAAACCCTGGTGGATAAAAATCATGTATTGCGAGCCATAAAATATTTTCTTAAGCATTCTATCACCCACCTTATTACTGGCTAACCACTACAGAAAGACTTACATGTTAAGAGATTTAAATGTGGCAAATGATATTAGTGAAACCTGGGATTTTTAGTACTAACACAATGACCATCCATGGTAACTTACAGTTCCAGAAGGCAGAATCTAAACGGACACGGGAGTCACCCTTTGGACGATTCCACAATGAAATAGACCACATCATATTCAATCGACGGTTTTGCCTGACCAATGTCGCTGTTGTCCCAAAATTCCAAATGGGATCAGACCACCATCTCCTTCGTGCAAAATTCTACTTCACAGAGCAGGGAGAAAGGACTGCAAAGTTTAAAAAGAGAACTCCCAGAACGACCACCAACTGGGAGCTCTTTGGCACTATTGCGGCAACATGGAAAGATGCCATTGATGACAACATTGACGAGGAATACGATTGACTGGTTCAGCACCTCCATGAATGTGCGAGGAACGCCAAGAGAGAGATAGCCACAAAAAAACGCCTGTCTTCAAAAACTCTTAAGCTTATTCGCCAATGTGGCTTGGCGCATGCATCAGGCAACCACAAGCTAATCTCTGAGCTTGCAAAGCAGTGCAGAGATGCAATCAAGGAAGACCTCAAAGAGAGAAGAGCAGAAGTGCTGGTAGATGCAGCAGAAGCCAGGAAAAATATTCGTAACACCCGCCTGTCCTTCGCCAACTACAAGACCAAGATGACTGCCCTCCGACGTCCTGATGGATCTATCACATCCTGCAGAACGGCAATGGAGAAGATTATCCATGACTTCTACTCAAATCTCTTCGATAGCCACGTCCACTTGCCGACATACCAAATTCCACAGGATGGATATGTCGTTCCCAATGTTCTCCCTTCCGAAATCTGACACACCATTTCGTCAGTAAAGAAATGAATGGTACCGGCACAGACAAGGTCAGACCTGAACACCTGAAGAACCTGCCATCATTACTCATCAATACACTGGCTCGGCACTTCACAAGCAACCTGTCTGAATGCAAGGTTCTGTCCCAATGGAAAACCAGCAGGACTGTAGTACTGTTCAAGAAGGGACACATCCATGACATTGGCAACTATCACCCGATCTGCCTATTGTCTGTTATCCACAAGTTGTTCGCTCGAGTCATCCTAAATAGGATTGGCAGAACACTAGATGAAGGACAACCATGCGAGCAAGCCGGGTTCCGCAAAGGATTCAGCACCATCGACCATATACACACAATAACCAAGCTCATTGAGGTTTCTCGGGAGTGCGAGATGCTGCTCTGTCTAACGTTAATTGATTTAAAGAAGGCCTTTGATTCTGTAGAGACGCAAGTGGTCATTGAAGCCCTAGTCAATCAAGGCATTCAAGCTCAATACATCAAGATCCTCCGTGAGCTGTATGATGGATTCACTACCAGGATCTCACCATTCTACAAAGAAGTAATTATTGATGTCAAGAGAGGGGTTCGGCAGGGTGATACCATTTCACCAAAACTCTTCAGTGCCACCCTTGAGAACATGCGACGACTGGAATGGGAAGGAGTGGGAGTGAAGATAGATGGTCGGCAACTACACCACCTCCGCTTTGCTGATGACATTGTTTTAATAACACCAAACATCAGCCAAGTGGCACAAATGCTGACCGACTTTGACCGTGAGTGTGGAAAGGTAGGACTACAGCTGAATCTTACGAAGACAATGTTTATGAGAAACAGCCTCGTTCCTGATGCCCCATTTGCTCTCAACAGAACGACCATCTCCAAGTGCAACAGCTATGTGTACCTAGGTTGAGAAGTCAACATGACAAATGACCTGGCACCCGAGCTGCGCAGGAGGAAGAGAGCGGTCTTGGAACGCCTTCAAGAACGTCGAAGATATAGCTAAGAGGATGAAGAACCTCCGGCTCCGGGCACATCTCTTTGATTCCACTGTTCTTCCTGCATTTACATATGCTTCAGAGACCTGGGCCCTACACAAACAGGATGAGAATGCTATTCGGGTCTCTCAAAGAGGAATTGAAAAGAGCTATGCTTGGAATATCACGTTTCACTCAAATGAAAGAAAGAATCCAGAGTTCTGACACCCATCGACGATCAAGAATCAGGGACGCTGTCTCGTTTGCCAAGGTGTCAAAAATCACATGGGCTGGTCACGTAATGAGATTTAAAGACGACCGCTGGACTAGTGCTGTTACTGACTGGATTCCACGGGATGTCAAAAGACCGCGTGGCCGCCCACCTACCAGATGGTCAGACTTCTTCATCAAGATCATGAGTGATCAGTTTGAGGCTCTTTATCTTCCTAGAGTGAACAGATGCCATTGGGCTACACTAGCATGCGACAGGGACAAATGCAGACATTACTGGCGCCCGCTCGAGCAAATCGACAATTAATGGGAAGTCAAGTGATCAAGTGAAGAACACAATAAAATTTTTTTTAAAAAAATTCATATGTGTAAGGCCTGAGATAAGCAAGCAGATAGGGAGCTTGCTGTGCATGTGGCTGACACAGGTTTAATCTCTACACTCCAGTTGTTCTCATAGTGATCACTAGGAGTAATCCCTGAGTGCAGAATCAGTAGAAAGCCCTGAGCACGGTGGGGTGTCCCCCCAGATAAAACCACAAGAGTACTATATGCTTTTCAAGTAGAATATTTAATGTTCAAGGTTGAAACCAGTCCCACTTTAGCCTGAATAAAATGTTAAATAATGACAGTTCTCTTTCGTTGACTATGACAATTATTTTATAATTAAACTTGCAATTCTTTTCATATGTTTCAAAATATTCATTTTCTACATTAAATGATATATACGGCAATAAAATTAAATGATATGTGTGGCAATAAAATTAAAAGAAAATCTAGGTTTAGACTGAGGATATCCAGTAATAACAAGTTTTCTAGAGTTCCTATCTGTATAGGACTAGAAATGCCAGTCTCATCCCAGACTCTTCTGTCCTCTTCCTTCATCCAACTTGTTCTCATTTTCTGTCAGTGTTATGTCAGATGTGTTGCTTCAATTCCTTCCCTCCCCTTCACACTCACACTGCTTATCTCAGTACAAGCTTAACTTCTTAACCATAAATACTGTTTTGTCTCCCTATACCTTCACCTCCTTTAAAACAACCACACCTTCAAGTTAGAGTAATCTTTAGCAATGTTGCTCATGCCCTTCACCATCTTGTTTAAATATATCAGTGCCTCTTTATGTAACAAAGTTCGCCACCAAAGCAAGGCCAACCACACTACAACTTAGAGCTGCTGCTCAAGTATCTGCTCTCTTCTTTTAAAGCCTCACAGTGTTCTGCTTAGAATTTTATCCCTCCGATTTACTTTATAGAGACAAGGAAAAGACCTGCCTAAAAGTTATCCTGTCTACCTGCACACTGATGACTCACAGAGGGAATCCTTCTCTCTCATGGGCCATGTTCATAAGTTCATTGGTCTGCTTCTGATCAAGCACTTAACCTGTGTATTTCTGGGTATGTGTTTACCAACTAGTCTCTCTGAATAAGTCATCACATCAGTAAGAGTTAGGAGAGACATATTCAGCATTCATTTTATGTTTTTAATACCTTCAGACCTGTTAAATAGATTTTTATAGCACACAGCCTCCTCTTGCCTAGGTGCATATTGTTTATGCTTATTATCTAATCCAGTGGTTCCTGAATGTCCTGTTGACGGCTGGTCCCAGAGTCATCTGGAAGCAATTATGAATGATTCCAAGACATACCTCTGACTTCCTTAATCAGATTCACTAAGAATATTCCTTGGAAATTTTAAAAGTTTCCCAAGTGATTCTGATGGACAGCCAGATTCGGGAACCACTTGCAACTTATTGGACTTACTGAGTCTTATAAATGCTCCTTCTTCTACATAAATGAGAGGTAAATGCGACAGAAACAAGGTAGGGCAGGGATTCCAGAGAATCTTGGCTCTGCAGGTCCAACGTATATGATCCTGGGCAAGTACATGAATGATTCTCTGCTTGAAATCTTGTTTTTATTTAAAAGAAATACTACATCCCTCAGGGGATCCTTGTGAGGAGCAATGAAGACCTGCTACAGTATCTGGAGCAGAGGGAGCTCTGCTTCAAGACTGCACTGTGATGATGAAACTGCCCCTCCCCAGGAAGACGGTGCTACATGGCCAGAATCAGAAAAAGAGATGTATAGCAAGATAGCCATGACTTTGCACTGGACAAGCACAGCGACCCTTTCAGGTATACCACTTTATCCCACTTGTCAGATAACCTTTGAGAAATGTGCTAATTTTCCATTAGGCATGAATCCCCTATCTTTCTTTGTGTGCATAGGGAGGTCTTTCTTTCCTAGGTCATTTCTGTGTGGAATAATCTCTCCTACTGGGTATGGAATAATTGAAATCTCTCTATATACAAAAGAACGCTATAGGGCTGGGAGGTAGTTCAAAGGGCTGAAGCACACTTTGAGTTCCAGCTAGATCCCTGTCACCATGTTACCACTTGCACTGCCAGCAACAAATTCCGTGGCCTCAGCACAGTGAGCCTGAGTAGTACTGCATAACCAGGCCCCACCACTGAACTATCAGGCTTACATAGCCTGGCTGAGTATCCCTAAGAGTGATCCCTTGAACAACTCTTGTGAGACCTAAGAAAGAGGGAAGGAGGAAGAGGGAAAAATAAAAGAAAAGAGGAAAAAACAGCCTCGTCTTCTTGACATGTTGTTTATAAGGTTAATTCTAGCTAATGGACCTACCCTCTACCTTCTACCAATGCAGTCCATAGTAAATAATTTTTTTATTCAATAATTTTTCACATTTAGTGTTTTTGCTGATCTGTAGACAGATGTGTTATCCATTGAGTCACTGGCTGGAGCAATAGCACAGCGGGTAGGGCGTTTGCCTTGCACACGACTGACCAGGGTTCGATTCCTCTGTCCCTCTTGGAGAGCCCAGCAAACTACTGAGAGTATTCTGCCCGCATGTCAGAGCCTGACAAGCTCCCCGTGGTGTATTCAATATGCTAAAAACAGAAACAACAAGTCTCACAATGGAGACATTACTGGTGCCCACTCAAAGCAAGTCCATGAACAATGGGAGGACAGTGCTACAGTACTAGTGTGTTTTCTATTTGGTTTCTGAGTTTAGTTTGGAGCCACACCTGGTGGTGCATAGGGATTCCTCCCAGATCTGTGCTCAGACATGACTCCTGGTGGTGCTTGGGGACCATATGCAGTGCCAGGATTCAAATCAGCGTTAGCTCTGTGCAAGGCAAGAGACTTGCATGCCATATTCTCTTTCTGGCCTGTGTTGTTTGTCTTACATTCCACAATCCTTCATTTCCCAGCAATTACATCCTACAACATTTTCTACATAATCCAATAAAACACTCCACAATTCAAGAGCTGTCAGTACAAAAGCAGTGAAGATAGCTATGAGAGGGAGGAGAAAAGGAGGAGACAGACAAGAGAGGTCCATACAAGTGGGGACAGAGGCCTGAAGAGCCATCCTCTCCTGGCTCCCCCATCCTGAACATGCGCAAAAAGCTCTGCAGAGACTACTTAACTGCAGAAAAATGAAAATATGACAGCTCAAGTCAAACCACATGAACACGAATAATTTGCAGAAGGTGCACAGGATAAGCTTCAACTTAACAGCTTGGATAAAACTTAAATGTGTTTTAGATTTTTTATAAGCCATGATTAAACACTTTCTCTCCTCAGTGGAAAAGGTAGCAGGTAGGATGCATCATCACATATAGGCAATAAACTTTTTTTTTTTTGGCTTTTTGGGTCACACCCAGTGATGCACAGGGGTTACTCCTGGTTCATGCACTCAGGAATTAATCCTGGCTGTGCTCAGGGGACCATATGGGATGCTGGGAATCGAACCCGGTTCAGGCCGCGTGCAAGGCAAACACCCTACCCGCTGTGCTATCACTCCAGCCTCAATACACTTTAAACTATAGTACATTATTTACTCATTTTTTATTTTAAAATTATGTTTTAAACTGGAAGATTTAAAATATTTGATTTTTATTTTTTGTTTTAATGAGCCATGCACAGCAGGTAGGGCATTTGCCTTGCATGCAGCTGACCTGGCCGACCCAGGTTCGATTCCTCCACCCCTCTCAGAGAGCCCAGCAAGCTACCAAGAGTATCTCGCCCACATGGCAAAGGCTGGCAAGCTACCCGTGACATATTCGATATGCCAAACACAGTAACAAATGTCACAATGGAGACGTTACTGGGCCCGCTCAAGCAAATCAATGAACAATGGGAGGACAGTGACAGTGACACTTTTAATCAGGGCCTCATTCATGAGAGCTGCTTTTCTGCTTTCCCAGTTTTATAGTTCTTGGTAATTATTGTAAGGCATTTTATGCTGTGTGTGCCTGGACTTATGAGTTCTCAAAAGTTACTTTTATGAGACATAGTCTGACAAATCTTATTAAAGAATGATTTTGTATTGATGTTTATCTCTGAGCACTTGTTTCAAATATATATAATTATATATATACATATATACATACATATATATATATATATATATATATATATATTGCTCTAGCAATTCAACTCAATCTATTTCCCTAACTGCAGTCTTATTGTCCTTGCCAGTAGAGCAGATTCCATATGTGGAGCTGAATAAGCAGGCCAGTTCTAAGTCAGGTCTTTGTAATTAGCAACATTGAAAGATCTCACTTAACGGATAATAAACTGTGATATACTGTACCTCAGGTGAAAACCGGTTGTATTTTCAGTAAGGACAGAAGGAAAGACAAAATAAGTCTTGTTTTCAGATCAGGTCATGATTTAATCAGAGAGGACTATAATTAACTCGAAGATATTAGTGTGCTTTTTGTACTAACACTGCCTTTTCATGGGGTTTGAAGGTATGAATGTGGCATGTTTAATCATGTTGGCCCTATAAGTCCTACTATACTGATCAATGTCATCACTACCACTGGTAAAAGTAGTATCTATCTCCTTAAGAAACCCTGCCATCCTCTTTATTATTATTATTATTGAAGATCAAAGTCTAAGTGTATGAGTTCTAGTGCACGGGCTTCATTTATCTAGCAAATTCATTTCTCTGTATTCTATAACGATTTTGATGAATCTAGAGTTGTTTAAGGAACAAGAAACACTGGAAAGTTTGAACATATTAAACACAACAGTACTTCTTCAGTGTCAAAAAGATGCTTAAGTTAAATGTCTAGTGCTATGCAAAGAATTTGTAAATGTCAAACATTAGTATGATTACCACTTAACTCATCTGAACAAATTATATAACTGCTTTTTTGCAGGACCTGTAGAGACAAGTGACTCAGAAAGCCTCTTTCTATGCAACAAAGTCAATTTCTGCTTCCATCCCACCTTTTGGTCAATATCTAGAATTGAATATGAAGTCAAAAAAAGAAAATTGTTGTTCCTCAAAGATATCAACTAAATGATATTGATAATCATGTGGCAACCATGCCAAGCAGCAGCAACAAATTTTGCTCTATAAAAATCGAGTGAGCAAAAGCACACTGGACTTTCTGTTGGTTCTAACATTCAATGTGATCTCAAATCTTTTTTATTTGACAAAGACAGTCCGGTCATGATACTATTTCCTTTTACTATGGATACTCACTTCCATATGTGGAGTTCCTATTTAGTGATCAGAAGAGCACAGTGCCAAATTATGCTCACAAAAATATAGTTTAATAGGAGTTTATTTCAAATAATGGCTAACAAATGTAGGTTACTTAAATAATTTTATGTCCCATTTTCATCCATTAATACCCAACAATACAATATTGTTATTCCATCTTCACCAAAACTTTCCAACATGCAATTCTGCCAAAAAATACCTTCTTATTAATATCTGAAGAAGTCATTAATCTGTTGAATCAGGTACCAAGAAGGATTGCATTGTAGCTTAGGCCGTGCTTCAAATTCGAGTTGGCCACTAGACTTATATAAGACATATTTTTATTATTTCTAGTTTTTATTCCATATATGCATATGTGTATATATATTACCCTACCTCATTATATCTCTCAATCACTTGATCACTTGACATCCCGTTACTCATCAATTTGCTAGAGTGGATGCCAGTAACGTCTCCATTCATCCCTGTCACGTGCTAGTGTAGCCCAATGGTGTCTGCTCATTCTAGGAACACACATAGCCTCAAACCGATTGTTCAGGGTCTTGATGAAGAAGTCTGACCATCTGGTAGGTGGGTGGCCATGTGATCTTTGGATGTCCCATGGAATCAAGTCAGTAATGGCTCTAGTCCAGTGGAAGTCTCTAAATCTCATTACGTGTCCAAGCCATCTGATTTTCGATGACGTGGCAAAGGAGACAGCATCCCTGATTCTTGACTGTCAATGGAGGTCGGAACTCCAGATTCTTTCTCTCATTTGAGTGAAGCATGATACTCCAAGCATAGCTCTTTCAATTCCTCTTTGGGAGACCCGAATAGCGTTCTCATTCTGTTTTTTGTAGGGCCCAGGTCTCTGAGGTGTATGTTAATGCAGGAAGAACAGTGGAATCAAAGAGCTGTACCTGGAGCACATCTTTTAATACATAATTTTATTTTTACAGTTTCATGGGTAATTCCTGCCAACAACTATGGTAGGAAATCTAGGTTATTAAGGCAGTTATCTCAGTTTGAATGCAGGTTCTATCCTTTACTAGCTTTATGACATTGAATAAGTCACATTACTTTTGAATCTTACTCCAGAATCACACAATATAAGGTGAAAAACAAACATCAATAGTTTTTGGTACACCCCACATGATTTTAGCATGCTGTCAGAATAGAAAATTCTGGATATAAATATGAGAAGTCAATGAAAATTCTTCTTAAAGGAGTTAGCCCCAACACTGACTACCCAACTACTAATAATATCATTAGTTATTTTTGGTAAGTCTATGAGAGAAAAGTAGTCACCAAAGAATCTGGAGCTTGAAAGAAGCTATCAGTATGGTAATTACTCCAGGCTGATCTTTCTTCAGAGATACTATTTTAGCCTTGGGCTTTGACAGTGAATTTGAGCTCCAGCTCTGTACCCTGGGAGACAATGTAAACTCTATAATCCCAGGCAAATTTCTAAATGTATCTTAATATTAGTGGAACATAAAATGAATCCTATAGTTACTCCCTACCCCCCCCCCCCCAAGAAGTTGTGCATTTGTATGTATGCATATGTATGTTGTATGCAAGGCTCAGGATGGGGCACTAATAATAAAGAAAATACAGCAAAATTGGAATAAAATAACTATGTATTTCAATGAGATGTGATTATGACCTTTCCAGTATCTAAGCAGAGAGTGAGAGTTTGATAGAATAATATGTGGATTCCATTTGAAGTAATCCAAGTGATAGATGGGAAGGTGGAGGAGTCAAAGAATAAAGAGTCAGCAAGGATGACTGTGATAGAAACCAGTAGAAGGAGAAGGAAAGTCTGGGAAATACATGGCTTAACCCATACAGACAGTGGTTGCCTATAAGACTTCTCAAAGAAAGGGCTGTCGTAGATGATTTTTCATAATCTATTTTTTCCTGAAATTATAAGATAGTCTAAAAGGTCATTCAAAAGTAAGCATGAAGATATTCTTTAATAGTTCTAGTTTCAGTTTATAATGATGGAAAAGTTCTGAAGATGCATAAATGGTGACGGGCTGCACATAAAGTCAATGTATTTAAATCCAATGAATGCTATAGTAAAAAATAACTGTTCTTTATTAAATAGAATGAGTCAGGTTTGGTAACAAAAGTATATCTCATAAGAATTCAAGTATGCAGCTCTAAGAACAAAATCACATCACAGTATGTATGGAATTAAGGGATAGCATGCTGAGTGAAGTCTGTCAGAAAGAAAGAGAAACAGAATGATCTCTCTCATATATGGGACCTAAAGACACAGAAAGGTATCAACAAAAGTCCAAAGGCACACAAAGAGACAGCTGATTCACAAAAATGAGTTTTTTTTTGGGGGGGGGGGGATAGTGGAGGAAGCTAAAAGGTAGAGTCACAAAAATCCTGGCAGAGGGAGAGGGTACACTGGTGAGTGGTGTGATGTTGAAATTTGAAAATGGAAAACCACTATTAACAGTATTGTAAACAAACATTCAATCAAGACACAGTTTTTAAAAAGAATTCCATATAATCACCTGATCGCCCTTGTTCTTTTTTTACAGGTTGAGAAATGAAGGCTCAGGGATGAGGAGTGACTCCCACAAGATTGTTCCAAAAAATGGATTAGATATTCTGTAACCCAAACCAGTAATCTTTCTTATTTATTTTATTTTACTCAGGAGTGGTCATTCTAGATATGGTTACAGCATAAACTTCTTGGGAGAGGTGACAGAGGGAATGGAAGAGAGAGATGCCTGTATAGAATGGCCAAAGTCAATAGAATCCAATAAGCTATAAGAAGAAATGAGAGCTCTAAAGTGAAAGTGGGATGAAGAACTTCAAGAAAAGACTGATCTTTGAAGGACAAAGTAAGGAAAACCAGCCCCTGCCTCATTTCTCCGAATGCTCTGAGATATTTAATGACAGTATCAAGGGAGACTCTCCCCAAGTAGCCTCCTCAGCAGGAACACATCTGTGCTGTGGGATGCAGCCATTCCTCAGTAATGCTGTTTGCATGTTCTTGGAGGTGTCAACTTTATTTAATTTAGTACTATTTAAAGACAAATATCCCATCTATATATTGGTAAAATTTCCATTTATTTCCATGAATCCATAAGTGTTGTACTATATTATAAAATGTGGTGGTGGTGGTAAAAGTAAGCAAAAACTTCCATAAACAGGGGCATGATAGATAGGCCAGTGCAGCAATGAACATAGAAGTTCAGATGTCATTTCAGCTGTACTTTTTTGCCTCTCCAAGTTATATTCTCAGGAGTGGTATTGCTGGGTCAAATGGGAGCTAGTTTCTAATTTTTTGAGAATCATCCATACTGTTTTCCAAAAGGGCTGAACCAGTCGGCATTCCCACCAGCAGTGAAGGAGGGTCCCTTTCTCACCACATCGTGCTAACACCAGATGCTTCTGTTCTTTTGGATGTGGGACAGTTTCTGTGATTTGAGATGATATCTCATTCTTGTTTTGATCTGCATCACTTAATCACTTAACTTCCCGTTAGTTGTCGATTTGCTCGAGCGGGTGCCAGTAATGTCTCCATTTGCCCTGTCGCGTGCTAGTGTAGCCCAATGGCATCTGTTCGCTCTGGGAAGATGAAGAGCCTCAAACCGATCGTTCATGATCTTGACGAAGAAGTCTGACCATCTGGTAGGTGGGCGGCCACGCGGTCTTTTGACATCCCGTGGAATCCAGTCAGTAACAGCTCTAGTCCAGTGGTCGTCTTTAAATCTCATTACGTGACCAGCCCATCTGATTTTTGACACCTTGGCAAATGAGACAGCATCCCTGATTCTTGATCGTCGATGGATGTCGGAACTCCGGATTCTTTCTCTCATTTGAGTGAAACGTGATATTCCAAGCATAGCTCTTTTCAATTCATTTTGGGAGACCCGAATAGCATTCTCATCCTGTATACATAGGGCCCAGGTCTCTGAGGCATATGTAAATTCAGGAAGAACAGCGGTATCAAAGAGATGTGCCCGGAGCCGGAGGTTCTTTGTCCTCTTAGTTATTTCTTTGACGTTCTTGAAGGCGTTCCAAGCCGCTCTCTTCCTCCTGCGCAGCTCGGGTGCCAGGTCATTTGTCATGTTGACTTCTCAACCTAGGTACACATAGCTGTTGCACTCGGAGATGGTCGTTCTGTTGAGAGCAAATGGGGCATCAGGAACGAGGCTGTTTCTCATAAACATTGTCTTCGTAAGATTCAGCTGTAGTCCTACCTTTCCACACTCACGGTCAAAGTCGGCCAGCATTTGTGCTGCTTGGCTGATGTTTGGTGTTATTAAAACAATGTCATCAGCAAAGCGGAGGTGGTGTAGTTGCCGACCATCTATCTTCACTCCCACTCCTTCCCATTCCAGTCGTCGCATGATGTTCTCGAGGGTGGCACTGAAGAGTTTCGGTGAAATGGTATCACCCTGTCAAACCCCTTTCTTGACATCAATGATTACTTCTTTGTAGAATGGTGAGATCCTGGTAGTGAATCTGCAATACAGCTCACGGAGGATCTTGATGTATTGGGCTTGAATGCCCTGATTGGCTAGGGCTTCAATGACCGCTTCCATCTCAACAGAATCAAAGGCCTTCTTTAAATCAATGAACGTTAAACAGAGTGGCATCTTGAACTCCCGAGAAACCTCAATGAGCTTGGTTATCGTGTGGATATGGTCGATGGTGCTGAATCCTTTGCAGAACCCGGCTTGCTCGCATGGTTGTCCTTCATCTAGTGTTCTGCTAATCCTATTTAGGATGACTCGAGTGAACAACTTGCAGATGACAGACAATAGGCAGATTGGGCGATACTTGCCAATGTCATGGATGTCTCCCTTCTTGAACAGTACTACAGTCCTACTGGTTTTCCATTGGGATGGAACCTTGCATTTAGACAGGTAGCGTGTGAAGAGCTGAGCCAGTGTATTGATGAGTACTGATGGCAGGTTCTTCAGGTGTTCAGGTCTGACCTTGTCTGGGCTGGGTGCCATTCGTTTCTTTACTGACGAAATGGCGTCTCGGATTTCGGAAGGGAGAATATTGGGAACGACATATCCATCCTGTGGAATTTGGTATGTCGGCAAGTGGACATGGCTATCGAAGAGATTTGAGTAGAAGTCATGGATAATCTTCTCCATTGCCGTTCTGGAGGATGTGATGGATCCATTAGGACGTCGGAGTGCAGTCATCTTGGTCTTGTAGTTGGCGAAGGACACCTTGATGATTAGTGATGTAGAGCATTTTTCATGTCCCTTTTTGCCATTCAAATTTCTTCTTTGAGAAAGTTTCTGTTCATGTTGTCACCCCATTTTTTTTTATGGGATTTGGATGTTTTCTTCTTCTGGAGTTCAACCAGTACTTTGTATATCCTTGATATCAAACTCTTGTTGGATGTGTAGTGGGATAATATCCTTTCCTATTCTGTAGACTGTCTTTGTATTTTGGTCACTTTTTTTTTGAGGTGCAGAAACTTCTTAGTTTAATATAGTCCTATTTGTCTATCTCTGTTTTCACTTGCTTGGCTAGTGGCATGTTATCTTTGAAGATACAATTAGCTTCAATGTTATGGAGGTTTTTGCCAACTTTGTCTTCAAAGTACCTTATGGATTCTGGTCTGATGTTGAGGTTTTTAACCATTTTGATCTTACTTTTGTACATGGTGTTAGGTAGAGATCTGAGTCCATTGTTTTGCATGTAGCTCTTCCGTTTTTCCAGTACAATTTGTTAAAGAGGCTTTCCTTGCTCCACTTCACATTTCTTGCTCTTTTATCAAAGATTACATGACCATATGTTTGAAGGGAGATGTCAGTATATTCAACCCTGTTCCAATGGTCTGTGGCTCTGCCTTTGTTCCAGTACCATGCTGTTTTAATTATTACTGCTTTGTATTAGAGTTTGAAGTTAGGGAGGTTGATTCCTCCCATTTTCTTTTTTCCAAAAATTGCTTTAGCTATTTGTGGGGGCTTATTGTTCCATATGAATCTCAGGAGTGCTTGCTCCATTTCTTTGAAGAATGTCATGGGTGTCGTTACAGAGATCGCAGTGAATTTGTACAATACTTTGGGGAGTATTGCCATTTTGACAATGTTAATTCTCCCGAACCATAAGCAGAGGATTGCTTTCCATTTTCTCGTGTCCTCTTTTATTTCCTGAAGTAGTCTTTTGTATTTTTCTTTATACAGGTCTTTTACTTCCTTAGTTAAGCTGATTGCTAGGTACTTGATTTTCTGGGGCACAATTGTGAACAGGAGTATTTTTTCCATGTCACTTTCTTCTCTCTCACTATTTGCATATAGGAAAGCCATGGACTTTTGTGTATTGATTTTATCGCCTGCAACGTTACTATACAAGTCTATTGTTTCTAGGAGTTTCTTGGTAGAGGTTTTAGGGTTCTCTAAGTATAGTATCATATCATCTGCGAATAGTGAGAGCTTGATTTCTTCCTTTCCTACCTGAATTCCATTAACATCTTTTTCTTGCCTAACCACTACTTGCAAGTACTTCCAGTACTATATTGAATAGCAGTGGAGAGAATGGGCATCCTTGTCTTGTACCTGATCCTAGAGGGAAAGCTCTCATTTTTCCCCCATTGAGGATGATGCGTGCCATAGACTTGTGGTAGATGGCTTTAACTATATTGAGGAAAGTCCCTTCTATAACCATTTTGGCGAGGGTTTTCATCATAAACCGTTGCTGGACCTTGTGAAATGCTTTCTCTGCATCTATTGATATGATCATATGGTTTTATCTTTTCTTTTGTTGATATGATGGATTATGTTGATTGATTTCTGAACGTTAAACCATCCTTGCATTGCCAGGATGAATTCCACTTGGTAATGGTGTATGATCTTTTCGATGAGTTGTTGAATTCTATTTGAATTCTATTTGCTAGTATTTTGTTGAGAATCTTCGCATCCATGTTCATCAGGGATATCGGCCTGTAGTTTTCTTTTCTTGTGGTGTCTTTGTTTTCTTTTGGTATTAGAGAGATATGAGTTTCATAGAAACTGTTTGCAAGAGTTTCTGTTTCTTCAATTTCCTGGAAAAGCTTGAGAAGAACTGGCAATAGGTCCTCTTTAAATATTTGGAAAAATTCGCTAGTGAATCCATTTGGACCTGGGATTTTGTTTTGGGGAAGACTTTTGAGTATAGTTTCAATTTCCTTGATGTTAATAGGACTACTCATGTACACTAGATCTTCTTGATTCAACATTGGGAGATTACTGGAATCCAGGAATTTATCCATTTCTTCTAGATATCTTTTTTCATGGAATACAGACTTTCAAAGTAGTCTTTCAATGATCTTTTAAATTTCTTTGGTTTCTGTTGTGATATCCCCCTTTTCATTTCTGATTCGGTTTATTAGGGTTCTCTCTTTCTGTTTCTTTGTGAGTGTTGCTAGTGGTTTATCTCTCTTGTTTATTTTCTCGAAGAACCACCTCTTGGTTTCATTGATCTTTCGGATTGTTTTTTGGGTTTCCACGTTGTTGATTTCTGCTCTATGTTTTATGATCCCTTTCCTTCTGCCTGGTTTGGGCTCCTTTTGTAGGGCCTTTTCTAAGATCTTGGGCTGTGAAGTCAAGTTGTTTATGTGGGCCCTTTCTTTCTTCCTGGAAATGCTTGCAGAGCTATAAATTTTTCCCTTAACACAGCTTTAGCTGCGTCCCATATGTTCTGGTAGCTCATGTATTCATTCTCATTCATTTCAAGGTTTCTTCTGATATTGTCCTTGACTTCTTTCCTGACCTACTGGTTGTTCAACATTGAGTTGTTTAATTTCGAAGCGTTCGATTGTTTCTCCGTGTTTGTGTGTGATTCACTTCTATCTTCAGTGCATTGTGTTCTGAAAAGATTGTTGATACTCTTTCTATCCACCTTATTCTATCGAGGTATGGTTTGTGTCCTAGCACATGGTCTATTTTGGAAAATGTTCTGTTTGAACTGGAGATGAATATGTATTCTTCCTTTTTGGGGGTGCAAAGCTGTGTATATATCTATAAGCCCTCTCTCTTCTATTTCTTCCTTCAAAGCCAATGTTTCCTTGCTGAGTTTTGTTATTGCTGATCTATCCAGAGGTGATAAGGTGATGTTCAAGTCTGTGGCTACTATTGTGTTGCTGGCAATGTCCTCCTTAAAATCCGTTAGCAGTTGTTTTAAATATTTAGCTGTTCCCTCATTATTGTGTATACATTTAAGAGTGTGATTTCTTCCTGTTGTATTTATCCCTTCATAAATAGAAAATAGCCTTCACTTTCCCTTCTAATCCTTTTCATTCGGAAGTGTATGTTGTCGGATACTAGGATGGCCACCCCAGCTTTTTTGAGAGAGCTGTTTGCTTGCAGGATTCTTTTCCATCCTTTGAGTCTGTGTTTGCTCTGACTGCTCAGATGAGTTTCTTATACGCAGCAGAATGTTGGGTTCTATCTCTGAATCCATTTTTCCACTCTGTGTCTCTTAATTGGTGAATTTAGATCATTGATGTTGAGAGAGATTATTGTTATAGGCTTTTGTTTCATCTTTCTGTAAGGGTTTGTTGTGCGTGTAGGGTTTGTCTTGTCTTATAGTCGCGCCTTTAGCCCTTCTTTTAGGCTTGGTTTTGAGTCTATGAAGTTCCTGAGCTGCTGTTTATCCACAAAATAGTGTACCATTCCTTCAAGTTTGAGTGAGAATTTAGCCGGATAGAGTATTCTTGGTGAAGTGTTCATTTCAGTGAGTTTTTTCACTATATCCCACCACTGCTTTCGGGCTTGTAAGGTTTCCTCTGATAGGTCTGCTGTGAATCTATGTGGTGCTCCTTTGTATGTGATTTCCTTCTTTGACCTTGCTGCTTGCAGTACTGTGTCTCTAACTGCAGCATCAATCATTCTAACTATGATATGTCTTGGAGAGTTTTTGTTAGGGTCTCTTTTAGCTGGTACCCTTCAGGCTCCTTGAATCTGAATGGCTGCATTGTCCAGTTCTGGGAACTTTTCAGCAATTATTTGTTTAACCATGGCTTTTTTTTATTGGGATTGTTTCCCTGACCTTCTGGTACTCCTATGATTCTAATGTTGTTCCTTTTGGAATCATCTCCTAGGACTCTGATTTGCTCTGGAACAATTTTGAGGTCTCTTCCCATTGTTTGTTGTTGCTTGTAGGCTTCCTGCAGCTGATCTTCCAGCTCACTTATTCTGTCTCCAGCTGTGGCCATTCTACTCTTGAGGGCTGAGTTTTTTTTATTTCATCTACCAATCTCTTATTCGTGACATTTCTGTGCATAATTTTCCAATTTTCTGCTCTCATTATTTCCTGTATTTTCTCCATTGTTTCTCTCATGTCCTCCTTTAATTTACTGAATATCTGTCTCACTGTTTCATTGAGTTCATTAAACATCTTCATTACTTCATATCTGAATTCTTTCTCAGAGAGATTCCTTAGGGGAGTAGCACCTACTGAGGCTTCTAGACTCTTTTCGTTGTCCTCCCCTCATGGTGGGAATTTGTGTTGTTTCATAATGTTGGTGTGGTGGTATGAGACTGAGCTGTTACACGAGACTGCGGGTATGAGTAAACTACCTGTGGCCACGTGAGTGTTGGCTGGCCCAAAATTAGGCCTAAATTAGGCCAAAAGACACCCACTTCTACAAAGTCCACACCCACTCCTGAAGAGGCCACGCCCCCTAGGGGTTACCTGCTTTGGGGGGGTTACAACCTGGGGGAAGAAGACCCGGCACAGCGTTGAGGATGAACAACCACAAAACTTTTTGAACGCAAATTACTTCCTAATGATCGTAAGGCACTTACCAGCTCCTGTTCTCTTGATGTATATTTGGTTTTGACTCAGAATTACATAATCTGAGGATTGAAAGTAACTCAATAGATATAAATTGTCCTCTGCAAAACGCTGGTTATATGGATTTACGTGGTTTTGTATATTTTTATATTTCCAAATGCTTTTCTGTTGAGGATGTATTTAAAGGTTTTCCCTTTTAGTGAATGATTAAATGATAATCTACAACTTCAGGATCCAGGGCTAGAAACAATAGTACAGTAGGTAGGACTTGCAACATGGCTGAATTGAGTTTGATCTCCAAAATCCCATAGAGTCCCCTGAGTCCACCAGGATTGACACTTAAGCACAAAGCCAGGAGTACTCCCTGAGCCCCACTGGATATGGTTCAAAATCAAAAAAACAAAACCAAAAAACTAGAGACCACAGAGATAGAAAAGTGATAAGTGTGGTAGCATGTGCATGGCTGGCCCCAATTCAATCCCTGCCAACACATATGGTCCCTAGATCACCACCAAGACTGATCGTTGAGCACAGAAACAGGAGTAATCTCTGAGTACTGTCAGGTGAGGTCTCCAAAATATAAAAAAAGTCCATTCTTAAGTCTTACGGTTTATTACCCCACTATATATCTATGAATTGATACAATCAAAAGAGATACACATTCACCAAAAAAAAAAAAGATGAGTTTGAAAATATAATGAGAAAAGAAAGGAGGGTATAGCTGAGAGATAATTTAGAATCTTCTGGTACATGCCTGGCATGTGGAGGCATTGCATGGGCTCTGGAGTGATGCAAGTAGGCCCTCGTGGCCTTAGGCATCACAGAGCCCCAAAATTAAACTGGCTGGCTGGTCAAGTTTCACAATGAGTAGCTTCCAAGCACTGCTTTAAAGTACTACCTGCTCACCCCCAAAACAAAGAAGGACAGGTAAGTCTCCATGGGTGGGTTGACTATTTCCAGCCCCCAACCCCCAGTCCCAACAACCTGCATTCCCCGATAGATTGTAACAGTCCCATCTTTAAAGGGGTACAAAAATAAAGGAGGTGCAGTGCAAAAGTTTCACAAATTCCCCTCAAAATTTTCCTTTTAAAAAGAAATCTTATACTTTAGTTTTAGTATAACAAGTTTTACAAAAGGTTTTTCTGATTGCTTGTTAGGGTAGTGAGTATTTCAGTTATTCTCTAGTATGACTAACTACTTTTTAAACTGTTTTCTTGGGCAACGTAGGATAGGGAGCAAACTAGATGGGAGAGAAGAGTGTTTTTTTTTTTCATAGAAAAAAGCCTTTTGTGTCAACTTAGAAGCCATCAGAAATGCTATCACTGCTGCTGTGTTTAGAAATGTAATTCTCATGAACCTAAAGAGTCAGTGACAAAAGGAAAATATAAAATAGCATTTTCAATGAAGATCAAACGCTGAGATATTCAATGCATATGCAAAGTTCTCTATTCCAGTACCATGTGCTCTCCACGTCCAAAAAGGCAATATGAAATAATTTATGACTTTTGAAAGTCATATTGCACTAAACAGAGTATAATTTCCCCCAAATTTAAACTTATTTAAGATTTTATATGCTTAAATAGCATTCTATTCTCCAATGGCACATACTATTGATAACTTTATGCAACTTGCCAACTGATAGACCAAACTTTAAATAAAATTAAATAATCACCAATTAACTTGTCATCTCAAAGTAAGCCAACCAGAATGATCACTACATAACCCTAAGATAATTACAAATATCTCATTTTCAACAGAGGTAAAGGTCCCAATTTAATATATGACACTGATCCACTATCACCATGAAAACACGTGAACACTTAACATCACGTTAAGAAGGATGAGGAAAGAGAGGCTGATAAAATCTCAAGGCCAAACTAGGATGCCAAAACAAAGAAGGACAAAGATAACTACCTGTACTTTCAATGCACGTATGCTGGCATCAGATGCATCCATCGAGGACCAGATGGTGTGAGCATGAAAGATCAAGTACGACATCATTGGTCTGACTGAGACAAGAAGGCATCAATCACATCACACTGTTTTCGACACTGAAGAAGAACTCTTCCTCAGAACATGGGACAAAAGAGGCATTAGTGGTGTCGGTGTCCTTATCAACACGAACTTGTCCATGAGCACTGATTCATTCGAATGCCTAACAACCCGAATCAGATTATTACACTTGAATAGATGTGGCTCACTGATGGAAATTTCTATCTTTGTTGTCTACACACCAACATCCATTTATGATGAAGGAGAAATTGAGAAGTTCTACATGGAGCTGGAGAAGTTCTATAAAGAAGACCACACCTTCTACAAGATCATTGTCGGTGATTTTAAGCCAAGATAGGACCGAGAAGATCAACCAAAGAACTCCACATAGAAACACAAGGGACACATATGACAGGATCCTGCTGATGTGGGGGGAAAAGAAAATGTAATGGTGACATGATTCTAGTTTCTGCTTTAAACAGTACTTCTGAGACCAGGGCCAGTTTCCTGGTGATCATATCCGGCTCTCTGTAGGCAGACAAACTGATATGTCTTTTTTCCTTCCTTCCCCAAAGTCCCAAACTCACTAATCTTAGCACTGACAGTAAAGACTTCTTAAAACAAGAATGACAAAACATGAGAATGTTTTACCTGCATCATGCCAAACCTTTAAACTTGAAATATTATATTCAAGTCCTCTAAGCTAGAGAAATATTTTGACTTTAGGTTAAAATGCATTTTCATTCTATTGTATTTGTTACAGTTCATGCATGCACTCACGTGTGTACATGCATGTGTGTGTGTGTGTGTGTGTACATGCACGTATGCATGTGAAAATGACAGCACACACTATTTTTTAAAAAATATTTTTTGGGGAACAGAGCAATACAACAGCAGGTAGGGCTTTTGCCTTGTCTGGCCTGGGTTTGATCGCTGGCATCCAATATGGTCCCTTAAGCCCACTCAGGAGTGTTCCATGAGCACTGCTGCTGGGTGTGGCCTCAAAACAAAAATGAAAACAAAAATCCCTTTGTTACCCCAATCCTCTACCAACAATTAACATACACTTTCATCCAGTTTGCACTGTAGCACATCAGGGAAATAGTACAGTTCAATCCATCTGGCAGTCTAGATAGTGAATCAGAATAATTTCTCTATGCTAGGAAAAAAATGGCTTTAAAACCTGCATTCTTCCCTCACTAGTTACATGAGCTTCCCTCAGATCTAAATGGTTTCTTCCACATGTTGTCCCACTTGCTCACCCAGCCTGACATAGAACCTCACAGCTGTACTATGTGTCACACATTATTAACATGAGACCTGGGTACATACTTCAGTAATAAACAAACACTGTCCTCCCATTGTTCATCTATTTGCTCGAGCAGGCCCAGTAACGTCTCCATTGTGACATACTTCAGTAACACTATTTTTTAATTTAATAATTAAATAATTTAATTATTTAATTAAAATAATGTTAATAATTTAACACTATTGTTAAAGCTCCTAGATGTCTCTCTGCTGGATGCATCACTTAATGGATACACAGTTCGGAATATCCCCTTGATACTTTGCCATTTCATCAAGTTGGCAAATATCTCACTGGCTGCAATCATGCAGGCTAATGATATTTAAAGTAAAAAATATTTTGTAGGAAATTCCCTATATCTTCTCACACAACAACAATTTGTCACGATTGCTGACAATGCACTTTCTTTACATCAGAAGCATACCTATTGACACAGTTTTGAAAAATACCTAATTAAATTAGATACTTTTACTTAACTATTCATATATAGTTGTTCCAAAAAAGCTTATATTATTTACCCAAATCATGTATTTATCTAATCCTCATCCATTTCTATGTCATTTTACATAACTGCTGCTTTCATTTTTTCTAAAAAAATTATAATTTAAGGTTGAAATAAAATAATTATTCTCTCCAGATATTCAAACTGGCACCAGCTAATATCATCCCTCAAGTATTTATGAATGCTCTAAGTGGTGAGTACTCGTCATTGTGAGGTGAACACAACAAAATAAAGATAGACAGTAAACAGAAGACTAAAAACAATGTGGTATAGACTATGCCAAAGGAGCTTTGGAAGAATTACAAATGTACTGAGGCCAAATATTGAAAAATCAAGAAGGATTTTGGGTAAGGTATTCTAAAACTATAGGAAGATAAGGCTATGGACTAGAAGGAGTGATAGGAGCATTTAATAAAAAAGTGATCACGGGGAAGACTGTGGGATACTTTACAAAGTTTGTTCATTTTACTGTAACTCACCACACTGATGATTTGTACACTTTCTGATTGTATTTACATTTAAGAGATGCATTTTTAAAAAGATCAGTTGAGTACCTAAGAAACAAAGGAGGAGGTAAAGCACTTGCCTGGCAGGCAGCAGACCCTGTTTGAATTCCTGGCACCACATAATAGTTCCCCAGAATCCCAGGATTAATCCCTGTCAAAGCCAGAAGTTCTGAGCAACACTGGGTGTGACACCCAAACACAGCTAAAGAAGAAAAAAAACACTTGAACATCTTATACAATTTAACAGAACTTTGAGAAATAGCAATAATCTCTGTTTTGCAAATTAAGAAACATTCACCATTGAACAAATGATTTCAAGAATAATAATGTATCAAGTCCTGGGGGAGAACAAGCAAACAAGGTGTGATGCAACCAACACTTCTTATGCAACTGAGTAATTTGTCTTATGCAATTTGTCACACATTTACTAAAAGGCAATGCTGTTCAACAATAACAAGTAAATCTGCATAAAATATTTGAATAGGTATCTTCTCAGAAAAGATATACAAGTAGCCAGTAAGCACATAAAAAGCTATCAAAATATCACTAGTAAGTATAAAAATATAACCCAAAACTTCAATGAATTTTCATTCACACAAAATGTACTGGCAAATTTTTATTAAAAATAGACAATAATATAACTTGAAAATAATGTGAAGAATCTAGAATCATCAGAAAACACTAATAAGAATTGTTTTCAATACAGTCTCTTTGAAAATGAGTCTGACAGTTTCTTAAAGAAACTAAACAAGGAGTTAAATACAGTAACTATTTCAACGTGGGGTATAATATGGTATAGTAATCACACATAAACACACACTAAAGAATTGAAAATTTATAACCATATCAAATTTTATACCTAAAATTTGATAGCTTTATTCTTTATAATAACCCCAAAGTGGAAATTACCCACATAGGAAACTTATGAATTGGTATATTTGGCATACAATATCCAACCTTAGAAAGATATGGAATATTGACTCATCTGCAATATGGATAAACCTTGAAAACATTATGCAATGAATAATATTTGACACAAAAGACTCCACATGATTCCATCAAAAGAAATGTCCAGAATAGGCTAATCCCTTATGAGTTTGAAAGTTACAAGTCACTTGGGGTCAAGACATGAAGGAATTGGCGTGCCTATTCATTGCTAAAGAGTTTACTTTTGAGGTGATGAGATGTTCCCAAAAGCTGCAAGGGTGACAAAGGTTTCAAATTCAGCTTGCTAGATCTTAGCTACCAAGAAATGGTCACCTTGAAACTGGTCTCAATTTTGAAATTTTATATGGTATAAATGTGACATAACTTTAATTATTCATTTCTCATAACAGGGATATTTTTCTCTCTAGTCTGATACCCCTTAGTATGCAATCTATATTCAATACATACAATATACATACACGAGGCACACCACAGAAAACATTGGAGAAAATAGATCAAAATATGAATAGAAGATACTGAATTTTGTAGCCCCATCTTTCTGGGGGGCTTCTAATAACTTTATGTATTTTGGAATTTTTCAAGTGGTCTACTATAGATTTATATTACTTTGGCAACAAGAGAAAAGGTACATTTTAATAGTTTGTTTAATAGGTTGAAGCCAGTATAACTGCTTTTACTACCAAGTTCCCAAACCCTAGGAACTAACCCTATAAGAAAATGGTGGTGGGTATTAATTCTGATGCCAATAAAGAATAATACAAATTCATCTGTGCCACAAAAACAAGTTAGAGTTTTCTATTCTAAACAACTACTATGGTACTCAAAGCAGTTTTATTATAATGGAATCATTTCAAACACATGGTTGAATTTTATACATGGGCCTTTCCTTCACATAGAACTGTCTGAATTTGTTTTAGGCAAGGGAAAAAGAAAGTCTGTTGAAATTCTGCAAATACCAGTTGATGGCTTTCAAAATTATTTCTTTTACCTAGAGCCAACTGTATCCTTTGGAAGTCTAGTCCCATCTGCCATCAATAAAAATAAACCTTATCTCAAAACATGGGTCTTTAAAATGTTATTGCAGTACTCCACCTATTTTCTTGTAAGGGGGATGCAGGAAGGAAACTTTAGTTGACTTTTTCATTTTGAATAGTTAAGACTATATTTCTGTATAAAGAATATGTAGGATAGAACTAGAATTTGGTGGAAAAAGGGGAAGAAAATAGAGGATGTTCATAGCAAACACTTTAAGTATCTATAGCTTCGCTCTATCCCTTTATTCATTTTAAGTATATTTGGTTTTGTGACTAAAAAATAATTATATTCTGTACTGTTTCTCTCAGTACAATATGTAAATCAATTATTGGCAGTTGGTATAAAACACAGATTCTGGTTTATGAAGGCAGGACTAACATTCTGTATTTCTGGTATGTATGTTTTTGGTGCAGGAGTCCACAGTATTGTCTGTGTACAGACAGTATTGCAAAGCTTAGTGAAGGAACCAGGCTTCTAGGTATAACTTCTATCGTTTTGTTTTTAAATCTGACTTTTCTTTGGTTATAACCTTATTTATAAAAAATGTGACACAACTGTCTTGTAAAATTAGATATGACTAAGGTAAAAAAACAAAAACGAGCAAGTGGGACTATATAAAACAAAAATTCTTGCATGGCATAAGAAACTCAGACTAAAATAAAAGGAAATTCAACTGAATAGGAGAAGATACTAATCCAAAATATTTTAGATAAGGATTAACATCAAAAATCTATAACGTACTCACACGTTTAGCAAAACAAAAAACATTAATGAAATGGGGAGGAGAGATGACTAGAAACTTCCATACTGATCGCCAAAAAGCATATGAAAAAGTACTCATTATCACTATATTAGGAAAAACATAAATCAAAAAGACAATTAAACATCTCCTTATACCAGTGAAAATAGCGGGTATCAAACTGAAAAACAACCAATGTTAGCAGGGTGTGACAGAAAGAAACCCTCATCCACTGCTGGTGGGGATATTATCTGATCCTTGCCTCTATGGCAAATAATGGATTTCCCATTTGACCCACCTATACACTCTTAAGTATCACTCTATCACTATCATCTCTTTCTTTGTCAATTTACTCAAGCAGGAGCCAGTAATGTTACCACTCTTAAGTACCTAGCCATAAACACAAAAAACATTAATTCAAAGAGACATATGCCTACCTCTGTTCACTGCAGCTCCTAGTACAGTAGCTGAGATCCAGAAATAACCCAATATGCACTAATGTGGTATATATTCCTAGTGGAATGCTATGCAGCTACTAGAATAAAACAAAGACATGCAGTTTGCAGCAACTTGGATGGAATTTGCAGAGTCCTGTGCCAATAAACCAGAAGCAGCATACAGAGTGATCTCGCTCATCCTTGGTCACTGTCACTGTCACTGTCCTCCTGTTGTTCATCGATTTTCTCCAGCGGGCCAGTAACGTCTCCACCATGAGACTTTGTTGTTACTGTGTTTTGGCATATCAAATACGTCACAGGTAGCTTGCCAGGCTTTGCCGTGCAGGCGAGATGCTCTCTGTAGCTTGCCGGGCTCTCTGAGAGGAGTGAAGGAATCAAACTTGGGTCAGCTATGTTGACTGCATGCAAGGCAAATGACCTACCTGCTGTACTATCGCTCCAGCCCCATCTTTGGTATTTAGAGAAACAAATCAAGTGTTTAGATAGTACCAATTGATTATAAACCTTGAAGACTAGACTATAGCTGTAAATAGAGGTTTAGGTGGGAGGAGGTGAGAGGAAAAACAGGTATATGAATTTTATTTATTCCAGGAATGAAAATGGAAACATAGGGAACTGGAGTGACAGCACAGCGGATAGGGTGTTTGCCTTGCATGCAGCCAATCAGGGTTCGATTCCCGGCATCCCCTATGGTCCCCTGAGCACCATCAGGAGTAACTCCTGAGTGCAGAGTCAGGAGTAACCCCTGTGCATCGCCAGGTGTGACCCAGAAAGTAGAAAAAAATAGGGAAACATAAATGGAGGCTCTCAAGTACATGAGAGGGAGAGGGATTAAAAGAGGTAACATATGCACTAAAACCGTAACTTTAAATAAAGAATAGAGGATATTTGAGGGAAAAGAATGTAGGACTGGAGGTGATATAGAAATGGGGGGGAGGGTCATGGGCACTTTGGTGGTAGGGTGTGTAGCAACTGTGTAAGTTAATTCCAGATACTTGAACACTACTGTAATCCTATTAAATGGCAATTGAAAAAAAATTGGATTTGAAAGTGTAAGAGTACACGGGAAGAACTAAGGGTATTTGGAAGAATAAAGGATACCAGTATGTAATTACACATGAAACAGGTCTCTACCGTCTCCCCGCCAAATGGTCTCCAGATGGTCCTTTCCTGTGGTACACGTACCACATACTCCTCCCTGTACTGTACTGAGATGGTGTGTTATTAATAGAATTGAGAAAAACTGATGCTATTTAATTTCTTCAATTGGGGTTATAAAAGACACTGGGGTTTCCATCTTATACTGCAGCCTGCTTTCTGGATCATTCATCTATGGGAAGCCAACTTCTATGGTGTGATCAGAGGATCACATGGTGAGGAAATAAGTTCTCTTGCCAACAGTCTTCTCAGTGAACTTGGAAGAGGATCCCTCGGCTCAGTCAAGTTTTTAGATGGCTGTAAGCCCCAGCTCACATTTTGGCTGCAGCTTTAGAGTGATCCAGACTCTCCCAGCTAAGCTACTCCTGGATTCCTGATCCTAAGAAATTTAAGTTCATAAAATCAATGTTTCTAAGCTGCCTAGATCTGGGAGAACATACATAGAAATAGATAACAAGTACATGGACAAAAAAAATCACATATGTAGTAATCAACCTGTGAATAACTGTTTGGGTTTGAAATTCACAAAATTTTTCTAATAGGAGTCTTTGATCTCTCACATTAAAAGAACACATTATGTATGTTGTAGAATGACTTGCAAATCCCGGCTGTCTCTCTACTCATAGTGCAGTACTGGGGTGAAGAGCAAAGCCAACTCCCTTCACATGCCCTCAAGTCTATATCTAGCAACATATCATTTCATATTCTCCTAAGTCAGCCATTTGGCCTTAACTCTTCTGAAAAGGAGTCATTTAAAAGTCCTGGGAAGGACTCTAACTTATCTGTAAAATTTCATGCCAAATTAAAAAAAAAGTATATGGTCAAGATAATCACAAAAATCGAACTAATTCTTTGAAAATAATATCTAGCCTGCCTCAAAAGACCACTGTATCAGTAATTATTTATTGGAATAAGTGCAGCCACTTATAGATTGTTTTTTAATATTGTGTTGGATCCTTTTTAAAAGTTAGCACTGATTGCTTTCCCAAATTCATAAAGTATGCAGGGCGGTTACTCACATTTTATACACTACTGCATGATAAGGACCTTGCTCAAAGTCACACAGCAAGGTATGTTTTGGAACCAGGTTGATCTCAGACTTCAGGTTCTTAAAACTACATAATGCTCCTCATAAATATCAAAAATACTTAGTACATTACAAGACTTATTAATTCAGAAATCAAGGAACCATCAAAGTGGAAAAACATGCTTTGCAATTTTTCACTAACTCAGCTTTAAAATATATCATTTATAGACAACATAGAAATAATGGTACCCTCAAATCAGCTGCAATTTTGAATAAATACATATGAGTTAGATTTTATAAGCAATTACCTCCACTCTGTAGCAAACTGACAGAACAAATTACACTACAGTTTTTTAAGTCCCAGCTAATCCTAACTGCTGAGAACAGAAAGATAAAATTGTCCCATACACATTTTGTGATTTTAACACTTGGCCATGCTGTTTCTATGTTTATCTTTGTTTTCTGCGTCTTAGTTCCAAAGTTTTCTCCATCTCCCCCATTAAAGGCGATTTCAAAATGAATGCTGGCTGGCCCACTTCTCTAAGCATACCAATCAGATCATGAGTAATGACCGGGCACTTTCATGTAGGGATGTTCCTAACAACAGGATTGAGTCCAGCTGCCCATGTGTTGCCTAAACGAACATTCAAACAAAGGTGGAAAACACTATATCCTTGTCCTTGGATACTGGTAGCTTCAAGACTGTTTATTGTTCATCATCTTAAATCAAAAGAGATAGAGATTTCACCTTAAGCAAAGTTATAATTCTTTTGCAGTAAATTTGTTCTTTAATAAGAATCATTGACTGGAACTTCATTGTTGCCCATCTTAGCCACTTCTGAATATCAGTAACAGCTCTGTTTTACTTAAATCAAAATGTAGGGTTAGAACGATAGTAGAGCGAAAGGAAATTGCCTTGTGTGTCTGACAAGGTTTCCTAGCACCTCCGTATATTGTCCCCTGAACGCTATAAGTGCTTTCTGGGAGTGATCCCTGAGCACAAAGCCAGGATTAAGTTCTAAGAACTGCCGGGTGTGCCCAATGCCCCAGCTGTAAAAACCAGGAATCTTTTTATTTTGTTACTCTCAAAAAAAAAAAAAAAAAAGACCATTTTGGGTACCTGCGAAATTGAAGCAAAACCTGCTCTACTTGGCAGTTGCTTCTGAGGGAATTTATTTTTGTGTTTAAATAATGATACATTCATAGCACAAGGGTAAGGCCTTTGCCTTGAGTGCAGTTGGCCTGCAGGTTCTATTCCTCCACCCCTCTTGGAGAGCCCAGCAAGCTACCAAGAGTATCTTGCTTGCTCGGCAAAGCCTGGCAAGCTACCCGTCAAGTATTCAATATGCCAAACACAGTAACAACAAGTAACAACAAGTCTCACAATGGAGCCACTGGGCCCACTGTAGCAAACTGATGAACAATAGGAGGACAGTGCTACCGTGCTACGTGATAGATTAAATTTAAATGGTGAATGCTATTTATAGAAATCTGCTGGGAATAGTTACAAAGAATGGAATTTAAAGAATGCAAAGTTTTAAAGGAAATATATATATATATATATATTTACAAATGTGTATCATATACATGTGCATCATAAACATGAAGAAATCAGAAACAAAGTAACTAAGGATGAATTCTTTAGAACAGGGAGTGCTGTGAATTTTAAAATGTAATCTTTTAAAATGTTTAATTCAACACTTACTATATACCATGTGCCTGGCACTATTATAAGACACATAGGATATTTTAGGAAACAAAGCAGAAAAATAATTCCTGGTCCTGAGGAACATAGTTTTAAGTTGGGAAAGACAGATGCTAAATGACAAATGCAATAAATAAATTCTATCAAATGCCTGGGAGGATAGGGAAAAAACTGGAAGTCCTATTTTAAATGTAATGGCCAGGGTGAACCTCATTAACAAAATTACATCTCATCTTTCAGGTAAAATGGAAAAAACTTAAGATATTTTTGGTGAATATCAGGAAGAAATGCTTTGCAGTCAGTGGAATCAGTCAATTTATAGTAAGGCTCCAAGGCAACTGTGTTCCTGATGGCTCAGAAGCAGCACCAAGTCAGAGGAGGTGATGAGACCTTTCAAAGTCACTCCAAAAATGGACCTATTAAAGGACTTTTAGTCGTTCTTATCAAGGTAGTATTGTTTTGGATTATTTTAGATTACTGGATCTCTTTGCTGCTATTAAGAGACCAGAGAATCACTGAGATCACTAGGAAACTATTTCAGTATTTCAAGTAAAAGACGGTGGTTTTAAAGAAACGACTAAGGATTGACTACTAGCCATCTTCTGAAGTTAGAATCAGGACTCGGTGCTGCATGGGGTGAGAAGTGTTATCGAGAGATTAAACCAAGATGCGTTGGGTTTATACTCAAAAAATGGGAACAATAAAGTTTCAATCAATTTTAATGAGCAAGATTGCACATAGTAAGATAGTTATTCAAAACATTTTAAATTTGAGCTATCAAGTAGAATTCTAAGTTAAGATATCAAATAGCTGGAAACCAGAGTCTGAGGAAAGAAATCTGGACTAGGATAGTATATTTTAATAATTTTAATAAAAGTGGCCTATTCTTTTGGCCAGCAGATGAGTCATCTTTTTATATAAAGTGTAATTCTCCTCTATAACAAGCCATATGACTGCTGAGGGGAAATACTGTTGGTTGGAAAAGAATTGATAAGGTGATTCCACAATAGCAACCACAGAATCTCATGCCCAATCAATATGCCAATCAAATGGTCAGTTATTTGTACAAAACAAACAAAAGACAATTATCATGTTTCTTAATAAAGAAAGAAAATATTAGAAAGAATTAATATAATGGAGGCAAATGTGATTTCATGCTAAAAATTACACATCTCTAGAAGAAAATGCTATTCAGACTTATTCTCATTTTTCCTCTCATTTCTGCTTCTCATTATTCCTTTAAGCTACTGATTCTTTGAAGGTAAACTTTTAGAATGTGTAGTCCATAAATTGTTCATAAATGTCTGTGACCCATTTACGCAATAGAAGTCATTTCTAATCTTTCAACATATGCTGGAATCAAGAAGTCAACCACCCAAAACAGGACACCAATATTACCCCGTTAAATAATATCATCAGTGTCATGTCTCTGCTGGCTCTACCAGTGCAGGTATGACACAGTAGATGACTAGCTCCTCTTCACCAAAGAACAATTCTACAAGGCACAACAAAGTGAAACTAGAATCAAGAAGTTACCATCTGGGAAAGTCATTATAACTATTACAAGAGATCATAGGTTTCCACCACTGAAAGGAGATGCTGTTTCACTTTGCTTTATGTTTTGAGAGGGAACAGCCCCAGTAGATGAAAGCATGGACTCTGGAGCCAGACTCCAAAAGTTTGTGTTGCAGTACCAGTTATGTTACTACAAGCACTTACTAAACCTTTCTTTTGTCATACTGTCCATAAAATGAGGATGATCACGTACCTCCTTATAAGGGTTATCAAGAACATTAAATAAATTTATATTGAAAATGTCATAAGCAAAGTACCTGGAAATAGCAAAATTTCTAGTAAACAAGATAGATGCTGATATTTCTTCTAATATATACCTCTGTCTGCATATTACTGCTGTTGAAAAGCAATGTTTAAATGTTTTTAACTTGTTAAAAGGTGATGGGAGACAACAATATTTTGTTGTTGCTTTATTCCCATAATTGTATATAATTTGTTCCTCTCCAAAGCTCATCTCTGAGGTAGTTTCTGAGGCATGTGGGTCCCCCTGCCTGCCTTCCAGAAATTGCCTGCAGCATGCCTGGTGGGGTTCCAAGTTCTCTGCAGTCAGCCAAGTAAGGTTTAGTGTTATTTTTCATCACCTTGACGTCAGTGAGAAATATCACTAAATTAATGCAAAAAAGATGTTCAATAGGATTTCGTGAATAACTCAAAGCCCACTGCAAATACAGGATTGTCTATGATGTTTTGAATTGATGGAAGTCTGTCTAGGGATTTCTAGCAATTCATAAACCAAATTCAGCTGACCAATTTAAAACCATGTTTTTTTTTTCTAAAACTTGGCAAGTCAGAATGAAAGTGGAGCCTCTTCCAGGCAAACACCCTAAATTGATTCAATTATCATTGACAACTAATGAATTCACTGAAGGTATCAACAACAGTCCCTTATGGAGAAAGTTGACCACACCACTTATAACCAAACACTTCTGACTTACCTTAAAACATGACCGAAGAAAGAATTGTCTCCACCTCATTAGGCCTGCCTATCCTGATTTCTAACTCCCACATTCCCTTTACCCTTCACCAATGGCTTTGGACATGCTTTTTTCCTGCATGTGCAAAAGTCACTCCATTTGTGCTCTAAGCTTGAGAACTTTCTCCCACGTGTTCCTTGATGCTGCCAATATCCAACAGCAAGGGATTTAACACGAATCTTCTTTATATTCTTGATTGTTTTGAACTCTTGAGTCAAGTTGAGATAACACTTATATTTATTTATATATGAACAATATCAAAAGGAAAGAATTTGCATCTCAAATAAATTTTGAGAACTTTATAGGGAAATCTCTAATTTTGTATGTGATTATTTTAAATCTCAGGCTTTCCCTTCCCCTGCTTTTTTAGACATCATTGATGCCTGAGGATTGCATAGTCTGATATCAGAGCAGGCAACTGAAGTCACTAGAAAGTGTTATTAGTTTTAAGTTCCCAGAACAGTGGCTGGTATACAGAATGCCCTGGTTAAATGGTCCTTTAATTTTTTTTTCTCCCATTAACACTAAGATGTCACTTTGGCACTATCAGGTTAACTGGTGACTCCAGTCCTACATTTCCAGCTAAGATCAATCTCTCTACTACTCAAGACTCATTTGGAGGCTCACGTATTTCAGAATCTATCAACTCCCCATAACACTACCCTTATCTAATCTTAAGATTGATACCAACCATTGTCTATGCCAGGACATGAGGCCTGAGTATTACTCCTGCCTCGATTTATACACTTCATCATCATGATCACGATCATGATCATCCTGTTGTTCGTCAATTGCCTCAAGCTGGCACCAGTAACGTCTCCTTTGTCCTAGCCCTGAGATTTTAAAAAGGGCCATATTCAAGGCTCTTTCAGGGTTAGGAAAATGAGACCCATCATTATTACTGGTATTTGGCATATTGAGTACACCACGGGGACTTTGCCAGACTCTGCCGTGTGGGCAGGTTACATTTGGTAGCCTACCAGGTTGTCCAAAGTGAGATAATAAGATGTCGCACAGCCACAAATGCAGCCGCATGCTTCCAGGAGCTGGGTTTTTATAGTCTCATCATAAATTTTGTTAATTTTTCTAAGCATATTTGGAATCCACCCTGCTATCTCTAATCTTGCCAGTTCTCATCGGAATCCACCCTGCTATCTCTAATCTTGCCAGTTCTCATCAAGTGTCTTCATTTCAGAGAAAATTTATATTTTCTAAGATAAAATCAGATCATGTCCCACACTGAAAACAAATTATTAAATTATACCTTCATCACTACTACCTTTAGTCAATAAAAGCCTATTACTGTATTTAGAGGCAGAACTTTTATGGAGGTGGTTATAGATAAATGAGTTATTTAAGATGAGACTCCAATAGAATTAGTACCCTTATCAAAATTCACTCTAAGGCCCATTCTATTCCCCCTAATATAAAGAGACAGTGGAAATATTGACAGATGCAAGTCAACGACAAAGACTTCACCAGAAATCAGCCTTGCCAGATCTCTTGATATTGGATTTCCTAACTTTCAGAACCAGAAAAAAAATATTGGGACATATACGCTTATTTATCCAGTCTATAATATCTGTTATGGAAGCCCAAGCAGATTAAGACAATTATATTTATGCAGGACCATGTGACTGAGAACTATGGGTTCAAGGGGATCTGGAATGAAGATCCTCTACCCATATCCCCCTGTCTCCAGCAACTCAACAGTCATACCCATAAGCCACTTCTGGCTGGTGCCAGATAATCTTGCCATTGGTCACCATCCAGATCACACATCCTTCTCTTCTAGATGGGAGCATAACATGACACTTGCCATAATCATGCCAACTGCAGGACACTGTGCCAGGCTGTTTCACTTGGGGTACCTCGGAGGGGGTGGGTACGAGCCCTCCCCACCCCAAGGTACCGGCAGCCAAAATCCCCTAAAACTCAACTGCTGCCATGCTCATGGCCGCTTTCCATATGCTCAGGCTAAGCCTCATCCATGAGTGAACCTACTCCCAGACCTATTCCTGGCACAAAAGCGCCCATGCAACACTTCATACTACACACCACCCATACTCCAAGAGTACGGCACCGCATTTGATGGGGTTCAAAGTAGGAGGCAATCAATCTTAGAGGGAATTTTTTTTACAAGGCTCAACCTTTAACAACTCTTATACAGGGGCTTAATCGCCCCTGGGTGAAATACAGCAATCTTCAAACTCTATCCTCTAAGGATATTTTTTGTAGCATTTTCAACAGTTTTTCTTAACAAACAATACAAAATATATTATTTTGGTTCTGTTTTGGGACAGGGATTGGGGTTCGGGATGGAAACATCTGAAAAATGGTAGTGGGAAGGTGTAATGGTTGTGGGATTGGTGTTTGACTATTAAATGCAATCAAATACTGTGAACTACTTTAGAAAATAAAATTTAAAAAAAATACAATAATATTTAAATCATGCATGATACTGGTGAGACTATATCTGTAATATCACTCAAGAGCTGCACATAAAAAGTCCATGATTCATTTTCTTTCAGCTCAATGCTTGGGATCAATATATCCTTGTAAAGACTCTGACCCAAATTATTTTTTTGTACAAGGCTGTATTTAACTATAAGAGCTCCTGACACAAGACTGTATATAAACAATGGATGCAAGATTAATGTTGGATGGTATAAGACATAGAAATTTCCTTTTCAGATTTTATAATCCAATTTGATATTTTGAGGTTAAATATTTGTGGACGGTTGTGGTGATAAGCTTTTGTACAGTTTGATTTCTTGGTGTGAAATATCCTCCTTTCCATAGACAATAAAATAAGCACATAAAATGGTTAAAATGACTGCTTGAACATCAAATAACTCATACTAAACATAGTGATGAGTTAAGTGTAAATAAATGGGAAACACATGTATAAAATTTTCCTTAAGTACATAAAGCTTTAGACATTAAGTGAAAAAGAGTTTGACAAAACACATATGGGATTTTGCCCACTGAAAAGTTATTTTTAGCTTTGTATAATAAAACAAATTGCAATTCAATGTGTCTAACTTGAACATATAAATTCTTGATTTATAAAATAATGTTGTTACACATGATTGGGCAAATAATAGAGATTAAACCATTATGAGAATTCAGACCTGATGGTAATGTTCTTCATTATCAATTGAAAGTGAAAAGGTCAATGTTCTGTATGTTATTTTTAGAAAGAAAGGCTTCCTTAAGTTTTTAAATTGCCTTAAACATGTTATATTTCTTATTTATTTATTTTTGTATTTCACATTGAAGAATAAACACATGGAAAGAGCATTATTTCAGAGAATGAGTTTGTTGCTACTTTTTTCATCTGAACTAAAACCAGGCCACAAGTAGCTGAAAAGGGTATTTGCTTCTCTTAAAATTGTTAAGGTAGATAAAAAAAAAATGAGTTTTATTTCTCCTCAAATCACCTGGCACAGTATTAGAGAATGTGTGGGTTGGGTTAACTTAAGTTTTTCATGTGATACCTAATTCATTTTACTCTTTGATTATCACTTAATGGTAGGCCAAGCCTTCAAGTAAAATTTTTAAAAAATTCATTCAGTAGAGCACATATCTTGTATATTCAAGGCCCTGAGTATGTTCCTTGTCACCATATGTACACCTCATAGCAATACCAGATGTTGATGAGAGAGACAAGAACAAGAGAGGGAGGAGTGGGAGGAGGAGGATTCACTATGGGGGTGTAGCTATGTGGCTTTTGTGTAAACTAGTAGCTTTTCTTAGTAAGCATAAAATATCTATTTCTATTTAGCCTGTGGAAGTCCATGTGACTGAATTAAAACTCTGCAGTCATCATGAAAATCACAGTCAGTGTTCTAATTCCATTCTACAAGTACTTTGCCTGAAAAAAAAAAAAATGAATGACTGACTCAAATATGGATCCACATGCTTCTGGTTTTGAATGTCCCAGTTGGGACTTGAAACTGTTTCCAAGGACAGTACAAAGGATCTCAGGAAATAATCTATTTTCAGGCTTTATTCCTTCAACAAAAAATCTGAATTTTATTTCTGGACTACAGTGGTCTAAATTCTCTGAGATTCTCAAAATGCCTTTGGTGCTATACCTTCCCTACCCACAGAATTCTCTGGGTCACAATTCAAAATCAGTCGCTTCCTGAAAATCCCCTAACTTTTCCAGAATTGAAATGAATTGCATAGGATGAAATGATAATGAATAATCCTTGAGATGAGAATTGGACCCCGTAGAATCAGTTTGGTAACTGATGATCAAAAATAATAACAGAAGCTCATAAAAATATTCAGAAAATGGAAACCTTCAAACAACCACTGGAGAGAATGCAAGCTAAGGAAAACTGAGTAACTAAAAGCAGCTTTTAGAGAAAGAGCTAAGTATTAACAAATAAAGAAAAGGCTTCTGGAAGCCAACGACTGCTTGTCTGCCTTGAGCTTTTGGGAACAGGGAGCAACTTTACCTTGCCTGTTTTCTTTCTTCTCTCCGGTAGATCATTCACTAATGCTTTCATATCCCAAATTGACATGCATACATCAGTGAAAGGTGATACTACTAATGAAAGAAAATACAGTATCAGTCTTTAATTTTCCCTGTTCTTTGGTTTCACGGGTAAAAGCAAGTGGCTAAAGAATAAGATTATTAAGTCATTTGCAAATAGAGGTCATAAGACTGCTGGCAGAGGGCACTAGCAATAGCGGCACTATACTGCCAACTGCCAAGAATTCTGAAGGGCATAGTGTTCACAGTACTTAAGTTTAGCCTATATATTTTTAATAAAGTGAAACTAAAAAAGTCTACTATAAAATTCAGATGTGTGAATTTGTGGATTACTGATATTATCACAAGTCTGTCCTAGGAACAGGATTTCATTTTATTCATACTCTTTGAATTTTAAATAACTGGTCAAGAGACCACAAGGCTATGTCTTAAACGTGCCCTCAAAAAATAGGCATTGCAGTAGTCCTAAATTGAAGCTGATAATGTAAGACCAAGGGTGATTCATTGTCTGACACACCCAGGATGTTCAGAATGTCTCCCAACTGGCCCTGCATGGGAACCAGTGAAGTACTACAGTCAAAGTACTCAGGGTTAATACTCACATCTTCCAAAATCCTCTTGAGAGGTCTGTGCTGTAGAAGGAAACACCTTAATGTTACTGAGTGATTCCCAGTGGTGCCCTATGAAGCACTGGAGTTTCTCTCACCACTGTGAATCTAAGAATCCCTGATCTCTTTACAAGCAGAAATGGAGAAAAAATATACACACGAGAAGGCACATGAGAAGGAAATTAGCAGATGTGAATATAAGGAAAGAAAGAGCAAAATGAGAGTTCTTACAGCAAGCTGTCAATTTGATGAGGGAAAAGAACTCAACCAAAATTTATTTTTATTCAACAAGTTCTAAACATACAGATCTAAACATACAGTTGAGAAAAACCTATCATGTTACTGCCTTCTAACTCATTTTATGAAATTGATGGTATGCTGTGAAAAGACTCAGGAATGACAATGTCTACTAATTATGGTTCCAACATTTAATTGTTCTAACCACTGCCAGAGTAAACAGAAAAATATATCCCCCTTTCCCTGTAAATGAAAATTTACTAGTGGGTAACTAATTTGAAATAAAAATTGAAAAATGCATTACTATAATTTTAGTTTCTAATACTGAAAATTTTTATTCTAGAATAAAACTTTTTATTTTATTCTAGGAAAAGTGTTTCATTCTATTTTTTGTTATTGTCTCTTAATACAATGACAAACAAAGTATCTACCTGATAAGAGATAATAAAAGTTCAGCCCACTGAGTTTAAATTATTAATGTTCAAATAAATTCTACAGAGTAACTTCTTATTTCTAAGCACAAACCATTTTTGAAAAATGTTTAATGTTTGCAAATCTGGGCTGGAGCGATAGCATGGCCAGTAGGGCATTTGACTTTCACGTGGCCAACCCGGGTTCGAATCCTCCATCCCTCTTGGAGAGCATGGCAAGCTACTGAGAGTATCCTGCCTGTACGGCAGAGCCTGGCAAGCTCCCCATGGCATATTAGATAAGCCAAAAACAGTAACATCAAGTCTCACAATGGAGACGTTATTTACTGGTGCCTGCCCTAGCAAAACGATGAACAACAGAAGAACAGTGCTACAGTGCAGTTTGCAAATCTGATATCCTCAAATATTTCATAAGGCCATTTTCCCAATATCTTGCTTTTCAGAGTTAATAGGAAAACTTTTTGTCCACATCTCTTAAATTAAGATATTTATGCCATGAAGAAATATAAGGATCATAAATTCTTTCTTCAAAACACATTTCGTGTAGTAGGGGAATAACTAACACTCCCAAAGGCAATGGAAACAAAAGCAGGAGAACTGGGATAGGGGGATAGGTCAGAGAAGGGACCCTAAAACAATGATAGAGGAAAATGGTCACTCTGGACCAAGAGTAAGTGCTGAAATAAGCATGAATGAGACCCAACAGTAATAGTATGGTAAACCACAGTGACTAAAAGGGGAGGAAAAAAAGAGAATAAAGTGCCCTCTCAGAAAGGTAGGCTGAGGGGCAAGACAAACACTGGGGACACTGGTGGAGGGAAGCGAACACTGGTGACAGGGTTGATGTTGGAACATTGTACACCTGAAACCCAATCATAAACAAAATTGTAACTCTGTAATTCAGATGATTAAATTAAAAAAATGAGGCTTCAATCTGGAAATATTTTGTTCTAGTCTAATAAAAAAATGAATGTTGATGCCCCATTCGCTCTCAATGGAACGACCATCTCCGAATGCAACAGCTATGTGTACCTAGGTCGAGAGGTCAACATGACAAATGACCTGGCACCCGAGCTGCGCAGGAGGAAGAGAGCGGCTTGGAACGCCTTCAAGAACGTCGAAGAAATAGCTAAGAGGACAAAGAACCTCCGGCTCCGGGCACATCTCTTTGATTCCACTGTTCTTCCTGCATTAACATATGCCTCAGAGACCTGGGCCCTACGCAAACAAGATGAGAACGCTATTCAGGTCTCCCAAAGAAGAATAGAAAGAGCTATGCTTGGAATATCACGTTTCACTCAAATGAGAGAAAGAATCTGGAGTTCTGACATCCGTCGACGATCAAGAATCAGGGACGCTGTCTCATTTGCTAAGGTGTCGAAAATCAGATGGGCTGGTCACGTAATGAGATTTAAAGACGACCGCTAGACTAGAGCTGTTACTGATTGGGTTCCACGGGATGTCAAAAGACCGCGTGGCCGCCCACCTACCAGATGGTCAGTTTTCTTCGTCAAGATCATGAACGATCCGTTTGAGGCCCTTCATGTTCCCGGAGCGAACAGATGCCATTGGGCTACACTAGCACGTGACAGGGACAAATGGAGACGTTACTGGCGCCCGCTCGAGCAAATCGACGACTAACGGGAAGTTAAGTGATAAGTGATAATAAAAAAAAAACTTTTGTTCTAGTCTAGAGTGGTTTACGTTCTAAAAATCACTTAGCATAAAGCCATCCTCTATATATTTCAGAGACAGTGGCTTTTGAACACCATTTTATTCTATTTGCCCAGCAACGTGTTAGAAATAGGAACTACACTAGTGGCTCTGCACGGAGGTCTGAAGACCTAACCAGACCACACTCACCATTTAGTCAGCATTAATAGGTGCTGGTGAAACTTTCAAATCTCTACCAGGTTATTTTCTTGCCTTCCAATTAATACCTTTTGTACATAAATATAATGTAAATATAAACACAAATTTCAGTTTTATAATTGAGCTTGCCATGGTTAGGGAGTGTTATGTTGGTTGAGGGAGAGTGTGATGCTAAAACATTGTCTATACAAAACTCTATCACTAGCAATACTGCTAATCATGATGTCTAATTTTTTTAATTAAGATTTTATTTAAAAGATAGTGACTCTCACTACAGATTTCTTCTCAAAAAGTTTAGCGTCAGCCTTATGCAGGTAAGGTAATGCTTCTGTTGCAGGAGAGGTGAAATCTATTATTAGCATAACTAAAATTTGCATTAAGATCCTGTAGTCAATCAAACCAATAGATTAGCAATTGACCAACTCAGAGTTCATGAATGGAGAAGAGCAATATGGTAAACATTTATGTAGATTGATTCTATCACAAAATCACAATACTAATTTGCAAATATCTAGTCCTTGTCTTCCTAACTTAGGTAGGATATAACTGTTGCATGCAAATAAACAGGGATGGGGGTAGGGTAGTACTAATGTGGAGGGGGCAAGGGAAGATCACCCCCAAATCATGAAGGCTTTGGAAAAAAAGGACCCACTGGAAGATCCCAGAAAGCTTTTGAAAGGCAAAATTCTAGCCCAGACCATGAACTGGAGCCGGACCTCCCCAGAGAGGAGTAACTCCCAAAAGGCATGATTAAATATCAAAGAAAACCATCAACAGTTCCAAACTCTCCACCTTGACAACAGCCGAGTACAGATTTTCAGAGGAATAGTTTGGGAAACTGTTATAAAAACTAATTTGAAAGATATAGGCTTGTTTTCCCCAATGAGGGGTCACTGGCCTGCATCTCTGCTTGAGATGTGTAATTCCTTTTACTTCATGGTGTGTATTCTCCAGCTTGGAAATTTGCCCATTCCTCAATTTGGAATATGCACTTGGTCTCTGCATTCTGGAGAAGCCCATGTTTCCTAGCACATGCTAGGAAAACTCGCATTTTCTCCTCTTATGTTCCCCAAATAAATTGATCTTTCTTTACTGTTTGTTTCCTTCCTGAAATTCTTTTTTGTGAGAGCAGGCAAAAGAATGTTGGCAAAGGTTAGGGCTGATTTTCCTTTCTCCTGAAGAGGAATTCCTCACTCCAACCTGGGGTCATGACTCCTGAAGAACATAATGCCTACTGGGAGGAATTGGTGAGAAACAAGTGTTACAGTCAAAGATATAGTGGGAGTTCAGATGTTGTAACACTGGAAACTAAACTAGCCCAGAGGCATGGAGACCTCAGAGAGGCAAAACTAATCCGAGGAGACCTAGAAAACATTTGGGATGCAGAATTCCAGGCCCAGAGCAAAACTTGAACCCTGAGGGTTGGGGGTGGGAGGACTCCCATTTGGAACAAAGGAGTCACTAAAAATATCAAAAGACTGTCAATGGCTCTAAGCTCTCTGCTTTGATAACCATGCTAGTAGCAGACTGAGGTAGGGAGCAGGTTGAAAAAAATGTCTATAAAAATTTGACAGACTAGACTAAAATCTGGGGGGAAAAATACAACCTCCTCACTCCCAAGAACTAACCGGATGGCATCTCTCTCAGAGATAGGCACTTTCTTACTTTCAGAAACATTTCCCCACCCAGCAGCTCTGACTAGGGCTTGTACTTCCTTTCTGGCATGCATCTCTATCTAACTGATGCAATTCTTAGTACTTGCTATCTCCACTCTGAAGAAGCCCATATTGTGCTCTCTCTTCAGCACATAATCTCCGATCTCCTTCTGTTCACTTCCCCCCCAAAAACCGTATTCATCTTCACTATTCATCTCTTCCTAAAATGTTCCTAGAAAGTCTGGGTAAGGTCTAATATTGACTTCCCTTTCCTGCCAAAATCAATTTCGTGCTCCACCCTGAGTTCCATGGCTCACAGAAATATCAGTGGCAGGGATCCTCTCCAACACTGGGTGGGTAAAAGGTAAGGTCTGTACCTTACAGATGACTTTCATGGGCTCAAACTTCCTCAGGGTTTTCTCTAGTGACTCAGGCAGATAGGGGGAAGTGGTGGACTCCCTATTAATGACTGACACCTTTCTCCCCAATTTCATATAAGCCACCAGGAAACCCTATTTCCTTGAGTGGAAGTCAGCTCACCTTTCCGCAATACAAAGTTTATGCCTCATAGGTGCTCTTTGTAACTTTACTAGTAGTAGTCTCCTCTCCTCTCTCCTTTCTCCTTCACTCTCCTCTTTCCTCTCCCTCTCCCTCTCCCTCAACACTCCTCCCCCTAAAGAGAAAACAAAGACTACCATATCTCTTCCTCTCACTATATAAATTACCTATAACACAATTCTGCAGATACACAGCACAAACTGAGGGGTTAGGAAAAAAGAGAAGAGAATAAAAGAATCTGAAATTGGAATGAGTGAACAAAAATAAAATTCTACTTCAAAATTAATGATAGACTTTACATTGAAAATTCTAATCTAGAGGCCAGAGAGATAGTACACTGGGTAAGGCATTTTCCTTGCACATGGCAGACCAGGATTTAATCCCCAGCATCATGTATTTTCCCTCAAGTACTACAAGGAAGGATACCTTAGCTCCAAGTCAAGAAAAAGTTTTAAGCACCACTGTCATTCAATAACAAACAAAAAATCCTAATCTGTGTAATTTATAAACTATTCTTATTAGTCAATCAAAAAAAGTTTTAATGCAGATATAATCAAATTTGTGTAGAATTTTCTGTGTTTAGGAAAATGACATGATGCCCATGAGATAGTACAGTGGGCCAAGACACTCCTTACACACAGTCAACTGAGGTTCAATCCCTCACAACTCATCTGGTATTTTCCCAAGCACTGACAGAAATGATCCCAGAGCTCAGAGCTAGGAGTCAGCCCTGAACTCACCAGACTGTGACCCAAAAACCAAAAAATTATTACTACACAATCTATTTGATTGTAGATAACTAGACCCATTTATATTAACTGAATTTGAACCATTTTTTCTTGTTGGCTAGAAACTCATCCAAAATCTTAAATGTACAATTGTTGCTACTTGCAAGTTGCTCTGTTGGAAGTAACTGAACAAGTGAAGGTGAGGATGGCATTTGCAATGTCTAAGAGAGATTATGTGGATTCCATTTTAATTTGTCTACACTCTGTCTTTTTGATCACAGGTAATTGTGAATTGGCTTCAGTTCAAAGACAGAGATCTTAAACTCCATGCAGTCTTTACAAGATTCACAATAGTATGCCCTGCTTATTTGAGTCTTTTTTCCTTAGCACAATAAGTGCGCAGTAAGCAGAGTTGAAACTTGTTCTAAAAAACTTGTGGCCTCAGGGGTTCCTTTGAGAAATGCTATGTGGGCAAACAAAGATCTCTCTTTGCAGCTTTACAAATGATAGGTTTTCACTTTATAAGATGTTTTCACTGCATTCTTAAAGCATCTGCTGATGCAAAACAGCATTGTATGTGAAAATAAATGTCTATTCATGCTAAGCTCACTCTTTCTCCCAGTGAACTGCTTTCATTCAGAATCTGGGAGAACAATACATAGAACAAAACAGCTAAAGTGAGATGCTAGTTTTAAGCACTGTGATTATACTTTCCTTCAAACAACCCCTTTAATCACAAACTTATTTGGTGATAGACTAGAAAGCTTCGAATAAGTACTGCAAAAACTCCCCAGGTTCATAAAGAAGAGAATGAAGCTCTTACTAGACACTCAAAAACCAAAAATGATCTGTACAGAAACTAAACGAAGGATCTCCTAAAAGACTGCAGGATTGAGCATGAGTTTAGTTGAAGAACTGAGCATCCAACTGCTATAATTAAACCTGTCCTACAGACAATTTGTTTGATGAGTTGTCCTAATTTTTCGGAACCTTGACATGGTCCAGAAGGCCTATGCATTCTGTTCTGCTATCCAAGGAGGATTACTTGACTAATTTGTCAGTATAGTTTTCCCAAGGAGAAAAAAGTTTATGCCAACATAAAATATGACTAACTTAAATAGAATTATGTCTATGTACACATCCGAGGGGGTTGTATCTTTCTACAGTATCTTCTCCATGGAAACAGCCAATGTCTTCCACTGGACTGGCATTACAAGTAAGGTCTGCAGAGTCTTTTCTGCTTTCTTGTTGCTATGTGATTTCTCCATTACAGTAATACCCTTTCAAGTACTGTACTTTCATCTTTAGGCCAGAACTCTACAAATATTCGAAGATGGATTCTTATAAAGGACCTAAAAATAATACACAAATAACAAGGTGATTTTAATTTGCCTTATAAAATAATGAGATAAAATATATAGTTTGGAAGACTGAACATGTGAACAAAAATTGTGTTTTTCTTCTCATTCCAGGTCATTCCATCAAGATGCTGTCAGAATGAACAAGTGTAGCCAAATCTTGATTGTCCACAGCAATCAGGTCATGGATAATTAACACTCAGAAATCATAGACTCACAGAAAATTACATTTAAGAAAGGAAGTCAGGGAGCATTTAGTTTAATTTGGTGATTTTACAGGTGAGATAATCAAGGGCAGAGGGGATAAGTATTTTGAATAAACTTACTTGCCTAATATGGTATAGACACCTAAAAATAAAATTGTAGAAATTAGTTTCTGATCTTTTTTTAAGTATCTCCCATGCATTATTTTTATACTTTTTATTTTTAAAAGTTTAGCTTCTTTCAAATAAAATTTTAGGGATATAGTTGCTGATTTAACCCCAATTTACCTTTAAGTCTGATTTGTCTTTTCTCCTGTTCACCCTAAGTTTGAGACATCATGTGATCAAGTGATAAAATGGCAGGCAAAGGAGAGAAAAGAAAAAGCAAAAGGAATTCCAAAAGAGTGAAAACTACCTTTTAGCATGGAGGAGACAATTCAAAACCATGAGTATGGCCACCTGCAGGTAAGTGGAAGTTGGAGATAAAAGAAACAACATGGAGATAATGGTGGACTCCAGTCTCTAGCACTAGAATCAAGACAAAGGTTCTGCAACAAAAATGGATTAATTTCTGACTTAAAATTTCCTCTTAAGTAACCAGTTGGTCTGTATAAAAGAAGTTTACAGTGAGTAGGAGAAAGGGAAAGAAATGACTACAACAATATTAATAGACAACCACATATGGATCAATGAACACACTTAAAATCGATAAAAGAAAATTGGGAGATGTGGTCCATAATTCTTTTAAGAGTTGTATAACTTGGGGTCAGCCAGAGAAATAGAACAATGAGGAAGGCACTTGCCTTGCATGTGCCCAAATCGGCATTGCTTCTTTGCACCACTTATGGTATCCCAAGTCCTGACAGGAGCGATTCCCCAAAAACAGAGCCAGAGTAATCCCTGAGAGTAGGACTGTGGCCCTATCCTACAACCCTAAAAGCAAAAAATTTAAAAAGAGTTGTGTGACCTACAAAGGATGAGAAAAAAATCTTTCTAGGCTTAGTCTTCCCCAAAGTAAAAAAGAGTGAACAATGTTTCCTACGTTTAAGGAATATTAGTTCAAATAAATTTAATAATTATTGAATATACAAACAATAAATCTGATGAACTCTGGGTTATAAAAAGTAAAGCCAGCTTTAGCACCAGGAAAAGTTCATACATGTCAATATTCTAATAATTATGCATGTCTCTATAATGAAATAGATAGTATACAGCAATGCATAGCAATGCTGTCAGAAATTCTTAAACATAAGCCATCTTTGTGGGAAATGTTCCTTAGAGCACACAGATAGTGCTATTACTGATAATGGCACTATCACTATTACAAATCTGATAGTGCTCAGGAGTAGTTTTTTGTTATGTATCATTAAAGATCTCTTTATCCTCGACATTTTTTGCAATCTTACTATGAAATGAAACATGAATACAGTGAAGTCTTTTCTCACTAATCAGTCTGCTTTTCAGACAATAGACATCAAAATGTCACATATACTGGATTTTACTTGGATTCTTAAATAATATTATACAAAGTATGGGTTGAAAGGCACGTTTCCTTTCAAAAAATTGTGCACATCACACACAGCTTTGCTATTTTATAAGCGTTCCATTTTTATTGCTATCATCAATAGATATTTTAAAAATGATAAATCTAAAGTAAAATTTTGTCCCTCTAAACATTTTCTTTTTTAATTTTGCTTTTTGGGTCACACCCGGCAATGCACAGGGATTATTTCTGGCTTATGAACTCAGGAATTACTCCTTATAGTGCTCAGGGGACCATATGGGATGCTGGGAATCGAACTTGGGTTGGCTGCGTGCAAAGCAAATGCCCTACCTACTGTGCTATCACTCCAGCCTCCTCTCTAAACTATTGATGGTACAAAAAATATGATTCTGTAATGCCTACTTGTCACTGGAATCTGATATGGTATGTCTAGTTTTTCTAAAAGCATAATGTGAATACACAGAAAAATTCTTACACTCTATTCTTTTAATTAGACTATTTATGAAAATATTGATTTTCTTGATAGCATCAAAATGTAAACACAAAGTCTTCTGAGAAAATAGTTACAGGCATCTGCCTCTGCTTTTTAAAATAAGCCACATGCACTAAACTTGAGTTGTATGTTTTACTGAAAATTCTCCCTAAAATCATCAGTAAGCCCAGCTCTAAACATATAAAATATCTAATGAAAAGCCCAGATGTGTTTAATTTTCAACAAAAAATATGTTTTCCTGACCTTTCACAACCTAATTTGTTATGTATCATTAAAGATCTCTTTATCCTCGACAATTTTTGGAATCTTACTATGAAATAAAACATGAATATAGAGAAGTCTTTTCTCACTAATCAGTCTGCTTCTCAGGCAATAGACATCAAAATGACACATATACTGGTGCTTAGGAAGAAGAGACAACTCAGATTCAAGGGAACCAGTTCAATTTCTTACAAAAACAATCATCTTTGTTAAAACAAAGTGCACAGAAGCCATAACTGGTCTCCTAATCTCTAAACTCTCTCCCCTTTCACCCAGTCATTTTCTCTAGATCTGATCACAAAAGTCTACTATTTTGAAACTTTTGAAGACCCGCTACAAAATTAAATATAACTTCATTAGCCTTTTACCCCTTAACTGCCTGGAAAAAATTTTTGGGCAAATTCTTGCATCATTCTTATGTATATTTTAGCCTATTTGTATTCCCTGCACTTTTTTTGCATGACATCTTTATTAAAATCACGCCCATAGTATTGGATGGTCCAGTCTACAGTTCCCCATTCTTTACTTTCATATTCTGTTGCTCAGAATTTTATCATATCTAGGTCATTGTTCACTGTTCACAACTAACTTTTTCATTAACCCTTCTGTTTCCTTCATGCCAACATAATCACTACCCTGCAGAATCAATATTCCCTATAAATCCTAAATAGTTTTAAAAGTATTTAATATGGCATGTTTATTTATAGTAGATAGGGAAAAATCATGGATAGACTATGTTTTATATCAGAATTTGGTATATATTATCTTGAAAAAATTAATGAGGCTCAAAAATTTTCTATCAAAATATATGAATAAAAAATTAAAATAAATTTAATATGTGAAAAGACTATTAGCTCTGCTAACAAATCAAATTTATAAGATGTAGAGTTGTATTATTTTAAGGAATTAATACAGTTTTAAAACTAATACTTTAAAAATACTATTAACACATTTTCAAAAAAGACTCTCAATATATTCTATGAGAAAAACATAAAAATATATTCCTATGGGGGCTGGAGTGATAGCACAGTGGGTAGGGCATTTGTCTTCATGCGACTGACCCGGGTTCAATTCCCAACATCCCATATGGTCCCACGAGCCCTACCAGGAGTAATTCCTGAGTGCATGAGCCAGGAGTAAGCCCTGTGCTTCGCCAGGTGTGACCCCAAAAGAAAAAGAAAATATATATATATATATATATATGTATATATATATATATATTCCTACATATTGTGAACTTAAAATTTCTGGTCTTGCTCCATATTATGGTGAGCTCTGTTTAAGTCCCTCTGACCTCTCATGGCCTCTATTCCACTTAAAAGTGTCATTCTTGAGAGAAAAAAACGCCAAAAAAAATAGCCAAAGTATCCCATCTTCCTGATCCAAAATCTTCTTGTAGAGTCCTTAGAATCAGTATCTGCACTAGAAGAACCACAGATTTTTTTTTTCTGACCAGTCGTTTTCAACTATATCATTGAATCTCTCCTACATATAGTGAACTGTCTACTCTGACATCTCTTAAAAAGACAGATCTCTTTCTACCCTTAAATCTCAGTCCAGAACCTATGATGGACTAAGATAAAAGCTCTGAGAAGTAGAGCTTCTTTTTGATAAGACTGTGTTACTTGGGCAGGAGCAATAGCACAGTGGTAGAGCATTTGCCTTGTGCGCAACCAGCCCGGCCCAGACAGGTTCGATTCCTCCGCCCCTCTCAGAGAGCCCGGCAAGCTACTGAGAGTATCCCACCTCCATGGCAAAGCCTGGCAAGCTACTTGTGACGTATTCAATATGCCAAACACAGTAACAAGTCTCACAATGAAGACGTTACTGGGCCCGCTCGAGCAAATCAATGAACGGGAGGACCGTGATGATGATGCCAGGTGCTACTTAGTGAAAGTGATTCACAAACTTTTCAAAACATGCATTTCACACCCAGTGGGACTGGTGGAAGGGTACTCCATGCTCTGTTCAGAGGTGGCTTCTGGTGGTGCCAAGGAATCAAGCTTGGATCTCAGGCATACAGAGCTGTACTCACCCCTTTGAACTCTCTCCATCTTCAGAGTCCACTTTTAAAGAGCTTCTCTGTATTTTATTACAGTTAGAACGAATTGTAAACTAAAATTACCATGTAAAAATTTGTGAAAGACTGAAAACAATGCTGATAGATTTTAAAAGGACAACTCCTCTATCTAATAGAAAACAACAGAAAAAAGAAAGAAAATGAGAAGGGAGAGGTGGAGGGAAGGAGGGTAGAAGAGAGGGAGGGAAGGAGAAAAACATGCAAGGAAAGAAAACAGGAGATAAAATCAAATTACAGAGAAAACACATACAAAAAATTAGGTGACAAGGAAATCCCTTAAGCCCCAACTACAGAAATGAGCAAAGAACACCACTAGTAAGAAATTGGTACAGTGTGAGTGAGTGAAAGGTAGCAGAGGGGGAAATGGGTTGCTTAAATACTAAAAAAGAATTTTGAAATATCCAAAGGGAATATATTACAAAAGATGAGAGGTATATTTGAGAAAAAAAATAGAAACCAAAAACAGGTTTAACCAGTCCACTAACAGGTGAGTGCAAGGAGTCCACAGTAAGAATTTTATAGGTTGTGCTGTCAGAGTCCTGGTTGGAACCAGTTAAAACCAAACAGCTGGGATTCCCTTCCCAGGTCAAGGCCATCACTGAAAAGAAACTAATAGTTCTTTAAGTTTGAGCAGGAAAAGTAAAACAAAATTTAAGGAAAAGAAAAAATACAGAAAAAAGGAAAGAAAAATAATAGAATCGGGAAACTTCAAAATAGCAAGCAGCCATCTTCTGTTTTATTTTTAGATTAAACTTTATGGGCAAGATTGCAAGTTTGTCATTTATATGAATTTTGTTCTTATTCTACTTCAGTGGAAGAATTTTTCCTATCTTGGTGCCTAGTTATTAATTTCTTCTTGTTTCTTTTTATTCCCAATTACCATTTTTTCTCTAGCATCTTAAATTTCCTGTCTATACAAGTTTCTTTTTCTTGACTTAAGAGGAAATTAATCTGATTTGAATGATCTTAAATTAAAAGACTTCACCATTCTCATTAACTCTACTTTTGCCCTGATGCCCAAACTTATCAAAATCGTATTCCATACTTAGTGTAAGTTGATGCATCTGAGTTTGTCCTTTTTATTTACTTTTCAGTGAAGCAACATAGTTTATTACAGTCATCAATCAATAAAATCTTTATTGAAAGAAATTTAGAGAGATGTAAAGGGAGAAAAAGAAAGAGCTATGTATTCAAGCAAGAACATGGGTTTGTGCAGAATGGAAATTAGCGTGTTTATGTCCTTTTCAATTCCTTTAAAGCATGATTTAGTTACTTCAATCTCTTTTTAAAGCATGATTTTTTAAAAAATTCTTTAAAATCTCTTTTAAAGCATGATTTCTTAACTTCCTAGGCATCACCCCATTTACCAACTCTGACAAAAGTTTCCTTTCTTGTCTCTGCTTTCCTTTTCTTTTTGCTCACACTTCCTGCTCTCTCCCTCTTCACTATCTTTTGCTTTCTCTCCCCCTTGCATTTTTGCTAAAATATGTTTATTTTCAGCAGTTTATGCTTTTGGACCTTTGTTTTATTTTTTTCCTTGTTGCTTCAGTGATCTCAGCCATCCTACCTCTAAGTAAATAACTTCTAAATAGTCCCGGTGTTTCAATCAAAATTGTTGTTTATTTATACTTTTTCAATAATAGCACATAAAAATAGCACAATATAAAGCTCATGGAGTTAGAAAAAATGTCCCTATGCTCATTAAAATGCAGAATAAAAATCTTCTATAAAAATGAGCAGTAAAAGAGTAAAGTCAACTCTCATTCAACATTATTACAAATAAAAAAAGTAAAAATGAAATGACCTCTATATACAAAGAAAATATTTCTGAATGTCATCGCCACAAATCAGTTTAAAACAATAATAGTCTATGTAAGATATAAAGTAAAAAATAATCAGTTTCAAGTATTGAGAAAAATATACAATAAACAAATAAAAACGTAAATCAGAATTAAGCAAACTCAGAAATAAAGTGGGTATATCAAAACAAAGAGTAAATAAAGAAAAATTTACATGAAAACTAAAGTCAAATGAGGAAAACACAAATATAAGGTTACAGGATACAATTACATATAATTGGAAGGTGGAAAGAAGAAAACTTTAAAAGTTAAAAATATAAAAAGATATTTAAAAGAAAGAGGCAGTAACTGAAGACAGGCAAAGAAATCCCAAAATTCATATATAATGAGCCCCTAAAACAAAACAAAAAAGCCACAGGTAGAAAATGGAATAACAAAACTGTACTACAGAAAGTTAACTCCTGGAGTTTTACAGATAGTACAGAAGTTAATGTGCTTTTCTTGCATGCAGTCAACTAGATTGGATCCTCAGTTCTTCCTATGGTTCTCTCAGCACTGCCAGGAATGATTGCTGAGCACAGAGTTAGGAGTAAACCTGGAGCACTATTATGTATGGCCCTCTGCCCATCAAAAATGTTTAAATTCCTCAAATGAGAAGAAAATGGAAGCCTTAAAGAATATAATCCAAACATCTCCAGAGTGACTCAAACCAAAACATATTCTAAACAAAAACTGAGACTTTAAATTTAAAAGAAAAATCATTTGGCATCAAACCAAAAATAGCAGCAACTTACAAGGGAAAAAAAACCTTAGATATTCATCAGCTATTTTCCCCCAAGAGAAACACATTGCGCCAGAAAAAACAATGTAGTGACATACACAAGAACAGACATTGTGAGCCAAGAATTTCACATCCAGCAAAACTGACATCCAAATATAAAAGAAACACAAAAGCTGTTGTCACCATGCAATTTGGAATGGGACCGAATGCACTTCTGATCTCAGGTATAAAATGGAAGAAAGAACTTAGTACTTCCAACTCAAGAGATAACATTGAACAGCTGTATATTATATAGAGAAGCAGTTTTCAATCCTTAATCAATTGATCCTACAAGACCAACCTCAGAGAGAAGGGGGGCTCTCAAAGTTAGCTTCAGAATTGGCCTAACTCTCTTCATTTAAGTTCAGTGACCTGGATGTCCAGCTGAACATTTTGATCTTATCCAGTCATAAATCATGGATCAAAGTTCAAAATAGGTAAATAGGATAAAAGTCTGTAAAGCAGAAAATCTTGAGACAACGCGAGAGAGAGACAGACAAAGACAGAGAGACAGAGACAGAGAGAGACAAATAGAGAGAGAGAGAGGGAGGGACAGAGAGGGAGAGACAGAAAGAGGGAGAGAGTGATAGCCTTTTTTATTATTTTTTATTTAAATTTTTATTAGTGAGACACCCGTATGCGTGCTGCAGGCCGAAGCCTCTTCCATCCTTGTCAAGGGGAGTGCTAACCTTCTCTCCTTTCATACAACACTGTATGATAGCATGGAGTGATAGCATAGCATAGCATAGCATAGCGGTAGGGCGTTCGCCTTACAAGCGGCCAACATGGCCAACCCGAGTCGATTCCTCCGCCCCTCTCGGAGAGCCCGGCAAGCTACCGAGAGTATTCGATATGCCAAACACAGTAACAACAAAGTCTCCAATGGAGACGTTACTGGGCCCGCTCGAGCAAATCGACGATCAATGGGAGGGCCTTTACCTTTACCTAGTGAGACACCATGAGGTACAGTTGTAGACTTACAAATTTTTGTGTTTGGGTTTCAGTTATATAATGATCGAGTACCCATCCCTCCACCAGTGCCCATTTTCCACCACCATGGATCCCAGTATCCCTTCCACCACCCATGCCCCCCATCCCATCCTGCCTCTGTGGCAGGGCATTCCCTTTTGTTCTCTCTCCCCTTCTGGGTGCTGTGGTTTGCAAAAGAGGCATTGAGTGGCAATCATGTTAGGTCTATAGTCTACTTTCAGCATGCATCTCCCATCTGAGGGAATCCTCCCAACACCCTTTATTTGGTGCCCCCTTATCTATCTGAGCTGCATTTTCCCCTAGCGTATGCGGCTGGCTTCCAAACTATGGAGTAAACCTCCTGGTACTTATCTCGGCTATTGTTGGGTGTTATTCTCCTATTTGGTTACTTTATGCTCTCTAGATGAATGCAATCTTTCTATGCCGGTCCCTCTTTCTGACTCATTTCACTTAGCATGATACTTTCCATGTAGTACCACTTGTATGTAAATTTCATGACTTCATCTTTTCTAACAGCCACATAGTATACTCCATTGCGTAGATATACCAAAGTTTCTTCAATCAGTCATCTGTTCTCAGGCACTCAGGCTTTTTTCAGATTCTGGAGAGCCTCATTTTTTCATGGTATTTTAATTCTGTATATTGCTCCAGATATATATATATATATATATATATATATATATATATATCAAACACAGTAATAAGTGTTCCAATAGAGATGTTACTGGGCCCACTCAAACAAATTGATGAATAATGGGAGGACAGTGACAATGATATTTTATATATATATACATATATATATATATATATATATACACACACACATATGGGCTGGAGCGATAGCACAGCGGTAGGGCGTTTGCCTTGCATGCAGCCAATATGGCTGACCCGAGTTTGATTCCTCAGCCCCTCTCAGAGCCTGGCAAGCTACCAAGAGTATTGCGCTCGCACGACAGAGCCTGGCAAGCTACCCGTGATGTATTTGATATGCCAAACACAGTAACAAGTGTCACAATGGAGACGTTACTGGACCCGCTCGAGCAAATTGATGAACAATGGGAGGACCATGATCGTGATATATATTTCTTCTTTTTGCTTGGAGGGGGGCCATACCTGGTGGTGCTCAGGGCTGACTCCTGGCTCTGTGCTTAGGTGACCCCTGGTGGTAGTTGCAGTACTGTGTAGGGTGCCAGGGATTAAATTTAGGTTGACTTTAGGTTGACTGAGAGCAAGACCCACCCACCATACTATCACCCTGACCCCGCTTTGATTCTTGACCAAGGGTTAATCTATGTTTGTGGAGAGAAAGACTATGAGGCTTTCCCTGAGAAGGACACCATTATAGTTCATATGGTAAGTCCTAACATGAGTCTTGAAACACTGTATAGTCAAAAGAGAATAATATCAAGTAGAACTATGATATCAAAAAATGTTTATATGTCTGAGAATTGGATAAAACATTTCTACAATAGACTACATAAGAATTTATATAACATGTATTAATGTTTAGGGGCCTCAACAAGGCCTATACCTGGAATTGCTTGGAAAGATATGTGGTTTCAAAACTGAATCTGGTTGTTGCACATGCAAGGCTTGTGGCCTTGACCCCGAGCTGTCTTCCCAGCCCTAAAGACAGCTTAAATGTAGAAAAATGAGAAATAACAATCCTTATTTATGATACACAGCTAAAATATTGGGTAGAAAAAATATATTGATCTAAATATTTGTATTTTAAAAATTAAAACCAATTACCTGGTTTTTTTTTTTATAATCAAAGAGCTCTTTCCAATAAATGTTAGATCCAGATTAATTTACTAGGGAATATGGTCAAGTATTTTTTGTTATAAGCCCTGTAATAAAATGAGATGGGAAATGAATCCTAATTCATTTTGTGAAAGAAACTTATCATACCAAAATTTTCAAAGGATATTACAAAACAAATGAGATTCACAGATCAAAATCTTTCATGAGCGCATCAAAGCATACATTTAAAAAATCAGGGTCACAGTCATAGTCCTCCCACTGTTTATCTATTTGCTTGAGTGGGCCCAGTAACATTGTGAGACTTGTTACTGTGTTTGGCATATCGAATACATCACGAGTAGCTTCCCAGGCTTTGCCGTGCAGGCAAGGTACTCTCAGTAGCTTGCCAGGCTCTCCAAGGGGGCAGAGGAATCGAACTCGGGGCCATGTTGGCTTCATGCAAGGCAAACGTCCTACCCACTGTGCTATTGCTCCAGCCTACATTTAAAAAAATAGCAAATAGATTTTATATAAAGAATTATATATCAAGTGGCTGTCTGAAGCGATAGCACAGTAGGTAGAGTGTTTGCCTTGCACGCGGCTGACCCAGGTTCGATTCCCAGCATCCCATATGGTATGCTGAACACTGCCAGGAGTGATTCCTGAGTGCAGAGCCAGGAGTAATCGCAGTGCATCTCCGGATGTGACCCAGAAAGCAAAAACAAAACCAAAGAATTATACATCAAGATTGAATTGGATCTATCTCAGATTGAAAAAAAAAATCTAAGAAATTAAAATAAATCAAAGTAACTCATCACAATATATATGTGTATATACAGATATAGATGTAATTGATTTGGGACCACATTAGCTGTGCTCAACTCTGATTCCTTACTCTGCATTCTCAGGAATCTTTCTAGCAGTGCTCACTGAGGTCCACATTTATGTACAGCTCTCACCATATTAGAAAAAGTATAAAATAGTAATCTCAAATGAAAATATAGCAAAATTAAATGCTATTTATAAAGGAAAATTCTTCATAAGTATAAAAAGAAACCAACAATAATATATTTAATGAAATATTTCTATTCTCTTAAATAAGAACAAAATAATAAATTATACTTTGATCATTAATATTAAATATTATAAACTGGATGTTCCAACCAACTTATTAGGGCAGGGTACAAAATAAACAGATTAAGTATAGAAAAAAAGTTGTCAAGTGGTCACTGTTTATAGATAACATTATTGTTCACATAAATAACTGAGGAATCTCTAAGAATAAACTACTGGATCGATTTGTTCATCGATTTGCTCCAGCGGGCCCAGTAACGTCTCCATTGGAGACTTTGTTGTTACTGTGTTTGGCATATCGAATACATCACAGGTAGCTTGCCAGGCTCTGCCATGCGGGCGAGATACTCTGGGTAGCTTGCTGGGCTCTCTGAGAGGGGCGGAGGAATCGAACTCAGGTCGGCCATGTTGGCCACTTATAAGGCAAACACCCTATCGCTGTGCTATCGCTCCAGCCCGAACTACTGGACATAATAAAAAAAATTCAGCACAGTTGCATGATGCAAGGTTAATATACATAAATCTCGACTAGCAACAGCATCTGGAAAATTCCATTTAAACACAGTATCACAGTTTTGTGGAAAAAAAGTTCTAAGGAATAAATTTAACTTAAAAATCCATGTTTTCTTTTTATGAACTCACTTCAGCAGCACGTGTAGTAAAACTGGAATGACACAGAGAAGATTAGCATGACTACTGTACAAGGATGACATGCAAATTAATGAAATATTCCATATTTTTTTAAAAAGTTCATGTTTCTGTACACTGAAAAATAGAAAATAATGCTATGAAAATCAGAGCATTTCAAATAAAGTTTATACACATTCAGGAATACTGCACAGCTCTACAGAATAATGACTTAATGCAATTTGCTGCAATATGAATGGGACTGGAAGATATCATGTTAAAGGAAGTAAGCCAGAAGAAGGACAAACACAGGATGTTATCACTTATATGTGGTATTTAGAGTAACTGGGTAAGAAGGGCCAGAGCCAGGGCATAGCGGGTAGGGCATTTGCTTTGTATGCGGTTGACCTGGGTTTGATTCCTCCACTCCTCTTAGAGAGCCCGGCAAGCTACTGAGAGTATCTCGCCCACATGGCAAAGTCTGGCAAGCTACCTGTGAACATATTCGATATGCCAAAAAACAGTGACAACAAGTCTCACAATGGAGATGTTACTGGTGCCCACTCAAGAAAATCGATGAACAATGGGAGGACAGTGCTACAGTGCTACAGTGGGTAAGGAAATGCAATGTTTTAAAGGGGTCTGCCTAGACCACCCTTGATTTCAGAGTATACGAAGGAGATGGAAAGAAATAGATGAAGGAGAAGTGAGGAAGACATAGATGAGAACCAATGGGGAAGAAGTCTAGGGAATTCAGGTACACTCATGGTTGTTGGGCTGGAGTGATAGCACAGCGGGTAGGGCGTTCGCCTTACAAGCGGCCAACATGGCCGACCCGAGTTCGATTCCTCCGCCCTCTTGGAGAGCCCGGCAAGCTACTGAGAGTATTCGATATGCCAGACACAGTAACAACAAAGTCTCCAATGGAGACGTTACTGGGCCCGCTCGAGCAAATCGACGATCAACGGGAGGGCCTTTACCTTTACCTTTACCATGGTTGTTAAGGAATGATAGCACTAAATATCCAAACCATGGAGTCAATAACACCAAAACCATGAGACCTGATCTTTAATAACCAGATTTGAAAGGTAAATGTCAAAATGACATTCAAAGTGCAAGAATGAGGAGCAAGCAAACTTTTATACATTTATTGTAGTAATATAAAATAGTGTGATTCCTTTTGGAAAATATTCTGGAAGTTTCTTATATAGTTACTTATACTGTTATCATATAGTCCAGAAATGAAATTCTATCAAATATTGTACACTGAAGTTCATGGAATATGTTACTCCTAATCACAAACATCTAAAAACAACAAAAAATCTGTTAAGAAATTGTGACATATCTCTATCTATATAACCAAATTTTTTGAATAGTGAACAAATACACATAATGTTCCAAAATGTTATTGTATAACAAAGAAAGAAGATCAAAAGAGCATATATTATGATTCTATTTAGACAGAACTATAGAAGGGACCCACTATAATGATTGGATATGATAGACCAGTATTTGCTTAATCTGGTAGAAATAAGAAATTGACTAGTATAGTAGACAAGGAAACTAAGAAAAATGCTGTGTATCTTAGTAGTATAGCTGATATACAAGTGAACATACACTTGTCAAAGACATCAAATTTTATACCTAAAATAGGTGTTTATTGTACCTAAGAGAGATCGGGCGCGTTCAGGGTGGTATGGCCGTAATCCATCAGCGGCCAAGACTCAGAGACTATAAAATCCAGATCCCGGACGAGAACAGTGCAGTCTTCTGCCCCCGCGCCTGGGTGTTCCTTCCCGGGGCCCCTTGGAGGGGAGCGGGTTGAGCTTTCCTCCCCGCCCCGACCAGGGCTCCGGCAGCCGAAGACCTCCAGGACCAGCCACCACCATGCTGAGACCACTCTCCGCACACATGAAGGTACTGGCAGAGGGACAAAGCCACGTGGGTTCCGGGGCCAAGACCAGCAAGCCTACTCAGATTGGAGTCGAGCATCTTCCACCCAGATCCTCCAAATTCCAGTAGGCGGGGGTCACACCCACCACCTGGCCCCCTGGCACGGTGTAATCCCATCAGCGGCCAAGACTCAGAGACTATAAAATCCAGATCCCGGACGAGAACAGTGTAGTCTTCTGCCCCCGCGCCTGGGTGTTCCTTCCCGGGGCCCCTTGGAGGGGAGCGGGTTGAGCTTTCCTCCCCGCCCCGACCAGGGCTGCAGCAGCCGAAGACCTCCAGGACCAGCCACCACCATGCTGAGACCACTCTCCGCACACATGATGGTACTGGCAGAGGGACAAAGCCACGCGGGTTCCGGGGCCAAGACCTGCAAGCCTACTCGGATTGGAGTCGAGCATCTTCCACCCAGATCCTCCAAATTCCATAGGCGGGGGTCACACCCACCACCTGGCCCCCTGGTGCTGTGTAATTCCATCAGCGGCCAAGACTCAGAGACTAAATAATTTGCGGCCGCGCGACATCTCATCAGAACTTTTTTTTATGACATCTTATTGTCTCATTCCTACTTTGGACAAACTTGCAGGCTATTGAATGTAGCCTGCCCACAGGGCAGAGTCTGGCAAACTCCCCGTGGCGTACCAAATATGCCAAATACCAGTAACAATAATGGGTCTCATTCTCCTAAAGAGCCTTGAATATAATCTCAGGGCTAGGATGAAAGAGACGTTACTGGGGCCTGCTCGAGGCAATCGACGAATAGCAGGATGATGAAATGAAAAAAATGAAATTGTACCTAAATCATACCTAAATGAAACTGATTTTTAAACATGCTGAGTAAAAGCAGCTGACACAAAGGAGTGAATATCTTATTGTTCCAGCTATATAAAGTTCTGAAACTTGTTATACTAATACACAGACATATAAGTCATGTACATGGTTATCTGGAAACAGAGTTAAGAGGGAATTAAAGGATAGTTGAAAAGTTTCTGAAGTCAAAAAAAAATCCCAAGCCTTGCTAAGATAATTATTGTATTATTCATACCATTTTAAACTCACTGAACTATTTTTTCTGGTTTTCAGACTATACCCAGTAATTCTCAGTTCTGATTCCTGGCTCTATGCTCAGGGACCATTCCTGTTGATGACTCCTATATTATCTCCATAGTCCCTAAACATGTTAAGCTGTGCATGTTATACAAATTATGTTTTAGAAAAATGTATTTTTTAAATCCTAGAAACTATTACTCACATAGAATGAGGAAAAACAAAAAAATCAGAAAATTTAAAAGACAGATAACTGATATCACAGAAGTAGAGATTATTATAACTATATGCCCACAAACTGAATAATGTAAAAAAAAAGTTAAAGTTTCTATAAACACAGAACCTAGCAAAATTTAGTCACAAATAGAAAAAAATGAATAGATTAATAATAAGTAGTAATTTTTTATCATTAACCCCAAAACTTCCCAGTTAAGGAAAACCCAAAACCAGAAACTAACAGTAGTGAATTTTACTAAACATTAAAAAAGAATTAACATCAATACTTATGGAATTCTAAGAGATTACAAATAATGAAAAACTTCAAAGCACATTCAATGGTACAATTATTCTGATATCAGAGCCACATACAGATACTGAACAAAAGCTAACAGCCCTTAAGAATATACATAAAAGCTAATAACCTTGATGAATGTAGACACACAAATTATCAACTGAATTATAAAACCCCAACTTAAAGCACAGCAAAAGCATCAAATGTGAGACTGAAGAGACAGAGGTTAAGGCATATGCCTGGGAACTGGTTGACTCCAGTTAAAATCCTGGATATCACATGGTTCCCAGAAAACCAAGTTTGGCATTTAGAGGGCCACAAGTGCGACAGCATTCTTGGACCCTTGCATTAAACCATCATCAGCCCAGTGGCCAAGAACTGCCCGGAGGGGCACTCAAATTCCTTAACACTGCTCTGCTTGTGAGACTCCCACACCTCTCTGCAAAAAATAAAAAATTAAATCAGGAAGTTAGATATCATTTATCATTTTCTTTGCTCTTTCTCAGGATTTCTGTAACTATTTGGTGTCTTACCCCACCCTACCAAAAAAAAAATCATACTCCATGGTCAACTTGGCTTTATTCCTAATTTATCCCTAGACTGCAAGGATGATTCAAAATACACAGATAAAAATGATGCAATTTTTAATGGACTGAAAGACTAATCAATGATCATCTCAATATATAAAATAAATGCATTAGCAGAATTTATGAGAAAAGGCCATGTTCAATATAAAATAAACATGTCTCAACATAATAAAAATCATATAAGTCAATCCACAGTAAACATTTCACGTCACAGGGAAAAGTTGAAAGATTTTCTTTTAAGATGAGGAAAAGGCAAGAATGCCAACTCTAGCAACTTTTATTATCATAGTAGAGAAGTCCTTACAGGTGATGAGAAGAGAGGGAAGAGGAGAGGAAAGGAAAGAAAAACAAAGAAAAGATAAATAGATCAAAAAGAAAGAAATAAAACTATACTCATTTGCAAATGATTTGACATTATTTATAAAAAACAGTAAAGATCCATCAAAACAAAAAATTTAAAAAATAAACAAATTCAGGAAAGTTGCAAGATACAAAATAAATATGAAAAGTTAGTTATGTTTCCTAAAATAAAAAGAAACTAACTGAAAAAGAAATTAAAGACATAATTCCATTTACAATAGAATCAAACAATAAAAATACCCAGGAATAAATCTAACTAAAAAAGTGAAGGATCTGTATAGTGAAAGCAATAAACACTAAAGAATTATATTGAAGAGTACACATATGAAAAGATAGTACATGCTCATGGATCAGAAAAACCTTGTTAAAATGCGTTCTATCCAAACTCATTTATAGATTAAATACAGACCCCAGAAAATTTCAATATAATTTTTCACAGAAACAGGAAAACAGTTGTTACAACACTAAAATTTTCATGGAATTAAAGAAGACTCCACATAGCCATTGTAATCCTGAGAAAGAAGAAAGCAAATGACATTACATCTCCTAGTCTTAACTTTTATCTTATTTTGTTTTGGGGGTCGCACCATTCAGTGCTAAGATCTTACTCCTGACTCCTGTGCTCAACAATCACGCCTGGCAGACAGTGCTTGGGGGATCCTCTGAGGTACAGTGATTAAACCTGAGCTAGCTGCCTGCAAGGCAAGTGCCTTATCCACTGTACTATATCTCCAGTCCCAAGACTTACTGCTTTAAAAATAAAATATTTAAAATTTTTTTATAAGCCAATAAAATTTTCAAATAATTTTAAAAGCAAAATGTATTACATGGCTGAAGTAATAAAACAATATGTCACTGACATGAAAAATAAACATATAGACCAATATAACAGAACTGAGAGCCCACAAATGAATTTGTACCTATATAGCAAAATAATTTATTTAACAAAGGAGCCAAGAACACTCTATGAGTAAAGGCTTATCTCTTCACTATTCAATCTGGATAATCACATACAAAATAACTAAACTGTAATTCTATCTTCCACTGCTCAAAAACTGGAAAGGAATTTAAGGTTTTAATGTAATAACTGGGCTGGAGCGATAGCACAGCGGATAGGGCGTTCGCCTGACAAGCGGCCAACATGGCCGACCCGAGTTTGATTCCTCCTCTCCTCTCGGAGAGCCTGGCAAGCTACTGAGAGTATTGGATATGCCAGACACAGTAACAACAAAGTCTCCAATGGAGACGTTACTGGGCCCGCTCGAGCAAATTGACGATCAACGGGAGGAATGTAATAACTAAAAAGTTATAACTTGTAGAAGAAAACAAAAGAAAGACCTCCTTGTTACTGGTATCACGGTCACTGTCACTGTCCTCCCATTGTTCATCGATTTGCTCCAGCGGGCCCTGCAACATCTCCATTTGTGAGACTTGTTGTTACTGTGTTTGGCATATGGAATACATCACAGGTAGCTTGCCAGGCTTTGCCGTGCAGGCAAGATACTCTCGGTAGCTTGCCAGGCTCTCCAAGGGGGGCGGAGGAATCAAACTCGGGTTGGCCATGTTGGCTGCTTGCAAGGCAAATGCCCTACCCACTGTGCTGTTACTGGTACAAGTAACAATTTTTGTATCAAACATCCAAAGCACAAGCAATACTAGCAAAAATAAGCAATCAAGCTTCTACCAAACTTAATGCATGAAAACAATTCACGAAATAGCACATGATCTATGGCAAAATGAACAAGTGAACTAGGAGATATTTGTAAACCATGTATCATATAAAGGATTAATGTTCAAAAAAGAAAGGAACTCACATAACTAGATGGCAAAATGCCAAATAGTCTAGCTAAAAAATGGGCTAGGAACTTGAATATTTTTTTCTAAAAGGACATACAAACACCCAACACTTAAATAAAACAGTGTTCAACATCATTTATACTCATTTAAATGACTATTAACAAAATCAAGAGTATTGACAAGGATGTACAGAAAAAGGAAGGAACCTTTGGAAATATTTTCAGCCATGATGGAAAACAGTCTACAGGTTCTTCTTTTTCAGTAATTAAAACCAGAACAACAGGAGTGGGGATATATCTCAGTGGTAGAACACAGGACTTGCATGTGTGAGGCCCTAAGTCCAAACCCTGGCACTGCCAAAATAAAAACAAATAAAAAATAAGCAAAAAAATACCTACCAAAACTCTCCATTTAATTCAGGAATTTCATTATTAGGTATACATTTGAATAGAATGGACTATTTCTTTTATTTTTTGCTTTTTTATTGAATGACTGCGAGATAGACCCTTACAAAGCTGTTCATGATTAGAGTTCATCCATACTGTATTCCAACACTCATTCCTCTACCAGTGTACATTTTCCAGCACCACTGTTCCCAGGTTCCCACAAATATACCACAAATGAATGCAATCATTCTATATCTGTCCCTCTCCTTCTGACTCACTTCACTCAGCATGATAGTCTCCATGTTAAAATGGACTATTTCTAAGATTTACGTGTACTCTCATGTTCGTGGAACATTATTTATGAACACCAACACCAAGACTGTGTCTTTTGAAGAAATGAATAAAATATACTTTTGAATATATGCAATAGAATATTAGTTGTAAAATGAAAGAGATACCACTGCCATTTGTAACAATACCGATTGATCCTGAGAGGTGGGTGTTATGTCCAACTACAGTATGATTTCACTTATATGTAGAATCTTTAAATATGCACTCAGAAATAGAATGAAACTATTGTTGCCAGGGGCTAGAGAGTGGAGAAAATAGGGAGACACTAGTAAAAGGGTCTTTCACTAGTTATAAGACACATTTGAGGGTTATAATGTATAACAAGGCAACTATGTTAACAATATTTCATACTATATTTAAAATTTGCTGAGACCAAATCTTAAATGCTCTCATCACACAAACAGGCAATTTTATAAAGGGATAAAGCTGTTAAATAACTGTATTGTGGCAATCATTCAACAATAAAAAATACGTGCCAAATTAAAAACTTGGATATGTTAAACATACACTATATTATATCTTAATAAATTAGGACAAAAATGGACCAAAAATAAAATTTAAAGTGAAGGGTATGGGGGACAGAAATATAAAACTGGGCTTGAAGATAGCTTGAAGGACTAGAGCTCATATTTTGCATGCAGAGTCCTACATTTGATCCTTGGCATCCCACAGTCCCCTGAGCAATGCCATTTGTCCCTCTTAAGCAAACAAGTAAACAAATAGGAAGAAAGTCAGAATAGAACAATAGCACAGAGCTTATAATACCTAAGCAGTTCATATGGTGGTCATATATTTGGTAGACAACAATATGGTGGCAGTTAGTCAAGTCAAAACAGGCTCGCAACGGATTTAGTAATAACTAAATAGATATCTAATCTTCCTGGCTTTTAATTTCATTATCCTAAATTGTTTAGCAATTTACTAAATAAATTCTTTAAAAATGCATTAAAAATTTGCATCACAGTGGTAGTTAATAGAAAATATAAATAGCTAGTACTAGTAGGTTTTTATGTCTCTCATTATTAAGTTATGAAATATATTTTAGGTACACTATAGAAGGAAAATTATTCTTTTATTTTTCTTTTTGGGTCACACCCAGCAATGCACAGGGGTTACTCCTGGCTCCTGCACTGAAGAATCACTCTTGCGGTGCTCGGGGGACCATATGGAAAGCTGGGAATCAAACCCAGGTTGACTGTGTGCAAGGCAAATGCCCTACCCACTGTGCTATTGCTCCATTCCCAAAAATTACTCTCTTAACGGTATTCCATTGTCTAACAGATTAAAATAAACCATCAACTTCTAAGCTTGGAATGTCTTCTGGGATTGACATATCTTACACCTACCTCGCATGACTGCTTTCCTACCTCTTTTCTATCCCACTTGGAAATCACTCACTGCACAATGAACTCCCTAGCAAACTCCAACATCACCCAGTCCCACCTTCTCTTTTAGAAGAAAGTTTCAAATAGCACTTTTCCCATAAAGGCCTCTAAAATATAGGCTGCACTGTAAAGGTCTTTCTTGTCCAAAATGAAATTCAAATAGTGAACTGTATAAAATCATGGTTCCATTTCTAAAGATGGCTAAAATATGATTGCATTTTTATATCTACAATTATCACTAGGAAACTGTAACAATCTTTACATTTTTCTTATATTCTATTAACATACTGATATGAGAAAAGAAAAACACAATAGATATGAATTTTATAAAACTCTAATAACTGAAATGAACTAATTTTTAGAACTATTATAAATGTTGCTTTGTGCCACATGTATTTAACACTACTTAAAAATCTTCAACTACTGGATGTGACAGAATAATATACTCAAAAGAGCACTAAACTTGCAAGTCTAATTAAGTATATTTGTCAATTGGTTCAAAGAGCAAGAGAGCTAATACAAGATAAAGAATATACAGAACAGACAACAAAGGGATTATTTCTGATTCTTTAAAAATCTGCTCCTTTGAAAAATACTATATAAGTTAATTTTTAAGAATCCTACATGGCACCATTTCTCTTTGACATTTACCAAGAAAAGTCACTAACAAGACCTAATTTTTCTAAACTTGTCAGCTACTGTAATATTACCTATTACGGCTCCATTATGAACAGTCATTAGCTGCCAATCTCAGCATAACTACCACAAGGTTGTTACAAACCCTTTCCCATTGGTCATTCTTAAAAAATGGCACAGCTGCAAAACAATGTCAGTTATGATTCAGCTCTAATTTTCCCTGTCAACGGCCTTGTTCAACTTCCCAGATATTCCTACTTGTTGCCAAGTCCATTTTGTAAACGAAATCTGCCTTTTGAAAATCACCATATGAATATGTCAACAGGTCATGAAATATTTTCATTACAAATCTTAAAGAAAAACTGAGCACTAAAGAAACCGTTTGGAAAATGTCTATTTCATTAAATAGAAGTGTGAAATCTTGATGGAAAACATTTATTTTGGCAACTTGCTATTCTGTTGGTGGCCCCAAAGTATCCTAAACAGACTATCCTTGTGGGAGGTAGAACTGGGAGATTCTAGAGTAAATTAAAAATTCCTGACTAGGAGCAACTTAGACCATGACTATTGAAAAAATAAAATAAAATAACTGGATTATACAAAATGCATTTGCTAGATACATAAACTTATTCTATAAGATCTTATGTTAGAGTAATTTCTCAATTATCCACACTAAGAATAAAGAAATACAATTCAAACACCAAGAAAATTTCCATATTATTTTTGACTTTGGAACTAAGATACACACACACACACGCACGCACGCACACGCGCGCACGCGCGCACCTGGACACTTTCCTGTCTAGAAAGACTTATCAATGTCATTTGACAATTCCTTATAAATTCTCATTATAACCTGATGCACAATCTTATTTCCTTGGTAAAACTTCTGGTGCCTTCCTGATGCACTTTCTATACTTTCACAAACTTGAGAAATGATATGCCATATGAAAATTGGGTTATTAGTGTATTGGTTTTCCCCAACTATACTGGGAATTCCAGGAGAACATTTTATTCATTCTTTGGTCCCTAGAGTCTTCAGATGGGGTCAGATAAACATTTTTCAATTGATTTACTAATACTGACCTGCCTGGAGAAGTGGTATACCAGTAATGTTTACAGATGAGCAAAAGAACACTAGGTCAAAAAGGGATTGCAGTTAAAAATTGATATGTATCATTTCCAAAAACCCTCAGAGATTTAAGAGTTTCTTAAAAATGTTTCCTTAGACCATTCTTGTTTTGTTTTGACTCTCCAGGAATTACTGCAAACTTCTTACACTACTGCAGATTTCAGGGCTCTGTATTTTCTCTACAAGTGGGTGGGGGAGGCCTCAGTAACTATGATGCCTTTTTACTTTTTACACTCATTGTATTACCAAATTTGACTTTGACTTGCAATATAAAACCTTGGAGGAGGGCAGTTAAATGACCCATTGAAAAATAGCAGAGAGGGCAGGAGCGATAGTACAGCCGGTAGGGCATTTGCCTTGCACACGGCTGACCCAGTTTCAATCCTGGCATTCCATATGATCCCCCACCAGGAGTAATTGCTGAGTGCATAGCCAGGAGTAACCCCTGAGCATTGCTGGGTGTGACCCAAGAAGAAAAAAAATAGGAGAGAAGCACAGTTAGAGGCAGGACTTGAATTAGAAGCTCTTTATAAGTTTATCAATTCAAAGAATTGCATCCTTTTTGTTTCTTTTAAAAAATACGAATTATAATTCAACAAACAACACTATATGGGCCCTTGCTAAAAGTACATAATATTAACAATATCAAGTTAGGCAATATATTATTTAAGTTGTATCAGAAGAAACATTTTTATTTCAAACATGCTATTGAGATATGAGTTTGAACAACTATAAACATTTTTGAAGTAAAAGTACAATTTCATATATATATATATGTTGCTACACCTCCACCAACACCAAAATACAAATATCCCTCCACCACAGATTCTTGTACTCGTTTCTTCCACAGCCCCCCTTCTTCTTTCTGTGTTCTGTAGATTGAGTCCACTGGTTTTTTTCCATTTGGTTTTGTTGGTTCTATTGTTTTACTTCTCTATATTTCATACAGGAGTGAGATCGTCCAATTCTTGTGACTGATTTTACTTAGCATGGCCCTTCCAGTTCCAACTATGCTCTTAGAAACAAGCTTCTAAGAAATTATTTAGAAAATACCTTGTTAGTTTCTATAACCCCATATATATTTAGTACAGTGTTATTTATTATTGTACACAAAATTGAAACAAATTATTTAGGGATTCTTGACCAATATGACTCTTAATTTCTGCCAATGCCCAACTTAGTAGAGCTTGAAAACTTTTTTCATTGACATTCGTCTCCAGTCTCTACAGTCATCTGAACAATATTAAAAAGATGATCAATGGACCCCATTATGTAGAAGAAAAAAAGTGAACCTCAGAAACAATTAAATTCTATTACTATTGTGGTAGCTGGTATCCGTTTTTATATTTGTTTCCCAATCACCTGGGAAGAAAACACTTTTAAATGATGTCATTAAAAACATCTCTAACTGGGGCCAGAGAGATAGTATAGTGGGTAGGGTAGTTGCCTTGCACACAGAGAACCTGAATTTGATCTCCAGCAGCCTGTATGATTCCTAAGTCTGCCACATGTGGTTCCTGAGTGCACGGAAAGGAGTAAGCACTGAGAACCATGAGGTGTGGCCCCAAAACAAACCAACAAAAAACAGCTCCGATGCAGTAACTCATTACACATATCATAATACATATACAAAGTATTTTACATTCACAAAGGGGTGACATAGTACTGTTCTGCATTCATTGTACTAGAGGATAAAATTCAAAAGATATTTTTAAAACCCAATTCCTCTTTTCCAGTAGAAAGCATGAGGTCAGAATGACACAGCTCTGGTAAAGAAGAGCACTGCAGAGAAAATTTCTTTTCATTATATGCATAGTTCTTGGTACTTACTTTCATGAACATTAGCTAAATCCTTGCCCCCTTTTTCTAAATGCACACTAAAATCCAACTTTTAGATTCATACAAAGATAACCAAGTAGAAACAAGCAAGCCTCGACCTAACTAGTCTTTGCACCAGTCTTCCTGAGTTAATGGTGAGAACCCCGTGTAAGAGAGTTTAAGCAAAGCTTCAGAGCTTTGAACAACCACCAAAACTCAGCACAATTTCAAAAACCAGCAGCAGCAGCCAAACACTGCCCACTTGATTATATTCATGCCTGCAGATGATCAGTCTCATTTCCTCACTATAATTAATCAATTTTTTAAAGTGAAATACTTGTATTATACCAAAGACATTTAAAATAAAGATCACAGAGGGATAAAATTGTTGACAACTAGTTCTATTTAAGCTGCTTAGGTATACACATAACCTAACATCAAGGTTAGGTTGTTGCTTTATACATAATTAAAAGACTCTCTCTAGTCAAAAAGAAATGCTATATGTAGAAGGTGGCATTAAACAGGACCTAGAAGGCTAAAGGGGTGAGCGAAATAAAGAGAGCTCCAGATGTACACAATAGGGACATGATAGAGTAGTTATAAAGAAGAGGACAAATATCAAGGAGAGGTATGGAGGTATGAAAATATGAATGTACAGACAAAGCTGGACAGAATTCAAAATGTGACAACAGAGTCAAGTGAGAACAGGTTTTATAAGTTTTTTCTTTATATTGTGATTAAATACACAAATACACAAGGTTATTGTTTTAAGGCAGTTTTAGTGTAAGTTTCTATCAATTTTAGTGTGCATTTCTATGGAACTAGGGTTATTCAGAGTGTGGGTAATTATTACTATATCTTCTGAACTCGTCATCTTCAACTGAAATGGTGACTCCATTAAACCCCCAAATCACTTTTTTGCCCATAATCTGTGGCAAACATGATTTATCCTATAACTTATACTAGTACTAGTATTGTTGATACTTCACAGAAGTAGAAGCATGAAGTATTTATCCCCTTTTGAGTGGCTCAGCATAATGTTTTCAAGGATTATCCATATTGAAGCTCAAGCTCAATTTATCCCTTTTAAGACTGATTAATATCATATTCTGATAATATTCTATTCTACAATTTATCTGCTCATTCAGAGATGGTCACCTAAATTGATCATACTTTTCAATGTTTTGAATGCTACTACTATGAATATTGGAACACAAATATTTCAGTTCTTGCTTTTAACACTTTGGTATATACCAAAAAGCAGAATTGCTATATGGTAATTTTGTGTTAATATCTCTTTAAACAACCATGCCAATTCTGAAAGTGGTGACAACCATCTACTATTCTCATAAGCACAACAGTTCTAAGATTTCCCACATCCTTGCCAATACCTGCTGTTTTCCCTTATTTTGCAATCGCCACTGTTATAGGTATGAACAGTAGATTTAATGATAAAGCATACAAACTAAGATCAAAGTTTTAATGAATGTTAAAAACACATCAACGACTTCTTATGTATTCTGCTTAAATTGTTATTTTATCAATAGAAACTTTTATAGGTCAATTTGTATGCATCAATAAAAAACTGTCAATGTCAGGTATACATTGATTTTTCATCAAAGCTGCTAATGACAAATCACCTTCTATCACATCTTAAAATAACAGTGATAGCTACTATTTTCACATTCTACAATTTCTCAACGTAAAGGATTAAGAACATTAAAAGTTGAGATATCGCACTAACAAACCACTCCAATTTTTAAAGTAAAGCAAATATGTATTATTTTTTCTTCGAAAAAATCATAAAATTTTTCATGAAAGGACATAAAAAATTAAAATTCGAGAACTTAGACTGATTAGAATTCAGTAATAACTTTCACATTATTCCGCCTTAAATGACCCTGAAATTGAACATTGAAATACAGCTAAACAGATAAATATTTCCAATTATAGCCCATCAATTCAGGAGTAATTCATGCATAAAAGTTAATTTCTTTAAAAAAAAAGAAAGCTTGTTTTCTTCCGCAAATTATAGCTATTACTCAATATATTTGACTTAAGCATTCCAGAAAATAGTGCTTTCTGATGGAATTAAACATAAAAATTCACTGGCTGAAAGCCTTCTCTTTTAAAGATTCAGGGAGGAGGTAAAGAAATATTTTAACTGAAATAAACTATAGCACGTGATAAATGTTAAAAGCAATAGTAAAAAATAACCTTTATATAGCAAAATGGCTATGTAACCCAAGTGAAGCATAGCAAAATTAAATGTACAATAACAAAATTGAGTCAATCTCATGAGAATTTTGATCAGATTATGACTTTACCAAAACAAAAAGCAACAACAACAACAACAACAACAAAAACCTAATTTTTGAATTAGATAACAGGGCAATGTTTGTGTTTTCTAAAAATTACAAGCAATCAGCAATTGTTAAGTCATCAAAATACTAAATCCTGATATGACAAACATAACAACATAAGAAATATTAACTGTTTTCAAAATGCTTGAAGTGAAAATTGATAAAAAATAACACACCAACTCCAAAGCCAATGCCCAACTTTTTATAGAAATTCTTATTACCAGCATTTTAATTAACTGTAACTATTGTTCTCATTTAAATCATTTAAAAGCTTCCAAAAATACAAATTTATCAATTAACCAGAGCAACAGTGACTGATGATTTAAGATTGTGCTTAATATGTTGTGCATCAGAGTGTACAGAGCAAGTTCTTATCTTACTGCCTAATAATATCTCTTTTATTTTCATGGCAATAAATCAGAAGGTAGAAGAACACGGTCACAGTCATGGAATTCAGAGAGGCCAAGCATTAGAGAGATTCTGATCTAACTTTAAGGAGCTTTAAGATTATGAAATGGATCTTTAAAAAAATTGATTTTGGTGGTTTGTTTATTCTTTTTTGTTGTAAATTCCTTTGTAACAAACACAGGTAACAGAATTCAAATCATTGTTCATTCTGTTTTATTTAAGGTTAGGGTCTCATTCTTACAAACTGCAGCTCAAATGCTTGGAGGCTTTACTCCCCTTTGTGGTTGGCTGACTCTCTGGGGAGGTGAGCTATTCAGTCGATTCCATCTGATGCCTGCTTCCCTTCTTAACAAAGGTACATCAAATTTCATGTGCCTCCAAACCACAACCAGCCCTCTCACATTCTGCCTCCTTTTTGGAAAATTACAATTTGCTGAGAAAAAAAGCTCTGGGGCTCTCCTTGCCTCTTCCATTCTTTCACAACTAACAACTCAATCTGACAACTGGTCACATAGATTATGTTTTTTAAATACACCTATAATGTGGTCTGTTTATTTTTACCAGTTCTGCAACTGCTTCTACCCTAAATGAGTCACTAATTTCTCTTCCATACATAACACAAACAGCTTCTAAGTCATTTTGCTGCTCCTGTCTTTGATCCTGCTAGAGCCAATTTCTTCAAAGGGTAGTCAGAGTAATTCCTCCAAAGGCATAATGGTCAGTAAACACATACAGGCTTATTTGTGTCAGGTATGTATAAAGTGTTTTACTTGCACGATGTTATCACCACATTTTTATGAAGAAGGTACTATTATCATCTCTACTTACACTGAAGGCAACTGAGACCCATCAAGGACAAATGATGCCATGTAGCTGCTAACTGGTAAAACTGAGGTTCAAGCTGTATGAGGGCTACTTCCCCTACTGTTTTCAGAAGACTCTTAGATTATTCATCACATAAAATCAAAATATTCTGTATCATCTGGTTCTCTCTCAATATATCTTCTATTAACTTCCTCTCTCTAGTTTTACCACCTCTTTGCTCTTCCTCAAACACAGTTGGGTATCTGAACTTTTTTCATTTCTGAGCACTATTCTTACAGATACCCACTTGATTGGTTAAAAGTCAGATTCTTGGTAGAATCTTTCTTAACTACCCTTATAAGATTGTATCCTCTTTCCTTTCATTTCTTATTTCCCTTGCTTGTTTGTTTTTATCTCCCCAAATCTGCATCATCTCAAATGATACATACTTTACTTGTTTACACTTTTTAGCTCACCAGATAAACAATTTTAATTGTAAGGATTTTTGTCTCTTTAGTTCTCTTGCCTTTCTATCATCTGGACTAGTGTTTAGCCATCATAAGGAATACAGGAAGGAAATTTCAGAGAGAAAAGTGTGGGAGAAAAGAGGAAGGTGGAATCAGACATTGAATGATCAAAGAAAGCAATATTAGCTTGAACTACAAGCTGTTAATAATCAGATTTCTTAAAGATTCAAGGTATCTATGATTGAGCACTAATGAGAAGCTAGAATTCAATCACCACTTCTGACTTTACCATGAAGAGTAGATTACACTCATCTATTCCTATAGGAAACAGCACCAAGAGTCTTGGGTTTTTCTCAGTCAAGGATGGAGTTCACTCTGTGAAATGGTTAAAGAAGAGGAGTTTGTTTACAGAGGGAAATGGAAAGAGAGGAGTTTTTTTTCCTTCTTGGGAATGAAAAGCAAGTATTTTTCCATGAATAATATTTTAATCAGTCTGCATTAAATTTTAGAATGCTTTATTTCAGTTTTACTGGCTCACAGAAATTTCTGATTCCAGAGAAGGAAAGACTACTATATTGGTCTAGGTCTACAGAACAAAGAAGTGTGGCAAAAGATTTCTAAGGTAATAAATCATTTTTAAAAGAAGAATAAATAATCTAATTTACTGAACTAAAGCAAAACTGTTGTGCTGGGAGAGGGGTATTAGCTGGCTTTAATGTCAGAAATAATATTTACAACTCGTGCAGAATCTCCAGAAACATTGTTTGAAAAGAAATGTCCTATGGGCAAGGTTATTCACACAGTTCTAAACAACAGGCACACAACAGCAAATTGTTCCTCATAAAAAGCCCTCATTGCACTACATTTAGAATTAGAATTCCAGATGACTATGTCCTGTCTTTCATACAACTTTTAAGTGCTCTAAGATTTTGAGAGCTTTACGCAAGTGAGGTTTAAGCCTGAAATTACCTACAGTATTTGAACCAAGCCAAGGGCTAAATAACAACATTAAAACCAGACACAAATTTTTCTTGGGTGAAGTATGCCACAGTCAAGCTTATGGGAATTTTTATTCAGAAAAAAAAGCCTAATGTCACTAGCATTGTAAGATTTTCTAACACAATAACTTGCCTCATCAATGACTTATTGCCCATATTAGGGGAAAATTTAGATATTATTATAATATTAGAGAGTTCTGACACTGAAATTTGAATAAGAAAAAAGCTATAAAGTGCCTGAGCCCACACTTGCCAATGTTTTTCCAATTCTCATAGGTTCCTCCAATAATTACTTTTTAATTGGTCTCAAGCACCTAAAATATTGGATGGGACTAGTACTAGTGAAACCTAAAGATATGAGATTTCATGTTATTGCCAAAAGTCTCCACAAAAAGCCTCAATAATCTGTCCCAAGTGTTATATTCCCTCTATTGATGTATAATGCTAGCAATTAATGACATACTCTTAATCTTTCTATTTATTCTAAACTTAGCTACTATTATGTTTATTAGATGTCTGTGTCAAAGTCAAGTACTGGCAACAAAAATTGGGATATATCATTTTCAGTTACAAGGAGTAATATGGGTTTTCTAATAATGATATGCTTTTCTAAGATCACAAGTGTCTCCTTGTAAAAAACTATACTCGCAGAAGGTTGTGTGTTCGCGGGCTCTCTGGATGGCTCTATCTCACCGCCTGCCTGCGTTCGGTGCCCTAGAGCCGCTGTGTGTGCCCTGCATCAGAACGGCTGTTGGCCAAGGGCAGATGAAGGAAGAGATGAGGGCCAGACCGGTTGATCTTTGTAGCAGTTTATTACAAGGAAGTTTATCCCATAGAAGAAATTTATGTTATGGAGGGCCTAGATTCTCTCAAGCACAAGTTCTCCTTGCTAGTCTCTCCATTGTCCATCTTTCAACCCTGCTCTTTCATTCTCTCCTCCCTTCTAGTAGGGGCTGACACTCCACCCAGTCAGGTAGCCAAATCAACATAAGAAAGCCCTTCCTGACTGCTCAAGGGCAAGATACCTCTTAAGGAACTATCAAATATCAACTATTCCTGAGGTTATGCAGGAAGGACAGAAGAGTGTTATCTTACATCTCCTGATCTGAATTATAGGATCATTAGATCTTACCTGTTTCAGCTTACTGCAAAAACCATGTAAAAATGCAAAAGGTGCAGGGATTTGTGGACAGTTCTGAGGATGCCCCAGAGTGCATAGGTAATATGTGGAGGGTAATATACCCATTATGTATCCTTCAGAAAGGGAAAGTAGAGATTTAGTGTAGCTAAGACAGAAGTGACCAAATGTCAATCACCATTGCTAACATTTTCTATTCTTTTAAAACTTAATGTGGCAGGTTAGAGCACTAATATAGTACAAAGGGCACTTGTATGTCACTGACTCAAGTTTTATCACTGGTATCCCATATGCTCTCCCAAACACCACCAGGAGTAATTCCTGAGCTCAGATTCAGGAGTGAGCCCTGAGTGTCACCAGGTGTTGCCCGTAAACAAAATCACTGTCACTGTCCTCCCATTGTTCATCAATTTGCTGGAGCGGGCCCAGTAACGTCTCCATTGGAGACTTTGTTGTTACTGTGTTTGGCATATCAAATACATCACGGATAGCTTGCCAAGCTCTGCCGTACAGGTGAGATACTCTTGGTAGCTTGCCGGGCTCTTTGAGAGGGGCAGAGGTATCGAACTCGGGTCGGCCATGTTGGCTGCATGCAAGGCAAACGCCCTACCGCCTAAACAAAATAAACACCAAAAAACCCTAAATGTGGCATATATTTAGTTTTTCTTTATCCTCTATACTGTATATTACAAAAATACTGTCACTGTCACTGTTCTCCAGTGTTCATCAATTTGCTTGAGCGGGCCAAGTAACATCTCCATTGTGAGACTTGTTGTTACTGTGTTTGGCATATTGAATACGTCATGGGGAGCTTGCCAGGCTTTGCCGAGTGGGCGAGATACTCTCGGCAACTTACCAGGCTCTCCGAGAGGGGCTGAGGAATCGAACCCAGCTCGGCTGGGCCATCTGTGCACAAGGCAAACACCCCACCACTGTGCTATTGCTCCATCCCACAAAAATACAGTATAGAGGTATTTATAAATAATAAAAGGTCTTTCTTTGTGCGTACATAAGCCTAGTATCTCTGAAAATAAGTACAGTCAATTTTCTTTATTGACAAGGACTATATCAAAAGTGGCCGAGCACATGCCTTTTGAACATTGAAGCCCTGGAACTACATGTTGACTTCCAAATACCACCATATCTGATTCCCACAACAGTGACACGGTGGCACGGTCCTCCCGTTGTTCATAGATTTGCTTGAGCGGGCCCAGTAACGTCTCCATCATGAGACTTGTTGTTACTGTATCTGGCATATCTAATACGTCACAGGTAGCATGCCAGGCTCTGCCGAGCAGGCAAGATACTCTTGGTAGCTTGCCGGGCTCTCCAAGAGGGGCGGAGGAATCGAACTTGGGTCGGCCATGTTGGCCGCTTGTAAGGTGAACGCCCTACCACTGTGATATTGCTCCAGCCCACAACAGTGAAGAAAAAAATTAAAACAGTGATTGGGCAGTCAGCTGTTTCAGATAGAAGATGCAAGGTTGGATCTGTGGAGAAGCAGCAGCTATGGCTGAGGACAGCATGTTTATCCCATGGCTGTGAGCAGTTTCATTGCTGAGCTCAGCTCCTGTCTTAAGGACAGGAATAGGAGTCACTATGGAGTCACCACCTAACTCTGAACCCTTGTACTCAGGGTACCAGCGTAGCAGGCAAGTTCACTTCCCGGAAAACTGATTTCCAAATCCACCCTCTTCAATGGGACGTTTATCAACAAAGCGCACTGTGCACCAGAGGAACTACTGAAATGATGGTGTTACTTTTGCTAATTTTGTTAGATATATTGCCCACTGGTTAAACATTCATATTTACCAAAGTAGAAGTCAGGGTGCTATTCTCAGCCAGTACTGTTGCACTTTAATCTGTCTTTGTAAGATCCTGGGGTCTGGATTTTCACTCCATTCAGAAATAATAATCTTTACAATGAGCTTCACATTTTTGGCCATTTGTTAGCTGAAACACTTCCTCGACTATCAAATAAAGATAATCTTTGTACAGGTGAAAATCTGAAATACTTAACGCTAGAAAGTATTAGCCTGGCCTGCTCTGCTGGCTGTGCAGCTCTGGGATTGGGTATGTGCACCTCACAGTTCCATCCCTCCTCAGACCTGCTGCTGACACTTTCTTCTACAGAGTATCTTGTGATTCTGTGGACTTGTTTGTCTATAGGAAATGGTTTGCTGATGCTGGGTCTGCACTTGGACCACCACTGTTTTGAGTGTCCATTGCCACTTTAGGGAATGAGCACTCAGGGAACGCTACCTGTAATAATGTTGATAAATCTTCTTTCTTAGTTTAAAAAACATTTTTACATGCATGGGATCCCAGTTAAATCCCCAGCTTAACATGGCCCCTAGAACCACCAGGTATAGGTGTGGCGGCCCAGAGCAGGGCAGGCTCTGAACTTCAGTGCCACAGAGCCTGCATTGCATCTTCAGGCCCTGGCAATGAACCTTCCAGTTGAGTTGGCCAAGAATAAAACTTGTGCTTTGAGTAAATAAAATATAAGTAACTGCTGTGTTCTTTAGAGAAAAATGACAGGGCTGGATTACACAGTGGAAATGAATAGCACATAGCTTGGAGTCAGAAATTGTACATTTAAGTCTAATCCTACTACTTGGGCAAACTTCTTAGTGACTCGTGGTCTCAATTCCATAATTATAAGAAAAAACTAAATCAAACACACGGGGTGGTTACCCCATAAAATGACATGACTATAAAAGTTCTTTGAATGCTGCTCTTTTAACGAATGGTTTTATCTTTCAGGGTTAGTGACTTTCAATCTACTTCCTCACTCAGTTTTCTCTCTTCTCTGAAGCTGGTAATAAAAGAGTAGGAATGCATTTTGAAAAGGTTGGTTTGATGGGAATTGCGGGAATTCAGAGTCCAGTATCCACACAATATTCACTCCCGCATGTTAACACTAGTAAGAGCTGTTTCTATGGGTCCACTGAGAGCTCAATACAACATACCAAGGGATGAGAAATCCATGGACAAATGTTCTGACCCTGACCCTCAAACCTTGAATACAAGAGAAGATGAGCCGATAAGCTGCTTTGATGTGGAAGCCAAGAAAAGAGGAATTGAATGGAATCCACTATGCTACAGTTAATCAAAGGGGAAAAAAAAATTCTTGCTCATGAGGCTTGGTTGGCCCAGGAAAGGAGAACATGAGCCTGAGGCCTTTTTCTGGCCTTGTATGAGAATCAACTTGAGGTAAATAGGATTCTCAGAGAAATTAACTACAGTCTAAATTTTTTTAGAAATTTAGGAGTTACAAGTATCAATAAAGTAGTCAGAATATGTCTACATTATGGGAATCACAATTGTAGGGGCTTGGAAGGTTAATCTAGGCAAACTCAAAAAATTGACTAAAAATGATACAGATTTAAATATATATCAGCCCTTCTTACCATGCAAACAAAAATCACCTAACATCTATGTCTTGCATGTACATCTGTCAATGAGCTCGGAGTAAAGAGTTTAAAGTGCTTGCCTTGCATACAGCTGATCCCAATAGGATACCCAGCATTGCACATGATCCCCTAAGCACAACTGATAGTGAGCACAGAACCAGAAGAAAGTCTTGAGCTCCTCAAAGTGTTGCAAAATAAAACAACAGCAACAGTGTATATGTCAATCAAAACAGAAACCTGTGCATCTTTCTCTATTCTTACTTTCCTGAGTAGCAACCATGGCTGAATCAGAAAGTCAAGGTTAGTAAGACCCTGACTGGCAGATGCAAGCAAGACAGGTATCGGGAGAAAATAAGCATTAAATTCAGGAGGAGATAGAAGTCTGAAACCTTGAAAAATATGTAGAAATGAACAGCCTGGATTTTTAATCTAGAGAGTGTCTCAACTTAGTACACTACAGATCTTTCTACCAGTTGTGGGTCAGGAATATCCACAATTCCCCACTGTACAACAGTAAAAAGGCACAACAGGGAGAAAAATACAGCAAAAGAAATATTCTTCTTTTTCTATTGACCTCTTCCTGAGGCAGAGTTCAAGGATTGCTTCTGCCCTTTCACATCTTTGTTCTCTCTCTTTTCTCTCTCCAAGTAAAATATACCTTTGCATGTTTTAAATGCCTATTGATAACTGCCAGACTTTATTTCCAGCAAATTTTTCTCCTAATATATTCAATTTTTTATATTTTTATACAAACACTTATTTGAACTTCCATTTGGATATTTTATGGTCATGAAATTCCATTCATCCAAAATTATTGAAACTTTTTCCCCTCCCCAAATTACTTCTTTCATACTCTTCTGTGTACAGTTATCAGTAAATAAGCTAGGAAGGGAAGCGTTCTGTATTCCTCTCTTTTCACCTCCCATTGCCAATCAATCAAGTGGAAATTGCAAGTCTATCTTGAGCCAGTCATACCCATGTATATGGTCACCAAATGGTTTAGCTGAACTGGTATAATTTTTTTTCTATTCTCCAACAATCCATAGCTAAAGAGTCAGAGCAAAACTCTGTGACTCACACTAATTCCAGATCAAACACATATAAAGCAGCCAAACACTGCCAGCCTTAGTCTATAATGCTTTGAGAGACCTGGCAATGTTCTGCTCTTTGTGTTCTTCGTGACTGAAAGTACTTCTAGTAATCTCTCAAAACATAGGTTGCTTCTGACTGTTTTTTCTTTCTTTCTTTCTTTCTTTCTTTCTTTCTTTCTTTCTTTCTTTCTTTCCTTTGTTCTCTTTCTCTCTTTATCTTTATTTCTTTCAAAAACTTGGGTTTTTTCTTTCTTTTATCTTTATTTCTTTCAAAAACTTTATTTCTTTCAAAAACTGCCACAGAGGCAGGGTGGAATGGGGGGGACGGGGGTTGGAGGGACGCTGGGACCCGAGGTGGTAGAAGGATGGGTGCTGGTGGAGGGATGTGTACTTGATTATTGTGTAACCGAAACCCAAGCACAAAAATTTGTAAGTCTATAACTGTACCTCATGGTGTTTAACTAATAAAAAAAAAAACTTGGGTCTTCAGGAAGGTCGTTTCTTATTATTTCATCAAGGATCTATTTATTTTTATCACTCAGTTATCTCAATTTCTGTCATAGCAATGTAATCACAGTTGGCTAGGTTTATGTCAGAATAAAATGATTTGGGGTTAGGTATGTGATAAGGTAATGTTGGAATTGACATCTTCAAACTTTACACATAATCAATTGTAATCTGTGTGCAGTTATTTCATTTTTTCCCTACCAACTTTATGTCACTTAAAGATAAGAAGTATGTCAGTGTTGTTTACCTGTGTTTATTCAACAAGGAGGATACTCCTTAGCCTACAGCAGATTTCAAAATTTGTTCAGAATAACATGTTAGTCTGGTAGCAACATGGTTATCACTTAAATCTCATAAAATATCCAGGTATTTCCTACATTGAGCAATAATTTTACAGGGTCTTCAATATGTGCACAAAGAGAGGAAACAAAATAAAAGGTCAAACCACAGAAACGGGTATTTATTTAAGAGAATTTGATATAGTCACAATTATTCAAAGTCACATTGTTTAGGAAAATCACATGGGAACATAATAAAAAAGAAAAACTAATATCCTTATTCTTGAATTGGGGATTCAACCCAAGGTGATATTTATATTGTACAACACATTTAATTACTTATTAATTTTGTCAGTTTATTTGTGTAGACACTGCATTAATCTTAGGAATTCCGGGGAATTAAATGCAAGGTTAAGGCTCATTAGTTTATTTATTTTTTTAATTTTACTGAATCATCATGAGATAGTTACAAGATTTCATGTTTGGGTTACAATCACACAGTGATCAAATACCCATCCCTCTACCAGTGCATATTTCACTACCAATATCCCCGGTATACTCCCCGTTTCCTACCCTCCCCCTTCCTCCATGGCAAACAATTCACTGTCACTGTCACTGTCCTCCAGTTGTTCATCAATTTGCTCGAGCGGGTCCAGGTATGTCTTCATCGTGAGATTTGTTGTTACTGTGTTTAGCATATTGAATACGTCATGGGTAGCTTGCCAGGCTTTGCTGCTTGGGCGAGATACTCTCTGTAGCTTGCTGAGCTCTCCAAGAGGAGCAGAGGAATAGAACCTGGCTTGGCCGGTTCGGCTGTGTGCAAGGCAAATGCCCTACCTCTGTGCTACAATATTCCCCATAATATCTCTCTATTTTATGCATTATGTTTTACAATACAGACACTGAGAGGTTATCATCTTTGGTCCTTTATCTACTTTCTGAACAAATCTCCAATCCTGACTGATTCCTCTAGCCATCATTTTCTTAGTGATCCCTTCTCTATTCCAGCTGCCTTCTCCCCTTCGCTCATGAGGCAGACTTCCAGCTATGGAGCCATCTACCTGTTCCATGTATCCTCTATCCTTAGGTGTCAGCCTCATGTTATGTTGTTTTATACTCCATAAATGAGTGCAGTCCTTCTATGTCTGTCCTTCTCTTTCTGACTCATTTCAATTAGCATGATACTCTCCATGTCTATCCCTTTATAAGCAAAGTTCATATCTTCATCTCTCCTGACAGCTGCATACCATAGCACTAGCCATCAGGGAGATGTAAATCAAAACGACAATGAGATATCATCTCATGTCACAGAGACTGGCACACATTCAAAAGAACAAAAGCAACCAGTGCTAGGTGGATGCAGGGAAAAAGGGACACTCTTTCACTGTTGGTGGGAATGCCCACTAGTCCAGCCTTTCTGGAAAACAATATGGAAAGTCCTTCAAAAACTAGAAATTGAGCTTCCATATGACCCTGCAATACCACTTCTCGGAATATATCCCAAGGATGCAAAAAAGTACAGTAGAAATGACATCTGTACCTATATGTTCATTGCAGCACTGTTCACAATAGCCAAAATCTGGAAACAACCAAAGTGCCCTAGAACAGATGACTGGTTAAAGAAACTTTGGTACATCTACACAATGGACTCATTAGTTTAATACTGAGAAATAAATATTCAATCAATATCCTTTTTATGCATAGACTGTCCTCACTAGGAACTTTATTATAGCAGAAATAAATTAGATCATCTTAGTGTAGTAGGTAGGGCACTTGTCTTACACGTGGTCAACCGAGGTTCAATCTCAAGTACCCCATATGTTACCACAAGCATCATCAGGAGTGATCCCTGTGTCTACAACCTGTATATTTTGTATTCTTCTCTTTTAATCTCCCATTGCCAACCACTTGATCACTTGACATCCTGTTAATCATTGATTTGCTCGAGTGGGCACCAGCAACGTCTCCATTCGTTCCTGTCCCATGCTAGTGTAGCCCAGTGGTGTCTGCTCGTTCTAGGAACATGAACAGCCTCAAACCGATCACTCAGTGATGGACCAGGTGCTGTTCGCGTCTTTACCGATGAAATGCGTAGGACAGGCGGGTGTTGCGAATGCTTTTCCCAACTTCTGCCACATCTGCCAGCACTGCTGCTCTTGTCTCTTTGAGGTTTTCCTTTATCACTTCTCTGCACTGCTTTGCAAGCTCAGATGTTTGTGTGTGATTTCCTGAGGCTTGCACCAAGCCATGTTGGTGAATGAGTTCGAAAGTTTTCAAAGACAGTCTTCTTTTTGTGGCTATCTCTCTCTCTCGGTGTTCTTTGCACAATCATAGGCATCCTGAACCAATTGATCATATTCCTCATCAATGTTGTCAATGAGGGCATATTCCCATGTTGCAGAAATAGTGCCAAAGAGCTCCCAGTTGGTGGCCATTCTGGGAGTTCTCTTCTTAAACTTTGCAGCCCTTTCTCCCCACTCCGTGAAGTAGAATTATGCACGAAGGAGATGGTGGTCCGATTGCATTTGGAATTTTGGGACAACAGCAACATTGGTCAGGCAAAACCATCAGTTGAATATGATGTGGTCAATTTTGTTGTGAAACCATCCACTGAGAGACTCCCATGTCCAATGTTTAGATTCGGCCTTCTGGAACTGTGAGTTACCATGGATGGTCTGGGTCGACATGATGAACTCAGACAATCTGTCGCCCTGTTCGTTCCATTCTAGGCCATGGGTCCCCATGGGGAGTTCTTCAGCAGATCTTCTCAGGCATTAAAATCACTGACAATGATCTTGTAGAAGGTGTGGTCTTCTTTATAGAACTTCTCCAGTGCCATGTAGAACTTCTCAATTTCTCCTTCATCATAATTGGATGCTGGTGCATAGACAACAAAGATAGAAACTGCTGGCAGTGAGCCACATCTATTCAAGTGTAATCATCTGATTCAGGTTTTTAGGCATTCGAATAAATCAACGTTTATGGACAAGTTTGTGTTGACAAGGACTTCAACTCCACCGATACCTCTTTTGTCCCATGTTCTGAGGAACAGTTCTCTTCCAGTGTCGAAAACAGCATGATGTGACTGATGCCTTCTCGTCTCAGTCAGACCAATGATGAGTAGTGGAGGTAGTAGAGGTAGTGGAGGTCTGCCGGGCTGCTGGAAGCAGACAGAGGATCTCTACTCCTGGGTCCATTGAGCCTGGAGTCCAAGGTCAGAGTGTTCCGCTCTCCCGGCTCTGTAGGGCTTCACGGTTAGTGACTCTTGGCCAATCAATCAAGTGGAAATTCCAAGCCTATCTTGAGCCAGTCATATTCATCTATATGATCACCCAATAGTTACTGTAAGCCCTGACCATCACCATGTGTGGTTCCCCTTTCCTTCCCTCTACCCCTTGCAAAAGGTGATTAGATCGGCCTTCCTCTAGGTCAGAGATCTGAAGCTTCCTTAGGGGGATGGAGTGATAGCAAAGTGGGTGGGGCATTTGCCTTGCACACATCCAACCCAGGTTCGATTCCCAGCATCCCATATGGTTCCCTGAGCACCGCCAGGAGTGATTCCTGAGTGCAGAGCCAGAAGGAATCCCTGTGCATCGCCGGGTGTGATCCAGAAAGAAAAAGAAGCTTCCTTAGGAGGTCACACAATCTTTCCAGAGTGAGCTTACATGGGAAGGTCAAAGTATTACGTTCTTTCACTAAGCTATGTTCTATTGCTGACTATAAAATTTCCCTTTTTCCTTTAAAGATAAGACTATTTCCCTTTGAGATTAATAAACATAGTTGGCTAGGGCATATGCCAGAATAAAACGATTTGGATATGTGAAAAGGCAATGTAACCTTCATGCTGAAATTGACATCTTCAGCCTTTACACAAGACCCTTTTTATTGCACATTAATGAAACTACACAGCTTCAAAAGTTTGGGTAGAGGAGAGTGTCCTCAATTCTTAGCATTTCTCACATGAATTTAACATAGACTTAAAATAAAATTTTGAACATTGTAATCTCAGCTTAATTTCTAGGGTTTTTTAATGAATGTATGTTCACCGTACACGCTTCATTTTATAGTTTTAAAATTTTGTTATTGTTATAGCCTAAGTAATATGGCTACAATAGCATTAACATTTGTGGATTTGATGTGCTCAGTTACTACATCTCACCCCTGACAGAGAGCCCAAGGTCTTCCATCATTGTCAATATGTTACTTGCTGTCACCTTTTCATTTCCCAACCACTACCACCTCAAATAAGTATTGTCTGGCTAAATATCATCCTTTTCTAATGATAAAATACAAAAAGTGAAAAAATAATTTTGTCCAATACAAAAGGTCAAAGTGAGATGCCAAAGGTTTGTAGAAAATAAAGCTGGGCATACCTGGCAGTGCTTGTGGGAAGCCAAGAGCCCTCTCATAGACACTGGCTGTCGTTCCCAAGTTAGGAACTGCTTGGGACAGACACTGGTGACAGTCTCCCAGGACTTCCTGATCTCAGCGGATGCCTAATCTATAGCAAGTAACATCAGGCTGACAGTTATTTTATGACAGTCTCCCAGGACTTCCTGATGCCTGATCTATAGCAAGTAACATCAGGCTGACCTGGCCTTATCTATAGTAACCTCCAGGATGCATCTACTCCATAAGGCCCTTTGATATACAAATGTAAAGCTCAGGATGCACCTATTGCCCTAAAACCCTTTGATATACAAATGTAAAGCTCAGGATGCACCTACTGCCCTAAAACCCTTTGATATACAAATGTAAAGCTCAGGATGCACCTACTGCCACAAGATCCTTTGATGTACAAATGTCTACCTTGAATGTTAGGTAAAGCTCTTGTTGCTGACCTTACCATACATGGTTATATTGCTTCTGCTCCTGACTGAGCTGCCCCCACCCTATATAAACAGCCTGTATCCCTCAATAAAGCCTGTCCCTTTTTCTCTCTTTTTCTATTTCTAAACTGTACTCTGTCTCTTGTGTCTCGTGTTCATTCGGTTGGTCCCTCCTTGCACCATCGGATCAATCCTCGGGCCACCTCCGCGGGCTGGAGAGTGGTTACCGGGCCCCTGCAAGTGCTCAGGAATTTCTCCTGACTCTCAGATCAGGAATAACTTCTGCAAGGGCTTGGGTAACCATGTGGAGTGCTGGGGATCAAATCTATGTCAGCAGCATGTAAGGCAAGCACCAAACATACTGTACTATCTCTCTATGCCCCCCACACCACCCAGAATTCTGAAGTTTTAATTAAGACTGCCTTATTGAATAGCATCCAGGCCCAAGAATCTGGGTGCTATCAAAATGATTTAACTATGTTATAACTAAATTTAAATGATTTAAAGTTAAAATTATATAAATCACTTTTTTTTTTTTTGCTTTTTGGGTCACACCCGGCAATTACTCCTGGCTGATGCACTCAGGAATTACTCCTGGCGGTGCTCAGGGGACCATACGGGATGCTGGGAATTGAACCTGGGTCGGCCATGTTGGCTGCGTGCAAGGCAAACGCCCTACCCGCTGTGCTATCGCTCCAGCCCCTATAAATCACTTTTAAGCATATAAATCGTTTCAAACATAAAATCACTTAATTTTAAATGATTTGACTAAGTTTTAACTTAGACTATATGAGTGATAGCACCCAGGTCCAAGAAGCTAGAGTCCAAGAAGTCAATTCCCATTAACTTAGTGGGAACTTAATGCATCCTTTTTCGTTCTTTTTCAGAATTTCAACAAGCATAATATGTTGTCTCTCACCCTAGTACTGCCTCATAGGTCCTGAGATGAATGTGGATTTCTAGCTACACGTGAAAGGATCTTTATGTTAACTTAGGAAAGAAAGCACTGTGATTCTCTAAAAGTGTACTACTTCTGTACGTACAGAACAGCCTCATTTATGAACCGCCAGCAGCATCCCAAGTGCAAACACCACTCTCACATATAATTTTCTCTGCAAATGTATGAACCATACATGAAAAATACATGTAGCAATATAACAACCCCTTTCATCCTTCAAGTTTCCAGAACATTAGCCTAGATTAATTTATAAAACAAGTCTTTCCACAGCTCATGTTACCATGTACATGGAAGCAAAGCAAGTTCAAGTGTATGCTAAGGAGAGCAGAGAGAGAGAGAGCGAGAGACACTACAGCCAGCTGGGTACACTTAACCCAGGTTCAATCCCTAGTACCACATATCATCCCCCAAACCCCACCAGAAACGATACCTGAACACAAAGTCATAAGTAAGCCCTAAATACCACTGAGTATGGCCCCCTAAGCCAAAAATAAATAAACCAACAGCAAAAACAGAGAAAATAAATGTGATGTTCAACAACCTGGGTGACCACCAGGCTGAATCACTCATCTCTGCATTGTCTTGTCCTCATAGCACATAAAACTTCAAAAACCAATTGCTGTATGTCATGATTTTTAAGGGCTTCCCAAGGAGTTGATGGTAGATATATTTTGTTCATGAATTCTGAAATTCTGGAATTTAGAAGAAAAGTATACAGGTAGTGATAGGCAAATTGGGCGTGTTCAGTGTGTCTTATAATGTCATGAATCTAAGTGTGCTTTACAGACTGAAGATAATGATAACCATGCTGAAAAATCTATTAACATACTGATATCAAAGTATGTAACCATTGGTGACCCACACCTGAATGTGGTTTAACTGACAAAAATTGCAGTTCTGGAATTTGTTAATGTATATACAAAAAAAACTATGAGTCTTCACCTTCTACCATCTCCATGGTCTCACTTCCTAACCAGGAAACAATGAACTGAACAGTACACAATGTATCCTTAACAGTGCCACTCACTGCAAACAAGTAGCAGATATAATCTTTACCGGAAAAACAGGTATCATTCTATTTTTGGAAAAGAGAATGAACGTTGTTTAACCCAGAGGAAGACATTTTTGTGCAAAAGTTCCTGGTAGAGTGGACAAAGGGTCAAAGTCATTCTTCTCAGTCCTCAGCAGAAACTAAAGATTGTGAGCCCAATGGCTATGAACCTCTAATAGATAACTGTATGTTACACAATGTCTAGATAAAAAAATATATAGTTGGTCTAAGATTTGTTTTCCATTCTGAGCAATTATCAGGTATCTATTGGTGATCAAAATTTGGCAACATCATTGTTTAATATTACTTGAAAAATAATATTCTCATTTGAAAATTAAGCATAAAATATGCTGTAGGTGAGTTCCTATACAAAACTCACAATTTCCTGTAGCACTGTAGCACTGTCCTCCCATTGTTTATCGATTTGCTCCAGCGGGCACAAGTATCTTCTCACAAAAATTGTGAGACTTGTTGTAACTGGTTTTGGCAATTTACTAGCAAACTAAATTCATATTGAAGAAGGGTCAAGAGCTTTATGACTCAGAGAAGTCTTCTAGCATAAATTCAGGAGCTGCAATAATATGTACAAAATGACATAATATTAGAATTCCCCAGACCTTGTTTACATTATTGTAGCTACATTTGAAGGTCAAAGTTAATTTGTGTTGCTGATCTCATGATTATCACATGAATTCATAACAGTGTAAGTAACTAGTTGCCACAAAGAATAATGAAAAGTACTGGGAGTATTCTGTAATCAGTACCTTTTTTTCTGCTTTTGCAACTATTATTTCCCTGAAAAAACATGGAAAAATGACAAATTGAAACCAAAAGTGGGATCCCCAAGGTCCATGACTTTTAGACCACCATGAAAATGTAAGTTTGGCCATACGAAGGGCAATAGCTTCAAATACTTGCCAGAATAGCTAAGAGACTTAGAAAGTTACTGGCACTGTCAAGGGCTTGGAACTGCTAACTTGTTCTACATTAAAACAGGACTCAGAGTCCTTTTGCTTGAGAGAGAGTGAAGTTGAGGATCATATTATAGTGGAAAATGAGACTGATGAAGTTCATCATTTAGTCCTTATCATCTGATTTCTCCAGCATTGACTTCCAAGCACCTCAAATTAGGTCATCCTGGAATATACAGTACATCAAATAAGGCAATGGTCACAATCTGAGGTGTGTGTAGACACCTGTTTACCTGTTTACAACAATTATCCACTTATTTTGAGAAAACAAATATGTATAAGGAAATTTGTTCAACAAAAAAACTCCCTTTTTGACAGACATAGAAAGACTGGATTCATCTGGGGAACATAAAGTAACAAAATAGGAGATTAACACCCAAGAGTAACAGAGATAAGTACCAGGAGGATTACTCCATGCCTTGGAGGCCAGCCGCACATGCCAGGGCAAAAGGCAGCTCAGATAGAGAAGGGAACACCAAATAAAGGATGTTGGGAGGTTCCTCTCAGGATGGGAGATGTGTGATGAGCATAGACTATAGACCAAACATGACTGCCACTCAATGTCTCTTTTGCAAACCACAGCACTCAAAAGGAGAGAGATAACAAAAGAGAATGCCCTGCCACAGAGGTAGGGTGGGATGGGGGCAATGGGGGGTGGGAGGGATACTGGTATCAGTGGTAGTGGAGACTGGGCACTGGTGGAGGGATGAGTATTCAACCATTGTATAACTGAAACCCAAGCACAAAAATTTGTAAGTCTACAACTGTACCTCATGGTGTTTCACTAATAAAAATTTAAGGAAAAAAAATAAAGCTAAATATTTTGTAAATCTAAAAAAAAACTCCCTTTTTGTGTGCTCAGAGAGGTCTATATATTTGGGCAGAACTCCAGGGACAAATATATCAATTGTGCCTGCCACTAGGTTTATCATCACTCCCACTGAGTAAGCATAGTGACATTCCTTGCATTTTATCATATTCTCATTTACAAAGTATTTGTCACATTTGGGAATTTTCAAAAATAACATGAGCACTTACAAATGTTTTTATCCTAATTTTCAAGTTACTTAACCATTTTTCTACTACAGAGATCTTTTTGGTAAAAGGGAGGAATCCCTGTTTTTCCAGCTATCAGGACAGAACAAGCAGCACATGTACAAAAAGACAAACACACATACACATACTTCTTGTCATCAAACACATTTTATAATGTTCATATGAGTATTGTCTATGGTAATCAAATCTTTAATTATTTTAGACCTGAGTGTATCCAACAACAAAAACCTGCTACTCTATATACTTAAACTGCCTTTTGTGGAATTGAATATGCCATTCTCAATGAAGCACCTGTTTAGGAAAATTTATCTTAAAACCCTAAATACTGGTTGTTTATAATCTACTCTTCCTTTTATACCCAAAGCATTTTACCTTGACCTCATTAAGGTTCTTTCTTCCTTAACGCTTATTTATTATTTATTCTTTTCTTTATGTCCTGTCTTAGGTCTGACAGCTCTAAGATTACTTTAGTTCTTAATTTCTGCCCCGATTTAGACTTCTAGGTACTGCTAAAGAACGTGGTACAAAAATGCAGTGCAACCAGCTGTGTAATGCCATCATGAAGGCGAAAATAAGTTATGTTATTCTCAGAAACTCTTGCACATCCTCATACCCACATTCTCCCCAATTTTTCTTCAAATTCTGTTCCTTGTTTCACTCTTTCTTCTATGGCTTCTGGATTAGCTATAAGACTATCTTTTGAGATAATCCTTGCTTCATTATTTTCTCCCATAATTGTATCTCTATACTATCCCCTCTCTAATGGCTTATTTGGCTCAAAAGGTCTTCTTAAAATTAAGACTACTACTAGCAAAACACTACATTTAAATATAGCTGCATTCTCTACTTTCATTTATTCATTTCTATTTCCTAATTTTATCTCTCTCCTTCCATTAACTTCATCTTCCCTCCCCAACCCAATTTTTCTAGCGAAGTACTCAAGCAAGATAGTTTTTATTGAATAAAATTTACTTAGACATGATGAGAGAGAAAGAGAGGAATATATGTTCAAGAGAGAAGACAGACTTCTCCAGAGTGGAAAAAGCAGAGAGAGAGAGATACCTATTCAAAGGAGAACATGGGCTTGAAAGCAAAATTTTCCAATCCAAATTTTTGAAAAACTATGTAAGGGTTTACTGACAATTCAAGCACTCTTCTGCATCTCTATAAAGGCATATCTGATGAAGAGTTTCCTAGAGAAAGTGAGAGAGTTTTTCCCAGCACTGACCTCTCTGCATGATGAGTTTTAGTCCCTGTTTCCCCTTTCCTTCCTTGGCTTGTCTAGACCACACAGTGACATATTATGTTTAAATCAACATATCTAAAATATTATTTCAATGTGTAATATGTGAACAAGAGTAACATATTTGCTCTTCTGCTATCTATGAAATATTATGCACATATTAAACTTAAAGTACCTGTTAGTTCAGATACCATTTTCAAGTGCTCAATAGTGACATGGTTAGTGATTACCATATAAAGCAATTCTAAATTTATTAACTCTGCAATAATCTACTCTTCCATATACTCTTAGCTCTTTGAACATTGTTCCCAATACCCAAAAATCACATTCAACTTTGCTTTTTTGTTTTTAAATCAGTTAAACTAGCACTTATCTTTGTAGATTATACCAGGGACCACATTTCCTGAAAATTTCCTTGACCCAGAAAGAGCAACGCAAACACTCTCCTTTAAGGCCATAGAACAAAATTTTCATAATACTGTACTGTACAGAAATGGTTCTTTTCCAAATTCTTACCACTTCAGAGTATAAGCCTGTTGGAGGCAAGGAATATGTTACTTTATATTCTAGAACTTAGCATAATTACTGCCATATTATTGAATGAAAACTTGTCAGACATATAAATATTTCTAGATTCACTACTTTGACAGTTTGTGGAGGACACCTAATGGCGTGACTTGAGCATCTTGGACACCAAGTCTGATATAAGTGTTTCTACTCAATAAACTCAGAAACCCTTCCCTGGCAGACTTTATTTGGGGCTCTTGATATTCGTACTGATGAGAAGAGTGCTACCTTAATAAAGTAGAACAGGTGGGTCAGGTGGGCCAGTCCTTTACAGATTTGCAGAAAGAGCTTTCTTCATAAACATACCCCAACACTCTTTCACTCAAGGCAACACCAGACCTTATTACTTAAGATGATGTTTATAAAAACCTGTAGAAAAAACTCACAAGATTTTCCTTAGAAAAAAGTTTATTCCTCCCACTGGAAGTTTTTCTTACCTATCTAACTATTTTGTGCTGCACCAAAACCACCTTCTCTTTTCAGATCTCAAGAGAGATACAGAAAAACTTACATTAAAAAAAAGAAAGAAAGAAAAAAGAAACCTCTTATGCTGCAATAACAGCACTAAATCACCCTTAAGTCTTCTCTTCCCCAGAGTAAACAATACAAATTTCTTTTGCCTTCCTCAATAGATCTTATTTTACAAGCTTTTAATCAACACAGTGGCACACCTCCAGGCTAGGGTCCCAAGTTCCTATGTTGGTCTGCTGTTGTAAAGCTTAGCACAGCTGACAGCTTTCCATGTTGATTATTACTCCAGAGTTAGTATGAATAATATCCCCTTTGTGCTTTGCAATGCCCTCAAGAAAATTCAAAGTAACATGATTGTAATTCTTAAGCTCAGAAATTGCTTTTATGTTTAACCTCAATTACCTACTGCCCAAATTCATTAAAATAAGACAGTGGGATGATCATGATTATGGATTCAATGTAGTTGTATAGAATTTTATACTTTCATACTTCTCAACTTATATGAGGAAAGACCATGGCATGGTAAACAGTATAGTAGTGGAGAAACTAACAGTAGTAGCAGTATCAGATAATATTTTTGAATGATTACTGCATTCTGGAGTTTCTACTATAGATTATACATATTAACTCCTTAAGTAACACAAATATGGTAGACACATTTTCATTGTTACCTTATGAGCAAGAAAATACGCACAAATATTAATAAATTTGACTAAAGTTTTATGACTAGTAAATGCTAAACAGTTTTGGAATCCAAAAAGTCTATCTTACTTTTACCCAGATTCTAATATCTACTTCTACTTGGACCTATGGCAACTATCCTTATTATGACATCATAGGCATAATTTTAAATATTTTCCCAAGAATTGTTGTTGAAATTAAAAGTATAAAAAACCAACAAAAATCTTAACAAAACACCCATCATCAATATTGTTATATTAAAATATAGGAAGACTATTTCAGCAAAGAGCTAGCTGCTGGAAAATCCTATGCATTTTGTGCATATTATGTTAAGTCACATATTATGTTAAGGTAGTATTATTTCAAATAATAGATGCAAAAAAACACAAAATAACATGTTAGATAATTTAATTCTATCTTAAAGTTAACCACATTTTAGTGATCTTAATTATTAAATCTTGGGGCTGGAGCGATAGCACAGCAGGTAGGGCGTTTGCCTTACAAGCGGCCAACATGGCCGACCCGAGTTCGATTCCTCCGCCCCTCTCGGAGAGCCTGGCAAGCTACCGAGAGTATTCGATATGCCAAACACAGTAACAACAAAGTCTCCAATGGAGACGTTACTGGGCCCGCTGGAGCAAATCGACAATCATCGGGAGGGCCTTTACCTTTACCTTTTAATTATTAAATCTTATATTTATGAATTCTGGTAACTAAGCTAGCAACCCAAAACTAATTACATGATGATTTTATAACCCCAACAACTTCATTATTGCTGTTTCAGTTTCTGGGAGGAAGTTTAGTATAGATGCAGTGTTTCCAAAAATGTGGAATATTTTACAATTTAGAGTATTCAAGATTTGAGGTATTCTAAATTTATTCTGTAGAGTATGAAGGTGATTTGAAAATACACACTAAAAAAAGGATTAGTTCACATACGAAAAGCCTGTCTTTTCTCATCTCTAAATCACTCCACTCAGTGAAAGAGAATGTGTCCCTGTGTTGGTCTGATTCCTTAAATTCTCTCAAATAGCTGACAATGTTCTATTTTTCAAAGAGCTGAGAGAATTGGATAGACAGATTATTGGATAGACAATAGTATATTGTATAAATTAATGAAATCAATTTGTTTTCCTCATCTTTAGTTTTAACATTACCTTTGACATACGGTCTGGAGAACTAACTTTCTTTATAGAAGTGATAGTTATGAAGTTCACTTCTAAATAAATGAAATTACATATTTAGTGAAATTTATTTCACCGAATCACTAAATTTGACTTAGGAAAATAGCAATATCTATAAAGCTGGCATTCAAAAGTCTAAATTTTGAGAAGGGCATTATAAAACACCATGGACTAACCAATTTTTGGTTAACCTGAAATAAAACCTTAAATCAGAGGTCAGGGATGTGGCCCAATGGGACTGCACTTGCCCTGCATGCATGAAAGCAGACAGAATTCAAACCTCCTCTCCTGGTATGGGAGAAAAAAATAAGACCAATGGCCCCTCTCCCTACTCCAAATTAAGTAGTCTTACTCTGGGATTATAAATTAGCATCAAAGCAATAGATGTTTTACTCTATGTAAAGAAACGTATTGAAAATTTCTACCAACTAACAGAGATGGTACTCCATTCCACTAGGTAGGGCAAGAATCACTGGAATGGATACTTCTGTCTTCAAATTTTGGTGCTAGGTGTGTAAAAAAATACTTATAGAAATTTACTTTCCTGGATGCCAAGTTCACAAAAGTTTAAATTTGTTTTTCCTCCACAATACTGAATTGCTTCAATCCATATTCTCATTAGCACTATCTTCAGTTCCAGATTTATTCTGAATCTATCAAAAAAACCTGAAGCAAATATTTTTATGAATCAATCTTTTAAGAGCAATGTGATTCTTTCTGTTGGAAATGACTAAAAGTTCTATTTAGTATTTTATTCCAATTTCATGACTCAAAGGTATGTTCAGAAAATATGGCCTACCTAATGTCTACAAAGTTTACAAAATTGTATTTCAAAATTGAAAACATTTATAAACCTCAAAAATAATGGTATTCCTATAAATTACAAAAGCAAAAAGGCCACTGAGATTTCACACAAATATATTCTTGATCATTCAGTTGAACCTATAGGTAATTTAAGATACATGTAAAGCAACATGTACATATTTTCATCAATCTATTCATAAATGTTCATAATACCGGGTTTATGCTGGAACATATAAAAAGGAAAATCCTTGCTAAGTTCTGTATTTCTATACTAAAACTTTAATATTTTAAAAATTAAATTAAAAACATTTAATATTTTCAATTTTGGGTACACATCTGGCATTGACTAGGGCACCCCAGTTTAAGAACCACTTCCTATGGTTCTGTGGATATCTTGTGGTGCTAAGCATTGATTCCAGAAGTTCCACATACAACACACTGTACTCAGAACTGAGTCATCTCCCCGGCTCTCTTTTAGATTCTTAAAAGTGAATATAGAAATTGTGGATCATTTGGACCTGAATGATAATACAGGGGTGAGGATGCTTGCCTTGCTTTTATCAACTGTATTCAAATCCCCAGGACTGCATAGGAAATCAAGCACTTATAGGGGTCTCTCCTAAGCACAGAGCCAAAAATGTCCAGAGTCCAATGCATTGTGGCCCTGAAACAAACAAAACCAAAACCAAAAAATATTGATCAACGATGTAGTAATAAAACTTTGAATTTCTGTTTTTAAAAGTAATCTTTTAGAATTAATTCTGATGAAAGGAGCCCCTTAAATTGTGAGTGATAAACAACAGTAGAAAGTTTCTCAAAGCTGCCTTTTCAAATTCCACTGGGTCTCCAAAAAGCTACTGTAAACTTAAAATTGAATAAAACTGGAAGTCATTTGGGATTGTTAATTAACATTTTTCAGATTTCTCCCCTCATGTCCCTATAGGTTGCATTGATCATTACACTGCATACAACCCCAAACCCCTCACACATGCCCTTCTCTTTTGCTTTTTTGAATTAAGAATCTCATCCAGCTGCAAATTCCTGGGGGATCTGCTTGAGACAGCTCAGTGAACTCCTAAATCTACAACTTGCTCATTTAGAAGGTGGGTTTCCATCTGGTATTACAGCAGGAGCATCTGTGTTTACCTTTTTTGTTAAAAAATTTTTTTTTGAAAAATGAAGGGAATTTGTGACAAAAAATAATAGTGCCACAAATCAAGGGAGAAAAAGGGCTAACAACATGTGAATTCCCTTACTGCTGTCTCTGAACCCGGATGGAAACTGGCTCTGGTGTAGAACACCCACTCAAAAAGAAGGCACAGAGCCAAATGTCTCTGCATCAGCAAGAGGCAGAAGCTCCAAGAGGGTGTTTTATGACAGCCAAATAACAGCCCAAAGACATTATGCTCGGGCACATACTCAAAAGATGGTTCTCCTTAACTTATTTTTCCAATTATTTCCAATTATTTTACCTAAGTGAACAGAGTCAAAGCATGCAATTGGTACAGATTACCCACAAACTCTTTCCGGCACTACAATCTCTAAGGATTACTGTTCTGTCCTGGGTGATGCTTCTATCATTCTGACAAATACCACTCAACTTGGCACCTCCCAGTGCTGGCTTCATGAACAGGGAAAAAAAAGTGCTAAATTATCCCTGTTTTTAAACACTTCATGTCACTTCCAGGACTGAAAATGATTACTTCACAAACATGTTTAGATAAAAGAAAAAATAAATTTAACTTATTCCCTTCAGAATATAAAATTATCCTCCCAGTTACAGAAGGCTGTCCTTAGTTAAGTATTCCAAAATTAAAGGGTGGACACACCAATTTAGTTTTTAAATATGAAATCTTATGTAATAGGAATACAGCATTTTCCTTGAATTTATTTAATAAAGTGAATTTTCCTTGGCATACATGCTATACAAAATAGTTTCTTTCAACATCTTTAGGAACAAAATATCACTAAATTTAAGGACGGATGCAAAATCAAGGAGGGAAAAATGTTATCAAGTGTTTCTTAATAGATCTTGGCAAAGCATCTCGCCACAAAAACAGGAGAAGCTGAAAAATATTTTTTAAATTGAACTTTTAAAGGCATTATAGTTGTTTGACAGCATCATCATTATATTCCACACACTGAATGAGTAAATACAATTACTCAATCAGGAAGTTTAATTTTTTAGAATATTATGTAATTCTTTAATTTTAAATATTTTGTTTTATGGCTTTTTTACATTGTTCAAAATCATCTCTTATTCTTCCTATAAATTTCCAGATATTCCTATGTTGTCTCATTTTATACTCACAACCTTAAATTTATAATTAAAGGTGATTTACATTATATTTGCTAAGGACAGTGGTAGTCTTAGGAACTTTGCTGGTGATGAAGGTACAATAATTATGCACATTAAAACCATAGATATTAATACGATATTAACCATGTTACCAAAACAACAGCAGATAAAATTACTATAAAGCTGCTTAATTATTACTATTCATTAACATTACAAAAAATTTAAATTTCTGATATATATTTTAAGAACTATTTAATGCTTGGTAATTTGATAATTTTGATAAATTTATGATAAGGCCCAAAAAATAATGCATGGTCTAACACCAATACATCTTATAAGCCTTAAATATTCCATAGTTATTAAACTCATATATTCAGAAAACATAATGAAATATTTTGTTCTCCTAAATTAACAGCTTTTCTTTAGGCTTAATTAGCTATGTCTTTTAGAGAAATTTGTGGTTCAAATAATGCCGAATCTTGCAGATTTTATAAGTCTATCACTGAGCATGAACTTTCCTTAATGATTCAGATTGCTGTGTGAAGCTTGTGGCTGGCCCCAAATCACGGCATATAACATATACTTCTCAGTCTAGTGTCCTGGTAAATGATGAAAAAAAATGCTGTGCAACCTTTTTTTTTGCTTTTTGAGTCAGATTCAGGAATCACTCCTGGCGGTGCTCGGGGGACCATATGGGATGCTGGGAATCGAACCTGTGTTGGCCATGTTGGCTGCGTGCAAGGCAAACGTCCTACCCGCTGTGCTATCACTCCAGCCCCACTGTGCAACCTTTTATGACTATTCAGATTCTACAAACAACTGATTATTTTTCTGTTGAATTCTTCTCAAAAGCACCACTTGCAATTCAAATCATGTTTATTGCCAGAGATACTCAAACTACAATAGACAATGTATTTTATTTATTGCAAGAACCAACAGTACTGGTCACAACATGATCTCTTTGGCGAGTGTGGGATAGGGGGATAATTATAAGTGTAGGGAACATGACAACTAACATGTCACTAATTTCGTCAGAATCACCTTAAAGACACTGTCCGTAGCACTGTCCTCCCATTGTTCATCGATTTGCTGGAGTGGGAACCAGTAATGTCTCCACTGTGAGACTTGTCACTGTTTTTGGCATATTGAATATGCCACGGTAGCTTGCTAGGCTCTGCCGTGGGGCCAGGATACTCTCAGTGGCTTGCGGGGCTCTCCAAGAGGGATGGAATGGAGGAATCAAACTCTGCTCGGCCGTGTGCAAGGCAAACACCCTATCCACTGTTCTATCGCTTCAACCTTAAAGACAATCAAATGCAATGATTATTGTGCAAACAGCACAATTCTTGCTTCCCTAGGATTGCCTCATTTTGTTAAAGAAACAAAACTGGCTCAGATAAAGCAGTTACAGCTCGAATCCAGACTATATGTAAGAAAGTACCATGCTAATATTCTATATCTGTACAGTACTTCACAGTTTATGGAGGAAATTTTATACAGATTATCCTGTTGATAACCACTTTGATGTACATATGGGAGGGAAAACAGTCTACCAGGTTTTCTGGTGCAAATAAGTAAACATTACAAAAGATTTGAAAAAAAAAGAAGTTGAGAGGAAACAAAAGACTACATAAAATATTCTCAATCCTAACAACAAAAACATTTCATAAATAACATAATAACTCTCTCTAGCTCATAGTACATAACAATGCTACATCAGAGATGTTAAGAGGCTTTTTGTGTGTGTGAATGTCACCCACAACGAGTGAATTAAAAATATTTTTTGTGATCAAAATTTTCTGACAATAAAAAGGGGCTCTATTACTCACGCTTCTTGAAATGTATGGAATGTTACTTCTGTTATGGGGCTAGACCTGGCAATGCCCAGGACTTACTCCTGGCTCTGCACTCAGTTGACACTCCTGGTTGTGCTCAGAGAACCACAAATGATGCTGGAGGTAGAACACCAGTCATCATGTATAAGGCAAGTGCACTACACTGCACTACCTCCTCAGCCCCAGAATTTTTTTTAATAAAAAAATATAGAAAACAAATCTTAAGACACATGACTCCACAATCCTTATTACAAGTTAGTTTTAGTCACTGTTAAAAAGAAAATAATCATGAAGGGGTGGAGCACTAATACAGAGAGTAGGACACTAGTCTTGTGTGTAACTGACCAGGGCTCAATCCCTGGCATTGCATATGGTGCCCTTGGCACCACCAGGTGTGATCTCTGAACGGAAAGCCACAAGTAAGTAATGATAACTTCCAGGTGTGGCCCAAAAGCTAAGCATAGAAAGGAGGATAATGATGGTGATACATTATTTAAAAAAATAAAATTTGGTTCTAGCTCAATGAGCTAAATTCTTAGTTAGGGGTCATGCTGCTTTTTGATTTCAACAGTAAATTAAGAAGAGAAAACAAATACATCACCGACATTTTGGTCCGACACAGAAAAGTAATAACTTACTTACTGAAGTTAATAAATTAGGTAATTGGAAAATACACTGTATGTGGGAAAGGGTCATGAAATGCTCAGAGCACTTGAGCATTTCTGAAGATTGGGGTGGGGGTTATGAGTAGTGAGTTAACTATATTCAGTAGACATGTCAGAGCAAAAATAAAAGAAGAAATTTTTAAGAAGGAAGAATATAATAAGAAATATATGTTAGGCATGTCTTGTTTCTTTGCCAAATTTCTATAGGCAGCTTACTAAAGTCATTTTGTGTTCAGTCTTGCCCAACATGTCAGAAATTGAAGCTGGTAATGAGGATAATCACAGAGACTGTGACCCTCAATGGACAGAAGCCAGATCTTATTCTACTTTTGAAATGAAGAAAACAAAATACTGCAGATGGCTTAGCCCATAGGGTCATCTTACAGATTATCTGAGCTACATACAACAGTAACTGAATAGACTTGCAACAGACATCCAGATGAACCCTTAAATGGAAAGTCACTGTAAATACAAATATTTGACCCAGGTTATAGCAAGGATTAAAAATATACAGTAAAACCAAACATAAAGTATGCTAACACTTATAATTTAAAATGTGATAGTGCGCGTATTTGAGATATGTAAGCATGTGTACACTTAAATTCTTAAAAGCCACATTACAATCAATAGTTGAATAATTCTTTTTTGTTGTTTTGTTTTAGGACCATACCTTGAGATATTAAGGCTCTACTCCTGGCTCTGCGCTCAGGGATCACTCCTGGCAGTCCTCAGTAGAGCATGTAAAAATGCCAGAGATAAAATCTGGGTCAGTCATCTGCAAGGCAAGTGCCCTGCCTGTTAGACTATTTCTCTTACCTTAATTGTTGGCAAATTCTAAAGAATCAAACCAATGGCTGTGAGCACACAGAGGAAAAAGACAGAACATGCTATTTTTTTATTATACGACCATGTTATCTATTCCATAAATAAAATTTAAGTTTTTTAAAGGAAAGATTTGTTAAGGACTGTTGAATTAGCAGTAAAAATGATAATAAAAGAGAACATAAAGCAGTATCAAAATAAGATTTATAATATGGCCTTAAAAATCAAGCCAAATTCTATATTTTTTTATTTAATTCCATACTGTAATGTTTCCAAATTTAATGAGGTAGAGTAGAAATCCACTTTTATATCTTAGAAAACATAAAAACATGTGATACAGAAACATCCTGGATAAAGTTTTACAAGGTCAACAGCAATCATTCAAAAATAAAATCCCTTATATTTGATTTTCAACAGAGTCCTTGAACCCAATACATTATGTGTGTATGTAAAACTACCCAGTTCTTCAGTTTTCATAGGATTCCATGTTCAACTAAATCTTATTAAATCTGCACCATAAGTCTTATTCTATGTTGTAGTAATAAAATATTACCTCACTTGATTGTACTTACTTCATATAATTTTCTCAACTATGTTTAGAGGTAGCAATTTCATAAGCAGCTTATGAAATATATTAACACAAACTAGTACCATAAATGACTCAATAAAATAGTGATATATCAGATTTTCAAAAATGTTTTTTATTTGATGTTTTGGTATGACTCTGATGAACATAAACAAAATTTGTATTCCTGGCTTGGGTCGCTGCCTCTGAAAAAGTTGCATGTTCTACCCACATCTGCATGTGTTTTCCTGTGTACTTAGGTTTCCTTGCACATCCCAAAGATTTGGATGTTACATTCACTGGAATGTTCAAACTGTGGGTGGGTATGGGATGCACCATTCCTTGGATGGGCATCCTTTCCATGGCTAGTACCCGACTTGCATTAATTCAGCTGCAAGCCTAAACTAGAAAATGCAGATTGGAAAGCAAGTGAATAAATAAATGGGTGAAAATTATTGCATGTTTCATGTTAGATTTTAAAGCCTTTATTTTAAAACTTTGTGATTTTTTGTGACCAGAAATGTGCCACTGGAATGAAATCTTTTTATCAATTAGCCTGTGGTACAATTGTTTAAATATAGTTTAAAGTCAGAGTTTCTGAGAACCTATTGATTATAATTATATGAGGGATTAGCCCGGCAAGCTACCGAGAGTATTCGATATGCCAGACACAGTAACAACAAAGTCTCCAATGGAGACGTTACTGGGCCCGCTCGAGCAAATCGACGATCAACGGGAGGGCCTTTACCTTTACCTTTACTGTATTCAGTTTGACTTAATTCTAGAAATATTTGTTGCACAACAGTCATTGTCCCAGCACTGAAAGGGGCAACTATGACATGAGTCCTATATTTGCAAAAAGGTAATCGTGCAAGTGGAAAATTAACTTAGGGGAGGCTATATAATTAGTTTACATAATTATTCCTGATACCAGGGATTTATATTTGTTATATACTGCTCCGTGTCAGCAAAGCACAAAATTTAGGGGTAAATTAAGGATATATGAAAAAGATGGAAACAAAGGTTAGGGGATAAACTAGGGAATAAGGATAAAGTCTCAAAAGGTAATTTTGAGTAAGAAAAATAACATTATTGCTTGTGCTTAGAGATGTGATTTTATCATTGACAAAATTTTTTCAATGCTAAAATGAAATAATTTCCATAAAATTTCTAAATATTTCAAATTTTCTACTTCGAAGTTCATGTGGGAGGATAATTTGTTAGAAATTCAAAACTAGTGGTTATTTTTGTGGTTTCTTTTGCTATTATTGTTCTTGTAAAAGATTTATGAGAAGAAAAATTTCCTTTTTGGTTTATTCATGAAATAAAATGGTGTAGAACTACACTCTTTCTCTCCATAAAATTTCATATATGTATATATATATATATATATATATATATATATATATAGGGGGGGAGAGAGAGAGAGAGAGAGAGAAAGAGAGAGAAATGTTTTAATTTACTCTGTGGTCACAACATAAGGATAAAGCAAGTCTCCTGTTTTGGAAAGAACCATTGATGTCCATTTTTTGGATCAAAGATATGGAGTTTTATTTATATTTTGTTATATATATATATATATATATATTCAGACATGTATAACAAAGCTCACACCACCTGAACTTTAACAACATGTTAGTGATATCCTATATAACGTCTTCTTGTTGTTGTTGTTCCTTCTACTTTATTTTTTACTTTTATTTTTTAAAATTTTTTATTAGTGAATCACCGTGGGATACAGTTACAGACTTACAAACTTTCGTGCTTGCGTTTCATACAATGGTCGAGTACCCATTCCTCCACCAGTTCCTATTTTCCACAAACAATGGTCTCAGCATCCCTCCCACCAACCCTACCCATCCCCCCATCTCTGTGGCAGGGCATTTCCTTTTGTTCTCTCTCTCCTTTTGGGTGTTGTGGTTTACAACAGAGATATTAAGTGGCTATGATGTTCAGTCTATAGTCTACTTTCAGTCCACGAGCAGGCCCTCCTAGCACCCTTTACTTGGTGGTCCCTTCTCTATCTGAGCTGCATTTTCCTCAAGCATGCGAGGCCACCTTCTAAGCTATGAAGTAATCCTCCTGGCATTTATCTCTACTGTTTTTGGTTGTTAGTCTCCCATTCTGTTACTTTAGGTAAAGGTAAAGGTAAAGGCCCTCCCGTTGATCGTCGATTTGCTCGAGCGGGCCCAGTAACGTCTCCATTGGAGACTTTGTTGTTACTGTGTTTGGCATATTGAATACTCTCGGTAGCTTGCCGGGCTCTCCAGAGGGGCAGAGGAATCGAACTCGGGTCGGCCATGTTGGCCGCTTGTAAGGCGAACGCCCTACCCGCTGTGCTATCGCTCCAGCGATACTTTATATTTCACAAATGAGTGCAATCTTTCTATGTCTGTACCTCTCTTTCTGACTCATTTCACTTAGCATGATACTCTCCATGTTGATCAACATATATGCAAATTTCATGACTTCATCTTTTCTAACCGCTGCATCGTATTCCATTGTGTAGATGTACCAAAGTTTCTTTAACCAGTCATCTGTTCTTGGGCACTTGGGGTTTTTCCAGGTTCTGGCTATAGTAAACAGTGCTTCAATGAACACATAAGTGCAGATGTCATTTCTACTATACTTTTTTGTATCCCTGGAATATATTCCCTTTTGGAAAATATTCTGTGTACACTGAAAAAAAAAGTGCGTTCTTTCTTTCTGGGATGAAAAGCCCTGTATAGATCTATTAGCCCTCTCTCTTCTATCACTTCTTTCAAAGCCATTGTTTCCTTGCTGAGTTTTAATCTTGTTGATCTATCTAGAGGTGGTAGGGCAATGTTGAAGTCTCCAACTACTATTGTGTTGCTAGCAATGTTCTTGTTAAAATCTGTTAGCAGTTGTTCTAAGTATTTAGCTGGTCCCTCATTAGGTGCATACATGTTTAGGACTGTGACTTCTTCTCTTGTACATATCCCCTTGATTAGTAAAAATGGTCTTTGCTGTCCCTTCTAATCTTTTTCAACCTGAAATCTATGTTGTCCGATACTAGTATGGCCACCCTGGTTTTTTTGAGGGAGTTGTTTGCTTGCAGGATTGTTTTTATTTTATTGTTATTATCCTTTGACTTTGAGTCTGTGTTTACTCTGATTGTTCAGTGTTTCTTGTAGGCAGCTGAATGTTGAGTTTAGTTTCTGAATCCATTTTGCCACTCTGTGTCTCTTAATTGGTGCATTTAGACTGTTTACATTGAGGGAGATTATTTTCATGGGGTTTTTGTGCCATCTTTTTGTAGGGGTTTGTTGTGCTTGTAGGGTTTTTCTTGTCTTACAGTAGCGCCATTAGTCCTTCTTTTAAGTTTGGTTTTGAGTCTATGAAGTTCCTGAGCTGTCTTTTATCCATGAAATAGTGTATTGTTTCTTTAAGTTTGAGTGAGAGTTTAGATGGATAAAGTATTCTTGGTGAGGCGTTTATTTCATTGAGTTTTTTCACTATATCCCACCATTGTCTTTGGGCTTGGAGGGTTTCCTCTGATAGGTCTGCTGTAAATCTATGGGGTGCTACTTTGCATGTGATTTACTTCTTCGACCTTACTGCTTGCCATCATTCTGACTATGATATGTCTTGGAGTCTTTTTAATAGTGTCTCTTTTAGCTGGCACCCTTTAGGCTCCTTGAATCTGGTTGCCTGCGTTCTCCAGATCTGGGAACTTTTCATCAATGATATTTTTAACTGTGGCTTTTTCACTGTGGTTGTTTCCCTGTCCTTCTGGTACTCCAATGATTCTAATGTTCCTCTTGAAATCATTCCCTAGGTCTCTGATTCACCTAAGAGCTATTTTGAGGTCTTTTCCTATTGCTTGTTGTTACCTTTAAGTGTCCTGAAGTTCATCTTCAAGCTCACTGATTCTTTCTTCTGCTGTAGCCATTCTACTATTGAAGGCACCCACTGAGTTTTTAATTTCATCTACAGAATCCTTTATTCGTGACACTTCTGTCTGTAGCTTTTTTATTTTGGCTCTCATTTCTTCCTGTATTTTTTCGGCTGTCCGTTCAATTGTTTCATTCATGTCCTCCTTTAATTTACTGGATGTCTTTTTCACTGTTTCTTTGAGTTCATTGAACATCTTCAAAATTTTATCTCTGAATTCTTTATCAGAGAGATAGTATTTGTGGGTAATGCTTGTTGAGGCGTCCAGACCTTTTTCATCATCTTCTACTCCTGGTGGGGATTTTCATTGTTTCTTCATGTAGTATGGTGGTGTAATGTTCCAGTTTACTATCAGTATTTCCCTCTAGTTGCGAGAAAGGATCCTGGATGAGCTCGATCAATGGTGCTCACCTTTTCTCCCTTCTAGAGTTTTACCTTCTTCTCAGGTACTATTCAACAGTTTAGGTGAGGTCTCTAGTGAAGCTGCAGAGGATGTGTGTTGGAGTACACGGATCTTACGTTTATCAGGTTGCACCTATAACAGTGCTCCCGAGTCACTCCCATTACTTTGTTTGTCTGTAACTACTTCTATGCTCTCTTGTCCAACCAATTCGTAAGGTCTCATCTTTCTTAGACACTGAAGCTGTACTGTAAGTTAAGGCCTGGCCTCTCCTCATGTCTTTTGAATAGTTTACTTTAATACAATGTCCTTTTTGTATAGATACAAGAAGACAATTAATATGCTTTGTAATTTAGAAATTGATTGGCTTTGAATAGTATTCACTCCGGGGCATCTGCCTTCTCAAATTAAGCCTCAGTTGCCCTCACTTCCTAGCACCCCAAGGGCAGGGTCCCGACGTGGGACTGGATGGAACCAGGGCAAGCCGGTAAGTTATGTGCTACCCTGGCATCGCGATGGGCCAGGCCAAGATGCCACGATTCTTAACTATAAGTTAAGAGTTTGATCATAGGCAAATGCTGTCATGATCCAAAAGTAATGGCAAGACTAGGACCCTGCTGCTAGGAATAGGAAAGATATCTGGCCTGAGCACTGCAGTCTGAGATTGAGATGGCCCTGGGAGAGCAATTCTATAAGCTTAAGGTATTTCTTACTGTGTCCATACAAAATGATTAATATTATGTATGCTTATATGTTGGTTGGACAAGGAGAGGAGAAACACGTCCTAGAAGCAGTTTTCCTGTGTGTCCTGACTAGCTGGGATGAGACTGAACTTTCTCCCCTTCAAACTCCCTTCAGTAAATGATTTCAGTATATTGAGGCAGTTTCTCTTATCTCACAGGAACCTAGCTGGCCTTAGGTATGCAGATCCCAGGTGCTAAGCCAGGCCTGGTCTTCGGGATGTAGATGCCTGGCTCCAAGCTGGCTGATTTTGGAGATTCCAAGCTCTAGCAGGCTGGTCTTTATTGTGCTAATCCAAGTGCTTGTAGTTTGTAAAAGGATTACTGGCCAGAAACAATGTATGGTTTGCCTCTATGTTCTTTCTGTAACTCCTTTTGATGACATCACTATATTGTGCCCTCTAGAGGTACTATGATCTATATAAGGGAGATTTCAGGGCTCTCTGGGGGACACGTGCATCAGAGAACCTGGGAAGATGGGGCTGAGGACAGAAGCTGAGAGAACAAAGGCACACGTACTTGAGAGATCCTGGGGCCTCCATGACATACATCTCTTCCATGTAATAAACTGCTGCTAAGACCAACCAGCCTGGCCCCCGTTTCCTTCCTTCACCTGATCATCGCCATCGACCCCCGTGGAGTGGGGAAACGGCCTGACCGTCGGCCTTTTATTTTTTCTGTGATTACACAGATGTATTCTTTTATACTGGATTTGTAGAGCTTCTTGTGACACCAGTATTATGGTGCAATTGGAATATGCTACTAGACTATTGGCCTAATGTTCTTGAGATGGTCAGGATATTCTACACAGAATTCGGTGATGAAAATGAAGATGTGAGTGCAGAGTGCCAGGAAAGGAGAAAATAACTGCAGTCACATGAGCCACCACAAAAGAGGCCATGCCTGCTTCTGCAGAGACCACACCCCTACTGGGATGTGGGTGGGGTGTCATGTGGGTGGGGGGGGGGCGCACAAACCTGGTAGAGGAAGAAAGCCAGTAGCGGAGCTGGAGGATGGCACTGGGGCGGGTGGGTATAGAATGTCTTAATGGCTCCTGCCAAAATAGAACAATCTTCACACTGTTTCCTACGTGAACACTTTTTTGTAAGTATGTTCAGCAGTTCTTCATAACGGGCAAGACAAAATATATTACGTCGGTCGTGTTTTGGGACAGGGACTGGGGTTTGGAATGGAAACATCCCAAATTTGGTGAAGGAAAGGTGTAATGGTGGTGGGACTGGTGTTTGAATATTGAATGTAATCAAACACTGTGAACTAACTTATAAAATTTTTTTTTAAAAATTTTTAAAAAAGTAATGTGGAGATTAAAAAAATAGTAATGTGGAGTTCATGCCCAATTCAATCAGCTTAATCAATGGCTGAATAAATAGCAGTGCTTCTACATTAAATAAAAAAGTGGGATTATAACTCAGTTCTCTAGAATGAGAATGAGGAAAAATCTAGTGTATGATTAATTACTAAAGGACCTAGAGGGGCAGAAGGAACAGTACTTGTTAAGGTTCTGAAATAGAGAGGAATACAGTATACTAAGATGGTAGGACTGAAGGCCACAAAATATGAGTGCTGGACTTACAGTCCATGGTCACACCACAATCATATTTTCCTTTTAAAGAATTAACCCTACTTTGTTAGGAATTAGGTAATAAATTTTCTCTGTTTGCCCCCCTGAGTCACAAATAACCCCTAACAGGGGTTAAGAAAATTTGCAAATCTACATGCCAACTTTCTCCGCAGCATAGGAATGTGTTCCTAACCCTCATAGTATGAGTATAAAATGATCCCTGTGCTTTCTTTCTTTTTAAAAAAAAATTAATAATGTTTTTTAAATCAACAATATAAACAATTTCCAAAACTGGCTTAGATAGGAAGTAGTTAAGTCTCCCACTATAGTTTTTCTAGAATATGAACTATTAAGAGAAGAAAAAACATTGGCTCAATATTGCACAGAAATCTCACTCACATGACAGCTAAAAGCTATACATAAACATGCAGAGCATTTATGTGGATAATGCAGTTTGTGGTCTCTATTATACCTCTCAAAAAAGGTACATTTTATATTTCCATTTTCATCCTTATTGCAGTGTATGGATCTGCATATGCATGTATGCATATGCATGCATTTGTATCTGCTACTGCATAGTGCACTGCAGAAGGCATATGTGCCATGAATGTATATATGCCAGAAGAATGAAGGGTATCATATTATGAAAAATAAATCAGAAAATGAGGTACAAATACCAGATAACGTCATTCATTTGTGAAACAGAGAGAGGTAAAACAGTAATGAACAATAAAAATCCTTCAGCCTTGAGAGTACATCTGATTACCAAGCAGTGGTGGAAAAGGAGGTGGGGTAAAGATAGAACCATAAGTGACTCAGGGACAGTGATGGAGGGTCATGGGCATTTTGTTGGCATTGGGATACAGTAACTTCATGCACCAATACCATAAACATTAGCACTACTGCATATTACCAAAACTGTAATAGCAATTTTAAGTGTTTTTTTTTTATAAAACCTACTACCAAGTTGGAGAAAAGAGTCTCTTTTCTAATGTAATGTAAATGTTAAATCTAATGTAAATGTTTAATCTAATGTAAATGTTCTCTTTCACAAGGACACACTGACGCCTATTTAGATGATTCCAGTGACACAATCCCAATTAATGGAAGGAAGAATCAGGTATATGAAAGAATTATGGCATATTTTATTAAAGTTGGGCTGCAATCTTCAGTGAAGTACTAATAGGGAGACAAAAGGAAATCAGTGATAGTGGGTAGAGAAAGAGGCCAGAAGATTACTTATTTCAGAAAGGTGATGCAGAAACCCAGAGGGCATTCCTCTGTGGGTTCCAGAAAACATTCTAGGTGAGATTTGGGAAGATACCATTGCCCCCTTCCCTTCCAAGATCTCAGAAATCAGATGGGTGCTTGTGCACTTAAGATTTCTCCTTTTGGCCAGCTATTCAGTTCTGAACTGCTTGCCACAGTGAGATTTGTAGTTTTCAACTATCTAAGTCTCTTTTTATTGCCTTTCCTTTCACTCCATACCTCCCACAGAATTATACCTTGCCAACAAATCACCAGCTCCCTGTGTGTTGTTTATACTGAGAACATGAGGGGAAGCGCCAAGAGATCATACTCAGAAGGTGGAATTACTCATCTCCATTCCACAGCAGAACTGTGGGTAACATTAACCTCTGGGCTGCCAGAGTGGGCTGACCGGATGGAGGACACATGGAAGAATGGCCAACAGTAACACACGCACTGCATCAGGTAGCCTCTAGATCCAGGACAACAGATACTTACATTTTCTTTATACATAAATCCTGTATCTAATATGTCTGTGTTTGTAACTTTGAAAGAATTTGTGGAGTGTTAGAAAGGAATCCTAAAAATAGCAAAAGTCACTTTGGTCTTTGTAAATATATTTCACATTCAATGTGCAGATATTCAAGTAGGCCTTAGGGGATTATTTATAGTTTATAGAATGGTTTTTGGAAAAGGCTTTATAGTTTCCATGAGAATACCTTAATCCACAACAGAAAAACTAGTTTGGCCCTAGTCATTTGATGCACTTCCTTTGACTGTGGTGAGGCGGCACTTGCCACATGAAGAAAAAGTAATGCAATTCAAGCACCATGATCATAAACAAATGTCTTGAAAACAGAATCAATAAAACTTGCCTATGATTGTGAGACTCAAAGTCTCATTTTACAACTCAGTCTGCAAGAATTACTATAGAACAGCTTTTAGCAAACTGAAGGTAAACTGGTGCTGAAAAGACCACTGTCACTACTTTTATTTTTTGTTTACATCTGACAATGCTCAGGGGTTACTCCTGGTCCTTCAGTCAGGAATCACTCCTATTGGTACTCAGGGAATTATATGTGATGCCAGAATTGAACCTGGATTAGCCGGATGCAAGGTAAGCACTCTACCCACGATACTATCTCTTTAGCCCACTATAATATTTTGACTCTGATAGCAAATCCAGGGCTGGAGTGATAGCACAGTGGTAGTGCATTTGCCTTGTGCAAAGCCAGCCTGGCTGAGCCGGGTTCGATTCTTCTGCCCCTCTTGGAGAGCCCAGCAAGCTACAGAGAGTATCTTGCCTGCACGGCAAAGCCTGGCAAGCTACCCATGACACATTCAGTATGCCAAACACAGTAACAACAAGTCTCACTATGGAGACATTACTGGGCCTGCTCGAACAAATCGATGAACAACGGGAGGACAGTACCTATATCTATATCTATCTATATATATTAAATGATACAAAGATAGTAGTGATAGAAAGAACTTGTGAAAAATATTCACGCTGTGCATAGAATTACAAATTGTTTAATAGCTGAGAGACCATAGATAGGATGCTTCTCTGTCAACTGGATGTAGCACAATCACTCCATTTACCAGAATGGCTCGAATAAATCAGTAAAAAAAAGTATATTAAAATATAACAGCACCAAGAAAACCTCAATAATATTGGTGTACCTCCCAAACAAATATCTTTACATATATAGAATAAAACATAGAAGACAACATCATAAAATATTAATAGAGGTTATCACATGCTGACAGGGTTTCATAAAATTAAATTCCTTGGGGTTTTCCACAATTTCTCCATTTTCTATAATATATACCAATGAACAGAAAATATGCTATAGAAAAAGTGTGGACCAGTAGTTTCCATAATAAATAAATGAGTTTCTATGCCCTTTCTTGTCTGGAGTACAGATGCTACTACTGTACCACACTTTACAAACAAAACAAAACAAACCACTGTCATTCTACACTTTTAACCCCAAATTAGAACATTGACAAAAATCATTGTTCATAAATAATGAAAAGTTGACACCAGAGGTAAAGAAAAAAGAAATATAACCAATTAAAAATGTAATGTAATGATAGTTGGAAATGATTGCTCTGGACAAAAACTGAGTGTCAAAAGGAGATAAAGTAATTTGCATGATGTCCTTTCAGTCACGATATTGCAAGAGAGAGAGAGAGAGAGAATGAGAGAGAGAGAGTTCGCCCATGAGGCATGCTAGGGGACAGGAAGAAAACTGGGGACACTTAAGATGGGAAATGTACACTGATGAAGGGATGGGTGTTGGAAGATTATATGACCAAAACATATAACAAACAACTTTGTAACTGTATCTCATGGTGATTCAATCTTTTAAATAAAAGTACTATCTGATAAGAGCTGAGAAAATACAACAGAGCCTTACTCATGTTTTATCCTTAACACCCTGTTCAGAACATAATATAAAAAAGTGATCAAAACTATTTGTTCAAAGAACTAATAAATTAACATGGAATGGTGTGATAATCATACTTGTTTTCATGATTTTGTTTTGTTCTATCTTGCTGTAAAAAATGACCTTGAGAAGCAATGTTCAAAGAAATAGATTCAGAGTGAGACAAGAATCGTTGACAGTAAAAAAGATAGAGTACATTATATTATTATTACAACATACAATCTTTCATGAAATCAGAAAATGTCCCATGTTTTTATAAATTAAAACAGTGTAATGAATAAAACATACTGAACCAATTTTCTTGTAATTTCTGGAAACAAATTCATCTCTTCACTGTGAAAGAGCATGAAATATTTTAATCCTTATGAGGTCTATTTTTTTTAAAAGAAAGTAGAAGCGCAATATAAGGAGCAATAACATAGATGTACCATTTTGGTCTTATTTGGCATCCTAGGACAATATCCTAAATGGGGACACATCAAAGCAGAGTACACTGTGGGTACACCAGACCACCTGAGGTCTCCCCCCCCCCCCCCATGAAGTGGAGCCTGCATGGTCAAACAAGAAGTCTAGGAAGTGCAAGATCCCATCCATACACAAGAGGCAAGAACTAGATCACATATTTAATTGTTACTTTGCCTCACAGGAAAAAAATGATTCTTTTCAAGTCATAATACCATGTTCAAAACTTGTAACTCCTGGACAGGACATTGTTGTGCCAGGGACAGGACACTGATTTTACTATACAAATTCTAACATTTTTCAAAAAGGAGGATGGGGGCTGGAGTGATAGCGCAGCAGGTAGGGTGTTTGCCTTACACGCGGATGACCTGGGTTCAATTCCCAGCATCCCATATGGTCCCCTGAGCACAGCCAGGAGTAATTCCTGAGTGCAGAGCCAGGAGTAAGCCCTGTGTATCGCTGGGTGTGCCTAAAAAAAAAGTATATGGAGGAGGGCCCAGGAGATCACTAAAGAGGTAGAGCACATGCTTGGCAGGTACAAAGCCCTGAGCTCTATCCGAACTCCAATGATCCGCAATAAAGCACCACAGGGTGCAGCCCTCACGGTCTACCAAGCATAATCACCACCATGACTGAGCTCTACCAGGAGTTCCTACTATTTTGTTTTGTTTTTGTGATCACACCCAGCAGTACTCAGAGTTAACTCCTGGCTTTGTGCTCAGGGATCATTCCTGACAGGGCTCAAGGGATGATATGAAATGCCAGTGATCAAACCCAGGTTGGCTACGTACAAGGCAAGCCTCTTACCTGCTTTACGATCACTCAACCTTCAACTGTTCAAAAACTATAAAGAGGGTTTTCAGTTCTTAATCTAAATACAAAATAATGATGGCAATGAGGGCTGTTCATACACTTTCTACTATACTCAGCTATTTAATGTAAACATAAAGCTCAGTTTAAGTGCTACTAATAGAAGCCATCTATGCACACTAAGATTATAGTATCTGTACTTCACCATTTCTAGCTCACTGTGTTTTCTTCCTTTAAGGCACTGTAGCACTGTCCTCCCAATGCTCATCGATTTGTTTGAGCAGGCCCAGTAACGTCTCCATTGTGAGACTTGTTGTTGCTGTATTTAGCATCTTGAATACATCACGGGTAGCTTGCCAGGCTCTGCTGTAAGGGCATGATAGTCTTGGTAGCTTGCTGAGCTCTCCAAGAGGGGTGAAGGAATCAAATCCAGCTGATTGAAGCGATAGCACAGTGGCAGGGCATTTGCCTTGTGCGCAGCCGGCCCGGCTGAGCCGGGTTCCTTTAAGGCATTTACCTAAAAAAAATTATGTATTTGTTTGTATGCTAATGTTTTTGCTGCCTGCTTTCTTACCTAGACTGTAAAATCCAGACAGGCAATAACCATATCTGCAAAAGTCTTTCTTAAATGATTTTTTTGACTTAGTGGCAAAAAAAAGTATAATTCTAATTCTCACAAAATGGAAGTAAAGAGATCACTGTTACTGCCACTGTCTTCCCATTGTTCATCGATTTGCTTGAGCGGGCCCAGTAACACTGTGAGACTTTTTGTTGGTGAGATACTTTCGGTAGCTTGCTGGGCTCTCTGAGAGGGGCGGAGGAATAGAACTTGGGTTGGTCAGGTCGACTGTTTGCAAGGCAACTGCCCTACCTGCTCTGCTATTGCTCCAGCCCAAGTAAGGAGATATTTGTAGTTAAACTCTGCCTATTCTAAAAATAGGAACCATGTATTTGAATCTTCTACCTACCTTGAAAATGTTTTGACAAAGTTCCTAAAGGCAAAATTTGGAAACTACAATCCTTTTCCAAGTTTTTTCCCCTATGTCAATGGACATAGTAAGGGCTGGAGGAATAGCACAGCAGTAGGGCATTTGCCTTGGCAGCTGCCAGCCCCACTGACCCAGGTTCAATTCCTCCACCCCTCCCTGGCAAGCTACTAAGAGTATCTCACCCACATGGCAAATCCTGGCAAGCTACCCATGACATATTAGATATGCCAAACACAGTAACAACAAGTCGCACAATGGAGACATTACTGGGTCCGCTCGAGCAAATTGATGAACAACAGGAGGACAGTGCTACAGTTCAGTGCTACAATAGCTGCTTAGGTCTATGCAGCATTTGTTTAATCAGAAATGTTTTAATAAGCAGATATAGACTATCTGGCTTAAACTATAGATATGAATCGTAAAGCAGACCAAGTTACTTTTTGTTCCAAAGCTTCTAAACAAAACCTCTCTCTTTTGTTTCATTCACAGCATACTATATGGGTAGTGAGTTGAAAGGCATGTCATATAAATACAAAACATAAAACAAAAAGCCTGTCTTTGGAAGAATGCCCACTTCATCCAGAAACTCCGTGTGAGTGTGTGTGTGCACGTGTGCGTGCGCGCATGCACGCACGTATGAACAGATATGTACTTGTCAGTATCCATTTATATTCCTCATTCACTAAGAAACCCAAATCTGGGACTGAAGTCATATTGCTAAAAGGTCACAAGTCATTGATCTTACCCCTTGGGATCTATCTCTGACCAGGTGTTCCAGGTACTTTCACTGAAGACTCCCTTCCTTGTGGTACATCAGCTTCTGACCTGCAGTGTCAATATGATTACACTACATACTATGGTTGCATAATCTGTATATTTATTTACCTGGTTTGGGGGCCACACTTGGCAGTATTCAGCGCTTTTTCCTGGGTCTACACTCAGGAGTAACTCTTGGCGGTGCTCAAGGAACCATATGGGATGCCAGGGACAGAACCTAAGTAAGATTGTGCAAGGAAAACACCCTACTCACAATACTCTTTCAGAACCCACTGTTATCTCAAAATACTAAGTCTGGGTCATTATGATACTGCCTCCATAGGAAAGCAATACACAAACTCAAGTATTGTGGCTGGTTACAAGGAAGATACTAAGCACAAAGCTGGTGCAAAGAAAGTACAGAGAAAGAAGGGAGCATGAAAGGTTTCTGTTATAAACACCTAGACATCTTCCTGAGTTTCAAATCTAAGCTATTTATAAAACATCCTTTTATAATTTTTGGAGGCCACACTTGGCACTTCTTAGGGGTCACTATTTCTGGCAGTACTCAGGGGACCAGGCAGTTGTCAGGGATCAAACCAGGACCTCTGACAAATAAAGCATGCACTTAAGCAATTTGATCTATTTCCGTGCTCCTTAAAGTTTGCGTTCTAAAACAAAATTTGTATAGTTTTAGTTTACAGAAAAATTTTGATGACTGAACAGAGTTCCTATATATCACATACAGAATTTCCCCTATTAAGATAGAATGTTAACATGACATCTTTTATCATTCATGAACTAACGGTGACACATTTTTACTAGCTAACCCAGAAGTTTTATTCCAACTGTTTTTGGGATCAAAAACACACAAGTACAACAGTATGATAACTGACTAGAAATAAAAAGTGCACTGATGAAAAAGACCAAACTTTTCTTCAACAACAGCCCATTAATAAGAGTTACAAGAGGTTGGCTAGAGTTCTACAATATGAAACAATAGTATTATCAGACAGCATTATTTCTAAATCAAAATTCCAACAACCATCTCAGTAATGATACTAGCAGCATGATGTGTTTATTCCTTATTCCTAAACAGGGCAATTCTGACAATCAAGTGCTAGAATACTATGTTCCTCTCACTGCTTCCTCTTCTCTTAGGGTTATATTACACGTTTGACCTCCAGTGGAGGGCACATATGATAATCTTTATTACCTTGGCAATTTGGGGAACTACTTCTCTCAATAAAAGTAATTCTGACCATTAGACATCAAAGTCATTTTTTTATTCTTCTTTGTTCATAGTCTACATCTGATCGTCTGATCATGCTAAAATTTATAAAGTTTGCTTTTCTCTCAGCAGAATCCAGTCTGCAGCTTCCGAAACACAGGAAGTAGCTTTCTTGTCCTACCTTTACCACCAAGAAACGAGGCCCTGTTGCACAGTGCCCTTTTCTCACCGCTCTGAGTTTCAGCACCACAAGGCCTCCTCTCTAATATAAAAAAGAAATTAATAATTCCCACCTCTTCCCCTTGGGCTGGAGCAATAGCACAGTGGTAGGGCTTGCACACAGCTGGCCTGGCAGACCCAGGTTTGATTCCTCCACCCCTCTCAGAGAGCCGGCAAGCTACCGAGAGTATCTCGCCCACACAGCAAAGCCTGGCAAGCTACCCGTTATGTATTCGATATGCCAAACACAGTAACAACGTGTCTCATAATGGAGATATTACGGAGCCCACTCGAGCAAATTATTGAACAATGGGAGGACAGTGCTACCAGTGCTACCTCTTCCCATTATTTCTGAAGTCCTAGGAGAAGGTAGATTCCTACCTCTGGTTACCTATCAAAACCTTACAGCAGGGCTCACCAACCTCAACTACTGTGACACTTCGAGCTGGGTATATTCTGGCAAATGATTTAAGATATGTAGCATCTTTTCTACTCTCTACCCCTAGATGCCAACAGCTCCTCTCCAGAAATTTTAACAACCAGTGACATCTCCAGACATTACCAAACTTTGTGGGATGTTGTAAAACAACCCAGGACTGAGAACCACTACCTAGATTGACTTTATCACCATTTTTTAAATTATTCAGTCAATAGCTTTTTTTTTACCTGTTAACATTTCCCATATGAATGTTTCTCTTTTAAATAACTGGCATTGTCTCTGTCATCTGACAAGACACCTACAGTGCTCTGAAGAAACAGGGCCTCCATGTTCCTTTAAGTTTCACCCTTATCAATTTGGTCAAAGGCACAGTGACCCTAATGCAATCATTTCTGATTCTTCCTCCCAAGTTCCATATCTCCACATTACAATTAAATTTGATGCTGAAACTTGTCTTTAAATTTAATCTTCAGGAATTTTTCTTCAACTCGATAGTTGATTCCCTACAGAAGAAAATCCACTGTGTTTATCTTGGCCTTCAGAGACCTCTGGGAATCAGAGAATTTACCTGCAATTCCAAAAATGCTATCTATCTGCTAACTATTTGTCTTTGGACAGGTAATTTTTCATTCTGAGCCTTGATTTTCCTTCTCTCTAAAGTAACTGCTTTACTTATAGTAATATTTGCCTTCCACGCGGACAACCTGGGTTCGATTCCTCTGCCCCTCTCGGAGAGCCTGGCAAGCTACCGAGAGTATTCAGCCTGCATGGCAAAGCCTGGCAAGCTCCCCATGGGGTATTCGATATGCCAAACATAGTAACAACAAGTCTCACAATGGAGACGTTACTGGGCCCGCTTGAGCAAATCGATGAACAATGGGAGGACAGGGCTACATAAATAATGAATCTGCAGCCGTCAGTAAACAGCAGAGTTTATTGTTACTATAATTATAGTTTTCATCATTTAAAAAAACAACTGTATGAAATAGTGAAATAGGGTAAGTAGTAAATTTATAGTAAATAGTGAACCATCCAATGATTTGACTTTGATACTAAGAATTAAAGTAAATAGTGAAATATCCAATGGGTTCTTATTTGATTCACTTCGGCAATAAGAAAGAATCAACCAAGAAACATGATCCAGGAATAAGACTTTTCAAAATGGCTATGAATAAAAACTCCCCCCCCCCAAGATATTAGTGTTCTATTTTAATTACACAAGACTTCTCCAATAGACCTCTAAATAACTCTTTATTTTTCTCTTCTCCTTATAATAATGATCTATTAGCCCCCAAATTGACTGAGATGAAAAATAAACTTTTATCATATGTGAATTTACCTGTGCCAACAGGACATAAAATAAATATGAAGGTGTATATCCAGAAAACAACTGCTAGCACAATTCAGTGGATAGCAGATTCTACTGCTATTATTATAGGTTTGGTCATCAATTACGTAAAATGTAGTTATACAAAATATGAGTTCAGTTCTTTTTCTTTTCTATAGCAAGCACCATATAGAAAATTTTTGTTCAGGTATTTTTTTTTTCTTTTTGGGTCACACCTGGCGATGCACAGGGGTAAATCCTGGTTCTGCACTCAGGAGTTACTCCTGGCGGTGCTCAGGGGACCATATGGGATGCTGGGAATTGAACCTGGGTCGGCCGTGTGCAAGGCAAACGCCCTACCCACTGTGCTATCTCTCTAGCCCCCTGTTTGTCCGGGTTTTATGGCCACACTATGTCATTCAGGGGTTACTTCTAGCTCTCCACTTGTACTCAGGAATAACTCTTGGTAGAGGCTTGGGAGATCACATGTAGATGCAGACGAGCCCAGGTTGGCCACATGCAAGACAAGTACGTACCCACTGTACTATTGTTCTAACCATCACGATCACGATCACAATCATCCTGTTGTTTGTTGATTGCCTCGAGCAGGCACCAGTAACATCTCCTTCGTCCTTGCCCTGGTACTGGCATGCGGCTCCCTGGGGCAGATATCTCCAAGCATGCTCGGATCAGGGCTGAGCATCCTACATCCAGACCCACCAACTGGCCCCCTGGCGCCGTGTATTCCCATCAACGGCCAAGACTCAGAGACTATAAAACCCATCTCCCGGAAGAGAACAGCGCAATCTCCTGCCCCCATGCCTGGCTGTCCTCGCCGGGGCCCCATGGAGGGGAGTGGGTTGAGCTGCCCTCCCCACCCTGACCAGGGCTCTGGCAGCCGAAGACCTCCAGAACCAGCCACCACCATGCTGAGACCACTCTCCGCACACATGAAGGTACCGGCAGAGGAACAAAGGTAAGCAGGTCCCGGGGCTGAGATCTCCAAGCCTACTCGGATCGGGGCTGAGCATCCTCCACCCAGATCCTCCATCTTCCAGTAGGCAGGGGTCACACCCACCAACTGCCCCCCAGCGCTGTGTAATCCCATCAATGGCCAAGACTCAGTGACTATAAAACCCAGCTCCCAGAAGCACACAGCTGTGCAACATCTTATTATCTCATTCTTGCTTTGGACAACCTGGTAGGCTACCAAATGTAACCTACCCACACGGCAGAGTCTGGCAAACTCCCCGTGGTGTACCCAATATTCCAAATACTAGTTCTAACAATATACTACCAATTTTTAAAGTTATTTTAGCTGGTCTTGGTCACCAAGCTACACATCACAACCTCCTTATAGGCAGAAGAGATCATCTAAGTTTCAAGTCTCTAAACAATAGTAGATGTGACAATGCAACTTTCATGTCATGCCTTTGATAGGAAAGAGCTTGTCTGTCTGCCTTTTCCTTCTTTCTTCTGACTAAAGTATGCATGTGATGCCTGGAGCTAGAGCAGCCATATTGAACCACTAGATGGAAGCCAAGAATTGAAGATAGTGTCAAAGACAGAAAAGGCCGTGTGTCTCTGGATTGTGGGTCTTCCACAAAGCAAGAGAACTTCTAACCACACTCTTAAATTAGACAAACTGCAACTTATTTAAGTCACTGCTTTGAGTCACTTGAGTACAGCAGTAAAACAATACTTTAAATAGTACATCGTTTTAATAGAGGAAACTCCCTGCCATAATTTAGACTCAATTTGCCACTTCCTTAAATATCCAATGGGTTCTTATTAGATTGACTTTGCTACTAAAAAAGAATCAACCAAGAAACATGATCAAGGAAAAAGACTCTTCAAAATTGCTATGAATAAATACTTCTCCCCAAGATACTAGTGCTCGATTTTAATTACACACGACTTCTCCAATAGATCTCTAAATAACTGTTTTTCTCTATTCCTTAAAATAATGATATATTAGCCCTAAATTGTTGACTGAGATGAAAAATAAACTTTTATTTCTTTTTTGGGTCATAGCCGGCGATGCTCAGGGAACTCTCTTCGCTCTGCAATCAGGAATCACTCCTGGCGGTGCTCAGGGGATGGGATGCTGGGAATTGAACCCGGGTCGGCCATGTGCAAGGCAAACACCCTACCCACTGCACTATCACTCCAGCCCCCCAAAATAAACTTTTATCCTATGTGAATTTACCTGTGCCAACAAGACATAAAATAAAAATATAGGTGTATGTCCAGAAAACAAACATGCCAGATTATGAATAGCTGGAGTACAAAGGGGCCACACATTCTTTCCCTAAAAAATATTAATGCAAAGTTTAATAAAATGTTTGATTCATGAGAAATGATAACTATAATGTCACAGGAAAAAATTGAGTTAAACTCACTGCAAAAAACTATGACCTATCACTACACGTGAGAATTTCTATGCAAGGGCAGTGCTTTTGTATTTGGGCAATGAAATTCCCCCTGGAACCTACCCATTCATCTAATTTAATAAGCATTCACTGATTATGAATGGGCATCTTTGTGGAAAGACTTATAGCAAAATGCCAAGTTTTAGTCAAAACCATCTCTACAGACTTTTTTCTTTTTTTTTTTTCTTTTTGCTCAATTTGCCTAGAGTCAGCAAAATAAGGCAAAATCACTTTCTTTGTGCTAAGACTTCAGAGCTACACTCACTGGTGCCCCATTCACTAATGCCAACTCCAAATGCTGATTTAAGAAATACTTGACAAGTAATAGAATGATTCTCCACATTGCTATACATTTAGCAAGAGAATAAACCTTGTAATTCTCATACTACTTATATTCAAGTACTGACACAGTCCAACTTTCTGGAAGGTGACACTTTTGACATGAAAAAAATTTAATTCAGGGGAAATAAATTATCATAGTAATTCAGTGCCCTTCTAATATAACTTGCTGTATTTGTTGCTGAGGACCACAGATCCTCAGAAATCTTGGAACATACCTAAGGTACTTGTAAAAGCTAGCAGAGGCAAAACTTGTGGCAGAACTGTTTCCCAAGAGTCAAAGCAGTGCTCTTATCTCTATGCTCCACTACTTCACATTCAAGCTCAAGAATAAAATATATGCATATCTTTCAAATTTGTCTCAATTGGAGAACTGAACAGGGCACCTTTCTAATATTAGATAGTTGAGAAAAGTCATGCTTTGCGAAGGAAAAAACTTTCAAATGTTATTCCAAAGTTGATTTCTCCCTCTGGATGCCTCTGCTAATAAAATTTTGCATCTTCTTAGAAATCTGGAGATAATGTAAAACTAGTCAATATTCAAAGCAGTATTAAGTTCTTTATATTCTTTGATTCTGTCCCTCTAGAATACGGTAAGAGATCACTGAAATTCCAAACTTGATCTGACTATTTAGATTCAAACTAATCTGTACTCAATGTCTTCACACTTTGCATCTTTTCTCATTACCACTTGGGACTAAGATAAGGTAAAGGTAAAGACCCTCCCGTTGATCGTCGATTTGCTCGAGCGGGCCCAGTAATGTCTCCATTGGAGACTTTGTTGTTACTGTGTCTGGCATATCGAATACTCTCGGTAGCTTGCCGGGCTCTAGTAAAGCAAATGTTTGGAAGTGAAAATTCAGTGTAATAAGCTTAATAAATTAATTTATATTGTCCTCCACCTTAAACACCCTCATCAAAATCCAGGTCAAATCCTAGGATGAGCCTTCTGGTTCAGAACAGCTCTACCCCGTCAACCTTCCCTCCTTCCATCCCACCAGTCTCTAATTTAGAAGGATAAATAACACAATTATCCCTTCACCTAGTCAATTTCTTATTTCAGAAAGAACCACATGTTTCTCTGCTTCTAGGTTCTGCTAATACTGAGTAATCTCTTCACTTCCATGAACTTAATTCCTTCAACAGTGAACTTAATGGGGCTGGAGTGATGGGGATGGGCACTTGCCTTGAACTTGGCTAATCCAAGTTTGATTCCTTTACCCCATATTGTTTTTGAGGCCAAGCCAGGCATGATTCCTGAGTGCAGAGCTAGAAGTAAGCCCTGAACACTACAGGATGTGCAACCCCAACCCCATCCCCTAAACTGAACTTGAAGGTTCTGGGATCTAGTTCCTATGCCTTACCTATGGTGACGTCCGGAGTTTGGTTCCTGGCACCACTACCACCAACAAAGGAATAAACTTGAGACCTAGTTACTCCATATAGTCTTCCCTCCCTCCCCCGTCTCCCTCCTCTCTTCTCTCTCTCATCCCTCTCTCTCTTCATCCCCCTCTTTCCCTCCCTCCCTCCCTCCCTCCCTCCCTTTCTCTCTCTCTCTCTCTCTCTCTCTCTCTCTCTCTCTCTCTCTCCCCCCCCCCTCTCTCTCTCTCTCTCTCCCCCCCCTCCCCTCCCCCCCCCTCATTCTTGGCCATGTGTTTGGCCCTTAGCTACTTGATATTGGTCTTACTGAATGTCCTCTGTCCCAAACTAGATCACAATCCACTTTCCACAGGAAATGACTAAGATCTCTTTTTATATTTCCTGCAATAGCCTACATGTAGCAGGTGCTCACTAAATATTTGCTGTTGATCATAACAATGGTTGATAATAACACTGGTTGCCAAGGATGACAAATAAAGGAAATAATAGAAAGCAAATTACTTAGTAGAAGGGTGTATATACAAGTGGATAAGAGAAGAAGAATCTGGTTGTAAATGCTCTCTAGAACTAGATGGAGGAGGATAAAGGAAGAGACTAACCACCAGATTAATTATATTACAGCTGTTCACCCGTTATTCACCATGAAGTTGTTAACCATTGTCAAATATAATCCCTTCTTTACATATGGTCCTATTGTATAATCTAACATAAGTTACTAAAGTCTAGAAGTAGATGTCCAAATTATCTTTTATTTGCTTTAAGATGGGAGATGAAATAATTTCAACTGTCTAATTAGACAAGAAAGTCTCCCTCATAATGCCTCTCTGTTATGAATCTTCAAAAAACCTATACAAACTTTTCATTTAAATATAATTATATTTCTAGGGTAATTTTCTCCCAACTACTAAAGTACAGTACTGAAGCAAGAGCATATTCTAACTATACCTGAGTTACCAAAGAATAATCTCAGAAGCGTTTAACAACATACAAGGGTACCACTGTCAAAAATTTTAAAGTACAGTCATCCTAAATGAGGCATATAAATAGGTTCTATTTTAAATGTCTGAGGTGATATTGGCTGGAGCGATAGCACAGCGGGTAGGGCGTTCGCCTTACAAGCGGCCAACATGGCCGACCCGAGTTCGATTCCTCCGCCCCTCTCGGAGAGCCCGGCAAGCTACCGAGAGTATTCGATATGCCAGACACAGTAACAACAAAGTCTCCAATGGAGACGTTACTGGGCCCGCTCGAGCAAATCGACGATCAACGGGAGGGCCTTTACCTTTACCTCGATATTGATATAATGGCAAATTTAAAAAATATTGACCTTTATTACAAATTTTATTTTGCTCGAGCGGGCCCAGTAATGTCTCCATTGGAGACTTTGTTGTTACTGTGTTCAGCATATCAACTACGTCACGGGGAGCTTGCCAGGCTCTGCCGTGCGAGCAAGATAGCTTGCTGGGCTCTCCGAGAGGGGCGGATAAACTCCTGAAAATGTTTAGACAGTAAATAATTTTGTTTCATGATTTTCCCTCTAATTTTTGCCTCACAAAAGGAATCTTCATTTAATCATTCAAATATGAAATTTGGCTCCAATGACAGAATATTTCAGGGCTCCCCTGAAGGTATATTCCTGGCTGACAGATTTCTACTGGAAAGGGATATTGACCACCACAAACTTGCAAATATGTTGTCTTTCAATGTCATTCTTCTGTACTTAGCAGCATCAAAATTTGTAAGGATTTTTCACTGTGCACTCCTTTAGTAACTAGGTAAAAGTTCTAACTCCAGGTTTTCATGAGCATAATCTTCCCAAAACATAACTTTACATTTCAACTGGCTTCCAGAAAGAAACACAAATAAAATGCTCTGGTAGTAAATAATTCAGGTTGTAAGAGTTTTCTAATAATCCTCATCTAATCATGACGACATAGACAGAATAGAGTACGTATAGAGTTGTTTTATTGTCAACCAGATCTTGATTAGACACCCTCTATTACAGATGATATTAAACAGATGACTTAATTTATCATGCAATAGGTCATGTTAACCTGTATTAGAGCTGTCATGAGGAGTTAATGAGATAGTTTCTAGTATTATAATTTGGCATCTTAACACTAACCCATTTTTAAAAAGATGCTGACATATAATTAACATTTAATACATGTAAGTTTTGTTTTCCTTTGGCATAAGTTATTGGTTATACTAAATGCAGTCAGCTTTCAAATTTTAATGTTTATATTAATTGTTATTATATTATGTCAGTTCTCTAAATCAAGGTAAGTATAATTTGCATATGAATCATTTCTGATTTATAAATTATAAATTTAACCTCTTGTGTTTAATTTTATGTTCAAGAACCTCTCATATCTAGAGAGAAATAAATTCCGTATCAATTACAATCCCATTTTCTTGTAGTAGATGAAATTTATTGCAAGCTTCTATTTTGAATAAAAAAATATTATAGTAAAAGTTTCAATATAAAAACAATCTGGATTTTCACAAATTAAGTAATGAACCAAAGGCATCATCCAACTGATTTGGAAACAAAAGCTGATCAAAATTTAGAGTATTCACTTATAAAAAATTTCAATAGGATAGAGGGCACTAAACGTGTTTATATACAAGGAACTGTTCAACATTTCAAACATTTGTGAAATTCAATTTGTGGACAGCAGAAAGAAAAAGTGTATCTTTACAATCTGAACCATCTATTTTTTCATGAATAACCTCAGTGATTTCTTATAATCATGTTTATTTTGTATATACAAAATACAAACACAAAACACTGTCCTCCCGTTGTTCATTGATTTGCTCAAGAGGTCCCAATAACGTCTCCATTTTGAGACTTGTTGTTACTGTGTTTGGCATATTGAATAAGTCACGGGTAGATTGCCAGGCTTTGCCAGGCAGGCTCAATACTCTCAGTAGCTTGCCGGTCTCTCCGAGAGGGGTGGAAAAATGGAACCCGGCTTGCTTGGGCTAGCTACATGCAAGGCAAATGCCCTACCGCTGTGCTATCTCTCAAAATACAAATTTTGAAAACTGCAATTTCTTTTAAATTAGAATATTATCACATTTCAGACATTATCAGCTTGTCTGGTTTTGACCTGCTCCGTTTCCGACCTGGGCCGGTTCACCCCTCCTTAGGCAACCTGGTGGTCCTCCGCTCCCGGAGGGTCACCATATTGATGCCGAACTTAGTGCAGACACCCAATCGGCATAGCGCACTACAGCCCAGAACTCCATGGGCTGGAGCGATAGCACAGCGGGTAGGGCGTTCGCCTTGCACGCAGCCAACATGGCCGACCCGAGTTCGATTCCTCCGCCCTTCTCGGAGAGCCCGGCAAGCTACCGAGAGTATTCGATATGCCAGACACAGTGACAGCAAAGTCTCCAATGGAGACGTTACTGGGCCCGCTCGAGCAAATCGACGATCAACGGGAGGGCCTTTACCTTACCTTTTTATACATGGTTATAATCTCATATTAAGTTTGAATTGGGGGTGACAGTGGGACTACATCCGGCTGTGTTCATGGCTTACAAGTGGCTCTGTGCTCAGGGGTTACTCCTGGCTGTGCTTAGGGAACCATGTGGGATACTGAGGATCAAACCCAGGCTGGCTGAATGCAAAGCAAGCAGCCTACTTGCTGTACTATTGCTCGGCTCCTGAATTTTGACCTATAGGAACACTTATAATAGCATCAAGTCTTTTACTTTCAAAAAAATTAATTCAAATCTTTGCTTTTATCAACAAATTGAATGGAATACCCCCCTCAATACTGGAATGAGCATAATTGATTTTTTTATATTTGAAGTATATAATGACAGTGATAAGATACATTTTTACCAGTTAGTATTTACAAAACCCTTATATTCTTGAAACTAGTGCAGTAATAGCTATTCCTCTTTCCCCTTTTAACAAGAAAATTGAAAATAAATGAGCTAAATTAATTCAGGAAAACAGCCACTTATTCTAAATTAAAGGGCAGTCTTCACAGAGTGATGGCAAAAGCACTTTCTGCAGCTGTGTGTGCTAAATCATCTTCATCACACAAAATCTTCTTAAAAATAACTAGTTATTTCTGTAATAGCTTATTATGTTTCTTTGGTGAATTGTGTCTTTGGTCTTCATGTGGTTTTATTTTTTTAAACAATTTCTACATTTCCCATTTAATATCGAACAAGAATATTTTCATTAAACTATACTAAAATTCCACTGGGACAAAATTGAAAAATTTTTAATGATAGTGATATAAAATAACAGTATGAGTGGTAAATTAAAATAGATCTCAAATTTTTGATATATTTGGCATTGGTGGAAGCCAGTCTGATTTTTTAAAATGTAATATTAATAGTAATATTCATTTAATAAAATAAATACTATATAAATACTAAACCAAACAGAATGACAAGATAAAAGGTATATAACAGTATTATCCTGGGGCAATACAGATATGCAGCATTCTAAACCTTTCCATATATACATGTAAATGTCATAATAATATATAATAGCATGTACCAAAATAGGAAAATCATCAATTTCCATGTGCCAAGGAGAGACCAATAAGATCCAATACAGATTTTTTCCAAAAATTGTGAGTTAGACAAATGAATAACACATCACATTTTTCCTATAGATGCTATTTCTTGGTTGGATGTTAGCATTTCCTTGTAGTTATTATCTGTGAGGTCCTGACAACACCATTTCTTTTCACAAAAATGTCCAGTTTGGTTAGGATTAGTCCTTAGTCATTCCAATGAAGAGCAACTGCTATATAAACAAATATTCTTAAAGCCAAACTTCTGTTTATTTCAATAAACATGACCTTTAGGCTTCCCAAAATATTAATCTTATGACCATTTGATCAAAAATAGTCATTAAGTCAGATGAAACAATCAAGATTTTTTTCATGTGTGTTCATGTGTTTTCCATAGTGTTAACTTGACAGTTTTCCCAGTCTTAATTTAAAAAATTCCCACCAGTGACAGACTTGAAATCTAACTCATTTCATGCAATGTATGGTAAGAAAAGCTCCTTGTGAGAAATGTCTGTTTTTTCAGAAAGTAACTTCACTCATTACTTAAAATGAAATGTTCATAAAATAATAATAAACTCATGCTAGTTCTTGAGCTTACCATAATTACTAAATAAGAGTCCACTGATTTATTATGATTCTTTGAGAAAGGAACATTTTTAACAGCCTCTAAGAAGACATTGTTAGTTGTTAGAATAATAAAATATAGTAATATTTCATTAATCTGTTATTCTGATCTTCCACTTAATTTTATAAGTAAGTAAATATAACTATACATGTACCTGAATATTAATCACTTTGCAGATTATTATAGAGTAAATAATACCAAACATAGTTCAGTCTATTCCTAAAAGTACAAGATAACCATTCTGTTGCATTTTGCAACACAATTTGTTCCTAAAATAATGATCCAGACAAATAGGTCAGAGTTTTTCCATAAGGTTCTTTCTCAGCTGGCGTTAGCATTTCTATATAGCTCTTTTTTCTGAGGTCTTAGAAATACCATTTTCTTTCCAGAAATGTCTAAACAAGCTCTCAGGTTACAGCTTTGTCATCACTTCAAGAGAAAAACATGACCTTTACAATAGATGACCCAGACTTTCTTAAGCTTTGTTATTTGTTCATAGCTTTGTAATTGGTAATTACTGTCAGAAATTTGATCTTTACCTATGTGGGAAGTTAAGGTATCAGAGAATTTTAAACAATAATCTTTCCATAGAATGTTTGCTTCTATGGAATATTAAGACTGAGGTGTATTTTGTACTCTGCTGTTACATGTTTTATATTATATAGTCAATCCTCCCTGAAACTTCACTGAAAAGTTAGTGGTTGCCTATTTAAAGTCAGATGGCTGGCATTAAGTGAAGATTCAAACAGAAATCAGCCAACTCTGAGACTTCCCCTTAGTCGTTCTCCTCACCCCACTGATTTCTTTATTCCTTCTCTACTCTTCCCTACTTCAAAATTCTGTAGGCAAGATATTCAATGAAAGTTATGGGTTAAAATAAAATATTAAATTGCCATCAGGTTGAAAGCTATTATGATTACCAATGTTAAGATTAATGCCTTTGAAATCAGACATTTTAAGTGAAAAACCTCTCTCTCTCTCTTTCTCGGTTGATCGTTTTGGAAGATTAAGGCCTTCTTGATTTCCTGTTAATTGAAATGCTGGCAGAAATTACTTCGGTTTTGATTTTGGTCTTGGCTTTGGAACAAATGGAGAATGAAATATTCCAAGTTCCCCAGAGATGGGCCACTGTCAGAACAAACCCAACCCCCATCCCCTAAAAGAAAAAAAAAGAAAACCTCTTTGAAATGTCTCTGAGCTATGTCCCACTGATAATCAACCAGAATGAGCAACCAAAGCTAACAGGGGCAAGTCACCTAAGTAGATGGTCTGTCTGTTGACAAGGATGCAGCTGATGCTACCAGTGATGGGCAGGCAGAATTAATGGCTATGTTGGTGGTGGTATGGGTGTTAGATCAGATCAAGTAACTAATGTCCATGGACAATACCTCTTGTTAAATCAGTATTTTGAGTCACACTCTCCCCAATGCCTTTTGGTTTCATGTGTCATGGTCACTGAAAGCAAAGCATGTTTCACTCTAACTACTTTAAATGTCTGATGTATATATATATATATATATATATATATATATATATATATATATATGCCAGACCATACAAATTCAGAAGTAGTGTCAGGGTTTTGAGGCCTGTGAGGGCATTTTTCCCCAGGGAGCATTCCTACTTTAATTTTGCCATTTGTTTTATTTCCGTAATAAATCTTCTAATACTATTTCTGTTCATTCTATTTGGAGAGAATATATTACTCTTATAAAGAATAATTTTACTTCAGTCAAATAAGGAGTTATAACTGTAAGTTCTAGTTAAATGAATAAAATATAATCTTTTGATATTTATTACATACATCAGTATTTGAGCTGAAATTAGCTGGAATTCTACATTGCAGCTGCCATTGCAGCTGCCATTTTAAATCTACTTTGAATAATATTTTAAGGATTCTGAAAAGAAGCAGTGAAATACCACTTTCTAGCATATATACTTCATAATCTGGAAATGACTTGATAATCATTAAATTATTAACACCCTGGAAAGGTATGTATTTTAGAAAAAAATATAAAATAAACAAGTCTCCATTCAAGCTGCTAGGCAACATATATGTTTCTGTGACTATCAGAAACCAAAGCCTTTTCACTTTTAACACTGGTATTTTTGCTCTATATTACTAAGCGATTTCACCCAAAATAGGTCAATCTGATACAAACACTAGGAAAACAGTTGTCTGTGACATGGGATTACCAAGACATATTCCAGGGGAACTGGCAGATCTTAGAAACTGACCAAGCATCGTCAGACTTTTAAAGATGAAATTAAGGAGGCTACAACTCCCACTGGGTTTTAAAATTTTCTCCTTTAGAAATAAGATTTCTCCAACTCAGCTGCACTGAAGTTTGAAGTTCTCATGAGCCCAGAAAGATATCATAATGAGTAATAAGCATTATTAGAGATAAGTAAATAAATCACCAAGAGGAGGAAAAAGGAAAAGGGGGGGGAAGAAAAAGTAAGTTGAGCTGTTATTCCAGGTAGAGAGCCGAAACTGGCCAGATGAACAAGCACTGACTCTACACGACTCTGTACCAGGAGGGTGTACCCTAGATCCTAGCTTCTTAACTTGTGGGTTGAAATCCCGTTTGAAGTCATGTAAGTTTTTGTTGTTGTTGTTGTTGTTTAAGATAAATTTATTTCTGACATATTACCAGTAAATGTTTCATTTGCATACCAATGTTATCTACATATATAATACTGGGGTCACATAAAAAATTTTGGGAGGGGCTGGAGCAATAGCACAGCAGGTAGTGCGTTTGCCTTGCATGCGGCCGACCCAGGGTTCTATTCCCAGCATCCCATATGGTCCCCTGAGCACCGCCAGGAGTGCAGAGCCAGGAGTAAGCCCTGAGCATTACTAGGTGTGATCCAAAAGGGGAAAAAAAGTATTTTGGCAGAAAAGATGTCACAGTGGAAAAAGTTTAAGAAGTTCTATTCTCCAGTCTAGTGGTGGTTATGGAGTTGAAACAATGTATGCATGAAATTATCTTTAACAGTATTACTGATAATAGGGAAAAGAAAAAGCAACCCTATTCTAGATGACTGGAAAGTCAGAGAAAACTATATCCAGGAGAAAAACTCTAAAGGAAGCTATAAAGACTAAGGAAAATCACTAAGGGAATGTTTATGGATTAAAGGTGTGGCTGAAATGGTACAATACATGGCTTCTATGCATGAGGCCCTAGGCCCGATCCCCAGAACTGCATGACCCTCACTGTTGGTGCTTGGGGACTCACCAAGGCAAAAATAATTTATTAAAGAAGGTTATTTATTTCCTAAGTCAGCAAGTCAGCATACAATAACTGTTCGCCTATGGGTATCAGACCTTATTCTGGGTATATCACAACAATAAGCAATCAAGCCTGGCTCCAGAAAGCTTAAATATTACTGTGGACAGAAGAATGTAAATAGAATAAGCAAGTATATTATAATGAATGTTAGATAGTGGTGACACTGGGGTAAGAGAGATAGTACATTAGGTAAGGAATTTACCCTATAGCTACACTCTGGGGTCAATTCCTGGAACCCTATATGACCCCCTGAAACCCATGTTAGGAGTGATCCCTGAGCACATCAGAGTATCTCTCATCAAAATACAAAGAGAGTGGTTAATATTATGCTGGATTAGTATCAGAAAACTGTGTGGAAAAGGGAGACACCAATCTAAAGAAAAAGATCACAATTTTTATTAAGTTGACCATAGTGTGCCTCACTGAGAAGTTAACTATTTATTTTTGTTTGTTGTTTTAATTTTTCGAGTCATCCTGAGATACAGTGTTACGAAACTGATCATGGTCCAGTTTCAGTCATACAGTGTTCCAACATCCATCCCTCAACCAGTGCACATTTCCCACTACCAATTCCCCAGTTTCCCTGCTGCTATGCTCTCCCCAATCTGTCTCTATGGCAGGCACTTTCCCTCTCTCCCTCTCCCCCTCTCTGTCCTCCTCTCTCTCTGTTCCCCCATCCTTGGGGCATTATGGTTTGAGAAGTTATTATAATTGTTCCTTTACATGTTTTCAGCTCACAGTTCTTATTCAGTGTGATCATTAATACCACTTCTGGGAATATACCTGGCGGGGCCCAAAAGGACACAGCAGAAATGCTATTTGTACGTCTATGTTCATTACAGCACTATTCACAATAGCCAGAATCTGGAAACAACCCGAGTGCCAAAGATCAGATGACTGGATAAAGAAATTATGGTTCTTCTACACAATGGAATACTATAGAGCTGTTAGGAAAAACGAAGTTACAAAATTTACTTATAAATGGATGCACATGGAGAATGTCATGCTGAGTGAAATAAGTTCAAAGGAATGGAATAGACATAGAATGATTGGACTCATTTGTGGGATTTAAAAAATAACAATATGAGACCAATACCCAACGACAGTAGAAACAAAGGTCAGGAGGATTGATCCACAGTACGCGGTCTACCTCAAATGCTGGGGAACAAGGCAGGTTGGATAGAGAGGGGATACCATGAGAAGCTAACTATTTGTTTTTGATATTACCTCGTTTGTGTTTTGTAAGGTATGCTCATCTTACTTTATTTCATTTCCTTCCCTCTCCTTTGTAGCTACAGTGATCAGCAGATACTACACTGTTGGTTGAACTGCTTGCGCATGAAACTGCTGTGCTCACCAGAGGCTGACACCTGGCCCCAGGACTTGTACACTCAGAATAAGTATTTCCTGGGGTCAAACACTTTCGTTACAGTGTTTTTCCATGTACGCACCAGGGTTCACAGCTCACATTTCTTTAGTTGTAGTGCTAGTGCACATTCTGTTTGTGAGGAGCTGCTATGATGCTTGCAGGCTCACATTCCAGAGCTCCCATATATATAACTACAGTGGGCTGGAGTCAGCATACTGTTTTGGCACCAAGGAGCCCACAAATAGAGTTGACAGCACTATGTTCCTTGTATGTGGGAGCACCAGTAATTACATATGTGATAGCATTTTTGCAAGACAATTGGTTTTCCTACTAATCTCCCCTCCAGATTCCAAAAAGGTAACCATGTGAAGAAATGACTAGGTAGAGAGTAAATCACACCAATAACTGAAGATACCAAAGAGAAAAAAAGATAAATTTTTTCTTAAATAACTTATACAACTGCATCTCCTATCCAGACTAAATACTCCCCATCATGGCAATCCTCACAACCCAGGAACTAGAATCTAGTCTTTCTGCTGGAGCACTTAAGTGCCAAGAAGAAAGGATAGGTATGGCTCAGTAGAGAGTATATAATTTTCCCTGTCCCTGAGCTAAGCACCTTGAAAATAGAGAAATGGGTTTGGATTGTAGAAACCTCTACTTACTTACACAGTCCTTTATTAGATAAAACACTAACAGAAGCCTGGTGTACCTGGTGAAAAATTATAATGGTTGTTAAAAAGCATTTTAATAACCATTATTACCCATAAGAAACATTGTATATAGTTTGGATAAACTAGCAGTTCACTGGGATTAAAATCTGAGACAGTGATAATAAGCTGTATCAATAGAATACAGAATAATGACTGACCTTCACAGGACAGACTAGTTAAGACAAAAATATTTTTTGTATTAAATCAGCATATTAATAATTTACTTGTGAGGACACTAGAGGAAGACTGACATTTCATAGCAGCAAAGAGTACAACCTTTGTGTTATATTGTAAAATGAGATAAAGAGAAGTCTTCAGAACAATTCAAATACTCGTAATTTCCTCATTGGGAAAATGACCAAAAGATAGAGAAAAATAAAATCAAAATCACTTAGTAATATTGGTAGCAACTGTTAAAGTTAAAGGGTGCTAATCTAGGGTTGAGAGGGTGGAAATGAAATGCAGTAAGGAGAGAAAGATAAAATCTATTTGGGCTTGTTGATTTAAATGAAGAAACAGAAGAAACTATGAATGTTTGCACTAAAGGTTTGAGAAATAGATATATATTCATTACAGGAATTATGGTTTTCTTCACAGATATACAGATGTCGGAAGGAAGAATTTATGTATGATAATAGAAATAAAATGGTGTTTAGGTTGATTTATCCTTAACATATTCTAGGAATCAGATAAAAATATGTGATAGGAACTTAATATAAAAGTGTAGGATTGAGATAAAGATGTTGCATCTATATAAAAGTGAAAATTGGCACATTTCATTCTGGAAGTTCCTGCACCCCAATTTATAGGGTGTGATTCCTTCTTATAATCTATGGGGTTGGTTCCTTCTTTCTTATTTTATTCATACAAATATAGAAGAAAGAGAACAAAATAAACACTCAAAATTATTGGGAGGCAGAATCTTGAAGCATATTTAACAGGAAGGAAATAGCATGAAGTCCAAGGTGAAATAGATCAACACAAAAATAGAATCAAGATGATTTTGACAAAGAAACTGAGAGGAGAGTTGGAAGAGAGACCAAGTAGTTTTAAGATAGTCTGGAATAAGAATGCCCAGTCTGTAATTAGAATGTCTAATTCTAATGCTTAACAAGGGAATGGGGAAGGGGGGGGAGATATTTCAATGGAACCAATGTAGCAGATGGGCAGGTGGTTAAGAAAGTAGAGACTATTTCCTCTTAGAACGTCAGTTTCGTAAAGTAAAAGAAATAAGAGCATTAACTCAAAGTGTTAGAGAGTCAAAACAGTTTCAAGAAGGGAAAGAAATAAAGCAGCTGTTAATGAAGTAAGAAAGAAAAACTGCTAGCAAGAACTAGATCCTGAGTCACTATCATTGTTATATTTTTATTTCCTTCCTCTTTAGAACGAAAGGAGAGAAAGAGAGAATAAACAAGATGTAAATGAGAGAAGAAGACTATGATACTCAATGTTAAAGTGAGAGGACAAAACCACCAGTAAGATTGCATTTAACAACCACTATGCTCTGCTCCAGGCATACAGACCCATGTTAAAGAATCAGTGCAATGGTCATGCTCAAGTGGGGCAAATGGCATATGCCTCTTACAGTAATAAATGCGAAGGTGGAACTAATTGTAGGGGCTATAGAAATGGCACAGGAGTTAAGGCACTTGCTGTGAGTGTGGCTGACTCTGGTTTGTACTGATACCACATGTAGTGCCCTGAGCACTGCCAAGGGTCACTCCTAAGCATAGAGCCAGGAATAGGTGTTGAACAATGGGTCTGTTTCAAAAATAAAACTACTACTACTTATGATGATGACAAAAATAATGATAGTGGACTAGATATGAAACTTGGCTTCTTAAAGTTCAAAACTAAGAAACCATATCAACAGTTTGTCTTCATTTCCTTTTTCAGTAGATGATCACCATTAGATACATACTTGTAGAGTTAAGAGCAGAAACCAGGAAAGATAGAAGGGCCTTCTTAAAACTTCCCTTTTTCATAGATTAATATCTTTATTTGGAGCAGACTTTGGATAATTTAAGGATACTAGGAAAGAAATGAAATCTTTGTGCCAATATCACATCCCGGTATTCAGTAAATTTTAGCCAGTTAATTTCATATCATTAAAATTCCACCAGAAAAATAATCTGCTTCATTACCAAATCATAGCTAAAGAGATAAATGGGCTAATTCAGAATGAAGGAGTATTATGCAATAATGTTAAAAAGTAATTAATAGTTGAGACTTATAGAGAGGTGAAATTAAGAAATTATCTATTCATCTCAGGCTAAAATCAAAAATGGAAAAAATGGTATGAATTTAAAATATTGTCCTTTTATAGGTTTAATTTGAACAATTTTTTGTTTTATTGACAACAAAAGTTATGAAACACCTAATTTTCAACATAAAGAATGCTATCAATCCTTACTAATGAAAATTAAGTTGAAAACTATATTTGAGTATCTGATCAACTTAAAATAAGAAATAAAATGACAAAATAAACAAGAAAAAAGGGAGTGACAATTTCCTTGAGTAAATACTTGCTTAGTATTTCTACCTGCAATGGCAGGTAGACACCAAATCATGTGGAGCATACCCAGAACCTAAATAGTCACCCCATTAATCTTCAGAGTAAATATTAACAGAGAAGATAATTTGTGTTCATGTTTAGAGTGGAGAATAATAGAAGATACATAAATCATGATCTCAAATATTCTACTTATAAAGATAATACACCTTTTAAAATTTACTTTATCATTATTTGGGAAATAATTATTTTTACATGTTTTAAACGCTCGAGCTCGAGCGGGCCCAGTAACGTCTCCATTGGAGACTTTGTTGTTACTGTGTCTGGCATATCGAATACTCTCGGTAGCTTGCTGGGCTCTCCGAGAGGGGCGGAGGAATCGAACTCGGGTCGGCCATATTGGCCGCTTGTAAGGCGAACACTCTACCCGCTGTGCTAAACGCACAAACTTTGTAGTATATATATGAAAACTACTATGGGCTGGAGTGATAGCACAGCAGTAGGGGATTTGCCTTGCATGCAGCCGACCTGGTAGACCCAGGTTCGATTCCTCCGCCCCTCTTGGAGAGCCCGGCAAGCTGCTGAGAGTATCTCGCCCACCCGGCAGAGCCTGGCAAACTCCCCATAGTGTATTCAATATGACAAAAACAGTAACAACAAGTCTCATAATGGGGATGTTACTGGGCCCACTCGAGCAAATTGATGAACAATGGGAGAATAGTGCTACAGTACATACGAAAACTACAATGAGCACGTATTTGTCCTTAATTACACAATCTTCTTCAACTGAAAATTATCATTAAATATATTGGTGCTACAAACTGGAAAGAGCAGAGCAAAGAAAAAATAACTATTGCAGGATTTAAGATCCTCCATGCAACCTATAGGAAGAAGGATATTGTGGCAGTAGCAGGCAAATATAATAGAGGTGTCTCTCATTAAAGGACAGAGCATTAGTAATCAGTACAGCAACTGATGAAGGGGGGAAAACACACAACTGCTGTTACCTCTTGTTGGGGACCAAAGCTAAATTCTTTTCAGTCATCTGTTCACATATTCTGACTTCCCCAAATTCTTTTTGTGGTACAGTCAGTGCCCACAAGCTTATTCAAGTTCAGATACTCCTTTCTAGTTTTATGTTGGCCCTTCTTACAGAAACAAACAAATCTCATTCTCCAAGGTGGATGCAGAATAGGGAAAAAAGACAAACGTAAGCCCATGACAATGGTAGGAAAACAAAACAAAGTAAATACTGTCACTCCTAGAATTCACTTAGAATCCTCTTCTCTTTAATTCCTCACAGACTGACTACTCCTATCATCAGTATTATAGAGCTTTAAATATGAACAAGTGAATGCTCAGTATGAATGCTCTTCACAAACAACCTGATTTTTACCTTCGAACTGTTAACTACCAGGCTAGTTCTTGACTACAGTTTGTCTGAAATGTTTATTATCTTCTTGTTCTGAAGACAGGAAAGATTAAGAATGTTCCAGTCTTGACATGATTCTCCACACCTGCAACAAGCTTTAAAATAGTATATAAGTAGAAAAATAGTCTTTTGGCAGAGTTCAACTAACAATTACCTAGAAGTCCCTTAGATGAATTACGATATAATTAATCTTCTTTTAAATAGAACCATCTGAGATGCTATATAGTAATACAACTTTTATCTATAATCAATGGTTATTAAAACATGAAAATAATTGTTTTCTAAGAACATTAAAATTTTATGCGTATCCTATAGAATCAAGACAGCAACAACTTGTTTTGAAAAGGAAGAATCAAGTGACAAATATTTTAGTTACAACTACAAATTTAAATTCTAAGGCTGATATAATTAAAGTTAATAGCATTTTCAAACCAAAAGAAAAATTAATCTCTTGATAGCCAAAAATTATAGGAAGGCCCACGGTGGGGAAATACAGCTACAAAAACAATCAAGGGATTTGTTGCAAGGCATAATTCAAATATTTCGAATATCACTACTACATTAAGGGGGGGGTGGGAAATGAGGTGTCAAGATTAAACTTTACTGTGAACCTTGTTAACTCTTGCCACAGGAGCTAGCTTTGGATTTCTGATTTTATAAAACTGTGACAAAGTTCATCAAACTTACACTCCAGACTCATAAATTGGCTTTTTAAATTTTTCTATGATGGGGGCTCGGTTTTAAATCACAGTTTTCTGTGCCATCCTCTGAGATTTTGATTCAATAACACCTGGATAGGGTGCAAGAATTTCTAGTTTTAAATATGGTCACACATGATAGGGAAGCTACCATGTCCTGATCCCCTCCTTAGTGGCACTGAGCCAGACCCAGCTATTGATCTCTAAGTATTTTGACAAAGGACATTGAGTTAAAGTTATGTTGATAGAAATATTACTGTGTCACCTGGATATAAACGTGGCTTTGAAAAAGTGACAGCAAATGGGTTTCAAAGTCATTCTTGCTTTGTTCGCTATTTCACCAGTAACTGGTCAGCAAGAAAACAAAACTTATGTCTAAGGAGGGGGCCAGGGAGATAAGAGAGGTCTAGCATCTTATATGTGTGGTACTAAAGTTCCTTCACCAGCACCATATCTAACTAACTCATCTCAGCACCATTGGGTGTAGACAATGTTCTACAGGGTACAAAGCTAATGTACCCAGTACCTTAACAGCAGGCAATATTGCATTCTCAGACCACTCTCCACACGTTCGGACGAGCCTCACATTGAACCTTACAGCACAGTTGGTCAAAAATTACTGGGTGTGATCCTTGGGCATCCTAAGCATAACTCGAGAGTCAATTCCCCAAAACTAAAGGAAATAGAAACTGAAAACTGATGTCTCAAAACAATGAGTTGGATATATACCTCAAGAGGTCCAAGTTTTTTCACATATATTCTAGGTAAAGAACTGACAGGTGTCTAATATAACACATAAGTCTGAGATGAACAGCTTCCCAGCACAGAAGTGCATATTCCACTTCCAAGGATTCTGCTACCAAGACCCAGAGACTAAAAAGCCCAGCTCCTGGAAGAGAACAGTGCAGAGTCTCCTGCCTCCACGCCTGGCTGTCCTCACCAGGGCCCCTTGGAGGAGGGTGGGTTGTGTTTCTCTCCCTACCCCTAGCAGAACCCCGGCAGCTGAAGGCCTCTGATTCTAGCCACAGCCATGCTTAAGACCACTCTCCACACGTTTTGGACGAGCCTCACACATGAAGGAACCAGCAGAGGAACCCTGGTGTGCGGGACCCGGGGTGTAGATCTTCAAGCCTGCTCGAATTGGGACTGGGCCTCCTCCACCCAGATCCCCCATCTTCCAGTATGTAGACATTACACTCACCAACTGCCCCTGTGGTCATGTAATCCCATCAACAGCCAAGATGCTCTTTCAACAACTTTAAAAAGAAGTTAAGAAAATAGGACTTGTGAACCTACTTATTCAGCTACATAAAAAAATGTTGGTCTTCTGGTGGCTTTTTGTATCAAAAGAGATACACAGAATATAAATTAAATATGAAGTCTTGCTAAATCATTACCTAGCCATTTTATTGTAGACATAGAGTCAAAAAGAATAGATATGGCCCTGACATATCCCCTCCTCCCTGGTGAGATGACTGAATTCTATGTGATGGGATTTCTTAATGGGAACGTGGTAATCAACCTTCAATTCACAATACCTTCTGTATCAGTTGGAAATTCTATGGAGGTAAAAGATATAAGTTAAACTCCAACTTCTGCTTAAGTTCACTGTGAATTCAGAACTGCTCTAGAGTGTATCCATATACATAATGGACTATTTTACAGTCATAAAAAATCAAAATATTGTTACTATCAACAGCATGGATATATTCTGGGACATTGTGCTAAGTAAAACAGAAACAAGAGAGAAAGATAAATACTTTATAATACCTTTGGAATTTGCAGTCTAAAGCATTCAAACTCATAGAAATGGAGAGTAAATATAATGTTAATTACTAGGACTGAGAGGTGGAAAAAGTGGGAAGATATTAAGTAATGCTATACTTCAATCATATTATAATATGTATAAATAGATAAATCTATCACATTGTGCAACTTAAACTTATATAATGTTATATCAATTACAATCTCTTTTTCTTAAAATGAGATTTCTCTGGGGCAAGACTGCTTAAGTTTACATTCAAGATACACTCCTCATTAACATTACTGCATTGACTATGTTTTGAAATTTCAATTTAATAAAATGTGGGGAATAAGTTTAATTATCTAGGTTTGTTACTTCTTGATATAGTAATAATTATTAACTGAGCCTTAGTAGTTTAAAGCAACATTTTAGGACCGGATAGTACAAATAATACAGCAAGAAAGGTGCCATGTCTTCCACATGGATGACACTCATCTCAATCCTGGCACCTCATATGGTCACCTGAGCCCATCCATGAGTGATCCCTGACTACAGAGCCAGAAGTAAGCCCTGTACACCACCAGATGTGACCCCAAAACTAAAACAAACCTCCCAAATAACCAGCATTTTATTATATTACAATTTTCTTGTCTGGAATTAAGTTGTAGTTTCCCTTGCTTATGGTGTTTCAGCAGTCATGCTGTAGGCCTAGATATAGTCTTATCATAAAATCTCCCCGGCATGGGGAAGATTTGGTTCCACACTCACTTCTTTATTTATTTTTTATTTTATTGAATCACCGTGAGATAGTTACAAGCTTTCATGTTTGGGTTACAATCACACAATGATCAAACACCCATCCCTCCACCAGTGCATATTCCCCACCAACAATATCCCTGGTATGTCCCCCTTTCCCACCCTCCCCCTGCCTCCATGACACACATGATTCCCCATAATCTCTCTCTACTTTGGGTATTATGGTTTGCAATACAAACCCTGAGAGGTTATCATTATTTTGTCCTTTATCTACTTTCTGCACACATCTCCCATACCAACCGATTCCTCTAGCCATCATTTTCTTAGTTATCCCTTCTCTATTCCAGCTGCCTTCTCCCATTTGCTCATGAGGCAGGCCTCCAGCTATGGAGCAATCTATCTGACCCATGTATCTACTATCCTTAGGTGTCAGCCTCATGTTATTATGTACTCCACAAATAAGTGCATTCCATCTATGTCTGTCCCTCTCTTACTGACTCAATTCACTTTGCATGATACTCTCCATGTCTATCCATTTATAAGCAAAGTTCATGACTTCATATCTCCTGACAGCTGCATAGTATTCCATTGTGTAGATGGACCAAACTTTCTTTAACCAGTTGTCTGTTCTATGGCACTTGGATTGTTTCCAGATTCTGGCTACTGTGAACAGTGCTGCAATGAACATATAGGTACAGATGTCATTTCTACTGGTTTTTTTTTGCATCCTGGGGATATATTCTCAGAAGTGGTATTACGGGGTCATAGGAAGCTCAATTTCTAGTTTATGAAGGACAGTCCATATTGTTTTCCAGAAAAGCTGGACTAGTGGGCATTCCCACCAACAGTGAGTGTCCCTTTTTTCCCACATCCATGACTGCACTGGTTGCTTTTTCTCTTTTGAATATGTGCCAGTCTCTGTGGTGTGAGATGATATCTCATTGTTGTTTTGATTTGCATTTCCCTGATGGCTAGCAGTGTGGAACATTTTTTCATTTTTATACCTTTTGGCCATTTGTATTGTTTTTGTGAAACTTCTGTTTATTTCTTCTCTCCATTTTTGATGGGGTTGGAGGATGTTTTTGTACAATTCTACTAGTGTCTTGTATATCCTGGATATTGATCCCTTATCATATGGGTATTGGGTACACATTCTTTCCCATTCTGTGGGCTCTTTCTGTATTTTGGTCACTGTTTCTTTTCAAGTGCAGAAGCTTCTTAGTTTGATGTAGCCCCATTTGTTTATGTTTGCTTCCACTTGCATGGTTAGTGCTGTTTCATCCTTAAAGATGCTTTTAGCTTCAATGTCATGGAGAGTTCTGCTTACATTTTCCTTTATGTACCTTATGGATTCATGTCTGATATTGAGGTCTTTAAATCACTTTGATCTGACTTTTGTGCCTGGCATTAGACAGAGGTCAGAGTTCATTTTTTTGCAGGTAGCTATCCAGTTTTCCCAGCACCACTTGTTGAACAGGCTTTCCTTGTTACACTTCACATTTCTTGCTCCTTTGTCAAAGATTAAGTGGTCATATAATTGGAGGTCTGTGAGAGAATATTCAACTCTGTCCCATTGTTCTGCAGATCTGTTTCTAGTCCAGTGCCATATTGTTTTAATTACTACTGTTTATAGTACAGTTTGAAGTTGGAAGGGTGATGCCACCCATCTTCTTTTTCCCAAGGATTGCTTTAGCTATTCATGGGGGTTTATTGTTCCATATGAATTTCAGGATGTTTTGTCTATTTCTTTGAAAAATATCATGGGTATCCTGATAAGGACCGCATTGAATTTGTATAGTGCTTTGGGCAGTATTGCCATTTTGATAATGTTGAGCAGGGGGATGTGTCTACATTTCCTAGTGTCCTCTATTATTTCTTGAAGTAGTGTTTTGTAATTTTCTTTGTATAGGTCCTTTACCTCTTTGGTTAAGCTGATTCCGAGGTACTTGATTTTCTTAGGTACTATTGTGAACGGGATTGTTTTTTTTTTTAAATTTCTATTTCTTCTCTTTCATTATTTGTATATTAGAAAGCCATGGACTTTTGGTTGTTGATTTTGTAGCCTGCCACTTTACTAAACTGACCTATTGTTTGTAGGAGCTTTTCTGTAGAGTCTTTAGGGTTTTGTTAGTATCATATTGTCTGCAAATAGTGATAGTTTGACTTTGACTTCTTTCTTTCCTATTTGTATTCCCTTGATACCTTTCTCCTGCATAACTTCAATGGCCAGGACTTCCAACACTATATTGAATAGGAGTGGCGAAAGTGGGCAACCTTCTCTTGTACCTGATCTCAGAGGGAAGGCTTTTAGTTTTTCCCCATTGGGAATGATACTTGCCATGGGCTTGTGGTAGATGGCTTTGACTATATTGAGGAAAGATCCTTCAATGCCTATTTTGTAGAGAGTGGGTGCTGGATCTTGTCAAATGCTTTCTCTACATCTATTGATATGATCATATGGTTTTTATCTTTCCTCTTGTTGATATGATGGATTATATTTATTGATTTCTGAATGTTAAACCATCCTTGCATCACTGGGATGAATCCTACTTGGTCATGGTGTAGGACCTTTTTGGTGAGTCGATGATTCTATTTGCTAATAGTTGGTTGAGGATCTTTGTGTCTGTGTTTATCAGGGATATCGGCCTGTAATTCTCTTTCTTTATGGTATCTTTGTTTGCTTTTGGCATCAGGGTGATATTTTCTTCATAGTAACTGTTTGAATGTGTTTTGGATACTTCAATTTCATGGAAAAGTTTAAAGAGGATTGGGAGTATGTCCTCTTTAAAGATTTGGACAAATTCACTAGTGAATAGATCTGGGCCAGGACTTTTGTGCTTGGGGAGACTTTTTATTACTGTTTCATTTCCTTTATGGTGATAGGTCTATTCAGGTATTCCAGGTCTTCTTGTTTCAGCCTTGGGAGGCTATAGGAATCTAGGAATTTATTCATTTCCTTGAGGTTTTCGTGTTTTGTGGCATAAAGCTTCTCAAAGTACTTTCTGATGATCCTTTGATTTTCTGTAGTTTCTATTGTGATGACCTCCTTTTCATTTCTGATTTAGTTTATTAGGGTTTTCTCTCTCCCTTTCTTTGTGAGTCTTGCTAGAGGCTTATTGATCTTGTTTATTTTCTCGAAGAACCAGCTCTTGGTTTCACTGATCTTTCAGATTGCTTTTTGGGTTTCCATCTCATTAATTTCTGCTCTAAGTTTTATTATTTCCTTCTCCTGTTCAGATTGAGCTCATTTTGTTGGTCATTCCCCAAACTCTTAAGCTATGAGGTTAGGTTACTTATGTGGGCTCACTCCTCCTTCCTGAGAAATGTTTGCATAGCTATAAACTTTCCTCTTAACACAGCTTTTGCTGTGTCCCGTAAATTTTGGTAACTCGTGTCCTCATTTTAGTTTGTTTTCATGAATCTTTTGATTTCCTCTTTGATTTCCTTTCTAAGCCACTTGTTGTTCAATAGTGAGTTGTTTAATTTCCAGGTGTCTGATTCAGTTTTCTGTTTGTGTGTGTGATTTACTTCTAATTTCAGTGCATTGTGGTCTTAGAAGATTGTTGATACAATCTCTATCTTCTTAATTTTACAGAGTATGTTTTGTGGTTCAGCATGTGGTCTATCTTGGAGAATGTTCCATGCACACTTGAGAGGAATGTGTATTCAGGTTTTTTAGGATGAAGTGTCCTGTATATACCTACTAAGTTCTTTCTTCCAATTTTCCCCTCAGATGAAGTATGTCCTTGCTAATCTTGAGCCTGGTTGATCTATTAAGAGGTGATAAAGTGGTGTTGAAGCCTCCCACTAGTTTTGTGCTGCTATCAATGTCTTTCTTCAAGTCTGTGAGTAGTTGTTTTCAGTACTTTGCTGGTCCCTCATTAGGTGCATATACATTTAGTATTGTAAGTTCTTCCTGTTGTACAAATCTCTTGATCAATAAGAAATGGCCTTTACTGTCTCTCGTGAGTTTCTCCATTCTGAAATCAATGTGGTCTGATGCTAGGATGGTTACTCAGCTTTTGTATGGGAGTTGTTTGCCTGTAGGATTTTTTTCCAGCCTTTGACTCTGAGCCTGTGTTTGCTTTGACTATTGAGATGTGTCTCTTGCAGGCAGCAGAATGTTGGGTTCAATTTTCTAATCCATCCTGCCACTCGGTCTCTTTTAAAAAGGTAAAGGTAAAGGCCCTCCCGTTGATCGTCGATTTGCTCGAGCGGGCCCAGTAACGTCTCCATTGGAGACTTTGTTGTTACTGTGTCTGGCATATCGAATACTCTCGGTAGCTTGCCGGGTTCTCCGAGAGGGGCAGAGGAATCGAACTCGGGTCGGCCATGTTGGCCGCTTGTAAGGCAAACACCCTACCTGCTGTGCTATCGCACCAGCTGGTCTCTTTTAATTGGTGCATTTAGCCCATTGACGTTGAGAGAGATTATTGTTATGGGGTTTTGTCCAATTTTTCTGTTGAAATTTGGTGTATTTGAGGGGACTGTCTTATCTTTAAGTAGCCTATTTAATTGTTTTCGTAACCATGGTTTGAGACTAAGAAGTTCTTGAGCTGTCGTTTGTCTGTGAAACTGTGTGTTGTTCCTTCTGTTATGAATGAGAGTCTCGCTGGGTAAAGTATCTTTGGTGAGGCATTTATTTCATTGAGTTTTTTTCACTATATCCCACCACTGTTTTCGGGCCATGAGGGTTTCATCAGACAAATCAGCTGTGAATCTTAAGGATGCTCCTTTATAGGAAATTTCTTTCTTTGATCTTGCTGCTTTCAAAATTTTGTCTCTATCTAAGGTTTTGGTCATTTTGATCAGGATGTGTCTTGGGGTATTTTTATTCTGATTTCTTCTAGCTGGTACCCTTTGGGCCTTCTGAATGTGGTTGCATTTTTTTTATCAGCTCTGGAAATGTCATAGCAATGATGTCTTTGACAGTTTCTTCTTCATCAGGGTTTTCTTCCTGTCACTCTGGGACTCCAATAATTATTATGTTACTCCTCTTGGCTTCATCACGATCTTCTCTTGCCATCTGTTCCCGAATTGTGAGTCTCTTTTCCATTTTCTGCTCTTTTCTGGAGAGTCTCAGGACTTCATCTTCAAGCTCACTGATTCTGTCCTCAGCAGCTGTTACTCTGTTGCTGAGGCCTTTCACTTAGTTTTTCAATTCACCTACCAAGTTTTTCAGGTCTGACATTTCTGTTTGTAATTTTGTTTTCATTTTCCTCATTTATACCTTCAGATACTAGTGTCTTTTTTTGGCATTGCTTTCCATTGTTTCTTTTAGCTCCCTAAGCATTCTCTGTAGCTCCCTTCCAAATTCCTTGTCAGAGAGGTTGTCTAGCACTTCATTACTGTTGGGTTCTGCTGGGCTAAGACTCTTCAATAAGTAAGTTTGGTGGGCTTCTGCTTTGCTTTACCTTTGTGACATGTGTGGTTTACACCTTCACGTTCACTGTTACTATTCTCCTTCTGAAGCAGAATTAATTGAGGTGGGCTTAATGAATTATTGGCTAATGTGTTTCTGGTGGTTAAGCTAACCTAGTGAAAGTTCCATCTAAGGGTAACTTATGGCTCCTATGAGATATGTAGGGGGAGAATAACTTGTGGCCACATTAATGTCTGCGGCTCTGGGAAGGGGCCCTGCCGCCAGGCGGGTACCTGTGTGAGTGAGCAGAGGGTGCTCGGGATGGTTCAGCTTTGGTTGTGCATAGTCTGACTCAATTTCCCTCCCTCACAGACCAACGATGAAAACTGGCCACTCTCTGGGAGTCTAGTTAGACTTTCAGCCCCAGGAAGAGGCCCTGCCACCACGCAGGTACCTGGGTGACTGACCAGACTCACTTCTAAGGCAAGGCATAGTCCCTGTGTATAGAAGATTCCAAAGAATTGTGTTCTTTTCCCAGAGTAGGAACTCCAAAAGAAAGTAAGAGCAGAGGATGAGGCACAGAAGCCAAAATCCTTTTTTATAATCTAAGAGAGGAAATAATACACCATCACTTCTGAAATTCTTCATTTCAAATGTTCCACATTGTATGACTGAAATACAATCATAAGCAACTTTGTAACTGTGTATCTGGCCGTGATTCAATTTAAAACAAAAAAACTTAAAATCCTGTTCCTACTCAAGGTTATTAAATGGACACTTCGTTAGAAGCTGCCTAGCAGAGACTGCTCTCTGACCCTCAAAATTCACATCCCTTTTACATGAAAAATACTCTCCAATATTGACTCAAACAACTTACTGAAACCAAAATCTTGTTATCTAAATCAGGGTCCAGTGCAGATGGCGCTCCCAGACACTAGGTTTGGAGAATTAAAGATAAATTTTCTTTCTCTAAGTAAAGTAAAAAGTAAAGGCCCTCCCGTTGATCATCAATTTGCTCGAGTGGGCCCAGTAACGTCTCCATTGGAGACTTTGTTGTTACTGTGTCTGGCATATCAAATACTCTCGGTAGCTTGCCGGGCGGACACACCCAAAATATAGTGCTGAGGCAAGCATAGCCCAGTTCTTTATAAATTCATTCATATGTGGGTAAAGGGGAGGTACACAAGAGTCACTGGTCCATAGGAATTCTAAAATCTTGCCAGGAAAATGTTCAGAGCACTCTAGTTAGATACCAAGGCCTCAATAATTTTCCGTGGCCCCTCAGCTATGTCCTCTGAGCTGTTTTTTCTCTCTTGGTTATCTTTTCTTTTATTAATGAAAGGGCACATATGTTTCCATTGAATAGCACCCCCAGGCTGCTTATCACCAGTAGAATTCTTAGGGTTCAGAGGCAACTCTTTATGCCCTGGCTCTGTTCCGCTTTGTTCACATCTTCATCTTTCTGCAAGTATAGTGATAAAAAGAACTTAAAGAACATAGTGCGCCTCCAGTTAATTGACTTGAGATCACTGCACAAGTCATACCCACAAATCTCTTTCAAATTAGTCCTCTCTATCTTGGACTTCAACTGACATGGCTGAAACACAATAGAATCGAAACTCCTAGAGGCCTTACCGTTTAATGTAGGGAAAGTGAGGTGTACTTCAATTTCCTTATAGAGCCTACCCTGTGATTAAACAGTGTATTGAGGTACTACACTGTATATTTCTGAGGACTTCATAAAAGTTCACACCCTCATCAGCATTTTTAGATTGTTTTCCTGAGAATGTCTTTGCTTCCATCTGTGCTTGGAAGGCAGTTTTTAATGTCAGCCTTGTTTTCTATTTATAGAAACTGAGAATTTTTAAAACAAAGTTTAGACTAACCTTTGCTGATCAATGTTTTTCTTCTTTCACAGTTCACTATTATAAGAAAGAAGAAGCAAGGTCAAAGTATTTTCAGTACTTTCCTCTTAAATCATCACGTTCACTGGCTACCCGAATTTTCCCCATAATAGTTGGTTAAATGTTGTTAAACATTCTGCCAATAAATAAGATGCATATTCCCTCCTACAATTTATTGGTATCAGTAAAGCCCCAGACTCTATAAATAATGTGTTCAAAGTTATGTAAACTTTCATTAGTACTTATCTAAAAAATCTTATATCCATGCTAAATTTTCTGCTCTCTACCTGGTTCCAAAGTTATCCACATGTTACATATATTATGGCAATATGGCATCCAGGTATTGGAATATTCATTCATCCACTGGCAACTAACAATTTATCCCAATACTTAACTCTTTTTTTTTTCTTTTTGGGTCATACCTGGCGATACACAGGGATCACTCCTGGCTCTGAACTTAGGAATTACTCTTGCAGTGCTTAGGGGACCATATGGGATGCTGAGAACAGAACCTGGGTAGGCCACATGCAAAGCAAACACCTTATCTACGGTGCTATTGTTCCAGCCCCACAATACTTAACACTTTAACATCGATTATCTCACATTCTGTGAATGAGGAATCTGAGCACAATATTATCAATTGACTGAAAAGCTCTCACAAGAAAGATGTAGTTTGGCTGTGGTCTCTTCTCAAGGCATTCCTGGGGAGAGGGAGTCATAGACCTCTTCCTGGTTTACACATGTAATTATAAGCAGCCTCCAGTTAATTGACTTGAAATCACTGCACAAGTCATACCCACAAATTTCATTATACAGCAGCTGACTTCTCCTATAACAATTGAACAGTTGGAGTGGGACAGGAGGACATAAGACAATAAAGGGGGTTTGAGAGCCTGAGAGAATGCACAAAAACATGTATTTTATCATTTAATATCAATAGCAATCCATTGTCATACCCTATATATTCTACTTCCTATATTCTACCTTCCTATGGTTTTCTTTTTCATGTTTTTCTTTCTCTTTTAAAATAAAGACAAACATAAAAAATAACTTGTCTGAATATAAATTAACTGTATCAGCATTTCACTTAGGTTTGAGCAGGGTACATCTGTCCTCAGGAAGAGTTACTGCAAACTAATAACTTCAGAAGATAAGACTTTGAAAATAGGTTCCTTTTCATGAGAGAATGGATAGAAAAATAAAAATTCATAATTGTTGGAATTTTTAAAGTAAATAATTGTACATTATAAGGGTGCTCCCCTCAAATGACTACACTTGAGGGAAAGAAATCATACAAAGTTATGAGGCAGAGATTATAGGGATTTTTTTAAAAAAACTATCACATTGTCTCCGAGTCACAATGAAGATTAACTGAATTAAAATACTGAGTGCTTAAAATATTATGTTGTTATATATGTCTCTTATTTATACTTTTATTATGAATGTGATTGTACAAACTAGAGCGATAGCACAGCGGTAGGGCGTTTGCCTTGCACACAGCCAGCCCAGCCAAGCCGGGTTCAATTCCTGTGCCCCTCTCGGAGAGCCCGGCAAGTTACCGAGAGTATCTCGCCCACATGGCAAAGCCTGGCAAGCTACCCATGACATATTCAATATGCCAAAATACAGTAACAACAAGTCTCAAAATGGAGAAGTTACTGGGCCCTCTCGAGCAAATAGATAAAGGAGGACAGTGTTTGTTGTGATTGTACAAACAGCTTAAGCAGAAATCTGTAAACTTACTCTGTAAATGATCAGTAAACAAACATTTAAATTTTTGCAGGCCACATATAATCTCTATTATATATTCGTTGTGCTTTCAGTATTACAGTTGCTTTTTTTTATAATGCTTTAAATAAACATATAATAAGTCTTATCTTAAGAGCTATAAAAAAAGTGTCATAGGCTATACTAAACTTATGGATTATAGTTTTCTCACTTCTGGCATTATACACAATTTTAAAGGCAACAATATCAATATTATACTGTAAATAAAAAATCTATTACTTATAAACTGATATGGCAACAGGGATGATGCCATTTGGCACAGGGAGATTCCTTCACATATTAGGAATAATCAGGCTGTTCCTGCTTAAGAAAAAAGTTGCAGTATCTTTTTTTTTTTTGCCAAGATAGCTTCCATGGGAGCAAGTAAAGAAACAGAACTATATATAGACTGAATTGAAATTGAGGAAATTCAATATAATAACTTAATTTGAACCTTAGCTCTTGCATGGTGTGGCAAGGAAGTGAAAACCAAGATCAACCTATTGATTAATGAGAAAATTTGATCATGATTTCAAGTTCAACTATATAAAAATGACATGAATGAGGGTGTCAAATCCAAGGATAACAAGGGTATCACCAATAGGATTCCATGAATTGTAAGAGAATTGAGCACTCATTTACTTGATAGTCTATGCTATAACTGTAATTTTTCCCAACTGGTTCCTCCCATTTAGTGGAATTATAAAATGAACTGTCAGCACTGAAACAACGCAGGTGTTAAACATAAGTTCTAGGAAAGCAGGATACTCCCCCTGCTGGATTTAGGAACGTGGAAAGCATATTTAAAAAACAGAAATATGCTTGCAAGATCTGCCTATCATTCTAAATGAAAGTGAGGGGTTCTCCCATATTTTAAACAATGACCGCCATCTTATATATTTGACAGGACCTTTACTTTTGCAACAAACAACTTTAACATGCTATTGCATGGATATAGTTTGTAAACTATAATTTGCTCTAACAGAGATGGTAAATAGTTTTTATTTGTTCTTTCCTTTATCTTTTACCAAGTCAGATGAATTAGTAGTCACTGTCTTGACAATGGTTCTGAGTCCATGCTTGTTCGAGAGCAGAATAAGTGCATACATACCAGGTAACTACAACCCAACTACCATATTAATGTGTGGCTGCATTTTCTCCACTGTTTTCATTTAATTTAAAAAAAAATCATTGTAGTCACACATTCCTACTATAAGACCAGCTTCTACAGTTTGAGTATACTGACTTGAAACTTGACACAAGATACTAAAAATTTAAACTCAAAGCTCACATTTTGCTGGCTATCCACCAATTTGAAGTTAAATTTAACATCATAACTACCAGTATAAATCATTGGCTTTTTTTTCTTGCATGGCACCTTTATGGGTGGGATAATCATCTCAGGGAATCTTAAAAACACAACTGAATCTCTTTCTTTTGGAACAGATTTGTACCAGAATTTTTATTCTATTTTACAATCATTTACTATGTCCCTAACCTAGAAAGGAAACAGGGCTGGGAAGGAAGAATTGGAATTAGTACTATGTAATTAGATTCTCTGCAGTCATTTATTTTTCCAATATTGTTGAGAGAAAACTTTTAACTTTTAACCATGAGACCATTTGTTCTCTGATACTGTAATGCTCATGGCACAATATAATTTATTGTTTCATACCATATAGGATGGACTGGAGCAATAGCACAGCTGCATTTGCCTTGTACACAGCTGAAGCGGGTTCGATTCCTCCACACCTCTCAAAGAACCTGGAAAGCTACCGAGAGTATCTTGCCTGCATGGCAAAGACTGGAAAGCTCCCCATGACGTATTTGATATGCCAAACACAGTAACAAGTCTCACAATTTGTTGTGAGATGTTACTGGTGCCCACTTGAGCAAATTGATAAGCAGGAGGACAGTGCTACAGTGCTACTATGTAGGACATCTTGTAGAATGAATTAAATTTTTAAAAATTATTTGTTAGAGTTAGAACAACAGTAAGCTACATAAAAATGCTTGTTTTGCATGCATCCAACCAAGATTTGATTCGTGGACCACGTAAGGTCTCCCAAGCTACCACAAAAGTGACCCCTGAGCGCAGAACCAAAAATAAGCCTTGAGTATAGCCATATGTGTCCCAAGACCAAATAAAATAAAAGGTTTGTCCTTCCTGACCTTATGAATAGTAACCAACTGGTGCAGATGTCAGGTCAATAAGAAGAATTTTATATTTAGTCCATCTTAGATACTTGTAGACTTTACCGGGCTGGAGTGATACCACAGCGGTAGGGCGTTTGCCTTGCACGCAGCCAACATGGCCGACCCGAGTTCGATTCCTCCGCCCCTCTCGGAGAGCCCGGCAAGCTACCGAGAGTATCTCGCCCGCATGGCAGAGCCTGGCAAGCTCCCCGTGACGTATTCGATATGCCAAACACAGTAACAACAAAGTCTCCAATGGAGACGTTACTGGGCCCGCTCGGGCAAATAGATGATCAACGGGAGGGTCTTTACTTACTTTACTTTACTGGGGACCCAGGTATTCTGATAGTCACAGAAACATGTGAACTGAATTTGGTGACTATTCCACTTATATTTCTATCTATGAAGCAGCTATAAGTGCAGAGAGACATTTGCTGTACTTGTGATTCACCCTCATTTTTTTTTTATCCTATACAAGAAAATTTCTGACCTCTTCAGTCTTGAGGAATTTAACTGATTATATTAATGATCAAGTACTGTTTCATTTGTGTATGAGGCAATATATAGGGGATTAAATATATTTAATGGTGGTTAAAAGAAGCTAATCAGTCAACTCTGTACTTTTTCAACGAAATTGTAAGCACAAGATAGTTTATGGTTGTATAAATTAATAGTTCTCAATCTATTCATTAGAATTTCTTGAGATATATTTAGGAAATGCTGGGGCCTGATTCCTTCCTCAATCTAATATTATCATTTGACAAATCTAGGTAGGGACATAGGCACCATTTTTCTTAAGTCCTTGGTGCTTCTAAGATTAACTTGAAATGCATATATTTTCATTTCTTGTCTTATCAAAACAGTCTTAGAATAGGGCAGCCCTTGATTCATATCCCACCTACCACTTGATGAATACAGAATGGTAGAATATTAAACCTCTTGAGAATTTCACTTTCAATTTAGTATTAACTGCAAAATGGGACTAGTACCCATCTTGCTGGCTTATTGTGATAATATTCAGAGCAATAAAACTTAACTTGATGACACAGTCTTTGAGCCACAATCAGTTTGAAATAAATGACACTAAACTAGATATTACTGATAGTCAAAATATGTCTGTTTCATGATTAGGATCCAGGCATTGGTATGGATATTGACTCAGAACACAGCATTGGAATTTATTTCCAATGGACTATTAATGCCTAACATATGTGGATACTGTAAGAATTACATTAAATAATACTTCAGCATTCTTTGTGCATCATAGTAAACTTTCAATATGTACAGGCAGTTCATGATGTCCACACTCTAGATTGCTTGTACCACAGGTTTTCATGATATCCATTGCAATTGGGTTCTATCTATTGAAAATTAATAGAGAAGGGACGGCTAGATAGAATTATTTTTTGTTATAGGCTCTATATGCTCTTAGAAAAGACTAAAACTCAGAGAAATTAGTTTTGACATATCTGAGTACATTAGATGACACCGTTCTGGATGATTCAGACCCAAGTTGTCATCAGCCTCCTCTGGCTGGACCTCCCTGCTCTTCCTCTGTAAGCAATTCCTAACAACTTAATATTATTCTCCAGAATTAATGTCCTTTATTTAAAACCTACAGTTAAAATTTTTATATATGCAGAAATGCCTTTATTAAGAACTCACCTTGCAGTTTATGGAAACTTTATACCAAACTTGCATTTTCAAATCTTTGAACTTTCATTTTGTCAAGTACAAGTCCCTAGAGAATTCTTCTTCACTTGGCTATCTTATTATTGTCGGGATAAATCTAGATTCAGAATTCTGTCACTAGCAAGTTTAAATAGAGACCTCTCAAGAAATTCTAGGCATGAACAAGAACCACTGCTAGGTCACATTTCTTAAATAACCAAGCCTTCCTCTCCCAAAATGTGTTCTGATGTATTGCAAATCTATTTCATGAGGCTATCAAATCGGTACTGAACTTTCACGTGGCATCAGATATCAGGTTCTGCATGTGATTTGTTAGCACCTCATTTTGCCAATGGGTACACTGATCTTGCTTAAAATCTTTCAAACAAATTCTCAAAGTGGAGGCACAAAGTTCTACAGCTGTTCTACATGTTCTACATGTTCCCCATATTTATATACTGGAATCCTAGCCCCCAATGTGATAGTATTAGATGAAATATTCTTCCTGAATGAGATTAGTGCCCTTATGAAGACATCAAACAGCTTTCTGGCTCCTTCCTTTAAGGGATAGTATCATAAGACAAATCCTCTATTAACCTAGGTCCTCACCAGAAACCATAAGCTAAATATGCTGGTGTTTTAATCTTAAGCTTCCCATTCTCTAGACCTGTGAGAAATAAATGTATGTAATTTAAACCTCCCAATACATGGTATTTTTGTTAGAGCAGCCTAAACTAAAACAAGAAGTAACGAACATAGTAGTAGGTTCAGCTCCATTATTTCTCAATAGTAAAATTTAAGTGATATAAATAAAGAAAATGACCAGGGTCTGTGAAACTGTTTTCCCGTTTACTCAATAATTTCATCATTTAATATTTTTAGAGCCTCTCTGATATTTTAAAATTTGATTTGTCTTTTTTTGTGGGGGATAGAAGGCAAAAATGTGTTTCTTATCTTTTGGGCCACAGCCAGCAGGACTTGAGGACTATGTAGTGAGGGGTTTGGACTCAGGGCCTTGCATGTGCTAGGCATGTGCTTTACCACTTGAGCAATCAGTCCAGGTTTTTAAAAATCAGCTCTTAACCATCATAAAATTATTTTATTAAAACAATTTATGAAACTCAGTTGCTCTAGTCTTACTTAATTACACTGATCAACTTTCATCTGTTTAGGTATACACATAAAAACTATCAACCTAGTTGGTTTATGCTCTGATAAGTATACTTAGAGCTATAGATCACAGGATGATTAAAATGATCCAGGTGCACTGAAGTCAGAAAACCTGGGCTGAGATCAAAGTTCCAGTAGTTGTATTAGAGAGCCCACGACAGGCAATCCCATGTGAAGTTCAAGTTTCACTTTCTATGGGATGATTTAAAAATTTTTGAAATTTTACAATAAATGTGGAAGTACTTCAAAAGTCACATAAAATGATGCACATGTACAAAAATTATTCCAATTATCCTCAACATAAGCAACTATTACTTGGCAAGGGTATTATACCTGGTATGTTCGATTAGTACAATGTCAGGTGCTGAGGACAAAGGAAAGTGGCACTAACTTCTAAAGCTACTTGGAACCAAAGAGTAAGAGAAACAAGAAAATGGAAACTTACAAGGATATATATGTGCAGAAATAATTGCTGTGAACAAAAATAGTGCTGGCAGTGGCAGTGAGCTCAATAATAAAGATAATTATCCTAGATTCCAAGTTCTAATTGAAAAAGCACATTTCTACAGATGTTCGTTTGGAGTAAAATTTATATGCCTTTGAAGATGGAGTGATATTGTAGTGGATAGGGTGTTTACCTTGCATGTGACCAACCCAGGTTCAATCCCTGGCACCCAATATGGTATGCCCAGGCCTTGCCAGAAGTAATCCCTGAGCAAAAAGTGAGGAATCAGCATGAGTACCACTGGATGTGGCCCCAAAACAAAAAAAACAAATATATATATATATGCCCTATAATTTTCCTGTCAATTTTTATTTCCTGCTTCCAAGACACAGAGAATAGCTGAGGAGGAAGTAACAACAACAACAATGTTCCTGGATTTATCACTTGAGATTTGCGATGTTTGCTGAAAGTAGACTCGGGACCAAACTTGATGGCCTCCTAGCATCTGTATTGGAAACAATGATGCCCAAAAGTAGAGAGAGAGTAAGAACAAAAGTGCCTGCCACAGAGGTAGGGGGTGAGGTGGGGTGGGGGTGGCAGGAGGGATACTAGGGACATTGGTGGTAGAAAATGCACACTGATGTAGGGATGGGTGTTTGACATTGTAAAACTGAAACTCAGTCATGAAAGCTGTGTAACTGTATGTCATGGTGATCCAATTAAAAAAAAACATGTCCCTGCACCATATTTATACAAACATTCATGAAAACTGCTATGCAGGATAAAAATATTCTAGAGAACTCTTAGGAGAAGGCTACACCCTACACCTTTCCTCCTGACAACACTCACAGACATCCAGGTTTTAGGGTCAAATCTTCAGCTATCTATCTCGGAATCCATCGGGAATCCATGACTATACTTGTTCCTCAGGCTTTTAAATTCCATAGTTGAAATTTAACATCCACATGAGAGTCTTGGTTTTCAGTACAAGCCCATACCAGTGAAAAAGCAAAGGAAAATAGATGCCACTGACATGTGCTCGCCTAAGTGTTGCTTCCAGACCTACTGCTTCATAAAAGAACGATTTCAGTGACTCAGTTTGCTGATTGCTTGCCTAGAGGCCATGACCTAAGCATGTTTTTGGTTCCAAGTTCCCCAGATGTTCTTGATCCCATTTGGAATGCACATGCCAGAAACCCTGGAAAGCAGCAGCCTTTTCACAAAGTGGTTCTGACTTGGTGGTCAGATGCAAGCCATCTGTTAGAGGTACCACCCTTCCCAAGCCATACTTCTTACTAGCCCCCAGGACCTGTGGGGCAGAGTTCTTAGAGATTCCTTTCCATGGTGAGTGCCTCTTTGACAAGCCAGGGCAAGCTGCTGTGAAAGTTGTCCCACAGAGAGCACCTGTGATGCTTGAACCCTTGCCAGGCCAAACTTCTCTTTTCCTCCAGGAACAGACCTTCTTACCCTCAAGCCTGAAGATCCCAAGGGGATTTTTGGATTTCTGAGTGCTAATGCTAGGGACATTTTCTCAAGAATGGACCTTTGTCTAATATGAAACCCTCTGCCAAAGCTACATACCTAAATCTCTCTTCATTTGCTACTCCACCCTCGTAATTCTAGGCTCTTTTCTCCAGATGACTCATGTGTTGTATTGTGTCATGGAAAATGCACTGGGCCAGAAGTTAAGAGTCTGGCTTTTGTGTTGCTTGTTGTATGAACTTGGGCAAGTCACAGAACCACTTTTGGCTTCATATTTCCCATCTGTAAAATGAAAGCATTAGGCTCAGTGATCTTTACCATTCTGCTTAGCTTTGAGACATTGAATTTTACATGAGCATTCTCTACCTGGCAGCCTATCTCTAGATCTAGAAGATTCTAGAAGGTTCAAGACAAATCTAGCAAGAGAGACAAGGGAGAAGGCAAATTTCCACACCTACGCATTTAACTTGCCAGTTCCTTTTCAGGGGCAGCTGCCTACCCTCTCCATGCTGTTCTCACAGGCAGTGATCTCCATTACCACATTTGAAGGGTCAACATTTCTGACTACTTCGTATAAGGACTGTTCTTCTGTGCCACAGTCTGGCTCAGTAAGACTTTATTAAAGTTGCTGAATATCCTTCCATTAAATTCTTTGGGAAATGTTTGCCTGAGATGATGATTCTGAGAGCAATTCAAGCTATTATATGTTATAAATATTAGTTTTCAAACTACCTTCAACTTCATTTCATAGTTATAAAGATACTTCTGGCATTGTTTTTGTTCCCAAAATCAAATACTCATTCTAATCTATACAAAATCATGAGAAAGTTTAGAAATTTTATGTAATTTTTAAAGTATTTTTCTCATTTTTCTGATCTGTGCCTTCACCAACCTGAGATTATTTTCTTAAAAAATTTTATATTTTTCACACCATAGATGCCCTTCATTTTTTAAAACTGGCCATGAATGATAAAATCACCAAAACAAATATAGTATACAAAAAATAACTATATGTCAGGATACAATAATTAAAATTTGTGAGGAAAATTTATTTTATGCTATATATACATATATACATATATATATGTATATATATATGTATATATGGGCTGGAGCGATAGCACAGCGGGTAGGGCGTCTGCCTTGCACGCAGCCAACATGGCCGACCCGAGTTCGATTCCTCCGCCCCTCTCGGAGAGCCCGGCAAGCTACCGAGAGTATTGGATATGCCAGACACAGTAACAATAAAGTCTCCAATGGAGACGTTACTGGGCCCGCTCGAGCAAATCGACGATCAACGGGAGGGCCTTTACCTTTACCTTTATATATACATATACAAATAGCACATAAAATTTCTAATATTTAGGTACATTGCAGAGCAGTTTTTTGGTTTGCTTATTATGCAAATAATATGCTAGGCCTAGGATTTAATTGGCCAAATGGAACAAACCAAGTCTATTAGTTGAGTGTTTCCTTGGTTGAGAAAGCAACAAAGTAGAAATGTCTTCTCCAAAGACCTATAGATAGGTGTAAACCTGTCCCATAACAGATGTTACATTTTGGCCTCAGAACTCATTCAATGTAGTTCACTATTAATCCCTCCCAGTCTGGCTCTGAGGGAAAACAATATAAATCCTCAAAATCTGAGTAATTTATAGAATTATACTATTTGTATTGTTTAATCCTTTATTTGGATATGTTTCTTTTCTATAAAATGATTTCCCCTCAGTGTTTAATGCTCTAATAAAGTTTCCATATTTTAAAGCATATATATATATACACACATACACACACATATATATGTGTGTGAATGCATATGTAGTTAGAAAACTTTCTGCTTATAAGCTATCATCCACTTAGTTTTCTGGCAATTTTTCTACGTAGGGCTCATAACTAATCCCTAATGCTTATACTTTAAGAATCTACTTTAACAACTGTGTTACTTCTCAGAGCTGCTTGAGCTTCATCTGAGGAACTTGATAAATCATGGACTGGAATTTGAAAAGCAGGCCAGGATACAGTGATTGGTGTTACAGCTGCCATCTCCGTAGTGTGTAATTTCACTACACAGTGTTGATTTTGACATGAGAAAAGAAACAATTCTTACTTTTGAGTTTAAGTTTCCAATATAATTAATGCATAGATTGAAAGTTTCTTTTGAATACTATGAAGTTAATAGGAAGAAATGTTTAAGTTGTCTGTCACTTTACTATATTTTCTAAATATTTACTGTATTGATGTATTAAGTACTTAAATACTTAAAAGAAAATTGAATGGGGGTATGGTACCGCCAGCAGGTCAATCTGTATCTGTTAGGCAAGTGCATCAGCAGCCTCATGGAGCCTTCAGACTTCCAGATACCCCAAATTGCTTCTGTGCCTTTGGTCAGACCCCAAGAACTTGGGGAAAAGTTTACCAAGAAAGTAAACGGCCAAAAGTTATGTATGTGGGAAATACACCCACAAACCAGCTCCGGCTCAGCTATAAAATTGGAGGCATGGCCTCTATGGCTCCTGATCAAGCTGCTTAATGGCTATGATCCCAGAGACTCAGAAACAAATCTCGAAACCCAATGGCTTTTGGCAGAAATGCGTCCAGACCCCGCAGTAGTTTACTGTTGCCCTGCCACCCCAGGGGGGAAAGGGTGTTGTCACTCTGCCTGCTCCCCCTTGGCAGCTTGAAGGCCATCATCTTCCAGAGGCCATTGGACAGTCAAGTCTGGGCCCGCAGTGACAAGACATTTTGGGCCTCATGGGATGGGGGTGGAGCCGGGCCTGTCCTCCCCACCCCAACGAGACCCCAAGTCATTGCCCACGAACGGCCTCTCTGGCTCCTGATCAAGCTGCCATGATCCCAGAGACTCAGGAGCAGATCTCAAAACCCAGTGGCTTTTGGCAGAAATCCCTCCAGATTAAAGTGTTAAAATTTCGGAATTTCAAAATCACATGTCCCTACTGCAGCCACGTGACATCATATGTTATTCATAACCAGCAATAGAACACAAATTGTCTATTGTTGCCTTTTCAGCAGATCTGAGTGTTGGGGTAAAATCTCAAATAATAATGGTGGTTCTGATGTTGAAATATTGAATGTGATCAAAGTAGAGAGAGAGTAATGTGGAAATGATCTGCCCCACAGGTAGGGGAAGGGTATGGACTGGGGGTATACTGGGGTTTTTGGTGGAGGATAATGGGCACTGGTGAAGGTACGTGTGTTTCATTGTATGACTGATATATAAACCCGAAAGCTTTGTAACTGCTCTCACGGTGATTCAATAAATAAAATTATAAAAAATTTTAAAAAAATAAGGTGGAGTTCATGCACAATTCAATCAGCTAATCAATAGTTGAATAAATAGCAGTACTCCTACATTAAAATAAAAAGAAAAAAGAAAAAGAAAATTGAAGTGTGTATTGAGTACCTATCCAAATTTAGGAGGCTGTATTTTAAGAATAAGCAGAATTGCTTGGTGAACATTAACTTTTTTTTAAATAAGGGTCATGATGCTAGATGATTTATCTTTTAATTTGAAATGTGATTTTATATGCCATGTTGATGGCTCAATCCTATTTTCTATATCACTAATTTCAATGGCTACTTGTATTTTCAGCCACTTGGAAAGCTAAGCATCGTTCTCTGAATTGTTTCATTAAATAAAACCTGCAGACTAAGATTTGGATTATTGTTAACTGAGTACAAAATGATTAAAAAATTTAAAATAATTTCCGATATTCATAATAATGAATCTCTTGTCCCTAATTCACTCACATAAATACTAACTTCTTATTAGCTGATTCTGCCAGGCACTATAAAAGGTACTCAGGGTATAATGGTGAATAAGATAGCAAGAATGGGAGCTTACGTGCTGGAATGAGAGAGACTTGGGTAAGAATTTAAAATACAGTATGTTAAAGTTTACACTGTAAAAAAAAAAAGAAAGGGAATAAATAAACTTTTAAGTGTACACATAGGTTGTCTGAATGAGATGATGAGGAAACTGGAATGTTTAGGGAGAAAAAAGAGGAATAAGGAGGAGGGGAAAGAAAAGAATATTTTGATCATCAATGTAAAATGGTAGAGAAGAAAAAGTGAGAAGAATAAACGAAATAATTACATGCCTGAGCTAGTTGATTGAATGGATCTACTGATAAAGGCACAAGTGATTAAAGAGATGATGCTTTAAACAGCATTAACAGCACTGTACATAAACCTGTGGAAAAAAATAATCATCAAAGACATGAAATTATTTTAGTCGTTAGGATAGCCCACTGATATTCAGTCTCTGCACACCCAGCAGTCTATCTTTTAGATTCCCTCATAGTTGGATGAGGTTGACTGTCTAGTTTTAGTCATGCATTTTGAGAAAAAGTGTCACTTCCAGGCCAGAGTTCCTAAGTGTAGAGGGATTCTCTTTTCTCTTCTGGAAGACCAAACAGCAACAATCAAGGTCCAGATACTCAGGCAACCCAACACCCAACCCTAGGTAGGACTACCATTAGCAAAATGCACTTCTGGTAGTTAGTGGTGATGCCTAAGTCATCTTTTAGAGAGCAACTCCTGAGAATTAGGATTGTTGGTACCATGGAATAATCAGTAACAAAAATAAAGCCTGTAATAACTAAAGGTGAGGGTGACAGTTAAGAGCTCTATCACGCAGTGTCCCTGATTCTTAATGAGGAATTTTTATCTTATGTTCTCTCTTGAGGGCCCCTTCTGAGAGATTCAAAAAATGTTATAATAAAATTTGCTTGTTAGCACTGATCTCTCATACAGCATGCCAAGGAATGGATTCCAGGGGGCAATATGAGAATCTAAGATTCTAGAACACAGACTTACTTTACTATTTCATCCACCCACTAAATTAAGTATACCTATCTTCTAAAGACCGACACAAGAGTAATTTGCCTCTGAAATTTTGAAAATCCCTACAGAGAGACCTATATGTTTAAAGATGTTAAAATTTCATGTCTAATTTAACCTATTATCTTGCAATGCAATGAAATCACCAATTCAGTTTTATACTACCTTTTTAATCTTGTGATAAGTGCAAAATATGGTGCTTAAGAATAAAGGGGTAGTTTTTTGAAATCTGATTACTTTTGAGTCTGTGTAAGATGGTCTTGGGCCAAATTATTATGGAAAGAGCAAGTAAATTGAGCCAGCATACTTCATAATTTTCCTTCATTAGCAAGTTTTGCAAGCTTCACTGAATTTAATGAAAGAAGTCCCAAGTAAATCAAGTCTATTCTCCTAAAAAAGATTTTTTTTCTTCTAATTCTCTTGGACCTAAGGATGGTTGAATGTGTCAACATTCAAATATCAGAACATTTACTTTAATTAAACTCCTCTCCAGTCCCACTTAGTGTCTGTAAATGTGTTTAAGATTTAAGTATCATAATTCTCCCCATTACCATAGCTCTCTATGAGGTGATTATAAGACTAGAAGAGTAAATCATACACTTTAGGGTTATTCTAATCCACTACCCTCATTTTACAAAAATGGTGAATAGGATTACAAAATATACTAAATGTTCTCAGAAAATCTAAAAAAATGTTTTTGTCTTTCAACATTCTAAAATTATGCTCATATAACATTTGTTTTTGCTTTTTACTACAGATCAGGTTAATGTGTTTGGTAGTGGGACACCTGAAAAAGGTCAACACTAAGTTAATTGAGAATGAGAAAATTGAAAAATATAAACTATTTTCCATATGTAAAGAAATAGAGAAGTCATTCATTTCTAATCCATTCTGTGGCTAGCTACCAGTGAGAAGCATCAGGAGTAGCATTTTTTCATATACCATACTATGAAAGGTCAGTATCCCATGAGGTCAGTATCCAATGTTTTCAGTGAAATGTGATTCTATTCTAGGATCAAATGTGTTTTAGGAATATGATTCAAACTATGCTAAAAAATCTTAAAAGATTATCCAATCTTCTCTTTAAAAGGAAATGCTTCATAAAATTAACCTTTAATTTCCCACTCCAAATAGTTGCATTTAAACTTTAGTTTACATTTGAAATTATGGGTCCTTTTATTTTTCTACTTTTTTTCCCAGTGACTTTTAAAATTATATCAAAATGTGTATGGGAACGTGAAGATGCCCATTTTCAGCAAACCTAGACAAATGTTGAAATGATTCAGCAGTAAAAAAAGCAAATTAAGTAGTCTTCATTTCTGTTCAAATTAATGTAAATAAGTTCTGAATCTCCCATTCACTTAGTATTTAAGACCTAAATGAGGTAGTTAAAATGCTGTCATCACAATATAAGCATACAGCTAAGAAAACAGTTGACATAATCAGAGAATTTGCTTCTGGTCATTAGAACATGGAGAAGGTAAGAGTTGTGGGAAGTCTTAGGTCAAATAAAATAATCCAAGTCTCTTGCCTTACAAATGAGTAAATGAAGGGTAAGAAAAGTGATGGAGTACATCTAAAAATCTTTCTCAAATGCAATAGTTTGGTTATATTTTTACATCTTTTCATTTTTTGCATTTATCATTATTAATGAACCAGTCACCTGAGATCTACTGAAGATGCAAATATTAACACAAATTCTAAGCACTGAGAATACACTGATGAATAGATTTCTGTACCAGATGCTTACAATACAGCTCTATGCTGAAGTCAGTTGCACTCAACTCAAAAGGTCTAGTTGTTAATTTCTCAGGAATGTTGTAAATTATTAAATGCAGCTATTCTTAACAATCAAATTATATAAAACTTTAATCAAAATTATATTGAAAATAAGAAAGTAAGTATTCAAGATGAAGCACTTACAAGTTCCTTACTGTGTTGCTGCACTCTTGAGGCTATAGCTGGTGCATATGCATAATGGGAAAACTAGACAATGAGGCCCGCTGGCACATCCAAACTCTACACTCAATGATGTCACTTTGGGGGCTTGAAACCAAGAGAGCATTTACATGAAATATACTAGGAAATAATACAAATGTGCACTTTCCTCAAAAAATAAGATTATTCAACCCTTAGCACCTAACCACTTTTCAAGAAATGTGGTCTGCAGTTCATTTACTGAAATACGGTTTATACTAGAACTAAAACTTTTCATACTCTTGATCTCACATATTCATGTAAGTCTATGAGACAGAGTTTATATAAGTAGAAGACACAAACTTACATAAAACTATCCTACCAAAATAGAGATAAAATAATAAATAGCAATGAATTCTTTGTGACAGCTAGGAGAAGACAAGCAGAAAAGAAGTTTGATCTGAGTTCAGTCAATTCACCTAAAGATAAGGAGACATACTGAAGGCCCAAGAGAATTAAAGTTGTTGGCTTCCAGTATATCTCTGTTGTTCCATATACCAGATATGACACCCGCATGTCAAGTGATTATGAGACATGAAAACTTTTCACAGATAGTTGCTCTACCCTCTCATGGGTTATGAAGTCATACTGGTGGTGCTCAGGGGCCATTCATAGCTCTGTGCTCAGAAGTGACTCACTGGTGGTGCTCAAGGAACTATATGCAATGCAAGGATTCAAATGGGATCTGTTGCTTGCAAGTTTCATTATCTCCTGTAATACCTCAAGGGCGCCAAATTTGTCTTTTGTTTGGGGGTCACAATTGGTTGTACTCAGGGTTTACTTCTCACCCTGCAACCAGCGATCACTCTTGGCCGGCATGGGGTAACATGAGGAGTGCTGGGGATCAAATCCTAATCAGCTGCATGCAAGGCAAACACCCTATCCACTGAACTATTTCTTTAGTCCCAGTTCACATTTATTCAAAGGTTATTCCCTATTTGGGTACGTTAAAACGCTTTTGAGGCTAAGTGCGACCTAACTTCTATATATTCATGTTTGGTTTAGCTGTGTCTTGGTCTGCTCCTCTCCTCAGCTTGTGACAAGGATCTTGCTCTGTTCTCCCTATCATTTTGTACCCCACTCCTGCATTTAATATGTATGTTGTGAGGTTCATACATGAGAATGAGGCTAGTCCTATCTGCATGAATAACTTTGTCACTTAAGGAATTTCCAATTGTACCATGGGAGAAGTAGCCAGCCCCTTCCCTCTCTCAGACAGCCCTTCCTTCACATCTCCTGTTTAATACTTCTGATCTCTATAAACAGAGATGTACTCTGTTCTCCTTTTGGGTGTTGCAGTTTGCAATAGAGCAAAGAAGAAATCCAAATGGCCAAAAGGCACATGAAAAAAATGCTCTACATCATTAATCATCAGGGAGATGCAGATCAAAATAACAATGAGATATCACCTCACACCACAGAAACTGGCCCACATACAAAATAACAAAAGCAACCAGTGCTAGCGTGGATGTGGGGAGAATGGGACTTTCCACTGCTGGTGGGAATGCCAACTGATTCAGCCATTTTGGAAAACAATATGGACGATTCTCAAAAACTTAGAAATTGAATGCTCATTTGACCCAACAGTACCACTCCTGGGAATATAACCCGGAGAGGCAAAAAAGTATAGGAGAAATGATATCTGCACTTGTATGCTCATTTCAGCACTGTTTACAATAGCCAGAATCTGGAAAAAACCCAAGTGCCTGAGAACAGATGACTGGCTAAAGAAACTCTGGTATATCTACATAATGGAATACTATGCAGCTGTTAGAAAAGATGAAGTCATGAAGTTTGCATGTAGGTGGATCAACATGGAAAGTATCATGCTAAGTGAAATGAGTCAGAAAGACAGGGCCCAACATCTACAGTGTAGAAAACTTGTACTCATTCATGGAAATATTTTCTTTGTGTGTATCCAAATATTGAAATGCTGCAATTCAATAATTTTAAATCTGATTAGAATTCTTCCATAAATATTTAATGTATGATTCAGAAGTAGAAAAATATTTTGAATGTAGTAACTAAGTGTATTTAAATTAAATAAAACCTGACCCCAAAGAAGGTTACTTCTAAATATAAAGATACTGCCTTTTATACACATTTCCCCCCACAGGGTATAGTTGGATTGTATAGAAGGCTGATTTATCTCCTAATCGTGTTATGAAGAACAAGGATGCTTAAATACATCTGTCTGCCACACCAGGATACTTCAAAGAAAGGTCACGAAGTTATATAACATTTGGAACTGGGATTCCCATCAGATTTGTTACAAGAGCCAAAACAGGGGTCAGATTTTTATCATCATGCCTCCATCGTACAATTCAAATAGCAAGTATTTGGGTATTTCCAACGTGCTGAACTGTGTTTCAGTAAAACAACTGACCTATCTATGAGAAAGAAATGCAGACATTTGTAGGGAGAATGTGCACAGATGTGGAATAACTTTCAGCTTGGCCAGTGCAGATTTCTTACGCTGCATCTCAGAAACAAACTCAACGCTTGCTATTTGTATTGTAGGCATTAACGTACACTCCCCTCACACACACACACACACACACACACACACACACACACACACTTGCAACCTGTATCATTCCCTCACAGATCTGTGCTGGGGTGTGGCAGCTTTCTATTTATCCTCATGTTTCCTTGCCTATACGGGTTGCCAGTAATTGGAACTTAAGCTACCTGTCACAAAGGCAAAACAAAAAGATGGTTGGCTACAATCCAGGAGGAGCCTGGATGCTAATGGTTGAGATGAACTCAGACTATGAAACTCAAACTCACAATTGTGAATCCAAACTCAAACTATAAACTCAAACTCAGCAATTAAGTTGTGTCCAATCCTTTCCTCCCTTACCGACTTCATCCTTTCAGGGTGTAAAAGTCTAGTAGTATAGTCTTCCCTCGTCAATCCTCTCTAGCAGAAAACTGATATGCCTTTGTTCCTTCTCACTTATACTGCTCTGCACAGTAGCCTCCCATTCCTGTCACCCGCTTACCTTTAACTTCTTTTTGGCCTAGGGCTCCTGATGTCTGCCTGTCTTGCTCTACTTAACCTGCTCTCTTCTAGTTTCCACTGACTTTTTTTTCTTTAATTTTTTTTATTGAATCCTTGTGAGATTCACAGTCGCACAGTGGCTCATGATTTTTAGTCATACAATGTTCCAACACCTGTCCCTTCACCAGTGTACATTTCCCACCACCAGTGTTCCTGGTTTTCCTCCTGCCACCAGCCTTTGCAATACAGGTACTGAAAGATTTTGTTTGTCCCTTTACCTACTTCCAGCACTCAGTTCTTTCCCAGACTGATCACTTCCAACTATCATGGTCATAGTAGTCCCTTCTCTATTCTAAATGTCCTCCTCGCCACGATTACTTGTGGCAAGCTTCTAACTTTGGACCAATCCTCCTGGCCCTTGTTTTTATTGTCCTTGAATATTAGTCTCATACTGTGTTTATTTCTCACAAATGAGTGTAATCATTTTATGTCTGTCCCTCTCCTGTTGACTTCTTATTCACCAAAACCAAAAACACATTTTTTATTCATTCTATAGACTCTGTCTACCATCTTACTACTTACTACTTGTCCTTTCTCAAAGCCAGGGACAATGGAAGTTTCCTGGAACATTATAGGTTATAGTAGCTTTCCATTGTTTTTGCCTCACTCATACCCATTGTCTTCCTTCTGGCAATCACATCTTGAATTTATCTCTACCCCATAGGTTGTAGTTTTCTAGTAAAACTGTCAATTCAGGTTTCCCACCCTTCCTGATCTCCTGACAGGACCATGCCCCAAAACAATCAGATTGTCATTCCTCAGATTTTCAGTTAAGGGGGATTTTTAGGAGGTAGAGAGTGGTGAGAGGTGATGGAAGAAACATTTTCCTTTGTCTTTACTACTTAAATTTTCCTGAGCTATTATTTCTTCTGTCATTTCCAAAGTTCATATTTAAATTTTACCCATTTAATGGGTTACCTCATGGCCTTCCAGTATACCTTTTTCTTGTCAACATAATCTAAGTTTGCTTTTATTGCTTGCGAATGACCTACATATAGTGATACACAAATATTCAATGAAGGTTCATTAGATGAATGTCAGAGAATGAATATTTGAACCGAACAAATATTTTCCTCAAGAACGATCCACCCATGAATTCCCAAAAGATTGTACAATACATCTACAAATATGATGAACATAAAAGGCCTCTGGGCCAGGACAAAAGAGGATCTAAGATGTGAATGGCAAAAGAACTTGGCTCAGATGATTGTCCTCTTCCTTTTGTTCCGGGTTCATAATAGCAACAGATTTAGGGGTAGAGCAATAGTACACCAGATAAGGCACTTGTCTTATGAACAGCTGACCTAGGCTTGATCCTTGACAACACACAAGCCTCACAAGCCCCACGGAGAGTGATCCTCAAGTTCAGAGTCAGGAGTAAGCCCTGAGCACAGCCAGGTGTGGTCCCCAAAACAAAATATCAATAATAATAATAATAATATTGGTACAGATTAAGCCAAAGGAAAGTACAGATGAGGGTGGTCAGGCCACATGACCTTGACTTTCATTAGAGGAGAGAGTAGTTATATGTGCAGAAGTATATAAAAGGATCTTAAAAAAACAGAAAATAACTGGAATGACTGTAAAAAAAACAGAAGTCAAAGATGATGAAGATTGCTGAGGAGCTTCAAGACAACAATCAGATATCAGTGGAAAATCTTTCTCATCACAAATATAGCTAATACCTACAATGACTAACACAACATATAAGTAGTAAGAGGCTGGAGAAACAGTTCAGATATTAGAGTAGCTGCCTACCACTTACAAAGGCCTATGTATGATTCTTGGCACTACCTGTACCCCCAGATTCACAGGGTATGTGTCTGCAGACTTCTGTTCCCCCAGAGTGCTTACACTACCGTGCCAAGAATCAACAGAAGTCACCCTAGGCCACCTGAGTTCTGCCGGGAGTTCACCATATAAATGATAATTATCAAAATGCTACTTGGGAAAAATAAAACTATTATCAAGCAATAGCACAGAGGTAGGGCGTTTGCCTTGCACGCAGCCAACATGGCCGACCCGAGTTCGATTCCCCCACCCCTCTCGGAGAGCCCGGCAAGCTACCGAGAGTATTCGATATGCCAGACACAGTAACAACAAAGTCTCCAATGGAGATGTTACTGGGCCCGCTCAAGCAAATCGACGATCAACGGGAGGGCCTTTACCTTTACCTTTACCTTATCTTGATATATTTTTCAGGGAGATACCACAATTTGTAACTAACCTATTTGATTCCAGAGAGATAAAATTTTATAAAATGGGTAAAATGGGTCCTGCTATAGCAGCCATCACCATTTCTAGTCTCTGGACACGGCATAATAAAAATCAATAGACTTAATCATAATTCATATTTTGAATAGTTGCCAAGAACTGGTAAAATGACTGTTACTAGTTTCATGTTGTAAATATAGCAAGTTATTACCTTTTTTCTCATTGTTACAATCATATTTGAATATACTGTTGTTATCTTTTTTAAAAACCCAGTCAATGTTGCTTTTTTCCCCTTTTATTCATCATACATAATAAAGATGCTATGCAGAGAACAAAAAAAGAGGCAGAATGTTTTCCCCTAAGAGGAGGCTTTTCAGATGTGCTCTGTAATTTGTCATCCAGAGGAAAGAGTATATCATCACCGCTTTAAAAAAATAAATGAATTACATCGACTTGATGCACAGCAGGCTCACAGATTTCATGGGGCCTTTGTATTGCGCATATGCTTGCTCTCTGTTGTCTCCTTGCAGATTATTCTAGGCATCCAGGAGATAAAACAGACAGGAAAGCAGCAGATGTGACAGCAAAAAAAGCTTGATAGGTCACCTCACTTGTAAGATGCAAAGTCAAAAATCTACCTTGCAGACAGGAAATTAAATACAAAAACACCACCAAATCACTCCACAGTATGATGTTCTACAACTATTTCTCCTCATTACCACTTCCTTTCCCAAAGTATTTACTTTTCCAAGATGACTTGGTAATATCAGATTATTAAAAGAAAAATAAGTCAAGTGAAACATAGCTTGATATTACTAAAATCCCCATAGCATATTTAAAATGCTTCTTTATCTTTTTTTTTCTTTCAAGAAAGATTTCTTGATCAACAAAGCTTTATCTATGTCTTTTCCCATTTCTATGCTTTCCTTGGTATCACAGACAAGTACCTGGCCTTTAGCCTGGTATCTGATTCTGCCCTCACTTACCTATCCTCAAAATCGATCCACCTCACTCATGTGTCATTTTTTTCAATTTGTGTACTGAACGCATTCTTATCTTTGCTCATATTCACTTCTATCTTCTTTAGAGCTGTCTTGCCTTATCTGGAGACACTGGTTTCCAATAATAAATAATGTGGAACTTCCCAAAGAAGAAATACAAACAGCCAAATAGCATATGAAAAAAAATGCTTTATACCACTTATCACCAGGGATATGCAAAACAAAACAACAATGAGAGATCACCTCACACCTGAGAGACTGGCACTCTCCAAAAATACCAGCACCAATGTTGGGAAGAATGTGGGGTCTAGGGGACCCTCACTCACAGTTGTCATGGTAGTTGACTGACTCAGCCTTTGTGGAAGACAATATGGCTATTCCTTAAAAAACTAGTAATTGATATTCCATATGACTCATCTATTCCACTTCTGGGAATACACCCTATTGCCCCAAAAACACAACGCAGAAAAGATATCTGGGCTCCTGTGTTCATTGCAGTATTATTAATAAAAGCCAAAATCTGGAAAATAAGAACAGTGGCCAAGAACAGTTAACTGCATAAAGAAACTATGTTATACTACATGATGGAACATTACTCAGCCGTAAGAAAAGATGGAGTTGTACAATTTGCTGAGACATGGATGCATCTGAAGAGTACTAAGATGAGTGAAATGAGTCAGAGGCAGAGGAACAGACACAGAACGATTTCATTTATATGTGGAATATAAAGAACTATAGTAGGAAAATTACTAAAGCAATAGAAATATAAAGCAGGAATTCTAGTCCTTAGTAGATAGTTTGTCACTGGGGAGTGGATGGTGGGGAGAGGTCTGGGAAGGAACTTCTATGACAATGATAGAGGAAATGGGTCACTCTGGACCAGGACTATGTGCTAAAAGGAGGTAAAGTGAAATGCATAATATCCTATCAGTAACAGTATTGGTTAAGAAGAAAAGTGCCTATCAAAGAGGCAGGCTGAGGGACATCAGAGAAACTAGGGACACTGGTGAAGGGTTTGGTGTTGGAATATTATACTCCTAAAACTAAATGATTAATAACTTTGTAACATTGTAATTCATAGCTCTTCAATAAAAAACTAATTTAAAACAACAACCAAAGCCCTTCAAGAGAAGTAGCACTATTTTATTTTCTATGCATGTGTTACTTCCAGAATCAGCATTTGACTATAGAGTTCAGTAAACACAAATATTACTGTGTAAAGTCCTTGGCTGAAAAAATTCTTTCAAACAGATTTTTTTTTCTTTCAAATGGACTTGTCTTTACAAAAGTAAAATCACTTACATAGGATTAAACAAGCAAAAAATATTACCAACCTATGGGTAAATAAGATTACCAAAGAATTAATTTCCTGGCTGAAAAATTTAGGAGAGACAAATGTTCTCATTTATAATATGATAAATGTGCCCTCTCTCACCCACATATATGACACAATTACTTTTTCATCTCAACTCAAGTTGGTTCACTCTTTATTCAAAAAAATATTGGAAAGTATGAAAGTACTGCCCAAAACTTGGTGTGTAATACTCAATATCAAAATGCAAGAAATGTCAACCCAAAGCTTCAAAATATAATAGGGATACCTATACTTTAGCCCAATTGATTTAACTTTTTTCTTTTGTCCACGGTACAAGTTTCAACTAGTCTCTAAACGGATTGGGTTAAGTCCAACTTTGTATGCTACCTTTCAACTTGCATATGAACGGCCAAAGGTACCTGACAAGTGCAGAACTGACATTACATACTCTATCAAAAAGTCAACTTCTAAGCAAAATAATTGCTCAAATGCAAGCATATGCTGAAATAGTAAGGTTAAGTTAGAGAACAGTATATAGACAGCTATTTCCAATGAAGTGAAAATGTGTGTATGTAGTTTGTAAATAAGAAAATATTCCTCATCATTCTCTGGCATATGTTATCAAAAACATGCAAAAACAAATGTCAGATTGACCCAGTGGATATAGACTACATGATTAATTTATTTACCATTAAAAAGTGCATGGGGTAGGAGTGAGAGTGTAGTACAGGAAAGGAGTTGTGGAACACAAAGATCTAGAAAAATAAGGCAGGAGAAATGGGGTGTGGGAAACTGTGAAAGAAAAGAACAGAAAATGCTAGTTGGCAGCTAACAAGCAGCTGAAAGCACTTTGGGATTCAATATGGAAAACAATACCCAGTACATTAAGAATATTAAGTAGCACTGCAGTGACCTTTCAGAACTGTGGTGTAGTGTATTGTACAGTTCTCCAAGAATTAATTCTGCCTTGCCCAATGATCCCTGTGTTTAATCTTCACTTCCCTACTCATTCTGAACAAGTAACAAAAGAGGCAGTTACTTTAACTGAAAATAAAATTGTGGTGCAACCAGTATCATCTTTACCTTATGCTAAAAGGGTCACCTTATACAGCTATCCCTAAGCCCATCTTGTCTAACATCTTAGGTTGTGTGCAAGGGAAATAAAATCAATCAAGTGAAAAACAAGTCTAGATCTGTACTCATCGTTATAATACAGTGCTCTGCTCATGTCCCTTAATGAAGACTGGGTAATAGGAGCAGTGGTAGGAGCAGGGCGGGGGGAGAGGGGGTGGACATGGAAATAAAGACAGGAGATTAACTAAATTAGCAAGAGATTCTGTTGAAGAAAAGAGGCGATTGAGGCAGAGATGGGTTATAATTTATGTCAAAGTTCAGTAGGTAGAGAACTAGAATTTAAATCTAAATCATTTGGTCCCGGAAATAGCACCTTGGTCAACTATGCTGTACATAGTATAGCCTGTTTGCAGTTTTTCACACTCTAACTTCTAATATATAGAGATAGTTCTGATTACAAGTATATCTTGTATTAAGCAAAGTTGGTAAGACTTTTCTGAATGTATTCTGTGACAGAACAATTGGACATGGAACTAACACAGTCAGAATTAAAACAAGTGATTATAATTTTTAAGCAATAATTTTGAATTTAAAACTTTAGCTGCAGTCTTCTTACAGACAACGGGACTCAAAATCAAAATTAAAAGGATTTTGTGAAATTATCATAAACAAAAGCACTTAATTCTTTCCAAAAGTATGCAAATTCTTCTTACATAGTTTCACTATTGGTGGGCAGGGGTAAGAGGGTATTATAATCCCTCAATTCCAGTTAATTTACCTTTGCCAGAAGATACTTTTCTTTGTGACTTCTAATTAGCCAAAACAGATATTTAAAAACATTCAAGGAACATCTACATAATTAGCATTTTAAAAAAAAGTCATTTCCCACACCTTGGTCAGATCCAACAGAGAATGATTCTGGTGTTTCTCTTCTCTCTCCTTAAACCTTAGAAATAGTGTTGGAAAGAACTTGGATTCTGCTATTCATCCAAGAAATGGAAGACTTGAATACTAATGCAAAGCTTAGCAAAAAGAAAGCTATTGCTGACCCTTCCCTCCTACCTCTCTTCCTCGCTAGGTAAAGAATAAAATAAAAAAAGAATAGCTTGCAAATAAATCCCTGACTGTGAGAAAGAATCTCTAGTAGAGAAAAAAGCAATAAACATAAACAGATTACGTTATCCTATAAAAATGGTTAATATCTTTCTCCAAGGGTGCCTTCAGCTAAAGGGAATTTTAGTCCTGTGAAGGGCGAGGTCCCATCTATTTCCTTTTTAATTGTGTAATCTCTCAAAGATTTTGCATGCATAGAGAAAATACTGATGTATCCACTTTAATAAATCACTTTAAAATATTTAAATAAGCATTTCTGTCTACCTAGAAGAGCTCAAGCCTGAACTTCAGAGGAACATGAAAAATCAGGCTTGTAAATAAACTGTATCTTTTGAACATTGACCCTGAATTTACCATTAGTCTGAGAGAATTCAGATTTAATCTCTCTGCTTTATCAATTTTACCTTAAATGTAGGGTAGTTAATGCTCAAACATCATGAATAAGTGCTGAGAATAAACATTTGTGAAGTAGGTTACATACAGAGAAGACTAATTAAACAGACACAGAATGGAATGTACCAAATTACTTAATGTATTTTTAATTGTACTGAACCATATAATTATTACAGGTCCACTTGAAAATGATATTAAACCATTTTCTAATTGCTCTTTCATCACTATTAACTTTAGATGACTATTACATAGATGACTATGTTTATCTGCATATATTTTCTGATTGATTATATAGACTGAAGAGCAAAAGAAGCAAGGAGACATAAAAAGTTATTTGAAAAGAATGTTCCACAAATTCCCTAAGAAACAGAGACTAAACCACTAAACAAGGACAGTCACCTCAATTTTTATAGCCAGTATTCCTTGTAAGTAGGTTTATATTGATCAGTGCCTTTAATGAACCAGAAGCTAAATAGTTCACCAAACACAGATGACTGGTTAAAGAAACTTTGGTACATCTACACAATGGAGTACTATGTAGCTGTTAGAAAAGATGAAGTCATGAAATTTATATACAAGTGGTACTACATGGAAAGTATCATGCTAAGCGAAATGAGTCAGAAAGAGAGGGACAGACATAGAAAGATTGCATTCATCTGGGTAACAAAGTAACAAAATAGGAGACTAACACCCAAGAATAGCTGAGATAAGTACCAGGAGGTTTACTCCATGGCTTGGAGGCCAGCCGCACACGCTAGGGGAAAAGGCAGCTCAGAGAAGGGAACACCAAATAAAGGGTGTTGGGAGGATCCTCCCACAATGGGAGATGTGTGCTGAGAGTAGACTATAGACCGAACATGATTGCCACTCAATGCCTCTTTTGCAAACCACAGCACCCAAAAGGAGAGAGGGAACAAAAGGGAATGCCCTGCCACAGAGACAGGGTGGGATTGTGGGGGTGGGGTGTGGGAGGGATACTGGGATCAGTGGTGGTGGAGAATGGGCACTGGTGGAGGGATGGGTATTCAATCATTGTATAACTGAAACCCAAGCACACAAATTTGTAAGTCTACACTACCTCATGGTCTTTCACTAATAAAAATTTAAAAGCTAAATAAATAAATAGTTCACCAAACATTCCAAAAAGAGAAATAAAAATAAACTTTGAAGACGATTTTTGGCAAGGGAGTCAAGTAATTTCTATTGAGGGGGAAATACAAAATATCAGATTTAGAACTTGAAAATGTAAATTTAATAGCTCTTGCCAACATAAATCTCTTAAAACCTGTCTGGAAAAAGGAATCAGCAAAGGTAAATGAGACAAGGAAGTTTGATTACTTCTAATATGCAGATTCATATTTTTTAAATCATTTTAATCATCATTGAGCTACTTGATTTACAATACTATTTTATGCATACATCATTCCAACACTAAACCCAGCACCAGAATATCCCTTCCCTCCACCAAGGTCCCAATGATCCCTTTGAGTCAAATCTCACTCCCCCCAAAAATATCATTTTTATAGGCCAACTCTCCAGCTCTGCTGTCCTTGTTTATCTGTTGCTCTTTCACTCTGTGTTTACATCCAACATATGAAAGGGAGCATTCTGTATGTATTGCTTTCCTTTAGACTGACTTCCCTCAGCAGTACACTCTCTAGTTTTACTGATGCCTTGGCAAATTGCATGATTTTTGTTCTTTCTTATAGTTGCACAGTAGCCCATTGTGTTCTTTATATCACAATGTCTTGTGATGCATCCATCCATAATTGGGGATATAATAGGAGACGTTACTGGGCCCGCTCAAGCAAATCAATAAACAAAGGGAGGACAGTGACAGTGACAGTGACTGGGTATTGAACTAAGTGCTGCAAGTGAACATAGGAGGGCATGTATCCTTTTAAGTTAATGATTTTATTCCTTACCCAAACTTGTTTGGGGGAATAGGTCATAGGGAAATTCTGTTCCTACTTTTATAGAGTAAATGATTCATATTTAAATAATATTGTCAACTTAAGCATTTTCAACAAAGGAATATCCAAATCCCCTAAAATTTGGGCACTTGTGATGTTCACAACAGAAACTGAAAATACCCCAGAAAGCAAATACATTTTGCTGAATGTAAAAATTTTACTAATAAAAGTGAAGACCTAAACAACAGTTTGATTTAGAAAAACTCTGTGACCAACCCCAAATATTCCACTGTTAATAAGCATATGTGTAACTCTAACCAAAAAAGTATTAATAAAAAGGATGCTAGTGACCAAAATGAGACTGTTGATATTGATAGAATCCTATTACTTTTCACTGGATTAAAAGACTACCCAAAATTGGAATATATGACCAACAAAAATAACTACAAATACATTTCAATAACCAAAGAATTTCTATTTTAACAGAACTTTGTAATCTCTTAAAGACTCCAGTGATATTATTTATGGACAATCCAAAAGGCATTGAGTTCAGTCAGTAGGAACATTGGTGTACTGGGAAACTCATTTATTCTTAGAAAACACATGTGGAGAAGTCTTTTAAATCAAAGAGAAAAATTCATGACTAAATATGTAATTTAGCATGTTGAGTAGGAATGAATGTCACACTTTCCCTTAACTTTATATAAGGCCAGATGTGTGCCACACCCTCCTGCATGATTTCATAATTCTTACAACTCCGCCCGACGAGATAACCTACCAGCATTTTTATGATTTTTCTTCCTTTCCATAAGAGCTCTATGTAAATCTCTAGAGATACAAATCCCAAACTGATAAAAATGTATTATTTGCCTCTCTCATCTTTTGAATACAGTATTGGAATAGATTACATTTTTAAACCATAAGTTGATAATTCACATTGAAACCTTAGTATCATATATAAATTCAAATAGAGTAGTATTTCTCCACATTTGCAATTTTCTATTTACTTGATTTTCAAATTTGGTAATGGACCTTGTCAAATATGGGATAGTAGCATAGCTAATGTAAAGAGCATGACTTGGAATTAACACAAACCTGGATTTTAACCTTGCCTTCACAGCCTAACTCTGTTTTAAGTCTTATCCCAGGAGACAGGGTATACCATCTACTCCCACAAGTTAAGGAGACCAAGTACAAGTGAATTTCTGATAGTTGAAATTATACTATACGAAGGCAGGGGATATATTTTATAAGCAACAAAACTAAGAACTACTTTTAAAAAAACTACTTTAAAAGCAAAAATATTTCAAAGGTAAACATAAGTGCAAAATGCAGATAACATGGCATGTTAGGGATAGAGAAAGCCTGGAGAAAGAAGCTTAGCCTGTGAGTTCTTCTCAACCCCTCCACTGGGTCTGGCAGATTACTGAAGTAGAAAAGAACAAGGGTACAGATGGGGCCCTTCCCTCTCCTTCCTTTCTTCCCTACTTGCCTTCCCTTTTTCTCTCTTTGCCACACCCACTGGTGCTAAGGGCTTACTCCTGGATCTGTGCTCAGGACTTACTCCTGGTAGGGCTTGGAGGACCTTATGGAATGCCAGGGATTCAACCCAGGTTGGTCATATGCAAGACAATGTCCCCACGTGCTGTACTATTACTTCAGACTTGAAAGATATTTACCTGATGTGGGGTCCCATACCATCAAAAGAACAATAATAAACATCACTTAGGTGGGGTATAAACTGGGTCAAAAAGACAATACACACCCTGGTCCTAGATCACTCCTGGGGTTAGAGAATAAGTATAGAGGAGTTGGTAATATAGGGTCTTTATCCCCAAAGTCACAGATAAGGAGGCTACCTAAGAGTATTGGAATGTAGAGGCCTATCCATCAACACTCCCAGGATGCCCCCAAAAGAAAACAACATGAGTTGGCAGAACTCATTGAGCAAAAGAAGATGTGGTGACATGAAAGGCAAATATGCATGTGAAACAGACTAACCATGGAATCTGAGAAGTTGTATGTTGAAGCACTGAGTGCAAGACAAGAACTTTCATACAAGGGTAAAATTGCATGAGTAGAACCCAAGATTTTAAGGTTGCTACTTATTTTTTTAAAGGATATCAGACAATGCAACAGGAAATTGGAGTTACTCAAACATGAATTATCCATAAAGGGAGTCTGGGAGACAGCTATATTGTAAGCATTCACCCATACTTGGAGTTTTCAATGTCATAAAACATTAGGATATTTGGAACTGGGATCTCAATAGTATTCATCTCATCCCTGTGGTGATTTGTCCTTTGACAAATCAGCAAATCAGTAAAAGATACATAACACCTGGTTACTAGGCACATCTCAGAAACATTTATGTGTGTGTTTGTACATATATATGTATTATATGAATATGTGTACTTTGTATGTGTATACATATAAACTGTAAAAAAAGTATAATTGCTTTTTTATTATTATTAGTGAAACACCATGAGGTACAGTTGTAGACTTACATATTTTTGTGTTTGGGTTTCAGTTATACAATGATCAAGTACCCATCCCTTTACCAGTGCCCATTCTCCACCACCAATGAACCCAGTAGCCCTCCCACACCCCCATCCCACCCACCCCCATCCCGCCTATAGCAAGCATTATTCTCAGTGGGGAAAAACTAAGGGCCTTCCCTCCAAAATCAGGAACAAGGCAAGAATGCCCACTCTCTCCACTTCTATTCAATATAGTATTGAAAGTACTTGCAATAGCAGTTAGGCAAGAAAAAGATATTAAGGGCATTCAGATAGGAAAGGAAGAAATCAAGCTCTCATTATTTGCAGATTATATATTATATCTAGAGAATCCTAAAGCCTCTACCAAGAAACTCCTAGAAACAATAGACTTGCACAGTAAAGTCACAGGCTATAAAATCAATACCCAAAAATCCATGGCCTTCCTATACACAAATAATGAAACAGAAAAAAGGGACATGAAAAAAGCAATCCCATTCACAATTGTGCCCCAGAAAATCAAGTACCTCGAAATTAACCTAAATGAGGTAAAGGACCTCTACAAAGAAAACTACAAAACACTACTCCATGAAATAAAAGAGGATATGAGGAAATGGAAACATATCCCCAGCTCATGGATAGGAAGAATTAACATTGTCAAAATGGCAATTCTCCCCAAGCCACTATAATTGTTTTTATCAAAAATGTATCATAGGCTGGAGCAAGAGCACAGCAGGTAGGGCGTTTGCCTTGCACATGGCCAACCCGGGTTCGATTCCCAGCATCCTATATGGTCCCCCAAGGACAGCCAGGAGTACTTCCTGAGTGCATGAGCCAGGAGTAACCTCTGTGCATTGCCGGGTGTGACCCAAAAAGCCAAAAAATGTATCCCAACATATTATATAGTCATAAAAGGACAGAGCTTTTGCAGTAACAATGACAATGCTTCCAGACCTGTTACACAGTACACACACAGGGCTGGGAAGGTACTCAGCTTTCTAAACTTTGGGTTCCATATATTTTAAATGGAGATGATAATATTGTGAGAAAACATTGTTTGTCAAAACTATTGCTAGTTCCTAAGTTGAGCCATGGCTCTGAATAATACTGTTTTGCTTTTGAAGTTACATGTTATCAAGAAGAACTGATGATGATTCTGAACTAATTTAGAGCACCGTGTTTGGGATACAGTAGGCACAAGTATATATACAAATGAATTCTATTTATTCTTTGCCATGAAATTATATTCTAGAACCAACATAGCAGAGAGTTTAGTGAAGTCAATAACTAGAATTTTTCTATAAATAGGTAGTTTCCTTTAATTTAATGTATTATTATCGAGATTGCTACCAACATTTTTGATAAAATAATACTAATTAGATATAAAGCATTCACCTCCAATAACTTTCTTCCTTACCAGCTAACGCTGGTGTAGCCGTTAATATCTCATATGCCAAAGAGTAGAAAACTGATGTCATAGTTTGGAAAGAAATAATAGAATCATCAGTTCTTCTTGATAACATATAGCTTCAAAAGCAAAACCGTATTATCCAGAGACACAGCTCAGCTTAGAAACCAGCAATAGTTTTGACAGTTTCTCAGTATTTCATTTAAGGAATCACTGACTTTCTGGGTTCTTTTTGTTGTCGAAAACAGGACTTAATAATTAAATATGACAACCAGGAAGTTAAGTATAATGAGCTCAACTCAAGGTGAGGCCAATAAAATACAATGACATTCTTACACATAAATCTATTGCAAAACTTTGAAAAACACTGAACATGAAGTAATGTGCTGAGCAGTTTATAGTCACTGAGATTCTTAGTGTAAATTGGCTACTTTATTGCAATTATTTGAATTAAATTTTTAATCCCAAAAGTTAAACAGTTAAACTTTTGCTTAGTTCAGGCACAATTTTTTATTGACTTTGTATACTTTCCTCATGAAGAGAAAAACAAATCCTCATTTTTTAATTAGAAAAACTATCTGTAGCACTGTAGCACTGTCCTCCTGTTGTTCATCAATTTGCTTGTGCGGGCCTAGTGATGTCTCCATTGTGACACTTGTTACCGTGTTTGGCATATCGAATACATCACGGATAGCCTGCCAGGTTTTGCCATGTGGGCAAGATCCTCTAGTAGCTTGCCAGGCTCTCCGAGAGGGACAGAGGAATCAAACTCGGGTCAGCCTGGTTGGCTGCGTGCAAGGCAAACGCCCTACCTGTTGTGCTACTGCTCCAGCCCTAAAAACAAAATATAAATTATCAAAAGGCATAAAATAATTTTTCATCCTTTCTAGGAAAAATACATCTACTAAAACATGTATTTTGCCTATAAAAGTGGTAAATAATTTCAAAACTGAGATTACATGTCGGCTAAATTCAAAAATGAAGTTGCTCTCAATTAGAGTTGGTGGGAACATAAAACTGGTACAATATATTGACAAAAGCCTTCTCAGCTCTCAAGAGAAGCATTTTTAGTGATGCTCAGGGGTCTTCAGAGTCACATTCAACACTGCTCAAAGAGCAATATGAAGCCAGGGATTGAACCCAGAACTCCGCACATATAAGGCAAGTGTTCTACCACTTCTGTCATATATCTGGCCCCTAAAAAATTTCATCTTAAGGTAATATTGCCAAGACCTTTTATTAAACAGAAAGTATAATGAACAATGTAAATTATTATTTTATAAAACTGAAATATTCAATACAAGGATAGTAGTTAAATTAGGATAATCAATAAAACACCTAGCCAAAATTCTGTACCTCTATTTTTCTGACCTGAGATGCTTGCAAAATAATGCTAAATATATAAGTCAAGCTATAAAACATTGGGCTGGAGCGATAGCACAGCGGGTAGGGAGTTTGCCTTGCAAGCAGCAAACACGGCCGACCAAGTTTGATTCCTCCACCCTTCTCGGAGAGCCTGGCAAGCTACCAAGAGTATCTCGCCCGCATGGCAAAGACTGGCAAGCTATCCGTGACATATTCGATATGCCAAACACAGTAACAAGTGTTACAATGGAGACATTACTGGGCCCACTCGAGCAAATCGATGAACAACGGGAGGACAGTGACAGTGATGGTACAAACTATTCTTTTATTTTTAGTCTAAAGTGGTACATATACAATATACCAGGATGAGATTTTGTAAGTATGTTAATAAAAAGATTAAATGTGTCTGGGGTTAGAGGGATGTAAAGGGGTTAAAGCACATTATTTGAATGCAGCAAACACTGGTTCAGTTTCCATAATCACATGGTCCCCCAAGCATCACTGAGTGCAGCTCTTGATATCCCTTGTGCGGGCCTAGGAATCACCTTGGTTTTCTTGCTTGGCTGAGATAGGAGGCCTCTGGACCTCCTGACCAATACTTTGGAGGCTCAAAATAAATAAGTGAATAATAATAATAATACTGACTTTGGATAATCAAAGTAATGAGTAAATTTTACACTCTTTGTATTAATATGTGAATTAATATGTGATTTTTTCACTGAAAATCATTTTGAAAAAATGTTAATTAATCTATCATAGATTTCTAACAAGGACAATACCACTCCCCAGAGATAAAAATTGTAGTTGGAGGTATGTGCAAACCCTACAACCCAACAAGATCTTATTCTTCATATTTAACTACATGTGGGGGGAAGGAAAAAATTTAGGGGCTAACAGAACTAAAATTCATTGCCTAAAAGGCCAATAATTATAAAATAAAATGAAGAAACACTGAAGTATAACAAAATTAAACTGCATTACTATTATTCACCCAAGGCATAAAACATAATTTATAATCAAAGCGAGTTGTTATTTTAAGGCATCTTATGTGTATTCTCTTCCTCTAAAAAAAGAAAAAGGCAAATATCTCACTGATAATTGAAAGCAGTAACACACACGCTGACATCAGCAAAAGGAAAGTTAAATCATTAACAGACCTAATATGAAATTGGCTTCTCTTGGCAAGTGAAGTCAGATATTTTACTTTAAAATGATGGTACTCTTGGCTATCTTCTCAAATAAACTGATTTTTTAAAAACACTGATAAGGGATTTTATATAAAAGAATTATTTAACCAGGAACATATGGACACTTGTGATTTTTCACATCAGTGTAATTATCCCAAGGGTAGCACAATATTTTCACTCAGGAGCCATTTGCTCTCTGCATTTGTCCTTCTGTTTTAACTAGCTACAGATTTTTATGAGAAAAATAATTAATTGAGGTAAATATTCAAGACTCACTGTTACATTTAACAGCAATAACATCAACAGAGGGTAACATATGAACTTAGCATTGGGTCACCCTTTAACAGACTTGAAGGTGCCAGTGCTCCTGACTTAGTCAATGTTCCTTATTTAACCTCTGAAAGGAATCTTGAAAGTTAAAACAATGCCAACAAAACTTCACCCACTTTTTTCGTGCACCTGCCAACTCCCAGTTACATTAATAAATGGTTTCCAAAATAAAACCCAGCCACCAATGTGAGAATGGTGGGACAAGTGATCAGTACCAGACAGTACAAATTCAAAAATCACAAGAATTAAATTTGTACTTTGCAATTACTGTTTTTGTGGATAAAATTACATTGTAAGAGAACTGAGAAAGAAGAAAAGGACTCATCAAAGACATGCATGGATACTTGGGGCTATCCAAGAGAGATTCATAAGAATATAAATTTTATTTCAACAGCCTCTTGTCTCAACTTATTGGTAACCACAAGAGCATTTGACTACAATCATCAAATAATGCCTTTAAAAAGCATGGATTGGACTGACTTCACTCAGCATGATATACTCTAGTTCCATGCTGTGTAAAGTCAGACAGAAGGAAAGATACAGAATGATCTCTCACATATGTGGGAATTAAAGATACACAGCAAGATAGCAACAAAGGTCCAAAGGCAACATGAGAGAAAACTGATCCATAAAATTGAATTGCAGGGAGGGAGCTTGAGAGGAAGGCATTTTGGGGGGTCCTTGGGAGAGGGATATGGGTACACAGGTGATGGATGTGTTGTTGGAATAATATGCACGAGAACCCATTATTAATAGTATTGTAGACCACAGACTCTCAGTCAATATAATTTTTGAAAAATAAAATGAAAAGTAAATAAATTCTGCAAGGCAAACCAATTGGATTTGGTGAAAGCAGCCATGAGATAAATTTCAATTTGGACACAATGATAGAAACAAGTCCTTGCCTTGCACGTGGTCAGTTTGCGTTCAATCCCTTGCACCACATATGGTCCCCAGAGCCCTGCCATGAGAGATTCCTGAGCAGAGCCACATGTAAGCCTCAGCACTGCTGTGTGTTCCCCACCCCTTGCAAAAAGGAGAGAAAAGAAAGAAAAGAAACATCACAGTCAAGCTCCAGGGTGGACTGAAGACTGCCAGAGCCTCAGATCTCTCAGTTTTTTGTCATCAAAGTGAACTGACTGAAAATTCACAGAGACATGACATAAAAGAAGCTATTCTCACTAAACTCATGAAGGAGACTCTGAATATCAGATATTCCAGGGATTAGTGGTAACTGTTCCCCTAACAAGCTGCAAATCTGTACCTAATTTCAGGATTTCTATTATCTAACTCATAAAACACTGAAGTGGCTGTTGCAAGAAAACCCAGCTTGCTGAAGGAACAGCACACGTTTACATTTTAGCACATTTTTATTTACCTTTATAATCTCCCCCCAACTGTGCCAGTGTCAAATGGAGTATGAGGTAATGTTTACACCTAGTCAACAGTCTTCAATTCCAGACATCTGTAATAAATTTTTTAAGGCCAAATACTCGTACTGCATACACACCTGGAGTTTAAAGTAAGTCAGCCATTATGCTGCAGCACCATACTTTCAGTTAGGGTTTGTAAGTACAGGCAGAAGGCAAGGGCTCACCTGAGAATGTGAACCTCTACAGGGATAGTAAAAAGAATTTTCAATGGTCTCCTCATCTAAAATCCAACAAAATCTGCACTTGGAGTTTGCATCTTGGACAAAGGCAAAATGAAAATGGATAACACTGAATCTAGTAACACAATGAGAGCTAATTACAAATCATTATCTTGGGGTAAGAGGGGCACCTAATGGGGCTCCATTTGATGGGAGGAGTGAGTACCTGGTGACAGGTCCAGTGCCATGAACCTGATATTTACATGATTGAGCACAGAGACGCAATGCAGCTCAAGACTGTTGGTGCTGAGGATGGGGAGCGTTGGGGAGGCAAGTTGGGCCAGGGGATCAACCTTGGGGCCTTTCAAATCCAAGGCATTTAATCTATACTCTTTGAAACATCTCGCTAGGTTTTATAGAGCATTTTTGATTTAATTTTAAATTTTTATGTGCCATTGTTTTATAATAATCACATACATTTCAAAAGCAGCTTGAGACAGGTATATACTCACTGCACCTATCATTGAAGTTTTTTATCCAATCACAGTGTCAAATGAACCCATTTTGCCCATATCTTTCACTTTCTTTCTCTTTTGACAATAACCATAATGTTGTCAGTGTCTAAGAGTTGTTTTCATTCCTTTTAGTCTGGGTTTATTTGAAGACTTTATACTAGGTAGAAGACATAGGTAGAAGACAACTGAAAATATAGAAATCATATTCTAATAAATCCTTAAAATTACTATTTTTAAATTTTTATTGAGTTTCTATGGTTTACAATGCTATAATGGTTTCTCATGCACATAACTCCAATACCACACCCATCACTAGTAAACTCACTCCCTCTCTCAAGTACCCTCCACTCCCACCCCCACCAAAAACTCTGCATTTATGTGGATTAGTTGTATGGATTAGTTCTACCACCATGTACTCTTTGGATCTTTGTTGCTACCTTGCTGTGTGTCTTTAAATTCGACATAAAAATACCCTTGAAAACCTTTCTGCATTCATCACTCTCTCTTAATCACTTAACTTCCTGTTAGTCGTCGATTTGCTCAAGCAGGCGCCAGTAATGTCTCCATTTGTCCCTGTTGCATGCTAGTATAGCCCAATTGCATCTGTTCGCTCTGGGAACATGAAGAGCCTCAAACCGATCGTTCATGATCTTGACAAAGAAGTCTGACCATCTGGTAGGTGGGCGGCCACGCGGTCTTTTGACATCCCGTGGAATCCAGTCAGTAACAGCTCTAGTCCAGCGGTCATCTTTAAATCTCATTACGTGACCAGCCCATCTGATTTTCGACACCTTGGCAAATGAGACAGTGTCCCCGATTCTTGATTGTTGACGTATGTCAGAACTCCGGATTCTTTCTCTCATTTGAGTGAAACGTGATATTCCAAGCATAGCTCTTTCTATTCTTCTTTGGGAGACCTGAATAGTGTTCTCATCTTGTTTGCATAGGGCCCAGGTCTCTGAGGCATATGTTAATGCAGGAAGAACAGTGGAATCAAAGAGATGTGCCCGGAGCCAGAGGTTCTTCGTCCTCTTAGCTATTTCTTCGAGGTTCTTGAAGGCGTTCCAAGCCGCTCTCTTCCTCCTGTGCAGCTCGGGTGCCAGGTAATTTGTCATGTTGACCTCTCGACCTAGGTACACATAGCTGTTGCATTCGGAGATGGTCGTTCCATTGAGAGCGAATGGGGCATCAGGAACGAGGCTGTTTCTCATAAACATTGTCTTTGTAAGATTCAGCTGTAGTCCTACCTTTCCACACTCACGGTCAAAGTCGGCCAGCATTTGTGCTGCTTGGCTGATGTTTGGTGTTATTAAAACAATGTCATCAGCAAAGCGGAGGTGGTGTAGTTGCCGACCATCTATCTTCACTCCCACTCCTTCCCATTCCAGTCGTCGCATGATGTTCTCGAGGGTGGCACTGAAGAGTTTCTGTGAAATGGTATCACCCTGCCACACCCCTCTCTTGACATCAACGATCACTTCTTTGTAGAATGGTGAGATCCTGGTAGTGAATCCGCAATACAGCTCATGGAGGATCCTGATGTATTGGGCTTGAATGCCCTGATTGGCTAGGGCTTCAATTCATCACTCTAAGCCTCCAAGAAATATCTACAGATCAGCAAAACTGCGTGCAAATGACTACTGTTCACTGGTCTATTATTTTTATACACATAAACTGATTTTTAATTTTTCTTCAAGCATAAAATAATTTTAGATAACAAATAAATCCATTTGTTATCTGTTCATTCAGCATTGTGTGACCAGTGTCTGAAGTACAATGAAACCAGTTGTGGGTGTGGATTCTGTGTCATCACCACCAATTTCAGATTCTCTAGGTATTTTCTTTTGAATAACATGAAAAAGTTAGCATTTGTGCTTTATTCTAACAAAAAGTCTAGGAGTTTTTCTTTAAATAAATAATCAAGTAGGTTCCAAAATGATAACACAGGGATTAGGGCATTTGCTTTCCATGCGCCCAACCCAGGTTCAATCCCTGGCACCGCAGATGGTCACCACAAACCCCACCAGAAGGGGCCCCTGAAAGGAGTAAGTTCTGAGTCACTGAGAATCACTGGCCCCAAAACAAAGAAAGAAATGATCATATATATATATGTATATATATGTACATATATATATGCACTCTTCACCTGAGTTTCATTTTTAAGTTAGGAGACTGGATTATATGATATTTAAACTGCTTCCTCTATGATATTTAGTAATCTTGAGGTCCAAAGTAATTGTATAATTAATACAAAGCTGTTCATTCAGAGGAAAAACACTTTTATTAATTTTCATCTATTTAAACGCAGTAACTCAAAAATTAGCCTGTATCAGTCAATCCACTTTTCCTATTGAATGCTGAAAACTATCACCTTCATGTCTTAGCCCAACTACTTTTCCTTTAATACAGTGTGCTTTGTAAGTCTTCATTTTCCCTATGGCTAAATTCACCCATGAAAACTTGAGATGTATGGAGGAAGAGACCCTGTTTTAAGTATTTGAACTGCTCACAAGAGTTCCCTTTTCAAAGTTTTTGTGATAAATATATATTTCAGCCATAAATAACATGTTAATAAGTATCCAAGATAAACAAAGTTTTCACTTCATAATATTCAAAGCTTTATTCAGATTGACTACTGAGAAAGAGAAAGATTCCAAAATAAGGACTCAGGAAAGAGGACAAAAAGTACATTGGACTCCTATCTCTTACAGGACTCATAGTGATGACACCAGAAGGAACTAACTGAATTTCATTTTCTAATTTCTAGGTAGAAAAAAATAAATTAATATACACGGAACTCTTCCTGTGTGGTTCACTGCAGGTACTTTCACAAAACCATGCTCTCATAAATGGTTTAGGTTTATTTCTCTGCATCTTGCAACCTGGGTATTTTCTGAAAAGCAATTTGATAATACATGCCCAGATGCTGAATTTGTAACACAATCCTTAGTTCTAGAAATGAATCTTTTGTGAATACAAGATTCATTTGTATTCTTGTGAATACAAGATTCACACAAGAGCCAAATGGCCAACATCAAAGCATTTTTATGCACATTACTAATTATAATGAAAAAATCTGGAAATGGCAAATATTGGTGCAGTGCTTATATAATCTATGGCAAATCCCTATGATGGGATATAATACAATTGTTATAGTTAAAATCATTAAGAACAAGTATTGGATCAAGGGAGAATATCAAAGTAAAAAAAAGATTCTAAAATAATGCATGTAATTTCATCCAAATTAGTCAAATATATAATAAAAGATGAAGAGATAAAGACACAGTCCATCAGCTAACCCACAAATCATTACAGAGAATGTGTTAATCCTCTAACAACTGCAATCAGAGTGATCTGAAGGTGGGTTTCGCTTCATTCCTTACATATTTCTGCACTCAGGGTATGCATCCCTTTTACATATGTACTCCTTTTATACAAGCGGGAAGCAACAAAATTGCCTATTTCTCTCCCTTCGTTTTTTGCTGCTGCTGCTGCTGTTGCAGTGACAGGAGTCATGCACACACATATAGTTGTGGAATGGCACTTTTTTTTATTGTGGTGCTAGGAAAGAATTATTACACACTTCAGTTTCAGTGCTAGCATGAAATTTGGTTTCAGTACACGCTAGGGGTTGCTGTGATGCTCTTCACTTGCTTTCCATGGGTCACATATTTTGATATGTGCTCACCTAACTGTATTTAATTGCAGTGCTTGCCAAAGGTCCCACGCTGTTGTCTGAAATGCTTTTATACAACTCGCTACAGTGGGTCAAAAAATTTCACATTTAGTGTAGCACTCAGCCTCACAGGCTGCAGAGCTAGAGAAACCACTCTTGGCACATGAGTGCAAAACTAAGAATCAAACTTGTGGTTTCACACTTGCAAGGCAGGCAGGTGCTTTTGCCACTGACTCAGCTCCCAAGACAAACAAATTTACTCTTAGAAAAAAAAGGAAATAAATTCTATGTCAATTGTCCATGCAAGTTTTGGTAGCCTGGAAAATGGTTCTTAAATAAGACAGACATGTGTACAAACAACGATCTATGACCACTTGACAATATTCAATCAAATAAAACTATATATATATATATAATTTTTCTATTACTTAATCCATTAAACTTATAAATTTTATCTGTTTTTATTTATTTTGTAATGTACAGGATTGAATCAAGGACTTCATACATGGTAAAAATGGGTTCTACCTCTGAGATTCACATCTTATCCATTAGACACACATCTTATCAGCCAAATGGTGTACTTTTAAAAATTATCTTCAAGGGAGAAGTTTATTAACATTTGGTCTATTAGAAAATTATTTTATTGTATTTTTATTTGGAGGTTTGGAGCCATACCGGGTAGTCTTCAGGGCTTATTCCTGGCTCTGTGATCAGGGATCACTTCTGGTGGGCTCAGAGGTACATATGGAGTGCTAGGGATCCAATATGGGTTAGTCCTATGCAGGCAAGCACCTTACATTCTGTATTATCTCTCTGGCCTCACTATCAGAAAATCAAATCCTCTAAATATTTCAAACTTTACAAAATTTTAATATAAGGGATTTTCTCTTCAAAGACTTTAAAAGCCTAACAAACAACATCCCTTGGTTTTTTAATTTTAATAAATCTGATCAATTATGCACACATAAAAAATCTCTAAGTACATTTAACAGTCCAATTTTAAGAAATTAGAAAAAACATCTTATTCCATTTCAGCTTTAATATTCCAAATCCAAAAATTACACATTTCAAAAATTAGAATCACAAGGCCGGTCAACTGAATAGCAACAAATCCTCTTAACCTTAAAAAAATAAAAATAGAAAACTTTTGTGACTACATGCATTTGTTTAATTTCACACTCAATGCTACATTTTAATACAATATAATTTGCTAAACTTGAGATAAAATACACTACCAATAAGGAGAGGTTCTCAGCCTTGCCTATGCATTATTATCACCCTGTATTATTTAAAATAAACAACAAAAAATGGGAGTAAAACTTAACTCTAACCCAACCCAGTACTGAGAATATCTGGAGATGATTTCTTTTTCAAATATATTCAGTGAGTGGCAATTTTCAACCAGGACCCCTTCTCTCCATCCCTTTCTCCTCAACTCAGGTATGATCTTCAAGATGTTGTCCATGGTTCCACTCCTCCCCACACCTTAAATTTAATTAGGTGGTTCCTCTTACACCATGGTCTACTCCTCCTATCATAGCGATTCCAAATATGACCTCTAAATGTCTTCCCTAGAGAACCTCATGCTAGGAAGGCGGTATATGTATGTGTCTAGTACAAGTTCCTGAAGCACAGAAATGACCGATACATGTGTTACATTATACAATTATAAATATGCCAGGCTTTAATTCATCAATGTTTCTCTGAACATTTCTACATGTGTGTTGGGTGTTTAGTAAAACTGGTTATTGACACATGTATATCAGTTAGCATACCTCTATAGAAACATACTCAAAACTAATTTTGTTTATATACTGAGATTTTGATTGGTGAATTATGACCTTAATGTTGTTTTGTGAAGGGCAATCAGTTATGACAAAATAAAATGTATCATCAAAACACTATCTTCTTCCATTGAATTTGGGGGCTGAAGGTGTAGAGGTACAAAAAGATGTGGTCAACCAAACTGCCAAATAATTTCCTTTGAACAATAAGCTTCTTTTTGAAAGCCAGCTATTGACTATAGAGACTACATTCTTTTTATTTCTTTTTGGGTTACAACCAGCGATACACAGAGGTTACTCCTGGCTCTGCACTCAGGTATTACTCCTGGCGGTACTCGGGGGACCATATGGGATGCTGGGAATCGAACCCGGGTCGGTCATGTGCAAGGCAAATACCCTGCCCGCTGTGCTATCACTCCAGTCCCTGGATACTACAATCTTGACTTCTCATCTGATAAGAGAAATTCCTGAGGATCTCCAAAGTATGGAACAGATTTTTTTACTTACATTTTTTTGACATTTTAGCATCAGAATGACCAATAATTAGAAATACTCCTATAATTGTTATTTTAGATAGCCTTTTAAAACTAAAGACACATAATCACAGCCAATTAGAAATTTTGAGAATCTTAGTGTTGGTCCAGATTTAACCTTTATTTTTCTTTTGTAAAAAAAAAAATGCTTAGTTCACTATATATAGTGTTATTGCTGGAAAGAAACATTTATATGATTTTGATATATGTTTTATGTCAACAGATGTTTTTATAGGATGACCAAGCTTTTGTAGTTTTATAAATATAGTGAATAGGATGTTTTAGTAAAATGTAACACTGCATTGCACTGCACTGTCGTAGCACTGTCATCCCGCTGTTCATCGATTTGCTCGAGTGGGTACCAGTAACATCTCCATTCGTCCCTGTTGCATGCTACTGTAGCCCAATGGTGTCTGCTTGCTTCAGAACAGAAAGTGAGACTTGTTGTTACTGTTTTTGGCATATCAACTAAGCCATGAGGAGCATGCCAGGCTCTGCTGTGTGAGCTGGATACTCTCAGTAGCTTGCCAGGCTCTCTGAGAGGGACAGAAACGAACCCAGATCAGCCACATGCAAGGCAAACACCCTACCTGCTATGTTATCACTCCACTCTAGTAAAATGTAGTTTGTAAATTTATTTGTGTTAACGATTAATGGTTCTTCTGCCTGAATACTTGCATGTTTGTTCAAAAGATATTTTCCACTCCTTAAATGTGACCATTGATCAAAAGGAAACCAAATATTTCTGTGGCTTATATTATGTGGAGGGGGGGGCAAAGCTAATTTAAAGCACATTTTTAAAGCACTTGCCTCTTGGGGTTCTAATCAGGACTAGGTAAGATGTTCTTCCTATATTTTCTTTTTTTTATAATGTTATCTCATTTTCTCTTTACAATGAGATACCATTATAAAGCTTTCATGATCTGGTTTCAGTCATACACAGTTCCAACACTCATCCCTCCACCAGTTCACATTTCCCGCCACTAATATCCCTCGTATTCCTCCTGCCACGCCCCCAGCCTGCTTCTATATTCCTATATTTTCATATCTCATTATAATCTACATTTCCCAACTTTCTGTAGCACTGTAGAACTGTCCTCTCGTTGTTCATCAATTTGCTCGAGCAGGCACCAGTAACGTCTCCATTGTGAGACTTGTTGTTACTTTTTTGGCATGTCCAATACATCCCGGTAGCTTGTCAGGCTTTTGCCCTGCTGGTGAAATACTCTCGTAGCTCGCCGGTCTCTCCAAGAGGGGCGGAGGAATTGAGACCAGGTCAGCCATGTGCAAGGCAAACGCCTACCTGCTATGCTATCACTCCAGCCGCCCCGCCCCCCCCCCCCCCCCCCCCGCTTTCTATGATATATTTTTCAGGTTTTTTAAATTTATATTTACTGTCTTCTCATTCACCCATTCCCTCTTTTTCACCAAGCATAGATTTAAAATTTGGTAGAGGGGGAAAATGTCATTCAATAACACAGGAAAGAGCAGCCCTGCAGAAGGGAGATGAGTGCGGGAAATATCAGTAGGCTCAGAGACAGGAAAGTATAAAGGATAAGAGGGAACTGGAACAGGCTAACTAAAAGACTGAGGGAGGTTCAATAAGAGGCCCATGCTCCAAATCTAAGTGTATTGAATTCATCATAAGGACAAAGGTGAGTTTGCAAAGTATTTTAAATGAGCAAGTTTTGTGATTGCACATGTGAATAATTTGACCAAGTGAGGAAGATTGGGCCATGGTCAGAGTTAGCACCAACCAAAGCAAGCAGAACACAATGGTTTAGAGCATTTGTTGATAAGGAATAATAAAGGACGAGTCTAACATGACTCCCAGGAATTCTGTTGAGGTGAAAAGACAGATGGTCAAATATTGAATTTAAAAAAGAAAGAAAATAAGAAAGAAAGAGAAAAAAACAAAGAAAGAAAGAAAGAAAGAAAGAAAGAAATATTGGTCTGGAATGGAAACTGCAGAAAGATAATGAGGTTAAATTAAATAAGAAAGACCAGTATTCAAGTGAAAATACAAGACAGGCATGTGAATATTCTCCTCTTCTTCAGCCAAGAGCGGAAAGCTAATGAAAGAGATGGGTCCAGACAAGAGGCTAAGGTTACTACAGTGATCAGTAACATTCCTAATACTTTCTTGACGTGCTGCATGTTTGAAAAGAACTTAAATTGAAACACATTCAAAAGAAATGGCATCAGCACCAAGTACAAGGAGACTTGACACCAAACCAAATTAAAAAAAAAAATCAATGGTTCTTCCAGCCTGATACTGTAAATCGGCAGGCGAAATACTCTTGGTAGATTTAGAAAAGTATGTTACTAGTTTAGTGACATAAAATGTGACTGAAATGTCTTCCTTTAATATTTCTCTCCCAAGAAAATAGAGAATTTAGCAAATATTTAACATGCTTGTAGAATGTCACATAGAATAATCCCAAATCATTCAACTGTTGTGTATGAGACCACACAGGCATTTACACACATAGCTTCATACATTGTCTACATGAAAATGTCATTTACATGTCCTTTGCTTTTCTTGTTTCCCTCAGCTTCTATTCACTATATAAACAGGAGAGCAACATGCTCTTGTACTACACATATGAGTTCTGTGTATACTCTAAGTAGATCCTTGAATTAAAATATTTGAGTATACAGAAATCCAACAATTTTCCTTTTCTGTATGTAAATGTTTTAATTTAAATCAATGTGTATTTCAAGCATTTCATAATAATAGTTTAACACAGTAAGAAACCTATTATACCATTATATCTTTTCCAACCAAAGTTGGAAAAATTTATGTGAATGTGCCTTTAATTCATCAGACAAAACTGAAACTGATAGGAATTTATCTTAAAAAACATAAATTGTTCATGGAATGTAGTATATTTATTATTTTACATACCATTAGTGTGACTTGTGATCTCAATACTGTTATAGGAAATCATTTGCATTGTTTTACTTGACATAATTTTTTATTATAGATCTTTAATATAGCATACAATATGGGTTCAATGCCAAAAAAGTTTTACATGGAGAACATGTATCATTTTTAGTAAATGTTATTTTTATCTTTACTAGATTATTGTTGTTTATTTTGTGTTGTATAGGTATACACTAATAGTAGTGCCAGGAATCACAGGACCTGAGCTCAGCAAAGTGAACAGTGTTGGGAATTAATTCACAGCCTTCCATATACAAGTCAGGCACTCTAACACTGACACATCTCTAAGATAATTTCTTTAAATAATTAATCTCTACTTTGTTACTGTTAATTGAAAACACTTCAAATTTGATCTATAGTTCAAAGATCTTAGCTCATTTAAACACTGCAGGAATAAGTTAATGTGTAGACAGGACATACACTTTCAGTCTTCAACTAGGCATACATCTATACCACTATTAGTATACAACTCAAATATTTATTCTTATATTCTTTATAAAAATTTATGGAACTTGAGATTACTCAAGAGAATTTGTTGGACATCATTTATGAGAAAGAGTTAAATGTGAAAATAAAGAACATCATTGGAGGAGTCAGGGAGCTTGCCTTGTACATTCAACCATAGGTACCATGTATGGTCTGCCAACCACCAGGAATGATCCCTGAGCACAGAGCCAGGAGTACAACTGAGCACTGTCAGCTGTGCCCTATCCACAAATGAAAGAAAGAAAATGAATTAGTCCTTAAATCCTTCCAAAATGTTTAGATTTAATCTAGTTCATTTTCCCTTATCTTAACATAGATGAATAAAGTGTCTGAAGCCAGATACCACACAGAGATAAGTTATTTTCTCTAATAGCTTCAATCCTCACAACTCAGTCTCTTTCACAATCCCAAGAGGCACTGTCAGAATGTGCTTCCTGCTAAGAAAGGATTAAAATCTGCCCTTAGAAATATCCTTCTCTAATATCACACAATCTTCCTACTCTCTGCAGTTTTTTTCCCAATAGGAAAGTTTTATTTTAACTGGCAATCTTGTAAACACTCCGCTTTTGTACATACACAACATAGTTTCTCTGAAAATAATAAAAATTAAGTTTAATATACACATATTTTTTAATTCCAGAGAGTGAGCATTACAATTCAAGCAGGAGATCAGTGCCTGAAGCTATGAGAGAAAGTAAAAAGTTTTATCATAAGTAACTCTTGAAGCAGAATTTAGAAAGTGACCTCAAAAGAAAGAAGTCACAAAAAATATAGAAACATACTTTGGACCAACACAATTCAATGGCAGAAAAAGCAGTGCTTGAAACAGAATGAATAAGAAACCTATATGAAATTACATTGAGGTACTTATAAACCCATTCTTTGTTTAAAAAATACATTAAAACTTTAGTTAAGAACTATCAACAGAGCATGAGATCCAAGGAAATTTTCAAAAACTACTTATTATAATTTATTTATAGATACTGCTATTAAAACAGCATGGGGCTAACCAGTAGGTTACACAAACTCTCCTAACTTTATTTTAAATCTCTATAAAGATGCAGAAATGAAGTCAAACCAGATCAAATAAATGAGAGTAGCAAACTGCAAGAATCTAGGAGAAAGTTATAGTAGCTATAATACAAAGGAAAATTAACAATCAAACAATAAAGCAGTGAATGCTTGCTTTACCAGAAAAAGCACACTGGCCAGTATGAACAGAATAAGGAATATATATTCATCTGCTCTGCTTTACCTTGGCTTTGGTTGGAGGACATTTCACTAACCAGAAAACTGTGTAGCTATACCTTGTGTAAAATGAATAAGCCATCTAAAATATCCAGCATGCTGTTGTCATACAAATTTTTCAGTTCTCTTTTGAATATACATAAAAATTTAAAACATAGAAATAAGTTTTTTAAAACTTACATCAGATAAAGGGTGAAAACTGTTAGTGGTACATGCATTCTGGAAAGAATCAATATAAAAATTAAAATGCAAGAGAAATGAACAGAGGTATGAGGACCACTGAAAATCTAGGTAACAGTATATCCAAAGATTAGTAGTCTTGAATATAATTAACTGGTTTACTTCAAGAAAACCAAAATGAAAGAAAAGGTTCCTTCTGATACAATTAAAGCTACATTAGACAAGTAAGTCTTCAACCAAGATTTGATCAAAAAAAAAAAAAAAACTTGCCCTCCAGTTGCATAACGGAGAATGAGATCTGATCAGTGGTCAGTGAGCAAGGCCAAAAGTAAGCTACACACCCAAGCCGTTGGAAAATACCAAATCTGGAAAGACTTTTCATTGTCCCAAAGAGAATAAACAAAACAGAAACTTGGTAAAATAAGTAAAACTGGACAATATTATGAAGAAAGTGGAAAAGGTGGGTACATTTTAGAGGTATTGAAGGAACCAAAAAAAATTTGATAAATCTAGCTGACATCTGCTTACTGGAATCAGAAACATAATCAATAAAGAAAGGCTGTTATTTTTGTTAAAAGGAAATGCAATCAAATATGTGTGATAAAAGAAACTGAAAATTAATTACAGATTTATAATCTACATTGAAAGTACTTAACTTTTCCAAGTATCTAAGTTCATTTTCATCATCTAGATAATATGTTTACCTAATGAGGTTTTTTGAGGAATGGAGAATCTGACTCAGAGTAGTTGTTCAATAAATGCTCATTGTTATTGTAATTACTACTATAGTACCCATTTTTTTAAAAAAATAACTATATGTGTATTATGCAGTTAGGAAGCATCTAAATTAAGACCCTGAAACAGCAAATCACAACAAACTGAATTAGCAAAAAGATTATACTACAGTGAACCACAACACATAAGTGACAATAAGAAAATGAACTCATGTAATTTCTCTGAAAGGAAACTATACAGAAACTGTTAAAATGGAACATGGCAAGATCTCACAGAAATTTCAATAGTAGGAATAAATGTGTTTTTGTTGTCTGGTTAGGGTCTACTAACAATCTTATAAACAGTGATCAACCATTTGTGATTAGCTTTCCTTGGTGCCCATATTAAGGTCCTGACATATTCTAAGAGTCATCATGATGTTTGGATAAATATCTAAAATTCAATAATAATAGAAATGTCAATGGACTGAAACCCACTTTTAAAAAAAAAATTATTAGCGAAACACCATGAGGTACAGTTGTAAACTAACAAATTTCTGTGCTTGGGTTTCAATTATACAATGTTCGAGTACCCATCCCTCTCCCAGCACCCATTCTCCACCACCACAGGTCCCAGTGTCGCTCCCACCCCCCACCCCCCATCCCACCCTGCCTCTATGGCAGGGCATTCCCTTCTGTTCTCTCTCTCATTTTGGGTGCTGTGGTTTGCAAAAGAGGCATTGAGTGTCAATCATGTTCGGTCTATAATCTACTTTCAGCATGCATCTCCCATCCTGGGAGAATCCTCCCAACACCCTTTACTTGGTGCTCCCTTCTCTATCTGAGCTGCCTTTTCCCCTAGCATGTGCGGCCGGCCTTCAAGCCATGGAGTGTACCGCCTGGTACTTCTACACAATGGAGTACTATGTATCTTTTAGAAAAGATGTCACTTAATCACTTAAATCACTTAACTTCCTGTTAGTCGTCAATTTGCTCGAGCGGGCGCCAGTAACGTCTCCATTTGTCCCTGTCGCGTGCTAGTGTAGCCCAATGGCATCTGTTCGCTCCGGGAACATGAAGGGCCTCAAACCGATCGTTCATGATCTTCACGAAGAAGTCTGACCATTTGGTAGGTGGGCTGCCACGCGGTCTTTTGACATCCCGTGGAATCCAGTCAGTAACAGCTCTAGTACAGTGGTCATCTTTAAATCTCATTACGTGACCAGCCCATCTGATTTTCGACACCTTGGCAAATGAGACAGCATCCCTGATTCTTGATCGTCGACGGATGTCAGAACTCCGGATTCTTTCTCTCATTTGAGTGAAACGTGATATTCCAAGCATAGCTCTTTCTATTCTTCTTTGGGAGACCTGAATAGCGTTCTCATCTTGTTTGCGTAGGGCCCAGGTCTCTGAGGCATATGTTAATGCAGGAAGAACAGTGGAATCAAAGAGATGTGCCCGGAGCGGGAGGTTCTTCGTCCTCTTAGCTATTTCTTCGACGTTCTTGAAGGCGTTCCAAGCCGCTCTCTTCCTCCTGCGCAGCTCGGGTGCCAGGTCATTTGTCATGTTGACCTCTCGACCTAGGTACACATAGCTGTTGCATTCGGAGATGGTCGTTCTGTTGAGAGCAAATGGGGCGTCAGGAACGAGGCTGTTTCTCATAAACATTGTCTTCGTAAGATTCAGCTGTAGTCCTACATTTCCACACTCACGGTCAAAGTCGGCCAGCATTTGTGCTGCTTGGCTGATGTTTGGTGTTATTAAAACAATGTCATCAGCAAAGCGGAGGTGGTGTAGTTGCCGACCATCTATCTTCACTCCCATTCCTTCCCATTCCAGTTGTCGCATGATGTTCTCGAGGGTGGCACTGAAGAGTTTCGGTGAAATGGTATCACCCTGCCGCACCCCTCTCTTGACATCAACGATCACTTCTTTGTAGAATGGTGAGATCCTGGTAGTGAATCCGCAATACAGCTCACGGAGGATCCTGATGTATTGGGTACTGTATTTGATAGGGTTCAAATATGGTAACACCTACAAGGGTGATTAGAGGTCACCCCAAAAGCCTCTATCCCTCTCGGAAAGACTGGCAAGCTACCTAGAGTATTCCGCCCGCACGGAAGAGCGTGGCAAGCTATCCGTTGTGTATTCAATATGCCAAAACCAGTAACTACAACTGGTCTCATTCACCTGACCCTGAAGGCTTCACCGACATGGCAGCACTGAGAAGGATGAGAAAGGAGAGGCCGACAAAATCTCAAGGCCGACCTAGGCTGCCACAACGAAGGAAGACAAAAATGATCGTCTGTACTTTCAATGCACGTACGCTAGCATCAGATGCATCCATCGAGGACCTGATGGTACAAGCGCTAATGATCAAGTACGACATCATTGGTCTGACAGAGACAAGAAGGCACGAATCTCACTATGCTGTTTTCGACACTGGAGAAGAATTGTTCCTCGGAACATGCGATAAAAGAGGTGTTGGAGGCGTCAGTGTCCTTGTCAACACAAACGTGGCCAAGAGCATTGATTCATTCGAATGCCTAGCAACCCAAATCAGACGTTTACATCTGAATAGATGTGGCTCACTACCTGCGGTTTCTATCTTTGTTGTCTATGCACCAACATCTCATTATGATGAAAGAGAAATCGAGAAGTTCTACATGGAGCTAGAGAAGTTCTATAAAGAAGACCACATCTTCTACAAGATCATTGTGGGTGATTTTAATGCCAAGATAGGACCGAGAAGATCAGCTGAAGAACTTCACATCGGGACCCATGGCCTAGAATGGAACGAACAGGGTGAGAGACTATCTGAGTTCATCATGTTGACCAAGACCATTCATGGTAACTCACAGTTCCAGAAGGCAGAATCTAAACGATGGACATGGGAGTCTCCCGGTGGACGATTCCACAACGAAATAGATCACATCATTCAATCGATGGTTTTGCCTGACCAATGTCGCTGTTGTCCCAAAATTTCGAACGGGATTGGACCACCGTCTCCTTCGTGCAAAATTCTACTTCACAGAGCGGGGAGAAAGGGAGGCAAAGTTCAAAAAGAGAACTCCCAGAATGACCACCAACTGGGAACTCTTTGGTAATATTGCGGCAACATGGGAAGATGCCATTGTTGACAACATTGACGAGGAATACGATCGACTGGTTCAGCACCTCCATGAATGTGCGAGGAACGCCAAGAGAGAGATAGCCACAAAAAATCGCCTATCTTCGAAAACTCTTGAGCTAATTCGCCAGAGTGGTTTGGTGCATGCCTCAGGCAACCGCAAGCTAATGTCCGAGCTCGCAAAGCAGTGCAGAGATGCGATCAAGGAAGACTTCAAAGACAGAAGAGCAGAAGTACTGGTAGATGCGGCAGAAGCCGGGAACAGTATTCGTAATGCCCGCCTGTCCTTCGCCAACTATAAGACCAAGATGACTGCCCTCCGACGTCCTGATGGATCCATCACATCCTCCAGAACGGCAATGGAGGAGATTATCCATGACTTCTACTCAAATCTCTTCGACAGCCATGTCCACTTGCCGACATACCAAATTCCACAGGATGGATATGTTGTTCCCAACGTTCTCCCTTCCGAAATCCAACACGCCATTTCGTCGGTAAAGAAACAAACAGCACCCGGCACAGACAAGGTCAGACCTGAACACCTGAAGAACCTGCCATCAGTACTCATCAATACACTGGCTCGGCTCTTCACTCGCTACCTGTCTGAATGCAAGGTTCCGGCCCAATGGAAAACCAGCAGGACTGTACTACTGTTCAAGAAGGGAGACATCCATGACATTGGCAACTATCGCCCGATCTGCCAATTGTCTGTCATCTACAAGTTGTTCACTCGAGTCATCCTAAATAGGATTGGCAGAACACTAGATGAAGAACAACCATGCGAGCAATCCAGGTTCCGCAAAGGATTCAGCACCATCGACCATATCCACACGATAACCAAGCTCATTGAGGTTTCTAGAAAATATGAAGTCATGAAATTTACATACAAGTGGTACTACATGAAAAGTATAATGCTAAGCGAAATGAGTCAGAAAAGAGGGACAGATATAGAAAGATTGTATTCATATGGGGAAGATAAAGTAATGAAACCCACTTTATTCCATGAGTTAATAATATTTTAAAATACCAGTGACTTAAAATTGATAATAGAGAATGAAGTCATTATCTTGGTAACTGATAATAAAATTAGGGCTAGAGCGATAGCACAGCGGTAGGGCGTTTGCCTTGCACGCAGCCAACATGGCCGACCCGAGTTCGATTCCTCCACCCCTCTCGGAGAGCCTGGCAAGCTACCGAGAGTATCTCGCCTGCACGGCAGAGCCTGGCAAGCTCCCCGTGACGTATTCGATATGCCAAACACAGTAACAGTAAAGTCTCCAATAGGGAAGTTACTGGGCCCACTCGAGCAAATCGACGAACAACGGGAGGGCCTTTACCTTTTACCTTATCCCTTATATGAATTCTACCATGTGGTTAACAAACATAGGATGAGGGGAAATGTTTATTTTAGGATCATGCTAAGTGAAGTGAGTCAGAAAGAGAGGGACAGACATAGAAGGACTGCACTCATTTGTGGAGTACAAAACAACATAACATGAGGCTGACACCTAAGGATAGTAGATACACAGAATAGGTAGATTGCTCCATAGCTGGAAGCCTGCCTCATGAACAAAGGGGAGAAGGCAGCTGGAATAGATTAGGGATCACTAAAAAAAACGATGGTCGGAGGAATCAGTCAGGATGGGAGATGTGTCCAGAAAGTAGAAAAAGGACCAAACATGATAACCTCTGAGGGTCTGTATTGCAAACCATAATGCCCAAAAGTAGAAAGAGATTATGGGGAATATTGTCTTCCATGGAGGCCAGGGGAGGGTGAGAAAGGGGGGGGGGGGCGTTTGCTGGGGATATTGGTTGTGGGGAATGTGCACTGGTGGAGGAATGGGTGTTTGATCGTTGTGTGATTGTAACCCAAACATGAAAGCCTGTAACTATGTCACAGTGATTCAATAAAAATTTTTAAAAAAGAACAAATACTAGACAATATCATTAATATGTGAATTATAAAGGAAGCAAATCAATTAAACACAGAAACCACCTAGACTCTGACATCAGATATGAGGTTACACGGGAAAGGGGATGAGGTGGGAGAAAAGGTAGAGGTAGCGTGACCTCAGTGGACTATGGCAGTGGCTTCTTTGAACTTCAGTAGTAGGTATAGTGTGATATCATATATTTGAAGTAGAGTGAATCAATATTCCCAAAATATATACAGCCAATATTACCTCAATTAAAAATATAATAAAGCAAACTCAATTTTTGTTGCTCTTCTTTGTGAATAATATTAATGTTTAAAGCTCAAAAACTGGAGCTGGATCAATAGGACAGCAGGTAGAGCATTTGCCTTGCATGCAGCTGACCTGAGTTCGATTTCCAACATCCCATATGGTCCCCTGAACATTGCCAGGAGTAATTCCTGAGTATTCCTGAGTGCATGAGCCAGGAGTAACCCCTGTGCATCACTGGGTGTGACCCAAAAAGCAAAAAAAAAAAAAAAATGCTCAGAGAGTTAACAGGGCTTAACACTGCAAAAATAAAATTGTTTAAGAAAAATTAATGTAATATTTTATAAGCACCTATTTTGTTAAGTGAAAGATTAGACATATTTACAACAAAAAAAAACTATTTAAAAACATTTTAGGAGTATCCTGGCAAGCTACCCATGACGTATTCGATATGCCAAACACAGTAACAAGTCTCACAATGTTACTGGGCCCGCTCGAGCAAATCAATGAACAACAGGACAGTGACAGTGACAGTGATTGGAGAGATGGCTCAAAGGACCGGACACATGCTTTATATGTAGCTGGCTAGGGTAAGATCCCCAGCACCACCAGGTCTCCCAAGTACTATCGGGAATAATACCAAGCTGGGAGTAAGTCCTGAACACTGCCAAGTGTAATAATATATATTTTTATGTGCCTAATGTCTACTAGATATAATAGTTGAGTGCTATATGAATTTAAAAACAACAATGAAACTGGGTGGTAAGGCACAGATAACCTGACACTAATCAATCTCTGGCACCATATATTGTCCCCCATGCTCTGCCTTGAGTGACCCGTGAGTGCACAGTTAAGAGAAAACCCTGAACACATCTGGGTGTGGCCTCAAAACAAAAACAGAGAAGGCAAAAACAGCGTTTAACAAATGAAAAAGAAAATACTGCTTAAGAATATCACCATTTATAAACTTTTAATGAATGAATAAATATAAGCAATAAATCTAAATATTTACTAAAATCACACACAAAAAGACAAGACATTATGAGCTACCAGTGATAAGCTAAGGCAAAAAAAAAAAAAAAAAGATGGATTCTCTTCCAAACTTTGAGTCTGGCAGCCAATTTGCAGAAATACCAAGGTCCTGGGACCACGTTGAACTGTGGTAAATGAACAGTCCCCAAATGCAGAAAGATTTCTTGTCAAATAGTCACATAAACCTTTGGAAACTCTAAGACAAATAAAGAGATAGGGTGAAGGAATGAGGGATTTATCAGTTTTGAAAGAACAACTACTTCATAGTTTTAAAGGGGCAAGAATAAACTATTATCCATAGGTGCACATTTTGCAAATCACACTTCAGTAATAAAGCTCTGAAAAGAAAAACAAAAAATACAAAGGAAGTAGGAGAGGCAGAATAAGAATTACTTATAGATGAGGGGGCCTTGTGATGAGAATGCGGCACATGGAAAATGGCAAAGTTCTATTTCTTGACTTGGTGGTGCTCACATTATAATTAAGCCATATATCCTATTTCTGTGGTTTTCTGTTTGGGGTTTTACTTTATAGTAAAATGACAAAAACAGAGGCTGGTATGTGGCTCAGTGGTGTACATGCCTTGCGTGGGTGAGGCCCTGGGGTTTAATCCCCACACCACACAGAAAAGTAAATAAGTTAATAAACAAAATTCTTCCTCATGGCACTCTGACATGGCACTGATTATACTTATTTATTCACTGTCTTCCCTACAGATTTGTTTCCTTAAGGCAAAAACTGTCTTGAGGTTTTCATTGCATGTATTCAGATCTCCTGGACTCATCTTGACTCATCTTAATCTGGATCTATTCAACAAGTTTGTGATGGGCCTCTGCATTTTTAAATGTGTATACTTTAAACCAGATTTGCAATAATATAACAGTTTTTATTCTACTGCATTGATACTCAGTAATTAGAGATTAATTTGCTTTTTACTAGTTCAAAACTTGGCAGGAGAAGAACAAAGCAAAGAAGACACAATGATTGGCTAGGCTGCAGTTGCTGGCTAGGAGATGTGCAGCCATCAGCAAAATTAGCTCCTTGGCTTTACTTCTATGATGTAGGATGGGCTTGCCCAGAGGACTGGATATCTGAGAGTTCAGAGTCTACCAAAGCTGTCTAGCATTCCCAGAGCCTGGAGATGCAGTCAACCACATGTACTTGGATGGGTACTCACATGCCCTTGGGGCCTCCAACTCTTACAGAATCAATTATTCAAGGCACATTGAATGGAAGTTCTGAAAATAATTTCCCTTTAACTGGAGGAATTGTCAAGACACTTAATATCCTAATTTATCATGTGTAATAGAATTTTCTTTAAGGATACCATAGCATTACCACTACTTTGATCTATAATCATTAGATAAACTTAAAATAATAACTTTGATTGCTTTAACTTTTTTGAAAAATCAGGCTACACACATCAGTTGGCATTAGAGTCACATCAGTTAGGAATTAACATTGATGGAATATTTTTATTCCATAATACCAAACATTTCAGTATTTAATCAATGAGAAATCAGTGTGTATGGACTGTAATAATTCATTGCTATTTAATACAAGCATATTCCTCAGAGATTCAAAAGACAAAATATGATATTTTTGTTTGTATCATATTGCTTCTTCTTTAAAAAATAGATTGGACATTTTATTCTGATATAAAATTATTTTCCCCTGTGAAATATTTATAGAGGAAATTTTGAACTATCCTACTGAAACATACATGATAAATGTAGAAAATTTACTCTAATCTTTAAAACTATTATACTTTATCTTGATTCCAATTAATTCCCAAGTTGTCATATATAAACACATAATTAATATAAACACATAATTATAATCTAGTAGAGAAGCCAGAAGAAGAAATACCTGAGTTGTTTTTAAACAAGAGAAAAAAGCTGACATATAGTTAAAAATTAATGCCCTTTTGGATCATTTCAATTTCTAATTTATATTTAAATAAAGTAGGATTTATTTAATGAAGGTGCCGGATAGTGAGAAGCACTAACTGCAGCACCAGCATCAATTTAAAAAATTACTTTTATTCTTTTGAATGGTGAGATTCAAACCCAGACCTCATGCATGTACTTTGCCACGAAGCTACATTTCATTCCTAATGCAAGAAAAAATATTTAAATTTCATTTTCATAGCATAGATTTAGATGTAATTGTCAGAAATAGTACAGAGATGGCCTATGTACTTCGACCATGTTTACATTGATAAAAACATTTTAAACAATAATACAATACCATATCCAGTATACCAACATAGATAAAATCTACCTACCACATACAGACTTCCGATTTTACATGTATTCATTTGTATATGTGTATACATTAATTTCCATGCAGTTTTATCTTCTGTTTCTTCATGTATCTACCAAGATAGTGATGACATAGAAACTTATAATGATCATTTTTTGTCTTTTATAGTCTCTTTCCTTAACCTTTAACCCAATACTCTAGCAACCACTAATCTTTCTCTAAATTTTTTTCATCTCAATAATGTTTAAAAAATGAGATAATACAATGAGTTACACTGCTTTTAGAGTTTGGAGAATACATAGCTTTATAGTTCTAAAGTCATAGACAACAATCTTGGCAAGAAGACACAGGAGTGATATATCTATGAACAAAATAGCAACCATCTTGAACTTCAGCCACCCAGCCACATGGTGTTACATAACAGAACAACAAAGTATTTTTACCACCCAGAAAGAGCATTTTTCTATGAATAGTATGTCACTAATTCTTACACTTAAAATTTTCTTGATGAATTCTCAGAGGCTACAGTAGTTGAGATGACATTATATTCTCAGTTTTCTTTTAAATGTGTTTCCCATGTTTGGCAAAGCTGTCTAACTTTTATGTTTTATGTTCCTCCAAACAAAAAAAAAACCCAGTAATTTGTGGAACATAAATCTATAAGCACTTTAAAAAAGCAGCTATACATAACTAAAAGGAAATGGCAAGGGAATGCTACCATGACTATTCCACCATGATAAAGGATTCTTTTTTTTTAATTTGGCTCATATATAAAAATGATGGTATGAGGTATAGAATTCTGTTGTTCCTAGGATATTTTAACTATAAAACTGAAGTGGTCTCCTAACAAAGATTTTGTGAAGCCAGGAGGATAAAGAGCAATAATGCTTTTTAAGGTTCATCAGTTTGAATATCAATATGTACTACTCAATCCTCCATGATGAACTGACACATAAAAGAGAAGGCACTAAAACTCATGCTTCCTGAGCTGAATGTTTTCCCCTTTTCAAGGAGCAACATGGAATTAGCAGAGCAAAAGGACTTTCTAAAACATTCATTTTTCCTTTTTGATGCTCAAAAAAATTTTTACATGGAATTTTTCACCTTGAATCTCAATTTATTTTATATAATATTGCATATTACATGCATAATGATTGCCTCTAGTTCTTTCTCTCACCAATTAAGTAGCACTATCCTCCCATTGTTCATCGATTTGCCTGAGCAGGCCCAGTAACGTCTTTATTGTAAGACTTGTTACTGTTTTTGGCATATCGAATATGTCACAGGTAGCTTGCCAGGTTTTACTGCAAGGCGAGATACTCTCAGTAGCTCTGAGAGGGGCGGAAGAATCAAATCCGGGTCACCCAGGTCAGTCACGTGTAAGGCAAATGTGCTACCCGCTGTGCTATCACTCCAGCCCACCAATTAAGTATCTTCTTAAAATACAATTAGGGCTGGAGCCATAGCACAGCGGGTAGAGCCATTTGTCTTGCACATGGCCGACCCGGGTTCAATTCCCAGCATCCCATATGGTCCCCTGAACTCTGCCAGGAGTAATTCCTGAGTGCATAAATCAGAAATAACCCCTGTGCATTGCTGGGTGTGACCTAATAAAGCAAAAAAAATTACAATTAGCCATGATTTTAATTTTCCCATTGAAAATCCAAATGCTCACAGTATAAAAGCCTTAGCACAACAGATAGAGTGCCTGCCTTGTACGCAGTCAACCCAGGTTTGAATCCTCCGCCCCTCTCAGAGAACCTGGCAAGCTACCGAGAGTATCTTGCCCGCAGGGCAAAGCCTGGCAAGCTACCTGTGACGTATTTGATATGCCAAAAACAGTAACAACAAGTCTCACAATTTGTTGTGAGACATTCCTGGTGCCTGCTCGAGCAAATCGATGAACAACAGGAGGACATTGCTACAGTGCTACAGTACCTAATGATGCTTATAAAGTACATGCATACAGAACTGGAAATCTGTTTACAGAACTGAGCTTAATTAGTGGGGAAGGGAAAGGTCTTGAACCACAAATGGGTGAAAGCAGGTACTCTGGTGTGGGTACCTGTGGGTGCATCTATGAAACTCTTATTCACAGTATTGGAAACCACACTTGGCCAGTAAAAATGGGAATTAAAAAATATGAGCATACCTACAGTAGGAGAGATGAATAAGTGTGTCATAAGGAAGACTTAGCAAAGTGTTATTTATAGAATCTATGTGGGCTCTCTACGGCTTACCTTCTCTATAAAGAAGGTACTTGTGTGTTTTGACTCTGAATTTTTAAATAAGGAATAAAATCCTCACCCTCACAAAGAAAATTGTATAGAATTTGAAAATTACAAATTTGAAAGTATTTAATTGAATTGTTCAAATGATTTTATTAATCCCATTTACTTATCTCAAGGGAATTTTGCCAAAAGGTAGCCAACTGCAAGTTTCTGTGTCCTACAAGTCAGAGGGAATCCTATCTTCTGGATCCCTGCCCTAACACACAATGACATCATGAGAAATAGTTCCAACTGATGTAGGTTCTTAAATAACAACCAAAAGTTACTTCATCAGGAAACTTGGCAACAAGGATATATACTTTGAGTATGACGTCACCGTGGAGCTCATGAAATAAGTACACGCAGGCAAGGCTTTCTACAAAGGAGAAATGTTGAACATACCGCTTAAGAAAAGTAGATTAAAACATACCTGAAATTTGATAATATGCAACTATATCATTGATAACAACTTTTAAAAAATCAAATGGGGGGAAAACTGGTACAGATTTCCTCACAAAAAAGTCATAAGCATATCAAGAACTTGGAATTTCTGAACTTTAAGCACTGTCTCTGAATCTCATATTGTCTGGCTATATCACAATCGTATCCATTATGATACACTAAAGTTGGTCCTATATTTTTACACACATTGCATATATGTAATAAAGAGTAGCACTAGAAGGAACATATCAGAAAACTAACTCTAACCAGGATGTATTTCCATAGACAAAGATCCTAACAGCTGATATGGAAGAAAAGGCCCTGTTATCAAAAAAATGTAAAAAGACAGACAAGAAAGTGTACCAAAGGCTATTTTGTGATAAGCACAAGGAGTTAATTCAATGTAAAGAATAATGATCTGGTCCAAGCTTTTCTTGCACCTCCCAACATCCCAGTTCTACAGTGAGATCTTATGATATATTTTGGATACCAGCTGAGATGGATAAATTCTTGATTCGGTGCTGGCCTCTATATTATTCTTTCATAAAATGAAGACATAGCTTAATAAAGTGAAATTCAAAATTAGAACACTTGGATCTAACACCTATCTCTGAAGCCACTCTGGGAAATCCACTTTAGACTGTTATGTATACTCAGGGAATTCTAACAAGAAACCCAGATTATTAGAGTTCTCGAGATGGAGTAGAGTTAGGGTACCCAAACCCATTCTAATTATCCTACAGATCTCTTTTGTTGGTCAGAAATGGGCACAGCTTCCACATTATAGGCTCACAGGACAAGTTTCTGAGAACATTCATACTGGTGCTTCACACAACCACAAATGGTGATATACTAGATCAACAGGCATTTAAGAGTCCAGGAATATAGTAAGGGCACTGAGCACCACATGGCTCCTGACTCCACTGTGTTGAACACTGGTAGCTCCCAAGTACTGTGGGGTGGTCCTTTACCACCAACAAGGTGGTCTTGGTATGCCCAGATACCTCAGAGCCTGACCAGCACCATATTTAGGCTCCTACCATGAATCATCCAGTACAATAGGCCCACTATCATCTGGCTCTGGGCCGGTAAGCACTCCTAGGGAAGCCCCCAAATACAGACAAAGGAAAAATAGATGGCACTTGAGGAGTTCAGTTAGACTCTTGAAAATGTGATGCCACCAATTCAGAACATCACCCAACATGAACCAGTAGCAATGGTGTTTAGAATACATCTGCCACAACCAAGTGAACAATTTCTGGTGTACTACAACCAAGTGTGTGGGCAAGCACCACAACTAAAGCATATTACTATGAACAAGCAGCACAAATGAAGTGAGTACCATAACCAAGTGTGTATGTGACCTCTAGTCATCACAACAACAAAAAAAGAAAGGGAACAAATTATTTTTAAACTTGAAGCTAAAATCAAATAAGTATATGTAATGTAATTAAAGCTATAGAGAAATTAACTAATTAAAAGAAAAGCAATTAAATTGTAAGCAAGGCTCACTATTTATTACTTCCATAGATATTCATGACACCCATTGAAAGATGAACAAAAAAATAAACAGATGCTAGAAGTTGAAAACTTATCCAAGTTTATACATTGAGTAACAGAAATCTCAAGTGCATACCTAGGAGCTAGTGATCCCAAAGTCCCATTTTCTTAGTATAGATGGAGCCATACCAATTAGAAATCAAGGACAGGCCCATTTCCTGTGGTACTGGGAGCCCATGCAGTAACAGGGTTAAAGCCAGGGCCTCCCACATGCAAAGCTGTGCTCAACAACCTGAACCACCAAATTCCCCTTTGATTCTTTATGCTAAGTTGCCTATACATTCCAAGTTAGAAAGACACTTGAGACACACACAAGAAAAATAAGTGGTTTAAAAATCTGCTTTTTTTTTGGACAGCCAGGTATGAGCCAGCAGTGCTGGGGCAACTGCAGCCTCATGGGATGGGGGACGGAACTGGCACGCACTTCCCACCCCACCAAGATCACGAGTTGTCCCCCACGAGTGGCTCTCCAGCACAGCCATGGAACCAGAGGAACACAAACCAATCTATGCGGCTTCTGGCAGAAATCCCCCCAGATTTAATTAGTAAAAAGTATAATATCAGAAATTAGTAAAATATCACCTATTGAGGCCATACGACATCATATGATCTTCATAACCAGCAATAGAAAACAAGTTATCTCACGATGCCTTTTCAGTAGGTCTGATTTTGGCGGGGGGGGGGGGGGGGGGGGGGAATTCCAAATAATAATGTTGCATCTTTTGTCAAAATAATGAAGTAGAGAGAGAGTTAGGTGGAAATCTTCTGCCCCACAGGCATGGGGAGGGGTAGGATGGGGGTATACTGGGGTTCTTGGTGGTGTTAAATATGTACTGGTGAAGGGATGGGTGTTTGATCGTTGTATGACCGAAACTTAAACCTGAAAGCTTTGTAACTGTTCTCATGGTGATACAATAAATAAATTTAAATAAATAAATAAAGCTTAAGAAAGAGATAAAAAAAGCAAAAGAGAAAAAAATTAAAAAATAAAAATCTGCTAAAAGCAGATTTAAAAAAATACATTATATTTGCTTTGGTTGAACTGCTTATTTCTAAACAGTATTAGCTTAGTTGACTTCTACTAGTGAACCAGAATCAAGTAAATTTAGAATTTGAAAAAAGAAAAAGAAGTGAAAGGTTAAGACTTCCCAGAGATTCTCTTCTCTACATATTTACTGTAAACCAGTTACCATGTAGGCTGCTGGTTGAAGATGGGAAGGAAGGGCTCTGAGAATATGTGAAAGCAATCTGCAAATTGTATAAGGTGGAGATATCGATGCATCATCATGTAAGATGCTGAAAAGTTTGAGATAAGGAAAAAGAACATCTTTCTTGTTCACCTGAATTATTATTCACCAAATTCTTAATCCTTAAAAAAAATGGAGAGTGCAACATGCTTTCCTCTGCTCTGTACTGAGTACAGTTCTGTTCACAGAGTTTTTAAATGAATAGCAATTCTAAAATGGGACCCAGAGCAGGTATTTTATGGAAGGTTTCCCAGTTCGAAAAAGGCTGAGTTGAAAATCCCTCCCCGCCAAAGTATCTTGAAGTTTTTTCTTTCCACAAACTGTTCGTTATTCCTTGTACTCAGCTTCTGCAGTAATTGAACTCCTTGTATGTGGATAGACAAAAAGACTACATGGAGTGAAGACTAACTTCTCCAGCTTTACTTAATGCTAGATGTGCCCTTGTGAGTTGTTTGGGACCAACAAAATGCAAATAGGTATTCTTTATGAGAAGTGTGCCCTCCTTCATCCCTCAGTGCCTTCTTTCTGGGTGGAATGCAGTTGAGATACAGGAGCTCTAGCAGCCTATTGGACCAAATCTGAAAACTGTGTGTAGAAAGGGATACACTGAAGATCTGAGAAAGAAGCTCAGAAGGCTTATGTAACCTGATAATGATGTGATGAGAAAGATAAGTACATTTTTGTACCTTGAGGCTTTACTTGTGTTTTCTGTCACAGCCAGAATAAATTCCACTACAAGATTTTGTATCTCAGTTACTCTGATGATGGAGCTTGGAGGTCACAAGTGAACAAATTGGTTAGGAAATAGTTAGAAATACTTACTTTACGGACAAGTCAGTTCATACTTGAAAATTCAAATTGAATACCTTAGGATGGAATTCCAGGACCAAGTTAATTTAACAATATGAGAATTCCTCAAAGAACTAGAAATTTAGCATCCATATGACCCAGCAATACATCTTCTGGGCATATACCCGCAGAGTTCAAAAACACACACAGCAAAAAATGACATCTTCATTTGTATGTTCATTGTAGCACTGTTCACAATAGTCAGAATATGGAAACAACCCAAGTTCCCAAGAACAAATGACTGATTAAAGTAACAATGGTACATCTACACAATGGAGTAGTATACATCTGTTAGAAAACATAAACTCTTGAAATTCAGTTATAAATTGATGGAACTGGAGAGTGATCATGCCGAGTGAAATAAGTTAGAAGGAGAAAGACAAAGAATGAGATACGTGCTGAAAGTGTGTAAAGGACCAATGATAATGGCCTCTCAGTATCTGTATTGCAAACCATAATGCCTGAAGCAGGTGAGAGAGAGGGAGGGAGAGGGAGAGGGAGAGGGAGAGGGAGAGAGAGAGAGAGAGAGAGAGAGAGAGAGAGAGAGAAGCAAAGTGCCTGCTACAGAGGTCTGCTGGGATGTGGGGATGGCAGGAGGAATATGGGGCATACTGGTGGTGGGAAATGTACACTGGTGGAGGGATGACTGTTGGAACGTTGTATGACTGAAACCTGGTCACAATTATTTGTGGGATATTAAAAAAACATAGAATTAGACTAATACTCAAGGACAATAGAAACAAAGGACAGGACAAATGGTTCATGGCTGAAAGGCTGCCTCAAGGGCTGAGGGAGGACAGTTGGGTTAGATAAGGGACTATTATGAGAATGAAGTTTGGAAAGAATCGCTCTAGATGGGAGATAGTGCTGAAAGTGTGTAAAGGACCAGCGATGATGGCCTCTCAGTATCTGCATTGCAAACCATAGTGCCTGAAGCGGGTGAGAGAGAGGAGAGAGAGAGAGAGAGAGAGAGAGAGAGAGAGAGAGGGGGGGGGGGGAGGGAGGGAGAGGGAGGGAGGGAGGAGGAAGGGAGGGAGAGAGAAAGAGAGAGAGAGAGAAGCAAAGTGCCTGCTATAGAGGTCTGCTGGGATGGGGGGATGGCAGGAGGAATATGGGGAATACTGGTGGTGGGGAATGTACTGGTGGAGGGATGATTGTTGGAACATTGTATGACTGAAACCTGGTCACAAAAGTTTTTTAATCATCTCATGATGATTCAATTAAAAAATTCACTGTATCATTGTCTTCCTGGTGTTCATCAATTTCATCGAGCAGGCCCCAATAACGTCTCCTTCGTCTTAGCCCTGAGATTTTAAAAAGTGCCACATTCGAGGCTCTTTTAGGGTCAAGAGAATGAGACCCATCATTGTTACTGGATTTTGGCATATTGAATACACCACGGGGAGTTTGCCAGACTCTGCGATTGGGCAGGATAATTTCAGTAGCCTGCGAGGTTCTCCAGAGTAAGAACTAGATAATAAGATTCACTTCCAGGAGAAGGGTTTTATAGTCTCTGGGTCTTGGCTGTTGATGGAATTACACAGTGCCAGGGGCAGTTGGTGGGTGTAACACCTACATACTGGAAGATGGGGGATCTGGGTGGAGGAGGCCCCAGTCCCAATCCAAGCAGGCTTGGAGATCTATGCCAATTTAATTTAATTAATAATTTAATTTTAATTAAAAAATTACATTTAAAAAAATAAATAATTAAAGTTTAACTATGCCAGTGATATATTTCCAATACTTTGCAATAAAGTAGGGTGAGGAAGCATTATTAAAGTACCTACCCAGACAGAAAAGTGAAAAGTAGATCTTTAAGGCAGCATAAGAGATAAAAGTAAGAGATTACGTTAATTGTACAACTAAAATTTTTAACACTGATAGAAAAGTCCAAGTACAAATAAATAATCCTTTACCTCTTTGAGAACTTAAGTCAAATGTATTCAATATTCTTAGAAAGCCTTTAAAGTTTCCCTTTCCCTTTTTAAGCCATAGATAGAAGTTTTGTTGGCATTTAAAAATGTTATAATGCAGTACAGTTTTAAATTAACATTTCCAAAGGTGTTGGAGTACACGGAGCTTAGGTTTATCAGATTGTACCCATCACAGTGCTCCCGAGTCACTCCCATTACTTTGTCTGTCTGTAACCTCTTCTATGCTCTCTTCCCCAACCAATTTGTAAGGTCTCATCCTTCTTAGACACTGAAGCTGTACTGTAAGTTAATATTGCCTTTCTCCTCTCCTTATGTCTTTGAGCAGTTTACTTTAATGCAATGTCCTTTTGTATAGATACAGGAAGGCAATTAATTAATATGCTCCGTAACTTAGGAATTGATTACTCCTGGGCATCTGCCTTCTCAACTTAAGCCTCAGTTGCCCTCACTTCCTAGCATTCCAAGGGCAGGGTCCCGACGTGGGACTGGATGGAACCAGGGCAAGCCTGTAAGTTATGTGCTACCCTGGCATCGCGATGGGCCAGGCCAAGGTGCCACGATTCTTAACTATAAGTTAAGAGTTTGATCATGGGCAAATGATGTCATGATCCAAAAGTAACGACGAGACTAGGGCCCTGCTGCTAGGAATAGGAAAGATATCTGGCCTGAGCACTGCAGTCTGAGATCGAGATGGCCCTAGGAGAGCAATTCTATAAGCTCAAAGTATTTCTTACTGTGTCCATACGAAATGATTAATATTATGTATGCTTAAATGTTGGTTGGACAAGGAGAGGAGAAACACGTCCTAGAAGCAGTTTTCTGTGTGTCCTGACTAGCTTGGATGAGACTGCTTTTTTGGAGATGTAGATTCCAAGCTCTAGCAGACTGGTCTTTGTTGTGCTAATCTAAGTGCTTGTAGCTTGTGAAAAGGTGAGGCCAGGATTACTGGCCTGCGGATGTAAGGAAACAATGTATGTTTGACACCTCAATGTTCTTTCTGTAACTCCTTTTGATGACATCATTATATTGCGCCCTTTAGAGGTACTATGATCTATATAAGGGAGATTTCAGGGCTCTCTGGGGGACACGTGCACCAGAGAACCGGGAGACACGTGCATCAGAGAACCTGGGAAGATGGGGCTGAGGACAGAAGCTGAGAGAACAAAGGCGCACGTGCTCGAGGATTCCTGAGGCCTCCATGACATACATCTCTTCCATGTAATAAACGGCTACTAAGACCAGCTAGCTTGGCCTCGTTTCCTTCCTTCACCTGACCATCGCCATCGACCTCCCTGGAGTGGGGAAACGGCAAGACCGCCGGCCTTTTATTTTTTGTGTGTTTACACACAAAGGCATAAAGTTTTAGAATGAGAAAGAACATTTATTTAAACATCTCTAAAATACAAACATATTTATGAGACAAACTCAATATTTTAAGGTAGCACTGTAGCACTGTCTTCCCGTTGTTCATTTATTTGCTCAAGCGGGCCCAGTAATGTCTCCATTGTGAGACTTTGTTATTACTGTGTTTGGCATATCAAATACATCCCGGGTAGCTTGCCAGGCTTTGCTGTGTGGGCAAGATACTCTTGGTAGCTTGCCAGGCTCTCCAAGAGGGGCGAAGAAATTGAACTCAGGTTAGCCCGGTCGACCGCATGCAAGGCAAATGCCCTACCACTGTGCTTTTGCTCCAGCCCATTTTAAAGTACTGATAATTTTTTAAGAAAATAAACTTTTACCTAGTCATAATTTGATCAATGTTTGATTTAAATTATTACATGCATGATTCAAAGTATTCATACCAAATGTGTAGCAAACATTTTTTCTTCTCAACTATCACCTGAAATTATAAAAGTCCAAATTTCTCATGAAATTTTATGGGACTATCTCTGCACAATAGTTCATACTGTTTATATCAGACAAAATCTCACATGTTTGTAAATGAAACTTTTAAGGTTTACTTTCCTTTTCATTGGCATGGAAAAAATGTGGGTTTGGGTTTGGTTTTTGGTTTCGATATACAAACCCCATTTTCAAGTCAGCTGTCCTGGAATATGCTGTGCATAAAGCCCACGATGCCCCAGAAATCACTCTAATTACCAGTAAGGACATGTAGAAGAAAAGAACATTTTGTCCAATGCCCAATTAATGAGCCATGCTTTATCTAAGGATAAGCAAATTATTTTGGCTCAGGAGAGCCGAGGACAGTGTTAAGTACTCTATGAATTTTACTTGGAAGAATAAGATCAAGTAAAATAATCTTCTTGCAACAAAAATCAATGCAATAAACTTGCTCACAAAATGATCTTTCGATAAACAAAATTCTAAGTATCTCCCCCAAAATGGAGGGAGGGATTATTCACAGAGACCACATCTTTCTCTAGCTCATCTGATATTTAGTGGAGGGAAATATCTTAATACTATTTCATGGAACTCTATTGTATAGGCTGTTGTTTGGAACTGAGAAGTGGTATTTGTGTAAGAGGATGGCTTGAAGTCTACAGCCAAACCTACCCAACCCTTCTTGAATATAAGGATTTGACTAGAAGAGGAAATTACTTTAGACATGAAAAGAAAAAGTGAAAGAAGGGACAATTGAAATGATGACTAAAAAGAAATGAAGCTGCAGTAAAGTAAGACAAAGGTAAGACCACTACATTTGATGGGAGGGTTTACCTGTTTCCTTGACTTGTTCTAATTACAACAAGGTGATTTTAAAAATAAACACATAATTTTCTCACAATATTCAAAGCTATACACCTGAAATTAAGGTACTGGAAAGGTTATGTTCCCTCCAAAGATTCTGTGTTGCCTCTTTTTAGCTTCTGTCTGTACGCTCTAGACCCTTCGTATTCCTCGATTTGCAACTGCATCACACTGCTCTACTTCACAGATTTCTGTCTTCTATTTATTTCCTGTCTTCTATCCTCTTCTCTTACAGGGACACAAGTTGCTAGATTTAGGAACAACCCCAATTTAGGGTCAGTGCATATTAATTGTATTTACATAAACTGCTATTTCTAAACATGGCATATCTAAGGTCATAGGTGAATATGAATTGGGAGGTATACCAGTCAATCTACTACTGAAAAAAATAAAGGCAACATGTGACAGACCTATGGAGAAGTGATACTTGCAGTAACTGGAGCAGTGGAGAGAGCAGGAAAGTCGGAAGATGGAGAGATCAGAAACTCAATCATCTTTAAGACAGTGTTGATCAGTGGCCAGACCATCAGAGCTCATTATTGTAGTGTCTAAGGCATGCTGGGGGCAAGCAGGTGGTTAAAGGAAAACAGCAGCAGCAGTAAACTGTAAGACTAAAATTAAGTGAAGAAGAGAATTCTATATAGACTATAGAAAAAAATCTATAATCTCTACTACATAAACCCTTAATCTCTGCTTTGATTTCCCCACCAGTATTTCTCAAAAAGGATATGTGGAATATGTAAGTTGGTCTGGAACATTTCATTTATTTTTCACATGTTTTACTTCATATTTATTTAAAATCCATTTTCTGAAACTCCAATCATTCCAATAATAACTTTCATAAGAATATTGGAGCATTTCTTGATTCTTGGTTTAATTGCCATGAAAAATCTAGGAAAATAAAATATACATCTTGGATGATCTAATATCTTTGCAGTTGACATGGCACTGGTCACCTTAAGAGATACCAAAAGGAGGATTATTTTAACTGTTGCAAGAAAATGAGGAAAATAACAGAAGTGACCTCAACATCTGACTCGTGTTTACATCTCAAGGAGAGCAACAGTTCCACTATGGCAGCTTCTCCAGCTCAATTAAAGAAAGGGAGATGCCTTCCTAGACACATGCACACCCTTCTCACCCTTCCCTGGAGAATAAGTAGGGGCTCTTAGGTCTCCCTATCAGAAGGTTGTTTACTCTTAAACTTTTTTTGCTTTCATACACTATTTCATTTACTTAAACAAAACTAGAGTGTCCCGTTATTCTGTCAAAAGTCATGCACATTAGCAGTAACGTCAACTCTACCACTGTTAATAATTTGTAGTCTTGTTGCCAATATTGTTCATAAGAAACCAAAACAAGCAAACTGAAAAGATCAAAACTCAGTATTCAGGCATCAGGAAAAGAGTATAGCAGGAAAGGAATTTGCCTTGCGTGCTTACAGGTTAGATCCTTGGCACCTCATATGGTACCCCCAAGCTCATGGAGAGTAATCCCTGAAAAAAAATGGAAAAAAAGTGCTCTCTTGAATGCAGAGCTAGGAGTAAGCTCTGAGCACAGCTGGGTGTGGTCCAAGCCCATCCCCAGCAAGTAACAAAAAACAAAACCAAAATAAACACATGAACAACCAAATCAGTGTTCAAATTATTTTTATATATTGAGCAGTTGATTGAGAGACTCATAGCATCTTTCTGCAAAATACTGATAACATGTGTCTATCTCCAAGGAAGACCTTATGACAATTCAAGATATATCACACAGTGAAAATGTATTAATAAAAAATGCACTTATTTCAGATAAAATATATAATTTATATATTACTTTTATCAATAACTGTACATACTTAATTTTTTAAAATAAAATAGCTTTTCCTGTGGTATTTGTCATTTTAAGAAGAAAGGTAAAGGTAAAGGTAAAGGCCCTCCCGTTGATCGTCGATTTGCTCGAGCGGGCCCAGTAACGTCTCCATTGGAGACTTTGTTGTTACTGTGTTTGGCATATCGAATACGTCACGGGGAGCTTGCCAGGCTCTGCCGTGCGGGTGAGATACTCTCGGTAGCTTGCCAGGCTCTCCGAGAGGGGCGGAAGAATCGAACTTGGGTCGGCCATGTTGGCTGCGTGCAAGGCAAACGCCCTACCGCTGTGCTATCGCTCCAGCCCTTTAAGAAGAAAATACTTTCAAATTCTTTTCTCCATTGAAATATTTTAGATTTAAGAAAAATGTTTCCTGAAAACTGAATAAAGGAACATAGAATTAAAAACCCAGAACACATGATTACCACAATCCTAACTTTGGGATTTTTCAAGATGCTTGCCTTAGCAAACCAAGCAAGTTAAGAAAGCAAATGCATTCCTTTCTCTTCAATGACAGTGAAGTCGGAGAGTTTCCTGTTTTGGGTCCCTGGAAGGAACTTTATGATACAATAGTCTGAATGGTTATCAGGAACAAGAGGGCCATGGAGAATAGGCTTCCTGGTCACATGAAAGATCGGCCCTTCTGTTCTAAGAGGAAATAACTGCAGGAAAATGTAACTTCAAAGTAAAGATATCCATACTGATCACCATGATGTGATATATATATATATATATATATATATATATATACACATATATATGACATAAAAGATACTCTACATGCATTAGTATATTGCCTTTTCTCCATTATCTTTAGCTGGAGTCTCATCCATTTTCATCTAACTCCTGTCTTATAAACTAGATGCTACTGTTACACTTACTATGGGGCCTTCAGAGTTCAAGCTGTACAGGGCCTTTTCACCTCGGCTTGACAGACTCCAGTTCCAGCATCATCAAAGGGCTGAACTGAAAGGAATGGGAATTCTGGAAGTGTAGGAGAAACCTGAGCCTTTCCTGTATAGAGTGATTTCTATTTTATTGAAAACTAACCAGACCTGAGTTTAATTTCTTTTTCCTTCTTTTAGATTGTTAAATAAGACCTTAGACCTCTTCTTTGCCCTCGTCAGGATCCTGTTAGTGTTTTGTTCAAGAGAAAACATGAAAACACTGATAAATAACAAACACATATAAGTAGGGCTCCTTAATTATCTGACAAGTGATATAATCCCACACTGAAATTTTTAATCCAGTGCAAAATTTGTAGTTATTTTCCAAATGAAGTGATAATACAGACAAAATGTCCCTTTTTACTTACTATTCCAAAAAGTAAACTATGAAATGTGACTCATCCTAATATACAAGACATCTGAGTTTCTCTCTAGGAACTGTTTCTATAAGCAAACTTTATATTGCCAATCAGATAAATTACAGCAGCACATTCCTTAACTACCATTGAGAAGTGGCATCTAATACCTTGAGTCTGGACTAGCTCAGTGACTTACATGAACAACAAAATGTGACAGAAGTAATGTTCTGTAGCCTTTCAAGGCCAGGTTGAAAGAAATATTGCAGATTCTTGAGTCTCCTTAATTCTCCCTCTGAGAGAAAGAAACTTAAGTTCTTCTGAGAATGATATGCTAGGAAGAAGCCCATGCCTGCTACAAGAAGAGAGCATCTAGGGAGTAGATAATGAATGTGCAGTATATATACACAATGGAATACTATACAGCTGCAAGAAATGAAATTATGCAATTCACTGCAAGTGGGATGGAACTGGCATACATAATGTTATGTGAAGTAAGTCAGAAAGAGAAGGACAAATTCTATATGGTCTCAATTATCCATGGCATACAGAATAACAAGATGAGAGAAAGAAAAAAGGTGGCATACTTATGTTACCCTTGACTCTACAGAAATGAGGATAGGAAAGCAAAACATCAGTGGAAATGGGGTAGGAAAAAAGAAGTAACAGGTCAGGGACCTTAGTCACATGAACATAATAGAGGGTGCTCTGTGTGTGTGTATACCACAGTACTGATAGCACTAAAATATGAGATATAACCTTAAAAATGGAGGTGGACTGTGGGTTCTGAGAAACATTGGTACATTGGTGGATGAGAGTTGACACTGGTGGTGGGCTTGGTGTTGGAACACTGTATGGCTGAAACTCAGTTCACTTGATCACTTGATCACTTGACTTCCCGTTAATCGTCGATTTGCTCGAGCGGGCACCAGTAACGTCTCCATTTGTCCCTGTCACGTGCTAGTGTAGCCCAATGCTGTCTGTTCGATCTAGGAACACGAAGAGCCTCAAACCGATCGTTCATGATCTTGATGAAGAAGTCTGACCTTCTGGTAGGTGGGTGGCCACGCGGTCTTTTGACATCCCATGGAATCCAGTCGGTAACAGCTCTAGTCCAGCGGTCATCTTTAAATCTCATTACGTGACAAGCCCATCTGATTTTTGACACCTTGGCAAACGAGACAACATCCCTGATTCTTGATCGTCGATGGAGGTGAGAACTCCGGATTCTTTCTCTCATTTGAGTGAAACGTGATATTCCAAGCATAGCTCTTTCAATTCCTCTTTGGGAGACCCGAATAGCGTTCTCATCCTGTTTGCGTAGGGCCCAGGTCTCTGAGGTATATGTTAATGCAAGAAGAACAGTAGAATCAAAGAGAGGTGCCCAGAGCCAGAGGTTCTTCATCCTCTTAGCTATTTCTTCAATGCTCTTGAAGGCATTCCAAGCCGCTCTCTTCCTCCTGCGCAGCTCGGGTGCCAGGTCATTTGTCATGTTGACTTCTCGACCTAGGTACACATAGCTGTTGCATTTGGAGATGGTCGTTGACCAACATTACCTCCACTACCCAGCCGCCACACACTCCAGGATGCTTTCTGGACCTGAACAGCCACAAAGCCGCCGTGCAACACATTATAAGACACTAAATACCCATCTTCCAGAATTGCCGTACCATATTTGATAGGGTTCAAATATGGTAACACCTATGAGGGCAATTAGAGGTTGCCCCAAAAGCCTCTATCCCTCTCAGAAAGCCTGGCAAGCTACCGAGAGTATTCCGCCCGCACGGCAGAGCCTCGCAAGCTATTCGTTGTGTATTTGATATTCGAAACTCAATTATGAATAATACAATTAATAAATTATTGTATGTCTACAACTCAACGATTTGTAAGTCATAGTGTCTTAATAACGAATTAAAAGATAACATCTAAATAAAATAGAAGGGGGGAGAGAGAGAAAGAGAGAGAGAGCTTACCAGACCCAGATCTTCCTTCCAACTACTCCAATGCAGACAACAGATTCATCCATAGACTTGTAAATGAAGAAACCATATTATATATGAATGTGATAAGAAACTGGAGCAAAAAACTCAACCAACAGGCAATTCACTATAGTTATTGTAGACATTCAAATTCTACCTGAGGCCATGTTGTGAAATTAAAATAAACCTTCCCACCTGTATCCTTTCTAAATTCATAATTCATGTATAACAGAGCATTAAATAATAAGTTCTTTAAAACTCCAAGCTTTGGTTTATTTGCAGTAATAGACAACTAAGACAATATTCCATGGTTTTCATGCATATATAAAAACTCCCTTTAATACATGTATTCTTCTCAAAATTGAGGGTACTTTTTTCAAGTTGAGTGTTGTCTGTTTATAAATCTTATATGAAGACTTATTTAATATTGACACCAAAATAGTTTATTTTGTTTTGTGAGAAATGCTTAATGAACATTCTCATAAAGCATCATGCATGTGTATACCTGTAAGATAAGTTGCTTTAAGTGAAACTACTGCATCAAGCGGGATAGACACAGAAAGATTGTATTCATCTGGGGAACATAAAGTAACAAAATGGGAGACTAACACACAGGAGTGGCCAAGATTAGTACCAGGAATTTTGCTCCATGACTTGGAGGCCAGCCACATGTGCTAGGGGAAAAGGAAGCTCAGGTAGAGAAGGGAGCACCAAATAAAGGGTGTTGGGAGGATCCTCCCAGGATGGGAGAAGCATGCTGAAAGTAGACTATAGACCAAACATGATTGCCACTCAATGCCTCTATTGCAAACCACAGGACCCAAAAGGAGAGAGAGAGAACAAAGAGAATGCCCTGCCACAGAGGCAGGGTGGGAAGGGGGGTTGGGGGTGGGAGGGATGCTGGGACCCGTGGTGATGGAGGATGGGCGCTGGTGGAAGAATGGGTACTTGATCATTGTATAACTGAAACCCAAGCACAGAGATTTGTAAGTCTATAACTGTACCTCATGGTGTTTCACTAATAAAAATATTTGATAATAAAAAAGCACTTGGCCTTGGGGTCAGAGAGATAGTACAGCAGATAAGGCACTTGCCTTTCACACAGCCAAACTAGGTTTGGTCCTTGGTACCCCTTATGGTGACCAAATTCTGGTCAGGATTCAGGATAGGGTCAGAAATAAGCCCTAAGCACCACCAAGTATGGTTAAAAAAAAAAACATAAAACAAAAAAAAAAAGAACTTTGCCCTTGTTAAAACCAGTTTCCCATTCTCCCTTTAGATCACAATCACCCTGTTGTTCGCTGATTGCCTCAAGCAGGCACCAGTACCAGTAAAGTCTCCTTCTTCCTAGTTCTGAGATGTTAAAAGAGCCATTTCAATGCTCTTTCAGGGTTAGGAGAATGAGACCCATAATTGTTATTGGTATTTGGCATATTGAGTACAACATGGGAATTTTGCTGGACTCTGCTGTGCGGGTAGGATACTTTTGGTAGCCTGCCAGGTTCTCCAAAGGAAAAGTAAGACAATAAGATTTCGCGTGGCCACAAATGTGGCCGCGTGCTTCCGGTAGCTGGGTTTTATAGTCTCTGAATCTTGGCCATTGATGGAACCAACCTGGCGCTGGTGGCAGCTGGTGGGTGTGACACCTACCTACTGGAAGATGGGGGATCTGGGTGGAGAAGGCCCAGTCCCAATCCGAGCAGGCTTGGAGATCTCAGCCCCGAGACCCACATGCCTGGGTTCCTCTGCCAGTTCTTTCATGCATGTTTCTCCCTTTAGAAACTCTATTTATTAATAAATAAACCTAAGCTCAGAGTTGCCTTATCTGTGTTGATTTCTCTGTGACATCTCCAAAGATGGTAACAGGTAGGATAAACTGTTCTTCCTCTTTTCTCCTGAGCATAATGCACTTTAATTTTCTCCACCAGAGTGTGATAACTCCAGAGGGTAGGGTTTCTGTCACTTCATTTTTATAACCTACCATCCAAACCAGTAATGCCTCAAGCAATTTCTTATTCAAAGGTTACAGTATGCAAAAGAAATGGACAAATTACTTTTTAGAAGTGTGATTAATTCACAGTTGAATGTCAATAGCAATAGTAAGAACAACCTGATTTCAATGACTCATGTACAAAACTTTATTCCAAGGACAGTTCTGGAAGTTTTGGCCAAATTGTCATGCAGCTCCATGCTCATGACATGTACAATCAAACAGATGTCCAACACATATTTAAAGAAATTATTCAATTTCATCAAGATTGTCCATTCAAGGTGTACTAAGGACCCTATAGGGATTCAGCTCACCCCAAGGAATTTTAGTTCCTAAGCATTAAGAATGTTTAAAGAATGTTCAACTGTAATAGATGCTGTAGAACAAGATGTGTCAGACATCTTGTTTGGATGTCCTCCTTACCAGATACCTGTGTTCACTCCTAGAATCCTAAAGCAAATGGACAATAATAAAGGATACAAGTATTTTGAGACTGTTAGGGTTTACAAATGGTCAACAGAGTTCTAGTATTTTGTTTTTGATTTCTAGTTAATAATTCAGCTAAATTGCTCGATCATTTATTCACTTAAGTAAGTTTTTACTTGGACCTTCCTATGTGCCAAGTATATATCCATGTCATTAAAATAATACAAAGTCCAAATGTTGCTGAAGCAAACACATATATGGGGGAATGCATAGCAATTAGCTCTCTGGGTAGCAACAGTAAGAACAACCTAAACTTGAACCAGATGTGATTCTAAAAAGTTACCTTGTCTCTAGCACTGAGGTAGCTGAATAAAACATAAAGGCTGATCTATGACAAACCCATAGCTAGTATCATACTTATTAGTGAACAACTGAAAGCCTTCACCTGAGATAAGGCATACAGCAATAATGCCCACTTTCTCCACTACTATTCAATAAAATATTGGAAGTTCTACCACAGCAGTTAAGCAATAAAAAGAAGTCAAGGAATAAGAAAATGAAAAAGAAGTCAAATTATTTCGATCTGGAGATGTCATGATACATATCATGGAAAATGAGAAAAAAATAAACTAGAAAAGTTTACAAACAACAAACCAGTAAAGCAAAGTAGCAGGTTATAAAAGCAATACAAAAAAATCTGCTGCATTCCTATATGCAAATAATGAACTAGAAGAGAAAGGATCAAAAATACTATTCCATTAAAAGTTGTCCAAAAACACAAAATACCTAGGAATCAACATAAAAGATGTGAAAGACCTCTATTTTAAAACTAGAAATTATTGGGCCAGAGTAATAATACAGTGAGTAGGGCATTTGCCTTACTTGCAGTCAACTTGGGTTCAATGCCCAATAACCACATGGTCCCCTGAGACCTGTCAGGAGTGACTCCTAAGTGCAAAGCCAGGAATAAGCCCTAAGCAGCACCAAGTGTGCTCATCTATCCCTGAAAAAAAAAACAGCAATAAAATATCATCTCACACAATTATGAATGGCAATATATATTTAAAAAAACTGGAAACAACTGGATGTGGTGAAAAAGCTACCCTCATTCACTGATGTTGGGAACACCATCTTGTTCAGCCTCTGTGGTAAACATTCTCTCAAGAAAATAAGTATTGAGCTCCTACATAACCCAGCTATTCCACTTTTGGGCATGTACCTCAAATATAAAATTTGGAGAGATAATAGGTATACCTGAGTTCACTGCAGTGGAAACACCTAAGTATCTAACAACAAATATGAAGAAGCAGTGGTACATGTACACAATGGAATAGTATGCATCAGGAGGAAGGATAAAAGCAAGAAAGTCTCTGTAACTAAAGGGTTCCATCCAGATTGCAGAGAATTTCTTGCTTAAGAAAAACAGATTGGAGATAGAAGAATGAATACAGGATGTTCTCACTTATTTGTGCTGTAGAGATAGCATGGCAAGGGAATGGATAATACTGACATGGGAAAATCATTGGCTCTGGATTATAGAAATGACAGTATCAAGGAAGGGAGAATGGGGGAGGGTTGAAAATAAGGAGAAGACAGACTGTTAAAAACAAGGGAGTATTGGGCAGCAGCCTTGAGCACTTTGGAGGTGCAGAGGTGAGGTAACTATATACTTCAAAATGGCAAGAGTCTATACTACTGTAAACATGTGAAACAATATCTAAGAAGTAAATCTTTAAAATTGAGTTTGGTAAGAGAGTAGGGTTGGCAGGGAAGCCTGGGTGGATCACTGATGGAGTGTCACTGACACTGCTGGTGGGCTCAGAGTTGGAACACTATATGTCTGGAATTCTGTTATCAACAGCACAATAAAGCATGATGCCAAAATGCACGTGTGAATAATGTGCAAAAGCCAGACAACATTTTAGACACAGAAACTGAGGCTGCTAAGACTACAGCCAGCACTGGCCCAGAGAAGGCTAGACCCCTCCGGGGAGGAGAAGCTCCAAAGGAACAAATTGTCTGTAATAACAAATAGTCACAGAAAAGAGCCTAAGTGGTAGTCTACAGAACTGAGCCACCATTGTGGAGAATGGGCAGGGATGCAGTGCGGTTTGAGAGACAGGTTCAGTTGGGGACCACTCTGCTGAACGGTGTGGTGTTTGAGCATCATATGTATGAATTTCTGTCACTAAAATATTGTAAATCACAGTGTCTAAATTTTTTAAGTCAGTGATAAGAACATGAAGGTGGACCACCCAAAAGTTGAAAGCTCTTCCCATTGACTTTATCTACATAGAAATCCCCAAGTGGGAGAAGACTGGGAGAAATTCTATAAAACCCAAATTTGTAAAGGCAAGTGGCCTGCATTCACATTCTGGGGTGAAGGTTGAAGGGGTTGCCCATGTCCAAGCTCTGTGTGTGTAAATCCTTTTTTTTTTCTGTATGGTTTATCCTTGGCTCTCTCCCTTCTGGAGAAGCTCTTAAATACATCATTCTTTGCTTTCTCATAATCCTTAAATGAAACTGTTTTACTTTAAGTTTTTCTCCTGAAATCTATTCAGGAGATTTTTTTTTCTCCTGAAATCTATTTTTTTTTCTCCTGTTTTTCTCCTGAAATCTATTCAGTTAGGAAAAGTAGCATAGCTTTAAAGAACTTGAGTAGTAGTTAGGACTTATTTTTCTTTTCCTGGAAAAAGTAATTCTTTGACCCAGTCAAGTTAGGTAGTAGAGATTAATTCCCATACTATGTGTATCAAGATGGACTCAGGTTAAATCTGGTGATTACCCAGCAAAGCAGATGAAACATAAATAACCTTGCTGTATAGGTGCTCCTGGCATACTTTAACAGTCCTAGCCCACCCAGGCACTTTCCTAGGTGGCAAGATGAGAGAAGGTAACCTGCAATGTTGTGAAATCTGATTATATTGCGAGCGGACAGGAAAAGAATTAAAAAGAATAAAACACCAATTAATAACAAGGGCTATTCAGAAAACAAAGCATAGCAAAGGAGGAATAATGAAAGACAGACAGTAGTACAAACACAGAATGAGATCATGTGACCAGAATACATCAAAACTTTACAGGTTATCGTAATAACCTGGGATGAACACTAAGTCAATCAAAGTCTTTTTGAGTACAACATGTCCAAGTTAAAGGATTTATGATATAAATTGAAGCAAGAAAACCTTCCACAAACAGTTTTACCAGTGAAGGGGCAAAGAAGGAAGGAAGGAAGGAAGGAAGGAAGGAAGGAAGGAAGGAAGGAAGGAAGGAAGGAAGGAAGGAGAGAAGGAGAAGGAGAAGGAGAAGGAGAAGGAGAAGGAGAAGGAGAAGGAGAAGAAGGAGAAGGAGAAGGAGAAGGAGAAGGAGAAGGAGAAGGGGAAGGGGAAGGGGAAGGGGAAGGGGAAGGGGAAGAAGGGGAAGGGGAAGAAGGGGAAGGGGAAGAAGGGGAAGGGGAAGAAGGGGAAGGGGAAGAAGGGGAAGGGGAAGAAGGGGAAGGGGAAGGAAGAAGGGGAAGGAAGAAGGGGAAGGGGAAGGGGAAGGGGAAGGGGAAAGGGAAGGGAAGGGAAGGGAAGGGAAGGGAAGGGAAGGGAAGGGAAGGGAAGGGAAGGGAAGGGAAGGGAAGGGAAGGGAAGGGAAGGGAAGGGAAGGGAAGGGAAGGGAAGGGAAGGGAAGGGAAGGGAAGGAGGGAGGGATTCGATCCCTATCTTACACCATACACCAAAGTTAATTCAGAGGCCATAAGATACTACAGTGAACCAAGCAAGCACTTGCATTGCATGTGGCCATCCCATGTTCAATCCTTTGGTACCCCATATAGTCCCCAGAGCCTGCCAAAAGTGATCCGTAAGTTCAGAACCAAATGTAAGTCCTGATAAATTTAAAAAGTGAGAAAACTATGCCTAAAAAACTCCATGAAATAATGTCATAGATGTCTTCAGTGATCTGATTCCACTAGTAAAGAAATGAAAAAAAAAATAAACATAAACAAATGGGGCTACATTAAACTTAAATTTTTTTGCATGGAAAAAGAAACTTGAGCTTAAATAAAAAGACACCATACTGAATGGAAGAAAATATTTGTGTGGTCTTGATCAGACAAAAAACTCATTCAATATACATAAAATATTCACAAAGCTCAACAACAACAAAAGAAAAATAGCACTATTAAAACTGAGGAAATTAATAAAAACTTCCCCCAGGATATATGGTCTAATAGTTGGAATATGAAAAAAATATTCATTATTACTTATTATCTGGGAAAATCAAATCAAAATGACAATGAGGTCTTGTCTCATACCAATAAGAATAGCACATATCGAGGCTGGAGCGATAGCAGAGCAGGTCAGGTATTTGCCTTGCACACGACCAACCTGGGTTCGATTCCCAGCATCCCTTTAGGTCCCTCAAGCACTGCTATGAGTAATTCCTGAGTGCAGAGCCAGGAGTAACCCCTGAGCATCGCTGGGTATGACCCAAAAAGCAAAAAAAAAAAATAGCATATATCAAAAAGACTGGAGACATACAATGTTGGTGGGGATGTGGTGTAAAAGGAAACCTCATTCATTGTTGGTGAGGATATGTCATCTGGTTCTCCGAAAAAAGTAAGAATAGAGAGTGCCCATATGACTCTATAATTCCACTTTGTAGCATCTACCTGAGGAACACTAAAACATTAACCCAAACTTTATATGCTATGTTCATGATAGTACTAAATGTGATAGACAGAATATGAAAACTTCCTAAACATCCAATAACAGAGTAACTGTACTGAAAAAAAGTGCAATAAGAGGATATCATGCTACTACAAGAAAAGATGAAATCTTGAAGTTTACTGCAACTTGGATAGACTAGAGGGATACATGTTAACAAAATAACTCAATGGAACAGACAAATATCAGTTGATCTCACTAAAATTAAACAATGGAATAGATAATATCCAAAAGATTACAAGGCTAGGTCTTTGATTATAAAAGTGACTTTACCAAGTTGGTGGAGGGAGTAGAAGAGGCAGACTATAAGTGACATCAGGACAGTGGTGGAGGACTGTAGGCACACTGGTAGTGGTAAAGGTGAACTTTATATATCAAAATCACAAACATGGAGCTAAAGAAACAGTACAGGGATTAAGGAGCTTTTCCTGCATGTGAATGAGCCCATTTCAATCCTGGTATTGGGATATGGTCTCTGGAGCACCACCAGGAGTGATCCCAGAGCAGAGAGCCAAGAGTAAGCCCTGAGAACTACTGGATATGCACCCCCCCCCCAAAAAAAAGGATTCTAAAATATGAAGAGAACAAGATTGGCAAGTCTAGGAAGATGGCTCAAAGGACAAAAGTTCACATTCTGTGTGTCTAGAATCAATCCCTGGAACCAGATGGTCTCCTGAGAACCATCAAGATGACCTTGACCACCATACTAGCCCCCAAGTACTTCCAGGTGTAGTTCCAAAATAAAAAGCAATGAAAAACACGGTATAACAAAGACCGCAAACACAATTTTAAACCCAAATGACACCTGTGTGTAGGAGAAAAGAGATTATAAACAGAAGGGAAATAGACGGTTCAGCTAATCATTATTACTGTAACTGAAATTTTTAAAATAAATTACATAAATATATATACATCACCATAAACAATACAAAATCTTAAATGGACCAAAGACTAGAATGCTGAATGTAAAAAATAAAAATTTTTATAATAAAACTTTCATAACACTTTATAAAAACATTTTAATGATCTCAAGTCAGAAAGCTGTGCATGTACCAAATGTAAATGCATGAGCAAAGAAAAATCTAAGAACTCATAAATATTTGTTAAAATTAAAATTTCAGAACACATACATTAAGAGATAAACCAATATACTAGAAAAAGAAATGTGAAACATACACACACAAAAATGTTTTGACACAGCTTACATAAAGATTTCCTATTTTTTCTATCACCTCCTTTACAGGGAGAAATTTAATCAATGCCAACTAGATGTCTATACCTATTAAATGAACAAACAGGTCAGGGCTGGAGCAATACATAGTGAGCAGGGCATTTGCCTTGCATACGGCCAACCCGGGTTCAAATACCAGCATTCCATATGGTCCCCTGAACACTGCCAGGAGTAATGCTTGAGTGCAGAGCCAGGAGTAACCCCTCTGCATTGCCAGGTGTGACCCAAAAATCAAAAATAAATAAATAAATAAATAAACCGAAAGTGCTGCGGTAGGGCATTTGCCTTGCACGCGGCCAACATGGCCGACCTGAGTTCGATTCCTCCGCCCCTCTTGGAAAGCCCGGCAAGCTACGGAGAGTATCTCACCCGCACGGCAGAGCCTGGCAAGCTCCCCGTGACGTACTCGATATGCCAAACACAGTAACAACAAAGTCTCCAATGGAGACGTTACTGGGCCCACTCGAGCAAATCGACGAACAACGGGAGGGCCTTTACCTTTTACCTTACCTTACTACCACATAAGTCCCACCATTCCAGTGTCCCTGGGTGCATGTATAATCATATAGGGAAACATTGCATAAGTTAATAGGAAGAAAAATTTAACAGAAAAATAATTAGGAAAAATAAACTATAATACCTAATAAACACAGAAAAAATGTACTCATCTACATAGAAATTTCACTTCATTTCACGCACTGGTGAGGACACTTAAATAGGAATACCCTAGTGGAGTTAGTGGAACCAGTTGGAAGAATGAGATGGCACTTTGCAATAAAGTAAAAAATTAGCATGCCTAAGAGAAAATAATGGTGCATAACACTGGTGCCCCTGAAACACAATCTCTAAGAGTTAAATACGTAAAAACAGGTAACCTCTATACTTTCCCAGGTCCAGTAGGCACCCTTCTCTATAATGCTGTATCCCAGGAAGTGAATATCACTCTCCCTGACTGTCTTCCATTTAAGACTAGCAGGACTCTTCAATATGAAGTCAGAAGAAAGGAAGAAAATGTAGGCCTTCTTCTAGAAAACTTAAATCCCCCATCTCTCTCCTTCTGTATCAACCTGCCACAATAGCTCTATGTCAATCTTCAGGTTAGAGGTATGTTAATTGCTTCTGTAGATCTGTATCAGCTCTTGGATTTCAAAACCTTGTTCACATAGTTGTGTTGTAAACAGTTCTTTTACTAAATTCTCAATTATCTGGCATGAGTGTGACTCAAATATAAACCAGTATGTTTATCAATAGGGAAACTGTTTTCTATTTGAGTCAAATTGAGAAATGGTTACACTTCAGAACGATTTCAGGGATCATATCAGAAATATGGCATCCATGTGACCACCTTTGCAAAGAGAACTATGTCACACGCTAATGTGAAATGCTGATGCTTCTGTGTAAAATACATCCAACACATAAGGACATTGAGCATCTGAATCCGAGAGACATTTCAGGTACTTGGGTATTACTATTTTGTCAAAAAAGGAAGAAAAATGTCATGTGGTCCATAATATTTATATATTATGGACCAAATGGCTGCTATAGGTTGTAATGCTTAGGATTCCAAATGAAGTGACACTATTGATTAATTAATAAAAATAAATAAATTAAAAGCCAGTCAGTCCTTTCCATGAGGACCTTTGATGTTCTCACATTGAACCTTCACTATTTCACAACACTGTTTAACAGAAACAACCCCATCCATTTTCCATGGCCAGGTGATCTTGTTTTCAGTATCTGCTGACAAACTGTTATAGTGAGCACTTTAAAACCACTCAATTGAATCTTTTACGTTATTTATATTCAATTTTGGTTCTAAGCAGCTGTCTCTGTCCCTAGTAGGCCTTCCTTTCCCACTTAACTACTAAGTGTCAGGAAGCCTGTCTGGAAATGTGGTAATAATATTTAATCTCTCATGTAACACTCTTGCAATACTATGTTCTAAGTATATGCATTAAAATACGTTTAAAATGTATCTAAGTATATACATCTTAAAAGCACTAGCTTGCAGAGTACCATGTTGAATGAAACGAGTCAGAAAAAATGAAACAGATATAGAATGACTGCATTCATTTGAGATAACACACACACAGAAAACATAATCACAGTGAGAAAACATAGGGTCTAGGAGCACTGGTCAAGGGTGGAAATCAACCACAAGTGTGTGGGGGGCAGAGGGTAGGTAAGATAGAGAAGAGACCAGGATGACAATAATAGCTGGAAATGATCACGCTGGACAAGTACTGAATGTGAAAAGTAGGTAAAGGGATAATCCTGATAACATTTCTGTATCTGTGCTGCAAACCACAATGCCCAAAACAAAGAGAAATGCCTGCCATAAAGACATGCTAGGGGTGGGTGTGGGGGAGGTGATGGGAGGGAAAATGGGGCTGGGAAATGTACAGTGGTGGAGAGATGGGTGTTGGAGCACTATGTGACTGAAACCAAATTATGAACAGCTTTGTAAAGATCTATCTCACAGTGATTCAATAATAAAATCTTTAAAAATAATTATTTTAACGTTTCTTGCAAAAATAGGTACTAACATGTACTGAAGCCCAAAGATTCTTTAACTTCATAACCTCATTTTATTCTTAAAGTTATCAATAAATGAAATTGGTGGTGATTAGAGTGAGACAAGCACCTAAAATCATACAAATGTTTCTAACAAGCCATGTAATCCTAGACAAAATGTTTCAAGTGCCTGGGCCTGTTTCCTCCCATGGAAATAGGAGTAATAATACCAATCCTAGAGAATCTTTCAACAATAACTACTAAAAACACATACCTGGAAGCCTTAAAATAGAAATGGCTTATACCTATTGTCCTGGCAGCTCATCCAAAGTATCATCTGTCTTATGGTTGTTCCTGTTTTCATTTTAAAGATAATTTTATTAGCATCCCAAAGCTTCTAGTTTCTTTTAATAGTTCAGAAAAATCACTTTGTGACTGGGCTTCTGCCCACAATCTTATCTAGCAATATGCTAAATGTGCATACCATCAAGAGTTCTCACTCTAACATGTGGTTAAAGCTGAGACAACATATACTTAACAGATGCTATTTTCCACATATGCCTCTGTCCTGACATGAATAACACTTGACTTACAAGGACAGTATACAGAGTACCCCCTAACAAAATTAAGGGTACTCTAATACCAGAGATGTGAGTCAGCTACCTCTGGTCTCACATGGTGGTAGGAATAATTTACACTGCTATTTGAGTCAGCATTTGATACAGCAGTCAGTAAGAATGTGGTCCATGCCTTAGTCTACGAAGGGCCTGGAACTGCCAATTCAGTCCGCTGAGAAGATGGAAAATAGGGAGAAAGCACAAATTTGGTATTTGCGAAATGTGTTTAGAAAATAATGTCTGAAGAGTCGTGCTGGATCACATAGAGCATGGCCTGAACACTCTTGTTACAAAGGTTTAATCATTTAATTGTGCTGGAAAGTTTCATCTACTTATTTTGTTCCTTGGTAATGCTTTGTAATATTGCAATGAACCCTTGACAGCAATATGCTTAAAACTGAAAATACATATTTAGTAAAAAGCTAAGCCCAAGAGTTTCAATTTCAAAAAGAAAATTGAGGATGAACATGTAATTTGAACAGAATGTTTGTCAATATTTACCACCCACTGTGGTAGCCACAGTGAATCACTGGCCACAGAAATACCAGAAGACATTGATCTACCCCAGAAGCATCAACATCCATTTCAAAAATTGGTATTTTCAGAAGATGGTGCCTGAAGACGATGGTGTAGCTCATGTGACCAAAAAGGGTTTAAAGATTTCTCTGTCATCCATGACTTTTCCACTTAAGTAAAATAGTTATTCCTCTAAACTAGTTTTCACTTGCTTCAACAGTAATTTCTCTGGTGCACATAAGTAAAATGAAGCAATAGTGTCTGTTGAAAATATGGCTCATGAGCACAGATTTGCAGAGAGTTAAGTGATCACCAACATTAGATACTTCAAACAAAATGAAATAAAAAGATGCCAGAAAACATATTGGAGCACAGCATGCCCACAAGGGGTCTTTCTAAGAAAATTCACTGGAGGAAATAGTCATCACCAAAACCTGACTCAACTTTGCAGACGGCAGAACAGTGGACAAATCCAGAACTAAGGAACACTTCTCCTGAATGAGGTAGATAGGCTAAACAGACCAAAATAGAAAATGGACTGCAAAGTCTGGAAAGGAGTACTGGACAGAAAATGTCAAACTATGTTGGGAGGTTGTGGAAGCAAAGGACTTAGCATTAGATTTTTACCAGCACTTACTTGCTTACTCAAAATAGGCTCAGCACTGTTTATAATAGCCAGAATCTGGCGGGGGGGGGGGGGGGGGGAACAGACCGCCCGAGAACAGATGACTGCTTAAAGAAAGTTTGGTATATCTACACAATGGAACACTACGCAGATGTTAGAGAAGATGAAATCATGAAATTTGCATATAAGTGGATCGACATGGAGAGTATCATGCTAAGAGAAATTAGTCAGAGAGAGAGGGGCAGTCATAGAATACAAAGTACATAATGGGAGACTAACCCTCAAGGATAGTAGAGATAAGCGCCAGGAGAATAGCTCCACAGTTTGGAAGCTGGCCTCACATGTTGGGGGAAAAGGCACCTGGGATTGAGAAGGGACCACTAAGTAAATGATGCTTGGAGGTCTCGCTCGGGATGAAAGATGCATGCTGAAAGTAGACTATGGACCAAACATGATGGCAATTTAGTACCTGTATTGAAAACCTTAACACCCAAAAGGAGAGAGAGAGTAAGAGAGAATGTGCCTGCCACAGAGGCTGGGGTGGGAAGATGAGGGGTGGTGGAAAGGATACTGCAAACATTGGCAGTAGAGAATGGAATTGGTGGATGGATGGGTGCTCAATCATTGTATGACTGAAATGTAATCATGAAAGTTTGTAAGTCTGTAACTGTATCTCACAGTGATTCATTTAAAAGAAAAAAAAGGAAGGAAAAAAAAGGCTCAGGGTTAGTTTCATGTAACACAGTGGGCTGTTCCCATTTATGAGAAGAGAAAAGACATTGCTGAGGTGAGCCTCATCCAATCAAATTGCAGACTCAATTTTGCCCCAACCAGGCTTGTTGCCTGAACTGCTGTGGTCCCACCCTATGCAAAAGGCTCCTGGCAGAATGCTGATTAGGCTTTTCATAGAATTCAGTTTTGCAGAGTTCTGAGACTTGTTAAACACAATGACAGGTAAAACCACACCAAGCGTTGACTGAAATGAGCCACTCTATGTGAGCACTTCCCAGCAGGGAAACAGTCTCACCCTGTCCCAAAAGGCTCACCTTCCTAGCTCTAGCTTATAGTAGCAGCCAGCTCATAACCAAAATATGTTCCCCCCAGTGGCCACACCAGGCTCTTACTCTCCAAGCTAAGTTAAAGGACAGTGAATAAAAAGATTCAAAAAGAAAAAATAATTTTGTGTCCGTAACCACTGAGTCAGAAAGAGACTGGGAAATGGCAGTTCAGTATACAGCACAGACAGCAGGCAGCTATCCCCAGGACAGAGCTGGAAGCAGTTGTTTCCAGGAAGGCATCTGAGAGCTGCCATCCCACAAGTCATGGCTACTAGCACAGACCCCAAAGTTCAATCCTTCCCTTCAGGCCATGATTCAGAACAGCCATCTCCAAACTGGTAACAGAAAATGCAACAAATCCTACATAGCTACAAAGAAAATTTTGATGAGCAACTTTTATTGAGTCCATGGAACCACAGTCTCCACTCACTGTCCAAGTGGTCCATGCCACTAAATGGGAAGAAATATTTATACACCATATATCAGATATAAGGGCTAATATTCAAGATATATAAATTACTTCACAAAGCTCAACAAGAAAAAAAATGGGGAGAGGAAATGAAGAGAAATTTCTCCAAAGAGAAATTAAAGACAGTGGAAATATGAAAAAAATCATCATTTATTATCACAAAATGTGATTCAAAAAAATGTGATGTCATCTCAAACCAGAATAGCAAAAAGAACTGAAAATAACCAATATTGCTTGGGATATGGTAAAAAGAAATCTCTTTTACTATTGGTGAAAATGTCATCTAGTCTTTATGAAAAGTAGTACATATATTTCTCCAAAGTAAGTAAGAATTGTGCTTCATTTTGACCCAGTGATTCTGCTTTTCAATACCTAAGACCTCAACACAAAAATGTCAATTCATGACATTGATGCATACCTGAGATCACTGCAGCATTCAGTACAAAAACCAGAATATATAAACAACCCATTTGTCCAACAATAGATGAATTTGTACATGTAGGATAACACTCTTTTGTCCTTCCTCAGGTAGCTTAAGTTTGTCAGGTCACACCCATCTAAGAACACTGAACTTGTATTGTAAGCAATGTCCTTTCTGTGTGGACACAGGAAGACAGTTAATATTATGCTTTGTAACTTGGGAGTTGATTGACTCCGAATAATATTTACTCCTGGGCATCTGAGTTCTTGACTCAGTTGCCCTTAGTTCCTAGCACCCCAAAAGCAGAGTCCCGACGAGGGACTGAATGGACCCAGGGCAAGCAGTGAGCTACCCTGGCATCGAAATGGGCCAGGCCAAAGAGCCACGATACTCAACTATAAGTTGAGAGCATGATCATGGACACATGCTGTCATGATCCAAAAGTAAGTAACAACGAGACTAGGACCCTGCTGGAGCTAGGAAGATTAACCTGGTCTGAGGACTGCGAAATGTATAGTGAGATGTTCTCAGGAAGAACCAAACTAAATTTATATCTCTTACTGTGCTCATACAGAATGACATTGCTGGAAATATTAGAAGTAGATTTATTACAACTATTTAAGTAGATTCCTAACTGAGGGAAGAACACACCCTTGTTGGGATCCCACCCTTGGGTGGATCTCCTAGTAATCTGAAGTAATCTCTGTAGATGAGATTTTATCCTTGAGTTAATCTCCTGGAGGAGTGGTCTTACCTCTCTTTGTTGATTCGTCAGTATTCAACCCACCTTTATGTCACCGCCTTATGTGACTGCTATATAAACTAAGACGTAAGCTCGGAAAGGGGGTCAGAAGCGAGAGAGCTCGGGCTCCAGAGATCCAGAGTCAGAGCCAGAAGGAGAGAGGTTCCAAGATTGGGGCCCGGGAGAGAAGGAGGCAGAGAAAGACAGGAGCGAAGAGGATTGGAATAAACTACTATTGATATAGACCGGCTTGGCCCTCGTTTCTTCTTCCGTCTGCCCTTGGCCAACAGCCATTCCGATCCATGCCACACACAGCGGCTCAAGAGCACCGAACGCAGGCGGTGAGACGGTGCCATCCAGTGAGCCCGTGAACACACAACCTTCGGCGTGATAAGATTTTACAGTACAAAAGTTGTAGTATATTTACACAATGAAGCTGTAAGAAAAGATGAAATTTTTTTTCATAGATGAAACTATGGTAGTCAATAGCAGCTCACTGTAACTTGGATAGAACTAAAGTATATCATGTTAATCAAATTCAGTCCTGGGGAAGACAAACACTGGGTGATCTCACATGTCTATGATATACAGAGAAACAAAACAAGGCAATGTCAGTATCAGATGATTTCAAACCCTGGACCCTGAATAACAAAATGAGATTACCAACAGGGTGGTGAGGAGCTAAGTATTATAAAGACTAGACCTTGTTATAATTTAAGAACAATGGTAGAACTAAATTTTTTTCTTTTGGGGTCACACTGGTGATGCACAGGGGTTACTCCTGGCTCTGCACTCAGGAATTACTTGGGGGACCATATGGGTTTCTGGGAGTCGAACCCAGGTTGGCCACATGCATGGCAAATGCCCTACCTGCTGTGGTATGGTTCCATCCCAGCACAGAATCTGGTGGCATGGCTATGGCAGACATCATGTTGCTCCCTCCCAGAGAAAAAGCCACGTGATCTGGATGCTGACTGATGATGAGATTATCTGGCACTGGCAGGAAGTGCCTTACTGACATGACCCCTGGGTCACCAGAGACTGGGGAAAGCAGGCAGAGGATCTCTGCTCCCAGTCTCATTGATCCCAGGGTCCAAGGTCACAAAGTTCTGGATTACCTGGGTTTGTCGAACTTCACTCATGCATTTGGCTAGGCCTGAGCATTTGGGTCCCTTGGGGCAGGGAGGGCTCTCACCCACTTCCCTCTGGGCACCCAGAGTAAAACAGCCTGGTGCGGAGTCTGTTGGCAACTATCTGGAGACATATCATAAGACACTCTCTACCCATTCTCTGTAAGTACCACACCACATTTGATGGGGTTCAAGCAGTAGAAAACAAACCATAGAGGGAAATATATATATATATATATATATATATATATATATACACATATATATAACAGTGACAGTGATATATATGCATATATCCATAGTTTCAGATATATATACAAAAGTTCACATCACTCAACCTTTAACAACATGTTAGTGATATATATTCTAAAGAATATCTTGATTGTCCCTGCCAGAATACAACGATCTTTACACTGTCTCCTCTATGGATACTTTTTTGTAGCATTTTCAGCAGTTTTCCATAACAGAAAATACAAAATACATTATTTCGGTTGTGCTTTGGAACAAGGATTGGGGCTTGCGATGAAAAGATCCCAAATTTGGTGGTGGGAAGGTGTTATGGTGGTGGGATTGGTGTTTGAATATTAAATGTAATCAAATATTGTGAACCACCTTATAAAATAAGTTATTTTTAAAAAAAGAACAATGGTAGAGAATATTGGGCCCTTTGGTGGTAATGAGGAACTGTAGCTGTGCATGTTAAAACCATAAACATTAACATTGTAACCATGTTACCTAAACTACAATAATTTTTACAATTTATTTTTAATAAATTGATGTGCCAAAAGCAGATTTATGTACATTATGTACCAGCAGAAAATAATTTAAAATTTTGCCCAAACTATGGTAGTCAATAGCAAAATAATTATAGCTTATAAAATTATAATGCAAAAAATATACATGAACCAGCCGCTTGGAGCAGAAAAGCAAATGGACTTGTGTTAAACCGCGCGCCACCAAGCCTGCCCGGAGGGGAAAGGGCGTTGACCAGCATGCCCGCTCCTCTCTGGAAAGAAAGATGGCGGCCGCACGGGAGCCTTGTGGAAAGCAGGTTTGAGCCGGGGCTGGCGGGAGCGGCAGGGACCTCATGGGAAGGGGGGCTTTGTGGGCCGTCCCCCACGCCCCACCGAGGTCGCCAGCTGCCCCCCACGAGCGGCTCTCCGGCACGGCCACGGCCCCGGAGGCACAAGGACTTAGCACAGAGAACCAGCCGCTTGGAGCAGAAAAGCAAATGGACTTGTGTTAAACTGCGCGCCACCAAGCCTGCCCGGAGGGGAAAGGGCGTTGACCAGCGCGCCCGCTCCTCTCTGGAAAGAAAGATGGCGGCCACACGGGAGCCTTGTGGAAAGCAGGTTTGAGCCGGGGCTGGCGGGAGCGGCAGGGACCTCATGGGAAGGGGGGCTTTGTGGGCCGTCCCCCACGCCCCACCGAGGTCGCCAGCTGCCCCCCACGAGCGGCTCTACGGCACGGCCACGACTCCAGGGCACACAAACCAATCTCTTAACTAGCTAACTTTTAATAGAAATTCTTCCAGGGTCAATAAGTAAAATAGCAGAAATTCTTAAACCAAGTTGTAGAAAGCAAATCATTTCACAACGCTGTTTCAGCATGTCTGAATGTGGGGGGTGGGTCGTAAACTCTAAACAATAATTGTGCATCTTCTATCGAAATAATCTATCTAGTCAAAGTAGATAGAGTATTAACTAGAACTCATCTGCCTCACAAGAATTGGGAGGGTTGGGAGGTGGGGGTCTATTGGGGTTCGGGGTTAAAAATGAGTATTGGTAAAGGGAAATATGTTTGGTATCTACATGACTGAGACCTAAACCCGAAAGCTCTGTAACTTTTCCCACAGTGATCCAATAAATAAATAAATTATAAAAAAATATATATATATACATGCATTAAAAGTATTTTAAGACCAGCATCTCATAATTTCTAGTCATTTAAATTATTTTAACTACACTATATATTTATATATACATATGTATGTGAGTATATATAAGCACATAGTTTTGTAGATTTTTTCTTTATATATGTAACTATATGTGAATAAGATACATAACACTATATATTATAGTTAAATATCTACAAATATGCATGCATACATACAGTAAAACAACTAGAAACAAATTATTTGTGTCAAAGCTGATTGCTGTTTACACCTGACTGCACTGTAATCTGTATCTTCATTTATTGTTCTCATAAATTCTCTTAAACACATCATATTGTAATAGGTAACCAGGGTTGGCATTGTCCTATATACTGATGGTAAAAATACTGAAATATTTTCCTACTAGTTGGTAAAAAGAAATCCTATATTTATTGAGAATACAAGCTACCTAGTTATGTAACCCCATGGCAACCAAGGGAATAGGTAATGGACCTTGAAATTGTGCCAGCAGAGATGTGACTCACTTCCAGTGGTTGCTGAAATGATCAAGATGGGGTTAGCACAAGAGTACGTGTGCTTCAAAATATGCTGAAGGGTTATAGTAAGCAGGTCATTAGTGACTCTTCAGGTGGAACCAAAGCACAGACTGCCTCTTTGGGGGGCCACAGAGAAAGAATAGGCTACCAATTGAGAATCACACAATCATCTTCCAGTTGTAGAAAGTACCAGTGCCAGGGGAAAAAATTAACCATCAATAAGGCTTAGAAAAGTATGACAGCTCTTCCTCTTCATCCCCCAAGCTGAGCTGTTCTTCACCCCCACCCAGGTCAGTTTATCTGCCGCTTCTTGAACCCGGGACTTGGATTTCTCCCTGCAAGCCCCCCAGGTGTCCTCTCGGACCTTGGGAGACAAAGCAGCAGCAGCCCTGAGCCTCTGCCTCTTCCTCTTCATCCCCCAAGTTCAGCTGGTCTTCTCCCCCACCCAGTCTTTACTCCCCCCCCACACACACACCAGTTTCCCGTGGGGGTGTGGCCACTTTAGAAGTGGACGTGGCTTCTGTAGAAGTGGGCATGGCCTAATTTTCAGTGGGTCAACGCTCACACGGCCGCAGGTAAGGTAAGGTAAAGGTAAAGGCCCTCCCGTTGATCGTCGATTTGCTCGAGCGGGCCCAGTAACGTCTCCATTGGAGACTTTGTTGTTACTGTGTCTGGATATGCCAGACCCCACACCTACACACCAACATGAAGAAACAACGTAAATCCCCACCAGAAGGGGAGGATGATGAAAAGAGTCCAGAAGCCTCTGTAGGTGCTACTCACCTAAGGGACCTCTCTGACAAAGAATTCAGATATGAAGTCATAAAGATGTTCAATGAACTCAATGAAACAGACAGATATCAACTAACATGACAGAAAAAATAGACAAATTATCAAAAGAAATGAGAGCAGAAATTGGAAAGCTACACACAGAAATGTCACAAATTAAAGATTCCGTAGATGAATTAAAAAAGTCAGTATGTACCCTCAAAAGTAGAATGACCACAGCTGAGGAAAGAATCAGTGAGCTGGAAGATCAGCTGCACCAAGCCAACAGGCAGCAACAAACAATGACAAGGGACCTCAAAATAGCTCTAGAGCGAATCAGAGTCCTAGGAGACAATTCCAAGAGGAACAACATTAGAATGATTGGACTACCAGAAGCTCAAGGAAACAATCCCAATGAAAAAGCCACAGTTAAACAAATCATTGCTGAAAAATTCCAAGAGCCAGACAACACAGCCATTCAGATTCAAGGAACCCGAAGGGTGCCAGCTAAAAGAAACCCTAACAAAAACACTCCAAGACATATCATAGTTAGAATGATCGATGCTGCTGATAGAAACACAATACTGCAAGTAGCAAGGTCAAAGAAGGAAATCACATACAAAGAAGCACCCCTTAGATTCACAGCAGATCTATCAGAGGAAACCCTCCAAGCCCGAAGGCAGTGGCGAAATATAGTGAAAAAACTCACTGAAATGAATGCTTCACCAAGAATACTTTATTCGGCTAAACTCTCACTCAAAATCAAAGGAATGGTACACTATTTTCTAGATAAACAGGAACACTATTTTCTAGAAAAACGGTACACTATTTTCTAGATAAGCAGCTCAGGAACTTCATAGACTCAAAACCAAACCTAAAACAAGGGCTAAAGGGGCTACTATAAGACAAGACAAAACCTACAACCACAGCACCCTTACAAAAAGATGACACAAAACCCCATAACAGTAATCTCTCTCAATGTCAATGGTCTAAATTCACCATTTAAGACACAGAGTGGCAAAATGGATTCAGAGACAGAACCCAACCTTACGCTGCCTACAAGAAACTCATCTCAACCGTCAGAGCACACACAGACTCAAAGTTAAAGGATAGAAAACAATTCTGAAAGCAAACAGCTCCCTCAAAAAAACTGGGGTGGCCATACTAGTATCTGACAACATTAATTTCACATTGAAAAAGATTAGAAGGGACAGCAAAGGCTATTTTCTCTTCATCGAGGGATACGTACAACAGGAAGAAATCACACTCTTAAATGTATACGTACCTAATGAGGGAACAGCTAAATATTTAAAATAACTGCTAACAGATTTTAAGGAAGACATTGCTAGCAACACAATAGTAGTTGGAGACTTCAACATTGCCTTATCACCTCTGAATAGATCAACAAGAACAAAACTCAGCAAGGAATCATTGGCTTTGAAAGAAGAAATAGAAGAGAAAGGGCTTATAAACCCCAAAAAGTAAAAATACACATTCTTCTCCAGTACGCACGGAACATTTTCCAAAATAGACTATGTCCTAGGCCACAAAACATACCTGAATAGAATCAGGAAGATAAAAACAGTATCAACCATCTTTTCAGACCACAATGCACTGAGGATAGAAGTGAATCACACACAGACACGGAAAACCAAATCAAACACCTGGAAATTAAACAACTCAATGCTGAACAATGAGTGGGTCAGGAAGGAAGTCAAGGATGAAATCAAAAGATACCTGGAAACAATTGAGAATGAAGACATGAGCTACCAGAACTTATGGGATGCAGCAAAAGCCGTATTAAGGGGAAAATTTATAGCTGTGCAAGCATATCTTAGGTCTGTAGAAAGGATCCACATAAACAACTTGACCTCACAACTCAAGACCTTAGAAAAGGATCAACAGAAAGAGCCAAAATCAGGCAGAAGGAAAGAGATCATAAAACTTAGAGCAGAAATCAATGACATGGAAAACAAAGAAAAAATCCAAAAGATCAATGAAACCAAGAGCTGGTTCTTGGAGAAAATAAACAAGATAGATAAACCACTAGCAACACTTACAAAGAAACAGAAAGAGAGAACCCTAATAAACCGAATCAGAAATGAAAATGGGGATATCACAACAGAAATCAAAGAAATTCAAAAGATCATCAGAGACTACTTTGAAAGTCTGTATACCACGAAACAGGAGAACTTAGAAGAAATGGATAAAATCCTGGATTCCAATCATCTCCCAAAGCTGAGTCAAGAAGATCTAGAGTACCTGAACAGACCTAATAACATCAAGGAAATTGAAACTGTAATCAAAAGTCTTCACAAAAACAAAAGCCCAGTTCCAGATGGATTCACTAGCGAATTTTTCCAAACATTTAAAGAGGACCTACTGCCAGTTCATCTCAAGCTTTTCCAGGAAATTGAAAAAACAGAAACTCTCCCAAACAGTTTCTATGAAGCCCATATCTCTCTAATACCAAAAGGAAACAAAGACACCACAAGAAAACAAAACTACAGGCTGATATCCCTGATGAACACAGATGCAAAGATTCTCAACAAAATACTAGCAAATAGAATTCAACTACTCATCAAAAAGATCATACACCATGACCAAGTAGGATTCATTCCGGGGATGAAAGGATGGTTTAACACTCGGAAATCGATCAACATAATCCACCATATCAACAAAAGAAAAGATACAAATCATACAATCATATCAATAGATGCAGAGAAAGCATTTGATAAGATCCAGCACCTGTTTATGATGAAAACCCTTGCCAAAATGGGGATAGAGGGGACTTTCCTCGATATAGTTAAAGCCATCTACCACAAGCCTACAGCAAGCATCATCCTCAATGAGGAAAACTGAGAGCCTTCCCCCTAAGATCAGGGACGAGACAAAGATGTCCACACTCTCCACTGCTGTTCAATATAGTACTGGAAGGACTTGCAATAGCGATTAGGCAAGAAAAAGATATTAAGGGCATCGAGGTAGGAAAGGAAGAAATCAAGCTCTCACTATTCGCAGATGATATAATACTATACTTAGAGAAACCCTAAAACCTCTACCAAGAAACTCCTAGAAACAATAGGCTTGTATAGCAAAGTTGCAGGCTATAAAATTAATACCCAAATGTCCATGGCGTTCCTATACACAAATAGTGAAAGAGAAGAAAGTGATATGAAGAAAACAATTCTGTTAACAATTGTGCCCCAGAAAATTAAGTACCTAGGAATCAGCTTAACTAAGGAAGTAAAGGACCTGTACAAAGAAAACTACAAAACGCTATCATGAAATAAAAGAGGACACGAGGAAATGAAAAAATATCCCCTGTTCATGGATCGGGAGAATTAACATTGTCAAAATGACAATACTCCCCAAAGCACTGTACAAATTCAACGTGATTCCTATTAGGATACCCATGACATTCTTCAAAGAAATGGAGCAAACACTCCTGAAATTTATATGGAACAATAAGCCCCCACGAACAGCTAAAGCAATTCTTGGGAAAAAGAAAATGGGAGGGAATCAATCTCCCTAACTTCAAACTCTACTACAAAGCAGTAATAATTAAAACAACATGGTACTGGAACAAAGGCAAAGCTGTAGACCAATGGAACAGGGTTGAATATACTGACATCTCCCCCCAAGCATATGACAATCTAGTCTTTGATAAGGGGGCAAGAAAAGTGAAGTTGAGCAAAGAAAGCCTCTTTATCAAATTGTGCTGGCAAAACTGAATGGCTACATGCAAAAAAGTGGGCTCAGATCTATGACTAACACCATGTACAAAAGTCAGATCAAAGTGGATTAAAGACCTCAACATCAGACCGGAATCCACATGTACATTGAAGAAAAAGTTGGTAAAACCCTCAATGACATTGAAGCTAACGGTATCTTCAAAGATGTCATGCCACTGGCCAAGCAAGTGAAAACTGAGATAGACAAATGGGACTATCTTAAACTAAGAAGCTTCTGCACCTCAAAGGAAACAGTGACCAAAATACAAAGACAGTCTACAGAATGGGAAAGGATATTTGCCAAATACACATCCAACAAGGTGTTGATATCAAGGATATACAAAGTAATGGTTGAACTCCACAAGAAGAAAACATCCAACCCCATCATAAATGGGGCAACAAAATGAACAGAAACTTTCTAAAAAAAAATTCCCGAATGGCAAAAACGCACATGAGAAAATGCTCTTTAAGCCGACATACCTACCAGGAGATTCACTCCATTGCTTGGAGGCCAGCCACATATGCTAGGGGAAAAGGCAGCTCATATAGAGAAGGAGCACCAAATAAAGGGTGTTGGGAGGATCCTCCCAGGATGGGAGAAGCATGCTGAAAGTAGACTATAGACCAAACATGATTGCCACTCAATGCCTCTTTTGCAAACCACAACACCCAAAAGGAGAGAGATAACAAAGGGGAATGCTCTGCCATAGAGGCAGGGTGGGATGGGGGGTTGGGGGGGTGAGCGTGATACTGGGATCCGTGGTGGTGGGAAATGGGCACTGATGGAGGGGTGGGTATTTGATCACTGTATAATTTATACCCAAGCACAAAAATTTTTAAGTCTACAACTGTACCTGATGGCATATCACTAATAAAAATTAAAAAAAGAAAAGTATGACATAGTTTGGTATTTTACATCATAATTGAGACCTAAATATCAATGACACCAACAATTTCTAAGCATCAAGAAATGAGTTGGAAGTGATTATAATTATTTGATGAGTAATTTGTGCTACATTTGATTGACAATTATAAAACCAAAATTGATATTTTATAGACTGCAGAAAATATTTTGAGTGTACAACTGTATAGCATTAATTATACTCACAATGTTAATAATCATAGTTTCTGATCACTTTTAGAAAATGTTCATTCCAAACATAAACTCAGTATCAGTTCAAACAGCAACCCTATTCCCCCAACTGTTGGTAATTTCTGTTCTACTTTCTTTTTCTGAATTTCTCTATTTTGTACCCCATACAGGTGAGTAGAAGTATATGATGCTTATAAGGCAATATATTTTTAAATACAGATCAGATCATGGTCCTCCCGTTGTTCATCAATTTGCTTGAACAGGCCCAGTGACATCTTCATCATGAGACTTCTTGTTACTGTGTTTGGCATATTGAATATGTCACGGGGAGCTTGCCAGGCTTTGCCGTGTGGGCGAGATACTCTCGGCAGCTTGCTGGGCTCTCCGAGAGGGACAGAGGAATCAAACTCAGGTCGGCCATGTTGGCTGCATGCAAGGCAAACGCCCTACCACTGTGCTATTGCTCCAGCCCTTAAATAATAAAATATTTTGTAGTTTCATTCTATAGTCGACTGGAGCAATAGCACAGAGGGTAGGGCATTTGCCTTGCACGTGGCTGACCCAGGTTCAATTCCTCCATCCCTCTTGAAGAGCCCAGCAAGCTACCAAGAGTATTCTGCCAGCATGGCAGAGCCTGGCAAGCTACCCGTGGCATATTTGAAATACCAAAAATAGAAACAACAAGTCTCACAATGGAGATGTTACTGGTGACTGCTCGAGCAAATCGATGAATGATAGGATGACAGTGCTACAGTGTTATTCTATAGTATTCTTACTAAATACTGCTATAAAATATTGAGTTTTTCCTTTGATTCTACACTAAAAACTCTGGACTGAAATGAGTTTTGACAAATGTTTGATAGTAGCTTAAAAGATAGTCTCTTGATTGATTGATTTTGTTTTTATTTTTATGTTGTGGTTTTCAGGCTACACCTGGCAATGCTCAGAGCTAACTCCTGACTGCACTTAGAAATAGCTTCTGGTGTATTCAACCCTGTTCCATTGGTCTGCAGTTCTGCCTTTGTTCCAGTACCATGCTGTTTTAATTATTACTGCTTTGTAGTACAGTTTGAAGTTCGGGAGGTTGATTCCTCCCATTTTCTTTTTCCCAAGAATTGCTTTAGCTATTCGTGGGGGCTTATTGTTCCATATAAATTTCAAGAGTGTTTGCTCCATTTCTTTGAAGAATGTCATGGGTATCCTTATAGGGATTGCATTGAATTTATACAATGCTTTCGGTAGTATTGCCATTTTGACAATGTTAAGTCTCCCGACCCATGAGCAGGGGATATCTTTCCATTTCCTCATGTCCTCTTTTATTTCCTGAAGTAGCGTTTTGTAGTTTTCTTTGTACAGGTCCTTTACTTCCTTAGTTAAGCTGATTCCTAGGTACTTGATTTTCTGGGGCACAATTGTGAATGGGATTGTTTTTTTCATGTTGCTTTCTTCTCTCTCACTGTTTGCGTATAGGAAAGCCATGGACTTTTGGGTATTGATTTTATAACCTGCAACTTTACTATACGAGTCTATTGTTTCTAGGAGTTTTTTGGTGGAAGTTATTGGGTTCTCTAAGTAGAGTATCATATCATCTGCGAATAGTGAGAGCTTGATTTCTTCCTTTCCTACCTGAATGCCCTTAATATCTTTTTCCTGCCTAATCGCTATTGCAAGTACTTCCAGTACTATATTGAACAGCAGTGGAGAGAGTGGGCATCCCTGTCTCGTCCCTGATCTTAGAGGGAAGGCTCTCAGTTTTTCCCCATTGAGGATGATGCTTGCTGTAGGCTTGTGGTAGATGGCTTTAATTATGTTGAGGAAGGTCCCCTCTATACCCATTTTGGCTAGACTGACATCTCTCCTCAATCATATGCTCATCTAATCTTTGATAAAGGTGCAAGTAATGTGAAGTGGAGTAAGGAAAGCCTCTTTAATAAATTGTGTTGGCATCACTGGACGGCTACATGCAAAAAAATAGGCTCAGAACTCTGCCTAACACCATGTACAAAAGTAAGATCAAAATGGATTAAAGACCTCAACATCAGACCAGAAACCATAAGGTACATTGAAGATAAAGTTGGCAAAACCCTCCATGACATTGAAGCTAATGGTATCTTCAAAGATGCCACGCCACTGGCTGAGCAAGTGAAAACAGAGATAGATAAATGGGACTATCTTAAACTAAGAAGCTTCTGCAACTCCAAAGAAACAGTGACCAAAATACAAAGACAGTCTACAGAATGGGAAAGGATATTCACCGAATACACATCTGACAAGGGGTTGATATCCAGGATATACAGAATACTGGTTAAACTCCACAAGAAGAAAACATCCAACCCCATCCAAAAATGGGGCAATGAAATGAACAGAAACTTTCTCAAAGAAGAAATCTGAATGGCAAAAAAGCACATGAGAAAATGCTCTACATCATTAATCATCAGGGAGATGCAGATCAAAACCACAATGAGATACCATCTCACACCTCAGAGACTGGCCCACATTCAAAAGAACAAAAGCAACCGATGCTGGCGTGGATGTGGCGAGAAAGGGACACTCCTTCACCGTTGGTGGGAATGTCCACTGCTTCAGCCCTTCTGGAAAACAGTATGGACGATTCTCAAAAAATTAGAAATTGAGCTCCCATTTGACCCAGCAATACCACTCCTGGGAATATATCCCAGAGAGGCAAAAATGTATAGTCGAAGTGACATCTGCACTTGTTTGTTCATTGCAGCACTCTTTACAATAGTCAGAAACTGGAAGAAACCTGAATGCCCAAGAACAGATGACTGGTTAAAGAAACTTTGGTACATCTACACAATGGAGTACTATGTAGCTCTTAGAAAAGATGAAGTCATGAACTTTACATACAAGTGGTACAATATGGAAAGTATCATGCTAAGCGAAATGAGTCAGAAAGAGAGGGATAGACATAGAAAGATTGCATTCATCTGGGGGATATAAAGTAACAAAGTATGAGATTAATACCCAAGAATAGCTGAGATCAGCACCAGGAGGATTACTCCATAACTTAGAGGCCAGCCAGGTATCCTAGAGGAAAGGGCAGTTCAGATAGAGAAGGGAGCACCAAATAAAGTATGTTTGGAGGATCCTCCCAGGAGGGGAGATGCATGTCGAAAGCAGACTATGGACTGAACATGTTTGCCACTCAATGCCTCTTTTGCAGACCACAACACCCAAAAGGAGAGAGAGAACACAGGGGATTGCCCTGCCACAGAAACAGGGGGGATAGGGGGATGGGGATGGGAGGGATATTATCCATGGTGGTGGAAAATGGGCACTGGTGGAGGGATGGGTATCTGATCATTGTATAATTGAAACCAAAGCACAAAAAATTGTAAATCTACAACTTTAAAAAAATAAAATAAAATAAAGGGAAAAAAAAAGAAATAGCTTCTGGTGGACTCCAGAGATTATAATGGGTACTAATAATTAAAACTGGGTAACTGTGTGCAAGCCAAGTGTTCTCTTTCCATCCTGTCTGGCTTCTATCTTTTTTGTGAAGACCCACAAAAGGCAGCCACTGTGCTATTGCTCTGGTCACAGACTGATCAGTTTTGGATATTGCTATTGACAAAGAAAATTTATCAGTTTTATAAAATAAAAGTGATCTCCTCAATGAGAAAATATTTACAATATTTACAAGTGTTTACAGACTTAATTCTTGAAGACCTTTAGAACAACTACCAAAATTCAACATTGACAGTTTTTTTTGGGAATTGAATTACAAATTCCTATGGAAGAACATTAGTAACTGCAGACTTTGGGAATTTTCATTCTGTCTAATGCAATATGAAGAACAGAAATATCTCCAATTGTGAACAATAGTAATTACTTTCCCAAAATATTGAAATCAAGAAAAATACACCTTACTTCTTCCTTTGATAATAGAAACAAAAACACAATTGCTCAAAGAATTGCAACTTCAGAATGGCATGAAGAAATAGAATTATTATCACTCCAACAAGTCTGAATTAAGGCCAAAAATAACAATTCTTATTAAAACAAAAAACAAAAACAAGGATAAACATCAAAGTCTGTAGCCATAGAGGAGATTTTTTTAAGGGAACAATTTGTCAAGATAGCTTGAAAACAACCAGGAGAGGAAAAGGGTGGGGGTTGGGGAGCATAACCAGGCACTATCATCCTTAAGGACTTGAGCTGCTTAAGACTGTGTGTGAGAGAGAGATCAAAAGGGAATGCCCTGACACAGTATCCCAACCACCCCCCCATCCCCTCCATCCCAGTTGGGATGGGGGGTAGGAGGGATACTAGGATCCGTGGTGGTGGAGAATGGGCACTGGTGGAGGGATGGGTACTCGATCATTGTATAACTGAAACCCAAGCACAAAAATTTGTAAGTCTACAACTGTACTTCACAGTGTTTGACTAATAATTTTATTTTATTTTAAAAAATTTTAAAAATTTGACCATAAAAAAGTGTGTGTGTGTGTGTGTGTGTGTGTGTGTGTGTGTGTGTGTACATACAGGCAAAGGAACAAGGCCAACCTGTGCTGGCACTGTTGTGGGGAGAAAGGGACCGTCATTCATTGCTGGTGGTAATGCCAAATGGTCCAGCCTCTTTAGAAAACAATATGGACATTCCTCAAAAAACTAGAAATTGAGCTTCCATTTGACACAGTAATACCACTACTAGGAATATAGCCTGGGGGTCCAAAAATATGTAACAGAAACACCATCTGCACTTTTATGTTCATTGAATCACTATTCACAATAGCCAAAATTGGGAAACAATGTGAATGCCCAAGAACAGATGTAAGGATAAAGAAATTATGGTACATCTACACAATGGAAAACTACACAGCTGTTAGGAAAAATTGAGGCCATGAATATTTGTGGGATATAAAAAAAATATGAAACTAATATCCAAAGCCAGGGAAAACAGATCAGGAAGACTGGTCATTGGTTGGTCAATTCTATGAGAGATGGAGAGTCTTAAGATAGAGAAGTATTCGTTATGAAAATATTAGTTGGGAATGATCATTCTGATAAAGACTGAGTGTTGAAAGAAGGTTAAAGGGATAAACATGATATCCTTTTAGCATCTATATCACAAACCATAATGCCTAAAATAAGAGAGAAAAAGAGAGACAAATAGAGAAAGCGACAGAGAGGTGCCTGCCGTAGAGGCAGGTTGAGGTCAGGGGTGACTTGAAGTGGCGGAAGGGAAACTGGGGACACTGGTGCTGGACAATTCTACTGGCGAAGGGTTGGGTGTTGGAATATTGTATGACTGAAATGAAATCATGAACAATTTTGTAATTCTCTATCTCTTGGTGATTCAACTAAAAATAAGTGTTTGTGTGGGAATTCATCCACAAACATGTGTGAGTTCATATGGTGTACCATTTTCCAGGCTGTGAAGTCTGACATCATATGAAACACACCTCAGTTTCCAATGCCAACACCTTCTTTCTCACACTTTTTGCATTTCTGTTCACCAATCAGCATTTCTGTTCACCAATCAGGCAGCTCTGCTTGGACATCCCCCAACCAACTCTAGTTCAAAAAATAAACTCAATCTACCTAACCAAGATTGGTGTTCTCATTGCCACCCATGTCATTATCTATCTCTGAGTCATCTAAGATATGTTTCCCTATTTGGACCTTGGATGTCATTTGTAACAAATTTTGTTGCAAGAACTCCTATCTACTGCCACAACCTTCTCCTGAATCCCTCATTTACTCTCACCCAGATTCTTAGAATACATCTGCCAGCTCATCTCACTAACCAATTGTTTTCTCAAATTAATCTTCCCCAATAGTGTAAAGGTTACAACTTTCAAACAAGTTAATTTTATTATACTAAAACATCATATACACAAAAAAAAAACATCTATATAAACTACTATTCTGGGTTAATATCCAGACTGTCAAAGTTTGTGTTCTTCCCAAATTGTTCAACAGTATATACAACCCTACCTTGTATCTTGTTATTAGTGTGGTAACACTGAACATGTTAACCGCACTTTTTTATTCTTCTGTCTTTCCCATATATTCCCCTTTTCCTATTTTCATACGTCTGCAATACTATTTTCTGCCAATATCCCAGTTCTCACTCATGCTTCCTCTCAGCAAATGTCACATTCTCATTGACAGTCTCCTGTTTATGGCTAGCTGACTTAATCACCTCCAAGAAAGAGAGAACAAAAATGGTATCTCATTGTTCCCCTCAAGGCTTGCTAAACAGTTCAACATATTAGATATACCATACTACAACTTATTCGAGTCTGCCTTCCTTCAATTATATACTTCCAAAGCATAAGATCACAAAGTTTGTACATTTATGCTCTATTTTATGTAGCATGAGAATACAGTGTGTTGTTATATAAATAAATGAATGATGCAGAACATGAAGAAACAGCTGAAAAAATATAAAATCCAGCAAAATACATTAAGATCATTATAATCATTCCTTCATTAAATGAGGTAAAGTTTTCAATGAAGAGAATTTTATATATTAAGTTATACATCTTCTCCAGGAGGATGTAGATGTAGTGCTGCCATGTCGGTGAAGCCTTCAGCATCAGGTGAATGAGACCAGTTGTAGTTACTGGTTTTGGCATATTGAATACACAACGGATAGCTTGCCAGGCTCTCCGTGTGGGCGGAATACTCTCGGTAGCTTGCCAGTCTTTCTGAGAGGGATAGAGGCTTTTGGGGCGACCTCTAATCACCCTTAGATGATTAGAGGACAAAAGGATTCTAATCAGGAGCCCCACCCTACCCTGCCCTGTCTGCTTCCATCAACCACCCAGGGATCGGATTGTGCACAGAAGACCCACCCTACCCAGATAAATACCCCACTGGCAGACTTCCACTATCGACACTACCTCCACTACCCAGCCGTCGCCACATTCCAGGACGCTTTCCGGACCGGTGTGGCAGCTCCGGCCGAGACTCACGCACGACTGAAGACCCACAGAACAAGATAAGATGGGCTGGCCACGTAATGAGATTTAAAGACGACCGCTGGACTAGAGCTGTTACTGACTGGATTCCACGGGATGTCAAAAGACCGTGTGGCCGCCCACCTATCAGATGGTCAGACTTCTTCGTCAAGATCATGAACGATCGGTTTGAGGCTCTTCATGTTCCCAGAGTGAACAGATGCCATTGGGCTACACTAGCGCGCAACAGGGACAAATGGAGACGTTACTGGCGCCCGCTCGAGCAAATCGACGACTAACGGGAAGTTAAGTGATTAAGTTATACATCATTCTTACCAATAAATGATATATTAGCTTTACAAAGAACCCTGAATATTTTTGAATGAGATGTAAAGATGCTGATAGGATAGCAATATTTTAGATATTAAATAATATATTTTAGACACAGAATCTAATTTATGAATATAAAAAATATGGAGGGGACCCAGTAGGAGACAAGTTTAATCAGAAACAAAGAAAATGACTGGAAGCAAAATGGTGATTGTAGGTTTTTTAAAAAATTTCTAATGAAAAAGACTTTGCATGTAGTACCACTTGTATGTAAATTTCATGACATCCTCTTTTCTAACAGCGACATAGTACTCCATCATGTAGATGTTTCTTTAACCAGTTATGTGTTCTTGGGCACACAGGTTTTTTCCAGATTCTGGCTTTTGTGAACAGTGCAGCAATGAACACAGAAGTACAGATGTCATTTAGACTGTACTTTTTTGCCTCCCCAGGATATATTCCCAGCAGTGGTATTGTTGGGTCAAATGGGAGCTCAATTTCTAATTTTCTGAGATGGTCCATACTGTTTCCAAAAGAGCTGAACCAGTCAGCATTCCAACCAGCAATGAAGAAGGGTCCCTTTCTCACCACATTCGCGCCAACACTGGTTGCTTTTGTTCTTTTGGTTGTGGGCCAGTCTCTGTGGTGTGAGATGGTATCTCATTGTTGTTTTGATCTGCATCTCCCTGATGATTAATGATGTAGAGCATTTTCTCATGTGCCTTTTGCCTTTCGAAACTCTTCTTTCTTAAAGTTTCTGTTCATTTCATCGCCCCATTTTATGATGGGGTTGGATTTTTTCTTCTTGTGGAGTTCAACCAGTACTTTACATATCCTTGATATCAAGCACTTGTCGGATATGTATTCGGTGAATATCCTTTCCCATTCGGTAGACTGTCTTTGTTTTTTGTTTTGTTTTGTTTTAATTTTTATTAGTGAAACACCATGATGTACAGTTTTAGATTTACAAATTTTTGTGCTTGGGTTTCAATTATACAATGATTGAGTACCCATACCTCCACCAGTGCCCATTTTCAACCACCACTGATCCCAGTAACCCTCCCACCCCCATCCCACCCTGCCTCTGTGGCAGGGCATTCCCTTTTGTTCTCTCTATCCTTTTGGGTGCTGTGGTTTGCAAAAGAGGCATTGAGTGGCTATCATGTTCGGTCTATAGTCTACTTTCAGCAGGCATCTCCCATCCTGGGAGGATCCTCCCAACACCCTTTATTTTATGTTCCCTTCTCTATCTGAGCTGCTTTTCCCCCTAGCATGTGTGGCTGGCCTCCAGGCCATGGAGTGAACCTCCTGGTACTTATCTCGGCTATTCTTGGGTGTTAGTCTCCTATTTTGTTACTTTATGTTCCCCAGGTGAATGCAATCTTTCTATGTCTGTCCCTCTCTTTCTGACTCATTTCACGTAGCATCATACATTCCATGTAGTACTACTTGTACGTAAATTTCATGACTTCATCTTTTCTAACAGCTGCATAGTACTCCATTGTGTAGATGCACCAAAGTTTCTTTAACCAGTCATCTGTTCTCGGGCACTCAGGTTTTTTCCAGATTCTGGCTATTGTAAAGAGTGCTGCAAGGAACAAACAAGTGCAGATGTCACTTCGACTATACTTTTTTGCCTCCCTGGGATATATTCCCAGGAGTGGTATCGCTGGGTCATATGGGAGCTCAATTTCTAATTTTTGGAGAATCGTCCATACTGTTTTCCAAAAGGGCTGAATTAGTCAGCATTCCCATCAGCAGTGAAGGAGGGTCCCTTTCTTGCCACATTCGCACCAACTCTGGTTGCTTTGTTCTTTTGGTTGTGGGCCAGTCTCTGTGGTGTGAGATGATATCTCATTGTTGTTTTGATCTGCATCTCCCTGATGATTAATGATGTAGAGCATTTTCTCATGTGCGTTTTTGCCATTCGGGTATTTTCTTTGAGAAAGTTTCTGTTCATTTTGTTGCCCCATTTTTTGATTGGGTTGGATGTTTTCTTCTTGTTGAGTTCAACCAGTACTTTCTATATGCTTGATATCAACCCCTTGTCAGATGAGTATTGGGTGAATATCCTTTCCCATTCTGTACACTGTCTTTGTATTTTGGTCACTGTTTCTTTTAAGGTGCAGAAGCTTCTTTGTTTAAGATAGTCTAATTTGTCTATCTCTGTTTTCACTTGCTTGGCCAGTGGCGTGTCATCTTTGAAGACACTGTTAGCTTCAATGCCAAGGAGGGTTTTGCCAACCTTGTCTTCAATGTACCTTATGGATTCTGGTCTGATGTTGAGGTCTTTAATACTACATGGAAAGTGTCATGCTAAGTGAAATGAGTCAGAAAGAAAAAGAAAGACATAGAAAAATTGCATTCAGCTGGGGAACATAAAGTAACAAATAGGGGACTAACACCCAAGAATAGCCAAGATAAGCACCAGGAGTTTCACTCCATGGCCTGGAGGCCAGCCTCACAGCTAGGGGGAAAGGCAGCTCAGATAGAGAGAAGGGAGTACCAAATAAAGGGTGTTGGAAGGATCCTCCCAGGATGGTAGATACATGCTGAAAGTAGACCATAGACTGAACATGATTGCCACTTAATGCCTCTTTTGCAAACCACAGCACTCAAAAGGAGAGAGAGAACAAAAGAGAATACCCTGCCACAGAGGCAGGGTGGGATGGGGGTGGGGGAGTGGGAGGGATACTGGAATTAGTGGTGGTGGAGAATGGGCACTGGTGGAGGGATCATTTTATAATTGAATCATTGTATAATTGAAACCCAAGCACAAAAATTTGTAAGTCTAAAACCATACCTCATGGTGTTTCACTAATAAAAATTAAAAATAAATATATAAAAATAGAGAGTAAAATACTTTGCAAAGGTAAAATAAGGAGATACATTATCCAAACAATTGAGTTTAAGGGGAGGACTGGAAAGGAGGAACACTGGGTTGTTCAGGGGAGAGAGGTTTGTACACTGCTGCTGGCTGTAGTATTGAAATTAAGTGCATGGGAAACTACCAATAAACAGTATTGTAAATCACAGAACTGGAATCAATAAAAATCACTATATCACTGTCACTCTCATTCCGTTCATCGATTTGCTCAAGCAGGCACCAGTAACATCTCCATTCGTCCCAGCCCTGAGATTTTAGCAGCCTCTCCTTACTCGTCCTACTTAACAGTGCTGTATTGGAGACTCTTTCAGGATCAGGGGAATGAGACCTGTTATTGTTACCAGTTTTGGGCATATCGGATACCACAGGAAGCTTGCCAGACTCTTCCATGTGAGTGCCAGGCTCTGCCATGCAAGATCAATAAAAATAAGAAACTACTGAAAAGAAGAATCCTTTTGGGGATGGAGCAATAGCACAGTGGGTAAGACGTTTGCCTTGCATGTGGCCGACCCAGGTTCAATTCCCAGCATCCCATATGGTCCCCTGAGCACAATCAGGAGTAATTTCTGAGTGCAAAGCCAGGAGTAACCCCTGAGCATCGCTGGGTGTGACCCAAAAAGAAAAAAAAAAGAATCCTTTGCTGAGTAATATCATGTTAGTGCTAAAAGAAATAGCTTAACATTAAAAGGAAAGTGAGCAAGTAAAAGACAAAATTGAAGGTTTGAAGATGTAGAATTTTCAAGATATCAGGGATGGCAGGCAATCTTAGTAGTGAGGAAACCGTACCTTACTATGTAGTCCCAGACTATGTCAATGAGGAACAGAAGTAGAAACTAACAGATATTGGTGAGAAAGAAAGGGAAATCTTTGAAAAGAATTGTGTGGCAACTGCATGAGCATAAGGAAGAATACTATCCTTGGCTATACAGAGAGGCTGTTTAACAATTTCCTTATTGTCTTCTCATTGTCTATAATATCTAACATCAAAGCATTACCATTTTTAAGATCATTTGAAATATTAGCTCGCTTTAGTTTCATGGTATTACAATAAATCTAGGAAATAGATACTTTTAAACTTTTACCTTTTAAATTTTTTATTAAATCACTGTCATTTACAAAGCTATTTATGATTGAGTTTTATGCGATGTTCCAACTCTGATCCCACCACCATTGTCAACTTCCCTTCACCAACGTTCCCTTTTTTATCTTAAGATGGTGACTATATAGCCAAACAAAAATAACACGAAAGGCAGGAGAGAAAGTACATAGAAAGTACAGGCAGGAGAAAGGAGAGAAAGTAAGGAATTTCCCTAGCATGTGGCCAACCCAGGTTCAATCCCCAGCACCCCACATGTTCCCCTGAGCACCACCATGAATAATCCTTGAGTACAGAGCCAGGAGTAATTCCTGAGCACTCCTCGGTCTGGCCCAAAAACAAGGAAAACAGGAAGAAGAAAATACATAAAAGAAGACGTAATGGATCCTCTTAGAGTTACCAGAATCCAAGTCCAGGAAAACATGCCCTAAAAGTTCACTATGTCTATGTTTTTCCTCAACAATCCCATCACAGGGTAAGCCAATTAAATACATGGAACCATGTAAAAAAAAGATGGCTGGATATCTCCTAGCATTAAGCTTTTGTTTGGTCAGAAGGATTTCTTGCTATCCAGCTGACACCTTTCTAGAGCTTTTGAGTTTATAGTAAAGCCAAAGTGAAGTCAAAGTTCACAGGAACACCTGCAGCTAGTGGAACAAATTATGGGGGAATACAGGCTTAAACTGACCCTCCAACAATGACCAAAGAAACTGAAGGGGAATAGGTTAAACACAGGTCATGGACATGACACTCCACCCTGGGCAGAGGAGTGGAGAGTGAAGATGCCCAGCACAGCACCTGGAGGTATCCCTTTGAAACTGTTTCCACTTTCAAATACAAAGATTGAAGTAAACCTTATGAAATTTTCAAGAGTCAAATTACATGAAATTCATGTTACCCAATACCTAAGAACCCATGTGAAACGAGTTTGCACATAAGGCCCTTGTGCCTTATGTCATTTTACAGGACTGTTATACCTCCCTGACAGCAGCTCCATGGAATAGCTTAAATGCTCAACTTTTGCACACACCCCATCTAAATGAGAGATGAGTGTACACAACTACTTGCTGGAACCTATGAAAAATCTTAAATTATAATTCAAACATTTGGGCTTTAACAAAGAACATTTTTTCCAAGCATAGTTTCCCTTGGTTTTTAAACCCATGTGTATTTCAAGGGGGAAAATATCCATCTGTTTCTGATTCATTTATGCTTAACTCATCAGGATATCACTGGTGAAGAGTTATTGGGTGTCCGCCTCACTTGCCTGTCCCCTTAAAATTCTATTACTTCTCTTCTTAAAAGCAAGCAGGTGTACCCCATCACAATTAAGCAGATACGAATGGTAAAACACCATCCTTTTGATTCAAACCTAATACCCATGTGCTTTAAAAGAAAACATTAGTCTTTGCCTTTTTCCCTAATATCTACATTTGTGAGTTTGGTGGTAAGAGTGACATTTTATTCTTTATTTTAAGCAAGGAAAAGATGAGGAAACATGACACTGCCAATTCTCGACTAACTTCAATCGTCTTCACCTTTTATAAAAGATAAATAGGTGAAGACTGGGGGGAGCCCCTAAATTAATAAAGCAAGCCTTCTCCCAAACTATTAAAATATAGCACTATCAAAGTTTATTCTGATAAAAAATGAAAAAAAATCTTTTCTCTTAAAACAAACGCAGAATATCCACTTCTGATCAACGTATCAAATCTAAATAACCATAGCAGATTGAAGTCTAGAAATGCCTATATCTCAGAGGTAGTACAGTGACATGTCCAATGAAGGTGGTCTGGGTTTTTAATTTGGTTTAACTGATTTCTGTTTAACACTGGGTTTCTTTGGTCTTTCCAAACATGGAGATGAAACCTCCAGATGAAAGGGCTATTTTGAAGATTAAAGACAAGGCCAACCCAAAGCCTGAAGTCCACATCAATGTGCATTGCTATCCCTCTCTGTCTGTAATATAATCTTAGGGAAAAATCTTAGGGAATCTTAGGGAATAAATATGTTGAAACTGAGAAGGCTCTTGACAACAGGAACAATAGGTAAGACAGAAGAGTGACAAAAGGTGGGCAACAGACATAGTATCAAAAGTGTTTACAAGGTTCATACCAAGGCAGGAGTGAGCAGGATGCTCTCCTACTACAATGTTTCCTGCAAAGCCAGCAGGTGTAAACCAGGTCCCTGGGAAACCCATTAATACAATGCAACACACCGCCCTCATACCAAAAGTCACATGGAAAGTATCAAAAAATAATTATAAAACTTACTGCCAGTACCACTGGCAGCTTTTCACTCTACAAGGGAGTACTTTAAAGTTTATTTGTACTAAGGGACTGAAGCTCGCCAATTCCTAGCAAAAGCCCATCCATGCAGCAGTGGCTAGGTTTGGGAGATACTTGACAATCAGCAGGGGAGGTACCTGATGTAAATCCTTAAGCTCTCGAGTTCCTGTTGGGTGGAAATTTTTAACCAGAAAGCTGGCAAAGATCAGGTGAAGTAAGGGAGATATAATCAGTATAATCTATCAGGTTCTTATGGTCTTCCCACATTTACAGATAATTAGGGTTAAAAAGGGCCCCAGAAATAAGTGGTTCAAGCCCTCTCCCTTTATTGATGGTAAACAAAGTCTCACAGGTGTTAAGGGGCTTGTCTCAGACACTGCCAGTCATGTGTCTGAGAAAGCGCTCAGCCCTGGATGAGAGAACACTTCATCAAAACCAGAGTCTCAGTTTTCTAAGGAGTTCTACATCTTACTAGGATATCTTCCATTTTCTTCTATGTCCATGATTCCAGTGAGTATTGAATTTAACTACTATAGTTAGAAAATTTTAAAAGCGTAATTAAGAAATAAATTACAGTGTGGCAGAAAAAGTCTCTGGGAAAACCTATCAGTCAACTGCAAAGGAAATAAAAAAAAAACAACCTCAGACCTCTTTTTAATACTATGCACAAAAATCAAATCAAAATGGATTAAAGACTTTGATAGCATACCTGAATCTATAGATTATATTGAGGAAGACATAGATAGAACATTTCACAGTACTGAATCTAGAAGAATCCTCAGAGATTCACTGTTATGGCCAACCAAGTGGAAGCAAAGATAAACAAACAGGACTACATCAAACAGGAAGTTTCTGAACTTCTAAAGAAACAATGACAAGGAATAATAAACCCACAAACTAGGAGAAAATACTTGTAAGCCAATCACCTGAAAAAGAATTAACATTCAAGGGATAAAAGCACTGATATAACATTACAAGCAAAAAAACATCATCAGAACTGAGGGAGATGAGATGAACAGAAGCTTTTTCAAAGAAGACATACAGAGGGCCAAAGGGTAAATGAAGAAAATGCTCTGGCCCACTTATCATCAGGGAAATGCAAATCAAAACAATGGATATTATCTCAGACCAGTTAATACTGGCACACATAACAAGGAACATAGCCAGTACTGGTGGGTATGTGGGAGGAAAGGAAAACTCATCTACTGCTGGAGGGAATGTCATCTGGTTCAGTCTTTCTGGAAAACAGTATGGACACCAAAAAGACTAGAAATTGAGTCTCCATATAATCAAGCAATTCCACTTTCTGGCATTTTTCTCAAGAGTGCAAAAACTCTATTTAGAAAAGAGTTTATACTGTGAATAGTGCTGCAACTCTTAAATTCATTGCAGCACTATTCGCAGTAATCAAAATCTGGAAACAACCCACTGTTCAAGAATAGATGACTGGTTAAAAAAACTATAGCACACATACACAGTGGAATATTACTGGGCAATGAGATAAAATCATTCAATGGGCTGCTATGTGGCTGGAGCTGGACAGGATCAGGCTCAGAGTTCAAAGGAAAGGCACAGACACAAAATACTCTTCATATCTGGGATATAAAAATAGTAAGGAAACAATAAATGTCCAAAAGCAATGGAAACCGAGAACTGGATTTTAGTAAGAAGCTTATCGGTGCCCTGGGATGGGAGGAAGCTGTTAGGTAGGAGCAGGTCAGGTATGTTTTAGGAACAGTCTGAAGGTCACTGTGGCTGGAGAAGAGAAAGCAAGAAAGTGACGGTAGGAGGTAGGACCATGGAGACAATTAGATTTATAGGGCATTATGCCCTTGTAAAACTTCAGCTATTCTCTTTTGTATTTTGAATATTATTCAAGGGGTTAATGTTCAAAATATATAAAGAATTCATAAAACTCAGTGATAAACAAAAACTCCAATTAAAAATTAGGCAGACAATCTCAATATTCTTCTCCAAAGAAGACAGACAGATGGTCAATAGACACATGGAAATATAGTCAGCAACTCTTATTGAGAAATAATAGTAAATGATGACCTGTAAATATCCCCAAAGCCCCTATGTTCTGAACTATTGTATCTGAACAGAAGAGCACAGTATTATGGGGGAGGGGGGGACCTGGACACCCCCAAGCACCACTGAAATGATCATAATTTTAAAAGAAACAACAGTGATATATCACTTCACACCTGTGAAAATGACATTTCTTAAAAAAACTAATGTTAGAATGTGGAGAGAAGGGAAACTTAGCAGTGGTGATAGGAAGATAAACTGGCGTAGTCATTAGGGAAAGCTATATGGAGATTCCTAAAAGAATACATAAAAATCCCATACAATCCAGTTAGCCCACTCTGGCTTTTTACCTGGAAAGTTATAAAAATATAAATTTTAGGAGCTCTATGCACCCCCATGTGTATTGTAGTACCATTTACAGTAATGGATAATTGATCATAACCTAAGTGTCCCCTGACTGACAATGGATATAGAATATATGGTACAAATGTACAACAAAACACTATCCACTAAAAACTAGATGAAAGACTGTTATATTCAAAAACATGGATATAGAAACCATCATGTTTAGTGAAATAATCCAAAGACAAACATGAATATGTGGTATATAGAACAAATAAAAGAACTGCATAAAAGCAAAATTAGCTTTGAAACTGTAGGAGACTTAGAAGAGAATTGAAGACATAGGCAAATGGATTGTAGGGGAAAGTATATGGTGATTGTTAGAATTGCATATCTTATGCACTTATCTTATGGGATATGTTTTTATCTTTATAAATGCATATCCTATACATTAATATATCACCAAAATAATCAACATATGTAGGCATTAGATGCTTTGGATGAAGACCCAATGACTGACCACAAAATATGCAGGAACCATACATGAGTGCAGTAGGCTTGACATTGATATCCAAAAATAGGTGATACCCAGTATCTGCGAAAAGGTTCTCTGCAAGTGTGATGATGTTTAAGATTCTGATGTGATATTATCTTGTAATGTTCAGATCAATCCACTAAAAGAGAAGAGAAAGGTTAGACATATAGTGAAATAGGTGATTGGAAAAGTCAGGTATTGGTGTGATGTGGTCCCAAGTGAAGGATAGTAAAGAATTCAGACAGACAGTAGAAAATAGAAGCAAAAAAGACAATATCCCCATCTTCTCTGACAGGAACATGTCACTGACAACACTTTTGACTGGTTTCCAGAACTACGAAAATATGAACCCCTCTTAAAGTCACTTAGCTAATGATAACATATTATAGCAGCCAAAGGAAATGTTTGACCTTAATCTGGAATGTCTACTACCCCTGGTAGCACTTTGGAAGGAAGATTTAATTGCTTCTTGGAATATATCTAGATCTAAAAAGTGATCACTAAAATTCAGAAAAGAATGCCTCAAAACTATTTGAACTGGAATGTGTCTATAAAAATGGAGAAATATCATGCATCAGGTTATACAGGTCATGGATAGCTTATACTTAATTTATACTCTACTTTTAAAATTATAACATAGTATGCAGGAGCAACAGTACAGCGAACAGGGCACTTGTTTTGCCCACCAGAGTTTAATCCCAGAAAACCATATGATCCCTTGAGCACTGCCAAAAGTGATCTCTGAGCACCAACTGAGTGTACCCCCCCCCCCAAAAAAATGTATATAACATTGGGGCTAAAGAGATAGCATAGAAATTAAGGTATTTGTTTTTCATGCAGTTGACTCAGATTTGATCCCTGGTATCACATACAGTCCCTAATTACTGGTAGAGTGCCACCTGAGCATAGAACCAAAACTAAGTCCTGAGCACTGCCAGCCGTGGCCCCAAAACTGTAGCACTGTAGCACTGTCCTCCCATTGTTCATCAATTTGCTCGAGCAGGCACCAGTAATGTCTCCATTGTGAGATTTGTTGTTACTGTTTTTGGCATATCGAATATGCCACAGGGAGCTTGCCAGGCTCTGCCATGAGGGCGGGATACTCTTGGTAGCTTGCCGGGCTGAGAGGGACGAAGGAATCAAACCAGGGTTGGCTGCGTGCAAGGCAAAAGACCCACCCGCTGTGCTATCACTCCAGCCCCCAAACAAAATACATATATATATATATATATATATATATGTATTGAATCCGTAATGATGGCCTACTTAACTACACCACTGCTTTTAGAAAAGTAAAACATTCTCTCAAAATAGCCAGTACTAAAGGAAATATAATTATCCTCCCTCACCCTGGCCCCAAGCAAAGACTTTCAAAATAAATGAAATAAAGGCATTGTAAGTGCCTCCTCTCATCTGCTCCAAAGCCTCAACTTCATAAATCACATCATAAACAACTCTAGAGAAATAATGTTGAAAATTCAGATAAAAATGTATCACACCTTGAGAAAAACTGAGTTTATATTGAAACCAAAGAACCAGGACACACACACAAAAAAAATACCAGTACAAACTGTAACTGGCAAATAATCCCATGATAAATCTAATCATTTTCCTCACAGCATCTTTAAAGAATCACATGCCCAAAATTCAACTTTATCTGCTTCACATCCTGGACTTCTTTGGAGCAAAAGATAAAGAGGTGGCAGACCGCCCTGGAAGTGCCAACCCAGATCTCAGCAGATGCTGCTTTGAACTCATTAATTGTGGCAGCTAAAGACATAATCGAGTACAGCTGCAAGGAAGAACTGCTTGAGCTCATGGTTGGCTGACAGGCTCTTGAATTCTCACTCAGTAAGATTCCTCTGAACATCTGTCTTCTACTTGAGAGAAGACCTAGAACAAAATACAGCAGAAATGGCCAAACATGGGGACACCAACAGCTCTTCACAGGAGGCTCCAAATTAAATGGAACTCAGACTCTCCTGTTGTGGCAGCAGTTCCAAGCGGTCTCTACACAGCTCCTTTGGTCTAAATCAGACCATATTTCACAGCAGACTTCTAATATGCAGGAGAAAATAATTATGCACCAAATGTGACAAGTCAGCACCACTGAGAAGAGTGGTAAATTGCAGATCTCTGGATAGGGGAGTATTCCCTGCCCGGCGCAGATCCTGGCTGGAATCTTACACTCAGCCTATGGACACCCTGAGAGGAATTCTGGTGCTACCTCACCAACCTGCTTGAGACTGTGACCACAAACAACCACAACTGAAAATAGCTGATGGATTTTCAGCTTTATCAGAAGTACAGAACAAAGGGGAATATTGGTGAGAAGCTGCCCAAATTGTAGGAGCAGGAGGGGGAAATGCTTATTCTTGTTGGGAAAAAAATTACAATTAACTTGAGATTTTAGGAGTTTATATGTAAAACAGTTTTGTTTCTGTATTGAGTCTAGTTGATCTCCAAATGAGGCTTTGCTTCCATTTTTTTAATAAAGAATTAAGTTATAGGGTTTTTTTGGGGGGGGGGTACTGAGCCACACTTCCTTGTGGTGGTACTTTCTCCCTGTTCTGTGCTTACTAATCATTCCTGGCAAGACTCAGGTTACCATATATGGTACCAGAGATTGAACCTGGGTCTGCTACATACAATGCAAACACCTTACCTGCTGTACTATCTTTCTTGTCTTAAGAGCTAAGTTACAGAATCAAATAGTGATAGAGTGGAAAGGTGAGTTTTGATAGCTCCTGAGAATGACATAGAAATAATACAGCAACCCTTCCACCCACCTGGCTCTGCAATCATACTTTTTTTCAAGGAGAAAAGTACATAAAGAGGAGAAAAGCACATAAAGGAAAAGGCCCCAGCTCAGATTTCTGTGCAAAAGGGAAGAAAGACTCATCAGAAGGATGGCCAGGTAAGTGCTGACCTAGATAAAAGTACAGTATCATGATTTCAAAGATCAGTTACAACTTCCTCTTGGTAGTGAGATCTTGGCAGGGTATTTTTTTTTTCTTTAAACAGACACTATTTGATTAACAGTCCCATGAGATAGAGAACTAGTTTTTATTTGAAGTTCATCAAAAGAATAGGTTTTATCAGTGATTTGGGAACTGAAAACAGTCCATGATAAAATGACTTGGTCAAAAGGCTCCATTTATTAAGGACAATACTTCCAACAGCCCAAACAGAGGCTCACCTGGGCTGACATTCAGCTGACAAGATGCTAATCTGAACTAACATGAGCACAGCTGCACAGAAGCCTGGCCATTCTATGGCAATAAAGAGCTTTGTTTACTCAGAGGCACACAGTCCATTTCTAACCCATTATTCCATTGTCATGCTTTTTAATTTAAAAAGGATGGAGACTGGGCTGATACTCAAAGTGGTTGAGCACATGCCTTGCATGCCTGAGGTCCTGAGCTTGATAACTTGTACCTAATGACATCTAAGCATCACTGGGTGGCCAGTGGGCTGGTAGGGGCACAGCCCTAGTGACCTCCAGAACTTCCAGTCCAAAGAAACACTCAGGCTCTCATGAGAGAGCCAGTGAGTGGCCACAAATAGTTTTTAGAGGACAAGGCATTGCTAGAGAGATTCCTTGTAGTCCATTAGTTAATTAAATGATGGAGACAAAATAGTGTCCCTATATTAAAATTTCTATAATCCTAATTGGCTCTCATTCTCTCCACATTAGAATCATCAAGGGCCCTTCAGGTATGAAAGGTGATTTATGTGTCCATATCTCTCTGAATATCAACTATTCATGGCTGCATGTATGCAGGGCTTTCTAAGTGTGTTGTGGCAGAGATCAGCTTGCCCAACCATCAAAGCAAGCAACTGTCTTCTGCCAGGAGTGTGGACATGTGACTGAGTCCTTGGGGTGGGATAACAGAAATTGTGATATTACCCGAGAGTTCAATCTAGACAGGAATGCAAAAAAAAAAAAAAATGGATGCAGAAAGCAGTATTGCATTCCACTCCCAAGACAACCCCAAGAAAATTTCCCATGCAGTTCTCAACATTCTCTCCTCCTTCTGTCTTCCAGGCATGGGCACGAGTATAACCTTGGAAGACATGGGTAAACATTGACAAGATCTTCATCAATCTAGCCCTTGAATGACTGCTTGCAGGGCAGCAGATTTCTTGCCATGGAGACCTTAGATGAACAATAAAGTAAAGGCCCTCCCATTGATCGTCGATTTGCTCGAGCGGGCCCAGTAACGTCTCCATTGGAGACTTTGTTGTTACTGTGTTTGGCATATCGAATACTCTCGGTAGCTTGCCGGATCTCTGAGAGTGGCGGAGGAATCGAACTCGGGTCGGCCATGTTGGCCGCTTGTAAGGCGAACGCCCTGCTGCTGTGCTATCGCTCCCGCGCCTATTTTGTCAAAATATTTATAATTCAGGATATGTTATAGAAGTTGGTATTTCAAGTACAATGACAAGTACATAGATGCTCCTGTAAATAACAATGTATACATTTGATTTCATATTGCTTCAATATCTTTTGTTTTACTTTAATTTACATACTTTCTTTTAATAAAAACACTTTACATGAGTACATGTATTCATGTGCAAAAACAATATCAAATTCAGTTTTTTGTGTAGGCTGTGGAGTTTTTGCCACAGCCAATTTACCTCAAAAGCACTTCATTAATTCTTTTTCAATTATCTCAGTGCTGTACTTGGTGTGACATACACCAAGAGAAATAAGTCAAGCCTTGACATCAGGCTACAAAATAAGAGTGATGGAAGACATATATAAATATAAAAATAAGTGTATCATTATGAATTAGAACTGTTTGAAGGAAACTGGGACAGGGGGATCAAAGGTATACAGATTATTCTGGGGAAGCCATATTTAAGTCAGAAACCAGATGAATGAGCATGGCTAATTAATTAAACACCAAGGCAAGGCCTCCAGTGAATAAAACAATACATGCAAATTTCCTGAAGTAGGAATGAGGCTGATGCTGTGATTTATAAGATAGATATATGTTTAATCTTCTTCCCTCTGTTTCTAGCATAGCACTTCTAAAACTCCTAAAATTTCCTGAGTGTGAAAGACCATGCTGTCTTTCTTCAGGTTAATAAAAGAGTTTACAAGTCATCTCAGGATGGGGCTACTTTCCAGGAGAATCAGCTACCTAATGGAGGACTGGAACTTTCCAGTCATGCTCTGATTTCTGAGTGAGGCTGAGGTGAGGAGGAGCCAGAATCAAGGTGGAATGGCTAATGATTTAATCAACCATGACGAAGTAAGGCAACCTCTATAAAATTTAAAAGGGCTGAGTTCTGGGTTAAACACGAAGAGATTTGGGTAAGTCCGTGCCCTGCCCCACCCTTGACCTACTCAATGCTTTCTGATTATAGCCTTTTAGAATCAGCTGGTGTTCAAGCAAAGTGAAGCACTAGAGCTAATTCATCAAAGTCAAGGAGGGTGTAGGGATCCTTGGAAACTATTCTTTATCTTTCTGAGGGTGGTAAGGTGCAGTAAATCTACATCAAAGCCATAGACATTAGCCCTATCATAAACATGCTACCTAACCTATAATAATTTTTTAATTTTTAATAAAAATAATGTGGATGACAATGTGAACTTGCAAATGGCATCTGAATTATAGGAAGTGTAGGAGGCAGAGTCTCTTGCCCCTGCACCTGTGGTCCTCACCGGGGCCCCTTGGAGAGGGGCAGGTTGAGTTTCCCTTCCTGGCCCGAGCAGAGCCCTGGCAGCCGAAGACCTCCAGAACCAGCCACAGCCATGCTTAGACCACTCTCCACACGTCCGGACAAGCCTCATGCATGACGGAGCCGGCAGAGGAACCCAGGCATGCAGGTCCCGGGGCTGAGACCTCCAAGCCTGCTGGGATCAGGACTGGGCCTTCTCCACCCAGGTCACATCTTCCAGTAGGTAGGCGTTACACCCACCAGTTGCGGCCGGCGTCAGGTGGTCCCATCAACGGCCAAGACCCGGAGACTATAAAACCCAGCTCCTGGAAGTACACGGCCCGAATGTGACATCTTATTATCTCGTTTTTACTCTGGAGAACCCAGCAGGCTACCGAAAGTATCCTGCCCGCACGGCAGAGTCTGGCAAACTTCCCGTGTCATGCTCAATATGTCAAATACCAGTAACAATGATAGGTCTCATTCTCCTAGCCCTGAAAGAGCATTGAATATGGCTCCTTTAAAATCTCAGGGCAAGGAAGAAGGAGACATTACTGATGCCTGCTCGAGGCAATGGATGAACAACAAACAGGATGATCATGATCATAGGAGGAGGTACAGAAGGATAAGCAGCATTGTTTAAGTCTGACCTATGTGGAATAGTGTCCACATTTAATTCAAGGACACCCAACTAATGAGCTGCCTGGTAGTATAGCAAAATGCCCCCAACCCCCATAAAAAAAAACCCACTAGAATTGACTTTTGAATCTTAAGAAACCAGCACACCTAGACTGCAGTGTGGTGTGAGTGAAAAGAAGAGAGATAGATGAAGGAATCAGCAGCAGAGGTGGGGATGTGGGGTGTAAAACTGAGGTTGGACTATGTTGTTTCTTGAAGAACAGGGTGAAGACTGTCTATTTCTGCAGCCAGTATTTGATTTGGGAGGGTAGGCAGGTTCAGAGAGTATGCAAGAACACTTAGATAACACACTGGTTTACCAATCTTCAAAGGAACACAGTACAGGAAATAGTTTATGGCATTAAAATTTGAAGGGAGTCGGGTAGGGATGGATTAGAGAAAATGTCTTAAATTTTTGTCTGGAAGCAATAATGTAAATAGGGAAAATGTTGAGAAAACTTGTCTAAAAGAAATAGAAAAAGGCATGCCATGGACTGAGATTCCTTTCCAAATATGCCATGAATTACAGATATTAATATGTTTCAGCATTAAAAGATTTCAGAATAAAAATGGCAGAAACTCATCTTCATATTAGAACTTGTCTTAGGTGCTAGCTCCCTGAGATCATGTAATGCAAGCTATTCATTATAGAGATTTAAATTTTTTTTGAAAAAGTCAACATGGCAAATTTTACTCAAAAATGAAATTAGCAAATGAAAGCAGCTTTTGGATCCTGTTTATTGTTTGTTTGTTTTCTGCACTTGTGAGTTTCCAAAGAATGACATGGTTGCAGGGTGTGGGGAGTTGAGGATTCAGTTGCTGAGATATGTTCCCCTGGCCAGCACTCGGCGTTGGACGGACAAAGGACTAAGGGTACGGAGAAACAGGGCCTGGGTCCCAGGTTGGTTGGCAGACAGTTTATTTCTCTCTCCACCCCAGAATAGTCGGATCTCTCCCCTTATAGCACAACTGTAGTCGAAATTTTGGTTGTAGTCCTGGTCATCATAGTTCCATCATCCTAGTCTCCTCATAGACCTCAAAGTCCTCTCTCTCGTCTAGTATAGTTCTCTCTTACCCCTTACAGCATAGTTACATAGAAATCACAAAGGGTGGGGTGTACACATTGGTGGGGTTGAATATTATCATAACAACAAACAGAGGTAAAGCCACTCCTTCAGAGGAAGTTCTAGGGGATTAACTCAAGGACAAAATCTCATTTGAGGGCTCAACACTCAAGATTACTAGGAGATCTGCTCAAGGGCAGGATTCCATCCAAGGTGTATTGCTTTATCCTTTCTGTGGGAAGCCAAGAGCCCTCTCATAGACCCTGGCCTTGGTTCCTATGTTAGGAAATGCTTAGGACAGACATTGGTGACAGTCTCCCAGGGACTTCCTGACCTCAGCGGATGCCTGATCCATAGCCACATACATCCCTCAGCTAGTAATCATTTAAACAATCATAGTAAGTGATTGTTTACTTTTTATGTTTCTAGACATTTTGTATGAACACAGTAAGAGATATATTAAGCTTAAAGGTTAGCTCTTCCTGGGGACATCTTGCTATATATATTCCAGACCACAGCCTTCAGGCCAGGTTAGTCTTTCCTAACCTCAGCAGGGTCCTTATCCAGTTACTTCTTTTAGGGTCATGACAGAGTTTGTTCCAAGACTGTAATTTTAATTTATCATACTTACAATGCTTAGCTTGTCCCCTTTTGATGCCAGGGAAGCTTACAGATTGACCTGGGTCGATCCAGTCTTTTTGTCGGGAACCTCCTTTTAGGAGTGTTAGGAAGTAAAGACAACTGAGGCTTAAGTCAGGTAAATATGATGGATGCCCAGGAATAAATATTACTTGGAATCAATTAACTCCCATGTTACAAAAGCATAGTATCAACTGTCTTCTTATGTCTATACAAAAAGGATATTGCTAAACAAACCATGCAAATTACACAAAGGAACGAGAAAAGCAGTATAGGATTATTAGTGCTTGATGGAATTGGGTACAGTTGTGGGAGTAACTCAATAAACTTGAGCTCCCTGCAGGAGGAGCAAGGACAACCCAATGTTAGCCAACAAGCACTCTTCCAACCATTCCACTTGCTCACACCATGCATCTATTCTCTGCATGTAATTAGTTTCTGTGTCTACCTATTACATATTGATTCATATAAGACCTCTCTTCTAATGGTATTTGAGTCACATGCACAAAGAATCATTCTTTTCTTCATACTTCTGGAACTTCACAGGAAAATTAATGTCTAGTAATTTATTGTTCTTAAACTTAAGCATGTCAAGATTTTCAGGTTTTATACAAGACTCAATACAAGATTCAATTGGCTCTGTTCATTTCATGGACTGTTTAAGAGATTGGTGGAGTACTGCTAGGTTTTTGTTTTAACCATTAGTAGAAGATTCCCCAAGGGAGCCCATAGGTACGACTTTCATGTGCCAGAGATAGTACAGTGGTTCAATTGCTTGCCTAGCATGCAGCCAACCTGGGTTCAATCTCTGGTATCCCATACGGTTCCCTGAGCACTGTCAGGAATGATCCCTGAGTCAAAGCCAGGAATGAAAACTAGAACCACTGGGTGTGGCACTAAAGCAAAAAAAAAATCCAAATTTTAGGTAAGTGTTCACTGGGATTTCCAGATAATAATTTAGAGTTCTAAAGGGAAGATGGTTCTCTTTCATAGAAAAAGCAAAACTTTATACATATATATAAATTCATATATATATATATATATATCACCACACATACACAAAATGTTTAAAAATAAAAACAATGTTTTAGGGAGGATTATCACAATGATCAAGAGATTAAAACAGTAATTCAAGAATCCAAGGACAAATTAATGGATAAATAAAATGTGACTGATGTATAACAGAATACTGTTCTTCTCATATGCAATAATATGAATGATTCTTAAACTACACTAAGTGAAATAAGCCAGTTACAAAAATATAAATATAGTATAATTCTTTATGTAAACTTCCTAGAGAAATATAGACAGAATCTAGAATGGTTATTTCCAGGGGAGGGGATAAAGGAGAATTTTTCTTTAATTGCTATGGTTTTGGTTTCACCAGATTAAGACAATTCCAGAGATTCATTGTGTAATAATGTGAATGCAATTAGCATTACTGAACCATATATTTAACCCAGCTGAAGTTTACAGCTGCTCAGACCTTTTTGTCTTTTTTTCTGGCTATGTAACACATGATTTAAGTAAGAGTTATAAAGTTTTAAAAGTAATTTTTTTTGAAATTTTAAGCATTTCTATGCAAATATGGATACATTTGTGTGCTTGTATGAATATATATGCATATATTGAGTACTTTTTTAATTGAATTATCATGAGATAGAGCAATGCAAATCTGTTCATAATTGTGTTTCAGTCATATAATATTCCAACACCCCACATTCGCGGCCGCGTGACATCTTATCTCATTCTTGCTTTGGACAACCTGGCAGGCTACCGAATGTAACCTGCCCACACAGCAGAGTCTTGGCAAACTCCCCGTGGCGTACCCAACATGCCAAATACCAGTAACAATGATGGGTCTCATTCTCCTAACCCTGAAAGAGCCTTGAATGTGGCACTTTCTAGAATCTCAGGGCTAGGAGGAAGGAGACATTACTGGTGCCTGCTCGAGGCAATCAACAAACAACAGGGTGATCGTGATTGTGATCGTGACCCCTCCACCAGTGTAATTTCCCAGCACCAGTGTCCCCAGTTTCTCTCCCACGCCTTCAAAGTACCCGCCCAACCCTGACTGCCTCTATGGCAGGCACCTCTCTTCTTTTTCTCTCTCTTTCTTGTTCTCTTTCTCATTTTAGGCATTATAGTTTGTGATACAGATGCTGAAAGGTTATCATGTATATCCCTTTAACTGCTTTGAACACTCAGTTCTTGTCAAGAGTGATCATTTCCAACTATTATTGTCATAATGGACCCTCCTCTATCTTAACTACCCTCCATCTCCCACTCCATTGACCAACCACTGACCAGTCCTCTGGCCCATTTTCCCTGATACTGAATATTAGTTTCATACTGAGCTTTTCATATATATATATATGTATATATATATATATATCACAAATGCAGTCATTCTACATCTGTACTCTCCTTCTGACTCATATTTTAAAATTGTGGTATTATCAGAACATGTTACAAGTGAAAATTTTCAATTATTTTTAATTTTCACAAGTGTATAACAAGATAAATGGAAGCTATAATTAAAAACGGTAATTTCCACAAGTCTTTTTTAAACGATTTTTTTAATTTTATTTTTAACTTTTTAAATTTGTGCATGATTATTTATTACATTCAATATTTCAACATCAATCCCACAACCATTATTTCCAATTTTCCCAACCACTATTCAAGCCTGACCTTATAGCAGGCCCTGAATAATTTATTTTATATTGTTTGTTATAATAATTAGCTAAAAATGATTAAAACATATTTCCTTAGAAGAAAAATATGTGAATATTGTTGTATCTCACCATGGAGCCATTAAGCCCTATAGAAGAGACTAACTAATATGTTGTTACAGGTTAAACCTTGTGTGTTTATATTTTTTTAATTGATATTGGTTGCCTTCTACTTTACATCCCATCCAATGTGGTGCGTTGCTCCTGGCTTATCAGTGGTATAGAATTTGTGATCCAGGAATCCAAAAATTTTGAATGGGGAGATACAGCTGGTGTTCAAGTTTTAACTGGATGGTGATTTGGGGTGCCTCAGATGATAAACTATAATTTTCACAAGTATTAACCTTTTAAAAAAGAAACTAACATGATATGAGCCTGGTTGACCATTGCAAGTTTGGCAAGAGTAAACAGTTGGTCTAGTATTTTCAGTTTACCAGACAAGGTATCTTTTCTTCCTTTCAAGCAACTGATTCTTTGTATGACATGCTCATTCAAACCATGTTAATTTCAGATGATGTGTGATCTTGGACAGCTGAGTACTGAAAACTTTCCACTGGCTGCATGACTTTTAAACAAAGCTATAGTGTGACATAAATTCCTTATATTTTTTACATAGTTTCTATGAAAAATATGCATTAATCAAGCTGTGCCCAAGATACATTTTGAACATAACACCAAATTTTATCAGTGTCCAGGATAGAGCAATTCAACTGAAAAGGGGTATAATGATTAAAGTGAGGTTTTTTTTTACTTTGGTTTGGTTTTGGTCACCACCAACATTCTCTGGCTTACTCCTGGCTCAGTGCTTAGAGATTACTCCTGGCGGTGCTTGGGGACCATACGTGGTACTGGGGATCAAACTATGTTGGCCACAAGCAAGGTAAGTGATATTACCCCTTATAATATCTCTCTGGACCCAATATGATACATTTTTCTGCACATTGTACCATCCTAAATGTAAAAATATTTAAACAGGTAAGTGAAAGGTAATCTTAAGTGATCATAAAATAATGTGAAAAAGAACTTCTATTCATGTATATGCCATCACCGAACTTATACATCTAGGTTATATTTGAGAAACTAGAGGTATGAAAAATCTTGAGATTGATATTAAAGAAGGATTAAAAAATACTGTAGGCTGGAGAGATAACACAGCAGGCAGGACACTGGTATTGCATGCACAGGACTTAGGTTGGATCCCTGACATGACAGATGATCCCCCAAACCCCACCAAAAGTGATCTCTGAGCACAGAGCCAGGAGTAATCCCAGAGTACACCAGGTATGGTCCCCAAATTTTTCTTAAAAGAAAAACAAAAAACGTATTCTGTGTTCATGATAACATTGCACTTTCAGCTCTTTTGAATTTGTTGGCCAATAAAATATGAGAGAACCTATGTCCAGTTCTCATGTGGAATTGTTTTATCACCCATGCAGGGCAGGTAGGTTTCCCTTTTCATGCTTGGTAGCTCTGGAAGCATATGGGTTGACATGGAGCCACCTTGAGCACAGATTCCTGAGTGCTCAAAGTAAGCCAAACCCTATAGATAGGGCTCTTCAGCTGTGGGGAGTGAAACTTTCTTGTGTGAATCCACTATGATTTGGGTGTTATTTGCTACCACATCACACTTTAGACTGTCCTGACTGATGCAGAATTTTATAAAGACCGTTAGACAATGAGAATTTGAATTGCAGTTGAGACCTAAATTAATCAATACTCTTCAGTAGCAGGGTGGTGCCCTTTATTTCCCTGCAACTGAATTCTGAGAGGTCAGAATAATCATTTTTTTCAGAAATGTATGAGGTATTTGTAATCGTCAGAGTTTTTTCTCCAGTTTTTTTGTTGTTTAGGGGAGCCACACTGTTTTGTGCTTAAGATTTACTCCTAGCTTTGTGCTCAGAACTCACTCTAGGCAGACATCCAAGGATCAAACCTATGTCATCTGTATACAAATAAAAGTGTCTCAACCCTGAACTTTCTCTCCAGCTTCAGAAGTGATCACTAGCTGTAAAAAGTCCTTTCCTTTCCAGGAGAAGTACTACATCACAGACTGAGCGTGACTGGGTGGAGACTGTGTATTTTTTTTGGCTGGTTTGTGACAGAAATGAGGGCCACATCCTAAATAATAGGCACATGAAACGTTTCCTTCCTCTTCTCCAAGAACGTAGCAACAGTTGCTACATTGCACTTGGGGGAAGAAGGTGTTCAGCAGCACGTACTCTCCCTTTCATCAAGTGTCAAGTTCCTGGATGCTTTGGACGGTTTTCTAAATAAGTATCTGCTAATCTTCCAGGGACATGAGGACTGGAGGAGAAAATACACAGAAGCCAGTTTCCAGCAGGTTATGTTAGGGGGTAAGAATGAGGCCTTTCCTTTCTCTTTCCCCAATCATCCCTCTTCTGTAAGCAGAGTGACTGAGAGCAGAAGCTATTCCCAACATCTGAAAACCATTTATAAAAAAACTGAGGTTACTACAAATAAAGACACTTTAAGCTGGTGCTTCATATCTTTAGTTCATGATGTAACTGGACACTAAAATAATAGTGTGTGCTCTGGTGGGAAAAATCATCAGAGTTATGAGGCGTGTGGTCCACTCCCGCCACTCCTCCTGCTAAAAAACTGGGAAATGGTACTCAGTTTCCTAGGACCTTACTTTTCTTGTCCATGATAAGGCGGCTCAGAAAAGTGTTGCATAGCAGATGGTCTTTGATCTGAGTCTTCTGTGAGTCTATGTGAGGGAGCAGGAGTATTGGTGACAAATGTAAATTCACAAGATCCATTCTTTTCCTATCAAACCAGAATTATGAGTAGCACCAGAAATTGGTATTTAACAGCATCTCAGATTAAAGTTGCAGTTATAATTTTGGTGACCTCTGAAATTGTGAGGGACACAAGTAATCCAGCACATTGAAGGTTGTAAGCCATAGATTAAAGAGAGATAATGCAGTGAGCAAGGCATTTTCTTTGCATGCTGCTGACCTGGGTTTGATCCTCAGCATCCCATATGGTTCCCCAATGCCCCCTGAGCCCACCATGAGTAATTTCTGAGTAAAGAGCCAGAAGTAAACCTAAGTACGACGTGTGTGAACCAAAAACAATAACAACAAAACTTGGACTTTAGGTTCCTTCTGGCAACATAATCCTAGAGATCTGGGCAGAGCTGCAAAGAAACATGCAGTTGCTGCACCACATGGTGTATCTCATCCCAATGCTCAATCCTCTACCTAGAAATCATCCAAGCACAGAATATTGAAACTAACTCTTCAAAGTTATCTCCCCATTCATTTTACTTCATCTCCATTCTCCACCACATAAAACCTGGTACCTCAATAACACCTCAGAGAATACATTTGAATACCACATATGATATTTTTTAAGGTATAATTCAAAATTTATTGATACTAGAGCTAAATTATTGGGACATGTATTTGTTCAGGATATAGAAAAGTGAATTAAGCTCTTCACCAAACAAATATATATATACATATATTTTAATGTATACTTCATTTTTTAAAATTTTTTTATTAGTGAAACACCATGAGGTACAGTTATAGACTTATAAATTTTTGTGCTTGGGTTTCAGTTATACAATGATCAAGTACCCATCCCTCCACCAGTGCCCATCCTCCACCACCATGGGTCCCAGCATCCCCCCCACTCCCCATCCCCTCCGTCCCACCCTGCCTCTGTGGCAGGGCATTCCCCCTTGTTCTCTCTCTCTTCTTTTGGGTACTGTGTTTTGCAAGAGAGGCATTGAGTGGCAATCATGTTTGGTCTATAGACTACTTTTAGCATGCTTCTCCCACCCTGGGATGGTCCTCACAACACCCTTTATTTGGTGCTCTCTATCTGAGTTTCCTTTTAACCTAGCACGTGTGGCTGGCCTTCAAGTCATGGAGCAAAATTCCTGGTACTAATCTCAGCCATTCCTGGGTGTTAGTCTCCCTTTTTGTTGCTTTATGTTCCCCAGATGAATGCAATCTTTCTGTGTCTATCCCGCTCTTTCTAACTCATTTTGCTTAACATGATACTTTCCATGTAGTACCACTTGTATGTAAATTTCATGACTTCATCTTTTCTAGCAGCTACATAGTACTCCATTGTGTAAATGTACCAAAGTTTCTTTAACCAGTCATCTGTTCTCGGGCACTCAGGTTTTTTCCAGATTCTGGCTATTGTAAAGAGTGCTGCAATGAACAAACAATTGCAGATGTCACTTTGACTATACCTTTTTGCCTCTCTGGGATACATTCCACATATGATATTTTAAGGCCAGATCTTTACATCATATTAACTCTATGTTCTCTCATAAAATTATTTCCAAATTGAACATCAAATTTTGTATAACAAAGTATTTCTGTGCTGTAGCTGTGAGCAAATAGGCTACACTGTTTTTACTTAAGTTGATAATGGGAAGTAAGTGGTTGTGGAAAAATTAGAAAAACTAAAACACAATTGTGGGAACAAGACACAGGGATACAAATGGGAATTGTGTTTGGCAAGCAGTGGGCAGTCCAAGACACACTGATTTCCTTTCCTGGAAAGGATCTGACTCTCTGAGATGCAGAGAAGGATGTTAAGTCCAGAATTAGAACCCAGGCCTTTAGGTATCAAGTCTTTATTTAAATAATGCTGAGCAAAGTCTTACAATGGGGGGAAAAAAGTATGAATCTCTGAAAAGTGTGAATAACCAGAAAAAACTCTCATGGTACTTGAAGATGATGGAGAAGAGGAAACTGGAAATAATGAAGGAATAAATAGTATTAATTTCCAGTTAAACATGGCAGATTGAACATCATATTTCCTCCATTTTTCCCAAATGTCTGCTAAAATAACAGTAAATAAATAAAGATGACAAGAGAACTGGAAAGGAGACAACAGCAGTCAAAAGATGCCAATATTTTTTGGCCTATACAAAACTGATGGAAGAATTATAACTAACTTCACAGAACTGTGCCTGCAAAGGGATATAATGATGACAAGTGAGACCATTTGGCCTGGAAAACTTCAGAAAGGCTCAGACTCAGAGGCACCTGGTGCTGTGAAAGGTGGGAGCAAACTTCTGGCTCCAATAAGGAATATTGGTTGAAACCCTATATAGAGTCACTGTTGGAAAACTGAGAAAATCTTAGAAATATAGTAAAATATATCAATAAAGGTAACATTAAAACATTTTAAAAGGTGGATGGTGATCCAGAAGACTTAATAACAGAGGTTTCACAAAAATCAATTTTCTAAAATGTTGGTAAAAAATAAAGAAGTTTTTATTAATTCTCTTAATTGAAAGATGGGTTGCATACCCATAAAGATGCTGAAATATTAGATTACCAACAATGGGTTTATATTTTATGTTCTAATTTCATATCACATTCAGAGGTACTCAGGGTTAATTTCTGACTCTACACTCTGGTATCATTTCTGGTGGGGATTGCGGGACAATATGGGGTATCAGGGATGTGCAAGGTAAGCATCCTGCCCACCATACTATACCACCTATCCCCAGATGTTAACCACAATAAATCACAATATCAATAACACAGTACAGAACTAAACACAGACTCAGCAAATTTTGACCCAGTGTCCATTTTAGTCAATGTTAGTGCAACAGAGTCAAGCCTATTAATTTACTTATTACATAGCTACTTTTTTTCTTGTTATATTTGAATCACTGAAGCATTAGGCATAGCATAAATTGTCTAAAATATTTACCCAAGAATATTAAAATCATATGTTCATAGAAAAACACACACTATAATGTCATATATACATTATTCTTCGGAGCTAAAAGGAAACAACCCAGGTGTCTATCTAGAAATTTGAAAAATGCAGTTCATATATTCAATGAGATATTATACAGCCATAAGAGAAATATGGATGAATATCAAAATATGGATGGATGCTGAAAATATAAATATGCAACGTAAGGTAAATGCAAAAAATGCAATTCACAGAGTCCACATTTTATACACTTTTTAAATTTTGGAGCCACACATGGCAGTGCTCTAAGTTTACACCTGGTGGTACTCAGGGAACCACATCAGGTGCTGGGGAGTGAACCTGGGTCAGCCACATGTAAGATAAGCACATTACCCTCCATACTATTCTTTCCAGCCCCATAATTTTATTCTTGAAATTCAGAGAATAGTGGGAGTTTAGGATTGAGAGGCTGGTTGGAATCAGGGGTATAATAAAGTGTATAAATTTTAGTGGTTTTTAGATGATAAATATTTCTAAAATTGACTTGTGATAGCAGCTACACTGTAGCACTGTCCTCCTGTTGTTCATCGATTTGCTTGAGCAGGCACCAGTAACGTCTCCATTGTGAGACTCATTACTGTTTAAGAAAATAATAAATACCATAAATAAAAACCACTACATTATATACTTTATATGGATGAATTTTATATGAGTTATACCTCAACAAAGATATCCTTCTGAAAAGAAAATATATTAGAAAAAAAGCAAAAATAGCACTACTATGCACTCTGCAACCATTACAACTTATTAATACTGACCACTGAGTCTTTAGAATTTGATAAAGAATAATGAAAGAAGAATAAAAAAGGAATGTGAAAATCAGGAAGTCATACCATATTGATAACCTAATGGAATATGATAAATCATAGTGAAACTATACATATGTGATCATATGGAAAATATCAAAGAATTGAAAAAGTATTAATATAGCCAAAGCAAAATTTATTTTATGGAATGAACTATTATCAGGAATATAAAGATTCACTTAATAATGGCAGAAGGTCAATAATTAAAAAAACGAAAGAAGAATGAATTTTTTAAGAAGAACCAAAACAAGGGGTCAATTCTATGTCAAAAAGATATATATCTGGGGCTGGAGCGATAGCACATAGGGTAGGGCATTTACCTTGCACACAGCCAACATGGCCAACCCGGGTTCGATTCCCAGCATCCCATATGGTCCCCCGAGCATCGCCAGGAGTAATTCCTGAGTGCATGAGCCAGGAGTAACCCCTGAGCATCGCCCGGTGTGACCCAAAAAGCAAAAAAAAATAAAAGATATTATATCTACCCCCCTGCCAGTTAGCACCCCCAAAACACTGAACTTTAGTCCTACACCAGGTGTGTGAACCCCTAGCGTCGCCCCTCCCAGTACCGCCCCCTCAGATGTACCCATCCAGCATATCTTTTAAACTTCTAACCATAAAACCGCGTGAATTAACTAGCGTCTCTGTGAAGAAGTTACTCTGCTTGCACCCCACATTTGAGATACTAGTTAACCCAGACCGCACATATACCTATCAATAAGCCACAGAAACACACAAAGATAGCTCAATTGTAGGGGCAAAAACCTACAACAACACGAGAAAAAAAAACTCCAAAACCAAAGGTCACTAAGGTAAAACAACACAGAAACTCACCAAGCCTAATGATTGAAATTGCTAGCCCAGATGAGTCAAACAGTAATAATGAACTCCATAATCTCTCAGATAAGGAGTTTAAAATGGAAATTTTAAGGATGTTCAAGGGGCTCAAAGAAGCAATGGAACACACTGCTCATAAAATACAAGAAAATGTGAAAGCAGAGATGAGAAAAATGCAAATAAAAATACAAGCAGAGTAGCTGGTGTGATAGCATAGTGGGTAGAGCATTTGCCTTGCACACGGCCAAACCAGGTTTGATTCCCAGCATCCCATATGGTCCCCTGAGCACCACCAGGAGTAATACCTGAGTGCATGAACCAGGAGTAACCCCTGTGCATCGCCAGCTGTGACCCAAAAAGCAAAAAAAAAAAAAAAAAAAATACAAGCAGAAATGACAGACCTAAAAAATTTGGTAGGTGAAAGGAAAAGCTCAGTGGAAGGCCTCAGCAACAGAGTAACAGCTGCTGAGGACAGAATCAGTGAGCTCCAAGATGAGGTGTAGAGAATCTCCAGACAACAGCAGAAAAATGGAAAGAAGCCTCAAAATAAACCATCAGATGTCAGGAGAAAATCAAGATGAAATCAAGAGGAATAACATAAGAATCGTTGGAGTCCCAGAGGGATAGGAGGAAAACCCTGTTGAAGAAAAAACTGTCAAACACATAATTGCTAAGACTTCCCAGAGCTGAAGATCACATTTGAACATATTCAGGAGGCTCCAAGGGTACCAGCTAAAAGAAATTTAAATAAAAATACTCCAAGACATATCCTTATAGAATGACAAAAACCATAAACAGAGAAAAAATCTGAAAGCAACAAGATCAAAGAAATAAAGTGCCTATAAAGGAGCATCCATAAGAATCACAGCAGACTTATCTGATGAAACCCTAAGGGCTCAAAGACACCAGTGGATATAGTGACAAAACTCAGTGAAATGAATGCCTCACCAAGAATATTTTACCCAGCTAGATTTTCATTCATATCGGAAGAACAACACACAGCCTCACAGACAAACAATTAGAAAATTTGTAGCCTGAAAACGATGGCTACAAGAGCAAATAAAAGGGCTACTTTAAGACAGACAAGCTCCTCAAATACACCAAACTTTGGCAGAAAGATGGGACAAAGCCCCATAACAATAATCTTTCTTAATGTCAATGGACTAAATGCACCAATTTAAAAACACAGAGTGACAGGATGGATCCGAAAATTAAACCCAACATTCTGCTGCTGATAAGAAACACATCTGAACAGTCAGAACAAACACAGACTCAAAATTAAAGGATGGAAAACAATTCCACAGCAAACAATACCCTCAAAAAAGCTGAGCGGCAATCTTTTCAGACCATGATGCACTAAAAATCTAAGTGAATTACACTCAGAAACAGAAATTCAAACCAAAAACCTGGAAATTAAACAGCTCACTATTGAACAACAAGTGGCTTAAAAAGAAAATCAAAGAAGAAATCAAAACATTCTTGGAAACAAATGAGAATAAAGACACGAGGTACTAGAACACACTGGACTCAGCAAAAGCTGTGTGAAGAGGAAAGTTTATAGCTCTACAAGCATTCTTCAGGAAGAAAGAGCGCACCCACATAAGTAACTTCACAGCTTAAGATCTTAGAGAATGACCAACAAAAGGAGCCCAAACCAGACAGGAGGAAAGAAATAATAAAACTTAGAGCAGAAATTAATGACATGGAAACCCAAAATACAATCCAAAAGGTCAGTGAAATCAAGAACTGGTTCTTTGAGAAAATAAACATGATCGATAAGCAACTAGAAAGACTCACAAAGAAAGAGAAAGAGAGACCCCCCCAATAAACAGAATCAGAAAGGAAAAGGGATACATCACAACAGAACCCACAGAAATTCAAAGGATAATCAGAGATTACTTTGAAAATCTTTATGCCAAGAAACTAGATCACCTCGAAGAAATGGATAAATTTCTGGACTCTTATAATCTCCCAAAGCTGACCCAAGAAGACTTGGATGGAACACATGAACATACCTATCACTATTAAGGAAATTGTAATAGTAATCAAAAATTTCCTGAAAAACAAAAGCCCTGACCCAGATGAATTCACTAGTGAATTCTCCCAAACCTTCAAAGATGACCTACTTCCAATCCTTTTCAAGATTTTCCAAGAAATTGAAGAAACAGAAACCCTTCCAAACAGTTTCTAAGAGGCTAATAATCACCCTCATGCCAAAAGCAGAGAGACAACACAAAAAAAGAGAATTACAGGTCAATATCCCTGATGAATACAGACACAAAGATCCTCAACAAAATACTAGCAAATAGAATACAAGGGCTGGAGCGATAGTAGAGCAGTAGAGCGTTTGCCTTACAAGCGGCCAACATGGCCGACCCTAGTTCGATTCCTCCGCCCCTCTCAGAGAGCCCAGCAAGCTACTGAGAGTATCTCACCCACACAGCAGAGCCTGGCAAGCTACCCGTGACGTATTCAATATGCCAAACACAGTAACAAGCCTCATGATGGAGACGTTACTGGGCCTGCTTGAGCAAATTGATGAACAACAGGAGGACCGTGACTATGACCATGACTCATCAAAAAGATCATTCACCACAACCAAGTAAGTTTCATCCCTGGGATGCAAGGATAGTTTAACATTCACAAGTCAATTAACATAATACACCATATCAATAAAAGGATAAAAACCATGTGATCATATCAATAGATGCAGAAAAGGCACTTGACAAGATCCAGCACCCATTTAGGATAAAAACTCTCAGCAAAATGGGAGTTGAAACTTTCCTCAGTAGTGAAAGCCATCTACCACAAGCCCACAGCAAGCATTATTCTCAATGAGGAAAAACTAAGTCTTCCCTCTAAGATAGGGAACAAGACAAGGATCCCTACTCTAACCACTTCTATTCAATATAGTACTGGAAGTATTTGCCATAGCATTTCAGCATGAAAAGGATATCAAGGGCATACGGATAGGAAAGGAAGAAGTTAGGCTATGACTATTCGCAGATGACATGATACTATACTTAAAGAACCTAAAGGCTCTACAGAAAAGCGCCTGAAAACAATAGGTTTGTATAGTAAAGTGTCAGGTTACAAAATCAATACCCAAAAGTCCATAGCCGTCCTATATACAAACAATGAAAAAGAAGATACATTTAAAAAAAATCCCATCCACAATAGTGTCTCAGAAAACCAAGTACATCGGAATCAGCTTAACTAAAGAGGTGAAGGACCTATACAAAGAAAACTACAAAACTCTACTTCAAGAAATAAAAGAGGACAGTAGGAAATGGAGAAAAATCCCCTGCACATCATCAAAATGGCAATACGCCTCAAAGCATTGTACAGACTCAATGCAGTCCCTATAAGAATATCCATGACCTTTTTCAAAGAAATAGACAAAACACTCCTGAAATTCATATGGAGCAATAAATCCCCATGAATAGCTAAAGCAATCCTTAGGAAAAAGAGGATGGGTGGCATCACCTTCCCCAATCTCAAACTGTACTACAAAGCAGCAGTAATTAAAACAGCACGGTATTGGAATAGAAACAGGCCCGCAGACCAATGAAACAGAACTGAATATTCTGATACAGCCTCTCAAGTATATGGTTCTTTGATAAAAGAGCAAGAAATATTAAGTGAAGCAAGGAAAAATCTCTTCAACAAGTGGCTGGGAAAACTGGACAGCTATATGCAAAACTATGAGCTCAGACCTCTGTATAATGCCAAGCACAAAAGTCAAATCGAAATGGATTCAAGATCTCAATATCAAACCTGAATCCATAAGTTCATAGAGGAAAATGTAGGCAAAATTGTTGATGATACTGAAACTAAAGGCATCTTCAAGAATGAAACACCACAGACCAAGCAAGTGGAAACAAACAAACAAATGGAACTACATTAAACTACAAAGCTTCTGCACCAAAAAAGAAACAGTGACTAAAATACAGAAAGAGCCTATGGAATGGAAAAAAGTATTTGCCCAATGCCCATCAGACAGGGGCTTGATATCTAGGATATACAAGACACTGGTAGAACTTTACAAGATAAAAAAAAACTCTAACCCCATCAATAAATGGAGAGAAGAAATGAACAAAAACTTTCTCAAAAAAGAAATTCAAATGGCCAAAAGGCACATGAAAAAATGCTCTACATCGATTATCATCAGGGAGATGCAAATCAAAACAACAATGAGGTATCATCTTGCACCACAGAAACTGGCACACATCAAAAAGAATAAGAACAAACAGTGCTGGCACAGATGCAGGGAGAAAGGAGTTCTCATACATTGTTGGGGAATGCCAACTGGTCCAGTCTTTTTGGAAAACAATATGGACATTCCTCCAAGAACTAGAAATTGAGCTTCCATATGACCCTGCAATATCAGTCCTGGGAATATATCCTAGAGATGCAAAAAAAAAACCAGTAGAAATAATATCTGCACTTGTATATTTATTGCAGTACTGTTCACAACAGCCAGAATCTGGAAAATAACTGAGTGCCCAAGAATAGTTGATTGGTTAAGAAAACTTTGGTACATCCACACAATGGAATACTATGCAGCTGTTAGAAGAGATGAAAAAATTAAATTTGCATATAAGTGGATGGACCCGTGTAACATTCTAAGTGAAATGAGTCAGAAAGAGAGGGACAGACATAGAATAACTGCACTCGTTTGTGGAATAAAAAGTATTATAATATGAGACTAACACCTACGGACAGTAGAGATAAGGGTCAGGACAATCACTCCACGGTTTGGAAGCTGATCTAAAGTGCTAGGGGAAAAGGCAGTTGGGATGGAGAAGGAACCACTAAATAAATGATGGTTGGAGAGCTTGCTTGGGATGGGAGATGTGTGCTGAAAGGACAAAACATGATGGCCTCTTAGTATCTGCATTGCAAATCATAGTGCCCAAAATTAGAGAGTAAAAAGGAATGTATCTGCCAGAGGTGGGGGTGAGATGGGGTAAAGGTGGCAGGAGGGACACTGGGAACAATAGTTGTGGAAAATGTGCACTGGTGGAGGGATGGGTGCTTGATCATTGTATGACTGAAAAGTAATCATGGAAGTTTATAACTGTATCTCAAGGTGATCCAATAAAAAAACTAAATAAAAATAAATAAGATTTTAAAAAGGAAAAAAACTTTTTTAAAAGGACATTTATCTAAACACATAAGCACCAAATAACAGCTTAAAAACAAAGTAAACAAAAACAAATCTGTGAAGAGAAATGACCTCATAATGATAGGTGGAAAGAGCAAGATCCTTCTTTCCTCAAGTGATAAAGTATTCAAAGCTCTGTAAATGTGGCATCTTAAAAAAACATTTTCAACAAACTTCACCTAATCTATATTCAGAGACTATTCCAAAACAAAAATAGCTAGACACATCAGGAAAGCTTAAAAAGCAAATGTGGAGCTGAAGAGATATTACAGAAGGTAAGGCATTTTCCCTGCATGTGGCTAATTCGGGTTCCATCCCCACTATCCTATATGGTGCTCCAAGCCCAGACAGGACTGATCACTAAGCACAGAGCCCAGAGTAAGCACTGAGCACTTATGGGTGTTGTCCAAAATCAGACAACAAAAAGATAAATCCATAAAATGCTTAATTCTTTTCAAATACATTGAATACTTATCATGATAGAACATATTCTGAACCACAAAGCAAAAACAAGCACTAATAAATGTTAGAGAACATGGGCTATATAAAGTATGTCGTCTGACCACATTTGAATCAAATTAGAAAAAAAGCAACAAAAATATCTGGAAGGTCTATAAATAGTTTTAAAGCAAACTCTTTTCAAACTATATAAAGGTTGAAAAGTAAAACAAAGGGAAGTATATTAAATTAGAGAAAAATGAAAACATGTTTGTGGTATGTAACTACAATAGCACAGAAGAAAGATTTCTATTCCAAAAGGCCTTTAAAAAATAAAAGATTTCCTATCAATGGCCTTTCAACCTCTAAAGAAACCAGAAAAATACAATATGAAATAAAAAAGAAAATAATAACAATGAAATAGTAGCTTATTGAAATGCAATACAAAAGAGAAAATCCATGAAATCAAATGTTAATTCTTTGAGATAATCTAAATTTGATTCCACTCAGCAGAATGACCAGGGGGAAAAAATTAATATTAAGAATAAAAAAGTCAAAACAATCATATATTTTAGCAACATTAAAATGATAAGGGAGCATTACAAACTACTTTATAGCAACAAAGTTAACAACTTGAGGAGACAAATTCATAAAATAGACAAACAATATTTCAAAATGGATGGATTCAATGTGTTTTAATTGTATCACATATATTTTCAATTGGCAAAGTGAATTGTAAATTACTGGCCTCCAAAATGAAGGGCAAAGCTGGAAACTCAAAGTTTTATACTTCCTGAGCTCTTACTAAGCTAGAAAACCCAAACCCATGTCAAACTGGCATTGCAATACATAAAATTCCACGCAATAGAATAGTGAGCCGCCCAAAAGATCCACATAGATATGGACAATTGATTTTCTGCTAAAAAATGAAGGCAATTTGTGAAGTAAGAAATAGCTCTTTCAAAAAATATTGCTACAGCCACTGACAAACCATGGTCAAAAATGTTACCTTTAGCAGAACTGCAGACCAATGGAACAGGGTTGAATACACTGACATCTCCCCTCAATCATATGATCATCTAATCTTTCATAAAGGTGCAAGTAATGTGAAGTGGAGTAAGGAAAGCCTCTTTAATAAATTGTGTTGGCATCACTGGACGGCTATATGCAAAAAAATAGGCTCAGAACTCTGCCTAACACCATGTACAAAAGTAAGATCAAAATGGATTAAAGACCTCAACATCAGACCAGAAACCATAAGGTACATTGAAGATAAAGTTGGCAAAACTCTCCATGACATTGAAGCTAATGGTATCTTCAAAGATGCCACGCCACTGGCCGAGCAAGTGAAAACAGAGATAGATAAATGGGACTATCTTAAACTAAGAAGCTTCTGCACCTCCAAAGAAACAGTGACCAAAATACAAAGACAGTCTACAGAATGGGAAAGGATATTCACCGAATACACATCTGACAAGGGGTTGATATCCAGGATATACAAAACACTGGTTCAACTCCACAAGAAGAAAACATCCAACGCCATCCAAAAATGGGGCAATGAAATGAACAGAAACTTTCTCAAAGAAGAAATCCGAATGGCAAAAAAGCACATGAGAAAATGCTCTACATCATTAATCATCAGGGAGATGCAGATCAAAACCACAATGAGATACCATCTCACACCTCAGAAACTGGCCCACATTCAAAAGAACAAAAGCAACAGATGCTGGCGTGGATGTGGCGAGAAAGGGACACTCCTTCACTGTTGGTGGGAATGTCCACTGGTTCAGCCCTTCTGGAAAACAGTATGGACGATTCTCAAAAAATTAGAAATTGAGCTCCCATTTGACCCAGCAATACCACTCCTGGGAATATATCCCAGAGAGGCAAAAATGTATAGTCGAAGTGACATCTGCACTTGTTTGTTCATTGCAGCACTCTTTACAATAGCCAGAAACTGGAAGAAACCTGAATGCCCAAGAACAGATGACTGGTTAAAGAAACTTTGGTACATCTACACAATGGAGTACTATGTAGCTCTTAGAAAAGATGAAGCCATGAAATTTACATACAAGTGGTACAATATGGAAAGTATCATGCTAAGCAAAATGAGTCAGAAAGAGAGGGATAGACATAGAAAGATTGAATTCATCTGGGGGATAAAATGGGGATATATTAATCTCATACAAAGTATGAGATTAATACCCAAGAATAGCTGAGATCAGCACCAGGAGGATTACTCCATAACTTAGAGGCCAGCCGGGTATCCTAGAGGAAAGGGCAGTTCAGATAGAGAAGGGAGCACCAAATAAAGGATGTTTGGAGGATCCTCCCAGGAGGGGAGATGCATGTCGAAAGTAGACTATGGACTGAACATGTTTGCCACTCAATGCCTCTTTTGCAGACCACAACACCCAAAAGGAGAGAGAGAACACAGGGGATTGCTCTGCCACAGAGACAGGGGGGGATGGGGAGATGGGGGTGGGGGGATATTATCCATGGTGGTGGAAAATGGGCACTGGTGGAGGGATGGGTATCTGATCATTGTATAATCGAAACCCAAGCACAAAAAATTGTAAATCTACAACTGTAAAAAAAAAAAAAAACACCAGAATGAACTACTATAAAAAAAAAATGTTACCTTTGATCCGTATCTTGCACTTTGAGGTGGTGATGTAATTGGCATAGACATAGATCATATTGTTTACATTTTATATGATTTTTCACTTATATATTGAAATTATATCTTCAAATAATTTCAAACAAAATGGCAGCCTTTGAGTCACGATTCTGAATCTAGGAAAAAGTATGAGGCACTAAGTTGCTATACCTTGTTTGATGTGCCACCAAAATACGAAGTGCTACTAACATGTTTAAGCAACAGTAATGGGTTTGTGATCTAGTCACAACTCTAGCCTCTTTACTTTTTTACAGAGAATTTCTTTCACTGAGGGGTGGTAGAAATTATTAAGTAGTTAATAACTCCTACTGGTTAAAATTACCAATTTTAACCAAAAATTGGTAAAAAAAAAAAGGTAAAATAAAAGTAAAATACTTTCTTATCTAGGGATTTTATATTCTGCTGATAAAATGAAACTGATATCAGTAAAATAATCAGTTTCACAAGTTTGTAAGGTGTGAGCTACATTCAACTTACACAGACTTCAAAAAAAAAAGCCTCTGGCAAATTAGACTAGTAATTCAGTCAAAACAGGAGAGGGAAGTAACCTCAAAAAGCAGTAACTCAGTGGGGAAAAAAAGAGTATTTACAAAAAATCTGAACTTGCTTTAGAATTGTATTTGGATACTGGCAAAGTATAATGAGATACAACTGAGTTTAGGGAGTTTTGCACTGAGTCTTAAATGCAAAAGTTCCTAATGCTGCAATATATGCAGTAAAGGGCTAATCACCCTACTAGATGTGCCTTCATGTAATGAGTGCTTTGATTTAAAGTGTCTTCACCAAATATACAAATTCCAAACAATGTTCAAATTATTTGGCACTAGCTTTTGCTCACAGAAAGATTCTCTTTAGTTTGATATTTAAGTGTCCTCAAGATTCTAATCTAATTCACTGATCAGATATTAAGTACAAGTGGATAAAAATAAAACAAAAAATCATGAGGACTTCAGTGTTGCAAGATCAGTTCCCTCTGACCTAAGTTCACTCTAAGATGTACTGTATTCAGATATACTTAAGGATCTAGCACCTATCTGCCACTTTGCACTCTTCGTATCCCCTTTCCTGACAAGTTTAGTCAGGTTCCTCACATGTGGAAAGCAGTCCTGCCTGGTGGAACAAGAAAAGGCCATTTGGAGTTAAACAATAAACCACTTCCAACACACACAAGGCTCGAATCTGCTTTCATCAACTTCACCCAGAAAAAGCTGATGGAGAAAAGGAGCAAAAAGAAAGGTGTGGGCTAGGAAAATTACTTTAATCCAATGATAAGGAGGTACAAATGATTGAAATAGGTCTGAAGAAGCAAAGGAACAGTGCATTAAAACAAACCTCAAATTCCCTGAAGAAACTCTATTGCACTCCCCTTTAGCATCTTGGCTGGATCCAAATATTATTAAATATTCTGCAAACACATTAAAGATAATATAGCGTTCTACCCCTGTGGCTATTTAAACAAGATAGATGGCTTGATTTGGATTGATTTGGATTCCATGTTGACCTGCCTGGTGGTGCAGGAGCTGGCAGTACCTTCAAGAACACAGGCCAACACCCTCATTTTACAGATGAGGAAATGGAAGGTTAAGGGCCTTGACCAAGATGACATAGCTAGTTAGGGACAGAGCCAGGACTGAAAGCTCAATGTTAAAACGCTCCCTTGAGCCTGTCCCTTAGGCCTTCCTTTACTGTTCTCTGGTGGTCATGATTCCATAAAAGCAGATCACCTCGTGGCAAGTCAATTTTGCATAGTGGTTTTAACCCAGCTGTACAACTGGAATCACCTGGGAGCTTTAGAGGTTTGATGCCTGGGCCTCACCCCCACACCCCTAAGGATTCTGATGCAATGCAGCTGGGGTGTGGCCCAAGCACACAACACAAGGAATTTCAAGAGCTCCCCTAGGCAATTCTAATTTGCAGTCACCTCTGAGAAGCCCTGCCATGGGGCAAAGCACACTGAATACAGCTTGCTGATAATTAGGACAAGATTTTGCAATGGTTTTTTATACTCCAATTAAAGCAGGTGTTCCCTGCATAAATTTCTACCACTTATTAGCTTTAGCCCTGCAAGTCAAATTCTAGCCAATTCTGAGGCCATCAGTGACATCCCTTTTGGTCTTCTTTCAAGCCTCTGTACATCACTACAATAAAGAGGACCATTAAAACAGAGGTCTGAAAACAAGTTTCCAAATGTTAAGTCAAAAAGAGGGAAGACAAAAATCTCCCGGTTTGGACAAGTCTCCATGAGCAAAACAGAGGAAAGGGAGGCTATCTGGCTATAACTCTAGCCAAGAGTATTTGGGCATCTTCCCAGAATTACCCAAGTAATCCCATGAAAAGCGAATCTTTGTAGGCAAAATTATAGAGCACTATGTATGCCTAAACCGTGAGATTTACAAAAGTTACCTGTCCCTGGGGAGGAAAAGTGTATAATAAAAACTCCACGTGTTTCTTGGGCCTGGATAAACCCCTGAACCCCAAACCTAAATTGCGCCTTCCAGGATCTTTTAATAATAAACTACAGCCAATACACACTTGCCCCGAACCTGTTTGCTTCCTCTAGGGGCCTGGGTGACCCATCAGGAGAACTCCCCAATTCCTGCTCCACTTGAGCACTGGGATCCGAGGGCGTGATGTGAGCAAGCGTCCTTAATCACAGACCAGAACCTTTTCCCCCGCGGCAGCAGCGGCGACAGGCGCCCACCTGATCCCGCTTCTGCAAACCTCACAAGCCCCGCCCAGGACACTAGGGCGCGGGTGGCCCAGAGGTGACGATGTCAGAAGTTCACGGAGTCCGGGAAAGGACAGAAGTGCCGAGAAGTGTCCCAGCGCAAAAGCCTGACTGGCACCCCGCGCCACGAAGAAGGGGCTTCGCAAGGAACTGTCTGAAAGGGGTGCGGGGTGCCGGGGTCCCAGAGCGCTCTCAGGTCGTCTCCCCGATTTTGCCCCGCTGAAAGCGGACGGAACGCGGGTACGGGCGGGAAGTTCGGAACGAGGCCTTGGAGGCTGAGCTGAGCCGGAGCACGGGGATCAGTCTCCCGCCAGCCCGGAGCTCTCCAAGCCCCGAGCCACCTGTCCCGGCTCGGGTGACAGCTCAAGCACCAGGGCGGACCCACCCGCGCTCGACCGCGCGCCCAGGAGTGGAGCGCGCCCCACTGGAGCAGCGACTAGAAGTCAATTCCTGCAAGTGGGAGGGACGGAGAAGGCGCGGGCTGCTTACCTGTCCGGTGACACAGAGCAGGCACCAGGTGCCGCCGAGGATGCGGGCCAGGACCCCCCAGCGCCAGGGCACGGAGCGCCGGGCCATGATTCCCATACAAGGATGGAGTGGGGTGGCCGGGTGCGACCCCCTCCCTGGACTCCACAGCGGACTACTGCGGCGGGCTGCAGCCGGGCGCGCTCGGGGCGTGCGCACTGGGCTGTGTGCGGCTCGGGCTGCGCTGCGCTGCGCTGGGCGCCCGGCGCCCGGCGTCCTCCCCAGCTGCGGTTCCGCCGCCGAGCCCCGCGGCTTTGAATGGGAGTGCGTGCGCTGGGGGTGGGGGCGTTATTTGTGAATGTGCTGCTTGTCTTGGCTGAGGAGGGCTCGCACTGCCCCCCCCTCCGACACACACACACACACACACACACACACACACACACACACACACACCCCACCCCACCCCACCCCCCTGCACCCCTGCAGGCTCCTGCTCCTCCCCTCCTTGGTCTGCCCGGCGAAGGCGGGAGCGCGGGACACCCAGCAGCCGTGCTGCGACCGCCGGGCTCCTTTCGGGAGACCCTGTCGGGGCGACGCATCAGCGTCTGTTTGTTCCTTTTAAAGCCAGGGGCTAGCGCCGTGCACCTCGTTGGATTTTGGAATGCCTCACTGCCTACCCTCGGAGAGTGGGCCAAGAGAAGGTTTATTTCCTGGGCTCTGGGTTTGCCCTCTAACGAGTCCCCCGGGTCATTGCTTTGGAACTGGGAACTCGGTGCGCTCCAACCTCCCCAGGAGCCTGAATGAGGATCACTTGAAACTGATGGGAAGTTTGTTTGTGCCCGTAAGGGGCGAGGATCGGGAAACTGCACCCCAGAGAGTGAAGGCAGAAAGGAGCTTGATGGCGTGCTTGTGGGGGAGCTATCCCCTGAGCGTGCATGTCTTCCAAGGGGTGACTGCTGTAACCCGGGTCTGGGCAGAAGGGAGTGGCCTGAATCCAGAACCGCTAAGTGAGGGGCGCAGTGAACCCGAGGTCAGTGTGTCACACATAGGGAACCCGAGAAACGGTGTCAAGGACACGGATTCGCTTATTGTCTTCTTATGCAGAAGGATTTCTGGAGGGCAAGCCAGGACATCCCCCCTACTTCTGTGTGGCTTTTGCTCTTATTACACTCGAGGCTTTTCAGGCTTTCTCTGTAACAGAAAACAAACTGCCCTGCTGCAGTACTTTGCCTTTGGGACTCGGACTGATTTCTTCCTAAAAACCTGGCGCTCCACAGCCGGTTTCCCAAAACATCTTTATAAGAAAGCAAATCCCCCACCCTTCTTCCAACCGTCTTCCAGGCCACTCCACCCCTCTTGAACCTTGGCAGTGAAGCTAGTAGAGGCGGGGAGCTGGCCCCACTTCAGTAAACTCTGTACGATAAGGGGATTCAGTGCAGCGTTCATAAAATAACTTTTCTGAAGTTCCCACGTGCGCTTAAGTGTTCTGCGCGCAGCCTAAAATGAAGACGCTGCCATCGTCCCTAGCAACCATTCATTCAAGACACACTTTCCTAAAGCGGTGTTTAAAAGCCCCTCGATGACTTAGAGGAAAATCTTGCTCTTTTTCAATGACATAAAGAGAACATCTCAAACTGCTGACAAAATGTGACGTAAAATCAACCAGATGCCCACAGGACATGCTGTGGCATGTGCCAGCTTCAGTGCTTGGAATGGGAGAGTTATGTTCATTTCTATAGTAAAAACATGCTTTTCAGAATTTATTTATTCATTATGTGCATATTTATTAGTTGCCAAGGTAAAAAGGACCAAAAAAGAAAAGAAAAGAAGGTCTCTGAGCTTAGAATCACAGAAATACAAAATTTAAAGTTCAAAGTCTTTAGAGATCTAGGCCCTGATCTGTATGTAGCTCAGTGGTAAAGCAGTTGTCGCCTATGAAGGAGGTCCCAGATGTGATCCTAGACTTTGTAAATGAAGAAACAATATATTCTGTGTGTTATTTATAAAGATGAACAAGTAGAAAGGTGAGGGGCCCACCTTGGACATGACAGGCCAATAATAATCAATTTGCCAGAGTGAATATAAAACCTATGTAATTTCTGTATACAAATCAGGAGGCACAGAATGATTAACATGACTGAGATGCAATAATAAATATCATGGCTGCATCTGCCTGGAAAGCTCTATTCTCTGGTATCTCTAGAACTCCCTCATTGCCTTCAAATCATTCCAGGTGATGTCTGCTTTGGGAAGAAGGATGCCAATAATCACCTCGAGATGATTATTATATACCGATAACCTGCAATAGCCTTCTTCCCTCGTTTCTCAGAACTTGTCCGCAGCCTTCAACATACTATATAAGTGAGCTTGTTATTATCTTTTATTATGTTTGTCATCTATTTGTTTCACCACTCCTACCCCCACCTTCTCTCTCTCTCTCTCTCTCTCTCTCTCTCTCTCTCTCTCTCTCTCTCATATAAATCAAATCCTATAAGCTTCATCAGAAAAGGAAGATCATGTGTTATGAATGGAATGTTTTTATGTTCTCCCCAATTCATGTGTGAAAACCCTAACCTCAATCTCACAGTATTAAGGAGTGGGTCCTTTTGGAGGTGATTAGGTCAGGACGGTGGAATTTCATGAATGGCATCCTTAGTACTCAGATAAGAGAGACCCAGAATGCCTAGCCAGCCCTTTTTTTTCCATTTGAAGTCACAAGTAACATAAAGAAGGATTCCCTAAAACTCAACCATAGCAGCATTCTAATTTCAGACCCCCCAGTTTCCAGAATTAGGATAAACTGTGTTCTCCTTCCCCAAACAAGGGTTCCCACAGCAAATTATAAACTTTAGCCCACTCAGCCATCTAGTCATTCTCTAAATTTGCGGGTATGGGGGTGTTCTCCCTAGTGGTGCTCAGAAGTTAGGGGGCTATTCTTTCCCAATCAGGTAGTGGGTTTAATGTGAGAAACTGAGGATGTGGTATTGCTCGGGCCCTGTGTTTGGTGCTCCTGGCAATGATGGAGATTATGAGGGGGCTCCAGGTCTGCATCCAGCAGCACTCAGGTGACCATCATGTACCAGAATAGACAAAGGTCATCCACACTAACCCTGGCTCTCTCTCTAGCCCCCACACTTTTGTTCTTTAATTTAACCATCCAGTCTATTGCATGCTGATACAGAGCCAAACAACAGAAAAAAATCTGAATTTTAAATATGGAAAACATGCCCGGAACTTGTTTGGTTTGGGGGCCACACCTAACATTGCTCAGGGCTTACTCCTGGTGGGGTTCGGGAGACCATATGGGATGCCAGGGATCAAATCTGTATTGGCCATATGCAAGACAAACTCCCGACCCACTCTACCATCACTCCAACCCACATGCCTGGAACTTTCATAAGAGCTTAAATATTCTTGAATAAATTGATAAATATCTAATTTTATAAGTATTTAAAATAAGAAAATATGAAGAAAGTATATATAATACGTTCAAGAAATATGATATAACTTTTTTTTAAATGGCTTTTTTTGGTGGGGGGAGGTCACACCCAGAGGTGCACAATGGTTACTCCTGGCTCATGTACTCAGGAATTACTCCTGGCGGTGATCAGGGGACCATAGGGGATGCTGGGAATAGAACCCGAGTTGGCCACGTGCAAGGCAAACGCCTTACCCACTATGCTATTGCTCCAGCCCCGAACTATGATATAACTTTTTTTACTTTCTATATTACATAATAGAAATCACAAAAAATTAGATATAGTCTATATACTTATTTTGTGTATGTACATGTACTCTTACCTAACGTTTATTTGAGGAGAAGGTTGTGCCACACCCAGTGGTGCTCAGGGTTCACGACTGGCTTTGTGCTGAAGGGTCAGTCCTGGTGGGACAAAGGGCACCATATGAAGTGTCAGGATCAAAACCAGGTTAGTCTGGCTGTGTGCAAAGCAAGCATCCTGCCCAATATACTAACTCTCCACATCCATAACTTATACTTTTAATGTTGAAATTCTACCATTTGCAACAAAGTGAATTTATTTTAAGGGAGATTATTCCAAGTGAAATGAGTCAGAAATAGAATAGTATATGATATCACTTACATGGCATATAAATTAAATTGTGACAATAACAAAAGATTCTGGTAACAGAACAGTGCTTACCAGCAATGATGTGTTTGGGAAATAAGACAGCAAAGGGATACATTAGAAATTTTTGGGGATCAGAGCAATAGTACAGTGGGTAGATAATTTGTCTTGCATGCATTCAAACTGGATTCAATCCCTGGCATCCTATTATGGCCCCTGACCTCACCAGGAGTGATCCCTGAGCACATAGTAAGGAATAAGCCCCTAGTACCACTGGGTATTGCATGCTATATAACTGAGAATAGCCCCCTAACTTCTGAGCTCCACTTGGGAGAACACCCCCACACCCGCAAATTTAGTGGCATCAAAAGAAATAAGGAAATAAAGATACTGTACGGGGGATATGTTAAAAATAGCTCTTCACTTTTGTGAGAAGAAGGTATTGGGGGCCACACTCAGTGGTGCTCATGGATTACTCCCAGCTCATGTTCACGGATTACTCCTGGCGGTGTTGTAAATGGACCCCAAGGCCTTCTTGCATACAAAGTATGCACTTAGCTTATTGCTTATTTCTCACAGTCAAAACAGATATCCTGAAAGCTTAATGACCTCAATGTGAAGCAAGGATTAAGAACAATCAAATTTTATATAGACTCTGTATACTAGAACCTACATGGGTTGTCAGATGTTTCAACCACCACTGATGGCTCTTCCTCTTATTCCAATTCCAGTCTTACTCTGAACTACAAGTCCTATCATTGAGGCTCAGGAATTACTCCTGGCAGTGCTCAGGGGCCCATATGGGATGCCAGAGATCACACCAGTTGAACATGTGCAAGACAAATGCTTTACCTGCTGTACTATCACTCAGTTCCCACAGGCCCATTATTTTAGTAGTACTTATCCAAATATTCAGTATTACCTTGGACTTTGTCTTTTGTTCATACATACACTCAAAATAAACTCAAGAGTTTTGATTTCACCCTTCTGTCTTACACTGCAGAACAGCAGTCAGCACAGCAGGAGAAAGCCACAGATCAAGATACACACATATCCCCTTACCATCATTCTCACCACATCAATGGACACTCGACAGTACCCATCACTCTTTCCAATATGTCCACTGTCATCCCTCTCAAGCTCTATAAGGACACTTGAAATCCTTCTGAAAATCCCGGGTCCTGTTTCACTTCTCTCTCTTTCAAGAAATACACAGCATTCCAACTTTTCAGAGGAAATTTAGTACATGAGGCACCTTTTCCCCCTTTCCTTGCATGATACACTACCTGCATCTTCTCTTTCTGAGTTCAGCCCCCCAACGATGCTTGAAATTTGGCCTTGAAACAGGGCCAAATCCTATTTCAAGCAGTATTAAAATATACTCCATCAAATTAAAACAAATTCTTCACCCTGGATTACAGAATTGAAAACACAAAGGGGGAAAGTGGGGGTGAACGGAGTGATGAGGTGAACCGATAGTAACATAAGGATATAAGTGGAGGGTCTTGGGCACTTTGGTGGTTGAAAGTTAGGGTAACTTTACATGTAAAATCATAAACATTGACATCGTTGTAAACATGTGACCTAAATTATAAGTAAAATTTCAATAAAATAGAAAAAAATCATACTACAAATTTCTTCTTCCCTCTGCTGTATATTCAACAATAAACTCCATCCCATCTTTCAATAGTTAAACATGCTCCAGGCTCACTATTTATACAGTATTGATACTCCTTCACTACCACACTTTCTTCTTCACAACAACTTCTCCATTTTCCCCCCTTTAACACCCCCCCCCCCCATTTTTTGGGCTATACCGCACAGTACCCAGGGCATACTCCTGGCTCTGCACTCAGGAAACACTCGTGGCAGTGCTCAGAAGACCATATTTAGGGTTCTGGGATTGGAATCCAGTTAAGTTATATGCTAGGCAAGCTATCTCTCCAGCCTCCACAACAATTTGTCTTTAAGATTGTATACATTTTTGTGTCTTTCTTCCTTCCTATTTAATCCTCAGCCATGCTCCAGGGTTATCTCCATGCTGACATAGCCAATAAACAGTGGTTGTAAATTTCCTAATGGTCTTCACAAACCATGTAGCACAGTTCATCATTCCTGCCTTCTTAACCAATCCCCAGGCATTCGCATGTAACTCCCACAAATGTGACTTTTTTAAAATTTTTGTTTGTTTGTTTGTTTTTTAATCACACCTGGCGATGCACAAGGGTTACTGCTGACTCTGTACTCAGGAATTACTCCTGTCAGTGCTCAGGGTACCATACAGGATGCTGGGAATTGAACTCCAATTGGCCGCATGCAAGGTAAATGCCCTGTGCGCTGTGCTATCACTCTAGCCCCAAGAATCTGACTTATGTAAGGATTGTCTACTTCCCTCCCTTTTGTCTTACCCAATTATCTCTTCACTGAGTTCTTTACCGTATCTGGGATGGGGATTCTCATTTTAGCAACAAAGTATCTAATTTTGCTGAAGCTCATTAATTTTTACTTATAACTGGTTCATATTTTATTAATCTTAATAACTGAATAAACTATGCACTGCCCTCTCCCACTAGACTGTCAGTTATGTAGAAAGAGTGGCCCTCACATATATTAGACATGTGTGACAGAACTGAATTTCATTGAACCGATATATGTATACCTGACATATTTCAGTGATTTAACCTACAAACACAACCATCAAATCAAACTTCAAGTTTCTTGAGACAGAACTTATATTTTGTTGTCATTTATCTCAGTAGCAATAAAAGTCCTTGAAACATACCAAGTTCTCCAAAAATACTGGAAAACAGTTGGTGATAGTATGAGAAATTGCCAAGTGTCAATTCCTAGGAAAACAATATGAAAATCTATGGGCCTCTAAAAAATTCTTGAACAAAAAAATAAAGCACTGTAATCCTTCTTTCCTATAAAAAATAAACTGGTTTAGGTACAGGGCCAACTGTGTTTCTCATCATCACATTGAATTTCCCCAAAGAGAAGAAAAGAAAAAATCAAATAACATAGAGAATATATACATACCATACACCACAATTCAAATTTCACTTTTACTACATAAAAAAGGTCTGCAGGAGGAAGCAGACCCATATTCTATTAGCCAGAGTTAAGATTTATCTATTTCTAGTACATCATGTACATTATAAAATGTTCAACAAGAAAGGAATTTTCTGATAACTGGCGCAAATCCTACTTCCTTCCCTCTTGGTCTTTAGTGGGAAATGCCCTTCTGTCAACCTTTATTTGCCTCCAAAGACAAGCAAAACACAGGAAAGTTGTGCAGTCAAGCAAAACATTCATTTTTGACAAGTTGAATGTCATAGACTTTAGTCAAGGAAAATATACATACCTGAGTTACACAGTTAAAAGTTTCCTCACTTGAGTGAAACTGTTTCAACAATATTCCAGTCCATAGAGACTTGTGGCTTAAACTATTACAAACTGTTAAATTATGTGCATAATAAAAAATGATAGGAAACATAAAGTAGTATGTTTATATCTCACAGAAATGACTCAAACCCATATTTCAAGAAAGTAAACACTGGAAACCAGCAGTTTTACTTACTTGCTCTCGGCCCCAATTTAATCTCTCTGATTTTTTTCTTTTATAGTAATAGATTTTTCTTTCACTGAAGCTTCTATACTGCTGGAATTTTCAATGATAAGCATAAAAATTAGATGAATCTGGTTAAGCCTAGATATATGAATTAAAGTTTAAACCAACATATTTAGAATTCCCTCCACCTCTTTTTAAGGGGAAAACACTGTGTTTTCTAGGGATATAACTTATCAGCAAACTTATCTTCCCTTCTATTACACTGAGGAGTGTTCAAGGGTACAGTGATTTCCTGGCATCTCAGGGCATTCATGATACTGTGTTAGTAATGCACATACTTAAGTTCTTGATGTTGGCTTTCGGGAGTCTCAAATATAAAATGTGACAGCATTTGTTTTTCTTACCACATAAAAAATGACATCACAAACTGTTAAGAAGTTAAACCATATATTATGGCTTCATTTCAGAGTCACTGTTTGCGTCATATGACTACCCAACAGGGACGAGATCTAACACACTTAACATTCCTGAGTCTAATAACATATATAAGCTTCTCAGGGTGAGGCCCACTGGGTGTGGTTTTATCACACAGAAAATTCTATATAATAATAGCCTTTTAAAAACTCTGTCATTCTTTCTCCATGTGTTGAAGGATTTGTCCATATAACAAAGGACAACAGAGATTATAAAGGAACAAAAATACATTTAGAAGCAGGCATATTAATTCCTTCATCTTCTCTGGAGATCTCAGAAATTGTTTACCTGAATTTGGCAACAATTTTTCCATAAGTCAGTCTGTCAACAATAATCTTTAGTTCCCACTTTGTGTGAATTATTTCTAAAATTATGTGAAAATATTATGCCTGTGCTTTCAAAATACACAATTTGCTTTTACAAAATGTAATTATAAAAAAATTAACCCTAAATTGTTTTTCCTCTGTTATTTCACAAGCAAGCCCTCTGAAAGTATGGCATGTATCTTACTGTAGTCAATTTTGTGTCTCAACCCTTACACAGAGTAGATGCTCAATGTTTAATGAACTGCATTAAACATTATTCTAGTACAAACCATGCTAATGAGCACTGTGAGGAGCAAAACAAAGATACCATATTTATGATAAGTTGTCTAAAGCTCCACTTAGAGCATTTTCAGAACCAGAATCCTTATTTCTCCAAATGCTGATACTACAGGTCTTAAGAGATAATTTCTTCTACTTCATATTATGTACTAGTGGCATAGTAGGCACTTCAGTCTCAACTAATTCACAATTTTACTATTAGAATTTGTTCTCATATTTTAAAATGGGGCTGGAGTGATAGCACAGTGGAGGGCGTTTGCCTTGTAAGCGGCCAACATGGCCGACAGGAGTTCGATTCCTCTGCCCCTCTTGGAGAGCCTGGCAAGCTACCGAGAGTATCTCGCCTGCACAGCAAAGCCTGGCAAGCTCCCCATGGTGTATTCGATATGCCTAACCCAGTAACAAGACGTCTCACAATGGAGACGTTACTGGGCCCTCTCGAGCAAATCAATGAACAACGGGAGGACAATGACAGTGATTTTAAAATGCCCTTTAGAAATCCAAGTATCTTGCTTCATTGCAAGAATGTTTCACCTAGCACAATAGCAGTTCTCACTTCATTTCCAAGATTAGGAGGCACCTAGAAACTGGTGAATGAAGCACTGTAACTACTACCAAATTTGCATCAGAGTTCCTTAACTTGTTGCCACACTTCCAAAGTTGGTCTTAGGAGCTGAGTTTCCATATCTTACAAAACGAAAAAATAAGAGAACTGTCCTCTAAGCAACATTAACTTTTCAGTTGTTGCCTATGGAAAGATATCCAGAGCTTCTGCTTATTATAATCAGCTTTAAAAAAAATAAGTGTCAAGGCAAAAATAAAGCAGAATACTTTCTTTGAAGCTATGCTATCCTCAGTTTCCCCAGAGACATATATAGAAAGTGGTAGCAAAAGCTGAACTTGCATTTGGTCCTTTCTGAAAAAGAAGATGAGTATATGGGAACACAATTTTCTTCATTTTTCTAGAAAAAAACGGAAAGTTAACATTGTCTTTAGCAGATCTGGAAAAATCATCCAATACACAGAACATAGAATTTTGCTTTATTATAATTAAAATAGTTAAAAGACAGTTATGAATAATTTTGTAACTCACAGTGCCTTAATAAAATAAAATTTTGGAAAAATTAAATAAATGAAAGCTTTATAAAACAATTTTTCATAGAACTAGAATAAATCAGATTATAACAAAAATATAATTTGAAATTAATTATATTCTTGACTCCTGGTGTCTTTTTTACCAATTCTATTGCTCTGTCGGCCATGTTGGCTGCGTGCAAGGCAGACGCCCTGCCCGCTGTGCTACTTGGGCTACCTTTTCTGTGCCGGTAATGTTTGGAATCAAACCCAGAGCCTCACATATGTGAGGCACATGCTGTACCGCTTTGCTCTATCCCCAGCCCTGCTCTATATATAGTCTTACTTTCTTCTCTTCCAATTCTAAGATGCAACTACTGACATTCTAACTATCCAGTGGAAAGAATGTGAACATAAACTTTGAAGCATGTCTCATTTTTTTTCTGAACTGAATTCCCTGTGGGGGGAAAGTACTGGCAAGAATGTAAAATTCAGCCTAATCAATGAGATTTTTGGCAGCAATAAAATGAACCTGTTTCAGAAGAAACAGCTGATCTTTGCTTAAATGAGCTTATGAATATGCTTTATAACTGAAAGGAACTCTAAGTCATTATTTAGTGCTATATTGCTCTGTTCCAGATCATTTAAGGCAGCTTATAAAGAATTTGTGTCTTAAAAATACAATTAGCTATCTAATTAAAGGTAGATGAGAACATTAACTTTCTCCAGGGATAAGGGTCAAGTAGGGTTACTGGAGGATTTTTAGTTCCACTTTGCTTTACGCTCTTGTTTGAATGTTGTTAGTTGAAGCATGAATTGATTTCATAACTAAATAGAATGGTTTAGATATTTCTATTTTTGAAAAAAATGGATTAGGAAGATAAATAAGGATATAACTTTAAAATGAAGCCAGGGATAATGTTATACAAATGCACATTCCACAAAGTACTATGGCCACAGAGTTGGCTCCAACTTAAGCAGTCATGAAACCTGATAAATTACAGTGCCCTTATGGGAAAAAGAAAGAAATCAGACTAGTTGCATGGATGAAGTACTAGAGGTTTTGATAAAATTCATAAAAGTTGAATTTTTTTAACCATACCTCATCTCAGTTTTATCACATATACCGTTAGATTCATCCCCACATAGCTATTAACAGGAAATTACACAGTAATATAGCGGACAAAAGAAACTATGTTGGTTCCTAATGTATCTCTAGGAAAAAATAATTTTGAACAAGTATTTCCCACTTTCAAATATATGCATTAAGTTTTTCAAACATAAAATGAACTACAGGTGAAAATTCTAAATTGACATTTGAATTTAAAATATGGTCCCAGGTACTACCAAAAGTGATCCCTGAGAATAAAACCAGAAGTAAACCTGAGCACTTCCAGGTGCAGCCCCAAAATGAACAAATAAATAAAAACATAAATATTTGTCCCTTGGAGTTATATGTGTTGGTATTGTAAAGAGCCCAACAGATTTAGTGTTATATATACAACACTGAAATGATCTTATCTGATGACTACTGACTTAGAACAGTACCTCAGATGATGGGAAGATTTAAGCAAGCGTCATGCTTTATCAATCACAATCAACCACTTCTCTAGGACAATGCTAATATGAAGAAGTAAGAAAATTAAGAACAGCTTGCTCTTCAAGCCCATGTTCTTCCTTGAACATGTATCTTGCTTTCTTGTCTCTATGTATCTTTGCGTATTTCCACTTTAGAGAAGCCTGTGTTCTTTCTCAAACTTGCGTTTTTCCTCCCTTTTCCCTCACATCTTTCTAAATAAGTTTCAGTAAAAATGTTCTAGCCTCACCAAGAAAATGTGGCAATCAAGCAAGGAAGGGAGGAAGGGAGGAAGGAAGGAAGGAGGGAGGGAAGGAAGGATGGAAGGAAGGAAGGAAGGAAGGAAGGAAGGAAGGAAGGAAGGAAGGAAGGAAGGAAGGAAGGAAGGAAGGGAGGGAGGGACAGAGGGAGGGACGGAAGGAGGGAGAAAGAAAAAAGAGAGGGAGAAAGAAAGAGAGAAATCAAGAAAGATTAAAAGCCTGGGAATTTCTCTTTAAGCCCATGTTCTCCCTTAACACATATTTCACTTGTCGGTGGGGTTTTGTGTTTTCTTTTTTCTGCTTGCCTATTTCCTCCCTGGATAAACACGGGCTCTCTCTTGAACATGTAGTTCTCTCATTATCTCCCTCCACATCTTCCTAAATAAGTTTCTGTGAAAATCTATCTAGCGCTGCAAAAAATAAACAAATAAATAAAAACCTGGGTGGGCGATATCACGATCATGATCACCCTGTTGTTCGTAGCTTGCCTGGAGCAGTCACCAGTAATGTCTCCTTCTTCCTAGCCCTGAGATTTTAAAAGAGGCATATTCAATGCTCTTTCAGGGCTAGGAGAATGAGACCTATCACTGTCACTGGTATTTGGCATATTGAGTACGACACAGGAAGTTTGCTAGACATTGCCTTGCGGCAGGATACTTTGGGTAGCGTGCTGGGTTCTCCAAAGTAAAAATGAGATAATAAGATGTCGTGCAGCTGCGCGCTTCCGGGAGCTGGGTTTTATAGTCTCTGGCTCTTGGACGTTGATGGGAACCACCCGGGGCCAGCCGCAACTGGTGGGTGTAATGCCTACCTACTGGAAGATGGGGGATCTGGGTGGAGAAGGCGCAGTCTGATCCAAGCAGGCTTGGAGATCTCAGCCCCAGGACCCGCATGCCTGGGTTCCTCTGCCAGTTCCTTCATGCATGAGGCTTGTCCGGACGTGTGGAGAGTGGTCTCGGCATGGCTGTGGCTGGTTCTGGAGATCCTCAGCTCCTGGGGCTCCGCTCGGGGCAGGGAGGGAAACTCAACCCGCCCCCCTCCAAGGGGCCCCTGTGAGGACAGCCAGGTGCAGAGGCAGGAGACTCTGGGTGGGTTATATGCTCGGCCTAAATCAAAATTAATAGTTGGCTCTGATACCATACCTATGAAATCTGATATATCTGGGATCATTCAGACTAGAACAATGTGAGATGCCTTCCAGATTCATTCTCCAAGGGGTATTATGGGAATCCCACAGTTGGTCAGTTAGATTAAAAGGAAGGGTAATACTAATTGCAGTAACAGATAAAGCCCCAAACCTCAATGGAATAACTATTTATTACAGAAATCAGCATTACTCTTTAATACCAAGTAAATGTATTTATATAAATAAATACATTTATTAATATATTAATGATGTGTCAACAAAATTATTAATAAATTAATAATTCAGCCATTTAAATTTCTATTTTGATAAGTTTGGGCCAATAGTTCGGTAGCTGGAATATGTGAAAAATCCTTTTGGAAGGTCAAGGGAACTTTCAAATACTCTTATAAAGGGATGATAATGATGAAAGTCTGAAACGCTATCAAATTTATAATATTCTAAGATCATGAAGGGGATTGTCAAGGAGATCCTATCCTACCTGCTTGTCCAAACATTAGACTAAGAATCTTTCCAGGTGCTTCCACCCAACTTATACTTCCCCTCTTGTAGGATCCAGATTATAATGATTATCACACACTGCTATGTCTTTTATCCCCAGTGGAGTTGGAAACCCCACCGCACCCCCCTTTGCCCCCCATGCTGACTCTATTGCTCTTCCCACATTTAATCCCCTAGTATTCTGGGAGAGTATAGCATGCATAGTTCGTGTTTATTCCTAGTCACTAAGAAAGAATGGGGGGAAGGAGAAAGATAGAACTGGAGAGGAACACAAGAAATTAGAAAGTTGTTAAGCCATGGAAAACAAAGATTAGATATTTTTCAGTGGTATAGGTAAGAAAGTTAATTAGAAAGTAAATCACACAATTATGACAACCTAAAATTGCAAGGACCTTTATGCTCAGGGGAGGAGGTAGAGTGAGCAGACTACATTACATTTTTATTTATTTATTTTTCTTTTAAGATTTTATGTTCTTTGGGAGTTAATGCTAATTGTGACTGATTCAATCCTTTTTTCAGTCGGGCAGAAAAAGAAATTTGTGAGCAAATATACAGAGCAAACAGCATCTCCTGAAACCCTTGTGCCTCATACACTGCTACTTAGGCTACATGAATGTATTCATTGAGCTACATGTGTAAATTCTGGGGTTGGCTGTGCAAACAAGAGCACATAACTTCAGCCATTGATGGAGCCATATTTGGAATCTTTTCAAAGTCTATAGCAGTCTTATCAAAGATTACTAACAGACATCTTAAGTGAATTCTAAACGTATTTGAGAAAATAAGGTGTGAGGGTTATAGGGATACTTACAAAAGGGTAAAAGCTGTGAATTATTTCAGGAATTTGTTCATTTATACAACATTTGCACTTTCTTACTTATTTCCTCATAGCTTAACAGGAGTTCATTTTCCTCTTGAATTCAGTCTTTAAGACCTAAAACAAAATTAAAACATAAATTGAGTAAACAAAATTAAAACAATTTGTGCAACAATAACATCACATAACCAAAACTCCTTAACAATTATGATAAAAAACAATGTTTATGTTATTTTAAAATATAAACATTTAGGATATATATTTAGTATGATCTAAACATGTTTCATAAGAGTGCATAGACATAATTTTTAAATACTAATAGTTGGCTCATTAGGCAACTCCAAGTTTTCACTTCTTTAAATGACTTTTATAATCCATAGTAGGGGATAGAGAGGTCACTAATGCAACAGACAAGATTGGGAAGGTATCATAGAATATGTTACTCATTCGACAAACTCCCTAAAGTTCCAGATTTGTACCACCAGATTTCTAAACTGCCAAAAACAAAACAGGGCTGCATGCATTATTTGCATACAGGAGGCCTCAGCTCCATCCGAGGTCACTGTCACTGTCACTGTCCTCCCGTTGTTCATCGATTTTGCTTAAGCTGGCCCAGAAACGTCTCCATTTTGAGACTTGTTGTTACTGTGTTTGGCATATTGACTATGTCATGGGGAGCTTGCCAGGCTTTGCCATGCGGGCGAGGTACTCCCTGTAGCTTGCTGGGCTCTCCGAGAGGGGCGGAGAAATCGAACCCGGCTCGGTTGGGCTGGCTGCCTGCAAGGCAAATGCCCTACCACTGTGCTATCGCTCCAGCGCCCATCCAGGGTATATATTTAAATAGTGTATTAAGCAAGACTACAAACCACTCCAAGTAATAAGCCCAGAGGATCCCCTGAGTACTGCCAGGTGTGACCCCAAAATCAGCTAACAGGCAAACAGAAAAAAGAACCCAGTGTGGTAAACAGTTATGATAAGTGCCTGACATTAACTACCAATGAGTTTAGGCCCATTGGTTGGGGGGTGTGGGGAAGAAATTCATGGAAGAGGATGGGGAGATGTCCCCCAGCAAGAAGAAAAATCAGTGAATAGAGAGGAGTCACCCTGAGCAACGAAAAGTGAATAAAACTGAATAGCGGAGGCAGAGGCTATGATTTATGTTTTAATTTTAAATTGTTTTTGAAGCACGTTATCCATGACTTTCAGGATGTTCCAGCACCAATATTTTTTACCATTGTCCTCTTTCCCTCCATCAGTGTCCCCAGTTTTCATCCCACCCCCAGGAACTTTTTTCCTTATAGGCACTGTGGTTTACAATGTGGTTTACACCAACAGGGTTTCAAGATTACCAACAGACATCTTAAGTGAATAGCACCTTACCATTTTTCCAGCACATCCTCCTCCACAAGTGACCACTTCCCCCCACCATTGTAGTCCTATGATCCCCTACTTACCCTATTCCTTCTCCACTTCCCACACACCCTGTGCTAAGCTTCCTACTGAAGACCAGTTCCCAGGTTCTCAGTTTCTGTTGGTTTGGGGCATTTGTTATTTCCCTATCTGTTTCTTTATATCCCATATATGTGATGTTACATTTTGTGTCTTGACACAGTATGATTCTTTCCAGATCCATACACATATTGGCAAATTTGCTGCCTTAAAACCAACCCACACCCAGCAGGTCTACATCCATAACCCTGCTCCCCATCATTGTAAAGGAAGCCAGCCTTTGAGGACTCCTGGATGTCTAAGACCACAAAGTTGCATGTGTCATGACTCAGTGGAATGACATGGGTCTGCCTATCCAAGGCAGGGACTATAGCAAAGTAAAGACTTGGACAAAGACGGAGGGAGGATTGTCCAGCCCTGGGTCCTATAGTGGGCCCTCTGTCTATGCTGGATGCTGCTTGGCCCCTGCACAACCCATTCTGACCAAGAAAAACAGGAGCCCAGGCTTCTGAGAGAGAATCAAGCCCTAAATAGAAGGTCAGCTGCAGCCTTGTAAGTGCTGTGTCCTGGAGGTGGAGATGGATGGACAGCAGTTTTGAGGTGCTGCTTAAGGACTGGAGCAATAGCACAGCAGGTAGGGGTTTGCCTTGTAAGCAGTCAACCCAAGACCCAGATTCGATTCCTCTGCCCATCTCCGAGAGCCCAGCAAGCTACCAAAAGTATCCCCACCCACACTGCAAAGCCTGGCAAGCTACCTGTGACATATTCGATATGTCAAAAACAGTAACAACAAGTTTCACAATGGAGACAATACTGGTGCCCACTCAAGCAAATCAATGAATGGGAGAACAGTGCTACAGTACTACAGTGCTTACGAAAAAGAGTAGATAAAGCATGGTAGCCCTAGTAGTCCATGAAAAGCTATTTCCAGGACCTTTCTTGTCCACACAGGCAACAAGAATCCTGTGCCAATCAGAGTAGGGGTGGGCTTTCAGGTTGATTTACTAGTTTTTTTTTTTCTGGACATACCAGTGGCGCTCAGGCATTACTCCCTGTGAGCTCAGGGGACCACATGGGGTGCCTAGGATTGAACCAGGATTGGTCACATGCAAGAGAAGCATCTTACCCACTGCACTAGGTCTCCAGTTCTCGACCACATGATTCTGGAGGATTCAGCAAGGGAGGAGTCATTCATAGGGTCCCCTCTCCCCAAATCTTTGAGGGAGAGAAACAGGATGGAGTATGTTGAGGTCCATAAAAGAGGATTTGGTGGCACCAGCTAAGAAGACTGTGTGCCTGGCAGTGCTAGACATTGCAGACATAGTAAGACTTTAGTAATTTCAATAGTCACATAGGGTATGTTGGCAGGGGCAAAGTGGGGTCCTACTAGTGAGGTAACAAATGCCACTTACCAGTTGCCAGAAGCTCTGCAAGCTGCAACCACCCAACAGTGGCTAGCAGAAGTCCTCCATGCCTTGGTCTCACAGACACATCAATTTCAGCAGCAACCAAGGCCAGCTAAATTAGGGCCTGAAGGACTTCCATGTCCCCGGAGGACAACCAGATTATAATTACTAAAAATGGCACAACTCCTCCCAGAAACTTCAGTTCCTACAGCAACTGATACCCCCACTTACCTAACCCCCTGCCCCATCATGGATCTTGGAACTGTGCCAGTTCAGGCAGATTATCTTATACTCTACAGTCACACCAAGGTTCAAGGTACTGAAATCAAGATGCTGGGGTCTCATCAAAAATACACTGGTCCCTACCCCCACCCCAGCTTCTGCTAATCATCAGACCATCACAGACCGTATAGCTTGTATTAACTGGCATATAAGCAAACGACCCAGAAGTGAAGACTTGTATGTTCCACTTACCCTCTTCTAAGATCAGTTTTATGCACCAGAGTTAACATGTCAACTGCAACCCAGGGCCATGTTGCTGCATTGTGAGTCACAGCCACACTCATGTGGTCTATGCTATTGGAAATGTTTGGGCCTCTGGGCCATCAGTGCTGTGTCAGTAGCGTTGAAAAATTGAATGTTTATTTAAATAGAGTTGATTTTCCTTTTATAGTTTATAGTTTGGTATCCCTTTGTCTATTTACAGTTGGTGATAAAGTTAAAACTTTGTCTTTTGTCAGGAAAGGGATAAGTCAGCTGTTATGGCCTTTGTGAAGAGCCCGGCAAACTACCGAGAGTATCTTGCCCGCACGGCAGAGCCTGGCAAGCTACCCGTGATGTATTCGATATGCCAAACACAGTAACAACAAAGTCTTCAATGGAGACATTACTGGGCCCGCTCAAGCAACTCAATGAACAATGGGAGGACAGTGACAGAAGTGAGTTATATGAATCTTTCTGTAATCTAATGTTTCAGTGCTAGTTTCCATTTTTCCCATTAAGATTCTAATTTTAAAAACTAGAAAATAAAATGAGATAATTTTTAAAATCACAGATTTTTAATTAAAATCTTTAAAGTTTTTAAATTTCTAAACAAAATGGTTTTGAATCATTAGATTTATTTTTAGTCCCCTTGTAATCCAAAATAATTGAAAATTCAGTCAAAGATAGTATAGTAGGTAATGCACTCCAGATAGACCCTCGAAGTTCTGCTAGAAGTGAACCCTGAACCCATCCGAGAGTAAACTCTAAGCACCACTATGTGGCCCTAACCACTGGCTGCCCCTCCCGTACCTAAAGAAGACTGCGAAAGCATCTACTGGAACCCAAAGATAGTGAAGGCACTTCTATTGCATACATCTACCACAGTTTGAATCCCTGGCACCACATAAGATCTCCCAAGCACTGCCAGAAGTCACTTCCAAGCACAGAGCCAGGAACAGCCAGTCCCTGAGCATGTCTATTTGTTGCCCCCTCACCACCACCAAAGAACACCCGATAAACTTTTAAAAATTAAAATTTACAGGAGAAAGTTTGCTGAAACACTCCAAGTGTGAATATATTAATGTCTACTTTCTTAGTATTTTTTGAAGCATGATCCTTAGTCCAACTGCATCAGTTGGCACCTGAGGAGCCTGTCAAACTGCAGTGCATATTCCCCAAATAGAACACCTGTAAATATTAATATGTTTGTTCTTTAACATATCTGAAAAAAATCTCTTTCATTTTGGTATTCTGGATAAAACCTGATTGTATAATCAGTACAGATACTAGATTCTTCAATACCTTCCCAAGTATTTCACTTTAATATGAAATATCCTAATAGAGAGCAGCAGGATTCACTATCTGGGATTCCACTGCATTCATTATGGGAAAGTTTAGGTTGTCCTCAATGTATCTGCATTCCCCAAGGTTACTGGTAAGGTTTAAAATGGACTTCAGGGGTTTGGTGCCATCAGCAGGTCAACCTGTACCCATGGAGTGAGTGTATCGGCAGCCTGATGGTGCCTTCCGGCTTCTGATATCCCCAAATTGCCTCTGTGGCTCTGGCCAAACCCCAACAACTTAGGACCAAGTTTCCCAAGAAATTAAATGGCCAAAAGTTAGGTATGTGGGAGCCATGCCCACAAACCACCTCTAGCTCAGCTATATAAGCTCCTTTACTGGCCTTATTTCAGAGACCCATAAATAAATCTAGAAAGAGGTCAAAAGTCACAGTCAATCTCAGACACATGCATAGCTGAACAGACCAGGTAAATTGGAGGGCAGGGTGGGGGGGCGGGTTGGCCTGTGCTCATTCAAGCAGAGCCACCGGCAGACGCTTGCTTCTATAATCCAAAATTGCTGTCATACCCCCGGCCTGACTCCACCGCCTCAGGACAGACCTCACAAAGATATAATCTGTTGAAAATTCTGGTATGCAAGTTTTCTGACTGACATCTCCAGCCTTTCTTAGGGTCAGGATGGGATGCTTCCCACCACCTCCCTGTATTTCTGAAAGTCACATCCACATTCCAAAGCTGCCACCCTATTGAAAAGCTACTCCAGCCTGACCATCCCAATAAAAACATGGAATACCCTAGACAAACACCATGACCTCCTAGCACCTTTATTTCAAACCATGCACAAAAGGAAAAGAAGAGAAAGAGCAAGAAGGAAAGTGCCTCCCATGGAGGGGTCTAGGGTGGGGGTGAGGAGTTGGGGGATGGTAGTGGGGAAACGAGGGAGATTGGTAGTGGGAAACGTACACTGGTGGAGGGATGGTTGCTGGATCATTATATGACTGAAACCCAATTATGAACAGCTTTGAATAGTCTATCTCAAGATATTCAATTAAAAAAATTTTAAAAAGTAATGTGGAGTTCATGCCCAATTCAATCAGCTTAATCAATGGTTGAATAAATAGTATTATTCCTACATTTTTTAAAAAATGGACTTTCCTTGGAGAAGGTATAAAATCTGAAATCTTTTTCTTTCGAAGATCAGGGTAGTTGCCCAGAGAAAATCCCTAACTTTGGGGGACTACATTCCAGTTTTCTGATGTTTGGAAAACATTAGAGTTGACGAGTAAGATGGAGTTTTAGAGAGAAAATGAAGAGGATCTGAACCATGAAGGATTCAGCTAGTTGATTTGGGCCCAGTGCCTGGCTTGAAAGTCAAATGTTTTATTACTTGGCAAGAATCCCATTACATGTCACCCCATACAGCATGCGTTTTCTAATCCTTTCATCCATAGATTCTGTAAGACCTCACATTCCTCTCTCCCATTCAAGGACTCAAGACAGACACAGTAGGTACTGAAGTCCCTACAATGCATCTATAAATGCATGGGGAAATGCTAGGAGCCTTGAAAGGTTCTCCATACACATTTATTGTTGGTTCCTATTATTCCTACTTTGGAAATGTTAGAAATGTTTAATCGTAAGTTTTATAATGTCTGCCCTGTCTCTTCCCCCATTTTTGTTAACATCTATAAAACAGTAATGGAAGGCAATGGCCAGGAAGATATCTAAAGTAAGTTATATCAAGACAGAAAAATGTTTTTGAAAGTATGGGAAATAGAAAATTGATAACTAGCCTAATTCAAAAATTATGAAAGCCCAATAAAACAGTGGATTTAAATATTGCTGACAGAGATCATTGAAAATGGTTGCCCTAAACTTTCCTCTAAAATACCTAAAAATTGTTTATGAGAAAGAAAATAAATCCTAATAACTAGTCTGAAAAATAAAAAAAAAATACCGTCAACAAGTTATTGTCAGATTTTAAAAGACAGTTCTACTTATTAGAAGACAGAGATAAATGAAGAAAAATCACGCTCTTCCTACCCAGGAGTCCATAAGATAAGTCTTTATTGTTGGTTTTGGCTTTTTTTTTTTTAACTCAGTTCACTCTTATTTCTTTTCCAAGTACAAAACAAGGGATTAAAGACTCTACATGACTTAAACATTACTAACATAACAATGACCTATACATGTTGACACGAATATTTGCTGAATATTTAAATATTCATTGAATGAATAGGTATGCAGAATGATAAAGGCAAGCTAATACACAGTACTAATGACCAGACTTTTTAATTAAAGCTGGACATTTTATGATAAAGCTTTGGTGAATGGTTTTGAGCTAACGCTGATTCCAGAAGAACTACCAATGAGTGCTCTGTGCTGAGGTCAGTGTGAATCTGGTCCTGGTGACCATGAGTGCTGATGAGGGTCTGGATAACCACAGATGCAGATAGTGGCCCTTTAACAATCAAAACTGACCAACTGTTCACATTTTAATTCTAAAAATTAACATTTTAAATGATTAAAAAGTAAATTCCATAAGAAAGTCTTCCAAGTGCACGGTAAAAAAAGTATACTCAGAGGTTCCTTCTCGTACAACATCAGCCTAAAGAGAGTCTGTTCTGTTTTCCAAAGAGAGGTAGAAATATTTACTTTTTCCATGTGACGTTCAGTGGTTGTTTCACTGCGGACCCAGCAAAATTGAGGGAGCGTATCAATTTAGGTTCTGCTGTCATTTTCAGAATGAACTTTGTAACATTTAGAAAATCTATGGATTTCTATTTGCATCAGTATCATTGTCTAAAAGATATCACATAACTTCTACCCCACCACTGATATAGTCTGAAGTTCTGAGGTGTTTAATTCCAATGATTCTGTTTGAGCATGGTGGATTGCTGCTGCTCTATTGCATCATATCTAAATATAGCTTGATCTTATCATTAGATTGTAGAACTACCTGTCTTAAATAGAGCATTTTTATATTTAGCACTATAAAATGAAGAATTCTTTTTTCACCCAAAAATGTGTGGTATTGTGATGGTGTGAATGGATTATTTCTGGCAACTTTCTGTTATCTCTTTGCAAACTTTTATTCTTGCTAATTCCTGAATGCCCACGTCATTATTTCTTCTCCTAGAGGAACTGTCCTGTGATGTGAATGTAATTTAGAAGGTTCGTGGATACTCTAAGTCCTTTTATAGCTTCATTTAGTAAAGTATTATTGGTTATTTGAATAGAATCTGTTTCTGGTCATTATAGATTTTTTAATTATAAAAATATTCATTCTCTATGATTCAATGAAATTTAGGATTTTAAAAGGACTGGGCACAACAGTGATGTGTACTACAAATAAAAATTTCATTTATAATTTTTGTTCAATTAAGCACAAAATCCACTTGTATACAAAAGAGACCATGATTCCTATCCATATGTACCATGGACAAAGGCAGAATCTAGTCAGGGTAAAGATATGCAATCTAATAGTCATACAGCAATGACATTAAAAGGGCTAAAAAATGACACTTCTTAAGTAATTCTATCAAGATTAACAGTAATTAGTAATCTACGCAGTAGTTTATAATAATTGGTTCTCTGATTTTGTCATGAGAGATCTTTGTATTACAGAAAGATTTACAGGCATCTCCCAAGAATTAGGCATAATATTCCTGCTAAAATACTTATATGCCATTCCATTAAATTAGATCTATAATACATAGCATACTTCCACACTTGACTGATGCTGCAAAGTCATATTTTTGGTAACTTCAATGAGTAAATGTTTTCATATCTATTTTAAATATTAAATAAATTATTAAATGCTTTATTTTGAAGATACCACAGAAGAAAGTTGAAGCTCATTTTCTGTCTTAAATAATTTTATGTTACTTTAGTCTTTAATTAATTGAGAGATATTTAAAATATGTAAAAACTCTCATATTCACAAGGATAATTAATTAGGAGATACTTAAAATATTTAAAATGTCTCAAATTGACAAGAAAAAATATGTGCTTAGAAAAAAATCAGTGGATTATTTAAACAGAAAAGGTAGTTTTCAAAATGTAGAAACATTAGATAATGTATAGAAAAAAGTCCCCAAAACACACTGCAGAAAAGTCATTTGCACTTCTGTTTATTGCAGCACTATACACAGAATCTCGAATGACCCAAGTGCCCAAGAACAGAAAACTGAATAAAGAAACATAAAGAGACTGTGGTACATCTACACAATGAAATACTATGCATCCACCAGGAATAATGAGCCATTTGCTTATAAATGGATTAACATGCAGAGTATCATGCTTAGTGAAATGAGTCAGAGGGAGAGGGATTGACACAGAATGATTGAACTAATTTGTGGGATATAAAAATACATATTAAGAGATTAATACCCAAAGTCAGCAGAAACAAGAGTCAGGAGGAATGGCCCATGGTTGGAAGTGGGGAAGGGAGAGAGGGACGGGAGTTAGGAAAGAGAAGTCTACTACGAGACTGATAGCTGGAAATGATCACTCTTGATAAGTACTGAGTGCTAAAAGTAGGTAAAGGGATAAGTATTTATATTGCAAACCATAATAAACCATAATGCCCAAAAGGAAATGAAAGAGAGGGAGACAGAAAGGGAGGGGAAGAGAGAGAAAGAGAGAGAGAGAGAGAAAGAGAGAGAGAGAGAGAGAGAGAAAGTGCCTGCCACACAGGCAGGCTGGGGGGGTGGCAGAAGGGAAACTGGGGACATTTGTGGGAAATGTACACTGGTGAAGAGAAGGGTGTTGGAACACTGTATGACTGAAACTAAATCGTGAACAATTTTGTAACTGTGTGTCTCACAGTAGTGAAAGAGAGAGAGACAGAGGAGACAGAGAGAGAGAGAGAGAGAGAGAGAGAGAGAGAGAGAGAGAGAGAGAGAGAGAGAGAGAACACCATAGCACAGCAGATAGGGCGTTTGTCTTGCACACAGCCAACATGACCGACCCAAGTTCGATTCCTCCACCCCTCTCGGAGAGCCCGGCAAGCGACTGAGAGTATCTCATCCGCACGGCAAAGCCTGGCAAGCTCCCCGCGTTCCCCGTGATGTATTTGATATGCCAAACACAGTAACAAGTCTCACAATGTTACTGGGCCTGCTCTAGCAAATCGATGAACAACGGGAGGAGAGTAACAGTGACAGTGACCATTTTGTATTGACTTTCATTGTAAACATTATGGTATATTCTGTGTTCGGTGAACAAATAATAGCCTAGAGGAAACTATTTACCAATGTTCTTCAAAATAAGTTCCATTGTGTGAAGAAAGAAAGTGGACAACTCTGTCTCCACATGTGAGCTATAATTGTAAACCTGGATATTTGGCCTTAAAAATTGATACATATTGGATCACTTAAGTCCTTTTTTAAACCAGGAAAACCTTTCCAACATCTCAAACTTCATTGTAATGGCATCTATTTGTTGTGATGAAACTTTGACCTTGTGATCTATCCAGATTCTAAACTATGAAATGAATTCCGAACAACTCCATTTTCCATGTCATTTATATTTGGGATATATTTCTAGTTCTATTTAACATTGATTAGTAAAACAGTTTGCATTTGACCTGGACCTGGTCTCATCATAGCCCTATTTTCATGTCTGTCTTGATCAGGGCTAGAATTTAGATTTCAGTATTTGAATTATTAAAATAAACTCTACTTTGCCAAACAAAAAAGATATCATGAAAACAACAACATTTTGTCTTGGAAGTTTAACCACTCCAACTGTACATCAGCAATAATAATAATAATAATAATAATAATAATAATAAAAGTGCCCATGATACCATTAGTATAGTTTTAATAGTCTTTAACATTTCTAAAACACCATTAATTTGAGAGCACAAATGACCCTCAAAATACACTGTGCCTTTGCCTTTCTCAATCCCTGTCTTTTGTTTGTTGTTTTTGATTTTTAAAAACAGGAGCCATGAACAGTATTTTATTGGAATATATAGCAATTTCAATTCAGATTCAATATAAATTTATCAAATATTTCCCTACATTCTTAATTGAATAAAGGCATTTTTATTCAAGTGCATACTAAAGTGCCTACTTGGGTATGCCAAATACTGTTATATGATCTGAGGTTTGTGCAATGACCATTTAAAATTCTTGTTTTGATGAAACTTATAGTCTAACAGTTAAAATATATAAATACACAAACAAATATATAGAAAGGAAACTGCTCCTATAATAAAGCTAAGGGTATTAAGAACATTGAAAATAGTGATGGGAGAGAGGGGACAGGGTTGGCTATTTTAAATTAGAAAAAAACATAAAGGAAAGGCTGCTAGAGAAGATAGATTTAAGCAGAAACCTCAATAAAATGAGGAAAGGGGAAATATAAGATAAAGGGTATAATTTTTCCAGTTAAAGGGAAAACTAGGTGTCAAGGTCCTGGACTACATAATCGAAACATAGCCAGGTCAGTGTTGCTTGAGCTCAATGAAAGAAGAGGATAATAATGGGAAATAAAAGTAGTCAGGGTTGTACCTGTATTTTGATTTTTCCCAATTTAAATAAATATATTTATACATAAATTTGAAAATAAAAATAACCTACATATTGGGCTGGAGCGATAGCACAGCGGGTAGGGCGTTCGCCTTACAAGCGGCCAACATGGCCAACCCGAGTTCGATTCCTCCGCCCCTCTCGGAGAGCCCGGCAAGCTACCGAGAGTATTCAATATGCCAGACACAGTAACAACAAAGTATCCAATGGAGACGTTACTGGGCCCGCTCGAACAAATCGACGATCAACGGGAGGGCCTTTACCTTTACCTTGGAATAAAATATTTTAAAAATAATATATCTAATAAGGAACAAGTACTCAGTGCATATAAAGAACTCTCAGAGCTAAACAATTAAAAGAAAGCCCAAACTTAAAATAGGTAAATGATTTTAACAAGCATTTTTCTAAATAACATGTATAGTCAGTATGTAATAAAAATATTAAAATACATTCAATATTATGAGCCACTACAATAAAGAAAAAATTTAACATATACTGTGATATCTAAAATTTAAAATAAGTATTTTAATGACTATTAAAATAATAAGTACTGGAAATTATGTGAAATAATTTGAAACTTTATGCAAATTGAATGTGTGAAATGGTAAAATTACTTTGAAGCAGCTTGACAGCTCATCAGAGATTTTAAAGACTCAGTAATTCTATTCCAAATACATACCCAATTAACATGTAAACCAAAAACCAAAAACACAAATATTTACGGTAGCTTTATTCATAATCACCAAGTCAGTGGAATGATGAATGGATCATTCCATATATATCATTCCATAAATCATTGCAATATACCATAATGTGGTATATCCATGCAACTTATATATTATTCAGTCATAAAAAACAATTAAGTATCAAATTATGGTAGCATAGGAGTACACCTTTAAAACATACTAACTGAATGGAACCATACACAGAAACTTCATTCCATATGATTCTAATTATATGAAATGTCCAGAATAGGCACATACACAGAGGCAGAAAGTTAATTGTTGGCTACTAGGATTTACGAGAGAAACATATGAAAAATGAAAGTTAATAGGTAGTTTTATTTTGTGATGATGAAAATATTCTAGAATTAGAACGATGATGCTTCCACAATATTGTGAATATACTAAAAACCACTGAGTAGTTCATTTTGAAAAAGGAAACTGTTTTTGTTTGGGGACATGCCTGACTATACACAGAGCTTACTCCTGGTTCTGTGCTCAGGGATCATGCCTGACAGGGCTCAGGGAATAAGTGTGGTGCTGAGGAATGAGCCCAAGTGAGCCATATGTAAGGCAAGTTCCTTCCCCACACTACTATCTCTCTGACCCTGAAAAAAGTAAATTGTATAATATGTAAGTATTATTTAAATAGTTTAATTTACAAAAAGTAAAGCACGTTAGTAATGAGTGGACAAAGTAACATATTTTACCATTATAGTTATCTTTTGTTATTTATTGTTATTCAGCACTTATGAATTTAGAAGCTGTTGTTATAGTCAATCTGCTAGCTCTTGGGAATAGAGAATTGTACATGCTACAAAGCCATTCATGATCTACTTGACTAATGGTACAAATACAAACATAAATAATACTTTTAATAACATATGTGCTCTAAACCGTAATAATGACATGTATAGAATACTACTAGCTCAGTACCTTTTCTAAAAGCAATATCTATCTTGAAATTAATTTCTTTGCCTATCCTGCCTGCGTGGCCTGACTATAAGCTAGAATGTGGGGAAATAAAGCCAGTGAATAGCAGTTTGCACTACAAGACCATTTTGCAGTCAGATCTTTTTGCAGTTTACAAAAGAAATAGGATTATCAAAGCAGAGGAGGCAGGAAAATGTAAGATCATATGATTAACTGTTTGATATCAGAAAGAAGTGTGTCACTTAGGCAGCCTATCCCCATGTCTGATAAGAAGATACTAGCTTGAACAAAATATGGTGACATCTGATCACCTTAGGTTTCAACAACTTTGTAAAAGCTTATTTTGCTGGCTTATATCAACAAAGGGCTGGAGCAATAGTCACCGGGTAGGGCAAGTTTGCTTTGCACACGGCTGACCCGGGTTTGATTCCTCCATCCCTCTTGGAGAGCCCAGCAAGCTACCAAGAGTATCCCATCCACTTGGTAGAGTATGGTAAGCTACCCGTGTGATATTCAATATGCCAAACACAGTAACAAGAACTCTCACAATGGAGACATTATTGGTGCCTGCTTGAGCAAATCGATGAACAGGAGGACAGTGCTACAGTGGTATCCTGCCTAAATCTTTGAATATAAAGCTCTTAAATGTAGAAGATTGCAAAGAAGGAAATCAAACAAGTCAAGTAACTGCATTTCCCAGACTTATGCTATCATTAGCTAGTGATTGTGAGGATTCTATTCAAATTCCCAGTTTTAGGCACACAGCATGCTGCTTACTTCTGTCATAAAACAGTGCAGTTTCTCAAGTACTCTCAGTCAGTGAGCTTCACACTTTATTTTGATTTGAAAACAAAATCTTGTCGGGGCTGGAGCAATAGTACAGCAGGCAGGGCATTTGCCTTGCACGCAGCTGACCTAGGTTCGATTCCCAGCATCCCATATGGTCCCCCAAGCACCGACAGGAGCAATTTCTGAACCAGGAGTAACTCCTATGCATCGCCGGGGGTGACCCACCCCCTAAATAAAAACAAAAAAAAAAGAAGACAAAATCTTGTCAACAAAATCAACAGCCCATGATTTTCCTGCATTCCCCTTCTCTGAAAATAGGTGAAATTGGTATAATATTTCAACCAAAAGCACGTGAGACATGCGTTTATTATTCACATTAAAGACAACAGTATTTTGTGAACGCCTCTAAAATCTTGTTTGTTATCATCTATTCAGAAATTCCAGTCACAAGCAGAACTAATAAATTCCCTTGGGGCTGTCTAACTGCCCCCGCCCTATAAATTTGAGACTGTGAGAATAAGTGAACTTATGGAAGCTTCTTTAAAGTCATGTTTTACATGAATAGGCTAATGTTGCACACCTTGGTTGTGCTTTATTTTATTTTAAATAACACTGACAACAAGTATCTGGCAATAAAAATTACTCTGAAGTGTTTGGTAACTTTAGGTACAGTCATTTCTCCATTTATTTAACCTTAAAACATTTCCAATGATTTAGGCTATTTCCTGTGCTTCATGGTATGGCTTCCCACACCCGAATGACTTTACATCATTGAATGAGAATGCACAATAAGGAATGGTCAGAATCTAACGAAGAATAATTTCATTTCAACACAGTTGTATGGGTGGCTATTTTTCTCTCCCCACTCTCTTCACTTTATGTGCTTAATGAACAGCCCTTAGGTAGACATGCTCTTTGAGTAGATACATTTCTTCCAGCACAGTGAGACATTAAAGCAAGGAAAATACCTTTTCTGTCCCTAATATTTAACTCTGGACTGCATCATTACAAACAGTGCTCTTTCCTGCAAATAATTGCACTCCGGCTGAAAAAAAATTAAAAATTAAAAAAAAACCTGCATGTATCTGACTGAAAATAAAACACTGGTATATTTCTGGATTAAAACACAGATGGGTTGGAGAGAAAGCTCAAGGGGCTGAGAACATGCTCTGCATGCAGGAGGGCCATGTTCAATTTCCGGTCTTGTATGAACCCAAGCACAAAGCCTCAAGTCACCTTGAGCACTGCTGGGTGTGGCCCCACAAATCAAAATAAATGAAAGCTATTAAGGGGCCCAGGGGATTGCTGAGTGCCAAAGTGCTTGTCCTACAAATGTGAGGCTGTAAGTTCAAACCCGATATCACTATTTTGGTCCCTGGTGTAATTGCATGGTATTAAATCTCAAGTACATGACCACCAAGTATGTGCAATGCCTCTTCACATGCACTCACATCACATCATGGCAACAAGAAGACAAGCGAAATAAAATAATGTAAGATCTCAGAGAATTTTTGAAATAAAAATAATACAACTAAAGAATATGTATAACTGTCTCTTTGTTTGATAAGTAATTTCTAATCTTTTTTGACCCACTTGCTCAGGGGTGAATCTTTCTAGGTCTTCGATTGCTGAGCTTGTTTTTGTCAAGATAAGTTTTGGGTCTGCTTTAATGCTCTTGTCTTAAGTTTTGGCAGAGAAAGTAAAGAGTTTCTTCAGCTAACCATCCCAAACAAGACACACAACAAAAGATGCCCTTAAGAGAGCAAATAGGACTGTCTGCCATTTGTTTCCGGAAACCACACTGAAAGACAAACTGTTGAGCTTAAAGGGAATGCCTGTAGTATCTACCCCAGCACAAAAAACACATTAAAATAATTTCATGCACATGATATTAGAAATAAACAGGGAAAGAAGCTGTCCTAGCACTACTTGCCAAGCACCTGTAAGCCAGCTGCCATGTGCCAAGTCACTGAAGCACATGTGGTCTCATAATAATGTTACATACATTCCACCCTCCTGGGAAAACAAATGAGAATACTTCCACCACGACTCTCTCCTACAACATTGCCCTTCATTACAAAGTTATGTGGGACCATATGTGTTGTGAGGACACTGGGATAGATTTGATAGTTGTAAGATGCTTGTATATATAAATAGCTTGTGATTAAAATGGAGAACGATCTGTATAAAGGCTTGAAAATTTTGTTTAAGTGCTAGATTCCATGGAATGCTAGATTATAAGTGATCTTTAGTCCAATAATTCAGCTTGTAAACTGCTCCTTTATAAAATATGTAGTGTCACATTCAAATATCTACAGGTAACTAACAAGACCATTACATTTATCATAGTGCACTTGAATCAGTTGCCCAAGATTTATTTATAGTGAAAAACAAAATTCTCCTACATTGTACATTATGTCTTTATTACATGTTTCATCCCATGTCCACCTTGAATTTATTAGCCCTATAAACACAAAATACAAGTTCTTAGTCTACTAAGGGAGGGAATGTCTCCTATGTCAGCACAACTCCACCTGTTTTGGATGGTTAGAATAGATCATAGATTCCACTTGAATATTAGCAGAGGTTTTCTTGACTCAGCCTTAAAATAATTTAAAAAATTAGTGATTCTTAAAGTAGTTTACTCAGACTAAGCTTAAGTACTGAGCTTAAGTATATTTGCTTATAAATGGATGGACATGGAGAGTATCATGCTGAGTGAAATGAGTCATAAGAGGGACAGATATAGAAGACTGCACTCATTGCGCATCCTGGATCCTAAGCACTGTGCTTGACTGTACCTGGAATAGAAGTTGACCCCAGGCCCAAGAGCAGAGCAGGACCTGTTTGCCAAGTGATAGAGAAGGTCTCAGAATTTCATCTCTAGGTGTAGCCCTATTTCTGTGTCCTGGCAGAATTTCAGTCGTGTGACTGGAAACACCATCTAAATGTTTTTAGACGTCAGAGAGAAAGCTAGAGAGAGTGCATTAGATAGGGCACTTGCTTTGCATGCCACTGAGCTGGGTTCAATCCCTGACACCCCATATCATCCTCTGAGCCCTACAAAGACTAATTCCTGAGCACAGGATTGAGTCCTGAACACTGCTTAGTGTGGAACATCCCCACTTCCAATAAATTAAAATTACTTGCATGGTATTACTATGTACAACTTTAAAGAATGTATTTTGCCACTTTGCAGTTTTATCAATATACAGGTACATGTAAGTACCTAAGGACTGGTTAGGAAAGATGTACACAAAATTAGGTATAATGACAAACAGAGAGCAGCTTTTACTTTTTTTGAATATATTAATTGCTCTACAGAATAGTTACATATGGAATGAATAATTAAATATATAATCAGATCAGCTGGCTCAGGGAAACATAACAATAGGCTGAGAAGATCTATATTAAGGAACTGCAATATTTATAGCTGAATGGCTAAGCGTAGAGGCCCTCCAGCCAGACTGACTAGGCTCATGTCCCATCTCTGTCACTGATGAGTTCTTCAGCTCTTCAATAACTAAGTTTTTCACTGTAAAATACAGGAAATAATTGTAACTTAGTTCTTGAAAGGGGTATCAGGACCCAGAGAGCCAATATGAATACACTAATACATTAAAAATACCTCAGAATAGTGCTTAGGTACATACTGCATTAAATTTTTAACTCATGAGTGCTATAATCAATTGCTTTTATTTTAAACAATCTCTCATAAGCATTCTGTTCAGCAAGTAGTAGTAAGTTGGTAATCCTCTACAAGACTAACAACAGATTTAGGCATATTCAGTCCAAGTTGGTGAGTAAGGCAAAGAAGATAGAACTTCCCAGAGAGTCATGTAATCAAATGTTAAATTGATCTGGTGGGAAGAAAGGTCAGTGGGAGATACAAGCTCTTGGATTAGGGAGCATTTACTTGTTCACCCAGCAGCCCATTTCAGCAAACAGGGGCATGTTTCACTCTGTTCAAACTCAATACAGAAAGGCCAAACTACAAGTCTGCTTCTGGACTGGATTAAGAGAACATAGATACTATATAAAATGTTGGCTACATTTCCTGGAGGACTACATTCTTCTGAATAGAAATCCATGTAATATTTCAAATATCCTGTTCAACTTACTTGCACCTTGGCTTTATGGCCCTAAAACAAGCCCCATAGAGAAGGGTTTTCTGTTTTTGTTTTGTTTGGTTTTTGTTTTGTTTTGCCAAAATGAAAGCATGCGTCATTAAGCTTTGTTCTTGAATTCTAGAGAGCAATTGTTTCCTGGCCTCATGGAGCTTACATTTTACTAACACAATAGGAGGTCATCAAATTGATGTGTAGGTAAATCATAGTTTCTTATCAGCTATATGAGGGAACATTGAGGTTACTGTGATAATTGTGCAACAAGAGTATACTGTTAAATTAGGTTTAAAGAAGGTTTAAGTTCATTCTTAAAATGGAGCAGAGAGCCAGCACTGCAGGAGGAAGAGCATTCTCATGACAGCAAGCATAAATTCTCAAGGCCAGGAAATGCTCCTGGTATGTTCAGGGAAAGAGCAGGACCCAGCATGTCTAAAAATAGCATATACCAAAGAGAAATAAAGTTACAGCAGTAAGTCCATCTGAAGTTGATTCAAAGTGAAAATATGAAACTTCCCAAAGATTTTAAGATGGGAACAATAGGCTCTGATGACATTTCTCGACTCTTCCCTATTTCTGTTAGAGAAGAGGAGTTACATACTAATCAGGGTACCTGTTCTTAGAGAGGCTAAGGAACATGGTTTTTCAAAGCAACAGTATACTGGGAAGAGAGCACCCAACAATTCCCAAATTGGATCTTTGCTCTTTATTCACAGAACAATTTTACTCCATCACCATTGTCATTTTATTGCTAAATTAAAGGAGAATCACAAAAGTTTGGAGTTTGATACAGAGGACATCGTGAATATGTGGGATAGTCATGCATATAATCCAAGATTTAGTTCTAGTCTTATTATAAGCTAAACCGAACCAACAAGGAAAGAATTATTGGGATATATAATATCCTTCTCACTGGATCTCTATAGAATGTCATTAAGATTGACAAAAAAGAGAAGCCTATGTTCCTAAGGTGGAAACACAAATGTGGCATTTGTAATTGAGAGATCATTCCAAAAATGTTTTACCCCCTATGGAAGGGGATAGTAAGAAAGCTACAGCCTCAAAGACATGCCAAATTATGTTAGGCTTGTTCTGATCAGCTGCATAATTGCTGAAGTTGCAATCTATACTCTTCTACTTGCTGTTCCAACTCATTTCTACAACTTCAGAAAATTTGGAGAGGATTTACATCACTTACTTTTTCTATTGAGCTGTGTTTTCCCCAGTTTCTAGCCCGTTATTTTATTTAAGACATGCAAAAAACCTGGCAAGTTTATCCAAATCAACACCAAATTCCAGGAGTTTGTATGCTGACATAATATCTCTTTTTAAAAGTTTTTCCCCCCAAATGCTCTTCATTCAAGAAAAGTACTAGAAGCAGAGAGCGGGGCTGCCTGGAGGGCGTATTCAAAACAGTTCAAGGCACTAGGCTCCATTTCCAAATTACACATACCTACAAGCTCTCCAGAGAATTTATTAAATACTAATGCCTAATAACATCACAGATCAGAAAGGAACCAGGTTCCTGGCGTTTTTCCACCATTGCACCTCTGCTGGTCAGTAATAATGCTGAGGCCAGTTAACCCAGTAACAGTTCCCAGCACAAAGCTAAAAAAAAAAAAAAAAGGAAATCCTGTAAAATGTTAAATTAACATGACTAAGTGCCCCAAATTTCTAATAGGTATCACTGAGGGGCTGGGAACAGGGGTTGTAAAAGAAAAGTTTTAATCGCTATGGATGTAGCTTAATGCATGCTCAAAGACCATACCATCATTATATCAAATTTATGGTATATTTCCTTAGAAGAGATGGAAATCATGCAGCACTAAGCATTTGGTTAATTATCCATAACTAATCCCCAAATAACAATCCTGGTGTTATAGAAGTGCTACTGTAAAATTAAAATTGTGATGATGATAAACGAATGCCTGAAAATTGAGAAATATTAATGTAGTACAAAGTGTACTGAATTAAGAATGGTTAACATTGACTAATTGAATATGGTAACCAATAATAACAGTATCCTTAAAGATAATAACTGTATCTTTAAAATAAATCTATTTCCCATTGTTGCTAGTCACAAACTTAAAGGATCAAAGCAAACCTAATCTATTTTGCTACCATATGGAAGGTCAGGGATTTAAATGGGGATCAGAAACTCAAATATATGAGAAAAATGTGTTTCTCTTTGTCACTCCGTGAGAAATTGTCCGTTGCTTATTCTCCCTTCTACAAGTAGCCTGCATTCCTTTTTTTCAACTTTACTTCAACCTCTGCTTCAATTGGCACATCACCTTTTATGACCCTGGTTGTCCCAGCACCTTCCTGTACTTGCAAAGTTCATCTGTACTCACACTGAGCTAACTTGGGTAGTGCAGGATATCTCCATCTCAAGAGTCTGAATTCAGTAACAGTAGCTAAGTTTCCTTTGCACATGAGGCATGTAAGGTTCTGGAAATTAGAATCAGAATAAATCTGGAGGTCATTATTCTGCTACGCAAAAATTATATCTCCAGTACTAACATGGTATCTACACAACACAAATAATACATGCTTATTAAGTAAAATTTGTGTAATAACTTTGCTATTTTAAGTGTCTTAAGATATTTCAAAACTTCTTTAGATTCTATGCATGTCTAATTTCATTTATTTTTTATGTGTTATTTCATGATTGGACCCAAATCAGGAAGCTAAAGACATGAGAGATTAAATGACTTAACTAAGGTCACATAGGTAGTCAGTTGTGGAATTAAAAACAATTGGCCCATAATGATCTCAGAGCCTTTTGCCACTTCCTTTTTGACATGGAGGAGGGTGCTAGGCATTCAACCTCAACTCACCTTCATTTGATTCATCAGTAAAAATAAAGAAATAAAGTTTGTGATTAATGAAAAATCAGAATGAAATGCTCGAGTGGTGGCTGGAGCGATAACACAGCGGGTAGGGCGTTCGCCTTACAAGCGGCCAACATGGCCGACCCGAGTTCGATTCCTCCGCCCCTCTCGGAGAGCCCTGCAAGCTACCGAGAGTATTCGATATGCCAGACACAGTAACAACAAAGTCTCCAATGGAGACATTACTGGGCCCGCTCGAGCAAATCGACGATCAACGGGAGGGCCTTTACTTTTACCAGAATGAAATGATTCAGTTTGAAGAATCACAATTGTCTACCCTTAAATAGGTTTTGACCACATAAAATTGCAGGTCAGTTTTACATCAATAAATTTCTAAATTATCTCAAAAGTTTAAAGTTTTTACTGATGATGACAAGCAGAAATGAAATAATCATAATTTCCTTTGAAAATATATTCTTTTCAACAAAATGTTCCCAGTTACATCTAACTACTAAATTTAAGAACAACTAAGTGGTTTTTAAAATTCAAAGCCAATAGGTGGTTTATGTAATATCATGAATATACTCAAGACTGATCATCCTATAATTAATTGAGAACAATGAAATACAAGGATGCTAACTATAAGTCATTATGCTATCCCTTACATTACTTGATCACTTGACATCTGGTTACTCATCGATTTCCTTGAGCGGGCACCAGTAATGCCTCCATTCATTTCTGTCGCTTGCTAGTGTAGCCCAGTGGTGTCTGCTCGTTCTAGGAACATGAAGAGCCTCAAACCGTTCATTCAGGGTCTTGACAAAAAAGTCTGACTATCTTGTTGGTGGGTGGCCACTCAATCTTTTGACATCCTATGGAATCCATTTGGTAATGGCTCTAGTCCAGAGGTCGTCTGCAAATCTCGTTAACTGTCCAGCCCATCTGATTTTCGACGCCTTGGCAAACGAGACAGCATCACTGATTCTTGATCGTCGACGGATGTCGGAACTCCGGATTCTTTCTCTCATTTGAGTGAAACGTGATATTCCAAACATTCAAAGCCTTCTTTGGGAGACCTGAATAGCGTTCTCATCCTGTTTGCGTAGGGCCCAGGTCTCTGAGGCATATGTTAATGCAGGAAGAACAGTGGAATCGAAGAGATGTGCCCGGAGCCAAAGGTTCTTCGTCCTCTTAACAATTTCTTTGATGCTCTTGAAGGCGTTCCAAGTCTCTCTCTTTCTCCTGTGCAACTCAGGTGCCAGGTCATTCATCATGTTGAGTTCTTGACCTAGGTACACATAACTGTTGCATTCGGAGATGGTCGTTCCATTGAGAGTGAATGGAGCGTCAGAAATGAGACCGTTTCTCATAAACATTGTCTTCATGAGATTCAGCTGGAGTCCGACTTTTCCACACTCATGGTTGAAGTCAGCCAACATTTGTGCTGCTTTGTAATGTTTGGTGTTATTAGAATGATATCATCAGCAAAGTGGAGATGGTGTAGTTGCCGACCGTCTATCTTCACTGCCATTCCTTCCCATTCCAGTCATCGTATGATGTTCTCAAGGGTGGCACTGAAGAGTTTCGATGAAATGGTATCACTCTGCTGAACCCCTCTATTGACATTGATGATCACTTCCTAGTAGAATGGTGAGATCCTGGTAGTGAATCCGTAATGCAGCTCATGGAGGATCCTGATGGATTGAGTTTGAATGCCCTGTTTGGCTAGGGCTTTGATGACCGCTTCCGTCTCAACAGAATCAAAGGCCTTCTTTAAATCAATGAACGTTAGACAGAGAAGCATCTTAAACTCCAGAGAAGCCTCAATGTGCTTGGTTATCATGTGGATATGGTTGATCGTGCTCAATCCTCTTCAGAACCAGCTTGCTCCTCTTCAGAACCAGCTTGCTCGCATGGTTGTCCTTCATGGAGTTACAATTGTTTCCCTTTATGTAAGGGAAAGGGAAACAATTGTAACTCCTGGAAGAACCTCCCTTTCTTCTATTCCCTAACCTCTTTTCCCTCTCTCCAGTGCTCTGGGCCCTTAAATTCATTCATTGTTTTAGAACATAAGCCTTTCTCCTGAACTTATGGGATGTACATAATCATTGTAGATCCTCATACACATTACTAGATTGGACATTTCTTTGCTAACCTGTCAGCTGCTCTTTTGGTTGATTCATCCAGCCCAAAAGAAACCCAGAGGTGTGTGTATGTATTGTGTAGGGGTTAGGGAGCATCTTTACACTCTGGAAATGCCTTTTTCTACAAACATCACTTTGCCAAATTCAACTTAACATTCTAAATTCAATGCTCTAAAAGTGACAGAATAACAGTTTAATTCCAAGAAGAGATGCCAATTTCATTCATTATAGTAGCCATATTTATTCAGTTAACTATCAAAGTGACACTGAGATAGAAAAGGAGGAAAAAAAGAGACTATTGACATGAAGAAAATAAACATGAATAAGAAAAATTTTAAGAAAAAATTTATAATAAAATATTTATAAAATTATTTTATACAATTATTTTTGAGAACATAATTTTAGTTACCCTAAAATTATTTCAGTGTTGTTACACCATGGCCTAGATATTGCAGTCTTTTTGAAAAATTATTGATAGTATATTCATAAACTAATTTGTCTCTTTTCCTTATAATTGTACATAAAGGAACAACTTTACCTACCAAACTATTTTAAAAGATGGTTGAATTCAAAGAGATACATGCACAATGATGTTTACTGTGCCATTATTTATAATAGCAGAAATAATCAAAATGCTCACCAACTGGTAAATAGCAAGAGATTATAGATTATAGATAGATATGTACATGGGCTGGAGCAGTAGCACAGTGGTAGGGCGTTTGCCTTGCACGCAGCCAACATGGCCGACCCCAGTTCGATTTCTCCGCCCCTCTTGGAAAGCCCGGCAAGCTACCGAGAGTATCTCGCCCGCACGGCAGAGCCTGGCAAGCCACCCGTGATGTATTCGATATGCCAAACACAGTAACAACAAAGTCTCCAATGGAGACGTTACTGGGCCCGCTCGAGCAAATCAACGAACAACTGGAGGGCCTTGACCTTTACCTTTACCTTTATGTACATGGACTGGAGTGATAGCACAGTGGGTAGGGCATTTGCCTTGCATGTGGCCGACCCGGGGATCAATTCCTCTCTCCCTCTTGGAGAACCCCGCAAGCTACCGAGAGTATCCCGCCCACACGGAGAACCTGGCAAGCTCCCCGTGGCATATTCAATATGCCAAAAAAAGTAACAAGTCTCATAACGGAGACGTTACTGGTGCCTGTTCAAGCAAATCGATGAACAAGGGAAGACAGTGCTATAGATATGTATTTATAAACTGAATTAATGACTACTCTTATAAAAATAAGAGATGAAATTCTGCTTTTTTTTGAAAGTACATGAATAAAAGTATTATATTTAGTGAGCAAAAAAATTAGACATTTTAAGAATTAGGAAAAAAAAGAATTAGGAAAATATGACTTAATTTGACCTATGACCTATAAAGATATGACCTATAAAGATAACTTTCAACAGAAACAAAACAACAGATTAAAGAAGATGAAATTACAATAAAAGATATTTTAAAAGCTTTAAAATTATACTTAAGGGTTTTCAGAAAATATAAGCAGATTCGAAATTTAAGTGAATAAACCCAATGGGATTTCTATAAAATCACATAAAAATGAAAAAAATAACAATTAGAGAATCTAAAGAAAAATGTTACTTAAACTGAAGATTTCAAAGTAATAAAATAATTAAATGAACCATGAAAGGGACAAAATCAGAACAAAAGTAATAAATTATTTATGCAACAATAGCAAGAAGTCTAACAAGAAAATGATTTTTGGGAGGACAGGGAAAATGTCAGAAAAAGAATCTTAGAAGAATGTGAAGAAATATAAATCTTACCTAATGAACTCAAAGAAAGAAATATGCTTCCTTCAAAAAAAGATTCAGAAGCTTCATCAGGACACATGACCAACAAAGCAAAAGCAAAAGCAAAAAGTTTATGAAAACAAATCATTTAAGTAGAACTAGGATCAGAAATCTAATGGAACTCCTTTACAAATCTGTAAGGGACAGGGCAAAAGAGTGGGGGTGGAAACCTCATTAACTTAAAATTTTAAATCTACCAAAAGCATCTTTCACAATTAAAGGAAAGAGTCTACGGACATGGTGACAGTGGCAGAGTCCCAGCTCAGCCTGTATGAGACTCCTAGCTGAATGCCCAGAATGACCTACACCTTTTCATCCCCTAGGCACTCACAGGCTGCAGTTCTGGCAGCTCCCAGCACTGCAACTCCAGGCAGAAACACTGAATTGTCAGGCTGCACTGTGGAGTTGAGTATTCAAACAAAACAGAGCAAGATACAGCTCGTCAAAAATTAAGAAAAGATTAAGACAATTTCATAAAAAGAAAAATCAAGAGAAAACTAATTTTTAGATTTTCATGAGGGCATTTACTAAAGACAGTTCCTCAGAGGAAGGACAATGATAGCAGATAGAAACTTGAATCTTCATAAAGAAGTGAGGTACACCAGGACCAGTAAGAGATAAATATTTATAATAGTTTCATTTATGCAGTGCTTAAGAGACAAGTCAAAAAAAGAAACAAGGTATCATACCATTTATAGCATAAATGTTTTATTTTGCTTTGTTTTGGGGTGTTAGAGATTGAACTCAGGACTTCACACATGCAAGGCATATGCTCTACCCCTAAACCATAGTCTTGATTCAGGATAAATGTTTAAAGGGAAAATAATAACAATGTACTATGAAGTTTCAACATGAATTGACACATTGGCCACAGGACAGAATTAGAAAAATTAAAATGGATTCCCATAGAAAAAAATGGTATATATTTAAAATGTTGTGAAAAACTAAAAATTAATACTATAAACATAGTCACCACAAAAACTTAAAACAATTACATATAGAAAACAAGATTCTTAAATAATAGTGACCATAAAATAAAAGGAAGAGAACTGAAAAGAAAAGCATAGAAGTTAGTCACTTTCACAAGCCATAACCCTGGTCCAAATTCTCATGCAACATATGGGTTCCCAACCACTACAAAAGTAATCCCTGAGCACAGGGGTGAACCTGAGGCACCATCAGCCATGGCTCCAAACAAAATAATAATAATAATAATAATATTTAATTAATCTTAAGGGAAGAAAAAGGAAGAAAGGGGAAAAGAAGAACTATGAATAGATTTGCTAAAAATAAATGCAAAACTGTTAACATAAACCCAACCAAGTCTATTACCGCTTCATTTTTGAAAAACATATAAGTAAAATAAAAAACTATTAAAAATCCCAGAGTTTTTTCATAATGAATAAAAATTCAAAAGAAACTAAGCATTGTCTACAAAAATATACAAAGAATGATAAAATATATAAAAAACACTTATCAGAATTCCTTTACTGTTTCTTTTGTGTGTGTGTGTGTGTGTGTGTGTTGTAGAACAATTCCTAGAACAAAACTGGGTCCAGCATGTAACACATTTAAAATATGGCAATGCAAAATAATAAGATTGAGAGTAAGTATGCATGGAAAGATGAGGCTTCTATTCTATTTAGCATAGTATTCAAGCAAACTGAGGCAATTTGATGAAGATCAAAACCAGATCTAATACCAATTTGCTGGTTCTCCTCTAAAACCATTTGACTTTTCATTTCTTTATTAAGCCTGACAGTTTAGGGTGTGCTCCTCAGCAACAGACAAGTCTGCGCAAAAGTGCTCATTCTGAATTAGAAAGGAGTAAGCCAGGGACATTCTAAACAATGACTTCATACTTGAGGTTTATCCTGGGTTTCCCTGAGTTTCCAAGGTAACCATTTATCGTAAAGTCTTGGCATCTTTCGGGTTAAGTTATAGGGCAAAAACCTATAAAATTAGTTCAATAGAACTTTTTTGAGATCCTTGAGTGTATCAAGCAGTTCTCGCCAAAGTTTGGCTCTGGGACAACATCTAGCCCTTACATTCCCAGTCTCTGAAGTCCAGGGCAGAAAGGCAGTGGAAAAGCCAGTTTTTGTTGACCCTTCAGAATGTTTTAGCATTGAAACTAGCTAGTTGTAGGGGAAAAAATTTTGTTCACAAATTCTGATATATTTTAGAGGAGATTACGATGAAGCTGATGTGAAATCTGTCACGGTTCTCCTGTTGTTCATCGATTTGCTCGAGCAGGCCCAGTAACATCTCCATTTTGAGACTTGTTGTTACTGTATTTGGCATATTGAATATGTCATGGGTAACTTGCCAGGCTTTGCCGTGCAGGCGAGATATTCTCGGTAGCTTGCCGGGTTCTCTGAGAGGGGCGGAGGAATCGAACTCGGTTTGGCCGGGTTGGCTGAGCACAAGGCTGTGCTATTGCTCCAGCCCTTGATATGAAACATTTCATGTAAAATGTAAACTTTAGAATTCACGAGGAAAATTGTGTTCTGGAAGAAGAGTGAAAGGACAGAACGTCATCAGGAATATTGATAATGTTTTTCAATAGAAAGTTATAAGGAAGGAAGGAAGCATTTGGGGATGAAACTGGAAGAGAAACAACATCTAGTCTGGCTTTATCCTGGTGCAATTTTTTTCAAATTTTTTATGGAGTTTGAAGTACCAGGACACTTTAATTTTTAAAGTAGTCCACTGCTCACCCACTGGCTAAGAATTACTATTGTCATCCTCAAAGGATGGATGAGCTAAAGGGACTTGGGGACTAGTAATCTGAATGTCAACTGTCAGTCAAACATGCTATATGACAAGTCCCAAGCCCTCCACCCCCTTGGTACTGAACTACCTTCCCTTGGTGTTCCCTTGTCTGGTAACAGTAGAGCTTAGAGTCTAGAACTGGAAGTGTATGTCTTGAGAATATCTCCTAATGTGAAAGTTAGCCTTCCAAACTTTCATTCATCACAAATGATGACTCTATGTTCCCTCAGGAAAATAATTTTCTTAAATTCCATTCCCTAGAGATAAAGGACATGGTAATTGATTGCATTTTATGACTGCTCCAGTCAGAGTCTTCCAAAGAGAATGTCAGGTGCTCTCCTGGCTTTGAAGAGTGTTCTTTGCATTTGCCTACAATATTACTCAGAAAAGCATTTCGGAGGCTAAACTGAGTCACCTCCACCTAAAATTCTGATTATTACTGGCACTTTTGCAAGGCTGATGGCCAGATTTAGGTTTAGATTTAAGGTTAGGGTCATTTTCTGTAGCCAGTGGATTTTGGGATTTTTGGTTTTTTTATGTGTGAGTTGCTCAGGGTGGAAGAACTGGCGCTAGGTGCCAATGTGAATTTCATCAATGACTGTGGACTCCAAGTGTACAAACACTGCCCTGGGCACATGCTTGCCAGGGCCTGTTTCACTGGAGAAGGTGTTGAAGGAGTCGTCTCCTCCCCCAATGATCTTCTCACTGGGCATCTGACCATCGGACAGGATGCCATGTTCCAGGCAGTAGAGCTCCCAGCAGGCATTGCCAATCTGGACACCAGCCTGGCCAACATGGATGGAGATGCACTTACGCATGATGAGGACAAAGGATCAAAGTTGAGAGTCTCCCACTAGCAGACTACCAAGGAGTCAGGGGGAGAAGCAGACTCCATGCGGACTCTGGGCCAGGCTGTTTTCACTCAGGGTGCCCCAGAGGGGCGTGGGTGAGAGCCCACCACACCCCAAGGGGCCCAGCCTCAGCAGCCAATCTCCACTACCCAACAACCACCACACTCCAGGCTGCTTTCCGGACTGTGCAGCCACTTTGCAGCAGCCACACGACACATCATAAGACACTTCCTACCCATTATCCATAATTACCACACCATATTTGTTGGGGTTCAGAAAGTAGGCAATAAAATCATAGATAGAAATTATATATATATATATATATATATATGCCTCTCGGAGAGCCTGGCAAGCTCCCTGTGGTTTATTCAATATGCCAAAAAAGAGTAACAATGACATTTTGAGCACACAGCAGCAAAGAAGAAAACCGGCTGGTGGGCCCCACAGCTCCCGGAGAATTCTCCAGGCCCCATACAGAATCGATATCACCGGGAGATCCCAGATGGGGTAGCTGCTATTTCCCCATCCTCTCCAGATGGAATTCCGGTGACCATGAGCTTCTACAAGCAAGGCTCTGGCATGCGGGTACCAGGACTATTTTTCGAACCGTAATGGGGCCTCCCCAGCTCCCAGGCAACCTCTGATTCCAGAATTCACGCCCACAACTGGCCCCCAGGCCATCTTACAGCACACAGCAGTGAAGTAGAAAACCGGCTGGAGGGCCCCACAACTCCCGGAGAATTCTTCGGGCCCCATACAGAGCCGATATCACTGGGAGGTCCCAGATGGGTTAGGTGCGGTCTCCCCTCCTTCTTCAGATGGAATCCCGGTGACCATGAGCTTCTACAAGCATGACTCTGGCATGCGGGTACCAGGACTGTTTTCTGAACCGTGCGGCTGCTTATGCTGCCGCGCGGCATTTTCTGATATGCAAAGTGATCAATAGAAAGTAAATGATCTAGCATTTGTCCCTGAAAATCAGGCTTGAATGGTGGTGGGAAAATCTGAGCAAAAGATAATGCCCAACCAAAATATACTTGGACTGTGTATTTAACTATGGTGCTATGCCGCCCTGGGAGGGGAAGGGTGTCTGTCCCTCTGCCTGTCCCCCTTTGTGGTGGTGACATGGTGGCCTGCACTTTTAGAGCCTAATGAACAGCCAGGTATGAGACTGCATTGACGAGGCACATGGGGCTTCATGGGATGGGGCATGGATTCGGCCCTGCTCCCTGCCATGAAAATGCTCCAGGTTGCCACCCTCAAACGCCTCCTCCGGCTTCTGACCAACCATGAACCCAGAGGCACACATACCAATCTTGGAACCCAGGGGCTTCTGGCAATAATCCCTCTAGGTTTATTACTAAAATATCAGAAATCCAAATTCATGTGGCCACTATTGTGGCCACACAACATCATATGCTCTTCATAATCAACATTAGAAAACAAATTTTCTAATGATGTCTTTGTGGCAGGTCTGAATGTTGGGGAAAATTCCAAATAACAATGTTAGGTCTTTTGTCATAATATTGAATGTGATCAATGTAGAGAGAGAGTAAAGTGAAAATCTGCCACATAGGCAGGGGGTGGTTGGGAGGGGGGGTATACTGGGGTACTTGGTGGTAGAAAATGTACACTAGTGAAGAGATGGGTGTTTTATTATTGTATGACCAACTGAGACTTGAACTGAAAGACTTTATGACTGTACTCATGGTGATTCAATAAATACATAAATAATAATTTAAAAAACAGGTCTCATTTCCCTGACCCTGAAAGAGCCTCCAATCATTGGGAAAGACGAGTAAGGAGAGGCTTCTAAAATCTCAGACTGGACCTCAAACTCTATTACAAAGTGGTAATAATTAAAACAGCATGGTACTGGAACAAAGCCAGGGCTGCAGACCAAGGGACAGGTTGGAATATCCGCACACACAACCCCAAATGTATGAACATCTAATCTTTGATAAGGGAACAAGCAATGTGAAGTGGAACAAGGAAAGCCTCTTCAACAAATGGTGCTGGCATAACTGTACAACCACATGCAAAAAAAATGGGCTTAGACCTTGACCTAACAACATGCACAAAAGTCAGATAAAAATGGACTGAAGATTTCAACATCAGGCCAGAATCCATAAGATACATTGAAGACAAGGTCAGCAAAACCCTCCATGATATTGAGGCTAATGGTATCTTCAAAGACAACACTCCACTGACCAACCAAATGGAAACAGAGATAAACAAATGGGACTATCTTAAATTAAGAAGCTTCTGAACCTCAAAAGATACAATAACCAGAATACAAAGACAATATACAGAATGGGAAAGGATATTTACCCAATACTCATCTGATAAAGTGTTGATATCAAGGATATACGAAGCACTGGTTAAACTCTACAAGTAGAAAACATCTAATGCCATCAAAAAATGGGGTGATGAAATGAACAGAAACTTTCCCAAAGAAGAAATCCGAATGACTAAAAGGCACATGAGAAAATGCTCTACATCACTAATCATCAGGGAGATGCAGCTCAAAACAACAATGAGATATCAACTCACACCACAGAGACTGGCACACATCCAAAAGAACAAAAGCAACCTGTATTGGCATAGATGTGGCAAGAAAGGGACTCTCCTTCACTGCTGGTGGGAATGCCAACTGGTTCAGTCCTTTTGGAAAACAGTATGGACGATTCTCAAAAAATTAGCTCCCATTTGGCCCAGCAGTACCACTACTGGGAATATATCCCGGCGAGGCAAAAAAGTACAGTCGAAATGACATCTGCACTTCTATGTTCATTGCTGCACTATTCACAATAGCCAAAATCTGGAAAAACCCTGAGTGCCCGAGAACAGATGACTGGTTAAAGAAACTTTGCTACATCTACACAATGGAGTACTATGCAGCTTTTAGAACATATGAAGTCATGAAATTTACATACAAGTGGTAATACATGGAAAGTATCATGCTAAGCGAAATGAGTCAGAAAGAGAGGGACAGACATAGAAAGATTGCATTCATCTGGGGAATATAAAGCAACAAATCGGGAGAGTAACACCTAAGAATAGCCAAGATATGTACCAGGAGGTTCACTCCATGGCTTGGAGGCCAGCCACACACATGCTGAGGGAGAAGGCAGCTCAGACAGATAGGGGAGCACCAAGTAAAGGGTGTTGGGAGGACCCTCCCAGGATGAGAGATGCAAACTGAAAATAGACTATAGGCTGAACATGATAGCCACTCAATGCCTCTTTTGCAAACCACAGCACCCAAAAGGAGAGAGAAAACAAAAGAGAATGCCCTGCCACTGGTGTTGGGTGGGGTGGGGGGGGGAGGGATGCTGAGAGCATTGGAGGTGGGGAATGGGCACTGGTGGAGGGATGGGTACTCAATCATTGTATACCTGAAACCCAAGCACAAAAATTTGTAAGTCCACAACTGTATTTCATGGTGTTTCACTAATAAAAATTTAAAAAAATACTCAGGCTGGGAGGAATAGAGACATTACTGGTGCCCACTTGAGTAAATCGAGGAGCAATGGGATGACAGTGATACAGTGATACAGTGATACAGTCCCTGTTTTCTCTCTCCCTAATCCTCAATGAGTCACAGAAATAAAGACTACTGAACAACAACAACAACAAAAAAAAAGATTTAGTAAACCATTGCCAACTCCTGATTGGCAAGTTTCTAAGAAACACACTAGGGGCATTGAAGAATGGGATAATTGAGTCCATCTCATATAGAGATTGAATTCAAAATGCGTAATTGCAGAAGAGATCTATAAACATTATCTACTTAAAAGGTGCAAGCAATTTACTTTCAAAATTATAGGCAAGTTCAGAGAAACAACTCAACTGGGTGCATACTCTGCCTGCTGGAGAGCCAACTTTGGTCTCTAGCACCTCCTGGTCTCCAAGGCCCAGCCAGGAACAGCCTCCAAAAATAGAGCCAGGAGTAGTCCCCATCCACCACTAGATTTGGTCCCCAGCAACAACAGCAAAAATCAAACCAGTAATACTCCAAAGAAAAAGGCTATGAACTAACATCACCGATATTACTATCTATAATGGCAGTCGTTTTAGGACCAATCTTCCTTGATATTGGTCTACATTGTGATTACTTCTATTTCAGTTATTTCTGATAAATGCCTAGTTTATGATAAGACAAAGATGTTTAAAAAACTTTAAGGTATCACAGATAAAAAAATTATGACAATAGTATAAATAAAAAGTTAAAAGTAGGGGCCAGAGCAATAGGACAGCAGATAGGGCATTTGCTGTTCATGTAGCCAACCCAGGTTCAATTCCCGGAATCCCATATGGTCCTCCAAGCACTACCAGGAGTAATACCTGAGTGCAGAGCCAGAAGTAACCCCTGAGCATCGCTAATTGTGACCCAAAAACAAAAATAGTAAAAGTAAGGATGACACAGGTGTACAAATATTTACAAGGGCATTATTCATGTTAATTCAAAAATATGTAAGGATGACAGGTGTACGCAGATTTTTGGATGAATTATTTATCATAAAAGAACAATTTTGAACAATACAGAGAAAATTTTGTGATGTGAAAAACATCTGGATTTAAACAAAGAACAATGATGAGCAGAACATAATAAAAAGTTATGAATAAATGAACTTTTTAGCTCTAATATCAAGGGCCTGTTAGTCCAATATGAATTCAGGAGAAGGCAGGAAGGTATTATAAAACTTAAACTATTAATGTTTAATGCAAGATCTTTTTATTTCAATATTCTTTAAGGTTTCATTATTTCAGAAGCACTTGAGTCTGTCTGTACAACATTGGAGTGAGTGTTGATAAGGTTGTTGGTGTGAAGAGTGCAGCTAAAAATGCATTCCTGACACCACTTGCAAAGTGGGGACAGTGAGGTATGATATTAATGAAGGGTGTTCGGCTATCGCGCATTTCAATATGGATAAAAATACTGTACTTGTTTCAGAAAGATGTCCAATAAGACACCTGTAAGTTCAAAATAAAATAATATGCTTGCTTTCAAAATTGAAACTCTTAAGCAAGGATTTTTGAATAGGTGGATCTATAACGACCCCTTTAGAGACTAAGTACCTTATGAAAGTAGAGGTACTTAGGATGAATTTAAGATATGGAGTGACACTCTAATAGAACTGAGGTCACTGGGATTGGTCAATGAAAAAGAGAGACATCAATACTAACTGGGACAAAACCTGTGGATTTTCTTAGTAAATGGAGAAGTATCTATTCATCAGTTTTAGAAGTGGCAAGGTGAGGCCAGACAATTACTGCAGTGGGTAGTAATGCTCTCCTTGAATACAGTCAACTTGGGTTTGGTTCCTGGCACCCCAAGTGGTGTCCTGAGCCCTGCAGAAGCACTCCCTGAATACAGTAGGATGTGATCCCAAAACAACACCAAAGTGGCAATGCAGAGGAAAATGGGAGCCCTAAGGGCAATAAGAAGGAGCTCTTTGAGACAGAAGAAAGTTTTAGAAAAAGAGTTAAAAGGGAAACTATGCATTCTTTCAAATTTTACTCTTGAGTACCAAAGTAGGAATGAGTTGGCAAAGAAGAAAACTCAGAGTTTCAATCACCAATACCAAGACATATGACTCAAAATGAAAAGGAGCCATGAGTCTTTCATATCCTCAGAGTAAATCAGTAAGAACTTAGAGTACTCAAAATATTGGTGCTAGAGAGATAGTACAGCCGGTAGGGCACTTGCCTTGCTTGCATGTGGCTGACCCTGGTTCAATTCTCAGCATCCCATAGGTTCCTCTAAGAAGACCCAGAAGTAGTTCCTTAGAGCACAGCCAAGAATATCCCCTGGGCATTGCTGGGTGTGACCCCAAAACTAACAACAAAAAAGTACTCAAAATGTGCTTTTTATTCATTAATATGTGTGTATTTAAGCTCTGACTAGAGGTAAAGCTTCATCATCTATAGTTATTTAACTCTTGCTAAATAAGAAAAATTATCTGAAGAAAAGAATGATCTTATTTAGTCTTAATAGGCTAATTATGGAGGAGGGAAAGTGATATTACAACAGGCAGGGAGCTTGCGTTGCATATGGCTGACCCAGATTCAATCTTTGGCACCTTATATGTCCCCTGAGTCCTTCCAGGAGTGATCCCTGAGCACAGAGACAAGAGCAAGCCCTAAGCACCACCAGTTGTGGTCCAACAACAAAAATATAAAAGGCTAACTTGTACTAGAGACATAAAGTAAATTAACTGATCTATATTTAAATTAATATGAATTTGAGAAGATAGTGGTTAGAGGTAAGTAAACTAGATAGGAGAGAAAAGAATGATAAGGAACTGTAATATAGGTTTTGGAAATTCCTGGTTTCAGAACTTGTCACATTACTTTAAGAATAAAGGTGTCAATTTTCAGTGTATATTTCTGTAATACTCTGAAATGCTAATGGCAAAGTTTATATATATATATATATTGCATTGTAGGGAAAAAGGAATTAGTAATGTGCCCAGTGAGCTAACATGATGCTTCAAAGGAACAGAGGAAAATTTCAGAATGAACTAGAGAATTTATTGCCCATAGAAATTCAGTCAGATTACTAAGATAATGCCTCACCATTGCCACAGCCTTCAGTGGCTCCCACCCTCACATCCATATTCACTACCACCTCACCACCAGAAACTTCAGATACATTACAAAATACACTACTCATACCACTCTATGTTTCATGGGGTTCAAACTAATTGTACACAAATGTTAAAGGATGAGGTAGTGCAGCAGTCAGGAACCTGGGTACAACCAGGAGCAGCTAACTGTGGATCTACCTAGACTAATTCTGACTGCTTACTGTCGCTCTACCAGGACAGTTCTAAATCCTAGTTGTTGTTTTCTACTACCCCTTTAATATCTTTCAGAGCACTTATCTGAAATGAGAAAATCCCCATGAGAAAAAAAAGTTGGGAGACTGCAGCCCTTGAGGCAGTCAACCTTCCTCTATTAGAGAGACAATTTCCCTGTGCCTTGGTGAGAAAGCTTTTTGCTTCTTGTTCTTCTGGCAGAATCACTGTCTGTATAAGTATATTTACTTTTGATTTCCTAAAAGCATGGGAACAGGATGTAGAAATCTGCATGAGAAATGCTTGTACAAGGCCCTGACAAATCCGACAAAATATCTAGCATTCAAGGCACGGGTATGTTGGGTAGCTTAGAGATACCAAACTGCAAGGAAACTTCATTGTTAAATTAATCTAAAGAAGACTACTAATTGCTCTTTAGAGACTTGTACTTTTAAATATTTTTGTATTTGTTTTCTGCTAAAGCACTGATGGAACATGAATTGATATAGTAACTAACAAAAGAGCTAAATTCTACAGTTTTAATGTCATCTTGATTTTCTATTTAAGGTACACAGCTAGATAATATCCATGATGAAATTACCTCATTTCATATGCCCACCAGATATCAGATTAACTCAGACTTAGCCACATGAATCTGTTGCAGCTTTTCTCAAGACAGCCTATAATTCCCATCTCCTTCAAAGCCTGTGGCCAAGAACTTTGTGTTTATATCCTAAGTATTTTCCAACATGGCATATATTTTCTGTAATTCTATTTCAAAGTATCATGCTTTCCACAATAAGTTGGATCCTGAAAAGCAGCAGGTCCTTTGGATGTCTGCAAATCAAATATCACTTAAATGTAAGCATAAAATTTATCATTTGTAGAAACTGCAGTAAAAATCAAAGTAATTTTATAATGTAAACAATAGCCTATAATTTATTGACTCTATAAAATTGTACATAAGTAGTGTTTCTTAAATTCAGTGATAAATGTATAATTTAAATTGTAACTATACATTCGTTTTTGTTACCAAAAAACAATTACATTATAATCTTTTTTGTCCAACTCCAATTAAATGAGAAGTCTATAATCTCAGCCACATTACACACTGGTGTCCCACTGACACTTCTTTTCCTTTATGAAATAACTTTCTAATTGGCTTAAGTATAGAATAATTGTGTCACAAAAGAAAAATGTCACTGCTATTAAACCTTCATTTTGGACTATTAACACTAACAGAGAATCAGGAGGAGCTGAGAAAGACCAATTCCTCTAAGGCTCTAGCCTAAGATTAAATGCAAACTAATCTATCATTGTATCAGTCTATAAAAGGGTTCTACTGCTGCCTCAGCCTTCACACTGCACGGAATCAGTTCATATATATTTCCCATTTGGGGTTTTGGGCAAAGTTCCATTGAGGTCTGGTCCAGGAAATTCCCCTTAGGCTTTCAGGGTCATAAGTCCTGCAGGTTTATGATGGTTTGGTTTAAACTTCTGACTACACTGGGCAAGATTTTACATACCTGATGATAGCAAGTCTCATTGTGGGCCAAAAAGCTTTGCAATCCAATTGGTGGTAAGTCCTGATAATTCCCTAAAGTCTAACAAGGAAACTGAAAAGAAGGATAAAACACACAAAAAATAGAATTGTTGCTAGGCATATGAAATCTGGCCCTCTGAAAGTGTTAGAGGTTTGACTTGTGAAAATGTATGCTTGTGAATTTTTATGTAAAGAGTGTTTCTTGTGAATTCTGTGGTCATGCTGTATTTGATGATGATGTACCCAAAAATCATTTTGTATTTCTTGGGGAATTAAGGACTTGAAGCTTGAAAACCATAACCAATAGTTCCTAACTCTTGATAATATGCTTATATCTATGAAGTTTTCTGACCATTCTTGTTTCTTTAGGTCTAGTTAGTAATTCCAATGGGGTAAAAGTTATAAAATGTTTAGAAATATACTTTCTGAAAAATGTATTTTTGAGTGGTATTTATGGTTCTGGTTAATGATCTTAATTTTATATTTGGTTTGCCTCCTAGGCAAAAGGAAGCAGAAACAAAGTTCATTTATTTTTTTCTTCTTTTATTCCCTTTAATTCAAATTTTATTTGGATCCAAACATTAATTTATGGGTTAGGAGAGATCCTTCTCACAAAGGGAACCGAGAGTCCTTTCAGAACTGTGTTACATCCCAACATAAATGTCAAAATGTTACTTTATTCTCAAATCAAACCTATGGCCACAATCAAAATCACCAAAACATAACCTTTTCTTAGAATAAATTAATAACACAGATTTCAATCAAAGGGAAATGGGTTTCAATCACATCTGGTACAATTTTTCACATGAAGAAATTAACCTGTTACTCTGTTACTACCAGAAATATCTATGTTATAATGATATTCATTTATAATATTATTTTATTTTATATATATTATAGTTAAATAATTGATCTTTTAGATTCACTCCAGCACTTGTTGTGGTGGTTTCTTTATTTGTTTAGATTTTTTGGTTTGGGGCTTATTTAGGAGGCAATCATACTGGCATTACTCAGAACTTAATCCTGGCTCTCTACTCAGGAATCATTCCTTGCTGGCTAGAAGGCCGTATGGGGTGCTGTGGATTGAAGCTGGGTCAACTTTATGCAAGGTAATTTCTATACCCACTGTATTATATCACTCCAGCCCCACGTAGTTTTTTTTTTTTAAACTTTTATCTGGTTAGTTAAATAATGTCTTGATTTCTCACCAAGTACACAGTTTTTGTTACAAATCACAGAAAACACATAGGCCACAGAAGATCTGTTCATTCACCTCAGGAAGCACATAATTAAGATGAGGAATAAGGCCTAAAAATAGCATGCAAAATGCAGCATTCAAGGTGGTATATCTGAGGGTCTAGCTTTGCATTTTCATCTAGGATCAATGGTTTAGAACATTTCCCGAACCCAGCATGACTCTTGAAGTTCAGATGCAGGACAAGTAATCTCTTCCAAGAAATGAATGGGTTCATACACACAGTTTAACATTGATTTCAAAGAGGGTCAGGATAGTACATGAAACTCCTTAAATTAATGCATGAATATAGGAAAAGTTTATGAATCCCTCCCTGAAGCACTATAGAAGTCCAGAAGAGAAGGAACTCATTTAATTCGAAAGGAATTTAAGGGCAGTTTAAGGAAGGCATTGCCATTTAAAATTTACCTTAGATGGCGGATAAGATTTAGAAGAATGGAAAAAAAATGAATCTTTATGAGAGACCTAGTAATTTATATGGCATCTCATTTAGTCTATAGAAATTCAGTAAAGAAGTTACTGTATTATCTCTTATAGAGAAATGGAGATTGCAGAAGTTTAATAAATTGCCCCAAAATACTTTCAGCTATTTATTTCCTGAGTTGGATTTGAAGCTTATGTCTGTGTGATTATAGATCCCAAGTTACCCAACTAAAACTACTATTGAAAAGGATAGACAGTAAATCTGTATTCGTAATAGTCATCTGGTGTACATGCATAAACTAATGGAGAGATTGAGGTCAAGAGTAGCAGAACTCTTTTCTAACTTTAGGAAATTTAAATCAGGCTATTACTGAGATAGTCTACTTTTATTTTATTATCTGTGAAATGAAGACTTCTACGAAAATTAGTTATAAAATTCTGGGGAGATAGCTCAAGTGGTGGAACACATATCTTGCATGTGAAAGATTTTGAGTTCAAAATTTGTGACATGCCGGCCCCCACCACTTCTTGATGTTACCTTGGTGGCCACCTGATGGTCTCTCGTGGTCCTCAAGTGTCACTGGGCCTGGCACTGTTGACTTGTGCCAGGTTGAGCTCTTCTGGGAGTGACCCTAACAAAAGAATAAAGTGCAAATTATGGTAAATTCATTTGGCTCACATTGTTGATGTGGTAGTGAGGGATTATTATTTTCAACCTTTGTTCACTTCCTATAATAAAACATAACCATTTTTCTTTGTTTTGGGGTCATACTTAGCAATGCTCAGGAATAACTCCTGGCTCTGTGCTTCAGGGATCACTCCTGATGGGGCTTGTGGAACAATATGAGTTGCTGGGGATCAAAAATAGGTCCACCATACCTATTGTTAATGTGACATTTATACTTCCTACTCGCAGAATATACTTTCTCCTTCCATTGACCATGAACTTGAACTTATGACTCAAGTGCTTTTACTCTTATGCTGTGAAAGGAAGTGTGATGTTGGTGTGCAAGTTCAGAGCAGAGATTTAAATAAGAAATGTTCTCTTCCTCCTGATCTTCTTTCCCTTCCTCATCAGGACAACATATTACAGGTGTGCTGCCTTCCCTATCTGAAGCATAGAAAGAGTAGACATATTGAGCAGATATGAACATAATTTATACCCTAGAGGCAATTCCAGCTAAGCCCAGTCAAGCCAACAGTTCAGCTGACGTGCAGAACTGTGAGAACAAGTTAGTGTTTACTATGGCAAGTGGTTGAAAATTTGAAGCTGTATCGAACCACAGAAGACCCTGACTTTGGTTCAAGCATGCTTTCAAGATTTTGAGACCAATCAAGGGTTTTAGTATCACTGGAGAAGCTCAACTAATATCAAGGGAAATTCCAGAATCAAGTTCACATAACCTGGTTGTTTGAGGTTACTACATATACATATAAAATCCAGGAATCTTATTGATTGTGTAGTTTCCCTCTTTTCCCTGCATGTCAATGTGGAAGAGGAAAGTAATATTAACATATGGTAGGAAACAAACAAACAAACAAACAGAAGAATAAAAGTTACTACGCAGCCTACAAATTTGACAGTTAGGTTTAGAACTTATGCCATACTTTATGGACCCACTTATACATAGAGAAACCACTGAACAGGTTTGTGGTTTTGAATCTAAGTGACCCCGTGGCACTTTGGGGCCACAAGAGTCCATCAAGTGGCAATAAAGGTCACATATGGGGGTCTTCATGTGATAAGTTTTGAACTGAAAATCTCTCACATGTAGGAATCATCACTCCTCCAGATGATTTCTATGAGAAAATTGTTTCAGTTATGGACCCACAAGCTTAATGTCATCCCCTCCAACGTTTAATTAGCATTCTCTCATAGGTAACCCTCCACTGAGAGCTATATGAATGATGGAATACCCATGAAAAAATAGAAACAATCACCAACTTCTCATTAACACAACTCTGATACCTATTTAATAACATGCATTTAAAATAAATCTGTGGCCTCAGGGGGGCAAGAAAGGTGTTTTGAAAGATATCTTGCCCTTTTTAATTTGATTCTTTAATCCTCTCTACCAGTCATACTTGTATTTTTCCCTGTTTGTTTGGTTTTGGGGGCCACACCTGGTGATGCTCAAAGATTATTTCTGGCTCTGCCCTCAAGAATTACTCCTGGTAGTGCTCAGGGGATTGTATAAGACTACAGGGATCAAATCCAGATCAGCTGCATGCAAAACAAATGCCCAACACACACTGTACTATTGTCTGGCTTCCCAGTCATACAATTCTATAGAAGTACAGAGGATCAAGCAAAAAGCCCCTGAGTTTTGACAAAAGGGAAGCAGGCCATGGGGCAAACCCATGCATGCATATTTTTTATTCCTCCCACCAGAATGCACCCTGAAGCCCTCCCATGGAGCCACTAGTGCACAGGGAAGCTTGCCAAACAGAGTCTAGACTGACACTTGTTTAACTCAGGCTCTGTAAAGCAAGCTATTAGGACTCTGCGGTTTTGTCTTCAGGACTTTGTAAGGGCTTCCGCAGCTCACTAGAGCTCCAGCCCTGTTCCATTGCCAAACATTTGTCTACACGCTGTTCCTGTGCAGCAAAGACTCAGCTCTGCCAACATCCCTGAGACTGGAAGAAGGGACTCCGCCTCCCATCCCACATGTCGGAAGTGTCCCCTGGTAATGAAGTCATAGAAGACTGAATGCATGGGCTGGAATGAAGCACAGTGCTGAGCCTCAGGAGAGATGGAAATTGGTCCCCATCCCATAGTAAATGACCCCAGAGCAGGGTGAACATAATCTGCCTCAGGGCTGTGTGGCTTCTTCATTCAGGTGTTTCTAAGCTCTGCTATTAGATCATTATAATTTACAGAACCTCTCCACACAAAGGGACTAGGTTAAAAGATCAGATGGTTTTGTCAATGTACTCTTTCTGTCAATGCAGTCTCCCCAGACAATGAGAAACTTTGTTATGGGAAACCTATTCCTCAATTAGAAGTCTCTGTGCCTTACCAAACTAGTCCCAACTGAATAGACCTTTCTTTCCTGTCAGGTACATGGTGCTTTATCTACAAGGATATCAACATAACCATATTTTGGACTAAAAGGCTTTTTACTTTGAATAAATAAAGACTGGGATAAAGTTGACTTTAAAATGGCATCTGGTTTGGAGGCCCTTATTTAACCTCTCCCCACAATTTCACAGAAGATGACCTATAAAGACCCAGAAGAAATCTTATGCAAACTGATGCCCCTAGCAAAAACTGGAACTAAATAATATTTCAGGATATGGAATGAATCTAGGACAAAATGAGATTTAACATTTTAACTAGGTGACTGGACTGGCTATGGTGCTTGTGACCTGGGTTTTATGCCTGACACCCCATATGATCAGTTTCCCAACCTTATGTCCCCAAAACCAAAAATAGAAAAAAAATGTTTCTGGTTCAGAAATGAAAACTTGTACTAAATAGGGAACTATAGCCATATCTTTGTGTGGTGGTTTTGTTTTGTTTGCTTTGGTTTGATTTTGGTTTTTGGGGTCACAACCAAAAGTGTTCAGAGCTTACAAAGCTCTGTTATTAGCAATAATTCCCAGTGGTACTTGGGGGACCATATTTGGTTCCATGGATCAAACCAGGATTAGCCATGTGCAAGAGCAGTGCCTTAAACCCTACAGAATCTCTATGGTACCTGGTGATGTTTTCTAAGTTCTGGTGCAATTCTCTATCCCTCTGGCATAAGCAACTTTATCTCTCTTTTTTTATATCCACTTATAGATGAGAATTTCCAGAAAATGCATGGATTGCCCAAAGTAAATCATAATGAGAAGCATTTCTCTCAAAAGTAGTCCCAGAATCAGCATACACAAGGAATGAAAGCCATTTAGGATCGTCACCAGGGTGAATGTCAAGAGGTGGGAGAAATGCATGATTAAGTCAGTCCAACATTAGAATTTGAAAATTCTCTATCTAGAGTTTGTGAATGGGTCTAGAAGGTACATTTTAACATGCATTTTAGCTGCTCATTTAAAGAAAGAGATAGAAGACAACAAACTTTGTCTTTTAAAAAAGATTGTATCTCTCCTTTAAAAAGAAATAGGGGTGGGGTTGGAATGATAATATAGCCCTACAGGCCACATAGTGTTTGCCTTGCATGCAGCCAATCTGGTTTCAATTCCTGGCACTCCATATAGTGCCTCAGGTCCAGTCAGGAGTGATCCCTAAAGCCAGAGCCAGGAGTAACCTCCTAGTACCACCAGATGTGGCCCCACCACTAAAAAAATGGGGAAAAGAAGGAAAGAGGGATAATGCTAATAGTATTTAAAATGCCAGGTAAAGAAACTTTAGACTTTTATGAACAAACTTTGAAAACAAACTATTATGGTAAATAGAAGAAAATTTTAGAAAGCCATATTTCATCCACAATAAGAAGATATACAAAAACAAACCCTTACTGAAACTGACTAAAGAGATACAGCAACTGATATCACAAAATAAATGAAGACTAGTTAAGACAGCAAATGCCAAGAGTTTAATAGCAACATTTCAATCTGTACTATAATTTTTCAAATGACACTAATCAAAAGTTAAAATCGTTTAAGATGCTGTCATAAAATAATCATTCAATCATCACCTGCCGAATATGCTACAGAAAGATCTCAAAGAATGATAACAGGGCAATGTTGTCTCCAGAATGCTAACTTGTTCAGTGGAAGTGGCTGGAGGAGAAAATGAACTTTTCAGTAGTTGCTGAGTTTGCTCTGCCTTTTGGTGTTTGTTAATTAAAAAGCTCACAGTGGGGTTTGGGAGAAGTCAAGGGAGAATGTAAAGGAGTAATTTTCCCTGTAGAGATGAGATGACCAAAATGAACACTCTCCACTCTAACTAGTGGGTCTGAGTTTTGTGTGTTTCTCAAGTCCCCATGGAAAATATGCCTGACACAAAAGGACAGGGGGCTTGTCTGGATGAAGGAAACACATTTTTATCAAGATAAAGACAGCACCACCTTATAACAATTCTTTTAGAAAATAAAGAGAGGGGCCACCCAAATGGTGATTCCCACTTTCACGGTTCAACAGGAAAAAAACCTTCTGAAATGTTGATGAACATCTGGAGAATCAGTCAGTACAAGCAGTCTGAAAGAAGTTGCCAGGATAGCTATGCTGCTGGGTGGGCAACTACACATTCCATGTTGTTAAGCATCTAAATTTAGCCCCTGGTTTAATGTTAGATATGATTTATTCTGAATTCCTTATTATGCCTTGCCCACAAATCAAATCATGCTACAGTACACACTTAATTGGGTTGAAATTCTTCCAAACATGTTTGGTACTTGTTAACTTCTTCTTCATTTGAGGTTAACCAAAAGAAAACAATGAAAATCTTCCCCACCAGCCATCTAAAGAGAAATAAATGATGTGCTAAAACAATAACACCCAGTGTTAGAACCATAACAAATATCATCAATCAGACCACTGTCGGCTGACCACACCTCCAGCTGTGGGGCTGTCAGACCTCATAATCTCAGTTGGGCTGGGCTGGAGCAAAGGGTCAAAGGCAAACTTCCCCAGAGAACAGAACCACTGACTCATTGTTGGTCCTCTTCCCCTTCAATTAGGCTCCAGCACATGTATGAGCAGGAGATTAACTATGAGGATGTCCTCTGCACAGAACAGAGGTTTCTATGTTAGAGGGAGGATGATAGCATTTTGAGTATGGCTGCCATAATATGGAAATAGAATGAAGGACTTTGGGGGTCAGATTCATGACCAATTCTGGCCTGCCACTTAAAAACTGTGATTTATTCTTCCTGAGCCTGTTTCTTTACATCAAACCTGGGATATGACATGTTACCTTACAGAGTTGTTGAGACAAATAAATAAGGCAAAGGCAACAAACTTATGGTTATATTGAACAACAAAGCTTGTGAAAGACAGAGTGGAAAATAGCAAATAGAGCTCTAGAGAATGAAACTGACACACTTGGGTTTAAATCCTGACTTGTGAACATATGAATGATATTTAAGAAATCATTGCAATCTCTCTCTTCTCTCTCTCTCATACACACACACACACACACACACACACTCACACACACACCCTCTGACCTTATCTCCCCTTCAATCTCTCAAACAAAAGACATTTCCTTGAAAAAGCCATACATGGTGGGATGGGCTACATGCTTACTAATAATAATAATACCCGGGTTCGATTCCTCTATCCCTCCCGGAGAGTCCAGCAAGCTACCAAGAGTATCCCGCCTGCACGGCAGAGCCTGGAAAGCTCCCCGTGGTATATTCGATATGCCAAAAACAGGAACAATGGAGACGTTTCTGGTGCCCACTTGAGCAAATTGATGAACAATGGGATGACAGTGCTACAGTGCTACCAAAAGGGTAAAAATATTTTTTGTCAAAAACCATTGACTCAGAATAATGATAAAGATCCTTAGGGAAAAATAAAATGACACTAGGTGCATGGGTAAATACAAGAAAATTTGACCAGGGCATGAGATATGCCTGGGAGAGTTTTCAGAAAACAGAGGACAGGTGAGTGGCTAAATGCCCAAAACCCTATTCCTTACTGTCCCTGACTCCCATGAAGAATTTCTAGACACTATCACAGAGGCAGGAATGTCACTGAAATTCAAGTTCTTGGCAGAATACATTTACATCAGGAGGGGGAAAGAAACGAATACAATATTGCCTGTGCAGTCATCCAGGTCACCAGGGGAAAGTCTCAAGCTGCAGTTATGCAAAGTAATGAAGGGCAACTCGGAAAGGTAATCCCCAAAAGCCAGATCTTATGGGCACTAACCTAGCCAGTCCCAACCAGTGCCAGCAGAACAATCCACGTGGGATCTGAGATTATTACCTCTCCCAGGGCTCTATGTGAGTGTTGAGGGCTCAATATTTTCCTGTCTGTTCGGAATCAATTTTTTTGTGACTTCAAAGGGAATAGATAATTCAAGCATAATATACTACTGGGGGGCATTACATTTACACATATCAAAGAATACTTTTAACATTTCTTTCTGAATTGGTGTAAAATTTTTGTGCTCTTGGCATCTGTAGTATTTTAATTCAAGTGAATAAGTTCTTCTGTGAGTCTAAAGCATTTCTATTTCTGTGCTTATTAGACATATAAATCCAGGATTAGGGAAATAGGTGAGGAGGATGGGATGTATGATTTGGATGTGAAAGTCCCAGTTTTTATTCCAGGCACTGCATGATCTGTGGGGAGTGCTGGGTATTTCCCTGGTGGCATCAGTGCAATGTTGGGATAGTCCTAGTGTTCCAGTCACTGGTGATCCTGGGTGACATCACATTGCTGGGTCCAAGCACTGACCAGTTGCCCAAGAATTTTCAGAAATGGTCCTTGGGCCAACAGATCTCTGCTTGGGAGACCTCAAAAATGAAAAGTAGAGACATACAGATAAAGTCATGGGAGTCATTTATGAAACTAAGACAAAGTCTATCAAGTAGATAGCATAACTGATAAAAATTGGTATATATTTAACTGCAAAGGGAATGATGCTATAAGGTTAAAAAGATCTATTTCTGATTTGTATATTTCTGTGAAAAACTTCTCCTGGGAACAAAAACTAGAAAAAATAGGAATAGGATAGATGTAGGAGCTTTTAAAGCAGCAGTGGTATATCTGAAAGGAAGAAAATGCAGGTATATAAGTAAAAGAGATGAGAGTCCAGATAAGATCTAGCTTGTACCTCTCACGAAATGGAGTGAGTGCATCTTCTGCAGCCTCTCCTAAGGACCACCCTCATGGGAGCTGCCCCACTTCCCAGGCATAAAACTACTGTACCAACCATCCCAGATATTCAGTTCAAACTTCGCCCTGCTCTAATCTCCTCTCCAATTTACTTCTCCAATAATAGTCAAGGGGAAAAATGTGTTTCAGGTGTAAGAGAAAGAAAAGAACTCTTAAAACCTTTGTCAGACTCCATAGTTCAGCAATTAAAACGAAAAATCTAAGTTATCTTATTGATAAAGGTTAGACGTTTCTCTGAAATTCACAGCAGGTGAAAAAATGTAATATCAGCAAAGGTGCTTCCTGTTCAAATATTCCCTTAATGCTAAAGAACCACAACTCTTCTCTACAGACTCCTTAAGTCCATGGAGCAGTAAGTCAAATGACATGCTGGATTTTAAGCATATACAACAGAAGACATGAAGGTTACAACAGTGCAGGAACCTAGCAAAATATACTCAAATTAATAACAAATGAATCAATTAGCAAAAAAAAGAAAAAGAAATTAAGCATCCAAAAAAAGTTTGAAATGTCAAATAGGGGGAGCTCTGAAGTCCCTGAGCACTGCCACATGTGATCCTGGGGGTTCCCAGCATTGCCAGGGTATCCCAGGGGCCCCCGGCATGACAGGGCCCTCACAGTCTCACACCCTCAGGCCCTTACATTGAACAGTCAGCCTAGTTGGCAAATACTTGCCAGCGAGCATCCTGGACTTTCTTAGCACCATTTGGATGCAACTCCCAAAAAGAAATTGTGAATGAAAAAGAACATCAGAAACTTTGGTACATCTACACAATGGAGTACTATGTAGCTGTTAGAAAAGATGAAGTCATAAAATTTACATACAAGTGGTACTACATGGAAAGTATCATACTAAGTGAAATGAGTCAGAAAGAGAGGGACAGACATAAAATGATTGCATTCATCTGGGTGACATAAAGTAACAAAATAGGAGATTAACACCCAAGAATAGCCAAGATAAGTACCAGGTGGATTACTCCATGGCTTAGAGGCCAGCCGGGCATGCTAGGGGAAAATACAGCTCAGATAAAGAAGGGAGCACCAAATAAAGGGTGTTTGGAGGATCCTCCCAGGATGGGAGAAGCATGCTGAAAGTAGACTATAGCCCAAACATGATTGCCACTCAATGCCACTTTTGCAGACCACAACATCCAAAAGAAGAGAGAGAACAAAAGGGAATGCCCTTCCACAGAGGTAGGGTGGGATGGTGGGGGATGAGGGGGAAGAGATACTGGGATCCATGGTGGTGGAAAATGGGCACTGGTGGAAGGATGGGTATTTCATCATTGTATAATCGAAACCCAAGCACAAAAATTTGTAAGTCTACAACTGTAACTCATGGTTTTTCACTAATTAAAAAAAAAAGAAAGAAAGAAAAAGAAAAGAAAAAGAACATCAAGATTCCCTTGTGGATTGATTTCTAATCCTACCTTCTAGAAATCAAAGAACTGACAAATTCTGTACCCAATTCACAAACAGGCCCAGGTTTTGGGAGAAAGCAAGCAGCAGGCCTTAAAGAGAAGAAGATTGTACATGCTTAAACGATCTAAGTCAGAGTCAAAAATAAAAATACATTTAGTCCACATTTCGTAAAGGAGTCCTTCAGGGGGACAAATGAAAGCAACAGAAGTGAAGCAGTGGAGTGTGTTCCTGGACTAATGGGCACTTATATGGCATTTAGTGGACCACTGAAAGAGGACACCATGGCAAACATTTCATGTAGCACCCAGGTAATTCCCTCCTCCTGTGCCAACTCAATTGTCTTTATTTTTATAACTTTGTTGTGAAAATCTTAAAAAGTAACTTGACTATCTTGCCTGCATAGCAAAGCCTGGCAAGCTACCTGCAACGTATTCAATATGCCAAAAACAGTAACAACAAGTCTCACAATTTGTTGTGAGATGTTACTGGTGCCCACTCGAGCAAATTGATGAACAACAGGAGGACAGTGCTACAGTGCTACAAGAAAAAAATAAAAGCTTAGAGATGAAACATTTTTTAAATATCTAAATTCAATTACTATAGTTTATTTAGAAAACATAGAGAGAGAAAAAATAATAAAATATAAAAATGATACTCCTGAGCTGGGGTATGGTGATTTCAGGATGATTATAGCACCTCAGTGCTCTTAAGCTAAAAATCAGTTTGTAGTAATATACACAGGTCCCTCATATCGATGAAAAAAGTCAGAAATTGGAGGAATGTTGTCAAGAAGCATGCACTTAATTTCTCTGAGCAAAGGGAAGCCTAATTTGGGATGCCCACTTTGTATAATATATCTAAACAATAAGAGAAGTGACAAAGCAAATATACAAACATAGTGAAGGGTGGTGGGGGGGGTGAAAATCAAGAGACACACAGCATGAAAAATACAGATGAGTCTAGTTTTAGAGAAACATACATCAAAATAATCATCATGGTACTAATTAGAAGAGCTTTGACACAGGGCTGGAGATATAATACAGTAGTAGAGCTATAATAAGGCTGCACTACATGCAGCCAACCAGGGTTTGATCCTCAGTACTGCACATGTTCCCTCAAGCCTCACCAGAATTGATGCCTGAGCACATAGTCAGGAATAAACCTTGAACACAACTAGGTGTCATTTGAATTTTTTTCTAAATGCTTAAAGTGAAAAATAAAAGCTTAGAGATGAAACATTTTTAAGTGTCTAAATTCAATTAATAAATATTTTGAAATATAGAATAACTTGAAAAATTATGTTTCAAATCTAAGAAAACTAATAAATATTAAAATAAGAGTTAACTGTATCTAGTAGATATGATTGACATGCTAAGTGAAATGAGTTAGGAGAGAAATATAGAATGACTGCATTCATTTGTGATATATATATATTGTGATATATATAGAAGATATATATATATATTTGTGATATATATAGAAGAAGATGGCCAGGGGAAAAGGGGACTAGGAGCACTGGTCAATGGTTCGAATCAATCACAATTGTGGGCAGGGAGGCTGAGAGTTGGTAATATAGAGAAATATTACAATAGTTTACCAGACAGGCGCTTTAACCAGCTAAGCCACGGCGCTGTTTCAACAGTATTCAACAATACTATTAAAATTTCCAGTTGTATGTCATAATTGGCAAGTCTAGTCATATGTAAATTTTAACATATAAAGCTGTTTTAAGACTGATTTTCATTTCAAAGCTTCTATTTTTTCTGACATTCCATATGTTAATTTGTTAGCACAGCGGTAGGGCATTTGCCTTGCACGCAGTCAACATGGCCTACCCAAGTTCGATTCCTCCGCCCCTCTCGGAGAGCCCAGCAAGCTACCGAGAGTATCTGGCCCACACGGCAGAGCCTGGCAAGCTCCCCGTGACGTATTCGATATGCCAGACACAGTAACAACAAAGTCTCTAATGGAGACGTTACTGGGCCCGCTCGAGCAAATCGATGATCAACGGGAGGGCCTTTAATTTTTTAATTTTATTACAATAGTAGCTGGATATGATCACGCTGGACAAAAACTGAGTGTTAAAAGTAGGTAAAAGGATATACCTAATAATCTTTCAGTATCTGTATTCTAAACCACAATGCCCAGCTGGAGAGAGAAGAAAAAAGAGGAGGGAGGAGGAGGAGAAGGAGGAGGGAGGAGGAGAAGGAGGAGGAGGAGGAGGAGGAGGAGGGGGAGGAGGAGGAGGAGGAGGAGAAAGAGGAGGAGGAGGAGGAGGAGGAGGAGGAGGAGTCCCTGCCATAGAGGCAGGCTGAGCCTGGGGGTATAGAGTGGGAGGTGATGTAAGGGGATCTGAGGACACTGGTCCTGGAAAATCTACACTGGTGGAAGGATGGGTGTTGGAACACTGTATGACAGAAACCTGATCACAAATTGCTTTGTAAGGGTCTGTCTCACAGTGATTCAGTTAAAAAAATCTTAAAAATTAGAAAAAAATTTTAAAAAGGATATATTTGATTTTGCTAACATGAATGACTAGAGTAAATCACAGTAAATACAGTAACGAAAATTACAGAGTCTAAAGCAAATATAAAAGAAGATGTATAAGATAAATATTAGAATATAAAATATAAATATAAGAGAAAGCAAATGTAAAAGTGATGATAATAGATCACAAAATAATACAACACTACATACACATTGGTATAATTATTGAAAAATAAGTAACAAAAAACAGGTTTTTGTGAAGGTGAAGAATAACTGAAACTACAGATAACCTGTATAAATGCAAAATTATATAGCCAATAGGAAAAATTTATAGTTCCTAAAAAAATACCAGGTAATCCAACAGTTCTACTTCTAATATTGAAAGCAAGATTTTTGGAAGATATCGTGTACCACCATTAATAGCAGCATTGTTTAACAATAACCAAAATGTAGAAATACCCAAAATGCTTGACAGATGAATTGATAAAATAAGTTCATCAACTCTAAATAAAATTATATTACTCAACCCTAAACAAGATGAAATTCTGACAGTCTACAAAATGAATGAGTTAGGCTAAGTGATATAAGTAAATTGCAGAAGACAAATATTATATGATTTAACTTACATGAGGTACGTAGATCAGCCAAATTTATAGGCACAGAGAGAGCAACAATGGCTGCTGGAGAAAGGTAATGTGGGAACTGAGAAGTTATTAGATCTTTTTTTTTTCTTTTTGGGTCACACCTGGCGATGCACAGAGGTTATTCCTGGCTTTGCACTCAGGAATTAATCCTGTCGGTGTTCAAGGGACCATATGGGATGCTGGGACTTGAACCCAGACTGGTCACATGCAAGGCAAATGCCCTACAGCCACTGAGGAGTTAATGTTTAATGACTAAAGAGTTTCAGTTTTACAAGATCAAAACCGTTCTGGAGATGGTGGCCACTGAACTATGTACATTTAAAAGAGATAAAATGACAAATTTTTATGGTATGAATATTTACCAAACTTAATTTTAAAAACATAAAGAGTGGCCAGATAGTACAGTGGGTAGGATGTTTGCCTAGCTTGTGGTTTAACCAGAGTTCAATCTCTGACACCCCATATGGTCCACCGAACCCACCAGGGGTGATTGCTGAGTGCATAGCAGGATGGTAAGCCCTGAGCAGCAGCCAGTGTACCCTCTCCAAAATATAATTTAGTTTAATGTCAAAAGTAATTACACATTATATAAATAATTTTGATTCCGGATCCCCACTGAAGGACAGCGCAGAGGCCCCGCCGCGCGTCCAGCTCCAGGACCGGCCCAGCAGTCCATCGGGCCACCCCCCATCCAGGTGGGTTGGAGGAGCCCAGCCGAGACCCGCCCCTGACCCCAGCCGCGTGCCGCCCACCGATCCCCGCTGAAGGACAGCGCGGAGGCCCCACGGAGCATCCAGCTCCGGGACTGGCCCAGCAATCCATCGCCCCCCCCCCAATCCAGGATCCTGGGAGGGAGTGGCCTGGGACTGGCTAGGGGCGTGGCCTCTAAGAAGGGGGCGTGGCCCCAAAGTGGGCGTGGCCTTCTTCCTGGCAGGCGGAAGCTTACGCGGCGGCAGGTATATCACTCACTCCAAGCAATTTGGACTTTCATCCTTTCATCCTTTTCATCATCTTGTCACCTAATACCAACCAAAAATTTCTCACCTTTTCTACTACAATTCAACAACATCCCACTCGCCTACTCCATTTCCAACAAAAGTCCTGTTTGAAAATAGCTGGACAAGCTCACTATTAAATAGCACCTCCTCCAAAAGTTTCACTCAATATCAGTTATAAAACAAAGAATAACGCCTGATTGAGAAGAAGGTCAGACTCAGAAAGGTAGAAGAGGCCCATCTAGCAGCAACAAAGCTGAACGACTCCTGGCAGTCTCTCCTCACTCAACCAGAATAGTAACAGTGAACGTGAAGGAACAAACCACACTGGTCACAATGGTAAAGCAACGGAAAAGCCCACCAAACTTTCTTATTCATGAGGCTAGCCCACAAGACACCAATAGTACTGTAGTGTTACACAACCTCTCTGACAAGGAATTCAGAAGGGAGTTACTTAGGATGCTTAGGGAACTAAAAGAAATGATGGAAAGCAATGCCAATAGAAGACAAGAGGATTTGAAAGCAGAAATGAGGAAAATGCAATCGGAAATGTCGGACCTGAAAAACCTGGTAACCGAATTGAAAACCTCAGTGGAAGGCCTCAGCAGCAGAGTAACAGCGGCTGAGAACAGAATCAGTGAGCTCGAAGATCAAGTTCAGAGACTTGCCAGAAAAGAGCAGAAAATGGAAAAGAGACTCACAGTTCGAGAACAGATGGCAAGAGAAGATCGTGACGAAGGCAAGAGGGGTAACATAAGAATTATTGGAGTCCCAGAGGGACAGGAAGAAAACCTTGATGAAGAAGAAACTGTCAAAGAAATCATTGCTACAACGTTTCCAGAGCTGAAGAAAACTTGTGACCACATCCAGGAGGCCCGAAGGGCCCAAAGTCCACGAAATTGAAATATCAAATACACTTCCGAACAGTTTCTACGAAGCAAATATCACACTGATACCAAAAGCAGACAGAGATAACACAAAGAAAGAGAACTACAGGCCGATATCCCTGATGAACACCGATGCAAAGATCCTCAACAAACTACTAGCAAATAGAATCCAACTACTCATCAAAAAGATCATACACCATGACCAAGTAGGATTCATCCCAGGGATGCAAGGATGGTTTAACATTCGGAAATCAATCAATATAATCCATCATATCAACAAAAGAAAAGATAAAAAGCATATGATCATATCAATAGATGCAGAGAAAGCATTTGACAAGATCCAGCACCCCTTTATGATGAAAACCCTAGCCAAAATGGGTATAGAGGGGACCTTCCTCAACATAATTAAAGCCATCTAACACAAGCCTACAGCAAGCATCATCCTCAATGGGGAAAAACTGAGAGCCTTCCCTCTAAGATCAGGGACGAGACAAGGATGCCCACTATCTCCACTGCTGTTCAATATAGTACTGGAAGTACTTGCAATAGCGATTAGGCAAGAAAAAGATATTAAGGGCATTCAGGTAGGAAAGGAAGAAATCAAGCTCTCACTATTCACAGGTGATATGATACTATACTTAGAGAACCCAATAACCTCCACCAAAAAACTCCTAGAAACAATAGACTTGTATAGTAAAGTTTCAGGCTATAAAATCAATACCCAAAAGTCCATGGCCTTCCTAAACGCAAACAGTGAGAGAGAGGAAAGCTACATGAAAAAATCAATCCCGTTCACAATTGTGCCCCAGAAAATCAAGTACCTAGGAATCAGCTTAACTAAGGAAGTAAAGGACCTGTACAAAGAAAACTACAAAATGCTACTTCAGGAAATAAAAGAGGACATGAGGAAATGGAAAGATATCTCCTGCTCATGGGTCGGGAGACGTAACATTGTCAAAATGGCAATACTACCAAAAGCATTGTATAAATTCAATGCAATCCCTATAAGGATACCCATGACATTCTTCAAAGAAATGGAGCAAACACTCCTGAAATTTATATGGAACAATAAGCCCCCACGAATAGCTAAAGCAATTCTTGGGAAAAAGAAAATGGGAGGAATCAACCTCCCTAACTTCAAACTTTACTACAAAGCGGTAATAATCAAAACAGCATGGTACTGGAACAAAGGCAGAACTGCAGACCAATGGAACAGAGTTGAATACACTGACATCTTCCCTCAATCATATGATCATCTAATCTTTGATAAAGGTGTAAGAAATGTGGAGTAAGGAAAGCCTCTTTAACAAATTGTGCTGGCATCACTGGACGGCTACATGCAAAAAATGGGCTCAGAACTCTGCCTAACACCATGTACAAAGGTAAGATCAAAATGGATTAAAGACCTCAACATCATACCAGAAATCATAAGGTATATTGAAGACAAAGTTGGCAAAACCCTCATGACATTGAGGCTAATGGTATTTTCAAAGATGCCACGCCACTGGCCGAGCAAGTGAAAACAGAGATAGATAAATGGAACTATCTTAAACTAAGAAGCTTCTGCACCTCCAAAGAAACAGTGACCAAAATACAAAGACAGTCTACAGAATGGGAAAGAATATTCGCCGAATACACATCTGACAATGGGTTGATATCAAGGATATGCAAAATACTGGTTGAACTCCACAAGAAGAAAACATCCAACCCCATCCAAAAATGGGACAATGAAATGAACAGAAACTTTCTCAAAGAAGAAATCCGAATGGCAAAAAAGCACATGAGAAAATGCTCTACATCATTAATCATCAGGGAGATGCAAATCAAAACCAAAATGAGATACCATCTCACAACTCAGAGACTGGCCCACATTCAAAGAACAAAAGCTACCGTTGCTGGCACGGATGTGGTGAGAAAGGGACACTCCTTCACTGTTGGTGGGAATGTCGACTGGTTCAGCCCTTTTGGAAAACAGTATGGACGTTCCTCAAAAAATTAGAAATTGAGCTCCCATTTGACCAAGCGATACCACTCCTGGGAATATATCCCAGAGAGGCAAAAATGTGTAGTCGAAGTGACATCTGCACTTGTTTGTTCATTGCTGCACTCTTTACAATAGCCAGAAACTGGAAGAAACCTGAATGCCCAAGAACAGATGACTGGTTAAAGAAACTTTGGTACATCTACACAATGGAGTACTATGTAGCTCTTAGAAAAGATGAAGTCATGAACTTTACATACAAGTGGTACAATATGGAAAGTATCATGCTAAGCGAAATGAGTCAGAAAGAGAGGGATAGACATAGAAAGATTGCATTCATCTGGGGGATATAAAATGACAAAATATGAGATTAATACCCAAGAATAGCTGAGATCAACACCAGGAGGATTACTCCATAGCTTAAAGGGTATTCTAGGGGAAAGGACAGTTCAGACAGAGAAGGAAGCACCAAATGGAGGGTGTTTGGAGGATCCTCCCAGGAGGGGAGATGCAGGTTGAAAGTAGACTGGACTGAACATGTTTGCCACTCAATGCCTCTTTTGCTGATCACAACACCCAAAAGGAGAGAGAGAATAAAAGGGAATGCCCTGCCACAGTGGCAGGGGGGGATGGAGGGGATGGAGGTGGGGGGATATTATCCATGGTGGTGGAAAATGGGCACTGGTGGAGGGATGGGTATTTGATCATGGTATGACCAAAATCCAAGCACAAAAATTTGTAAATATACAACTGTACCTCATGGTGTTTCACTAATAAAAAATAAATTTAAAAAAATTAGTCTGGGACATTCCCTACTATTTACTTGTTCCAGGGACATATCATTCATTATGTGCTTGTAAATCTTACGATTATACTTAAAAAGGCAGTCAGTCTCCTGCCCCTGCGCCTGGCTGTTCCTCGCCGGGGTCCCTTGGAGGGGAGCGGGTTGAGCTTTCCTCCCCACCCCGACCAGGGCTCTGGCAGCCGAAGACCTCCAGGACCAGCCACCACCATGCTGAGACCACTCTCCGCACACATGAAGGTACTGGCAGAGGGACAAAGCCACGCGGGTTCCGGGGCCGAGATCTCCAAGCCTACTCGAATTGGAGTCGAGCATCCTCCACCCAGATCCTCCAAATTCCAGTAGGCGGGGGTCACACCCACCACCTGGCCCCCTGGCGCCGTGTAATCCCATCAGCGGCCAAGACTCAGAGACTACAAAATGCAGCTCCCGGAACCGCGCGGCCGCGAATGCATTCGCGGCCGCGCGACATCTTATCTGAACATCTTTTTATGATATCTCATTATCTCATTCCTACTCTGGACAAACTTGCAGGCTATCGAATATAGCCTGCCCACAGGGCAGAGTCTGGCAAACTCCCCGTGGCGCACCAAATATGCCAAATACCAGTAACAATGATGGGTCTCATTCTCCTAAAAAGCCTTGAATATAATCTCAGGGCTAGGATGAAAGAGACGTTACTGGGGCCTGCTCGAGGCAATCGACGATTAACAGGATGATGAATGAATGAATGAATACTTAAAAAGACTGATCAAGCATCTTTAAAACTTCACAGAATGTCTTAAATAAATTACACAGTGTTTCAGTTAAAAAAAATAATTTTGATTCCTTAGAATATTCACAAATGAAATAAAAATATATTTAAGGCATAATAAAGAATGGTCTCTATAGAATAAAAAAGCATAGAAAAGAACGAGAAAAATATAATGGTCCTCCTATCCTAGTATAGTAAAAGGGTCAAGAATGCAGCTCATTTTGTGCAGTTCAACCAGTACTTTGTATATCCTTGACATTAACCGTTTATCAGATGTGTATTTGGCGAATATCCTTTCCCATTCTATAGACTGTCTGTATTTTGGTCACTGTTTCTTTTGAGGTGCAGAAGCTTCTTAGTTTAAGATAGTCCCATTTGTCTATCTTTGTTTTCACTTGCTTGGCCAGTGGTGGGACATCTTTGAAGACACCATTAGGTTCTATGTCATGGAGGGTTTTGCCAATTTTTTCCTCAGTGTACCTTATAGATTCCGATCTGATGTTGACGTCTTTAATCCACTTAGATCTTACTTTTGTACGTGGAGTTAGGCAGAGATCTGAGCCCATTTTTTTGCATGTAGCCGTCCAGTTTTACCAGCACAATTTGTTAAAGAGGCTTTCCCTGCTCCACTTCACTTTTCTTGCCCCCTTATCGAAGATTAGATGCTCGTATGCTTGGGGGGAGATGTCAGTATATTCAACCCTGTTCCATTGGTCTATAGCTCTGCCTTTGTTCCAGTGCCATGCTGTTTTAATTATTACTGCCTTGTAGTAGAGTTTGAAGTTAGGGAGGTTGATTCCTCCCATTTTCTTTTTCCCAAGAATTGCTTTAGCTATTCATGGGGGCTTATTGTTCCATATAAATTTCAAGAGTGTTTGCTCCACTTCTTTGAAGAATGTCATGGGTATCCTAATAGGGATTGCGTTGAATTTATACAGTGCTTTGGGAAGTATTGCCATTTTGACAATGTTAATTCTCCCGATCCATGAACAGGGGATATTTTTCCATTTCCTCATCCTCTTTTATTTCCTGAAGTAGCGTTTTGTAGTTTTCTTTGTACAGGTCCTTTACTTCCTTAGTTAAGGTGATTCCTAGGTACTTGATTTTCTGGGGCACAATTGTAAATGGGATTGTTTTCTTCATGTCACTTTCTTCTCTTTCACTATTTGCATATAGGAAAGCCATGGACTTTTGGGTATTGATTTTATAGCCTGCAACTTTACTATACAAGCCTATTGTTTCTAGAAGTTTCTTGGTAGAGGTTTTAGGATTCTCTAAGTATAGTATCATATCATCTGCAAATAGTGAGAGCTTGATTTCTTTCTTTACTACCTGGATACCCCTAATATCTTTTTCTTGCCTAATCGCTCTTGCAAATACTTCCAGTACTATATTGAACAGCAGTGGAGAGAGTGGACATCCTTGTCTCATCCCTGATTTTAGAGGGAAGGCGCTCAGTTTTTCGCCATTGAGGATGATGCTTGCTGTAGGCTTGTGGTAGATGGCTTTAACTATTTTGAGGAAAGTCCCCTCTATCCCCATTTTGGCTAGGGTTTTCATCATAAACGGGTGCTGGATTTTGTCAAATGCTTTTTCTGCATCTATTGATATGATCATATGATTTTTATCTTTTCTTCTGTTGTTATGGTGGATTATGTTGATTGATTTCCGAGTGTTAAAACAGCCTTGCATCCCCAGGATGAATCCTACTTGGTCATGGTGTATGATCTTTTTGATGAGTAATTGAATTCTATTTGCTAGTATTTTGTTGAGGATCTTTGCATCCGTGTTAATCAGGGATATCGGCCTGTAGTTTTCTTTTCTCGTGGTGTCTTTGTTTCCTTTTGGTATTAGAGAGATATGGGCTTCATAGAAACTGTTTGGAAGAGTTTCCGATTTTTCAATTTCCTGGAAAAGCTTGAGAAGGACTGGCAGTGGGGAGATGAAATGAATAGAAATTTTCTCAAAGAAAAAATCCAAATGGCTAAAAGGCACATGAGAAAATGCTCCACATCATTAATCATCAGGGAGATGCAGATCAAAACCACAATGAGATATCACTTCACACCACAGAGATTGGCCCATATCCACAAGAACAAAAGCAACTGATGCTGGTGCGGATGGTGAGAAAGGAATACTCCTTCATTGTTGGTGGGAATGCCGACTGGTTGAGCACTTTTGGAAAACAGTATGGACAATTCTCCAAAAATTAGAAATTGAGCTTCCATTTGATCTAGCAATACCACTCCTGGGAATATATCCCAGAGAGGCAAAAAAGTATAGTCGAAGAGACATCTGCAATTGTTTGTTCATTGCAGCACTCTTTACAATAGCCAGAATCTGGAAAAAAACCTGAGTGCCCGAGAACAGATAACTGGTTAAAGAAACTTTGGTACATTCACACAATGGAGTACTATGTAGCTGTTAGAAAAGATGAAGTCACAAAATTTACATACAAGTGGTACTACATGGAAAGTATCATGTTAAGCGAAATGACTCAGAAAGAAAAGGATAGACATAGAAAGATTGCATTCATCTGGGGAACATAAACACACTGTCACCCTGTCCTCCCGTTGTTCATCGATTTGCTCAAGCGGGCCTAGTAACGTCTCCATTGTGAGACTTATTGTTACTGTGTTTGGCATATTGAATGCTCTCGGTAGCTTGCCAGGCTCTCCAAGAGGGGTGGAGGAATCGAACCCTGCTCGGCCGGGCTGGCTGCGCACAAGGCAAACGCCCTACCGCTGTGCTATTACTCCAGCCCTGGGGAACATAAAATAACAAAATAAGAGACTAACACCCAAGAATGGCCGAGATTAGTACTAGGAATTTTACTCCATGACTTGGAGGCCAGCCACACATACTAGGGGAAAAGGGAGCTCAGATAGAGAAGGGAACACCAAATAAAGGTGTTGGGAGGATCCGCCCAGGATGGGAGAAGCATGCAGAAAGTAGACTGTAGACCAAACATGATTGTCACCCATTGCCTCTTTTGCAAACCACAACACCCAATAAGAGAGAGAGAACAAAAGGGAATGCCCTGCCACAGAGGCAGGGTGGGATGGGGGGATGGGGGTGGGAGGGATACTGGGATCTGTGGTGGTGGGAAATGGGCACTGGTGGAGGGATGGGTATAATCATTGTATAATTGAAACCCAAGCACAAAAATGTGTAAGTCTGCAACTGTACCTCACGATGTCTCACTATTAAATAAATAAATAAATAAATAAATTTTTTAAAAAATGCAGCTCAGTCAGAGTACTACCCTTACACTGTAAAACTCTGGGTTAAATCCTTGTCACCACACACACAAACACATAAAGAAATTATAACAAAATATTATACCCAACTAAGTTGACACTTAAGTATAAAAAGGAACCAAGATAGTATTTATAGATTTGACAAAAAAAATTAAAGAAAATTTAAAATTAAATTTAAATTAAAATGTACCTGATCCTGGGACAAATTAAAACAACTAATTCAGAAATAGGTTAGCATGAATGTTCAATTGCCCTAACTGCTGTACTATCTCTTTGACCCTAAGGCTATCTTGTTAATAGGTCAAGGTATTTGAAATACAAAACCAGGAAAGACTCCAATCATACTGCACTTCTCCTCAGAGGCTACATGCTTGTTAAAGGGAAGTAAGATATGTGTAGGGGATGGGAGGAGCACAATGAAATGAAGATAGGAAAAAAACACTTTTTGGTTAATAATTTAATAGTATTACTTTGTCATATTAACTGAGAATTCAGAAATTCTATTATCTAAATGTAACCAGTCAGATTATGGGTGTTATTTTTTATTAGGGGAAATATATGCTCAAAGTATAAGATGAAAAGGTTAAGGTAAAGATTCATTTACTGAAAGATTGTTCTCAATTTGCCCATTAACCTACAAATGAGAGGCACACTCTTTCATAAGCCAAGTTCTCTGCAAAGCAGATAATGCAGAGGAACGTCTGAAATATTGAAGAGAGAAGTGAGCAGGATGTTCAAGCTATCCAGTCAAAGGATTTGTGTCTATTTGGATACTAGAGTCAGACAGTCTCTGCTTTACAGAGAAAGTTAAAGGAAGAAAAGGAACAAGTAAGAGGTGGGGAGGGGGAGAGTATGTTAATAAAAAAGAAAGGTGATAAATAAGGCAATAACATTCTAAAACTAACGTGAGGAAATCCTTCTGGACTGACATGTAAACATAGTATAGGATAAATCAAACAATTTCCAGGTCTTTATTGAGATGTAAAGGTATACATGCATGATGCATGCAGTATGACTCATCCAATGGTTATAAAAAATTTTAAACACCTTTGCTTTCTTATTGGTACATTATTCATAAGGCCATTTAAAATGAAGAGAACATCTGCTCAAATACAAGAGTATCCTAAACAGACCATGGAAGGCTTATATACCTCAGATGACACATCTTCCAGGTTAACTACTGGGGACATTTTCTGTATTCCCACAGGGAATCATTACAACATATCCTATTGCCCAAACAAGTTATATTGCTGTTTTGTTTTTAATTCAGCTAAAAAAAAAAAAGAAGGGTTGTGAGGAAAATAATTTCACAAGTTTTTAACTAAGTAGAATCTTGGAAACACAGTCAGAGATGAATATTTTCCAAAAGCCAATGTAATGTGTCTGAAAACAAAAATCTGCTCAATTATGCCTGAATATTTTATTAAAATGTGTCTCTATGCTTCACCTCATTCGAAAAGAATCCGATGCATATGAAATACACAAAGTAGCTGTGACATAAACATTGGCAATGTTCCATAATATAGGTCTCATCTTTTCCTTGATATTTGTGGCCAAAAAGGTTTAAAAGAGTCTAGTTTTCTAATTTACTAGTCCTAGTAATAATTTCTAGTAAAATCAAAGATTTCTCTTGTCATATATGGAACACTAAAAATGTATCTTCCCAGTGATTTTACATTTTTCCTGAACACCAACTACTGTACAGTCACTTTCTAAATTTTGTATGAAGAATGAAGTAAGTTATAGTTGAAGCTTTGAATCTCTTAGAATAACGAGGAATGATGATTATTTTTTCATTTTTACTGTTTCGTTTCTTCCCAAAAACCTCCTGTAAGTTTAGATCTTCATGATCTTTGTCATAAGACATAAGATCTCTCAGTGTTTTTTAGGCAAAATAAGAATATTATATTTTTTAGGAATAGTAACAATTAAACAATCACAAAGCACCAAAAAACAATTTCTCAAATAAATTTAATCTTGAAGCAGGAGCATATATGATTTATATAGCAAATTATGACCAGCATTGGCTATGTTTAGTTTTTTTTTAAAACTGTCTCTAAAAGGGATACTTTCCTTTCACAAACATTGTTATACTATTTATGTTTTATGTTACTTTGGATTCAAGTAGATATTTAGAACATGCTTCATAAATAGAGGGAAGTTTAGAAAATGTGATGCCTATAGTGAATAGCTTCAATAGAATCTAAGAATGTGGTTTGGAAATTACATTGTCCTTAGCTTGGTGACACGCATGCAAAAATATCCCAGTTTTATAATATTGTCAATAACAAGATGGCCCTCAGTATTCATCTTTACATTATTAATGTAAATACTGATACTTAATTTATTATTTTTATATTTATGGGAAAATATACACTCAATTCTTCTCTTAACTGTGTTTGTGTGTGTCAGGGTGTGAGGTACAGGACTGAGTCCAGGTCTCAAAGACACAAAACATGCACTTTGACACTGAGCTATATTTCCGAACTTTGTGCTTGATTTAGAATTTAGACTGCTGAAACAGATGCTTCTTCTGTTTCATTTTGAAGAGTTTACATTCTTTCCTAAAGAATTTCAATATTTCATATTTAACCTTAAATTTTCATTGGTTTTATATACTTTGTAAGAATAAGAGTGTATTTCTCTATATATGGGTGTCCAACGTCCTGACTATATTTGCTAATCAGAAGCAGGTACTTCTCAGAGGAACTCTTTATATCTGGGTGGAGACAATATCCCCAAAGTTAAATTTTGAGGTTCCAGGCCTCTGTTTGAACCACAGAGACTAAGGACCTGGCAGAAATTGAAGGAATGACGGAGTGAGCCAAAGGCATTTGGGGAGTCAGGACTGCCTTCCTGAGTCTGTGAAGTTTGAGTTACACTTTATACTACAGGGAGTTTTTGAAGAATGAACGATGTTCATTCCCCATGTATACATCAGCTGCTGAGAATTTACCATGATTCTTGGTTGACAACGAAAACATAGATTCCTAAGTGTATACAACTAATAGTAAAATTGGTTTTCCCTAGGGCAGGAAAAAGGAACACAGTAATTGGGAACATTTCAGGAGTGTATGAGATGAGCCGTCTACACTGGAAAGTTAAGCAAGGGGTTTCTCTGTGTGTGGAATTCAGTACAGTCTTTATGTCCTTCATGGAGAAAGAAACTGTTACATCATTCTCCCTGGGGACAAATCATCCATTTGGGCAAAAAGAGCTACACTAGGAATGAGGAGCAGACTAGGACACCTTCATCAACACAGATTTTTTTAAAAAATTATTGGAAGCAAGAATATCATTTCAACAAAGATGCACTTCTAAATCTTTCAGAGGTCATTTATTATTTGTAATTTGTGTCACCTAAAAAGCAATGGTTTCTGAAAGGAGCACTACCAAATGTATACTTGATTTTCAAGGAGATATGGGATACTGACTTGAAACAAAACAAGTAAGAGAATTCCCTTTCCAGCCATATGCAAGAGAGAGACTTGGTAATGATGGAGCTATTTGCAGGCAGGTGTGAGCCAACTTCCCAATAGGAAAGTTCCACATCAGAGACTTTAGAATCACACCTGGAATTAATTGGCCTCCTTTTTGGCAAATTCAATAACTAGGCCAAAGATTAAGTAGACCTTGGAGACTATGTAACCACTTCCGTTCCTAAGTGCTGTCAACCCTGGGGCAGGAAGGAGGGAGCTGGGGAGGTGGCCCTGAGAAAAGGCTGCCCGGCTGGTCCTGCACCTGCACCAGGATCAGGCTGAACACACTTCAGTTTTCAGAGCAAGCAAACAAAATGCCTTTGCATTATGGTCACGATTTCTTTCGAGATAGCAGATGATAATTTTTTCATGCCATATTAGAAAACATTCACTTCAAAAAGCAAGTAGATAGATTCACAAATACAAAATAACATGTTTAGTAGCACCACATCCTGGAGAAGGTAGAATGTTGTGGGACCTTTGTACTAAAATATTTGGCTTTTCTTCCACACTCAGCAGTTGGACTGTCAATCTAAAGGGACTCTGCATTGCATAGCTTGTCTTGGGAACAGGAATGAGTCCTTGGTTTAAGCAAAATAGTGGGACCTTTGGAATGGGACCCAGGGAAAACTGAGAACTGGAGGCCTTGTATATGTGCCAGATTTATTCGGTTTCCCTATTTAAAAAAAAGACTGATAGACTCGCAGTGTTGTAGTTAACTAAGGGGTGCTGCCACTGCCATAAGTTACCACTGCCCACAGCAATGAGACCAGGGAGAATGGATGATGGTGTAGCTGGCCCCAACCCTGAGAGAGGGAGCACAATTGTGGCGGAGATCTGTCCAGAGAGCAGAGTAGAAAAGTTGCAACGAAGAGCCACAGAAGAGCAGTGAGCTGCCAAGGCCACTGCTACTGAAGAGAGGCCTGATGTGAGATCATAAAGAGAGTGTTCATGCTCGTGGACGCAAGAACCTGCTTGTCTCTGGTGAAGAACTTTGGATTCCTACTCTGTGCTGGTCTTCTCCTTTGTTTGGTTCTGCTCTATTGTCAGAGACTCCCAGGAAGGACCAGGTACTTCACAAGCACTAAAGAGAGAGCTGAGCCCACAAGCCCATAACAGTTCCCAAGGGTGGTGGCAGGGGAGATGCCTGATACATGTAAAATACAAAATGGTTTCATTAGGAGGATATTTTATTTTTAAATCATTTAAAAAGAATTTTGCAAGTCCCATTTCTTAAGGATTGCTCTATATGCTTCTCAATTTATATACTAAAATTAGTTTATATGACTATAACAAAGTGTCAGCATCTTTCCAGCCAACAGTTCCTCTGTTCTCTCCATGTGCTAGTTAGTCTCCCTCGAAAATACATGTAGTATGTGTGAAGATTGTCCACAGGAACTCAGTTGATGAGTCAGAAAGGCTCTCTTCCAGCTGAAGTTAGAGGCAAGGCTTTTTTTAAAAGATTGCAGAAACAAAGCAGAGAAATTTGCTATATTTAAATAATTGGCCTTATTTGGGAAGGTCTGTTTGGCTATTAGCAATCAATTGTCTTTGGGGTCCAAATTTTAAACCTTGAGGCATTATAGACTTAGATTATACTTGACTCATCCTTCTAATGCTGAAAGACTTCATTCCAATGACTTCCTCCTCAATTCCTGCTACAAGGTAAATTTTAAATTATTAAGTGTTGAGGACACAAAAGAATTACTGTGGGAGGGAAAGGCTGCAAATATGCAGAGGGAATTAGTGGCAAGGCCAATCTAGGACTCGTGATACAAGGAAGGAGGTGAAGCTGGGTATACATAGATAAGTATACAGATATAAGTGCAGGAGGTTGCAATGTTGAATGTTACATTATCCTTTTTTTATTGAATCACTGTGAGGTATAGTTACAATGCTTTCATGTTTGAGTTTCAGTCATACAATTATCAAACACCCATTTCTCCACCAGTGCACAATCTCCACCACTAATGTCCCCAGTATTATCCCCCTCCTTTCCAACTCTCCCCCTGCCTCTATGGCAGACAATTTCCCCCATATTCTCTCTTTACTTTGGGGAATTATGGTTTGCAACATAGATACTTGAGAGGCTATCACATTTGGTAATTTATCTACTTTCAGCGCACATCTCCTATCCTGAACAATTCCTCCAACCATCATTGACTCAGTATCCCCTGTCTACTCCAGCTGCCTTCTCCCCCAGCTCATGAGACAGGCTTCCAACTATGGAGCAATATTCCTGGCCTTTGTGTCTACTGTCCTTGGGTGTCACTCTCATATTATATTATTTTATATTCCACAAATGAGTGTAGTCCTTCTCTGTCTGTCCCTCTCTTTCTGACTCATTTCACTTGGCATGACACTCTCCATGATCATCCACTTATAAGCAAATTTCATAAAATTGAACCCAACATTCTGCTGCCTGCACGAAACACATCTAAACAGTCACAGCAAACACAGATTCAAAGTCAAAGACTGGAAAACAATTCTAGAGGCAAACAACTCCCTCAAAATAGCTGGGGTGGCCATTCAGGTAGCAGATCACATTGATTTCAGACTGGAAAAGGTCACAAATGACAGTGAAGGTCATTTCTTATTGATCAAGGGATCTGTATAACAGGAAGAACTTACACTCGTAAACGTATATGCATCTAATGAGGGGCCAGCAAAATACTTAAAACAACTACTCACAGACTTGAAGAAAGACATCAATACTAGTGGGAGATTTCATTACTGCTTTATCACCTCTTGTCAATAGCTCTGTGTTTGTTTCCAACAGAAATTTTCAAATCCATTTCTTTATTTACTTATACTCCACATTATTGAGAAAATTTGGTGTTTCTATTTCTCCCTTCTGACTCAGTTCCTTAGCATGATACCCTCCAATTCCATTCAGATAGCAGCAAACTACATGATTTGATCCACTATGCATATATACTACGATTTCATTTTCCATTAAACTCTTGCTTGGAACTTGAGTTATTTTTGGATTTTAGCTATTGCAAATAATGCTGTAACAAATGGGTGTGTGCACATAGTCTTGTGAATTAATGATTTGCTGCTCTTAGGATAGATGCCCAGAAGAGTAATTGCTACATTTTTATGAAAATTCTAGTCTTAATTTTCTGACAGGTCTCCACACTGTTCCCATAAAGTTAAACCAGATAGCATTTCTACTAAGGATGAATTAGTGTCCACTTTTCACTTCATTCCTAACACTGGTTCTTAGTGATGGAGGTCATTCTCACTGATCTGAGATAATATCTATTTCCATTTTGATTTGCATTTCTCTAATAATCAATGAAAATGTACTTTTATTAAAAGTTTTTTAGCTATCTTTATGTTTTATTTGATAAAGTGTCTATTAAGCTCTTCTCTCTACTTTTTATGGGGTCACTGCGGACCCAAACCCAACTGTCCAATGGCCTCTGGAGGATGACGGCCACTGAGCTGCCAGGGGAAAGCAGGCAGAGGGACCACACCCTTTCACCCCTGGGGTGGCCCAGTGACAGTAACCTACTGCGTGGTCCAGACACATTTCTGCCAAAAGCCGCTGGGTTTCGAGATTTGTTTCTGGGTCTCTGGGATCATGGCCGTTAAGCAGCTTGATCAAGAGTCAGAGAGGCCATTCTTGGGCGATGACTTGGGATCTCATTGGGAAGGGGAGGACAGGACTGGCTCCACCCCCATCCCATGAGGCCCAAAACGTCTTGTCACTGCGGCCCCAAACCTGACTGTCCAATGGCCTCTTGAGGATGATGGCCACTGAGCTGCCAAAGGGGAGCAGGCCAAGGCATGAAACCTATTCCCACCTGGGTTGGCCCAGCCCCAGTAACCTACTGCAGGAACAGGACACATTTCTACCAAAAGCCGCTGGGTTTTGAGATTTGTTTCTGAATCTCTGGGATCATGGCCATTAAGCAGTTCAATCAGGAACCAGAGAGGCCATGCCTCCAATTATATAGCAGAGCTGGAGATGGTTTGTGGGTGTGTTTCCCACATACCTAACTTTTGGCAGTTTACTTTCTTGGTAAACTTTGCCCGAAGTTTTTGGGTCTGAGCAAAGGCACAGCAGCAAATTTGGGGTATCTTGAAGTCTGAAGGTACCATCAGGCTGCTGATGCAGTTGCCTCATAGGTACATATTGACCTGCTGGCGACACCCTACCCCCTTGCTTTTTTTTTTTTTTGTCATTAAAGACTCCTCTGAGGCCATTATCATGAAAAGTTCTGCCTATGTTTTCCTCAGTGTATTTAACAGATAGAGTCTGATATTGAGATGTTTTCTCTATTTTGAGTTACACTTCGGTATAAGAGGTCTACTTTCATTTTTTATGTGAGACTAGCCAATTTTCCAGCATCATTTGTTGAAAATATTTTTCTTTATTCCACTTCCTGAACTTACCCCTTTTGTCATAACTGTCCATAGATCTAGCAAGAGCCATCTTGAACCTTGCCAATTGCTCTGGCACAGGAAAAGGAATTAATGGGAATCTTGACTCAGATAGTTAGATATTTAGTTTGACTTGCCTCATTTTTGGGGTATGTCAAGCTAAATATTTATTGCTCAAATAAACAGCATGGCCTCAAACACCCCTAGAGAGTCCAAGAAGTGTAGTTCAGACATATTTGGTGAGCAACACTAATGATTACTGTTTTCCATGATAAATGGAAGGATTGTGCCAGATAAAGATTTGGGCAGCTCAGGAATAAAGGATGATCATGACACATTGATGAAGAATAGAATTGGGCATCATGGTCAGCAGTATTACTGAGACTGAGGTGGAGCTAGGTTGAGTATGGGATTCTACGAAGAGACATACCTGGTGCTATTCACAGATACCTCAGTGAGGGTCACAAATAACATAGAGGCCTGATACCTGTTGGGAACAGGATAACAGCCGCTACTAGATGTCTGCACATGGCCAAAAACATCTCACTAGGGTCAAGCATTTAGATAGAGTTGACATTATTAAATTCAATATTAGCCATATTTCAAATCACAGGACAATAAGCAGGCTAGATGGAGTAGAAGTGCATTTAATCATCAAAGGCAAAGGGATCTGTGAATAATTCTATAATTATTATTATTCCTTGTAGAATAATAATGAGACATGCATGACTGCATGGCCAAGCCATAACTGAGACTTTTCTGCTATGACAGAAAGTTTGTGCTGGTGCAAAAGCTGGACGGTAAGGGTGATGTGCTTAGTCATTTAGGTAAGATCAGGACATTTCATTAAAAAGAACTTTCATTTTGTTTAAATGAAGAGACAAGATCATCTAGTAATCTTAGAAAACGCAATAGTGGTCAGAGTGATTACCTCGAGTAACCACTTATTATTATTCCAAGAATAAGCACCAACAAAGAGCAGGTACTTTTTGAAAAGGTACTATTAGAACAGGAACACAGCATCCTGGGTCTGAATACAGAGGTCAATATAATATAATCTTTCACCCAGGTAGGACACATTTGGTTCAATAATGACCAGGAACTTCCAAAACCTTAATGCTCCTCAGAGAGGAGCAGAGGGTAGTACCAAACATTCAGTCTGTACTTTGACATCTGTTGTATGGCTGTGTGAATCTTATTCAAAAAAGAGAGAATAAACAGTTATGGTGGCCCGGGGTCACCTAAAGGCTGTCTAGGTAGGTGCCTGGTTGGAGGTCACTGGTGAAAGATGAGAATCTCTCTCCTGAGAGCATCTCTCTTTTATTGAAAAAAAATAGTAAGGTTTATTTTAAATCTTGGCAATTACTTTTTCCTAAATGTAGCATTAGGTAATTTTGAATAATCCTAACATTTACTATTAATGCAAAGTGGATATGACCAGGGAGGAGCAAAATTGGGAAAGGTCATTAGAAGCATAAAATATGGTTTTAGGACGGCTACCTCAGACTCTATGTGATGCTTTGTCACTTTATCTACTCTTCCACTGACTAGTTGTGTGGTCTTCAAAGCTCATGTTTATTGTCTTTGAGCTCCATTTCCCCATCTATAAAATACTGTGTAATACCTACCTTGCAAAATATTTCTGAAGATCAATTAAAATGATAAATTGTGATGTTGTATGTTTGAAGGATGTGTGCTTAGAATTTGAAGTTATTGGGCAAGTATTTTAGGTGTACAGTCTCCTCACAGAACAACAAATCACAAATCCAGCCAGTGTCAGGATCAGGCAATGGATAGAATCAAGCATTCTTTGAACCATTTTAACCAAGAAAGAAAAACTTTTGAAAAACCAGACTTAGTTATGGATCCTTGTTTCTACCTGTATGACCATCCTTGCAAGATCCCTAGAAAAGAAAATTATGATTGTGGTTTCTTCTTGTTCCTTATAACTGAGGTCCTTTTGTTACAGACATTTTGTTCAGCTTTGAGAAAAAGAGTGGCTCAGCGCACAGTATGATCTAAGTGGGTGTGTGCTGGGAATGCCCACTGCTGGTCCTTTGTACCTCGCACCTCTCCCATAAACTGTCAAATCTTTTGGTGACAGCTAAATACATGCTTTAGACATGTGTTAAAAATCAGGCATTCCAGGGCCAGCTCAAATTTCATCTCATTGAATCACTTTCTACATTGGTCCTTAGAAAGAGTGAAACAACCAACCTCAGCATAGATTAAATTGCATTCAGGTAGAATTACAGGACTGGGGGCTGACTGGGGGAGTTTCACCCATGTTTAAAGGGCATGAGAGAGGACCCCACTGCATGAGTGCTCCCTGAACTATAAAAGTGGGAGAGAATTTCTTTTACTTTTTAAAATCTATGTTGGGCTTTAAAGCTCAATTTTAAGTACCATGGGGGGGGGGGGGGAAACCCCTGGATAAGCAACAACTTATATCGCCATCAATATTAATGGGGACAAGCCCTCCACCCAAGTGACAGGGAAGCATCCAGAACTAATCTGAGTCCCCAGGCATATTAGGAAAATTATTATGCTTCAACAGAGGGTAGAGTTGAATCTATCTGCTTTTGGCCCACTTTGGAAGATGATCTCTTCCTTCCACAAATAGGCAGATGGTGGATAATGCAGGCCAGGGGTGGAGAAAGTCTAGGTAATTTTAGCCATGAACATTGAGACATTTTTGCTGCTCAACAAGATCAAGGCTAAACTTGGAGTAAGCAGGATTACTCAGCATCTTCTGAGTCAAATATGCAGTTTGGTCATCACTCTGAAGAAGAATGAGCACAGAAAATGAGCTCCTGCAGCTCCTCCACATGCATTCGAGAGGACTTTCAGAGCAGCATGAGAGTCTGTTTCTTCTCAAGCATATGCCCCTGCTTTCCCTTCGTTGGCTATTATTACTGGCGGTGCTATACAGGGGTCACAGTGCTCACACACTTCAGTTGTGTCACACTGGTAAATTTAAAACCTGTGGCCCTGCGTTTCTAAATGACACTAGGATCTAAATGGTGCTGGGATCACACTTGCGAAGAGGGCACTTGATCACAGAAACACATTCTGAGACTTCTGGGAAAGGACATTATTTTTAAGCAGATTATAGAAACTTCTTAACTAATTTGTGTTGCTATACAAAGGTGGGGGGGGTGGAAATGGTCAGTAAACTGAAATAACACTAGATACAGGGGCACTCCAGCTAAGAATAGGTGGAATAAAATCATTTAACAAAGTGTTTCTTGAAACCTAAACTAATAGTCTTCAACTGTTTACACCCAAAGTCTGGTCAAAGTAGGAGAAAATATTTCACAAAATACTGTATCACTGTCCTCCTGTTGTTCATTGATTTTCTCTAGTGGGCACCAGTTACGTCTCCATTGTGAGATTTGTTACCGTTTTTGGCATAACAAATACATCATGAGGAGATTGCCAGGCTCTGCCAGGCAGGATACTCTTGGTAGCTTGCCAGGCTCTCTTACAGGGCTGGAGGAATTGAACCCAGGCAGGCCGCGTGCAAGGCAAAATATCAAGAATTTTTTTTAAGCATTATTTATAATAGTATGATTACTTGTGTAAACTGACTCACCAAGTTGAATGGCAAAAGCTTTTCCTTTATGCTCTTGACAACTTGCTCTTCAATATTAGTGGCCTTGTCCACATCTCTCTTCTGGATAGTTTATCTTACAGTCTCTGGATCTGAGTGGCTTGAGGATTCAAAATTTCCTGGGCATCACTATAGCTGCAAAGTTTTCCTAACTTCTCATCAATAGTGGATTTTTCTTTGTTTGGGATAAGACCTGAAGCATGAGCTTGTCATGAGTCATTGCCACTGCTGCCGCACAAAGGAAACTGCACTTTGTGTGTTTTCTCAGAGTGCCTAATAAAGCTTCCTTCGCTTTTCCTTTGTTCTTTTTTCTTTTGGCTTCTGTCACACATTCCAGTATATAAACACATGGGACATTGGAATCAGGAGGGGGAAAAAATCATGGTAGTGAGCTTCCTGCCACAATCAAGATGGCTAGGAGAGGGAATTGAATGTTGAATGAAACTGGAGAGGAGATAAATCCTGAGGCAGTGGGGTCCTGTGGTCACATTAAGAGCTCAGCTCTAGAAACAGATTTGTGGCCTCACCCTTTATTTTACATGACTCCAAACAATCTACTTAATTTTTCTGGGCTTCATTTGCTTCATCAGGAAATGGAGATAATAGTGCCTGTCCCAGAAGGCTATTCTGAGAAGTGAATGCATCGCTGAAGCTAAAGTTTCACATTCTGCTTGGCACAAGGTGCTTAATGAATGACAACTATTCCTACCATTAGTCATGCATATTAGGGATTTTATTCCCCTGATAGTCAAATGTAAACTTGCTACATTCTCTAGTTTCAAGGAATTTAAATTACAAAACTTAAGTGTCTAACCACAAGGTGGCAGACAGTTTGGCACCCTAATTTATGCTCTGGGATCTAACTTGCTAGATGAGAAGGAAACTTGTCCCATTTGCTCACAGCCAGAAACAAAACAAGGTATTACACGTAAAAGCAAGCCATGAATGGACAGGGAGTTTACTATGTATTTAACTTTATATAGTTCCTTTGGCTTCTCTAAGAGTAAGATACTTACTCCTTTCAGTAATAAGTAATAAGCCCTGCTTATTACTGAAATTTTCTTCTGAAAACTGATGCTTATGGAGACTTTACTCATTGTTAAGGAGAAAAACAGAAAAAGATGCTTAAAAAAGAGAAGTGTGGCAGAAGATGCTGGGTGTGTGTGTGTGTGTGTGTGTGTGTGTGTGTGTGTGTGTGTGTGAACTTTCCTTTCCACCCAAGCTCAGACCGAGGCTCACATCAAGCTATATGAAGATATAATATAAACAAACAGGAACCCAGAAGTCCTTTTCTTCCTCTTCCTCTAAATTTCCTGTCCCTCAACTTCCTGTATAAGAAATACAGATGGACAATTTTCCTGGGAAAGTAAAGTCTCTAGTTTTTTCTTGAGCAAGGACATTGACTTGGGATCAGCTTAGTGAATTCTAGCACAACTGGGCTACATATGTAGCTAGTTTGGTTTTGCCAAGTCATGTAATCTGTCATGTTCTCACATGATAAAGAGGGTAGCCTAGTGCTAATTGATGCTAATAAGGTTCTCCAATCCTACTAGTCTCCTACTTTCTAAAGCCAAGTAACAACATCTTCTGAAGTCTACCACCTAATCTTTGGTTATCCAGCCCATGAGTCATAATTCACATTAAATAACCAAGATACATAGGACAGTAAAAAACTAAAAATAAAGACCTTGGAAGCCAAGTATTCTTTTTAAAAATTTTAAAATATTATTGCCTTAATGAGTTTTACTTCATATCTCTAGATGTGTAAAATTTTCACAATTCCCACCACCAATTTCTAATATACATCCCATCACAGAAAAAGATCTCTCCACTCATTCCATCCTTCCTTCACTACCCTACTTAAATAACCATAAATTTGGGGGTTAGTTTTGTTGATTTTTTAAATTTTTTTTCTTTTCTGCTTGTAGTAATTTATATGAATAAAATCATCTGATAATACTCTTTAATTTTCTGTTTCACAAAATATTTTCTTCAAATTGCTAGTTACCTTTTAAATTTTTGACAGTTTGTTTTGCTTTCTAAGAGTTTTTTTGTTTGATAAACTTTTTTTTTCCCACCACACCTGGCCAGTTTCCAGGGTTTCCTCCTAGCTCTGTTCTCAGGGATCACTTCTAGTCATGCTCTGGAAATCGTATGCATTGGCAGAAACTATACCAAATTTGGCTATATGCAAGCAAGTGTTTTACTGCCTACAGTTTCCCCATATTCTGATATATGTAGTTCTATTGTGTTTGTTGTCTTTATTTTTTTTACCATTGCTATGGAGTTTACTCTCCAAATACAGCTCTGGATTAAATCATATATATATATATATCATATGCTTTCTTCTCTGTGTTTTATGGAGAAACCAAGTAGCCTTGTTCCATCATTTTAAAGTCAAGGAAACTGAGCTGAAATGACAAAAGTTATTTTACCAAGAATAGAAAGCTAATTAGATATCATGTTGGTTCAAGGTTCAAGTCATCAGAAATTCAGATGATCTTCCCAATGTTTAAAAATTATGTCCATATAAAATTTAAACCATATTAATTGTACTAGTTAATTTTTGTAGATGGTTTTGGGCCATAACTGACAGTGCTCTGGGCTTATTCCTGTTTCTGTGCTCAGAGTTCACACCTATTGGTGCTCAGGAGACCATACGTAGTGCCAGGTATTGAACCTGGTCAGTTGCATGAACGATAAGTATCCTACCTGCTGTACAATCTCTTTGGTACTTAATAATAATTTTAATAGGAGAAACTTCTGGTAGTGCTTGAGGGCCAGAGAGTACACACCATAATACTTAGTCTGGCTCTGTGGACCTGATGTTTCAGTGTTAAGATCCAATCACGCATTCATCAGGGCTCAGTGGTGCTGGGGACTGTACTCAGTAGTGCTCAAGGGATGATGTGAGAATGGGGATCAAGCTTACTGCCTCTCACATTCCAGGCATGTATTCTTCTCCCTTGAACTGTTTTCCCAAACCACAATTCAATAATTTTTAGTAAATTGACCAAGACGAGTAGTCATCCACCATTCTCACTAGAGGCAAATACAAATCCACTTTCTGTCTTTGTAAATTTACTTCTCTGGACATTTTATATAATTGGAAAAATGTATTGTGTGGCCTTTTACTCATATTTAGAGTGAAAAACTATCAGTCTTTCAGCAATAAATGTGATACCTTCTGTGGATCTTTTGCAGAAAACATTTAGCAAGTTAAAAATTATTAGCAAGTTATAAAATTATTTTTGTATCTAAATTTTTAAAAGTTTAAAATTACAAAGTTACTATATTTGGGGGATCAGGGGCATACCCAGGGGCTACTCCCCACTCTGTGTTAGGGTATCACTCCCAGAGGTGCTTGGAACACTATGGGATACTCTGGAGCAAACCAGGCTTCTGGCAGGCAAATCACGTCAGATATCATGTGCTCAACTTTTTAGAGTCATCTACCCAGTCGTTTCTTTTGTATTTTATTTAAAATTTCTCTTTTGGGGCTGGAGCAATAGCACAGTGGGTAGGGCATTGACTAGCATGCGACTGACCCAGGTTCAATTCCCAGCATCCCATATGGTCTCCTGGGCACTACCAGGAGTAGTTCCTGAGTGCATTAGCCAGGAGTGACCCCTGTGCATCGCCGGGTGTGACCCCAAAAAACAAAAATTAAATTAAAAAATTAAATTAAAATTTAAATTTCTCTTTTTTGCATCTATTTTGATGATAATGTGGGTACTGTCTTATAGTTATATAATTCTTTTAACCTGGAGTTTGATTGATGACATAGTTAGTCCAGCTCCATGTCCTCTCCCTTAATTCCAGTTCCTTTCCCTCTCTCAACCTCTATCCTGGCTCATGTTCCTTTGTTAGATTCCATTCTTCCACTGACCATCATTCTTGTAATCCCTCTCCCTCTTTCCAGGACTAGCCTCTCACTCATTACATTCTTCAGTCACCATCCAGAGCTAAGCCTATGAATGTAGAAAATAATGTTCCTCTACTTTAAGCCATGCTTCTTACATAAAACATAAATTCATCCCGTTTCAGGACATCCTGGGTGTGGTACACTGCTGTTTACAACCTAAGAGCATATCAGAGCATTACACAGTCATTTAACTATGCAAATGCTGAAACAGAAAATCTTGAGATACTGTGGGTAACTTTATTCTGTACTAAGACTTACTATACTTAGTATGTCTCATACTAAGTGAAGGAAATACGTATGTCTCATACTAAGTGAATAAAACGTCGACAGTGGAATATTAGTTGGAAGAAAACTAGAGAAAAAAGGGAACCTACTAGGTGGAATCTGCATGGGTTTAGTGGAAACTGGGCTCACAGATTCAAAATAGCTTTCTCTTCATGTATATGCGGAAAGGCTGGAATTACAACAGAGGGAAGGATTACCCCCACAGACTCCCTTCTATTCCACACAGTTCCATGTATAACTCTGTAACAGAGTACATGCTATTACCTTAGAAACCCCTGTGGTAATTTTATTTTATTTAACAATAGCTCTTAGAGTAGGAATCCTGGAAGGCGGCAAAGAGAGCATATAGTAGGTGAAGTGACTGCCTTGCACATAGAATATACAGAGTCAATCCCTGGCCTACATATGGTCCCTAGAGCACCATCAGGAGTGAGAGCTTAACATCAGCATGTATGATATGGAAGGAAGGAAGGAAGGAAGGAAGGAAGGAAGGAAGGAAGGAAGGAAGGAAGGAAGGAAGGAAGGAAGACAGGGAGGGAGGGAGGGAGAGAGGGAGAGAGGGAGGGAGGGAGAGAGGGAGAGAGGGAGGGAAGGAGGAAGGAGGAAGAAAAGAAGGGAGAACGGAGGGAAGAAGGGAGGGAGAGGAGGAGGGAGGGAAGGAGGGAAACTGAAAGAAAATAGTATGCATTTATATATGCACATACATATTTATACACTATGGTATTCACATATATCTCTTTAAATATGCATATTATTAATAATAGTATACAATTAATAAGAATTATTTAAAGTATTATAACTAAATGTTAACATAGCACATAAAATGGAAAACTAACAAGGTTTTTATTTTGTTGTTTTTGTTTTGTGGGTTTTTTTTTTGTTGTTGTTGTTTTATTTTAGAGCAACACTTGGCAATGATCCAGGGTTACTCCTGGATCTGCACTCAGAAAATACTCATGGCACATACTTCAGAGCCCATATGGGATACCAGGGATGAACCCAGGTCTGCTACATTCAAGGCAAATGCCCCGCCCAATCTGCTATTGCTCCAACACTTAAAAGTTTTAAATTAATTTTCAAAAGTCAGGAAAGAATGAAAGATAAAACTTAATAGGACAAGTAAAAATGAGTAGCATGACAGAGGACTTTGGTCATATTAAGCCAATAATTATATTAAATATAATTAAGCCAACAATATTTAAACACAGATAGGTTAAGATTAAAATGATGGGGAAATATATTTTCTAATAATTTCTATCAAAACATATAGGAGTGGTCAGCCTTTTACACTCTAGAGAAATCTGTGTTCTCTTGAACATAAACCTCTCTCTCTTGTCTCATATTTCTCTAAATTATTTTTAATAAAACTATTTTACTACAATAAAAATGTAGAGTGACTATGTATATATCAGACATACTAGACTTTGAGAGAAGAGTGCATTGCCAGAAATAGTGACATAAAAATGGATCTACTTATTAGAAAACATAAAAATCCTAAATGCATGTACACGAGAGTTTTAAAACTCTTGAAGAAAAATCTGACAAACTAAAAGAAATCAAAGTTTACAATTGAACTTGGAGATTTTCATACTCCATAAAACAGGTACATGAAAGCATTAGTAAATACACAATGCATAGGTTCTTAAAGTGCAGTCTGGATACTACTAAGGATCCCTAACATTTCAAAGAATCTATAAATTCAAAATTATCCCATTATAATACAAATTAATTATGTGACTTTTTCACTCTCATTCAAAACTGGAGTATGACTTATGAGCATAGAGTCTATAATCAGGCAAAAATGTCTTAGATGAGAATTAGAAAGTGGTAACTATAAAAAGTGATATAGGGCTGGAGCAATAGCACAGCGGGTAGGGCATTTGCTTTTCACGCAGCCGACCTAGGTCCGATTCCCAGCATCCCATCTGGTCCCCCAAGCACCAGAAGTAAGTCCTGAGTGCATGATCCAGGAGTAACTCCTGTGCATCGCTGGGTGTGACCCAAAAAGCAAAAAATATATATAGATATATATAAATTCTACTTTATCAAAATTATGAAACTGCTCATTGAATGACGCCAAAGAATTAAAAAATGATTGATAGAGGAGAAAAATATTTTATTAAACACATTAAAATTGTACTTATATATGGAATACATAAATGACTCCCATAAATTAATAACAAAAAACTTTATGAAATGGACAAAAACTTAAGGAAACACTCCACAAAAACAGACATATAATTGTTAACAAACACAGGAAAATATCATTAGTCACAGAGGAAATGAAAAAGGTAAATATTTAATGGAATTGATGCAGCACTGTGGCACTGTCCTCCCGTTGTTCATCGATTTGTTCAAGCAGGCACCAGTAACGTTTCACAACAAATTGTGAGAACTTGTTGTTACTGTTTTTGGCATATCAAATACATCATGGATAGCTTGCCAGGCTTTGCTGTGCCCGCAAGATACTCTCAGTAGCTTGCCATGCTCTCTTAGAGGGGCAGAGCATTCAAACTCGGATCAGCCGCATGCAAGGCAAAACGCCCTACCCACTGTGCTATCGCTCCAGCCCAGAACTGATAGATGGACTAAAATTAAAAAGTCTGAGGAAGGGCCTGGAGTGATAGTACAGTAGGTAGGGTGTTTGTTTACATGCAGCTAATCTGGGTTTAATCCCTGGCACACCATATTATTGTCCCCCAAGACTGCCAGGAGTAATCCCTGAGTACAAAGCCAGGAGTAAACCCTGAGCACCACTGGGTATGGCCCAAGATCAAAGAATCTAATGATATCAGGGCTGGAAAGATATACAATAGTTAAGGTGCCTGACTTGCACACAGTGACCCAGATGGATCCTAATCACCACACACAGTCCCCTGAGCATCTCTGGGCTTGACTTCCAAGCCAGGAGTAAGCTTAAGTATCATTAAGTGTGGTCTCACAATTACAAAAACATCTGATGATATCAAATGTTGGAGACGACATGAAACAAGCCCAGTTCTCATATTCTGTTGTTGAGAATAAAATATAATGCAACATTTTGGAAAAAAAATTAGCACCTTCAGAATTGAAGCACTCACTGATTTATTATTATTATTATTATTATTATTATTATTATTATTGAAACACCATGACGTACAGTTGTAGACTTACATACTTTTGTGTTTGGGTTTCAGTTATACAATTATCAAGTACCCATCCCTCCACCAGTGCCCATTCCCAGCCACCAATGAACCCAGTAGCCCTCCCACCCCCCCATCACCCCTACCCCACCCCACCTCTATGGCAGGGCATTCCCTTCTGCTCTCTTTCCTTTAGGGTGTTGTTGTTTGCAATAGAGGCATTGAGTGGCCATTGTGTTCAGTCTATTGTCTACTTTAAGCACACATCTTGCATCCCGAGCGAGTCCTCCAAACACCCTTTACTTGGTGTTCCCTTCTCTATCTGAGCTTCCTTTTTCCCCTAGCACGTGCTGCTGGCTTCCAAGCCATGGAGCAGACCTCCTGGAACTTATCTCAACTATTCTTGGGTGTTCGTCTCTCATTCTGTTAGTTTATATTCCTCATATCAATGTAGTCTTTCTATGTCTGTCCCTCTCTTTCTGACTCATTTCAGTTAGCATGATACTTTCCATATAGAACCACTTGTTTGCAAATTTCATGACTTCATCCTTTCTAACTGCTGCATAGTATTCCATTGTGTAGATGTACCAAAGTTTCTTTAACCAGTCATCTGTTCTTGGGCACTCGGGTTTTTTCCAGATTTTGGCTATTGTGAACAGTGCAGCAATGAGCACATGAGTGCAGATGTCATTTCGATTATACTTTTTTGCCTCTACAGGATATATTCCCAGGAGTGGTATAAGCACTCACTGATTTATAGCAATGATGCTTACACTCAAGAACATTAGGGTAAAAAAATATCAAAATCGAATATAAATATGTAATATTTTATTTCATTAAATCTGTAAGTTCTATAAAAGGTAAAGCTAACATATATTTGTAATTATAAATTATTTTTCATTAACAAATTAAAAGTAAAATAACCTCATTTTTTCTTATCACCAAACCCCAGATTGTGTGATCTATAAATTCAGGCACTTGTGAAATACACATGGCCAGCTCTCCCTCATCTTGGAATTCTACCTCTTCTTCCAGGCATTTATATTATGTAAATTTTATTACTACTATATGCCATGAATATTTAATGTCTCAATCAGAATAAATTATTACATTAAATATTAATAAACTTTTGTCTTTCTTTTAAGATTCTCTAAGATGTTCTTCTTGTACTCTAATGGGTCATCTTGCACACAGTTGTATTTGCATTTTAAAAATCACATATGTAAATGCTTTGCCTCAAGACACAACTGTAAGACTCTTAACTGATAAGGCTAAAGTTTGAGTAAAGACACAAGTCATGATAGGGATCTCATGCAAAAGAAATAATACTATCAATAGTAAGTAATTCTAATGTCTTTCAAAAGGCTAGAAGAAATACCTAAGAGTATTATCCAGGGACTAAAGACAGGATGCTAAGTTTAAGCCTAGAAGATTGTCTGAATTAAGGCATTGAAAACAGACAGTGGATAAAGGAATGAACAAGGCACTGAGCAAGCAGAATCTATAGGTGTTCAGTAAAAACATTGACATATCTTGGAGGTACATCAGTGATGAGAGTCTCCATGAAAGATACTCAGATTTCTCAAGACATTGAAATTAAACTATCATACAATCCAGCGATTCCACTCTTTGGTATCTATCCCAGCAATATAAAAAAATTAATTTGAAATGCGATGCACATATCTATGAGAACTGTAACACTACAGGTGTGAGATCAGTGAATAAAGAAGATATGGTATACATATACAATGGAATATAACTCAGCTATCTGAAAAGATAAAATCTTCTCTTTTGTTACAACACCAATAGAATGAGAGGATGTGATATTAAGCAAAATAGGTTTAAAGGAGAAAGACAAATACTAGATGACTTCACTCATGGGAGGTACATAAAGAAACAAAGCAAGGGAATAGACAATGGCCAGTGAAAAGCATGATCTGGATTTAAAGAACAAATACCAAGTGGAGATGGAGGTAGAATGATGAGAAAGAGAAGAGGTTCCCCCTCTACCCCTCACTATGCATAATGAGACTCCCTCCACACCTCTCACTTGTCCTATCTCAAAATCTGATGTCACTTGCACAGTCAGTGAAAGGTACCTAAAGAAGCCTGCTTTCCATTACACAAGCTAAGCCTGGTATTTGACATCTAATTTTCTTAATCAAGAGCATAGACTTTCTTCTACTCAATACTTATTGAGCTCTATATTATTCTAGGCTTTATGAGACCACATACACAGAAATGTGAGGGGCTCTTGACTTCAAGATGTTTGCAGTGATGAGACAGAGTCTCACAACTGTAAAGTGATGAAACAATTAAGATGACATGGATATGGATGAAAGTTGTGAGGCTCTGGAGGAGTATGGTATGGGTATGGCTGCAGGAAATCAACAAGATTTCAGGGCGGTATTAATCTTTGATCTGTCATTGAAATATTTATATGAATCAGCTAAATAGATGTGTAAAAGGACGTGTGGTTAAGAACTGAGGCATCAGAGAGTCTGGTGTATTGGTGAGCAGGAGGGCTGTAAACAGTTTAGTGTTACTGGAGTGTAATGTGCAAGGACAGGAATGTTTAAGGTGGGTCTGTAGGGAGAGTAAGTGGTTTATTCATAGAGCAAGTGTTAAGCCTGTTCAGTGTTTAAAGCTTCACAGGCAAGATGGAAAGCTTTTCTTTCACATGGTTCTCTACTGTTAAGGAGAAGCTCATTAACATCCCTGCACAGGAGAAACACAAACTTTTCAGAAGCATAATGGGATGTTCAAAAATAGGACATTTTTTTTCCAGCTAGTGAGATATTTACAGCTAGAGCATAACAGATTGTGTAGTGAAAGTATGCCATTCCTGGAATACTCTAGCCAGGTATCAACCAATGTTGGGCTTAGATACCAGCTACAGCTGCAGAGAGCCAGAGAAGCTGCCTCAAAGCAGTAGTAGAGATCAGGCATTGGTGGAAGAGAACCGGACCCAGAGCCCAAGTCTTGGTTCTACGCCATTGCTGCCTGAAGTAAGGCTGATTAATTCTATGGACAAGGCAAAGAAATGAAGGCTCCATGGAGAAATAGTAGCTGTGTGAAGAACTAAGGACATCTGGGATTCAGGAAGACATATACTGTATTTAGACAGTGTAGTCATAGTTACAACGACTAACAGAAAAGAAGTAGAATAGAGGACAACAAAAAGATGCATCAACAAAAGTGCATCAACAGTGATGGCCAAGAATGTATTTCCCCCTGGCATATAAATCACTTTGGCACAGAAGCTCCCAGTCCCTCTATGAGAGTCTTATTTTCTCATTGCTTTTGAGTATTGGGAAGAGAGAATGTGGCCCCAAGTAGGGTTCAGAGATTTGGGGGACACACCAGCAATACTCAACCACTAATACTTGGATTCAGCTCTGAAACAGTGATGCTGAGTAAAATCAGAGCTAACCTGATGCAACTCAATGTTTGGGGAAACGGGCAGGGACAAGTGCTGGGGTGATAAATACTGAATTAAGGGCACTGTGCATTCAAAGAATATTCACCAACCCTTGAAATATCAACCCAGTCTGGTTTATGAGAGTTCTTGTGAAGTAATATCGTTGACAGTCTTATAAAGTTGATAAACGCTAACATATTTTACCTAATATAAATAGCAACATATTTAAGAAATACCACTTTTTACCTGTCATAAATAAGGTTTTGCACAATTAAAAGATGTAACCAACTTTAAGGCATGTACTTGTCTTTAGTCCTGCTGTGAAATATTTCCTGTTGTCCCTCCATTCTGAACCTAAGGTGGGATTGCATTTTTTGACTGCTTTCTGGTTGGTTGACGAAGTCATATGAATAATTCTGGCTTAGGAGTTATAAGTCAAAGAGACCAACTAATTGATTTTTAGTTGGAAAACTTCTAAGCACCCTTTTCTAACTTGTGCAAAATTACCAATGGGATAGAAGCATCAGTGGAAATTGCATGATGTGTGTCTTGCTATGATTACACAGAAATCAAGCATGATCTGTAAGTCAGCTCTGACAACCCTCCTTTTTGTGGCTGCCTCTTCTGCATTAGAAAAGACTAGTATCTAAGATTAATGAAAACTACTATCACTCCAAGAAGATGTTTTAGGATATACAACTGGCATCAACTAACACACATTTTTAAACAAAGACATGTGTTTTTGAAAGAAATAATAACAAACTACAACTTTAAGACTTAATAAAAATGCCAGACTTGACTGGAAAAAACTTACAGGACTGGGAAAATGAAACATATAAGTTATGTTAGTATGTTAGTTACTGTTTCTGTCTACCATCACTCACTATATTTGGACTCCTTCTTGGGGGTTGATATTTAGAGCATTTGGGAATTTGTATAGAGGGACAATGCTTTGACTGGGGCCCAATTTGGTCCTGAGATACTCAGGACAAGAAAAAAGGATTTATGAGCTTTACTCCTGGGAACTACAGAAACATTAGAGGCAGATTACCCTCCCTGAACCTACTCAGAAAACTGGTTGGGAAATATAGACTGGTGAATGGGCCACAGGCACATAAGCAATATTTGGAAATTCTGAAATCTACTCCCATACATTGATTTCATTTCTTCACATCTGTGCCCCCATTTATAGAAGATTGAGGTCTTTGTACTTGTTATATAAAATTTCCAGAACTTCCCTGATTTCATATACTTTGCTCCATTCCACCCACAAATATAATTAAGCTTGGGAAGTCATGAGATGCAGTTTGTTAGTTTTGAGTTCATAATTCATGGTTTCTGTAGGAACTGGTTGGAAAGAGGCTACAGGGAACTTGCTTCCAACTGTGTAGTCATCAAGAATAGAATAGAGATATTACTAAGAAAATGAGAATGAGCAAGATGAAGCTTCTTTGGGTAATATAAGAGACAGCACTGGGAATGAGCTTGGATGGAAATGTGAATTATTCAGAGTGTGATCTAGTATAAAGGCCTAGACATCTCAGAGAAGTGAAATAATAAGAGAAGTTTTTATGAAAGTGTCATTTGGACATCCCAGAACAGTAAGAAGATTTAGCATCTATATTTGCACTTTGAAACATTATTTTCCATGCTAAGAATTGATTTCTTTGAAAAAATGGACAATTACAGGGGCCAATCTGGGAAGGTTCAAGATGAAATAATATTTTCTTATTGAACTAGAAGCAGGAATACATTAAAAGAATCTAGGAATATGTCAAAAGGATAAGGAGCCACTTTGAATAGACTCATTCTCTGATATTGTATGAGTCTCACTATAAAATTTGGTAATACAATTATCAATATTGCACAGTACAATTAAGTGTGAAGTACAATTATCTAAAAATACTGATTACAATGCAATTTTATTGTCACTCTTGCAAGGAAGAGATTTATCTTTCTCACTTGATTTTGTTTATATATAATTGTGCACCCAAGTTATATGAAAATAAAAACAAGAAAGAAGATAAATATTTTTAAGGTACAACGACAGCTTATCTCTTTCTTACTTTGCACAACCTGGCAGGCTACCGGATGTAACCTGCCCACACGGCAGAGTCTGGCAAACTCCCCGTGGCGTACCCAATATGCCAAATACCAGTAACAATGATGGGTCTCATTCTCCTAACCCTGAAAGGGCCTTCAATATTTCACTTTAAAATCTTAGGGCTAGGACGAAGGAGATGTTACTGGTGCCTGCTCGAGGCAATCAACGAACAACAGGATGATCGTGATCTGATCGTGAAGGACAGCTAATCTATAATAATAAATAATGAAAATAAAGGTAAATGAATAATTAAAATAATTACCATTTGACAAAAAACACAGTAATGATTGTTTTATACAAGAATCACCTATGGATGGATGGTAGAAATAATATTTTTAGGGGCCAGGAAAATAGCTCAAGGTTCAGGATCACTTCATATACCCCTCAGTAACTTATGATCATGCCCTGGAAGTCCACAGCATGGGAGTGAACCACAGGTCTCAGCACTGCTTGAAAGACCTCTTGAAAAAAGAAAGGAAGCTGGACTTTTATGTAGTTTAGATTTCCCAGAAAACCCATATTAATGAAAATGTAAAACCTATACCGTACAGCATAACGACCATATAGACACCACTCAAACTGCATATTCAAAGCTAATATAACCTCTAATGGGCAAAAGACATCATTGTCTTTTTAATGTGATATACTGAGAGGGAAAAAGTGTTATTTTGGTGGTAATACTACAAAAAAGGCACAGCCTCGGGCTGGAGCAATAGCACAGCGGGTAGAGCGTTTGCCTTGCACATGGCTGACCCGGGTTCGATTGCCAGCATCCCATATGGTCCCCTGAGCACCACCAGGAGTAATTCCTGAGTGAAGAGACAGGAGTAACCTCTGTGCATTGTCGGGTGTAACTCAAAAAAAAAGAAAAGAAAAGAAAAAAAGGCACAGCCTGATTCAAGTCATGGAAAACAATACATAAATCCCATACCCATAAAATCTATGTCATGAAAAAGACTGAGAAACATTAAGGTGACCATGAAGACTATATATAAATGCATTGGGTGGGCCTTGATGATATCCTTCCCCATAGAACTATATTCTATTTTGCTATAATGTACTTAAGTGTGACAAATGATGAAATGTTAATATCTACTAGATAACAAACAGTACATAAATGAAGATTAGTATTCTGGTCTTAATGACCAAAATACAAGAAAATTACCTTGTTTAAAGAAATACACATTCAAGAATTTATGCACAAAATAACTTTTTATCTTCAACATACTTTCAATTAACTCAAAATATGGAACAATGAATCAAACTGGCAGAACACATTAAGATATATGTTAAGAAATTTGGGTGAAATGTTCATGGAAATTCTACACAATATTTCCATGAACATTCTGTATGTTGAACTTATTTCAAAATAAGGGTTTTGCTTAAACATTAGATAGATGTATAAATCTTCAAGTAGTTTCTGCTGGGGCAAAATACACTTATGACATAGAATTCCATGCCATATACTAAAATAACACTGGAAAAAATATGTGATTTCTTTTATTTGTACCTAGTATGGGTCCAAAACCTACAGGACATTTCCTATTTTCTAAATATATAAAGCATACAGCACATACTGGTTCTTCAACAGACACCAACAACTGGTAGCTTTTCATACAGGCATTTGGAATCATCTCAATATATCTTGAAATGAGGCCATCACAAGAATATTTGCCTCTAACTATAGGATCTACTTGTTTTTATGACTTATTTTGCTCATTGTGTCTGCCCAGATTTTCCCAATATCCAATAAGTTAATCAAAGTTTCACGAGGTTTCCACTGGACTGGCGCATAGTTTCTTCTGAGTTTCATTTCAATCATGTTCTATTTGTGCTCATGTTTAACTCTAATTTAGTAGGAAAAGAAACTCAGATTAGAGATACCGCATGCTATAGTGGCTCAGCCCTGAATTTGGAGTCTTATCTTTACTTCAAACTAGCTATGTGAGCTTGAATAAATCAATTCTATAGTCTTCATCCATAAAATTGGGAATCTGAACATCTGAACTGAATCTTCTTAATGGTGGTCCTAGCACTTTAAAAAAAAGGGTTATTCAAGGTCTTTATATCTAACTTTAGAATGTTTGCATACTCATGTGAATGAACTTTTCCCCTTGAATTAGAGATGAAATCTGGCACTGCATTTTCATGGTTGACCTTGGTTTGAGTTCATAGCATTGACATCACTTTATCCCGAGGAAGGATTACATCTAAGAGGCAACATTCCCACACCCAAGTTCTATTCTACAACAACCTCTGCCAGCTATGCTATGTTTAGCTTAAACTATTTCTGGATGCACAACAGTTAATCACCTCTTTCAGTGAAAAATTAAAGAAGAAAAAAATTGTCCTCTAAGCACTCCTCAATACTCTTAACTCCTCCTGGATCTTGTCCTCTGTGCCCTCCCGCTCTGAGGTCTCACATGAGTTGCCCCTTGGGTCTGGTATGTGTGCTCAGGTATCTGTTTCCTTCAAACCTGGCTCAGATCCAACAACCTCAAGTTGTCAAGGAGTTAGGAGGGTAAGACTAGCTGTGGCCAGTTTTGCAATAAAGCAGGATTCAAGCATACACGTTTTTATTCTTTCTCTGGGCTATGACTCCCCTTGGGCTGTTCCTTTGTGCTAAAGTCTTGCTAAAGACAAAAAAGGAGTTATGTCCTTAGCCCCAAACTTCTAAATCAATGCCTCCACTTATAGAAACTATTAGGCACAACTCCATTATACTTTGTCAGACTTTTTTTTTTTCAATTTGATTGTTCCTTTTCTTTAAGAGAAAAATAATATGCGTAGGAGAGAAAATTATGCTCCACCTCCCTGGTAGATCCAGATGAGGGAATACAATGAAAGTCTTATATTATGGAGGAATGCAAAGAATCCTGAAGATGGGCACAGGATGCCTGGTTTGAGTGTTTTTTATAACATGATACAAGAGCGATGAGAGAGTAAATAGTATTCACTTGGTGCAGACAAAGTAAATTTAATTGGATATAGGAGAACCACTGGAACTATGAAAATAAAGAGAAATAAGAGAAAAAAGAAAGAAAAAGACAGAAAGAATGAAAGAGAGAAAGAAATAAGATAAATAAGAAAAATAAGAAAATAAGTATTCACTTGGTGCAGACAGAGTAAATTTAATTGGATATAGGAGAATCACTGGAACTATGGAAATAAAGAGAAATAAGAAAAAATAAGAGAAATAAGAGAAAAGAGAAAGCAAGAGAAAGAAAGAGAGAAAGAAAGAAAGAAAGAAAGAAAGAAAGAAAGAGAGAGAATGATGGAACGAGGGATGGAGTGAGGGAGGGAGGAAGGAAGGAAGGAAGGAAGGAAGGAAGGAAGGAAGGAAGGAAGGAAGGAAGGAGAGGGAAATTTTAATTTTTATTACATATTAAATTTTAAAATTATGAAATAAAAAATGAAAAATTCAATTATATAAAAGTAAGTTCATTAGTATAAAGAACACTTAGAATGTTTTGCCTTACTTGCTGTTTCCGTGTTTCCATATACCTACATGAATGTATGTATGTATACACACATACATATACACCGCCAAAACATTAAAAAAGAATTATAGAAAACACACTTTACTTCTAAATACTTAAGCTAAATTTCCTCAAAGGACTTTTTAAAAATATTATTTTTAAAAGCCAACAACTCATATCCAACTCATATTACTGTTCTCTAGTAAATTTTTCCACTGATACCAAAAACATGTTTTATAGTTGGGTTCTTCAAAATAGGATTAAATTAGATCAAACCAAACTATCTGGTTGATTGTATCGTCGGGCATTAATTTACTTATTTTCTCGTGGTCCTATTTAACTTCTTTCTCACTTTTTTTCTTTATACTGGAGGTTATCCCTTAAGACATAGTTAATTTCAGGTTTAAGAATTTTTAGCATCTAGTCTTCATAGTTGATGTTGTATGTTTCACTACATAACATATCAGGACAACAGTGTCCGGTAGTACTATTTGGGACACTAAATTTCATCACCTGGCAAAGTATAATTAGTTTTGCTATAATGCTTCATGGGCTGGAGCAATAGTACAGCCGGTAGGGCTTGCATGTAGTCGACCTGGGTTTGACTCCTCTGCCCCTCTTGAAGAGCCTGGCAAGCTACCAAGAGTATCTTGCCCGCACAGCAAAGCCTGGCAAACAACCTGTGATGTATTGAACATGCGAAAAACAGTAACAACAAGTCTCACAATTTATTGTGAGATGTTAGTAGTGCCTGCTAGAGCAAATCGATGAACAACAGGAGGACAGTGACAGTGACAGTGATAATGCTTCATATATACTCTAATCATTGTGCTAATTAATTTTATGTAGGAAATCAGTAAAATTGGGGTAGAAATGGGTGGGGATACTGGGTACACCATTAAAAAATATTGTCATGTAACCCCCTCCCCAAAGGGTATGTTAAATGATTAAGAAATACATGAAAAGGGTCTGAGAGATACTTCTTGCCTTGTATATGGCTAACTCCAGTTCAAATACCCAGCAGTACATATGGTCCCCCGTGCACTGCTCAGGTCACATCTGCAAACACCCAATAATAGACCCGTGATCCACAAATTCAAGCAACTTGCTCTCTCTCACTATATATAGACATAAACACACATATATAAATATATATAAACACTATGACAAATACAGCACTTCACTTTAGCAAAGGATCTGAGATTTATTTGTGCAAATGGGCAAGAGAAGGGTTGCAACTTGTGAGTTGTTATGAAGTGATGGAAAAAGAATCATCTAAAATAGGGCAGAAAGTTGCAAGACCAGATGCTGGCAGTGGGTGTGGTGACTGAGAGTGCTGGTCTGACACGTGCACGTGTATGACTGCATTACTCTGTGGCTCAGATCAGCAGGTGCCACATCTGCACTCACTTAGCATCTCTGGTGAACAGAACTACATAAAGGCAGATGAACGTGCCCTGTGTTCAAAGTGCCCTTTCATAAATCAATCATATTGAGAAGAAGAAATATTTCAAAACAAGTGTGATATCATAAACAACTGGCAATTTATATCTTCTTTTTCTCTGATATGTTCATCAGTTTTGGTATCTTGACAAAGAAAGAGTTGGTTTCACAGAATATTCTATTTTTTGTTATTGATATTGTAGCTATACCCATAGGTGATCATGGATCACACCTGCTGAAATAGGGGTTTATATGGGATACCAGGGAGTGAACCCAGGTCAGCTGTGTACAATAAAAGTGTCCTCTCTGCTGTCCTATCTTTCCAGCCCCTTGACAGAAATTTCTATCTTTCACTATTCTATTCATTGTGTTATTATGATTATTTACTTTTCCAAGCTACTTTAATTTGTAGTAATTTTGTGCATCAATACCAAAACCTTTACCACTATTTTAATTACCTAAACTATAATAGAAAAATTTAAAAATAGCTAAGGGTGTGAAGAGAAAAAATGGTTAAGGGCACTGGAAGATGGCTCAATGGCTTAAACTGCTTGCCTGAAAGACACCAATCATGAGTTCAAACTCCACTGTCACACACACGTACACAGTACACTGAAGCATTTCTGACAACTCGCCTCTAGGGATTCCTGGCAAAAAGTGTGCAGAAGATGGCTCAGTGGCTTAGAAAGCACCTAAGGCAAGTGCAAGACTAAATCTGAATGCCCTAGGAGTGCACCTACATTGACTGAGCCACTGTCTGAGGTCCACAGTGCATATACCAGGGCTGGAAGGACTTTAGATGGCTTAAAATATTCTCTACACAGAAAGAAATGCTAATAGAAAAGTCTTGAAAACAGAGAGATAAAAAGGAAATTGTCTGCCATAGATAGAGGCAGGGGGGTGGGATGGTGGGGGGGGCAGGAGGATTACTGGACACATTGGTGGTGAAACTGGTGGATGGATGGGTGTTCGATCATTGTATGACTGAAATTCAATCATGAAAGCTTTGTACCTTTTTCACGGTGATTCAATAAAAAAAGAAAAAGAAAAAAAATGTCTCGCAACATCAGGTATAACAATGGAAATAGCAAAATGATGAGTAAAGAGAACCTAACTTTTCTTTTCGGAATTTCCTAAATTATGTTTGACATTGAAGCAAAAATACAGGAGTGTGATTATTGTTTTCAATAAATGCAAAGGAACTTTTCAATTTAAATTTTAAATAAAGTTAGTTTACAAACAGAAGATAACAGAATGATACCAAGTGATATAGGGTTTTATAGTAGTTCCCCCCCTTATCTGTGTTCTTGCATTTTAAAATTTCACTTCCCTAAAATTAACTATGGCCTAGAAACATTAAGTACAATGAGATATTTAAAGAGTTATTCATATGACTCATAAAATTTGTTTCAGATAACTAATTTAAACATTTTCACATAATTTTATTATAGCATAGTAACAGCTGCTCTGTTTTATTGTAGGTTGTTATAAATAATAGTGTAGGTTATTATAAATAATATTTCACTGTGTCTAACTTCAACTTTGTTATTGGTATGTAACATAGTATACATAGGTTTTGTATTTTTCTTGTCCTTGGGGTTGAAAAAGTGACAGGGGAGTTTGGAATGTATTTCCTGTGGATAAGAAGAGTGTTAGTGCACTTTATTCTAAATGATAAAATATTTATATCAGTAAACTAGAAGATATATTGTACATGCACATATATTCATGTATGATAGCTGCAGAGTCAATAAAGTTTTATAAAGTGACATAATCAAATCACCAAGATAATGTTGAAAGGATAGTATGGCAGAGTAAACCACAGGAAGGCAGTGAAGAAAAAAAAACTTAAAAATAGAAAAAAACATTTCAAAAAATAAATGGTAAAGTTACAGTTAACACCAGCTAGAAATGTCTGAATATATCCATTAAAAGATAGAAACTGGAGGAAAGAATCCTGGAGCGCTTTGTAGCCAGCATGGAAGGGATCATTCTACTCAAAAAACAAAATCAAATAAGAAAAGATAGAGGTTGGTAGAGATGATATAAAAGGACATTTGGAATACTTTTTTGCCATTTGGAGAAAGGAAACCAAAGAACTTGACCTAACTTTTTCTCTAATAACACTTTTTATGCCATGTCAGGTGTTCTTTGATATTTATACATCATAGCTCCTATGAGGTGAATGCTGCCAGCTTTCAGTGTTCAAAATAAACTATTGGGGTGTGACTATTTGTGACATTTCTAAAGAAACATTTGAAAAATTAATGATTACACAAATACAAAATGTGCTTTAAAATTCAAAACATTGTTTTATTACATCAACATATATTTATGTGTTTTTAAATAATTATGGTCAGAGAGGCTACTTAGTATAATTTAGCCTTTTAAAATGTAATGTTCCAGCATATATTCTATTTTGGTAAAAGTTCCGAGTACACTGTAAAGAGTATGTTCTGCCAATATTGTGGCTTTTTTTCTAGTAATGTTAGGCAAAAATATTGTTCACAACTCTTTTTGGTGGGGTTGGACCCAGAGATGCTCAGGAATTACTCCTGGCAGTGCTCAGAGGATCATAAAGGATGCCTGGGATCAACCCAGGTCAGACGCATGCAAGGCAAATATCCTACTGCTGTACTATAGCTCTGACCTCTTGTTCACAACTTTCATCTGTGGAAAATTTGATTAATTGTTCTATCAAGTACTAAACAAAAGATGTTAAAATCTCAAGACGATCACTGAGTTTTCAATATTTCCATTGGTTTCATCAGTTTTATTTCATGCACTGTTAAATTATTAAATAGGCATACACTTCAGATTAAAGACTTTAGTACATGTATACTAAGTGTTATAACTGATACACTTGACTTTAAATTTATCACCTTGCTGTACCTACGAATTTTAATTTTATCTTCATTTGCATTTTCTAACCCTTGAATATAATCAATTTAGTATAATCTCTTTTATTTCCTTTATTAAATTTCCATACTCTAAATTCATTGATTTAATAAGTTATTTCTTTTTATTTATTTAATTTTTTGTGTCACACCAGGCAGTGCTTGCTCTGGAGTTACTCCTGGATCTGCACTGAGAAATTACTCTTGGCAGTGCTCAGGGAACCATATGGGATGCCCGGGATTGAACCTGGGTTGGCTATGTGCAAGGCAAATGCCATGCCTGCTGTATTATTGCTTCAGCCCCCAGTTATTTCTTTTTTAAATGCATTTGTTGGGGTTGGAGGATGGTAAGCAGTGATCAGATGGTCCAAAGGTCTCTTCTGGTGATTCTCGACCAACATTACTTATAGCACAATTTGAGGACTGAGAAGGCCCTGTCATTCTAAGGGTTACCTGGACTACCTTGGCAGTGCTCAGGGGCTGCCATGGATGCACTTAGTCATGTTTGGGGGTTATTCCCTGTTCTGTTCTCAAGCTCCTAATGGTGCTCAGGAGACCATGTGTTGCGTGGACCAAACTAGGGTTGGCTACATGCACATCATGTGCCTCAATCCCTATACTATCTTGGCAGCCATAATTTATTTTTTAACTGTCTATACAATTAGCACAACTGACTACAGTTAGCATTCTTAATTTATGGTAGCCTACTTTGAATCACATAGACAGCCCTCACTTTGCACAGCAGTGCAGGACTATAAAAGTGACCACGTAACCTGAAACTCTGTGAAGCAAAATAAATAATCAATGGGAAAAATTACAATTGTTCTGTGTCCTTTAAAAAGCTTTGTCAAAACATTAAAAGCTCCTAGAGATGGATAGGGACATGGAAAGAAATAGTAAAACATTTATTTGGCACATTGTAATTTAAAACATTAGGTATTCTGAAAATTAAAGTGTTTTATTTGTTCATAAAAAACTTGTCAAGAATAATTTAATAATGCTGCACATTCTTAATTAATTGAATATGTTTATGTATTTCTGAAATGTGGCATTTCTTTCCATATTTGTATAACTTTCCAATACTTTATCCATTATACTTTCAATACATGAAACATCTCAGAAAATTCCCTTAACGTAAAGCTATTCTCAGATATCCCACTTCCTCTGAAACTACCTTCATCCTCTTGATCATACCACTTCCCTTAATTTATTATTTTAAATTTGCATTTTCTTTTTTAAAATTTGTTTTGGGGCCACAGCTGGAGTTGCTCAGGATCACTCCTGGAGTTCCTTGGGTTACCATATGGTGTCCCAGGGATCAAACCGGGACAGCTGCACGCAAGCCAAGCATCTTACCCACTGTACTATCACTCCAGCTTTTCACTTCCCTTAACTAGATCCATAATTAAACTCTGAATATCTTCATCCACTTTGTCACAATCGCTCCTCTTAATTTAGACTCATAATTAAATCTTCCATAATTTATCCTATTTTGATATCTGCTATCTCTTAAACACCAGTGTAAACATTCTGAGAATCAACAACTCTCCTAATTTTATTTATGTTTGATTCAAATTTTACTTCCAGGGATGGTTTATTCTCCTACTTTCATCTTCATTGATCAGGTTCTTCCTTTGGTTATGTTTTTCTTCTCTTTTTCCAGGTGAATATCATACAGGTTTATTACTGAGAGACAATGAGACGATAGAACAACAGGCTTTGTTGACTGCACGGACTAAAATATAGATGTTTAATAATTACCAGTAGACTCCCAAATGTATGATATGACTGGCTACTGATCTTGATATGATGTTATTTACACAGTTGCTAGTTGACTGAAAAGTTGGGGGAAAATGCATCTTATAAAATTACAATTAATACGCTATGCTAAGAAAATTTTAATTGTCACTTTGTGAGACTACTATTATTAGCTAGGCTGGAGCAATAGCAAAGTGGGTAGGGCGTTTGCCTTGCACGTGCCCAACCTAGGTGTCTCGGCTTCGATTCCTCCGCCCCTCTCGGAGAGCCCGGCAAGCTACCGGGAGTATCTCATCTGCACAGCAAAGCCTGGCAAGCTACCCGTGGTGTATTCAATATGCCCAACACAGTAACAAGTCTCAAGACGGACATGTTACTGGGCCCACTCGAGCAAATCAATAAACAATGGGAGGACAGTAGACTATTTAGTTAAATCTTGGAAACTAAATACATACATTTCGGGGCCACATACATGAAGAACTGCCTCTACCATGCCACTTTGTATAAAATGCAAGGACCTTAATACAACCTTTCCAGAAATTTCCTTAGTCTGTTTACTATCCCAGAGACTGGCTTCTATTTGAGATCGATGCACAGAAAGATTCAATCACTTCCAGAATTATTGAGCATAGGTTTCTCCTGTATAAGTTTTCTTTTGTAAGATAATTTACATCAATGGCTCTTGGGTGAACAGTGTCACCATAACTTAATGTCCTCTTCAGCAATAGAAAAAATGTGCTATTTCTTCTATTTTCTGTACGTTCAGTGTTGAAATGTTCAGCATTAACCAATTTATATTTGGAATTCTTTTTTTTAATTTACAGATATATATTAAGGGTCTCTTGGTGTTATTGTTAATATCTTAGGGTTCTTGAAAGAGTCATATACTCGATTGTGCTCCACCACCTCCTGTCCCACTGCCCAGCCCAAGCCTGGGGAAATCCGATTTAAAGACCTAAAAGATAAGAGTATTTTTCTGGATCAGATATTAAGTGTAAGTCTACTAGTTCTAAGGACTACTTCGGATTCAGAAGAACATTCAAAAAGACAAACAAGTGGGGCATAAACAATGGTAGTTCTGAGACCTCATGACCATCTTAAAGACTCTGTACTTCAAAAAAAAAATACAGATTTTCATGGATCAGTCAGCAAACTGCCCAGATGTTTCCAGTGATGAGCTAATTCTGAGTAGTGATAGTAAGAAACATGTTCTAACATATGTTCACTGCTTACATAGTCATGAAATAACATTTGACCATTTCCCAGTAATTATTTGAAGCCTATACAGCATGCTTAATCCAAAGACTCTAAAGCCTAAAATGAAATAAAATATTAAATTTTGAATAGAACTGCTTAGATAATATGAAGCCCAGAAACAATAGTATGTTTATGAAAAGAACTATATTGTGAGGACACAATTCTTGTGTGAATTTGGTGGTATCTTTTGCTTCCATTACTGTCACCACTAGCTCCGCTGACCTGGGAGTCCTATGCTCTTCCTAGACTCTGCTGACACAACAGCCTTTTTCCTGAAAACAAAGATCTTATTTGACCAGAAATCTTCCTGGAGCATTTGTCCTCTTGACTTTGTTGGAATACACTTCCTTGGACTTGCCCTTCTTCTTCCTTAAAGCTAAGATGAAATGACTGTATATTTCAGTTGGACTAGGATGGGCTAAAGAGCCAGGTAGTCTTCCTTTCTCCCCTTTTGCTACGCTTCAGCCAGCATACTCCAAATGACAGACAGTTTCTTTCTAGCTAGACACCATGTCAGACCCCAGCAGGCCTTCTGTCTTCCTTGTCCTCCTCTTCTTCCGCCAATTCCACTGGAAGCTGGGGCAAGACAGGTTCTCAACTTCCTTGTTACCTACCACAGATAAATCTCTTTCTACAGGATACAAAGTGTTGCAGTGGCTTGCAAAAAGTTAAATGTTTGAATATTCAAACTTTATAGAATTTTTCATCACCAGAATTATATTATTTGAATCTCATTACTTCTCAAGCATTTTTTTGTGGCTATCTCTCACTTGGCGTTCCTCGCACATTCATGGAGGTGCTGAACCAGTCGATCATATTCCTCATCAATGTTGTCAACAATGGCATCTTCCCATGTTGCCACAATAGTGCCAAAGAGCTCCCAGTTGGTGGTCGTTCTGGGAGTTCTCTTTTTAAACTTTGCAGCCCTTTCTCCCCGGTCTGTGAAGTAGAATTTTGCACAAGGAGATGGTGGTCCGATCCCGTTCAGAATTTTGGGACAACAGCAACATCAGTCAGGCAAAACTGTCGATTGAATATGATGTGGTCTATTTCATTGTGGAATCGTCCACCAGGAAACTCCCATGTCCAACGTTTAGATTCTGCCTTCTGGAACTGTGAGTTACCATGGATGGTCTTGGTCGACATGATGAACTCAGACAGTCTCTCACCCTGTTCGTTCCATTCTAGGCCATGGGTCCCGATGTGAAGTTCTTCAGCTGATCTTCTCGGTCCTATCTTGGCATTAAAATCACCCACAATGATCTTGTAGAAGGTGTGGTCTTCTTTATAGAACTTCTCCAGCTCCATGTAGAACTTCTCGATTTCTCTTTCATCATAATGAGATGTTGGTGCATAGACAACTGAAGATAGAAACTGCCGGCAGTGAGCCACATCTATTCAAATGTAAACGTCCGATTCGGGTTGTTAGGCATTCGAATGAATCAATGCTCATGGCCAAGTTTGTGTTGACAAGGACACCAATGCCTCCGACACCTCTTTTATCGCATGTTCCGAGGAAAAATTCTTCTCCAGTGTCAAAAAAGGCACGGTGAGATTCGTGCCTTCTTGTCTCGGTCAGACCAATGATGTCATACTTGATCATTCGCGCTTGTACCATCAGGTCCTCAATGGATGCATCTGATGCTAGTGTACGTGCATTGAAAGTACAGACGATCATTTTTGTCTTCCTTCGTTGTGGCAGCCTAGTTCGGCCTTGAGATTTTATCGGCCTCTCCTTTCTCATCCTTCTCAGTGCTGCCATGTCGGTGAAGCCTTCAGGGTCGGGTGAATGAGACCAGTTGTAATTAATGGTTTTAGCATATCGAATACACAATGGATAGCTTGCCAGGCTCTTCTGTGTGGGCTGAATACTCTCGGTAGCTTGCCAGTCTTTCCGAGAGGGATAGAGGCTTTTGGCATGACCTCTAATCGCCCTCGTAGGTGTTACCATATTTGAACCCTATCAAATATGGTACAACAATTCCGGAAGATAGGTATTTAGTGTCTTATGATGTGTCGCGTGGCCGCTTTGCGGCCACGCGGGTTCGGAAAGCGTCCTGGAGTGTGGCAGCGGCTGGGTAGTAGAGGTAGTGTTGGTAGTGGAGGTCTGCCAGTGGGGTATTTATCTGGTCCCAGTAGGGATAGGGTGGATATTCTGTGCGCAATCCGATCGCTCTCAAAGGAATGACCATCTCAAAATGCAACAGCTATGTGTACCTAGGTCGAGAAGTCAACATGACAAATGACCTGGCACCTGAGCTGTGCAGGAGGAAGAGAGTGGCTTGGAACACCTTCAAGAAATAGCTAAGAGGACAAAGAACGTCCGGCTCCGGGCACATCTCTTTGATTCCACTGTTCTTCCTGCATTAACACATGCCTCAGAGACCTGGGCCCTACGCAAACAGGATGAGAACGCTATTCAGGTCTCCCAAAGAAGAATTGAAAGAGCTATGCTTGGAATATCACGTTTCACTCAAATGAGAGAAAGAATCCGGAGTTCCGACATCCATTGACGATCAAGAATCAGGGATGCTCTCTCGTTTGCCAAGGTGTCAAAAATCAGATGGGCTGGTCACGTAATGAGATTTAAAGACGACCGCTGGACTAGAGCTGTTACCGACTGGATTCCAGGGGATGTCAAAAGACTGCGTGGCCGCCCACCTACCAGATGGTCAGACTTCTTCATCAAGATCATGAACGATCGATTTGAGGCTTTTCATGTTCCCAGAGCGAACAGATGCCATTGGGCTATACTAGCACGCGACAGGGACAAATGGAGACATTACTGGTGCCCGTTCGAGTAAATCGATGACTAACGGGAAGTTAAGTGATTAAGTGACTTCTCAAGCAATTAAACAAAGTGGAGTAACTGTAAAGTGCTGAAGAGCAGTTGTAGACCAAATCAAGTGCACCCTAGCAGATGCTTAAAATTGCTGCAGCATGATAAGATGTTCTCATCACTTTGGAGTCACAGAAACTTGTCAACTAATTGATAATATTTCTAAATACAAGAGTAAGTTTGTTTCTCATTTGGTTGTTTTGCTCTCAGGGATTCTCTGTCTATAGAAGTAATTTTTCTCATTACTCAAGAAATATAGAACTTCTCTCCATTTTGTTTCTATCCAGACAGCTGGGTCTGAGTATCAACTCTCTCTCTACCAACTTTCTATTCTTGAATATTCTCTGTGTTTGCCTGTGTTTGTGATTTTCTTATTTGTCAAGGGTGCTTATTAGGTCTCAAGGATGTTTTCACGATGATGGTGTTGATGATGATAACAAGCATAGAATAACACAAATTTTAAAAATCAGTAATGACTTGTAAAATCTGTAGAGAACTTGATGTAGATGCCCACACAGGAAGCTTTTGCATGTTTACCTTCATAGCTCCCTTTGAACCCCATTTTTGGAACCTAAAATTTATGTGAATTATGAATAAAAGTTAAGCTAGAGATAGCTGGCACTTGGATCTAGTATCAAAGCCAGAGATGCTGAGCTGTGTCTGTAGTGATCACTGGGTACACATGTCAAAAAAGCCTGTCTTGTGCCCACTGATGAGATCTAGCAACCATGACTTAGTACTTTTGCAGTAACATCTGCAATGATAAAGCAATTATTCTCCATTTACCTGACCTCAGCCCTTTGTGGATTTGGGGGGGAGGGGGGTTGGGGAGGTGGAGGGCTGGGATCAACCATTGCCAGCAGTGATCTTGGGCTCAGTGATGTGGGCCCAGTGTTTGTTTTTAGTGCTCCTGTGTGATGGTGCTGGGGTCCACCAGGGATATACCAAGTGGTGTTCAGAGAATCCTACATTTCCAAGAATCAGACTAAGGACTTTATGCCCATTGGGGATGTGCTCCAGTCTTTTGAGCTATTTACTTAGCCGCTATTGCCCTACACTTTTAAAATGCTAAACCCTTTGATAGTGGTAACTTTTTGCAGTAACTACTGAAATGCAACCCATGGAGTTGGGCTTCAGAAGAGTAAAGAATCAAAATAAGTTTTCCATTCATCCATTCATTCATTCATTCACCAGGATTTGTTGACCAACCAGCCATATAAGTTATGGCCTAGAAATGCAAAACTGAATAATGCTTGGCTTTTACTCCCAAATAGTTTACAATTTGGCAAAAGACACACAAACAGAAAATCATAGTACAACTTAGAAAGAGCCACAAAGAAATGTTTCTAAGTGAAACTTTCTTTCATTACACAGACACACACAGACACTGACACAGACACACACACACACACACACACACATATCACACATAAAGACACACTCACCCAGACACAAAATCAAGATTCATCAATATGAACCAAGTCTTGGTGAATTGCTAGGAGGATCACCATTAACGGACACAGTTTTTATGGGGGTTTGCTTTCCTGCATTCCTTATGCTTCTCTAAGCTTTCTATAAGAAGCTTCCCTCAAAACTCAATGAATTAATTAAACATCCAAGTCCCCAGAAGTACCCCCATTGCAGGTTAGACACATGCCTGCATTCCCTACAGTGCCCACCAAGGTTTTCTTATGACCATTGATTTGCTCACCTACTAAGGAGCTGACTTTGGTTGTTTTTGATTCTTTCCCTACCACTATTTTCCTTTTCTGGAGATGATGAGAAAGGGTTTCTTTCTTATCAGTATTTATGGTTCTTTATTTGGTCTCCAGGGAGAAACATGCCCTGCTGACATATTAATCTCCTGTCTTGAGGAATTTAGGTCCAAGTTTCCTGGGGTTTGTTGGGAAGATTTGGAGATGATACTACCTCATTTTAACTCTAAAAATTAATTTTCCCCTCTGACCCCGAGTTACAATACCCCACTTTGGTTCTCAGCAAGATGCTTTTGCATATTCAGGGCACTTGGCTCAGAGGCATGCATTACTTTTGTTCTCTATACATTATTTAAGAGTCTTAATCCGGGTATCAGAAGGCCTGACTACACATCTATAATCAATCATCTATCTCCATATTACTTTTTTCACTTTCTTTTTCTCTCATAGAAGGAGCACTTTGACCTTTTGTTCCCATGGTAGGCATTTAGAACAAGAACAAACAGGTGTGTGCAAACTCCATCCTTTTGGATCCAAAGCAACATGAAAAGAAAGCTGAATCTACCCTGTTAATTATAACAAAATGCACAGAAACTTCTAGTAACCCTCAATATTTCTTGGAGTGAAAGAAAATTAGTTTTGCTTGCTCTGTTTTTAATACCAAGACAACTAAAATATCTTAAATTGCACAGGGCTATGGGGAAGGAAAGACAATCACTTAGTTCAAAGCACACATGTGAGCAGAACCTCACAGAAAACCAGTTGACTTGACTACATTTCATCTTATTATCCAAAATATGATAAGTATACAACTAATGCCAGAAAGCTGGATATATTTTCTTAATAGAAGAAAGGGGTGACTTGGCTTTTTCTCTGGAGTAAATGCAGTACAGCCTGTGGATTATAAAATGAGTTATTCCCAAGCCTCTTTCCAATGAGAGAAGGTAGATCTTTTGAAATTCTCATAGGAAATCTTACAGGCATTCTTACAATCATCAGGAGATGCTGGAATACCAAGGAGTAAATTAAAATCTTTGGGTATTTAACCAACAGGCAATTCATTAGCATCTCTCCTATGACTCTGGTACATTACTAGGGCCTGAGAGATTACAGAAAGTAAACAAAACTTGATCTCTAAGTACTCTCACACGGGAGACACCTATTGATAGGAGACACCTGTCAATGGAACAAGAAAATCCCAGGGAGTCCCTGGCACATAGAAATGCCCTAACAAATAGTAGCATTGATTATTAGCTTCTGTGCTACCATACGGACACGTGACATTTCAAAACTGCTGTTGATGCATAAGTGACCTGAGGTGGAGTGCTGTAAGGTCTTATGGATATATTCTGACTTGAGCACTGGAAGACCAGTGTAGAGGTTTCAGGAAGAAAATAAAGAGCTTTCCGGCAGATAGAGCAGCCCAGAAAAAAGAAAATTTTTAAATTTGGAGAAACTCTGATGGCAACAGAATCCAGGGTTGTAAAGATGATATGGGAGAAGTACAAGCAAACTGTGCCCAGATTATAAAGAATTTAAACTTTGGGTGTTATTCTATAGACAATGTGTGGGCAGAATTTAAGAAGTCAAGGTGGTGTGACCAAACTTGTGGTTTAGAAATATTACTGCAGTGATAACAGATAAATTAATGAGTAAATAAATGAAAGAACTGGGTGTGGGTGGGACTGGTAAGGAGCTGGGGGATAGGAAGAAGAGAGAAGCCAAAACAGGCAGTAAAATTGCAGAGAACATGAAACTTCAGGAACATTTCGAACAATCTTTTACATTATAAATTAGAATGCTGTTACTCTTGCCAAGTTATTGGGTATAGTTTATAATGAGACTCGTTTCTATAAACTGTGACTTCCTTGGAGGGAGAGGAAACTGCATTCGCTCTTTTCTGCCTGTTAAATCTGTGGCCGCAAAGCTTCTTAGACTGCATGCGCCCCCTGCTGGTAATTTTCTTGATTACAGGCACAGGACCCATAAGTATTTTAGTCAGTCCTGACCAAGGTAAACATTTTGCAAACCTGTCATGAAGTAATGAAAAATGCCACGATAAAGTTTCAACTGAAATTTTTTTCAGGGGATACAGACATATTATTTGTTGGCAATATGGGTAAATATGTTGAAAAGGTGGTTTTCTTCAGCTAACAAAACTAAATGCTGCATTTTGGAAAAAAAAATAGAGAGTGGGTAAAATAGAGGAGTCCACTCAGTTTAATACCATTCAAGCTTTATAACAAGAATTCTGCCAGTTCTATAACAATAACCAGGGGTCCCTGAGCTGTGTTTCCTTTCATTATGTGTAATGAGCATCCTCATTTTAAACTACAATATAAGCCAGCATTCTTCAACCTTTTTGCATCTGTGGATTGCTACCTGTCTTCATAATGGTCCAGAGACCAGGAATTATAACCAAGGCATTATATCAGTAGTATTCAAGTTTTCTACACCGGCATACCAGGACTGGATGGTCTGTGGACCTGAGGTTAAAGGCCACCCGTATACGCTCTAATAGTTCAGTTGTTCAAAACTAGACTTGGGGTTAAGGGTACAACAGTTTAAAATTGATGAGTAGTTTGGCCTCTGTTTAAATTGCATACACAGGGTTAAAAAAATGAAAAAGAAAGCGAGACCTTGTATTTGGCAACTCTCTTACACACCCTTCATATAATCAATTCATCTTGAACCTCAGGAACTCTACCTTTAAACTGTTTCAGATACAGCATCACTTGAATGCTCTGCGCCACCTGCATGCTGCCTCGTGATCCTGCCACAGTCTCTCTTGCTTAGATTCTGCAACAGCTTCTTGGATGGCGTCTGTGCTTCCTCTGCTGACCACCCACTCCCCAGGCAGCCAGCCAGGAGTCTCCTTTGAAAGAATAAATCATGTAAAGTCACTCCCTACTCAGAGAGTTCCCAGGGCTGCCCACCAGTAAACAGAAATTTAATTTTGTCAAATCCCATTCCTTAGCAGGACCTCCCACGCCCGCCCTCCCCCTCCTCTTCAATCCTCCAATTTCACTCCCACCCCTCATCTCTCTACCGGAGCCAACTCTTTTGGCCTGGTTTCCACCCTTGAACACACCTAGCACTCTCTGCTTTGAGGTTTCTGCACTTGCTGAACTTTTGCCTAAAATCTTCTTCCCTCTATTGTATGTTCCTTAGAAGGTACTTCTCCCCATTTCTCCAACCCCTACCTTCTTTTATTTTTCAACCCCTGGGACTTTCCCCCTGATATTTAATTCTCTGACTGTTTACTTAATGATTTAATTCCCTTTCTGGAAGGTAAGCTCCATGTGGTAAAGGATTAAAACTGTTTCATTTACTGCTGTGTCCTGGGCACTAGAATAATGTTGGATATGTGGTAGGGTCTCAATAGCTGTTTAATGCAGGAAGGACAACTGAATGAAGGAGAGATGGCATTCATTCCAAATCTAGACTCATTCCCCTTCCAGTCCTGAAACAGCATTCCCCAATTCTCTCAGGAGCGCAACCCACCTGATCTATTTGATATTCCACAAAGTATGGGGAAGGTGTGGGCTTTGGTATTGGTGAAAGGTTAGCAGATTTTCAGAACAGCAGTGTAGGCTCCTCAGGCCACTTAAGCAACTGTCAAGAATTCAACAGCTGCACCTACTCTGCCTGAAGAAGAGTGGAATTTAAAGTGTGCATCATTTTAGCAATAAACTTCAGAAAATTAAGTGAAGGTATGCCGTAACTCTGAATGACCTCCATATATTCCATGGATGCATTATACAAACGAAATATAACTTTAAACAACTGATGCGAGATCCCAGTCTTTTTATTAAGCAACTTAAAATCAGTGCCTCTTTTGAGAAAAACAAAAAATTAAACCTTTTAATGCCAAAGGAATCAAATTTCCTCAAAAGGGTTCTCTCATCAAAGGTCAGGCTGCCCTCTACTGGTCACTGCCAATGAACAAAACCTTGGGGGAAAGAGGATTCCCTTAATGGACCTTGAAAAAACAAACAAACAAACTGTGGTTATAGCTAAAATAGTTACACCCTGTTTCTGAGGGAGTCAAAGATTCCTAAAGGGCAGAAAGTTGGAATAGGAGAGGAAATGCAATCTAAAACAAACACAAAAGTAATTCTGGTTGAGGAATAATGCCTGAACTGTTTGTAAAGGAGAAGCTGTTGTAAAGTTGGGAGCGGTGTACAGATAAAGTTATGATCCAGGTGGTGAATACTAGGCATGGCGTTGAGAGAGAAGACATGTGAAGTTGCAGCATAAGTACAGTGAGGGAGACAAGATAGGAGGGCTAGGGAAGCGCACACCGATGACCAAGACTCAGAAACAGAGAGGAAGAAACAGCAGAGGCAATAGAATGTCTCCACTGGCAAAGAAACAGCATCCAGAAGGAAACTTCTTACTTTAGAAAAGTAAAGTAAAGTAAAGGCCCTCCCGTTGATCGTCGATTTGCTCGAGCGGGTCCAGTAACGTCTCCATTGGAGACTTTGTTGTTACTGTGTCTGGCATATCGAATACTCTCGGTAGCTTGCCGGGCTCTCCGAATAAAAGATAAGCAAAATGGGTCAGAAACAGACACTGTTGACTTTAAATACAGTTCTGTGGAGAGTTGGGGCGGGGGTGGGAGGGAGGACCAGCATGAGTGAAGTGGAAGAAATAAAATGAATAGGACCTAAGTGGACTTTACTTTCAAAAGATGCTTATAAAGAGAAGAGAGATAAAAGGCTAGTCAGGGGAAGCACTGGATTCAAAGAAAGGGATCTTTTCAAGGAGTGAGGAAATGAATGTGTTTACATATTAAGGGGAAATAACCAGCAGAGGAAATGGGTGTAAGTACAGAGAAAAAGGTGAAGCAACAATGAAAGGGTTGAGATCCTTGTTCCAGGGATAGTTGGAAGCAAAAATTTTGAATATCAGAATTCCTTCTAAAGAAGATTAACTCTTTGGTGAAAAATGTGATTCCAGTCAATACTTGGACTTTACCAGATCTCAAAGTTCATGGAAAGGCAGTAACAGAACCAAAATATCTAGATGGTAACTCAATTTATTATGCTACTTCCAGCTCAGAGCTCAGGGCTTACTTCTAGCTGTGTTTATGGAGATTTGTGGTACCAGAGGCTGAGCCCAGAGCACCTACAACCCTTTTGATTTGTACCCCCAGCCTGGTCACTCTATTTGTTAGCCACAGGGGTTGACACAGAAATGGTCTGAATTCAAGATTCTATTCTTCGAGGGCACAGATTGCTTTGAAGATGGATGTGAGCTTTTAGGTTTGGGATCAGCATCCTTAAGTTGTTGTTGTTGTTTGTTATTGTTGTTGTTGTTTCACAAGACAACCTAGCATCTCCCAAGGTACTGCTATTAGGCTCCAATGACTGTAGAGAATTTTTTCTTTCCACTCCAGGTTCCTTCTGATATGCAGGAAATTACCTGCCACTCTTACTGCCTTTAAGGCCACTTCCTCTCTAACTGACCTCTGTCCTATAAGCTGAATATTCATAGAATCTGACCACCAGAAACTGCTTCTTTCTCAAGCTGCAAACCATCTCTGAGAAAAGGGATGATGCAGATAAACAATGAACATTGGGAAAGCATAAATTAGCAACAAATTATATTACTCTGTCACAGGGGAAGAATACAAAATTCAGGTGGCGAAATGAATCTTCTGTGAGATGAGGAAATGTATTCTTGAATATTGCCAAATTGGCAATATGGGGAAAGCAAGAATTCAAGAATATATCTAGCTTGATGGAGACGTTGAATGGTAAATATGACAGAGATGGCAACCTAAAGGGCTGAGTAACCCAAGGATTGTTTCAAAAATCAAAAGCAGTCCTTGTAAGGAAAGGGGGAGAGAGAATGAAGATACATGGCTAGTCAAAGTTAAGCTTTGTATGCAGTTGGAAAACAGGTTGGTTTTTAATGGTGTATTAGAACCTGTAAAGGATCTTCATTACTAGGTGATCCTTCTCTAGCATACCTAAGGTAGGAAAGAGAAACCGTACAGTTGGACACATTATGATGCTGCCTGCAATGCAACACAAAGACAATGGGGCAAAGGAGACAAGGGCCAGCTAGAGAATGGTAAGAACAACAGACAGTGAAATTTGGGCAGAGAGAGGCCTACTGACATTTAAAATCTCTGAAGCAAGTTCTGGTTGGTTGTGGGGGGAGAGAAAAGAAGGTCAAGGTAGGTAGAAGTATCAAAGAACCAAGGTGCTAGGCAGTTGAACTGACCTTTCATGTACACAGTGAAAGTAACAAGTCTGGCAACAAAACTTGGGAAATCTGGTCTCAGACATGTATTAAAGTTATCAACAACCTTGCTGGGAGCAAGAGTCAGGAAGAAACAAGTGTAGAGCTAGAGAGCATGAATGGCACAGTTTGATTACAAGAGGAGAGAAGAATTGCAGGAAAGTGAGTGTCCCTTGGAGTATCCAGGATTAATTTTAAAATTTCTTTCTGACAAAAGTCTTAGTTGGGAACTTTGTCTGGTCTGATTTGCCAATTTAGATGGGAAAACCAAGCTCCAAGAAAAATGAAGATACTTGCGCAAGGCCTTGTCATGAGGACCCTCTTCCCACTACCACCTTCTGATGTTCTTTTGGGGCTCCCCTGTGTGATACTGGACGAAGGAGAAGGAGGAGGAGGAAGAAGAAGGAAGAAGGAAGAAGAAGAAGAAGAAGAAGAAGAAGAAGAAGAAGAAGAAGAAGAAGAAGAAGAAGAAGAAGAAGAAGAAGGAGGAGGAGGAGGAGGAGGAGGAGGAGGAGGAGGAGGAGGAGGAGGAGGAGGAGGAGGAGGAGGAGGAGGAGGAGGAGGAGGAAGAGGAGGAATACAAGGAGGACGAGGAGGAGGACGAGGAGGAGGACGAGGAGGAGGACGAGGAGGAGGACGAGGAGGAGGAGGAGGAAGAGGAGGAGGAGGAGGAGGAGAAGAAGAAGAAGAAGAAGAAGAAGAAGAAGAAGAAGAAGAAGAAGAAGAAGAAGAAGAAGAGGAGAAGGAGGAGGAGGAGGAGGAGGAAAAGGAGGAGGAGGAGAAAAAGGAGGAGGAAGAGGAGGAGGAAGAGGAGGAGAAGGAAAAAGAAGAAGGATAAAGAGAAAGAGGAAGAGGAAAAATAAAATAAAATAAAGAAAAAGAAAAAAGAAAAAACATATTTATCAGAGTTACTCAGTTATAAATGGTTGTTATCAATAAAAATAGCCTTTAGAAGGTGTATGAGCTTTCTAGGTTACATGAATTTTGAAAGAATTTGCTGTTGGGAGGACATCTGAACCAGGTCCTGGAATTCTCTGTGTGATTCTCTCAGCAGCCCTATGGTGAGCTCTCAGTCATGATGGATGGTTCCATGTTTGGGTTGGAGACCAAACCAGGAAAAGTTTGCCCTGAAACTGCTATACTTCAGATTGTCTTTAAATATAATATCCCCTTGTTTTAAACCACCTATTAACTCTTATGTGGAAGAAATATTTTAAGAAGTTAAAATCCAAGAGCAAAGATCCTTTAAGAATGCAGGATGGTCTGTGATTTAAAGTCCAGTGTTGCTTGTCATTGTTGTATAATCTTAGGGAAATTATTAAATCTCTGTGTCTCAGTGTCTCAGTCAGAGAATACAGTTAGCCAATAAATCTTACCTAATTGAGTCTTTGTAACAGATCACATGGAATAATCCAAGGAAATTCTTAGTAGTTTTTGGCATACAATATGCACCGAACAGACTTAATCTCTCAGAATCTTAGTTCCCTCATGCGTAATCCCAAGATTTTTGCATACTGAATGTTTGTGTCCCCTCCATCCCTACCCCCATGCATATGCTAAAATCCTTTTAGTGTAACGGCATGGCACTGTGAGCAGTTGATTTCATAATGAGGACCCTAATACTCAAGAATTAGGCTTGAGGTAGCACTGTAGCTCTGTCCTCCCGTTGTTCATCAATTTGCTCGAGTTCAGCCCAGTACCGTCTCCCTTGCGAGACTTGTTGTTACTGTGTTTGGCATGTCGAATACATCACGGGTAGTTTGTCAGGCTTTACCATGCGGGTGAAATACTCTCAATAGCTTGCCAGGCTCTCCAAGAGGGGCACAGGACTCGAACACGGGTCGGCCTGGTCGGCCATGTGCAAGGCAGGCAAATGCCCTCGCTCCAGGCTTGAGGTACAGATCTTAAATCTTCCCTGTGAGAACACAGTGAGAAGATGGACATCTATGGACCAGGAAATGAGTTTTCAATTGAACTAAATTTAGTGGTGTCTTCATCTCAGACTTGCCAAATCATCTAAATCTTGGTTATAGAATCCTGAATATACTGAGAAGAATCAATAATAGTTCTTACCTAACTGCTTAGTTGGTTATGCATTGTGAGAAATCAGCCATGTAAAATGTTTAGCGCTACTTCTATCTGGTAGATAATAAGCACTGAAAATTTTGTTTATAGTATATTTTTTACTCACCAAAAATTCTATTCTATTCTATTCTATTCACAAATACATTTAATTGTGATCCAAATAAGTACTCTGTCCTCCACAAATTTATAATGTGAATGTCAATGAAAACTCTGGGTTGTCTGAGAAGTCAAAGTATGTAGTCAATGCCTTACATAAAAATGTCCTGGAAATATGTTTTATCATAAAGGTATAAGCTAGACTTAAGGTCATGGTGTATGCACCATCTGTTTTAGTGCACTGTTATAATGCTGACTGGAAAACATGATGATGCAGTCTCGAAGGTTCTCACTAGCAAGTAGATTTTGTCATTTCCTATCTTGATTCTGACACTGGTGGTAGTTTCAAATGGGTGGTTGTAATTTGACATTTTCACCCATTGGCCAATCAGTTCTGCAAATCAGCCGTTCCTTCTGAAAAAGTTTAACGTGCATCTTTGGGTGATAAGTAAGAAGTGAATAATTTTTGGAAAGAAAGGTCAGTAACCTTCCTTAGATAGTGTGTAAGATCACTAGTCAAGTCTTCATTTAAACAAATGTTAAGTGAAAGGCTTAAAATTGTCCTAGGTAAGGGGAAAAGGCAGCTCAGATAGAGAAGGAAGCACCAAATAAAGGGTGTTGGGAGGATCCTCCCAGGATGGGAGATGCATGCTGAAAGTAGGCTATAGAACGAACATGATTTCCACTCAGTGCCTCTTTTGCAAACCACAGCACCCAAAAAGGAGAGAGAGAACAAAAGGGAATGCCCTGCCACAGAGGCAGGGTGGGATAGGGGGAAAAAGGGGTAGGAGGGATACTGGGATCAGTGGTGGTGGAAAATAGGCACTGGTGGAGGGATGGGTACTTGATCATTGTATAATTGAAATCCAAGCACAAAAATTTGTAAGTCTACAACTGTGCCTCATGATGTTTCACTAATAAAAATTTTTTAAAAAATTGTCCTAGGTAAAGATTCTAGAGTGTTTTAGTTGACTGCATCAGGAAATACAGAATGTCCTATTTTGAGAGAAAAGAAAAACATTCTGGAATTGTTTGGCCCCAAACTGAAACGAAACCAAACAAAAAAACTCACAGGACACCTGGTAGGAATGGCCCCCTTGTGGGAATAATTGCCTCGGTCCATCAGACCATGGTGAAACTCAACATTTTAATCAACAACTAAAGTGAATTTAAATTGAGCACGCAGATTAAATTTTAACTTTATGCATAATTCTACTACACACAAAATATGCAACAAGATGATCTGACTTTTATAGCCCATGCCATGGTTTTCCCACCATCTGGCACTCCACATTGCTTAGGTGAACACTTAACCACTGTTATACAAATAAACGCTGGCTGCCAGTTCTCTTGAGGCCTGTTGCATACATCTGTCCATGTGGGAAACAGCTTGATTACACAAATCAATGCCTGAAATTTGAAGCATCTGGTTCAGTGACTTCAACTTTCATGCTTATATTGGAAACTACTTTTATTTCTCTGTTCATTTTGTACCCTATCAGCAAACATACTGTCCTCTTATGTCTCAGCATCAACCTTTCTGGGTTGAATACCCTGTGTCTTTTTAACATATCTCTGAGGACCTTCCAGAGGTAATTAGGAGGCATGCCACAAAACTATTTAAATACACACCCTTATTATTAAACAACCCTTCTGTGGTGGCTAAAAGCTATGTCAACTTCAGTAGGTGAAAAGTGAGATCAAAATTATGTATGGGCATGTCTTCTGGGTATTTTCAAATGAAATTATCATCTGAATCAGTGGATTCTGTGAAGCAGATAATCCTCCTCAATGTGGGTGAAAATAATCTAGTTTACTGAGGGTCTCACGGCAAAGCCTGGCAAGCCACCCATGACATATTCGATATGCCAAACACAGTAACAACATGTCTCACAATGGAGACGTTACTGGGCCCGCTTGAGCAAATCGGTGAACAATGGGAGGACAGTGCTACAGTGCTACTGAGGGTCTATTTGTCCTATCCTACTTATATGCTAAAATTGAGCTACCAGTCTACTTCTGTCTTTAAACCAGAATGTACACCTTGAGTTCTCATGGTTTTCAGGCTTTGAGACTTGGACTAGAATATCATCCCTGGTTTTTGTGGTTTCCAGCTAGTGGGCAGCATATTGTATAATTTCTCAATCTCCATAATCACATGAGATACATCCTCATAATAAAGGTTTTTTACATATACTATTGCTATTTGTATGAGTACATACACACACACACACACACACACACAAAGTTCACTGATTCTGTTTCTCTGAAAAATCCTAATACACAAATCAATATTTCTGAAAATCTAAAGCCTTTCATAAGATTAGCGACTTTCAGAACCTATATAATTACTTCTATAGATTTTCACTTAATAATATGTAAAATAAAATAAACTGCTGGTACCTAAAGTGAACTCTTTTTTTTTTTTTTTTTTTTTTTTTTTTTTTTTTTTTTTGCTTTTTGGGTCACACCCAGCGATGCCCAGGGGGCACTCCTGGCTCATGCACTCAGGAACTGCTCCTGGCGGTGCTCAGGGGACCACATGGGATGCTGGGAATTGAACCTGTGACGGCCATGTTGGCTGCAAGGCAAACGCCCTACCCGCTGTGCTATCACTCCAGCCCCACCTAAAGTGAACTCTTGAGACTCTTATTTACTGCTCACTGGAATATGTACTTCTTTAAAAAATGGCCAATTTCAGTTCTTGAACAAGAAACCCATCACATACGCTTGTACATTTCACCTAGACATAAAAGAAGAAGACTAGTGTTATAACAAATATAGTATTGGCCAAAATAAAGGGAACCTGAATTTCAATAAGTAATACTTGGATGGATTTTTTGACATATTAGGTATGTTCAAATCTTTGAGTTCATAATGAAGCAAAATATCCTAAAGACTGTACACACACATACACACAAAAACCTTCCTAGAAAAACTAAAACATATAGGAATGTGGCAGGCTATAAGTTCAACATTTAGAAATCTATGGTATTTTTATATTCAAACAATGAAAAAGAGAGAGAAATGACAAATATCTCATTCACAATTGTACCTCAAAATAAAAGTGCCTGGGAATCAGCTTAACAAAAGATGTGAAAGGCTTACATAAAGAAAACTATAAACAAGTACTAAAATAAATAAAAGACAATAAAATGAAAATATATACCCTGTTCATGGATTGATGGTACTAATACTGTCAAAATGGCAACCCTACCAAAAGCACAGTACTGATTCAACACAGTTCCTATTAAAAATACCCATGACATTTTAAAAGGCACAAACCAAATACTGTAAAAAATTATATCAAGTAATAACACCCATCCCCAAACAGTGAAAGTAATTCTAGGATTAAAAAAGAACATGGGAGGCTTTTCTTTCCCTCACTTTATACTATAAAGCAATAGTAATCAAAACAGTGTGGTTCTGGAATAAACACATAATCTCAGTCCAAAAGAATAGAACTGAGAGCCCTGAGACAATCTTAGATACTAGAGTATGATGAAACAGAACATTATTAGCCTCTACCATAGATATTAATGAATTTACTATTTTGAAAATGGGGAAAAGAAGAGGAAATTCTGCCTTTACCCTACCAAGTATTAGATAAAATTAGTTTCTATTTATAGCAGTCCAGAAAACACACACACAAATCTTGGAAGCGAGCAGCTTGCTGCAGAGATGCCTTCAGACTTTGCAATGACCAACTTTTGCTGGGCCACTCCAGACAGGGGCGGGTGCTGTCCCTCTGCCAGCCCCCTAGGAATCCCTGAGGCCACCATCTTTTAGAACTCAACAAAAGCTCCAGTGGCAGTGGCAGTAGTGGGAATAGCCAGGCCTCACAGGATAGTGGAGGAGCCGGCCATTCTCCTTCCCCCCCGCCCCAATGGGACTCTGAGATGACACCCACAAATGGCCACCGGCTACTTAAGCTCTCACACGGCCATGATCCAGAGAAACACACATGGATCTTGGAATAGAGCAGCTCCTTTCAGAGATCTCTCCAGCCCTAATTATTAAAATTTTGGAATTCCTAGAGTGCGACATTATATTCTGTCCATAACAAGCAATACAAAACAAATAGTCTAGCATTGCCTTTTCAGCAGGTTTGAGTGGTGGTGGGACTGGTGTCAAAATATCAAATGAAACCAAAGTAGAGACAGATTATTGTACAAATTGTCTGCCATATAGGCGGAGGAAGAGGTGGAATTGAGGGGAATACTGGGGATTTTTGTGGTGGAAAATGTGCATTGGTGAAGGGATGGGTGTTTGATGATTGTATGATAGAAACTCAAACATGAAAGCTTTGGAACTATATCTCACAGTGAATCAATAAAAAGGGGGATAAAAAATAGCTGGAGCAAAAAAAAAGAATAGTTTTAATAAAGTGCTTGTAAAAAAATAAACAAATAAAAATTGAAAAACTCAGTAGTCCAGAAAATAAGCAGTGAAAGACAGACTATCACGGGTCAGAGCCATAGTATAGTATGTAAGACATTTGCCTTGGATGCAGTGAACCCAGGTCAAATCCCTGGCATCCCAAGTGGTCCCCCAAGCATTTCCAGGAGTAATTCCTGCACACAGAGTCAGGAGTAAGCCTCAAGCTTCTTTGGGTGTGACACAAAAACCAAAACCAAACCAAACCAAACCAAAAAAACAGAAGAATGATAGTACATCATCATCTCTCAATTCAAAGCAACGGGATGAAGAGACGTATTGTAGAAAAGGGGGGATGATAGATGACCCTTGAGCTCAGTATTTAGAGAAAAGAAGAAAAGCAATCAAGGGGGGAGGAGGGAAGAGGGAATGGGAAGTAATGGGTGAACAGGCATCAGGGCTTCAGTTATACTGGTGATGTGGGTGGGTGATATAGCCTTATATATCCAAAACATAGACTTAACAACACTGAAAACATGAGATCTAAATTGAAACCACTGGACCTTTTCAATGTTTCTGTCAAGCTGACAGGCAGAGATGGGATGGTGGTTGGGGTAGGAAGGGAATTTGGGAACACCAGTGGAGGGAAGTTGGCACTGGTGGTGGGATTGGTGTTAAAATATTATATGCCTAAAACCCCACTGTCAATAACTTTGTGAATCACAGATCTTTAATGAAATTTAAAAACTTAATTAAAAAAAGTTTTAACTTTTCTAGAAATTATAATGGTTTCCCAAATCATGAAAAACAAATTATCAAAGACTAAATTCTTCTTTACTGAAATATACTTCCTAAAATGTATACTTCTGCGAAATCTTCAAGTGGATCAAACCACTTCTCTCTCACAGTTATTATATAATAGAAACATGAGACACTCTATAAAATTAATGATCAAGCACCTTCCATATTTGAAAGATACATAGAGGAAACCTTTAGTTTAAGCATGTCTTCAGAGACAGAGCAACATCCTCCCTACCATGTAAGTAAGTGCCAAGAATATTGCTATCCATGTTTCTCCCTTCAATCTCAGATTTCCAGTATGTTCCAAAGACCTGACCTCTAGCAACACTCTTATTTTGATCATGGCTAATCCTCAGGTCCCTCCAATTCCAATGTTTTTGACATACTTCCCTTTAGTGCTTTTACATAAAGCTTGCTACTATAAGTCACAAGAACCCTGAATATACCCTGATATCACGTAAAATATCTCATAACAGAAGTACACAAATGTGAGTGATTCAGTTTTAGCAAATATTCTATTTCAGTGATTAAAACCCAGAACCTCACATACTTGTGATTTCAAGTCACTCTTTAAGCCACTAAGTTTATGGTAATTTTTATGCACTGTAGCACTGTCCTCCTGTTGTTCATCGATTTGCTCGAGCAGACACCGGTAACATCTCACAACAAATTGTGAGACTTGTTGTTACTGTTTTTGGCATACTGAACACCTCACAGCTAGATTGCCAGGCTTTCCCGTGCAGGCGAGATACCCTCGGTAGCTTGCCAGGCTCTCTGAGAGGGGCGGAGGAATCAAACCTGCGTCGGCCATATCAGTTGCGTGCAAGGCGAATGCCTTACCCGCTGTGCTATTGCTCCTAGAAAATGAATAAAGGATAATCATGAATTATTAAAATGTATATTAAACTCATGTTTAAAAATAAAAATATCTCTGGTTTGAGAAGCTCAGTGCAATAGAGAAGATGAAACTCATCCTAGAAGCCACACTGTTGGACTTGCCAAAGACAGAACCTTACTCATGGCAGTTGTTCAGAGCAGAAATAGTTGGAAAGCATTTCTGGGTCACAATCCTTGAGGTACAAACAAAATCCAGGAATCAGAGGAATCTATGTATGCACCAAAGTTTACCTGAAATTATAAAAGGTGAATAAGAGCTAGAAATCAGTGGGCAACAGAACTAGCAGGGAAAGAGGAAGAGAACAATTGAAAGAGTCAGATATTAGGAGCTTCCACTTTTAATACATACACTTATAAAAGTGTGTGTGTGTATGTGTGTGTTTGGAGGAGTGAGATAAAGTGATTTTCATCACAAAATATAAGAACTTTATTTAAAAAAATTAAAACATATGACCTGCCTCCCTCTCAGAGACCCTGGCAAGCTATTGAGAGTATCCCGCCCGCAAGGCAGAGCCTGGCAAACCCCCCAAAGCATATTTGATATGCCAAACACAGTAACAATAACAGGTCTCATTACTCTGACCCTAAAAGAGCCTCCTATAAGGCATCATTAAGAAGGATGAGTAAGGAGAGGCTGCTACAATCTCAGGGCTGGGACGAATGGAGACTGGTGCCCGCTCGAGCAAATCAATGAACAATGGGATAACAGTGATACAGTGATACAGAGATGACCTTTCTAATTTTTGTGAAACACCATATTAAATAGTTGGTAATTCATTTTACAAAGAAACTGAGTTACAGAAAGCATGGTGTCAGGAGCATGCTCTCAGCAGAGTCTGATAATAATGCAAAAACAAAAATAAAAGATAGTTTAATCTATCCAATACAATAAAACCAGTAAATGTGGGTGTGCCATGTGTTTTTAATTTGGGTACTTCAATTCCTTATTCATTAAGTACAAGTTACAGAAAATACTGTGTGCTATGATCAAGAAGCAAATGGACTTTTAATGAAATAAAAGTTTAGTTAGATCTTTAAGTCTAGTTTCTTCATGTGTAGAACTAATAAACAGTACCTTCTCTAGAGTGTATTATACGTATTAAATGAGACAAACAGTTTTTTTCAACCACAAAAAACTTTGGGGACATTCTTGGGAAAATTTTTTCTCCTACGATGCAAAAGAGATGGACAGCCAATCTATCACCAATGAACTTTCAAACAAGGAGCCGGAGTTTTTGAGTCTTTTCACAGGAAATATGCCACGCGGATGCAGCAATGGAAGAAAAACAGTGTTTAAAAGTCCCTTTTTGGTTAGAAATCATGCTTGCTTGATTTTTATGTCTCTATAAAAGCACAGGGAGATATATGCCACAAATGAGGTAAGAGAAATGCAATTAGATATCACCATGGGTCTACAATTTGGACCCTGAGGAAATACTGTAAAATGTGTCAGAGCCTGTTATTCCCTCCCCAGGTAACACTCACCCGGAGGTTACCACAAATGTTTGGCTCTGTGTGCAGACAATGTATGCCCCAGGTGAGCATGGGAAGAGCCACAGAACTCCAGGTTAGAATTGTGAATACAATTGAAACATCTTGCCTCCCATTTGGAATAAGACTCGATAGAAAAATCAACAAGTATTCAAACAGTGGCTTGGCTCAGTGTGGAGAGTAACACAGGAGGGAAAGGAAAAATTCCTAACTTGTCTCTCACTTTGGGACCTGACAATTTCCTTCCATGTGATTCGAAGTAGCAGGATAGAAATTCCAGTATAAATATTGCAATATGAGACTGAAATTCTCTGCTCTTTACCAGGATGCTGTAAAATGCATGATCCACAGAAACAATAGCACTACAGGTCAATTTTTTCAGATTTGAGATGATAACCCTCAAAAGCAACTGTCCAAAGTAACCAGATCAGGTATAGATTTTTAGGAAGAAATTGTGCATAGGAGAGAGGTGTGGGGAATATGGGAGCATATTGAGATGTCAGCAAGGAACAAGGACACTTCCTATATAGATAAGGGACTCATGTGATGTGATGGATAAATATTTCCCAAATGTAACAAGAGTTTCAAGATCTAAGGAAAGAAGGAAGATATAGACCTAGCTGAAGTGGCATGGGGAGGAGAAGAATGAGTGTGGCAAATCCTCTTGGTACAACTTATTACAATCTGAAATGGCAGCAATCCATATCGATGCAAGTCTTGAGTGTTTCTTTCTTTCTTTCTTTCTTTCTTAAAAAATAAATTTATTTTTATGAAGTTGTTCATAATTTATTACATTCAATACCCTAACACCAATTCCACCACCATTGCACCTTCCCACCACCATTATTTTCAATTCTCCCAACCACCCCTCAAATCTACTCCTATAGCAGGTTCTGAACAATTCATTTTATATTGCTTTCTAAAAATGATAAAAAATTTTCCTTAGAAGAAAGTATGTGAACATTGTTCTATCATACCACAGAGTAATTAAGCCCTTGTAGAAGAGATTATTAACATGTTGTTACATGTTAAGCCTTGTGTTTTTATATTTTCTTAACCGAGATTGGTTGCCGTCTACTTTACATGCCATCAATATAGTATGCTACTCCTAGTTTACCATTGACGTAGAGTTTGAAATGTCCAGGAATTCAAAACTATTAGAATGGGGTGACACAGCTGGAGTTAACTGGATGGTGACTTTGGGTGCCACAGACTACATAGCCTGGTGCAGGATCTGGAAGCATATTTGCAACTTGCTGATCTCTTTTGAGATGAATTTATGAGTCTCTGGATCATGGCTGGTTAATGAGCTTATTAGCTGGCACCAGAGGAAGTCCATGAGTGCGATTGCCAGGCTTCCAGAAGAATAGAGAGATGGGGGAAGATAGCCCATTCCAGACTTGTGCCTGAAGATTTACCTTGAGTGTTTTTGCACAAATGTGTTTGGACACAGGTGTGCATTAAGGCTGTTAAAGTCTCATACTCTGGGAACTTACTCTTGTACTTACTCATGTGAAATCCAGGAGTGTAGAGAGCAGGAGTCAATAGATAGAAACTTTCCCCTTTCATTTCCCAAGTATTTCTCCTGATAAATTCTAGGTGGATCGAATACTAACTTCCAAAGAAGAAGAATCCTTCAGCAATGTATATTTGTATTGGTTTTTCTACTTCCATAAACCCAATTTCTTGATCTCCTAAATCACAACACCCCCATACCCATAATCTACTCACAGTCAGCTTTTATATTAAACTCTCTGAAACACTTATTTTATTCAACAATAGAGGGACAGAGTCTCACAATGAATTTTTCTCTCTAGGGGATTCAAACTGACTTCTAGGTATGAGTGGAAGGTGAGAGAGGCTCTTGAGGAATAGAGTAGACTGGTCATTGTGAGGGCAGTGACATTCACTAACTCTGGTAACTGTTTTGAATTTTCAGGGATAAATTATAGTTGAAGATTCACCAAGCATACACCATGAAACCTAGAATTCTTTGAGGCAAACATTTAAGAGACACATCTCTCCTGAAGCTGTGGGCAGAATGGTGGGGATGAAGTTCATCTGTCAATGAGGCAAAATTTCAAAGACCTAAAATATTAGTCACGACAGTTCTATTATGTCAAAGTTAGGCAGAGTGGGACCAAGAGGACTGTGAAGGGGCATCTCAGTGAACAAGTGTCAGAATTCTGAAACTCAAAGAATTCCACAGTTGGAGAGTTTAACACTGCTCTGTCACCTCTTGATAGACCAACCAGACTAAAGCTCATTAAGAAAATATATAGAGCTTTTCATCTCCAAAAGCTGAATATACATTTTTCTTCAATACACATGAAGCATTCTCCAACATAGACCACATGATGGGACACAAAACATATCTCCGCAAAGCCAAGAAGATAGAAACACATCAACAATATTCTCAGACCATGATTCACTATAAACAGAAATCACAAATAAAAATAAAGAAGAACTTCATCATAATAAGGCATATGATAAGTTAATTAAACTCAAGCACCTGGGAATTAAATAGCTTGTTGCTGAACAAGGAAGGAAAGGAAATAAAAATATTCATAGAAACAAATGAAAATGAGGACATAACCTACCAGAACTTGTGAGACATAGAAAAAGTGGTGTTAATAAGAAAGTTCACAGCTAGGCAAGCATTCATCAGGAAAAGGGCCCACAAAAATAACTTATTGCACAAGTTATTTACCAGCATAAGGAACTCAAATCAGGCAGGAGAAGGAAATTATAAAACTTAGAGCACAAAATAATGAATTGAAGCAAAGAAAAAAGATCAATGAAACCAAGAGCTAGTTCATTGAAATAAACCATATAAAATACTAGCAAAACTCACAAAGAGAGTGATCTAATAAACCAAATCAGAAATGAAATGAGGAACATCACAACAGACACCAAAGAAATTCAAAGGATCATCGGAGATTACTTTGTGAGTCATTATGCCACAAACCAAGAGAACCTAGAAGTAATGGATAAAATGCTTGAACTCCTATAACCGCAAAAGACTGAATCAATATCATTTAGAATACCAGAACAAGGAAGAACTATATACCAGAAAAACATCACTAACAAGGAAGTTGAAATAGTAATCAAAAGTCTTCCATAAAACAGAAGCTCAACCCCAGAAGGACTCACTGGTGAGTTCTTTCAAAATCTTAAAGACAACATACTGCCAGTCCTTTTTAGGCTCTCCCAGAAAATTGAAGAAATAGAAAATCAGTCATACAGTTTCTATGAATCAAATATCAAATATCACTTTGATGTCAGAAGCAGATTGAGATACCACAAAAAAGGAGAGAATTACATTCCTAAAAGAGACCAACATCCCTAATGCAAAGATCCTCAACAAAATACTAACAAATGGATCAAACAACTCATCAAAAATATCATATACCATGATCAAGTATGGTATACATGGGATAGGATGCAAGGATGTTAACACAAGCAAGTCAAACAACTTAACACACCATATAAATAAAAGAAGAAATAAAAATTATATGATCACACCAATAGACACAGAGAAAGCATTTGACAAGATCCAACAACTATTCATGATAAAAAAAACTCTCAACAAAGTGCAAAATAAAGGAACTTTCCTCAGTAAAGTCAAAGCCATATACCACAAGCCCACAGAAAACATTATACTCATTGGGAAAAACTAAAATCCTTCCCCCAAGATCAAACAAAGTCTTCCCACTATTGCTACTTCTATTCAACATATTGTTGGAGCTACTTGTCACAGCAATAAGGTAAAGGTAAGGTAAAGGCCCTCCCGTTGATCGTCGATTTGCTCGAGCAGGCCCAGTAACGTCTCCATTGGAGACTTTGTTGTTACTGTGTCTGGCATATCGAATACTCTCGGTAGCTTGCCGGGCTCTCCGAGAGGGGCGGAGGAATCGAACTCGGGTTGGCCATGTTGGCCGCGTGTAAGGCGAATGCCCTACCCGCTGTGCTATCGCTCCAGCATCATGCTAAGTGAAATGAATTAGAAAGAGAGGGATAGACATAGAAAGACTGCATTCATCTGGGTAACATAAAGTAACAAAATAGGAGACTAAGATCCAAGAATAGCCGAGATAAGTATCATGCGGATTACTCCATAGCTTTGAGGACAACCGCACACGCTAGAGAAAAAGGCAGCAATAAGACAAAAAAAAGTTATCAAGGGCATCTAGATAGGAAACCAATAAGTTAAGCTTTAACTATTTGCAGATGACTTGATACTATATTTAGAAGATCCTAAAGACTTTACAAAAAAGCTCCTAGAAACAATTGATTTACATAGTAAGTGGTAGGCTACAAAATAACACTACAAAAATAACCAAAAGAAAACGCACAAAGAACTGTTCTTTCTTATTGCAAATAATGAAAGTGAAGAGAGAGAAATTAAAAAAATCAATTCACAATGTGCCTTGGAAAATCAAGTACCTCCAAATGATCTTAACTAAAGAGGTAAAAAATATATACAAAGAAAACTACAAACCCTACTTCAAGAAATAAAAGGTCACAAGGAAATGGAAACACTTCCACTGCTCATGTAATATGAGAATTAATATCATTAAAATAGCAATATTCCCCAAAGCTTTGTACAGGTTCTATCACTACAGGCTATCCATGACAATTTTCAAAGTAATAGATAAAGAAAAAAACTCTTGACATTCATATGGAACAATAAACTCACCCAAATAGCTAAAGTAATCCTTAGGGGAAAAAGAGAGGAGGCATACTTTCCCCAACTTCAAACTGTACTACAAAGTGGTAGGAATTAAAACATTATGATACTGGAATAGAGAGAGATCCTCACATCAATGAAATACAGTTAAATATCCTGAGACAGACCCTCAGGTATCTGATCAGTTCATCTTCAGCAAAGGAGCAGAAAATATAAAGTGGATCAAGGAAAGCCTCTTAAACAAGTGGGGCTGGGAAAACTGGTCAGCTACCTACCAAAACTTAACTCAGAACTTCTTCTAACACTACACACAAAAGTCAAATCAAAATGGATTAAACACCTTAATATCAGATCTGAATCTATAACTCATAGAAATACGCAAGCATAACTCTCCATAATATTGGAGTTAAAGGCATCTTCAAGGACGAAACACTTCTGACCAAGCAAGTGGAATTAAAGATCAAGAAATCTAACTACATTAAGAAGCTTATGCGACTCAAAGGAAATGATGATCAGGATAAAAAGACAGTACAGAAATGGTTTAAACACTATTAATAATAGTTTCTCTTGGCCTGTTCCCCCTGGTGGCCCATTGGCCGCCATCCTCCAGAGGCCACTGGACAGTCAGGTTTGGGCTCGCAGCGACTAGACATGCAGGGCCTCAGGGGATGGGGGTGGAACCAGTCCTGTCCTCCCCACCCCAACGAGAGCCCAAGTCATCGCCCACGAATGGTTTCTCTGGCTCTTGATCAAGCTGCTTAACGGCCATGATCCCAGAGACTCGGAAACAAATCTCGAGACCCAGCAGTTTTTGGCAGAAATGCGTCCAGACCACGCAGTAGGTTACTGTCACCGGGCCACCCTAGGGGGGAAAAGGTGTTGTCCCTCCACCTCTTCCCCCTGAAGGCTCCGTGGCCGTCATCCTCCAGAGGACATTGGACAGTCAGGTTTGGGCTTGCAGTGATGAGACATTTTGGGCCTCATGGGATGGGGGTGGAGCCAGTCCTGTCCTCCCCACCCCAACGAGACCCCAAGTCATCGCCCACGAACGGCCTCTCTGGCTCCTGATCAAGCTTCTTAATGGCCATGATCCCAGAGACTCAGGAGCAAATCTCAGAACCCAGCAGGTTTTGGCAGAAATCCCTCCAGATTGAAGTGTTAAAATTTTGGAATTTCAAAATCGCGTGGCCACTACTGCAGCCACACAACATCATATGTTATTCATAACCAGCAATAGAAAACAAATGGTCTACTGTTGCCTTTTCATCAGATCTGAGTGTTGGGGTAAAATCTCAAATAATAATGGTGGGTCTGGTGTCAAAATATTGAATGTGATCAAAGTAGAGAGAGAGTAATGTGGAAATCATCTGCCCCACAGGTAGGGGGAGGGTGTGGGATAGGGGTATACTGGGATTGTTGGGGGTGGAGAATGGGCACTGGTGAAGGTACTGGTGTTTCATTGTATGTCTGAGACTTAGACCCGAAAGCTTTGTAACAGCTCTCACGGTGATTTAATAAATAAAGCTATAAAAAATGAAAAAAAAAGTAAGGTGGAGTTCATGGCCAATTCAATCAGCTAATCAGTGGCTGAATAAATAGCAGTACTCTTACATAAAAAATAATAGTTTCTCATACACAAAATTCCAACACCACACCTTTCAGCAGAGTACCCAGCTCAGTTTTCACATTTAGAAAACAACATAATTCATTGATTACTGGTTGCCTAAAGATAGGATTAGAAGCAGGTATTGACTACAAATAGGCAAGTAATTTCTTGAGGGTATGGAAAATGTTCAAAGAATGAGTATAAGTTCTGACACACAGTTACATACTTTTGCTAAGCACCATTAACTTCCATATCTCAAATAAGTACGTTCCATTATACGTAAATAACAGCCCACTAAAGTGCACTGGAAGTTACTACTCAACAACAGCTGGGAAGATCAGAAAGCTGGAGTGCATGCCTTGCAGATGCAGAACCCCATCTTGTACCCCTAGCATCATAGAGTTTCCTAAGCTCTGTCAAATGGATCTCTGGTGGTCCACATAATTGCCAGGGAAGCCACCCCAAATAAAATTAAGTGGTACTTCAGAACATTATTTGCGTGTTATAATTTTCTCTGTAGAGCTCAATTCTTAACAGTTGCTGTCCAAAATAAAATACTTTGACGGTGAATAATTTTAGTGTGATCAAATTTTAGCTTTCAAAATGCTTGAATCACATAGTTGTCAATATTCCTATACTACGAACATGTGTCCAGTCACTTATCTTAATAGAGTAACCATGCTGCATGGTTCATGATAATGCTTTTGGTTAGGAAAGTAGGAGGAACTCAGCTCTCTTCCTGAAGATCACCAATTATTTCACTGGGCCTCAATTTGACACTTGTAACAAATAACCAGCTGACTAAAGGAGTAATAACTTAAGCAAACATGCCACTAGAATAAAACAGGTTTGTTACACATGGGGATTAATAAACCATTATGGGATATATATGTATATATATATGTATATGTATATGTGTATATACATAAAATGCATACACACATATATGTTTTTATCTGAAATATTTTTGTCCAGCAGAGGGCAATCTAGGTACCATAAAATACTTGTAAGGGGTTAAAAAAGCATCAGATTTGATGATTATATTAAATCAACTATTCACAGTTCCTCAGACTCGTGAACCATTTTCCTCCTTTGTTTTTTTGCTTTTCTCCTCCTCTATCTCCTACATAATCCAAATCCCTGCATGTTTCTAAAAAGACAAACCATGGCAAATGAAGAGTTTGCTGTTACTGTCCATACACTGCATTCTGCAATACTTTTGATTGTCCTCAGGGAAGAGAGAGCTGGCCCTTGCATTACAATGAGAGAGGAAGCAGGTTTCTCATTTCCCTGCCTTAGCGGCTAACTGTACACTCTGTGACATTCATGAAGCTAGGTAAGAAGTTCCATGTCTGAACTGCCTGCATAAACATTCTTTTTTTTTCCTATAGTACAATAATTTTAAAAGTGGTTAATTTGTATGCAATGTGTATTTCTGTGGATTACCACAGTAATAAATATTACATAGGGTTGAATTAGAAAGTTAAAAGACACTGAACAATAACAGCATTGGATTCTTTTCTTTCAAAGATTGTTTAGCCTAGGGACTGGAGTGATAGCACAGCGGGTAGGGCATTTGCCTTGCACGCAGCCGACCCGGGTTCGATTCCCAACATCCCATCTGGTCCCCTGAGCACCGCCAGGAATAATTCCTGAGTGAGCCAGGAATAACCCCAGTGCATAGCCGGGTGTGACCCAAAAAGGAAAAAAATCTCTAGAATAATCTGGTGTCTTACTTTAGTTAATTTACCAATTTAACCAACTCTAAACACAAAACCATTATTCTCACCTGCATGTTCTAAGTAAATTATTGTTGCCATCCCTTTAACAATATCACAATAGGTCATTTTTAAAATCTGAAGTGTTTCTGTTTCTGCCTTCGCACTTGCATTGTCTAGCACACAGCCCCAGCCACCATCTAAAATTCCTGATGAGTCAGTCATAAAATTACGCATCTTCATTCATGCTGTAAGACTCTAATATGAAACTGCACTCAAAGGGCTAATGGCCCTGTAGTGTATGCACATGCATATTACCACTTTCCAAAAGATGTTGTAGTGGAATATTAAAGTTAGATCTAAAGATGGAAGCTTAACAGGAGATGGAGGGTGGGGAAGAGATAAAACAGAAGGTGGAATACTTGCCTTGTATGAGGCTGACCATGGTTTAAGTCCCCCAAACCACATATGTTTCCCCAAGCACCACCAGTGTCACTTCTGAGCACCACCCGCTGTGGCCCAACAACCACCCCTAATAATTTTTAAAAAATAATAAAATTGGAAGCTGCTTCTCTTGTTAGTATATGCTAAAGAACAAACATCTACCAGCAAACCTGTTACTGCCATTGTAGCATGCAGATTAACATTAAAATGTCATTTGTCAGAACATTATAAAGTTTCCAAAGAACTCAATTTTGTACCTCAAAGACAGGGGCTGGAGCGATAGCACAGAGGGTAGGGCATTTTCCTTGCATGCAGCCAACCTGGGTTCGATTCCTCTACCCCTCTCAGAGAGGCCAGCAAGCTACTGAGATATGGTTAAGCCTGCACGGTAAATCCTGGCAAGCTCCCCATAACATATTCGATATGCCAAAAACAGTAACAATAAGTCTCGCAATTTGTTGTGAGACGTTACTGGTGCCTGCTCAAGTGAATCCATGAACAATGGGAGAACTGTGCTACAGTGCTACCTCAAAGACAATGGCCACCTTTAAATCTGATTCCAACAGCTGTGCTATTCGCCACAGCATTCATAGTCTATTTTACTTGAAATGGTTACCAGGATAAGTCAAGATACCTGGAAAGCATGCACATTCTACTCTCCTTTGGAGGTGGTGGAATTCCCAAGCAGTGTTCAAGGGAACTGGGGACCACTCCTAGTAATAATCAGCCAGCGGGGGCTGGACAGTTCATAGCTTGATCTAGAAATATTGATTGTTGGGCCCAGCAAGGCACCTTGATAGTGCTGGAGACAGGTATGCAGTATCAAAGTTTGAAATGCAGGGCTCCCTGCATGCAAGGCATGTGTTCCAGCCCACTATCTTCCTGGTCCTAGGTTCTACTCTTGACAAATAAATCAGAATCTCTCATGCTATGACCCAGGGATTTTCATTTTAGAGTGCACTCCTCATGGCTAGGATATGAAGTATGTGAGCGACAGATCTAAAGAAGAAAATCAGATCTGAGAGTAGCCCTACTGGTGTCTCTGATTGCGTCAAAGGAAATTCTAAGCCAACACAGACTCACACCTATCAGCTTGAGTCTTCCTTGTGAGCTATTCATCTACCAGCAGATTTGTGAAAATCCCTGGGATGCTATGGATTTGCAACATTACTTTGGGGGGGGTGGAAATGTGTTTGTCAAATGTTACTTAATAAACATGAATGTCTTATAAAAATCAAAACAAAAATAGAAAATAAAAAGTCAGCAATCAGCTAGATGCTTATTTTAAAACACTAAATAATCTATGCTTCCCCAACTTGTCTAAATCTAAAAATAGCTTGATAGCCTGCTAAAATAACTAACCCAGCCTCTCTGATATGTCTAAGTTGTCACCATAGCACAACTGAAGTGTGGCTTCTCAGTTCCAAACAATGAAAAAAATCCCAGATTTCCCTAAGATGTCATTCTTCACAGAATGTTCTATTCAGATATACACACAAATATTTAGTTTTGGGGAAAGGAGCTGACTATTATATACTTGTTTTGTCATTTTCAGTTTTAAAGCTAAAGGCCGGGTCTACCTAAACAGCAGCAAGCAGCTATTCCTAATCAATTTACCAGAGAGTGGTCCAAGGATCAGGAAATACATTTATACAGTTATTAGGAATGAAAATTCTCAGGTTTCATTTCAAAGCTAATGAATTATAATAACCCAGGTATTCGCTTTAAGAAGTTCTGGATGCTTGCATTTTTCTCAATTGTTTTTATTTCTTGAAGTAAACACCGTCAAGTGGAGCTTCTGGATCATGATAGTTCTACTTTTAATTTTTTGAAAACCATTTAAATACTATTTTCCAGAGTGGCTTCCATTCCTACCAACAGTACAAAGGGGTTCCTTTTCCTCCACATCTTTGCCTTTTGGACACATTTTTAACACATTTCTAGTCTTTTTGGTGTCAGGTGAGAATTGGCATCATTCTGGGTTTTCTTTGCATTTTTCTGATGAATGTTGTCATGGTGAGCATCTTTCCATATTTATTGGTTATTCTTAAGAACTTTTTGTAAAAATGTCTACTTACTTTTGTGAGATGGGCATTGTATAACAACACCATACCAATAGAGGCTTTTTTTTCTTGAGTATCAAACATTGCAAGTTTTAGCAATTTTATAAATTTAGAATTTTATTTTAGTTTATACTTTATGATTGCTGGCGCAATAGCACGCAGGTAGGGCGTTTGCCTGGCGTGCGGCCAACCCTGGCTGACCTGTGTTCGATTTCTCCATCCCTCTTGGAGAGCCCGGCAAGCTACCGAGAGTATCCTACCCATATGGCAGAGCCTGGCAAGCTCTCCATGGCATATTTGAGATGCCAAAAAACAGTAACAACAAGTCTCACAATGGAGATGATGTTAGTGGTGCCCACTTGAGCAAATGGATGAACAAGGGGAGGGCAGTGGTATAGTGCTATACTTAAAAAAGTAACTAGAAAAATCTGAGGCAAAAACTTGATTAATTGCAAAGTTTCAAAAATCTGAGCTGACAGATATTATGTAAAACCAACAATTATATAAGGATGAAGAGGAGGTGAGAGATAATGGGTACTTCACCATTTGCTGGATATTTACTTGGTTTTAGATTATTAATGAACAACCTCTTAGAGGTCTATGTGGAAATGTACTTTTTGAAACCTCAACAGCACATTCAATAGTGCAGTGAAGTGCTACATCCCTAGCTCTAGAAAACATACCCGAGGCTCAAATTTGTCCTTCTTACTTGGCAGTTTTAAATTGAATATTTGCTTTATGATTATCTTAGAATCCAATTTCTATGGACAGTGAGGGTGCTATGCAGACTGTGTGTTAATCTCATCAGCAATACTTAGAAATATTTCTAAGTATGTGAACTATGGGCTGGAGAGATAACACAGCGGGTAGGGCATTTGCCTTGCACACGGCCTACCCAGGTTAGATTCCTCCTTCCCTCTAGAAGAGCCTGACAAGCTACCGAGAGTATCCTGCCCCCCCCCCCCCCCCCAGCAGAGCCTTGCAATGTCCCCGTGGCTTATTCGATATGCCAAAAAAAGTAACAAGAAGTCTCACAATGGAGACATTACTGGTGCCCACTAGAGCAAATCAAAGAACGGAAGGACAGCGCTATACAGTGCTATGTGAACTATACATGATCCCATAACAAGCCCACCATACTTTATTGGCTCATGAATCTGCAGTCAATGACTTACACTGGGCACAATACAATGTTTCTCTTGTTCGCTGGGGTTCCATGTAATTGCAATCCACTGAAGCTGTGTAGGATGGTGGACTCTCACATGCCTCCAGTTGGCTAGGTCAGCGGACCTCTGCACTGTGGTCTCGCACCTCCACAAGGCTGACCTAGGCTTGTTCACATGGTGATTGCAGAATTCCAAGACAAGGCATGAAAGTACCCAAGGATTTGGGGCTTAAGTAAGATTAAAGGATTAAAATGCAGATTTTTACATTCTACAAATTAGAAGTACATCTAGCTGACACACTTTTAGTTTAAGGTGTATGTGCATTAATCTTGTTTGTAGTATAAACTAAGAATATATACTATAGCTATGTATTTGCATTGAATAAATATTTAAACATCAATTATTAATTTATAGATTCTGGGACTAGTGTCTTAGACTTGTTAATTTGATCATAATTTCAAATTTTAAAAACTGATTAAAATTATAATTAAAAATTAAAATATTGATATTTTATATCAAATTGACATCAATATGGAGTATTTCTAAGTTGAAAAGCAATGGGAAAAATAAAAGGTTTAATGGATTTGCACTTTTAAAAATACAGAGCAAAAATCATTTTATATCTACTGCTTACTTTTTATTTAATTTTTAGGCATTGAGTTTATATTAATATATAGCTTTACTCTTCATATTAACCTGTTGTTGAAGGTATGATTTGTAAATAATTTTACCCATTCAGTAGCCAGAGTTTTTTCCCCCATGCAGAATCTCTTTGGTTTTATTTACATCCATTTGTTTATTTCTGCCTTTGCTTCTCATCTTTGAAGAGTCATAGTCCAAAAAAACCCTCATTGAGACTAATATCAAAGAGTTGATTACCTATATTTTCTTTTACAGTTTTTTGTGGATTTGGGTTTTGTAGTACATTCTAATTTTTAACAAAATTTTCTGGGTGATTCTGATACATGTTTTAGAAGCCCTACAGATTGGTTCCTAAACCTTCTGGATGGAAAATTAGTGGATGGGAAATAAGTTTTCCCAGACTCTTCTATAGGCAATTCTGAAAAGTGTGAATGAAAACATGGATATTCAATTTATTTAAGTACCCCAGGTAGTGCTTATCGTCACCTAAATTTGAGAGATTTAAGGAGCTCCTTGAATTATCCCCAGGAGAACTAATAGAGACAGACAATTTGGAAGTCATTTATTTGAGACTTTTGAAAATACAAATCCTCTGGCATTTTTCCAAGATCTAGTCAATCTCTGCTTCTAGGGAAGGTGACAGAGCAATGAGTACTTTGACTGCAGCAGGAGCATACCTGCAGTAAATGAATTAAATGAAAAAGGAGGAATTTTTCAGAGGGATGGATTTGAATCTTCTGATGCTGAGTTTTAGTGCTACAATTCAGAGACCCACCAAAGGCCTTGAACCAACAGGACACAGATCTGTACTTTTTAGCGTGGGCAAGAAAACCTGACGGAGTTGGGATGGCAAAGAGACCACTAAGTCAATGATGGTTGGAGGGATTGCTGGGGATGGGAGATGTGTGCTGAAAGTAGACTAAGAACCAAACATGACGGTCTCTCAGTAACTGTTTTGCAAACCATGATGCCCAAAACTACAGATAAAGAAGAAAATTGTCTGCCTCAGAGGCAGGAAGTGGGATAGGGTGGAGGTGGTGGGAGGGATACTGTGGACATTGGTAGTGGAAAATGTGCACTGGTGGAGGGATGGGTGTTTTGGCCATTGTATGACTGAAACTAAATCATGAAAGCTTTGTATCTCACAGTAATTCAATAAAAAAGTAAAAGCAAAAAAAAAAAAAAAGCTAACCTGCCAGACACCACTTGAAACCGGGAGTGCTTTCTCCTGCGCACAGCAGCCACAGTCATTTGGTGTTAAGACATAAATAAATGCGATATTTCTTAAAGATTTTAATGGAAATTCAAAACATTCACAGGGAAAGGAAGAATAAGAAATGCTTGTGTGTAAAACTTCTCACTTTACCTTTGGCTTCATGAACTTCTACCATCTGAAATTCCACAATCATTTATAAGAATTTAGTCTTATTTGAGTATTAAGAAGTCCACTATTTCTTGTCTTGCTAAAAAATGTCATAAAGTTAGTAAATTATTTTTTAAAGCTCTAATTACCACAACACATGAGATATTATAGGGGGTAAACAATCAACCCATTCACCAAGTTTTCTTTTTTCCTAATGTATCAATCCCAAAGAGTATTTAAGACTGAAATCCTTCCTTTTCCATTAAAATCACACATATTGAGCTTAAAAAAGTACTTAAAAGGGCATAATAAATGATAGTTCTCATTTCTTCCTTTTTCAACTGCAAAAAATCATTTTATAAATGTTTTGAGTGCTGATTCCCATATGAGAAAAGAAAGAAAATTTAAACAGTTTTAAGTATAAGTCAATGTTTATTGCTTAAAGACCATTAAAAGATTATAATCTGCAATGATTCTATCAGATAAAGGAATCTATATTTTGCCTGTCTAGAGTGTGAGAAAAGAAACATTCCAGATTGAGTGCTGATATGCAGCAGTTTTTAGATGGCACACATCAGTAAATACGATATTCTAAATTCTGACATTTTATAGATCAGTGAGGAAAAAAATGAAAAACCGTGTTTAGAGAGGGCTTCACATATTTTGCATTTCTATTTTTTAAATTTTATTATTTTTTCTTCTTAAATTTACTTATTGAATCACTGTGGGAAAAGTTACTAAGTTTCAGGTTTAAGTCTCGGTCATACAATGATCAAACACCTTTCCCTTCACAGTACTCATTTTTCACCACCAAGAACTCCAGCATACCCCCCTCCCACCCCTCCCAATGCCTGTGAGGTAGATGATTTCTACTTAACTCTTCTCTATATTGATTACATTCATTATTTAGATGAAAGATGCACCATTACTGTTTAGAAATACCCCCCCCCCAACATTCAGAATTGCTGAAAATGCATTGTGAAATACTTTGTTTTCTATAGCTGGTTATGAGAATCATATAATGTCACGCGGCCACGATTTTGGATCTCTGCAAAGAGCCAGATAATTACGAGATTGGTTTCTGTGTGTCTGGTGTTATGGTCGTTCCGGAGAGCCACTTGTGGGGAGGCAACTCATGACCTGGGTAGGGCGTGAAGGACGAGCTGGTACTGTCCCCCTTCCCATGAAACTGCAGTTGCTCCTTCACCGCTGGTTCATACCTGGCTTTCCAAAAAGCTCTGAGGTAGCGGCCACCTTGCTGGCAGGGGGGAAAAAGGCAGAGGGGAGCAACACCCTTTCCCTCCTGGGGAGGCATGGTGCTGTAGTTTAACGCATTGTCCATTCACTTTTCTGTCACAAGCTGCCGGGTTCTGGATTAATTCCTTTTGCCTCTGGAGCCATGGCTGTGCCGGAGAGCCGCCTGTGGGGGGCAACTCGTGACCTCCAGATGGTGTGAAGGATGAGCCGGTACTGCTCCCCTTCCCATGAGACTGAAGTTGCCCCATCACCGCTGGCTCATACCTGGCTTTCCAATGAGCTCTGAGGTGGCGGCCACCTTGTGTGCAGTCCAGATGCATTTCTGCCAAAAGCCACTGGGTTTCGAGATTTGTTCCTGAGTCTCCGAGATCATGGCCATTAATGAGCTTGATCAGGAGCCAGTGATGCCATTTTTAGGCGGCGACTCAGGGTCTCGTTGGGACAGGGAGAAAAGGTTCAGCTCCATCCCCATGTGTCTCGTCACTGCAGGCCCAAACCTGACTGTCCAGTGGCCTCTGGAGGACGGTGGTCACCAGGCCTCCAGGGGGAACAGGCCAAGGCATGAAACCTATTCCCACCTGGAGTGGCCCAGTGCCAGTAACCTACTGAAGTAACAGGACGCATTTCTGCCTAAAGTCTGGGTTCCGAGATTCATTTCTGAATCTCTGGGATCATGGCCATTAAGCAGTTCAATCAGGAACCAGAGAGGCCATGCCTCCAATTATATAGCTGAACTGGAGGTGGTTTGTGGGTGTGTCTCCTGCATACCTAACTTTTGGCCATTTACTTTATTGGCAAACTTTGCCCCAAGTTTTTGGGTTCTGGCCAAAGGCACAACAGCAACTTTGGGGTATCTGAAAGTCTGACGTTGCCATCAGGCTGCTGATGCACTCACCTCACAGTTACATATTGACCTGCTGGCAGCACCATACCCCTATTGTGAATTTTTTGAAATTCAAACTTTATTCTTCACCCAACTGCTACTGACAATACTGTTATTTCTTACCTGAAAGGAACTCCCAAAATCTTGGTACATGTGGGTGAGTATCAGCACTTAATCACATAAGGTAGTACCCAAAAGTTGAGAGTTTACTTTGAAGAGAGTAGCATTGAGATACTGCTCTCCATTTCTTTGTCTTCAAAACTGAAGGCATGCTCCACTGCTGTCAAGAGTCACAGGTCTTGTCTCAGTAGAAGACTGCCATAACCTTGTAATTTAGTGACATTTAAAGCTTGACATTTTTCTTTTTTATTGAATCACAGTGAGATACAGTTACAAAGCATTCATGTTTGAGTTTCAGTCATACAATGATGGAACACCCATCCCTCCAACACTGTACTTTTTCCACCACCAATGTCCCCAGTATCCTCCCCTAACCCCCAGCCTACCCTTCTCAAAGCCTGACCTTTAAGTGGTAACTATTCAGTGGATTCTTTTGTTAGAACTGCTCTTTGGTTTTGGGACAATACCTTGCACTACTTAGGGGTTATTCCTGGCACTGTGCTCAGGAATTATTCCTGGTGGGGTTCAGGGATCAAATAGGGTCCTGGGGATCAGAACCCAGGCTGGCTAAGTGCCTAACTTGCTGTATTAGTTCTCTGTCCCCCAATTTACTGGACTCTTTAAAAAGTGGCTTTGTTTTTATTCTTGATAGATCTTTTAATATGGAAGTCATTCAGGTCTCAACTGCTGGGCCAAGAAATTGTTAATCTCATCACCCCTCTCCACAGCCCATAACTCCTCCACCATGACCCAAAGCTCCACATAGAGACCTCAATGCTGGCTCTTTCTTCAGCATTAAGTCCTTTCTGTATCAGCACCATCCAAAAGGAATGAAAAGCAGTCTGTATTTCTTAATCAGAAAAAGGATTAAAAAATATGAGGCTTAAAAATGCTCACATGGATCTATCTAGGACATTAGATGCTATCTTAGAAATAGAGCCTTGGAATAGCCTTCATTTCCTTCTTGCTAAGACTATGTAAAATAGGATGTGACACAATCTGGGATGTAGGTTACATACTATACACAGAGAAATTTTAATTTTTGGCAAAGTCATTTTTACTGCCTACCTATTTTTAGGAAAGAAACCAAGAAAAGAATTATTTTTCACAATTTTTTTCTTTCACACCTGACAAACCTATTAGACAAACAACAAGAGACAAAGCCTCCTGAACTTCTTCTCAATTTAGTTCAGCTTAATTTTAGTTACATTTCTGTTTCCCTTTTAAAAAGATCATTCTGTGATTAGAATTTCTTTTTTAATTTTCTGCCCAGGAAGCCCCTAGTCTGCTCAAAGATGCTTCTCAGGGGAAATGCTGTGGGCCCTGAGCTCCAGGAGTTTGGGTTAAGCATGTGGGGCACCCTGTCTTGATTGCTGATGTCTGGTTTCAGTATGTTATGGATGAATGCGAATGAATTTAACACAGTGGCTCAAACAGACCAGATGAATTATATTTCTTTTTTTTAATTTTTAAAATTTTATGAAGTAGTTCACAATATTTCATTACATTTAATATTCAAACACCAACACCACCACCATTTCACCTTCCCACCATCATATTTCAGATGTTTCCATCTAGAACCCCAACCCCGGCCTGAAAGCAGAACCCAAAATAATACATTTTGTATTGTTTGTTATGAAAAACCACTGAGTGATAGCACAGTGGTAGGGCATTTGCCTTGTGCGCAGCCAGCCCGGCCGAGCCGGGTTCAATTCTTCCGCCCCTCTGGGAGAGCCTGGCAAGCTACCAAGAGTATCTATCTCGCCCACACAGCAAAGCCTGGCAAGCTACCCGTGATGTATTCAATATGCCAAACACAGTAACAAGTCTCAAAATGGAGACATTACTGGGCCTGCTCGAGCAAATCAATGAACAACGGGAGGACAGTGCTACAGTGCTACAGAGAAGAGTGTGAAGATTTTGTTTTACCCAGGGGCCATTAAGCCCTTCTATAAGAGATCACTAACATGTTGTTAAAGGTTGAGCCTTGCGTGCGTGTAGCTGTGCTTATATCTGTGCAATATATATATTATATATATATATATATCTTTGGGTGTGGTCTATTTCCTATCTTGCCTGTCCCAAGAATGAGAATGACTAAGGTCACAATAGGTGACACTGGCTGTGCTGTAGCTTCTCCATGGGACTGATCACAATGGCTGAACCTCTCCCTGGCCTCTGCCCATGGGCAACTGGGCTTCTCTGCCATTGGTTGCTGACTGTTCTTGTGATTACGATTTAAACAAGTGCTTGAGGTGAGTTCACTGCTCCAAGGTGGTCCAGAGATTCGCCTGCTGCTTTGCAGATCTGAAGTTTTGTAAAAAGGTATTTATTATATTTCATTAGAAGAGACGCAGACAGTTCTGAATTTGGCAAGTATATTCTTGTTTTCCAAAAGATGCATCTTCCGGAAAACTGTGGTATGATACTTTGCTTTCATTTGACATTAACTTATAATAAAATAACTTTCTTTTAGAAGTTCCAAAAGTTGATCTTGCCTGCTTCCTTCTTTTCAGAGAGAAAAAAAATCACTCAGTACTTTCCTCCCTCACTGGAATATTTCTACTTTAAGCCAGGTAAAGGTAAAGGCCCTCCCATTGTTCGTCTATTAGCTCGAGTGGGCCCAGTAACGTCTCCATTGGAGACTGTTGTTACTGTGTTTGGCATATCGAATACGTCACGGGGAGCTTGCCAGGCTCTGCCATGCAGGCGAGACCAAGGCCTCTTAAACTTTTACCACTCATTACCCCTTTACGGGCAGGAGTGATAGAACAGTGGGTAGGGCGTTCGCCTTGCACACAGTCGACCTGGGTTCGATTCCTCTGCCCCTCTTGGAGAGACTGGCTAGCTACCGAGAGTATCTCGCCTGCACAGCAAAGCCTGGCAAGCTACCCATGACATATTTGATATGACAAAAGCAGTAAAAACAAGTCTCATAATTTGTGTGAGACGTTACTAATACCTGCTCAAGCAAATCGATGAACAACAGGAGGACAATGCTACAGTGTAGTGCTACCCCTAAGAAGATTTTACATGAACCAGGGTACATAAAATAGGTGTACTAACCAAACATTTACAAATAATAAATTGTAAGTGTATTTTAAAACAAGTTTTCTGTGATCTACCACATTCAGTTATGTGACAGCGTAAGAAGTTATGCTTTAAGCAAACAAACCAAAAGCAGCCTGCAAGATGCACCTGAGGCTACCCCCCACCACAAACACATTATTCTAGCCTCCCCCTCAAAAAAGAGTGCTGTAACACACTTTGGGAAATAAATGATTAAATCAACCTGTGTTAAAATATTCAGACTCTTTATTTTAGCATGGAGGAACACAAGAAATATCCAATATATAAAGAACATGTCCATTTTCTCAGAGCTTCAGGATAGTGTTTTGTCTTATCTGTGCATTGCTCTCCTGCCCCCTTCCCATCCTGTACCACACAATACAGGAGAAAATAATGTCGGTGCCTGGGCAACCTGTACTTCTATATCTGTTTATATTTTTAAGCATGGAAGAAAACAAAAGACTGGTTGAAATATTATACTTTATTTCATCCTCTGAACATCATATTCTTCTAATGATATTAGCACTGAAATTATCTCCTGAAAGACCTTCTTTTCTTTCCATTTTTGAGTCCTCCCTCCTAAATTTCCTCCTTCATCTAGGGCCATCAAGAAGTTATCAGCTTCCAGGTTAGTTTGCTTCTTGGTGAGTAAAATTCTCTATATACAGAATAGATGAGCTTTAAACAAGTTCTGGTTTGTTATATCAGAAGGCAATGGGGACCACAAGGAGATCTAGTCCACCCACAGTCTGACCGAAAGAAATGATGTAAAATAAAGGACTGGAGCCATTGATTCTGTCTTCAGCAATATTTATTGGAAACAGCAATGCTTCCCGTGGTAAGAGTTTATACATTAAGCAGTAAGATTTGCCTTTCACTCCACATGATCCACTACTGCAGGTGGCACATCCGAAGCAGCACATTAAACCTCTGAAAGAATCTGTACAGCTAGATAAATAGAACTCTGGATACCTTACAGAACTTTATTGACTGATACAAAAAAAAGAACAAAAGAAACACTCATAAGCTTACTCACAATACTACACACACAAAATGAAGATGAGATAGAAGGGAAGAAATAAAAGGAATGACTGATTTGGGAACGGGTTTTGCATATGCAGCCACACACATCTTAAACTTCTAAGCACAAAATCATCTTTATTTGGTCCTCATTGAGGGCAGAATATGCACAAACGATGTTCAAAGAACACAAGGGGAACATGGAGAGGAAAGATATTTACTATTTCTACATCTATGAACTAGTGAGAAAAATGGTTTCTAGTGTTTTTCTTTTTGTTTCTTGTACTCATGAAACATGTACTGCATAAATAAAAGTGAATATATTTGTTCCCCCTATAACCTTCAGCAATGGCCTAAATACAAATGTTTCTGTACAGCAAGTTACAGAATCTTTTAACTCTCTTCTTAATTCCTCATACGAGGGATTCTACACCTTTTATGCCCTCTTACAGTATGCTGATTGCTGTCTTACTTAGAAATAAAACAGGAATCGCTCTCTGGTGTTAATAGCAGAGAGGGAAAAAAGCTGGCTGTACCTCAGAAATAGGCATATATGGGGTGGGGGGAACAAAGGTGACAGTTTCAGAGAAGGTTTCTTTACCCACACTCAACACTTTTCTACTGAGAGCATCACTAATGCATTCAGACAGAAGAAGGTTGCTGGTGAGGGAGACTTTCTTCAATAGTTCTATATACTCACTATAGAGGGGGGAATGTGAAAGCAACAACTTTCTCCTACTAAATGGAGAACCTGAGACCTTGAGATGGCCTGTGGGTGATAGATAATATCTTCGGTGGGATGTTTTTATTTGTTTTGTTTTGTTTTCTGTGACTTGGCTTGCGGCTGTATTCTAAAAACCCACAGCCTCCTGAGAACTGTGTAAACAGCACTAATGGCTGATCTCAGATGGTATTTAAAAAGCACATGCCATGCCTATCAGGCTAAGAAGATACCATCCATCACCATGATGCTTGTGGACTCGCACAAGTTAACCAAAGATACTCAGTGGGGCTTGATGACTTAGACCACTGCACCTGCACTTGGGATGTGTTTTAAGCAGCATTACCAAAGCAGTGGTTAAACTTAACTATCTGGGTCGAGAGGAGGTGAGCCAGCCAACGTAACATCTTAATGGGGCAGAGCAACTAGAATTTCCACGTAATTGATCGGGAAGAAGCCTGACTGGCCATGAAGCATACCCTCATACCAGTTCTCATCAATCTGGTTAGTGAGTGTGATGATATCACCCTCTTTAAAACCCAACTCCCCTTCATTTTCAGGTTCAAAGTCATACAGAGCTCGGCAGCAGGGCTGGTCCATTTGGGCACCTGAGGAGTAAGAGAGAGAAAGAAAAACACAGAAAGACAAAGGGAATTTAACTCATGTTTCGGTTCACTGCTCCCACCTGGTCTGCTGTCCCCTTTGTGGCCTCCCGCCCTCCACTCTCTTGCAGAGCATCCTGCAGTAGCTAGACTCCAATGGTTGCTGTGTGGTAGCTGCCCTCTTTCAGTCTTCCGGAAATCTCCTATGAAATCTTCCACACCTCATGCAATCAATCCTGTTTCCATTTCCAGTATGAAAATAACTGTATGGTACATACAACCAACTTCATCAAGGTTTACTTTCATGATGATGTCCAAATGTGAGAGAGAAAATGACTCAGGAGTTTATAATTAGCTTTAGGTTGTTAATATGACCTAGCCAGAATTCTTTCCAAATTTTCATGTCCAAAACTTTCCACATGTACAATAGCAGTTACTTGATGGACAATGCTTTGTTTCCTCAGAATAACAGCAAAGTTTGCTTTCCAAAAATAATGTCTTGGCTGGAGAGTTAGTCAGAGAGTTAGTGATGCACTTGCCTTGCACTCTGCTGACCTGGGTTCAAACCCTGGTACCACTCATGGTCCCCTGATCACAGCCCGGAGTGATCCCTGAGTGCAGAGCCAGGAGTAAGTCCTGAGCATGCTGGATGTAGCCCTCAAACTAACAATAATAATGATGATGATGATGACTCCAGTTTCAGGAAAACTAATATAATATACTGGAAATAAAACATTATAAAACACTGACTTTAAATTCTTATTTAGTATAAACTGGGCAATACACTTCACTCTGTTATTTTGTCTACAACTGGTACCAAAAAAGAAATTCACTGTACATTCTGGTTATTAAATAAGGTTATGTAAAAAATAAGGAATTATACTTTTAAACAATTACATGTGTATCTGGAGGCCACTGACACTGTGGCAAATGAAAAGTAATATACAATAACTTGAATGAACTATGAATTGAATTGTTTTAAAAGGCATTTGTTTTAAAAGACCACATAAATGTGGTCAAATAAAGTTCACATATCCTTATGTGATCAAACTCAAGAAAGTACATACAGCTTCTAGGAAATCCAGATGGCTCTGAAGGGAAACACTCTAATTATTTTTTAATTAGAGAAAGCAGCAAATTAAAAAGTCTCTGAAAGAGAGGTGAAATATTTTGTTGGTTTCTGGGCAAGAGAAAAACAGTACTTCTGTGAACAATCCTTCCAGCCAGTAAATTTCTATAGCCACTAGCTTCCAGGATACTCTGGGGTTCTGAGTCGAAGAGGGCTGGAAGGGCAGAGAGGCCACCACCTACAAACCTCACTTTCCCTCTGCAGATTCTGTAGGGTCTCTCGTAAAATGTTGCCTAGTACAATATATCAAATACTAGGGATACAGGGAAAATAGGAGAAAGGTGCTTATTTTAAAATTCCACACCCTCATAAGATGTTTCTCTGCTTCAATCAGGAAAACAATAGAAATGCATTAAACACGGGTTTATATCAAATTTAGGGGTTGGAGTGGGTAGAGGATGGAGATTGCTGAAGAAATACATCATTGATGTATATCCATGTTCCTGATTGAAAAAACAAAAACTGAGCATTTCAGCATTTATTGTACCAACCTGAGTTTCCACAGCATAAGGAACTGGTTGGAGATTGGGGATTAAAAAAAACTGGCAGATACTGAGATTCAAAATGTAATCATTGGCAAACACATCATCATATGCTCAGTGACTCAAGAAATTCAGCTCAACAAGCAGCTCAATGTTATTATCTATGGGTTATGCTTGAGTTTATGTGGGAGTGTAATAACCAGGGGCATTCAGCCTCATGCAAGCTGGAATCACAGAGGGGTGAAAATAAAAAACAAAACTCACTCCCCCAGCAACAAACTAACATGTAAAGATCAAGATCAAGTGTTAGGAAGCTTGTATGTTTGCTGATGATGGAGCAGAGAATGAAAGGGGCAGAGGAGGAAAGAGGGAACAAGAGACAAAAAAATGAATAGAAAAAAGATTTCTTTCAAAGTTTCTACCTTTGAACTGTTAGTATGATTTTTGTAAATATGTCATCAGGAAGCATTCAAGCATTGTGTAATGGGGTCCTGCGGGTCTTCAGTCTTACCTGTCGGTTTGGGGGTGCCCGTGTGGGAGAGGCCTCCATTGGGCTGAGTACTCTCTCCTGTTGGAAACTCCAGGCTCATTCGTGGTTTAGGCTGATATTCTCTTCTAGGCTGAGAAGAAGCATGCCTTATTCTGTGTTTAAAAAAAAGGGAGCTAGGAATGAATATGTAGGCAGCTTAAAAGCAATAAGAAAAGAAATCAATATCCAAAAAACACTCGGGTCACTACCAATTCACTATTATCGAACAGGGGAGATAAAAAAATTATCATTTTAATATCTGTCTTGTTCTGTATCTTTCTTTTCCTGCTTTCAACAGTGTCTTCAATGATTAGGATGTCAATCCCCCCCTTTCTTTCTCATTTATTCAGAGCTCACTTTCAAGCTCACTTTTAAGTGCCATATTATGCCATGAACACAAAGTTGAACAGATACCATTTTTACAATGAATGCTGCTATGCAGACATGTATAAAATGCTATAGCAACAAGGGGTCAGTATGCATTACACTACCAATTCCTGAAGAAGAAATTTAGGCAAGAATGTAGAAGAGGTAGAAGTTACTTCATCCTAGATGGATAAAGTTGGTTCCAGAAGAGTTATTTCTTGTAAAGGTTAGGAGATTTAGAGGCAAGAATGAAGGCAGTACTATATGCTCTAAGGACAGTGAGCATTTACAGATCTAGAAAAGAGAGACTACATGCAAAAAATAAAAGAAAGATATAAAGATGGCCAATAAAGGCAGACTGAAAATCCCCATGTGTTTTCCATAGTTTCAGGTGCTCATTAAACACAGAATACAGATATGCAAGAATGAAAGGGTTGGGAGTATGGTGGCAGAAAAACAATGAGTAAACTGATCTTAGAAGCAAAACATTCGGCTGTTTACTTTCAATAGATGTCACAAAGATATACTATTCACTTAAAATGTTCAAGAAAGTGTTTTAAAGATATTTCTAGAGGCTTCAAGAGTGTTAGGAACATTTAAATTTTTTCTTTCCAATTTTTATTTAAGCTCTATAATTTCCAATACCGTTAATATGACTTTCAGACATAAACAGTTCCAACTCCATACTGACCAGCACTGTTAGTGTCCCTCCACCAAAGGTAACAGGGCGCACTGAGAGAAGAGTCACAATCAAACCACTAATCAAAGAGATATTGAGGATAACTGAAGCAGGGATAAGTTTCCCACAGTGCAAAAAAATAATTGCTGATTGTATTTTATACCATACCCAGAGGTGGTCAGTGCTTACACCTGGTTCTGTGTTAAGAGATCACCTCTGACAGTGCTTGAGGGAACATACACAGTGCCAAAGGGAAAACTGAGTCATCTGCACATGTAAGGTAAGAAACCAAACACTATAATATCTCTTCTAACCCTTAGAGGCTGGTTTTGTTGTTATTGTTGTTTTGGGGCTACACCCAATGGCACTCAGGGCTTATTCCTGGTCTGTGCTCAAGGATCATTTCTTGTAAAGCTTTGGAGACAATATGCAGTGTCAGGGATTGAACCCAATTGGTAGTGAGTGCATACAGCAAGCTGCCCTACTTGCTATTTGATTAATTCAGTCATTCAACAGCTTTGAGAGTCGTATCTGACCATAAGCTGAGAATAAGAGGGTGCAGAAGCAATCCTTTGTAACAGTGGAAGCCATCACATAAACTGTATATGTTGTCTCCCCACAATTCCTGTTTGTTCATCTCCCTCAGCTGCTAATCTTTGAGGTGACACTAATAATATTTACTTATGGGCTGTAGCAAGATAATATCTTTCAGTACCCACACAGACTATCTACCCAGAAATTTATATCACATTAACAGCACCCTGGTCTTATGCCTGTGGCACACAAAATGTAATCAAAGTTTTGACCACTCACACATATACAAAATCGTATTTAACGAAGAAAAGTAAAACAAAGCACAAGACAGAATCAATGGTGCACAAAAGGGCTGTGTAGGATCAACAGGAATTCTGGCAGAAATGTTTCCTCAGGGACTAGAGCAATAGCACAGTGGGTAGGGTGTTTGCCTTGCATGCGGCTGACCCAGGTTCAATTCCCAGTATCCCATATGGCCCCCTGAGCACCACAAGGGGTGATTCCTGAGTGTAGAACCAGGAGTAACCCCTGTGCATTAACGGGTGTGACCCAAAAATAAAAAAAATAAGTGTTTCCTCAAATATTCTATTATCTCCATTTACATACATCATTTTATATATAAAGAATAAGAAATGTGAAATGCTGGGTCCTGTAAATACCTCTCTTCCAGTCTGACTGTGACTTGCTGCAGGATCTGGACAGCTTGCTTGTGATATTCCAGCTGTGCTTGCACCAGTGCAGAGAGCTGACTCACCTGTTCGATCTGCAGATGGATGAGGAATCCCAATTTGTTAGCTGTTACTAATAACTAAGTCTGGTATGGATGGTGGAGTTGCTCCTGACATAGAACCCATTGCTGGATATGCCCATAAAATGTGTGGTAAAGCCAGTAACTTTCCATGATTAAGGTTAAGAAATTATGTTTGGAAACTCCAATGCCATGAGAAGAAGTAATTCGTCAAAGTCCTCATGGAGATCATGTGATTCTCATTAAATAGTCCTCTGCTTAGCTACAAACTTCTAATTATGATTGGTTGACTTAGTGATTACGTACAAGATGAAAGATGTACTTGACCAACTCCATACATCTTTTCAGTATAGGGAAAGATATAGAGGCTCTTGTTCCTTCTACTTTCCATGCTAGCTCAATAGTAATGCTATGAACCAGAATGCGAACACTTATTTCTCATATAACATACAATGGAGGCAATGTGGTGTGATGGGAAATAATTTGTCTCCTCTGAGTCTCATCTGTGTTGTAAAGATGCTGTTGTCAGGTGAAATTTGGGTTTCCTCCAGCTTTAGAATCATTATTCTTGATTACTCTTCATTTTGTGTGTCATACTGTGATCTGGTCAGATAATGGCCTCCATGTCCACAGGAGGTCTACTGTCCCACATTTTTGTGGTGAGGAGGGGCTATATAGAAAATGCACCATTACTGAGGCTACTCCTTATGCTAATCATATTCCTCTTTATTGGCTAGCAGACAAGTGATTTTATATAAATGCAAACCTACACCTATTGTGGGTGGTAGGAAGCTTTGAATATATTCAATATTAGCCCTCTGCCACCAGTCAGGGAAAGGTAATTAATAACTACATTACTATATTAATACTATATATTTACATATATATAAACATATATATGGAAAATTGGGAAGTAATTAATGAGGCTGAATGTAAGAATGAGCAAGAACAGAAAAGGTAGTTAACTTTTTTGAAATAAGTGGTAGAAGAAAATATTGTCCTCATGAAGCTACTGAAACACAATAAAACATAACTCCAAAGTCAGTGAGTAATGATTTAGTACTCTGGAAATGTGAAAGCAGCTTTTAAACATCCTTAGTTATGTCCCAAGTACAGTATCTATACTATAATAATCTCAATTAAAATCACTTTTTGAAAGAAAACATCCAACGGAAAATACAGAGCAATGTAATCACTGAATTCTGAAAGCATTTCAGTTCTATTCTTTTACAATCTGAAGTCATTCTTCTCAATATTTCAAGAGAGAATTTTTTAAGTATTGGACTCAGACATAGATCATCAGAAGTAGCCTTTATCTTCCAAATACTGGCTACATTTTAACAATATCAGTAGATGAAAAACTTGTTAAATGAAAGCACAGGGGTATGTAAAATACCATTTTCAATGTATTTTATAATTTGTACTTATTTGAAACAATAAGCTGATTTTTCTCACAACATAATGTAGTCAGCTGTTAATGTTTTAATTGCCTCACCCCCTCAGTACAGTGACACTGCACTTAATTCAATAGCAAAATTAAATTGAAAGTTACAGAAAAGTCACTTACATCCATTTCCAAGAGATTGAACATGCTTGACTCAGCAATTTCTTTAGATTCATCAAATTTCTCCAGTGCCTGACGAAGCTCTTCATCTGGAATCTTGCCTTGTCGTTTCTTCTTATAATCAAAGTCAAGACGTCGCCCCTCCAACTTCTTTAGATGATGCTGAAAAAAATCAAGGGGAAGGATAAGCTCTGAACAAACTTATGGAAAAGGCCAATTTACAGCTCATTTCCCTATCATGCTAATTTTCTTCTAAGAGTGAGACAGGCTAAGTTCTAAAATAAGATGTCCCCAGAAAAATAAAGACACTTCAGTGAAGTCAAAATTCCCAAAGGCAAAGTGTGGGAAAATATCTTTCAAAGTAACTAAGAACTAGAAGGAAATTGTGGGAAGTACTTGTGTAGTGCCCTTTACATTCTGCCCTTGCTGGGCCTAAGCCAAGTTGGAATACGCCTTTAGGATCCATGAAAGAAGCTATGATTGTGTGTCTATAATCTACACATGCACAAAGCACAGGCATGTAAGAAGGTCTGTAAGTTCCCATGTTCTAAAGAAATGCTACTTCACAAGGACAGGAATATATAGTTCTTAAAATAATTAGAAAAATAACAGAATTGTTGCTTTTAAGTCATAGAATTATTTGAGAAAGAATGGGCTTATCTTTGAGTTAATCCAGGTGCTAGAAAAATCTTACCTGCTTATTAAATAAGCAAATAAGACCGGCTTATTAAAAACCAAATAACCTAAATTAGATTATACCTAGCAATGTATACATTAGCACTTATCCTAGTTGACCAATATAGTTTTGAATGGGAAACACAATTTAAGTTTCATATTTGACACATGATAATTCTCTGTCAGAGAATCTAGACGTCTTTAGATCTAATGACAACACAATTCTTTAATTCCCCCTTGCATTGCCCCCAGTACATGGTTGCCCAGTCTCTGCCCATCACCTCCAGTCATCGTGCAGGATAATATTTCTCAAATATAGGAAGATTCCTAAGAGCTGTGGTGTACTATAACTAATACATGAAAGAAAATTCTGGATTACCCTTTATACTGAGGCTATATCAAATTAAACAGGAAAAAAAGTTGGACCAGAGAAGAAAAGAAAAATAGAATGAATATTCTAGGCCCTAGCTCCACACACCCGCCTTCGACCAAAAATCCTAACTCAAACTAAATGTTTGTTTCTTTGGAAGAAATAAAGCATTGAACTGACAATCAGCTCCATAAAATAGAATGCTGAGGTGCGAGCAGCATTTTAGACTTAAAGAGAGAGTCTCTTGTTCTAATGATGTGAATATGTGAGGGTGGTAGGGCTGAAATAGAATTCCTCAAGAATTTTGGTGACTTCAATTATAGCAATCAATTTTATATTTAAGAAAGTTAAATTTCTGAGCTCCCATTTGACCCAGCAATACCACTCCTGGGAATATATCCCAGAGAGGCAAAAATGTATAGTCGAAGTGACATCTGCACTTGTTTGTTCATTGCAGCCCTCTTTACAATAGCCAGAAACTGGAAGAAACCTGAATGCCCAAGAACAGATGACTGGTTAAAGAAACTTTGGTACATCTACACAATGGAGTACTATGTAGCTCTTAGAAAAGATGAAGTCATGAAATTTACATACAAGTGGTACAATATGGAAAGTATCATGCTAAGCGAAATGAGTCAGAAAGAGAGGGATAGACATAGAAAGATTGCATTCATCTGGGGGATATAAAGTAACAAAGTATGAGATTAATACCCAAGAATAGCTGAGATCAGCACCAGGAGGATTACTCCATAACTTAGAGGCCAGCCGGGTATCCTAGAGGAAAGGGCTATTCAGATAGAGAAGGGAGCACCAAATAAAGGATGTTTGGAGGATCCTCCCAGGAGGGGAGATGCATGTCGAAAGTAGACTATGGACTGAACATGTTTGCCACTCAATGCCTCTTTTGCAGACCACAACATCCAAAAGGAGAGAGAGAACACAGGGGATTGCCCTGCCACAGAGACGGGGGGGATGGGGGGATGGGGGTGGGAGGGATATTATCCATGGTGGTGGAAAATGGGCACTGGTGGAGGGATGGGTATCTGATCATTGTATAATTGAAACCAAAGCACAAAAAATTGTAAATCTACAACTTTAAAAAAAATAAAATAAAATAAAGGGAAAAAAAAAAAAAAAAAAAAAGGTCTGTTTCAGAACAGAACCTCTTTGCAGGGCAATGAATTTAGAAGAGTTTGTAAAATGTATTATGGTTATGCCCAAATTTGATTGACTCGCAATAAAGTTAATTACATCTTTCATCCAAAAAAAAAAAAAAAAAAAAAAAAAAAAAGAAAGTTAAATTTCATCTAGGTTCAATAAATGTTTGTTGAAAGAACAGAATAAGAAACATTACAAACTTTGTTAGAGGTAAAGTTAGTTTGAAATTTATTAGAAATAGTTTAATTGTTCTACAAGTTTTAGAGAGAGAAAAAAGTTGGGTATTTTCCCTCTTCCTAAATACCAGTATGAAAATAAAAACTATGTTAATAGAGTGCCAAAACTACAACGAAGCTGGTATAGCTAGCATTTTAGGCAATGAAATCGGCCCAGAGCACTCCCACCCGCCCAAAACACCACAGAATTATTAACAGTCAGAAAAAGGCTATTATCCTTGTGGATAAAACTTTAATGTGAAAAGAAAATGTAGTATTTCAATGAATAAAGATATATATTAATGATGCTTCTGAGTTTTGCAGTATATCATAGCACTAATTACAAAAGCTAGGATATGGAAAAAATCAAATGTCCAATGACTGAATTTATAAAAAAGTAGTATATATACTTGAGAGAATACAGACTAGCTATAAGAAAATCATGCAAAATCATGCAATAAGATGCAGCTTGAATGGAGCTAGAGAGTATCATGGTTAGCTCAGACAGAGGGAGGGAAAACAAATAATGGATTATGTCACTCATCTATGGTACACAGATAAATAAGACAAAGGAATTAGAAGTATCAAATGGTGTCAAACCCTTGGCTCTAGGTAACAAAACTGAGAATGCTGAGAAAGGGGACAATGTCAAGGAAAGGTATAAAATGTAACACAGGACATAAGTGAAGGTTCCTGGGAACTTCGGTGGGGATATAGGACAAGGTGAAACCAAAACCTTGTATTAACACTGTTGTAAACATGAGACCCAAAATATAATCATTTTTTAAAGAAAGTTTTCCAAGAGAAAAGGGTATGGGGGGGGACCCTTGAGATGCTGGTGGAGACACAGAACCTTGTGGAAGGTGTAGAGTAGGAACTGGCGTGCCTGAAACTTTATTACTGACAGATCATAATGCCTAAATAATAATGGAGAAACAAAACCTATTGTAGCAAAGATAAATCTAGTATTCATTAAAAATGCAATACTCACAGTCATGAGTAAGGAAAAAAATTAATACTGGATGATCTCAATTTTTTATTTTAATTTCCATTAGTGAGACACCATCAGGTACAGCCGTAGACCTACAAATTCTTGTGCTTGGGTTTCAACCATACAATGATCAAATACCCATCCCTCAACCAGTGCCCATTTCCCACCACCACAGATCCCAGTATCCCTCCCACCCCCCATCGCCCAATCCCACCCTGCCTCTGTGGCAGGGCATTCCCTTTTGTTCTCTCTCTCTTATTGGGTGTTGTGATTTGCAAAAGAGCCAATGGGTGACAATCATGTTTGGTCTATATTCTACTTTCAGCATGCTTCTCCCGTCCTGGGAGGATCCTCCTAACACCCTTTATTTGGTGCTCCCTTCTCTATCTGAGCTGCCTTTTCCCCTAGCATCTGTGGCTGGCCTCCAAGCCATGGAGTAAAATTCCTGATACTAATCTTGGCCATACTTGGGTGTTAGTCTCCTATTTTGTTACTTTAAGTTCCCCAGATGAATGCAATCTTTCTATGTCTATCCCTTTCTTTCTGAGTCATTTCGCTTAACATGATACTTTCCATGTATCCACTTGTATGTAAATTTCATGACTTCCTCTTTTCCAACAGCTACATAGTACTCCATTGTGTAAATGCACCAAAGTTTCTTCAACCAGTCTGGATGATCTCAATTTTGGATGATCTCAAAAGTATTGCATTTCTTGTTTCTACCTGTTTATCTTTTTGGATTATTCAGAAATTCACATACTTACTGCTAACAAGCACAGATGCTTAACAAAAGTTTCTAAAGGAAAAAGGGTAACTTCATCAATACAAACTAAACTTCTCCCTTCCCAAGGTACTAACTGAAAATACCTGAATTTCCCTTAGATCTTTGTCGTGAAGATTTTGAAGTGGGTCAATAAAGTTCTGCTTTACTTCCATGTCCAAAGAGTCTTTTACTTCTGAGAGTTCCCTCATGGCCTCCCCAACATCACCAAGAGCAGGGCCTGGAAGGGAAGAATGAAGCCCACATACCATGTATAGGTGAAACACATTTGCAATATTTAGTCCATCACAGACCCAAACTGAAGAATTACCATATGCTTTTTGAAGACAACCAAGAAGAAAAAGGCTATAATGCCTGCCAAATAACTATTTTCCACCTAAGATAGGCCAAACCTGGCAAGAATCTCATTTCTCTCAAGTGGACAGTATCCTTCATTATAAAAAAAAAACAAATAAAAAACTAAAAACATAATCTGCGGGGCCAAAGAGACAGTATGGCAGGTAAGGCACTTGCTTTGTATACAGCTGACCCAGGTTCAATCTCTGGCACCACACATACTCCCCCAAGCACTGCAGGAGAGTTCCCTGAGCAGAGAGCCAGGTGTAAGCCCTAAGTGACACTGGGTATGCCCCCAAAACAAAACTGCAACAAGAAAAATTGCTTCTCCTACAAAAGGCACCACTTTTTTCCTGTTCAAAGCCACTGCATTTAGCAGAAGCAAAACCAAACAACAGAGAGCAGTGTTCTATCAGAAAGGTCAGTCATTTGCTGAGATATCCCCTTACAACAGAGGGAATAAAATCACTTGGTGTGGTAAAACTAAATATTAGGGGAGAGACAGGTACAGTACAAATTATTACTCACCTGGAATAACATAATATAATTCCATACACAAAAGAGCAAAAAAACAAATAAAGATTATGGGGATATCGTTAAATCAAGCTGGTTATATTTGCACTGTCTAAAAACTAAGTTACTGCCAGGTAAACCCACTAGGAAATGTCCAAGAATCTGGATATTTCACCCAAATCCTGCAGAGACTGAGATGTCATCAGAGTAAAAAGACAAAGGGAAAAAAAAGTTTGCAACAAGTAACAAAATGGCACGTAAAACAATGAAAGGAATGAAAACAAAGTTTGAGTCAATATACAAGTTAAACCTGAAACAGAATCAAAATATAAAATGATTTGAATAACTTTCTACAGAGCTTCTTCCTAGAACGGAAATCCCATTGGATCAGTGAAAGAGGAAAATACAAAAAGTACACATTACCAAAGTTGCAATCATCTCCCAGCTCTCTTCCGAATTTAAGCATGGCCTCTGCAAGTAATGCTTCTGCCTGAGGATAGCCTGGTCCTTTCTCCTGGCCACGAATTTTGGACATGGTGTTGATCATGCTGAGTTTAGCTCTGGAAGCTGAAGACAAAGAGGAAACCTGATTGGAAAGTTAGACATGTGCAACAGCAGAAATCTTGGAAAATTAGGCCTTACGTACTTGATAAACCGATTACTTGACAACTACATGCCTAGCTTCATTGTTTTTATCAATAAAATATGGCTGTTGGCATACATGGAGACATGGAATATATTTAATTTATTTGCAGTGTTGAAGGTTGACCCCAGGGCTTCATAAAAGCAAGGCAAGGCAAGTGCTTCACAGCAAAACTAAATTCTCAGACTGAGACAATTTTTAAATCATGATGAAACTCACCTTTTTTTTTTTTATCTCAAAACCTTAAGATATACAAAACAGAAAAGGCAAATCTATCCCAAGTGAATATTCTCATCTCCCTATGTTCTTTCTGTCCTTTCTTTATAATCCATTCTCCCTGCCATTATTTTCTAGAAGCCAGGTGGCCCTGCAGTAATCATTTTGAAAGTTGTGATGTCTACATTTTGGGATTCTACGATAGCACTGCGGGTAGGGTGTTTCCCTTGCATGTGGCCGACCAGGGCTTGATTCCTCTGCCCAGAGAGCCCAGCAAGCTACTGAGAGTATCCCTCACGGCAAAGCCTAGCAAGCTACTCGTGATGTATTCAATATGCCAAAAGCAATAACAAGTCTCACAATGGAGACATTACCAGTGCCCACTTGAGTAAATCAATAAACAACGGGAGGACAGTTGCTACAGTGCAGTCCTACATTATATTGCATTTCTAGAAACCCATGAGTTAAAGCAGAAAATTATTCATTCTTGCACTGTGGACTCCATGCCATTTTTAGTTATATGTATAAAATATAACTATTTTCAAAATCACTCCTTACTAAAATTTAGATGGTAAATAGAATACTGTGCTCATTTAAAAGACTTAATTTATTTTCAAGCACATAACTGCATCTGAAAAAAAGTATTTTGTGCCACAAAGAAAGTATTTTAGTATATTTTGCCCATATTTATATCAAAATGTTCTTAGAAAATAAGAGTTTTTATGGAAGAAAGAGTTTTAAGAACACCAAAAAAAAAATTATTCATCTGATTCTTAATACCAGGCAGGTTTTCTCATTTTATCAGAGTTGGGACTGTAAATTGAAGTAAGACTGTGCCCCGAACCCATCTGCATAGAAACCCAATAAAAGCATAGTTAATGAATGAATCGATTTCCAGTATTTCAGTAATTGGTAGTGAATACTGAACATTTATTTAAAATAGGCTTTCATTTAAACATTGATTTCAAGGTTAAAACTGTAGCCAAGGAGAATTTTTGCAAGATGATTCCTCCTAGCCTCAGGATATCACAGTGAATAAGTTAGTCATGGTCCAAGGCTTTACAATTTACAGTAGATTGGAGCATTTTTCAAATTGTAAAGTGAAAATCAGACTTAAGTGTATGTATTACAAGTTAGTACATACAAGGCAAATACCCTTCCTGCTCCTGCCGCTAACAATGTGTTTTTTAATGAAAGCTGGTTATTGATTTGTGCATATATCTTTATTCTGTTTAAAAGTTTGTTTTCTTTTAAGTAATTACAAGAAGTAATTGTAACAGTTTAACATACTCTGGTTGAATTTCAAATTCATCATTTTGAATATTCAATTACTAAGAGTCTTAGTCTTCTAATTATTTAAGAACATCTTGAATATGTTCTACATTTTCATCAGAAAGGGAATAAACATTCTTTAATTTTGTATATTCTTTCAAATCAGTCAAAACAGTAGTTAACCACATACTTGATCTAATTTTTTAATTATAAACGTACTAAACATTTATATAATGTCTCTCTTTGGTTTCTGGGTAACATCTGGCAGTGCTCAGGGCTTATTCCTGGTGGCTCTGAAATCAGGGTCATGCCCTGGCAGGCCTCAAAGAATCATATGTGGTGCCCTGGTACCAAGGCCAGTCAGCTGCATGCAAGGCAAGGGCCCTGCTCACTATACTACTTCTCCAGCCCCAATAACCTCAATGAGTAAAACGTTTGTGTTCTTAAAAAATACCATCAAACTTCTGAATTAACCATCCTTAAATTTTAATATTATTTTAAAATGATCTTTAAAAGATATAGTTAAAGAACACAGTAACCTGAAAAATATAAATTTAAGACATCAAATTCCTATAATTGAGTCTCAGTCTGGATTGTCTCACCATTAATGATTTCACCACTAATGCCTGCCCCTTATAATTCTGCCTTCCCCTCCTTACAACTGCCCTCTTCTTCTCTTCTTAAGGGAAATACCTACTTTTATTCCTCACTTTTTGTAAAAAGTGAGAAACCTTATTCTGTAGTATGAATTATTACAATCGCTCTAATTACCCCTTCCATCTTTATATTTCCATCTTCATTATGTAGTTTAAATTGTCCTCACGGGATTTACTGAAGAAACCACCCCAACTCAGGGAAGATGCTATGAGCAATCTCTCCCCCGATCCATAAGAATAGGACCTGGGATACTGACCCATGTATCTCTCAGAGTATCTCTAAGCATATCTTAGAAGAAAGCAGTGTGCAGAGAACACATTTACTCAGGTGGTGTCCTAATTAATGAAGGGTCTGGAAGATTATTCTTTGGAAAATATAAGCAGTTAAATAGAAGAGGGTAAAGACATTCACAGCTGGAAGCATCCAATGTAATGATCATAGAATAATCACGTTAGAATGATACTACTAGAGTTAGAGCCCCATCAACCACCAAATGGTTTTGCTTATACTATATTTGAAAAGGTCAATTACTAATACCAAATCTTGCAAAAAGCCTCTATTACAACAGAGACTAAAACCATCAAATATATAAATTAGAGAAAACAACTCCGATAGGAAAAATAGCTATCATTAATATTCTCACATTCTCACATATCTAATACATTATACAATAAAATAGAGAAAAACACTTAGAAATTGTCCTGTTTTACTTTTTTTAGGTTACATATTTTACTTGTGTCACAAGACTTTAAAGAAAATTTACTCTATACTGACTTCTTTTTTTCTTTTTTTAAATGTTAATTTTTTATTTTATTGAATTGCCATGAGACAGAGCATTATAAAGCTGTTCAGGATTGGGTTTCAGTCATACAATGTTCTAACACTCAACCCTTCACCAGTGTAATTTCCCAGGACCAGTGTCCTCAGCTCAGTTTCCCTCTCACTCTCCAAACAATGTATCCCCATGCATCTCTCTCTCTCTCTCTCTCTCTCTCTCTCTCTCTCTCTCTCTTTCTCTCACATTATATCTTTCTCTCTCACATTTTAGGCATTATGGTTAGCAATACAGATGCTGAATGTGATCATGTATATCACGTTACCTACTTTAAACACTCAGTTTTTGTCCAGAGTGATAATTTCCAACTAATGTTGTCATAATGAATCCTCCTCTATCTTTACCACCCTCTATCCTCCACACCCTTGTGGTAATTTCCAACCATTGACCAGTGATACCACTTCTGGGAATATACCCTGGGAGTCCAAAAATACACAACAGAAATGCCATCTGCACTTTTATGTTCATTACAACACTATTCACAATAATGAGACTCTGGAAATAACCTGAGTGCCCGAGAACAGACGATTAAATAAAGAAACTATGGTTTAGTGAAACTATAAATAAAGAAACAATAGACTACTATAGAGCTGTTAAGAAACATTGAGATCATAAAATTTGCTTTTAAATGGATGAACTTGGAGAGCATCATGCTGACTGAAATGAGTCGGAAGGAGACGGAGAGACATAGGATGACTGCACTCATTTTTGGGATATTAAAGAAAAGTCTGAAACTAATATCCAAGACCAGGGAAAACAGACCAGGAAGACTGGTTATGTTTAGAATTAGACTGTCTTACTTTAAATATTAATTCAAGTAAAAATTATAAAATTACATTGTTCATAAATTTGGAACAAATATCAGAATTAAAATATCAGAATTAAAAAATAAAATAAAAAGTTATGCATAAAATAAATTTTGGTATTTTTTACATCTCATCTTTTGTACAAGTTAAATTTAAAGACTAAATACTAACCTAAAAGAATTATACCATACTGATAAAATGGAAGAGAAAAGGAATATGAAAGGATGAGAAGACAGAAAAAGAGCAACCAATTCTCATCCTTTAAACTAAATCAGAGAACTTAACTAAAACTGGAAAACAATGCAGGAATGACAAGAGCATGTTGCTTTAAAACTGGAAGAAGATAAACATAAGGAAAACTCAAAAGGGTGTTGAAAGTATTGCTTCTGGAACAAGGAAAAGGGAGGAGGCGTGTTGTTCTATAAAAGCTTCTGCAACACAATTTGTTTTTAATAGTACATGTGTGTGTTACTTTGCATTGTGAAAACCTTAACTGAAATAGTTACCACTTCTTTATCACGCAGGAAAAAAGTTTAGTGGCTGAACTGGATAAGCAACATTCATAATACCTTGACAATCTAGGCACTACTCTAACCTGTAACCTCCAGTCACAAAGTTTCTATTACAAGATAGGTTCATTGGTATAAAGAGAATTGTCTAGGGAGAGGAAAGTTGATAAGGAGTAACTCATAAAATGCCACTGGGAAATATACTCAAAAGAAAGGCTTGTTAGGGCTGGAGTGATAGTACAGTGGGGAAGGTGTTTGCCTTGCAGGAGGCTGACCTGGGTTCAGTCCTTCCAATCCCATCTGGTTCCCCTAAGCACTGCCAGGAGTAATTTCTGAATGTAGAGCCAGAAGTAACCCCTGAGTATCGCTGGGTTTGATAACCCCCTATTCCCCCCCAAAAAAAAGAAAGAAAAGAAAGTCTTGCTGAGTTTACATTTCAGAGATTTGTGAAAGAAAAGGTATTGCAGGAATTTAAACAGCAGGGAGTGAAATGAGGAAGACTACACATGGTTGGTTGGTTGGTCTATTCTGAAAAGAAAAAGGAGGAAGAGAGTGTGTGTGTGTGTGTGTGTGTGTGTGTGTGTGTGTGTGTGTGTGTGTGTGTGTGTAGGGGTGCAGTCCCATTATCTGGTCTTCTGTTAAAAATAGCAGTTTCATATTTGGACTCAAAATCTAGGCTATCTTTTAAAGACAAAGTGGGGCAGCCGAGGCTCCATCTGAATTGGCTCCCAATTCTACAGCATAATCTGGGCTAGAGAATTCCTAATGAGCTTTCTAATTCTGGAAACAGCTAAAGAGAAGTCAGAGAGCTCAGCTGAGAGTAAGGCAGAAGCTCTGCTCTGTTGCTGCCAGAGCTCTTTTCCACTAAACTGAGAGTGGAGTCCCTGTAGTCACTACTGTGTTCACTAATGTGCTAACAGGCTAAATCTTAATCAATTTTTATTATCCGAACAAACAATTCTATTTTCTCATTCATGAAAACAGCATAATTCAGTTTGGCTCATACAACAGAGGTAAAAACCCAGACTTCAAGTTTTGTAGTTTGAATTCCTGAAAAATTTCTCATCACAAGGTTGTTGCTGTCAATATTCAGTGCTAAAAAGCAAAAATAATAACCAGCACAGACGCACACAGACCCTGAAGAATGGAAAGCACTCCTTCCCTTTTTATGTGCTCTCTGCTATGAATATGGAGGCTGGGGTTTTCTATTGTCAGTTTAGTTGCCCATCTCTTCCCGACGTTATGGAGTCAGTGCAAAGCGAGGTTAAACAAGATTTGGAAGGTGCAGATACAGTCATCGTCTTGACACTCTAAAGGGGTTCACAGGTGAGAGGAAATGACAGAGAGAGGCAGAGAAACAAATAGTCTGCAGCTTCTCCTGCTCATCCCTACTCTGTGACCAGCTCTTCTGCTTGAAAGTTTGAAATCTGACTCTCTTGACCACAGTTTTCCAAGGCCTGAAATCTTGCTACAAAACCTCAGATATATCACTAGAGAGGCAATCACCTTCACCTCCTATAGCTTTCCATGCCCGCCACCTAATGCAGCTGGACATGCCCACCTTCCAGATTGCTCTCTAGGTTCATTTACAGGTCTATGGCCTTTCGATCTATCCTTCAGCATCTCTGTTTTGACTTTTGTGCTAGGGCACAAGGAAGACACATACTGCTTAGACTTGTGGTGTCAGGGACCATCAGTGCTACTTCCATGGTGCTTACGTGTCTTCAAGATTATGTTCAGAAGTGCCTGGGAGTCTGCATGATGCCAGGGATAGAAGCCTAACCCCTGTCCTATATTCCTGGCCCTGATTGTATTGCTTATTGTATAAAATTCAATTCAATAAATCTTGACAATTTTTATGAGACAGAGAATCTTTTTTCTCTTTGTGTGTTTTTTCCCTTTTTGGTGTCAGGAATTAGAGCAAGGGCCTCATAGATGAAGAGCATGTGCTCTCCCACAGATCCTCACTGTGTGATTTCTTTTAAAGTACACATAATAGGTTTTTAAAGTAAAGTAAAGGCCCTCCCGTTGATCATTGATTTGCTCGAGCAGGCCCAGTAACGTCTCCATTGGAGACTTTGTTGTTACTGTGTCTGGCATATCAAATACTCTCGGTAGCTTGCCAGGCTCTCCGAGAGGGGCGGAGGAATCGAACTCGGGTCGGCCATGTTGGCTGCGTGCAAGGCAGACGCCCCACCCGCTGTGCTATGGCTCCAGCTTTTTAACTTGAAGCTATCATTGATCCATACTGTAGTAGTATGAAATATTTTGAAATAAGAAATATAGCAAGATTTTGTCTTAACTTATAACTTTAACAGCATTTAGAACATAAAATCTGGAGGGAATTATAATGTAACCTGCACAGTTTTGATTTGTATAATTATATACTTGAAACATATAATGCTGTAAACTGATTTAACTTTAATAAAACTTTTTTAAAAATCAAAGGACTAGGCTGGGGAAAATGGCTCAGTGGTAGAGTATATGCCTTGCATGTGTGAGGTCACTGGATTTGAAGCTCTGGTACCACTCAAACCAAAAAAAAAAAAAAAAAACAAAGCCCCAAAGTCAAATGCCTTTGACACCATTTATACACTGATTTTCTTAACCCAAACAGTAATATTGCCATCCATAGCTAAATGTTTAAGGGATCTCACTAAGATATTAAAACATATCTATAGTATGTCTTTGTTTTCTTTGTATTTGAGATAATTTTTTAATCTTCAGTGTGAGAATCTGAAAGTCACAAATGTCTTTACAAGAAATCACACACTGTGATTTCTGTATATTACTTGACTTTTCTGAGTCTCAGTTTCTTCATCCATAAGACACTGAGAAGAGGGAGATTTAGAAAATTTCTAAAATTCTAAAATTCTTTAATAAGTTATCTTATTTCAAAAGATTCTTTTCAAAATACTTCTCAAAAAAAGCATGCCCTCTTTGTTTTTGTTTGTTTTGTTTTTCCATAGAAAACTTCTGGCAGTTTGCCTAAATTTTGAGAACTGTTCCTGTTCTTGGAATGGCCTCTTTCATTTATTGCCTCTCAATACATACGGTTTCTTCCCTGACACGCTTTGCCACTTCCAGTGCTACAAAAATGTGATTCTTCCCTCATTTGAGCTCTACTCTTCCCTACACATACAGCGATCATATATCAACTGTTTCCTGCTCTAAGTATGAGAATCTCTAGCACAGTCAAACATACAGAACCTGCTTCCTTAATGATTGTGAATTGAATGGCTTCATTGAAAAGATCTGACATCTTATAAAATGTAGGCTGAATGCATTTTTCCCAATCTTTAGGAAAGACTGCAGTATGGAAAAGGCCATCTATTGTGCTTTGAAATGGAGCTAAAGGCTGTTGTTAAGACCTAATTACACACTAACTTTAAGATGTGAGAGTACAACTTGGAAGTATGAGTCATACTGATGACAATCTGGCATTATCCTTACCATATCTGAGCCCACTGGGTCTTTATCTTTCTCTTGACTCAATTTCTTTAAGTGCAATAGGGTGTAATCCTACTGTGCATGCACATTCCATACTGGGAGCCAGATACTCTGAATGACACCAGGAAAATCTGCTCTCAGTGAAAGTGATAAGAAATGGTTTCCACAATCTCCCAGAATAAGAACCCAGGTGCTTCATATATTGTATTAAAGAGGAACTTCTGAGCTAAAGAGTAAGCCATTGGTGGGGGATTAAAAAGATCTAATGAGGGGTGAGAGAGATAGTACAGTGGGTAGGATACTTGCCTCACATACTCTGACCCAAGTTCCACACCCAGCACCACATATTTCTTCCCAAGTCCACCAGGAAAGTCTTGAGTGCAGAGCCAGGAGTAAGCCCTGAGCACAGATGGATATATCCCAAACCAAATAAATAAATAAATAAAAGATCAAATTAATAGAAATCAATAAATAGGTTACACTTAATAATTATGAATCCTATGATATGGAAGAATTTTGAATTTGTATTGACTTGTTGAAATTTAGCAAATAATATTTTCTTCTGATAAAAGGAATAAAACACATATTTATTTAAGTGCACTTATCCTAGCAGGAAGACTTGGAGATCAGCAATCCCCAGCCTCTGCTCCAAATTATCTTGCCAGCTAGTGGGGGATAACTTGAGAGAACACTTGATATGTGTTCTCACAGATATATCTATGATATGAGGCAGACACAACCACATTATGGACAAGGTTATAAAGTTTTCACACCACAAAAAGAGCAGTGAATTCTGCCTAGGAGAGTAGGCTATGGAGAGCCACAGGTGCAAGAGGAGATGGGCTTACCTGAAGAGTAAGCTATAAAGGACACATGACTCCACTTTTCTGTTTAGCCTGAGGACTTGGAAATTTTGAGAAGTCTGAGCTTGAATTGCAAGTCTGAGTAAACAATCTCAAGAGGACAAAGTTGATGCCACATTTTGATGAACCCTGAATTTCTTGCTAAGGAGTTCAAATTATTTTTCTCTACAATGTGTTCCCAGTACCTTTGGATGGGAACACATAGAGAATTAAGATCAAAACTTTCAAATGTATGTTCATTTAGATAAAATAAAATTTATGCTTAAAAATTATTCTTCTTGGGGCTGGTGAAACAGTATAGAGGGCGAGGTGCTTGTCCTGCATGAAGTCAACCTAGGTTCAATCTCTGGCACTCAATATGATCTCATGAGTCTCATCAAAAGTGATTCCTAAGCACAGAGTCAGGAGTAAGGTCTGAGCACAGCTGGGTGTGCGGCCCTCCCACCAAAAAAAGGGAGAAAATATTTTTTTCAGTATAGGATCACCTGAAAGACATTAAGGCAAGATGAGTTGTGGAAATTTTCTAATAGGTGAATTTTAGATAAAGTGGGACATTTCAGGTAGAGCAAAAGTTGGTGATCTAGTCTTTTTAAACTACTGATGCTTTCAAAGGTGGTACTGGGTTTACTAATCAACTGTACCAAATACATACTGGGTCACTATATCAACAAAGTGAAAAACACTGGTTGCTAACTTCACTTCTCACTATGCTGCAAAGAAATTTTAAGTGAGTTATAACTCCAAATGTGGAAGAAACAACAATATAACTTTTATAAAATGACACAGGAAAATATACTCATGACGTTTGCATAAACATATCATATAAAGTTTTATTAAAATAGGGCAAAAAAGAGCACCACTTAAAAAGAAAAATGCAAACTGACATCTACTAAATTTAAGATCTTTTCCTTTAAAAAGAAACTACTAAAAACAGTTAAAGACAATGAGCAGAGTGGGTTAAAATAATCATTATCTATATCCAAAGTAGGGCAAGTATTTGGAAAATTAAAATAATCTTTGAACTATTAAGAAAAACAACTTTTTTTTTTGGCCAGAGCAGTAGTATTTTGGTAGGGCACTTGTCTTGCATTTAGTAAACCCTGGTTTGATCTGTGCCACTATACATCATCCCCTGAGCAAAGCCAGGTGTGATTCACCTGGGCACGGAGCTGAGACTAAATCCTGAGCACCACCAGGCATGGTGCCCAAAACAACAACTAAAAGTTCCAATTAAAAAATTATGCACTGGGGAATGTGCACTGGTAGAGGAATGGGTGTTTGATCACTGTGTGATTGTAACCCAAACATGAAAACTTGTAACTACCTCATGGTGATTCAATAAAATTTAAATAAAATGCACAAGAGACATGAAGACATTATTAAAATTAACCAAGTTCTTAATGAACATCTAAAAAGAAACTTCGTTAGTTTGGTAAGCCAGTAAAATTACACTGAAACTTATTCATAAAAATAAAAGTTAAAAAAAATAAAAATTTCAGTATATGTATGAAAAATTGTTTGGAATGCAACTCATTGGTATTTACCAAAGCTGAAGAGACTATGGACCCTATGCCCCAGCATTTCCACTTTGGGAATAATGTATATGGTTAGAAATGTGTATATGTAGAGTAGAATAGACATATTGAAAATAGCAGAAAAACTGAAGACTCTAAATGTATCAGTGAGAAAATCAATTGTGCTATGCCTTCATACTAATGAGAATTTGGGAAAAAAAAACCGTACTGTGACACACAATTACAAGTATAAAACTGGGCAGAAGAAACTAAATCAAAAATAATGCTCTATGATTCTATTTAAGTTCTGAAATGGAAAATAAAACCTGTATGGTAAGAAAAGTCAGAATAGTTTCTGCCTTGTAACCCCAAAAGAATAAAGTTCATAGGATGCTAATAATATTCAGTGTCTTGAACTAGGTCCTACTCTCCCTTCCTCTGGGGGTCGGGGGGCACATCCAGTGAAGCTCAGAGGTTACTCTGGCTCTGCATTCAGGAATTACTCCAAGAGGTACTCAAGGGACCATATGGGATGCTGGGGATTGAACCTGAGTCAGCCACATACAAGGTAAATGTCCTAACCACTGTACTATCTCTCTGGCCCCATAGGTCCCTTTCTTTACATAGGAGAATCAGTTTGTAAAAATGTATTAAGTTATATGATTTGAGCAAAGTAGTTCTTCCTGTATTTTATCTCGCTACACAGAAAAAAAATTACTGAGGTCAACAAGTTTCTTATGGAATCCATCGGAATGGTACTTGGTTACCAACAGTTTTAAAGGACTCTAGGTAAATTTCACATAAAGTCAAAGCTGAGAAATACCACATTAGAGTCTACAGACTGAGTACGTAGGTGTACTCAGTACGAAGAAAATGTAAGAAGAGATCTTCAAGAGAAAATGTAAAAATGTTTTGGTTTCAGTACATATTAAGTCTAGAGGAAATTCATGAAAATGTAGAAAACAGAAAGGTGAACAGTAAGTTCAAAAAAAGTACAGAGGGGGGTGTGGTGTCACCAGCAGGTCAATCTGTACCCACAGGGAGAGTACGTCATAAGCCTGATGTACTTCAGGTTTCTTGATACCCCAAAATTGCCACTATGACTCTGGCCCAAATCCCAACAACTAAAACTAAGGACCAAGTTTCCAAAGAAATTAAGTGGCCAAAAGTTAGGTATGTGGGAGCCATGCTAACCACCTCCGGCTCAATTATACAGGCACATTTCTTGGCCTTGCTTCAGAGACCCATAAATAAATCTCGAAAGAGATCAAAAGTCACAGTTAATCTCAGAGCATACAAGGAAACAGTCCCAGAGAGGCTGGTTCAGCCTGGTGCTTGCTCAAGAAGAGCCAATAGCAGACACTTGCTTCCACAATCCAAAATCACAACCATGCCCCCAGCAGAACTCCACTGTCTCAGGATGGATCTCATTGAGATATAAAGGTAAAGGTAAAGGTAAAGGCCCTCCCGTTGATCGTCGATTTGCTCGAGCGGGCCCAGTAACGTCTCCATTGGAGACTTTGTTGTTACTGTGTCTGGCATATCCAATACTCTCGGTAGCTTGCCAGGCTCTCCGAGAGGGGCGGAGGAATCGAACTCGGGTCGGCCATGTTGGCCACTTGTAAGGCAAACGCCCTACCCGCTGTGCTATCGCTCCAGCCCTCTAGGCTGGAGCGATAGCACATTGAGATATAATCTGCTGAAAATTTGGGTATGTGGGTTTTGTGACTTAAATTTCCAGGCTTTTTGGGGGGGGGGGGGGCAGAATGGACTACCTACTCCCACTTCCCTATACTCCTGGAAGCACTGGCAGTCAGTCCCATGAACCAACTCTAGTGCCACTATGTAAGCTTTTCTACCAGTCTTGCTCCATATATAGATCTTGAAAGAGATCAAAAAGCTGCAGATAATCTCCGCTGAACAGATCAGCCCGGTGCCCACACAAGGAGAGCAGCGGCAACTGCTTGCTTCACAATATAAAATTGCTTTCATGTCTATGGACAGACTCCACCATCTTGATATGGATCCCACTGATATATAATCTTCTGAAAATTTGGATATGCGGGTCTTGTGACTGAAATCTCCAGGCTTTCTCAGGGCTGGAATGGGCTACCTCCCTCTACCATGCTCTACTTCCAGAAGCTTCGGCAGTCATATCCACACCCTAAGGCTGCCACCCAGTTAACAAAAAAAAAACTACTCCAGGGGTGGAATGGAGGGGTTGGAGGGGGTTGGGAGGGATACTGGGAGCACTGGAGGTGGAGAATGGGCACTGGTGGAGGGATGGGTACTCAATCATTGTATAACTGAAACCCAAGCACAAAAAATTGTAAGTCTACAACTGTACCTCAAGGTGTTTCATTAGTAAAAAAAAATTAAATGAAATGGAAAAAAAATTATATCACCATAAAAAAAAAACTACTCCAGTCTTACCTTCCCGATAAAAATATTGAATTCCCTGAACAAACATGATGACCTCCTAGTACCTGTATTGCAAACTGTAATGCACAAAAGGAGAGAGAGAAAGAAGAAAAGTGTCTGCCTTAGAAGCAGGCTACAGGGGGCTGGGAAGTGGGAAGGTGATAGTGGGAGAGGATCGGGGGGACACTGATGACGGGAAATAGGAATAAGAGAAAGAAAAATCAGATAATATAAATAAGAGAAAGAGAAATCTTCCCTATTTATGATGAAGCAATTTCTACCAACATTTTCCTTTTTTCCCAATGATAAATATTTATTTGTTAGGTGAGAATTATTCTTTAATTAGTGTTACAATAGCAAGATTTTCACAGAAACAATTTGATCTTAACCTTCACAGCAATCTTGTGGGTGTGTTTGTATCACTGTCATTTTCAAAAGGAGGAATAGGCTGTATGAATTGATTAAGAGTGTGGAGGCTCAGAGAGACTGTGAATTTTGCCCAAGTTCTCTGAAGGTGCTCTAGAACAGAATTTAAATTCACATTTGAGCAACTCCAGAGCCTGTTCACTTTTCCATGAATTTCTCATGGATCTACAAGTTACAGGTGGAAATTCCCAAATTTCCAGAGGGCTCAAAAATAAAAAAGGAAGGAAGGAAGGAAGGAAGGAAGGAAGGAAGGAAGGAAGGAAGGAAGGGAGGGAGGGAGGAAAGAAAGGAGGGAGGGAGGGAGGGAGGAATGGAGGGAGGGAGGGAAAGAGGGAAGAAAGAAAAGAGAAAAGGAGGGAAGGAGGGAGGGGAATGGAGGTTTGGAGGAAAGGAGGGAGAGGAAGGAAAGGAGGGGAGGGGAGAGAAAAGGGGAGGGATGGTATGTAGAACAATTTTGTGGAACTTTGTCTTTAATCTATAGCATCTGATGATAACTCCAATTAATAGTGTCAGAATTGAACTATAAGATACCCAGCTAAAGTAGGAGAATTGGTTTGTGTGGGGAAATAACCCACACAAAGTAATGTTAGAGGTGTTCTCAAGACAGTTTTCTTTTTCTGCTATGCACTTATGTATCAGGATAGGTGTTAAGAATTAACAGAAAATCAAGTTTCCTTTTCTAGAAGCAGCAGAACATGTCAAATCAAGAAACCTTGAGGACAAGAAAAAATAACGTTTTTCTTAAGGGAGTTTGTCCCTAAGGAAAATGAAGGCAAAGGGGAGTTCTTTTTCCTCAAGAAAGGTTGTGGGGAGACAGGAAGGGAAGAGAATCAAGAATTTTTTCCTCCTTTAAGTTTATTGCTTAAAAAATGCTTAATTTTTTTATTAGGATAATTAGCAAATGGGACTTTTTTAGCTCTAGGAACCAGTAAACTTTATAAAAGAGTCAGCAGTAATGATACGACCCAGCACAAATCTGGACACTAGATAGGGAGATGAAGGTGTGGAGTACTGTTAAAACCACTGTTCCAGGAGTTGGAGTGATAGCACAGTGGGTAGGGCGTTTGTCTTGCATGTGGCTGGCCCGGGTTTGATTCCCAGTATCCCATATGGTCCCCTGAGCACTGCCAGGGGTAATTCCTGAGTGCAGAGCCAGGAGTAACCCCTGTGCATTGCCAGCGATAGCACAGCGGGTAGGGAGTTTGCCTTGCACGCAGCCAACATGGCCTACCCAAGTTCGATTCCTCCGCCCCTCTCGGAGAGCCCGGCAAGCTACCGAGAGTATTTGATATGCCAGACACAGTAACAACAAAGTCTCCAATGGAGACGTTACTGGGCCCGCTCGAGCAAATCGATGATCAACGGGAGGGCCTTTTTAAAAAGCAATAAATAAATAAAACCACTGTTCCCTGCCGGAGGTGCAAGGGAGCCAGCCATCACTTCTGTACCAAAATTTGCTCTGCCCTAAGTGACCCAGACAAGGAGGTTGAAGAAGAGAATTAAAAATAAATAAATTTTAATAAATCACAACAAGTGTTAAACTGCTGGATTGTGTTCTCAAGAGTGCTTCCTTCCTTTTCCAAGTGTGAAATCTCAAATAAGAAATCACTGACAGGGTATGTTCCTGTCGAAGAAAAGCCAAGACTACCCGTGGCTTGTGCTGATGAATACACTCAGGCAGAAGGGGTAACACTACAGGATTCCAGGTTGCATCTTCACATTCTGATTGTTAAGCGAAACCTGATGGACCCAGAACCTATCTAGGAAGATACAGAATAAAACTGTCTCTGAAGGCTTTTACTGCTATTAGTGACTCAACTCCTTTGCCATCTCTATGTACCTTACAGAAACCAATCCTAGTTGCCCAAAAGAACATAGATTCTCATAAACAAATACTTAATGATTTGTGCTCGAACCATATGTGCTCATGGATTTTACCATCTGGCCTGAAATTTTAGAATGAATCCTGAAGTGCTGATTATCAAAATCATGTTTCATGGATAGTTTGATCATTTAAGAAGCATTTACTGTGGGTAACTCAGACAGAATATCTCTTTACTCCTTTCAATATCACAGGATTATGAATTTTGTTTTCTCTGTATCCTTTTTATTAATTTGGTTTTGCGCCAACACCTGGGGATCCTCAGGGTTTACTCCTGGCTCTGTACTCAGGAATTACTCCTGGCAGCACTTGGGTGGGGTGCTATACGGGATGCCAAGGATGGAAGCCAGGTCAGCCACATGCAAGGTAAATGCTCTACCCACTGTACTATCATTCTAGGCCCTCTGGTTTTTCCATTTTACAGATAAGAAAAATCACCATATTGAGAAATGACGAATTAGAATTTGAACACTAGTTGTGTTCTGAACATGGCCCTTATGTCAGAATGCAAATTTATTACATCTTCATTAAAATAGGTCAAATCTGAAACTGGAAAGATAATATTGTGGGCAGGGCAATTGCCTTGCCCATGGCCTACAATGGGTTCAATCCCCATCACCCCATGTAATCCCCCTAGCCTATCAGGAATGATCCCTGAAGTTAGAGCCAGGAATATGAGCACTACAGAGTGTGGTCCCAAAACAAAATAAAATAGGTCAAACCAGGACTAGTCACAGAAAATTGTAGCACATCCGCTATATTTATACTTGTTAGGTATTTTAAAATGCAGAGCTAAGGAAGTGTGACACTTGAACTGGGGAGGCAGGATGAGTCCTGCACCACGAGGTGAGAGCCTGAAGGTCTTTCCATCTGTAAACTTTAGGGAACGCCTGACCTCTTTGGACTCCTGGGTCCTCATCTGAAAGAAAACCAACTCACCTGATTTCTCTAGAGATTTCCAAGTCTAAAATTCTATCATGCACACATTAGAATGTAGTATGATGACTGAACTAGGTCAGCTGCAAACAAGTAGATAATATGTAGCACTGTGCACAAAACCTTAATGTACACTTCAAAACTAATAAATGTCATCATCTTCAAGGTCACTGCTAAGATAAAAACCAATCTTTAAAACTCCTGTATAAAGATTTATTTTTTCTTTTTCATCTGCTACTTAAGATTATTTTTCTACAAGAGTGAATATCTTAACCAGATCTTTTTTCCATTATTTTGAGTCACTGTGAGATACAGAGTTACAAAGCTGTTTATGTTTGGGGTTCAGTCATACAGTGTTCCATCATTCCATCATCCATCTCTCCACCAGTGTACATTTCCCAACACCAGTGTCCCACTTTCCTTTCTGTCATTTCCCCCTCAGCCTGTCTCTATTGCAGGCACTTTCCTCCCTGTCCCCCCCGCCCATTTTGAGCATTATAGTTTGCAATGCAGCTACTTAGAAGTTATCATGCTTGCTCCCTCACCCATTTCAGCATATAGTTCTTATCCAGGACGATCATTTCCAACTATCTTTCCCACAGTGGAGTCTTCTCTATCCCAACTGCCTTTTCCCTCAGCATCTGAGACAGGCTTCCAACTGTCTAACCAGCTCTTAATTATCTAATTTATATTTAATAATCTTTAAACAAGAATCTTTTTCTTTAAAAATTGATTTGTTTGAAAAGTAAAAATGTTATTGCAAAGAAAACAAGTAATTATTCTTTTTGGAGAAAATTATCAAATTTTGGTAGGGATATCAATTACAAAATACAACACTGTGAATAAGCATTATTAAAATTTTAAGTCTAAAGTGAGCTTTAAATGTGAAAACACAGCTTCTATTTGAAGTAAAAGAACTGGAACTTCACTTTTCTATCAAAGCTTTTCTCATTTCCTATAATTAATTCAAGGGTAATCAAAGGATTAACATAGATCTGGGTTGATACAGTTCACCAGCTCACCAGCTTTGCAGGAAAGAGGGGTACTTAGCCTACTCTCTCAGACTCCCTGTGCTAAGTAAGAGAAGATAACCCTCAGTGCCAGAATTATCGGAGTAGTGAAAGGAAGTAAAATACCTTAGTCAAAACATCACTAAACAATTATTAGTTCGTTCCTTTCTCTGATTTGGCTGGAGAAAACTGTAACTACTCACTTCCCTGAAATGGCTACTGAGAGCTTAAAATTTAACTTACCATTTTATTATTTATCAAGTCTCAGTGATATCTTTAATTAGAGAAAAATTCCAAATTTCTTTAAATTTATAAAGTCTAGTACAGATATTATAATTGGGGTATGAGTACAAAACTCCAAACCACATTAAATTAGATTTGAAACTTAATATAAGTAATACATAATATAAATTATGTAACTATTATGATTGCTTATAATGACCTAATTTTCCTGAGCAAAATCTCAGAAGAACGGAGATGTTAAATGAGTTCTCTGATGCTCCTGACACAGAGAGCCACATGTCGTCTCAGCTTGCATGCTAGCAATTATTAGAGGATACAAGAGATTTATAGAATAGTGAGATAAATTTTCTCAAACCTCTGCAGTTTCCTTTGAAGGAAATGTCTTCAAAAACTAAGAGAAAGAAAGCAGATTTGCAGGTTGACTTATTTCTAACTTCAACTCTAGCCTTGAATAATGTTCTCATCAACCCAAATAATATTATTTATAAATCATACCTCCCTCTAAAGTGACAGAACTCTTCCATGTCCCTGTTGAGCAGAAAGCAGCAGGGAGGTTTTTAAGACACTGAGCAGTGGCAGGCCATCAGCAGCTCCAAAGAACCCAGGAGATGGGGCAGCAAACATCTCCCACCTCCATGCTGGGCGTGGCTAGGTGCCAGCCCCATTTCACAGCACGCTATGAGACAGCAGGGAACTGCTCTACAGAAATAGAAATGGTTCTAAAAATTAAAAACTACAAAACACACAACTCTCTGTGAACAAACTAGCATCATTACCTTTGTTTCTTCAAGTTTTCAGAGCAGATAGAGGGTGGGAACTTGAAACCACAATGCAGGGAAAGGGAACTTTGCCCTGGCGGCCTTGTTTGTAGAACTGTGGTGTAAGCAACTGAGTACTCATTTGTATTGTTTTCTCTTGTTTTGGTATTAAACAATGAACATTGTATTATAACTTACAATTAGTTATAACTGTAATTGTAATTATAATTACAGCCTTGTTCAAATAAGAAATAAACCGTGTCTAAACATTAAAATTATTAAAGTCAGGTCAACTCAGTTATACATAATCTGTTTTAGAATTAATCCCTACAAAAAATATTCAGTTTTTTTATTGAATATTATTTCAATTATTTAAATTTTATAGAAAATTTTATTTATTTTTTAACAGACTATTTTAAAGATTTCAAATGATAATAACCACATGAAAGACAACAGAACCTGAGTACTGGTTTATAAAATTGAGTTTATAAGGAAGAGTGGAAGGGAGTGGCTGGGAGGAGACCCTGAGACAACTGTGTAGGGAGGCAGGCACTAGGGCCACCCGTGTGGTGTTGAAACACTGAATGCTAGGAGACAAGTCATTAACAGCATTGTAAATAAATCACTGTGCCTTGAATTAAAAAAAAGTTAAAAGAATAAAGGCAGCGATTGCAGGTGGAGGGGAAGAGAACCGAGGTACTCATAAGCAGGGCTGTGATTCCGGATTTTATACAAAGTGTCAAGTACTCTGCCAGGTACTTTTCCCTGCCTCCAGGTTCAGAACACCTCTAGTTTTCGAATAGAGTGAACCATTCTAACACTGCTTGGGCGTTTTGAGACTTCACACCCTTTTTTGCTTTCATGCAAGCTACCCAAAGAGCCCAAGGTGATGGAAGACAAAACAGCCTGATGGCTCCAACAGTGATAGAGGAGCTCTGGGATATAAGATTTCTGTCTGTTACAGAATCAAGTCCCACAAACTTAGTGGCACAAATCATGAATATTTGTTGCTCGAGTAAAAGGCCCTCCCGTTGATCATCGATTTGCTCGAGCGGGCCCAGTAATGTCTCCATTGGAGACTTTGTTGTTACTGTGTCTGGCATATCGAATACTCTCGGTAGCTTGCCGGGCTCTCCGAGAGGGGCGGAGGAATCGAACTCGGGTGGGCCATGTTGGCTGCGTGCAAGGCAAACGCCCTACCCGCTGTGCTATTGCTCCAGCCACCTTGGTTAATTTAAGTTAGAAATCCACTGCAACTGAATCAAGTCTGAAGAGTTTCTACAAGGCTAATCTGGGTGAAGGTCCCTTGTTGATAAGGAGCTTGAGTGGAGAAAAATCTTCAAACTCACCCAGGTTGTTGACAAATTTTCCCTGCTTATGAAAATTTACCTGAAGATTCCTGATTCTTATCAGCTGATGACTAGTAGCTGCCCTTGGATCCTATAGGATAACCAGCTCTTTGACATTCAGCCCTTTCCGAAGGCAGTCACAATAGGGAAAGTGACTTCTAGGCCAGAATGATAAGTTTCTTAATGAGGTCTATTGAGACAGTTTTAAGTAATGTAATATGATGGTGATCTTGACACCACAAACTTTGCCATACTATAGGATCAAATTGGGAGAATAAATGGTTGATTCTCTATCTCTGCCATATTCTACAGGTTTGAAATAAATCACATATGCCACCCACATCAAAAGAAAATAATTTTAAAAATATGCTAAAATTATATTTAAATGTGAATGTTGTTTCTTTTTATTTGACTTTGGGCAATATAATCTCTACTGAGGCTTATAATAAAATGACTATTATCTATAGGAAAAACTATTATCTATATTAGTACATATGAAAAGTCTATCAATAGCATCAGCATCGGCCTACTGATCTAAAATATAACACCTCCCAGGTAACCTCTGATTCCGGAAGTCACGCCCACAGCCCGCCCCCCAGCGCCATCTTTGAAGCGTTCAGCATAAGAGAAGGAACACATGGAGGGTGCGGGAACCACAGATCCCGGAGGGGAAAAAAAAAAAAAAGAAAAAACAGGTTCCAAAAAGAGCCGAGATCACCAGCAAGTTCCAGATGGAGTAGGTGCCGCATCCCGCCTCCCCCAGATGGAACCCCGGTGACCAGAAGCCTCTACAAACACAGCTCGAGTATGCGGGAACGAGGACTTTTTCTCAAATCTGCCGGACTACACCTCCCAGGTAACCTCTGATTCCGGAAGTCACGCCCACAGCCCGCCCCCCAGCGCCATCTTTGAAGCGTTCAGCATAAGAGAAGGAACACATGGAGGGTGCGGGATCCCGGAGGAAAATAAAAAAGAAAAAATAGGTTCCAAAAAGAGCCGAGATCACCGGCAAGTTCCAGATGGAGTAGGTGCCGCATCCCGCCTCCCCCAGATGGAACCCCGGTGACCAGAAGCCTCTACAAACACAGCTCGAGTATGCGGGAACGAGGACTTTTTCTCAAAACCGCGCGGCCGCTTATGCGGCCGCGCAACATCTCTCTATATACAAAGTGATCAATGAGAAGTAAACCACCCAATCTTTCTCCCTGAAAATCAGAGTTAAGTTTGGAGCACGGCCACAGCCCCAGAAACACAAGGACTTAATGCAGAACCCAGCAGCTTAGAGCAGAAAAGTGAACGGACGATGAGTTAACCCAGGCCATCATTTCTGCCCAGAGGGGAAAGGGTGTTGCCCCATTCGCCCTCTCTTCTCTGGAAAGAAGGATGGCGGCCGCATGGGAGCCTTGTGGACAGCAGGTATGAGCCGGGGGTGTGGGGGCGACTAAAACCTCATGGGAAGGGGGGCGTTCCGGTCCATCCTTCACGCCCTACCGAGGTCACCAGTTGCCCCCCACGAGCGGCTCTCCAGCACAGCCACGGCCCCAGAAGCACAAGGACTTAATGCAGAACCCAGCAGCTTGGAGCAGAAAAGTGAATGGACTATGCATTGATCCAGCCCATCAAGTCTGCCGGAGGGGAAAGGGTGTTGCCCCATTCGCCCTCTCCTCTCTGGAAAGAAAGATGGCGGCCACATGGGAGCCTTGTGGACAGCAGGTATGAGCCGGGAGTGTGGGGGCGACTAAAACCTCATGGGAAGGGGGGCGTTTCGGTCCGCCCTTCATGCCCTACCGAGGCCACCAGTTGCCCCCACGAGCGGCTCTCCAGCACGGCCACAGCCCCAGAAGCACAATGACCTAATGCAGAACCCAGCAGCTTGGAGCAGAAAAGTGAAAGGACTATGCGTTAACCCAGGCAATCATTTCTGCCCAGAGGGAAAAGGGTGTTGCTCCCTTCCGCCCTCCTCCCTCTGGAAAGAAAGATGGCGGCCACATGGGAGCCTTGTGGACAGCAGGTATGAGCCGGGGGAGTGGGGGCGACTAAAACCTCATGGGTCGGGGGGCGTTCCGGTCCGTCCTTCACGCCCTACCGAGGTCACCAGTTGCCTCCCGCGAGCGGCTCTCCAGCACGGCCATGGCCCCAGAAGCACAAGGACTTAATCCAGAACCCAGCAGCTTGGAGCAGAAAAGTGAACGGACTATGCATTGATCCAGCCCATCAAGTCTGCCGGAGGGGAAAGGGTGTTGCCCCATTCGCCCTCTCCTCTCTGGAAAGAAAGATGGCGGCCACATGGGAGCCTTGTGGACAGCAGGTATGAGCCGGGAGTGTGGGGGCGACTAAAACCTCATGGGAAGGGGGGCGTTTCGCTCCGCCCTTCACGCCCTACCGAGGCCACCGGTTGCCCCCCGCGAGCGGCTCTCCAGCACGGCCACGACTCCAGAACACAGAAACCAATTTCTTAACTATCTGACTTTCAGTAGAAATACTTCCAGGGTCAATAGGTAAAATAGCAGAAATCCAAAACCAACATTTAATTCTTGAACCCAGCTGTAGAAAGCAAATCACTTCACAATGCTTTTTCAGCATGTCTGATTTGGGGGGGGGGTAAACTCTAAATAATAGTGGTGAATCTTTTATTGAAACAATGAATCTAATCAAAGCAGATAGAGTGTTAACTAGAATTCATCTGCCTCACAGGGACGGGGAGGGGTGGGGGGTGGGGTTTTATTGGGGTTCTTCATGGTAAAAAATAAGTATTGGTAAAGGGAAATGTGTTTGATATTTGCATGACTGAGACATAAACCTGAAAGCTTTGTAACCTTTCCCACAGTGATTCAATAAATAAATAAAAAAAAAAAAGGAAAAAAAAATAAAATAAAATATAACAGTGGGCACTTTCACACATTTTCTAGAGCAACTGTGGAATGTAACTATGTATGTCACTAAGTAGATGTTAAATAGACCAATAGTTCTTATTTATTTATTTATTTATTTATTTATTTATTTTTATTAGTGAAACACCATGATAGACCAATAGTTCTTATCCAGGCCTACACAAGTCTGAAGAGCATGACTCTTTCTGAAAGGTCAGCTACTCTGACAGGTGGAGTTAAAATATGCTTAATATGATGAATAATTAATTCAACAAATTAAACACTTAGTAAGCTCCATTTTCTGTGTAGTTATTGGCTACTGATGAGGAAACAGAAGCAATATTTGCCTCTGAGTATAAAACACAGGATAAGAAAGAAAATGACTGTTGATAAGGACAGTCTGCATATTAGAAATAATAAATAGGACAGAGTCACTACCCTTACTCTATGTGATAACACTCCAAATGAAAAACTTGAGATGACAAATATAGGAATTATGAAACGAAGAATTAAGTATAATTTAAACTACTCATAGAGTAACAGAAAGAAGCATAAAAGAGGGATAGTAGAAGAGACTATTTTAGCTAATTTGGCCAGGAAGGACTACACAGAGAGATAGAATGATGATAAGAAGACACAATAGAAGCAGAAAAGAGAATGTTCTAGGCAGAAGAAATTTCTGTGCAAAGACTCTAAAGCAAGAACAAGTTTGGCTTGGCTGAGAATCAGAAATAAATCAGTGAGAGTGGACAGAGGTCAGTGTAGGTTGAGGGGCAGAGCAAGAGCCACAGGAGACAGGGCCTTGTATCCAGGAGGCCTGTTATCATTTCCATGGGAAATGCTGCAGGGTAATAAGCAGGGAAGCAATGAGATAACATTTATCATTTCTTAAGAAATGAACTGGCTTCTATGTACAGAACATAATATAAGGGCAGTAAGTATGCAGGAAGGCAGGCTATTGAACAAATAAAGATACTGAACATAAACACAGAAAAGTCCATAGTGTGATAAATACAGTAAAAAGATAAGGACTGATTACATTGCACAAAGAACAATCCTACATCCAGGGTACTTGCATTATGGGGGAAGAGACAAGTAACAAAGCAACTAGTAAACATACAAGAAAGGTCTGAGTGGCAGTTGGTGTTGTGAAGAACACCAAATTAGATAAAGGTCTCAGAGAACATGTAAAGATTTTATAATTTGGCTTTGTTTTTAAACAAAATGGTCAAGGCAGCTTCAAGAATTCAGCAGCAACTCTGAGAACACCTGAAACACTCAGGAAGGACATGCAAAGTTCTGGATACAATAAGGTGCCCTTGTGTTTGGTGAGCTGGTGCAGTGAGAGTGAGACAGAACAGTAGTGAATGGAGGAAATGGAGTCAGATCATCAGATTCCCCATGAGCCTATCAATCATCATTGGTGTGGACTTCTATTTTTATTCTAAATAGAAAGTTCAGGAGACACGTAGTGGAAGGCATTATGCAACAGAGTTCTGGGATTCCACTGGAGTAGAAGTACGAAGCGGAGGTCTCATGAAATACCTATCAGAGTAAGTGATATTTAAGCTGAGACAAGAAGGCTAAGCAAGAAGACAGGTGTAAAATAGTTGACAGGTGAGGCATACAAGGAAAATGGAAGAATCAGTACAAAGTCCTTAGGCAGGACAGAGTTGAGGAATTAGAGAAATTAATTATACAGTGGAGGCTTTATTATACAGTGACAAGAGGGGAAATTTATCACATGGATAGATTTATCATGGCACCACACTACCAGCACATGTAATTATTTAATGTAAAAAATCTGTCATAATTAATAACAGATATGGCCTATTCCTAGCAGTCTTTAGAGACACAGCTAAAGAATACTGATCTACCAGTTTTAGCTGACTTAATATTATAAACCAATAAGGTATCCCAAATGCCTTAGAAACCTATTAATTTGCAATACTTTCCCTGCAATATAAGTGGCAAACTCCTCTATGTTTTTAGTACATATGAAGTATAAATTATAACATATTCCTCCAGACTTATATTATTACCCCTCTTCTTTTGGGGGGACACACACAGCAGTGTTCAGGGATCATTCCCTGTACTCAGAGATCATTCCTAGAGATATTCAGGAAGCCAGATTTGATGCCAGAGATTCAGACCAGGGTTTGCCACATGCAAAGCAAGTGCCGTACTATCCCTGTACTATCTGTAGTATCTCTCCAGCCTTTGTAACATATTCATCTTTGAAAGATTCTACTCCTTTAGTATTTAGAAACACTTTCCTCACAATTTCTTTTGTAATCTTTATGCATTTTGATTATTTTTCCATGTCAGGAATTGGAAAAGTAACAGCTCTAGTTATTAGATCCAGTAGATGTCCATTTTTCTTTGAGTAATGGATAAAGGACAAGTATTTCTTTGAGTGAAAAAAAACATTCCCAAACTATTCAGAGTACATAGTGATGACTGTGTGCCAGGTACAATGCTAAGACCCCTAAAAAGCAAGATTATGACTATGACACAGGCCCTGTGCTCCAGGAAAGATACATTCAGCTTGCTATGGTGCTGAGGATCTGAATACTCAAGAGACAAATAACATGAACTAAATTTTAGTTTTACTTCCTCCAAATATTTTACTGTTACTGTATTTGTTCATTTTTGGAAGGTTTCTAAGAGGTCTGCCTGTGGGAGAACTGTAACAATTTCTATGCAATACTGCTGCAGAGAGTAATGTGGTATTTTAAAATTAATAACTTAACTTTTATATACACGGGCTACATTTCAAAATTTGATTTGAAATTATTAGTAAGATAATCTGAATAGACATTTCACAGTGCAATTTTAATTCCTCAGTCTCAGGAATTCTGGAGACAACAGTACCACAGAGGCTAGGCATTCAAGGAGAAAACATTTCTACAGAGAACCAAACCCTGATTACAAAATTTTATATGCACAAACTACTTTTTGAAAAACCTATACATCAATTAAAAAATTGTATAGGACTACTATATCAGACACATAATAACTTTCCAGTGTAAATGAAAAACCTCTTATCATAACCAGTCCACAAAGTATAAAACCCTAAGCCAAAACAATCTAGTCATGTCTAATTACTTTATTTAAGGGGTAATAGGCTGGAGCAATAGCACAGCAGGTAGGGCATTTGCCTTGCATGTGGCCAAACCAGTTGATTCCTTCATTCCTCTTGGAATGCCCGGCAAGCTACCGAGTATCCCGCCCACATGGCAGGGCCTGGCAATGGGAAACTGCGTATTCGACATGCCCAAAACAATAACCAGTCTCAAAATGGAGGCATTACTGGTGCCCACTCAAGCAAACTGATGAACCACGAGTGTGCTACGGGGAAATTCAGCACTAGAGTACTATGAAGAAAATTTACAGAAAGTCATGAAAATATATTAAAGATACCCTGACCCAAAATCATGTCCTCATCAATCTACTAAAAAGTGACAAATATATGAATTAAAAATCTAAACATTAAACATACATTATACTATAATATGTTGAGTGGTAAATTTTCTAGTCCTGGTGATCCATGGGAATCAATGACCATATGGGGCTACTGAGCACTTGAAATGTGGATAATCTAAACTGAGATGTACTTTAACATACACATCAGTGTATTTTAAAACACTGCACAAGATTAAAAAATATGTAAAGCTGGTGGGAGGGTCTGTGGGGACAGAAGCAGCTGTGCAGACTGTGGTTGAGTGGGATTCAAACCTATGGAACTCTGCGAAACCCCACCCACAGGTTAGAAAGGTGAAGAGCATGATTTTTCCAGTGGGTGGCTGCTGACATGGCCACCAACTATCCCCCAATATAACCCATAAGACCTATCTCCAAAGTAGCTCTACCTAGTTACAAAGGAATAATAATAATAATAATAATAATAATAATAATAATAATAATAATAAAAGAATGGAATATCCTAGAAGGGGAAAGAAGAGATCACTGACATAGGCACTATGTTTCCACAGGGCACTGCAGTGCATAAACAATGCAGAAAACCACCTTGAGGAGGGAGGAAAATAGAAGCACTAAACCCCTTCATTGAATACCACATACAAAATCTCTCTGATAAAGAATTCTGAGAAAAGAAATGGTAAAGATGTTCAATGAGCTCAAAGAAACAGTGGATCCAACATCCAATAAAATACAGAAAGTTATGAGAGCAGCAGTGGAATGGACAGTAAATAAAATATGAGAGGAAATGCAAGCAGAAATAGGAAAACTACAAACAAAGGTCATCGATAAAAAAACTTGGTAGATGAAAAGAAAAATGCAATGGGTGCCCTCAACAGCAGAATGACAACAGCAGAAGATAGAATCATTGAGCTTGAAGGTGTGCTCCACAAAGCATAGAGGCAACAACAGAAGATGGAAAAAGACCTCATAATATCTTCAGATCAGGTAAGAGACATATGGGATAAATTCATGAGGGACAATATCAGAATCTGTTCCCCACAGAAAGACAGAAGGAAACCCCAAATAGGTAGTAACAGTTAAAAAAGAAATCATGAGGGGCATGGTGCAAACAGCAGGTCAATCTGTACCTGTGAGGCAAGTGCATCAGCAGCCTGATGGCACCGTCATGCTTTCAGATACCCCAAAATTGCTGCTGTGCCTTTGGCCAGACCCCAAAAACTTGGGGCAAAGTTGACCAAGAAAGTAAACGGCCAAAAGTTAGGTATGTGGGAGACACACCCACAAACCACCTCCAGCTCAGCTATATAGTTGGAGGCATGGCTTCTCTGGTTCCTGATCGAACTGCTTAACAGCCATGATCCCAGAGACTCAGAAACAAATCTTGAAACTCAAAGACTTTTGGCAGAAATGTGTCCTGTTCCTGCAGTAGGTTACTGGTGCTAGGTTATTCCAGGTGGGAATAGGTTTAGTGCCTTGGCCTGTTCCCCCTGGCGGCCCGGTGACCACTATCCTCCAGAAGCCACTGGACAGTAAGGATTGGGACTGCAGTGACAAGACACATGGGGCCTCACCAGATGGGGGTGGAACCGGCCCTTCCCTCCCCATCCCAACAAGACCCCGACTTGCTGCCTCTCTGGCTCCTAATCAAGCTGATTAATGGCCATGATTCCAGAGACTCAGAAACAAATCTTGAAACCCAGAGGCTTTTGGCAGAAATGCATCTGGACCGCACACAAGGTGGCCGCTGCCTCAGAGCTTATTGGAAAGACAGGTATGAGCTGGCGGTGATGGGGCAACTGCAGTCTCAAGGGAAGCGGGGGCGGTACCAGCTCATCCTTCACGCCCTACTGAGGTCACGAGTTGCCCCCACCCCCCCAAGCGGATCTCCAGCACAGCCATGGCTCCAGAGGCAAAAGGACTTAATCCAGAGCCTGGCAGCTAGCAGCAGAAAAGTGAATGGACCATGCATTAAACTACAGCACCATGCCTCGCCAGGAGGGAAAGGGTTTTGCTCCCTTCCTCCTTTTCCCACCCTGGCAGCAAGGTGGCCACTGCCTCAGAGCTTATTGGAAAGCCAGGTATGACCTTGCGGTGATGGGGCAACAGCAGTCTCATGGGAAAGGGGGTGGTACCGGCTCATCCTTCACGCCCTACCGAGGTCACAAGTTGCCCCCCACAAGCGGCTCTCCGCACAGCCATAACACCAGATGCACAGAAACCAATCTCATAATTATCTGGCTCTGTGCAGAAATCCAAAATCGCAGCCACGTGACATTATATGATTCTCATATCCAGCTATAGAAAACAAAGTATTTCACAGTGCCTTTTAAGCAATTCTGATTGTTGCGGGGGTTGGGGGGGTTCCTAAACAACAATGGTGCATCTTTTGCCAAAATAATGAATGTAATCAATGTAGAGAAGAGTTAAATAGAAATCATCTGCCTCACAGGCATTGGGAGGGATGGGAGGAGCGTATATTGGGGTTCTTGGTGGTGAAAAATGAGTACTGGTGAAGGGAAAGGTGTTTGATCATTGTATGACCGAGACTTAAACCTGAAAGCTTTGTAACTTTTCCCACAGTGATTCAATAAATAAAATAACTAAATAATAATAATAAAAAGAAATCATTGCTGAAAAGTTCCCAGAGCTGCAAAATGCAGGCATCTAGATCCAAGAAGCCTGAAGGGTTTAGATAATAGAGACTCCAGTAAAAAGACCTCAAGACATATCCTAATCAGAACATCACATATCATGGATATAGATATAATACTGAAAACAGTAAGATCAAAGAAGGAAATTACATACAAAGTATCATGCCCCTGATTTATAGCAGACTTATTATATGAAACTCTCTAGGCCTAAGGGTAGGGTACAGTTCAAAAACTTAATGAAATGAACCCCTCACCAAGAATACTTTACCTGGCCCAACTTCATTCAGATTTGAAGGAATCATATACAACTTCATGGAAAAACAACAGCTCAGGAATTTCAGAGAATCAAAACCCGCCATAAAAAAAGGACTGAAGGGGCTATTGTATGACAGGACAAACCCCACAAACACAACAAATGTTTATAGAACAATGGCATAAAACCTCATCACAGTAATCTCTCTCAATGTCAATGGACTAAATGCACCAATAAAGAGGCACAGAGTAGTAAAATGGATTAAAAAAACTGAATCCCGTATTTTGCTGCCTACCAGAAACACATTTGTATAGTCAAAACAAACACAGACTCAAAGTCAAAGTATGGAAAACAATTCTGCAAGCAAACAACTTATTTAAAAACGCCGGGGTGACCATAGTAGTATCTGATGATATAGATTTCAGGCCGAAAAGGATTAGAAGGGACAGTGAAGACTTTCTTAATAATCAAAGGATAATCATAAAGAAATTACACTCCTAAACACATATGCGCCCAACAAGGGGTCAGCAAAATACTTAAAACAACTGCTAATAGACTTCAAGGAGGACATTTGCAGCAATGAAATAGTTGGAGACTTCAACACCACCTTGTCACCTCTTAATAGATCACTGAGACTATTATTCAGCAAGGAAATACTGACTTTCAAGGAAAAATATGAAAGAGAAAGGAATACTAGATATATACAGTACTCTTCATCCCCCAAAAGCCTAATACACATTTTTCTCCAGTGCGCATGGAACATTCTCCAACATAGACCACATGCTGGGCCACAAAATATTCCCCTATGAAATCAAGAAGATATAAATGGTATCAAGTATATTTTCAGACCATAATGCACTTAAAATAGACGTTAATCAAATCAAACACCTGGAAATTAAATAGCTCACTACTGAATAATCAGTGGGTTCGGGAATATATTAAAGAAGAAAACAAAGGATTCCTGGAAACAAACAAGAATGAGGACACCAGCTACCAGAACCTGTGGGACACAACAAAAGCAGTGTCAGGAAGGAAGAAAGGGCCCACATAAACAACTTGACTTCACAGCTTAAGATCTTAGAAAATAACCAACAAAAGGAGCCCAAACCAGACAGGAGGACAGAAATAATAAACATCAGAGCAGAAATTAACAATATTGCACCGTAGCACTGTAGCACTATCCTCCCATTGTTCATTGATTTGCTCAAGTGGGCCCAGTAATGTCTCCATTGTGAGACTTTTTATTACTGTGTTTGGCATATTGAATACGTCACAGGTAACAAAATGGAATCCCCAAAAATTATCCAAAAGATCAATGAAACCAAGAGCTGGTTCTTTGACAAACAGAATAAGATGGGAAGCCACTAGCAAGACTCACAAAGAAAGAGGAGAGAGGACCCTAAAAATCAAATCAGAAATAAAGGGGGGGACATCACAACAGAAACCACAGAAATTCAAAAGATTATTAGAGATTATTTTGAAAATCTTTAAGGAATGAAACAAGAGAAACTTGAAAAAATGGGTAAGTTTCTGGACTCCTATAACCTCCCAAGTCTGAACCAAGATTTGGAATACCTGAATAGATTAATCAGTGTCAAAGACATTGAAATGGTAATCAAAAGTCTTCCCAAAAACCAAAGCCCAGGCCCAGATGGATTCACTAATGAATTCTTTCAACCTTTAAAGAGAACCTACTGCCAATTCTCTTCATGTTTTTCCAGAAAAATGAAGAAACAGAAACAGTCCCAGATAGTTTCTATGAGACAAATATCACCCTGAAACCCAAAGCAGACACGGATACCACAGGAAAAGGAACATCCTAATCTTTGTTCCATCTCTCAGGCTCCTAAGCATTCTCCTTGTCTTTATGCTCTCTTTTTTGTTTGTTTGGTTTTTTTGCTTGTTTTGGGTCCACCTGGCGATGCACAGGGGTTACTCCTGACTCTTAAAAAGGTAAAGGTCAAGGCCCTCCCATTGATCGTCGATTTGCTCGAGCAGGCCCAGTAACGTCTCCATTGGAGACTTTGTTGTTACTGTGTCTGGCATATTGAATACTCTGGGTAGCTTGCCGGGCTCTCCGAGAGGGGTGGAGGGATTGAACTCGGGTCGGCCATGTTGGCCGCTTGTAAGGCGAACGCCCTACCCGCTGTGCTATCGCTCCAGCTCCTGACTCTTACACTCAGGAATTACTCCTGGCAGTGCTCGGGGCACCACATGGGATGCTGCAAATCGGACCATGGTAGGAAGCATGCAAGGCCCTGCCCACTATGCTATTGCCCCAGCCCCTATGTGTAGGATAACACTGTTCTGTCCTTCCTGCATAGCCTCAGGAATAGTTAATAGTTGATAGTTGATAGTTTATTGATAGTTTATTGGACTGAGGAAAAGAGAAAAACACCCTATGGAGCTCTTTTGCCTGGGGCAGCCAGGAAGGGCTTTAGAATAACTTGTAGGTGGGCCCTCAGGAAGGGCTTTCTTATGTTGATTTTGCTACCTGACTGGGTGGAGGTCAGACCATACTGCAGGAGGGTGAGAGGCAAGAGAGCTGGAGAGAGGAGAGAGCAGGGTTGCTAGATGGACCAAGGAGAGACTAGCAGGGGGAACACGCCCTTGAGAGAACCTGGGCCCTCCATAACATAAATTTCTTCTATGGGATAAACTTCCTGGTAATAAACAGCTACTAAGACCAACCAGCCTGGCCCTTGTCTCTTCCTTTGTCTGCCTTGACCAACAGCTGTCCCGATCCAGGCCACACACAGTGGCTCTAGGGCACCGAATGCGGGCGGTGAGACATAGTCATGCAGAGAGCCTGCGAACACAAACCTTCAGCTTGCATAGTTTTTTACATCTATGCTCTTCTCTTCTTAAGAAGCAGTCACTGGAATACATTTTCCTCTAACTTCAGGAAGAGAGTTTATCTCAAGATTATTAATTACACATGAAATAATCCTATTTTAAATATGGATTATTTATATTACTTATAACCTCTATTTGAGGTTCTGAGTGACTATGAATTTGATGGAGGCATTGTATTAAAAACACTATACCTTTCTACCTATAGTAGAACATAGTTTTATTATACTCAAGAAAACAAAATTGAAACCAATGTAGAACTTTGTTTTACAATGAAATTTTTGTCTCATTTAGATGCTATAAATTGCTCAACTGTTATTTATTCTCACAGTCAGGAAAGATTGTTACTTTTACAGATGAGAATGTAATGTAAATAGCACCATACTAGCAATGCAATATTGTTCAATAAATACTATTTTTCCTTGCCTTCCCTCTTACCCCTACAACAATAAACTACAGCATAATTCACATGCGAATCATGGGGAGTTAAAGAGCACTTCAAAGTTCTACTCAAAGATAAAAGCAGAAAGTGTCTTCTTTCTATACAGTCATTTCTTTTATTTAATATGTATTTCTTATGAAACTTCCGGTTCCCAGCCTTTTCTTGTTGTAATGGCTGGGGGTCACATACTTGGTCGCAGATCTTGCCAGGGCATTACATCACTGCAGCACCATCTGTCTCATTCAGCATGGGTATGCTTATGGGGGTCAGGGGTGATAGAGACTGAATTTGTGGACTCATGCACACCTGCTGTGCAGGCACTTTACAACCTAGCTATCCTGGGGCCCTTACATCAGGTTCTTGTGGTTAAGAAAGGGTGAGCAATAATCTTTCAGAATTTGACCATGTACAGGTTGATACTCAGGAGATCCACACATCCGGGCATCTGGGAGGAACACAAAGGTCAGGAAGAAGGCTTTAGGTAAAATAAGTGACTTGATTTTTACTAATTTTAGCCCAATCCATTAACCATTTTATCCTTTGTCTGTTAAATCCCTGGCTCCAAGAGTCTGTCATGTTTGCAAGTATATTTACCTTCTTCAAATAATCCCACTTATGACGTATTTTAAGAAAGTAAAAAAGATTAAGAATGTTCCCCTGGCAGTGGGAGGTAGCTATACCAGTGGAGATAAGTGGCGGTATTGTGAAAGCCACAGGCAGCAGAAGAGCCTTGCAGTCCTCACAAGGTATGAGCTCTCTCTATTTACCCCAACATTTCTTTAACTCCAGATCCCTAATGCTCAAGATACCAACACACTGGGACTAATACAGACATGAAACATTTTGTCAAGAACACTGAAATCTCCAAACTTCCAAAGAAATGAATTTCAAAATGAGCAATTTTCCACTCACGTATCTCACACAAACACCTGAGCCTTACTACCATCTTCTATATTCTGCTATTCAGAACTACTACAGAAAAGAGCAGTGAGAGCATCTATGTCAGCTGCTTCGCTCAGTTACATTTCAGACCTGCAGAGATTGCCCCAATTCTGTTTGGCTCTATTTTCAAGGTATATAGATAGCTTCATTATCTCCATGACAACTTCCTTCCTTTAAAATATAAGGAATGGTTAGCAGGAACAAATGCTGATTTGTGATATGCTTGGTGAGAAATCAGAATTAAGAATAGCTCTCAAAGATTTCAAATGTGCTTATATGAACTTTAATCCTTTGCATTTCACAAAAATAATTTAACTGTTTATAGTTCAAAATCTTTAATAATGATTATATCTTATCGAATAGATGTCCCAATTTCCTTTTGCTCCAGCCCTTAGAAATGAAAGTTCTTAACAGCTAGCACCACCCTTATATTATAGTTTGTGCCCCAAGTTGTCCCCACAACGGTGTTTTATATATATGTATATGATAGCACTGTAGTACTGTCCTCCCATTGTTCATCAATTTGCTCAAGTGGGCACCAGTAACATCTCCATTGTGAGACTTGTTGTTACTGTGTTTGGCATATCGAATACATCACAGGTAGCTTGCCAGGCTTTGCTGTACGGGCTACTGAGAGTATTTCTCAGTGCTTGCTGGGCTCTCCAAGAGGGGAGAAGGAATCAAACCTGGGTCGGCCACATGTAAGGCAAATGCCCTACCCACAATGCTATCATTCCGGCATATATATATATATGTATATATACATATATATATGTTCATCGATTTGCTTAAGAGGGCCCAGTAATATCTCCATTTTGAGATTTGTTACTGTGTTTGGCATATCACATGTAAATCTCCCTCTCAGGAAACTGAAGAGTATTTCAAAGTTTATGCAAAGATAAAGGCAAAAAACTCTTGTCCCTATACAATGATCTATTATTTGATTAGTATTTGAAAGTAAGTTTCCTGTTCAATGTGGGGTGCTTTTATTGATGCAATGACCAGGAGTCACACAATTGTGGTCATGGTGATTGGCAGGGCAGATAAAACCCGACAAAATGTACCAGTTAATTCAATGGGAACCCCAAAGTCTCAAAAATCTCTGAAGACAGTGAACCACCAAAAGAGGGACTGAGGTAAAGCAGTGCACCAAGTCTCAAGTGTCTTTCAAAGAAAAACTCAAGGTTACCTGCAAGACTACCCCCTTACCTGGATTGGGTTGCAGGTATTCAATTGTCTTAGTCATTATTTCCATCACAGCCCTGCTGGTGACATCCACTTTCTGAAATGAGAAAATGATAACTGAAATGACAAACTTTAGTATTTGTTGATATAATACAAGCAAGCACTGGTGGTGAGACAGAGCAACCACAAACCCTGAGGAGAAGGAGAAGGGTTTCTGAGGAACTGCCAGAAGGAATCGAATGGGTCTGATCAAGATTTGGAAAGCCTTTTTATCCACAGAGGATCCTGGTAATTTTCTGAATTTTTTCTCACCTACACCTCATTATTTTCTGGCAAACTAAGGTGGAAAGAGACTTCTCTTCCCATTAGACTAATCTGATTTCTGAAAACAGTTTGCTGTTGACCTGACCTGGAGAAAATTCCATAAAAATATGCATATAGAAATTCAAACTTCAAGTACATCACTGAAACCTCCTAGACCATGGAGGGGCATCATTTGAAAAATCACCAAATCTCTGTAAGATGTCAATTTACAAAAACAGTGAGTGTCATCCATTAGTAAAATGAGAAAGCTGGAAGACCTACCTAGTTCAATGGGAGACTGGATACAGGATCCATGGCCCACAGAGTGCTAAAATTTTGCTTTATGTGCTTAAAGTTGCAAAGACTAATGCAGAATTTCAGAGTTTTTGGTTAGATTTGCTATTTACTGAGCACATCAAAGTAAATAAAACCTATGAGAAGCGTATATAATGCATGGTTAATAACTGTCATACTGTAATGATCTTGATTTTTAAGAGTGAGTTGTGCTTACCCCAGAAGAGTAGGTAAATCATAAGAAAAATAAGTTCCAGAAATAAACTGAAAAAGCAAAACTCAGAGAGCTAGAGATATAGTACACTGGGTAAGGCACTTGCCTTGCAAGAACCTGGGTTGGTTGCTTGCAAAGCAAAGAGCCTTAATCTTTGTAGGATCTCTCCAGATTCCCAGGAAGTGTTGGGGTTTTTGTTTTGTTTTGGCTTGGTTTTTGTCAAAAACAAATGAACTCCTCAGAAACTTTACTAACTAGAATTGATATTAAAAACTTGTTCAATTCTATTCCAGCTTAAGTGTTCCTGATCACAATCTATATGTCTTAGAAATCGAAGCTCATTAATATACAGGCAACAAGGACATCTCCCATCCTGAATAGAGATACCAAGTTATATTGGAAGGCTCTTTACTCCATTCTCCAGGATGGGGCTGGGAACCTAGAAATGTAAAACCACTGTTCAAGGAAAACTCTTAACATCTCATTAGTTTTTTACATGTTTGTTTAACATCAACTTTGTTTTACAAGTCTTTAGGGTGTACGTAAACTTTATTGACAAAGACTGCTCTATACTACATTTTTCTGAAAATGTCTATCATGCTGAATACCCACCTTAGTTGTGTTTCTTTACAGAAGCTGGGTACGAGGTACCACTACTTTATATCTTGAATGAGATTTTTCTGGGAGGTCACCAAGAAAGTTGTGGATGTGGTCTCTTTTCGAGTAGAGAGCCCCTTCTCTCCTATGGGCTCTTTAAGCAGACAACCTAATTATCAGCCTCTGTAAATAGACAGCACTAGCTTGGCAAAAGTCAGTGTCTCAGAGGATTACAGAAGACACTAGATGTACCAAAATAAGAGCACCTTTTTTCCCACAGAGTGGTATTTAATATCTTAGAGGTCAGAATGCTCATAGATTCCAATACCCCCTATGATTTGACGAAAGAGTACTTTACTATCCCAGGCATTTGTGCCATTGAAATTAATTAACTGTTTTGACACTTTTAGTTTAACACTTTTAGTTACCTAATCTACTTCCATAATGAAAACAGCTTGCTCAGAGGTCCCAAACTTATTTGGCTTATTTCCCTCGCTTTGTGCAAAGAAAATTATTCAGTGTAGCCCTGCAAATACACCTTCTTTAAAGGAACAAATAGAAAGTGTTCCCCAATCTTACCGAAGGCTATTTCCATGCCCCTGGATTGTGCCAATGCCCCTCAAGAAGTAACATCACCCATTTTGGAAAACAGAGTTCTAGCTAACACTTTTTTTTTATTAGAAACTACAATAAGCTTTAATTAAAGTCCACTTTTGAGTCAATATAAATAATTTAATAATGTGTATATTGCATTATTAAGATTTTCCTCAAAATAGTTATTATCAAATACAATAACAAGAAAGTTGCTTCCAATTTTTCCCTGACATTTTATTAAACATAATAAGCACAGAAGGAAAAGACCAGTCAAAAGCCTATTATTTTATATGTGTAATCTGAATAAAAGAAGGGAAGTGAACTCCTTGAAGCCACCAATTGATATGGCTATAATAGAAAAACAGTATTTGTAAAGACCATTATTATTTTATTATCTCATTCTTGCTTTGGACAACCTGGCAGGCTACCGAATGTAACCTGCCCACACGGCAGAGTCTGGAAAACTCCCCGTGGCGTACCCAATATGCCAAATACCAGTAACAACGATGGGTCTCATTCTCATAACTCTGAAAGAGCCTTGAATGTGGCAGTTTTTAGAATCTCAGGGCTAGGACCAAGGAGATGTTACTGGTGCCTGCTTGAGGCAATCTAAGAAGGACAGGATGATTGTGATAGTGATCGTGAAAGACCATGCATCAGAGGGCTTGAGAAACAATAGGAGAATGACTGAATTGCCTGCTGTCCATCTTCAGACAGAAGCCTAAGAAATTTCAAACACTTTTCTATCTCTGTCTTACTAATAATATCCACAGGTATCTTATTTGGGGCTCTCACTCATCAGCACGTCCAGGAATCCATGTCTTATTCACCAACACAACAGCGAAGACTGTTGATCCCATGGTGCATCCAGGGATCAACATTACCCTGGGTGTGCTGACTGGAACCTACTCCTTTTTAATCCTAGTTGAAAAAGATCACTAGAAACTGAAGAAAAGTAATATTATTAAAATGTGACACTATTAATAACAAATCGCTTGCTACAAAACTCAAAATAGAAGATGACTAGTATATTTTACTAGAGGTGGAATTTCTGGGTTTATTCCCTATTTCAATAGAAATTTAGAAATTTCTAAGCTTCTTTTGAAAAACTAGGTCTAAGAGCTTAAAGACCCTTCTTAGATTGAGTTTTGCTCTGTCTCCATAGTTTCTATTCACTAACTGTAGCTCTGCCACTTGGGGTGGGCTATAGGGATCCAATCCTAAATGGATGATAATGATAAAGAACTGGCCTTTCTCCACTCAGGGCTCTGCAAACAAAGCAGTCTTTCCCTTCAAAAAAAATGGTATTTCCCCCCATTTTAAACTCAAAATCCTGTTTTTATTAAATCCTGAGCTTACCACTTTTTAACTAGTAATCCTGGAATTACTACTTAATTCCATTCTAATTAAGATGGCCTACAGGTAGCCACAAGTCCAAATCAGGATTCATTTCTGTTTTCTCAAGTCACTTCCCAGGTTACTCTTCATACTTCCAAAAGAGATACTAGACCCTTGGACTGAATTACTGCACTTCCCACATATGATGGACATGAGAAAATTTGAGAATTTTGTTCAAGCAGTCTCTCCTCTAGGAATCTTCCACTGATCTATACACCTACCATTAGATCTTTCAAAGAATCTTCTCCAGAACACGGAATACTATGTTCTGTACTTATGTTTGCATTTGTTTCATTAAAACTGGAACAAATAATTGAAAGCAGAAATGTGCTTAATCATTATTGTATTCCTGGTGCCCAGCAGAAGGATATTATATGCTGAGTAATTACTGGTAACTACATTTAAAAATACGGTATCGCTTCAGTAACAGAAGGAGCATGGTGGTAAGTAGAAGGCCTTCAATTTCACTCTTGAAAAAAAAATACTTGCAGCATTCCAATGAACAATTTCACAATGTCTGTACCATGGTAACAAATTTAGCTTGTACTTAATAAAATCTGTAAGCAACAGACACCATTTAAAATTAACATGAAAACAATTTCATGCAAGACACTTATGAGGAGAGAAATGGGTCCCTGCAGAACAAATACTGCCCTGGATCCCCACCCAATCTTCTGTGGCAAGGAAGACGTGGGAGATCAGAGACAGAGATGGTGATTTTATTGAATCTCAGGGGAAGAAAGCAGGGTAGTCTGATTAGAGGAACACCTTTAGGAATACACATATTTTTCTCCCAGTAGTGCTGCTTGCAGCAAACCTCCAATTTATTTAATTTTGTTGTCTAATTGCACCTTAGAGGACAAAGCTGAACAGAGGTTTCTCTAATCCAAATGCTTGATCACCAGAAAACTGAGTGTAGGCAGGTTATTCTTTCTCAGACATAGGAATATTAAACTAAAATTGTGTGTGTGAGAATAGACATGTTGATGAGAGTTTCTAAATGTAAATCATTGCTTTGCCGATGACTTTGGGGATATACACCATAAATATAATTTCAGATGTGTAGAGAATACAGCATTTGCAATTATAACCACATATAAGACAAAACTTGTGTGGAATGAACTGAGATAAGCAATTTCTACACTGCACTGAAATCTAATTTTACTGAAGTATAAATAAATATATACAAAAGTATACAAAATATATAAATTAACTTTATTGCAGGAATGCTAAATTTTGAAATAAAAGCCTACTTAACCATTTTCTAGAAAACAGAAACAAGCCTTTCAGAATCAGAGGGGTATCTGTGAGTCTTTGCCTGAAGGAAATGTTTATCATATATTTTATTTCAATTAGTTTGTACAATTGCCCTGCATTCAAAGGCTTAATTGGTTGCCTGGTGATAAAAATGTTTTTCGAATTTCCTATTATTTTTAGTTTTACTTAAGAAACAGAAAACCACTGATGCAATTTGTCTCTCTAACTTAGTACCTTTAGCTCTGGCAGAGACTGAAAGCTGGATTTAAATTATTATTTCTTAGTTCTAAGTTTCTAAAACCCTGATTCATCCATCACTAACGGGATGACACTGTCCATGTGACATTATTCTAAATTCTTTCAAGGAACAGACTGGGAGAAAAAGAGGTAAAGAAAAATACATTTATAGGCAAATGAACAGAATCATAGGCTGCTCCTCACGAGGATTGATGAGTTCCAATATTACAGGGTTTGGATAAGTCGAAGTCAAGTTATTTGGAGGCAGGTATGTAAGGATATAGAAACTCAGGTGCTACAGATAAGGAAGGATATAATACTATTTCTAGAACTAAGAACAGCAATGTTTATCAGCTTTGGTTGGAAATCTGATAGTGATTAGAACCGTAAAGAGATGAGAAATAGAGAACAATGCAGACTTGAGTCCAGTGGAGCAAGTGGCTACCAGACTTTATGTGTAAGAGAGTGACTTACCAGACATCTTGTTTAGACCCAACACTCATACTAAAACTCTTCTCTAGTTGGCACCTATCCTATTAGTCAGTTTACTCTTAAGAATTTAACTTGGAAAAACCAGGTAATTAACAACACAGTCTCATTTCATAAGACCTCTGTCTTTTTCCCCGCTTTCTTAACTATAGTTGGCTGTGCTCAGGGCTTGTTCTTGCTTCTGGCACTCAAGGATCACTCCTGACCAGGCACAAGGAACCATATGGGGAGGTTCTGGAGTTTGAACCCCAGATCAGTCGCATGCTTAGGCAAGTTAGTATCTCTCTGAGCCCCAAGGCCCCTGTCCTTTAAAAACATATATTCGGGCACAGGAATTCAAATGGGGCCTGTCCTTCTTTTTTGATTTGCTATTTCCTTTCCCATAAATATACCAGGCTCTTCAAATCTTTGATCTACATCTTAAGTAAAATAAATGCAGTTATTAACCAAAAGCAGTTTCTAGGTGTCATAGACTTGTGTCATCCTCTCTGCTTCTGTAATGCTTTCTATTTCCAAACCATTCAAATTCTTCATACTATACAATACACAATCTTTACCATAAGTCTAGATACCACTTGCTGTGAAGAGTCTCAAAGTGAAAAAAAAAACACAAAGTAGCAATCATCATTACAAAAATGAAGAATGGTATCTTTTCACTCTTTCCACTCCCACTTTTTGGGGGGATCCTAGGTGAGTTGTTGTTGTTTTGTTTTTGGGCCACACTGAGTGATGTTCAGGGTTATTCCTGCCTCTGCACTCAGAAATTACTTCTGGTGGTGCTCAGGGAACCATATGGGATGCTGAAGATTGAACCCAGATGGGGCGCATGCAAGGCAAGTGTCCTAAACTGTACTATTTCTCCAACCCCATTCTCATTTATTAATAATATAACTATTCACAAATAATTTATCAAGAATTATATTTTTAAGTACATGATAACATCAAGTTCGCAAGTTTAGTAATGTCATGCTACTAGTTTTAGATATTAAAGACCCAGGAACAATGAACTAACTCATGCAGTAAGTAGTGTGAGTGGAATGAGAGGTTGATCAGGCTACACAACGATGGTCTCACCATGAGTCTAGCTGCCACCTCTGGTTGGCACAGTTTTGTTTGAGGGCATTCTAACACCAGACAGTAATGCAAACTTTCCCAGAAATATTTTGGGAGAGCATTCTTTCCCTCCCTTGCCCCCACCTCTCCTCACTCTATTGATACATTAGCTCCACAACATCCCTATTTAGAAAAGGGATCATAAAATGATTAAATGATTAAATAAAATCACTGTATCACTGTCATCCCATTGTTCATCGATTTACTTGCATGGGCGCCAGTAATGGCTCCCAGCCCTGAGATTATAGCAGCCTCTCCTTACTCGTCTTTCCCAATGATTGGAGGCTCTTTCAGGGTAAGGGGAATGAGACCTGTTATTGTTACTGTTTTTTGGCATATCAAATATGCCACTGTAACTTTCAGGGTCAGGGGAATGAGACCTGCTATTGTTACTGTTTTTGGCATATTGAATATGCCAGGAGTATCTGTCATGGGGGATACTCTTCGTTGGATTGCATGTGTGTGTACATATATATATATGTATATGTATATATATATAATATACATAAAATATTTCCCTCTATAATTTGTTGTCTACTGTCTGAACCCTATCAAATATGGTGGGATAATTATGGAAAATGAGTAGGGAGTGTCTTATGCTGTGTCCAGGAATACGTTCACTCATATGTGAGGCTCGGACTGAGCATGTGGAAAGTGGCCTGGAGTGTGGCAGCGGTTGGGTAGTGGAGGTTGGCTGTTGGGGCTGGGTCTCTTGGGGCGGGGTGGTCTCTCACCCCCTCCTTTGGGGTGCCCCAAGTGAAAATAGCCTGGTGCGGAGTCTGGTGAAATGGTTATGGGGGTCTCATTTTATGCTCCCTTCTGGGAGAAGGAGCCGTGAGTTCTGGAGGGTGACTGATGAGGAGATAATCTTCTCAACGATTAAATAAATAAAACATTAAGAAAAGTACATATCGAGTTTTGTTTTGTTTTCAGTCATACCTAACAGAGTTCAGGGAGTACTCCTGGTGAGACTCAGAAGATTATTTGGGGTATTGAGGGTCAAACTCGGGTCAGCTGAGTTCAAGGCAAACATCCTGACCCCCCTTTAATGGCATTTTCTTAGGCTGTGTTTTTAGGATAGTAAAAGGAATACACTTTCTTTTTTGTTTTATATACGTACTATAAGAAGAATACTTTTAAGACTAACAAAACTGTGAGCAGGAGCAAACGGGGACCTGGGGACATTGGTGGTAGGATACGTACACTGGTGAAGAGATGGGGGTTAGAGCATTGTCTGACTGAACAATGAACATTGTCTGAATGAACAACTTTGTGACTCTGTATCTCAACAACAACAAAAGCTTAACAAAAAACATTTTCTGTAACCAGGGTAAAGTAGGGTCCTTTTCTTCCTTCTCTTAATATTCTGGACAATCTGATGACAGGGGGAGTGCTTAATGGTGATCACTTACTCTTTCCATCTCCTTGAAGTCATCGTCTAGTTTGGTTCCTTCAGCTCCTCCAACCTTCTCACTCACTTTCTGTAGAAAAAATTACAAAAGGAGAATGACTGTAAGTTTTATTTCAAAAATGTGTCATAAGTTTGAAGCACATTCATGAATAACTAACAAAATCTCACAGTAATCCCCTGACATAGGTTGAGCTGCTTCATTGTATTTTTTAGGAGGAAACTGACTCAAAATTTAAGCAACTTGCCAAAAGCCATGCATCACTTGCCAAAAGCCACACATCTGGTAAGTAATAAAGCAAGAACTCAAACTAATTTTATGGTTTAAACCTCAGTGTTCTTTACTGTTTACAAATCATGCAATTACTGAATAACTCACATTTTCCTCTTATAAGTTCTAAGGGTTAACAGAACAATAATCATTTACCTCTGATGATAGATTTCTAAATGCTGCCTTGGTAAAAAATAGCTAATTCTTCAATATATTCCTTAATGGACTATTGAACAGATAATAATATTCATCTATCAGACTAGTAAGAAGAAAATCATCCAAGCTTAGATTAAGATAAGAGAACTAAAATCATATTCTACTACAAAGCCTTCTGTAGTTGTCTACATCCTTATATAAAATAGTACTTTGTGAAAAGTTCTCAGAGCTCAAGAGCTCATGTTCTCAGATCCAGGAAGCCCAAAGTGTCCCAGCTAAAACAGACCCAAATATATCATAATCAGAATGAAGAAACTCATAGGGATAGAATACAAAACTTCACAAGATCAAAGAAGGAAATTACTTACTAAGGGGAATCCCCAAGATTTAAATCAGACCAATCAAACAAGGCCTCCAAGTCCAAAGAAAATTGTGGGATAAAGTTTAAAACAAAATTTTAAAAATCTCAATTAAATGAATTCCTTATCAAGAATATTTGACCTGTCAGGACTTTCATTCAAATTTGAAGAAATAATACACAACTTCAAAGATGAACAATTCAGGAACTTCAAGGACTCAAAAACAACTTCAAAATAACAACTGATGGGGCTACTTCAAGGCAAGATAAACCTCACAAACATACCAAACATACAGAAAGATGGCACAAAACTCCATGACTATAATCTCTTTCAATGTCAGTGGCCTAAATGCAGTAACTAAGAGCAGAGTGGAAAATGGATTAAAAATTGAATGCAATATTCTTTTGCATTCAAGAAGTACATTTCAATAAAGCAAAATATGACTCGAAGTTAAAGGTAGGAAAGTCAAAGGTAGGAAGACAATCCTTCAAGCAAACAACTTACTCAAAAAAGGCTGAGGTGGCCATATCAATGTCAGATGACATCAATTTCAGGCCCAAAAATATGAGACAGAAAGGGTCATTTCTTATTAATCAAGGTATATGTACATCAAAAAGAATTCACACTTCTAAACACTTATTTACCTAATAAGAGAACAGTAAAATACTTAAAACATCTGCTAATAGATTTCAAGGAGGACATATATAGCTACACAATAGGAGTTGGATACTTCAACAGTGCTCAGTCACCTTTTAATAGATAAACCAGACTAAAGCTCAAAAAATGGAAAAGAAAGGAAACGCTGATTTTAAAGGAATAAATGCTTTCTCTCCAGTGCACATGGACATTCTCCAAGATAGGCCACATGCTGAGCCACAAAGCATACCTTAAAAAATAGAGAAAAAAAACCCCAGCTATATAAATTGCATAGGGTATCTTCAAACCATGACACACTGTAAATAGAAGACAATCACAAAGAGAGAGGGAGAATTAAATTAAACACCTGGAAATTAAACAGCTGACCACTGAAAACCAGTGGATTAGAGATAAAATCAAAGAGGAATCAAAATTCCTGGAAACAAACAAGAATGAGGACATGACCCACAAAAAAGAATGAGGATATGACCTACCAGAAGTTGTAGGACACTGCAGAAGAGGCATTAAAAGAAACTTTATATCTAGGCAAGCATTCATCAAGAAGGAAGGGGCCACATACATAACTTGACTGCATAGCTTAGGAAACTGAAAAAAGACCAAAAAATGAAACCCATCGCAGGCAGATGTTGAATTATGAGTTTTTACTTCTTTTAATAGCCATTGGCTTCATAGTCTTTACAGAAGTCTTCCTCTTGTAGCAATTTCAATAATAACCTATGTCAGAACAGTCAGCTTAGTTCATCTCCTTCCAAAAGTTCCCCTGCTACATGGCTTTGCCTATTAAGCCATGAAAGAGGTAACATTCCCATTTTGGGGTAGCTTATATTCATCCTGATCCTCTTATAGAAAATGCCTTCTTTTAATCATAAGGACTACTTATAGAAGAGACAATCCCTGAAATTTCCAAGAATGTGAATTTTAGCACAACTCTAGCCCTGTAATCTAAATGCCATTCATATGGCATAATAAACACAAGAACATGTTTTGAAGTCAATAAGATATTCGGGAAATACTCATTTCCTTTTCAAATCAATAAAGTATATCTACTTATTGTATCTTTCAAAGAATTTTAGATTTTTATTTGAATAACCTTTTTTTAAAATACTGTTCCTTACAAGTTTTTATGTATAAAAAGTTCCAACACTACATCCTCTAAAATAATCTTTACTCCATTTACCATTATCTCAGTGATCTTTCTCCACCCTATGCTTTTGGATCTTTATCTCTGCCATTACTTTATTTAATTGCTCTTTTTGAAATAACTTCCAAAAAATTACTGCTATTTTTCTTTTCCTTTATTTATTTTTTGCTTTTTGGGTCACATCCAGCGATGCACAGGTGTGGCTCTGCACTCAGGAATTACTCCTGGTGGTGCTCAAGGGACCATACGGAATGCTAGGAATCAAACCTGGGTTGGCCATGTGCAAGGCAAACACCCTACCCATTGTGCTATCGCTTCAGTCCACAGCTATTTTTCTTAACCTAATTAAATCTTAAAGATCAATGATTAAAAGTAAAAGGCTTAATAAAATGATAGTAACATCTTTTATTTATTTTACTACCTTACTACACTGCTTTTTGTTATTAAGTGTTCTCTTAAGAGAACACCTGTATTTTGAAATGTCCAAAAGTGTTTCCTGTCACTGTTGGTTTATTTAAGTGGAAGTGATCAAAACAATTCCTAGAAAGATAATGTAAGTTACAGGATAGGAACCTAGATCTAATATTCCGTGGAAAATTCATTACATTATTTTTTGATTTTTGCAATTAAACCTAGATACAAAACCCGCTATTTTAGTGTATATTAGTGTTTTCTTGACTTCATAATCATATTGTATTTGTATATAACAATCCCCTCTCGGAGAGCCAGGCAAGTTATCGAAAGTATCTCGCCCGCCACGGGAAAGCCTGGCAAACTGCCCGTAACGTATTCGATATGACAAACTCAGTAACAACAAGTCTCAAAATGGAGACATTACTGGGCCCACTCAAACAAATCAATGAACAACGGGAGGACAGTGCTACATATAATTTAAACCCCCTCTATTTTTTAACCATCCACAAGATATCATTCTCACTGGTACTGCTATTCTATAAAGTAGATATTATGCTCATGCTGCAGATGAGAAACCTAACTACTGCAAAAAACAAGCTTTCTGCCAGTAGTAGAGTCTTTGCCTAGGAAAAGGTGGAACCACAATCTTAACAGAATTTTCACAGATTAAACACTTTGCTGGTAAAGAGATGTCCGTGGTGCTACCCTTTCCTAAATTCCACAAGTTTCATATGGTGATAAGCAGATTCTTGCTTTAATCCTTGTTATCATCTACCTGTTTACTTAACCAGGATCCTGGATGGTGCTAGTTATAAACCACTGAGCAACTTCAAATATCAGGCTTTGTATGACATAACTACAATCATAACTAAAAAGCCTTCATCAACTGAGAGCTGACCCAGCAATCAATCAGCTTTGTCTGCTTTAACAAATATTTTTACTAAGCCGGAAATGGAGGCAGAGAGCACCTAGAATTCAGTTTAGAATCTCTCCACAAGATTTGTATCAGTGACTTGACCTTTGAAGTTGTATTAAGTCTGGTAAAACAGGGAACAGAAGAAGCTTTAAAAATTTTAATAACAAAGTTTCCCTATGACCAAAGAAATTTTACCATTACTCTTAAATTATCCCTTTAGAGCAAACATTGCCCTCATCACTTCATAAAAAACTAAATGGCCAATATAACATTTTCTATCCTGTATTTCTAAACTGAAAGAGATTTTAACATTCTTTCTTTCACCATAACTTTTGTATCCATCAAATTTAAGGTTATCACCACAACAGCTGGATTACTGTATAAAATGGGATAGTCTGACCATTAATGAATTAGAAATAATACTGATAACTCAAAATGGATCCAATTTATCTTTTTGCTGGCTTTAAATATTTGGTTTAAAATACTTCCTCTCTATGTGAGAGAGATGGGGAGAGAGAAAAAGAGAAAATGAGAAAAAGGAAGAGAAAGAGTAAGTAAGTATCTTTATCAAACCATTTTGATATGCTCAGAGAGAAACAGTTCAGCAAAAAAATAACAAGGATAGTTAAATATGGATATTGGCCTGGTTTGATGGCCAATAGAAAAAATGTTCCTTCTAATTAGATTATTAGAGAAAAAGGAATATTAATAAGAACACTGCTCTTCGTGTTTTAAGCCTCAGAGGATCTAAATTTATCAAGATATTAAATTAGAAAATTAAACATAGGAGATATAATTATTGATTCATTTCTTAGAAGTATTGTACATGTTTCCTCATGCCTTTACTTAAAATAACATTACTGAAACATCTACCATTTTATACATAAGAGCTCAAACAAGAAATACAGAGTTTCTGAGTCCATCTGTCTGATATTAATTTTTATTTCCTTTACAGAATACAATTTATTTCAAAATAGTTTACCTATTTAAGATGATTAATAAGATGATTAATCATCATTTAAGATGATTAATAAGATGATTTCTAAAAAATTATTCTCATGGTATAATCTTTATATACTGTTTAATATATTTTATATACTGTTCAATATATTTTTTTTTTCCTTTTTTTTATTAGTGAAAAACCATGAGGTACAGTTATAGGCTTACAAATTTTGTGCTTGGGTTTCAGTTATACAATGATCAAGTCCCCATACCTCCACCAGTGCCCGTCATCCATCCCAATGGGTCCCAGCATCCCCCCCACCCTCATCCCCCCCCCCCCCCCCGTCCCATCCTGCCTCTGTGGCAGGGTATTCCCCCTTGTTCTCTCTCTCTTCTTTTGGGTACTGTGTTTTGCAAGAGAGGCTTTGAGTGGCAATCATGTTTGGTCTATCGACTACTTTTAGCATGCTTCTCCCACCCTGAGAGGGCCCTCACAACACCCTTCATTTGGTACTCTCTTCTCTATCTGAGCTTCCTTTTCACCTAGAGCCTGTGGCTGGCCTTCCATTCATGGAGCAAAATTCCTGGTACTAATCTCAGTCATTCCTGTGTGTCACTCTCCCTTTTTGTTGCTTTATGTTCCCCAGATGAATGCAATCTTTCTGTGTCTATCCCGCTCTTTCTGACTCATTTCGCTTAACATGATACTTTCCATGTAGTACCACTTGTATGTAAATTTCATAACTTCATCTTTTCTAACAGCTACATAGTACTCCATTGTGTAAATGTACCAAAGTTTCTTTAACCAGTCATCTGTTCTTGGGCACTCAGGTTTTTTCCAGATTCTGGCTATTGTAAAGAGTGCTGCAATGAACAAACAATTGCAGATGTCACTTCGACTATACCTTTTTGCCTCTCTGGGATATATTCCCAGGAGTGCTATAGCTGGGTCAAATGGGAGATCAAATTCTAATTTTTTGAGAGTCGTCCACACATGAGAAAATGCTCTACATCACTAATCATCAGAGAGATGCAGATCAAAACAACAATGAGATATCATTTCACACCACAGAGACTGGCCCACATCCACAAGAACAAAAGCAACCGGTGCTGGCGCGGATGTGGCGAGAAAGGGACCCTCCTTCACTGCTGGTGGGAATGCCGGCTGGTCCAACCCTTTTGGAAAACAGTATGGACGACTCTCAATATATTTTTGATTAACTTGACTGCCCCTTGTGAAACTTGTCACTTAAATAAAGTGTCATTGGCCAATAGTGAAAATGTGCTGGTATTCTCTGTTCACCACATAAAAATAGGCTCTCTATTCACACCGTACTTAGTTAACTTAGAAAGCATATGTATATAATTTTATCTACTGCATTCTCTATAGTCTTTATATCACAGTGAAATCTCAAGTTTTTCATAGTCTTAATTATATTCCTTCCAACTAATCACATTCAAAAATTTATTTTGTTTTGGAGTCACACCAGGTGGTTCTAAGGCAGGCTGCAGGAACCATATGGGGTACCATGGATCATACTCAGGTCCTTTCCTTACCTTACCTATTGTACTGTCTCTCTGGCACTCACTAGAGTTTGGGAAGTGAACTACAATGCACTTTTATTTAAATAGTAACATTCATATCAACAACATTAATATTTTGGAGGCAATACTAATACTGAGGAAAAAATGAAGCAAAGACTGATCACATGAATGGTGATCACTTGCAAGCCAATCATGGGGAATGATAAATTTAAAAAAATTTATTTTTAGGAAATAAAAGAAATATAATCAACCTACTTATCATTATTATTTGGTTTACCATATCCTTAATAATATTTTCTCATGGACATAATTCCAGCCCACACTCAACATCAGTGTACCTGTCTTCCTCCCCCAAAGACCAAAACCACCCCTCTCACCATCAACTCAGTTGAATCAACTCATGTTTTATAACAAGTCTTACATCTAAATGCACAGAAATCTTGTCTTACACTATTTTCCCTCATATATTAAATAAGAAAAATATCATACAGAACCACAGCAAAAGATAGTTTAAATGAATGGCCACTGTTCCCAGCCAAAGGATGCTGCACTGCTTTGCAGTATTGACTCATCCTCTGTCAAATAAGCTGTCACCACTAGGAAAAAATATATGCCATCCTCCAGATGCAGCTCTGCTTTTGCCATGCATCATATTTCATTTATTCAACTCTGAATATCCAATTTTCTTATCTCCAACTGTCTTTTATGAATGCGTTTTTGTATATCATATCATAGGTGAAATTCAATAAACTTAAGACCAAAACAGTCCATTTATTATCACACACACCTGCAGTTATTTACTACCTTACTTCACTGCTTTTTGTTATTATACATAAATTAAACCCCCTTTTTTTTTAACCATCCACAAGGTATCATTCTCTATTTCCTTTTTTCTATTTTGTAAATCTTGCCAATAATCTAAGATGCTGACTCTTATTCATCTTTTCTATTAACCTTCCCTGGAAGTTATTAGATTCCCTTTATAGTCTTAATAAAACATATCCTCTAGAACGTAGGAACAGTATCTTGAAAACTAAAAACCACAGAGGATCTTTGATCACCTGAGTGGTAAGATAGTAAAGGTGGGAGGCATGTTGCATGTATGTATATACTTTGCAGTTTGTAAACAGAGACTGTCGTACTAATATAGTGCTTGCAGAGCAACTATCCACTGAAATATTGAAAAATGATTTGGCTTAAAATTATACAAAGATCAAAAACTTTACATCAATAATAATTAGAAAGACCCTCAATTATAAATTAGTACTGATTCTGAGTTTAATCTCCATTGTAAAGTTCTTTTTCTTTGTTAGTAACAATAAAAATTTAGAAAATCCAGTGACCTGTGATGTATATGCTTTACTACAGCAAGTTTTAAAAAGTTTTTCATTTTAACCATCTTGTATTTGTCCACTCTATTTGTCCTAGTGCATTTACAATTAGTAGTAAGAATATACATTCTTCCTATTAACCCTGTTTCTATATATGCAGTTTAGTCTATATTGTATCATATGTGTATATTTAAACATGCATATGTACAAACATGTGTTTGTTTCCACATATATTATAGTAAAAATACCTTTCCAAAGTGCTTTTGCTTTTGTTTGGTTTGGTTTGGTCACATGCAGCACTTCTTCAGAATTATTCCTGATGCCAGGGATTAAACCCAAATTGGCTGCATGCAAGGTAAGCACCTTAATTCTCTACTATCTCTCTGGCTCCAAAATATTTTATAAAAAATATTATTAAATATTGTACTATTTGCTTACTTACATTAAAATAGAACTACTTTAGTTATTATCTCCTTATTTAGAAATATGTAGTTTACTAAGAACAGAAAGTAAAACTCATACATTCTCCTGCCCATATATACCATGGGATAATCCATGAAATTATGTATACATACAATGAAGTCTTGGTGACAGTCAAGTCGACAAGACCCATTTAATATGATTTCTTTAATGGACTAAGTATAAAGAAATGGATTACCACTCCAGGTAGTTGTGTGAACACCTACAAAACATCAAAAATAATTACTGAAATAAGAAATTCCAGCTTAACTTTTTTTATTCACTGAAAGAATTTTAAGTTTACTAAATCATTTGGCAAAACTCTAATTTAACTTTAAAGAACAACATTAATATCATAAAATCTCTTTAGAATGAAACTGTCACTGTCACTTGTCACTGTCCTCCCGTTCATCGATATTCTCGAGCGGGCCCAGTAATGTCTCCATTGTGAGACTTTGTAGTTACTGTGTTTGGCATATAGAATATGTCACAGGTAGCTTGCCAGGCTTTGCCGAGCGGTCGCGATACTCTCGGTAGCTTGCCGGGCTCTCCGAGAGGGGTGTAGGAATCAAACCCGGGTCAGCCATGTTGGCTGTGCACAAGGCAAACGCCCTAACCACTGTGCTAACTATACCCTGTGGGACACTGTCTAAGTTAGTGAAGACATCATCTAATTAATGTTAAAACATAAATGAGTCCCATACTCTCACATTTTGTGAAAGTTACTTAATCATAATTTATCAAGAAGACACAAAAATTAAAATAATAAACAATGATATTTTTGTAACATAAAAATGTTCAAAAAAATAGAATCTTCCAAGTTATAAGCAGCATTTTCTTGGTATTTGGTTAAACACTACAAGTAGATGTTTTTCCAGATGGTGGCATTCCCATGTATGAAAATCAGGGTGGATTCATTTTATGGGATATAAGTTTCACACTAGTTTTTTCTTCAGCTGTCATTAAGTTGGAATGCTTAAATGTCACAATGTCTTAAAAATGAATTTTAAATTAAAAATTTATTTTTCATCCCAAACCTTTAGATTTTTTAAAAAATGAGTCAATTATTTTTGTTTGTCTTGATTGAGGAAATTCTACTTCTTTCTATCCAGTGGAATTTGTATAATGAAGAAAAATGGAAAGGTTTCCTTACATAAAAACCTGTACTCTCTCTACTCCAAGAATCCAGAAGGATGAAGACTTATTTTCTTGGACAATTTGGAAATTAAAATGAATTTTAAGCTGGCATAATGTTCTAATTATTTCCAGAATGGTATGCTGAGGTTAAAAGTACACTCATTTGTGGAATATAAAATAACAGAACATGAGACTGACACCTAAGAACAGTAGACACAAGGGCCAGAAAGACTGCTCCATAGTTGGAAGCCTGGCTCACTAGCTGGGGTAGAAGGCAGTTGGGATAGAGAAGAGATCACTAAGACAATGATGGTTGGATCAATAGGATGGGAGATGTGTGCTGAAAGTAGACTATGGACCAAACATGATGACCTCTCAGTATCTGTACTGCAAATCATAATGTCCAGAAGTAGAGAGGAAGTATGGGGGAAATTGTCTGTCATAGAGGCAGGGGGAAGGTGGGAAAGGGGGCATACTGGGGAGACTGGTGGTGGGAGAATCTGCAATGGTGGAGGGATGGGTGTTTGATCATTGTATGATTGTAACTCAAACATGAAAGATTTTAACTGTATCTCATAGTGATTCAATAAAAAAATCAAAATTAAAATAAAATAAAACAAAATAAAAAGACCAAAAATAATTTATACCTTTTAAGCACTGTTTGCCCAACCTGAAATTTTTCCATATACTATGTGGCTGAATACTTACATACATACATACATACATACATACATACATGTCTAAATGGAGTGGATATATAAAGTTGGACAGTTTCAATTCCTCCCTAGAAAGACAGTTTTTACTATCATGCAATCTCATCTACAGCACAGCTTCTAAAACTTACATGGTTTAGTGCCCCTTTTTGAGGAAAAAAAATTCACTCAGCATTGCAATCTGAAATTTATTTTCTTTAATTGAACAAACAGGAAGCAATCCACAGTTGCATATAAAGCTATTCCACCCTGATGGCTATCCTACATGTCTCAGGGAGCAGTATCTCCCACTTTGAGAAATAGTGATGTACAGCTTTTTTAAGTGACCTTGTTTTGTCATCTAGAAAGAAAATTTAAGTAAGCAATATAAAAAATAAAAACAAAACTCCTCTTGTCTATATTTGAACTCCATCAACTAATAATTTTGCCCCTCTGTGAGTATAGGAATACAACAGAAGAATAGCAGTTTCATAAAATGTCCCATCCCAGGAAATAAGAAAAATGCTAAATATTTTCACAGGCTACTGTGATAGTCACTTGAAACTGAAGAAGAAAAACAAAAGAATAATATTTTCTAAAATGCTAAAAGTATACACTACAGGTTTAGAATTAGGTCATGTAGTGATTTTTAAAATTCAGTTATAAATTTTGAGAAAAAGCAAAGCAAAAGTTATCAGTGATTCAATGAGGTTTTAATTCTTGTTAATAAATAACCTCAAACCTAATGGCTAATGAATGACTCAGATAAGGCAAGAGGGAGCAGCCCCAACTCCTTTATTGGTTAACAAACATTATTGGGAAGTCCTTTTCTGTTGTGAACCCTGGGGATCTATTTCCTCAATCAAAAAAAAAAAAAAACCTGGGCCTCTGTTTCCTCATTCAAAAAGTAGACCAGGCATAGGGCCATATTGGATAACCAGAAAAGTTCTAAGATCCCTTACAATTAATTTTTTTTTAATTTTGGTAACGGTTAAATGAATGTCAATTTGACTAGAGTGCAGAACACAGCTTTTTTATGAAATACTAAGCTAAGTGTGATGATATTGGGCAGAGTGGTTTGATAAAAATATTTTCATTTCTTATGAGAACAAATATGAGAGTGGAAATGCTGGATCTTATACTATGTTTAACTTAAAGAAACTGTCAACATATTTTTAAAAGTAGTTCACACTATATTTACATTTTAATATTGATATGGACCATTAGTTTTAAACTAGAGAATTACATATATGAACTTATTTCAGGGGCTCTCAAGTAATGCTCAGGGGGTCTAAGGACACCCCAATGAAGGGGTCATTTGGTTTGTTACTATGGTCCAAGCAGGAGTGCTATTCAGGTATGGATGGAGGTACTGGAGACCACCAAAGAAATTCTTTTGATCCATGGGGTTTTCTAGGGCTATACCTATAGTTCCAGGGAAAAACTTGTTCCTGAGTGTGCAAAGTATGCACCCTTTGCTACCTTACCAACCCTGAAAATAAGTTTTAAATAATCTGACTATAAAAGTAAAAGCTAATTAAAAATTGATGAGGAACTAGCAAGAGAGAGAGAGAGTATAGCAGATGTTTGCTTTGCATGTGGCTAATCCAGGTTTAATCCCAGCATCTCATATGTTTCCCCAAGCCAGGACAAAGCCCTGAGCAGCATTAAGTATGCTTCAAAACAAACAAAAATAAAGTTAAAGAAATGGAGAAAAGTATACTTTAGAGTGCTATGGTAACTATTCAGGTAGACATTAAGTGCTTGAATAATGTGAATAAAAGAATATATCCAGGGAATTTGTTTGTTTGGAGGTCTTGCCCAGTGATGCGATGTGAGCTTGTGTACAAGGGAGGGCTATTCCCTGCATAGTGCTTAGGGGCCTGCTGTATCCAGTATTGAATTCAACATTCTGAGTCATCTCATTGGACCTGTACTCAGTAGATATTTAAGGTATCAAATAAACAAAATACTGTGACTGGTTTGAAATACGAATGAAGCAAAGAATTCTAAGATACTTCCTAGGTTTCAGGCTTTAGGGAATTGACATACAGGTACACGTGAGTAGAATTTAGGTACATGTCAAATGGGTTTAAAGTATAAGTCAATATGTTCAGCAGGCAACTGAATATTTGAGTGTATACCTCCTGGAAGAAACCAGAACAAGAGATAAACATATGAAGTCAAAACAATATACTTCATTTGTAAAACAGGGATAACAGATGATGCTGCTCAGGAACACTACACAGAAAGCAGTATGGATAAAGGAAGGGTCTTGAGCATCAACAATAACTATGAGCCAGTCAAAATGACATCTGCACCTGTATGTTCATTGCTGCACTGTACACAATAGCCAAAATGTGGAAAAAGCCCGAGTGCCTGAGAACAGATGACTGGTTAAAGAAACTTTGGTATATCTACACAATGGAATACTGTGCAGCTGTCAGAAATGATGAAGTCATGAAATTTACATACAAGTAGTTCTACATGAAAAGTATCATGCTAAGTGAAATGAGTCATAAAGAGAAGGACAGACATAGAAAGACTGCAATCACCTGGGGAATATAAAGTAACAGAATGGGAGACGAACACCCAAGAATAGTTGAGATAAGTACCAGGAGGTCTGCTCCACAGCTTGGAAGCCGGCAGCACGTGCGGGGGGAAAGGCAGCTCAGATAGAGAAGGGAACACCAAGTAAAGGGTGTTTGGAGGACTCGCTCAGGATGAGAGATGCGTGCTGATATAGACCGAACATGATTGCCACTCAATACCTCTATTGCAAACCACAATACCCTAAAGGTAAGAGAGAGCAAAAGGGAATGCTCTGCCATAGAGGTGGGGCAGGGTGGGGGGGATGGGGGGTGGGGGGGAGGGCTACTGGGTTCGTTGGTGGTGGAGAATGGGCACTGGTAGAGGGATGGGTACTTGATCATTGTATAACTGAATCCCAAACATGAAAGTTTGTAAGTCTACAACGGTACCTCATGGTGTTTCACTAATAAAAAATAAAACAAAAAAACAATAACTATGAGTCACCCAAAGAGAAAAAACAAATGGTAAAAAGTATGGCACTTGTGTTACTGAAAGGAAACATCAGGGACAAAAGAAAGTCAACAGTCATTTGAAGACACTTGAGTAATTTACATATTAACATACTCAGCTCTACAACTGCATTTTGCAGCACTAAATGTGGCAGTCAAGGTCTACCCTGAGGAAAATACTCTACAGTTCCAAAGCCAAAGGAGTGCTTATAGCTCTGATAATAAATGATGCATTGCCCTTAAATAATAATAAGGAAAGACTATTAACAGACTTCAGAGAGAATTATGCATGTGAATAAACAATCAGCTGCCCATGCAATGTACAAACTCAGACCCACAATGTTGAGAAGAAAATTATTGATTTGCTGATAAATAAATTAAGTTAGTGACAACAAATAACCACATGTAGCTCAGAAAGATAGATCCTTAAGATATCAAGGTTGTTTTCTCTTATCTGCAGAAATTCCTTCATCCAAATCAAAACTTTGAAAAGCTCCTTAGTGACAAGGAAGTTTTATAATTTATTTATCACCCCGGGCAGTAGAATGTCCTGAGTTAACCGGCCCATAAGTGCCTGAGAAGTTTATGTACTGAGAGATGTACAACTCTGCTTTAACCTAACTGCAGGGCCTGCTTCCTGACTCTTGAGATACATATGCTTCAGGCTCCTGCTGTGGCCATAGTAGAGTTAGATATTCCCATCAGACAAATACCATTTTCCCCCCAGCTGTATTTCTATTATTAAGTATCCTTTGCATCTGTAGCCTACGTATACCAGGAAATGTGGCTCCAACAACATATATTTAGAGAAATGTCACTGCATCCCTATCATCCAAGAGTAAACTTGATTTCTATATTCCCAGTATATTTCCAGTATGCTTTTAAAGTATGAAGAGAACCTACTGACTTTATCTTCCCGTTTCCCACATACTTATTCATCATTGCACCAGTAGGTAAATTTTAAAACTCTAAATCAAACATATATGGCTATTGGTTAATGAAACATTTTGGCTTTTCTATAATCTGAGAGTTCTCAAAGATGTGCATTTAATAGAGTATTCTAAACACACACTAATGGCTTACCTTCCCTTCAAGTTTCTGTTCAGCATTTTTTTAGCCTATGGGAGATTTGCTCTTGAAATGACTGCCTGAAAGCTCACAAGTATATTCCAAAAGTTAAACTATATAGAAAGGACATGGAAATAAATAGTCTTAATTCTGCTCAGAATAAGAAAATATTCTTTTAATGTGTTAATGTTAGCATTTGCTAGTGAATGGTAGAGAGTGAATATAGAAATTCTGATAGGAAGTCCTATTTGTTCACTACACAAGAGAAAAAAAAAAGTGCTGGAAATAATTAGAACAGGAATATTGGGCAGGGCTTTGGAAACATGCCTGGCAGCGCTTAGCACCTGCTCCCAGTTCTGTGCTCAGGATCTCTGCTAGAGCTCAGAGGTCTGTTCAGTGCCTGGTATGGAATTGAGGTTGGCTGAATGCTAAGCAAGCATCTTAAATCTTGCACTATGTCTCCAGCCCTAGAAGAGACAGATCTTTAAAAGAAATTGAGTAGGTATTTTTGTGAAAGCACAAATGGAATTCAGACATATATGAAGAAGGAAGGTAGCTGTTTTGACACGACTTGTACTTTTATCGGACCGCTGGGATCCAACATCCTGCAGTGTTCAGGGCTTACTCCTGGCTCTGTGCTCAGGGATAACTGCTGGCAGGGTACCTTCCTAGGGTGCCAGGAATTGAACTTGGGTTGGGTGCATGCAAATAAATGCCTTACTCACTGTACTATCTCTCTAAACCCAAACTTATTTTTTTCCAAACTTATTTTTACGTTCTAGAATATATGGAAAAGAAGAATGAATTTAAAATGTTAGCTTCATATGCATGCCACAGAGACCACTATTTAAAGAACATAATACAATGATTTTATGGGGAGCGATAGCACAGCGGTAGGGCGTTTGCCTTACAAGTGGCCAACATGGCCGACCCGAGTTCAATTCCTCCGCCCCTCTCGGAGAGCCCGGCAAGCTACCAAGAGTATCTCTCGCCCGCACGGCAGAGCCTGGCAAGCCACCGTGATGTATTCGATATGCCAAACACAGTAACAACAAGTCTCATGATGGAGATGTTACTGGGCCCACTTGAGCAAATCGATGAACAACGGGAAGACCGTGACCATGACCGATTACCCCATAATCAAATTTTTAAGTTTATCACACCAAAAAGAGAACTTGTACCATGAGCAGTGCCCCCCACCCCCAGGCTATCCTTACCAGTTCTACTTAGTACCCTATGATCTGAAAGCTTGAATCTACTTTCTGTCTCTATGACCACTTAATTTTCACATTTCATATAACTGAATCACAAAATTATATGGTCTTTGTTTCTGGCTTTCACTTAACATAAAGCTTTCAACACGCAATAAGGTTTCAACATAAAATTTGCAACACATATTAGTACTTCATTCCTTCTTAAGATGGAATGATTAATTGTAAAGCTATCACTTTTTTTAACATCCATTTTAAGTTGAAGGGTATTTTGTGCTATTTTCTAAATTGTAAACTTGTGCAACTCTTCTGTGATACAAAGCCACTGAGTATAACTCTCTTCAACACTTGTACTTTTAATGCTTTTCCAAAGGGTAAGAGTTCCTGAAGGTAGTGATTTTGATCCTGTTCATTTCTACTTCCCAGTTTCCAATGGCATGTAGTTGTGAGCAGAAAAAAAAGACACCCCAACATCTAGATCTACATGTTTTTTTCTCTAGCTTTCAATTATATTTGATATCATGTCCCTAACCAATAAGTATATTTGCTTTTTCTTCTTCACAAAATAACCCCTGGGCAGTGATAAAATGTGAAGGTCAAAGAAGATATAAAAAACAGAGTAGTAAGCAAGATCTCAGTTAACTAGATACACTATTTAACAGTATTATCTTAAAGGATATTTCTTTATTGTTGATATGCTGGCAAATATGATAAGAATATGATTAAATGACATTAGAAACGTAGGGTTAAAAAGTGAGACCAGAGAGAATATTGGAACTGGGCTCTGACACATGGCATCATGTGGTACCTCAGGCATTACCAAAGTGCAGCCCTGGAGCCTTCCACGAACCTTCAGGGTCGCCTGGGTAATTACTGGTATTGCAAAACCTAAGCAACACTGCATCCTCCACCCTCACACTGACCTGCCAGCTGGTTGCCCAGAACCAAGTACAGCCAAAGCATTGTTTGGCCAATTAATATCCACTTATCAAGAACATTGGTAAGATGTGGTAGTCAACAGCAATACTTTTTTAAAAAAAATACATGATTGATTCCATCTCCATCACCACCACCATGTTGGCTACCTTCTAATCCATCAATCACTGATTTACTAAATATTTGTGAGCTGTCTTTCATGGATTAGATACTGGAGATATTGCAAGGACTCTGTGCAACGGGCCTATGGGATGTAAGTAAGCAAGCGTCCTTCAAGAGACCAGCATGAAGAAAGAGTAGAAAGGAAGGCAGAAAGCACCAAATAATATGAAACTGGAGTAGTCAGTAGGAATCAGATCTTGCAGCTCCCTTAGGGACTAAACAAAAATCTTTATCCTAAAAGTAAAAAGGGTGAAACATAAGAGGATTTATTATTTTAAAGTAATACCACAGATATACTTAGAGTAAAAAATCACAGTTAAATGAAACTTGGCATCAAAAAAGGATGCTACTCTAGGAAAATGCTTCATCCTGCTGTAAGAGCTACACAACATTTTGCTTTCATTTGCAGGACCACAGAATCGTGATTACCAAAAGTCTGGCATGCATAGGAGAACATATGGCTTCTCTCTGGAAGAAGTCCTGCATCCAGAAAATCCCAAATTTACTAATGAAAACATCCTGCTCTCTAAGTGGCTTAAATAACACATTTTTTAAATTGCTGTCCCTTTGTCTTGTTTTTTTTTGCTTCTGCTACCTAAAGAGTATGAAAAATAATGAAAGATTTTAATTTTATGGCACAGAAGAAAAAATTTTCCAATGGGTTATTTTATAGTTTCCTAAAAACTGTGTCTATGTATGAATTCCCACCCATACTTACATTACCTTTAATTTAAGAATACACATCAGTCTGTCACCCAAAGCTCAAGAGAGTATCTTTAGTAATGTAGAATGATTTAGATATCACAGGAGTACTGGAAAATAAAACTGTACTAAGAAGTACCAAAAATAGAAATTTTAATTTCAATTTAATGACAATGTGAATCTTCTCCTCTACCAGTTAAATATAGATTCACCTTTCTTCTACTAACAAGCATTTCATTCATATAGAAGAAATCAAGATGCTGGTGACATATGTGACCAACTAAATACCTTCAAATAAATATTTCAAACTCAGATACATTCTTTGTTAGATCATCCTTGCTGTTGTTATATGAATTAATAAAAATGCTAAATATTTACTGTGCTTGTTGTTCAAATTCAGGTTACAGGTCAGACTTATGTAGAGCTACAGTTTTCCTATGTATGTATTATAAGGAACATCGGGACCATGAAGATAGTCTAGTAAGTATGGTGCTTGCCTTATTCATGACTGACACATCTTCAATTCTCAGCACCACTTATGGTCCCCTGGACCTTGCCAGGAGAGCTCCTGAGCAGAGAGCCAGGAGTAAGCCCTGAGCACCATTAGGTGTGGCCCCCAATACAAAAAAACAAAACAAAACAAAACAACAAAACCAAACAAAGAAAACATGTATTACAGTATCCATAAACAATGTAAGACTTTTTGTTCGCTTACATATAATTTATATCATACTGCACATATCCTTTTATACCTACTTAAACAAACTTATAAATAGTATTATTTATTTTAGGGGATGGATAGCACAGGACAGACTAGAAAGAAAAGAGAGAAAGACCTAAAATTAGGTGCTTTCACCTGTAGAATACTGCTTTATACAATCAGAGAAAATTTACTAATTAGGCACTCATGTATTTGATAAAAGGCATCTGAAAAAATAAGGGCGAAGGATGGAAATGAAGCTGAGAAAATGAGCTATATCAAATAACTCACAAGTTATATTCAGTATGCATATAACATGCATCTGTCACCTACATCTACAATTGGAGGTATAGCTGTTATAATCAAATAGGAACACAGATCACTAGAAGAATGAAATGGCTAGAATAAAAAGAAAATAAGTAATGACAGCAATGATACTATCAGTGTGCAAAGTGACCAATGTTGTATAAATCCTGAAGCCATCTGATAACAGAAGAAATTTTTATAAACTAAGATTTGACAACAAAATCAAAGTACAGTTAAATTACAAATATAAAGCAACTACAAAACATCTTGGTATTTTCAAAAGGAAATGAAAGTTCAAAAGAAAATGAGAAAATATTGTTTGTGAACAATAGATACTAATTATATTCAGAAAGTTCTTTTCTAGCTCATAGATAACAGATACATGTTTATGAAAAGTAATCTATTAATTGGTACTGTAATATAGAATTATCACTTGAAAGTGGAAATTGGGACAATTTATTAAGTAAACTATTTTCTTAGCCACATCTGCCTTCTCTTGGAAGGTATACACAGGTTTTGGATGACCTCAAATACATGAAGCCTAAAAAGCTCCCTGATTTATGTTACTTTTGGGTAATTCCTGGGTCATGTTACTTTGGGTTAGTGTTTCTCAACATTTTCTCAACACCTACTGATTCCTCAACTACGAAATAGAGTATATAGATTTTCTGGTCAAGTGGAAACAGAAAAGGGAGAGAAAGAATTCTCTAATATTATGATAATTCTACATTCACCTTGGCCTTCACTTTATTTGAACCAGGCTAAGAGTGCTATCACTCAGAACACATGAAGACCATTATTAGAGAAAAACTTGGAGGGAGTCAAAAATTCTGATACCTATTCATCACAGGATCTAAAATAAAAGGCATTTATATTTTCTTTATTCTGGTTCCTAATTCTGTTTCACCCATTTTGGTGGGGAGGGGATTACTTTGGGTCTGTGCTTAGAGACCATTCCTGGAGGGGCTTGGGGGACCATATGTGGTGCTAGAGATTAAAAGCCAAGTGCAAGGCAAGTGCCTTAATCTATAAATAATCTATCCAGCACCGTTTTCCTACCATAATGGGTTCATTGCAGCAACAATTAGTGTATCAAAGATCCAACAGTGAGGAAAGGTCTACTAGCTTTTGTTCACAATCACTATTAGAGACTTTTGAGTTGGGTAATACAGATATTTAAACTAGATAAAACTTACTTTGGCTTTTTTTCTAGTGTTTTCTAAATTATGGATAAGTAATTTAGAATAGGATTTATGTTTGCTGTACTTGATGGTCCATGCTCTGTAGAGAATGACAATAAAGATTAAATAAGCTCTGTGAGGAATGTCTGGAATAATGCCTAACACACAGTGAATTCCTTAAGTGTTGGTTGCAACTATAATCATATTACTGTCTGATTATTGTCTGTTATTGCTATTACCATGTTATGATTTTATTATTAGTGCATCAGGTAGGGACAGTAATGTGTCTGGCTGTAATTTCGGAGCCTACAAAGTTCATTATCTTCCTGAAGAGATCATCTAGAATCACACAGGCAGGAGGTCTAGGAACTGTCACTGACATCATTACTAATTTTCTGAAGAGCTTCTGTAGTTGCCACATTTTTTACAAAATGCAGATTAAGTAGTTTGTATAGGTGTTTACACATGTATGATTGTACATAAAAGTATACCTTGTTATTTACTTAAGCTAGTAGATACTTTACCAAAAAGGTAGGCAGACTGATTAATCAAAATATGGTTGCTTCTTAAATGGAATACACATCAACTACTTGACATCATGAAATATATATTACACGCTATAAATTTTAAAAGTCAGACTTAACAAAGAATGATCCCTACTATCAAAACATACATTTTATAAAAATCAGTAGAAAAGACTAAATCTTCAAAATAGCAAAACTATCTTTCAGGAGAGATTAATGGATTTTTTCCCAGTGCTTTTTTTTGGTGGGGGGGGGCTTATACTTTAAAAATGAACATATATTATATATTTATGTAAAACTTTTGTACCTAAAATTAACCCCTGAAGTGGTCAAGTTTCATGGAATGACTGGATGTAGCCCTTTTGATGCTAATGTTCCAAATCAGAGAGGTTTGGAAGGTGCTTGAATTCTGTGGTCAAACCAAAATCAAAGGATAAGCAGTTAAATTAACCAAACTATACATTTCAGAAGGGTGAATAGAGGTGAAGGGCTCAATGAAGTTATAAAGAAGATCAGGATTTAGAAAGGTATTGCTGACATAGCCCAAGATATGGATGTTATTTTATTATCAGCTTTTTTTCCACTATAGTTTACTTATCATAAATCTAGAACAGTCTATTAAGTTGAATATCCTTAATCTTTAAAATTGTTGCCTTGCTTTTGTTTTGATTGTCATTCAGTGTGATCTCCCAGGCAGTGCTTAGCAGGTTGATGGGGACTAGCAATTCTCGACCAACAAGGCTGCCGGTTCAACACAAAATCCTAACGATGCAATACTGCTTGGACAACTGTCCAGGACACCCAGGCCTCTCAGTGCTGGGGAACTTCAGGGCCACACCCAATGGTGCTCAATGGGCCTCCATTGCACTGCCCCAAGCAATGTCTATAGGATCATATGATGCTGGGATTTGAATCCCAATTGGGTGCATGCTAGGCATACACTTTAACTGCTCTAATATTTCCAGGTCCCCGGCTTTTTTTAAAAACTATTTTTAAATATATAATTAAATCTTGTTCACACTTATTTCTCTCATTTCCTCATATCACACTTAGGCTAATGTATTAAATACCAAAAAGTCAAGAGCTTCTTTCCTTGTTTCTGCCCCATTCCAAAGAGTCAATTAATATATTTTAAGATTTATTTCTTTGCAGCAACATACCTTGGTACCAATTTCATTGTAAGAAGAAATGATGCTAAAATCAGATTTTCTTCTTTAAACCAAGGATACAAATATTTTTGTACTGATAAACTATACATAAATATCTACTCATATCTTCCTATCAATGATGAATTTATGTCAACTACTATAGAACTGTAGCACTGTCCTCCCGTTGTTCATTGATTTGCTCAAGCAGGCACCAGTAACGTCTCCATTGTGAGACTTGTTACTGTTTTTGGCATATCGAATACGCCACAGGGAGCTTGCCGGGCTCTGCTCTGCAGGCAGAACACTCTTGGTAGCTTGCTGGGCTCTCTGAGAGGGACAGAGAAATCAAATCCTGGTCGGTTGCATGAAAGGCAAATGCCCTATTTGCTGTGCTATCGCTCCAGTCTATGTCTATGTCAATTACAAATTTTTCAAATAGGATACTCAATATATCAAAAATACATGTGAGTTTTTGTAGGTAACTGATAGAAATAAAACAAGACATAAAAAAGAAATAAAACAAGACAATATTTAGTATACTTTACACAGACAGAAAAAGCTGTGAAGTCTAGAAAGGAATATTCACATAATAGTACATTTTAGAAGAATTAAAACTTCCAAAAGTCATCAAGTGTCTGGCTCCAAAAGCTTAAATTAACATTATATTACAGATAAGATTTGTTCTTTTTTAATGTTTCCTCAAATTTGGCAGATTTCACCAACAATGATTGAAAACAGGCTTTAGCATAGTTTCTACAGCCTAGAAATATCTTACATATTCAGTACTTCAGAGTTTAGAATCATATTTAGTAATTAGCTTAGTCACTTTAGAAAGTAAGTAACATTAAACACAATGATAAGGACAAGGTAACATTTCCTACAGCAATTGAAAGTCACTTGATTTTTGATATGCTTCCATAACAACCCTGAAGAATAAGCAAATATTATCCAGGTTAGCTAGTGGACTGAAAATTAACCCATGTAGAGTCATACAGCTACTATGACTAAATCCTTCTGCTATCAATAAAAGTGTATTCTTTCAACTATATTACACATTCTGAGAACAAAAACTAACTAAGCTTAAAGACTCCCCAGAATTTCCTGATAAAAAGAACCTCAGAAGTTGGTGAATGTCAAAAGGAGAGAGAGAACAAAAGGGAATGCCCTGCCACAGGGACAGGGGGGTGGGAAGTGGGAGGGTTACTGGGATCAGTGGTGGTGGAAAATGGGCACTGGTGGAGGGATGGGTACTCAATCATTGTATAATTGAAACCCAAGCACAAAATTTTGTAAGTCTACAACTGTACCTCTTGGTTTGTCACTAATAAAAATTTAAAAAAAAAGAAGTTGTTGAATGTAAAAACAAAAGAATAAATACAGTGACACAGACAAGCCAAGATCTATTATGCTGATATTATACTCACCCCTACTATTACCAATATTTCCCAGAGTAGGACCCACTTGTGTCATATTATTTAGAAACTGAGCTCAAGTATACTACAGTTCCATTCACTTCCAAAACACAGAAAATTGTGGAGAAAGAAAGAATATTTAGAACTGGAGTCAGAGATTTGGATTTTTAGCATGTTACCCACATGAGTCTTTATTTAAAGCAATAACATTGTGCACCCATCCTCCAAAATCCAACTTCAGTAGCATGTCACGTCAATATGTGATTCGTTCTATCAATTTTATCACTGGTGCTATTATGATGTGTTTGAAATGTAAAATAAGAGTCTATCAGGGAAGAATAGTGACCTAGTACACTACAAAACTGCTGTATCTAAAATTTACCACTAGTTTCTTCTGAAAGTTGTTTTCTGTTTCTCCATATGGTAAGTGCTGGAGTATTATCACTGCCATCTGTAGTTCTAAAGTGTTAAAAAGTAGAGATTTATAGTGCCCCCAGTTTAAAAGATTTGATCCACATAAAAAACTCACTGGGTACAAGCTGTCTTTTACAAGAGCTGAGCCCAAATATTCTGCAATAGCGGCGGGGGGGGGGGGGGGGGGGAAGAACCACCTGGCAGGTATCTAACTCCTTTGAGTATCATTGCATATCTAAACTCATTAATCAAAAAGGTCACAGGTATAACAGGGAAGAGACTAGCTGTTGGTATGTTTGTTGATATACTCAAAAGTATATCAACAGCTAACTTTAGAGTTTTTTATACTAACAAGAGCAAACTAACTTTAGAGATTTTTTTTCTGCACAGAGACTAACATTTTGGTTATCTCAATTAACCTGGACTCTAAAATTCTGGGAAAGTACCAGCACATGCTGTAGGCTTCTATTAATAGCACTGCACTCTGCACTACATTGCTTTACTTCTCTTCTCCACAAAGTCTGTGGGAGGCAGAAACAGCACAGAATCTCATACTCATTAAAGAAGGCACTCACTGAACAATAATCCTTTATTATTGCTTTCTAAATACCACCTTCTAGAGATGAGGCAAATAAGACCCAAAGAGATAATATATATATATATATATATATGTATTCTATATATATTCTGTAAAGATATCTTGCAAATAAAAGGGGGAATAAGCTTTTAAATAAAAATGAGACTGTTATGTAGAAAGAGACTGAGTTAATTTTATATAAGTATCACTTGATAACTTTAGGTCAAGGTTAGTGGGAAACAGATTGTAACTCATAAGACAATAATGTAACTCATAAGACAATAAATTTACAACTGAGAAATATCTAAAATTGAAAATGCATTCATCTGAGAGTTTTTCAGCATGTGACAGTATTTTTAAAAAGTGTTTTATACATCATTTGGAATATCAACTACATATCCTGGTCACTTGTTTCTGAGTAGGAGACTCAATGAATCTGTCCCATATAGCAGTTTCACTGATGGAAACTGGTAGAAATAAGGGAAAATTACTAGTTTTTTTTTCATTTAAGCTTATGAGGTGCCATAATTTATAATACTGGCAATATTAATGTTCCAACACTATAGCCACCACCAGAATGCCTGCTTCCCTCCACTAATGACCCAAAGACCATCCATTCCCACCTCCCAGTTTTGTAGACCAACTTTCCAATATTGATGCCTCTGGACATTTGATACTCCCTTTGCTGTGTACCTCTATTTTATCTTTCAGAAATTGTTTGTTCCTTTGTTTTGGGGTGACTGGTGGGTGCATGAGGTAGTGATCAGGACTTACTCCTGGCTCTGTGCTTAGGGATCACACCTGCTGGTGCTCAGTAGTGCCAACAATGAACATAGTATCTTCCTTCATGTCTAATAAACTGAGTGAGATTATGAGATGAAGGGATTTGTGTCATCATTTTGTGCAAGTTATGCATCTTTCCGAAGTTTAGACTATAAGTTTTTATTTTCCCACTGGTCTACATGAATGGCTCTGAGTAATATAATAAATATGAGCTGGCAGGTTTAAAAATGCATCCCAGTAGACTTTATCTCCAAGACAAGATGGAGAAGGAAGGACTGTCTGAAACAAAACAACCAACTGATATTTACACACTTATGAGGAAGAAATAAGTGTTTTCAAGACTGGAGAACTGAAAGACAATTATCTCTGACATGTGGAATACAAGTAAGAGACACCCCACAGTTTGTCCCAATTTTCTGTCCTGAGGGATTTTCCAGGTCAAGGAGTTAGAACAGAGATGAAATTTCAGAGATCCGTGTTCCAGGAGAATCCAAGGCATTGAGGATTTATAGAACAATATCAGAGCAGAGAAAACTACACAGATGCACAGAGAAACTGTATGAAGGTCTCTGTGAAGAATCACCTTGATAAATGTGCATAGCACTTACTGATGCACCCATGTAAGAGAATGACCCAAGATTGTAGAAAGGACTATCCAAGGAACATTAGACAGAACAGCCCCCTGCACTCCCATGAAAGCAAGAAAAGTGGCAATTCTTACCAGATATAATTGGAAAACCATTATTCAAACATCAATAAGAGTACTCAGAGACTTTGCCCCCAGAAGTGTAATGTGAGATGCTCTGGCTATAAACTAAATACTGATAGGTTCTCGCCAGAAAATCTCTAAAACAAGAATAAAAAAAATGCATTTTCTAAATAATTTAGCTCTACCCTAGAATTAAGTTCAACTATTTTCAGAGGAATATAAAAACATATACTACCCAGTATAGTAAAATTCACATCACTCAATCAAAGATTATCAAGCATGGAAAGAAGACAAAATAATTAGTGATGGGGTAAAACTCCATAATAACAAGTTAAATCCAATCTAGTAGAAACTAGATTATAACTGACAAGGACATTAAAAGAATTGTACTTTTATACCATACATTAGAAAAAAGAAAATATTAAAATAACATTTAATGAAAATGTCAATAACTATATTAAATATAATGGTCTAAAAACTGGATTAAAACATAGAGATGGAAAACTTGTGTAAATAATAAAAGTCAACATTTCCTTACAAGAAACTGTCTTTAAAATAAGGACATTAGTAGATTTACAGTTAAAAGAGGAAAAAAGATATACATTGTGATAAGAGAAAGAACACATGGAGGGTGCGGGATCCCGGAGGAAAAAAAAAAAGAAAAAACAGGTTCCAAAAAGAGCCAAGTTCACCCGCAAGTTCCAGATGGAGTAGGCGCCGCATCTCGCCTCCCCCAGATGGAACCCCGGTGACCAGAAGCCTCTACAAACACAGCTCGAGTATGCGGGAACGAGGACTTTTTCTCAAATCTGCCGGACTACACCTCCCAGGTAACCTCTGATTCCGGAAGTCACGCCCACAGCCCGCCCCCCAGCGCCATCTTTGAAGCCTTAAGCATAAGAGAAAGAACACATGGAGGGTGCGGGATCCCGGAGGGAAAAAAAAAAAGAAAAAACAGGTTCCAAAAAGAGCCAAGTTGACCCGCAAGTTCCAGATGGAGTAGGCGCCGCATCTCGCCTCCCCCAGATGGAACCCCGGTGACCAGAAGCCTCTACAAACACAGCTCGAGTATGCGGGAACGAGGACTTTTTCTCAAATCTGCCGGACTACACCTCCCAGGTAACCTCTGATTCCGGAAGTCACGCCCACAGCCCGCCCCCCAGCGCCATCTTTGAAGCCTTAAGCATAAGAGAAAGAACACATGGAGGGTGCGGGATCCCGGAGGGAAAAAAAAAAAGAAAAAACAGGTTCCAAAAAGAGCCAAGTTGACCCGCAAGTTCCAGATGGAGTAGGCGCCGCATCTCGCCTCCCCCAGATGGAACCCCGGTGACCAGAAGCCTCTACAAACACAGCTCGAGTATGCGGGAACGAGGACTTTTTCTCAAAACCGCGCGGCCGCTTACGCGGCCGCGTGACATCTCTCTATATACAAAGTGATCAATGAGAAGTAAACCACCCAATCTTTCTCCCTGAAAGTCAGAGTTAAGTTTGGAGCACGGCCACAGCCCCAGAAACACAAGGACTCAATGCAGAACCCAGCAGCTTAGAGCAGAAAAGTGAAAGGACTATGCGTTAATCCAGGCCATCAAGTCTGCCGGAGGGGAAAGGGTGTTGCCCCATTCGCCCTCTCCTCTCTGGAAAGAAAGATGGCGGCCACATGGGAGCCTTGTGGACAGCAGGTATGAGCCGGGAGTGTGGGGGCGACTAAAACCTCATGGGAAGGGGGGCGTTTCGCTCCGCCCTTCACGCCCTACCGAGGCCACCAGTTGCCCCCCACGAGCGGCTCTCCAGCACGGCCACGACTCCAGAACACAGAAACCAATTTCTTAACTATCTGACTTTCAGTAGAAATACTTCCAGGGTCAATAGGTAAAATAGCAGAAATCCAAAACCAACATTTAATTCTTGAACCCAGCTGTAGAAAGCAAATCACTTCACAATGCTTTTTCAGCATGTCTGATTTGGGGGGGGGGGTAAACTCTAAATAATAGTGGCGAATCTTTTATTGAAACAATCTAATCAAAGCGGATAGAGTGTTAACTAGAATTCATCTGCCTCACAGGGACGGGGAGGGGTGGGGGGTGGGGTTTTATTGGGGTTCTTCATGGGAAAAAATAAGTATTGGTAAAGGGAAATGTGTTTGATATTTGCATGACTGAGACATAAACCTGAAAGCTTTGTAACCTTTCCCACAGTGATTCAATAAATAAATTAAAAAAAAAAAAAAGATATACATTGTAACATAATCACTTAATCACTTAATCACTTAATCCCCGTTATTCATAGATTTATTCGAGCGGGTGCCAGTAACGTCTCCATTCATCCCAGTTGCGTGCTAGCGTAGCCCAATGGTATCTGTTCGTTTTAGGAACATGTAGAGCCTCAAATCGATCATTTAGGGTCTTGACGAAGAAGTCTGACCATCTTATAGGTGGGCGTCCACGTGGTGTTTTGATGTCTCGTCGAATCCAATCAGTAATGGCTCTAGTCCAGCGGTTGTCTGTAAACCTCATTACGTGTCCAGCCCATCTGATTTTTGATGTCTTGGCAAATGACACAGCATCCCTGATTCTTGAGTGTTGACGAAGATCAGAACTCCGGATTCTATCTCTCACTTGAGTGAATCGTGATATTCCAAGCATAGTTCTTTCGATTCCTCTTTGAGAGACCCGAATAGCGTTCTCATCCTGTTTTCGTAGGGTCCAGGTCTCTGAGGCATATGTTAATGCAGGAAGAATAGTGGAATCAAAGAGATGTGCTCGTAGCTGGAGGTTCTTTGTCCTTTTAGTTATTTCTTCAATGCTCTTGAAGGCATTCCAAGCCGCTCTCTTCCTCCTGCGCAACTCAGGTGCCAGGTCATTCATCATGTTGATTTCTCGACCTAGGTATATATAACTGTGGCATTCGGAGATGGTGGTTCCGTTGAGAGCGAATGGAGCGTCAGGAACATATGTTTATGTTTATGTAACATAAACCATGATAAAATAAAACAATAGAAAACATAAGTTCCGCAATAAAGAATGATAAAGACATAATAACAATTGGTAAAAAAATAAAATATACAGCAGCTGTAAATATTTGTGCAAGACAAATGTCCTACCTGCCGTACTAGTGCCCCAGCCACAACAGCTGTAAATATTTGTAGCCTTAGATGAAGCAAACAATGAATTTAAAAGCAGAAAAATCGAAAATTAGAGTGAAGATTTATGCATTCACTTCTAAATAAAAATTAGAATATTTTATCTGTCATAAAGTAGACTTTAAGTAGGCTAAAAATCTAAATTTTTCTGATTAACATTTTAAAGTACCCCTTTAACTGATAACAAAATAGATATTCTTCTCAAGTGTACAAGTAACAACATTATCAAGATAGACAACATTCTTGGGCCAAAAATATAAGTATCAAGACCTCAATGCATCTAGAATCATTTGGGTCATTCAAGGTGCTTTAAAAACAAACAATTAATGGAATAAAATTAAAAAACAAAACATAGATCTCTGGAAAATCTCAAAATAATTATGAAGTACATATTTCACTTTCAAAAAACCATTAGTAAAGAAAATGTATTAACTAAGCTTAATGTAATAAAAACCAAACATAACACAATCTGTAAGATTTCAGTAAATTAGCATTTAAGGAGACATTTATAAGGCTAAACATCTATATTAAAAAAGAAGATTTCAAACCAATGGTTTTAATTTACATCTTAACCAATTAGAAGAAAAGCAAATTAAATGAAGTTCAGAGCATGAATCAATGAAATAAAAAGCAATACTGACATAGAAAATCAATAAAATTGAATGTAGGTTTTTGGAAATATCAATGGAACTGATAAACATCAAGGCAGGTTTGTTTTGGGGGAAAAGCAAAATGAAATTGAGGATAGGACAGTATAGTGGGCAGGACACTTGTCTTGCATATGGCCCACACAGGCTTAATTCCCAGCACTCAACATGATCCCACGAGCCCTGTCAAGAATGATCTCTGAGTGCAGAGGAGTAAGCCCTGAGTACCACCAGGTGTGGCCCAAAAATGGAGGGAGAGGAAGAGAGAAGAGGGAGAAGGGAAGAGTACAGAGGGCAGAAGGCAGAGGAGAGAGGGAAGTGGGGAGAGAACAGAAGAGAGAGTAGTAACAGTGGTGGTAGTAATAGTTGCATTGAAAGAAGGAGCAACAGTAGCACTGTCTTCCGGTTGTTCATGGTTTGTTCAAGTGGGCACCAGTAATGTCTCCATTGTGAGACATGTTGTTACTGTTTTTGGCATATCGAATACACCATGGGGAGCTTGCTAGGCTCTTCCGCGCAGGTGGGATACTCTCAGTAGCTTGCTGGGCTCTCCAAGAGGAGCGAAGAATCGAACCTGAGTCAGCTGCATACAAGGCAAACACCCTACCACTGTGCTATCGCTCCAGCCCTGAGCAACAGTATTTAATGTTTATTGAGGAGTTACAGCATACCCTTTGAAATACCCTTTGAAATAATTTAATTCATTTATTACTCAAGACAATCCTGTTACTGTATGAAGCACGCACTATTCTTGTAGTTCACAGATGACAATATCCAGAATACAAATGATTCCCCAACTACTGCCAAGATTGACCCTTGACTACAATGCCAGGAGAAAGGTCTGAGCACTACCCTCATGTCTCCATTTCCCAGCCTCCCTCAAAAAATATTTCTTCTTTTTTAAGGTTGAATAACCATACATCCTGCCTAAATATCCCATATTATTTATATAATTATCTATGAGAAACACTTGGGTTTTTTTCTAAGTATGGGTATAATGGAACAAATTACCCGGGTATACAACTATCTATTTGAGTCCTTACTTTCAGTTCTTTGAGCATACATCGCAAAGTGAAACCAATGGACTGAGTGACGACTGAATTTACCTTTTTGAGGAAAATATTTACCCTTGCATGCCTATAATGTATTTCAAGAATGAACTTTTGAGAACGCAGATCTTACCATCCCACTCTGAGACTGACAATCCTTAAATAGAAGGTGAGATGCAAATTACTCATACTAGTGTACTTTTCTTAGACAATTACCCTCCTATACTAAATCCATGTCACAATAACCCCACTCTTTCTCGAGGTTCCAAAACACTTTGTACTTCCTTTAATACTCTCATTAGTCTATGATTAAAGATTTATATTTATGCCCCTCATTGAAAACAAGATTTATACATAAATTCTTATCCAAATTACCTATACACCAGACAATAGTAGAAACTTGATACATACTAGGAACCAATTCAACTGTCCAGACAGGAAAAATAGTAACATACTCTGAAGTAAAAAAAAGAGTAGAAATAATAGACAGGCTAAACAAATACATACATAATGCATACACATACAAGTTCAGCACACATATGACATGAGGAAATTTATTTACATATACATTATACATGTAATCTTTCATGTGCTAGTTTCATTCCAGTATCTTACAATGCATTGTTGGGGGTCTCACAACACAGAAAGAGACAGCAAAGTTACACACCCCTCTTGTTTGCCAGACACAGTATTAATCTCTGCAGAGGAGTATCAAGCATCTGTACACAAATTTCTTTGATTTTATAAATAGGACACACAAAAATGTATCCAAAACACAGATTCAACAGAACTGAAAATATAAGATCTAAGTGGCAATTACTTAAATTTTGTAAATGCCTGTAAAGTTGACAGGCGGGAGTAGAGTAGGGGGCGGGAGTAAGGATGGGCTTGGGGATATGAGAATACCTTTGAAAATAAGTTGACACTGGTGGAAGGATTGGTGTTGAATTATTGTATGCCTAAAATTTAACTATCAGTAACTCTGTAAATCATGGTTCTTTAATAATATTTTAAATAGATATGTTCTTGCATCTGGAACTCAAAAGGCAATGTGACTTTTTGACTAAAGATTTAGTAAGTTCTTTTTTATACTCATAAGCAGATTAAAAAAATGGTTTTACTGTCTTCTGGAAAGGAACTGGACAAGTACCATAGCACAGGGACTTAAAAAAAAACTATAAAAATTGTTCTTCCTGAAGAAACAAATCAAACCAACATAAATGATAGTTTCTGTATACAGAGACAGACAACTGTTGGTTGACTTTTAAGAACCCACAAATAGTTCTGATGTAGGAAATTTCAGTTTCTCTAAAAAAGCTTTGACTTTTCAGATTACTTTATTGCAGACAGGGGAAAAAAAAATTTACTGAGTATTCTATTCATGAGCAGATACCAGAAGGGGACCGGTTCCCTGCATCTATCTGAAGTAATGTAAAGAAGTGACATTTCTCAGGAGTGTGATGCAGTAAACATTCTTCTTAGAGGCTAAGTTCATTTTTCATGAGTCCCCCAAAAAAGTAATTTCTGGGAAAGATTTCAAATTGCCAACTCACGAACATATTACATCAGCAGGATACTTTGCCTACATTAGATATTTTGCCTACAATAGAAACAAAATACCTTAATAGGATATAAGCTGATAAATAAGACTACAGAATGAATTTCAGAGCACAGAGAAAAACAATAGCTTTGCTATAAGATTCAGAATATACTTTGAAAAAGCAGGTTTTTTTTCTTAGTGAAAACTGTCAACACTGTCAACACTGTCCTCCCGTTGTTCATCAATTTTGCTCGAGCGGGCCCAGTAATGTCTCCATTTTGAGACTTCTCGTTACTGTGTTTGGCATATCAAATACATCACCATGGGTAGCTTGCCAGGCTTTGCCGTGCAGGTGAGATACTCTCGGTAGCTTGCCGGGCTCTCCGAGACGGGCGGAGGAATCGAACCCGGCTCGGCTGGGCTGGCTGAGCACAAGGCAAACGCTCTACTGCTGTGCTATCACTCCAGCCCGAAAACTGTCAAAGCATAAAATTAAATTTTATTTTTGTCTGAGTAGAATCTAAAATCTATGCAATATTTCCTATGTCAGTGTACCCACCCCTTCACCAATATCAATCCAGCAGGGGTGATAATAGCCTGAAGTGCAACTGGGGATACTTCCCATTCTTTCATTTAAATAAGGATGGTTTTCTAAGGGTCACTGAGTTCGCTGATTTCTCAAAAAGTGGGGTAGGCCAAATAAGTTTGGGAAATTCTGATTTATAGTAACAAACAACTCAAATGTACTTCACAATTCCTTAAACCTGAATTTTATAATCAGGTTGGATCTGCATAGCTCATTTTCTTAAATGAGGCCATGAAGACAACTTTTAAATAGCACATAAGTAACTGATCTTAGAAGTGAACCACCTTCACATAGCAAAATTACAGTACAACACAGGGCATGTTCTACTTGAGCATCACACAGATAAATGATCTGTTAAAGTCACTACAGAAACATAATTATGTGTTCCTGATTAAAGAATGCTTAATATAAGAGTAAAATGATACAGTGTGCAATGATACACATTTGATAAATATTGCTGATGAATTTCTAATGACTGTGAGGGGTTACTATTTCCAACCTCAAACATCACATGGTTTTGAAAGGCCTAAGTTAGAATGTTTCCAAACTTAATGATTCCAAGTAGTTTCTATAGAAATATCTTGAGGTGAAAGAGAGCCAAGAAGAGTCAGACTCCTCCAGAAAATTATATGACACAAAGCTGAAGCAAAAGTCAACATCACTGGAACAAAAGCGATAATACAGATGTTACTGCTCCTGATAATACAGGAGTGATAATACATACACGTACCCAACTCAAATTTGATTCCTGGCACCACACTGGCCCTGAGCATTTCCTCCTGTGGTACTATAGACCCCAGCTTACCAGGATGTATGATGCTTGGTCTTGGGGGTCAGAGCAGTATTGTCTCCTCAAGCCCTAACATTGAACTTTCCAGCCTTGTGGGCCAAGAATCTCCGAGAATGGTCCCTGAACTCCCTGACCAATACTTGGAAGGGTTCTCCGCATGCCCTGGCACCACATAATAGAAAGAACAAAACTAACCTTATTGACTGAAAGTCAAACTTAAGTCTGTGAAACTAGAAAAAATGAAACAAGAAAAATGGATAGGAGAGAAGTGATAATAAGATGTACTAAATCAGGAAGAACAACTACGGAGAACAAAAATGACGTAAGAGGAAGAAAAAAGGCAAGACACCAAGGAAGAGTCCAGAAGCTAGTGACACACTTCTCTTCACCTATCTCTGAAGCCAGAGAGCAGTAGGAATCAAAGAACATTCATAGTAGAGATATTCAGTGAGAACGACTCACTAAATTATCTTTGGGGGCGCTAATTAAAAAAAGTACATCTTAAGAATTTTCCTACTTTATTACCTCTTTATGTTGGGACAGGATTTGACTTTCAGCAGCAAGTTCAACAGACCTATGCTTTAGCACATAGTTTAAATCTGAGAAAAATGTCTAATAGCTAAAAAATAAATGTCTGTCATTTATTAAGAACTGTCATTCTCCTCTGCTAAAACAAACTATATATTTGGCCAGAAAGTTAAGAATTTTCCACATCAATGATTAACATAAAACACTTAAATATGAGTTTGCATTTATAAATATACAAATGATGCATTTATAAATATACAAATGATGTTGTTTGGAAAACATAAATTCAGCACAAGGCAGTAAAATACAGGTAGATTATTAGATAATTTTATCAGATGCCTCCAGCTTACTAATGTTGTAGTTGCATTTGTCCTTCAATTACATAGAGTTCAAATACACAAAGGGCAACAAACGCCTTAGAGAAAAAATTGTGGTCTCAAATTAAGTGCCTGTAGAGGATAGCTACAAGACTGCAAATTACGTCCTACACAGCCACAAGAGGTAGATTCAGAAAAAAGAGTTTATATCTAGAAGACATATAACAGATCAGTTTCAGAGTACTGAGCAATGGGATGATACGATTCTAATTATCATAATATTCTAATTAAATTAAATAAGGAAAGTGAAGATCCAACTTAAGTCTCACTCAAGGTGCAAGACATATCGACTGTAGTCAAAATAGACCAACTAGATTGCAAGCCTACATTTTGGTACTTCTGGGTTTCTCTCATAAGTTTGTGGTCTTCAAAGTGATTAAGCAGGAGCTGAGTGATCAGTTCACAGTGTAGGAGCTTTGCATGCTACCTGATCATATAGTGATGTTATCTAAAATTTCCTTTTTAGTCTGTGATGCTGCAGTTCTCTTACTGAAGCAATTTGGATTTTTCACAAGTAAGAATCTTGTTAAGGCAAAACCCTATAACAGTTATTGCTGCACTAATTCCATGGTGTGAGATTACATGTAGACATCAGGAAGAGAGAGGAAAAACTGGCAAAACCCAGGATCCTGAGCTACCCATCTTAAAATACCTGAAATTGGAATAAAGAAAAGATGTGAATCTTTCTTCATAAATTCTCTCTCTCTCACTGAATGAGGAGAGTGTATCCAAATAAGGAAACACAGGAAAGATTTTTAAAAAGCTAAGAAAATTAAAATCAACTATGTATTTCTTTAGGAATAGAGACTGTCTCTATCTAATAGAACAGGAACACTGGCAGTGTAATTTAGAAGATGAGGAAGTTGCTGAAAAGGTGTTATTATCACAGGGAGTGTGGGGTAAAAGTTCAAATTGGAAGAGAATAAAACTGCATTTGTGAATATCAGGCCCTACTGAAAACTTACACATTCTGAATAAAGCTAGATTATTTAAAGGAATGAAAAGCAGCATGGCTTCATGGAAAGACAGTCCTGAGCATCAGGAATCCAGATCTATTTGAGCTATCCTGAGTGAATCCATAAGCTACTCCTGAATCAAACAGGATAAATTCTCAAAAAATATAGACATAAGTTTTATTTTAAATGTTAAATAAATTATTCTGTCCATCTATTCTGTTCTAGACTCCAAAAAGCTTTTTGAAAAGCTTTTAGTAAAAAGTTAGTATAAAAATGGACCATGTTATAAACCATTATTTTTGAAGTGAAATTATGATAATATCAAAATTTGATCTTTCTATTTGTTCATTCATTCATTTGTTTGTGCTATGGGGACCAAATCCAGAGAATCACATACACTATGCATGCACCTTCGCCACTGCAGATATATCCTAGCCTGAAAATCAGATTTTGATCAAGCTCATAATAGCTTAAACTCTCATACATATTAAGTATCTTCGTAAAATAGGATTCACTTTTATGTTAAAATTAATTTTATTGAAATTTTCCTGAGTAAACAAAAAAGGCTTAAAATAGTTGGATATAGTTGATGAAGGCCTAAAAGTGATGGTGGCCTCTAGTGTACCTCCGTATTTCATCTAAGTTGAACTTCTTTCAATACTTTAACAATCCTTCCAATGTTTGATATATACACACCTTGAAGGATTTATTAGAGACTATTGGGTTCTCATCTGTTGCAGTTCTAAAGGACAGTTTAAATCAATTGATTTCATTGAGGTCAGAGTAAGGCCCAGGATTAGCAAAAGGATTATCCAGTGACATAACCAACTGACTGTAGGGCATTAAGCAATTCAGAGCATCTGGGACACTGCAAGGAAATGTCTAAATTTAGTTTAATAGGAATTTATGAGATATATTTCCTCTAGTTTCATTTTTATAATTTTTCTTAAATTATGCAATGTGCCTCCTATATAAACATAGATATGCAGATACTATTCACTTGATTGATTTCCCTTGCTTAAAAACTGACGAGGATACTAAGGACTAATTTTTTAGATTATAATTCTCCATATACCACAATATACCACAAATAATTGGGCTCACTATGAGTAGCTGGAATTTGTCCAAATAACACAGTCACGGTCACGGTCCTCCTGTTGTTTATCGATTTGCTTGAGTGGGCCCAGTAACGTCTCCATTGGAGACTTTGTTGTTACTGAGTTTAAATATAGTTATGATAATTTTTTAGATTATCATAACTATATTTAAATGTGTTTACTAAAAGGCCTTTTTTTACACATACACATGTACAGAAATGACAGTTTTCTGGATAATATACTATGACAGCAAAAACTCGCTTAAAAATAAACAAGTTTAGTCACTCATTGATAATGGTTGAATCAGGAAATAACACAAACAGGTACACTTGTAAATTTCCTTTCCTTTCCCTTTGTTTAAATTTTTCTGTCTCTGCTCATAGCATTTTTGGTAATGACTACACGTTGCCCACGCTCTCTTTGCCTGATTTCTTTTTTATTACACTAATGATATATGCTGATTCTTTGAGAGCTGGTGGGTTAACAAACATAATTAAAAAGGATTTCACCAGGGGCCAGAATGAATAGTAGAGATACTTGAGTGGGAAAGGTACTTGTCTTGCACATGGCAAAACTGGGTTTGATCCCTGGTACCCCGTATGATCTCCCAGGCCTGCCAGGTTTGATCCCTGAGCACAGAGTCAGGAGTAATGCCCTGAGTACCACCAGGTACGATCCAAAAACAAACAAAAAAAGAAAAGGAAGGGAAAAAAGAAAGATTTCATCAAACTAAAATTATATCATCCATTCATGGCTTCTTTTAGCATTTTTATAGTTTATTTTTTTTAATTGATCAGGTTTTAAGATAAACTACCAGTTCAACTTTTTTCCAATAGGACTATCAGTTCAATTTGCTTCTGTTTTTGTGCCAAACCAGGCAGTGTTTAGGGCTTGCTCCTAGCTCTGTCTCAGGGATCACTCGTTGTGGGCTGGATGGACTATGTGGGGTGCTGGGGATCAAAAATGGGTTGGCGACATGCAAGGAAGTGGCCTACCTGCTCTGGCTTCACAGTACACAGTTTTTTCTAAAAAACATGTATTCAAATATTTGAAATAAATGCTTCCAGAATCATACATACTACATTCTCACACACATTTGTTCCATTGGTCTGTTTCTTTCTAAAGCTAATAACAAACCATAACTGTTTTGGATATATGTATGGCATGTGTTGGTAGTGAGGTGGGACTACTCCTGATAGTGCATGGGGTATGATACTGAAGCATCAAAAATTGAATTGGGGTCCATCACTTGAAAGGTAAGCATCTTAATCCCTATGTCATCTCACTAGTCCAAATAGTTTATTTATTTATTTTTTATTAGTGAGACACCATGAGGTACAGTCCAAATAGTTTTAAACCAAAGTTTGAGGTCTGATCGAGTATCCATCCCTCCACCAGTGCCTATATTCCACCACCAATGATCCCAGTATCCCTCCCCTCCCGATCCTCCCATCCTCCCCGCCTCTGTGGCAGGTCCAGCCCCCTCTTTAAAAATATTTTAAGTACATAATTTTATTCCTATTCATTTTCTATTTTTAATGTTATCGCTTCTCAGCCTTTTGGCTAAGATCAAGTGTGTAATGTTATTGAAAATGAGGTATTTTCATCCATTGTATCTTCAAACATAGTTTTTTTGTGTCTAAATTATTTCTGGATATTCATTTTCTATAAGCTAATATAAAGGTGCTTATTATATTGTAGTGCAGTGTTTTATTATATTGTAGTGTTTTATTTTATAAATATTTCAAATTTATTCCATCAAGTTTTCTAGGAATACTATTTGATAATTTAATGACTTTATATTTTAATATTTCCTACAATTTGTAGATTCCTTCTTTCCTTGTTGAACCTAACTGCTTCCATAATGAAGTCAGCTGAGAGTCTTATTCCTGACTCAGCTGAGAATATTTTAATGTTTAATAATGATTATCCAAACACAGTAACAACAATAATGATTCTATTTGTAGGACAGGAATATATTAGGAAATCATTCATCTATTCTGAATAGAAACTATGAAATGAGTGACAACTAAACTATTTAAAATGCCTTTTTCACTTACATACATAACTGTATGTCTCCTTTAGTTTAATATGGCAAAATGTATTAGCAACTTCTCTTATACTAAGACAACCTATAGTAGATCAGATTCACATCCACAATCTGCCTCTGCCGCCATATAATCTCATCAACGGCCAAGATCCAGATACTATGAAATAAAGCAAGCGACACAGAATATCCTAGAGCGCACAGCCATGCTACCTCTTATACTCTAGCCCACTGATGTACCAAAAGTAGCACACATTTGTTTGGGATTAATATATATGTTTATAATCTCTTATATAAGGGCTTAAATGGCTCCAGAATGAAATACAACAGTTCTTCACACATTTTCCTCTTATGTTGGTGGGAAGATTCATAGGGGTAGGATTGGTGTTTTGAGTATTACCTGTAATGAACTATTGTGAACAACTATATAAAAATAAAATAAAATTTAGATTGATTGTTATAATGGAAACCTTCATATTTCTACCACAAGGAGAAGTATTTCTCCATTTCTGTAGTTTTTGGGGGGTGGGAGGTTTGGGCCACACACAGCTGTGGTCAGCAATTATTCCTGACATTGTTAGTGGGACCATATGCTTGGAATCAATTCCAGGTTGGTCATATGCAATGCAAGTGTCCTACGTATTGTACTATCTCTCCAGCCCCTATGTCTTTTCAATTAACAAGAACACTGTGACAATCTGTCACAATGAAAAATCACTTTACTTAATCACTTAACTTCCTGTTAGTTGTTGATTTGCTCGAGCGGGCGCCAGTAACGCCTCCATTTGTCCCTGTCACGTGCTAGTGTAGTCCAATGGCATCTGTTCACTCTGGGAACATGAAGAGCCTAAAACCGATCGTTCATGATCTTGATGAAGAAGTCTGACCATGTGGTAGGTGGGCAGCCACGCGGTCTTTTAACATCCCGTGGAATCTAGTCAGTAACAGCTCTAGTCCAGCAGTCGTCTTTAAATCTCATTACGTGACCAGCCCATCTGATTTTTGACACCTTGGCAAACGAGACAGCATCCCTGATTCTTGATCGTTGACGGATGTCGGAACTCCGGATTCTTTCTCTCATTTGAGTGAAACGTGATATTCCAAGCATAGCTCTGTCAATTCCTCTTTGGGAGACCTGGATAGCATTCTCATCCTGTTTTCATAGGGCCCAGGTCTCTGAGGCGTATGTTAATGCAGGAAGAACAGTGGAATCAAAGAGATGTGCCCAGAGCCAGAGGTTCTTCGTCCTCTTAGCTATTTCTTTGACGTTCTTGAAGGCATTCCAAGCCGCTCTCTTCCTCCTGCGCAGCTCGGGTGCCAGGTCATTTGTCATGTTGACTTCTCGACCTAGGTACACATAGCTGTTGCATTCGGAGATGGTCGTTCTGTTGAGAGCAAATGGGGCGTCAGGAACGAGGCTGTTTCTCATAAACATTGTCTTCATAAGATTCAGCTGTAGTCCTACCTTTCCACACTCACGGTCAAAGTCGGTCAGCATTTGTGCCGCTTGGCTGATGTTTGGTGTTATTAAAACAATGTCATCAGCAAAGCGGAGGTGGTGTAGTTGCCGACCATCTATCTTCACTCCCATTCCTTCCCATTCCAGTCGTCGCATGATGTTCTCGAGGGTGGCACTGAAGAGTTTCGGTGAAATGGTATCACCCTGCCGAATCCCTCTCTTGGCATCAACGATTACTTCTTTGTTGAATGGTGAGATCCTGGTAGTGAATCTGCAATATAGCTCACAGAGGATCTTGATGTATTGGGCTTGAATGCCCTGATTGGCTAGGGCTTCAATGACCACTTCCGTCTCAAAAGAATCAAAGGCCTTCTTTAAATCAATGATCGTTAGACAGAGCGGCATCTTGAACTCCCGAGAAATCTCAATGAGCTTGGTTATCATGTGGATATGGTCGATGGTGCTGAATCCTTTGCGGAACCTGGCTTGCTCACATGGTTGTCCTTCATCTAGTGTTCTGCCAATCCTATTTAGGATGACTCGACTGAACAACTTGTAGATGACAGACAATAGGCAGATTGGGCGACAGTTGCCAATGTCATGGATGTCTCCCTTCTTGAACAGTAGTACGGTCCTGCTGGTTTTCCATTGGGACGGAACCTTGCATTCAGACAGGTAGCGTGTGAAGAACCGAGCCAGTGTATTGATGAGTACTGATGGCAGGTTCTTCAGGTATTCAGGTCTGACCTTGTCTGGGCCAGGTGCCGTTCGTTTCTTTACCAACAAAATGGCATGTCGGATTTTGGAAGGGAGAATGTTGGGAATGACATATCCATCCTGTGGAATTTGGTATGTCAGCAAGTGGACATGGCTATTGAAGAGATTTGAGTAGAAGTCATGGATAATCTTCTCCATTGCCGTTCTGGAGGATGTGATGGATCCATTAGAACGTCGGAGAGCAGTCATCTTGGTCTTGTAGTTGGCGAAGGACAGACGGGTGTTACGAATACTTTTCCCGGTTTCTGCCACATCTACCAGCACTTCTGCTCTTCTCTCTTTGAGGTCTTCCTTGATTGCATCTCTGCACTGCTTTGCAAGCTCGGACGTTAGCTTGCGGTTGCCTGAGGCATGTGCCTAACCACGCTGGCGAATAAGCTCAAGAGTTTTCGAAGACAGGCTTTTTTTGTGGCTATCTCTCTCTTGGCATTCCTCGCACATTCATGGAGGTGCTGTACCAGTCGATCGTATTCCTCATCATTGTTGTCAACAATGGCATCTTCCCATGTTGCCGCAATACTGCCAAAGAGCTCCCAGTTGGTGGTTGTTCTGGGAGTTCTCTTTTTAAACTTTGCAGCCCTTTCTCCCCGCTCTGTGAAGTAGAATTTTGCACAAAGGAGACGGTGGTCCGATCCCATTCAGAATTTTGGGACAACAGCGACATCGGTCAGGCAAAACCATCGATTGAATATGATGTGGTCTATTTTGTTGTGGAATCGTCCACCAGGAGACTCCCATGTCCATCGTTTAGATTCTGCCTTCTGGAACTGTGAGTTACCATGGATGGTCTTGGTAGACATGATGAACTCAGACTGTCTCTCACCCTGTTCGTTCCATTCTAGGCCATGGGTCCCGATGTGAAGTTCTTCAGCTGATCTTCTCGGTCCTATCTTGGCATTAAAATCACCCACAATGATCTTGTAGAAGGTGTGGTCTTCTTTATAGAACTTCTCCAGCTCCATGTAGAACTTCTCAATTTCTTCTTCATCATAATGAGATGTTGGTGCGTAGACAATGAAGATAGAAACTGCCGGCAGTGAGCCACATTTATTCAAATGTAAATGTCCGATTCGGGTTGTTAGGCATTGGAATGAATCAATGCTCATGGCCAAGTTTGTGGTGACAAGGACACAGACGCCTCCGAGAGCTCTTTTATCGTATGTTCCGAGGAACAATTCTTCTCCAGTGTCGAAAACAGCATGGTGAGATTCATGCCTTCTTGTCTCTGTCAGACCAATGATGTCATACTTGATCATTCGTGCTTGTACCATCAGGTCCTCGATGGATGCATCTGATGCTAGCGTACGTGCATTGAAAGTACAGACGATCATTTTTGTCTTCCTTCGTTGTGGCAGCTTAGTTCGGCCTTGAGATTTTATCGGCCTCTCCTTTCTCATCCTTCTCAGTGCTGCCATGTCAGTGAAGCCTTCAGGGTCAGGTGAATGACACCAATTGTAGTTACTGGTTTTGGCATATCAAATACACAACAGATAGCTTGCCAGGCTTTACCGTGCAGGCAGAATACTCTAGGTAGCTTGCCAGTCTTTCCGAGAGGGATAGAGGCTTTTGGGGCGACCTCTAATCGCCCTCGTAGGTGTTACCATATTTGAACCGTATCAAGTATGGTCCGATAATTCCGGAAAATGGGTATTTAGTGTTTCATGATGTGTCCACGTGGCCGCTTTGCGGCTGCGCGGGTCTGGAAAGCATCCTGGAGTGTGGTGGCAGCTGGGTAGTGGGGGTAGTGAAATGAAAAATATCTTAATGATTTTAGTATTATTTATTCTTATCAGAATTTCTTTTCCTATGGAAGGTTACAGATTTCTTATCTTTCAGGTATTACAAAACTTTATGTTTTTACAAATGTCATTCTTCAGGGCAAACAAATTATCTTTTACTTCATTTATTTATTCCTAATCTCAATTTAAATTTGCACTTCATTCTGCTTTGGGGCAGGGATTGGGGTTCAGAATGGAAACACCTGAAATATGGTGATAGGAAGGTGTAATGGTGGTGGGATTGGTGTTTGAATATTAAATGTAATTAAATGTAAATATACTGTGAACTATTTTAGAAAATTAAAAAAAAATTTAAAGAGAGGCTATGAAGAAATGGGTGGTTATATTCGTTTTACCCACAAGGACTTTACCAGTATGAAATAACTTGCACAAGGGCTGGAATTTCTCATATTAGCATGATGCACAGCTGAAAAAAAAATCCATCTCTGAAGCAAGTCTTTGAGACAAGTTCAGTCTGCCACTCTGATAAGGTTCTAATATAAAAAAAACATTTATTTACAATCTTTACACAATATGTTTAATCTTTAGAATTTGATTCAAACATCTTTATTATTAGCCTGCAGAATATCTAGAGAACAATATGGTCTGAATTTTACCATGGCTTCCTGTCATATTAGGGGAACTTGCAATTATTCACAAGCATAGGGATAGAAAATTTTCTAAAGAATCAGAAGGAAAGGAAAAATATAAAAACTTTGGAATGAGAAGTAAACCTGGCTAAAAAACAAGTTACACAGTATTTCGTTTTCTTAAGAAAGGCAATAGAGACTCAGAAATCAGTACTGGCTAACATAATTTATTAGTAAGCCAAAGGAAAATAATATCAATGAGGAGAGCTATAATTTCTTTGGGGCTGAATTTTCAGCTTACAACTAGGATTTAGAATATGTTCAGGAAATTTGACTCGGTGCTCCTGAAGTGATTTTTATCACCTGGATAAAATATAATACAGAAAAACAATGGTGAATTTAAAATATTCAGGAAGCTGAAGAGAATAGGACAACTTCCTCAAATATATGGAAAAAATACCTCAACCTCTGAATCCAAATAGGTTGAGGTAACCAATTCAAAAGAAACTTTTTTTTCTTTTTGTGTCATACCCGGTGATGCCCAGGGGTTACTCCTGGCTCTGCACTCAGGAATTACTCCTGGCGGTGCTCGGGGGACCATGTGGGATGCTGGGAATTAAACCTGGGTCGGCTGCGTGCAAGGCAAATGCCCTACACGCTGTGCTATAGCTCCAGCTCCAAAACAAACTTATTTTTAAAAAAATAAATAAATTCCCAGCAGATGGGTCCTGAATTTACAGAGAAACTTAAGTTCTCTAGAAATAATTTTGCTTTTGTGCATGGCCATATGGTCTTCTTGTGGTAGCTAGAACTACTTTCTTATTTCAGACAGATCACCAACAAGAGTGACAATACAGGATGATAACTTGGTTCATCAATTCCAAAATCAAAATCCGAATGTAAGTCAAAAGTATAGGTATAGGGGTGATAAGGTGATTTTGCAATCATAACCAGAGAGTGCATGAGAACTTCTCTTATTTCTTGGGGGGCACTCCTGGTGCACTCAGGGACCATGTGCCAAGGATTAAAGCCAGGGCTGCAAATGCAATCCAGACCATGAATCTTTCTCTCTGGCCCAACAGGGATACACACACACACACACACACACACACACACACACACACATACACACACACACATCCAGAAATATGACTCTAAGATAGTAAAAGTTTAGAAACCATAAACATTGGGTTCATTTTAACATAACTAAAACCTATACTGAAAAAGACCTAAATATTCAGATTAAGTGATTAGCTCAATAACAGCATGTTATCATTGAAATTCTATGTAACACAAAAGCTGAAAGAGGAGTTCAACCAACATCTTCCCTCGCTCAAAGAGAGAAACAAGTCTGTTTGGGGAGCTTAAGTTTATAAGGCCTTACAGCAACACATGCAAGCACTGCTAGTCAGCCACTGTTAGACCAGTGTTGAGCTTGGGAGAAGGGCTATGAGGCAAGGGCAGCAGTATGGCACCAATAATAAGTTCTTTGGGTTTGAATATAAAATATATACGAATATGTATATACATACATATACACACATATATACATATAAATGTTTCAGGTCATTGTTTTTGCTTTTTCCCATTGCCATTATGTACTTACTTTAATAAAATTCATTTTTACATACCTTAGGAAAATTATAAAAACTAAAAAGAAACAATAATGATAAAAATGAAACATCTAATTTCAAGCCAGAAAAATCTTCCTCTGTACCTCAGGACCAACACAGAACTGAAGTTTAAATTTCTATTTAATCCAGTACAACTACTTATGTGGAAACAAAGGACCTGTCCAAGCATCAATTTATGCAAGTATTCATTTTAATTCTTTCTCTTCTCTGTAAATTATTACTTGTCGAGTTTAGCTAAAAATTTTCACCTATTAGTACTAAATCCTATTACTTAAAGTATGAGATTCAGAACCATTAGAATACAAACATGTTCAAACAAATTAAACAGCTTTTCAAAGACTTTCTAATGGTTCTCTCCCATTCACAAAGATTTTCCAGATAGCTATATGGTCTATTTCCTTCCTCTCTTCTCTCCCACTCACACACACACACACACACACACACACACACACACACACACACACACAAACACACACACAATTTTTGGGTGCTATATAAAAAACACAATTTTTGTTTTTATATTTTCAGGTCATATCTGGCAGTTGTATCTAAATCTTGTGCTCAGGAATGACCCCTGATGGTTTTGAGGACATCATACTAATACTGAGGGTTAAACCAGAGTCGGTTGGAATGCAAAGCAAGCACCTAATTCCTATACTATTTCTCCAGACAGTGCTCACACGTTCTTATCTAAACAGAAGTGTCTTCTATTATTCTTCTAGAACTTCAGACCATAAAGATTCTGCAATCACTGAAATGCTTTCCACATAGAATATGCCCATTTTACCCCATAAATACTGTCACTCATTCCAACAACAGAGCTAATGTTCACCAAGACTTCTGTTTCTATCTCCAACAAAAGGTAATGAGATTAGAGTACCAGGATGAAGGTGCCTTTCAACCCAATCTGTTTCTGCATACACCAAAACAAGCTGGTTTTATATGAAATTTAAAATGCCACTTTTTGGTAATCGTGATATAATAACATATTTTGAAAAGGTATGAAATCGAACTTCTAAATGTTTATATTGTAAATTATATTTATATTGTAAACCAATACTCAATAATATCACAATTAATATAAATTAATATAAAACAGTGAATATAACTAGGCAAATATAGTAAAAGACAACAGAACCTGAGAGCTAGTCTATGAAAATGAGTTTACCAAGGGGAGAGGGGAGAGAGGTGGAGGAAACCTGAGACCCTGATACAGAGGAGGAGGAAAGCAGACATTCTAGTGGACAGTATGGTACAGGAAGGTTGTATGCATAAAATCCCACTATTAACAGTATTGTAAATCACGGTGCTGCAAACAAACAAATTACACACATATACATATAATTTAAAAAACTTAAAACTTTAATAGAAAAAGTCATTTAGATATTTAAGGAAGGCCAAAGCAATATTGAAATCTGAAAGGTCAAAGAAGGTATTTTAATTTTACTTTCCATTCTTCTTGATTCTTTACTGAGTTACAGATGACACTGTATTAAGAGCAAAATATATATTTTCAGTCAGTTACAAAGCCAACCACCAGGTATGGCCCTAAAACCAAACTAAGCCATCTATACATCTGTAAGATAGTAATCCTTGACAATAAAGCTTGCAGCTTTATAATTCAGTCATAAGGTACCTTGTTTTAGATAACAAAACCAGAGAAGGTTTTAACCAAGCATGTTAACCAAGCCCCAGTTGTATGCAGAATTGAGCCCATATTTCCAAGTCTTTCTATACATAATGCTATTAAAATAAACAACATTCATCTTTGAATTCTAGGACCCTCTGCCAATAGAATCCAAAATAAACAACTTCAGAGGAACATTACAAATGAATAAGAACAAGAACATGCAAAGAGAGAAAACAGTGACTCCACATGCCTTTTTTGGGAGGAGAGGGCTTTTGGGGTCACACCCAGTGATGCTGAGAGGGTACCTCTGGAAGGAATTATTCCTGGCAATTCTTGGAGGACTATATGGATGGCAGGGACAAAGGCAAACCATCCTACCCAGTGTACTACTACATCAGCCCCCTGCACATGCCTTTTAAACCATAAAATTTCATTTTTAAATCCTCGAAATTAAAAGGAAATCTGGTATTGATTTTTCCCTTTAAGTAACAATCTGGGACTGGCACAAATTAGAAGACATGAAAAATTCAGGAGCAGCAACACTATACAACATAGTAAGGATTCCTATGTTATATTCCTAGCATCTGCATGTATAAAACTACAGGATATTTAAAATCTACTTGGTTCATTTAAAGCTCAGTATTCTAAAAGGTTACTTGGGCTGCAATGATAAGGATTCCCTGATGATGACACTAACATGAATTATGTAGCAGGGGATTTTGAATAAAGCTGTTAATGTGGGAAATGTTTAAGTTAGATACTAAATGCACTGTTTGAATTCCACAGATCATATTTGTGAAAATAAGGGCCAGGAATGACTACCAGTTCAATCTGGCATATATAAAAATTTATATTAAGGTGACCCCAAGCTAAAAGTACAAAGCCTGATATAAAGATGGATGAGAGCAGATTGTCTATACAACTGTCAGCAGTGATCGCTTCTCACCTCTCAGTGTCTACACTCCACATGGCATCTCTAGCACCAGTCTGATGGGGTAGCTGAACTCTGGGGAGATGCTTTCACCCCGGGATGGTATGAATGTTCCAACACTGGACTAAATCCATTTCTACCCATACCCTGTAGTGAACAACAGTGCAGCCCATTGTCAAAGGGATAATTTTTCGGTGCACTGTAGCACTGTAGCACTGTCCTCACGTTGTCCATCAATTTGCTCAAGCGGGCACTAGTAACGTCTCACAACAAATTGTGAGATTTGTTGTTCCTGTTTTTGGCATATCAAATACATCATGGGTAACTTGCCAGGCTTTGCCGTGTGGGAGAAAAACTCTCAGCAGCTTGCCAGGCTCTCTGTGAGGGGCAGAAAAACCAAACCCAGGTTGACCAAGTGCAAGGCAAACGCCCTACCCTCTGTGCTATCACTTCAGCCCTTTTCAGCGAACATCTTCAAAATTCAGTTCATATCTGTAAGAGACACTTAGGTTTCTGTTCCATCTCTCAAAACCACCTGAAAAGAAACTGTCACCATAAAAACGAAGGGTAGTAATAAGGTCTTGGAAATCTCATACAAAGGCACATGGAAAGGTACATGAAAAGCAATGTTCATTTTCAATTTCACATAAAAGATGTGGATGGAGGACAAAAAGAACCAATAAACACAGATTTAAACACCCCAATCTGAGAAGAAGAGTCAAGAGATCACATATTTCTGCCATAATGCAAGTAAGCACTTTTCAGTTTTTTTTACCAAACTAAAATTATTATTATAATATATAAATGTAACTGCCATTAATTGCAAAATATTCCTGGTTGAGTTATAAAAGCAGTTTTAAAATACATTCTCTAAAAATGAAAAGATCACTTTTTATCTTCAGTATTGTGGGCCTCCCTAAATTCTCAAAGTATCTCTCATGAGAACAAGCTTTAGAATAGAATGGAATTGGAGACTACAGAGAGCCTTCAATGAAGACATTAGTAAGGAAAGAACAGGCACGAAGATCTCATGAGGCTTTCAGAGAGAACAAGTGAAACAATACAGCTTAGGCTCTAGCAGACCTGCCCACTCCTAGTCTAGTGTTTTTCTCTGCAATATGACAAGGTATCCTGTAGAAATACAGTATCAATATCAAAAAGCCTCTATTACTAAGATCAGGTATGAGAACTGACCCTGATAGTCTATACCCAAATTCTTCAAATAAAATACCATTCTCCAGTTTCGGACACATTGATGTTTTTAAAAATAATATTTCCTTTTCTTTTCATCTAAAGATTTTTTTCTTGGCTTACTGCTGTCAAGAAGAAACCTATTCCAATGTCTCCAAAGAAAGGCCAACCTAAATGAAAAGAGGGCTATGATTATGTAACTGCCATTCGACCCACCATCAGCACCCGGGAGCATCAATACAGAAAGATCTTTTCACAGAGAAGGTCAGAAGGCTCCAGGCCAGCACACAGGGAGTTCAGATACCTCCTGGCTACAGAAAGTTTCCATCTGCACAGGATACTGATACCCAAGCAATCACAATTGTTTCACTGAGGTTATATGACACCCAAAATCTCACTGACTCAGTGGAAATAATTCAATCACTCATGTGTTCAGAAGAGAGAAACAAGGTAAAGTTTCTAACCTTCCTTTCAGAAATAAAAATCTCTATATTTGCTGCTGACTCTTCCAGCATATATATTCAATTGTGTATCAACGAGACCAACTTTTGGTATTCCTGAATTTCTCTCCCATCCTTGATAATGTCACTATCAAACTAAGAAGGCAGACAGATCGTATTTCATTTAGAGAAAATAAAAAGATCCTTGTAATATACTGAGCTAATAATTTTTTAATATTCAATATTCCAAAATGTTTCACTCTAGTTCACTCTATGGCTTGGAGGCCAGCCGCACATGTAAGGGAGAAGGAAGCTCAGGTAGCGAGGGGAGCACCAAGTAAAGTGTATTGGGAGGATCCTCCCAGGATGAGAGATACATGCTGAAAATAGACTATAGACCGAACATGATTGCCATTCAATGCCTCTTTTGCAAACCACAGCACCCAAAAGGAGAGAGAGAACAAAAGAGAATGCAATGCCACAGCGGTGGGGTGGGATAGTGGGGTGGGGGGTGTAGTGGGAGGGATAGGGGGAGCATTGGAGGTGGGGAATGGGCATTGGTGGAGGAATGGGCACTGGATCATTGTATAACTGAAACCTAAGCACAAAATTTGTAAATCTACAACAGTACCTCATGGTGATTCACTAATAAAAGTTTAAATAAATAAATAAATAAATAAATAAAATCTGACCCTATGGATCATTAAAAAAAATGTTTCCCTCTGCAAAAAAGAACAGAAATTAGAGCAAGGGGGGGATATAAGGATAATGTTTCTTTTTAAAACTGTTTAAAAAATGTTTTCTTCTGCTCTATCACCTCGATTAATCTTTGTAGGACCTCTTTTCCCTGTTGTGATTTCTGGCTACTTTTATACCAGTCATTTATTCATTTTGAAGCATTTTAAATTTTTACTGAATTTGATACCAGAGAGACATTACAGTGGGAAGGGGAACTGCCTTGCCTGCACCCATCCTGGGTACGATCCGTGGCATCCCAGGAGTAATTCCTGAATGCAGAGCCAGGAGTAATCCCTGAGCACAGCTGGATGTGACTCATAAACAAAAAACAAACATTTTATTCAATTTCCTTAAAATTCAACATTGTGACAGTGTGAAACAAATCACCAAAGTGTACCCTTGCTTACTCCATACTCTTTCAAATAAATAAAGTCTAGTGTGTAATCCCCATTTGAAAAATATATTAAATGTAATAGGTTCAATGAATAGTTTGATGTATAACAAAACTATTACAACCTGGAGGATGGGAGACAGTACAGAGTTTAGCACAAAATCCTAGCAAGCACCCATCCAAGTTGGATTTTCAGCATCCCATAGTCCCCCCGCATCGCCAGATGCAGTTCCAGAGGCCGTCAGCACAACACAGGAGGCCTGAGCATCCCTGGCACTACAGGGTCTGAGCAGCATTGCATCCTCAGACACTTACACTGAGCTGATGGACCAGTTTACTAAAGAAATTTCCCAGAGGGGCCCCCAAGCCTTCTGAGAACCACTAGAGAGGGCCTACGCAAAATAAAATCATTACAAATTTTACATATCACTTAGGAGGACCATCATCATCATTTTTTTCTGGCTCATATTACTGGCACAAAAATCTAGTGAGAATATTCTCACTTTGAGCCAGGTGGGTAACTCAAAATGTAGAGCATATGCCCTCCATGTACAAGGCCGAGTTCAAACCCAGACTAGTTACTCCCCTAGCCCAGCACTGACAGCTGTGGCCCTGAGAACACTCCCAGCATCACCATACTGCAGGGTCCCACCACTATGAGGCAGAGCACTGCTGGAATGGCCCCAGGTGCCTGAGCAAACTCTATATTTTATGAAGGAATAATCTCACTTCACTTGATGGTGGATATTTTCATTTTTACCTCTCACACATGGAAGACAGATACACCTTCAAATATTTGCTTATTCTCTCCTGGTTTCAGCTCTACTGTCAGTAGAACAAAAGTTAAAAGAATAAGTAACATTTTAAAGTTGAGTTCTGAAGGCTAAGTGATAGTCAATACTATTATGATGGCAAAACCCATCATGAATTGTACATAGAAATTCCAGGATAAATATGAAAATGAAACTGCTTTTAAAATAAATCAGTTGAGAATATATTTATCTACAGAAAAAATTAAACATTTTAATTTTTAAAATAAATTTTTATTTTTTATGCTTTCCAGTCAGCATTTAGGGCTGGAGCGATAGCACAGCGGTAGGGCGTTTGCCTTGCATGCAGTCAACATGGCCCACCTGAGTTCAATTCCTCCGCCCCTCTCGGAGAGCCCGGCAAGCTACCAAGACTATCTCGCCCGCATGGCAGAGCCTGGCAAGCTACCCGTGATGTATTCGATATGCCAAACACAGTAACAACAAAGTCTCCAATGGAGATGTTACTGGGCCCGCTCGAGCAAATCGACGATCAACGGGAGGGCCTTTACCTTTTACCTTTACCTTATTTTTAAAAATGGGCAGCTAAGACCAGACCATTGATACATTCTAAGATATGCTTTTGTCACCGATTTCCTTATCAGAATTTTCCCTTTTTTGAATAAAAGGTAAAGGTAAAGGTAAAAGCCCTCCCGTTGATCATCGATTTGCTCGAGCGGGCCCAGTAACGTCTCCATTGGAGACTTTGTTGTTACTGTGTCTGGCATATCAAATACTCTCGGTAGCTTGCCGGGCTCTCCGAGAGGGGCGGAGGAATCGAACTCGGGTCGGCCATGTTGGCTGCGTGCAAGGCAAACACCTTACCGCTGTGCTATCGCTCCTTTTTTGAATAATATGAACATTTCCAAGATGTAAATATAATGAAGAACACTGCCAAAGATAGCCTTAACAAATATAAGACTAGAGGCCTGAGCGATAGTTTGGGGGGTATGGTACTTGTCTTGCATGTAATCAACCCTGATTGTTAGCTGCCAGTGCTTATGCTTCCCTGGACATCATCAGGGATGATCAATGAACATGAGTCAGGACAAAGCCCTGAGCACCACCACGGACTGCCTAAAACCCAAAAGAAAAAAAATACACATAAATACTAGGAATAGGTAAAAGTAGTAAAATGAAATCTAGCAAACATTTCATATGCATATCATTAATAATATTCCTTAGTTTCCACCATTATTTAGTAAATAAACTCTTTGTGAACAGAAACTTAATTATTACCATGAAAATTCCAGCAAAAACATAGACAATCATATTATTCCAAATACAATTATGTTGAGAAATCAAAATAAGCTCCTTCCCACACCTGAATTCTTCAAGGTTCATACTGATAGCCTGTATTCTTCTAGCAGAAAACACATGAAATATTCAGCAACTTAAAATCAATGCTTGAAAACATATTACCAATATATAAGTAAAACTATCATCGCTTTCCTTTTATATTTGTGTCAAAAAAACATTGGTATGAACTGACAGAATATAAAGCACTCTTTATTTTGTGTTTATCTGAAGAGGCTTTATACAATATATATTGTATCAAACTAATATAAACACTGCCTCTATCCTCATTTTTAGAAGAACAATAATTCCTGAGGCTGGAGCAATAGCACAGCAGGTAGGGTGTCTGCCTTGCATGCGACCGATCTAGGTTCAATCCCCCGCATCCCATATGGTCCTCTGAGCAGTGCCAGGAGAAATTCCTGAATGCAAAGCAAGGAGTAACCCCTATGCATCGCTGGGTGTGACACAAAAAGCCAATAAATAAATAAATAAATAAGTGAACAATAATTCCTATAGAGCAGTAATTGTGCTTTAAATAGCACAGCAGGAAGGGTGTTCGCCTTACAAGCGGCCAACATGGCCGACCCGAGTTCGATTCCTCCGCCCCTCTCAGAGAGCCCGGCAAGCTACCGAGAGTATCCGATATGCCAGACACAGTAATAACAAAGTCTCCAATGGAGACGTTACTGGGCCCGCTAGAGAAAATCGACGATCAATGGGAGGGCCTTTACCTTTACCTTTACCTTTACCTAATGCAGCCAAAGAGCACCCGCTAGGTTTTATGCTGCTGAGATTTCTGTCCCAGGAAAACTGCTCATACACTTTGCAAAGAAGAAACTCTTACCCCTGTGAACTGAAACTTAATTATCACTATGAGAATTACAGACAAAATATAGATAATGTCTTTTATTCCATATACAATTATGTTGAGAAATCAATCATAGACATCCAAAAGAAAAATCCAATCAATGTGTCTAAATATGACCTTTGCAAAACGAAAAACTAAATAAATTCTAAAACCTATAACCAATACTGGTATATATGTAAGTTCCCAAATGGTCAAGATTTATCTTACAGAAGTATTTTATTTTAAACTGTTAATAAAGTGAACTGGTTCCCTCAAAACAAAGAGTCTTCAAAAGTATGTTTTTCATCAGGATCAAAACACAGTCCAAAAGGAAAAAAAAAAGCAAACTGAGTCAAAAGATGGGTTTTAAAATATGCACCACAGCATAAGAAACCATCATTAAGAGTATTGTAACACTGCTCTGCACTGTCCTCCCATTGTTCATTGATTTGCTCGAGCAGGCACCAGTAACGTCTCCATTGTGAGACTTGTTGTTACTTTTTTTGGCATTTCGAATACGCCACAGGTAGCTTGCCAGACTCTGCCGTGCGAACAGCATACTTTCAGTAGCTTGCTTGGCTCTCTGAGAGAGACAGAGGAGTTGAACCGAGCTGGCTGCGTGCAAGGCAAAGGCCTTAACTGCTCTACTATTGCCCTGCCCAACAGTATTGTGACAAAAAACAATTAAAAAACATAATTAAAAATATATGCAGATACTGAGAGGTTTGGTCCATTATCTACTTTCAGCACACATCTCCCATCCCGACCAGTTCCTCAGGTCATCATTTTCTTAGTGATCCCTTCTCTATTGCAGCTGCCTTCCCCTCTTTGTTCATGAGGCAGGCTTCCATACTGAAGGAGAAGAACAAAGTCAGAGGCCTGACACTACTTGACTTCAAGATTTACCCTAAACCCAATGATCATGGCATATTACTGCTGAAAGTATAACTGAATAGATGAAAGACTTTAGAACTTGTATAACTATTTCCCCATTTCAGAAAAAAAAATTACTTAAAACCCCCCTGGAAATCTAATTTCATTAGGTAAACAAGCATAAAATGCCCTCACAATCGCACCTGAGATTAGTATAGTCTTCATCCCTCTGGATTATTCCAGGACCACTGGTGGGTAGGATGGTATCAACACACTTTTGGAAAATAATGGCATAGATCAATGAAATATGATGGATTCCAGGAATAGATATAATGAAATACGCAGTGTCAATATTTAACAACAAAGTAAAGGCAATGCAATGGTTAAAAAACTTTTCAGTAAATGAAGCCTAGAAAATTGCAAGGAGGAAAAGAAAGGGGGAGAAATGAAAAATAAATGGAAAGGAAATGAGAATACAGAAAATAAAAGTTTATCATCAACACAGTCATAGGCCTAAATCTAATTGCAATAAAAATTATAAAATTCCTAGAGAAAACTCTAGAAGAAAATTCTGATGAACCTGGATAGCATTGTAGATACAATACCATATCCAAAAAAGCAATATACATTAAAATAACTATTAATGAAATAAACTTCACTAAAACCAAATTCCTATGTTCTATAAGAAACATGCAAATTAAATGAGAAGACAAACCATAAACAGGGAAAAACACTAAGATAAGACATCTGATAAAAATGATGGGCATCTGAAATATACATATAACCCTAAAATCTCATTAAATTTTTTAAATATTAAGAGGCCCAAAACTTTAACAGACATCTCCCAAAGGAAACATACCAGTGGCAAACAAACATGATATAATGTTTCACACCTTTTCAACAGGGACATCCAAATTAAAACATTAATGAGACAATTTAATGTATTAATAATACATAATAAGACACAATAATTATAAAATGGCTAACATCTGAACCACTGACAGTAGCAAATTCTGACAAAATATTCAGAGCAACAGAAATCTCATTCATTGGCAAGATTTTTATAGTTTTATTCATAATTGACAACACTTGGAAAACACTTGGAAACAACCATCATGCCCTACAGGTCAGTGGGAAGATGTAGTATATCCAGACTATGCAATACTTCTCAGTGCAAAAAGAAACTGAACAATCAAACCAGAAAATGAGATGGGTAAATTTAACAACCTGTTACTAAGTGAAAGAAGTCAACTATAAAGTGCTATTTACTGATTATTCCAAATAAATGATTTTCTAGAAAAGGTTATGAAACTATGGAGACAACAGAAAGATTAGTATTTATCAGCTGGTAAAATGGAAAGAAGGTATGAACAGGTAGTAGTCAAGGGATTTTTTTTCTGAGAATATTCTGCTTGATATGATAATGATAAATTCCTATTATGTATTTGTTCAAGTCTATAAAGTATACAGTATCAAACATGAAACATAATTTGGAGGTGGGGAGTTATTTGGGCCACACCTGGTGTGTTCAATACTTACTCTTAGCTCTGTCATCAGGATTCAACCCTGGCAGGCTCAGAGGACCATATGCAGTGTCAGGAATCAAATCTGAGGTGGCCTCAAGCAATGCAATAAACCTACCCACTAAACTATCTCTCCAGTTCCCAGAAATGTAAGTTTCACCATGAACTTTGCATCACAATGATGTATCCATGTAGACTCATCATTTTAATAAACAGGAAAAGCTGAGAAAGAGAAGCTGTAATTATGTTGGGAAATAGGTGCTTTCTACTTTGTGCTTAATTTTTTTGTAAACCTCAAATTGCTTTAAGAAATAATGTCACTGTCAATGTCACTCTCCTCCCATTGTTCATTGATTTGCTCGAGCAGGCCCAGTAACGTCACCATTGTGAGACTTGTTGTTACTGTGTTTGGCATATCAAATACATCACGAGTAGCTTGCCAGGCTTTGTCGTGTGGGTGAGATACTCTCGGTAGCTTGTCGGGCTCTCCGAGAGGGACAGAGGAATCGAACCCAGATGAGCCACATGCAAGGTAAATGCCCTACCCAAAAAGGATTAGTGTGCTACAGAGATGTCTCTGCTCCCCAAACATTCACAATTTTAAAATTCCAGAAGCTCTCGGCCAGTTTAGCAGCTGCTCAACCCTTCATGGTATTCAAAGTAAGCAATAGAAAAAAATTATCTTGAATATGCCCCTGGCAGGCAGTCTTGAATTGCGGTTGGAAATTTTGAGCAAACTATAATGCCCCAAAGTAGAGAAAGAGTATGGGGTAAATTGTCTGCCATACAGGTAGGGAGAGGGCTGGGACACGGGGTGAGGGGGATGCTGGGGACATTGGTGGTGCAAAATGCGCACCGGTGGAGGGATGGGTGCTTGATCATTGTATGGTTGGAAGAATAGCATAGCGGGTAGGTTTGATTCTTCTGCGCCTCTTGGAGAGCCCGGCAAGCTACCGAGAGTATCTCGCCCGCATGGCAAAGCCTGGCAAGCTACCCATGATGTATTCGATATGCCAAACACAGTAACAAGTCTCACAATGGAGACATTATTGGGCCCGCTCAAGCAAATCGATGAACAATGGGAGGACAGTGCATCAGTGCTACAGTGCTATGGTTGAAGCTCAAACATGAAAGCTTTGTAACTGTACCTCACAGTGACTCAATAAAATATTTAAAAAAAAAACCACAGATGCTGAACAACTTATTCTCAGAATATCAAGACTATCCACTATAACAGCCTAGCTTATATAATCGGCATTACATGACTCCAACTTTGACTTCTGTATACTTTTTCATTAGAACTTCACTTTTATCAGTGATTAATAAATATAGATATTAAATCTGGACAATTCATTCTAAAATGTAAATGATTATTAGCAGTTTGATGTCTTATTCCTGTGTATTCAAATAAAAATAAAAAATTCTTGGTAAACAGAATTCAAAGCTAATAATTCAGGCTTTTGAAAGAAGTTGAGGGTATGAAGACACCTAAAACATTCATTTTGACTCACCCACCTAAACACTTTTTAATTTTTTGTTAAATGGATTTTTTAAACTCTAGATCTATTTCTCCACAGGTTGATAGCAAAAACAGGTTTGTCATTACATAAGAACAGAAGACATGAGAGAACTGACAAACAGAAAAAGATATGAGAAGTATTGCTTTATCTAAAGGTCAAGTATGCCCTCTCATATTTTGCATAAAGAATTTGGTGCACAAGAGTTTAAGAATTGTGAGCAAAAATTTAAAAAGCAACTATTAAAACAAAAATAATATAGGTAAAAAATATAGATAAACAATTCAACAAATTCAAAGAAATACATATCACAAGAATAATTTCCTGCTATAAAAATGAAGCTATGTTTGAGTCATTCTTCACAACTGCAGAATTACTTTTAAGAACATTAAGACAGTCTGAAAACAGTGAACTTTAACTTCAGAAACTCTCACATTTCAAAAAATTCACTTAAGGAACAGTTCTTTAAAAATTCTGTGTCCTATGACTGTGAAAAATAGTGTCTAATATCCAAAAGAACAAAAGCAACTGGTATTGGCATGGATGTGGGAAAAAATGGACTCTCTTTCACTGATGGTGATGCTGACTGGTCCAGCCTTTTTTGGAAAACAAGGGACAACTAAGTAAATGATGCTTGGAGGGCTTGCTCAGAATGGGAGATGCCTGCTGAAAGTAGACTATGGACCAAACATGATGGCCACTTAGTACCTATATTGCAAACCATAACACCCAAAAGGAGAGAGAGAGAGTAAGAGGGAATGTGCCTGCCACAGAGGGAGGAGGTGGGAAGGGGTGGTGGTGGAAGGATACTGGGAACATTGGTGGTGGAGAATGGACATTCGTGGAGGGACGGGTACTCGATCATTGTATGACTGAAACATAATCATGAAACTTTGTAAGTCTGTAATTGTATCTCACAGTGATTCATTAAAATAAAATAAAACTAAATAAAAGAAAAATAGTGTTTAAGGTTACCCAAACTTTGGGATGAGGTTATTCTTCCCAAAGTACAAATGGTAAATGCCAAGAAATCTGAGTCATCTGTTCACACATAATATCAGAGAAACTAAGACCAAAGTCAAATAGGTAATCAAGGGAGTTGAGGCATGAAGAAGTTCAGAACAGCACTAGAGTTAAGGCATGAAGGACTCCCTAAAAAAGGCAAATGAATCCAACTTTTTGTGCAGTGGCTAAGGCTTCCCAGTGGGCTATGCTGAGAGCAGTTAAGTGAAAGATGAAAAACAGACACAAATATTTATCCCATAAATGGCTACTGAGGGTAATTTGCTGCCAGGTAATGAGCTAGATTTGTGGGTGTACGGAGATGAATCAAGGATACACAATACAAACTAATCTAGAAGAGTAACGATGCTTTTTACATACAAAACAAAAATGCAGAACAGAGGATAAAAATGTGACAGGCACTGAGAACATGTTGTAAGCACCAAGAGAAAAGGAAAACAGCAGAGTTTGAGAACACATCTACTCACTTGGTCTTCACCTGTTGTCTACCAACTATGTACTAAAGCTTAAGTATAGTCGCTATAGATGGAGGAGTAAATGAAATTAAGCATATCTCTGCCCTCATGTGACTTAAATTGTAGCATGGTAGATAAAACTTTAAAAATGTTTTCAGGAAACACTGAATTCTGTGAAAAATACAGTTTTGTGGCTATTAGATTTAAATTACAATTTAAGTCAGGAGAGTCTTCTTTAAGGTGACACTGTCTGCCATGGGTCAGAATAAAAATGAAAAGTATAAGATGCAGAGAGAAAAAATTCCTGGCAGAGACAATGGCCAATAAATTTAGAGTATAAACAACTGTTATGTCTGAGAAAGAGCAATAAAGTTAGTGTAGGGGCTGGAGCAATAGCACAGCGGGTAGGGCATTTGCCTTGCATGAGGCCAACCCAGGTTCGATTCCCAGCATCCCATATGGTCCCCTGAGCACCGCCAGAGGTAATTCCTTAGTGCAGAGCCAGGAGTAACCCCATGTGCATCGCCAGATGTGACCCAAAAGCCAAAAAAAAAAGTTAGTGTAGTTGAAACAGTGCTAAATAGGAATGTACCAAGACATGAAACTAAAGAGAGAAGGGGCTCTATCACATAGCCCTATGAGGGCTTATAAATCTTATAAAGTAGTGGTCTATTGTGTCTAATGGGATTCAAGATATGTGTGTCTATTTATTAACACCGTATATAATTCTGATAAATTTTACAAGCAATTAATCAACATTGGTTATCCTACATCACAATGATATATCATTACTAACTAAACTGCCTCATTTATTCTAATTCCCATACCTTTGATGACCCTGTAATGTTTTTTTCTGTTTTAGGATTAAGTCTACAATACCTCTTCAGTTTTGAAGCTCCCTTTGGATTCAGCTGATTACAATAGTTTCTCAAACTTTTCTTTGTATTTATGCAGCAATAATTTTGAGGATTACTGATCAGAAACATGTTAGGATGTCCTTCTACTGGAATTAGTGTTATATTTTCTTTATGATGAACCGTGGAGATAAAACAGACATTGTAGACATGACACACTTTTCAAGTTTTCAGCAAAAATAATTCTCTCTAAGGTGGTTGAGAATGTTTACAGTTAAATGGGGAGAGAACAAACAAGTAGATGCCAGATATTAACAGCAGGAATTTATATTACCAGATATGACATAAAACAAAGTGAATTGAACATTATGTACAGTCCATGAACTAAGACCTAAATCTCTCACTCCTAACTTTACCTTTTATATTCTCTCACTCTCTAGTTCCTTTTGACACATACACAGCTTCTAAACAGTCTGAGGGAAAAATCATCCATGAAAGTAATCCAATAAGCAAGTAAAAGCTTGAAGAATTTCACAGAGTTTTACTAGTCACCCATGAAATAGATTGAATAAGCAAGTAAAAGCTTTAGGATTTTTCAGGGGTATTTACTGACAACAAATTATTGCTACTAGACAGAATATCTACATTTAAAATTATCTTTATTTACTCCTCTCTCTTATAGCAAAGAGTTTTCAAGTTCTAGGGGAAAATACATCCTCTACATAACATAAAAAGATCAATAATCAGCTTAATGTTTATATATAAAAGTTTTATCTAGATGAACATAATATTGATATGATGGGAAATTCTTGGTTTTGAAAGCAGTTCCCAAATTATGAAACTACACTGTAGAGATAGAAATTTTTAAATTTATAATTTATTCTCTCATTAAAATAAAATCATAAGTGCTTATTAAATGTTCAAGTCAGTAAGTCAGTCAACAACAGCTTACTGTAACCAGCAATGTAACTCTGCAGGCAAGGCCATTTTAGAAATCAGTTCACAGAATGACTTCTAACTTAGGAAGAATGTTATATCAGAAAGGTTTTAGTTGCAGATGTTTTGTAAATAGTTATAATAGTTACAAATAGTTACAAATAGTTATTATGCTTTGCTTAAATTTAAGTAAAAGATGACCAGAGGGCTATGAAGAAAGTTTGAGTGGAAAAGCATGTATTTACTATGTGCAAAGATTGGAATGCAATCTCCAGCATGGTATCTGAGCCCTGCCACGAGTGACCCCAAATCAATGTGCCAGGAATATGAAGAAACCCAAAACAATAAAATCAACAACAAAATGTGGAAAGGGCCATACAGATAATTTGGGGTTTAAGCATGCAGCCAACTCTAGTTCGATTCCTTTCACCAAATATAAATCCCCAAAAGACCACCAATAATAAGCCATGACATGACTAAGTGTAGTCCCCAGACAAAAACAAACAAAAAGTGTGGAATATTTCCCATGTTTTAAATCTAGGCTAAATAACTTGCCTTATCTAAAAATGTGATACGATTGTGAGCATGTGAACTCTGCATGTGGCCGACTCGGGTTCGATCCCTGACATGCCAGATGCTTCCCAGAGCCTACCAGAAGTGATTCCTAAGCACAAAACTTGGAGTAAACCCTGAGCACTGCCAGCTGTGGCCCAGAAACAAAAGAGAAAGTACCTCAGGAGAATTAAAAGAGACAGCTATTTTGAAGTTTGATGAATTACTCTTTCTTTTTAATTAAAAATAAATTATTTATTATGCTTTGTATTAAAAAAATTCAGAAGGAGAATGAAAACAAGGCTCTTTTGCAAATTTGTTTATCACTGGATGGTTGTAGCTTAGAATTCCCACATTTAAATGTTTGCGACTAAATTTTTAAGTCCAACTAATTTTCAAGATCCTTTGTGCATGCCAGAGCCTTTATGATTTCTTTTCATTGGAGAATTAGCCATCCTATTCATTACTCTAGCCATAATGAGTTCAGGTCAAGGAGCTTAGAATTCAATGAATTATAATGGCTGTTTTAGTCTCTGTTCAATCAATTATTTACAAGTTAGGCATTTCCACATTGAACAACTGGTACAACGATCTGATATGTTCTCAGTTGCTTAGAAACCAAGATTTTTCAAATAGTCCTTTCTAGTGTCAATTTTAACTATTGCCAAACCAGAAAGTTGTGCTCATCCACACCTTAACAACGACAATACAAAGCCAATAACCACATTTTTAGGATCTTTAAATAATTGTTTGCTTTGCAAACCCAGTAAATGTATATATAAAAAATCTGATTACAAAAATTAGTTTTCCATAAAATCTCTTATACTAGTCTCTTACGTTAGAAAGTGGGTACACTGTTAAATCTACAATGACAAGTAAGATTATGATAGTTTTACTTTAATAAGGTAGAACTATAATCGCAGTTACTACACAGATAAATGACAGATATGGCTTTTTAACAAGAAACACTTTATAGTGTTTTAGGACTGGAAAAACTGTAAAGGAGCTTGCCATGCATTCAATCAGTCTAAGATCAATCTTCAACACCCCATATGATTTCCTGAGTACTTCCAGAAGTGATCTCTTGTACAGATCCAGGAGTAAGCCCTATGAACCACTTAGTATGCCCCTTTCCCCAAAAGAGAATAGTGTTTTAATCAAGTCTTACATTATCAATAAAACTAAGAAGTCATTATCAGTTATAAAGGGCATTGTTGTTTATAAAATTAAATTTCAGCTTTAACCCATAGTTCTTCTATAGTAAACGGCAGTTATTAAAAAAAAAAAAGTAGCACAAGACTGTGAGGATTGTTCAAATGTTCTGAATTCAAGAGATTTTGGCTTTTAAATGTAGGATCTTAGAAAACATTTTTAAACTTTTTTCTTCTGGTGTTGGGGGGAATGGTGTTCAGTGGCTACTTTATGCTCAGTGCTTTATGCAGTGTTCAGGGGCTACTTAAAGCTTGGCAAACTGTATAGTATCAGGGGATCAAAATCAGGGCTCCAGGGGTTGGAATGATAGCACAACGGGTAGGGTGTTTGCCTTGCACGCAGCCAACCCAGGTTCAATTCCCAGCATCCCATAAGATCCCCCAAGCACTGCCAGGAGTAATTCCTGAGAGCAGAGCCAGGAGTAACCTCTGTGCATATCTGGATGTGACCACCCACCCCCCCCCAAAAAAAAACAGGGCTCCAGCATGCAAAATGTGTGTGCTCTGGGCCTTTAAGCTCTTGCTATGTGCAGGTGTATGCTACTCATCCAGTGTGAATCTTGCGTATGGCTATCCAGTTTTCTTAACACTACTGAAGAGCTTCCTGTCTCCATTTTATATTCTTGTCCCCTTTGTCAGAAATTAATGGTACACATATCTAAATTTTATTTCTGAACTCTCAATTCTATTCAATCTAATTGCCTTTTGAAAAATACAGCACTGTAGCACTGTCCTCCTGTTGTTCATCAATTTGCTCGAGAGGGCCCAGTAATGTCTCCACTGTGAGACTTGTTGTTATTGTGTCTGGCATATCGAATACACCACGGGGAGCTTGCCAGGCTTTGCCATGTGGGTGAGATACTCTCGGTAGCTTGCTGGGCTCTCAGAGAGGGGCGGAGGAATCGAAACCAGGTCGCCAAGGTCAGCAGCGTGCAAGGCAAACACCCTACTCACTGTGCTACAGCTCCAGCCATATGATATTATATAAACTAGCATAACTTAACAGTATAAGTTTAGGTCAGGGATCACACTGTTTCTCATGTTTTTCTCAGGATTATCTTAGCTATAGGTCTGGAGCGATAGCACAGAGGGTAAGGTGTTTGCCTTGCACGTGGCCAAGACAGTCGGCCCAGGTTTGATTCCTCCGCTCCTTTTGGAGAGCCTGGCAAGCTACCGAGAGTATCTCGCCCCCACGGCAAATCCTGGCAAGCTCCCCGTGACGTATTCCATATGCCAAACACAGTAACAAGTTTCACAATGTTACTGGGCCCACTCAAGCAAATTGATGAACAACGGGAGGACAGTGCTACAATGCTATCTTAGCTATACAAGAAGTTTTATGGTTCTATGTAAATTTTAATAATGTTTATTCTTTGTCCTTGAAAAATGCCATTTGAAATCTGCATTCAATTTGTATAATGCATTTGGTAGTTAGCACTGTAACATTATCCTCCCATTGTTCACCAATTTGCTCCATCTGGCCCAGTAATGTCTCTTTTGTGAGACTTGTTACTGTGATTGGCATATCAAATACATCATAGGTAGCATGCCAGGCTTTACCATGCTGGGACCCGTGGCGATGGAGAATGGGCACTGGTGGAGGAATGGGTATTCGATCATTATATAACTGAAACCCAAGCACCAAAATTTGTAAGTCTACAAGTGTACCTCATGGTGTTTCACTAATAAAAATTTTTAAAAAATGTTTCTGTTTAATTGTGCTCAATAATTGGGTCAGTAACAACAGAAAAGGGACGTCAATATAAGGCTTAAGGAGCTAAATAAACTAAATGAATAAATGGGACCACTATAAATAAGTACACTTTTCTTTACAAAGCCACATATTCTCATATGGCTTCTTTGCATTAGATCTATATTCTGATCTGGCAAAAAGTGTTTAACCAAAAGTTTTCATTAAGTAGTCCTGAAAATACCTAAAAACCTAATACCAGGTAGACACTAATGATTCCCTTCTCTAAACTATACTGTGTTCACTACACTGGAAACATCAGACCAAAAAGAAAATTATGTATATAATGAAAACTATAGCATCTCACTCTCTGCAAGTGTTAGAATTACTGGATAGAAAATTAAGAGAAACACAGGAAAAATAAGAACAGCAACACAGGATTTAATTTCTAGAACACAGCAATAAAAACAGTGGAATTCACATTTTTCTCTCTTTCCCTTCCTTTTGCTGCTGTTGTAGTTGCAGTGACGAGGTAACACAATGGAATCTTACAATTGGGTGTATGAACACAAGATTACACCCTGTGATGTGATGGGCATGAGAGATCACAAATGGACATGCCTCCGGGATCATATCAGAAGGTGGGCAGTCATACAATATAAACTTGCAGTCTCATGCCTGCCTGCAAGATAGGCCCCCAGAATACATATTCTTATCAAACACCCCTGGAACTGCCACCAAGACACATCATAGCCTGAGTCATAAAACAAACCTCCACAAAGCTTAGAAACCAAAATTAAACTGTATAATCTCTAATCAGAATGATATGACTCTAAAATGAATAGTCACAGATTATAGGCAATATTTTATCATTCCTGCCACTTTTGAGATAAACCTCACACATTTTACACTAGACTCAAAGAAGTTCTGTTGCCTGTGCAAGGTCATAAGCATTTGGTATTAAAGCCAACTTGAAATAACCAAATCCAAAGTCTGTCATTTTCACTGTACTTTCAATTTATGCTACCTTTCAAACAAACAAAATTTCCAATCCAGTATACTAGCACAAAGTTTTATCAATCCTTCTTTTAAATAATTTTTTTTAACAAACCCTATATTCCAAAGCAAGATAGTCCAGTGGTTCAGGAATCTGCCTTGCATCCCTATGATTCTGGTTCAAATTCTCAGCACCAGAGTTGGTTCCCTGAGCACTACCATAAATATTCTCTGAGCACAAAGCGAGAAGTAAGCCCTGAGTTCTACCAGGCATGGCCCAAAACTCACTCAAAAAAACCAAAACTGTGCTGTAACTGCATGTAGTTTTTGTTCTCGTTCATGTGCAATCCTATTTGTAACTCATTCAACTCATAATGCAATTCATCTTGCAAAACTGATACTTTGAAAAAATGCTTCTTAGAAAACATGAAGAGAAAATATTTTGTAAAAAATGTAAGTGTGATGGCCATGGACAGAGCATTAAATCTAAATCCCAAGTTATTTGACTTCCTATCTTTAGTTTCAAATTTACTTTTCTTTATCTTTTCCCTTTTTGGGGGGACAGGGTGGTTTTACTGAACCAGGGCTGCAAAGCATTTGCTTTAGCTTCATCCTCAACCTCACAGTTAAATTTTCAAGGCCTAATTATAGAGCTGAACATTTATCCATGTCCATTTATGATCCACAGCTTCTTTTGTGAGCCTATCATCTGTCATACAACCGTCACTCTCAGCTTCACATAAGCTGTTACACTGATGGACCTGCCCTCAATGGCTTTATGCAGAGAACACAAGACTAAAGAAGGTCTTAATCCTTCAGCTTCCCAGAATAATATTAATAGTCACTTTAAATATTATTTTTCCATATACTTTCCAACTCAGCTCTTCTTATAAGCTATTCTTTCACAATTTTATTTAAATGACCTTGAATAAAAATTTTTAAATATCCTGTGAAAATTTTAATGTCTTATATACCACTTTTCAGAGAAGTACACTACTGGCAGAAAGCTTGAGAATCAGATAGCCCAATTTCTTTGGGAAAACACAAAGAATCAGTAGTTTAGTGGTTCTCTCAGGGAACCCAGTGAAATGAGATGGAACCTACTCTGATACAGAAATTATTTAAGTCTGCGATTCTCTTTACTATACCAAGAGTGGTCTAAACGAAAATAAAAATATTTTATGAGCATGTTGTTATATGCCGAGTATCAAACTCGATACTTTTTATCAGTCAAGGCCTACATTAACTGGTAAAATAATATGAATGGGTAGGAAAGGTCTAAGAAAATGGGAGGGCAGGATCCCACTCTGAGGGGATGAGGAGCTAGTACAAAGGTTAAGGTATATGAATTTGACTTGTGAAATCCTCTGTTGCAGATGCCCCCCCAGATCATAACTGAGTGCATCCCTGTGGTCCCTGAACCCCATCTGGTGCCCTGAGTGATTTACCAGCTCACAGGACCCAAGTAGAAATAATCATGGACCCTTGCTTTCAAGTATGCCCTGGCTAGAACAAAAATCATAGAGAAACCCCATGAGCATTGGATATAAGGCCCCCAAACCCTAGAACACAGCTTTAGGAGTGCCACTAGCCAGAGATACAGGTGTAATACTTCCAGATCTCCAGAATTCTGAAATCCAGGTCCCATCTGATGCTGAAGTATTTATGATAATTTCCAATGTGATACATTCATAACCTCAAACCATGTCTAAATGGTAAACCATTTAACTGCATACCATATATTTTATACTCAATCAACCTCTAACTAATTTTTAAGACAACCAGGGTGCTTTAAAAAATGAGAGTATATTTTACAATACTAATAATAATGGTTTCTCATGCACATAATTCCAACACCACATTCATCACCAGTATCCCCATCATCATCCCCTAAGAATCTCAACACCTTTTCCCTCTAGCCACCACAGTTCAATTGTGTAGACCAATTCTTTCATTATGTTCCCTTTTTGCCTATATCCTATGTTGTATTTTAAGTACCACATAAGAAAGACATCATTCTGACTGACTGCACTCAGTATGATATCCCTTCCATCCATGTTGCTGTAAACTGCATGAGTGTGTTTTTCTTAGAGTTCCACAGTATTCCGTTGTGTATGCATATATACCACAACTTCTTGATCTATTTATCTGTAGTTGAACTTTTGAGTTGTTTCCATATTTTGGCTATTGTACTAAAGTGTAACAGTGAACACAGGTGCATATATATTCTTTCAAATTTATGTTTTTGTGTTTGGAGGATAGATGCCAAGAAGTGATATCACTAAGTCACATAGGAGTTCTATTCATATCTTTTGAGAAATCTTCATATTACTTTTCATAGAAATTTCCATAGAAATTGAACCAGACCTTACTTTCAGCAACAGTAAATAAGGGTTCTTCTCTCACCACAACCCAGTCAACATTGGCTATTTCCAGACTTTCTGATATGTGCCATTCTCAAAGGCCTGAGATAATATCTTATCATTGTTCTGTTTTGCATTTTCCTAATTATGAACGATGATAAGTATTTTTTCATTTTTCATTTTACCAACCAGGGGTTTCTGCCTCCCACTTTAATTGTTAAATTTTTTTTATTGAATCACAATGAGATACACAGTTACAAGGTTTTTTATCATCATACAATGTCCCAACACCCATCCCTTCACCAGTGTACATTTTCCAATGTACACTACCCCCAGCTTCCCTCCCACCACATTTCTCCACCTACCTCTGTGGCACTTTTCTTGTCTTTTGTCTTTTGGGCATTGTGATTTGCAATACGGAATTTAACACTTATCTTGTATAACCCTTTACCTACATTCAATGATCAGTTCTTGTCCAGAGCGATCATTTCTGTTATTCTCATACTGGTCTCTATTCTAATTGACCTTTGCCCCTATACCCCCCAAAAAATCTCAGGGTTTTAAAGATCGAGGCAGCAATAATTCAGAAGAGATTATAAATAAAATTTTCCCGATAGTCATCACATTGTAGAGCCTTAGTTCAAGTCGATTAACACAACACTTTAACCGCACTGCCTCATTAAATCCTTAGAGGTAGTTGTCATTATTTATATTTACAGATTAGGAAAAATAAGTCCTATCAAGAACAGTTTTATGAAAAAAATATTTTTGTTGTTAGTCTTACTGGAGATTAAGTACTTTCAAATAGTGAAGTTTAAACTGGACAAAAGCTAGTTCCTGACTTCCCAAATGGTTTTTGCTTAATTTGGAGTGTGTTCTTAGGATTCTAATTTCTCTAAAATGTGTCCATCATATCAAATAATGTTGAACTGCATCTGTTGAAATAATCAGAAAACCCTGAGAGTAAAATCATTTCAAATTTACTTCTGTTTTCTAATTTCGTTTATAGAGGGCACAGAAATACAGTGCTCTTTATCGACAGGACTAAAAGTTCTCACTCTGAATCTAAATTATATGATATAGAGATTTACTAAACTTTCTTAACCACCACTCATCAACAAACATCTTTATATGCTAGGAAAATAATGAGATTACTAATATGAAAACATACATACCAAAGACTGACATTCTTCAAAAATGGGTTTACAGGGACAAATCCTGTAAACCTATCCCATATACCAACACGTTAATATTGGACTACTTTTGTTAGTGCCTGACCAAGAGCTGATTGTAGTATCTACAGCAAGGAATACAAGTGAAAAAAAAAGAATGATAAAGCATTGTCTGAATTAAAATCGGAGGAAAACAAAAACATATCTTTATAATTTGGGATCATAACATAAATACATGGAAGGGGCCTTGTGATCATCTAGCTTCTCAAAAAATTGCTCTGTTCTCTGTATTTTTTTGCAGAGTTCTCAGGTCTAATTAATTCCCCATAGGTACTAATAGCAAGAAACTTCCCATCACTTTTCCTTTTCCCATTAAGTCCATTTCTGAGTTTTCATTCAGCATTGGTTTTGCTTAGAAAAAAAATGAATTTATAACTAATTTCTTTTTTTTTTGGTAGATGACCCCTTAAAGACACCTGTATCTTAAGCAGGGACTCAGAATTTTAGTACCTCTCTAGAACAAAGGGAGGGGATCTGCAAGGACTTCAACCATATTCTCCCCAATATCCATAGCAACTGCTCCCCTCTCAATAAGTATACTACAGAATTTTACGGTGTATATGCATCTTCAAAGCCTCCTTCAAATAAAGCTCCAATAAAGTATTGGGGCTATATATTCCAATGTACATAGTCTTGGTAATATTGAGGAAATAGATAAACAACAGGAGGACAGTGACAGTAAGAGAGACAGTGAGAGGGTATATTAAAAGTGTGTAAGGAGAGGCTGCAAAAATCTCAGGGCTGGGAAGGGAGAACCAAGTAAAGGGTGTTGGGAGGATCCTCCCAGAATGGGAGATGCATGCTGAAAGTGGACTATAGACCGAACATGATTGCCACTCAATACCTCTTTTGCAAACCACAGCAGCCAAAAGGAGAGAAAGAACAAAAGGGAATGCCCTGCCACAGAGGCGACGGAGGGGGGGGGGGGGGGGGGGGAGGGATACTATGATCATTGGTTGGTGGTGGAGAATAGGCACTGGTGGGGGGATGGGTACTTGATCATTGTATAACTGAAACCCAAGCACAAAAATTTGTAAGTCTACAACTGTACCTCATGATGTTTCAATAATAAAAATTTTTTTAAAAAATCTCAGGGCTGGGACAAATAGAGACATTACTTGGCACCCACTCAAGCTAACTGATGAACAACGGGATGACAGTGCTACAGTATATTAAAATGCCTAGCACTGTATTGGTATATTGCACTGCAGCACTGTGGCAATGCCCTCCCGTTGTTCATCGATTTGCTCGAGCAGGCATCAGTAACGCCTCCATTGTGAGACCTTTTGTTACTGTTTTTGGCATATCGAATATGCCATGGGGAGCTTGCCAAGGCTCTGCCGTGTGGGGAGGATACTCTCAGTAGCTTGCTGGGCTCTCCGAGAGGGAGACACCCTACCCACTGGGCTATAGCTCCAGCCCGTTGGTATATAAAAGATAAGTGATACTGTTAACTGTTAATAATTGTTATTATAAACCCATTTTCTTTCAGACACTTAATGTTATGTTTAACAAGGCACAGATGAAATAGCCTTTTCTTGGTTAGGCAATCCCAAAGGGAGGGGAATCAAAATACGTCACCATGAGGAAACAAATAAAGTAAAAGCCAGGTAATTCTATACTATAAAATGACAGGGTAATCAGAAATGCTACTTATCTTGCTATAGCTGTCTAAACAAAACTGAGTTGGATCTAGGAAAGAAACAAGCACTGTGAGGAAACTGACATCAACATGAGAGAGATTTCACAAAAATAGTTGAGTTTGTCTTTAGTCATTATTAATGTCTATCAAAATGGCTGCATCTTAATCACTATTTATTAAATCAACTTTCTGTAACCAGAGCAGAGTATATGATCTGAATGCCAGAAAGAAGAATTTCCAAACAATTCAGCCTCAAGAATGAGGTAATTCAAAACACAAGTTCATATCTTACATTCCTTTCTTCATTTAATAAGTTAATCCAATTCTGGGTACTCATATAAAACAGCGGTCTGAGAACATATAATTTAAATCAGGCCACTAAAACCACAAGGGTTTTATGTTCAGAACATTGTAAAATATACATCCTGAAACTTCCACCAAAATCACAGTAAGCTGACTCACCTCTTTTGTTGTAAGAATTATAATTAAAATATAACTATAATTTACTGTGTTCTAGGCACCATTTTAAGGACTTTACATATTTTAACTGTATCCTATGATTACTCTCTCATAGAAATTATTATTTATTCCTCCAGTTTACAATTCATAAATTTGAAGCATATGGGATTAAGTGACTTCCTCAAATTTATGAGGTGAGAGGTCTGAGAGATAGTGCATCACTGAGTAAGACACTTGCCTTGCATGCTGCTAACCCAGGTGCAGAATTCAATCCCTGGCATTATATGTGTTCCCCCAAGAACATCTGGAGGTGATAACTGAGCCAAAACTAAGTCTAGAGTAATGCTGGGTGTGGCCAAAGTTTTAAAAAATTCCAAATTTACAAAGTGTGTACCAAAAGTTAACAATTAATATAAATATGCTGTTTCACCATCATAAAATTCAGTCACATTATCCCTCTTGTCCTCAAACTGCCAAAGTGCAATAGATGTTTACTTCGTCCCTAGTTCAAAGATGAAAACTGAGAGAACTGACTAACCTAAAAGCACAATTAGAGGAAGGGGCTGGCATCAGAATACAAGCAAATCACAACAGCCAACTCTTGCTGGCTGTATAATCCTACAACCCAGACCATGTATCTCACCTCCACTAAGTGGGACCACCCCCCTCTCTCTATCTTTCTCTCTGTCTCTCTCTCGCTTTCTTGCTCTCTCATTTGCTCGCTCTCTCTTCCTCCCACCCCCCCCGCCTTGGTTTGGGCATTAAGGTAATCACGTATATCCCTTTACCTAGTTTGAACACTCAAGTCTTGTCCAGAGCGATCATTTCTAATCAAGTTAAAATTATTACTAAAAGAAATATTGATACTACAACATTTACAACATTTTTTGCTGTTTCTGAAATAGAGAAATTGAGAATTCTATTTTGAAAAAAATTTAAATCTATATAGTGAATACAGACATTCTTAATCCTGGTCAGTATATATATATATATATATATATATATACACATATATATACATATATATATAGTTGCATTTTACACTAAAACTACACTGGGATACAAACACATCACCAGAAGCAAACCAGCAGAGAGGAATGGAAAAAGGAAGTATTTATCTATGCATTTTCATACTTCCTCAAAAGGAATGTCAGAGCACTAAACCAGAATTTAAGAGAAGAGTCAACCTCAAATATATAATGCTAACTAACACTGTGCCAGATCAGACTGACAGGATACTCTTCTAACAGTCCAGAAATACAAATCTGAGTGAAGGGTAAACCAGACCCCTGACAACTTTCCTTCAGGGACACAGCAAGGAGAAAATGACTTAGGAAGAGATTCTGGAAGCAGGAAAGAGCACAAAGATGTTATGGCATCTATCAGGTGCATCAGGTTCACTTAGATTAAGTCTATTCGATGTGATCAAAAACTGGATAGAGCTAGGAGATCAGAGGAAAGTGATTCAGAATAATAGACAGTGTCAGGGAATGTGAAAAAGAGAAGTTCTTCAATTACCATTGTTAAAAACTCCAAATATTCAAGTGGTAAATTCATATAAATGCTCTTTAAGGTTTGTAATGACTATAGGTAATTATACAATGGTACAATGTGAAGGCAAATTCTTCCTTATAGCACTTTTAAAATGAACTATTTTGGGGCCAGAGCGATAGTACGGCGGGTAGGGCGTTTGCACATGGCCGATTCAGATTCAATCCCCAGCATCCCACATGATCCCCCAAGCACCACCAGGAGTAATTCCTGAGTGCAAAGCCAGGAGTAACCCCTGAGCATAGCTGGGTGTGACCCAAAAAGCAAATTAATTAATTAATTAAAAGCACTATCCTGAACTCAATTTACATGATAGATTAAAAAAAACCCCATCATCCAAAGTGTATTGTGAACTGTGTCTCCTAAATGCATTTTAGGGGCTGGAGTGATAGCACAGCAGGTAGGGCGTTTGTCTTGCATGCAGCTGACCCGGGTTCAAATCCCAGCATCTCATATGGTCCCCTGGGCACTGCCAGGAGTGATTCCTGTGTGCACAGCCAGGAGTAACTCCTGTGCATTGCCAGGTGTAACCCCCCCAAAAAAACTGCATTGTTATTTATTAAGTTCTTTTGCCTTTCACTAGGAGGAATAATCTCTCTTCACCACTTCCCAAGGTGCATTATCAAAGCATGGAAGCTAGAAAATGCAATAAAACTTCCAATTTCCCTACTGCGGTCAAGATGGAGAGTGGAAGAGAAGAAAGTCAGTTTCAATATTCCTTGTTACCATTTTTGTTATATTACATAGAGATACTATGCACATTCAAGAAGATAAGACAATGGAATACTCCTTTGTTTTTGTTTTTGTTTTATAAACTACAACCCACTGACCAGCTGAATTGCATTGTATTTTTTCATTTCCCCTTATAAAACTGCCTCTATGAAAATGGCTTTGACTTTCTTAACATGTCCATGGTATTTCCATAGAAAAAGGAAAATGCATGCTAATCCAACTCCTGTCATCGTTTACCTCTAATGAGGGATCTTTTACAAAATGGTAGAAAACTGTCTGATCTCTCAACACTGGCAGAACATAGAATTTCTTCCAGGGTCTACTTAATCTCACTGTGAAACTTCTATATCCTCTCTCTCCAAGCAGTAGGTCTTTGTCACGAAAAATAACAATTTTGATGGAAAATGTCCACAATACCACAGCTGTTATTTTTGCTTTTTCCACTATTCATTTTCTTTATATGCAAGAAAATTAAAATACCTGGACCACAAAGTACTATATTTTTATTATAAAGTATTCTCATACTCTTCAACATACTATTTCTTGTTCATACTAAATCATTAAACAGCCAAGTCACTAAATTCCTTTTTATCTAAAATTTTGTTTGCAACATAATCCAAAGGTTTCTTATTTTCTCCAGTCATATTTCTAGGTATAATATATACATTTTTCATCATCTAATTCTATTGTTTCTGGGCCTTAACCTACACTTTTGATTCTTACTGATTGGCATACTGGTTCAGGGACAGAGCTCTCCTATAAATAAACTAACAGCCTCCAAAGATTCTCTTCTGCTACTACATTTTGAATTATGTGCATCCACTTATTTAAATAACAAAACTTCACTGAACATAGGATGGGAAAATACAACGGTCCCCATTCTCTGAGTAAAGTTATTCACAAGTAACTGCCCCATAAAATCTAGAAGGAAAACACTCTAATCAGGAAAGAGATTATGAATGATATATGAACAAAGACACAGAAAGGTTAATTAATTCTTTAGTAGAGAAGCAAGGGTCTAGGGTGGTGAAGAAGCATCCAGGGAAGCATTTCTTTTTCCAGACTGGTTTTCTTTTGACTGGAAAAAAGAATCTCACTTGACTGAATTTCTTGCCCTCCCACAGTTCTTTCCTTGGCTAAACACCTTTGAGCAGATACTTTCTAATTAGAAAATGGAGAAAGTCAAAGTTCAAATTGCTGAATAAGTAAACAGAAGATTAGCTATGTTAATATGCTTACACTACACAACCACTTTTCTTAAGAGTTGGAAAAAATCTTGCCATTCTTTTATTATTAATACAACATTTTCTCCTACTTGCAACTAGATTGTGTAGAATCCTCCATGTCAGGTTCTGTGAATATCTCCATATTCATTTACCAAGGAATGACCCATTCTCTCCCTTTATAAGTCTAGAGCAATTCATCAGCCCACCGACTTTCCTGTCTTTATCCTCTGGCTTCTGTCTAAAATTGAAGTAACACTGAGCAGTAAAACACTTCACACTTTGATCTTTCCTGGTCCAAACCCACACATAATTATACAGAGAATTCCTAATGTTCATCATAAAGATTTCTTTGCACTGCTCCTCTTCCCAGGGTATCTAATCTAGTGATTCACCTTCAGATTGCCCCCATCCCTTTTCTGTTCATTACCTTCAGTTATACTCTCCAGGCCTCTTTGTACAATGAGAATGGTAGGTTCTTTCCACTGGAATTCAATGTAATTGTGTCAGAGAATAGTGGGATAACACATAGAAAGAACTCATAGTGAGAATTTCATTTTTCCAACTTCCCATTTTTCTAAAAGCCAAACCTAAACCTAAACAAACTTCCCCACTGAGTCTCATAACTTTTGTTTCAGAAAAGGTATTAAATTCGCACTAAGTAAAAGACTGTTTCTCAATTTCAGTCACCAATGGAAAAAAATAAGAAAATACTATGTAGCAGCACATACTGAGTTACTATATGGTCTAGATACAGATATGTACCTACCTATATTTGTATATATTTTATTTTACAAACAATTGAGTTCTGTGGATTAGCATCTTATATAGATAATCGATGTAGTTTTGTTTGTTTGGGGGCCACAACCCTAGCAATTCTCAAGGGCTAATTCCTGACTCTGCATTCCAAAATTACTCCTAGCATGAAAGGCAAGCACCCTACCCACTGCACTCTCTCCAGTCCCTAGATGTTGCATATCTTTATTTATCAAATTATAATCTTCTAATATTTCTCTCGATAAAGGCTTTCTAGTTTCAAATAGATTGCTATGAAAATGATAACTACCAAGGAAAGAAAAAAATAGTCCAAAGAAAATTATAAAGCAACAAAGGTACATACATACCATGAATTAAAAAGACATCACAAAAGTTAATTAAAGTGGAATAGACTTTAATATCAGATCTGAATCCATAAAGTTTAATCTGACCCCTAGAAGCATCTTAACAATTCAATGTAACTGGTCAAGCAAACAAAAGCAAAGTCAAACTAATGGAAGTATATCAAATTAAGAAGCTTCTGCACTACAAAAGAAATGATGATAAGAACAAAAAGATACCCCACAGACTGGAAGAATATTCTCCATAACTATTCTGATGGAGGATTAATATACAAGATATATAAAGCACTTGTTTCTATTTTTAATAAGAAATCAACTTCAACAAAAAATGGGGAGAGAAGATGAACAGAAATATTCTCGAAGAAGACACAGATGAAAAATAAGTACATGTAGCACTGTCCTCCCTTTGTTCATCGATTTGCTCCAGCGGGCCCAGTAACATCTCCATTTTGAGACTTGTTGTTACTGTGTTTGGCATATCGAATTCGTCACAGGGAGCTTGCCAGGCTTTGCTGTGCGGGCAAGATACTCTCGGTAGCTTGCCGGGCTCTCCGAGACGGGCGGAGGAATCGAACTCGGGTCAGCCATGTTGGCTTCATGCAAGGCAAACGCCCTACCAGTGTGCTATCGCTCCAGCCCATGTTATCTGCAACACTTACCAGAGAAAATGGAAATCAAAACAACAATGAGATATCACCTCACACTAGAAAGACTGGTCATATCACAAAGAACAAAACAATCAGTGACATGGAATATCTAAGAAGTGGAGAGGGTACAGTGGGTAGGGTGCTTCCCTTGGTGGGGACATACAGGAAAAGAAACTCTCATTCACTGGCAATGGAAACTTAAACTAATTTCAACATTTTTGGGAAACAAAATGGAAACCTATCAAAAAACCAATAATGAGCTCTCTTTCTTTTCCTATTTATCTGTACATACTTATGTATGTGTGTGATGTATACATATATACATACATATATACACACATATGATATGCACACACAAATAGGAGAAAGCAAAAGACAAGAATAGAAAATATTGAAGTAAAATAGTAACCAAATTCAGATTTGGGGAAAGTTTTATGATTCTATAATTAGGACAGCAGGATGACCCTAACAGTGACGAAGGAAAACCATACATTACATAAAATAAGAATCACTACAATGTGGAGAAGGCATGTGCTTTAAAATAAAGAATTATCATGAACAATCTTGTGCACTAATATATCCTACGTAGGACCAGACTGAATATATTACAGCCTGTTTTGTCCTTTATTTTGCCACTTAACTGTGACTTTACAAAAGAAGTACGCTTCAGTTAGTTAACCATGAAAACATCAAACGCATATTATATCACCTCAAATACCTCTCATAACTAAGAACAACTTGATTTATTAGAATTTAGGAACAAACCAGATTTCATATTCTTTTGTGTAACTCCAATAGTTACAAGGGTGTCATTAATTTTGAGTTTAAGTAAAATCCTGGTGACAATTACATGGCATTTATTTATATCAATACATATATACAATATTTCATTGCATAACATGCTCAATTATCTGAATGAAAATAACATCAACTAAACTGTTGTTTTAAATTAAAATTCTAATCAAATCTGGCAGGAAGCCAACTTTATTTTCTCCAGGAAAGATGTCATTGTCAGTATATTAGAAATGTTTAAGACACTAAAATGAAAACTTGTGGATATGAAGATTTTTTCTATTATATTACATAAGCATGAGTCATCCTTTTTCTGATTAGAACATCTGGATATATTAAATACATTTTTGTACAAACCTGGCAAAACTGTTATTTCTCTTCTTCATATATCTTACAACAGATGTGTAAAAAATTGGTTTAAAATATTTATCTGGGGGCTGGAGTGATAGCACAGTGGGTAGGGCATTTGCCTTGCACGCGGCTGACCCAAGTTCAATTCCCAGCATCCCTTATGGTCCCCAGAGCACCGCAAAGAGTAATTCCTGAGTGCAGAGCCAGGACGAACCCCTGAGGATCGCTGGGTGTGACCCAAAAGACAAATCAAATCAAATAAAATATTTATCTGTTCAAAATTCAGGCAGAGTAGGAAAAAAATACTGCTCTGAGAAAAAGTGTATTTTACACTATTTACTCAAAATAAAACACTATTTTTTCTCATGCCTGAAATTGTGCCTGGTATGCTTGTCTATTAAAAGAAAACTTGCCGCCACATTTCAAATAAGTCTAACAAAACAAATTCACATATATTAGTAGGCATATTAAAACTAATTTATTATTTCATCTTAAAAATGTGTTTTTTTCTTGGCATTTCTCATTCCCTTTAAAGAACATACATTTGGTGATGTGTATTTTTGTCTTTCTCATACAATGACTAACTTATCTCACTGATATTTCTCTCAATCAGAATTTTGTGAGGTAAACTAAGTTGCTGAATTCAAAGCAGGAGGGTTTATGTTAAATGAAATTGTGAAAAAGACAAATACTGGATGAGTTCACACAAAGAATGAAAACTCACAAAAGCAATGAAGCAAATCTGTGGGTACAGAAAACTGAGATTACCAGAGAAAGGAGAGATTGGGGTGGAGGGATACAGATCTTTTAATGGTGGTTAGGGTGTATAATTTTTACTTTGAAGAGGTATGAAACTATATCCCTAAAACACATAGTCATATCATTTAATCTTACCTCAGTTTTTTTTCAAATGTAAACCGCAGAATCTTATGGTAAATGGTTGAGTGAAAAAAAAGGCACAAAATTCCATACTAATATTATTTATTTAGAGGTGGCCCAGAAGTGCTCAGGGGTTACTCCTAGCTCTGTGCATAAGGGTCACTTCTGGCAGTGCCAGGAACTGTATCTGGTGCCAAGATTGAATCTGAGTCAACAGCATTTAAAGTAAGTGTCCTTATATTCCTGGCCCCTAATATTTATTGTTATATGTTAGCAGTGTCCTCCCATTGTTCATCAATTTGCTCAAGCGGGCCCTGCGTCTCCATTTTGGACTCGCTGTTACTGTGTTTGTCATATCAAATACGTCACGAGCAGCTTTCCAGGTTTTGCAGTGCAGGCGAGATACTCTCAGTAGCTTGCCGGGCTCTCCGAGAGGGGATTGTTATATAAAAATACAATATAACTATGAAATCAAGGAAACAGTAATATACTCTGAAATAGCGGGTTTTGTATCTAGATTTAATTGCAAGAATTAAAAAATAGTGTGATTATTATCCACAGAATATTAGATCTAGGTTCTTATCTGTAACTTACATTATCTTTCTAGGAATTGTTTTGATCACTTCCACTTAAATGAACCAACAATCACAGGAAACACTTTTGGACATTTCAGACATTTCAAAATACAGGTTTAAAAGAACATTTAAGATCTAGCAACACATTAATTTACAACCCAAAGAAGCTGGATGAAAATGTCAATAGCTCATTTCCTTTCTGCAGTCCAGGGATAGAACCCAAGTATCATGCTTGCAAGGTACTTTGAAACTGAGCCACATCTTTGATCAATGGCTGATTTTATCAAGACACTATTCTCAGTAAGTTTGGAGAAATAAATGTATTAACATTCATTCATTCAACAACATTCCAAAGGAACACTTTCTTGAATGTCTAAATTTACAAATAGTATAGTTATAAGTGGATTATATAAGTAACCTAGTTTCCCAAAGGAAGGAAAATATCAAATTTTATTTGGCATTCTTCTTTAATGATATGGCCTCAAATTGTCTTTGCTATTCTAGCTTCCTACTCTTTCAAGAGTATCTTTAGATCAAAACAGACTACATCTCAATACCTTTGTACATGCATTCCCCTAAGCAGGATCATGCTCTTTCCTCCAGGCACTGTTCTCCACATTTAGAAATTCTATCCATTTTCAAGTCCAACATAAAAATATCTCCTAGAGTGCCTACATGTCATACCATACATTAATTCAATATAAACTATTTATTTTAATAGTTTAAATCTTTTTCCAATGGTAGCCATAAAAGATGCTACCAGTAAGTACTTAGTACATGGCTTCAAGAGACTGTATGCTTTATTTCATCTTCACAAAAAAGCTAATTTATTACAAAGATGAAAAGGGTTAGGATGTTAACTATAGGAAATCAACTCTGTGGTCTGAATTTGAATTCAAGTTTCAGCACTTGCATCTTCCCAAAACAGCAGTTTTCTCACATACAAAATGTGTGTGTGTATGTGTGTGTGTGTGTGTGTGTGTGTGTGTGTGTGTAGTGGAGAAATTTTCATCATTTAGAGTTGTGATCAACATGGAGAATGAAATGATTTCTTTAGAGTTTTGTTGAAAAGGGAGAAAAAGTAACATTGTTTAGAAAGAAGAAAGGAGCTTTAGTATATGATAAAATGGAGAAAATCCTACATAGGTTAAGCAGAATATTCATGAATTATCTATTCTTTGGGGGGGTGAACACACCAAGTTGACTGGCTCTTGCTTTGTTTTTTTTCTTTTTTCTTTTTTTTTTTTTTTGCATTTTGGGTCACACCTCGCAATGCTCAGGTGTTACTCCTGGCTTTGCACTCAAAAATTATTCCTGGCAGTGCTTAAGGGACCATATGGGATGCAGGGAATCGATCCCAGGACGGCCGTGTGCAAGGCACAAGCTCTACCCATTGTGCTATCACTCCAGCCCCTGCTCTGTTTTTTCTAAACAACTTTCCCCTCAATTCTTTACCCTCTGTTTCTATTGCTACAATGATTATGGATCACATATATTGTTAGTTGTATTGCTCTCTGGAGGTCACAAATCAGGTTAAAGTGTTTGTACAATCAGCCACAGAACTCCTAGGGGCTGCCATCCTAATAATTGTGGTAAAGACCACTTTATAATGAGTTACAATTTTTTTAAAAAATCACACACACGCACACACAAACACACAGTCATACACACTCCAATACAAACCAAATTAATACACTATGAAAAGCACAACAACAGACAAGAGATTAGGATGCCAAACTTTATGTTATAAAAGTTCAAGTTCAGTTTTTGTATTTGAGTATCTCAGGTCATGTGCCTACAAACAGCTTAACCACTGCATTCAGGAATTTCTTGGTTACTTCCTGCTATCACACTGCTGACTGATAAATGGCAATCACTTAATCACTTAATCACTTAACTTCCCGTTAGTCATCGATTTGCTCGAGCGGGCGCCAGTAACGTCTCCATTAGTCCCTGTCGCGTGCTAGTGTAGCCCAATGGCATCTATTCGCTCCGGAAACATGAAGGGCCACAAACCGATCGTTCATGATCTTGACGAAGAAGTCTGACCATCTGGTAGATGTGCGGCCACGCAGTCTTTTGACATCCCGTGGAATCCAGTCAGTAACAGCTCTAGTCCAGCGGTCGTCTTTAAATCTCATTACGTGACCAGCCCATCTGATTTTCGACACCTTGGCAAATGAGACAGCGTCCCTGATTCTTGATCGTCGACGGATGTCAGAACTCCGGATTCTTTCTCTCATTTGAGTGAAACGTGATATTCCAAGCATAGCTCTTTCTATTCTTCTTTGGGAGACCTGAATAGCGTTCTCACCTTGTTTGTGTAGGGCCCACGTCTCTGAGGCGTATGTTAATACAGGAAGAACAGTGGAATCAAAGAGATGTGCTCGTAGCCGGAGGTTCTTTGTCCTTTTAGTTATTTCTTCAATGCTCTTGAAGGCATTCCAAGCCGCTCTCTTCCTCCTGCGCAACTCAGGTGCCAGGTCATTCATCATGTTGATTTCTCGACCTAGGTATATATAACTGTTGCATTCAGAGATGGTGGTTCCGTTGAGAGCGAATGGAGCGTCAGGAACAAGGCTGTTTCTCATAAACATTGTCTTCGTAAGATTCAGCTGTAGTCTGACCTTTCCACATTCACGGTCAAAGTCGTTCAGCATTTGTGCCGCTTGGTTGATGTTTGGTGTTATTAGAACGATGTCATCAGCAAAGCGGAGGTGGTGTAGTTGCCGACCATCTATCTTCACTCCCATGTTTTCCCATTCCAGTCGTCGCATGATGTTCTCGAGGGTGGCACTGAAGAGTTTTGGTGAAATGTATCACCCTGCCGAACCCCTCTCTTGATATGGATGATTACTTCTTTGTAGAATGGTGAGATCTTCGTAGTGAATCTGCAATAGAGCTCACGAAGGATCCTGATGTATTGAGTTTGTACGCCCTGATTGGCTAGGGCTTCCATGACAGCTTCCGTCTCAACAGAATCAAAGGCCTTCTTTAAATCAATGAACGTTAGACAGAGCGGCATCTTGAACTCCCGAGAAACCTCAATGAGCTTGGTTATCGTGTGGATATGGTCGATGGTGCTGAATCCTTTGCGGAACCCGGCTTGCTCGCATGGTTGTCCTTCATCTAGTGTTCTGCCAATCCTATTTAGGATGACTCGAGTGAACAACATGTAGATGACAGACAATAGGCAGATCGGGCGATAGCTGCCAATGTCATGGATGTCTCCCTTCTTGAACAGTAGTGCGGTCCTGCTGGTTTTCCATTGGGACGGAACCTTGCATTCAGACAGGTAGCAAGTGAAGAGCTGAGCCAGTGTATTGATGAGTACTGACGGCAGGTTCTTCAGGTGTTCAGGTCTGACCTTGTCTGTGCTGGGTGCTGTTTGTTTCTTTACCGACGAAATGGCATGTCAGATTTCGGAAGGGAGAACATTGGGAACGACATATCCATCCTGTGGAATTTGGTATGTTGGCAAGTGGACATGGCTATCGAAGAGATTTGAGTAGAAGTCATGGATAATCTTCTCCATTGCCGTTCTGGAGGATGTGATGGATCAACACTACTTCCACTACCCAGCCGTCGCCACACTCCAGGACGCTTTCCGGACCCGCATGGCCTCAAAGCGGCCGTGTGACACATCATAAGACACTAAATATCCATTTTCCGGAATTGTCGTACCGTATTTGATAGGGTTCAAATATGGTAACACCTATAAGGGTGATTAGAGGTCACCCCAAAAGCCTCTATCCCTCTCGGAAAGACTGGCAAGCTACCGAGATTATTCCACCCGCACGGAAGAGCCTGGCAAGCTATCCGTTGTGTATTCGATATGCCAAAACCAGTAACTACAACTGGTCTCATTCACCTGACCCTGAAGGCTTCACCGACATGGCAGCACTGAGAAGGATGAGAAAGGAGAGGCCGACAAAATCTCAAGGCCGACCTAGGCTGCCACAACGAAGGAAGACAAAAACGATCATCTGTACTTTCAATGCACGTATGCTAGCATCAGATGCATCCATCGAGGACCTGATGGTAGAAGCGCAAATGATCAAGTACGACATCATTGGTCTGACAGAGACAAGAAGGCATGAATCTCACCGTGCCGTTTTCGACACTGGAGAAGAATTGTTCCTCGGAACATGCGATAAAAGAGGTGTCGGAGGCATTGGTGTCCTTGTCAACACAAACTTGGCCAACAGCATTGATTCATTTGAATGCCTAACAACCCGAATCGGACGTTTACATTTGAATAGATGTGGCTCACTGCCTGCAGTTTCTATCTTCGTTGTCTATGCACCAACATCTCATTATGATGAAAGAGAAATCGAGAAGTTCTACATGGAGCTAGAGAAGTTCTATAAAGAAGACCACACCTTCTACAAGATCATTGTGGGTGATTTTAATGCCAAGATAGGACCGAGAAGATCAGCTGAAGAACTTCACATCAGGACCCATGGCCTAGAATGGAACGAACAGGGTGAGAGACTGTCTGAGTTCATCATGTCGCCCAAGACCATTCATGCTAACTCACAGTTCCAGAAGGCAGAATCTAAACGATGGACATGGGAGTCTCCCGGTAGACGATTCCACAACGAAATAGATCACATCATATTCAATCGACAGTTTTGCCTGACTGATGTCGCTGTTGTCCCAAAATTTCGAACGGGATCGGACCACCGTCTCCTTCGTGCAAAATTCTACTTCACAGAGCGGGGAGAAAGGGCTGCAAAGTTCAAAAAGAGAACTCCCAGAATGACCACCAACTGGGAACTCTTTGGTACTATTGCAGCAACATGGGAACATGCCATTGTTGACAACATTGACGAGGAATACGATCGACTGGTTCAGCACCTCCATGAATGTGCGAGGAAAGCCAAGAGAGAGATAGCCACAAAAAATCGCCTATCTTCGAAAACTCTTGAGCTAATTGGTTTGGCGCATGCCTCAGGCAACCGCAAGCTAACGTCCGAGCTCGCAAAGCAATGCAGAGATACGATCAAGGAAGACCTCAAAGAGAGAAGAGCAGAAGTACTGGTAGATGCGGCAGAAGCTGGGAAAAGTATTCGTAACGCCCGCCTGTCCTTCGCCAACTACAAGACCAAGATGACTGCCCTCCGACGTCCTGATGGATCCATCACATAAATGGCAATAAAGGAGCAATTTCCAAAGCTGCCAGTACTGTTTCTCACTCACTTCTAGGCTCCTTGGATTCTATTTTATGGACAATGAAAAAACATCTCCCATAGACACAGATATCTTTAGTTCCTCATATGATCAACACCTTTAATTTCATCATTACAGGAGACAGAGTAAAATCTATGGTGGAATAGTAGATTACTTTGATTTTTCTTCCTTGTGTTTTTCACTTTTTCTCACTTTCTCTGATGAAGAGAATACACTAGTGATGAGATAAAAATATAAGTACTGTAGATTTGTTATAATAGTCATATGATGATCTTAACTATAATAGAATGTTATGGATCAGGCTCTGCACTCAGGACTTCACTCTTGTTAATCAATATAATCCTCACAATCCTAAAGGCTGGATGTTGCTGTGGTCTCCAATAACAGGAATTTTTTTTAAGAGCCCAAATCACACGTGTGCCAGGACATTCAGACTATCTTGAGTGTCTATACTCTTTATTCTCAATGACTCTTTGTCAACCTAACTTAATGCAAAATGTACACAACTGGATCCAAGGATTTTGCATGCAAGAAGAGAGAACTAGCAATGCAAGTTATATAATATGGTGATGACATGTACAAAGCATGACCAAAGGAGAGAGAAGGTGGATAACTTAAAACCTTTTAATTTCCTAGTAGGACTACAGAATTAGACATTTTCCTACTAAAGATACTTTCTCAGAAAGGTCTTAGAAAATACATACAAAACTAACAGTATTCAAAATGTGGGCACAAGGATTTCTTTCAGTTCATCCTGAAGATGCCCAAAGGCTGGCTGGTTTTTAACATTCATTGGCTTAAGCAGACCATCAAATCCAAATCATCCAACTTTTTGTCACAGACCCCAGGATCCTATATATCTACTTTTCAAAAATAACCTCATAACTTTACTGAAAACATGTTATAATACAAAAAAAACTTCGATTTTAAAATGTTCATTTATCATCTCATTAGAGCTATTTATATTTTATTAGACATTGAATAGGGCTGGAGCGATATGATATCACAGCAGGTAGGGTATTTGCTTGCATGCAGCTGACCAGGGTTCGATTCCTCTGTCGCTCTAGCAGAGCCTGGCAAGCTACCGAGAGTATCTCGCCCACATGGCAGAGCCTGTGAAGCTCCCAGTGGCATATTCAATATGCCAAAAACAGTAACAAGAAGTCTCACAATGGAGACGTTACTGGTGCCCGCTCAAGCAAATCAATGAACAACGGGAGGACAGTGCTACAGTGCTACAGACTTTAAATGTGGGCAAAAAAAAATAGGACATCTGCAAAAATCCAGCTTATTTTGTAATTTGATATTGTGCTTAACACATTTTAAAGTTACCAGTACATTAACATGGTCTCTTAGGTACTGACTTAAAGTCACTGCAAAATAAGCTGATGAGCAGTATTTTCCACACAAGCAGTCTATATCAATGAATAGAGGCAATCATGGAAGATTTGGAATCGAGGGCTAGTACTCACATTCAGTTATATTTGTGCTTAATATGTAATAGTAGTCATACATAATTGTCAGATGCAAATAGAAATACAGCACTAAGAGATCACCCCTGGTAGAATTCAGGGAACCATGTGTGGTGCTGGGGACGGAACCTGAATCAGTGCAAGGCAAGCACTCTACCCACTGTACTATGACTTTGGCCCAAAGGTCTTTATTTGAGCTGAAGTTTCTTCCATTCTGCAGAATATTCTGAAGTTCATGAAGTCCCATTGCTTACTTTTACTTTTACATTTCCTTTGCCTGTGGAGTCAAAACATTTAAAACACCTCTGAGCCCAGTATCCTCAAGATTTCCGCCTATGTTTTATTTTACATAATCTATAAATTCTGAACTACATCAAGGACTTTAATCCATTTGAATTAACATTTCTTAATGCACTAAGTTAGGTGGTTCGGTTTAATTTTCCTGTATGCACCTATCCAGTTCTCCCAGCACTATTGTTTTTTGTTTTGTTTTTTGGGCCACACCTAGCTGTACTCAGGGAATACTCCTAGTTCTGCACACCAGGACCACTCCTGGCTACGTTTGATGGGTGGACCATATAGGGTGCCAATAATCAAATCCAGGATATCCATATGAAAGGCAAGTGCTTTATCCACTATACTATTGCTCTGGCCCCAACACCATATGTTGAAGAGTCCTTCTCCCACTTCATGTACATAAGTTCATTTTTCATTAACTGTCCAAAGATTGAATGATTGATTTCTCGGCTCAATTCTATTCCACCAGTCTGAAAGTCATTTTTAATTCTAGCACCACACTATTCTGATTGAAACAGCTTTATATAGATTTAGTTTGAAGTTAGAGAATACAGAAAAATCCATATTCTTTTTTAAAAAATTTTTAATTGAATCACAGTGAAATACACAGTTCCAAAGTTGTTCATAATTGGGTTTCAGTCATATAATGTACAACATCCTTTCGTTCACAGTGTACATTTCCCACCACCAGAGTCTCCAGTTTCCCTCCCCCCTCCAGCCTACTTCCATGGCAGGCATCTCTCTCTCTCTCTCTCTCTCTCTCTCAACCTCCCTCTCTCTTTCCTTTTAGCCTTATGGTTTGAAATACAGATACTGAAAGGTTATCAGGTATATGCCTTTACCTACTTTCACACTCAGCTCCTGTCCAAAATGATCATTTCCACCATCCAGATTCCTTCTTCTCAAAATTACTTTCCCTACTTGGAGAGTTGTATGATTCCATACAAATTTTAGAAGCATTTGTTCTATGTTCTTGAAGCAAATAATTGGAATTTTGATACGAATTACTATGAACTTGTTTTCTACTCTTTTATTCTATGCATCAGCACTAGTCCATGAAATATTAATTGAAAATATTGGCTTAAGAAGTTTGATACACACACATATGTACATGCACACACACAAAACGTTCCAGAAAGCTACTGAAAATCAAAATCAGCAGCAACACATAATCACAATCACAATCACAACCATCCTGTTATTCGTTGATTGCCTCGAGCAGGCCCCAGTAATGTCTCCTTCATCCTAGCCCTGAGATTTTTTTTTAAAAAGTGCCATATTCAAGGTTCTTTCAGAGTTAGGAGAATGAGACCCTTCATTGTTACTGGTATTTGGCATACTGGGTACGCCATGGGGAGTTTGCCAGACTCTGGTGTGTGGGCAGGTTACATTCGGTAGCCTGCCAGTTTGTCCAAAGTAGGAATGAGATGATAAGATGATAAGATGTCGCGCGGCCACATTTGTGGCCGCGCGCTTCCGGGAGCTGAGCATGATAATCTCTGGATCCTGGCCGTTGTAGGGTTTACACGGCAGTTGGTGGGTGTAACTGTCTAGCTACTGGTAGGTCCAGTCACAAACCGTGCAGGCTTGGAGATCTCAGCCCCGGGTCCCACACACCTGGGTTCCTCTGCCAGTTCTTTTATGCATGAGGCTCATCCAAGTGTGTGGAGAGTGGTCCCCGCATGGCCTTGGCTGGGGCCCAGAGGTCTTCAGCTGTTGGGCCCTGGTGAGGACAGTCAGGCACAGGGTAGGAGACTCTGCCTTGTTCTCTCCCGGGAGCTTGGTGTGATAATCTCTGGATCCTGCCGTTGTTGGGGTTACACGACAGTTGGTGGGTGTAACTGTCTAGCTACTGGCAGGTCCAGTCCCAAACCGTGCGGGCTTGGAGATCTCAGCCCCGGGTCCCACACACCTGGGTTCCTTTGCCAGTTCTTTTATGCATGAGGTTCATCCAAGTGTGTGAAGAGCATGGCTGTGGCTGGGGCCCGGAGGTCTTCAGCTGTTGGGCCCTGGTGAGGACAGTCCTCATAATGTGATAGGATTTAAGAAGCATGACCAAATTAAAAACCAGAAAGTGATAATATTCATGAACACAAAAAATAAATCTGGATGGATGATACAAACATGGATTAATTCAAGCTTTAAAAATATACTAGCTTGGGGGTATGGTGCTGCCAGCAGATCAATGTGTACCTGTAAGGCGAGTGCATCAGCAGCCTGATGGCACCTTCAAACTTCCAAATACCACAAAATTGCTGCTGTGGCTTTGACCAGACCCCAAACATTTGGGGCAAAGTTTACCAAGAAAGTAAACGGCCAAAAGTTAGGTATGTGAGAGACACACACCCACAAACCACCTCCGGCTCAGCTATATAATTGGAAGCATGGCCTCTCTAGTTCCTGATCGAACTGCTTAACAGCCATGATCCCAGAGACTCAGAAACAAATCTCAAAACCCAATGGCTTTTGGCAGAAATGGGTACAGTCCTTGAAGTAGGTTACTGGCGCCAGGCCACCCCAGGGGGGAAAGGGTGCTGTTCCTCCGCCTGCTCCACCTTGGTAGCTAGGTTGCCGCCATCCGACAGAGGCCATTAGACGGTCAGGTTTGGACCCACAGTGACAGGACACACAGGGCCTCATGGGATAGATGTGGAGCCGGGCCTTTCCCTCCCACTCCAATGAGATCCCGAGTTGCCACCAACGGAACAGCCTTTCTGACTCCTGATCAAGCTGTTTAATGGCCATGATCCCAGAGACTCAGAAAAAAATCGCAGAACCCAGCGGCTTTTGGCAGAAATGCGTCCAGTCCCTGCAGTAGGTTACTGGTGACACGCAGGGCCTCACGGGATGGGGGTGGAGCTGGCCCTTTCTTCCCCGTCCCAACGAGACCCCAAGTCGCCACCCAAGAACGGCCTCACTGGTTCCTGATCAAGCTGCTTAACAGCCATGATCCCAGAGACTCAGAAACAAATCTAGGAACCCAGTGAATTTGGCAGAAATGCGTCCGGATCCCGCAGTAGGTTCCTGTCACCAGGCATTCCAGGGGGGAAAGGGTGATGTCCTTCTGCCTGCTCCCTCTAGTAGGCTTGGTGGCCGCCATCCTCCAGAGGCCACTGGACAGTAAGGTTTGGGCCTGCAGTGATGAGACACACAGAGCCTCACAGGATGGGTGTGGAGCTGGCACTTCGGCCCATCCCCCCCACTAACAAGACCCCGAGTTGCCGCCCATGAACGGCCTCTCTGGCTCCAGATCAGCTGTTTAATGGCTTATGATCCCAGAGACTCAGAAACAAATCACGGAACCCAGCAGCTTTTGGAAGAAATGCATCCAGTTCTTGCAGTAGGTTACTGGTGCTGGGCCACCCCAGGTGGGAATAGGTTTCGTGCCTTGGCCTGTTCCCCCTGGTGGCCTGGTGGCCACCACTCTCCAGAGAACACTGGACAGTCAGGTTTGGGCCTACAGTGACAAGACATGCCTCATGGGATGGGGCTGGAGCCAGCCCTTTCCTTCCCATCCCAACAAGACCCCGAGACACCACCCACAAATGGTCTTTCTGGCTTCTGATCAAGCTGCTTAACAGCCATGATCCAAGAGACTCAGGAACAAATCTCGGAACCCAGCAGTTTTTGGCAGAAATCCCTCCAGATTTAAGTGTTAAAATTTCGGAATTTCAAAATCACACGACCACTACTGCAGCCGCACAACATCATATGGTATTCATAACCAGTATTAAAAAACAAATTGTCTACTGTTGCCTTTTCAGCAGATCTGAGTGTTGGGGTAAAATCCCAAATGGTGGGTCTGGTGTCAAAATATTGAATGTAATCAAAGTAGAGAGTAATGTGGAAATCATCTGCCCCACAGGGTGGGGGAGGGTGTGGGATGGTGGTATACTGGGGATTTTGGGGGTGGAGAATGGGCACTGGTAAATGTACGGGTGTTTCATTGTATGATCGAGACTTAAACCCGAAAGCTTTGTAACTGCTCTCATGATGATTCAATAAATAAAATTATAAGAAATGAAAATAAAAAGTAAGGTGGAGTTCATGCCCAATTCAATCAGCCAATCAGTGGCTGAATAAATAGCAGTACTCCTACATAAAAGTAAATAAATAAAATAGTAAAAATATACCTAGCTTATATTATAGGAACACACCAAAGACGGCGAGTACACTGTGAGGACGGAAAGATATCAGTTTTTTTAAAAAAATACTTCAATCCAAATCATTCTTTGGAACCACTCAAACTATGTAATTGTATAGGATGAAACTTTGTAACTTTTTATGAGATACTTGCAAAATCTCATTTATATCATAAAGCTATAAGACTAATTTATTAAACTCCATATTTGAAAGTGTTTTATAAATAATATATCTCATTATTCTATAACTGCACAATCTAAGGGCTACATGATCCAAGTTCAGGCCACATATTTCATGAACGTACCTCTGGAATAAGAACTTATGTCACCTGGCTCAGGAATCCAAATAGCATGCAATCCTCACATTCTAAATTTCAACATCCCAATTTGATTCTAAGCCCTCTGCAAATGCCACATACTAAACTTTTGATGCCATTTCATACAGTTTTTACAGCAGGGAAGAAGGGGAAAGAGGCAGCTTAATTTTCTAGAAATTAATTAAAACATGGATTCTTATAAACAGCTGGTACTACATATCACCATATGCTATGTTAGAGTGAGTGTTACTTCTAAAAATATTAAAGCTTCTCTAGTGGAATTGGATCTGAGATCAATTCTTGGCTGCAAACCCATTAAAAATCTTTTACAGTGAAGATCTATAAAAGGGTAGCTGGCAAGATTTTCTCCATTAATAGTGCCAAATATACAATTTTCCCTTTAGCTGGACAAAACCTACCCATTTTTGCTGGAAATTAAAGCTACCTTTGAAAAAAAAAATCAAAGAGCTGCAACCCAACTGCAGAGAATTCTAGTTTCAAATATCCTATTATTCTGTCTTATCTCACCTTAAAATGTTCAAAGTGAAGCCAAAAGTTTTAATGACGCCAAGGCAAGCTGCATTTCATCAAACAGAACCCAGACTTATGCATACTTATACAGATCAACACACATACACAAACAGTTATCGAGTCACCTCGAGAACCAGAGAAATGAGCTAGTGTATCATGGCTATAGTATCATGGGTAGGGTACTTCCTTTCACATGGCCAACCCAGATTCAATCCCCAGCATCTCATTATGGTCCTCGAAGCACTGGCAAGAGTGATCCCTGAGCACAGATTCAAGAGGAAGCCCAGAGCACTACTGGGTGTGGCCAAAAAAAAAAGTAAGAGAAAAACAGATGTTTAATGAGGATGAACACACCAAGAAGTGTTCAGGGGTACTCTTGGCTCAGTGTGCAGGGGCCTTTGCTGGAGGTGCTCAGGAAACCAAGAGGTGCTAGGGATCAAAACTAGCACTTTGAGATATCTACTTGACTCCAGTGATGCAGTGATGTAGTTTTAAGGTTAGCATTGTGTTTAATAGGCAAATATTCCTACTCTTCTAGTCAATTTAAATGATCTGTTTGAGTTGGGGGCACTTAAAGAAGACAGGGAACAGGCACAATCTTCTTGAATGCTTATGTGCTAAGATGCTTCATCTGATTTTGTTCACTTCAACTACCATTCATGATTTAAAATAATGTGATCAAGCTCAAAAGAGGAAAGTGAGGGTGGAGACATAATAAAGGATTTCTGTGTTTGCCTTGCATGGGAATGACTCTGGTTTGATCCACACACACCCTCCAGAGTGAACCCTGAGTAGAAAGCTAGGAACAAGCCCTGAGTATAGCAACAGTAGCATAACAGTGGAAACTGATATCCAGGGGAAAGTAAGTAACTTTCCCATGTCCACATAGCAATGTGTCAAATATTCCAGGACTTTATACTACAAAAGCACTACCTGAAAGTGATACCAGTCTTTGGGGGAAAATAGAACTTTCTTTTTTAAAAAATTCAAGTTTATTACCAGCTTGCTCAAGGCTGGTAGGAAAACATAAAATGTGAAATACAACAAGTTTAATACAGCAGAGGAGAAGCTAAAGACAAACATTCGATCCCAATCTCCTATTGGATTATGGAGTTGCTAGAGCAGTAACAGGAAACAATTCCTATGGTTCACCTACAAAGAGCCACACTGGATGCCAGGTGTCTTTTCAGCTAATGCCATCTAGAAAGTCTCTCTCAGGAGGTTTGTCTGTTTTTATACCTTGTTTGCACAGCTATCACATAAAGATTAAGGGGCATCAATGCCCTTTACCTTCTAAAAAATGCCATCAGAGAACAACCATAGCAATTTATTTTTTAATTGAGGAGGTCCATAACTTTACATATAAGTTATGCTACAGGAATTGAAATCCCTGAGTTTCAATATTTTTCATGCCAGTGTGGCAACATTAAAAACACCTTATAATTATGATTACTTTCACTGTAATTTATAGTTTCAAAAGCCAAATAACAGATGGGGTACACTTGCTAAACACTTCCTTTTTGTGACTTTTCTTTCTCCAGCTGAGTTCCTAGAGACCAGTAGGCCAGAGGCCACAGTTCCTGTTCTTCATTTCTAGAAGAGCTCTCAGCTGAACTGGCAATGAAGATACTAGCAAAATGCTCGGGAGTTAAATATCTCTAGAGAACTCTGAAATTACTCCCCAACGAACTAGTTCTGTATCTCACAAAGGAAGATGAGCTTAAGGCTCTATACATATTTCAAGCACTATACATGCTTTAAGGTAGCTTATGAAACTATGGAACAATCAGAGGATGCTTGGTGGGTACCAGGAAAACTGACAGTTGGTGTTTTGTTCCATGAGTGTATTGAAAGAACTCTGATTTTCAAATCCTGCAGATTTTACTGGTAGTCCCGGTTTCTCAATTTAATAATTTGAACATGTTTCTAATCATTGCCACCTACTTTCCAGGATAGTCATGAGAACTAAGTGATGCAGATGCATGCAGCACATAATGTCTTAGGCCCAACACCATGTTAGGATAAAGAAAGGCATCAGGCTCAGACCCAGATGATAGAATCAGGAAGGGAATAGGAATGAAGAGAAAACAAGACTCCAAAATTTACAGTAAGGATAAATTGTTCAAGGTCTCCACTCCTAGACTACTAACACAAATTTAAGGACTTAGAAATCTCTGAGAGGCACACTAAACAAAGCCAGATCTTCAAGGCAAAATCTCAAGCACAATGGAAATCATACGTTGGAGAAAGGCTGACACTCAGAAAAAAAATCTGAAAAGAAAAATAGTAAAACTATGAAGTTTCTCCTCAAAAAAAAAACATGCCATGCACATATATAAAACTGCATCTCATTTCAGGTGATCCCAAGAATTCTCTAAGGACACTTTTTAAAATTTTTTTTCATAAAGTTATTCACAGTAATTGATTACATTCAATATTTCAATACCAATACCACCACCGTTACACCTTCTCACCACCATCATTTTGAATTTTCCCATCACCCCTCAGGCCTGCCCCACAGGAAGATGCTAGATAATTTACTTTGTATTGCTTGTTATGAATAGCATGAGATGTCACATGACCTCAAAAGCCTAAAATTTTAAATAATTAGGGTACAGCGCCATCCCTGCAGCAAGCTTTTCAGTTCCAAGATTCATTTGTGAGTCTCCGGATCATGGCCATTAATCTGCTTAAGTGGCACTCAGGGGCAGTTCATGGGTGTGACAGACAGGACCCCATAACAGTGAAAACTGAGAATGAGTAACTAAAAAAAAATTACTCAAAAATCTAGAAAAATTAGTTAAAAAAATCTAGAGAGCTTGAGATAACTAAAGTGCAGGATAACTAAAACAGCAGCATGGTAAAGGACCAGAATATACAGCTCATAAAGTGCAGGTCAGAAAGAATGACAAAAGGGGAGAATAAGTAACTTTCCCATGTCCACATAGCCATGTGTATTTAGCAAAATAGAAAGGTTTCAACAAAATTTTAAAATTATAATGAAAAATCTGAGAGATCAGAACAAAATAGCCTTCCTAAATTCAGAACTTGGGGTCCAGTGAAACTTCCATAAGGATCAGCTATGCAGTTCACTTCAGGTCTTCTCCTCAGTTTCCCCCTCAACATCATTGCTGGCATTTCCAAATTTGGCCTTTGGTAAGGGAGATCTGGAAACACTCTAGAGGGTGAGTGTTTGTTGACATATGGAGGCAATAAAGGAGCAGGTGCCAGGTACAGCTCAGATCCCATGCCACCTGCAGAGACACACAAACACAGGCTCCCACAGGCTCCATCTGGTGTGTCCTACCACCAGAGTCAATCTGCAAACTAAGGCAAGAGAAACAGAGCACACCTTTTCCATTATCTTGGATAAGGGGGATCAGGTGAAGTTATCCAAAGTCAACAAAGGAGGAGAAAATAACAGTATTCCTGATTTGCTTCATCAACCACAAATCACTGAGAGAAGCCTTCAAAGAGTGTTTTCATATTGCCCTGAGGCAACCTTGAGATATAAGACATATTTCCTGCATCTGATACATCCACGAGGACACAATAATCTCTCTTTCATACTGAAAAATTATATCTTAGATAAATGAACTCCAAGCAGGGAAGTCACTAAGAAGGAAGAAACCAACACCACCTCCTAATCCCATCAGTTTGCATACCTAGGACCCTTACAGAGGGCTCATGAACCTTCTTCAGTCTTTCAGTATTCAAACCAAGATGAATGAACATGGAGTTGAGAAACACGAAAGCTAGGCTGAAATACTAGCTCTGCCACTTGCTAATTTTCCTTTGCTTTCAAAACTACTCTCTTTGCCTAGATTCCTCACACTAAATAAAATTCTCTCTGATAACCACACAAGCCTATCCTAGGGGATAAGATGCCTGCACCTACGAGCACACATCTTTAAAATATTTTATGTTATGAACTATGATTTACAACATTGTTAGGGTTTCATGCATAGAACTTTCCAACACTACACCCTGTACTAGAGTATCTGGTTTCCCTCCATCACTGTTCCAGTGCCTCCATTCTCATTCTACCCCACTTCACCCCACTATGGTAAGCTTCCAACTGAAGACCGGTTCTCATTTTTGTTGCCTTTGGACATTTGTTATTTATTTACTGTTTCTTTATATCCCTGATAAGAGAGAGAACATTCTGACTAATTACACTGTGCATGATCCTCTCTAGACCTTTTAAACAGTCCAAAAGAATAAGAAAATGTTAGGAGTTACTCATTTCACAATGGGGGACAAGTCAGAGCTCCTGAACCAAGCCAGTCAACCACAGACTTGTACTAAATGCTAGTTGTAGGCTGCTCCCACTGAGGGAGCCACATCACCCTCCACCTAATCCTCCACCCACTCATTCACATGATGATCTAAAGTTAAAAAAATCTAGAGAGCTTGAGATAACTAAAGTGCAGGATAACTAAAACAGCAGCATGGTAAAGGACCAGAATATACAGCTCATAAAATGCAGGTCAGAAAGGAATGACAAAAGGGAAAGGGACCATCTGACAGGCTAATTTCAGCCAAAGCTTACAAATACATTTTAAAAAAACTCATCTCAGGCATACTCCAAACATATTTTTTCCATTTGAGAAATACACATATAATCTGTCCTTCCTCACTCTATCTGAATATCAAAATTTCGACTTTGTCCAAAATTCTTCAGCCAAGAATTTGGCAGTTTCCAAGGACTGAGCTGAAAACTTCTGATTACAGAAAAGACTGAAGAAAAATGACTTAAACACTCCTCTCTGTCTCTACCATAATGACATAGTGAATCTTAGACACTTTAAAGAAATATCTGTCTCAGGGCCAAGGGAAGAATTGGTACAAGATTAGTTTGGACCACAATACCCAAAAGGAGAGGGACAGAGAGCGAGACCAAGAAACAGAGAGACATAGAGGCAGAGAAGAGACAGAGTGAGAGAGAGAGTGTTTGTGTGTGTGTGTGTGTGTGAGAGAGAGAGAGAGAGAGAGAGAGAGAAGCATGTGCCATAGAGGCAGGGCAAAGGATGGGAGATGAGGGGTGATAAGAAGGAACCTGGGGACAATGGTGCTGGGAAACACACTGGTAGAGGAATGGGTGCCGGAATACTGTATGACTGAAACCTAATCATGAACAACTTTGTAAGGGTCAATCTCACAGTGATTCAATAAAAAAGTTTAAAAAAAAAGGTTAGTTTGGAGTATCTTATTATGGCAAAAAGTTAAAAACCGTTACTTTTTTTAATGACATGGGCATAACATAGTGATGCATGGCCATCTCTAGGGCGATTAGAGAGCAAAATAATTCAGTATAACTGTCACTTATAAACCAATATAAAATAGAGATAATGAGCCCATACCAGTAACAGAGAGGCAGAGAGGAATACTGAAGTTTGACTAGCAAACATGAAAGGAATAAGAGTTAGAAAGCCCTGAATTTGCACTACCATAGTAAGTCTCAATATAGTCATAAGCAGTAATGAATGCTAAATAGCAATTGCATCGATTCTGATAAGAAACAGGATATTTAAAAGATCTTATACTATTTCCTTTATCATAGATTTTAACTTGATGCAAGCAAAGGAAAAACTTACCAAATACTTGAGAAACTGAGCAACACTTATTGAAATAATTAGTTATCCCTACCAAGAGACATTAACTCTCTCCAGATATGATATCCAAAAAAGGAATATAGAATATTCATACAAACATGCAAATTTTCAATTGAGACTGTAAAACTAGAAGTGAATGGGGGAAAAAAAACAATCAAAATCAGGGCTTTTTTTTAAAAAAAAAAATTGAATGTAGCACTGTAGCACTATCCTCCCGTTGTTCATTGCTTTGCTTGAGCAGGCACCAGTAACATCTCCATTGTGAGACTTGTTGTAAATTATTTTTGGCATATTGAATACGCCATGGGGAGCTTTCCAGGCTCTGCTGTGTGGGCGGGATATTCTCGGTAGCTTGCCTGGCTCTCTGAGAGGGACAAAGCAATCAAACCCTGGCAGGCCACGTGCAAGGCAAACACCCTACCCACTGTGTGCATAGCTCCAACTAGGTGTGACCCCCCCAAAAGAAAAAACCTGGACAAAGGTCAGGACTGACATGTGATACTATATCAAGTATAAACTCAAAATCATAAACTGCAGCAAAAAAAAAAAGAAAAAAGAAAACTTTTGTTCTTGCAATGACCAAGTCTACAGTTTCTTTTCTTTTTTTTTAATTTATTTTCTGAATCAGCATGAGAGCAGTTACAAAGCTTTTGGGTTTAAGTCTCAGTCATACAATGATAAAACACCCATCCCTTCACCAGTGCACATTTTACACCACCAAAAACCCCACTATACCCCCGCATCCCACACCCTCCCCCTACCTGTGTGGCAGATGGTTTCCACGTTACTCTCTCTACTTTGATCACATTCAATATGTCGACACCAGACCCACCATTATTATTTGGGAATTAGCCCAACACTCACATCTGCCAAAAAGGCAACATTAGACAATTTGTTTTCTATTGCTGATAATGAATAGCATATGATGTTGTGTGGCCACAGGAGCAGCCACACGATTTTGGAATTCTGAAATCTTTTCTTTTTCTTTTTCTTTTTCTTTTTTTAGTGAAACACCATGAGGTACAATTGTAGACTTACAAACTTTCATGCTGGGTTTCAGTTATACAATGATTGAGTACCCATCCCTCCATCAGTGCCCATTCTCCACCACCAATGAACCCAGTAGCCCTCCCACCCCTCCCATCCCATTGCCACCCGGCGCCCCACCTCTGTGGCAGGGCACTCCCTTTTGCTTTCTCTTTCCTTTAGGGTGCTGTGGTTTGTGATAGAGGTAGTGCGTGGCCATCATGTTCAGTCTATAGTCTACTTTCAGCACGCACAAGATTATACAGTTGATCTCAGCACTCAAGATTCTGAGGATGGCATCTATATCACCAGGGGTTCACATTCAGTGATGTAGATTAGTGTCAGGGAACAGACTTCCATACAAGGTAGGTGTTTTAGTACTAACCCACATCTCAGGCCCAAAAGATGTCTCTCAATTTTAAGGCACCTCAAAAGGCATATGCTCTATAAATGAAGATTTCAGAGGGTAGGGGGTTTGCCATGTACATGGCCAACATGGGTTTAACCTTGTACCACAAATGGTCTCTGAATACTACAGGAGTGATCCCTGAGTGCAGAGCTAAAAGAAAGTTCTGAGCATAGCCAGGTGTAGACAAAAAACAAAGCAAAACAAAAGAATATGTGCTCTCAGGTCCTACCTACAGGACCTGTAAAATGGAGGATTAACAGACAAGACTTTTAACATATGACACATCATTCTTTACCTACCATGATTGCCTCTGGTCTTTGAAAACCAGGAACATTTTTTTACCAGGGAATAAAAACTGATCCAGGTTATAATAAGAAAAAGACAATGATTATTCAATCCCAATTAATAACTTTACATTTTCAGTTGTCATCTTTCTTATCTTATAGGGTAACTTGAAAAAAACGAATCTGTGGACTTCTACCCAGGCATTCCATAGGTAGAAGATGAATCTTAAAATATGTGATATTACATTCACCTATACCAAATGTCCTGTTACTATAGAAACATTTTTAACCTAGCTATTTCTTAAGAAAACTGCACCTTTTGAGAAAGGTACTAAAATTACTCTCCAGTCCTTGGCAGATCCTGACCAAGAACTGGAAGCTTTCCTCCCCCTTGGGCACTGCAGATGGTTTATTTGAATGTTACAATTCTCCTACTTGATGACTATTTGGAAGAATATGGGAAGCAGCAGATGGGTGGACAAACTTTTTTCTTTTAATGTGTCACTCTAATGAGTAATCAGGCTAATAAATAATCCCTAAACAATATACTTTTACAACTCAAAATGAACATTCATTAAAAGATCACAAAGAAAAGATGTTTATTAATGCAGAAAATTCCAAAATGACAAATAATGAAATGATTTCTAGTTTTCTAAATATTTACATTTGGGAATAACCAAAGGAAGTCTTACTCCATGATTATGGAGACAGACATTAGTGAATTTAAGAAAATTAGACAAAGTAGGCACCTACACTGCAGAAAGGCAAAGTGTAAAAAATATAAAAATCCTTAATATCTTTATAGATATTTAGTGTTTTACTTTTTAAAAGCTTAACTTTCTAGGTTTAGTAAAAAATAAGGTAGAAAACTGAGCAATTACTGCCATAATTATGTTTAGGAAATCATCCTAAGCTTGCCCAAAATAAACAGAAAATTAAAACTATTTTTTTCTGGAGTTATCCATACAAGTGGCATCAACTCACAACATTAGTCATACATAATGAAGTCATATGAATACTACAGGAGTCATAAATATATGTATATATATATACATAATTTAGGTATTTCCCTCATCATCAATCAGATGCTGGAAGACTTAATCACAAAGTATTTTAAATACCTCACTAGAATTAACAATTTAGAAAGAAACAGTAACTAAAATACAGAGAAAGCGCATGGAATGGGAAAGAATATTTACCTAATACCCATCTGATAAGGGCTGATAAGGAATTAATATACAGGATATACAAAACACTAGTAGAATTGTACAAGAAAAGAACCTCCAACCCCATCAAAAAAATGGGGAGAAGAAATGAACAAAAGCTTTCTCAAAAAAGAAATACAAATGGCCAAAAGACACATGAAAAACTGTTCCACATTGCTAATCATCAGGGAGATGCAAATCAAAACAACAATGAGATATCACCTCATACCATTCAAAAGAACAAAAGCAACCAGTGTTGGCATGGATGTGGGGGAAAAGGGATGCTCTTTCATTGTTGGTGGGAATGACGACTGGTCCAACCTTTTTGGAAAACAACCTTTTTGAAGGGTATTCCTTCAAAAACTAGAAATTGATCTTCCATATGACCTGCAAAACCGCATCTGGGAATAAATCCAAAGGATGCAAAAAAGCACAGTAGAAATGACATCTGCACCTGTATATTCATTTCAGCACTGTTCACAACAGCCAGAATCTGGAAGCAACCAGAGTGCCCGAGAATGGACAACTGGTTAAAGAAATGATGGGACATCTATACAATGAAATACTATGCAGCTGTTAGGAGAGATGAAGTCATGAAATTTGCTTATAAGTGGATGGACATGGAGAGTATCATGCTAAATGAAATGAATCAGAAAAAGAGGGACACACACAGAATGAGTGCACTCAATTGAGGAATATAAAATAATATGAGACAAACACTCAAGGACAGTAGACACAAGGGCCAGGAAGATTGCCCCATAGTTGGAAGCCTGTCTCATGAGCTGGGGAGAAGGCAGCTGGAATAGAGAAGGGATAATTAAGATGATGATGGTTGGAGAAACTGTTCCAGATAGGAAATGTGTGCTGAAAGTAGAAAAAGGACCAAACGTATAAACCTCTCAGTATCTGTATTGCAAACCATAATGCCCAAAAGTAGAGAGAGTATTGGGAATGATTGCACTCATTTGCGAGATAGTAAAAAAGACACAGTATAAGACTAATACCCCATGACAATAGAAAAAATTTCCCATCACCATTGTCCCTAGTTTCCCTCCCCACCACCACCCAGCCTGCCCCTATGGCAGGCACTTTCTCTTTCTCTCTCTCTCCCTCTCACTCTTGTGTGCTCTCTCTTTCCCTCTCAACTCTCTTGTTTACTTGCTCTCTCTCCTTCTGGGCATTATGGTTTGCAATACAGGCAGTAAAAGATTATCATGTATATCCCTTTACCTATTTTCAGCACTCCATTCTTGTCCAGAGTGATCGTTTGCAACTATCATTTGTCACAGTGACCCATTCTCTATCCTAACTACCCTCCTTATGTACCACTTGGGGCAAGCTTCCAACCATGGGCCAGTTCTCCTGGCCCTTGTTTCTACTGTCCTTGGGTATTAGTCTTATACTATGGTATTGTTCTTAATATCTCACAAATGAGTGCAATCATACTGTCTATTCCTCTCCTTCTGGATCATTTCATTCAACATGATACTCTCCATGTCCATCCATTTACAAGTGAATTTTATGACTTCATTTTTCCTGGTGGTTGTGTAGTATTCCATTATATAGATGTACCATAGCTTCTTTATCCAGTCATCTTTTCTCAAGTATTTGGGTGGTTTCCAAATTCGGTTGTTGTGAATAGTGCTGCAATGAAAAAAGAATTGCAGATGGCTTTTTGCAGTATATTTTTGGAAGCGCTGGGGACAAATACTACTTATTCCCAGAAGTAGTACTGCTGGGTCGTAATGAAACTCAGTTTCAGGTTTTTTGAGGAATATCCATATTGTTTTCCAAAACAACTGAACCAGTCAGCATTCCAACCAACAATGAGAGTCCCTTCCTCCCTACTTCCATACAAACAGTCAGTTGTTCTTGTTCTTTTCGATATTTGCCTGTCTTTCTGGTGGAGATTATCATCTCATTGTTGTTTTGATTGTATCTCCCTGAAGATTAGTGATATAGATCATTTTTTATGTGTCTTTTGGTCATTCGTATTTCTTCTTTGAGGAAATTTCTGTTCATTTCTTCTCTTCATTTTTTGATGAGGTTGGAGACTTTTTTTCTTGTACAATACTACCAATGTCTTGCATATCCTGAATATTAACCCCTTATCTGATCAGTATGTGAATAAATAATTTTTCCCATTCCGTACACTGTTTTTGCATCTTTGAGCTTGGTGCAGAAGCTTCTTAGATTAATGTAGTTCCATTTGTTTATCTTTGCTTCTACTTGGTTGGTCAGTGGTGTTTTATCTTCAAAAATGCCTTTAGCTTCATGGAAGGTTCTGTCCACGAATAATTTTTTTAATTTTAAACATCAGTTGTTCAAACTACTTAATTTGGGTTATTTTTCCATAGAAAATGTCATTGTACTTCTAAGACTAGGATCCTCGCAAATTAAAAAATTATACTTAGTGTCTCGCCATCTGTCCCAACATCTCTGAAAACACCCAGACACCACATTCAAGAAGCAGAAATGATGGGGTAGGTGGAAATAAAACAAAGTTCATTCAGGTAAACTATATGCAGGAGTATTAACTGGTATTTTTTCAGCATATATAAAAAGTTATGTACTAATTAAACAATTCCCTTTAGAAATATTTCCTTGAAGAGTCAAGCAGCGATGTGAACAACTTATTTATACATGAATTGGTGTTTACACTAATGAGAATATAAAAAGTTTAAATTCTTAACAAATGTATTATTGAAATTATGATTCACTATTATTCTCAAATGCTTATTTAGCTATTTGATAATCTGATTGGCGGGGTTGGGCTGGGGAAACACACCCAGTGATGTCTGGGTCAATCCCAGTGATGCTTAGTGACCACACAGAACCAGGAACATAACCATTGAGCTACCTTTCCAGAACAAATCTGATTTTGTGTTTGTTTTGGGGCCATACCAGGCAGTACTCAGGGGTTACTCCTGGCTCTGTGCTCAGGGATCACTACTGATGGGGTTTAAGCGACCATACTGGGTTCTAGGGATCAAACACTAGGGATCAAACACAGGCTGGCCACAGGTAATCAAGTGCCCTACTCACTATATTGCTGATCCAATCCCCACAAACAGATCTTTGAAAAAAGATTCAACACAAATATTTGTGTGAAATCACAGAAATTACAACAGAGAGTAAAAAGGAGGATGTTTATAAGCTAATATAGCCTAGTATACTAGCCCTCTTTGTTGCGATTACAGATGATTCTCTTGTTTGTGTCAGAGTTCAGTTCTCTGCTCTGTCATTTACTAGGTATGAGGTCATGGACTAATCACAGTGTCATAGTTTCCTCATTTGTGAACAACAGCATCAGATACTTGACATTAAACTCGTTAATGTATACAAAGTACACAGAATAGCCTGTGGCACAGAGAAAATGTACAGAAATAGTGTAATTACCCTTAGTTCCTACTAAATCCTCTTCAATGGTCTTATGCCATGTTAGAAAAACTGTAAGTCAATAGATATTGAATAAATTAATAAAATATTAATGCTAAATAAATATTATCAACAGATCCAAATTTCTTCTAATTTAAGCAAAATTTTAAAAAATTCAACTAAGTATACTATCTTTTTTTTTTCAGAAGACTTTGGGACTCTAAATTTCCCATTACAGAAGCTTTCCAGACTTTAGCAAAATGATTAAGTGCCACTGACTGTTCTGTAAAATCAAACTGAGGTCTGGGCAGCAACTCACAATCAAATGCATTAACAGTCATGCAAATAAGTCAACAGAGTGCCCACATGGGTGAAATTATACCGTTAAATTATGAATGAACTTTTCAGAGCTTTCTAAATTGCATTAACCATGAAAAAGGAGTCCTGAGTATATATTGTCAACTGCTAGCATCATGAAGCAGCAGCAGTTCAGAATGGTGCACAGCCAATTTCTACCTGTTCAGACATTTGGACAAAAAGCTAACTGCTGTTTTACTAACTGCCTAACATGATCGTTGCCTGTTTACAGGCTGACTGTAAACTCAAAGATGACTGCACAATGGAATCACCTGAACAGGTTTTAAAATACTGCAATCTGGGTTCCTCACTCAGGGATTATTTTTATGTATTACCCATGGTTGGAGTCTGGCTCTCTACCACATTATCAGGAATACCTGAAAAACATCAGTAGTTTTTTTTTTTATTTTTTTTTATTTTTTTACAGTTGTAGATTTACAATTTTTTTTGTGCTTGGGCTTCAATTATACAATGATCAGATACCCATCCCTCCACCAGTGCCCGTTTTTCACCACCATGGATAATATCCCTCCCACCCCCATCTCCCCATCCCCCCCGGCCTCTGTGGCAGGGCAATCCCCTGTGTTCTCTCTCTCCTTTTGGGTGTTGTGGTCTGCAAAAGAGGCATTGAGTGGCAAACATGTTCAGTCCATAGTCTACTTTCGACATGCATCTCCCCTCCTGGGAGGATCCTCCAAACATCCTTTATTTGGTGCTCCCTTCTCTATCTGAACTGCCCTTTCCTCTAGGATACCCGGCTGGCCTCTAAGTTATGGAGTAATCCTCCTGGTGCTGATCTCAGCTATTCTTGGGTATTAATCTCATACTTTGTTACTTTATATCCCCCAGATGAATGCAATCTTTCTATGTCTATCCCTCTCTTTCTGACTCATTTCGCTTAGCATGATACTTTCCATATTGTACCACTTGTATGTAAATTTCATGACTTCATCTTTTCTAACAGCTTCATAGTACTCCATTGTGTAGATGTACCAAAGTTTCTTTAACCAGTCATCTGTTCTTGGGCATTCAGGTTTCTTCCAGTTTCTGGCTATTGTAAAGAGTGCTGCAATGAACAAACAAGTGCAGAAAACATCAGTAGTTTTAAATACACTTCAGGACACTCAAATAAGAAGAAAAGTTTGAAAGCCTCTGTACTGGAGTTATCAATGGGTATATGTTACACTGCACTGGATACTTCTTTGCTGTGCATTCTTCTGTGCATTGAAAAGTGTTCAGAAGAACCCTGGGTCTCTACTAAATGCCAACAGCACCTTTCTAGTAATGACAGCCATAAATCAAAAGGCTCACCAAAAAGTGTCGCATGGTTGAGAGGTGAAAGGAAGAGAAGGGAGCAATAACATCTCTACCTGAGAACCAATGCTCTAGAGGAAAAATATACCTCTTTCCTCTCGATATATTCCATAACAGAAACCCAAGCCACAATTTTTTTTGGAATGCTGCTTTCTTTGTGGAAATCTGACCACTGTCAGTTATACTGTTACAGACACTCCAACTGTAACCAAATTGAAATTTTCACTTTTGTTTCTGAGTTCAAGTTTTCACAGCTAGAGATTTTAGTTCACACTGGTCCCATGCAAAATAATTGACCCTATGGACCAACATGTGCCCTTACAGCAGATAGCCCCAAAGTTCAGCTGTCCAATAAAGCTTTCTCACGCTGAGCATTGCAGCAAGACAGGTGAACAATGTATAGGTGACAAGTAACATGACCTCACAGGCAAGCAATCTGTCAGCTAAAAATGAAATGTTTATATAATTTTTATTATTTATAAATGACAGGAGTGACAGCAGATTGGCCTGCAATCCTCAAACTGTTTTTCACAGAAATTTTCTTGATAGATATTAACAAGTACCTTATGATCCTAGGACAATTCTGAAAAATTATATTTGGCTTGTTTTTGTTAGAACCACATAAGAACTTTTGCATGCAAATTATTATTATGGATTATATGAATATCCCAGATGAAACAGATAAAATTCTGTTTCCCAAGCTTATATTACAACTGTCACTGTCACTGTTCTCCCTTGTTCATTGATTTGCTCCAGCGGGCCCAGTAACGTCTCCATTGGAGACTTTGTTGTTACTGTGTTTGGCATATCAAATATATCACGGGTAGCTTGCCAGGCTCTGCCGTGCGGGCGAGATACTCTTGGTAGCTTGCCGGGCTCTCCGAGAGGAGCGGAGATCCTGCCGACTACAGGAAGGCAATCTTTTATGGCTGGAGCGATAGCACAGCGGTAGGGTGTTTGCCTTGCACACAGCCAACATGGCTGACCCGAGTTCGATTCCTCCGCCCCTCTCGGAGAGCCCGGCAAGCTACCGAGAGTATATTACAATTATACACCATTTTTCTTCTGATCTAAAAATCCTACTTCTCTGAAGGGAGTTCCCAGAAACAGGAGTCTAGAACATGAAATAAGAGACCTAGACTCCGGGGCAATCCTAAAACCATCTTTCATCTATGAGCTTCTACTCCTTTTCTGAACAAATCTACCTATATGTATAGCACAAAAGTTGCAACATTGTCCAAAAGAGCATTATCGAAAATATCTTAAATGTACACCAACAGCATACTTAAGTCAAAGGATAACGCAACATATGACCACCCAATTTAGAAAAGAAACTTTTGAAAACAAAAGTGGGAGTGGGAGCAGAGGGACAGTGAAGGAATCAAGAAAAATAAATAGATAAAAAGATAAAGAATTTCTTATGGGACTGATATAAAATAACCAACAATAGTAAAACATATGCAGAGAAAATCACCACAAACTATCATATTCTGTATGCCAATATTTGTGTAAGAAAGGGAGAAAATATATAAGAAAATATACAAATATGTCAACATATGTATGAAGTATCTTTGAAAGAAATGCACGATAATAACAATACTCTCTGGGAAGAAAACCAGAGGGAGAAATCGAAAGAATAAAACATCACTGTCTAACCTATTGTATGATGTATGCCGTATTATATATTCACAAAGAAAATTAAAACTGTAAGTAAGTACACAGACTACTTTACAAGTCTCTTCAGAAAATAAAAAATGCTGGGGCCACAGAGATAGTGAAGGGGTTAGGGTTCTGGCCTTACACATGGCCAAACCCATTTCTTGAGCACTGCCAGAAGTAATTCCTGAGCAAAGAGACAGGAGAAAGACCTGAGCACCACAGGGTGTGCCCCTCCAAAAAAAATGTCAAATGCAATCTACTAAAACTGCAAGTTTTATTAGTAAAGAGGCAAAACAACGAATGAAATACATGAACTTTGCAATTCTGGAGACTAATATTTTATTTTTTGGAAATGAAAAAGAAGCTACTTTTTTTTTGCTTTTTGGGTCACACTCAGAGGCAAATCACACCTGGCAGTGCTCAGGGGACCATATGGGATGCTGGGAATTGAACCCGGGGTGGCCACGTGCAAGGCAAACTCCCTACCCACGGTGCTATTGCTCCAGCCCCGAAAGAAGCTACTTATTTTTTTGTTTTTGCTTTTTGGGTCACACCTGGTGGTGCACAGGGGTTACTCCTGGCTCTGCACTCAGGAGTTACTCCTGGCGGTGCTCAGGGGACCATATGGGATGCTGGGAATCGAACCCGGGTCGGCCGCGTGTAAGGCAAACACCCTACCCACTGTGCTATCTCTCCAGCCCCCAAGAAGCTACTTTTAAAAGCAGCAATACTTCATTCTTCTTCATGATTTTATATTCATAATATAGCTATTTACTTCACTGCAATATTTGTAGCCTCCTTTACCTCCCAAGGCCTCACCTTCTCCAACATTTTACAAAAATAAAAATAAAAGGCAATATTTTCTTTTAGTAATTTAGTGCATATGGATTTTGTTAGGGCATATTTCTAGTTAAGTCCATTTTTAAAACTATCATCATAACCAATTAGGTACAGTGAAGTAGCCCCCCTTCACCCCTATCTCTGTCATGGAAAAAAATGCAGCTGTGCCTTCTTGAAAAAAGTACATGGACTACGTATTCACTATATATATCACATCTCTCTGCTGATATTGCATAGAAAATAATAGTAAAATTCAAGCTTCCTAGTTTACCATTTTTTCCAGGAAATTAATAATACATGTTTAAATAAAAACTGACAAATAAGTTTTTTGAAAATGTTAAGGATGGTGATAGAAACAGTATAGGAGTGAGGCACATCTCTTGCACATACCCAAACCTGCTTCAGTCCCCAGCACCACATGGTTCCCCATCACCAAGCATAGCTTTGAGGGAGTCCAGGCACTCTCAGATTGGTGCATATAATTTCCAATAAGCAGCACCACAGGCTTGGGTCCTTGCATTGAACTACCTGCCAGGTGGCAAAGACTCAACAGGAGGGGCCCTGGGCCTCTCCAATATGAGGCCTCTCCAACCTGGGGTTTACAACAAAGGAAGATCCCTTCTGGAGCCAGAGAGATAAAACAGTAGGTAGGGCACTTGCCTACCCGCTTGCGGACCCAGACCCTGGTTCAATTCCTGGCATCCCTTATGGTCCCCATGCATAGTCAGGAGTAATTTCTGAGAGCAGAGTGAGGAGAAACCCCTGAGGATCACTGTGGGAAGGAAGGGGGAAGAAAGAAAGAGAGGGAGGGAAGTAGGAAGGGAATGTGGGAGGGAGGGAAGGAGGGAGGAGCGAAGGGAGGGTAAAGTAAGGAAAGGAAGGAAGGAAGAAAGAACCATTTTGGGAAAAAGCCCAAAAACATTAAGGCTGATATGAGTAAAATGATGAGACAGTAAATTTCCAACACAACAAAGCCCTCTTTAGAGATACCTGGAGAAAACGGAAGAAAACTTGCCTCAGAATCTTAAGTTCTATAAGCACCAGTTGGGTTTGCCACTGAGCAAAAATTTAACTTATCTATTCACAAAAATACAATGTGGTGAATAGATACAGTGAATAAACACAGTGAATAAATACAGTGAAGAAAGAAAACTAGTACATAAATATTTTTAACTACTAAGCTAAAATATCAATGGATTATTAGAGTTTAAAGCTTTATGGCTAGGTGAGGTGTTTAGTCTCCAAGGCTGAGGATATACCCCAACTGGTAGTCTGGACCCAACCCCCACCACATATAACCTTGGTATCCCCAAATCAACCACCAGGATGGACTAGTTGGCTCCAGAATCTCTGGGCCTCAGTACCTCACTGCCAGGGCCAAAAACTGAGCCTTCACGCCTGAATAGCCAGACTGAGTATCACCAGAAATAGCACCTGGGCCTCCTACAAACTACTTCAGTGGACACATGTGCACATGCGTGCGCGCGCGCACACACATACACACACACACACACACACACACACACAAAGTGTTTACAATGGGAAGTAAAAGTCAATATTAGAGTATGCTCTGCATGTTTGTGTGTGTGTGCACCCTACCCACTTTGCTATCTCTCAAAGCCCCTAAGTGGTCAATTTTATGATTTGTTTCATAATCACTAAAGAGCTGCCCAAGACACTTCCTATAAAATAGATTCTGAGCATATACATAATCTCATCATATGAGGATATTTAACTCACAACATCTGATTCACCAAATTGTGTGGCACTCAACAAAGGATTGCTATAATGGCTGAGCACCTATAAGCAATCAACACACAGCTGAAGTGTTGCCCACAGTACCTGTGAGGGTGACAAGTACGAAGGAGTTCAGAGCAGAGAGGACAGGGCTACTTGTCAGATGGGCCTGATGGAGTACCCACCCTACCAGGAGTGACCCTGGCAGCTCAGCATCTTTGGGAGCCCCTGAGGTCCGGACAGTCTGCACTACAATCCTGTTCCTGGAAATTCTGCTCTGTAGAACCACTAGGTGTGGGTGTGGGGAAATCTGAATCTGTTAGAGACCTTATATATTTTACCCTTTATCTGTTAGTTTTCCAATTAGTCGCATCTGTCTGTGACAACAGCAGCAGGTAAAGAGTCCGCAAGGGCAAACTCTACTTGGCAGCAAACAGCATTAGTTTGACAATGGCAACCACAAAGCTCACTTTCAAGGTACAGAAAGGAAACTTAACCTTTCTATGCCTATTTATTTACATAGTGGTGGTGGTGGTAATAATAACAACAGTATTACACAATTCACAAGAATATGCATTGTGTTTAGATAACTCCTGACATGCAGGCAGCTCTCTAGAAATGCTGATTGCCTGTACTCCTCCCCACCCCACCTCCAGTTTAAACTATTACCAAAAAAAAAAGCTATCCATATTGATAATGGAAGTGATCTGTAATATACAATATTAATTATTAGTAATTAATCCATCTGCTATGTCAAGATTTTAAACTTTAAGCAAGCATTTACTAAACCATTTTGCTTTGCCCTGAGCAATATAAACTCTTGTTTCAATTATAGAAGCCAGCAAGATCTCATTTATGGCAAGAAACAATTCATTGAAATACCGTGCTGAAGTGTTTGTAAATTACATCTTTTTCATTGGTTCTATAAATTTAAAATAAAATTTAATTGAAAATATAATCACCCTACGCCAAAACAAGGATCTTCAAAGATTTTGAAAAACAATTAGTGGGCTAGCTCAATTTCACCCTGAAATTTAGCCAAGTGAATTTTCTTGATATAAAGGTTGAGTCCTTGTTTCCTTCAAGGAAGGGATCTGGCTAGCCTACTCATATAAATTCCTAAGTCTGGAAGGGGGCAAGAATCTCTCTCTTCTTTTCCTTCTGGGAAGTCATCTATATTCAGCATTCCACAAAATAATGCAAATGAACACAATAACAGGCAGAAAGAATAAGATGTTTGCGATTTGCTGAGAATGAAGAACACTCTAGTACACCTAGAATAGAAGTCATGTTAAAGAAATTTATATTCCAAAGAAATCTGTCAATGTAGTATGTCCCCAAAAGTTGAAAAGATAGATAACTGGCATTTTGCCCAGACCCTTCTCGTACAGAGCCAAAGACTTGAGTCTACCCACCAGTGAGGGAGACAAGAGTATAAAGAAAATACAGAACCCTTTAGAAAGTGACCACACAAGATCTCCAGTATTGTCAGCAGTCATTTGATTTACCAGGCTGCCAGCCAAATAAAGCTGTGGTAATGTAGAGGCATTAAGATGAGCTTAGACAAGGAGGATAGAAGGAAAGAAACAAGTTTTTCACACTGACAAAACCAAAATGAGAATTTCCAAATAACTCTCTAACATCTTCAGAGCAGCAAAACAGTGATACTATTATGCAGATATAAAACCTTTTTGCTGCCACTGTTACACAGATTATTAAATGCTCATTTCAAACTCCAAAAACCAGGTATAAGATTTTCCCCTAATCAGTTAGGCATCCCACATGACAAATTTGTTCAAAGGTTTTTATGTATCTAGAAGAAAAGAAATGTGTCCTTTGCCAATTAAAAACTTCAGAGCTTAGCAGACTGTCTCCTCTGGGGAACTTAAATTTACCCAAAATTTAGGACCGCAGGGAACAGACTGCTTCAGGGAAGGACAATTGTGTGAATTTCTTGCCAAAAATATAACCACTGTTATTTATTTAGACACAATATTTTGTCATTTTGATTTTCACCAACATCAGCTGGGTATTTTGTAAAAAAAAAAAAGGTATAGTTTTGAGCTGAACATGGATAACATACCATCAATTTTGAAGAAAAAAAATGAAATCAAGGATTCAAAACTTCTTGATAAAGTGGTAAATACTAATATTTTATTTCTTCAATTGAGTGTATGTAGCAATAATGCTGGTATTTTACCTCAACAAGTGCTAGAGTTTGTGTCATAAGGAAAAAATGGGTACACCCAGAAACTATTTTTGTTGACTCTCTCTGTATAATGAAAACTGTGTCAAAAAGACTTCAGCAAGTCTTTTTAAAAAGTCTATTTCTGCTCAAAATAACTTAAGACATGTAAAAAGACAGCAATAAATAGTAAACAAAATATTGCTGCATGCTGTGAGATGGATGAAGAATTAAAACCACTACATAAGAAAGCTCAAACACATAGGACCATCTATTATATTTTTCTTTTCCTACATGAGTATAGAGACAAGACACATTAGCAATTAGCAGGGCTTCCAGGAAGGAGTGTAGGAACTGAGAAGAAATGGTCAGGGATTCTTTTCCTGTTCATAAGGATGATGACTGGGCATTCACACCTTTGTGTGACATGTGCCTCCCTTAAATCTTGTTACACATTTGGCACATTACCCATCTGATGTGAAGAAAGAAAAAAAGAGAAAGAAAGAAATGGCCAGTGTGTGTTAATGGATAAAAGTAAAATTCTCCTGTGAAAAGTAAAACTCATTTGTGGATGTTGCAGAAGTTTGTGAACATTCTAAAAACCACTCTAGACATACTTTAAGTAAGAAAATTATAGTCTCTCTATCAATTGTATTTTATTAAACCTTTTTTTTAAAAAAAGTAAAATGAGATGGAAACTCTCACACAGTTACAAATAAAGAAAAATGGCAATGATCATGTCATACTTTTTCTCAACTAGAGTATCTCTGGCCCTCTGCATTCTAGAACCAAGTTTCCCAAACATAATGCATATTAAAATACATATGAGCACTGGTAAAGAGCAGATGCTAGGGCCAGAGTAATAGTAGAAGGTATAGGACAATCCCCAGCATCTCATATCGTCCCCCTAGCACCTTCAGGAGTGATTTCTGAATGCAAAACTAGGAATAAGCCCTGAGTATCACTGCGTATGTCCCATTCCCCTCACTCTCGCTCCAAAAAATAAAGAGATGCTGAACTTTGCATGAAATTTTTACTGGAATGAAGCCTGAAATTCTGCATTTCTGTTCCAAGTATGGTAAGGTTAAGAGAGTTATAGTCTTCCCATATCCAGATGAATAACACAAATGAAGTCCTAATATTGTTTGTCTTTTGGGCAACACTGACAGTGCTCAGGGGTTACACCTGGCTCTGCACTCAGGAATTACTCCTGTGGTGCTCAGGGAACCTTATGGGATTCCAGGAAACTATTCACATTCGCCATGTTCAAAGCTAGTGCCCTACCCACTGTACCATCTCTCCAACCCCTGAAGTCATAACATTCTAAAGTCTAGTTCCTTGGATGTGAGCTTTGACTCCATATAGGGCTGGGTAACTTTGTTAAAATTTGCTTAAATTTAAATTTAAAATTATCAGTAATTTTTTTATTTATACCTATATTATATATTATCTAGAAGTTATATATTCATATACACTTTTATGTAAGTCATTAAATTTTCCCAAATGAGAAAAAATTTCTTAGATGAATGGAAAAAGTTTAAGAAGTCCTGTTCTAAAAACTCCTGGCTGTCACTCCCACAATCTGCCTATGGGTGCCAAAGGCCCTGGTCCAGAGACTCCCAATTGAATCCCAATATTGATTAGCACCCTACAGAGATGTCTCTGGACCCCAACCATTTACAATCTTAGAATTCAAGAAGTGCGCGGTTGCTTTTGCTGCCATGCGACCTCTCATGATATTCAAAGTGAGCAATAGGAAATAAATTATCTATCATCTGCCTCTGGTAGGCAGGCTTGAATGATGGTGGGAAAATCCGAGCAAACTATGACCAAAAGTAGAGAGAAAGTATGCAGGAAATTGTCTGTCACAGAGGCAAGGTGAGGACTGGAATGGGGGATGGGCATAGGCGGGGGCGGGGGGCTACTAGAGACATTGGTGGTGGAAATATGCACTGGTAGAGGGATGGGTGTTCGATCATTGTATGGTTGAAGCTCAAACATGAAAGCTTTGCAACTATCTCACGGTGATTCAATTTTTTTTTTTAAAAAAGGATCTTCAAAAGCAATCAAGCATTACTTTAAAGTGGGGACAGAAGGAACAGAGCAATAGGACAGTGAGAAAGGTGCTTACCATGGCTGACCTGGGTTCGATCTCAATACCCATTTGGTCCCCTGAGTTCCATCAAGAATAATATCTATAATATCTGAGTACTGAGTCAGGAGTAAGCCACAAGCACCAATGGCGTGTCCCAGAAAGAAAAGTGGGGGCAGAGTACACTAGTGAAATATACCAAGTTGTCATGATTTCCTGTTGGATCTGAAAGACAAAGGAAGTCTGATTCCAGGGGCTAGTAGTTCCTATTACATCCTCCAGAAAACACTGAAAATGAAAATCCAAATGAATCCAAAATGAAATGACTCCTTCTGTCAAAACAAAGGGAGATGACCAGTAGCCATTTTCTAATGAAGAACAAAAGCTTTAGCCAAAGTCTTAAGACTATACCGACTTGCTATGAGAATGACCACTTGATATTATGAATTTAGTAAGTCCTGGATTATCATCAAATTCATATGCTTTAGCTAGAATGTCCTACATTCAGTTCTCACACATCTCAGCACACCGCTGCAAATTTACTAAAAATTTCAAGTCTCGATTATTCTATAGCTGGAAGGAACTGAAACCAGAAAAGTCCTAAAAAGGCTTTGCCTTCTATCAAATGCAATGTCCTGAGATAAAAGAAAATGAATTTTACTAAAGAATATTAATATTTTGGCTTTCTGAACAATTTCAATTAAATGACCTGTTGTTCATTAATTTGCTTAAGTAAGAGCACGAGGCAGAGTCCCTGAACTTCGATTGTTAACAGAGGTCAGAACTCCAGATTCTTTCTCTCACTTGAATGAAGCGTGAGACTCCAAGCATAGTTCTTTCGATTTGAAAAAAAAAAAAAAAAAGAGCTATGCTTGGAGTATAGCTCTTTCGATTTCAATCAAAATAAAAACTATAAATAGAAAGCAAACTATGTATCTATTATATGCTCTTGTTTGCCCTATGAAAATTATTGCCTGGAGTTGCTTTTTTAATTATAAAAATAAAAACACTCACAAAATATATAATGTCTGATGTAATTCTCTTAAAAGTTTCAAAACTAAGTTTTAGAGACTTGTGAATGCTACTCCTCCAATTCTCATATAATCTTAAAATGATACTAGAGTTTTCTACTTGAGCATTTCCTTAAGGCAAAATAATTATAAACATTTGGAAAAGACTTAAATAGCATATCTTACATTTTTTAATTTTATGTTTAATAAGATCTACACATGAATACCATAAAAAAGAAGTTATTTCAAATTCTCAATGAAACACAATATCACAATACTTGCGTATGATCTTAAGAGAAAGAGGAAATGTTAACTGCCAATATAAAAGAAAATATTCACTTAAGATAAGTAAAAACCTTATGTCAAATTCTAGCACTAATAACATTTTCTTCAGGCAGTGATTTTTGAGATATATTAACTTTATTGTAAGAAGTTTATAACCTAAAAAAAGAAATGTATTCATTTTTAAAAGCATTCGTAGGGCTGGGAGTTATCTCAAAGGTCTAGAGTGCATGCTTTTCCTGAAAGAGATCCCCAACAACACATGGTCCCACAAATTCTACTGGATGTGACCAAAACAAAAAATCCTTGTATCATTGTGAGGAGGAACTATTCTGTATGCTTTACAACTCTATCTGTAAGGCAGCAAACAAGTTTATACAGAAAAAACAATATAAGTTCTATATTAAAAATATTTTCAAAATTTACTGAATTTCTAGAATAGTTGTTCAAATTCCATGTGAAATTTGTGATTCAAGAAAAAAATTAATGAGAGGAAATAAAACAAGACATCTTTCAAATACATAAACATTTCAAATGAATCAAGCAATTAGACCAAATATTACAGTCAAACGTCAATCTTCATATGCCTCTCTTCCTAAGTCAAAAGCATCTTGACAACAGAAACAAATCTTTAACTTACATCTTCAATTCCTCTAATGCCCTAAAGGGTGCCTGTCATTCAAAACATATTAGAAAATACAATCAGAGCTTTCTGCTCATAAGCACTTTCAGAAAGTTCTACTGCTACTTTTAATAAATCAAGATATATGTTAAAAGAATGGTAAATTAAAACTATTAAAAGATAGTACAGAGAATAAGGCACTTGACTTGCCATGATAATGCGGGTTCAATCCCATAATATCATAAATGATTCCCCAAGTACCTGCAGAAGTGATCCTTAAGCACAGAGCTAAGAGAAAGTCCTTCACACCAGTTATGACCCCAAAATCTCTCTTTTCTTAGATATATAAAAAGAATGGAAACTGTCATTATCATTCACTTTATTCTAGCACCATCTCTGCATTTTGGTCTTGAGTCCTTGCATTACCCGGAGGAGGAGTATGCCCATGGTTGCAAAATTGGAATCTTGTGTAAAAGCCTCAGATGAAATTCAGACTCACAGAGTTTAAACTGCATATACAGACAGATTCCATAACATACCTATTGACTTTTTTTTTCCAATCTAGCTGTACCAAGTGCTTGACTCTAGCTTGACAACTAAACACTTGAGTGGTCCACTTGTATCTGAATATCAGAATGTGATTTTGTTAGAGCTGCCAGTAAGGGACCCCTTCTGAATTAAAAAACATTTGCAAAATGCTAAAGAAATCCTATTATTAAAAATGGCTCATGGTATACTGCTGAGACTTTTGGGCAAAATTGCTAGCAGAAGTTTTCTGAAACATTTCTGTGGCATACAGTCTCTTTAGACTTAACCAAGAAAATTATTTCAAGTAGAATTTTCTTTATTTATATTTATACACAAGATAAATTCTCTAAAAAAAACCTGAAGCATAAAAAGAGAGATCATAATGTGACTGTTTATGCTCATATCTTCACTGGTTAAAAAAATAGACACATAAATGTGATTCATTCCCACATCATCAAATTTACGAATATCTGCTCAATAATTTAGAGTTATGTCTACATGTATGTTTCTAAGAATTTTTTACATAAAGAACTGAATATAAGAGAATCTTTTTAACACAATAATTTAACATTTTTTATTTATTAAAGAAAACAATTAGAAAGTACTCAGTGAACTCCTTTGTTCTGTTTGCTGGTCAAACCTATGCCTAAGTCCCTGGTCCACATCCTACATTCATGGGTGTGGGAAAAAGTGTAGATGATTACAACGTGCAACCAGTATTGAGATGCCCATATATAACTGACATATTATGTTTTCCTTAAGATATTAGCAGAAAATATAGTCACATTAATATAGGTGCCTTATATTCCTAATACTATAAAGCTTCCGATACTAAGACAGGATTTTTCTACACCAAATTTTGTTATATAGAAAACCCCCTTTTATAAGCATTCATAGTTGTGTGACCTGCTTATGGAACCTCTGAAGCTAACTCTTCTTAAGTTTACTACAGTAGCTTAAAGGCCCCGAGCTGGAATGTCACAGTAAAAGCCAGTGTCATTTTGAAGACCTCTTTAGATTAATCAAGGTCAGGCAGGATATCTGTATTTTTAAGTAGTGAGCAATGTTTACTTGGTTAAATCAATAGAAAGAGCCTGACAGGACATCACTGTGGCATGAACACATGGAGGGAGAAACAAAACAAACACAGGCATACTTAGAGTCATCGAAAGTTCTGTTTCAGACCACTTCGTGAAAGTCAATATTACAATTTTAAAACTTAGAAAGTGATTTTGTTAGTAGTACATATTGCTGCCTTTCAAATATCACTAACCCCACATCCAGTTTCTCCTTCCCCCATCAATGAGAGACTGGGCCTTGTCCAACAGACAACCTTATATAGTACAGCTGGAACTTGGTAATGTGATCTGTAACTTTCTTTCTGAAAAGCAAGCACTTCCCTTCCTCCCCGCACATTCTCAGTAATGGTCTCAAATTTCGTTTAAGTGGATGTCCAGGACGGCACACTAGAGATTTAGAAACACGATAATAGAAAAATGATTCAACTTTCTAAAACTTTACAGGTTTTTTTTCATTTACTTACAACTCTCCTAAAGATTAACCACTCTAAGCTCTGACTACAGCTGTACCAGGGTTGCACCCTCAAGAGGCTCTCCTCACCAATGCCCACCAGGTAGCCTTCACACCACTACCTGTCTGGTTTCTACAGATAACTAATGTGCTAACACAGTACTTGTCAGAGTTTAATTTTTTTAGAGTTTGCTTTTTGTACAGCTTGTGACCAAACCCAGGAATTCACACATGTGAAGCATGTGCTCATCCCCTGAGCAGAAGTGAATGTAACCCTTAAAAAACTGGAATTTCTGCTTTTTTCTGGGATGGAGAGATAGTACGTAGATAAGATGCCTTGCATGTGACCAACTTGGGTTTGATACATGGCACTGCGCATATATTCCCCAAAGCAGCTCCAAGAGTGATCCCTGAACACAGAGCCAGGAGTAAGCCCAGAGCAGTACAGGGTGTGGCCTGAAACCCACACAAACAAACAAATCTTTGCTCTTCATTTCAGTACCTGTCTTCCTGTGTAAAACCCTGGAAATTTTTCACCTAAATCATTCACTTGATGTATAGGCAATATCTGCGCTCAAATTCTAATCCAGCCTCTTGTAAATCATTATCTTGAGCAAACTATTACATCTCTGCATTTCCACTGCCCCATCACAAATAGAGATGCCATAAACTACACTAAACTGACCTATGAGAATTACTGCTCATTAAGTACTCCTTAAAGTTGATTACTGAGCCTGTCAACTGATGGACTGAAGCTCACTAAATGGAAGGACCATGCTCCATTAATTTGCATCCCCCAAAGTCCCAATAGTGTCCCAATGGCGAATATTGGGATCAGTTTACCACTGTGAAGAATAAAGATAAAAGACATCATTAATGTGTCAGTGTGCCTCTTATTTCTTTATTGATCAAAACATGGATTCTTACCCAAAAAAAGCCATTTTATTTTATTTGGTGAGCTTCCCAAGCAGTGCCCAGAAGATAAGCAGCCATAAAGACCACAACTAGCAACATCAAGAGGACGTGCAGTGCTGGGGACTGCATTCTGTACCTCTTCATGTAGGTCATGCACCGTTGAGCTTTATTCCTGACCCAACTGTTATTTTAAACTTTATTTTGAATTTAGAACAATGCAGCTAGTACCTTCATGGAATTTTGCCTTACATGCACTAGGAAACTGAGTGGTTAAACTATATTTCAACTTCTATAATACTCAAAGTAATTTCTCTCTCTCTTTCTCTCTTTCTCTTTTTGGGTTACACCCCGCGATGCACAGGGGTTACTCCTGGCTCTGCATTCAGGAATTACCCCTGGTGGTGCTCAGGGGACAATATGGAATGCTGAGAATTGAACCTGGGTGGGCCACGTGCAAGGCGAATGCCCTACCCGCTGTTCTTTTGCTCCAGCCCACTTTCTCATCTAATCTTAAGCTCAAACCCTACTGCTAACTTCATTTCTCTGAGCCTTGAATAATTTTATTTACTTTCGTGAACTACAGAAATGACTATGGCAGGGAAGAACTGTGAAAGCATATGAAATTTTCTCAAATTTCGGGGCACTATTGCTGACAGAACTTTGCCCAGAAAATGTTAATTCATTTTGAAATATCACTGTAGCTTAACAACGATCAACAAGTTGTCACTTAACATGAGAAAGCAACTCAAAATTAAAACACTTGTAACTCTGAATCTATATTGCTGAGGAAAATCAAATCTGTTTACCAACATTTTCCTTGACAGGCACCATATAGTACAAGGGGTAAGGTGCAAGCTTTACCTGTGGCTGACGCATGTAAGGGTCCTGGTTTGATCCTGTGTTGATCCTAATTACCATATGGTTACCCCAAACCACCACATGCAGTCCAGAAGGCTCCCAAGCACCATCATGGTGGTTCAGGTATTCCCTGGCACTGCAGGATCTGAACACCACATATTCAACTCTCCATACTGAACCCCTGAGCCCCTGAATAGTGTCAAAATTCCTACCAGAAAAAAAAAAGATTTTCTTTGACAGGTAAATTTTGAATAAGGGGAGGGAGGAGTGTTAACAAATTCTAAATGTAAAAGATTTTATTTCTCAATAAAATATAGTCAGTCCTACAAACATATTGATTGTATTTTAATTTCAATAAATGAGATAAAGGAATAGACAAATGTAACTTTCTTTGGGGTAATGAACATTTCACATCATTACTGTACACCCAGCACTAAGAACAAGCATTTTGTACAGAAAGTATAAAGTATGAAATAAACTGCTTTTAATTAATGATTGAGTAATCAGTTCATGGTTATTCCAGATTTCATGAAATTAATTTCATAGAATTTCAATGGAAGTAATTCTAGAGACTAAGACAAACACAAAAGAAAACTACTTAAGTTTGATAGAAGTTTTAAACACTCAAGATTTACAACACCAGTCAAAAATATAACGCACAGGGGACTGGAGCAATAGCAATGGGGGTAGGGCATTTGCCTTGCACGCAGCCAACCCGGGTTCGATTCCCAGCATCCCATATGGTCCCCTGAGCATCGCCAGGAGTAACTCCTGAGTGCAGAGCCAGGAGTAACCCCTGTGCATAGCTGAGTGTGACCCAAAAAGCAATATATACATATGTATATATATACATACACACACATATATATAACTGTACACTTTATGCTATGTACAAAAAGTATAAATAGTGAAACTATAAAGTGCATCCTAAAAGACCTTCATCCTGTTTAATAATTAACGTGTCTTCAATTAAAGGAACAATCATAAACTAGACCTTTCCCTAGACACAAACTCCCTTCCTCTAAATTAACACAATTATAAAGCAGGAGCATCAGTCAGCGATATACTCTTCTGTAGCACCTTGTATATGTGGGGATATGTCCATCTTTCACAAAAATTCATAGGAAATTAAAGTCAGAACTTCTTTTATCTGCTGGTGTTCTTATTCTAAATAGTTCTCACTGCCAGACAGGAAATAAAGCCAGTCCAGACATATCTTATATTTCTTCATTTGCCTGTTGTGGGATTTTTCAAAATAGGGAAAACTCATTTCAAAATGAGAAAAACAGTGCATATAACTATAAATTCCTCATTTGTTCTCCTCATGGAGAATAAGGAAAAATGTTAACAGAAAATGTTAGGTAACTCAGACTTTGAGAGATATATAAACTTTGACTTCATAAGAAAGCATAAATTGAATCTTACATAAACCTACTAAATGACTTTAGTTTTTCATTTTATAATAAAATTCTCAGATAAACTAACAAAGGGAGCTGGGTTTTGTAGTCTCTGTAGACATTTTATTATCTCATTCTTACTTTGGACAACCTGACAGGCTACCGAATGTAACCTGCCCACACGGCAGAGTCTGGCAAACTCCCCATGGTGTACCTAATATGCCAAATACCAGTAACAAGGATGAGTCTCATTCTCCTAACCCTGAAAGAGCCTTGAATATGGCACTTTAAAATCTCAGGGTAGGATGAAAGAGACGTTACCGGTGCCTGCTCGAGGCAATCGATGAACAACAGGATGATCGTGATAGTGATAGCTAACAAAAGGAAACACAACTGGTATAGTCTTGGACTATGAAAACACCAGTCAGACCTTTCACAGAAAAGGAGAAAGCATACACTATTCAAGCAAATAATGGACTAATGGCTTCTCAACTTGGGCTGCAAGTAAGTATCCCATTAGTATCTAGTTTAATTAACCTGGTGAGAACTGAGAGAATATTTTATATTCTAATGGTCGCCCAAATGGTAATAATCCAGGTGATCAAAAATCAAGATTACACTACTTGAACAAACAATAAATCATTAGTGAAAGTGATCACTGTGTCAAGAACAAAAATTTTAGAAAGAATAAAATAACTTGTTGACTTTAGAGATGAAGGAAATTGTTCAGAATTTAAAGTGCATACTGCATGTGATCAGCAGTTTGGTGGACTACTCAAACCAATAGAGTGGGTATAACAATTCACCTGACATTCAGATTCCTCACCTAGAAAATAAGTGTTGGAGAAAATGGTATCTAAGTTCTGCTCACCATATCACCCCAGCTCCAAGCAAAGACAAGGACAACCATACATCCTATAACCAGTAATCAAACCAGTAATCAAACAGAGGAATGTATTCTTTAATTGTGATAAAATAAACATAGAATTTGACTAGTATAATATTAGCAATACACAGCACAATATGTACTTTTAAGTCTAGCATTCAATGCCATTCACACTATAAAAGCAATCACCTTAATCCATGACCAGATCACTTTTCATCTTCCCCAACAGAACCATGTGCCTGCTAAACACTCCAGTCTCCCCTTCCTCAGCTCCTAGATACAACCATAATATCTCTCTTGGTCCATCAGGATAAACCAGAAGTATTTCTTTTTGTTTCTGTTTGTTTGTTTTGGGGGGGAGGTGCCTACCCTGCGTGTTAAGGGATCATTCTTGGCAGTGCTTGGGGGACCATAAGGAGTACCAGGGGTGGAACCTGGGTTAGCGATGGCAAGGCATAACTCACTGTAATATATCATGAGTCCCAAGAATTTTTGTTTTGTGGACTTTTCCCCCCAATTAGAATAATGCCTTCAAGGTTTAACACTGTAGCATATGACAAAAACACCTTCTTTTGAAGCTAGATACTACTTCTACTCTATATGTCTATCACATTTGGTTTATTCTTTCATCAATCGCTTCAAGTTCATTTGTGGACACTCAGGTTGCCAGTAGTTCTGTGCCTCTATAACTAAGTCTACAATCTGTGTAGACAACTGCTCAAAAAACTTTTACTGAAGGGGCCATAAAGACAGCTTAAAGGGCCGGGGACATGTCTCAAATGCAGGGACCCCTAAGTTTGATTCCCAATACCCCACAGTTGCTGAAGCACCAGTTACACTTCAAAGCCCAAGCAGCATGGCACTGAAACCTGAGCACCAAGTCATCAGGTCAGAACTGCCTCATCAAGGATCTCTGGAAGTGACCCCTAGGCTCCTGAGAATAGCAGGGAGGACTCCCACAAAAGAGGAAAAACTATATGAACAAGGAATCATTATACTCTAACATTATAAATTTTAATTGTGTGCCTTTTAAATCAATGATGTATAAATTACATTAAGTTCACCACTAAAAGTCCAATTCTATCCTGCACCATATAATTGACCCCTTTTAGCTACTTCCCCTCTAGTAACCACTAAATTATCTGGTTACCTCTGTATTCAATTTAGGTTCAAGAATATTTTTCATGTAGCAGAAGATTTCTCATGAACAAATCAGAGCTCTTCATCCTTCCTACACTGAACACACCACTAAGTACACCTTGTAGATTGGCATGTTGTAGGAATCTCAGTCACAAAGAGAACTGCTTTAAACCCACTACTCTTTGTCTCTGACTCAAGAACAAAACATCCACATGCTATAAGGAAAACAATCCCCCAAAAGTACCACAATTAGGAAAATTTGAAAGCATTTTGCAAGAGATTTAATGTGGAGTTTTCTTGACAGAACATCAACTCTAGAATAATTGGAGAATTACCACTAATCACTTCACATTCCATTCAACATCAAAAACAAAATGGCTCAGTAGTAAAAATCATTCATTATTCTTACAAAGAAATGTTCAGTCTGGTACAGGTATTTCCTACCATTTACCCACTTCATTGTTCCCACAGAGAACAGAGGAAAATATCACAATGTCCTCTCTGATAACTACTTGCTGATAATTCTGCTTTTGGTAAATCATTATATTTAAGTTAATTTTGCACTTCTAGGTCTACATGGGAACAGATCCTTCTCTATATGAAGTGCCAAGTCTCATTTGAAAGGCATGATCTATCACTTTGACAACCTTTAGACCTGCCAGTCCCCTAGAGGCAGGGGCAAAGAGATAAAGGAGCTATAGAAGCAAACGCTGAACAAACGTACTTTGGCTAAAATGTACCAACTCAGAGTAAATTATGTATACTGCATCATAATCCAACCCCCAAAAGACACTAACTTCGCCTGTGACCTATAACTGATTATATAAGTAAAACAAGACAGTTTAGGCACTAGCAATAAAAGTGACATTCCACTGACTGAGTAAATAAGCCAGAGACAAGAAATGTCCCTGCATGTGACATAGCATTTGAAGGACACTAGTAAGAATGCTTCTAAAGGACAGAACAGACAGAGCCAAGTCTCAGTGAGTCATGACAATGGGGCAATGGCCCATATAAATGTGGTGTAGAACTGACATCAATGGAGAAAGAATCTGAAAATTTGGCCTCTTATGGTAAAAACATCCCCCATGCAATATTATACATTTAAATTATATCTATTAATACTATTCTAGACCATGTTACATCAAAATGATAATAAATCAAAATTTTAAATTTTTTAATTTTTAAATATATCTTCCCTTATGTAGACACAGCAATGCACAGTGGCAACATTATTATTCCCATAAGCCAATGTCTATATATTCAAGCTCCAGCAACTGTTGTAACTGGTTCTTTGCCATGTCAACATTGATCACCACCCATTCTAACTCATTTAGGTTTTCCTTGGAAGTCCATACACAAACTCAGTAGTCTGATGTATTCCTGCCAACAAGATTAATAAATTAAAAATGCTGGGCACTCCAAGAACAGATGGCTGGTTAAAGAAACGTTGGTACATCTACACAATGGAGTACTATGTAGCTCTTAGAAAAGATGAAGTCATGAAATTTACATACAAGTGGTACAATATGGAAAGTATCATGCTAAACGAAATGAGTCAGAAAGAGAGGGATAGACGTAGAAAGATTGCATTCATCTGGGGGATATAAAGCAACAAAATATGAGATTAATACCCAAGAATAGCTGAGATCAACACCAGGAGGATTACTCCATAGCTTAGAGGCCAGCCGGGTATTCTAGGGGAAAGGGCAGTTCAAATAGAGAAAGGAGCACCAAATAAGGGTTGTTTGGAGGATCCTCCCAGGAGGGGAAATGCACGTTGAAAGTAGACTATGGACTGAACATGTTTGCCACTCAATGCCTCTTTTGCAGACCACAACACCCAAAAGGAGAGAGAGAACAAAAGGGAATGCCCTGCCACAGAGGCAGGGTGGGAGGGGGGGTGGGGGGGGATATTATCCATGGTGGTGGAAAATGGACACTGGTGGAGGGATGGGTATTTGATCATTGTATGACTGAAACCCAAGCACAAAGATTTGTAAATCTACAACTGTACCTCATGGTGCTTCACTAATTAAAAAAAAAATGCTGGGCACCAAAGGATAAAACTAATAAGGCCTAAAATCAGATAGAACCAGATTAAAGGGCCTAATTACCAAAATATAATCAGCAAGTTCTTTACGTACTAATTATGATTCATTTAAATTACAAATATCATAAAACTCCAGCAAAGACTTCAGAATTATTATAAAAATGATAAATGACTAAATATGGTTAGAATCCAGGTGGTGCTTTGACTCTAAAATCATGTCCACCCCCTTCTCTTCCTTCTTCTCTGAAATGGGGTACATATTCTGCTCCTTAATAATATACTCCTTCTGTATCATTATGTAGCTTTGAAATTTGTTTTCAGGCCAGGGGTTCCTATATTTTTCTGTCCTTGACCTTTCTGTACTCAATAAATTTTTAACATGACATATATACAGATCACTTGATGACTTGACTTCCTGTTAATCGGCGATTTGCTCAAGCGGGCGCCAGTAACGTCTCCATTTGTCCCTGTTGTCAGCTAGTGTAGCCCAGTGGCATCTGTTCGCTCTAGGAACACAAAGAGCCTCAAACCGATCGTTCATGATCTTGATGAAGAAGTCCGACCATCTAGTAGGTGGGCGGCCACGCAGTCTTTCAACATCCAGAATCCAGTCGGTAACAGCTCTAGTCCAGCAGTCGCCTCTAAATCTCATTACATGACCAGCCCATCTGATTTTTGACACCTTGGCAAACGAGACAGCATTCCTGATTCTTGATCTTCGATGGAGGTCGGAACTCCAGATTCTTTCTCTCATTTGAGTGAAATGTGATATTCCAAGCATAGCTCTTTCAATTCCTCTTTGGGAGACCCGGATAGCACTCTCATCCTGTTTTCATAGGGCCCAGGTCTCTGAGGCGTATGTTAATGCAGGAAGAAAAGTGGAATCAAAGAGATGTGCCCGGAGCCAGAGGTTCTTCGTCCTCTTAGCTATTTCTTCGATGTTCTTGAAGGCGTTCCGAGCTCTCTTCCTCCTGTGCAGCTCAGGTGCCAGGTCATTTGTCATGTTGACGTCTCGACCTAGGTACACATAGCTGTTGCATTAGGAGATGGTTGTTCCGTTGAGAGCGAATGAGGCGTCAGGAACAAGGCTATTTCTCATAAACATTGTCTTCGTAAGATTCAGCTGTAGTCCTACAGATATAGCTGAATCTTACTTCGTAAGATACAGCTGAATCTTACTACAGCTAAATACAGATACATAAGTATATAAAATATATGAACAAATCAACATTTACTTATATCATAAAATTTTTATAATTTTTCAAGGCTCCCATAATCAGTTCCAAGATCCCAATATCGGATTACAACCCACAGTTTACGAAGCTCAGCATCTTGTGACATTAGCAATGGGAAGTTGACATTGGTGATGGCCTCAGACTTGCCAACACTGTGTGTCTGAAACTCCTTTGTAAATTGAAATCATAGTGCCTAACCAAAGGTATAATTGTTAAAAAGCAGTTGCGAGAGCCAAGATTGTACTCACACTGACTCTCTAAGACTCTTATCATTAGCAAATCATTTGCCATACTTAGTAACAAGGCTAATCTCTTTAGTTTATGGCTGCACATTTTCTTTGGGAGTATACTTCCAAAGCTGTGTTAAGGGAGCCTAGAGGCTAGACCTATTGGTTCAGCATTCTGGCATTGAAATATGCTACTGCTCTGCCCTTGTGCTACTAACAGGCCACTAGTGTTGGACCTAGCTGGGGTGTGCTCATGTACATTGATTCATGAGTAAATGTTTTGCTTTAATAAATCGTTTACTTTATTCTATGCTTTATTTCTCTAGCTCAGTCTTTAATTCTATGACAGGGTCAAGAATCTAATTCGTTGGGCAGGGCTAATAGCATAAAAGACTTTTCCAGCAAAATCAAGACAAGATAGGCCTGGGTTGGTTTTATAGTGCACTGGGAACAAATTCAATAACTATTACAAATGAGTAAGAAATAGTGGGAGTAGCTAGAAAGATGGTGCAGCAGGTAAGATGCTTGCCTTGCATATCCTTGACCTGGGTTCAATCCCCAGCATCCCATATGGTCCCCCAAGCACTATCAGAAGTGATCCCTGAGTGCAGAGCCAGGAGTAATCACTGAGCATCACCAGATGTGGGACTCCAGTAGCCCATTTCAATTCACAGCCTGATGAATGATGACTATCTCTACATATCCTGATCATAAAGACAATGCAGAGTTGCACAAAACATTCTGCCATGACCAAAGAGGTCAAAGTAAGAACATCTGATAGTCATTGTCCAGTCTCTTCTGCTTTTATATCTTACTGTCTAATAAACACATTCATTTTTAATACATCACATAAAGAGCACCAATTTGGTTTTCAAAAATGGATGAAAGTCTCAGCAGAAGAATAAAGTTTCATGAAGTCAAACCAGAAGGCTTTATGTAATACCCAGAATAGGCTGAGAGCTCAGTTTTCCATACGTGAAATGATCTGGTGAGAGGCCCATCTCATAAAATGAGTCATGACTGAAGCTTGATTTTTTTAACTATTAGAACAAGAATTAATCATAACTATCTGACAGAATCAAGCATTCTATCCACTAAACAAATTAAGATTTCCCACAGTAAGACTCTTCTCACAATCATCAAATCCCAAATTCTGAGGGGAGGATAGAACAAACTGTACTATCAACATTATCTAAAAATTTTACTTCTGGTTCTGCTTCAGTGTTCCAGACAACCTGAAAATTAATCACAATTAATCTCTGACTAGAGAAGAAATGGGTTCCTTCTCTACTCAGACATTTTTTAATTAATCACTGTAGTGCTTAATTTTAGCATATAAGTTCACTGTTTGTGGAGCATGTGTGGAAAGAATATTTGATTTCAGTGGTGACTAAAACATATATTACAAGGAACAAAAGAAATACTAAGCACATAGCCACTAAACAAATAATGAAACTCTCATGAGTCAGGACAAAAATACATACATGCTCACTCGAAAACAGCTGCAAGCCTGTGTTTACAGTTTACACCACTATCCCATTTTGCTATATGTCCTTTGGTAACAAATTGATTCAGATTAAAGATTAAGATATGAGTAAGACAACATGGCTTCCATAAAGGAAAAGGAATGACTCTTTGGATAGAAGCGCATCTACCAAAAAAAACTCCTATGGTGTTGCCCAGTGGTGTAAGAAACCTCAAAAACATGCATGAGGCAGTTAATCAAAAGAAAAAAGTGTAGGTGGTACATATATACAGTATTTTAGTACTGAGGGGACTGGAGCGATAGCACAGCGGAAAGGCATTTGCCTTGCACGCAGCCAACATGGCCAACCGGAGTTCGATTCCTATACCCATCTCGGAGAGCCCAGCAAGCTACCGAGAGTATCTCATCCGCACGGCAGAGCCTGGCAAGCTACCCATGATGTATTCGATATGCCAAACACAGTAACAACAAGTCTCATGATGGAGATGTTACTGGCTCCGCTCGAGCAAATTGATGAACAACGGGAAGACCGTAACTGTGTTAGTACTGAGGGATCCATTAATTAAGGGGGAAATCACCTGTCATCAAAAAAAGGCGATGGAGAGATAGCACAGCAGATATGGTACTTGCCTTACACATGGCTGACCCACGTTCATTACTAGCACCCCATATGGTTCCCTGAGCATCACCAGGAGTAATTTCTAAGTGCAGAACCAGGATTAACCCCTGAGAACTGCCAGATGTGGCCCTCGAAGACAAATCAAAAAATAGAAAAATGGAGAATCATGACTTGACTGCAGCTCCACATATTAAATATCCATATCCTGAACCATAAATTCACACCAAAAATTTTTCCCTACATATTTTATTCACTTCTTTCCTTTGTTCTGTCTTCCAACAATTCCTAAACTAGGATACAAGTAAGGAGCTTTTAAAAATCCCAACTGTCTCCCCAAATTAGTGAATGACCATGAAACCAATCTCTAAAGTCCATTCTGCAGAAAATCCAAAATAGTGGTATAATTTGAGCCAGATAAAGTTTTGCATACTAAATGCTGCTTGCAATTCTCAAATCCACTATATCACTAGTAACTAAAGGATAGCTTACAATAGGATAGAAATAGCAAACTACAGATATATCATTAGCAAAATTATGCAGTTAGATTATCCCTGTCTGCAGTGTGTGTAGGGCTCCTACATAATTAATACTTGATTAAACTGTTCTCTGAAGAGCTGAAAAAAGATTAAAATCAGAACCAGCTGCACTGTTTAATATTATCTTCAAGGAAAAAACATGGGTAGGTGGCTTATTTCAAATTCTCCCTTGAATATTACACGCCTATCTTTGACTTTCAGTGTTTTCCCCTCCCTTGTTTTAGTTCTTACTCTGTCTTTTAAGGTTGAAAAATATAGAACACTTAGTAAAAAACATAAGTTTAAGAACAGTCATCATTAAAATGCTGTTGTTTCTATTAAACACTGGTCTATTCTAATTCTAATTTATTTTGTTAAATACACTCCCATCCCCATGCAATTTTACTGTAAATATTTCTCTTTTTTTTTTTTTTTGCTTTTTGGGTCCACTCAGTGATGCACAGGGGTTACTCCTGGTTCATGCACTCAGGAATTGCTTGGGGGACCATATGGGATGCTGGAAATTGAACCCGGGTCAGGCCGCATGCAAGGCAAACATCCTACCTGCTGTGCTATCACTCCAGCCCCCCTTTTTTTACTGTAAATATTTCTGAATCCCATTGCCTTCCTTTTTTGGATCTATGTAAGACCCCTGATTATTTCAAACATCCTTATTACATAGGCTAGGGAAGACGAACCTAGAAATAATCAATTTATTCATAGACCCTCAAAAAGTATTATGAAAACCTTCATTTCCCTTCTCCACCTAACACTATCTTCATATTTTCCAGATACCTAAAATTAATTTTCTTATGCAGAATCCAGTTTTATTTTCCAGTAAATAGATAACTACTGAAACACTAGTTACTTGATAATCCACTCTTGTCTCCACTCCTTAAAAACTTTCTCTTTACTGTACACCAAATTACAATATATTTAGACAACTTATTCTGTTCCATTCATTAAAAATAATTATTAGTGATCAATTTATTCCAACATAAAAGAAAATACTGCAGTGTCAGGTTCTATCTCCACTGTTACCTAATGGTTCTGTTCATCTGGACATGACTCTCTGTGACTCAGTCTGCTTATCAGTAAAATAGGTGTAACAGTGTCTACCACTCAGATCTTTCTATGAGACTGAACTAAATTATAAGCATTCTATACAACTTACTCATTATTTTTCATCCCCAGAAGCAAGACAAATACTATTTCTCACTTGGGAATGTGAAAAATGGAGCTGGACATATTAAATCAAATGTCACAAATGTGTGGAAAGTACATTAAATGGTTAAAGGGAAACCTCATCTGAGAAGATCCTCACAGATCACAGAAGAGACTTCTAAGTCCATTTTGAATTAAAGGGTAATGGATTAGTAGAAGCAAAGTATCCCCAAGATAAAGACAGAGTGGCACACAATCTGGCCACAAACTCTGACTGCGCTGTCCCACATTGCCTGCTCTGGGAACAGTGCTCACTGCCACTCTGAGGAAGCATGAAAGAGCTGTTTTCTTCTCACCTTAAACTCTGCAGTTAAGTGTTAAAGAGAGAGCTCAGCAGGCTGGAACTTTGCATGCAGGTGGGATGCAAAGAGATCCACATTCGATCCCTAGTAGCTAACTATCACTCAAGCTCCAAGCTGGAAATAGTCCCTGAATACCACTGGCTGTAGCCTAAATGCAACTCAGCATTCTCAAGAACATTTCATGCCCCAAATTCTACTTCTAAAAGCCAGATATAAGTCTTTGGTAAAAAAGATAATGATTTAAATCATATAATCCAATCGTATTTGTTTAGAAAAGATTTGCTAGCTGCAAATATTCTAAGCTTCTGTCTCCAGTAAAATACAAATGTTGCTATAAATTTTTATGACTATTCTCTTTGAACTACAATGTACAAATGTCTGTGGAACAATCATATGCTCCATTTTAAGTGCCAATAGCAGTTCTCTGGTTTTACTACACATAAGAGCATTTCTTAGATCTTCAACTCTCTTTCTCAACTTATAAATCAATATTAGCTCTAGAAGTTTCAAAATATTCAACAGAGGCTGAAAACACCAATTTTCTTCTAGAAATGACTTCATAGTGAATTTGCTTCAGAGCTTGAGGCACTTTTCATAGAAGCCATTAAAGAGTGCCAGGCCCCCAAAGAAGCCAAACCATCCATAAAGGCACACTTGTGCCCAACAACATTCATAGTGTTCCAGTTGATTTTGCCAGACATGTCCTCTCTGGAGGAAGTTGCAAGTGATCTGCCCAACTCAGTACTTAGGCTATATTTCTTGGTATTGATTCTTTCATTATGTTCTATTTTGTTTAAGGTAGAAAGCAGGAGGCATTATTTTTCTTCTCATGGTTTCCTAAGCTTTGCATTTTCTGTCCTTAAAAGGGAATCAGTAGAAGTTGCTAACTGTATTATGTATTTAAGACAACTTGGAATGTTGTCTATCTTTGCAGGGTATCTCCACCTCCCTTCATTTTGTGTGTGTGTGTGTATGTGTATGTGTGTAGGATGGCATTATCAAACCTTTTGCCAAGAGCTAAGTAGTGACAGATAGCCCATAGACTATTAGGGCTGGAAAATGGAAAATGAGACCAAATATTATGTACCAAATTTCCAAGAACATTTTTCAGAAGCAGTGTTCCATGAGATATATGGAACAGCACTGTTTTTCCTATTCATAAAGCTAGGCTCTAGATGGGGGCAGAGGCAGGACTTCATTTAAAAGAAATGACAGGGTAACTCATTAGGAATTTTCTTATTTATAATGGTTTTCCACTTTTTGGATAAACAAGAAAAGCAAGAACAATCCCAATGTAATTCAATTAAGGGCTCTAAGGTAGGTGAAGAATGTAGTCTTTATTTGCTTTATTGAAGTAATACTGGTTTACAATAGGTAAATGTTTATATGCTATAGGGTTATAATGTTACCATATCGGTCCTACCACAAAGTACCAATGGGTTCCTCCATGACAGTTACAGGAAAGCCTAATGGAGATAACCCACCACAAGGTTTAGTTCTAAAATCTGACTGGAAATCATGTTGGCTCCCAATGCTAACTACAACTTTTAAAACTCTTTATTCCTATTTTCAGTTTAATCTGAGGACATAGGGATAGAAATAGGAAAAAATGAAAAAACAAAACTCAATGATATTTGAAAAAAAACAACCGAAAATGAGGGGGGAAAAATGTAGAATCATATATTTCTCGTCCAGAAGCCCACGATCAGGAAAAAAAAAAAAAAGGACCGTTTAAGTTTTCTAAACAATCCTAGAGAATTGGAGATGTGATTCTGGGCTTAATCCCCAATGCAAAAAATAATAATAATTTTTAAAATTATGTTACAAGAATAATACCTCACTTCTGGAATAAGGGTTCTGTGTATTTTAGCGACACAGACAGTTCTCTTTTACAATATTAGCTGCAATATAACTGCCTAGAGACTACCTTCTTCAGTAAGCAATAATCATGACAACTTCCCTACACCAATAAATCCTGATGGATAAAATGGATTAGACAGTCCACATTACAGATACACCCTGATTTACTTTCCCATCCCCTATCATTTGTTAGGATGTTTCCTCTATTTTTTTTAACAGTAACTACTAAAGTGAACAACTGCTTACACAAGATTTACATGCTTATATACTTATTTTTTTGAGGACAGTTTTCTAAAATTGAAATTATTATTTTTTAAGCACAAGATCTACAGAAATGTTACAATGATTTGCACATTCACTATCAAATAAGAACCTACGTATTACACCCTCGGTTACTCAAAACATTAAGGTAAGGTAAGGTAAAGGCCCTCCCGTTGATCGTCGATTTGCTCGAGCGGGCCCAGTAACGTCTCCATTGGAGACTTTGTTGTTACTGTGTCTGGCATATCGAATACTCTCGGTAGCTTGCCGGGCTCTCGGAGAGGGGCGGAGGAATCGAACTCGGCAGTAGGCAGCGCGTCAGTCTCAAAACATTACTGTCCTTTTAAACTGATTAATATAAATAGTATTTAAAAATGGTTTGGATCCTCTGACTTTCTCATCTGCATCCTGGCCACTTTTAGTTCCTCTATATATTGCCTTTCCATGCTATTTTCTAATAATTCCTTGTATGCTTATTATTAAACATTTATACATATTTCTCAGTTTAGCAATTAGGAATGAAATGCAACCCAGAATTGAGAATTACTGGCAGTAAATGACTTCAAAACTATCTGCTCTGGACTAAATGCTATGCCCCTAAAGTTTTATGTAACTTATATTTGTTTCCTCACCTGTAAAATGAGAATAACAATACCTTCCTAGTGTTGTTACAGATAGTAAGTTAAAACTGTTTAACTATGTTAAGCATTTTTTAGTATAAATATTTATTCAAAAAGTTTTAAACATAGAGCTTACAAAGTCAATGTTTTAATTTCTAGATCAGAGGTTCCAAACTTATGACCTACTGCTCTCATTTTTAGAAATAAAAGTTACTTGGTGGCCCTTAGAAATTCACCTTCTTTAAGCAAACAACAGAAAGTATTCCTCCCCCACCCCTCCTGGATGGCTTCAGTAACCCTGGGGTTTAGAGTTCCTATACTGTCCACCTTGAGAAACACCATTCTAGTTTTTTAAATTTGGAGATCAGTAACAGAAATCAGGGGCTGTAAAAATTCTTTAAAATTTGTTTTATCACAAATTATTTTATGATTTATTATCATAAATTTCATACATTAATCTGTCTGCAATTACACAAAAGTTTCTCAGGCAAAAAAGGAGCTGTGAGTTTAAGAAAGAGAGTTTAAGATGTCCTATTCTAAGTCAACTCTTTTAAAAATAGAGGATGTATGTCTAAGCGAAAGTCTACCAGATTGAAAACTTAACCATATACAAAAAATGTAGTTCAAAATGAATTAAAAATAATTCAAAGTGAATTTTTAAAAAATAAGAGTCAGAGAGAGTTCTCAATTGGCTAAGCAAATGCTCTGCATGCAAATATCCAGGTCCAATTCCCGATCCACTTGGTTTTCTGAGTACTGATAGAAACAATATCAGAGTCCAGACATGGGAATTGGCCCTGAGCACTACCAGATGTGGTTCATAAAAATATATTTATATGAATATAAAAACTGAAGCCATAAACATTCTAGACGAGATTCTTGACATGAATCTCAGTGATGATTTTGTTTTTTGTCAGATACCAATAGCAAAAGCAAGAAAAGCAGAAATAAAGAAATTAGAATATACCCAAAAAGCTTCTACACAGCAAAGAAAATCACCAACAAAGTGAGAAGGCAGCTGCCAAATGGAAGAGAATATGTGCAAATCCTTGCATGTATCTATATAAATTAACACCAAATATATAAATTTAAATACAGCAAAATGACAATCCCATGTAAAAATGGACAAAAGAATGGAACAGCTATTTTTTGAAGGAAGATTAATTAGATGGCCACCTGACTTTAAAAAATGCTTAGGATAACTAATTAGGGAAATGAAAATCAAAACCTCAATACCCCACGTAACTGTTAGAATGCCTATTAATTGATGTAAATAGTGGTCAGATTATACTCCAACCTCAAGGGAATTTACAAAAGCTTTAAGCTAGGAGCTTTTAGACAAAGAAGCAACATTAGGTTTGTTCTTTAGAAAGAAAACTATAGCTACATGAGAGAATGATTCAGTGGGAAAGAAAACCAAGATATAAACTAACAGAATCTAAATTCATGCCCATTACCACATTACCCAGCTAAAAAAACTAAAAGATTTGGGGCGGTTTTTCTCTACCTTTTTGAAACCATGGCCCCCTTCTAACCTTGTCTCGTTTTGTGGCCCCTCATCCTACTGGTTGTATGATCAGTCTCATGCCATAGGCTCCACTTATGCAATTTTCAACTATCGCCTCTTGAAGTATCATGGGGCCCACAAAAGGCCTTACCTGACCTCTGGTTGAGAAATGCTAATTTAGAAGATAGATGATTAGACCTACAAACAAGTGACTAGTAACTATTCTGAGTACTGACAGGTACAAAGAATGAACTTGGGAAAACAAAGTAATTTGAAGTCTCAGCTTCTAATTACAGGTTGGTCCATTCTACAGCCTAATGATGAATATCTTTACCAGTTCCTTTTTTCCTGTTGTTGTTCCTGTTCTTGTGTCACACCATCTTTGCTCAGGGATTATTCCTGGGAGTGTTTGGGAGATCATACATGGTGTTGGTGATCAAATTGGAGTCAGTTTGCTGCCTGCAAAGCAACTGTTTTAAGCCCTGTATTATATACAGTCCAGTCCTTCACCTATTTCTCATATTTTTCAAAAAGACTCAAGAGTTTCTCTTGGTGCCCACCTCTCCTTCTAATATTAGGCACAGAACAGATAAATGTCCCTCTCTAAAAAGTGATCTTCCCATTTTATGATAACTAAAACTCCTGTTATGAACAGAAAACATTTTATGATCAAAAATATAATAGGACATGTCCACAAGAAACTCTTATTAATAGTAGTGTAAGCCATTTTTAAATTTAATTCCTTTAAATAATAAAACCACTTAGAAAGGTACGCTGTTGGTATAATCATATTGTGTAGGTGATGTAGTTTAGAATATAGTTGTTACAGATTTATTTACTAAATAACCTTAAACTATATTATATTTGATTCTTTCATTCCAATTAGATAATTTAAAAAAATGTCTCAGGGGATTCTCAAAATATTTACCAATTTGCGGGGGTATGGTGCCACCAGCAGGTCAATCTGTACCTGTGAGGCGAGTGCATCAGCAACCTGATGGCATCTTCAGACTTCCAGATATCCCAGAATACCTGCTTTGCCTTTGGTCAGACCCCAAAAACTTGGGGCAAAGTTTACCAAAAAAGTAATGGCCAAAAGTTAGGAATGTAGGAGGCACACACACAAACCACCTCTGGCTCAGCTATATAATTGTAGGCAATGCCTCTCTGGTTACTGATCAAACTGCTGAACAGTCATGATCCCAGAGACTCAGAGAAAAATCTCAGAACCCAGCGGCTTTTGGCAGAACTGTATCTGGACCCCACAGTAGGTCACTGTCGCCGGGCCACCCCAAGGGGGAAAGGGTGCTGTCTTCCACCTGCTCCCCCTTAGCAGTTTGGTGGCTGCCATCCTCCAGAGGCCACAGACAGTCAGGTTTGGGCTCACAGTGATGAGACACAAGGGGCCTCACAGGATGGTTGTGGAGCCTGCCCTTTCCTCCCTGTCCCAACAAAACCCTAAGTCGCTGCCCACAAATGGCCTCTCTGGGTCCTGATCAAGCTGCTTAATGGCCATGATCCCAGAGACTCAGAAACAAATCTCAGAACCCAGCAGGTTTTGGCAGAAATACCTCCAGATTTAATTGTTAAAATTTCAAAATTCCAAAATTACGCAGCCACTACTGTGGCTACATGACATCATATGTTATTCATAACCAGCAATAGAAAACAAATTGTCTATTGTTGCCTTTCGCCAGATCTGAGTGTTGGGGTAAAATCCCAAATAATAAGGGTGGGTCTGGTGTCGACATATTGAATGTAATCAAAGTAGAAAGAGAGTAATGTGGAAATCATCTGCCCCAAAGGGAGGGGAGGGTGTGGGAGGGGGGCGTACTGGGGTTTTTGGTGGTGGAAAATGGGCACTGGTGAAGGGACGGGTGTTTCATTGTATGACCGAAACTTAAACCCGAAAGCTTTGTAACTGCTCTCATGGTGGTTCAATAAATAAAATTATGAAAAATGAAAAAAAAGTAAGGTGGAGTTCATGCCCAATTCAATCAGCCTAATCAATGGCTGAATAAATAGCAACACTCCTACAAAAATATACATTTACCAATTTGCCTAATATTTGTTGGTTTCCTATCTTAAGAAGAGAATAATCAATTGTGGAGCCAAAATGATGTACAAAAGACCTGGCATGTGGTCAACCCAGGCTCGAGCCCTGGCACACCAGATGGCCCACAAAGCCCTACCAGAAGTAATTTGCTTCCCAAGCCTATCCAGAAGTGCATATGCTGCAAGAGCCCATGAGCTGCTTGCACCCACGTGGCCAAGCACATGTGATGCCTGAGCACACGTGTCGCCCGCATCTCCCCTCCTGAGATGTGTACTTTCATGCTTTCATGATTAATGCTGAGTATGTATAGGCGCTCTCTCTGCCCTTGGAGAAGCTTAGGTTTTCTCTTGAGCATGTTACTCTACACTCTCTCCCACTTTCTCTTTCTCCTTCCCATCAAAACGTCCAAATAAAATCTGTTTGAATTCCAAAAAAAAAAAAGTGATTCCTGAGTGATGCCCTAGGCTGTTGCAATAGCACAGGAGGCAGGGCATGTGCCTTGCACATGAGCTGGCCTGGCTGACCCGGGTTCAATTCCTTCGCCCCTCTTGGAGAGCCCGGCAAGATACCGCACACTTGGCAAAGCCTGGCAAGTTCCGCAAGACATATTCTATATGCCAAACACAGTAACAACAAGTCTCACAATGGAGATGAACAATGGGATGACAGTGCTATAGGCAGTGCCCTAGGAGTAAGCCCTGGGGACTGCAGGGTGTGGCTCCAAAATGAAAACAAAACAGTAGAATCAACTTCATGCTCTCAGATTTACTCAAGCAATAGTATCTAGCTTTTGGTGATGGATGAATAGCACAGGGGTTAAGGTGTTTGCCTTCTATTCTATAAATCCTGATTTGAATTCCCTTCACCAACTACAGTACCCCAAGCACTGCCAGAGACCACTACTGAGCACAGAATCAGGAATAGCCCCTTTGCACTACCAGCTGTTCCTCCCCCCATTTAAAAAAAAAAAAGTATCTACCACTTCTTTTGCATTATACGTTATAACTCTCTATGCTTCGTTTACTACAATAGTGGTTTTCCTATCTATGAAAACTAAAAACAACAATCAAATTAAAGTCAATGGTTTTAAAATGATACAGATGAGCAAAAGGCAGGAAGATAAAACTGAGAGACAAATTTATAAATTCGATTACTCCATAATAAGCAAATGAAAAAGAAAAATGGCTGAATAATTGACTGTCTAAATATCTGTGAATCATTTGTGGCAACAAAGTTAACACAGTGACATCAGATACCAAGGCTTTAGATGTCAAAGTGCAGGCTAATAAAAGGTCAGCATAAAAATTCATTGCATCATAAAAGTAGAGCAATATTGTGGCTGGAAATTTAGGCACATGCCTTGCAAGTTGCCAACCTTATTTCAATCCCCAGATTCCTCAATCATGGTCAGGTACAACCTTGGAAGCCCTAGAGCACCAAGATGACCCTGGTATGCTCTGGCACCACAGGCCTAAGCAGCGCTGCAGAGCCCAAACACCAGGCCACTAATGAATGCCAATGACCAAGAATTTCTGAGAAGGGCCCCAAAGCACCCTGAAGACCAATTGGAATCCCAAGTGGCAGTCATCAAACCTAGCCAAATGAGAGGGCATGGGGAGGAAGGGCACGATGTGCACGCGACTTCCAGTGCTGCCTCCTCCTTCTTCTGGCTCCAGTGCTGCTTCTGTGTGCTTTAGTGCTGACCTGGTACCTCTTATATGAAGGGGTCCCTGAGGAGTATCTGGCATTCTCCATGGCTGACGAAAAACCCAAGGAAGATGTCAAGACCAAAAACAACTATCATATTAATTTGAAGGTGGCAGGTCAGGATGTTTTTGTGGTGTAGTTTAAGATTAAGAGGTAGACACCACTTAGTAAACTAAATGAAAGCCTATTGTGAACGACAGGGTTTTTCCTTGAGGTTGATCAGATTTCAATCTGATGGGCAACCAATCAATGAAACAGACACAACTGCGTAGTTGGAAATGAAGGCCGAAGATACAACTGATGTGACCCAGCAGCAGATGAGATGTGTCTACTAACTGAGCCTGCTACTTTCCTCCAGAACTCAGATCCTCCAGACCAAGATGACATTTGCCATTCAAAAATCGCAGTTTGGTTCCATAACATCCTGACTACACAGTATAGTTTTCTCTACTCTTCATTCTCCCCTTACCTCATACCTTTATTGCATATAAAGTAACTGGTCTATGTACAAAGCACTGCTTTATTTAAAAAAATAAATGGCCAATGGTATGTTTTGATTGACATCACAGACAGGATGGGGAAAAAATATTGGTTCTGTGAAAATATAATCTTTCTCCATTAGTGGTTTGCTCATTCAGCTCTTATCTTTATATTCCAGCAAGTTATTTTGCTCTCAATGTTTAACAAAAAAAGAACAACATAAAAATTCTGGTATATCTTGTTTGATTGGAGAATTTTAATGTTTTTCATTTATCACTGCAAAGCCAAGGACAATTTTATAACTTTTTTGTACATCACTGTTACAAAAAAATAGGGCAATCTGTCTCTAAGTAGGGATAAATACTCTAAAAGAAAAGAATCCTAGAGGGTATGGTGCCTCACAGTCAGCAGCCTGATGGCACCTTCAGACTTCCAGATACCCCAAAATTGCAGCTGTGTCTTTGGCCAGGCCCCAAAAACTTGGGGCAAAGTTTACCAAGAAAGTAAACAGCCAAAACTTAGATATGTGGGAGAAACAACCACAACCACCTCCGGCTCAGCTATATACATGGAGGCATTTATATAGTTACTCTCTGGTTACTGTTCAAAGTGCTTAGCGGCCATGATCACAGAGACTCAGAAACAAATCTCGCAACCCAGCGGCTTTTGGCAGAAATGCATACACTCCCTGCAGTAGGTTACTGGTGCTGGGCCACCCCAGGTGAGAATAGGTTTCATACCTTGGCCTGTTCCCCCTGGCGGCCCAGTGACCACCATCCTCCAGAGGCCACTGAACAGTCAGGTTTGGGCGCACAGTGAAGAGACACGTGGGGCCTCTTGGGATGGGGGTGGAGCCGGCTCTTTCCTCCCTGTCCCAACGAGATCTGAAGTTGCCGCCCACAAACTGCCTCTCTGGCTCCTGATCAAGCTGCTTAATGGCCATGATCCCAGAGACTCAGAAACAAATCTCGAAACCCAACAGTTTTTGGCAGAAATGCGTCCGGATCGTGCAGTAGGTTACTGTCACGGAGACACTTGAGGGGGGAAAGGATGCTGTCCCTCCACCTGCTCCCCCTTGGCGGCTCAGTGGCCACCATCCACAGTCAGATTTGGGCTCGCAGTAACAAGACACATGGGGGTCTCACAAGAAGGGTATGGTGCCAGTCCTTTCCCTCCCACCCCAACAAGACCCTGAGTCGCCGCCAATGAACAGCCTCTCTGGTTCCTAATCAAGCCTAATGGCCATGATCCCAGAGACTCAGAAACAAGTCGCAGAACCCAGTGGCTTTTGGCAGAAATGCATCCAGTCTCTGCAGTAGGTTACTGGTGCTAGGCCACCCCAGGCGGGAATAGGTTTTGTGCTTTGGCCTGTTCCCCAGTGGCCACCATCCTCCAGTGGCCACTTGGCAGTCAGGTTTGGGCCCACAGTGATGAGACACACAGGGCCTCATGAGATGAGGGTAGAGCTGGCCCTTTCCTCCCCATTCCAACAAGACCCCGAGTCGCTGCCCACAAACGGCCTGACTCCTGATCAAGCTGCTTAACAGCCATGATCCCAGAGGCTCAGAAACAAATCTTGAAACCCAGCAGCTTTTGGCAGAAATGCATCTGGACTATGCTGTAGGTTACTGTTGCCGGGCAACCCCATCGGGGAAAGGTTGCTGTCCCTCCACCTTCTCCCCCTAGGTGGCTCAGTAGCCACCTTCCACCAGAAGCCATCAAACAGTCAGATTTGGGCCCGCAGTGACGAGACACGCAGGGTCTCACGAGATGGGTGTGAGCCGGCCCTTTCCCCCCCAACCCCAATAAGACCCGAGTCACCGCCCACAAACAGCCTTGCTGGCTCCTGATCAAGCTGCTTAATGGCCATGATCCCAGAGACTCAGAAACAAATCTCGGAACCCAGTGGCTTTTGCCAGAAATGCTTCCGGTCCCTGCTGTAGGTTACTACCGCTGGGCCATTGGTGGGGGAGTGGGGGGGGCGAGAAGGATGCAGTCCCTCCGCCTGCTCCCCCTTGGCATCTGTGTGGCTGCCATCATCCAGAGGTTATTGGACAGTCAGGTTTGGGCCCTCAGTGATGATGAGATATGCAGGGCCTCACGGGATGGGGGTGGAACCAGCCCTTTCCTCCCTGTCCCAACAAGACCCTGAGATGCTGCCACAATGGCCTTTCTGGCTCCTGATCAAGCTTCTTAATGGCCATGGTCCAAGAGACTCAGGAACAAACCTCGGAACCCAGCAGGTTTTGGCAGAAATCCCTCCAGATTTAATTGTTAAAATTTCAAAATCGCGCAGTCACTACTGTGGCTACCTGACATCATATGTTATTCATAACCAGCAATAGAAAACAAATTGTATACTGTTGCTTTTCAGCAGATCTGAGTGTTGGGGTAAAATGCCAAATAATAATGGTGTTCTGGTGTCAAAATATTGAATGTAAGCAAAGTAGAGAGAGAGTGATGTGGAAATCATCTGTCCCACAGGGAGGGGATCGTTGTGAGATTATACTGGGGTTTTGTGGGGGAGAGAATGGGCACTGGTAAAGGGGCATGTGTTTCATTGTATGACCGAGACTTAAACCCAAACATTTTGTAACTGCTCTCATGGTGATTCAATAAGTAAAATTATAAAAAATGAAAAAAAAAAAGGTAAGGTGGAGTTCATGCCCAATTCAATCAGCTAAACAGTGGCTGAATAAATTGCAGTACTCCTACATAAAAAAAAATGAATCCTGGATAGTTTTCTCTTCAAGTCACGCATCTTATTGTTTAAATAAAATTGTTTTTAAAAAACCTAGACAAATAAGAAGTGAGATAAGACAAAGTTTAAGGCACTTGCCTTGCACACAACCTTCGGTTCTATCTCTGATATTGCATATGATCCCCTGAGCAGAGCTAAGAGTGACCCCTGAGAAAGGAGATAGGGGTAAGCCCTGAGAACCCATAGGTATGCTTTACTCCAGCCGCCAAATATAACATTCTTTCAATCTGGACAAATGAATTGAAATATAGATCTTATAAGCTTTATGTTTATGTTTATTCTGTTTACCTCTCAGGTCAAGTAGTTTATGGTAGGCATGAATCAAAAGGCTCTACTTTTTGAGCAAATGTAAGCATGAATAAAAATGTGCATATCTGGACTGAGTTTAAGGTCAAAGTGATGACTCAGGAAAGGAGAAAAATCTGAAGCCTTTGGATGATTTAGAATCAAAAGGCTAATGATCCACAATAAGCCATGAATGCGGGGAACAGAAACAACTGAATGTCTATTAAACCTAACAACAAAGCGGAACAGGTGAAAGAACAGAAATATGACAGAAAAAAAAAACTCGAGTAGAACTGAAAAATAAGAAGCAGAAATGAGTTTCTCAGTAACAGAATATTAACTTAAGGTAAAATCCTGATGATGAATTTTGGTGAGGAACATATCCATAAAACATTTCCTTCCACCAATGTACAAACATATACAATGAAAGAATACCACAAGCAAAAGATTGTATGTCTGTCCTGCCCAAAAATATCTACTCAAGCACTTTAAGAAATAATACAAACGTCACTAGTATTAACACATGATAAAGAATTACAGCATTAATGCAAAATAAATAATCACATCATAATCACTTCCGCAAAGAAATATACCTAGAAAGTATATAGTTAAAACTGTCTGAACTCTGTAATCTTTCAGGACACTTTAATTTTGGGTTTCTTCATCCACAGAACAATATCTTATGATTCTGCACCCTGTCAAACTGTTCAAATGACACCAGGTCTTACAGACCATTTCAGCATGCGAGATCTCATCCTAAACAAAATACATCTGTCACTCTCTGCTAGCTGCACCCAGGAAATTATTCAAGACTACTGTATCCACAAATGATTCCAAGAGCACAGAGCATTGCAAACAAAAAACAAGCATAGGCACACCTCAGAACAACTTAGTCATCAAGTTACCATGTTTGATATGGCCATACTAGATAACTGCATTAAACTGTGTTCATGTTGATATCAGGCCTCCATATGCTCTTAAAAAGAAAAATATAATAGTCTACTTTCAACTCCAAAAATTTCTGATGGCTTATTGGAGACTAAAAATTCAAAAGTCTCTTTATAGGTACTTAGTCTCTCCATATCACAGGCAATGAAGCTGTCACTGCACTACCAATCTATCAAACCAAGATGTGCCTAAAAAAATATTTACCACCTCACTATTTATGACTAATCATGGAGGCATTTCTTCATTCTGAAGATGACCATGTCCTCTCTCTTTTTCCCCCAAATTTTATTTTATTAAATAAAGCACTGTGAGATACAAAGTTATTCACAGTTGGGTATTTGATAGAAAATGTTCCATCACCAATTCCAGCACCAATGTCGATTCCCCTCCACCAGAGTTCCTACATTCCCTCTCCTACAACCTTGCTCCATCCATAGCCTGCCATCTTGACAGACATCTTTTACTTTTGGCTATTAAAGTCTGAATCTCAGGATTTCAGTGTTACTGATTCTGTGTTTTGAGTATTTAGTTCTAAGATTCCTTATGTAACACCACCAATGTACCTGAATCCCCTTGACCTCTGCCCCTGTTGCTTCTCATATACATCTTCACCCCTTCACCGTCACTCTATTTCTTTCCTTCTCCTCTGTACTCTGGAGTCAAGGGTAACCTAGGCATCTTTATATTAAACCACTGAATTTCCTCATCCAGTTGCTTTAAATACAACAAATAAGTGATATTATCCTGTGTTTGTCCTTCCCTTGGCTTCTTTCATTTAACACTTTCTTTCAGTTGCATCCATGTTACAATTTACACAATTTCATCATTCCTTACAGTTGTGCAGTATTCTATTATATATATACATATATATACATTATACACACACACACACACACACACACACACACCTACCTGACGATAGCACAGCGGTAGGGCGTTCACCTTACAAGCGGCCAACATGGCGGACCCGAGTTGGATTCCTCCCCCCCTCTTGGAGAGCCCGGCAAGCTACCGCGAGTATCTCGCCCACAAGGCAGAGCCTGGCAAGCTCCCGTGACATATTCGATATGCCAAACACAGTAACAACAAAGTCTCCAATGGAGACGTTACTGGGCCTGCTCGAGCAAATCGATGAACAACGGGAGGGCCTTTACCTTTACCTTATACACACACCATATATTATGATACACTAATTGGTTGTTGGACATCTAGGTTGATTCCCTTTTAATGAATGATTTTCTGTCCTGTGGGTAGATACACAAAAGTGGAATTGCTGGGTCATATGGTAGCTCAAGTTTACTGAGAACCCTCCATTCTATTTTCCAGAGGGGTTGAATTAAACAACCCACCAATAGTGAATAAGAATTCCTTTTTCACCACATCCCCTCCAACACAGGTTTTTCCTAGTACTTTTGCTATGCACCATTTTCACTGCAGATAGCATCTCATTGTCACCTTGATTTGGATTTCCCTAATAATAAATGATGGTGAGCATTTTTTCCTGTGCCTGTTGGCCATTTCTTTGTCTTCCTTAGAGAAATTCCTGTTCATTTCCTCTCCCCATTTTTGATGTGATTTTGGATTTTCTGTTGCTGATCTTTGTGACTACTTTATCAACTCTAAATATGAAGTGTTGACCACGAATATCTTCTCCCATTCAGTTAGCAGTCTTTTGGTTTTAGCCTGTATTTCTCTTACATGCAGAAACTCTTTAATTGATGTGTCCCCATTTATTTTTGGTTCCTTTGGTAACCTTTTGGTAACCTTCATTACCAATGCCAATGGCACTGTATCACTGAAAACACCTTTGACGTCCAGATCTTGAAGCAGTCTGTCTAAAATTTCCTCAATGTTTTGTATAGATTGTGGTCTGATCAGAAGGTATTTGATCCACTTTATTACTTTTTGTAAAGTGTGAGACGCAGGGAGATAATTTCTCCACTTTTCATTTCTGATTCTATTTATTTGAGTACTTTCTCTTTTTCCCTGTGAGTCTAGCCAAAGGTTTGTCTATCTTATTTATTCCTCCAATAACCCAGCTTCTGGTTTCATTGATTTTTTTTCTGTTGCTTTCATGGTTTTATATCATTGATTTCTGCTCTGGCTTTTATTATTTTCTTCCTTCTGCTGGCCTTTAGATTCATTTGTTGTTGGTTTTCCAAATGTTTAAAATGTGCATTTAGGTTGTTGATTTTCTCCTTTTCTCTTTCCTAACATAGACCTGAACTGCTATGAGTTTCCCTGTAAGTATGGCTTTTGCTGTGTCCCACAGGTTTTGATAACTTGTTTCTTTATTATAATTATTCCCAGGAAATTTTTTATCTCTTCCTTGAGTTCCTTCCTTATCTAGGTGTTATTTAATAGCAGGTTGTTCAGTCTCCAGGTATTAGAGTTTTTCCAGATCTTTTTCTGATTAATTTCTATCTCTGTGGCATTGTATTCTGATAGGATACTTGGTATGACCTTAATGTCTGTGAGTTTATGTAGGTTTGTCTTGTGCCATAATATATGATGTATCCTGGAGAATGTTCCATGTGTACTAAAGAAGAATGTGTATTTGGCTCCTAAATGATTTAAGGTTCCATGTACATCAACTATTCTGAGAGCTTCTAGTTCTTCATTTAGTATTGCTACACCTTTATTGACATTCTGTCCAGTTTATTTGTCCAGTGATGACAGCAGAGTTTTGAAGTCCCCCATTACTACTCTCTTTTCATCCATATGTTTCTTTAGGTTTTTATAAGGCCTTTTTTGAGCAAAAGCATTGTAAACTTTGCTTATCCTACATTCCTAAAATTGGTGCATATATGTTCATTAAAGTTAGTACTTCTTAATCTACTGTTCCCTTAATCAATACATAGTGCCCATTCCTATCTCCAATTACTTTCTTTAGAGTGAATGATGTTTGAAGTGACATGATGAGAAGGTGACATAATGGTAACAAGGATACTATGCATGAAGTCATTAAAGAATTCTGTGTATCACATTCCTTTCAGCATGAGAGCTATGAAAATTTCCCTTTCTTTCCCCAACACACCTTTGGCAACCTAAATATAGTGTGCTGAAGATGGCAGTAACCTTGCCATCTGGGATCTCTGAAGCAAATAATAGGCAATAAGAAAGAAAAGCACTTTAATCAACAAGAGTCATTTAAAATTTATTGGCTAAACCAAAGTATTGGATACTCTCACAATTGTTCAAACTAATACAATCAAATCTACCAGTTGAAAACTATCTTTAATTGTGGTAACTGGAAAGTAAAATTGAAAAAAAAGAAACCTAATCAGATGTCTCCTTTGTTTTTCAAGAAACTTTATTGCCCAAATAAATCATAAGCCATGAAGCAATTAAAAAAGTTATGAGTGTAAAATCAATCCCAAATATAAATATGCAGGAAGATGACTAAAGAAGCAATGCAGTTCCCAAAGAGGGTATATTTTCTGTCATCCTTTTATAATTTGGCCAAAAAGAAGAAAGAAAATCTAGGAATTAAATTTCCATATGACGCAGCAATTCTACTTCTTATTATAATCCAAAGGCTCAAAACACTAGTTAGGAAATATATTTGCACCCCTATGCACATTGCAGCTCTATTTACAATAGCCAAAATCTGGAAACAGAACAAAAACCCAAAATATATAACTAGAAATAGAAAATATGGTACATATATACAATGTAATACTACTTGGCTATAAGAAAAGATAAAATCATACAATTTGCAGCTACATGGTTGGATCTGGAGAGAATCATGCTGAGTGAAGTTAGTGAGGGGGAGAGGAACAGACACAGAATGATCTCTCCTATGTGGGATATAAAGAAACATGGTAGGGGGAAACAAGTGCACACACACAAAAAAAAAAAACAGAAACTGAGAAATGGCTTCCAGGAGAAAGTTCACCATAAGGGAGAATGCAGGGGCTGGGGATAAGAAGGGCATTGAGATAATGGTGGAGGGAGATGGATACTCTGGTGGAAGATGTGGTATTGGAATTTGTACCCATAAAGCCATACCAATAAGACTTTTTTCAAGGCAATATTGCTTAAATTAAAAAAATGGCATATCATTGCTCTCCATAGAAACAGAGTAAAGCCAAAGACTATCTATTCTAGGGGTAGGGGGCTTGACAGTGATGTACAGCAGGTGGTTTTACTGTGATGGACAATGACTGTCATGCCTTCTATACAGTCCTGTCCCAAATGGGAATGCTTTCCATACACAACATTTTTTTAAGCCACAACCCAATGTCTCAGGGCTATTGCTAACTCTTGCTCAGGGATCATTCCTGATGGTTCAGGAGACTGTAAATGGTGGAGGATGTTGAACTGGGTCAGCAAGTGCAAAGAAAGCACCTTGCAAGCTGTATTATTCCTATGGTCCAGGACATTGAGAAAAACAGAGGTAGAACTTCCCAGGATATGGACATCAAAGGTGACTTAACTGATTTAACTCAATTGCCAAAGTTAACAAAACAAAAATAAACAAATAGGACTAGATAAAATAAAAAAAAAAAAGATTTCACATGGCAAAAAAAAACAGGTTAAATAAAAACATACCCTACTAACCTGGAGAAAATATTTATACACATGTATCATATAAAGACTTAATGCCCAAGATACTTGAAGCACTAATAGAGCCCAACAACGAAAGACCAATAACCCTATCAAAAATTGGGGGTTTTGCTGCAAATCAAAATGATAATTGGATATATCTTACACCAGTTAAAATGGCACATATCTGGAGACTAGAAGAAACTAACATTGCATGGGATATGAGGGAAAAAGAACACTTTTTCACCACTGGTGGGAATGTCATGTGGTTCAGCCTCTGTGGAAAACAGTATGGCGAGGTTGTCAGAAAAGAAAGACTGGAGCCTCCACATAATCGAGCAATTCCACTTCTTGGCTTCATGGCATCTACCTTCAAAACATAAATCTACAAAATTATGTGCACATCTATGTTCATCACAATGCTTAAGAAATGGACAGGATATTTTTTTTAAAAAAGCAAACGTTCAACAACAAATGAATGTATATAGAAACTGTAGCATGCACACATAATGAATACCAAGTGGCAGTAAAAAAGTGAAACCATACAGTTCACTGCTACTTGAATAAAACTGGAGGGTATCAGATGAAATAGAATACGTCAAAGGGGTAAGAACAAATATCAGTTGATTTCAGTGATTTTGGATATACAGAGAAACAAAACAAGGGAATAGACAGGCTCAAACAATGAGACATTATTTGCCTTGGATTATAAAATGCTACACCAAATGTAGGGGACAATGAAGAGGTGAAGTAGAAGTAACATCAAGACATCAGTAGAGGATTTTTGGCACCTTAATGCGGTAAGGTGAACTGGGTACATCAAAACCATAAAAGTGAAAACTAATGTAAATATGTTACCCGGACAAATAGTAAGAGTACTTTAATTGCAAAAAAAGTTTAAATTTGAATAAAATTCACTAGAATTATAATAACACAAACTCACCTGCCCTAGTTTATGGTAAAAAAGGATATGATTTTATTCTAATTGAACGGTAAATAATACCTGCCTTAGCATTTAATAGTGTAAAAATTAGTTTTTTGCTGTTGTAATATATTCTTGACCTGAAAGAATTTCCCCTGAAACACATTTTATTTTGCAAAAGTATTAACTCCAAGTAGTATATTGAAAATTGTTGTGAAAAGGTAGAAATAATCAGTCCTAAGTCAAAAGAACAGTTTTGACACATCTAAATTGATTTTAAGTAAATGGGCAAAACACAAACAGTATACTACTTTATTAATACAAAAATTATCCCTCCAGCTCTAGAAAGAGAGCACAGAGGGTGGGACATTTGCCTTGATGTAGCCAATATGAATTTAATCCCCAGCATCTTTTATGGTACCCAAACCTGGCCAGGAGTGATCCCCGAGTGTGAGCCAGAAATAAGCCCTAAGTACGACTGGATGTGGCCCACAAACAAAACAAAAAAAATTCTTGCACTATCATCAGCACAAAATTAATTTTCTTTAAAATGAAAATATTTGGGCTGCTGGGGTAGTATAGCAGATATGGCACTTGCCTACACTCGGCCAATCCAGGTTTGATCTCCCTATATCATCTCCCCACCCCCACCAGATGTTACAACTGACTGCAGAGCCAGGAGTAACTTTTGAGTATCCCTAGGTGTGGCTCCAAAAACCAAAAAATAAAAAGGAAAGAAAAAAATCTTCATTTTGCTACAGAAAGAGCTTACAAACGTGACAGGCCACATAACCTAGCATGTATTTTCGAAGGAAATGATTCTAGGTATAATGCTTCTCTGTAGGTAAAATCATGGTTGTGCAGCTTTGTTGGGTGGTGGTGGGAAGGGGCAGGAGGGTGGTGAAGGCTTCAAAAATATGGTATGTGAGGGAGCAAGCAATAGTATAGTATGCAGAGCATTTGTTTTGCACATAACCAACCTGAGTTCAATCCCTAGCACCCCATAAGGTCCCCCGGAGCCAGATAGGAGTGACTCCTCATGCAGAGCCAAGAGTTTGCCCTGAACGCAGCCAGGTATACCCCCCATATACACACAAGAAAAAGTAGGATATGTATATTTTCTCTAGTGACCTCAACACACGTAATCATTACCACAGATTTTACATGGCCTCAGAATACAAAAACACATGAGAAGGCTACCTGCTGTGGTTCTGCTAAAGTTATGGAGAAGAGATGATGTCTTGCTTTACAATGAAAGGCTTTTTAATAAAAAGAAAATGCATCAGTGATTCTGCATCTGGTATTGGTATGACAAATACTTGTCTCACTTCATCACAAGTAGTCCTCCACATTCTAAGTTTTTTGTTTGTTTTGTTTTGTTTGTTTATGGCTTATTACTGACTCTGAACTCAGGGAATCACATTTAGCGGGGCTCCAGGGATCACGTGCTGTGCAGGGGATTGCAGTGGGGTCAGTCATGTGCTAGACAATCGTCATACCTGCTGTGCTTTTTCTCTAGCTCCTCTGATTTCTTTATTTAATTACAATTTAGATTTGTAAATCTAACTCTGAACTGCACAGCTCCACATACTTAAGGTTTTAGTGGAAATGGAGCCATCTGACTTTTTTTTTTATTAAGACAACAAAGTCAAAAATATCTAGAATCCTCCTATCTCTTTAGTAATACAAGTAATTGCTAACTCTAAAATTTTCTAGCATTTAATACCAAAAAAGTCCTTAATGGTAACAGCAATCTTTTCCTGAACAATTTTCTTATTTTCTATAAACCCACTCTCACATCACTTCTTTTAAAGTGGATATTATCTTCAGTTTAGGAAGAATAGATTCAGAAATTAAATAATTAGCTCAGATGCAAAGAAAGTCAAAGAATGATGAAGGCTTAGGTGTTTTTCTACTCCAAAGTCACATCTTTTTGAAGAGCACCAAGTTTAGAAAGAACATGCTCAGAATTAAAGCGAAAAAAATGGATGTGGTGTTGATAAATGTGGTAATGAGATCTGTTTTTAAAAACTGACAAGCACTTAAATAAGTTACTGACATTAAAGACTTTACTGACAAAGTAGTCCTGCCTTAGATTTACTGCAGCACAATGCTGGTGCTGTAGACAAAGGAATTTGATGAATAAAGTTATATCTTTTGTTGCAATAACTCCCAAAATTCAGATGTGAAAAACAAAATAATGACATTAACATGCACTTATACTGAAATTGACTTCGCCTAGTTCTCTGGATTTCCCCCTGAAAGATTTAATTGGTTGATAAAAGTGAACGCGTGGTAATAGAAATGACATGTGCGCACACATGATACGAATTTCATACTGCATCTGACACCCAAACTTAAGCTACAGTTCCTTAAACACAATCCTCATCCTTCTCTGGATGTGGTTTGATGTGGTGGTAGCTTTAAACAAAACCTCATCACTTCTAAGAAATTATGAGGAATCTCAAATAATCTATGAAAAGAAATATTTAAGGCTAAAGTATAAGAAACACTTAAAGAAATCAAGTGTTCTCAGCCAGCAATCCCTAACCTAGAATTGTTTCAGAAGAAATTAAAAAAAAAAAATAGTAGCCATGCTCATTATGTAAGAAATAGGTCACATTATAAGCATTCACATTTTTGTAAGTAAAATTCTTCAACTAAATCCAATGAGATTTTTAATGATTCCACTTTTAATTAAATACGGTGTATTCTAATTATTGTTTGTCAATACCATAGAGAAAGACGAGCACAAACCGATACTTTAAAATGCATGGTGGCCTGAGGGTTGTGGCTAGGCTGCAAAGCCCCGGAGTGATTTTTCAAGATGCTCGGACGGTCGGTCCAAGCCGTGGCCTCCAAGGAGTTTCACGACCGACCGAGATCTCCAAGGCAAAGTTAGGAAAATGCAAGCGCTTCCCGGCCCCATCCTCCCGTTCCTCCCGCGCCCGCGGTGGCCGCGTAAGGACGGATTGGGTGGCCACAGCAGAGGCACGCAACCCGCGGAAGATCTCCGCAGCCACCTCCGCTGCGGGCCACCGCTCCTGCCCGCACATCCCGGACGGCGTGGCTGGGAGCCCCGCGACACCACCGCAAGGTCACCAAGGGAAAAGGCGACTTTACATAATCTCCCGCCCCGCCGTCCTGGCATCTGCGCGCCGCGGGCAGCCGCGGTCCCCCTCGCCTCTCCTCGCCTCACCCGTGCGTGGCGGTGCGGGGGAGCGCGCGCGCGCCCGCCCACGGGGCGGGACGCCGGGGACTCGCGGGTGACCGGGATGGGGGACGGGAGCGCGGGCTCCCAGATCTGGAAGACACACACACACACACACACACACACACACACACCGGGTGGGGGACGGGTGCGCGGGCTCCCATCCCTGGAACACACACAGACACACAGACAGACAAACAGACAGACAGACAGACAGACACACACACACACACACACACACACACACACACACACACACATCTCGGCTGCGGGGCCCGGCGGGCGGGGCGGGAGGTGCCCGAGAGCGAGGCGCGGGCCGGGGTCCCCGCGCGCCCCACGGCGGCCGCCAGCGCGCAGCGCGCCCCTCGCGGTGGCGCCCGGGACCGCCCCGCGGCGCACCTGTCACGAGCGTTTTTACCTGAGTGGCTTTGTGGAATTGCTTCTTCAGCCCGGCCACCGACATGGTGCGGGGAGACGCGCCGGACGCGGACGGCTGCGAGTGCCGGGAAGGAGGCGGCGGCGGAGCGGGCCGGGAGGGCCGAGCCGCCGCTCGTTGTTCGGCCGCCGGGGCTGTGGGCGCGGGGGCGCGGAGCGGCGCGGGACGCGGGCTCGTGCGGAGAGACACCCTGACGTCAGGGGCGGGTGCTGAGGCCTCTTAAAGGGGACGCGGGAAGCCCCGCCCCGGGCGCGGGGCTGGCGGGGCAGGTGCTGGGCTTCACGCGAGCTACCCCGGTGCTGGCTTCCGCCGCTGGCACCTGGTTCCGAGGCACTCGCGGGCCAACGGCCTGGTTCGAAAACCAAGGGCGTTCCTGGGTGCGGACGGCTGGCGGATGTCGTTCGTGACCCAGTGGACTGCGGACACGGGGTTGGCCCGTCGCTGCAGTTTGGCGGGCCAGGAAAGCCCGCACGACTCAGGTGACTTGCTTGGCTTCCAGGTAGCCGCAGAGACGCTGTTTGCAGCCGGCCTGCCTACACTTTGAGCCTGATCTCTGCAGCTGGGAAAGGAGGAGTGGCTTTCTATCTGGGGTAATGAATAAGTCATTGCTCATTCTCTACCCGGTTCCTGCTGCCCTGGGCATAGAAAACATTCCTCTGCCCTGGATTTAATATCCCTTAAGACTGCGTAGAGTTAAGCAAGCCCACCAACATTTTTCTTGTGATTGTTCTGATACAAATTAACACTTAAGAAGGGGAGAAAACTCTTTAAAGCTATTAAGTAGACTGAAGTGGGATATTAGTTAATAATAGAATGAAGTGGGATAATTATGATAGAATTTCATCCTGCATTCACAGATAAGGAAAAGCCCAAGTATGAATTTGGCACTTACTTGTGATAGGGGGGTTAAGGTTTTCAGTCTAGGGACTAGTACATAGGGATTAGTGGGTAGGATGCTTGACTTGCAGGTGGCCGACCGATGGCCTACAGGGGTTCTGTCCCTGACACTACAAATCAGCCATCACCCCAGCACCACTAGGAGTGATCCTAGAAAGAATCCCTGAGTACCATTGTGGGTGTCCCCCCCCTCAACAATAATAAAGGTTTTAAATCTAAAATAAACATTATATAATGTGAAAAGACATGCTAAGTTGTACAAATATCATATATGTAACAAGCTATAAATAGCCAAGTTAAAGCTAAAACTGATGAAATTAGGTTAATTGGTAGCAGAGCGGAACAAGGTGTCTTCAGTATTCTGGTAATTAGCCATTATCTCTAGTTTTGCTAGGACTGAGCAGTACATAAGGAAAAAGTTGAAAGAGCTGGAGCAATTGTAACAATAGCGCAGTGGAATGTGTACTAGTCTTGCACAGGGTTGACCCAGGCTTGATACCCAACACCCATATGGTGCCTTGAGCTGGAAGTGCAGAGTCAGGAGTAGGCTCTGAGCAATACCAGATGTAGCCCAAACCTCCCCACAACCAAAAATTAGGAAAGAATTTGAATGATTCCGCCATGTGGGCACTAAAGCTTTAAGAAGAGGTCAGGGTGACTGAGAAATATTGCCAAGGATTAACAAGAATACGGTATGGTAGAATGGAAGGACCAGAAATATTTTTCATAACCTTCACCACCAGCACTGCCTGATAAGAGCCAGAGACCCCACCCTCATTCTGTCAGCCATGCCTCCTGAGCATAAGCAGAACATCTGATAGAAAGAAGTGATCAGTTCCTTGGCCGGGCTGTCCTAGTCCTTCAGACAATGTAAAGTAAAACACACAAAAATACAGTAAAACAGATAGTGGTGGATAACAGCAATAAAAGCCTGTGTACTAGTGATCCAGTCCTGAGACAAGTAGACAAAAGGAGCAGATCTCCAGTGCGATAGTAATTACTGATGTCTATGTGCCTTTCAGGCACCTTGTAGAATTGCTCTTTTCAAAACACTTAACCATATGGTTAAGTGGAGCAGGTCACTCTGATAGCTTTAACAAGTGGATTAGGAAGGAAAGTGACTGTCACTCTTCCACCTAGAATGTAACATTGTAACTTGGTATGGAATGCTACAAAGCTCTTATAATCTTTTTGGTCTATTTGTTGGTCTGTCAAGCAGAATACAGAATGAGGTCAAAGTCCCCATATGATGCTCAAAAAATATATCAGGGCCAGAGATACCACAGGGAGTAAGGTATTTGCCTTGAATGTGGCTGACTCAAATTCAATCCCTGGCACCATATATGGTCCCCCTGAGCACTGCATCAGGAACAAAAAATGCCCTGAGCATAACCAGCTGTTGTTCAAAAACCAAAAGACAAAAATTAAAACACATGTCACATAAATGAAAAATACACCAGAGTAATTTTAATATACTTTGTCTTGTGGTATTAAACTGGACAAACGAGTCTATGCAGAATGATAGCCATAGAGAAAAATACTTTCCACAGAAAATGAAAGGTGACATTACAGTTTTTCCTGTGACCATGTTTATTTGGGTTTATGTCATTAGGTACCCATAAAGTGCCCTAATTTTTCTTGCAAAAAAAGGACCATTGAAGTTTGAAGAGGCGCAATCTTTTTGTGCAGCCTCATTGAATGAACAGGTAGTATCTGCCCACCTCCTCATCTCCGGCAGACTCAGAGGGAATTTTGACTCTCCATTTACCATGCCTGATCTCTTGCCCTGTTTTGTTTTGTTGTTTGCTGTTGTTATTTCACCAAAGAGAATAGATAGTCTAGTGACTCATAGGGAATTTTAATGGAATGTCAGAGCAAGGAACATAACAGCATGTCTGAGAGAAACATCAGACAAGGAAAGATGAAAGTCCTGCTGATAGACAAGCAGGGCTACTGATCCATCGACATCCTGGACAAACCATTAAAGTGAATATTCTGTGGCCGCATGAGTTGGCAGACCAGTGATACATTTGAAACTACAAGGCACACAATGTTAATCCTAGAATCTTGACATTAGGAAATATAGTCATTGGTCTTGCTTCACAAATAGTTTTGTATGCTACAAAAACGTGGTGGTTAGTGTTACCATGAATTTTGTACTCTATAGATTGGTGAAGACTGCATACACAGACATATAGTAATTCATGAAAAGACTATCATTCAGCCCAGTATGAAACTAATAATGTTTATGCTGCTGAGCAATTCCCAGGCTTTCATATATATAGAAATACTGATTTTTGTAGAAAAGTCTGTTTGAAGGGAGATAAAATTCCACAAAGTAGAACAAGGACTTTCTGAACTCTTGTTTCTCACTGTAAACAGTGTGAAATGGGAACCTGAAAATTTTCCTCAGAACTTTGAACATTTCATTGAATCCTAACTTAAATTTAAAAAAGTCTTTGTATGATCCCAATTCCATATTCAACAACTTATAAAGCCTATCCTTCTCTATTTCAAATGAAGTACATTTGGAAACCGCTTTTATTTTTTTTTTTTTACTTTTTTGCTTTTTGGGTCACACCCAGCCAATGCTCAGGGGTTACTCCTGGCTCTGCACTCAGGAATCATTCCTGGCGGCGCTTGGGGGACCATACGGGATCCTGGGAATCGAACCCGGGTCGGCCGCATGCCAGGCAAATGCCCTACCCGCTATGCTATTGCACCAGCGCCTGGAAACTGCTTTGAAATCCCTTTGAAATAAATTTAGTCCTAGAATAAGTTCCTCCCCAATTGGAGAATTTCCTTCCCTTTTTTCAATTAAAAAAAAAATCTTTTGAAACCATTGCTAATCCCAATTATCCCATGGAGACCATGTGAACATGTTATTTCTATTGAATTCACAATATACACTTTTAAAGACCTTTGAGATTTGCTGATCTCCTCCTCTGAGATCAACAGTCATCCACTTCATCAGGTATTGGGGGATGGTAAAATGAGATAAGATGGTAAGATGAGGACCTTGAACCCCAATGAGTTTCTAGCTGACTAATTCAAAAACCTTCTTATAGAGAATTACTATGACTTAAATACAGAGGAATGAATGCATCATTACCTTTTTGGGTTGCATAGAAGGTATATCAAGCTTGACAGACAAATGTAGAAACACGTTGCAAGAAAGGGGGAATCAAAGTCAATGAGGAAGAATTTTGTTTAACAGAAAGTTGTCATTCAACATGCTGTCCTACAGTCTCCTATGATCAAGTGAATGTAAAAACACGGTAAATAAACTTAAACCTATAGAGGAAAATCCCTATTAAATGAAACCTCACTAATTGAGAAGGAAATTCATAGTAAACAATTATCCCATCACATCATTCATGCACTATTTATTTTCACATTATGCCAAAACAAATGTCAAACCTCTAGCTTGCTGAGAGCTCCAGCATCCCTGGTGTCTTTCAGAATGCCCCTCTGTCAACAGAGCAGTGTTCATCTCACTGACCTTCAGTGCTAACTTCTGGAAAAACTGTTCCTGACCTTAGATGTAAGCTGCTTAAGTGCAAGAAGCAGAGCAAAGCAATAAGTCCCAGGTTCTTATTTTATGCATACAAAAATAAAACCAGGGACACAGGGAAATGGCTCAGTAATGAGTGCCTGCTTGTAGCCATGAGGCTGAGAGTTTGACTCCCAGACTTCACATGCCAAGTGAGAGATCCCAAAATCAAGTGATACCACACAGTATGTGATGTAACCAAGTATGGAAGAGCACCCCAACCAAAGTGTGCAGCCTCCCAACTCAACAAAACCATACTGAAACAAGCTTAAGCCACAACTAAAAAGTCTTCAAGTACTTCAAACAAAGTGTGTTGCTCCGTTGAGTATTACAACGAAGTAATAACTAAGTTTAACTAAGTATACAACTCTGAAGGGGGGATTTTTTTTCCCAATGATAAGCTGCAAAAACAGAAGCAGTGACATGAAGAGACTTACTAATTATTGTTTTTGATTGGTTGGGGTTTTTTGTTTGTTTTCACTCCACTCTATCCTAATTGTTGGGCAAAGCTCACCCTCTTCCCACATCAGTATAAATACAGATTAGAATTAATGGACAAAGTTTGATCAATTGATTGCTTACTCAGTACCACTGTGGATCTAAGGACCCTCTCCCTGATGGCCCTATGCTAAAATTTGCATTGTGCAGGGCCCAAACACTTGTCTAGTTTAGATAGCACATAGAATTTTGTGCCTTTGGACACTGCCAGTTGCTCAGAGCCACCATCCATGATAGACAGTGCACACAAGTCATTTTCTAGAGATGGGATATTAAGGGAAATACAAGCTCTAGTTCCTTTCATTGTAGCTTGTCCCTCTCCACTCAGTCGCCAGCAGGTACATAGAAAGAAGCAAACTTTTTAACCTCTAGATGTGAAATATGTGGGTCTTTCTTTCCCCTTCTCCTGATTTTTCTCCGACATAAATCTCCTTCTTTCAAAGCACGAAGTCTCCTCACTATAAAAATTGCTTCTTAGAGATGAATTCAAGGCCCTGACTTCAGCCCCTGATGTCTATGCCCTCTGCCCAACACTACTGAGTATGGCACTGGTGGCACCTGAGTACTAACTTACAGCAGTGTCTGGATCCTACAAAAATGTTTTAAAACCCACCTTCCTCCTGACTTAGTTAAATCCTGTTAACCTAATCACAGAAAGAGGAGGAGGAAAGGATTTATCCAAGCAGATAACTCATTTTTGGCTCTTACATCTGGAAGTGTATTTGTATGTTTATTTGAATTAACACCGCATTACATTAATTTCATATGTTCCATCGTGGGTGAGTATTTATTACTTACATCTCAGTTTGAAATGCTTCCAACTTCTCTGACAAATCCTATCATTTCCAACAACCACCTCCACACCCTCCTTTTGAAGTCTTCTCCATTTATCTAGCCCAATGTTCCCATTCCTTCATCTGTGAAACCCCAGAGTCCCGACTGTGCACCTCTGATGTGAACTTGTCTGATGTGTGCTATAGATACTGATCTATAACAGCACATCCTTCACTCCTTTTGTGCTGGGTTTTATATTGTTATGTGGTTCTGAATAAATAATAGAAACACCAGCTCAGTGTGGGCTAATAGAAATATTAAAAGTCTGATAAAATTTTAAAAGCTCTATCAGACTCAGAAGAACTAGAATTAGCTTGTTTTTCTACATCAATACAGATTGCTTAATTGTTATCGTTGCTTCTGAGTCACCGTATTCAAGTTTAAATTTCCATGTTCTTGTCGCTTACAAGAACTCCCTGATGGCATTCCTATGCATCCCCTTTTATGCTTTTTCCTTTCTGAAGTCAACAAACTTTAAATAAAATACTTGCTCCATGCCCTAGAACCCCAAAACTATTCTAATCTCATTCCATTTCTTGTATCTAGCAACCTAAATAAAGCAATTCGAGAAATTCCAATTTGAGTTCAACACTGTGTTCAGCTTTCTTCTCAAACAGATTGAGTGACAAAGAGTACAGTTCTTTAACAAGTGTCCATTTTCCCCATGAAACATTGACATTCAGATTTACAAATCCAACCTTTTTGTTTATTTGATTAGTATATGTCAGGCTTCCAGGGCAGAACCACTTAAGTCCCTGGGAACTGGCAGCCAAGTGCTGGTAAACACTGGACTCTGACAGCAGAGCCCACTCCTGGAATAAGAACACCCCCAATTAAATGGAAATTATCAGAGAATTTCCACCATTGACTTATTTAATCTATTCCTGGATGGATGTTATCATTAGAGACTTTGAAGGCATGCTCTTAACCATGAATATAGAATTTGGCTGATAGCCTGTTAAAACATTGCGTCTAGTTAGCCAAGCGAAAGAAAGTCATTCCTTTGTGCCAACATGTAGTCAACTCTGTCTTCTCAAGGATGCATTCTCTTGATTACCAAAAAAAAAAAAAAATCAGTTCAGAAAAATCCTGTCAACAATACCTTTCAATATACTTTCAGCATCTGTTTTCTATATAAAAATTATGAAATTATTCTATTTACTTGCTATATTTTAAAAAGATAAAATTAAATTAAAAGGGAAAAACATAAGTGGCTTATGCATATTTAAGGAGTCTATTCTTTATTGTTTGAGGAATTAAAAAAATCATTGGTGGTTTTTATTAAACTTGCACACAAATATAAAGCTTACTCTAATGACAATGAATCAAATAAAAAGCATCCTTTTAAATTAGTATTTTAATTACTAAGTCAACAATAAAATGTTCCATCCTGGGTGTTCCCGACCCTCACCCCAGGACTTCTGGACCTGAGCAGCACTGCATCACAGGGCCAGACAAACTAATCATCAAAACTGGCATCAGCAGGAGTGGTCACTGAGTTCCTAAAGTAGATCTGGAGACCTCCCCACCCACAAACAAATAAAACAACAACAAAACACACCACCATCTCAGAAATACCAATTTTCTCTCAAGGTTCAGGCATAAAATGTTTGTCAAGTAGCACTGTAGCACTGTCCTCCTGTTCATCGATTTGCTCAAGTGGGCACCAGTAACATCTCAATTGTGAAACTTGTTGTTACTGTTTTTGGCATATCGAATACACCACAAGCAGCTCGTCAAGATCTGCCATGCAGGCGTTTCAGTAGCTTGCCGAGCTCTCCGAGAGGGATGGATCAAGTAAGGAGCAAAATTGTTACTTAGAACAATTTTGAAAATATTTTTTAATTTCTGCAATTAGAATAATTATGGAAACTTAACAGCAACTCCTGTTAAATCCAGGTAAAGCCCACCTCAGCCCACAAGTATTAACCAAGGAGCATGTGTTACAGTGAGGAGAGTATTGGCAGTGTTTACTCTGTGTTGCAGAATTGACCAAGGAGTGAAAGGAGGAGAAGACGTGGGAAGAACAAACATAGATGTCCTATGCCTCACCAAGAAGAAGTCTTGGGAGGAAGTTAGAATTGGACCTTTGATCAACAGACAACAAAAAAATTTGGTATTGCCACCTTTTAAAAAAATAACTGAGTGGTCCGGGAGTGTTCATGTACTAAGTGAAGGAGAGAGTCAAATGGCAAGAGTCAGTCATGCAGGAGGCATTAATGCTCATGAGTCTGAGCGTAGTCAACAAAATCTTAGCAAACTAACTCTAGCAATAAATTTAAAATATTATACAACAGTGTCAGAGAGAGTACATTAGGTAGGACTCTTGCCCTGCATGAAGGTGATCAGGGTTTGATTGCCAACAGTCAGCATCCCATGTGATCCCCAAGCTCCCCAGGAGTGATTTTTGAGTTCAAAGCCAGGAATAACCCCAGAGCACTGCCAAATATATTCCAACCCCCACCCCAATATATATATACACATATACATATATATATTTGACCATCAGCAAGAAGAAATAATTATAGGATGAAAGGATGATCCAACTTATGTATTGGATTATGTATTGAAAAGATATATATCTAAATATATATTATTTAGATATATATGACCCGAGTTCGATTCCTCCGCCCCTCTCAGAGAGCCCGGCAAGCTACCGAGAGTATCTCGCCCGCATGGCAGAGCCTGGCAAGCTCCCCGTGATGTATTCGATATGCCAAACACAGTAACAACAAAGTCTCCAATGGAGACGTTACTGGGCCCGCCTGAGCAAATCGATGAACAACGGGAGGGGCTTTACCTTTTACCTATCAATTATATATAATATATTATATATATACATATATATATAAAATATTTCAGAAGAGGGAAAGGGGCAGGAGCAATAGTACAGCAGGTAGTGTGATTGCCTTGCAGGCAGCTGATCCTGGTTCAATCCCCAGAATCCCAAATGTTCCCTCAGTAATTCCTTAAAGGTACAGAACCAGGAGTAGTCCCCAGCATTGCCATCCCAGCGGGTATGACCCAAAAAGGCAGAAGGGAAAGTATTTAAATCAAAAGAAGGAAATATAAAAAGATAAACGCTACATAAGAATAACAATAAATAGATAAACCCTTTGATAAGAGTCAATACCCACTCATAAATAAGTACTTAAAAAACATGCTTCAAAGCAGTAATGGCCATACACAACAAACCCACAGCCAAGAACATACTCAGCTGCAAAACATTAATTGCTTTCCCTTTAAAATTAGGACCATGTCAAAAGGTGCACATTCTCCACTAGTGTTTAATATAGTGTGGAAGACCTCACTGTAGCAAACAGATAAGAAAAAGAAATCAGATAGATAGAAATTGAAAAAGAAGTTGAACTATCACTATTTCAACTATCACTATTATCACTATATGATGAAATACATAGAATACGTAGAATACCCTGAAACTTCATAACAGAACTCTTAGAAACAATAAATCAATACTGCAAATTTGTGAGCTACAAAATCAATACATAAAAATCTGTTGTATCTCTACATGCAAAAAAAGTGAAAGACCTCAGAGGTATCTTTGATTATTCATTACTTCAATAAAGAAAACCATACCCAAATAGTATTACATCAAATTAAATTGATGGGGAAAGAAAATTTTGCTAAAATAAAAACACACAATATTGTCACTTCACAAAGGAGATAAAGTACAAAGGGAAAGAGTGTTTGTTTAAGAAATACAAAGGACACACAAAGCTCAACAATAGAAAAAAATCCATAAAAACAGGAAGAGGAAACAATAGCATAGTATGTAGGACACTTGCATTGCAGATAGCTTATCAATATTCAATTTCCTGAACCCCATATGGGGTTCACTCATCAGGAGTGATATCTAAGTGCAAATCAAGGAGCAAGGCATGAGCACTGCTGGATGTGCCAAAAACAATAAAAGTAAAAGAGGGTGGGTAAAGAGGATGGGCAGATAACACATAGACTCATGAAAAAGTGTTGAGAAATGCATATTAATCATATAATAAGAGAGATGGAGAGATAGCAAAACAGATAGGGTCCTATCCTTGCAAGCTGCTGCTCCAGATTCAATCCCCCAGCATCCCATATGGTCTCCTAAGCACCTCTAGGAGGATTTCCTGAGTGTAGAACCAGGAGTAACCCTTGAGCATCGCTAGGTCTGACCCAAAAAGTTTTTAAAAAATTACAATGATATGTGCAAATAATTGAATATTATGCAGCTAAAATTAAACCATTAAGTCATATTCTTTTCTGCAATATGGAGGATATCACATTGAGTTGTATATCCATATAAGATACGTAGGTGAGTCATACATATAAGATATGTAGGTGGTATCAAGGTAAGTTGGAAAAGAAATATGAATTAATTCACTCATGTTAAATAGAGAAATGAAACAAGGAAATAGGCAGTATAAATAAAGAATGAAGACAAACCCTTGATCTTGGATTATAAAACTGAGATTACCAAGGGAAGAGAAGTAAGGGAAGGAAATGCAGGTAATGAAGGGGTGAGCTAGAAGTTATGGTACAGTGTCTTGTGTACTTTGGTGAATGCAAAGTAGCATTAACTTTGAACAACAAAAACATCACTGTTAATGCTATTGCAACTGTTATCTAAACTACAATAAAAATTAAAAATAAAGCTATTCTCAATTCAATAATTTTATGTTAAAAACTAACTTAAGTTATGAATTCAAGCCATTAGTCATCAGAGAAATGCAAATAAAACCACAATGAGTTAACACTTGACACCCACTGGAATGTCTATAATTAAAAATAGAGACTTGTAAGTAAGTGTTGGTGAGGCTATAGAGAAATTGAAACCATCATACAATGCTGGTGGTAATAAAAAATGAAAAAGTCACTTTGAAAGATAGTCTAGCAATTACAAAAATCTTTGAACATAGTATATATTATCCAGTATTTCCACACCATTTATATATTTATATATCTAAGTGAAATAATATATATATATGTTCACACTGAATATGCATGGTTGTTTGTAATATTATTATTAAAAATATTCCAAAATAAAATAATTTAAATATTGTTCAACTAGTGAATAAAAAAAGTGGCATAGTCACAATGTGGGCTGGAGCGATAGCACAGCGGTAGGGCGTTTGCCTTGCACGCAGCCAACATGGCCGACCCGAGTTCGATTCCTCTGACCCTCTTGGAGAGCCCGGCAAGCTACCGAGAGTATCTCGCCCGCACGGCAGAGCCTGGCAAGCCACCCGTGATGTATTCGACATGCCAAACACAGTAACAACAAAATCTCTAATGGAGACGTTACTGGGCCTGCTCGAGCTCGAGCTCGAGTCACAATGTGGTATTAATCGACACTAAAATGAATTAAGTATATGCTACAATGTGGTGAACCATGAAAATAACCCTAAGTGAATTAAGCCTGTTACAAATAAATACATACTGTGTAACTCCATTTATATCTTCTTCTGAGATCTTCTGTCCTCCTGTTGTTTACTAGAATGGGCCCAGTAACGTCTCCATTGTGAGACTTGTTGTTATTGTGTTTGGCATATAGAATACATCACAGGTAGCTTGCCAGGCTTTGCCATGTGGGCGAGATACACTCGGTAGCTTGCCGGGCTCTCTGAGAGGGGTGGAGGAATGGAACCAGGCTAGACTGGTGCTGGTTGCGTGCAGGTAAATGCCCTACAGCTGTGCTATCTCCATTTATATCTTAAATAAGCAAATCTACATAAACAAAATGAAATTAGTGATTGCCTTTTCCTGGGGGAAATATAAGAATTAGGGCTGATGACTAAAGAGGTAAAGGTAAAGGTAAAGGCCCTCCCGTTGATCGTCGATTTGCTCGAGCGGGCCCAGTAACGTCTCCATTGGAGACTTTGTTGTTACTGTGTCTGGCATATCGAATACTCTCGGTAGCTTGCCGGGCTCTCTGAGAGGGGCGGAGGAATCGAACTCTGGTCGGCCATGTTGGCCGCTTGTAAGGCGAACGCCCTACCGCTGTGCTATCGCTCCAGCCCTAAAGATACTAAAGAGAGCTGAGTTTAATTTTATGGTGATGAAAATAGTCTAACATTGATTGTGGTGTAGGTTGGTCAATTCTGTGAATAAACAAAAAGTTATAGAGCAGGTCTGTGAATTAAATCAGTAAAAAATAATGCTCATAAATATATTTACATAAAAATATATCATAAAAGCAAATATAACTGTTGTACTGACAGAAATTCAGGCAATTATTATACTAAAGTAATTCCCAAAGCATTATTGCATAGGAATATTAAAATGTAAAGCTTAAAGAATATTTAAATAAATTATGATTTAGCCAAATGATGAAGATAGGCATTACAGTTTTAAGTTTCTGGGGGAAAAAAAAAACTCTTGGTTCCAGGAGACTCTCAGAATAACTGTGATGGGCTGGTGTTAAAAAATCTTTAAGGGCAGCCAGGAGGAGCTGATGGATCTCCCTGGCCACACCCCCAGCCAGGGCAGCTGGGGCCCTGGGGCAAAAGGCAGAGGAAGTGAGGGCCAACCCTGTTGATTGATCAGATGCCATTTATTCCATTCTCCCCACACGCCTGCCTCAGTCTCTCTGAGCCTCCTATTCTGGTCTCACATTGCTCCTTATTCCCATCTCCTCCTGTCTCTCCCACTCATCACTCCGCACTCCATCTCACAGCCTGGGTGCGCTCTCTCTCTCTCTCTCTCTCTCTCTCTCTCTCTCTCTCTCTCTCTCTCTCTCTCTCTCTTCCCTCCTTCCCCCCCCCCCCCCCCCCCCGTGCTTGCTCCTGTATTCTTCTACATTCTTCTCTGTCTGCTAGCCTCTCCACGGTCCATCATGCTGCCCTGCTCTCTCTCTCTCTCTCCACCTCCTCTCTTCACCTCTCCCACTCCCCTCTCTCTCCAGGCTGACATTGCACCCAGTCAGGTAGCCAAATCAACATAAGAAAGCCCTTCCTGAGGGCCCAACAAGTTCAAAGGGAACACCACCTAGGACATTCCAAAACCCTTCCTGACTGCCCAAGGACAAAATACCCCTTAAGGTGTTTTTCTCTTTTCCTCAGTCCAATAACTATCAACATATCAATACTAGCTATTTTTGTATGGACACAGTAAGAGGCTTGTATGGACACATTGAGGCTTGTAGGGCAGCACTCCTGGGAACATTTTGCCACAGACTCAAACTACAGCACTCAGGCCAGATTAATCATTCCTAACCCTGACAGGGTCCAAATCTAGTTATTACTTTTTGGATCATGGCAGCATTTGTCCATGACCAAGCTCTTAACTTATAGTTAAGCATTATGGCACTTTGGCCAGGCCCATCTCGATGCCAGGGTAGCACATAGCTTACCGCTTGCCCTGGTTCCATCCAGTCTCTCATTGGAACCCTGCGTTGGGGGCGCTAGGAAGTAAGGCAGCTGAGGCTTAGGTGAGAGAACAGATGCCCAGGAGGGAAATATTACTGAGAGTCACATTACAAATAGCATGTCTTCTTGTGTCCATTCAAAAAGGACATTACTCTGAATAAACTATGCAAAGGACTTAGGGAGAAGAGAAAAACAATATTTACAAGTCAACAGAGCACAAAAACAACAAAACAAACACTGTCCTTGATTTGCAATTTGCTCAAGGGGGCCCAGTAATGTCTCCATTTTGAGACTTGTTGTTACTGTGTTTGGCACATTGAATATGTCACAGGTAGCTTGCCAGACTCTCCAAGAGGGGCGGAGGAATCGAACCCGGCTTGGCCAGGCTGACTGCACACAAGGCCTTACCGCTGTGCTATTGCTCCAGCCAAAGAAAGTTACAAATAAACACAAAGGGATGGGAGCACTGTGATGGGAGCAACTCAATAAACTTAAACTACCTGAAGCTATGCAAGAAGGACAAAACAGGTATTATCCTACAGGCTGGCATGATAGTACAGTGGGTAGCACTTGCCTAGCACGTGTCTGACCCTGGTTCAGTCTCTAGTACCATGGACTTCAGAGCATTGTCTGGTGTATGCTGAAAACTGAGTTGCGTATTGAAAATGAGAAATGAACATGGTTTTTTAATTAAAAAAAGAAGGAAAAGAATTTCAGAAGGAAACAATAGCAAAGTATAAGAAGGTCATTGGGGAAGTAAAGGGAAATCAAACAAAGGTACATATGTGCTTAAGAGAGAGCACAAAAATATTTATTTGATAAGAATCCTACTACACACCTACCTGTATGACTAAAATATAAATAATTTACAATGCCAACTGTAAAGACAAGGCACGCAAGAACAGGATGCAAGGCAATGGGAACCTTCATTTATTACTGATAGAAATGAAAGAAAAATAACCATTTTGAACAACAACTTTATAGATTCTTATAAAACAAAATATTTTTACAGCAATATGACAAAATTGTTCTACTATGAGTTATTCACTACAAAACCTAGGTACACTCACAAACACTATACATAAATAGGGGCTGAAATGATAGTATAGCAAGGAGGGCGTTTGCCTTGCACGCGGCTGCTGACCCAGGCTCGATTCCCAGCATCCCATATGATCCCTGAGTACTGCCAGGAGTAATTCCTGAGTGAAAAGCCAGGACTAACCCTTGTGCATGGCCAGGTGTGACCCAAAAAGAAAAAAAAATCCAAAAATCCAAAATCATTATACACAAATATTTTTATTTTTTTTTAATTAGTATCATTATTCTTTTACAATTATTATTATTTTTTAAATTAAATCACCCACCATGAGATTCTCAGTTACAAGACTGTTCATGACTGGGTTTCAGCCATGGAATGATCCAATACCCAGCACTTCACCTGTACATTTTCCACCACAAATGTCCCCAATTTCCCTCCTGCTCCCCTCCCCCACTCTCTCTGTGGCATTTTGATTTATATTCTTTCTGTCTCTCTGTCTCTCTGTCTCTTTCTCTTTCCATTTCTGGGCATAGTGGTCATTTCCAAAAATAAAATATTTGTAAAAAAATTTAGTTGCTGAAGGATCACTTGTCCTATAAGTTTTCTAATTCTTTTTTTTTTCTTTTTGGGTCATACCTGGCAATGCTCAGGGGTTATTCCTGGCTCTGCACTCAGGAATTACTCCTGGTGGTGCTCAGGGGACTATATGGGATGCTGGGAATCGAACCCAGGTCAGCTGCATGCAAGGCAAACGCCCTACCCGCTGTACTATTGCTCTAGCCCCAAGTTTTTTTATTTTTAATAAAGAATTAGTTTTAAAAATTTTTAAAAGAAGGGATATTAAAAAAGAAATAAAAGAGAAAAAAGAAAAAAGAGAGAAGGAGAACATGGTGCTTCTACAGAGCCGAGAGAGCCATATACATCCCGTTCTTTAAGTATGAAAGCACCCATCTCAGGGGAGAGATGTGGGTGGCACGTCTGCAGGCTTCATGGCCTCAGGCAGCATCAGGCTGTTAGGGTCCGAGCTCAGGACAGCCTCACCTGTCAAGGAAAACTCTGAGAGACCAAGTCCATGCAAAAGCAAGAGGTTTATTCAAGCATGCTCGGGCTCACAGCATGACCACAAACCGTCAGTGACTGAGAGCCTGAGCCTCTTCAAAGGGGACTTTTTATAGGGCATCTTCCCACACATTTCAGAAAGCCCGCGCACAAATCACCCTATACATTTGAATTATCACATTAGATGCTGCACGCAGGAAGCCAATCATTTTGCAACAAGCCATCAGCACCAGCCACTCTCTTCTGTACCAGGCCCTCCCACCGGGCAGTCAATTAGGCCTTTTCATTAGGCCTTCTCTGACCTTGTAGCCTTATCTGGTGAATTCCAGGTGCAGGGAGGACATGGGGGTACTTGGTGTTGGGCCTTGTTAGGAGGATTCCAGGACAAGGAGATGCCTCATTAGGCCTTCTCCGGCCTTGTGGTCTTATCTGACGAATTCCTAGTGCAAGGAGGAGTTGGGGGTACTTGGTGTTGCTAGCCCGCTGCAGCTGCAGGACGGGATATGGGCTGGGACTTGCTTTGCTAGGGCCCAATTGTCATGAGGCTATCTTTCAAGGCTAGGCAGGAATGGCATGGCAACACCATGCAGCACCTTTTTCTCTACCAACTTGACTTATATACACAGACCCAAACTTCACCTCCCCAACCCCACATCCCTTCCCCAGTCCATTGCTAGGGTTGTTAACCTGAGAGAGTTAGCAGTAGGTTGATGGTCTTCTTTTGATATTCTAAACATAGCCTTTCTTCCTCTCCTCCCAGGAGGTCCAACCCCCTCTGCTAGCAGGACCCTGGAATTCTGCATTTCAATGGTTTTCCAGGCTTCTAAGATTGGCCCTTTCTTTGTGTCAAAAGCCTTTATGCTTTCTAACTGGTTTGAACTTCAGATGACATTTTTCCCAACATACATTACCAGCCACCCCTATCTTTCTGGATGCAACAGATGTATCTCTTACAAGTCACATACAAAATGAGTAAGGGGTTCCCAAGCAATGCTTAAAGGCCCCTGACTCCCACAAGAAGTTCTCAGCCAGGGATAGTGGTTCCTCAAAATTCAGTGCCTCTAGAGTCCTTTGATGCTGGGGATTACCAGGCCCATACTTAATATTGGGTCCCTCCAGGGCTGCATCAGATATGCTCAGGAGAACATGCAGTGCTGGGAATAGAACCCTGGTTGGGTGCATGCTAGACATGTCCCCTACTTGCTGTACTCTCATACTCTAGCTCTGCAATATTTTTAATCGACTATAAATTTTTTCCTTATAATTAGATCAATCAGTCTGTTTACACTTAATAAAGTACCAATGGATTTGATTTAAAATTATAATTTTGCTGGATCTTCATTTCTATTTTCACTAGCTTTATCCTTCTCATTCCTGATTTTCTTAAGTTATTTAGATTAATTCAGTAGGTGTTCAATTTTTTCTCATATTATAATATCAATCCTATAATCGTTTTCTAATCTTTTCAATACTCTCTCTCTCTCTCTCTCTCTCTCTATATATATATATATATATTGAGTCACAATGAGATACACAGTTACAAAGCTGTTCATGATCAGGTTTCAGTCATGCAATGTTCCATTACCCATCTCTCCACCAGTGTACATTTTCCACCACCAAAGTACTCCGCCCCTCCACTGTTCTTAACTCATTACAATGTATAATTAATCAGTACTTTCACCTTCCTCTTGAATAATGCAAAGTTTTGGGGACTTTTTAACTATATTTATTGGTTTCTTGACTTAGGTTTATTACAAATTAAAAATAGTTTTATATAGCTAATAGTCCAGGTTCATTCATAAACATTCATTTTTATTACTCCTTCTTTCTTCCTGGTCTTCCCACCTTCCATCTGTGAACATTTTTATTCTGTTTGAAAATCCATTTCATGGTATTTCTTCAAGAATAGGTATGCTAGTAATGAATTCTCTAAATTTTTCTTATCTGAAAATGTTTTTATTTGAATTGCATTCCTTAAATATAAAAATAAAATTTTAGTTCAAAGTTTGTTTCCAATTCTTCCTACATATTTTTCGATTTTCATCATAATCCTGAGAATTCTCATATAAAGTCAGTCTATCATCAAATTTCATAAATTGAGGGCAATGTGTCTTCACTCTTCCCTACCTTGATTGCTAAGATTTTCTAAATGTCCTCTGTTGAAATGGATCAAACACTTCTGAGATTCATATGGAACAACAAACCCCCACAAATAGCTAAAGCAATTCTTGGGAAAAAGAAGATGGGAGGCTTTGTCTTTCCCAACCTCAAACTCTACTACAAAGCAGTAATAATTAAAACAGCATGGTACTGCAACAGAGGCAGAGCCACAGACCAATGGACCAGGGTTGAATATCCTTACACACACCCTCAAATATATGATCATCTAATCCTCAATAAGGGAACAAGAAATGTGAATTGGAGCAAGGAAAGCCTCTTTAACAAATGGTACTGGCAAAACTGGACAGCTACATGTAAAAAAAAAGGGGGGGGGGTACTCAGACCTCTACTTAACACCATGCACGAAAGTCAGATTAAAATGGATTAAAATTCTCAACATCAGACCAGAATCCATAAGGTACATTGAAGAAAAGGCAGAACCCTCCACAAAACTGAAGCTAAGGGTATCTTCTTATCTCATTCCTACTTTGGACAAACTTGCAGGCTATCGAATGTAGCCTGCCCACAGGGCAGAGTCTGGCAAACTCCCCGTGGCCTACCAAATATGCCAAATACCAGTAACAATGATGGGTCTCATTCTCCTAAAGAGCCGTGAATATAATCTCAGGGCTAGGATGAAAGAGACGTTACTGGGGCCTGCTCGAGGCAATCGACGATTAACAGGATGATGAAAAAATGAAATGAAAAAAAGGATATCTTCAAAGATGGCATGCCACTGACCAAGAAAGTGGAAATGGATATAAACAAATGATAGTATCTTAAACTAAGAAACTTCTGTATCTCAAAAGAACCAGTGACCAGAATACAAAGACAGACTACAGAATGGGAAAGGATATTCACTCAATACCCATCTGATAAGGGGCTGATATCAGGGATATACAAGGTACTGGTGGAGCTCTACAAGAAGAAAACATCCAACCCCATCAAAAAATGGGGCAATGAAATGAACAGAAACTTTCTCAAAGAAGACCTCCGAATGGCTAAAAGGCACATAAAAAAATGCTCTTCATCACTAATCAGGGAGATGCAGATCAAAAGAACAATGAGATATCATCTCAGACCACAGAGACTGGCACACATCTGAAAGAACAAAAGCAACAGGTGTTCGCATGGATGTGGGGAGACAGGGACTCTTCTTCATTGCTGGTGGGAATGCTGACTGGTTCAGCCCTTTTGGAAGAAAGAGAGGGACAGACATAGAAATATTGCACTCAATTGTGGAATATAAAATAATAGAATGGGAGACTAACACCGAAGAATAGTAGAGGTAAGTACCAGGGGGTTTACTCCACAGCTTAGAAACCGGCCTCACATGCTGGGGGAAAAGGCAGTTCAGATAGAGAAGGGATCACCAAGTAAAGGATCCTTGGAGAGTACACTCAGGATGGGAGATGTGTGCTAAAAGGAGACTATAGACCAAGCATAATGGCCACTTAATACCTGTATTGCAAACCACAACACCCAAAAGAGGAGAGAGAGTAAAAGGGAATGCACCGCCACAGAGGTGGTGGGTGGACAGGGGGGAGGGATACTGGAAAATTGGTGGTGGAGAATGGGCACTGGTGGAAGGAAGGGTATTCGATCACTGTACTACTGAAATGTAAACACTAAAGTTTTTAAGTCTGTAATTGGACCTCAGGGTGATTCACTAAATAAAAAAATAATAATAGTAAAAAATAAATGTACGTTCTTTTCAGCAGTTTAACTGCAATTCCAGAGGTAAGGAATTATCTTTAATTACCTATATATCTAAGTATGATTAAGTTTTCATTTTTTAGTTATTTGAGCTAGTATATAAAAATATGATTGATGGGGCCAGAGCAGTAGTAGAGAGGGAGGGATGCTTGCCTTCATATCGCTGACACGGGTTCAATTCCCCAGCACCCTACGTTGTCCCCAGAACCCTCCAGGATTAATCCCTGACTGCAGAACCAGGAGTAAGCCCTGAGTGCCACTAAGTGTGGCCCCCAAACAAACAAAAATAAAAATTTAAAAAATAGAAAAAATATGATTGAGTCTTAATGGTCTTTCATTAAATGATCAATTCATTTATTAATGAAAATTATTTTGGAATTTATCTAAATGCAAACATGAGTTGTGTGAGTGGCAATTACCTCTTCCTTTCCAATATTTAAAAAAGAAATTTTAGGTAACTACTCTGAAAATTTGGCATTTTTTGTGATAAGTATCTTTAATGAAATGTTGACTAGAAGTGTTAAGCATACTGTTTTTTAACTTATCATAGGATTAAGTTTTCAAGATTTCCTCACTATTATTTTTTGCTTATTGTGTCTTTATTCTACTTTATTAAAATTTAATTTTATTTAAGAAATAGTTTATAGTTAAAAAATAGAAAAATCAGTGTTATTCTATTAAGAAATTCCCATCTATTACTAGTCAGGTAAGAGTTTTTTTTATTTATTAAACATTTATTAAAATAATCATTTAATTATCTCTACTCTGTGGTTTATTACATTGACTGATTCTTCAACTAGTTAAATAACCTGATACCTGAGAAATAGATGAGCTGGTTATATTGGATATGTATTTTTATAAATAGATTCAACTGCTGTTTTATTTAAAGTTTTTGTATCTGTCTATAAAAGAATGAGGCCTATCATGTTCCTTTCATGTAATGTACTTTCAAGATTTTTTCAACTCTTTCATGCATCTGAATACACGTGCATTTTTAGTATGATCTAAATATAATTTCTGCGCTGAAGCTGATTGTTGACTCTAGTCCTTATAAGCACCAACCTACTTACTCTATTTGCTCTTATCCTTGGAAGAGACTTCATAGTTGTCAATTCAGAACATGGATTAACCTGTTTGTATTGTTCCAGCATGTCTTCTTATTTGGCTTCACATTTCATATTTGTCTCCCTCAATTCAGAAAACTCTTCTTGTTCTTTTTGATTTGTTATGTTTGGAACTTCGGACGTACATGGCATTGCTCTGGGGTATGTGTATCCATGAAACACACAAAATCTCTGAGCTATCTCCCTGGCTCCAACTTGAAAGTTTTAAAAAGTACTGCTTAGACTTTCAGCCTGTCAGCTGCCTTTTCTAAAAATTGCAAAGCTTCCTCCAAATAAAGCAGCTTCCAAATTATGTTTACATCTCTAGATTTTCATATTTTCCTGTAATTGTAGTCTGATAGTTTTCATTATCTCCGCTCTCCAGTAGCTTGAAGCAGGTTTAGAAAATAAATAAATAAATAAATATTTTTAAAAATTCTGATTAGCAATTTTAGTTTCTTCTTTTTTCTTTTTTCAAGCGGGGTCTTACCTGGCAATGCTCAGGGGTTATTCCCTGTTCTGCACTCAGGAATTACTCCTGGCAGTGCTCAGGGGACCATATGGGATGCCAAGGATCGAACTCTGATGGGTTGCATGCAAGGCAAATGCCCTCCCCACTGTTCTATCACTCCCACCCCAATATATCAGTAAGTCTTAGCAGAAGTCTGAGACAATTTCTTTGTGCATTATTACTGGAATCAGATGTCCTGGGTTGCTTTTAAGTAATTCAATTGATTGCATAAATTGGAGATCTGAGATTCACTAACCAAATTTTTTACTATTCTCACCTGTATAATATGAGGGCAATAACTTCAAATTAAAGTTTTATTAAAATATATATGCTATTGATGGTATAACTAATAATTTATCTATTGAATAATTTTATTTATTTAGGATAACCAATTTTATTGCTCTTATTTTAAATATTTAGGGTAAACCAATTATCTTAGTAGAAAAATTCGTTTATCGTCACTGGATAGAAATAAGGATGTGTGATTATACTGCTCACATGATAGCATCAAAGATCTGTCCTGTCACTGTCACTATCTTCCCGTTGTTCATCAATTTGCTCAAGCGGGCCCAGTAACGTTCTCCATTGTGACACTTGTGACTGTGTTTGGCATATCGAATGCATCACCAGTAGCTTTCCAGGCTTTGCTGAGCGGGTGAGATACTCTTGATAGCTTGCTGGGCTCTCTGAGAGGGGTGGAGGAATCGAATCTGGGTCGGCCTGGTCAGCTGCATGCAAGACAAATGCCCTACCCGCTGTGCTATAGCAAATGCCATTAAAGATATAGAAAAAAATTAATATGAAACATTGTATTGAATCTAAGAGAGAAAAAATGTAACAGAGATGACAGACTATTTAACAACTTAGCACCATTGATAATGTCACCAAAATAATAGGGTCCTTGACTTGTTCTATAGTCTTGACCCATACATATCCATATTAATCTGGTGGCACTAGTTCTTAATTATTTTATAGCAAAAAAAACTTATTGACTTAGTCTGGGAATAATTAGGCATAGTTCCCATTTTACCACCATTCAGAAAGAATTAGTAAATAATACATGGAGCGATAGCACAGTGGTAGGGCGTTTGCCTTGCACGCAACCAACATGGCCGACCCGAGTTCAATTCCTCCGCCCCTCTCGGAAAGCCCGGCAAGCTACCGAGAGTATCTCGCCCGCACGGCAGAGCCTGGCAAGCTCCCCGTGAGGTATTCGATATGCCAGACACAGTAACAACAAAGTCTCCAATGGAGATGTTACTGGGCCCGCTCAAGCAATTAGTAAATAAATAATGGTTAATATATAACAAAATACCTTTTTGTTTCTATTTTATCTTCTTTTCTACATCTCTAAATAGGTATTTTCTTTTGATAAGATGCTGTCCCAAGAGAAGAGATAATGAACAGCCTGTACAAATGGAGAGTGTTAAAATAATCTTCAAATAGCTTGGAAAGATGCCCTGCTAGATAATCTATAATGCATGACCATTGCCTTTATTCCTGTGGAGAAGCAGAGACAGACTCTTGCTGAGTAATAAATAAATTCACAGAAAATTCTTAGTAATACTGAAAACAAAAATCAAGAATTAAAAAATTATCAGTCAACGAGAATGAAAGCACATCGTATTTTGGAAAGACAGAAAATGCAATGACTAGATTCCCAATATTACATTACGTTGTTGCAAGAAAAATATTTGAATTTCCAGAGGGTTCTCATGCTGTAAATGAAGGACTCTGTTTCTTGCAGTTACTAACATAAGAAAAACACCATATCTTAGAAGGCAGCAGAAAATTTGACTTAATCTATTCTATACTATCCTATCAGTGTCAATGAATATTTAAAGAGTTCTCAGAGATCATTTATCCCTGCCTGAAAATACTTACAGTAAAAATAAATGGAGAAAACCTAGTCCTCTGTGCAACGCAGGGTATAGCTGTGGTGTTGTCCCCTGAGCACCATAGGGGGTCCAAGTGCTCCCAGAATGGCAGGACCCTCACAATGATGTGCTATATCCCATGGGCCAATATTGCCAGGAAGGGCTCTCAGACCTCTGAGCACTGCTTGGGTACCCATCCACCACCACCCCATCGCCAACAACAAAAAAAAATAGATCCAGTTTCCCCCTATATTTCATTCCAAAAGAGCATTGTTCTTTAGTCAGATAGACTTTTTTATTTTCTGCAACGTAGGGACCCTAAGAATCCATACTCTGAATGAAGATTAAATTGATGGGATTTAAATATATTTTTGCAAGCACGGAGAAGAAAATAAACCTGTGACTAAATACAACAATGTTCCAATTACAGGGAATTGCAGTACCATGAATTGTAGCAGAGAACTGGATGCAACAAGATACACTCTCCTTTTCTTGAAGTATGAGGTCTTCTCAGTTCCTCTTTTGTAGGACCATTAGTTGAGAGAAACACTTCTCTAAATAAGAAAAATTATTGGAAAGGCTGATGATAAGTGATCTCCAAACTTGTATCTCTATATGGGAAACTCAACCAATTCAGGTTTTGTAGAGTTGAAAACAATTGTGGAGGCAAAATTAGAAATAGGAAATCAAGGTAAGATGTTTGAACTACGGCACGATGCTTGAGTTTCTCTCTCTCTCTCTCTCTCTCTGCGCTACAGAACCAACAGGTGCCAGAGATTAAATTCAGGACTTTACACATAGAATGCATCTATTCTACCACCTGAGCTATCCCTATGAAACCCTTGTCTTTATAATATATGCACCTCCTTGATTCAAGAGGACAGCTTCGTTTTGAATTTTTTAATTACATTTTTATTTTCTATTAAGACACTGACATTTAGAAAATTATTGAGTTGAATTTTAGGCATACTATGTTCCAGCACCAATCCCACCACAGGTGTCAGCTTCTTTCTACCAGTGTGGCCATGTTCCCTCCTACGACTCTGCTCCCATTTCCCAGGCTGCCTCCTTAACAGGCACATTTATATTTGGATATTGTGGTTTAAACCTTTTCTTTTAGTGTTGTTGACTTTGTGGTTTGTATAGAGAGTTATAGCGCTCTTCTACATCTCCAAACTACCTGAGGTTCTTGACCCCTGCCCACATATTACTTCCAATTTGTTCCTTCATCTTTTCAACTTTAAATGACCATTACCTAAAGGGAAACTGGTCAGTGTGGTCAAATCTGATTTTCAGACTGCCTAGTGTATGGAAATAACATAGGAGTTACACACATACCTTTCACATGCATGACCCAGGTTAGATTCCCAGTACCAAATGGTCCCCCAAGCATTACCATGTAAAGTGCTGGAGACACTCAAATTCTGCTAGGGTGTGTCTGGTGGTCTCCAGCACTACAAGACTGAAGCATTCAACCACCTAGTTTGATTGACTAAGAATTACTGAGAATGGTCTCAGGTCCTCTCCTTCCTTCTTTTCCTCCTGTCTTTTATCCCTTCCTTCCTCCCTTCCTTACTTTTCTCCTTTTTTCCCAAAGGAAGAAGGAAGGAAGGAAGGAAGGAAGGAAGGAAGGAAGGAAGGAAGGAAGGAAGAAGGGAGAGAAGGAGGGAGGGAGGAAGGAAGGGAGGGACGAAGGAAGAAAGGGATGAAGGGAGAAAGGAAACAGGATACTTACAGAAAATTTCCCTCATTTTACAAGAAACTCAAATTTTAAAAAAATTATATGATTCAGCCTTTAGTCTACACTATGACAATTTTGGCAAATTGAATTAGGCAGTAATTGAGGTCAGAAAAGGTTTTTGCCCAAATAACTCTGATGTTCATCTGACAATGGTAAACACTGATTAAACTGGAGCAAGGACCACCCTGAAAACGACATGTAAAATCCTTCAGCTTTGATCATGATCTTGGACGGGAGCTTCAGAATAGGGCACCAGATATAAACAAAAATGTTAGAACAGAGTAGCAGAAGGAGGAAACAGAATGTATGTGGGAAGAAAAAGAAAAACTACTTCCAGACCCCTTCCTTTATAAATATATTGGTTTATGGCCCCTTATTCAGTGATCAGGTAGCTGGGGTCCATGAAGAGAGAGCATATAGTGAAGGGGTCTAAGATATATGTAGTCCCAGAGAGAACATGGCAGCATATTTAAAGCTATAATGACTAAGAAGTTTCCAGCATTGGTTATGAACCATTAAGGCAGCACTTCTAGAAATGTGGTACACAGGTCACCTGGTGTGCTTGTGAAAATAAAGTTATCAGGCCCTGTGCTGGGAAATTCAGAGTGGGTGTCTTTGGGTTGAGTTGGATGTGGTGGGGGGCGGGGGAGAGTGGGAGGTAGGAATATAGGCTTTTACATACACCATGTGTTTTTAGGCAAAATGACATTTGAAAAAATGAAGGAGAGGCGTTTTAAATTTTTTTAAACCAGGGACTGGAAAGATAATACAAGAGTTTAGACATTGCCTTACACGTGCTTACTCTACTTTGATCCCCAGAACCACATATAGACAACCCAAGTACTACCAGATGTGATCCCTGAGCAAAGAGCCAGGAGTAAGGTGTGGCTCGACCTCTTATCCCAATTATTTTTTACCCAGGAATTACCCATGGGAATACATTCATGTAGAAGCTCCTAGAGTTCCAGTTTTCTGATTTGGTACTTCTGGAAGGGCAAATTCAGGTTGCCATAGTTAGCAAACTGGTCTTCCATAATTCAATGCCTTCTTCCAGACATGCCCATTTTTAGTCCTGATCCCAAAGAGCACTCCAAACTGCCAAACAGCATCAGCTGCTGACACTCTGAGAATGCCATGTAAGCTAAACAAGCTGTGTCCTGGGAGAGCTGGCCCTTCGACTTCCTCCTTGATATCCTTGCTGACATACTGCAGTCTCAGCTGTATTTTTGTTGATGCTTAGTAGATGAAGTGTCTTGAAAAACCCAAGGTCTTCTTTAATAAGTTACAAAATGCTTACGAAGGACAATGCCAATCCTGGCCATTCTTATGTAAACATTCTTGATTAGACTTGCTATGTCTCATTTAAAAGGCTGCTTTTGAAATAGTATTTTTTAAAATCTATTAAAGTGCATGTCCATGTGGCAAAAACACTATGGAAACCCCTTCTCTAAACTATCTAAGCTTGGGGGTATGGTGCTGCCAACAGGTCAACCTGTACCAGGGGAACGAGTGCATCAGCAGCCTAATGGCGACTTCAGGCTTCCTGACACCCTAAAATTGCTGGACCCCAACAACTTGGGACCAAGTTTACCAAGAAATTAAGTGGTCAAAAGTTAGGTATGTGGAGCCATTCCCACAAACCACTTCCAGTTCAGCTATACAAGCTCATTTATTGGCCTTATTTCAGAGACCCATAGACAAATCCCGAAAGAGATCAAAAGCCACAGTTAACCTGTGCATGGCTGAACAGACTAGGGTAAATCGAAGGGGGGGGGGGCAGGTTGACCTGCACCTGCCCAAGCAGAGGTCCTAGCAGCTACTTGCTTCCATAATCTAAATTGCCGCACTACCCCAGGCCTGACGCCACAGTCTCAGGACGGACCTTACTAAGAGATAATCTGCAGAAAATTTGAGTATGCGGGCTTTGTGACTGAAATATCCAGGCTTTTATGAATTTGAGGTGAGCTACCTCCCTCCAGTTCCCAGCACTCAAGGAAGCACTGGCAGTCACCCCCACAAACCAACTCAAGGACTGCTCTGTAATCTCTCTTACTGGCTGTGCTTCAGAGACCCACAAATAAATCTAGAAAGAGATAAAAAACCAGAGATACAGCAACGAGTCCCAGAAGATACCACAAAGCCAGAGATCTCTCTGGGCTCCATACCGAGCCAATTTCACCAGGGCACCCCTGATAGAGCAGGTGCACTCTCCCTGCCTACTCCAGGTAGAATCCTAGCAACCAAGAGCTTCCACAAGCAAGGCCCAAGTATGCAGGCTCCGGGACTAAATGTCCATGCTGCATGGCAGCAGAGGTGCCAGGCTATCCCTCCCCATCCCCCCACCCGCTTGTCACCTGGCTTTCACGCCCACAATGTGCCTCCGGGAGCCATCTTAGTTCACTAACAGCCCTGGTCCAGAGATGCCCAATTGAATTCCAAAATGGATTAGCACCCTACAGCAATGTCTCTGGAACCCAACCATTTACAATCTAGGATTCCAGAAGGATGTGGCTGTGGCACCCATGATATTCAAAATGAGCAATGGACAATAAATGATCTAGCATCTGCCCCTGGCAGGCAGGTTTAAATGTTGATGGGGAAATTTGAGCAAAACATAATGCCCCAAAAAGTAGATAATTAGATAGAGAGTTAAAAAAAAGCATATAAAGAGTATTGGGGAAATTGCCTGCCAGGGAGGCAGGGTGAGGACTGGAATGGGGGTAGGGGGGTATACTGGGAACACTGGTGGTAGAATGTGTGCACTGGTGGAGGGATGGGTGTTTGATCATTGTATGGCTGAATCTCAAACATGAAAGCTATGTAACTGTATCTCACAGTGATTCAATAAAAAAAAAGCAATGTGGAATTCATGCCCAATTCAATCAGCTTAATCAATGGCTGAATAAATAGCAGCACTCCTATATTAAAAAATAAAATAAAATATCTAAGTTTTTCTGTATATCAGGGCTGGAGCGATAGTACAGCAGTAGGGCATTTGCCTTTCATGCAGCCAGCTCCTCTCAGAGAGTCCAGCAAGCTACTGAGAGTATCTCGCCCACACGGCAAAGCCTGGCAAGCTACCCGTGACATATTTGATATGCCAAACACAGTAACAAGAAGTTTCAAAAATTGAAGACGTCACTGGGCCCACTCGAGCAAAATTGATGAATAACGGGAGGACAGTGTTTCTGTATATGTGCCTATACTTCTGGAATAAGCATGAATAGCCTTAATATCATCTGATATATAACTTATTTTACCATCAAAATTTTAACTCCTTAGAAGTAGAGACCAGGCATATGTTCCACTGCTACCACCAAGTACTGGTCTTGTCCTAGAGACTCATAAATAAATCTTGACAGGGATCAACTAGCCTCAAAAATTTCTCAGAAACCCATTCCCAGCTGAGACCTCTGAGACAGCCTTAGAGTGGTGCAGGCCAGTTCCTGCCCTAACAATATCCAGGCAGCCCTTCCCCTATCCCAAAGCCACCATCATGCCTCAAGCCAGACTGACCAATTAAATTATTCCGGATTTTCTGGAGTGCTTGGCCCCATTCATGGCCAGGGAAGATCTCCAAACTTTACAACACTAACATCCCAGCACACCAGACTAGATGAGGTATAAAGTAGAAGTCAACCAATGTCGACTAACAAAAACAATAACACAGAAGACTTAAGTTGCAACAACAGTTTAGTAAAACCCCAGGCAAGGACTTAATATCCCCGTGGTGAGATAAAATTTGCACAAATTTTCTTCTACGGAAATATTTTTGGCCATTCTGTTAGTCCTTTAGTGGTGACAAGCAATATGAAATTAATTGTTGTGGCCAAGCTTGAGGGATGGTTGGGAAAATGGAGACAATGGAGGAGGGAAGGTGACAGTGGTGGTTGGATTGGTGTGGAAATATTGAATGGCTATAACAAATCATCATGAGCAACTTTGTAAATGTTGGTATTTAAGGGGCTGGAGCGATAGCACAGCAGGGAGGGCGTTTGCCTTGCACGCGGCCAACCTGGGTTCTATTCCCAGCATCCCATATGGTTCTCCTGAGCACTGCCAGGAGTAATTCCTGAGTGCATGAGCCAGGAGTAACCCCTGTGCATCGCCGGGTAAAAAGCACTGTAGCACTGCACTGTCCTCCCATAGTTCATTGATTTGCTCAAGAGTGCCCAGTAACGTCTCCATTGTGAGACTTGTTACTGTGTTTGGCATATTGAGTACCTCACGGGCAGCTTGCACGTTTTGCCATGTGGGCAAGATACTCTCAGTAGCTTGCCAGACTTTCCTAGAGGGGCGGAGGAATTGAACCCGGGTGGGCCAGGTTGGCCGGGTTGACCGCATGCAAGGCAAACGCCCTACCCGCTGTGCTATAGGTCCAGCCCAATGTATAAGTACCACAGTAAAAAAAAAAAAAAAAAACCAAGACAAAACAAAACAAAACTGATGGACTGGATAGATTAACAGAGAGAGAGAGAGAGAGAGAGAGAGAGAGAGAGAGAGAGAGAGATTTATGTAATAAACAACTGCAAAATTTAATGGTAGAAAATAGATAATGAGTATATGGATACTTAGAGCAAAATTCTTCCAGCCCTTTTATATGTTTGAGATTAACTGGAAAATTTTTGAACCATTTCATGAAATTAAACTTCTAGAATTGCAATAAATTGTTCACAGTATGTGCATATTTAAATTTTGTGGAATTAAGACATCAACCAAAGAATGCCAATTCCCTCATACCATCAACGACCCAAAAAGTAAAAAATAAAAAAAAAGTTGGTATTTAAGCAAATGGGAAAAAAATAAGAGGAAATATTTTTGCATAAAAGCATCTTCAAAATGAAAAAGTAATTACTAAAAGATATGAGGTTAATATCACTGTCACTGTCCTCCCATTGTTCATCGATTTGCTCGAGCAGACACAGTAATGTCTGCATTTTGAGACTTGTTGTTACTGTATTTGGCATATTGAATACTCACGGGTAGCTTGCCAGGCTTTGCTGTGAGGACAAGATACTCTCGGTAGCTTGCCGGGCTCTCTGAAAGGGGTGAAGAAATTGAACCTGGGTAGGTCGGGTCGGCCGCATGCAAGGTAAACACCCTGTACATCTGAAAAAAGAGCTAATATTCCAAATATTAAAAAAATTCATACATGACAATAACAAAAAAACTCAAAATAATGAACAAAGGATCTAAATAGTCAGTTTTTCCAAAACAGACATATTAACAGCCAACTGAGATAAAGAAGACAATAATTATTGCTAATTACTAGGGAAATAAGAAGAAAAAAATAATGAAATAAGAACTAATACGTATTGGTGGGACATGGGGAAGAAAGGACACAGTTGGTGGGAATGTAAATGGACAAAACCACTATGGAAAAAGTGTGGATATGCCTCAAAAAAAGGTAAAAATATAATTAAATGATCTAGGCATTCCGCTTTGGACTCTTGGAAATCAAGTCACCTGGTTCCCCTACTCCTCAGTTTCCTAGTGCCTAATTGAAAAGTGTGGAACAGTTTTTGACATGAGGCCTGAAAGAAGCTAGTAACAAAGAAAGCCGAGAGTTTACACAGCATCAGTTCCCTGTCGCAAATCCCGAGTTAGTTATTTAAATCATTCTCATGACTTCTCCCTTTCTACTTAGGTAGACTAATTTATCTAGAAAATAATAATTTTTGCAAAAACATTTAAGGGAGGGACATGGAGATGGTACAGAGGTTAGGGTTCATGCCTAGCATGAACCTAGCCCAACCAGAATAAAATTCCAAGTACCACACAATGGTTCCCTGAGCATCACCAAGTGCAGCGTGGAGGCCCCTGACCCTGCCAGATATGGCTGTGAGGCCTCCAGCATCTCCAGAGTTGCGCCTGTTGTCCACAGCTGTATAGGCCATGAGTAGTGTCACCTCCTCAGGCCCTCACACTGAACTGACAGTCCAGCTCCTGAAAACCCCTGGTGGGACCCCAGATCCTAATTCCACTTGAGAACACTCTCACCATTCCCCCTCCCCAAATAAAGGGAACTGGGGAGATGCCTCAATGAGCTCGAGTCCATCATTTGCATCTCATGGTCCCCTGAGCCTGACCAGTAGAAATACCCAAGTATGGTAATTTACCACAATACAGCCATTCTAATTATCACCTTTGACCTGCAGCATCAGTTGCAAAAAATGAGCTACCAAACCCCAGATGAATTTCCCCAAACACAAGTCAGGGGCAGACCCAAAACAAAACCAAACAATATCACATATCAATGATTAAGATGCTTTATCCTATCATTTTTCTATACTACAATTCTATGCGGTATGAGCATTTCTAATATATTACCCCCCACAGGGAATATTTATTGAAGCAATATGAAATTGAATAATATTGAAGAAGATAGCAAGCATTCCTTTTTTCAATTTACTCATTCATTGCTGTGCTGGGGATTGAAACCAAGGCCTTACACCAGCAAAGCAAGTTCTCTATCATTGAGTTACACCTCCAAGCTCTTGGTGTTTTTCCCTTTGTTTTGCTTTATTTTTTTTTTCCTTTTGGATCACAACTGGTGATGCTCAGGGGTTATTTCTGACTCTGCACTCAGGAATCACACCTGGTAGTGCTCAGGGGACCACATGGGATGCTGGGAATCAAACCTGGTTGGACGTGTGCAAGGCAAAAGCCCTTTCCACTGAACTATCACTACAGCCCTTGCTTAATTTTTTTTTCGTTTTGGGTCACACCCGGAGATGCACAGGGGTTACTCCTGGCTCATGAACTCAGGAATTACTATTACTCCTGGCGGTGCTTGGGGGATCATATGGGATGCTGGGAATTGAACCTGAGTCAGCCGCGAGGAAGGCAAATGCCCTACCCGCTGTGCTATCGCTGAAGCCCATTGCTTCATTTTTAATGTGATAAAATAGGTCTGGGGAACCATGGTTTGATCCCCAGCACTACACACATACTGCAAAGATAACATGATTAAAAATAAAAACATAAATCTTACATGTAGATGATTTCTTTCTGTCCTATATGCTGAAAATCACAAGGAGTAGTTTCCAAAGGTTTGAAGCCTTGATATTTCCCTAGCCCTAGGTTGTGTTGTAGTGATGTTTCCTGTTTCAGATCCCCAAAACAAAAATGCAGAGGCTGAGGGACAAAGATGAGCAAAATTCTCAAGTAAACTCAACTAACACCTTGGCTTCCTGATGATGGAAACACCAGAGCAGGGATGACAGGTTCTCCCGCGAGCACCAAATTGACTCAGGGCCTCAGCTGGGCCTTGAGGACAGTAGCCCTGGCCTGTGGTTCTTATTTTCCAAAAGCATTGGCTAGTCTCTTTCCCTCTCTTATTGGTGATGCCTTTCCCATATGTCTTAAAGTAACCCCCGCACTATAAACCAGTAGCCTTTCTCCCTAGCCCTGGGCTCTGGCCCCAGGCAGCACTCTGCAGTCATACCCCTGAAGGTCTGGGAGGAAGTTTGAAGCCAAGACTCAGGCAGGCCGTGTGGATCCTCTCACTAGGTGGGCTGACAGAGAGGATAGCAACGAAAGGCAACTTGGGGTGACTCTACTCAGAAAACAAGGCAGAATGGTAAAAGCCAATGGAGAAAAAAATAGTTTATCTTAATTTTAAGTCTAGGAAGTAAAAGTGGCAGGCAAATTATTTTGTGTAGTATCAGCTACTGTCCAACAGCTAAGTTCACAAATGACATCAGATATTCCTAATAATTTAAGGCTAAAATGAAAAAACTGTTTAAGTCACATGTGTCTAAATAATTATTCCTTTTGTTTGTAATTGGATTGGGGCTATATCCAAGAGTGGTCAAGGCTTATTCTTGGTTTAGTAATCAGGGATGTCTCCTGACTGGAGCTCAGGGATAGAACAAGGGTCAGCACCACTCAAGGCAAGAACCTTATCCACTGTATCCTGCACCAGAGTAATAGTTCTTGAAAACAAATTATTAGGGATATTCCTTAAACAACAACAACAACAACAACAACAACAACAAAACCAGACACCTAATTAATTTCACGAATTCGTGCTAAGGGTGGGAGAAAGGATTGCATAACTTGTATGTTACTGCCCCCTAGTGTCTATTTTAAGGATCGACGCAGGTATTTTATTTGGAAAGAACAAGCAACCGCGGGGTACTTTCCTGACTATTCTTTTAGTTTTCATTTTGTTGATGGTGGCTTTTTTGTTCCATGTTCATAGACACTGCATTTTCTGTTTTGAATTTTAGTAGTACTAATAGTTACTCTACAAATCAAAGGAACAAGAACAACAATAAAGTAGAACAAAACAAGCCCAGGACTGAGGACGATTGACTAATTTTGCATTTGCTTAGCAAACTAAAGGTTTGCTTTGAATATTAAGTCCAGCTCAAATATTCCAAAAATTGACAATATTTCAAAAGAATAATACCCTTAGTTCCCAGTGAAAAGTGCTCATGTGACTTCCTATAACAAAGGATGAATTATCCACCTTCGCTGGCACCATGACTCTATTGGCTATTTCTCTGTTTTCTGCCCAGGGAGTGACAGACAGGTCACAGCCATACTTTCCACCCACCATGACAGCGTCTCTGTAGAGAGGTCTGAGAGTGGAGCCGGTGAGTTGCAGTGACCATCGTCACCTTGTTCGAATAAATGGGGTGGGGTGAATAAACACCAATTAAAAATAATAGGTGAATCTAAACGAGATCTGCGTTATTCCTTAGAGTTCTTTGGATCTCACATCAATGTAACACTAGTCCAGAGAGATACTCTCGGTAGTTTGCTGGCTCTCCAAGAGGGGCGGAGAAATCCAACCTGGGTGGGCCAATGCCCTACCTGCTGTGCTATTCCTCCAGCCCCACATAATCAGTAAGAAATGGAAATAGATCTTAACTCGAATGAGTCAGTCTCAGGCACTAAAGCCTATCTATTTTATTTCATACTATGTTGTCTCTTCTAGTAAAATTAGAGAGAGTAAGAAATGTATATTTCAGTGACTACATTGAATCAAAATGCTGTTGACTTTGGGAATATTTTAGAAACTATCATTTTACAAACTGCATGTTGAATTCTAGCAGTAGTCTATAATTTCAGTCACATGTTGATACAACAGATAAATTCATCATTCAAATTTCACTTGTAAAACTATTGCAGATGGAAGATAGAAACTTTGAGCTAGAATAATAATATGATAACATAATAATTAAGATGTAGCCCATATTGGGCTGGAGTGATAGCACAGTGAGTAGGGCGTTTGCCTTGCATACGGCTGACCCGGGTTCGATTCCCAGCATCCCATATGGTCCTGAGTACCGCCAGGAATGATTCCTGAGAGCAGAGCCAGGAGTAACCCCTGAGCATCGCCGAGTGTGACCCAAAAAGCAAAAAAAAAGATGTTACCCATATTATGTAGCATTCTTATGTGGCAGTATAGGCACGTGTGTATACCCTAATTCCAATTTAGTGAATTGCTTACCTAAATGCCCGTTTTCTCATTTATTTACATTTTAAGAGTCTTACAGATTCTCATTGGTTTTGCTCTCTAAGGAAAACTTAGATAGAAATATCATGGTTATTGAAGAAAAATTTCAAAAAAAGAAAGAAAATAGAAAAATGTAAGTAGAATTTTTTTAAAGTTTGCATAGAATGAGAAAAAGACCATTTGTAATTTTAACTTCAAGGAGATCTTTTAAAAAATTCTAGGATTAAAAAAATATAACTATCTTTTATTCAAGCCTGCCATCTTGAGGTTAATTTGGGTAATCTTTATACCATATTTTAAAAAGAGCATGACTATTGTATTAAAAGATTATTTTAACTGTATTAATAAGCAAAAGGGGAAAATCCTCAGAAAAAATAAATTCAAAGCTTATCAGTGCATGCTTGCTAGCAGTCCTTGTTTAAGTGAATTGTGATTTTGCAAATTTCCTTCAGCTAAAGATCTTCTAAGACTGATGAACTTGTGTATGTTAGATTATTATATTTTGTAGTTGGGGAAAAATACACATATAATGAGAAATTGTTGGGCATTTCAGTAAAAAGATACCTAAAGGATTTACTAATCTCAGACATCTTTAGCTTTTGAATGACCTTGATAGTTTTGAGGTGTTTTTGTCAATATACTATGATGTCCTTCATTGTTTAATGTTTTTCTCATGAGTGAACTGGATGATGGGTTTGAAGAAAGAAAATCTCAGAGGTAAAGTGCCATTTTTATCACATTCTATCAAGGGCATACACATCAAGAAGATGGATCACTATTGCTATTGATATTTATCATTAAGGAAGTTTATCAAGTCTCTCCTTTGTAAAGTCACTAGTTTCCTTCATTTCTATACTGTCCTCTTAAAGAAAATCACTATATGCAACACTCATATAAAGAAAAATGGTTAAAGTTCCCCTTTTATGATAGAAAATTATCCACATTATTTGAAATTGTTTTTCACGAAAGATTTGTCCATCCTGCTATTTAATGGTTAATTCAATAATTTAGTTGTGTGAGTATGAGCTCATTGATACTTTCTTATCCTTTAATTTATAAACCAGTATTACTACTCTATTAATTTGTTGATCAAACTGTTCATACTTTGGTCATTGAGAAATATTTCAACTGACCCCTGAGTCTTTTTGATAAAGTCTATCCACAGAGCTTTTGTTTGCCTTGGTTTTACTTAAACACTTCTTCACTTTCTGAGAAATATAGATATATCTCCAAAGAGACCATCCTCCTTTCATTGAAACCAAGACTTGGTTGTTATATATTTGACTGAGGCATCATTGCTTCTGGCCTCCTCATGAAGAGAACAGGCAATATGAACATGTATACTAACAATGGATATATATCCTTAAATAAATCTGTAACCATGTGTGTCTAAAGCAAAACTTTGAGAGTGCATACTGATGTCTCTTATTTTAATATACTACCACATGGCTGATTCTAATTTCTTCCTTTTGCTTAGCTATAAATTCCCTCTGACAGGGAAGAACCTGGCTCACACCATCTACCATCCATTTACTTAATTCATTCTATTTTACATTTAGAGTATTAGAAGAAATGTTCATTCGTATCACACACAGAAAATAACTTCATCACCAAAAGAACAATGAGAACTTCCATCTTAAGGATAAATTTAAACTTTGGTCAAACAGCTTTCTTATATTTTCTCCCTTTATCTATGAATTACTAACAAACATAATTAAATTCAGGTTAGGTAAGGAGAACCCGAAGAAATATTGTGTAGGGTATTGGATAAAGGATGGAATTTTTCATCTTCAGGTTAATGAAAAAAAGATGACTAGATTTAGAATGTCACAGAAATGTGTCATGGTCACGGTCCTCCCGCTGTTTGTCGATTTGCTCCAGCGGGCCCAGTATCATTGTGAGACTTGTTACTGTGTCTGGCATATTGAATACCTCATGGGGAGCTTGCCAGGCTTTGCTGTGCAAGCGAGATACTCTCAGTAGCTTGCCAGGCTCCCTGAGAGGGGCGGAGGAATCGAACTCGGTCAGCCATGTTGGCTGGGTGCAAGGAAAACTCCCTACCCGCTGTGCTATTGCTCCGGCCATTACACATTACACACACATTACACATTATATAGAAATGTGTAATGTGCAATATTATATCTTTTTTTAAAATGTTTTTACTAGTAAAACACCATGAGGTATAGTTGTAGACTTACAAACTTTGGCACTTGGGTTTCAGTTAAACAATGATTGAGTACCCATCCCTTCACCAGTGCCCATTCTCTACCACCAATGAACCCAGTAACCCTCCCACCTTCCCAGCCCATCCCCCCTACCCCACCCCACCTCTGTGACAGGGCATTCCCTTTTGCTCTCTCTTTTCTTTAGGGTGTTGTGGTTTGCAGTAGAAGTATTGAATAGTCATTGTGTTCGGTCTATAGTCTACTTTCAGCATGCATCTCCCATCCTGGGAGGATCCTCCCAAAACCCTTTATTTGTTGTTCCCTTCTCTATCTGAGCTGCTTTTCCCCTAGTATATGCAGCTGGCCTTCAAGTCATGGAGTGAACCTCCTGGTACTTATCTCGACTATTCTTGGATGTTAGTCCCCTATTTTGTTACTTTATATCCCCCAGATGAATGCAATTTTTATATGTCTATCCCTCTAAAATATTTAACTTAGCATGATACTTTCCATGTAGTACCACTTGTATACAAATTTCATGACTTCATCTTTTCTAATAGCTGCATAGTATTCCACTGTTAAGATTTACCAAAGATTCTTTAACCAGTCATCTCTTCTCAGGTACTTGGGGTTTTCCCAGATTTTGGCTATTGTGAACAGTGTTGCAATGAACATACAAGTGCAGATGTCATTTTGACTATACTTTTTTGCCTCTCCATGATATATTCCCAGGAGTGGTATTGCTGGGTCAAATGTGAGCTCAATCTCTAATTTTTTGAGAATCGTCCATACTGTTTTCCAGAAGGGTTGAACCAGTGGAAGGGTTCCCACCAGCAGTGAAGGAGAGTCCTTTTCTCCCCACATCTGCACCAATACCAGTTGCTTTTGTTCTTTTGGATGTGTGCCAGTCTCTGTGGTGTGAGTTAGTATCTCATTGTTGTTTTGATCCGCTCTTCCCTAATGATTAGTGATAAAAGGTAAAGGTAAAAGGTAAAGGCCCTCCTGTTGATCGTCGATTTGCTCGAGCGGGCCCAGTAACGTCTCCATTGGAGACTTTGTTGTTACTGTGTTTGGCATATCGAATACTCTCAGTAGCTTGCCGGGCTCTCCGAGAGGGGCGGAGGAATCGAACTCGGGTCGGCCATGTTGGCCGCTTGTAAGGCGAACGCCCTACCCGCTGTGCTATTTTTTCATGTGCCTTTTGGTCATTTGGAGTTCGTCTTTGACAAAGTTTCTGTTCATTTCACCACCCCATTTTTTGATGGGGTTTGATGTTTTCTTCTTGTGGAGTTCAACCAGTGCTTTGTATATCCTTGATATCAACCCCTTATTAGATGGGTATTAGGTGAATATCCTTTCCCAATCGGTAGATTGTCTTTGTATTTTGGTCACTGTATCTTTTTTGGTGCAGAAGCTTCTTAGTATAATATAGTCCCATATGTTTATCTCTGTTTCCACTTGGTTGGTCAGTGGCATGTCATCTTTGAAGATACTGTTAACCTCAGTATCCTGAAGGATTTTGTCGATCTTGTTCAATGTATGATTCTGATTCTTCTTATGGATTCTGGTCTGATGTTGAGGTCCTTAATCCATTTTGATCTGACTTTTGTGCATGGTGTAAAGTGGAGGTCTAAGCCCACTTTTTAACATGTGGTTGTCCAGTTATGCCAGCACCATTTGTTAAAGAGGCTTTTATTACTTCACTTCACATTTCTTGCTCTCTTATCAAAGATTAGATGTTAATACATTTGGGGTTGTCTGTAGGGATATTCTACCCTGTTCCATTGGTCTGTGGCTCTGCTTTTGTTCCAGTACCATGCTGTTTTAATTGTTATTGCTTTGCAGTAGAGTTTGAGTTAGGGGAGGATTATGCTTCCCATTGTCTTTTTCCCAAGAATTGATTGAGCTATTCGTGGGTGTTTGTTGTTACAAATGAATTTTAGAAGTGCTGGTCTATTTTTTTGAAGAATTTCATGGGTATCCTTTATAGGGATCACATTGAATCTGTATAGTGCTTTGGGGATATTGCCATTTTGACAATGTTAATTCTTCCTATCCATGAGCAGGGGATATGTTTCCATTTCCTCATGTCCTCTTTTATTTCGTTGAGTCGTGTTCTGTAGTTTTCTTTGTACAGGTCCTTTACCTCCTTAGTAAAGCTGATTCCAAGGTACTTGATTTTCTGGGGCACAATTGTGAATGGGATTGCTTATTTCATGTCTCTTTCCTCTGTCTCATTATTTGTGTTTAGGAAGGCCACGGATTTTTGGGTACTGATTTTATAGCCTGTGACTTTACTGTACAAGTCTATTGTTTCTAGGAGTGTCCTGGTAGATGCTTTAGGATTCCCTATATATATTATCATATCATTTGCAAATAGTGAGAGCTTGATTTCTTCCTCTCCTATCTGGATGCCCTTAATATCTTTTTCTTGCCTAACTGCTATTGAAAGTATTTGCAGTACTATATTAAACAGAAGTGGTGAGAGTGGGCATCTTTGTCTTGTCCCTGATCTTAGAGGGAAGGCCCTTAGTTTTTCCCCATTGAGGATAATGCTTGCCATAGGTTTGTCATAGATGGCTTTTAGTATTTTGAGGAAATTTCCTTCTAAGCCCATTTTGGAGAGAGTTTTCATCATAAACGGGTGTTGAATCTCGAATGCTTTCTCTGCATCTATTGATATGCTGTCAGCTGTCAGCTGCAGCTGTCCTCCCATTGTTCATCAATTTGCTCGAATGGGCCCAGTAATGTCTCCATTGGAGACTTTGTTGTTACTGTGTTTGGCATATCGAATACATCACCGGGTAGCTTGCCAGGCTCTGCTGTGTGGGCGAGATACTCTCGGTAGCTTGCCGGGCTCTCCGAGAGGGGCAGAGGAATCGAACTTGGGTCGGCCATGTTGGCTGCGTGCAAGGCAAACACCCTACCGCTGTGCTATCACTCCGGCCCCTATTGATATGGTCATATGGTTTTTATCTTTACTTTTGTTGATGTGATGTATTATATTGATTTCTGAATGTTAAACCATCCTTGCATTCCCGGGATGAAACCCACTTGGTCGTGGTGTATGATCTTTTTGATGAGCTGTTGAATTCTATTTGATAGTATTTTATTGAGGAACTTCATATCCGTGTTCATCAGAGAAACTGGCCTGTAATTTTCTTTGTTAATGGTGTCTTTGTTTGCTTTTGGTATTAGGGAGATATGTGCCTCATAGAAACTGTTTGGGAGAGTTCCTGTTTTCATAATTTCCTGGAAATGCTTGAGGAGAACTGGCAATAGGTCTTCTTTAAATGTTTAGAAGAATTTGCTAGTGAATACATCTGGGCCTGGGCTTTTGTTTTGGGGAAGGTTTTTGATTACGGTTTCAATTTCCTTTATATGAATGGATCTATTCAGGTATGCCAAGTCTTCTTGGTTCAATCATGGGAGATAATAGGAACCCAGGAATTTATCCATTTCTTCTAGGTTCTCTTTTTTCATGGCACGCAGCCTCTAAAGTAGTCTCTGATGATCTTTTGAATTTCATTGGTTTCTGTTGTGATGTCCCCTTTTTCATTTCTGATTCGGTTTATTAGGGTTTTTTCTCTCTCTTTCTTTGTGAGTCTTGCTAGTGGTTTACCAATGTTGTTTATTTTCTCAAAGAATGAGCTCTTGATTTCATTGACCTTTCAGATTGTTTTTTGGGTTTCCATTTCATTAATTTCTGCTCTAAGTTTTATTATTTCTTTCCTTTGGCTGGGTTTTGGTTCCTTTTGTTGGTCTTTTTCTAAGATCTTGAGCTGTGAAGTTAAATTCTCTATGTAGACCCTTTCTTCCTTCCTAAGGAATGCTTGCAAAGCTATAAATTATCCTCTTAAAACGGCTTTAGCTGTGTCCCATAGGTTCTGGTAGCTTGTGTCTTAATTCTCATTTGTTTCCAGGTATCTTTTGATTTCTTCCTTGACTTCTTAACTGACCCACTCATTGTTCAACATTGAGTTGTTTAATTTCCAGGTGTCTGATTTGTTTCTCCACATCTGTGTGTGATTCGTTTTCATCTTCAGTGCATTATGGTTTGAAAAGATAGTTGATATAATTTCTATCTTCCTAATTGTATTGAGGTATGTTTTGTGACCTAGCACGTGTTCTATTTTAGAAAATGATCCATGTGCACTGGAAAAGAATGTGTATTCTTTCTTTTTGGGGTGTAAAGCCCTGTATAAGTCTGTTAGCCCTCTCTCTTCTATTTCTTCGTTCAAAGTCAGTGTTTCTTTGCTTAGTTTTGTTCTTGTTGATCTATCCAGACACGATAAGGCAATATTGAAGTCTCCAACTACTATTGTATTGTTAGCAATGTCCTCCTTAAAATCTGTTAGCAGTTGTTTTAAGTATTTAGCTGGACCCTCATTAGGTGCATATACATTTAAGAGTGACATTTCTTCCTGTTGTACATACACTTTGCTAAATAGAAAATGGCCTTCACTGCCCCTTCTAATCTTTTTCAACCTGAAATATATGTTGTTAGATACTAGTATGGCCACCCAGCTTTTTTGAGGGAGTATTTTGCTTGTAGGATTGTTTTCCATTCTTTAACTTTGAGTCTGTGTTGCTCTGTCTGTTCAGATGAGTTTCATGTAGGCATCAGAATGTTGGTTTCAGTTTCTGGATCCATTTAGCCACTCTGTGTCTCTTGATTAGTGCATTTAGACCATTTACATTGAGAGAGATTATTGTTATGGAGTTTTGTGCCATCTTTCTGTAAGGGTTTGTTGTGCTTATGGGTGTTTTCCTTCTTGAATTACAGAAACCTTTTTAGTCCTTCTTTTAGGTTTGGTTTTGAGTCTATGATCACTTGACTTTCCGTTAATTGTCGATTTGCTCGAGCGGGCACCAGTAACATATTCATTTGTCCCTGTCGCGTGCTAGTGTAACCCAATGGCATTTGTTCGCTCTAGAAACACGAAGAGCCTCAAACCAATCGTTCATGATCTTGATGAAGAAGTCTGACCGTCTGGTAGGTGGGCGGCCATGCAGTCTTTTGATATACCGTGGAATCCAGTCGGTAACAGCTCTAGTCCAGCGGTCATCTTTAAATCTCATTATGTGACCAGCCCATCTTATTTTTGACACCTTGGCAAACGAGACAGTGTCCCTGATTCTTGATCGTCAATGGAGGTCGAAACTCCAGATTCTTTCTCTCATTTGAGTGAAACGTGATATTTCAAGCATAGCTCTTTCAATTCCTCTTTGGGAGATCTGGATAGCATTCTCATCCTGTTTGTGTAGGGTCCAGGTCTCTGAGGCATATGTTAATGCAGGAGGAACAGTGAAATCCAAGAGATGTGCCCGGAGCTGGAGGTTCTTCAACCTCTTAGCTACTTCTTCGATGCTCTTGAAGGCGTTCCAAGCCACTCTCTTCCTCCTGCGCAGCTCGGGTGCCAGTTCATTTGTCATGTTGACCTCTCGACCTATGTACACATAGCTGTTGCATTCGGAGATGGTCGTTCCGTTGAGAGCGAATGGGGTGTCAGGAATGAGGCTGTTTCTCATAAACATTGTCTTCGTAAGATTCAGCTGTAGTCCGACCTTTCCACACTCACGGTCAAAGTCGGCCAGCATTTGTGCCGCTTGGCTAATGTTTGCTGTAATTAAAACAATGAAAGGAGAGAAAGGCAAGGCCGATAAAATCTAAAGGCCAAACTAGGCTGCTACAATGAAGGAATACAAAAATGATCATCTGTACTTTCAATGCACGTATGATAGCATCAGATGCATCCATCGAGGACCTGATGGTACAAGCGTGAATGATCAAGTACGACATCACTGGTCTGACCGAGACAAGAAGGTACCAATCTCATCACGCCGTTTTTGACACTGGAGAAGAATTGTTCCTCGGAACATGTGATAAAAGAGGTGTCGGAGGCGTCGGTGTCCTTGTCAACACAAACTTGGCCATGAGCATTGATTCATTCGAATGCCTAACAACCCGAATCGGACGTTTACTTTTGAAGAAATGTGGCTCACTGCCGGCAGTTTCTATCTTTGTTGTCTACACCAACATCTAATTATGATGAAGGAGAAATTGAGAAGTTCTACATGGAGCTGGAGAAGTTCTATAAAGAAGACCACACCTTCTACAAGATCATTGTGGGTGATTTTAATGCCAAGATAGGACTGAGAAGATCAGCCAAAGAACTTCACATCGGGACCCATGGCCTAGAATGGAACAAACAGGGTGAGAGACTGTCTGAGTTCATCATGTTAACCAAGACCACCCATGGTTAATTCACAGTTCCAGAAGGCCAAATCTAAACGTTGGACATGGGAGTCTCCCAGTGGACGATTCCACGATGAAATAGACCACAACATATTCAATCGATGGTTTTGTCTGGCCGATGTCGCTGTTGACCCAAAATTCCAAATGGGATCAGACCACTGACTCCTTCTTGCCAAATTCTACTTCACAGAGCGGAGAGAAAGGGTTGCAAAGTTTAAAAAGAGAACTCCCAGAACAACCACCAACTGGGAGCTCTTTGCCTCTGTTGCAGCAACATGGGAAGATGCCGTCACTGACAACATTGGCGAGGAATACGATAGACTGGTTCAGCACCTCCATGATTGTGTGAGAACTCCAAGAGACAGATAGTCACAAAAAAAGGCCTGTCTTCGAAAACTCTTGAGCTTATTCACCAACGTGGTTTGGCGCATGCCTCAGGCAACCGCAAGCTAACGTCCGAGCTCGCAAAGCAGTGCAGAGAAGGGATCAAGGAAGACCTCAAAGAGAGAAGAGCAGAAGTGCTGGTAGATGTGGCAGAAGCCGGGAAAAGTATTTGTAATGCCCGCCTGTCCTTCGCCAACTACAAGACCAAGATGATTGCCCTCCGACGTCCTGATGGATCGATCCATCACATCTTTCAGAAGGGCAATGGAGAAGATTATCCATGACTTCTACTCAAATCTCTTCGATAGCCATGTCCACTTGCCGACATACCAAATTCCACAGGATGGATATGTCGCTCCCAATGTTCTCCCTTCCGAAATCCAACACGCCATTTCCTCAGTAAAGAAATGAACAGCACCTGGCCCAGTCAAGGTCAGACCTGAATACCTGAAGAACCTGCCCTCAGTACTCATCAATATGCTGGCTTGGCTCTTCACAAGCTACCTGTCTGAATGCAAGGTTCCATCCCAATGGGAAACCAGCAGGACTGTACTACTGTACAAGAAGGGAGACACCCATGACATTGGCAACTATCGCCTCATCTGCCTAATGTCTGTCATCTACAAGTTGTTCACTCGAGTCATCCTGTATAGGATTGGCAGAACACTAGATGAAGGAAAACCATGCGAGCAAGCCGGGTTCTGCAAAGGATGCAGCACCATCGACCATATCCACGTGATAACCAAGCTCATTGAGGTTTCTCAGGAGTTCAAGATGCCGCTCTGTCTAACGTTCATTGATTTAAAAAAGGCTTTTGATTCTGTTGAGACGGAAGTGGTCATTGAAGCCCTAGCCAATCAGGGCATTCAAGCTCAATACATCAAGATCCTCTGTGAGCTGTATTACGAATTCACTACCAGGATCTCACCATTCTACAAAGAAGTAATCATTGATGTCAAGAGAGGGGTTCAGCACGTTGATGCCATTTCACCAAAACTCTTCAGTGCCACCCTCGAGAACATCATGTGATGAGTGGAATGGGAAGGAAAGGGAATGAAGATAGATGGTCGGCAACTACAACACCTCCACTTTGCTGATGACATTTGAGTCTATGAAATTCCTGAATTCTTGTTTAACTGTAAAGTGGTGTATCGTTCCATCCAATTTGAGTGAGGGTTTAACTGGATAAAGTATTCTTGGTGAGGCGTTCATTTCATTGAGATTTTTCACTATATCCCAGCATTGTTCGTGCTTGGAGGGTTTCCTCTGATAGGTCTGCTGTGAATCTAAGGGGTGCTCTTTGTATGTGATTTCCTTCTTTGACCTTGCTGCTTGCAGTATTGTTTCTCTATCCACAGCATCCATCATTGTGACTATAATATGCCTTGGAGTGTTTTTATTAGGGTCTCTTTAAGCTGGCACCTTTCTGGCTCCTTAGATCTGGCTGTCTGCATTCTCTAACTCTGGGAACTTTTCAGCAATGATTTCTTTAACTGTGACTTTTTCATTTCAGTTGCATCTCTGTCCTTCAGGTACTCCAATGATTCTAATGTTGTTCCTCTTGAAGTCATCCCCTAACTCTCTGATTCATCTTTGAACTATTTTGAGGTCTTTTCCCATTGTTTGTTGTTGCCTGTACGATTTCTGCTGCTCATCTTCAAGTTCATTAATTCTGTCTTCAACTGTAGTCATTCTACTGCTGAGGTCGCCCAGTGAGTTTTTAATTTCATCTACCAAATCCTTAATTTGTGACATTTCTTTTTGTAGCGTTCTTATTTCTTCTCTCATTTCTTCCTGTATTTTCTCAGCTATCCATTCCACTGTTTGTTTCATTTCTTCCTTTAATTTTCTGGATGTCTGCTCCATTGATTCTTTGAATTCCTTGAATATCCTCAGCATTTCATCTCGGAATTCTTTATCGGGGAGATCATATTTGTGGTTAACCCTTGCTGAAGATTCAGGACTCCCTTCTTCGTCCTCTCCTCACAGTGGAGATTTGCTCTGTTTCTTCATACTGTTGTAGTTGTATAGAGGTAAAACCTTCTAATTTACTAGCACTGTTTCCTCTTATTGTGAGAAAAGATTCTGAATAAGTCGGTAAATGGTGGTCACCCTTCTTCCCTTCTAGAATATCCTCTCAGACATTATTCTGTGGTTTATAATAGGCATTGAGTGAAGCATTGGAGGAGGTGTTCTTTTATATTGGGCTTGTACAGTTTCTTGGGCACACTATTTTTTTTGTTGTGATGAGAGTAGGCCACGTTGCAGCAATAGTGCCAAAGAGCTCCCAGTTGGTGGGCGTTCTGGGAGTTCTCTTCTTAAACCTTGCAGCCCTTTCTCCACGCTCTGTGAAGCAGAATTTTGCACAAAGGAGATGGTGGTCAGATCCCGTTTGGAATTTTGGGATAACAGCGACATTGGTCAGGCAAAACCATTGATTGAATATGATGTGGTCAATTTCGTTGTGGAACCGTCCACCGGGAGACTCCCATGTCCAACATTTAGATCTGGCCTTCTAGAACTGTGGGTTACCATGGGTGGTCTTGGTTGACATGATGAACTCAGACAGTTTCTCAACCTGTTTGTTCTGTTCAAGGCCAGGGGTCCCAATGAGTTCTTCGGCTGATCTTCTCGGTCCTATCTTGGCATTAAAATCACCAACAATGATCTTGTAGAAGGTGTGGTCTTCTTTATAGAACTTCTCCAGCTCCATGTAGAATTTCTCAATTTCTCCTTCATCATAATTGGATGTTGGTGCATAGACAACAAAGATAGAAACTGCCGGCATTCAGCCACATCTATTCAAGTGTAATCGTCCGATTTGGGTTGTTAGGCATTCAAATGAATTAATGCTCATGGTCAAGTTCGGTGACAAGGACACCAACGCCTCCAACGCCTCTTTTATTGCATGTTCCAAGAAAAAGTTCTTCTCCAGTGTCGAAAATAGCATGATGTAATTGATGCCTTCTTGTCTCGGTCAGACCAATGATGTTGTACTTGATCTTCCACGCTTGTACCATCAGGTCCTCTATGGATGCATCTGATGCTAGCATACATGCATTGAATGTACAGACAATCATTTTTGTCTTTTCGTTTTGGCAGCCAATTTCGGCCTTGAGATTTAAACAGCCTCTCCTTTCTTATCCTTCTTAACGCTGCTGAATTGCTGATTCCTTCAGAGTCAGAGAAATGAGATCCATTGTAATTACTGTTTTTGGCATATTGAATACACAACGGACAGCTTGCCAGGCTCTGCCGTGCCAGTGGAATACTCTCGGTAGCTTGTCAGGCTCTCTGAGAGGAAAAGAGGCTTTTGGGGCAGCCTCTAATCGCCCTTGTAGGTGTGAACCCTATCAAATATAGTGTGGTAATCCTGGAAGATGGGTATTAAGTGTCTTATGATGTGTCATGCAGTTGCAGAAAGCGTCCTGGAGCGTATGACAACATTGGCGAGGAACACGATCGAATGATTCAGCACCTCAATGATTGTTCGAGGAACAACAAGAGAGAGATAGCCACAAAAAAACGCCTGTCTTCAAAAACTCTTGAGCTTATTCACCAACGTGGTTTGGCGCATGCCTCAGGCAACTGCAAGTGAACATCCAAGCTCACAAAGCAGTACAGAGATGCGATAAAGGAAGACCTCAAAGAGAGAAGAGCAGCAGTGCTGGTAGATGAGGCAGAAGCTGGGAAAAGCATTCGCAATGCCCGCCTGTCCTTCGCCAACTACAAGACCAAGATGACTGCCCTCCAACGTCCTGATGGATCCCACACATCTTCCAGAAGGGCAATGGAGAAGATTATATATGACTTATACTCGGATCTCTTCGATAGCCACATCCACTTGCCCACATACCAAATTCTGCAGGATGGATATGTCATTCCCAACATTCTCCTTTTCGAAATCTGACACGCCATTCCGTTGGTAAAGAAACGAACAGCACCTGGCCCAGACAAGGTCAGATGCGACTAGTTGGGCTGGTGCTCGCTGTGGAAGCGGAGGCAGGTGCCCCACGGCAGGACCCCAGTGGCTGGTGTTCAGGGGCGCAATTCTGGGTGGGGAGGGGAACGCAGGAGCCAGTACAAACCTGTTGGGGTGTGTGGCAACTAGTTGGGCTGGTGCTCGCTGTGGAAGTGAAGGCAGGTGCCCCAGGCCGGGCGTGGGTCTGCAATATTATATCTTAAGAGTTTACGTGACCAATTTAAAAATATTAGGCATTTTTGTCAGTAGAATTTTGTAATGAATAGAAATCATTAAATGTAGTGGAAACTACAGATCTAAAATGCAGATCAACAAGCTTTTTTATTACTATTATAGCACTTAGAAAAGGTGCATAAGGCTTGGATGTTGGAGTTAATGAAAGAAGCAGTAGGTCTCTAATGATTCTCAGTTGTCAGTATACAAAGAGGATGTCCAAACTACTTACGAACAAAGGGGAAACAGATTTAGGATTCAATAATTTTGGATTGTGAGACCGAGTGATGGTAGAGCAGGTAGGGCATTTGCCTTGCATGCGGCAGATTCTAGTGCCATCTCTGGTACCACACGTGGTTCTCTGAGTATCACCAGGAATAATCCCTCCACACAAATCCAGGAATAAGTCCTAAACACTGTTGAATGTGGCCCTTAAACAAAAGATAACAAGAAAAAAAGAATTCTGGACTGGCTGACAATCTAGTTCAGCAGGCAGGATATTTGCCTTGTATGAGGATGACCCAGACTCAATTCTAAAAACCCCATATGGTGATAGCTGAGAGGAGAGTCAGGAATGAGCTCTAAGCACCACTTGGTATAACCCTCCAATTTTTTTTAAAAGCATCGAGGCTTAAAAATAAATATGTTGGAGCTATTGGAAGGTCAGGTTTTGGCCCACAGTGACGAGACATACGGGGCCTCACGGGATGGGGGCGGAGCTGCCCTTTCCTCACCATCCCAAGGAGACCCCAAGTTTCTGCCCACAAATAGCCTCTCTAGCTCCTGATCAAGCTGCTTAATGTCCATGATCCCAGAGACTTAGAAACAAATCTTGGAACCCAGTGGCTTTTGGCAAGAAATTCGTCCGGACCCTGCAGTAGGTTACTGGTTCTGGGCCACACTCCAGGAGGGAAAGGGTGCTGTCCCTCTACCTGTTTCCCATTGGCGGCTTGGTGGCCGCCATCCTCCAGAGGTCATTGGACAGTCAGGATTGGGCCTGCAGTTATGAGACACATGGGGCCTCTCGGGGATAGGGGTGGAGCCGGCCCTTTATTCTGCAGTCCAGCCAGATCCCAAGTCGCTGGTCACAAATGGCCTCTCTGGCTCCTGATTAAGCTGCTTAACGGCCATGATCCAAGAGACTCAGGAACAAATCTCAGAACCTCGCAGGCTTTGGCAGAAATCCCTCCATATTTGTTAAAATTTTGGAATTCCAAAATCTTATGGCCACTACTGTGGCCACAGGCCATCATATGTTATTTGTAACTGACATTAGAAAACAAATTGTGTACTGTTGCCTTTTCAGCAGATCTGAGTGTTAAGATAAAATCGCAAATAATAATGGTGGGTCTGGTGTTGAAATATTGAATGTAATCAAAGTAGAGAGAGAGTAATGTGAAAATCATCTGTCCCACAGGGAGGTGGGATGGGGAGTGTACTGGGGTTTTTGGTGTGGGATGGGGAGTGTACTGGGGTTTTTGGTGGTGGAAAATGGGCACTCATGAAGAGACGGATGTTTCATTGTATGACTGAGACCTAAACCCGAAAGCTTTGTAACTGCTCTCACGGTGATTCAATAAATAAAATTATAAAAAAGGGAAAAAAAAGCAAGGCGGAGTTCATGTCCAATTCAATCAGCCTAACCAGTGGCTGAATAAACATCAATACTCCTACATGGATAAATAAATAAACACATAAATAAATATTTTGGTGCCATAGAGATAGCTCAAGGGACTGAAAGCATGTTTTAAAAAAATTAGTGTTTCTTGGATGTATATAATATCTGACATATACTTATGCTAGCATAGTTTACTTGTGTTTATCAATAAAAATACATTTTAATTAATCTATTGTAATTATTTAGAATATGGATTTGAATTATGCATGGTAATAAGTGCTGTCTGATTTTTTAAAAAAATTATTAGCGACTATAAATTCAATGAATTTAATAATTCTTCAGTAATAGTAATGTCAGAATCTAGAAATTATAATTTTATTACACATCATCATTCCATTTAAAAAAAGCCAAAATGAAAAATTATAAGTAAATATAAATAATAATTGTCTAGAAGTTAAACTATGTTGCTAATAGTAGTTTCTTTTCAAATAGGTGCTTCAGTGGTACTCAGGAAGGGATGGGTCAGGGAGTATCCTTGTGATGTGGTGATGTGGGCAGTGCTGGCCTGACAGCTCAATGCTTGGGCCCCGTATGTGAACCAACTCAGGCCTTAGGTGCTGAGGGTCATAGGGACTGCACCTGAGTGTTTTGGGGAACTCCAAGAGAGGACATGCAGTATCAGTGATTAATCTTGAGCCTTTCTCAGGCAAGGCATGTGTTCCATTCCTGTGAACTATCTCCCCAGTCAATCATAGCATAATTGGGAGCCTTATGCCTAAATTCCTAATTTATTTTGAAAGTAAACCATAACATTATCATAACTATTAAGGGAGGCTATTATGTAAAGATACTTTCCAGTACACATAAGAAGAAGCTAAAATTAATATATTTTTCTCTTTTTAAAATGTTTGCTGCAGAAACAGCCAATGTTGGCAGCTTCCTCATCTACTGTTGGTGAGAATGTCCTCTGGTCCAGCCTCTATTGTTAGTGTTTTAGGCTTCATTAGTGAATTGCCTCTTTTTATCCTTCCAGAGAAACCTTCAGTGCTCTTCAAGCACCTCTAATACCCGGAGTTTATCTTTAACCTTTCCTTTGTGTTTTACCTCTCATTGTCACAATTCCCCAGGACAGGGAAGGTTACTTATAAGTTAAACTTTCTGGTAACTCTGGACATTGTATTTATAGTTAATTACCTGCTTTTCTATTTTTCCTATAGCCTTTTCATATTTTATTGTAGAACAATGTTCTTTGATTAAACACAGAAAGACTGTTAATGCTGTGCTCCTAATATTTTGGAGTTAACTGACACAAATATATCTACTCCTGGGCATTCATTATAATTACCTTACTCGGGCCTTGGTTACCATAATTTCTAACACCCTATAGAGGAGGGTTTCATCATGGTTGGATCCAGGATGAGCGGCAAAGTCCCAGCATCAAAATGGGACAGTATAGAAAGCATAAAAGCATGGTGTTGATGCAAGCTGTTATGGCTTAAGAGACAGGGCCCTCATGGGAAGGACAAGCTGGATCAGCCTGAAGAACACTTGCTTGCCCGCAGAGGCCAGAGAACTAAATTTTGGAATCCATTTATCTTACTTCATTTATCCAAATAACTGATAGTATTAATAAGAAGTAAACTTAGTGTTTACTATGTGCAACTAAAGGGAAAGAGAAAAGCAATATAGATGTCTTTGGGAGACAGAGTGTCTCCTTGAGTTAATGGCCCTCAAGAGAATTGCCTCCAACAAAAAGTTTTACCTCTGTAAATGATCAATCACACCTATGTACAGTCCTATACTTCAAACCCCTTCAGATGTTCTATAAGTATGGTAGCAGTTCTGCATTAAACGGGCCATTTTTACCATCTTAAAAAAAAAGTTAGCTACTTGTGTGTATAAAATATCAGCTACTTATTTGTATAAAATATCAGTGTTTTGAATTATTTTGGAAATTGCTTTATTGATAAGTCAATTCTTAAACTTTGTGAGAGAAATGGAAGAAAATAGAACAGGAATTGACATAGTTATTTTTATAAATTTTTAGACCCTTAATTTTTTTATCATATTGAATAAATTAAAAAGTTATCATTTATAAATCTTGCAAGAAAGGAAACTAAGTGATTCCCATATTACATAAAATGATCTCTTTTAGATGGATAAGACATTTTTTTCATGGACAGTTTTGGTTTCTTTTATAAAAGTACCTCTCAAATGAAGTAATTTGTGGATGTCAAAATCTCCCCAAATTATCATTGCAATGCCCAGTTTCCTATGAGGAAATTTTTCCAGCGAAACTATTACTATACAAGATAGCATTATGGCTACAAAAAAAAATAAAACCCACTATGAAGGAAGCAGTAGTTTTTCTGGAAGGAGTACCATTTTGATTGAGACAATTCCATGCACACTCAATGATCTGATGCATAAAGATGATGGCCTGTGTAACTCTCTGTGAACGTGGTCAAAGTCACTACTCGGGGACTGGAAAAATTTTCTGATAATGAGCAGGAAAAATAAAGCAACAACTATATAGTCATTCTCCAGGGTATAAAGACCAGAAAAGATTAATTATGAGGTTTTGAATACTTGAAACAAAGATAGTTTAAAAAGATAAGAGTTGCCTGGGCCCAGAGAGATAGCAGAGCTTCATTTTCCTTTTAGGGTGTTTTATAGGGATGGAAACAATTAGTGCAGTGTCATAGTTCAACAAATAACAGGACCCCTATTACTATAATCTAAATTGCATATATGGAAGAAAGCCAATTGACCCTTAAATGGCATATACTATGTGGCAAGCACAGTACTTTTAGGTATCACCTCCACTAATCCTTACAAAGTCCCAAAGACATCAATATTCTCCATATATGCCAGAGGAAGCTGGAAGTGAGATGGTATCATAGCAAAGTGTAGTAGAAAAATGAACTGAATAGGATGGGAGAACTTCATTGTAAACAGTTGCTAATAACTCAATAACTCTAACAGCTAATAAGCCATGATTCTATGACCCAAAATAATAAATAACATACAGAAGTTATGAAAAGTTTTGTCAATATAGGCATGGATTTTAATGGAGAAATATAAGTTTTCAAGATTATATAGTTTTTGTTTGTTTATTTGTTTTGCTTTTTTGGGTCACACCCAGTGATGCACAGGGTTACTCCTGGCTCATGCACTCAGGAATTGCTTCTGGCGGTGCTCAGGGGATGCTGAGAATCAAACCCTGGTCGGCTGCGTGCAAGGCAAAAGCCCTACCCGTTGTGTTATTGCTCCAGCCCCAAGATTATATAGTTTTAAATGAATCCGCATTTGTAATTTTTTTGAACAACACTTTAGGAGAAACTGCCACTAACTATTTTTCAAAAACCATCTTTGCTGTCCAAACTCAGCAATCATTTAGTTCTGGTAGTCACAGTTTACATATCAAAGGTGATCATAAAACAGTGTTATCAGTGACTGAAGAGAACTTCAAGTTTCAAGTTTCCTTCTTATTCTTTTACCTGCAAAGTTGTGATTTGCCACCTGGTGATAGTAGAGTTCCACAACATCAGGAGGACAGAGAGCTCCAAAGGAGGGAATAAGCTACAAATATGCTGATTGGCTTTTGTTCAGGGAATGGGTTTCTCTGTAACAAATGGCTGAAAGATAGACCATTAAATTAAACAAGTATCATCCACACAGACAAACTTACGAGTGAATTGGGGGCGGGGAAAGAGGAGGAGGAATTATGCCACTGAGCAAGTTCTCATTACTAGAACTGGCTAAATCTCATTTCTGTATTACTCTATTATAAGGCCTGGACACAGCGCTGTTCTGGCTCACTTACACTTTAAATTGTTCCAGTAGCTCTGCTGAAATCCCCTCCCCACCACAGCAGACTATTTATATCATTCATGTCCATTCCTCCTCCCTCTTCCTACCCCTTCATTTGCCTCTTTCTCACCCTCCCTTCTTCCCTCTCTCAAGCTTGGCTTTCTAGACAATGTTTTTGTTGTGTTTGTTGATGTTGGTTTTTTAATTTTTTTTGGTCTCATGGGAAATCTCAAATCTCAACAAAGTGTAGAATCTTTCATCAAGCCTTTAGGTTTTAAACTTCATTTTGACAATTATCTTGTGCCGACTTTAGTTGGACCATTTGCAGATAAACAGTTCAAAAGCTCTGACATTCATCTGTAAATCTGGCTTAAATTCTACTGTAAAATTATAGTTCACAAAATTTTCAAGCCTTACACTAAAACTGTTTTAGAACTCAAAGAAGACAGCTTAGTTTCTTTAGTACTCAATAGATCACTCAACCACTGCCATTGTCTAATCTGTGTAACCGTAATATTAAGGTCAAGGGGCTGCCTATATCATTACATTATTTTTATTTGTTACAAACACATGTTTAAAATCCAATTTCAGAAAAAAATTAAAAAATGTCAGTGGATATGTTCCTAAGAAAACTGTACTATCCTCGACTCCTGACTTTATCCTGAATGCACCAGCCTGCCTGCATCTCAATTAACAGTTACATAAACAAACCAACTGGAGATGAACAATGATGGTGCTGTGTTTTCTAGGCATCTCTGTAAAACCTTCCAGGGTTTACATTTTCTGGGAACCATGATTTCCACAATACCTTTCCTGATGTTTCACAGTTTACTTTTTCCAAGAGAAGAAAATGCTTGGGATTTAGAAAACTAAATCCTCATTCTCTAAAGGTACAGTGGCCATGGAGCCAGCCCAAAGAAATTAAGAGAGGAATTCAGCATTAGAAACCAGAAAAGATGTCTCTTTCTGTTTTTTTTTAAATGTAGGAGTGCTGCTATTTATTCAGCCACTGATCAGCTGATTGAATTGTGCATGAACTCCACCTTACTTTTTTTTCATTTTATATAATTTTATTTATTGAATCACCATGAGAGCAGTTACAAAGCTTTCAGGTCCAAGACTCGGTCATACAATGAAACACCCATACCTTCACCATTCCCCAATCTCCACCCCCAAGAACCCCAGTATACCCCCATCCCACACCCTCCCCCTACCTGTGGGGCAGATGCTTTCCACATTACTCTCTCTACTTTGATCACATTCAATATTTTGACACCAGACCCACCATTATTATTTGAGATTTTACTCCAACACTTAGATATGCTGAAAAGGCAACAGTTTCTATTGGTGGTTATGAATAACATATGATGTTATGTTATGTCATCCTGTGAGGCCCAACAAGTGGGTGGGGAGGACAGGACCAGCTCCAACCCCATCCCGTGAGGCACAAAATGTCTTGTCACTGCGGGCCCAAGCCTGACTGTCCAATGGCCTCTGGAGGATGGCGGCCTCCGAGCCACCAAGGGGGAGCAGGCAGATGGACAGCACCCTTTCCCCCCTGGGGTGGCCCGACAACAGTAACCTACTGTGGGGTCCGGACACATTTCTGCCAAAAGTTACTGGGTTTTCGAGATTTGTTTCTGAGTCTTTGGGATCATGGCCGTTAAGCAGCTTGATCAGGAGCCAGAGAGCCGTTCATGGGCGATGACTTGGGGTCTCGTTGGATTGAGGAGGACAGGACCAGCTCCACCCCCATCCCGTGAGGCCCCAAATGTCTCATCACTGCGGGCCCAAACCTGACTGTTCAATGGCCTCTGGAGGATGACGGCCACCAAGCCACCAGGGGGAAGAAGGCGGAGGGACAACACCCTTTCCCCCTGGGATGGCCTGGCAACAATAACCTACTGCGTGGTCTGGAAGCATTTCTGCCAAAAGCCGCTGGGTTTCGAGATTTGTTTCTGAGTCTCTGGGATCACGGCCGTTAAGCAGCTTGATCAGGAACTAGAGAGGCCGTTCATGGGCGATGACTTGGGGACTCATTGGGGTGGGGAGGACAGGACCACTCCACCCCCATCGTGTGAGGCCTTGCGTGTCTTGTCACTGTGGGCCCAAGCCTGACTGTCCAGTGGCCTCTGGAGGATGGCAGCCACTGGGCCGCCAGGGTGAACAGGCCAAGGCCTGAAACCTATTCCCACCTATTGCCCAGCATTGGTAACCTATTGCCCAGCATTGGTAACCTACTCCATGGACTGGACACATTTCTGCCAAAAGCCGCTGGGTTTCAAGATTTGTTTCTGAGTCTCTGGGATCATGTCCATTAAGCAATTCAATCAGCAACCAGAGAGGCCCTGCCTACAATTATATAGCTGAGCTGGAGGTGGTTTGTGGGTATGTTTACCACATACTCAACTTTTGGCCATTTACCTTCTTGGTAAACTTTGCCCCAAGGTTTTGGGGTCTGACCAAAGGCACACAGCAATTTTGGGGTATCTGGAAGTCTGAAGGCGCCATCAGGCTGCTGATGCACTCGCCTCACAGGTACAAACTGACCTGCTGGCGGCACCATACCCCCTCTTTCTGGTTTATAAGAATAGTTGAAAATGTCAAGAATGCCCCCTTATAAAGGGGGAAAAAAAAAAAAAAAGAATGCCCCCTTATCTCATCTTAAATATAAAAGGGTGGAAATCTTCATCAGAAATTATCTGTCTCCACCTATGGAGGATGTAAATGAAAACCCTGGCACCATCAGTGTTTAAGATGTCCCTAATCATGAGCTTCTCTGGTCACCTTCTTAAAAATAAAAACTTCTTGTGACTATGCAGACCAGAGTTTTAGGAGGTTGTGAGTCTTTCTATTTCTCAGATTACTATTTCCTGAATAAAACAGAATTTCTCACATCAAATTTTTTAGGGCGTAACGAATACTTTTCCCAGCTTCTGCCGCATCTACCAGTACTTCTGCTCTTCTCTCTTTGAGGTCTTCCTTGATCGCATCTCTGCACTGCTTTGCGAGCTCGGACATTAGCTTGCAGTTGCCTGAGGCATGCGCCAAACCACGCTGGCGAATTAGCTTAAGAGTTTTCGAAGACAGGCGTTTTTTTTGTGGCTATCTTTCTCTTGGCGTTCCTCGCACAATCATGGAGGTGCTGAACCAGTCAATCGTATTTCTCGTCAATGTTGTCAACAATGGCATCTTCCCATGTTGCCGCAATAGTGCTGAAGAGTTCCGAGTTGGTTGTCATTCTGGGAGTTCTCTTTTTGAACTTTGCAGCCCTTTCTCCCTGCTCTGTGAAGTAGAATTTTGCACGAAGGAGACGGTGGTCCGATCCCATTCAAAATTTTGGGACAACAGCGACATCGGTCAGGCAAAACCCTCAATTGAATATGATGTGGTCTATTTCGTTGTGGAATCGTCCACCAGGAGACTCCCATGTATAACGTTTAGATTCTGCCTTCTAGAACTGTGAGTTACCATGGATGGTCTTGGTCGACATGATGAACTCAGAAAGTCTCTCACCCTGTTCGTTCCATTCTAGGCCATGGGTCCCGATGTGAAGTTCTTCAGCTGATCTTCTCGGTCCTATCTTGGCATTAAAATCACCCACAATGGTCTTGTAGAAGGTGTGGTCTTCTTTACAGAACTTCTCCAGCTCCATGTAGAACTTCTCGATTTCTCTTTCATCATAATGAGATGTTGGTGCATAGACAACGAAGATAGAAACTGCAGGCAGTGAGCCACATCTATTCAAATGTAAATGTCCGATTCGGGTTGTTAGGCATTCGAATGAATCAATGCTCGTGGCCAAGTTTGTGTTGACAAGGACACCGACGCCTCCGACACCTCTTTTATCGCATGCTAGGGGGAACAATTCTTCTCCAGTGTGAAAAAATGGCATGGTGAGATTCGTGCCTTCTTGTCTCGGTCAGACCAATGATGTCGTACTTGATCATACACGCTTGTACCATCAGGTCCTGGATGGATGCCTGTCCTTAGCCAACTACAAGACCAAGATGACTGCCCTCCGACATCCTGATGGATCCATCACATCCTCCAGAACGGCAATGGAGAAGATTATCCATGACTTCTACTCAAATCTCTTCGATAGCCATGTCCACTTGCCAACATACCAAATTCCACAGGATGGATATGTCGTTCCCAACGTTCTCCCTTCCGAAATCCGACACGCCATTTCGTCAGTAAAGAAACAAACAGCACCCGGCCCAGACAAGGTCAGACCTGAACACCTGAAGAACCTGCCATCAGTACTCATCAATACACTGGCTCGGCTCTTCACTCGCTACCTGTCTGAATGCAAGGTTCCGTCCCAGTGGAAAACCAGCAGGACCGTACTACTGTTCAAGAAGGGAGACATCCATGACATTGGCAACTATCGCCCGATCTGCCTATTGTCTGTCATCTACAAGTTGTTCACTTGAGTCATCCTAAATAGGATTGGCAGAACACTAGATGAAGGACAACCATGCGAGCAAGCCGCGTTCTGCAAAGGATTCAGCACCATCGACCATATCCACACAATAACCAAACTCATTGAGATTTCTCGGGAGTTCAAGATGCCGCTCTGTTTAATGTTCATTGATTTAAAGAAGGCCTTTGTTTCTGTTGAGATGGAAGCGGTCATTGAAGCCCTAGCCAATCAGGGCATTCAAGCCCAATACATCAAGATCCTCCGTGAGCTGTATTGCGGATTCACTACCAGTATCTCACCATTCTACAAAGAAGTGATCGTTGATGTCAAGAGAGGGGTGCGGCAGGGTGATACCATTTCACCAAAACTCTTCAGTGCCACCCTCGAGCACATCATGCGACGACTGGAATGGGAAGGACTGGGAGTGAAGATAGATGGTCGGCAATTACAACACCTCCGCTTTGCTGATGACATTGTTTTAATAACACCAAACATCAGCCAAGTGGCACAAATGCTGGCCGACTTTGACCGTGAGCGTGGAAAGGTAGGACTACAGCTGAATCTTACGAAGACAATGTTTATGAGAAACAGCCTCGTTCCTGATGCCCCATTCGCTCTCAACGGAACAACCATCTCCGAATGCAATAGCTATGTGTACCTAGGTCGAGAAGTCAACATGACAAATGACCTGGCACTCGAGCTGCGCAGGAGGAAGAGAGCGGCTTGGAACGCCTTCAAGAACGTCGAAGAAATAGCTAAGAGGACAAAGAACCTCTGGCTCCAGGCACATCTCTTTGATTCCACTATTCTTCCTGCATTAACATATGCCTCAGAGACCTGGGCCCTACGCAAACAGGATGAGAATGCTATTCAGGTCTCCCAAAGAAGAATAGAAAGAGCTATGCTTGGAATATCATGTTTCACTCAAATGAGAGAAAAAATCCGGAGTTCCGACATCCGTTGACGATCAAGAATCAGGGACGCTGTCTCATTTGCCAAGTTGTCAAAAATAAGATTGGCTGGTCACGTAATGAGATTTAAAGACGACCGCTGGACTAGAGCTGTTACTGACTGGATTCCACGGGATGTCAAAAGACCACGTGGCCGCCCAGCTACCAGATGGTCAGACTTCTTCGTGAAGATCATGAACAATCGGTTTGAGGCTCTTCATGATCCCAGAGCGAACAGATGTCATTGGGCTACACTAGCACGCGACAGGGACAAATGGAGACGTTACTGGCGCCCGCTCGAGCAAATCGATGACTAATGGGAAGTTAAGTGATTAAGTGATTAAGTGAAATTTTTTAGGGGGTGAGAGAGGCACAATTAGTAGTGCCCAGGGATTTCTCCTGACTCTATGCTCAGGGATCACCCCTGGTGAGGATCAGGAGCCATATATGGCGTCAGGAGTTGAACTGGATCAGTCATGTATAAGCCAAACTCTTAACCCCTCCCTTTATTATCTTCCTAGCTCCTCACAACAACTCTTGTTTCCTGAATATTGGCAGTCAGATTTTGAGTTCAGTGATACTCAGAAGTGATGATGATATTTAGGGTTTTTTACCGATTCAGGTTTCCTCTCCCAACCCTCTATTTAATGAACTATAAACTATTTAATGAACTGTTTCTCTCATTTTTCCTCAGCAACACCCAGTCTCCATCATCAGATGTACAGTCCTGATTCACATAAGACAGTCTTTCCTCCAGCAACACTTTAAGAGCTCTGTCTGCTGGATTAGTCATTCCCATAATCCAAAACTGTACAGGTAGGTACTAGAGATGATCTGACAAACAGAAAACTTCACAGTTTCACAACATATCTCCAGTTCAAGGAGACAATAGTAATTAATGGAACAAATGGAAAATAAAATGTTCTTTCCTTACAAACGGCTGAATTTACCAAAAAAAAAAAAATGAAATAATTGAATGTCAGCGGAGATTTTGTCTTAGGAATCTTGACTGATGGAAAATCTCAGACTTTCACTTTAAAAACTTGCCCTTTACTCTTTTCTCTCTTCTCTTCTCTGAGAGAGCTGGCTCCACTGTTCCTTTTTTTTTTTTTAAAAAAAGCATATTCCTAGCATGACTCTGGTATCACCCTAGCAATACTGTAGCTTTATGTCATGTTCGTTAATATCTGAAATGGAAACTCTACTGACACCTACTGCATTCCACTGACATTGGCTAGCAAACTTCATGTAATTGTCTGACCTTCTCATCCTCTCTGCATGTTAAAATTACTTAAGTTATGGATGAGTTAAAGTTCGATGCCCTGAGATAGTTGGAGGAAAAGGTCATACAAGTTCAACAACATAAAATTTTATTTTTCACTGGAGATGAGTCTATATCCAGCACCACACACCTTGCTGAGAAAATTCAGAGGAATGCTGAACCACTAACTAGTCTCCTTTCATCCCAAACATTTATCCCAAGAGTGTACATTTTAGCCATGTGTTTAAGTTAAATGCCTAATGTAGAGCTCTAATGCAGCAAATATTTATATTATGCTTTAAATGTTAAATGTAATGATATATTAACTAGCGATAGCACAGCGGTAGGGTGTTTGCCCTGCGTGCTTCCAGCCCAGTTAAGCCAGGTTCGATTCCTCCGCCCGTCTCAGAGAGCCTGGCAAGCTACTGAGAGTATCTCGCCCGCAGAGCAAAGCCTGGCAAGCTACCCATGATGTATTCAATGTGCCTAACCCTGTAACAAGTCTCACGATGAAGACATTACTGGGCTCGCTCAAGCAAATTGATGAACAACGGGAGGACAGTGCGACAGTGCTACAGTGCTAATGATATATTAACTATTAAATGCAAACTAAAATAATAATATAATTATGTTTTGAAATTTTAAGAGATTTTCCTTGTGAGCACTATGTCAGATTAAAATGCAAAGAGTTAGTAAACTTTATGTTTCCCACTTTCCCCACTGCAACTTTACATTACTTCAGATTATAGGTTTCCATAGAAGAAATAGCCCCTAAACCTCAGTGGTTTTTCCTTGAAATAATTTATTTTTCACTCATATAAAAGGTATACTCTGATCCATGAAGGAGCTCTGCTCATGTCTCTCTCTACCATAAACTGCATCTACGTTGAGCTTGTAGAGTTACAGAGGAGGTAAAAGAGAGATGGATGGAATCAGGAATACATACTTAAAACCCTTACTTGGAACTAACACCAGTACTTCCACTACCTTTCACTGGCTAAAACAAGTCATGTGGTCTACCCTAATTTCAGTGTGTGAAAAGTTACAATCCTGTTATAAGATAGAGGGTCAGAATATATAAGAGCTAAAGTTCTTTTTCAGATTGCAAAAAATTCAGAGAGATAGTACAGGGGGTAGGGCATTTGCCTTGCATGCAGGGGACCCGACTGACCCAGGTTCAATTCCTCCACCACTCTCGGAGGGCCCGGCAAGCTAGCGAGAGTATCTTGTCCCCATGGCAAAGCCTGGCAAGCTACCCGTGACGTATTTGATATGCCAAACACAGTAACAAGACTCACAATGAAGACGTTACTAGACCCGCTCGAGCAAATTGATGAACAATGGGAGGACAGTGGACAGTGGATCTTAATCTTAATGCATCACGATACATTAAAGTTAAGAGCATAAATTATCTTTGAGCATATATTCCATTGGAATAAAAGCTAGTTCTTTGGGAAGGGTGGGGGCAAAATATTAGCTATAAAAGACTTCATTTTATAAGCAGGCATTAAACATATAGGTAAACAGATATACCATAACACCAACATTTTATTGGGGAAGTGAGTGGGGTGGGGAGCGAAGTCTAAAAAGGTTCTTTAAGTTAATAATGAAAATAAAGTTGACAAGCACTGGTCTTGGGTCTAGTTTTTTAAGTTGTAAGTAGTGACTCCATTTGGGTCATGCAAAAGAATTAGGAGGCAGTTATAAAAAAGTTGCAAAATTTAGTGTAAATAGAGCCGAAGTGATAGTACAGTGGTGGGGCATTTGCCTTGCATGCTACAGACCAGAGTTCAATCCCCGGCAACCCACACGGTCTCCTTAGCACCACCAGGAGTAATTCCTGAGTGCAGACCCAGGAATAATCCCTGAGCCTCAATGGCTGTGACCCAAAAAGCAAAAAGTAAATTCATTGTAAAATGAATTTGTGATTTATCTTCAGCACATGTTTAATTTTGTATCTATATTATATACAATTATACCAGGGATCATGCAATCATTTATTTGGGTGAAATTGTTAAAAAGTGAAAAAAGTTAAGAAATCCTGGTCTAGGGGAAAAGCACAATAAATTGATTATTCAGAACATTTGGGCTCTATTTCTGGCTAAAACAAGTCATGTGGCCTGACTTGTTTGATTTGTATTGTGTGACTATACCCCTTATTATATGTATGTATACATATATATGTATATATACATACATATACATATATATATATTGCTCTAGTTCCATTCATGTACTCACAAATAGCAAAGTTTCAACTTTGCTAAGTACTATTCCAATGTGGATTTATAGAATAAAATATTTATACAATAATTCATGAATGGACACTAAGCTGTTCATATATTTTGGTTATTTTCTATAGTATTGCAATGAATGATCATAGGGGTGCAAATAGCTTTTACATTTGTGTCAATTTACTTTATTTATTACATAAAGTAAATCAATACTCAAAAACACTTGATTCTTTTCATTCTTTGTTTTGGTTCCTGGAGGCAGCTGCACCAAACTACCAAAAATTGGATGAGTTAAAGCAACATAAACTCTCATAGCTCGAGAGACTAGAAACAACTATTTGAGGTATCAGAAGAGCTGGGCTCTCCCTGAGGCTCCTGAGGGCACTAGAAACAATTCTGTCATCCTCCCACAACAGAAGTCTTTGGTGTGGGTTGGATTGTGGCAGCGCAATTCTGATCTCTGCCTCTGCCTTCACTTGGCCTTCTTTACTCAGTGCTGTCGTCCTCTTTATGAGGACACCATTTCTTGGAATTTGGCCCACCCTGACTTATTTCCAAACAAGTTTATATTCAACATACCAACTCAGTGCTTAATATCCTTTAATTCAGTAAATCATTGTGACTTTTTTTGTGGAGTGCACAGGATGTTTTATTTACCGATGAATTCATTTATTAGTTTTGATTTGGGACCCACCCAATTGTGCACAAGACTTACTCCTGGCTCTATGCTCAGAAATCACTTCTGGTGATGTTTAGGGAACTATATAAAGTGTTGGGGAACAAAGCTGGGTCAGCCTTGTATAAGGCAAACACCCTGCTTGCTGTATTATTTCTCTGGTCCCAGGCTCTGTGTTTTATATAGAACTATTTCTTTACTCAATTCATATTTATTTAGAACATACTGTATATATATGCATATATACATATACACATATATACATACATACATATAATGAGGGGTATAGTCACACAATACAAGAAAATCCAGCCATACTGACATGGGGCTTATGATGGATGCCTTATTGGGGAGATAAATGATAAACAAACACACATATGTCACAGAGAAAAGGTAAGGCAGGGAAATAATAGATTGGACAGACTTACATTATCTTTTAACATGACTGAGTTAACAGTGGTTTACATCACTGCATATATCCTACAATAGTCATTTGAAATATGTGCTAACCTAAATTTTTCAGTCAGAATACAATATATTTAATTTTTCTATTTTGTTTCTAAATATTTCACAAAAGAGAAAACCACTTAAAAACATTTTTGTCTAATTCCTGAATTATTTTGTCAAGCAAATATTCCTCTAGTTCCATTCATGTACTCACAAACAGCAAGTTTCAACTTTGCTAAGTACTATTTCAATGTAGATTTATACAATAAAATCTTTATACAATAATCCATTAATGGGCACTAAGCTGTCCATATATTTTGGCTATTTTCTATAGTATTGCAATGAATGATCATAGGAGTACATATAGCTTTTAAATTCTTATTTTCTTTGAATGAATACTGGAGTGAATGAATGATGCACTGACTGAATCATGTCAGATCACTTTTTTTGTTTTTTGCTTTTTGGGTCACACCCAGCGTTGCTCAAGGGTTACTCCTGGTTCTGCACTCAGGAATAACTCCTGGCAGTTGGTTGGGGGACCATATGGGATGCTGGGAATCGAACCCAGATGTGTCACGTGCAAGGCAAATGCCCTACCCGCTGTCCTATTGCTCCAGCTCCACGTTTTCTTTTTCTAGGAATTTTCATACGCTTTTTCCATAGAGCTTTTGTCACTTAATATTCCCACAAACAGTGAATATATGTCTCGTTTTCTTCAAATCTTTCCTAATACTTGTTTCTGGTAATTTTTTAAATAGATCATTCTCATATGTATGAGGTGATAGCTCATTGTGACTTTAATTTGCCATAATAACAGGAGATGATATTTTTTTCACATGCCTTTGTTTTAAACTATATATCTTCTTCAGAAAGATATGTATCAGAGTTATGCCCATTAAAAAATCTTTCTTGTTGAGTTATATGGTTTAAAAATATATATCTATCCTGGACATTAACCCTTGGTTACGTATGATGCACAAAACTTTTCTTCTGTTCTGTGGGATGTCTTTTTTTCTTGGATAGTAGTTTCATATGTGTGCAAATTTTTTAAATTTTTGCTTTTGTTTCATTTGGTGTTGAGTCAAGTCCCCAAATATACCTCTATGATCAACGGTATCACTGAGTACATTGCCTATATTCTTTTCTTTTTCCTTACCTTTTCTTTTTTCAGCTACAACTGGCAGTGCTCATGACTTAGACCTAACTGCACTCAGGAATCACTCCTGTTGGAGCTCAGGAGATCATATGTGATCCCAGGGATCAAACCTGGGTCAACTGTGTGCAAGATAAAGACTGTGTGCTCACTTTATTATTTATCCAGCCCCTGCCTATGTATTTTTCAATGCATATATTTTTGTTTCAAATTCAATATTTTAATTAATTTTTATTAACTTTTTGTATGATGTGAGATTTCTTTTAGACATAGACATCATGTTTTGACAATAGCATTTCTTGAGTAGATTTTCCTTCTTCATTAAAACTCTTGGTGACTTTGTTTTAAATTAAATTAAAAGACCATGAATTGGTTTTGGGGTTCTTATATGTATTCCATGGATTTATTTTTATCATATGTTATTTTTATCTGGAGATGTGTCTGGTGCCAGAGTGATGTATGCATGAAAAGTGTGATTAACAGTATATTTATATATTCATATTTAAAAACTTTGTGATTACAATTACTTTGTAATATAGTTTTATATTGGGAAGCATAATACTGTCATTCTTTATTTTTCATCAGAATTACTTTGTCTATATAAAATTTTTTATGATTACATACAAATTTTAGTAATGCTCTATTTTCTTGAAGAATAACCTTGCAACTTAGACAAGGATTTCATACACTAATATATTGTTTGTGGTAGTGACTGGTATGGTAGGGCTGGAGTGATAGCACAGCAGTAGGGTGCTTGCCTTGCGCGCAGCCAGCCCGGCTGAGCCAGGTTTGGGTTCCTCCACCCCTCTCAGAGAGCTTGGTAAGCTACCGAGAGTATTCCATATGCCAAACACAGTAAGAAGAAGTCTCACAATGGAGACGTTACTGGGCCTGCTCAAGCAAATCGATGAACAACGGGAGGACAGTGACAGTGACAGTGACAGGTAATGACTACTTTAACATATTAGCTTTCCCAATTCATTATTACAAATTGTCTTTGAATTTATTCCTATCATCTATTTTAACAACGTCCTATAGTTTTCCATGTACAGAATGGAAGACTTTTTCACCCATTTTGTTGGTGATTTCTTGATGCTTAACTCTTCTTGACTCTATTTTTAAATGTGCTTTTTTTCTTTTTTTTTAAACGATTTTTTATTGAGGTACTGGGGGTTACAATACTGTTAACCACACTATTCATGCATACATCATTCTGGCACCAGACCCCTCACCAGAGAGCCCACGTCCCTTCAACAGTGTCCCCCCTCCCCAACACTTTCCATCCTCCTCTCCATTAAAGCTCAGTTCAACAGACAAGTTCTTTTTAATAAACAAGTTCAGCAATAGAGTATAGGATAACATTGGTTTGTCCTTTCTCCCTGGCCGCAGGGAGCGTAGGTTTATTGGGTTATACCCATCACAGTGCTCCTGAGGCACTCCTATTTCTGTGTGTTTATCTTTAACCTCTTCTCTGTGCTCTGCTTCCACAACTGGTCAATCACCTTTATCCCCAAATTGGACTCTTGACTTGTAAGGTCAGATCCTTCTAAGAACTCTGGATTTGTATTTGTAAGTGAAATATTGCTTTTCTCTTCTCCTTATGTCATTTGCATAGTTACTTTATTTATTTATTTATTTATTTATTTATTTATTTTGCTTTTTGGGTCACACCCGACGATGCACAGGGGTTACTCCTGGCTCTGCACTCAGGAGTCACTTCTGGCAGTGTTCAGGGGACCATATGGGATGCTGGGAACCGAACCCAGGTCGGCCGCATGCAAGGCAAACGCCTTACCCGCTGTGCCATCTCTCCAGCCCTGCATAGTTACTTTAGAGCAATGTCCTTTTTGTATAGACACAGGAAGATAGTTAATGCTATGCTTTTGTAACTTGTGAGTTACTGATTCTGAACAATGTTGACTCCTGGGCATCTGTTTTCTCGATTTAAGCCTTAGTTGTCCTTAATTCCTAGCACCCCAAAAGTAGGGTTGCGATAAGGGACTATATGGACCCAGGGCAAGCTGTGAGCTACCCTGGCATTGAAATGGGCCAGTCCAAGCACCATAATACTTAACTATAAGTAAAGAGCATGTTCATGGACAAATTCTGTCATGATCAAAAGAGTAAAAACTGGACTAGGACACTGCTAGGGTTAGGAAAGACTAATCTGGCCCGAAAACTGTAGTCTGGGATTTATAGCAAGGTGTTCCCAAGAGAGTTACCCTACAATCTTAATTTATCTTACTATGTCAATACAAAATGACTAATATTAAGAAGTAGAACTAAGATGAATGTTTAAATAATTGTTGGACTAAGGAAAGGAGAAACACACCCCTAGATGGTATTTTGCCCTTGAGCAGATCTAGCTGCAGAAGGTCTATGTCTTATCAGAAGGAAGGGCTTTCATACCTTGATTGTGTTATCATCTGGGTGTAGTCACTATCCTCAATGCTTGGAGGTTGGGTGCTAGACTAAGGCTGCAAGACGGAGCACAGAGAGACTAGCATGGGGGACAGGAGAAGACAGGAATGATGAGCAGTGTGAGACTGGAATGGGGAGCTTAGTGAGACTGGAACAGGCGCATGAGGAGAATGGAATACATGGCATCCGATCACCAACCAGCCTGGCAGCCCAGTTTCCTTCTTCATGTGTCTGGTGGCAGTGGCAGGCCAGAGTCGGGAAGCTACTCATGGCCACCAAACACATGTGGTAGGAGAGCCAGAACCCCATGGCTCACTTATTTATTTTGTGATTACACAGTCAAGTTCTGATGACTCTGACCACTTATTTTTCTCTTATGTGTTTCTTTTTTTATCCCACATATGGAAGATCTCTAACTTTCCCTTCCTTCCTCCACCTTCTCTCTCTCAAAGTTAATATTCTTTGTTAATCTAGTAGAGGGCAAGTGTAAGCACCAAGTCTAAGTACCATAATCAGTGCCACTTACTGAAACTTGTCCTGTCCTTTAAAGAAGTTCCTTTAAGTTTCTTGCAAAACTAGTTTCAATTCCCTAATAGTTAACTCTCCATGAAGCTCTTATCATTCCTTCAAATCTGAATAATAACCTAGCTGCAGCACTGTCCTCCCATTGTTCATCGATTAGCTGGAGCAGGCACCAGTAACGTCTCCATTGTGAGACTTGTTACTGTTTTGGGCATCTCAAATATGCCACAGGGAGCTTGCCAGGTTCTGCCATGTGGGTGGGATACTCTCGGTAGCTTGCCGGGCTCTCTGAGAGGCGGAGGAATTGAACCCAGATGGCCCACATGCAAGGCAAACACCCTCCCGCTGAGCTATCACTCCATCCCAATAACCTAGCTAGATAGAATATTTTTGGTGAGAAGTTAATTCTGTTGAATTTTTATACTGTATCTCTATATTTCCTTCTGGTTCAGAGTTTTATGTGATAGGTCTATTGTAAATCTTATGGGCTTTCCTTTGCATATAATTTCCTTTTTTTAAATCATGCTGTTCTCAATATTCTGTCTCTATCTTTATTTGTCATGTTGAGCACATTTTGTCTTGGAGTGACACCATGTTGAGTCCATTTTCAATGGTACCCTTCTGTTCTCATTTGGTTGCTTTTATTTCTCAACTCTGGGAAATTCTAATTGATGATTTAATTATTGTTTCTTCATCACCTTTGGCTTCCCAGTCCTCAGGATTCTAATTTTACTTCTTTTTACTTCTTATATTGTTCCTCTTAAGCTCTTCCCATAGCTCTCTGGTATGCTGCCCATTTCTATTAAGACATTTTCCCATCTTTGGTTGTTTTCTAGAGATTTCTTCCATCTCATCTTAGGGTTTCTGTAATTTTTCCTCAGCTGCTGTTACTCTGCTGCTCAGAGCTTCGATGAGTACTTCTTATGACTCCTCATTTCTGTGTATAGTTTTCTCACTTCGGTTTTCATTCTTTTTTGTGTTTTGCTCATTGTGCCACTCCTTCCTTGGGTTCAATAAATATCCATGCCATGTTGTCACTAAAGTCATTTAATTTTTTAAAAAATTAATCTGAGATCTCCAAGCCTGCATGGTTTGGGACTGGACCTTCCAGTATCTAGACAGTTACACCCACCAACTGCCGTGTAACCCCAACAACAGCCAGGATCCAGAGATTATCACACCAAGCTCCCAGAAGAGAACAAAGTAGAGTCTCCTACCCCATGCATGACTATCCTCACCAGGGCCTGACAGCTGAAGACCTCCGGGACCCAGCTAAAGTCATGCTGAGAACACTCTCCACACGCTTGGATGAGCTTCACACATAAAGGAACCGGCATAGGAATGCAGGTGTGCGGGACCCGGGGCTGAGATCTCCAAACCTGCACGGTTTGGGACTGGACCTTCCGACAGTTCCACCCACCAACTGCAGTGTAACCCCAACAATGGCCAGGATCCAGAGATTATCACACCAAGCTCCCGGGACTTCGCGGCCATGCAACTTCTTATTCTCTAACTCTCGCTCTCAAAAAACCCAGCAAGCTGTGCTGGGTTATCATAACAGCACATGTGCCTGAATAGAAACACCTGTAAAGTTTATTTATGTTTTCAGGCTATCTTGAATATCCCACTCACACAGCAGAGCCTGGCAAGCTATCCATGGTATATTCAATATGCCAAATCCAGTAAAAAAAATGGATCTCATTCCCCTGACCCTGAATACAGCAGAGTCAAGAAGGATGTGGAAGGAGGGGCTGATAAAAATCTCAAGGCGAACTAGGCTGCCAAAATGAAGAAAGACAAAAATGATTGTCTGTACTTTCAATGCACGTATGCTGGCATCTGATGCATCCATCGAGGACCTGATGGTACAAGCACAAAAGATCAAGTACAACATCATTGGTCTGACCGAAATGAGAAGGCATCAATCACATCACACTGTTTTCGACACTGAAGCACTGTTCCTTGGAACATGTGACAAAAGAGGCGTCGGTGGTGTCGGTATCCTTGTCAACACGAACTTAGCCATGAGCATTGATTCATTCGAATGCCCACCTATCCTTCACCAACTACAAGACCAAGATGACTGCCCTTCATCATCTTGATGGATCTATCGCATCTTCCAGAAAGGCAATGGAGAAAATTATTCATGACTTCTACTCATATCTCTTTAATAGCCACGTTCACTTGCCCACATACCAAATTCCGCAGGATGGATATGTCGTTCCCAATGTTCTCCCTTCCAAAATCCAACACGCCATCTCGTCGGTAAAGAAACAAAGAGCACCTGGCCCAGACAAGGTCAGACCTGAACACCTGAAGAACTTACCATCAATACTCATCAATACACTGGCTCGGCTCTTCACACACTACCTGTCTGAATGCAAGGTTCCATCCCAGTGGAAAACCAGCAGGACTGTACTACTGTACAAGAAGGGAGACATCCACAACATTGGCAACTATCACCCAATCTGCCTATTGTCTGTCATTTACAAGTTGTTCACTTGAGTCATCCTGAATAGGATTGGCAGAACACTAGATGAAGGACAACCATGCGAACAAGCCGGGTTCCAAAAAGGATTTAGCACCATCAACCATATCCACACGATGACCAAGCTCATTGAGGTTTCTCAGGAGTTCAAGATGCCGCTCTGACTAACGTTCATTGATTTAAAGAAGGCCTTTGATTCTGTTGAGACGGAAGTGGTCATCAAAGCCCTAGCCAATCAGGGTGTTCAAACTCAATACATCAGGATCCTCCGTGAGCTGTATTATGGATTCACTACCAGGATCTCACCATTCTACAAAGAAGTCATCATTGATGTCAAGAGAGGGGTTCGGCAGGGTGATACCATTTCACCAAAACTCTTCAGTGCCACTCTCTAGAACATCATGTGATGACTGGAATGGGAAGGAATGGGAGTAAAGATAGATGTTCGGCAACTTCATCACCTCCGCTTTGCTGATGACATCGTTCTAATAACACCAAACATCAGCCAAGTGGCACAAATGCTAACTGACTTCGACTGTGAGTGTGGAAAGGTCGGATTACAACTGAATATCACAAAGACAATGTTCATGAGAAAGTCTTGTTCCTGATGTTCCATTCACTCTCAACGGAACGACCATCTCTGAATGCAACAGTTATATATACCTAGGTCGAGAAGTCAACACGATGAATGACTGGCACCTGAGTTACGCAGGAGGAAGAGAGCAGCTTCAATGCCTTCAAGAGCACTGAAGAAATAACTAAGAGGACAAAGAACCTCCACATGTGCTCTTAGCACATCTCTTCGATTCCACTGTTCTTCCTGCATTAACATATGCCTCAGAGACCTGGGACCTATGAAAACAGGATGAGAACGCTATCCGGGTCTCTCAAAGAGGAATCGAAAGAGCTATGCTTGGAGTTTCACGCTTCACTCAAATGAGAGATAAAATCTGGAGTTCCGATCTCCGTCAACGCTCAAGAATCAGGGACACTGTCTCATTTGCCAAGGAATCAAAAATCAGATGGGTTGGTCACGTAATGAGGTTTAGAGACAACCGCTGGACTAAAGCCATTACTGACTGGATTCCACGGAACGTCAAAAGATCGCGTGGACGCCCACCTACAAGATGGTCAGACTTCTTCAAGACCCCGAATGATTGGTTTGAGGCTCTTCATGTTCCTAGAATGAGCAGATTCCACTGGGCTACACTAGCACGCAACTGTGATGAATGGAGACGTTACTGGCGCCCACTCCAGCAAATCAATGAGTAACGAGGTATCAAGTGATAATTTATTTTTTAATCTAATTTTTATTTTAATTGTATTGAATCATCGTTTGATAGTTACAAGCTTTCATGTTTGAGTTACAATCACACAATGTCAAAACACCCATAGTGGTGCACATTCCCCACCACCAGTCTCCCCAGTATACACCCCCCCCTTTTCCCACCCTGCCTTTGCCTCCCTGGCAGACAATTTCCCCCATTTTCTCTCTCTATAAAGTAACTTTCTAAGGATTTACAGAACTGGTTGTTATTGGTTGTATCTTCCTTGTTATGTTTATGCTCACTGAACCTGGTGGGCTTCTATGAGTCTTCCCTATTGCTTTTGCAGTGCTCCTGTTGTGCTGAGGATCTTTATTTACAGTTAGGTGCACCCTGGGAGACTGACGGATTAGTTGACTGGTGGGAGTTGCTCTTTCCCTTCTCTGCTGGTTTTCAACCAGTGACAGGAAGTATAACTGCAAAATCTATTAAGCAGATGTGGCCATGCACTTCAGCAGCTGTGGTGTGGGCCCATTAATATGATGGTGGCTAAGTGTAGAGGTGTTCAGGGCCTCTAGGCTTGTTTTATTGACCTTATGTGGTGAGGAGAGGGGCATATGCGGCAGCACTAAGCATGATCATGTTGTGCTGGGGATTAAACCCTGGGACTCTGGCATGCGAAGCATATGCTGTACTCCTTTGAACCATCTCCTTGACCCTCTTGATTTGTTTCTTCCCCACTTGTTCGCAACATTTGTTTATATAATTTTTTCTGTTCTGCCAATTTACTATACTGACTTATTGTTTCAATTTTTCAGGGAAACTTCAAGGTTTTGTATATATTATCATATCATATGCATAAATTAGTTTTACTTCTTTTCCTATTTTTTATTTTTTCTATTTTATCTTTTTTACGGACTTTCTCTGCCTAGGTTTTCCAATTCTATGTTCAATATTAGTGGAAAGAATATACAACCTACCTTATATCTAATTTTAGGGGAAATGCTTTGGGTTTTTCACCATTGAGCATAATATCAACAGTGGGTTTGACATATATGTCCTTTGTTATGCCTATGTATATTCCTTCTATTGATGTTTGATGAGGAGTAATAGATAACAAATCTTGTCAAATGATTTTTCTATACCTATTGCTACAATTATATTTTTTCCATTTTAAGTACAATTATGTATCATGTATTGTGTTTATTGAACCATCCTTGCATCTTTGGGATAAATATCATCATAATTTATGATGCATTTAATGTATTATTGAATTGGTTTGCTATTATTTTTTGAGGATTTTTCAATTTGTCCATCAAGGATTTGTGTGATGTCCTTGTTAATGTTTAGTAACAGGACAATGTTGGCCTCATAAAATGTGGGACAGCTGGAGAGATAGCTCAAATTGCTGAAGCACGTACCTGGCATGTGTGGGAACTGCAGTTCAATCTCCAGATTGCAAGGCCCCTAAGCACTGCCAGGGGTATTCCTGGTGGCACAGAGCCACTGAGTTGGACTTGAACCATCAGGCTGTTTTGCTGAAGTGGCTCTTAGCTCCCCTCCCCTCTCACCTCCACCCCCCCCCCCAAACTTCCCTAACCCACAAGCAAAGCAAAGCTGTGTAAGTTAGGTAAAACTTACTAGTGAAACAATCTGTTCATAGGCTTTGTTGAAAAGAGTTTTTGTGACTGTTTCAGTGACCAAGCATGTGATCATTCTGTTCATATTTTCTACTTATTCCAGATTTAGACACAAAATTATGTGATTCTAAGAATATATGCATTTACTTTAGATTATTTAATATGGCAAATTGGTATTTGTAGTAACTTCATGATACATTTTACCTTTGTGATCTCTTTTGTAACTTCTCATCAATTTCCGATTCTATGTACTGGAGGTCTCTTCATAAATCTAACTAAAAGTTTGTTAATTTTATATTTTAAGGAACTAGATATTGAATTCTCTACGTTGAATTTTTATTCCTATTTCATTTATTTATACTCTGATTTTGGGGAAGAAGTCTTCAAAATGTTACTTAGGAGATCCAGGGATCCCATGGTCAATTCTCAGCCAACCAGGAGGTGGTGCCTCAGTGCAAGGGCCTGAGGATGCAATGCTGTTTCATCTTTGGTACCAAAAATAGCTGGGTACCCTAAAGGTGCTAAGGATCTGGAAGCACCCAAGGATGCATCTAGTGACAGTCAGGAGATGATGTGGTATCAGTAATTCAACCTAAGCTGGGTTATAGCCTGGCATGTAAGCTAAACTCTGTACTATCTCCAGACCCTTATGCTCTAATTAAACATATATTCCCCTCTTTCTTGACATTTGTTTTTTTTTCTTTTTCTGATTCCTTTAGGTGAAATACTTATTTCTTATAGATGAATCTTGTTTTGTGATGTAGAACTGTCATAAACTGCACGGTTACTGCAGCTTTTGCGGTATCCCTTAGATTCTGAAAACTTGTATCTATTTTTGCATCTTCAGCTATTAAAAATAAAAAACAAAAAACCCTTTTCTTTTCTTAGTCAATATTATTCAGTAACTTGTTAGTCTCAAGTTATTTGAAAATTTTCAGTTTTATCCTTGTGGCTTATTTCAGTTTTTATACCAGTGTGATAAGATACTTGATATAATTTCAATCTTCATGAATTTATTGACATTTGTTTTGTAACTCAACATGTGGTTTATCCTCAGGAAGTTCCAAGTACATTTAAGAAGAATATATACATCTGGGGGGGGGGGGGGAGGGTGTAATGTCCTATAAATATCTCAAGGTCATCTTGTTTAACTCATCATATAAGGATGTTATTTTTTGGTTTTCTCTCTGGTTGATTTGTCCAGTGATGTAATTGGGTTTTGAAGTCCTCAACTATCACTGTGTTACTGTCAGTGTCTCTCCTTAGAGTTCTTAATAAATAATGATTTTAAATATACGGATATTCTTTCATTAGGTGAATAAATATTAATGATTGTTAAGTCTTGAATCAATTTCTTAACAGTATACAATATTTATCTCTGTTTTATTACCTTTGTCTGTCTGTTTCTGGCCAGACCTAGCTTGGTGCTCAGGAATTAAGTCTGTGCTACCAGAGATCAAACCAGGGCCTTTAGCATGCAAAGCAAGAAAACACTAACCTTTTGAACTCTCTCAGCAACTCCTTTTAAAGTATAGATAAGTATAGATGTCTCTTTCTTTGTTATGACAACACTTCCTTGTAGTACATTTTTTTGCCTGTTTCTTTGAGTCTATATTTCTTTTTTCTCCTTTTCTTTTGGGGGTGGGGGTATACCCAGCTGTGCTTAGGTCTTTCTTCTAGCTCTGTAAGTAGGGATCACTCCTGGCAGGGCTCAGGAGACCATATATGGTACTGGTGCTAGAATTTGAGTTGGCTGCATGCAAAGCAAGTGCTTTATCACTGTACTATCTCTCCAGCCCAGAAAGTGTTTTTCTTTTTAATCCATTCAGTCTGTGACATGTTAGTTCAGATTAGTGAGTTCAGGATACTAACATTTGTGTGTATTATTGATGTGTAAATGACAGTCCTATTTTGATAATTGTGATTTGGGGACTTGCGGTTTTTGTCTCTATTCTTTTGCTATTTTCTTATTTTTCCTTATATATTAATTTGCTACCTTTTGTTTTATATTTGGTTTCAATTTCCTCACTTTTTTAGAAGTTACATTAAGATAGGTTTGTATATATTATTCCATGCTTACAACCTTTTTTAAACTTAGAGGAAATTAATCTTAAATTTATTCTCCTAGTTTATATTTTCATTCATCTCACATTTTATGTATTTTTGATATTTTATTGCTTCCAAGTGGTGCTCATTTTCACATTATAGAAGCTCCTCTATATTTCTTGCAAGATAAGTTTAGTGTACACGAATTTAATTTTTTTTTTTTGCTACAAAGCTCTTTATGGCTCTCTCAATTCTGAGTTGGCTAGTTGAGCAATGCCTAGCTAGCAGAGAGGTCTTGGAAGCCATTACTTCTCACATTTTAAATATAACATGCCCAATTCCTTCTGGTCAATAAGGTTTCTGCTGAGAAATCTACTTATAGTCATTGTTGACAGAGGCTCGGGTGGGGAGTGGTCTATTATATGTGACTCATTACATTTTCACTAGGTTAAGATTCGGAATATTTTTGCACTTTAATTATAATGCAACTTGTGCATTTGCTTAGGTTTATTTGATGTAGAACTCATTGAATTTCCTATATATCCTAAACGAAGATTTCTGGAATATACTATTTTGGTCAAGGCTGTTGGGAGAAGACGTTTATGGAAGAAAATTTGAGTATAAGCTCAAAAGAAAGGTCACTGTCACTGTCACTGTCCTCCTGTTGTTCGTCGATTGTTGTTTATCGATTTGGACGAGAGGGTCCAGTAACATTGTAAGACTTGTTACTGTGTTTGGCATATCAAATACGTCACAGGTAGCTTGCTTTGTCGTGCTGGCGAGATACTCTCAGTAGCTTGCTGGGCTCTTCGAGAGGGGCAGAGGAATCAAACTCCGGTTGGCCCTGTGGGCAACAGGCAAGGCAAATGCCCTACCTGCGAGGCAAGGCAAATGCTCTGTATGTCTACGAATGAAGGGAATTCCAGACAAACAACAGCAAGCAAAGAGGTCCTAATCTAGATGTTTGCTGAATTTTCTGTAGTGGAGTGGAAAGAGAAAAAGTAGTAGCAGTGGAAATTCAAAAGGCAAACCAGAGTCATATCATGCAAGCACTGAAGTAAGTTGGGAGGTTTCTATTATTTTGAGTAAGAATGGGGGTACCTGGGGGAGGCGGGGTGGGGATTTGAAGCAAAGGAGTGATATCATTTCATGTGTCTACATCAATGCTTCCCAAAGCAGGCAATTCTGCTCCCTGTGGGGTGCTAAATTAATCCCAGATAGTGCTGGTAGTTTCTGATACCTGGGGCAATGGTGTGTGTGTGTGTGTGTGTGTGTGTGTGTGTGTGTGTGTGTGTAGGGGGGGGGCACACTTTCTGTTTGCTGAAAGAAACAGACTGCCATGGTGGTAGGCAAATAATCTGGGAACCTCTACTATAAATGAATACTATGGTAGCAGATATGCTATAGAGCAATCAATAGCTGAAGCAGGGTTACGAAAGCAACTTCAATAGCTCAATGTTCTGAACTGTTTTGAACTAGAATGAACAATGGGAGGTGGTCATTATTTGTTGGATTCTGGACACATTCTGAGGGCAGTAAATAAAATTTGTCATTAAATGATGTTGGTGTGAATAAAAAAATGAGACAAAAATAATTCCAAAATTTTCTTTTTTGCCTGACAGAAGAGAAGTTTAAAGTTGTCATTTACTAATGGGAAATATTGGGGAGAAATGCATGTTTAGATTTGGATGTGAAATTTAAGATGCCATTTCAGATGGCCAATTAGAGATGTTTTCTTACCAGAATGGATTTTTTTAAACTCTACTTGAGAGGTAAACATTATTTTCTACTGTGGACAGAGAGATAACTCCAAGGGCTGTGGCTGATGCCCAGCATGCACAAGGCTGGAGTTCAATCCCTGGCAGTTCTTGGTCTCCCAAACACTATGCAGTATAGCCTGGTGGCCCCTAGAAGCACTGGAGGCCTCCCCCACAAAACAAAAATAAAGAGATATATATTCATTTCCACTTGAGGCTTTCTTTATGTCTATTTTCCCATTTTTAGTTGTTTTTTCTTTCACTTGTTAGTAAACTCAATTATATAAACCTATATAATGTTTTCAGATGCCAGATAATTTTTACTCTATTATTCTGTTGGTGTAGTAAATTACACTGATGTACTTCCTAATGATTATATTTGCGATAAAAATAGACCTGCCATTCTAAAGGCACATCTTTAGTTATATTTTTAATTTCCCTTATGTATTATGGTTTATTTGATTTTCAATCACTGCTTCAATAAATCTGGGTTATTTGTTTTGCTAGAAAAAATACATTTTCTAAGGACTGACAGACTGTTGTCAAGTTTTTCTACAATTTAAAAAAGTGTTTTTATCTCTTCAATTCCTAATATTACATATTTTTAATTTTTATCTTTTATTTATAACTGGCTTGACAGTTTTAATTAAATTATGTTTCAGTTTATTTTAATTTTTAATGTTAATTTCCTCACCTTCTTCCATTTGTTATTTAATGCTGCATATTTATTTTTAGCCTATTAGGAAATGAACATATTTGGGGGGCCAGGGGAAAAAAAATTAAACCAAATCACTGCATGGAGATAACTATTTTGGTGGGTGAGTAAACTGAAATGGTAAAATAGATTGTGCTGAATACTTGGCACTTTGCTGGTGGGCAAGGTGAGTTTACCTTATGCCCCTAAAACATAGCAGTATTTACATGCTTGTAAAACAGTTACAGAAAGAAAGGAAGAAGGAAGGAAGGAAGGAAGGAAGGAAGGAAGGAAGGAAGGAAGGTAAAAAGAAAGAAAGAAAGACAGAAAGAAAGAAAGAAAGGAAGACAGACAGACAGAAGAAAGAAAGAAAGAAAGAAAGAAAGAAAGAAAGAAAGAAAGAAAGAAAGAAAGAAAGAGGACAAAAGAAATTTCAAGGTGCCAGGATGATAGAACAGCAAGTAAGGTGCTTGCATGACATGTAGCTTACCTGAGTTTGATTTCTGGCATCACATATAGTGCCCTGAGTCCCACCAGGAGTGATCCCTAAATTTAGGACTAGTGATCCCTAAATTTAGTAAGCCCTGAGAATCTCTGGGTGTGAACTCAAAACCAAAAAGCAAATAAATAAATTTCAAAAAAGGTTTTTTGTTACCCATTTTCTTTGTAATAGTTTTAGATGTTGGCAACAACAAAACATTTCTATATTACTAGACTACTTATCATGACTATGTTTATTTACTTGGGCCTTTTAAGAGGTGTTCAGGAGGCCCACAGGCCCCTCTTGGCAATTCTAGGCAACTGCATTGGTGGTTCAATGAGAAGCATGTGATACGGTCTGGGCCCTTCAGTGCCAGGAATTATTTGGGCTACCCTGGCTTTGCTCAGGGCCTCCAGGGCCAATACCGTGAAGCTGCTCAAGGGATCGTGTGGTGCTGGGGATCAAAGTGTGGTTACTTCTGTCAAGGCATGTTCCTGAAGTCCTGTACTATCTCTGGCCCCTTTCCATTTTTAACATTTTAATGTTAGGGATGGTTTAAAAGAGTTATGAAAACTAACTTTAAGTGAAAATACATGTCCAGGGGAACATACTCAAGGATCTACTGTAACAAGCAAGTGTGTCTCTCAGCACAGGTCCCCTGATCCTCTTAGCAGAGATAATTTTGTTAAATTCTGTTATTTTTGTAAAAATAACATACAAATACTTTCAAAAGTATTTATTTAGTTCTAGTTTAATTTGTTAGGAGGCTTTCCAAGGATAATGAGATGATAAAAATTTCTAGAGTGAAGGTCTGGTCTATTTCTCTCTCTCTCTCTCTCCCTCTCTCTCTCTCGCTCGCTCACTCTCTCCTCTACTCTGCAGTGCTGGCAATCAAACCCAGGTCTCATGAATGAAAGACATGTCTTTTTTACAAGCGAGTCTCTTTACACTATCAACTTCACTGTCATCATATTTTATAATTAAAGGCCCAAAGTGAGGACCCAGTTGACCGTTGACATTTGTGTATTACTGAGAAAGGTCTTATTTTGTTTCCTGGGGGAGAATAATTATGTTGCCTCAGCTTCCTAATCTCAGCCCCACTACCTAAAATGCACAGTGAGCATCTGTAGGTGATGCCCATACTCTAAATGTATAGGGTTGCTTTTGTTTCTATTCTCTTGTGCGTGCCAAAGATCTTCTGTTTCGAAATCCATAAACTCCTTCAGTCTACCTTCACCAAATCAACCCACAAAATATTCTATTTGAAGTAAAATCTATGCTTACCTTGCAAAGACGATTTCAAAGGCAAATTTGCCAGCAGCCTCACGGTTTGTTTAGACTGATCAACACCTGCAGTAGTGGTGGTTGTTAGGTGCTCCTGAAATGATTCCTAAGGATTTCACATTCCATTCACATTCATGACTGAGCTCCCATGCGTGTGTGTGTGTGTGTGTGAGAGAGAGAGAGAGAGAGAGAGAGAGAGAGAGAGAGAGAGAGAGAGAGAGAGAGAGAGAAGAGAGAGACTCAGAGAGAGAGAGAGACTCAGAGAGAAAGAGAGACAGAGAGGCAGAGGGAAGAGAGACAGAAAGTGTAAATGAAGCAGGATGCCATATTAAAAGAACCCACGTGCCAAATATGGGGCCCTCTCTGGCCAATTGTCAGCAAAGAATGGAAGCTGCCTGCAAATAAAAAAATTTTGCCAACTACAGTCTACAGGAGTGAACCAGAAAGTATATCCTTCTGAGATAAGCCTGATGTTGGTTGACCACCGCCGCCTGAAGAACCCAGTGTCAGAGAATTCAGTTAGGTTTTGCTAATTTTTATTGGCAGTCACTGGTTCAAAGTGTTTTAAAGCAATTAAGTTTTAGGGTAATTTGTTATGATGCAGCGCGAGACAATGCATAGATTTTCTTTTAAGAAATTCTTTGTAGGGCATGCACAGGATATATGAAAGGGAAAGCACGGTAATGACTAGTTCTTTTTTTTCTAGGTAATCAGTCTGCAAGAGAGCTATGTGTTCCAACCCACCATAGTCACTGTTTTTATCTTCCCATGTTTTCTGGAAAGACCAAAAATCAAGTTTTTTGGGATATAGTTCTTTTAAATGATGGTTTAAAAATGATTATAAAGTTAATAGTTCTGAAAAAGAAAACATTACCAAAAATGCCTATTAGAATCGCTAAAATAAAAAATAACAAGAACAACAAAACCCACATCTTGGAAAGGATGCAGACACAGCTTGGTCTCTCAGACTTTTGTTGTTAAGATGGTGTAGCCAATTGAGAAAGCATTCTTACTACATTAAAAGCACACTTCCAGGGGCTCAAATGCAGCTCTAGTGGGAACATCTATGCCTCTTTACATATGTGAAGCACTGGGTTTGGACCCTGGCACTACATGGCAGCCAGGCAAAGTAGGTAGCCCCAAGAATCACTCCCACAATAAAAATATGAACATATACAATTTAACTCATAATGTAGAAAAATGAAAAATAACTGGTTCATTAAAAATCTATACACAATTACTCATTATTTATATTACAAATGTAACTTAAATTTATATTAATAGAATTTTAAATTAAAACTGATAAAAACTTACATTTTATATTAAATGATATTAACAGCAAAATGTGGTTTATTGACAAGATTCTGAGGACACAAAATCAAGAGGATATGAGTGTGTTTATGACAGTTTCAAGGAATAGATTCATAAAATTATGGGCTGGAGCGATAGCACAGCGGTAGGGCGTTTGCCTTGCACGCAGCCAACATGGCTGACCCGAGTTCGATTCCTCCGCCTCTCTCGGAGAGCCCGGCAAGCTACCGAGAGTATCTCGCCCGCAGGGCAGAGCCTGGCAAGCTCCCCGTGACTTATTCGATATGCCAGACACAGTAACAACAAAGTCTCCAATGGAGACGTTACTGGGCCCGCTAGAGAAAATCGATGAACAACGGGAGGGCCTTTACCTTTATGGAAATTATTCAAAATTATTTTGAATTTGCAACTCAAAAATTTCAAGGTAAGTGAAAAAGATTGTACATGATTAAGAAACTTGCTATGCACGTGGTTGATATGAGTTTGATTTATGGCATGAACACCACGAGGAGTGATCCCTGAGCAGTCAGGAGTAAGCCCTGAGCGTGACTGGATGCAACAAAGAAAGATGCAAGGGGGCAGCCAGGGATGGCTCAATCGACTGATTTACATGTCTTGCATGCAGGAGGTCTGGGTTTAATGCCCAGCACTGCATAATCCCCCAAACACTGATCTATGAGTAGCACCAGGAATGGAACTCCTCCCCTCTCAAAATCTGTAAGGACTGACAGCCTGGAAAGCCAGGAAGAGCCAAAATTACAATTCGAGTTTTAATATTGTGTCAAAATTATTCTTTACTATGCAAAGATAAGTTTTTTGTTCCAGTCAATTAAAGACATGAATGGAACAAAAAACCATACCATGAAAGGCAATCTTTTTTGGGGGGAGGGGGCCCCCCTGGTGGTGTTCTGGTGACACACTTGGTGTCATGTTGCTTGGGGGAACCATACAGGATCAGGGTTCAACCCAGGGTTCTCATACATAAATAAAGCAGGTACTCCAGTCCTTTGAGCAATCTCCAAGGGCCTAAACAACAATCTTCTTAGCTTTAATTGCACTGACATTTTAGTTTTATCATCAAACAAACCAAAAAAAATTCTAAAGTATTTGAACACATGTCTGGTATTGTGATCCAGACAGCTTTATGTGCACACTTCATTCTCTCTTAAAATTTTAGCTTTTCTTATTGCCTTGTCTCTCCATATAAAATTTTAAAATCTTTTAAAAAAAGATGAATTTTAATCATAAAAAATTTTAGAATCTTGTCTCTTCAAAGTATTTTGCTCTGATATTTAGATATTGTGCTGAACCTGCATATCAGTCTGAACACAACCGACATCTTTGCTAAGTTGAATGTATCAATCCAGTTTTCAGTGTCTCCCTATTTATTTTGATCTTCTTTGTTTCTTTCATTAGGTGTGTAGTTTACATATACATTTCCTGTGTTTGTTTTGCTAAATGTGTGCCTAAGTATTTCTATTTTTTGGAATAATTTTCCAATGTATTTTTTATGTTTGGTTTACACTTAGTTATTACTATTATGCTATTTTAAAGAAATAAAAAAAACTGGGGCCGATACAATAGTATGGTGAGAAGGGCATTTGCCTTGCACGTAGCCAAGTCGGGTTCAAGCCCTGGCATCCCATATGGTCCCCCAATCACCACCAGGAGTAATTTCTGAGTGCAGAGCCAGGAGTAACTCCTGAGAATTGCTGAGTATGATCCCAAAAGCAAAATAAACAAACAAAATTAGAATATTAAACCAATCTTCAACTTTTCTGATGAAGAGATATTAAGTCTTAAATAGAATGTCTGTTGCTATAGTCAAAAATTACTGTGACTTTAGTAACTTAAGACTACTAATAAAAGGTTCTTCTTTTAGAGTTCTGGGTGTCCAACATTAGATTCACTAGACTAAGTAAAGGTGGTTTCAGTACCAGATTTTTCTGAACACTCTAAGGAGAATCCATTTCTTGCCTTTTCCAGAAGTGAAAGCTTCTGAAGTTGTTTGGCTGATGTCCCCATTAATCCATTCTTTTATTTATTCATTTATTTATTCTTTAATTGAATCACAGTGAGGTAGTCAAAAAGTTGTTCATGATTGGGTTTCTGTCATATAATGTTCCAACACCTGCCCTTTCACCTATGTGCATCTCCCACCAATTCTCCTCCCACCACCCACCCCTGCCTTTATGGCAGGCACATTATGATTTGTAACACAGATATTGAAAGGTTGTCAGGTATCCTCTTTTATCTACTTTCAACACTCACTTCTCTTCCAAGGTGATCATTTCCAGCTATTATTGTCATACTGGTCCCTTCTCTATCCTAACTGCCCTTTGCCCCCGCAACACTTGTGATAAGGAGCACAATAGTCCATTCTTTTTTCGTTGTTGTTGTTGTCGTTGTTTGTTGTTTGTTTTGATTTTTGGGTCACACCCGGCAATGCACAGGGGTTACTCCTGGCTCATGCACTCAGAAATTACTCCTGGTGGTGCTCGGGGGACCATCTGGGATGCTGGGAATCGAACCCAGGTCGGCCGTGTGCAAGGCAAATGCCCTACACGCTGTGCTATCGCTCCAGGCCCACATTAGTCCTTTCTTAAAGCTAATGAGGCATTGCCTTCAAACTTCTCTATCTTTTTGATTATGTGACAACACTGCTCCTGACCTGATTCCTGTTGCCTTCATCTTTGGAGATATCAAGTCCAAGACTGTCTTATCACTCAAGATCCCTAATTTAACAACACTCAAAGCTGTTGCATCAGAGAGAGTAATAAATTCACTGGTTTCAAGAATTAAGAAATAGACAGTATGAGGGACCATTCTCCCCCTCCCCCAACTGCACTTCCTTTCTTTATATTCTTTGGTTTGGCTACCAGGATAATACTATGCTGTTTCTGTTTTTATTTATTTCTGCTTCAAATTTTTTTCAAATGTAATTTCACTAAAGCACTCTGAGTTAAAAAACCATTCAAAGTTATTCATAAGTTTCTGACAGAGTAGTGCGAAGTTATTCATATTCTGATATACAATGATCCATCACCAATCCAGCCACCAGTGTCAACTTCCCTTCACCAGTGTTCCAAGGTCTCCTCTCTTACAATTCAACCCCAACCTCAGCCAGCCATCTTGACAAACATCTTTTAAGTCTGGCTATGAAAGTGGGTCTCCTCGTTTCAGCATTCTTGACTGTGGGTTGGATAATTAGCTCTATCATTCCTTACCATCACTGATGTACCTGAATCTCCTTGAACCCTGCCCCCCACTGCTTTTCATCTATCTCTTCACCCCTCCCGCTCACTCTATTTCTTTCCTTCTCTTTATACTCTGGAGCCAAGGGTGATCTAGGCATAGCCCCTTTAAACTGGATTGCATTTCCTAATACAAACACTCTAAATATCACATCACTTGATCACTTGACTACCCATTAATTGTCGATTTGCTCGAGCGGGCACCAGTAACGTCTCCATTTGTCCCTGTCGCGTGCTAGTGTAGCCCAATGGCGTCTGTTCACTTTAGGAACATGAAGAGCCTCAAACCGTTCATGATCTTGATGAAGAATCATTTATAAATATCACATATAAATGATATCATACTGTTTTTTAACTTCTTCTTCTTGTTTACATCATGTCACTGTCACTGTCACTGTCCCCTCCCGTTGTTCACTGATTTGCTTGAGTGGACCCAGTAACATTGTGAGACTTGTTACTGTGTTTGGCATATCGAATATGCCACAGTAGCTTGCCAGGCTTTGCCATGCAGGAAGAATACTCTGGGTAGCTTGCCGGGCTCTCCGAGAGGGGCAGAGGAATCGAACTCGGGTCAGCCATGTTGGCTGCGTGCAAGGCAAATGCCCTACCCGCTGTGCTATCGCTCCAGCCCATTACATCATGTAACATGGTATTTTCCAGTTCCATCCATATTGCATCAAATAACATGATTTCATCATTCCTTACAGCTTTGTACTATTCCATTGTTTATATATATATGCCACATCTTCATGTTTCTATTTTTGTTTGTATCAAAATTATCTTGTGATTAAACATTACATGTTCAAATTAGTAATTGTTACATACTGTTATTTTCTCATTAGTTGGGAATACTTTGAAGAGAATATTTCGAATACTATGAACAATGCTTTAGTGTTTCAGTCTATAGTTAAATAACCACACTGTATGATGATGTGGTCTTAGAATTATCATCCTTTATAGTTATTTACATTTTTAAATTTATTTTTGGAGGTTTACAAGACTATTAATAGTGGTTTCTCCTTGACATAATTCCAACTCCACACCCATCATCCAGTGCACCCATCTCCCTCTCTGATGGACCCAATCCCCTTTCTACTCTTCCCCCCCCACCAAGTGTGTGGATCAATCCCCCATTATGTTGACTTTTGATATTTGTTGTTACCCCCCTGAGTATCTTAAGCATATGAGTGAAATCATTCCATATCTGTCTCTTTCCTTTTGTCTTACTTCACTCAGCATCACACATCTCCCACTCCATCCTTGTTTCTACAAACTGCATGATTTTGTTCTTTCTTAGAGATGCACAGTATTCCATTTCATGTGGTTTGTGTGTGTGTAAAACAACACAACTTCTTAATTCATTCTTCTATGTTGTATATTTGAATTGTTTCCATATCTTGAATATTGTGCTAAGTGCAGATGAATGTAAGTATGCATACATCCTTTCAAATTGATCTTAACAGCTATTTTTAGCTACTTTTTTGTTATTTTGACATAATGTGTATGCACAGGTAAAGATCACAATATAGCAACAGAAATGCTGTCAGGTTGTGATGGTGTTGCTGTGATTTCTCATGTGCCCAGCAGCAGTGCACAGTCATGAAAGCACCATATACTCTTTCTCAATTACATACCTCTGTACTGCAGGGGGAGGGCAGCCATAAACAATATGGAAAATCAATCATTATCACTGTGTTCCTACAACACCTTATTGATGGATACTAAAATTGGACTTCCATATAACTCTCACATGCTACAAGATATTATTTTAATTCTTAAGTCATTTAATAATGCAAAAATTACTCTAAGCTTGTGAGTCACAAAAAAAGAGGGGGAGAACAGTTATGGTCTACAGTTCATGATTTGTGACCTCCTGCCTCACCCTCAGAAAACCTGGATTCTAAGGAGTGAGAGGAGAAAGTATCAAAATAATAAGCAAACTGGATAGCAAGATAACTTTGTGGGTTTTTTTTTTGCTTTTTGGGTCACACCCGGCGATGCTCAGGGGTTACTCCTGGCTCATGTACTCAGGAATTACTCCTGGCGGTGCTTGGGGGACCATACGGGATGCTGGGAATCGAACCCGTGTCGGCCATGTTGGCTGTGTGCGAGGCAAACGCCCTACCCGCTGTGTTATCGCTCCAGTCCCGATAACTTTGTGTTTTAAGGAAAATAAAACAGTAAGATGACTAGGAATGTGCCTCTAAAGAAATATGTAAGATGAACCTGAATAGCAAGAATCCAGTTATAAGAAAAGTTTACACAAAGTACTTTATTTTATTAACTTAGTATTTTTTTTGCCATACATGGTGGTGGAGAGCAGAGATTGCTCCTGGCTCTGCACTCAAGGATCAGTTCTGTTGATGCTTTAGGGACCATATGGAATGCTAGGAATTGAATCTGCATTGCAGCATACAAGGCAAGCTCCCTACCTGCAATACTATCACTCCAGTCCCAGTACGAAATATTTTAGGAAGAGAAAACAGCAAGGGTAAAAAAAGATTGGAAGCAGACATAAATTTGACTTTAAACAACCCCAAAAATCATGTATGAGCTGAAAGACAGCAATGAACTGGAAAGGTTTAGAGATCTAAGGATGCCATCACTATTAAATATTTAACTTTAATTTGCTGTCCACAGATGGAATGCTCAATCTAGCCTAATTTTATGCACTGTATTTGTGATCCCTTGCTCATTTATATGACCCCCTTTGTGAGTAATCGAAACCTAGAAAAAAACAGCAATAGAGAAGGAGAAGATGTTTTTATTTTTGCCAGGTAGAAGAAGATGTTCTTATTTTTGTCAAGTCGTTATAGAGAAAAACACTATCTCCTATGTAACCTACTAGGTAGATATATTTTTTTTAAAAAAGAGACAATTCGACCACACACTTAAAATTCTCATCCTTAAGTTTCGATGACTCATTTCATAAATTTGTTTACCATATACATGTGCTGTTCACTGTATAATTTAAGGCTATTTATAGTAGCTCTATGTGAAAAGACTTGCTTCTTTATAAAACTTAAAAGAATAAACCCTTTGTTTCTATTTTAATTTTTTAATATTCAGATGAAATTGTGTGTCCACGCTTTTCTAATTTCTTCTAATCCAGTGGAAGGAAATTTATGTTTGCATTGATTTGTGGCAATATTTGTATTCAACAATCAAATGCTACACTATTTCCTTTTAACTGGCAATGCACTTAATTTGTTTCACTTGTTCAGCAATTAATTAGTTTCAGAGACTTTTTATTTTGGTATTGAACCTGACTATTGATAGCTGAAGCAGATACTGTACAAAGATAGCAACAAATGTATTCCAAACTCACCACATAATAAGTTTTCACATTTGAAAAAAACTTTCCCATTGTAATGTCATCTATTATCTCTAATAATTGTGTAGTATCTTTCAACTAGAATCTTTTTTTCATTTATTTTCTCCAGTACTGCTTCTAGTAAATAGGAGGCAAAAGGAAGCTGTAAGAGAAACATAGGAAAAAAAGGACAATCAAAACACTGTATTTTCTTTAGTTCAAAATAATCTTCTAAATATCATTAAACCATTAGAACTCAGGTAAATATAACTTTGCACCCATAAAGGAACCCTACTGGGTCTCTTTTCAACTTATCCTGCTGGTTAGTGTGGGTAATTTTGTCTTTTATAATAAAAATGATAAAAGAGCAGAAGTAAAATGAAAAAAGATAAACGCCTTATTGAACTATTCATGGTTTACTGACCATGTTAATGATGTAATCTGCAATACAAGCAGCTAAGCCATTTATCTTCAATCAGCTGATCAATAGTAGGTTACAGTCATCTCTAGGGCCCACAGGCCTACTGAAGTAGTACTGTATGTTCATTACTCATAAAAGAATGAGAGAGGACTATCAATACACTTGTCTATGTTAGAGCCAAACATCTCAAGAGTTGCAAAGTAAAAATTTAGAAGAAAAAAATGACAAAAGTATACCCATTGATTAAGTTGTTATGACAAAGTTTGTTTGGCAATATTAAAGTGCAATACACATGTTGCAAAATGCTGAGTTCATAAAACGTCGGGCACATTTAAAAATTTCATAAGATGCACAACTTTTCTGGTAAAGTTTGATTGTTCCTTCCCCTTTGCTGAGTTGTCTGCAGAAGTTACATAATAGAGTTTTTCTGGAAGCGAAAAAAAAACTTTAATATTGCCCAGTTACCTCCCATACCTTACCAACTTCCTTTCATCTTCCTTTCTAGCTATCTAATCTCACACAATGTTAGAATAGTCAAGAAGTTTATTGTTATCCCTTGGATGTGTCCTTTTGATAAGCAGGAAAAACATCTCTTTGGCTGCCTTGTATGTCATCTGGAGAACACTCCACCTGTTATACCCTGTTGCCCTTCCATGTGGCAGTAGCCCCTCTATGCCTGCATGACTATTGTGTTGACTGTGGCGCTGATGAGAAAAGAGAGAAGACAGCCAGATGCACTCTGTACGGAGTGCTCACTGTTTCTGCTAAATCCTGTTAAGGTAGTAATAACCTAGTCAAATCTCCTAAATGGTTCTTTTCTGAATTTGAACTGCGAAAAAGCTAAGACTGGAGTTGGTTAGCATGAGAGAATCCCCACACCTGAGCACCAATGGAAAGGCCTCCATCCCCTCAAAGAAGGGGGGAAAAAACAGTAAAAAAAAAATAAAAGAAGATTGTTCAGTAGAAATGAAGCAACAATCAAGAGAAGCACAAACTGTTTATTATTCAGTGGAGGAGAAACAGAGAACAAAGCTGCCCCATTGAATTGCCTCAGATATTAAATAGATTGCTAGCTTAGTGCCTTTTAAAATTATTGTAAAAAAATAAAACACAAAAACAACAACAAATAAACTGCCTTTTCAAAGCAGGCAGATATCTCTAAGGTATGTCAGGAGCTTTACATATTTTTCTTACTTGAAACTTTTCACTAAAGAAATTCTGAGATCCCCCCAAAATTCACAGCTAGTCATTTCTAAGACACAGTTGAATATAAAATACATGCATTGGCTTAAAAATAGATTTTTTTCTGGATGAAAAGCCTACCCTATATATAAATGCAGATTATATATATGTATATATATATATTCCAATTTAAGAAATGGGAAATTGTGAGAAGAATGTATTTAGAATCAAGGAAAAATAATATGTTAGATTCCATTCTAGAAGATAATGATACTAACAGCAAATCCTTACTTTGACAAATTGCCCTTCTGGGATGGGACAAAGAGTTATATTTCATGTTAACTGTCAGTTTTACAAATAGTCTGATTTAAATTCTAAGGACATTTATATTAGATGTTGTTAAAGAAATGCACACGCAAAAATGATGAAATGACCAGGCAACTTGCTTTGATTTTGAATATAGAACTCAGTACCATGTGAATTCATATTTGTTTTTTAAAAAGCCTGCAAACAAGATGAGAGTAACTTCTCATCTCTTCTTGGTAGAAATAAAAGCAGAAATGAGTGTTTAAAAGATGATTTACTGAGGTTGTTGTTAAAAAAAAAGGGTCTCTAATAAAATAAATTTGGAAAACCTGTCCAATCTGAAAAGCTGGTTTTTGTTTTTTTCCCCAGGATATATTAGTAACTCTAATGTACTAACAACTACTGTGTTTCTTCCAAAGAGCAATGCAGTATCTGCAAATGCATCTGTCAAGCATCCCTCAAGGTCCACATACCATGTGGCAGTTGTAGAACAGGGAGTGCACAGCCCAAGTAATAGGCTTGTCCTATAATTTCCTGTGACACAATGTCACACAGCACTTTCACAGACACTAAGTATTGCCATTACTTTATATGCATTTTTAATTAGAATAATTTTCAACATGCTTTCTTAAAGATCTCAAAGATCTTCTCTTCTAGAAAACCTCCTCGGTAGAACACAAAGTCTATTAAATAATTAATTTTCTTATTTTTGGGGTCACACCAGCAGTGTTGGGGCTGGTGGGGTGCGGTTGTTGACAGGTATTTTAGAGGGACCCCGGCCACATGTGGAATTATATGCTCAGTCCACTGAGCTCCCCAGCCCACTAATTTATTACGTTAATCCACCTTTATTTTCTCTGGCTCCTAATAAAAGAAAATACCCCATAGTTAAATGCAACTGTTGGACAATACTGTTTTATTGGAGTGTAAGCTTCCCTTAAGAGTTTAAGCCACACTTGAAAAACCAGTGAATTCTTTAATCAAGAGTTACAGAATGTCTACATTTGCATGCCTTTTTTGTGTTTTTCTATTATCTCTACAAATAAGCCTAAGTATTATTATCTCCTATCTATAAGTATTAGACAAAATTTCATATATACCAAAAGTTTTAGTTTGAGATTTTTTTAATTCAATTTTTTATTTCTTCTCCCTCTTCCTCCTCCTTCTTTCTTGGCAACACCCAGTGATGCTCAGGGTTTACTCCTGGAACTGTTCTCTGTTGTACTAACTCTCCGTTCCCTTAAATTCCCATTTTATAAACCAATTTCTTTTATTTCCCTTAAAATTTAGTGTTTTCTCTAGTTATTATTTATGATTCATAAATAACTATGTATGAATAACCATAATTGTACTGTCTTCCTGTTGTTCATCGATTTGCTTGAGCAGGCACCAGTAACTCTCCATTGTGAGACTTGTTGTAACTGTTTTTTGGCATATCTAATATGTCACGGGTAGCTTGCCAGGCTTTGCTGTGTGGGCAGGATACTCTCGGTAGCTTGCCGGGCTCTCCAAGAGGGACGGAAGAATCAAACCCGGGTCAGCCGCATGCAAGGCAAACGCCCTACCCACTGTGCTATTGCTCCATAATATGGTTATTATGAATAACCATAATAAATAACCATAAATAACCAACAACTATAAACACAACTCTCAAGTAAGTCTTTCCAAAATCACTTTAAAGTGTCGAATCAATTGTAATATTATAATATGACCATTTAAGATGGAAATAGAGGAGATTCAGAGGTAGGGGAGGGGTGAGGATTTGATGTACAAACTCAAACTGAGAGTCTCACATAGGTTATTTATGCACACAACTGCTTGAGCTATCTTTCTGGAATGGAGTTAGACACTTTTTTTTTTTTTGGAATAACCGTGAGATACAGTTACAAGCCTTTGTGCTTGAGTTACAATAGTACAATGATCAAACACTCATCCCTCCACCAGTATATACCCCCCACCACCAGTCTCCCCAATAAACCCCTCCTTTCCCACCCTCCCCCTACCTCCACGGCAGACAATTTCCCCCATACTCTCTCTCTACTTTTGGGAATTATGGTTTGCAATACAGATACTGAGAGGTTGTCCTTAATGTACTTCCAGCACATATCTCCCATCCCTACCAATCCCTCCCACCATAATTTTCTTAGTAATCCCTTCTCTATTCCAGCTGCCTTCTCCCCCTGCTCATGAAGCAGGCTTCCAACTATGGAGCAATCTTCCTGGCCCCTGTGTCTACTGTCCTTGGGTGTCAGTTTCATGTTATGTTATTTTATACTCCACAAATGAGTGAGTCCTTCTATGTCTGTCCCTCTCTTTCTGACTCATTTCACTGAGCATGATACTCTCCATGTCTATCCACTTATAAGCAAATTTCATGACTTCATCTCTCCTAACAGCTGCATAGTATTCCATTGTGTAGATGGACCAAAATTTCTTTAATCAGTCATCTGTTCTTGGGCACTCCAGTTGTTTCCAGATTTTGGCTATCGTGAACAGTGCTGCAATGAACATATAGGTACAGAAGTCATTTCTACTGTGCTTTTTTGCACCCTCAGGATATATTCCCAGAAGTGGTACTGCGGGGTCATATGAAAGCTCAATTTCTAGTTTTTGAAGGACTGTGCATATTGTTTTCCAGAAAAGCTGGATCGGTTGGCATTCCCAACAACAGTGAGAGAGTGTTCCTTTTAACTCACATCTACTCCAGCACTGGTTGCTTTTGTTCTTTTGAATATGTGCCAGTCTCTGTGGTGTGAGATGATATCTCACTGTTGTTTTGATTTGCATATCCCTAATGATTAGCGATGTAAACACATATTTTTATTGCAAGTTTCACAATAACTAAGAAGTGCAACAGTACAGCAGATAGGGCACTTGATTGAAGTGGAAATCTGACTAATAGTAATGATCCTTTCTTACCCCATCAAATATATCTGCATGTGACTGCCTTGGGTTTGATCCACAATATCTGTCATTTGAGACCTGAAGTGATCCCTGAGTACAGAGCCAAGAATAAGTCCTGAGCACTTCTTTGGTGTGGCCTCCAAAACAAACCAAAAAAATCACTAAGAAAACCAAAAAATCTGAAAAATCTCCTTTGAGGGCTGGAGAGAGAAGAGAAATAGTATAGCAGGTAGGATGCTTGACTTTCACACTGCCAATCCCTGGCACCTCTTATGGTGTCCTGGGCATCACCAGGAGTGATCTCTGAGCAGAGGGTCAGGATAAAATCCTGAGCACAGCTACTTTGAATTTTTCAGATTAAATGCAAGTTTCTTTTCTATAATTTATTTTTTTGCTACCTTACAAGATTTTATATGACTTCAGGATTACAGTTTCATGTCTTTTCATAGTATAACAACTCCCATAGTGCTAATATTCTTCCACCATACTTCACTGGATCCCACCCACCTTTGATATAGTTTGGAGTCTAATTCTTTGCACGCAATCTGGAGAAGATTAAGCCTCCCTCTCAGCATACCCTCAGATACAGAAAGCACAACCATTCCTTTATTGAGTAAACTTTAGGTGTTGGATTGAAATGGTAATCTGACTATTTAATAGTAATGATCCTTTCTTACCCCATCAAATATATCTGGAACAAAAATCAAGAATTTGTATTCCTTGAGTTTCACTTTGGATAGTGCAGACGAGGGACTAAAAGGTGTCCAGAATGGCTGATTGATATTTTCCTCTTGCATAAAAAAATGGAGTAGCACTGCCCCTATTAATAATTGTGCAGTTACAAAAGTACTGCTTAATGAGTAAAATGAACAGATGAAGAGCACATATGTTACCAAAATACTGGAATAAAAATGTTTGTATTCGTCTATACAGTAGTCAAAATGGATTGTCCCAGTATTCTTGTTGTCCCTATTAAAAGACTTATATTACTGGAAGGATTTCTCAGGATTTCAAATATTTTCAGCTTCTTTAACATGTAAACATCTACAGATATCTGCCTTTGGAAACTCATAAGCCATTGATACATTCAAATTTATTACTCATACTAAAAAACTGTGACCTTATTTAAAGGTATTTCTGTATAAAAGTAAGATATAAATCAAGTTAAAGATGTTTCAGATACTGCCTTGGAAAAATTTAAATGCCTAATATCTGTAACTATAAAACACAGATAAATTTTACCAAAAGGTAAAGGTAAAGGTAAAGGCCCTCCCGTTGATCGTCGATTTACTCGAGCGGGCCCAGTAACGTCTCCATTGGAGACTTTGTTGTTACTGTGTCTGGCATATCGAATACTCTCGGTAGCTTGCCGGGCTCTCCGAGAGGGGCGGAGGAATCGAACTCGGGTCAGCCATGTTGGCCGCGTGTAAGGCGAACGCCTTACCCGCTGTGCTATCACTCTATTAACAGTGTAAAGTTAAACATTTTCTTTTTGTGTAGAAAGAAAACAAAATTGAAATAAGAGTAAAGTCAAAAACTTAGAGGACAAAATGAATATTTTAACTACTCTCATTCTTGTTTTGGGCTTAAATTTTATTACCAAAAAGTCACTGTTTTCAGAAAATATTGATTTTATTATAGCTTATGTCATATTGAAAGTGAAGACAATAAATTTTATGTATTATACCTAATTTTATGAAGGACATTATTAGGTGACTTTGAGACTTTAGGAAGGAAAGTCAATGAAGTCTGATTATAAAAATAAAGGTGCATGGGACCAGAAAGATATCATATTGGGTAGGATGCTCACATGCGGCTGACCCAAATATGATCTCCAGTCATATATGGTTCCCTGAGCCCTGCCAGGAGTGAATCCTGAGCGCACAGTCAAGAGTAAGCCTGAACACCACTGGGTGTTGTCGCCAAAACAAAACAAACAAAAAACCTAAACCTGTAATATTATAAAACTAAAAGCGTAATATAGGCCTAGGTGGCAATAAATTGTGTGACCAAAATATCGAGTTATAAGTTTCTTCCCTCCCTATCCCCACCTGTTAGCTAAGCATAGTGGGGAGTGACCCCAGAAGCCTCCTGAATATTGTTTGGGATACCCTCTCCTCAGGATATCCCCCCAAAAATTGCAGCAATGCTTCAAATGGAGAAATTTAAACTGTTGTTCTTTTAGGCAGATGTGAGAAGTCTATGTGGGTAAAGGTAAAGGTAAAGGCCCTCCTGTTGATCATCGATTTGCTCGAGCGGGCCCAGTAACGTCTCCATTGGAGACTTTGTTGTTACTTTGTCTGGCATATCGAATACGTCACGGGGAGCTTGCCAGGCTCTGCCGTGCGGGCGAGATACTCTCAGTAGCTTGCCGGGCTCTCCGAGAGGGGTGGAGGAATCGAACTCGGGTCGGTCATGTTGGCTGCGTGCAAGGCAAACGCCCTACCGCTGTGCTATCAATTAGGGGTTTATGTGTGGACATGGATGTTATATGTGCCAAGTAGCAAAGTAATATTTGCAGAGTTGTAAATAGAAACTTTAGGTTGGAAGTCACTTTATTTACAAAAGCCAAGCAGATTTACAAAACTCTTTTTCACTGCTATATTGCATGGCATTCTAGAGAAGATAAGCACATTTCGCAGAGGACAGTGGAACAAGTCATTTGTATTTCACCTTGTTCAAGATCTAAAACTACTAACAGGAACATAGGTATATAAAGCTAAAAGAGAAATCACTGGCTAAAATCTGAACATCGGATTCTTAACAATTGAATGTTCAGTTTTTGATATGGTACCAATAAAAGAAACTGAGCTAAGTAAAGTGGACTAAAGTAGACTGAATGAAATTTATAAAAGGATAAACAAACTGCAAGGAATATGGCAAAATAATCAAGATCCAGACACATTTTCTGGCCATTCATGGCTAAGGAATCTTATAAAAATCCTAGTAAGAAACTCTATTGTGGATAAAACTGTTATTATTGGCTGTGAAATTATTTAAATGAGTTAAAACTGCTTAATGAATTTAAGAATGCATTTTACCAATATGATTTCCTCTATCTCCAGATGAGGAGGCTCCACGAGGCTGGTGACTCTTACCTCTTGTGTTCACTCCTGTACCTTCAATTCTGAGACAAGAAGGTATTCACACATGCTTTTAAATGGATGCCAGCATAGATTCAGCTTTATTTCCAGTAATTAATTTCCACTGGCATTAAGTTACAAGTACAAAGAACTATTTCAGGTATTACTAAGTTTTGGAAACAAAACTCAGTAAAAATTATTATAATTTTAATTTTCAGTATCAGAAAGGGCAGCACAAATGAACAGTGTCTCTTCTGCTCAATCAACAATGGACAGTTGTTGATTCAGAGTAAAAACAAACAATTGAATCTTTCTTTTACATTTGGATATCTGAGGAGTGAATATCAGAGTAAAAAAGATGGGTATTTCCTTTTCTGCCAACTGAAAGATAAAACATTTAGTTTGAAGTAAAATAATTAATTTTAAGTTATGGTCAATGGAAAAAATTCCAAACTTAACATAATCTGCTAATGGTGGGTACATATGATACAAAAGCTTTGTTAATTTGTTTTCAAATGCAGTTTTTTTCTCAATACCTCATAGTTAAAACTCTAACTTTAAATGGAGATACAATTAAAGTAATATAAAATTCAACATTTAAAATGTTGTGGACAATTCACTGTTCTTTCTTTTTTTGTGGGGGTGGGGGGCTATACTCATAGGGCTGTAAAACTAGTTCTAATCTTCTAATTCTGTAACATTCTGATCACTGCCCAACCTACTCCTTCCGAAATCCTGTGCTCACAGTAGCAGTCACTCCCCATTTTCCAGAGCTCCTCCATTCCCTGGAAACCACAAATCTACTTTTCCACGCCTGCTCTGAACATTTCCTATGAATGCAACCATATTACTGGTAGCCATTTGTTTATGGATTCTTTAACTAAAATTGACAACTTCCCTACATGTAATGGTATATATCTATATTCTATCCATATGATGAATAATATTTCAGGTACGCCTGAATGTTTACCCATTCATCAATGGATAAGTTAGGTTAACTCATGGTGGGAGACCTTAGGGTTGCCTACACTTTTGAGCTATTATGTATACTGCTGCCATGAATATTGATGTAGAAGCTTAGGTATGAACAAAGGGCTTCATTTCTTTTGGAGGCCTACATGAGGTGTTGGACTATTCGATCATATAAGCTTTCTCTTTAAATTGCTTAATATCTAATTTTATTGATTTTCCATTGCTCTGTAATACAATAAAATTGGGGGAGTACAATGTAAAGTGCTAAATGTTTGTATGTCTTACTTCACTTATCTCTAATGTTCTAATAGCGTCACAATATCAAAGTGACCCTCACAGCACATTCCCTATACCCCTTTCCACTCTTCCTCTGGTAACACCCATGATTTTCCACAGAGCTTCAGAGTTATTTTAACTGGATTTTGATAGTTTATTTATATGTATGAATATATATGTACATGTATCCATGTATATGTATATATGTATTCCAAGGATAGAACTGACTTTCACTTTCTGACGTATTTCACTTAACATAATCACTTCAAGTTCTATCTCATAAGGCATGACGGTCTCATAAGGCATGCCTTTACCTTTATTTAATATCTGAGAAGAATTCCATTGAGTATAAATACCAAAACTTCTTTATCCAGTGTAGCACTTCCTGCCCTTTTATGTTATTAACTTTAAATACTTTACTCCAGCCTTTCACTATGAGTCTGTTTGTCTTACTATCTGCTATGAGTTTCTTTAAAAGCTTCATGCAGATGGATGCTGATTTATTCATTCAAAAGACACTCTAGGTCTTTCCCAACTTAGTAGGAGAGCTTACTTGGTTTCTAGGACTAAGAGTATCCCAAATCCTGATTATTCCCCCTGGTCAGTTTGTAGTCTGTGTCACAGTGGCTCAAAGTTCTTCGTTTCTAGTAAGTAGCTGGACTCTACTTCCACCTCACAATTCCACCAACATCATATACTTTCTAGGATACCCACTTGAAAAAAATGCAGGGAGCAGAGTAATCAAACAGTTTCTGGTTATGAACTATAAGAACTATAATCTGATGTATTTTAAGGGAACATTTTTCTGTGAATTCTATTTTGTGTTTCATATGGATATCCTAGTTAAGTTCTATCTGATTTTTCGGGGCTGGAGCGATAGCACAGCAGGTAAGGCATTTGCCTTGCAAGTGGCCAATATGGCCAACTCGAGTTCAATTCCTCCGCCCCTCTCGGAGAGCCCAGCAAGCTACCGAGAACCCGCATGGCAAATCCTGTCAAGCTATCCGTGACGTATTCAATATGCCAAACACAGTAACAACAAGTCTCACGATGGAGATGTTACTGGGCCCGCTCAAGTAAATCAATGAATAACAGGAGGACCATGACCGTGACTGATTTTTTGAGGAGCTGCCAGATTGTATTCCACTGGGTAGCACCATTTTACATTTCTACCCTCAATGAATAAGGCTCAAATTTCTCTGCATTTATGTCAACAATTGCATTCATCTGACTTTTTGGTGGTACCCTGATATTGGGTATGAAATAGTATCTCATTATGCATTTTGGTTTGCATTGTTTCAAATAAATAATCACCACATTATACAACCTTTTGGTGGGCTTAGTAGTGATCTGTATTATGTATTACCAGTATTATGTCTTCTTGTAGAAATATATATTAAAATCAGTTTTTCTTTTTGTTAAATTGTAAGGGTTTGAAATGTGTTCATAAAAGATTAAATTTTCACTGAGTAAAGTCATCCAGAAGGCTAGATGATTAATGAGAACTATTCAGTCTTTGAATACTGTTAATTAAATGTACCTACAAATTTTCTATGGCTTCAATCACTGACATTTTCTTTCTACTTAATCTAACCTACATCTCTTAATCTCTAACAGTCTTAGATGTTATCATCTTTCTCAGCATGTAGGATATGAAACTCACCCATATTTGATTTCTGCTTTCTTACTGCATCTAATCTCATTACTGTCATCGATTCATCACTATAATATAGATCTTATTTATCTCATTCTTTCTCCTTTTAAAGCTAGGGAACATCCACATGCTCTTTGTCTTTCATCCAGACTAACTTCTTGCTTCTAGTATCTTTTCCATCCCACATGCTAATCTAATGTCTTCTTAAAGGATATCCTTTCTTGCTCAATTTTTTTAGCAGTTTGGTTCAGCTTTTTTTTTTTCTATCTCTGCTAGATTTTCCATTCCCTGCTATAATACTTCTTTAGTGAGAGGGTTGGCTCTCCTCTTCCATTAGAATAACTAATTTGCTTATTTGTCTGTCATAGTCTTTAACTTTAAAAAATGTACTAATGTAATAAGAGCAATTAATACAAGTGAAAAGTCAAATACAGTTAAAAGGCAGCTATGCCACAAAAATGACAGTAGGTATTACAAACGTATTTCAGTATGACTCATATTAGTAGGAAAGCATGGGTTGTTGCAGATAAAAATCAAATAGAAATAAGTATAAATTTCAATTTTTCTTTCTGAAATAACGAGAATATTTTTACATTCTATATTAAATGTAAGTTAAGATTTGAGATTATTTAGTTCTCATACATTCATGACTAACAGTGCTGGTAGATTTTATATTACTGAGTAGTTTTATAATGCCATGGGGTGGAACAGTGTTTTATTTCGTGTGAATATTTAATCAATATATTTTTTATTAAATTAATGCAAAGAAAATTTTCCTTATCAGAAAGCAATTATGTGACCTAATCCTTAAGCAAATGGTAAAAACCATGGGCCCCAAATTTTTTATGAGTGCAGAATTTTCTTACATACCCTACCTAACACAGAGAGAGTACATATAACGGAACTTTTCTTATAAGTTTATCTTCACAATATTTAAGAAATTATATGTGTTAATAAATACTTTTAAAGGCTATATGTTCAATGATCCCAGTTTGAAGATCATGTCACTTCAGATACACAGTGCTGTTTCCATAATGAAACAAAATTTTGGAAAGAACATATTTACACTTTGTCTACACATACTGTGAGATTAACTTGGATTCTAAAAAAGTCAGTGGACAATGAAAGCTTTTTCTAAAATTCAGTACAAATATAATTTGCTGAAATTGAGAAAGAAGGAAAGCAGGCTAAAAAAAGAAGATGTTTTCAATTTTATAGATTTTTCCCTTGGGTGTAATTATAAAGTGACATTCAAGTGCAACCACTGAAGTCCCTATTTTTTCATCACAAAATTTAAAGACATCAGCAAAACCACGTATGTCAGTAATAAAAATAAAAGGTCTTTGACTTTTTAAATGTTATCATACTGTCATAGTGGAATAAAATTAGCTTGAAAAATGATCTAAAGGCACATGATGCAGTTCATTATGTATAACAGCAACAGCGGCGGTTTCCCAGTGTTCATAAGGCTGCTCCATTAAATTTACCTCCAGTCAATAATTAGGAGTCCACAAATAAACCTGGGCAATTAAATCAATACTGCCAGGCAATTATATTCCAGAGTACAGGCTCAGTGGCACAAAAAGGCACTATATCAAACTGTAGTATTAAGTGGTCTAATGCTGTTTTCAACAGGATTTTTTTTTTGACCCTAACTGGATGGAATAAACATCCATCCAGATAACACAGAAAGTGTCTGTACATCTACATGTCAGTCAAAAATTAAAATCTAGTGTTGGTATCACGAGTAAAACAAGAAAGATTTACTCATATTCATTTTTTTAAGTTCACAACTTACAATTATCATATTTAAAATGTCACATTTACTAGCTGGACATAAAAAAGTTCACTATAAAGTTAATTTATTTTTATTCTTTTCAACCTGAACAAAATGCCTAATAGTTATCATGCCTGAATTCCTTTAACATGCCAAATACTGTGCTGGGTTTTAGTTAACAACATGGTTAAGAAGTGGTCTTTCATGATAGAGGAAAGTAGACACCATAACTAAGACTGGGATCTGAATGGAAGTAAAATGATATGCAGGATATTTTACCAGTAACAGTATTCACAAAAGTACTTCAAGGGGGGGAGCGATAGCACAGCGGGTAGGGCGTTCGCCTTCCAAGCGGCCAACATGGCCGACCCGAGTTCGATTCCTCCGCCCCTCTCGGAGAGCCCGGCAAGCTACCGAGAGTATTCGATATGCCAGACACAGTAACAACAAAGTCTCCAATGGAGACGTTACTGGGCCCGCTCGAGCAAATCGACGATCAACGGGAGGGCCTTTACCTTTACCTTACTTCAAGGGGGGAAAAATGTCTTCTAGAGAGGCATGCTTGGGGTCAGGAGGGAAACTGAGGACATTGGTGGAGGGAAAGGGGCACTGATAAAAGGACTGATGATTAAACAGTATACATCTGGAATTCAATTATGGTTACTCAACATATATTTAAAACAAGAAGGCATAAAAAGATAAAAATGATCTTTCTTTTCAAGAAAAGCTTCACTACATAAAAGGCTTTATCTAGCACCAACACATCAGCATTTTATACAAATTTAATTGAAATATCATTCATCAACATTCAATCCAGGTGATTCTAGATGTTGTTTCAAAAATATATAAAACTGACACTTAAGAATAGGAATAATTCACTTCTGTGTATTGGTTTTCCCAGATGGATAGTTGGGAATTTGTTATTTATTAATATGAGTGAAAAATCACTGCACTTAAGAGATCAGTTTTGATTTTTTTCTTAACATAAAAATATTTACAGTGTCTTTCCTAAATTCACAGGGTCTTTCTGTTTTGTTTTTAACTATTTGAGAAATGCATTTTGTCCTTTTTATTTCCAGTTCATTTAAAAAAGACAATTAGGATAAGAAAAAAAACCCACTATAACAGAAAAGTTTTAGAATACATTACACTCTGTCAGTGATGTCAAAACAAAAGCTGGCTATGACTAGAAAAGCAGGGCTCTCACCTGCCAATAAACTGCCCTTGATCACTTACAAGAGGGGCGCCTCCCAGTAGACTATCTGTGTATTAAAAAAAATACTTGAAAGGGAAGAAAAAGTATCACACAGGTCACAGCAGCAGTCTCAATAGACCCCTCAGGGATTTCAACTCGTCTTGGTCTTGTCATCCTCTATGCAGCTTTCCACTCGGCCCAGAAAATGTCGATAGGAAAATGTTTGAGGGGCCTCTGGTGGAAATTTTTTCATTCTTTCTGCATTGACAGGATGCCAAATCAATATTTACTTCCCACTAACAAGCAGCTCGAGGTCTCAGTAGAAAATATTGTAGAGAATGCGGGAAGACACAGTAATAAACAGCTGTCTGGCTGTGAGGAAAACATGAATTGACTGGAAACAGGTCCATAGTAAAAGGTCACTGAAACCCATGAACTCCTCAGGTGTCCATATCAACTACTAACTTTAAAGACACATAATAAAGAATCTCTTTTCCTAAGAGGGCTGAGAGAATGAATCCTTTTCAGTCTAGCAAGTATAGAGGTTGACTCAATAATTTAATTAATGCATTTGCTAAGACTCATGTTGGCTCTATCCCAAGGCATTTGTTGCACTTGTTCAGTACAGAAGTACAAATAGAGGGTTAACTTTACTGTCTACCTATTGGAATACTTCTTTAGCTCACAGAAGTAAATAACCAGTAAGTGTTTCAAAAAGTTATACGACTGGCTTGACTATATGGTTTGCAATTTTCATCTGGAAGTTTTCTAAATGAAGTAGAAAAATGAAATACCTGTCCTTCAAGAAGCTTCTGAATGTAGAATAGCCATTCCTTGTCATTTTCAGCATCTATCCTTGACTTTTCCATTTCCTAATGGAAGAAAATATCAACAGTGGTGTAAAATGTCCCTGTCACTGTCCTCCCGTTGTTCATCGATTTGCTCGAGCGGGCCCAGTAACATTGTGAGACTTGTTACTGTGTTTGGCATATCGAATACATCACAGGTAGCTTGCCAGGCTTTGCTGTGCAGGCGAGACACTCTCAGTAGCTTGCTGGGCTCTCTGAGAGGGGCAGAGAAATTGAACTCGGGTCGGCTGTGTCGACTGCATGCAAGGCAAATGCCTTACCCACTGTGCTATCACTCCAGCCTATTGTAAAATGTACTTATATAAATTTGATCATACTATTATCCTGAATCTAGAAGATACTGGTAGATTGTCATTCAAAAAAGAGTAACCTCTTCTCTCAAAGTACAGAATATTAAAATCCATGTTCTTTAATTTTTATTTATAAATATTACAAGAAGATAAAGCTATATTGCAATATTTCACAATGTAATTTAGAAGTATTTTTTTGCCTTCCAAACAGCTCAAGACAGGAAGTAGAGGTGAAAACAGTGGAAATAAGATGTATCTGCATAAGAGAATCAATAGGATAATACAAAATGTACTATTTTAAAAATCTGGTTTATCAATAAATAAGAAGAAACTTCAACAACTACAAACTGGATAGAATAATCTTGTATTTAAAGTTATCAATATCTTGATCAGAGGCAATGGACATTCCAACTTAAAGAGGTGTGAGTCATTAAATATTTCCAACCTATGAGTTATCAACACAAAATAAGAAAAATTATAAATGTGTAGTTTGTTATTCACTTAAAATCATGATTCAGTTACAATCACGGTTTCTTTTACAAGAAAGTGGACTCTTCAAAAATGGAATGATTTGGAAACTAACATTTGTTGAAATTTACTGCATGTCAGTCTAGGTACATGTATTTTTTTTTTTAAATGTATTTAATGGAGTTCAGTGTACTTACAGAAAACTAATCAGGTGGCTAGGGCTCTGTGTTCACAGGTCTACACTCTTTAGATCTCTGAAATAAACTCAGTGGAAATAAACTCTGTTCTACAATTACATCTAACATATATCAAAGCACCCTGATCATTCTCAGAGCAGTATGTGTCACTTAAGTCATATTAGCAACATGACTGGAAGTTCCACTGGAGGTTGCATGGTATGTGGATCATAGTCTTTGTGCTCTGTTTCAGAGCTTCTCTGCCCAAAGACAGTCATTTCTTCAGAGAGATGTCATATAATATTTTGGACTAGAGATCTTTTACTAAGACATACACTGAAAAGGAACAGTTTTTCTAATTTGTTCTTTTAGAGAAGATATATATTTCTTTCCTAGTTTGTAAGGCCAGAGAAACCATCTTTATGTGTGTACAGGATGGTGGCTTTGTCTTCCAGAATATGTATTTGTATTTATGTATAGAGGTATGAACGTACATATAAAGAATATAGCTAGGTGTGCTTATTTAACAAGTCATAGGCAACAATGGAAACCAATCTTGAATTTCAATTAGTCATCAAACAATATATTTTGTTTTTATTTTTTGAAGTAAAGAAATTTTGTTAAAAGAAAGAGGAAAAAAATGTGCTCATGAGAGAACTCAGGTTTTTCCTGAGATGAAAGAGCCTTGTGAATTAACAGGAAAGAATTACATACCTCAAGTTAGGATGCGGGATATTGTAGAGTAGAATGTATGTAACTAATGTATTTTAATTAGATGCTCATGTATCATATCACTCCTGTCAGAGATATTATTGCCCACGTGCCTATATTCAATACAGAATTTGGTAATGTTCTTGCAATAAAAAGACCAGAATTTGGTAGAAAGTTATCTTATGTGGCATATGAGATAAAAATAGGAAACTGATCATTCACTCTCTTATTTACTAATAGGATAAAAATAATCTCTGCAGGATATGTCTGATCTTTTTTGAAAGTTCTTGGTAGTGTAAAAACACTTTTCATACTTACAATATGCTCTACTCCAGAAATTCTTTCAGAACTTGGTGGGGAGGGTAGAGGATATTTTCATACAAATATGTTAGTCCACATTATTTATTCATGAAGTAAATACTTATTGGGAGCTACCATTAGTTCTTTAATATTTTCAGAAAGCAATACATATGATATTGATTTGTTAAAGTTCTGGATTTATTCATAGACCAGGATTAAGTATCCTCCACAGGTTTAAACGTCAATTACTATGCCAAAAAAGCTATGCTCTCCCTGGGAGATACTGAAATGATACAAAAATCTACACCAAAATATGCATTAATTAATTCTGACAGGAGAATTATACTCAATTTAAAACAATAAATATTTTTTTTATAATTAAAATTTTCACTATAAAAATCTAACATGCTTATTATATTTTATTAATTAAAAAAAGCATCCTCAAGTGGTGACTCAGTTTAACTTACTGTTTAAACTAAAAAATAGTAGGATTACAGTATATATGATTAGCCAAATTAAATAAAATATAAAAAGCAAGAGGGGATAAAAGACTTGAATAAACAGCAATTCTAATGTTAAAAATAATGCACAGGCTTATTTTTATATTACATAGTTAAATTACTCAAGGTTTTTGAGTAATATACATTACTTCAGTTGTACATTCATATTTTTCTATTTTATTTTTTAAAATTTATTTTATTTTTTCCATTTACTTATTTTTTAATTGAATCTCAGTGATATGCACATTTACAAAGTTGTTCACGAATGGATTTCAGTCATATAATGTTCTAACATCCATTCCTTTATCCATATTTTTTATTCATTAAGATTATCTTAAAGATTAATATAATTTTTTTAAAAAACAAAAATTTGAGTTTAAACTCAATGGATGAAAGATACTTTTTGATAAATATTTAAATGCTCTTACCATTTCATCTTCTGTGTCCAATATTTCCTCTAAATCTGACCTTGAAATATTCAAGATAGAAGCTGCCAAGGTCTGGGCTTTATGGGTTGCGATTTTATAAGCATCTCTTTTTTTCTGCTTTTTTTTAAGCTCCTTGATATTTCGCCTTATTTCATAGACATCATTTTGTAACTCCTTGACTAAGGCCTGCAACAATGAAAAAGAACAAAGAAATCATAAATAATAATTAAGTATTCATAACATAACATAAAATTGTTGAACATACTAGCAAATCATTCTTATTAGGACTACTCCATTATTTAATTTGAAACATAATATAGAACAAGGCAGAGTCTCCTGCCCCCTCACCTGGCTATCCTCACTGGGGCCCCTCGAAGGATAGCTCTCTACAATGCTTTCTATAGTGACTGAACAGACTAAATACCTAGAAACTAAACAATATACTGCTAAATAAAAAATTGGGACAAAGAGTACATCAAAGAATAAATAAAAAGAATCCTTAAGACAGATGAGAAAGAAGACACCAACTACCAGAATTTATGGAATACACCAAAAGCACTTTTGAGCAGAAAATGTATAGCTATTCAACCCACACCAGGAAGAAAGGGCTCAAATCAATTACCTAACCAAAATGCTAGAGAAACTTGAAAAAGAACAACAAATGAATCTCAAAGCAAGTAGTAGGTAGGATATAGTAAAAATTAGCATAGAAATCAATGATAGAGAGCATAAGAAAACAATGAAAGCAGGAATTGTTTCTTTGAAAGAGTTAACAAGATTGACAAGTCCTTGGCTAGACTAAGCAAAGAATAGAAAAAAACACACAAAGAAAATCAGTAATATAGGGGAGAAACCAGAGCAGACACCTCAGAAATACAGAAAATCTTGGGAGATTATAGGAATCCAGGAATTTATCCATATCTTCTAGGTTCTCTTCTTTCGTGGCATACAGACTCTCAAAGTAGTCTCTGATGATTTTTTGAATTTCATTGGTTTCTGTTGTGATGTCCCCTTTTTCATTTCTGATTTAGTTTATGCTAGGGGGAAAGGCAGCTCAGATTGAGAAGGGAGCACCAAATAAAGGGTGTTGGGAGGATCCTCCCAGGATGAGAGATGCATGCTAAAAGTAGACTATAGACCGGACATGATTGTCACTCAATGCCTCTTTTGCAAACCACAGCACCCAAAAGGAGAGAGAAAACAAAAGGGAATGCCCTGCCACAAGGGGTGGGATAGGATAGGGGTGATGGGGAGGTGGTTGGAGGGATATTGGGAGCACTGGAGGTGGAGAATGGGCACTGGTGGAGGGATGGGTACTCAATCATTGTATGACTGAAACCCAAGCACAAAAAATTGTAAGTCTACAACTGTATACCTCATGGTGTTTCACTAATAAAAATTTAAAAAAAAGAAATACAGAAAATCATTATGGCACTATATACAATTTTATGCCACAAAATTGAGAATCTAAAGAAAATAAACAAATTCTTAGAATTACACAAATTTCAAGATTAAACCAATAGGAATAAAAAAACCTGAATAGTCCAACCTCAAATAAAGAAATTGAGACAGTAATTAAAAATTTCCCCAAGAACAAAAGCCCAGACATAAAACTCACTAGTGAGTTTTATCAAAACTTCAATGAGCACTTAGTGTCTTACTCTTCAAAACTCCAAAATGTTGAGGAAACATGAATCTTGCATAATACTTCTATGAAGCCACTTTCACAATAATACCTAAAACAGACACTATTAATAAAGAAAATTATAAACCAATGTCTTGATGATCATCAAGGTAAATATCCTCACCAAAATCCAAGCAAGTTAAATCCAGCAATATATCAAGAGGATTGTACACCATTATCAAATGGAGTTCATGCATGGATGCAAGGATGGTTCGATATATCCAAATCAATTAATGTAATACACCATACCAGCAACAATAAAAAACCCCAATGCTCATATCAATAAATGCAGAGAAGACGCTTGACAAGATTAAACACCCATTAATGATAAAGCCATCCCAAAAATGGGAATAGAAAGAACTTATCTTAAGATAGTAATGGCCATCTACTACAAATCCAAGCCAATATCATACTCAATGGTGAAAAACTGAAAACCCTTGCCTAGAGATCAAGCACAAGCCAAGGATGTCCATGGTCACCATGGAAGTTTTCACCACAGCAATCAGACAAAAAAGAAAAGATATCATAAGGGAAATTAATAATCTCTGGTCATAATATGATCTTATATATTAAACAATTTAAAAAATCACCAAAATATGCTGAAATTAATAAATTCAGTAAATTTAAATATTAACAATTTTCAAAAACTGCCCAAATCATTGTATAAAACTTAGTTTCACTCTATGTACTATCAGCAAAACATCTGAAAAGATGAAGCTTTTATAATAGCCCCCAAACAAGAAAACCTTGTAAATAAATGAGGCCAATGAAGTGAAAAATCTATTCACCAAACACTGTTAACACTGATGAAAAAACTGAAAACAATAAATGAAAAGATACTTTGTACTCATGAACTGCAATAATTAATACTGTTAAAATGTTTATATTACTCAATCCATTTGATACTCAACAAAATGTCTATCAAAATACCACTGGTGGTTTTCATAGAAAAGTATTAAAATTTAAATAGAGCCACAAACAATTCTAATGACCTAAAGCAATCCCGAGAAAGAAGAATAAGTCTTTAGGCAACAGACTTTATGATATGAAACTACACATCAGTCAATCTACATATAAACTTAACAACAAAAAAACATATGATCCAATTTGAAAATGGACAACCACCTGAATAGTTTCCTAAAGAACATATATATATATATATGTGTGTGTATATATAAATATATACACGTACATATATATATAATCTACACAAAATAACTTGTTTAACTTCATCAATCCTCAGGTAAATACCAATCATAACCAGAACAAAAACACTCATACCTGTTAGAGTACTTTTGTATAGAAGAGAAAAAATATTAAAAATTTGGGGGAATATATGGGGGGCGAAGAACTCTTGTATATTGATGAACATGTAAAGCGCTGAAAACAGCATAGAGAATCCTCAAACAATTAAAACTGGAATTATCAAAAGAATCAGCAGTCCTACATCTGAGTATATGTTCAAAGAAAAGAAACCAGGGTCTCTAAGTGATATCTACACTACAGATTCTTCGCAACATTGTTCACAAGAGCTAAGACACACAAACAATCTATAACAATCTATAAGTTCATCTACGTATGAATGGATAAAAAAATTGGCAGGGTAGAAGAGACAGTAAGTGGGTGGGGAGGGTGAATGCTAGCAAGCAAAAGTAAGCCCTGAGCAAAGCCAGGTGTGGACCAAAGCTAATATATATATATATATATATATATGAATAAAAAGAAAAATTGGCCATTTTTTTTTTGCTACATACAAAATGGAGAGCATTTGGTCATGGGGAAAAATCCCACTGTTTGTTATAACCTGGACAAATCTTTAATAAGATTTGTCCAGGTTATAACAAACAGTGGGATTTTTAGCATTATGCTAAATGAAGTCAGTCAAGGTAGAGAAAGTCAAATATAGCTCTATTTCACTTTCATGTAGAATCTCAAAAAGTCAGATTCAGAGAAAAAAAAGGTAAAATAGTATTTACAGATGGGCTAAGATGGGAGAAATGAAACGATATTAAAGTAGTACAAAGGGGCCGGAGAAACAGTATAGCAAGTAAGGTGCTTGCCTCCCATGTGACCAACCGGGTTTGATTCCCCAGAATCCCATGTGGATCCCTGAATACCAACAGGAGTGATTCCGCAGTGCAGAGCCAAGAGTAAGCCCACAGAACTATCCATGTAATCCCTCCCCCCACACAAAAGGAGTACAAACATCCAATCATAAGAGAAATAATTTTAAGTATCTAATGTCAAAAAGCAAGTACATACACATTAATTATAAAGTGACTAAAGCTTCCAGTTCAAATGTTGTTCTTTCTTTTTGGGAGGGAGGGTATACCCAACACTATTCCTAGTAGTACTATAAGGAACCATTCATAGTACCTAACTGAAGATTTAACTATGGTCAAGTGCACTTAGGTCAAGCTCTTTTGTCATCTACATTACTTCCATAGCTATTGTTATCTAACTAATATGTGTATTATAGCTAGCAAAAACTGAGAAGATGGAATTTGGTATATGACTCTTACATATAAGTGCTTTAATATGGCTATATCAGGGCTCATTTAAATTGTGCAAAGATTTATAGAAATTTACCTTGTGTGGAGTGATAGTTATGAGCTGGAGTGATAGCACAATGGTAGGGCGTTTGCCTTGCGCGCAGCCAGTCTGGCTGAGCTGAGTTCGATTCCTCTGCCCCTCTCGGAGAGCCTGGCAAGCTATCCGTGACGTATTCAATATGCCAAACACAGTAACAAGAAGTCTCACAATGGAGACGTTACTGGGCCTGGTCTAGCAAATTGATGAACAATGGGAAGACAGTGTTTATTTGTTCAGTGTTTTAGTTATCAAGAAAATTCAAAGCCTCATTTTTTCCACATACGTCCAGTCTGGACAACCAAATCACTTGATTTTACCTGAGTACAAAATCCCATATTTATGACCAGATCTAAAACATATGGCTAGATCTCATCTTTTCTATTATCTGGCAGTGCCCTATGAATAAATGAAAAGACAAAATGGAACACAGATTGCACAACAGGGATCAGAACAGACATTATTATTATTGATAGTGCTTATGATATTTATTAAGTATTCTGTATACTTGATAATAATAATAATAATCTCTGTATGGAAGGAGTGCTGTTTATCATGTTTCATCTAGGAATGAACTATGTACATTCTTTAACTATGCTCATTAAGATGTGGAGAGGAAACCTATATTATTCCTTTGGATTTTGGTCCACAGCCAATGGTGCTCTGGGCTTATGCCTGGCTTTATGCTAAGGAATAATTTTTGGTGGTCAAAACAGGATTAGTCGTGTCAAAGTGTCTTAAACCTTGTACTATTTAACTGACTCAGAAAACTTTTCCTTCACAGTGTTTTCAATCTGAGCAATGACTAGATTGGTACAATAATTTTTTAAAAAAATATTTTTATTGAATCACTGTGAGATACACCTTCAAAGCTTTCATGTTTGAGTCTCAATCATACAATGGTCTAACATCTATCCCTCCACCAGTGCACATTTTCTACCACCAATGTCCCCGGTATCCCACCCCCAGTCCATCCCTCCCCTTGCCTCTATGGCAATTTCTCCCATACTTTCTACTTTTGGGCATTATGATTTGCAATACAGATACTGAAAGGCTATCACGTTCGGTCCTTTATCTACTTTCAGCACATATATCCCATCCCAAATGATCCCTCCAAGCATCATTGACTTAGTGATCCCTTCTCTGTTTCAGCTGCCTTTTCCCCCAGCTCATGATGCAGGCTTCCAATCATGGAGCAATATTCCTGCCCTTATCTCTATTGTCCTTGGGTGTCAGTCTCATATTATGCTATTTTATATTCCACAAATGAGTGCAATCATTGTATGTCTGTCCCTCTCCTGACTCATTTCACTGAGCATGATACTCTCCATGACCATCCACTTATAAGCAAATTTCATGACTTCATCTTTCCTAACAGCTGCATAGTATTCTATTGTGTCGATGTACCAAAGTCTCTTTAACCAGTCGTCTGTTCTTGGGCACTCAGATTGCTTCCAGATTCTGGCTATTGGTACAGTTTCCTGAAGCAGATATAATTTCTTAAGAACTTAATGAGCACTGTCATGTGCCAGTTTTTGGAAACAATCAATGACAATATCCCTGTCAACAAATTACTATATTCTGTTTTAAACACACACACAAACACAAACCTGAAATTCTCACCATGATCATATTACCATGACCATATTCCCATGACCACCACCACCACCACCACCACCGCCACCACTAGCTGACAAGTAGCACTTCCAAATACTGGGCAATATCTCAAGCTTTGTCTATGGTAACTTATTAAAATCTCACCTAAGGTATGTTATATTATTATAATCATAGTATTTTTTCAAAAATTTTTATTAGTGAAACACCATGAGGTACATCTGTAGGCTTTTTGTGCTTGAGTTTCAATTATACAGTGATCGAGTACCCATCCTTCTACCAGTGCCCATTTTCCACCACCACTTATCCCAGTATACCACCCACCCTCCAATCCTCCCTCCCACCCTGCCTCTGTGGCAGGGCATTCCCTTTTGTTCTCTCTCTCCTTTTGGGTGCTGTGGTTTGCAAAAGAGACATTGAGTGGAAATTATGTTCGGTCTATAGTCTACTTTCATCATGCATCTCCCATCCTGGGAGGATCCTCCCAACATCCTTTATTTGGTGCTCCCTTCTCTATCTGAACTGCCTTTCCTCCTAGCATATTTAGCTGGCCTCCAAGCAATGGAGTGAACCTCTTGGTACTTATCTTGGCTATTCCTGGATGTTAGTCTCCATTTTGTTACTTTATGTTCCCCAGATGAATGCAATATAATCATAGTCTTAATGGAAAAAATGTGGCCCAAAAATTATCATTTGTCTGAAAAAATACAGTAGTAAATGGGCATTGTAGGGTTCTTTCCTCTTTATGACAGATAAAGAAGGAACTCATGAAAGAGAAAGATATTAAGCTCAATGTAAAGATGTCGAGCAAAGAGCTAAGAGGAAGGAGATGTCAAGAGAAGGAAAACACAGCAAAGTCTAGAACAAGCACATCAGGATGAAAGTTGAAAAGGAATGGATAATATATATTAAGCAAGACAGGATCGTATTATGGACAGTCTTTTTTTTTTAATTTTATTGAATCACCTTGAGATAGTTACAACTTTTCATGTCTGGGTTACAATCACACAATGATCAAACACCCATCCCTCCACCAGTGCACATTCCCCACCACCAATATCCCTGGTATACACCCCCTTTCCCACCCTCCCCCTGCCTCCATGGCAGACATTATTCCCCATAATCTCTCTCTACTTTTGGGAATTATGGTTTGCAATACAGACACCGAGAGGTCATCATGTTTGGTCCTTTATCTACTTTCTGCACACATCTCCCATCCCAAACAATTCCTCCAGCTATCATTTTCTTAGTGATCCCTTCTCTATTCCAGCTGCATTCTCCTGTTTGCTCATGAGTCAGGCTTCCAGCTATGGAGCAATCTACCTGTCCTATGTATCTACTATCCTTAGGTGTCAGCTGATGTTATGTTGTTTTACACTCCACAAATGTGTGCAGTCCTTCTATGTCTGTCCCTCTCTTTCTTACTCATTTCACTTAGCATGATACTCTCCATGTCTATCCATTTATAAGCAAAGTTCATGACTTCATCTCTCCTGACAGCTGCATAGTATTCCATTGTGTAGATGTATCAAAGTTGCTTTAACCAGTTTTAGGGCACTTGGGTTGTTTCCAGATTTTGGCTATTGTGAACAGTGCTGCAATGAACATATAAGTATGGATGTCACTGCATAAAAGTCATATCAAAGTGGATTAAAGACCTCAATATCAGACATGAATCCATAAGGTACACAGAGGAAAATGTAGGCAGAACTCTCCACGGTATTGAAGCTAAAAGCATCTTTAAGGATGAAACAGCACTGACCATGCAAGTGGAAGCAAACATAAACAAATGGGACTACATCAAACTAAGAAGCTTCTGCACTTCAAAAGAAACAGTGACCAAAATACAGAAAGAGCCCACAGAATGGGAAAGAATATTTACCCAATACCCATCTGATAAGGGATTAATATCCAGGATATACAAGAATTGTACAAGGAAAAAACCTCCAACCCCATCAGAATTTGGGGAGAAGGAATGAATAGAAGTTTCCTCAAAGAAGAAATACAAATGGCCAAAAGGCACATGAAAAAATGCTCCACATCACTAGCCATCAAGGAGCCCCTATAAGCCTGGGTAACAGTCTGGAACTTAAAGAAGCCTGAAGGCAAAAAGGCTTGGGCGTCACTTTTTAAAAGACCCAATCTCAGGAGCCCTGAAAACCATTGAGATGAAGGGAGAGATGGTTAAACCCTCGGGGGGGGGGGGGGGAGGGGGGGAAAGGCTCTACCTCTGGAACCAAATTCACTCTAAGAATATCAAAAGATCATCCAAAGCTCTCAACTCACCCACTTGGCAACCTTTGTGGGGAGAATTTGTTTAAACTATATATAAACCGTCGTGTCAGAGGAAAGGGTGTGCATTTGCTGTATATCCACTTGAAATGTGTACTTTTTTTCTTTAGGGCACATTTTTTTCCATGCTGAGGAAATGGCATTCATACACATTCCTGCCTAGGATGTGTACTTTGTTTTTTCCACTCTGGAAAAGCCTGTATTCTTTCTTGAACAGGTATCTCTCCAGTATTTTTTTACTTCTGGAATTATCTTAACTATTCTCTTCCTCCTGAAATTCTTTTATGTGAGGGAAGGAGAGGAACCTGGAAAGTCTAGGTAGGATCTAGGGTTGACTTTCCTTTCCTACAATGAGCAATTCCTTGCTCCAGCCGTGCTCCATCTGAGAAATGGGGTGTGAAGAAACATTTTCCATACCAGGCAGAACATGTAGAAGCCAGATGAGGCTTAAGGACTGCCTCTTGAGGCGGATAAATAGTAAGGTCTGATATTAAGGTGTTTTTGCTCTTATTTTTTTAAAATAAAAGTCAAAGAACTAAATTAAAATTTCACATTCTCAACTTAATTTGATAATTTTAGTGATCATTATTGCAGACTGACTCTTTACAAGGTACTATGCCATACATTGTGGAGCTAGGAAATAGAGCGTTATGCTTGAGGCTAAGGAATTTATAACCTATTTAGTGGCAACAAAGTCATTTGTTAACTACAGGATGGAAAACTAAAAGGTCTGGGACAGAGATATAAACAACTCACAGTGGGATTAAAGTATCAGATTCCTGGCAGTCAGTGTGTGGTATTCCTGAAACCAGGGATGTTCCTCTTCCATTTTTCCAGAAGAGTTAAGAGGAAACCACCTCACTGTATGAGACAAAATCTAAAAGCTCCTTATAATGACCTTCAAATAATGTTTTAGTTCTGTGTCTGTCCCTCCCCATTACTCTCAGAGTTCCTGCATCCTTGTGCAAGCAAATTTCTAAGCGTCTACAGGCTTTCAGCCTTCTGATAATTTCTAGATGATACACACTTGGCACAAGATGAGAATGCTATTCAGGTCTCCCAAAGAAGAATAGAAAGAGCTATGCTTGGAATATCACGTTTCACTCAAATGAGAGAAAGAATCCGGAGTTCTGACATCTGTCGACGATCAAGAATCAGGGACGCTGTCTCATTTGCCAAGGTGTCGAAAATCAGATGGGCTGGTCACGTAATGAGATTTAAAGATGACCGCTGGACTAGAGCTGTTACCGACTGGATTCCACGGGATGTCAAAAGACCGCGTGCCCGCCCACCTACCAGATGGTCAGACTTCTTCGTCAAGATCATGAAGGATCGGTTTGAGGCCCTTCATGTTCCCGGAGCGAACAGATGCCATTGGGCTACACTAGCACGCGACAGGGACAAATGGAGACGTTACTGGCGCCCACTCGAGCAAATCGACGACTAATGGGAAGTTAAGTGATTAAGTGATTAAGTGACACACTTGGCAGGTGATTTGGTTGTTTATTTTTGTTCTATTAAGTTATTTTTTCATTGCTTTATCCATCTCATGTATTGCTCTATAGCTTGTGGACTGGAGTTCAGATATTTTCTAAATTCAATTAGCTTGAATTAGCAAGATACTTGTTTTCCTCTTGGTTTAAATTTCAAGAGGAAAGTGGAAATGTCTAAATTCTTTTATCTTAAAATGTATTTTGATAAGCAATTAATAGAATTAACATTAACAAATTGAGAAAAGAATGCTTGGCCAGAGAGATAGTAAAGGGGGTAAGGCACATGCCTTGCATTCCCCCAACCTCTAGTTTTAATTTCAGGTACCGTGTATGAACGTAAAACCATCAGGAGTCACTCTTGAGCAGAGTCAGGAATATCCTTTGAGCACCATGGTGTATGATCCAAATTCTCTCCCATACCACCAGCTCCCCCAAAGAGAAAAATATGTTAATGAGAAAGCATCAAGTTTCAAACCCAAGCTATAAAAATAAATCATTTACCGAGAAAAATTTAAAAACAGGGGTTGGAAGGAAACGCTATCAATTTAGGAAAGCAGAAAGAAACCTCACAGTATTCCCCCAAATCATCTAAAGTTGGCAGCTGATTCAGGTTAATGTAAAGTGCAAGATAAATAAATCACAAATAATCCAAACCTTTACAAATATGGTGAATTCTTCCACTTTATCATTGGCTAACATCAATTTCTTCTGAGTGCCTTCTAGAACTTGCTCACTCTGCAACGCTAATTCTTTAAGATGCTTAGTGGCTGCTGTTTCAAGTTCTGATACTGTTGATTCAGTCTCATTTACTTTTGCTACTAGAAAATTAAGCTTGATATCCTGCAAAAGACAAGTAATCACAGAATAAAAATATTTTTCATTAGCAGATTTGGAAGAGTTAGTCATACTCACCAAAGTAAAGGTTTCATTTAATCTCTCCATATATGTTTTCATTTTTATTTGAGTAATCAATGTATGGCGTGCAAATGGGAGAAAATATTTGCATGCCATACATCTGTCAAAGGGCTAATATACAAGTGCTAAAATACTTACAAATGGGAAGGAGATAAACAGACACTTTCCCAAAGAAAACATATAGATGTCTAACATGAAAAAAAAGTACTGATCATCACTTATTATCAGGGAAATGTGAGTCAAAACAATGACATAGCACCACTCAGCAATGAGAATGCCCTGTGTCAAAAAGGCCTGAAACAACAACTGGAGGCAGAGATATGGCGAAAAAAAAAAAGAAAAACGAACAAACAAAAAAACCCTCATTCATTGTTTTGGGGACTGAAATAGAACTATCAGATGATTCAGTTATTCCATTCAGTGGTATCTATCCCAAGAATACAGAATCACTGTATTACTGTCATCCAGCTGTTCATCAATTTCCTTGAGCAGTCACCAGTAACGTCTCCATTTGTCCTAGCCCTGAGACTTTAGCAAGTTCCACATTGGAGGCTCTTTCAGGGTCAGGGGAATGAGACCCATCATTGTTACTGGATTTTTGCATATCAAATATGCCACGGGGAGCTTGCCAGACTCTGCCATGCGGGCAGGATATTCTTGGTAGCCTGCCAGGTTCTCCGAGTGCAAGAACTAGACAGTAAGCTTGAACTAAGAATAGTCCCTACCTACTATCCAGGGAAGAATACAGAATCACTAGAGTAAAAAGGTATAAGCAAACCTAATATAGTTTTTGTTGTTCGTGGGCCATGGCTAGTGGTGCTCAGTGTCTACTTCTGTTCTGTGCTCAGGAATGGGATTGCCTCCAGTGGTACTTGGGATACCATGTGGTATTTGTCAGGCATAGGTCTAGGGTCATAAGGAGAGTAGCTCAGTGCTTATACTACCTTTCTAGTATTGCATGTGACCAACATCAATTAGAATGCTGGCATCCGTATGACCCCTGAGTTAAGCAGGACTGATAACTGAATGCAGTACCAGCAGAAATATCCAAGCACAGCACAATATTGTACAAAACAAACAAACAGAAAGAAAATAAATGAAGAAAATATTTTGTCTTTGACTGGAACTAGAGCTTGTCATATTAATCAAAGTAAGTCAGAAGAAAAAAAGATACATACCAATGACATCACTCATATGCAGAAAATAGGGAAACATAGCAAGGGAATAGACAATGGCAAATGAAAATAAATCCTTGAACTCTGAGCACATACATGAAACTACCAAGAAGTATGGGATGCAGATCGATGGTAAGGGTCCTACAGACAGTGATTAGAAGAATATTGGTATGTTGGTGGTGAGTATATTGTGGTAACATTGTACCTAAAATAGGAACATTCAAACTCATAATATAAACTTGATCACTTGATCACTTGACATCCAGTTACTCATCGATTTGCTTGAGCGGGTGCCAATAATGTCTCCATTCACCCGTTGCGTGCCAGTGTAGCCCAATGGCGTCTGCTAGTTCTAGTGGAGTTGACCTCCACTACCTCCGCTACCCAGCTACCGCCACACTCCAGGATGCTTTCCGGACCATAAGACATTTGATACCCATCTTCCAGGATTGCTGCACCATATTTGATAGGGCTCAAATATAGTTTGAATCATGGGAATACCTACAAGGGCAATTAGAGGCCATCCCAAAAGTCTCTATCCCTCTTGCAGGGCTTGGCAAGCTACCGAGAATATCCCGCCCACACGGTAGAGCCTGGCAAGCTATTCGTGGCGTATTCGATATGCCAAAGCAGTAAATACAATGGGTCTCATTCCCCTGACCCTGAAGGAGCCACCAATACGGCAGCGTTGAGAAGAATGTAAATATAAATTATCATTACCTAAATAAGAAAAAAAATATTTTGAAGCATGTATTTTCACATACTTATCAAAATTCAATTTTCAATAAGTCATAAATTATTAAAAAATATGGAAGCTAATTTGAACCAAAAGTTTACATGTAACAAAAGGCAATGTTTAATTAGTTTATAAATCCACGCAGATCTAAAAAAATTATATATACTATTCTTTTTTTTTTTTTTAGTTTTTTGGTATACCCAGCTGTGTTGTGAGCTTTCTCCTGGCTCTGTGCTCAGAGATCTCTGATATGCAGTCCTAGGGAGCAAGCCAGGGTCAGCTATGTGCAAGGCAAGAACTTAAATTTCTATATCATCTCTCTGGCTCTTCAACATGATACCTACTATAAATGCCAGCCCTTAATACATTTTCATGTATTAGCAATGGTCAACACCAACAAAATGTGCTTTTCCAGTGCAGAATTACCTTAAAGTTAAAGAAATTCTTAGTGTTTCAGAGAGGGATACATTTTTAAAAATATGTCATCTAAAATATTAAGGTAGTGTACTTAAGTGTCTGGAAGACAAACAACATTAAAAGTTATAATGTTGGGACTAAAGAGACAGTACAGGGATTAAATCACATACCTTGCATGCAGCTGACTCTGGCTTGATCATGGCACTACATGCTCTCCCAAGCATCACTGGGTGCAACCCTGTGATGGTCTGGAGCCACCGAACGCAGCTGAGCGTGTTCCTGGAGAACCTGGAGAACTACTGGGGTGACCTGGGTAATCCCCAGAACCATATAGCCGAGTAGCCCTGCATTCTAGGTTTTCATACTGAACAGTTGACCCAGTTGGAAGAGAATCCACTGAGAATGGCCAGGTTGGGCCATGGGCCTCCTGAGCAACCACCAGGTACCTGCCATACTTCCACCCATAACAAAATCATTGTTTTATCTTTTTCTAACCATATTTCTAAGTGAAAGTGAACATACCTTTTTTTCTAATTCTTCTTTAGTTTTCTGATACATCTGTTCATACTGTGATTTTTCTTTAACAGCAACACTAAGTCTTTGTTTTAATGAATCAATTGATACCTTCTTGTTGAAACATTCTTCAGTTAAAGTCTTCGCCTACAATAAAAACTTAAGGTAAGATTTTTAGCAAAGTCATTCTGATAATTTATTGTATTTTTTTGATACCAAATGAATGCACAAACAAATCTGATTTCATCTATTTTCCTCACAAATATTACCAAATTTTGATTTTAAGAGTCATAGAGTTCTTTGAATCAACCACAAATGTTTGTGGGGCAGAGGGTAGGTAAGATAGAGAAGAGATCAGTAAGAGAATAATAGCTGGAAATGATCATGCTGGACAAGAATTGAGTGTTAAAAGTAGGTAAAGAGATATTCGTAATAATTATTCAGTATCAATATTGCAAACCACAATGTCCAAAAGAGGAGGGGGAGAGAGAGAGACAGACAGACAGACAGAGAGAGAGAGGGAGAGAGAGAGAGAGGAAAAGCATGAGCCATAGAGGCAGGCTGGGAGTGGGGCATGAGGGGTGATGAGAGGGAACCTGGGAACACTGGTGCTGGGAAATGTACAATGGTGGAGGGAATACTGTATGACTGAAGCTTAATCATGAACAGCTTTGTAAGGGTCTATCTCCTAGTGATTCAATAAAAAAAAAGTTAAAATAACAACAAAAAGAGAGAAACACACTTTCATTGGTAGTTAAAAAAAATACTGCAACAAATAGTTTGAATAGTGCTATATGTATTCATGGGTCATCTTAGGTATAGTCTCCACCAAACAATATTAATGTTAGCTACATTTCTCTAAATTCTCAATTTAAAATTTTTGTGTGTGTGTGAAAATAAAAGCACTGGGCAATGCTTTTATTTTATCCCTGGCTCTGAGCCCTCTACATTTAGGGGACAATATGAGGAGCCAGGGATCAAACCCGAGTTGGCTGTATTCAAGGCCTGAAATTAAGATTTCTTAAGCAAATAAGGTTATTTCAATTCTTTTTCGGGGGGAGGGGTCACACCCAGAGATGCTCAGGGGTTACTCCTGGCTCATGCACTCAGGAATTACTCCTGGTGGTGCTTGGGGGACCATATGGGATGCCGGGGATCAAACCTGCGTCTGCCGCATGCAAGGGAAACGCTGTATCTGCTGTAGTATCACTCCGGCCCTATTTCAACTCTTCAATAGGCAAAGTTAAGAATGGCATTCAGTTATATTCTCCAATAAAAGTGTAATGTGTACTTTCATGGTAAAATTAAATAATTTTAAAGTATAGCTTTCTGTTAAATACCATTATATCAAGGAACAACAGGTTTTTTTTTTCTTCAGCTTAAAATAGTCTAAGTCTGGAATTACTAGGTTTGAAAAACAAGCAAAATTCACCGGCCAGGAATGTGGTTCAAGCATTACTTTGTATGCAAAAAAGCCTAGAGTTCAATTCCCAGTAGTGAATACCCACCCCCAAATCTCTACACCTGAGGGTACCTGGTATGGCCCTCACAAAAATAAAACAGATAACAAAAATTAAAAAATATTGAGAAAATAAGAAGTATTTGTAAGTTATATAGTTGAAAGGAGAAGAGAGTAAGAAAATTCATTTGTGTTTGTTTCACTCAAAATATATATCTCCAAGAAAGAAAGTAAGAAAAATGCTCTCTTTGGAGTTGAGAACATCTAGTGAACTGCTTTGTGAATTGTACAAATAGCACTTTTTATTTTAAAACAAAAATAGCTTTTAGTCAGCAAATCACTGATTTTTATTTTAATTACAGTTATTTAAATTACAACTACTTTCTATAAAGTACACTGAATTAAGTGTCCATAAGGAAAAAAATCTTTTAAAAATGTGTAAGTACACAAATTAAAGAATTTTTGATACCCCTTGTTTACTATTTGTTTCATCAAAAATACATACTTGGTTCTATCACTATGAATTATATCTTAAAGGAAACAAAATTCTGAATATATTTTTTTTTCCTATTCGTGGAGCTGGGGGATCCTGAGTCTCAAACATGAAAGAAGCATATGCTCTAACACTGAATCACTCCTCCAGCTCCAGCTGTAATCATTTATGCCAGAATTATTAAATATCATAAAAATTAATCTTGACTAGCTTCTCCAGGCTGGAGTGAGAGCACAGCGGGTAGGGCGTTCGCCTTGCACGCAGCCGACCGGAGTTTGATTCCTCTGCCCCTCTCGGACAGCCCGGCAAGCTACCAAGAGTTCCGTGACGTGTTCGATATGCCAAACACAGTAACAAGAAGTCTCAAAATAGAGACGTTACTGGCCCGCTCAAGCAAACCGATGTACAATGGGAGGGCAGTGACAGTGACAGTGACTAGTTTCTCTTATATGCTTATAAATATAGTGCTGGCTATGTTGTTTATGGTATTTGAAGTTCTTAGTGGAAAAACAGTGCACTTTCAGAGCAAAAGATGTAGTTGACTAACAGGACATGCATCCCACGGACATCTTCTATACATTAAGATTGAATGTTTTGAGTTAAAGCAAATACCCCATGAGGGACTTCATTAAAAAAAAATGCAAATACCCCATGGGGGATAAAATTTCAGTTCAGTGAAGATAATGTTTGATACCTTCTTTTCCAGACTTTCTAACATTTCATTAGTACTCTCATTACTTTCCAAATGTATTTTCTGTCGAAATTTCAGGTCTTCTATCAAATGTCTTTTCATGGTTATATCTCTTTCCATTCGAGACATCCTTACAAGGAAAAAGAGTATTTTATCAAGAGTCATAGAAATATACTTAAGCAATGATGTTATTTGACATGTTAAATATTGTACTTATAATTAATTTTAAAATACAATCTATAGTAGAAAAATTTTAATATTAACAAAATAATTTAAAGACATGTAACATTGCTCTATTGACATTCTGAATACATGTAAATCTATATTCTATTTGTAACTTAGTAACTCTATAACAGCAAAATATATTAATGTGTACTAAAAATAATAGGGCTGGAGCGATAGCACAGGGGTAGGGTGTTTGCCTTGCGCGCTGCTGGCCTGGCCGAGCCAGGTTCGATACCTCTGCCCCTCTTGGAGAGCCAGGCAAGCTATCGAGAGTATCTCACCCAAACAGCAAAGCCTGGCAAGCTCCCTGTGGCATATTTGATATGCCAAACACAGTAACAACAAGTCTCACAATGGAGATGTTACTGGGCCCACTCGAGAAAATTGATGAACAATGGGAGGACAGTGCTACAGTGCTACTAAAAATAATAAATACATCTAAAAATAAAAAATATATGTATGTATATATAAACTTAAAACTATTGTACTTAAATTACACTAGTACATTGATGGGCTGGAGCACAGCGGGTAGGGCGTTTGCCTTGCAAGCGGCCAACATGGCTGACCCGAGTTCGATTCCTCCGCCCCTCTCGGAGAGCCCGGCAAGCTACCGAGAGTATCTCGCCCACACGGCAAAGCCTGGCAAGCTACCCGTGACGTATTCGATATGCCAAACACAGTAACAAGTCTCACAATGTTACTGGGCCCGCTCGAGCAAATCAGTGAACAATGGGAGGACAGTAACACTGACGGTACATTGATAAGAAAAAGCAAAGTAAAATATTGAGATCATCAAAAACTTTCATACTGGGACTGGAGAGATAATAGAGTGGCTAAGGTGCATGTCTGTCTTGCCTGAGCAATGCCAGGGTGATGCCTGAATACAGAGCAAGGAGTAAGACCTGAGCACCACTAGGTGTGACGACAAAACAAAACAAAACAGGAAAAAGAAAGTGTAACACTGATTGGAAATAATTATATAGCAAATAAATATCTTATGGAAAAACACTAAAATTAGGTATGGCATCTCTTAATCACTTGAGTTTGAACTGATATGTACTCTTTGCTTGATATTCTATCAAGTATAAATGGTAGCTGCAATAATTATGACTATTACTATTGCAATAATAAAATAATCATTGCTTGCACATGGTGAATCCTGGTATGTGCCAGACACTGTTTTGAATGCTGTACATATACATATGCACTTAATCCTCAAACAACATTTTGAGTACCAAAATATCAAGACACAGAGAGAGGAGTTAAATTCAAAGAATATTATTTTAGAGATCTTCCTGTTAAACAATGAGCAGGAGTGACTTTTAATCTAGGAATGAACTTCTAGAGTCTGATTTTTAAAAATTAACTTTTCTCTTTGTCTGTCCTCCCGTTGTTCATCGACTTGCTCGAGCAGGCCCAGTAACGTCTCCGTTATGAGACTTCTTGTTACTGTGTTTGGCATATTGAATACCCTCGGTAGCTTGCCAGCTGTCTGAGAGGGCGGAGGAATCGAACCTGGCTCGGCCGGGCTGGCTGTGTGCAAGGCAAACGCCCTACCGCTGCTATTTTATTACCTTTAAGTCAGCTTTACTTATAATTTTGTGCATAGTATAATGCATAGGACATAGTCTTAGATCTACCTATGTATCTAAATTATCAATAATACATTGGAATTCTATTTAAACAATTATATAGTGATAGGAATTACCACTTCTATTTCCAATATATTCAAGAGATATAGAAATGAACTTTGAGACAATAGAAAGAAGATTTTAAACTCCATTTTAAAATAATAAATACAACATACAAAAATTTATGTTTTGCTTCTTACTGTAAATGCAGGTAAGACTTTCATTTTAAATTCTATATGGAGGCCGAGGATATAATTCAGCATGTGAGCACAAGCCTCATATATATGCATGAGGTCCTGGATTTGATCCCAGGAGCCACAAAATACTAATGAACCAAAAATTGCTTAAAAAAATTCAATATAAGGGAACACCTACACATATCTTTGATCAAATATTAACACAATCTAAGGATTTCTGTTCATAATCTTTGAGATGATCAATTTATATTTATTCAAAATCTAACGTTTTGCCTCAGAAGGAAAACTAAACTTAAATAACCAGAAAAACTAATTAAAATAGTAAAAAATTTGTATGTCATACCATACAAGTAACATTTCTTACACTTAAGCTCACTTATGACTTAAAAAGTGAAAGTAAAGAAATCTGGAACGAAAATTTAAATTTTTAACATGGTTATTGTTTCTTGGCATGCAATGTATAACAGAGCTAAGTGCCACAAGGTGGCACCAAATACAATGAATAAAAATATGAAGAACATACTTTTCATGCATTTCTTTTATGTGTTCTTCTTTTGCTAGGAGTTCAAATTTCAGAGACTTCATATTTGATGACTGTTTAGTGAGTTCATTTGTTGCATTCTAAAATAAAAATAACACACTTAAAGGCGCTTTCTATTCTTGAAATAAGAAGTATAAAATGTCATTCTTATATAGTAGTTTCAGTATTTATGGTTATAATTAAAATGTCTTATTTTAACAGAAATAATATAGTATAACAAAATTTATATACAACATTATGAAATAATAAAGGAATGCATTCATATAACAACTGCCAAGTACATACCCAGATTTTATTTACAGATTCAAAGGCTTAAGAGATGAACTCAACCTCTCTAACAGAGGAGCAACTAAGCATTTGTGAGCATATTTAGTTTGGTATAGGTATTAGTCAGTCAATCCAGGATCAATTTTCAGTAATCTTATTAAGCTATTAAAGTTATTTAACAGAGGGACTGGAGGAGAGTTATACAGGGGTGATTAAGGCTTGCACGAAGCTGATCCTGGTTCAATCTTGGGCACTGGATATGATCTCCTGATCAACTTGAGGAGTAATCTCTTAGTGCAGATCCAGGAATATATTCAGCACTGGTATATGGGGCTCAAATTTGAAACAAAAAATTAGTTAAACAATAAAAATATTAAACACCATAAGGACTAAATAGTATTTGTCAAGCATTTAGAATCAACCTGGCAACAGATTATACATAAATAGCAATTTTATTTATTATTAGGCTGGTTGAATTGGGCATGAACTCCACCTTACTTTTTTTTTCATAAATTTATTTATTGAATCACCGTTGAGAGCAGTTACAAAGCTTTCGGGTTTAAGTCTTAGTCATACAATGAAGAAACACTAGACCCTTCACCAGCACCCATTTTCCACCACCCCAAACCCCAGTATACCCCCCTTCCCACACCCTCACCCTACCTGTGGGGCAGATGATTTCCACATTACTCTCTCTCTACTTTGATTACATTCAATACTTCGACACAAGACCCATCATTATTATTTGGGATTTTACCCCAACACTCAGATCTGCCAAAAAGGCTACAGTAGACCAATTTGTATCTATTGCTGGTTTTGAATAACATATGATGTTGCTCGGCTGCATTAGTGGCCATGTGCTTTTGGGATTCCAAAATTTTAACAATTAAATCTGGAGGTATTTCTGCCAAAACCTGCTGCGTTCCGAGATTTGTTCCTGAGTCTCTGGGATCATGGCTGTTAAGTAACTTGATCAGGAGCCAGGGAGGCCGTTCGTGGGCGGCGACCCGGAGTTTCACTAGGGCGGAGAGGAAAGGGCCGGCTCCACCCCCATCCCTTGAGGCCCTGCGTATCTCATCACTGCAGGCCCAAACCTGACTGTTCAATGGCCTCTGGAGGTAGGTGGCCACAGAGCCACCAGGGGAAACAGGCCAAGGCAAGAAACCTATTCCCACCTGGGGTGGCCCAGCTCCGGAAACCTACTGTATGGACCAGATGCATTTCCGCCAAAAGCTGCTGGGTTCCAAGATTTGCTTCTGAGTCTCTGAGATCATGGCCATTAAGCAGCTTGATTAGGAGCCAGAGAGGCCATTCGTGGGTGGGGCTCGAGGTCTCGTTGGGGCAGGGAGGAAAGGACCGGCTCCACCCCCATCCCGTGAGGCCCCGTGTGTCTTGTCACTGCGGGCCTAACCTGACTGTCCAATGGCCTCTGGAGGATGATGGTCACCGAGCCACCAGGAGGGAGCAGGTGGAGGGACAGCAACTTTTCCCCCCTGGAGTGGCCCAGCTCCGGTAACCTACTGTGTGGACCAGATGCATTTCCGCCAAAAGCTGCTGGGTTCCGATCTGTTTCTGAGTCTTTTGGACCATGGCCATTAAGCAGCTTGATCAGGAGCCAGAGAGGCCATTTGTGGGTGGGACTCGGGGGTCTCGTTGGGCAGGGAGGAAAGAGCTGGATCCACCCCCATCGCGTGAGGCCCCGCGTGTCTCATCACTGCGGGCCCAACCTGATTGTTCAATGACCTCTGGAGGGTGATGGTCACCAAGCCACCAGGAGGGAGCAGGTGGAAGGACAGCACCCTTTCCCCCTCTGGTGGCCTGGCACCTGTAACCTACTGTGGGAACCAGATGCATTTCTTCCAAAAGCCACTGGGTTCTGAGTTTTGTTTCTGAGTCTCTGGGATCACGGCCATTAAGCAGTTTGATCAGGAATCAGAGAGGCCTTGCCTCCAATTATATCACTGAGCCGGAGGTGGTTTGTGGGTGTGTCCCACATACCTAACTTTTGGCCATTTACTTTCTTGGTAAACTTGGCCCCAAGTTGTTGGGGTCTGGCCAAAGGTACAGCAGCAATTTTGGGGTATCTAGAAGTCTGAAGGTACCATCAGGCTGCTGATGCACTCGCCTCACAGGTACAGATTGACCTGCTGGCGGCACCATACCCCCTAAATAGCAATTTTAAAACTATAACCATTCATTATGAACTTACTAGAAAACTGGAAAAGAGGGTGTTTTCTTTTTGGTTTTGAACCACAATGGGTGGTGCTCAGGACTTACTCCTGGTTCTGAGTTCAGGATCACTCCTGGATGGACTCTAGGGAGTATATAGGGTGCTGGTGATCAAACCTGAGTTGGCTGCATCCAAGGCACCCTATATGCTCTACTATCTCTCCAGATCCCGAAACATGCTTTAAATAATCAGTAAGCCAAAGAATAATAATATAAATTTGGTACAATTCGATGCATATTTCATAAATTACCATTAAATGGACAAAAGAAAAAACCCTTATAAACCATTCACTGAAGTAAATAGTCGAAATAAATAGTCTCTAAATATCAATTATGTATTTTAAAGCTGGGTATCAAGAACCATGTCTATTACGAATAAAAGTGAAGAGATAGTATGGGAGGTAAGGCAATTGCCTAGCATACAACTGACCTATGATTCAGTTCCCTGCATGTATGACTGAGCAATGCCAGCGAACCCCGAGCACAAGAGCTAAGGGTAACCTGAGGCACAGATGGGTGTTGCCCCAATTTCTCCCCCACAAATTACTCGATCTAACATTCAATCTTACTATGATAAAAACTAACATTAACTTCTGAAACACAGACTTCTTATTAGTAAAAAATTCATGAAGTGAATTTTAATCTCTATACTAAAATCAAATAATATCTCAATGACTTTATGATTTTATCCTCTATATGATAAGCATCATAGAGAACTTTCTTTGAACATCAAAAATTTCAGTTTATACATCGAATTCTACATTTTGGGGTTGATTTTGTGGGAGTGGGAGGGTTTAGACCTGGTGGAACTTTACTCTTGGCTCTGTGCTCAGAGATTACTCCTGGCAGTGCTCATGGGACATATGCTGAGGATCAACCTTGTGTCTGCCACATACAAGTGCCTTAACCCCTGTACTATCTCTATGGCCCCAAATCCTACCTTATAAAAAACAAAAACACATTTTAAGAGTACGTAATTATGCAAAAACTTCCATAGGCATCTCTTATTACATTTCTATTATGTAAGATATAAAACATGGTGGTTGAGGCAGTTCTGAAGATAAAATCCATCTGAAGATATTCAAGGAATTATGAAAATAAACGCCACACTGTAAATCTAAGTATCATTAATGATGCAAATTTTTTAGGCAATTTGCGATAGCACAGCAGTAGGGCGTTTGCCTTGCACGCAGCCAACATGGCCGACCCGAGTTCGATTCCTCCGCCCCTCTCGGAGAGCCCGGCAAGCTACCGAGAGTATCTCGCCCACACGGCAGAGCCTGGCAAGCTCCCCATGACGTATTCGATATGCCAGACACAGTAACAACAAAGTCTCCAATGGAGACGTTACTGGGCCCGCTCGAGCAAATCGACGAACAACGGGAGGGCCTTTACATTTACTTTATATGCTTTGGGCTGGAGCAATAGCACAGCGGTAGGGCATTTACCTTGTGCATAGCCGACCTGGCGAGCCGGGTTCGATTCCTCCGCCCCTCTTGGAGAACCAGCAAGCTACTGAGAGTATCTCGCTCGCACAGCAAAGCCTGGCAAGCTCCCCGTGACGTATTGGATATTCCAAACACAGTAACAACAAGTTTGACAATGGAGACATTACTGGGCCCGCTCAAACAAAATCCATGAACAACGGGAGGACAGTGCTACAGTCCTACTTTGTGCTTTGTCTTATTTTATCCTATTTACAATACTCCATTCAAATATTATTTAAAAGTATACAATATCTTATTTTGAATTGATAAACTCTCTCACAAACTTATAAAGCTATGGCTATTGTATTTTTTATGGATGCCCAACCAGAATTTTCTTACGGTGACTTATTATAGTTATGGTACTACATACATTATATTTTTCACTTTCAACTAGCTATCTTCACAGGAAAAAAAATAACATGTGATGGATAAGCAAGCCAGTAGCATAAACTGTCCCAATTTTCATGAAAACAGTTTTACTGAAACTAATGCCAGTATTAGTTTTAACTTGCTGATAGTATCAGCAGTATTTCAATGTTAATTCCTGAAAAATAAATGGAATTCCGCTTTTTATTATTACACTCAGGTCAAGTTTGCTAAAATCTATAAAATCCACTTTTCCTCTGAAAATCTACCTCCTCCCTCCTTCCCCATCTCCAACCAACAGAAAAATTTGAAAAACAGAATATAGTGGAAAATTAATTTATTCATGCTTACATACTACCTACCTGTTTTCTTGTTAATAAACACTGTAGCACTGTAGCACTCTCCTCCCACTGTTCATCAATTTGCTCGAGTGGGCACCAGTAACGTCTCCACTGTGAGACTTGTTACTGTTTTTGGCGTATCAAATACACCACAGGGTGCTTGCCAGGCTCTGCCTTGTGGGAGGGATACTCTTGCTAGCTTGCTGGGCTCTCTGAGAGGGACAGAGGAATCAAACCTGGGTTCGGCTGCGTGCAAACCAAACACTCTACCTGCTGTGCTATTGCTCCAGTCCAACACTATTATTATTTCAGTGATCTGGAGGACAAGTAGTCCTCTGGCTTCATTCCCCCTCTGTGCTTGAGGTTGGGGAGTCATTCCCAGTGGTGCTTGGGAAACTTGCAGCGTCAGTGATCAAACCAAGGTCTCCTGCATGCAAAGCATGCACTTAGCCCACTGAGTTATATCTTACGTTGCATTACCTATTTTTATTTAGTGAAGAGAGAAATACAAGGTAGAGAAGAGTCATGGAATAGAGTAACTACAAGCAGTTTCAGTCACCTACTAGGTTCAAGTATCATGGGGTCTTCTCCTTTTTTTCAAATAATAGTACTGTAGGATACACTCTGAGAATTTTCATTGTTGGGGCTGGAGAGATGTATAGCAAGTAGGGTACTTGCCCTTAACACGGCAAAACCAGGCTTGATACCCAGCACCCCCTCTATGTAAGGCCCAGAGATAGCAGAGATTAAGGCACTTGCCTTATTTGCTGCTTACCCAGGTTTGACCCCCAACAGTACATATGGCTCCTTGAGCACTGCCAGCTGAGTATAACCAGAAGTGGACCAAAAAACCAAAACTAAATAAATACATAAATAAATACCTTACCAGGTTTTTGGGGGAGGTTATTTATAAAACAAACATTTAATTTAATAAAAATAAGTCTGAATGAATAGAAACATGTCTTTATTCAGTAACTTTTACTTTCATATTTAGTAAAATATATAGTTACCTTTAGTTTACACTGTAACTGCTTAATTTCCAAATCTATGCTCTTTGCAGATGATGATGAAACTTGTATCCGAGGAACTGGTAGCTGGGAAGCTTCCTCTGCCAAACTTGTGATTTCTGATGAAGATTCCAATTTCTTTAGTAAGTCTTCTTTCTCTTTCCGTAGTTCAGTCAAGTTCAAGTTTAGCTTCTTTTTTTTAAAGAAAACAATTGTAAATGTATTATAAAAGTAATCATATATAATATATTACCAGCAAAAATCTTACAGTTAAATGATATTAAATAATTAAAACTTGTTATTATAAGTACTTGACAAAAATTAGGATTTTATTAATTTTTGCTAAAGGTTGTATGACTTACAAAGGTTACAATAAAATGAACCATCTGTACTCAGTATCCCCTGGCTGGCTAGATTTAGTCATGATGTGGTATTTCTTTGTCCTCACATATATGTGGTTGATCCAGAGATTCACATATTTGATAACCTTGAGTTCAGGGCCGATATACTTACAGTAAAAGCCAAGCTGGAGCAGGATGGGATAGCAGATGTTAGTTGTTTATTCCACTGGGTAGATCTTCCTACCTTATATAGCAGCCAAAATGCTTCTCATTTAGCAACATAAATGTTAAGTCCAATTAGCAAAAGAGGCTTATTAGAGATTTAGTTCAAATAAATATTACACAAACAAATTCTTACTCAGTCTTATGCAATTGATTGATAGCTCTAAATACTATTTTCAAGTAATATGTATACTGCGCTAAACTTATCATAGAAATTTTAGTAAGATAAATTTTAGTATATAACATATTAGTCATTATTTTACATGAAATGGCATAAAAGAAAATATCTTAATCTTAGTCTTTCCCACTTACCAGTGTTCAGTCTGCAGTATGTCACCAAGCTATAATGGCATAACAACTCAGAGCTCCTTAAGAGGATAGCTACATTACTATTTTATTATTCCAAAGAAGCTTATAATATGGTAGTTTAACATAAGGAACAATTAGACAAAATGTACAAAATTCTCTCAGAGGTGGAAAATATTATAATTAAAGAACTATAATTAGAGAAAGCCAAAGATGTAGCTAACATGTTAGTAATATAAATATGGAGCACAAAGTGTTACTTAAATATTGGTACTATATTTAAAATATAACTCTAAACTGTACCACTAATTTTTGTGTATTAAATAAAATATGTATTTATATATACTTATGTATGTAATTATGATGTATTTGTGAATGCAGGAAGATACTTCTAAGTATGAATATTGAGATCACTGATTAAAAGCTAGATTTTATATATTTAAGATGAAAATATTTTGGTGAAATAAAATGTATCCGTGAAGAAATAATTTCTTTAGCAATACTTAAAATTTTTTTAATGCTTTCTTGGGGCCACACCTAGAGGTGCCCCGAGCTTATTTCTAGATCTAATATTAATATTAATATTCCTTAATATTAATATTCCTTATTCCTAGATCTAATATTAATTTGTTCAGGGATCACTTCTGGCAGAACTTGGGGGACCATCTGGAGTGCTGAAAAGATCGAACAAGAGTTGACCATGTGAAGGCAAGTACCCTACATTTTGCACTATTGTTCCAGTCCTTCTTCAGTAATATTCTAATTTATGAAGTAAAAGCATGTTTCTGTGGATTTTTAGAAAGTACTAGTTCATGAATGCTTTCAAATATATGTAATAACTCCATAATGGGCTGGAGCGATAGCACAGCGGTAGGGCGTTTGCCTTGCACGCGGCTGACATGGCCAACCTGAGTTCGATTCCTCCGCCCCTCTCGGAGAGCCAGGCAAGCTACCAAGAGTATCTCGCCTGCACGGCAAAACCTGGCAAGCTATCCATGACATATTGGATATGCCAAACACAGTAACAAGTCTCACGATGGAGATGGTACTGGGCCCGCTTGAGCAAATTGATGAACAATGTGAGTCACAGTGATAGTGACAGCTCCATAATAATTTTTAAAACCAAAAAATGATCCAAGCTTGAATACACCTCTTAGTCCAATAAGTTGTCAGGTTCCATAAATTATATAATGTTTCTAATATAATCTCTTCTGCTACTTTCTCAGTGAAAATTCTTTATCCCACTAACACAACTGCAATAGTCCTTCTCCTTCCCACAACCTTTCCCTACTTCAAAGCCTTTCTACAATTTTTCTAATAGCACTGCTGGCCTGTTATTCGCTTATTCAGAAAACCACCAGGGATTGCTTAGTTCGACAGAATAAAGTTCAGATGCTTGTGGTTATAACAAGACACAGATTTAAGTTGAATTTGTGTTCCAGTCAGACATAACCTAAAGTCAGATTTGCCTGTTTTCCCCAATCTTGTCTGCCATTTGTACACTGGTAATTGCAGAAATCTTTCATGCTAAAACTGTAGTTTATTATTTCCTAATTTAGGAAGATTCTTGGTACTATTCATTTCTTACGAACCACACCCAACTAGGTGCTTGGGGGGTTACTCTTACTGGTGCTCAGGGATCAAACCTAAGCCTCCAAAAAAGCAAAACATATGCGTGAAACCACAGAACTATCTTTCTTGTCCTATTTTAGTCGGAGGTGCTATACTTGGTGTGCTTGGGGGCTGCTTTGAGTCCCTCCTCAGCAGTGATCCAGGGATCATACAAGACTGGAGACAGAACCAGGGTCTCCTGCATATAAAAAATGCATTCCAGTAATATCTATATACAGATATAATTCAATGTTTAAAATAGAATAAAATGCTTATTATGGTTTCTATATTCCTATTATAAATAAAATAGAATTAGCCTAAGTGTCAAAAGCCAGGTAACTAGATAAAGAAACAGTTAAGGTAGATAACTAGATATATACAACAGAATACCACCCATCTAAAAGAGAAGGCAAAATCATGCTGCTACTTGAATGGATTTGAAGAGCATCACGCTCAGTGAAATGAGTCAGAAAAATAGGGACAAATTAAAAATATCTCTCTTATATGTGGGAAATAATTAAGCATAGCAAGTGACTAACATGATATCCTTTTAATTAGAAACTTTTATTCCTTTGATCCATTCACAGTGATACTCAGAGGTTACTCCCAGCATTCTATGGTGCTAAGTATTAAACCCAGGGTTCCTGTATGATAATGAGCTCCAATGCAGTGCACCATTGTCTCAGAACTCCACAATATTTTAGAAGTCTACTTCAATTTAAAAGTTGACTTCAGTGAGAATAAGGACTGAGATTTTTATGGATTTATGTGCAGATAGTTATTCTAACCAAGGATCATAAAACAATAAAATGATAAGTTTAAAGCTAGGCACAAGTTATTATTTAAATATAACATTGACGTGTAAGTATAAAATGGAAATAAACCTTTCAGTAGCTGAAGAAGAAGGAAGGAGGAGACTTAGTCCTTCATGAGTCACCCCATAGTAGGCAGAACCCTAAGATGACCTTCAAGAACCCAAGGTCCTTGTTTACTTGTTTATAATATAATATTTCCCCATATATATTGGTTCTAAGAGTGGCACTACAAGGGTTTAAGGAAGGTAACTGTGAGCAATGAAACAGAGATGAGTCCTACAACCATAAGGAGCTGAGTTTTTACAGCAAACACATGAGCTTTTGAGAAAAGCCTGAGCTCTCAGAAGGAGGGCAGCCTGGCTGACACAGCTTGTGATACTCAGGAGCTTGACACCACCAAGCTGTGCCAGGCTCTGGACCCATGAAATATGCAGTAATGAAGTTGTATTGGCATCCTTTCTTTTATTAGACTGTGTTTCACTGCACTTTGAAGATATGCAGTTTCTTTCTTTACAAGAACCCTGAACCATAAAATGGAATTATGACTCCTGAAGCCTCAGGTGATGGTTAGCATTTTTTAGCAATAAAGTATTTTTTAATTAAGGAGTTCACAATTTTAAGACATAATGTTATTACATACTTAGTAGACTATGGTATACTATAAACATAACTTACTTGTACTGGGAAGCCAAAAATTTGTATGACTCATTTTATTGCCATATTGACTCTATTGTAGTGGCTAGTAACCAAAGTCACAATATCTATAAGGTGTGCCAGTATATTGCTTCCAAGTTGCTAAGTTTATACTAATTTTTTATGTTTCATGGAAAGCTAATGAGTCTGAATACTGGAAAATTAAACCTTTATTTGAACCTATTCCTTGTTTTCTTACTGCCGCCCTTCCCCAACACCCAGACTTGATTACATCTTCACTCATATATTCTAGTTTAGTTTTCTTTTCCTTATTCATAATTTTTCATTAACTTTGTTTCTTTAATGATTTTTAAAAATTATTGTATTTCCTGTACTAGCAATACACTGTACTTATATCAGAGCTTCATTTTGTAGTTTTTCAAGCAAAAATTTCTGTCCAGAAGTCTCCTTCTACTGTTTTTTATCAGTAAGTGAAGAATCCCAAGAGGAGGAAAAGCAAACCTCCCTTAATGACCTCTCTCCACTTACTTGAAGTAGATTTATTCACAAATTTGTTTTCTTCTGGAGGCCCAAGATAACATGCTCTTGGAGATTTCAATAGAAGGCATTTGAATTCAAACTCTATCATTCATTACATTTTGGCAGGGGGCAGAGCGGGTACAGGGAGGATTTAGGTTTTGGGTTATGCGTGATGGTAGTCAAGGCTGTCTCCTGGCTCTGAGCTCAGGTATCACTCCTGTGGGTGCCTGGGGGACTATATATGGTACTGGAGTTTGAAACAGAATTGTCCAGGTGAAAGGCAAACTCCTTACCCTGTGTTATCTCTGGTCCTTCATTCATATTTTTAAGACTATGCAATAAACAATGTGTCAGGTCTGTTTCCAGTGATATACAAAAACGTCATAATCCTGACATTTAGGTAGCTACCAGAATATAAATTAAAATTACATGATAGTAAGAAACAGGAACTCCTATTAAGGACAAGAACAGAGTCCTGTCTGGTAAAAGTTGGTTGTGACTTGCTTTCATGTATCTTTCCTGATTTATATTAACATTCAAACATAAATTATCAGAACAAAAATCAAGCAGGGTCACAGATGACTGGTTAAAGAAACTTTGGTACATCTACACAATGGAGTACTACGTAGATGTTAGAAAAGACGAAATCATGAAATTTACATACAAGTTGTACTACATGGAAAGTATCATGTTAAGTGAAATGACTCAGAAAGAAAGAGATAGACATAGAAAGATTGCATTCATCTGGGGAACATAAAGTAACAAAATAGGAGACTAACACTCAAGAATGGCCGAGATTAGTACCAGGAATTTTACTCCATGGCTTGGAGGCCAGCCACACATGCTAGGGGAAAAGGGAGCTCAGATAGAGAAGGGAACACCAAATAAAGGTGTTGGGAGGATCCTCCCAGGAGGGGAGAAGCATGCTGAAAGTGGGCTATAGACCAACCATTATTGTCACCCATTGCCTCTTTTGCAAACCACAACACCCAATAAGAAACAGAAGGGAATGCCCTGCCACAGAGGCAGGGTGGGATGAGGGGAGATGGGGGATGGGAGGGATACTGGGATCCGTGGTGGTGGGAAATGGGCACTGGTGGAGGGATGGGCATTTGATCATTGTACTATTGAAACGAAGCACAAAAATTTGTAAGTCTACAACTTTAGCTCATATGTCTCACTAATAAAAAAAATTAATAAAAATACAAGCAGGATCCATAGAAAAAATGGAGCAAGAGCAGCTGAAGTGAAAAGTAGTAAAGTAGTTAGGGGATAAATAATCTAAAAGAACTGATTCCAGAATTGCCCCCATTCCTAAACAATACATTTTAAGGTACACTATAACTTGAGGTTTCTGAAAAAATTATATTTGGTATTTGCCTATTAAAATGTGCAAAGCTAGCTGAGGAATATGTAAAGAAATTGCTTTGGAGGATTCACTTAGTTTAGGACCAATGCTCTATGTGAATTAAATATGATTTGGCATAGCTCTTCATTTCCAATTAACTGATTCTGACCTATCTTTGTATTCTGGATAGTAACCATCAAGTATGATTCAAGTATACTGTTCAGTTCTCCATGTATATGTTTGACTACTGGGCTAGAAACTAAATAAACTGTGTTTTAGCTTCTTGAAAATGTTTTTTGTTGTGAATGTGGGATTTGAAAAGCTGAAAACTGAGGTTATTAAGGGGGAGTGAATGGACTGAAAGGGCCCAATGGACTGTAATGAAGGGATATTGACATTTTAGTAGTGGGTATGGTCTGATAGTGCTGAACCCCTAAAGCATATGAACTGTTAAACTCTTGCAAACCAGTGTTACCTCACAAAAGGAAAACAAAACCACCACCACCACTACCAGCACCCCTCACCCTGCCCCCAAATAACAGAAGTCTCTACAAAGTTTTTCCACAGAAGCCAAATCAGTCAACATTCCTACACTTAGTGAATGAGGGTTCCTTTGCCATCACATTCCACTAACACTGGTTGTTCGCATTCTTTTTGAGATAGGTAATTCTCACTAGTGTGAGAAGAGACCAAAGGACAGTGGTAGAGTATCTGGGAACTTTGTTGATGGTGGTGGTGGTGGTAAAAATAATATTTTATGCCAAAACTATAAACATTAACTATACTGTCAGTCATGTTACTTCCATAAGGATAAAATTAAAGTTAAAAAACACCATTGAAATTTTAGAAAATGTAGTCAAATATGAAGTTGATGGTAGGATCAGAAGAACAGAATTTCTTATAAGTTTATAGGGAAAATGGCTGGCTACAGAAGACAGAAGAATTCTTTCTGGGTCAGGGGTAGGCATCAACATTTTTGAAAACTTAATGAATAACCAAAGTATAAGATTAGGGTTAGTTCCAATATACAATAGTAGACATTTAAGTTTTATTTATTTTTTGAAATCAAAAAAGGAAATAACAATTATTAAGCGAGAATAGTGTTTTATTTTTATATCACCATAATTTTAAATATTAAATTCTGCATATATCTGATATTACTGAATAAGGTTATTTCATGTTGAATACATAATATTTATTCAACATTTTCAAATGTTGAATAAGGTTATTTACATAAATAAGCAATTTATATTCTACAATCAGATTTTTCTGGCTCATACTTATGTAGAGCAGCAATTTAAAAACATTAACATAATTTAAAAAATATATAATAATGTTACCAGAAGAACGGAGACTGGAGAAATAAATTATAGTTCAAACTATATATATAAGTTCTATAGAAAAGAACCTCCTAGAAACTTAATAACATTGCTCTCTCATGTGAAGTGATTGGAGCTATGTTCTTTCATTGGTAATATTATTCCTTTGCAGGAATAATAACAGAAAGAAGTAACACTGTATGTTGCCCCTGTATAAGACTAAAAGCACAGTCACTTAATTACAACATTATATCAATTACAAAGAAAATTATATGATTTTCCAGATCACTAGCAGAATATTTTCCATGAAAGTGCTTACTTACAAAGATAAATGGTTCAGATTAATAACTCTTTCAAATTAGTAACAAATGTCTTATATTTAAGAGTTTATTTTTTATCACTCGGAAGCTTCAAGAAAAAATAAAAATTAAAAACCATCACCCCTCTTCTCCCAAAACACCAAAAAACCCCCCAAAAAACTAAAAAGCGTAATAAAAAAGAAATGATTTGTATAACAGAAATTCTTATAAAAATGCACCGAGTAATTCTATAACTCATTTATAAACTGTTTTCTGACAAATGAGTTGTTAGAAGCCTAAAGTATGTTTCACAAAATGTCAAGCAAATGAAGGTAACATAGAGGACTTTTTACCAATGCTTTTGCTTGTAGTTAGACTTCAGTAGCCTTTAGAGACCATTAAGTACCCTTTGGCTAATTGGCCAATGGTAGATTAATCCTCTTTTTATTCTAGCAGCACTATTTTAACACCCTTTACACTCTGTCAGTGTAGTGTCTGAATGACAAAATAATATTGTGCATGAATAATAAGCAGAAAAGTTAAATTAACATTTCATGTTTCACATGCCATACCTATGTGTCAGAAGAATTTCTTTTTAAGTCACTGACATTCAACTTTTTAAAACAATCTCATGTTGACATCTTATTGAGGTGAATCTTCCTAATTACTGCTAATTGCTTATCAAGAAAAAAACTCATGAAGTGCAGTTGTCTTGTGCAGATGAACTCGGCTCCACTGTGCACATTAAAGACAAAGCATGACACCTAAGGTGCTACTTTGTTATAAGGTCATACTAAATATGGTTTGCAATTAACAGAGCAGGTTTTTTTTAATGGGACTGAATATGCCAATCTGTCTTGATGGGTTCAAATTAGATTTTGTAAAAGAAATATGGACATATCCATGTGAATCAGGACTATACTGCTTTGAAAAGCATTTATAAGGAGCAAAATTAATTGAATATACTTATATTTTGGGCTGGAGCCATAGCAAAACGGGTAGGGTGTTTGCCTTGCACGCGGCCGACCATATCAACCTGGGTTCGATTCCTCCTCCCCTCTCGGAGAGCCCGGCAAGCTATCGAGAGTATATTGCCCACGCAGCAAAGCCTGGCAAGCTGACCATGATGTATTCGATATGCCAAACACAGTAACAAGATGTCTCAAACTGGAGACGTTACTGGGCCCGCTCGAGCAAAATCGATGAACAACAGGAGGACAGTGACAGTGACAGTGACTTATATTTTATAACGTAAAGTCTAGGTAAATTCCAATTACATATTTTGTAAGTGTGTTTGGAAATAATTTCCAAAATAAAAATTAACAATATTTCAAATTTTAATTGTTTAAAAACAGTGTACTCCTACTTTGAACTTTCAAGTCAGCACAAATAATGAAGGTATTTGTCATGTGGCTTTGCTTTATTGTTGTTTTGACATTATAGAAATGTCTAGTAAATAGTAATCTATATGACCATAAGAATATAAAGTTTCAAAATAAAATTGCTGAACTAATTACTTTGCTTTGTTTGAGGGCCACACCAAGTAGTGTTTAGGGCTTCCTCATGGCTCTGCACTTACGGAGTACTCCTGGCAGGGTGTGGGGGACCATATGAGATGCCAAAGATTGAACCTGGGTTGACTGGATGCAAGATAAGCACCCTACTATCTCTCCAGTCTCTCCTCTCCTCACTTTCTCTCCCTCTCCTCCACCTCTTCCTCCACCCCTTTCCTCTGGCACACCTGTCTATGCTCTGGGATTACTCCAGGCTCTGCTCTCAGAGGTCACTACTTGTGGGGTTTAGGAGACTGTGCAAAGTTTTCAACCCAGTTGTAAAGCAAGACATGCTTTACTCTGTCTGGCCCGAGTTTCAATCTTAAAATAAAAGACCGATTAATTTTTAGTCTTCAAATGTTCTTTTAAATAATCATTTAGGGTATCATTTCTATTGGAGTACCACCTTACTCTCACTCTGCAAGTTTTTATATGAATTACTTCATTATTATTCCACTTGAGCCATTTTCTCATTTTATGTTCTTCTCTGATTACTTAGAAATGCCTCAAAATATTTACATCAGAATTTTAAAAGATAACTCTTTTAAAAGATAACTGAGTTAATCCTTTCACTATACAACATTTCTATTTAAAAATAAATCTTGAAAATTTGTAGAAATTCTGTTTTTGACCTAGTTAATCAAACGTTTTTTGCTGCTATTACTGGCCTCCTCAGCAGTAGTCAGTCCTAAGATTCAAACATGGCAGTACTTGGCCCAGCAATGAAGGCCTGGAATGTTCATTCTTGGGCCTGGCCATACAGTGCTACCTACACAGTGGTGCTGGTGTCATTATGACTAGCATATCTGTGTGTGGAGCCATTATGACCAGATTCTGGCCATGCACTGTTAAGAGACCGAACTCAGAACCTTGCATAGTCCATGAATAACCACTACCACCAGTTCATCTGTGACCATTTTAGATAAATACTTGCAGTAAGACCTTTTATTACATAAGTCAAATATGAAAGAGCCCCCAGTATGCAATCGTGTTACACTAGAACGTGACAGGGACGAATGGAGACATTACTGGTGCCTGCTTGAGCAAATCGATGAACAACTGGGTGATAGTGATAGTGATAGTCAAATAATTCATATTGTAATGAATTCTTGTCAAAGTGACTTTTACAATTCATTTAATTTTATCTCGAGTACAGATTATCAATTTTTATATTATTTAATTTGAACCTGTTATTCAATATTTACATATTTACATCGGTCTATAACAAATCTCACTAAAAATAACAATGTAATATCTGCTTATGAACATTCAGTTATATTCTCCCATTTCTCAGTTCCTCTCATTACAATCAACAGCATTTTATGGTAGTGATCATTCACTTCTGCTTGAGATACTTTCATCACTTGGCTTCCGGGATACTTCTTTCTCCTCCTTTTCTTTTTAGTTAATTATTCACACTTTCCATGTGGTCTTTCTGCATTTGCCCCAGTTTTAAAGGTAGGTGGGAGGGGCAGGACTCATAGCTAGTAGTTCTCTTTTCTATGTTTCTCCCTAGGTAATACTTTTCCAGTCTCAAGATGTTAACAAATTATGATTCAACACTATTAACTACCAAACTACTACATCTAACTAAACTCGGTCATCTACTTTAAATTTTAAAATATCTTACTGCTCATCTGATTTCCTTGCTGCAGCAACAAATTTGCATTTGGTTATAATGATAGGATTTCATAGATTTTTTTTTATCATCTGCGGTTTTATATTTTTTGTTAAAGCAAGGGCACTTATAAGGATATTTGTTATATTTTAACTAAATTTCTTTTTTTAATGTAAAAGTACTGCTATTTATTCAGCCACTAGATTAGCTGATTGAATTGGGCATGAACTCCACCTTACTTTTTTCCCCCCATTTTTTTATAATTTTATTTATTTAATCACCGTGAGAGCAGTTACAAAGCTTTCGGACTTAAGTCTTGGTCATACAATGAAACACCCTTACCTTCACCAGGGCCCATTCTTCACCACCAAAACCCCCAGTATACCCCTATCCTATACCCTCCCTCCCCCTACCTGTGGGGCAGATGATTTCCACATTACTCTCTCTCTACTTTGATTACATTCAATATTTTGACACCAGACCCACCATTATTATTTGGGATTTTACCCCAACACTTAGATCTGGTGAAAGGCAACAGTAGACAATTTGTTTTCTATTGCTGGTTATGAATAACATATGGCGTCGTGTGGCTGCAGTAGTGGCCGCGTGATTTTAGAATTCTGAAGTTTTAACAAATAAATCTGGAGGGATTTCTGCCAGAACCTGCTGGGTTCTGAGATTTGTTGCTGAGTCTCTGGGATCATGGCCGTTAAGCAGCTTGATTAGGAGCCAGAGGGGCCGTTCATGGGCGGTGACTCAGGGTCTCATTGGGGTGGGGAGGTAAGGGCTGGCTACACCCCCATCCCGTGAGGCCCCACGTGTCTCATCACTGCAGGCCTAAACCTGACTGTCCAGTGGCCTCTGAAGGATGGCGGTCACTGGGCCGCCAGGGGTAACAGGCCAAGGCATGAAACCTACTCCCACCTGGGTGGCTCCAATGCCAGTAATCTGCTGCAGAAACAGGATGCATTTCTGCCAAAAGAAATTTGAGTTCCAAGATTTGTTTCTGAGTCTCTGGGACCATGGCCATTAAGCAGCTTGATCAGGAGCTAGAGAGGCCGTTCATGGGTGTTGACTTGGGATCTTGTTGGGATGGGGACAAGAGGGCCGGCTCCACCCCCACCCAGCGAGGCCCCGCATGTCTCATCACTGAGGGTGCAAACCTGACTGTCCAGTGGCCTCTGGAATATGGTGGCCACCGAGCCACCTAGGGGAGCAGATGGAGGGACAGCACCCTTTCCCCCAGGTTGGCCTGGTGATAGTAACTTACTGTGTGATCTGGATGTATTTCTGCCAAAAGCCGCTGGGTTTTGAGATTTGTTTCTGAGTCTCTGGGATTATGGCTGTTATGCAGGTTGATCAGGAGCCTGAGAGGCCATTCGTGGGCGGCAACTCAGGGTCTTGTTGGAACGGGGAGGGAAGGGCTGGCTCCACCCCCATCCTGTGAGACCCTGCGTGTCTTGTCACTATGGGCCCAAACCTGACTGTCCAGTGGCCTCTGGAAGATGATGGCCACTCTGCCGCCAGGGGGAACAGGCCAAGGCACGAAACCTATTCCCACCTGGGGTGGCCCAGCACCGGTAACCTACTGCAGGGACCAGAAGCATTTCTGCCAAAAGTCATTGGGTTTTGAGATTTCTTTCTGAGTCTCTGGGATTGTGGCCGTTAAGCAGTTTGATCAGAAACCAGAGAGGCAATGCTTCTAATTATATAGCTGAGCTGGAGGTGGTTTGTGGGTGTGTCTCCCACATACCTAACTTTTGGCCATTTACTTTCTTGGTAAAATTTGCCCCAAGTTTTTGAGGTCTAGCCAAAGGCACAGCAGCAATTTTGGGGTATCTGGAAGTCTGAAGGCCCCATCAGGCTGCTGATGCACTCACCTCACAGGTACAGATTGACCTGCTGGTGGCACCATACCCCCTAACCAAATTTCTTGACTTTTTCCTCAAATGAGGTTTTGTCTCTCACAATATAGATGTATGTGCACTGTCATCAATGTTCTAGTCATTTTAATTAGAACCCTGATTAAGAACCTTACAATTTAACTCTTTTACATTATTATATATGACTGGCTATCACGCTCTGTGACTTGTACCACTATACCATCTAGTTTCTTCTCCTTCTATATTTATTAAGAATGTCTAGATGCTTATCATCTTTTGCTATAAACCACCTCTTAAATCTGCTTTTATTTAAACTTCAGTATCTCAAACTTTAGTCTTAGTCCTCACTGCACATGAGAACCATATAAGAGCTTTTAAAAACTAAAAGGGTGACAGAAGGACTACAATTTAGACTCAATGGTTTCGATAGGGTCCGGGAATAGGTGTTTTTTAATATTCCACCCTCCACCCACCAGCCAGAAAAGGATAGCATGTAATTAGGGCAGAGGATCATAGCTATTCCAGATTACTCACTATTCTCAGTAAATTACTTTCTCATACTTACTGCCACTTCACATATTCCTCTTAATGGCTTTGTTTCATACATACAACTTTTAACTATTTTCCTGCATTTTCATAAAAGGTCCAACTCTCCTATTAGTATTTTGCACAGCGCCAAGATAATATTTAATTGTTGAATATCCCTTCATTAGTGTGTGTTACATGTGTCACTGTAACTGTCACTCTCACTATCCTCCCGTTGTTCATCGATTTGCTCGAGTCTTATAATTACATGCGTCAGGTACATGAAATTGAATTGTAAAAAATAAGAACACACATGAAGCCAGTATTTTAGGCATTTAGAGCACTGTAGCACTATCCTCCCGTTGTTCACTGATTTGCTCAAGCGGGCACCAGTAACGTCTCACAACAAGCTGTGAGACTTGGTACTGTTTGGGGCAAATCGAATACGTCATGAGTAGCTTGCCAGGCTTTGCTGTGTGAGCAGGATACTCTCAGTAGCTTCCTGGGCTCTCTGAGAGGGGCGGAGGAATCAAACCTGGATCTGCCACATGCAAGGCAAAGGTGCTACCCGCTGTGCTATCACTCCAGTCCAAACAATAGACTGGCCAAAATTCTAAATCACAGGTATTTAAATATCATAATTACTAAGATAAAATGTAACTTCCAGATTCTAATCTTGTCAAATTTTCAGTCAGCTCATCTATGTAAAAATATGTCAATAAAAAGAATGAGATAGTATAAAGAAAATAAGATTGTTTAATATAAAACTGGCCTTAAAACTAGAAAATACTATTAAATTTTATTAAATATAAATTTATTCAGATCACGTTTTCTTATCTTAGTATTTCTGTGGTAAGATCAGAAGTGAATCTGAGAACAGAGTATGAATTTACAGTGCAGTGTTCTAAGTGATAATAAGAGTTCTTTACAAAGTCTAATGCAAGACACAGACATTCTATTAACAAATATTGCTTGGTTCATCTACAAGATAGGACATAAGAATAAGACAGTCACGTCCAATTCCACATGGATTCTCATCTTACATCCTGGTTTTTGCACAGTTTACCTTGCGAACATGATCCGAGTGACATTTCACAAATTCTTGGATAAATGTTGCTACACTCTGCTAGGAGAGAGACAGGCTGTGTCATGCACAGATCAATAATAGCACTGTGTTTCATCAGCCTCAAAATCAAAAGTGCTTCATCTGGCAAAAGCCATGGCCCTAGAGAATCTGACATATATAAACTGAAAACCCTACAAAGAATGTGTACTGCACAAACTATTGGAGCTAAAGAAAGGCTGTACATTAGCAATGAAATACACTAAGAAAGTTTTCTGTTTCATTATTACTAGAGATATGAATAAAGATCACGAAAATGGTAATCAAGCTTTTAAAATTCTGTAATTCTTGACAAAAAGCACTAAGTCCTGTACAATGAAACACCTTCTATCTTTTGAAGGTTACATAAATACATATAAATCAAAGAAAAAATGTACATTTAGGATATCATACATATCAGATGAATGTTTCTAGTTCAAATATATTAAAATATATTAAATTCAACATATACATGAGTGTTTTATTGTGATCCATAAAATGTAGTCCTTTTAAAATTATAGGGTTTTAGCAATAAGACTCCAGATTTAGTAGTTAATAAACTCAGTGTTTGGATGTTATATTAGTCTGAAAAACCAAGTCATTTGTTGATAGTTATTCATTGGTTTATGCTCTGTTCTTAATTCCAGAGCCTGACATTTGGCAAAAGTCCTTCATGTGGATCTTGATTAAGCTACTTTAAGACTAATTGCTTAACGTAATAGGGTAAGACATTAAGAAATGTGAAAATTCAAATTCTAAAAATTAACCTTCTTATGACAATTTTTACCCAAAGTCTTTGAGAACAATATCTATAGTTGTGGAATTTAGCTAGATCTGGTTCAGTGCAGAAGAACCAATAATTCATTGACGTACCAAAATAATGACATCCACTAAAAAATTAACAAAAACTTCTATTTCTTGGGACCAAAGAGATAGTAAAGCAGGAAAAGCACTCATTTAGCACGAGACCAATCCAGGTCTAAATCTCAGCACCACATATGGCCCATGAACCTTCCAGGAGTGATCCCTGAGAACAGAGCCTGCAGAAAGCCCTGAATACCACTGGTGTGGCATCCAAACCTAAGTATACAAACATATATATATATATATACATATATATATATATATATATATACACACACACACATATGTATTTCTATAGTGGTTTATACTTATAAAACATATAAACTGAAATAACATATTTGAATTCTAGGGAGCAGTGATATTGTATAAAAGTCTGGTTTCCAGATTATATTTGTGAAGTATCTTCATCTTCTGGACATACTGTCAAGCCTCCTCTGTGCATGAGAAATCCTATCAATTTTTTGCTACTGTTCTTAATATAGAGAAAACTTCTTTGGAAGATTAAAAGGAATATCATCTTCCTTCACAAAATATGTGCAAGTCAAGGTTCTGAAAATTACATATTTTTAGTTATAAGAAACGTAACATAAGTGAAATGAAATTAGTAGGATTTGTAACATTTTCTTCTCCTGGAAGGCATCATACCATTTTAATTATTAACTCTGGGGCTGGAGCGATAGTACAGCGGTTAGGGCATTTGCCTTGCATGTTGCTGATCTGGATTCGATCCCTGGCATCCCATATGGTCCCCCAAGCAATGTCAGGAGTAATTCCTGAGTGTTGAGCCAAAATTAACCCCTGAACATTGCTAAGTGTGACTCAAAAAGTCAAAGATGAAAGTATTAAAATAAAATAAAATTATTAACTCGTATCAAAACCATATTATCTAGCTTTTTCATGATAAGGCTTTCACATGTTTATATGGTTCCTCAATGCCATCAAATATTTTTATTTCATCATTGAGAATAAATATTAAATCTTGACCAAATTGTATCTACTCTTCCATTTTAGGTCTCAAACAGATTCTATAGTTCCTAAGTAAAAATATCTGTAAGATACTTTCACTTATATAGCAAACTATCATCTCAAACTTAGTAGATTACAAAACTATGGTAAACTTAGAAAAGGTTAAAAATAAAGCCATGGGAAATACTTCAGTGAGGAAGAGCACATAAAACACAATTTGGGTAATATTCTAGATTAAAATGATGTGCAGAAATAAGGAAGAATTTTTGAAATTCTGATAAAAATTTGCATTATCATATCAGTTTCTAATAAAACACCATCAATATGTCAAGTGTTATTGATAATGTACAATGCCCTCATAATTCATCAAGACAAGTATAAATTATGATTTTTTTGCCCCTGAACTACACATATGTTAAAAAAATATATTGACTATAAATTTTAAAAGTAAGAAGTTCATAGAGTTTTACTTTTATTTTGTTTTGTTTGCCTATGCTGGCAGTATTCAGGGCTTATTCCTGGCTCTGCATTTAGTATCACTCCTGGCGGGCTCTGAGGACAATATGGGGTGCCAGGGATTGAACCTGGGTTGGCCATATGCAAGGCAAATGTCTTACTTGCTGTACTACCACTTGACCCCTGTTTCACTTTTTAAAAAACCTTAATGACCTCATATACAATATGAGAGTATCTTCCTTCTGAGACTGATATAAAGAATTGATAAAAAATACTGAGAATATTGGTGAATAAGTCATAATATAAATGCTACCTATTGTTTTGTGAAAGATAGTAACAGCATTAGAGTTAAGAACACACACTCTAAAATCATACTACACAGACTATATAACTTATTACCACTTACACAATATCTGACCTTGGACACTTATTCTCTCTGCCTCACTTTCTCCATCAGTATAACAAGATCATATCTAACTCCTTGAGTGTCTGAATTCAAAAGTTAAAATAAAATGCTTCTTTAGCACAATAAACAGCAAAACAGAGATGGTCCTAGGGCATTACACTAAATAAATAAACAAACTAGAGTAAGATAATTATGAAATAATTACAGCAAAATGATGGAATCTAAAACACAAACCCCAAACAAAGATATTCATAGATAATAAAAACAAATTTGGTGATTGTCAAGAGGTAGAGAAATAACCAGGATCAGAAGCCTGAGAACTTGTGGGTGAAGGAGTTGAGACTTAGACTTGGGACCCAAAAGTAAAAAGTTTTAAAAATTTAAAATAATAAAATTCCCTGTGAAATAATAAAATGTAAGTTAAAACGTTTCAACTAACAAAAATCTTCCTGTAACAACATACAAGTATTTAAAAAAATTGTCAGACTTCTGATTTGAATCAAGAAAGAGGGTAAAAAATTTCTCAATTCATTTTCCTGAGGATATTTATTTCTGTGAAAATAACTTAAATGGACTTTGAATCACTAATCTGGAATATTTATTACTTATAGATAGTAAAATCAAACAGGAAACAGTCCGAATGAATGTCTCTAAAACATAGACCACAATGAGCTACTATACTACCACCACATTATCAGCGCCAGGAAATGCTGATGGTGGGTTGGGGATGGGGATCACGCAGGCTATTGGGGAGGGGAGTATTACTAAAGCTGAACTGAAAACTAAAATTGTAAAACACAAATAAAAATCACCCATCATGGTTGAGGGTAAGTAGGAACAACAAAGAGAAATATTCTAAAAACCCAAACAGAATCTATCGTGCATAAACACACACACACACACACACACACACACACACACACACACACACACACGAACACTTTTTTAACAAAAGGAGAATGGGACTAAATTATTAGAATATAGTCATCTCAAATAATAATAAGTAGGAGGAATATACCATCTGTGAGGATGGAAATAATGTGATTGATTTTAGGCTATTTATCCTTTTTTCTATTTAAAAAGGTTTTTTTAAACTATTTTAAATACTTATTTTACTCCACTCATATATCATTTTGTTACATCTTTATCTAAACTCACTTTCCAATATTCAGCTTCACCTTTGTTTAGTTTGCTTTAACTAGTACAATAAATTCTTCCTTTCAAAAAATTTTACTTGAAAATCTCACAGATTATTCTTAAAAGTAATTACTGACTCATATTTTGTGATTATGAAATTAACTTTTTTTCTCCAGGAAAAGCCTTTATTTTAAAAATTATTTTCTGGAATGTTTAGTGAGACACAGTGATTTATGAAATTGTTCATAACAGAATTGTTGCAGGTATACAAAGATCCAACACCAGTCCTACCACCAATATCCCCTTCACTCCAATCATATCCTCAGGTTCACTCCCTCCCCCCGGCCTGGCTCCTTGGCAGGCATAAACAAATTTATTTTATATATTTGGTCCAATAAAACTTAAAGAATGCCAAGTGTATTATCAGAAAATAAATGAATAAAAGTCAATTTGTGATGATTAATTGCTACATGTTTTTAACCTTTCTTAGTCTAGTGGAGAACAACCAAATGCACCATTAGGAGTGCCATACTCAGGGCCACATCATGCAAAGTCTCCTGTCCTTTAAAGGGGCTCCTTTACCACTTCTTGCAAACAGGTTTCAAGGTTTTAGTTCTCTAAGCTATTGCTTGTCCATGAAGTTTTGTATAGTTCATTCAGATCTGAATGATAATCTAGCTTAATAAGAGTATTCATAGAGTGGTATTCATTTCCTTGAGTTTTTGTACTATATCCTTCCATATTTTTCTGGCTTGTAGAGTCTCATTTGATAGATCTGTTGTACATGTTATGGGCTTTCCTTAGTAAGTTTCTTTTCATCTTGCTGCATTTAATATTCCTTCTCTATCTTTGGATTTTGACATTTTGAGCATAATGTGTCTTTTAGTTTTCTTAATTGGGTCTATTTTCACTGTGACTTGTTGGGCCTGTTGGATATAGGTGCCTGTAATTATTAACTCTGGGAAGTTCTTATCAATACTGTTTCTTTTATTTGGGAGTGGGTGTATACCTGGCAATGCTTGGGGGTTACTCCTGGTTCTGCATTCAGGAATCACTCCTGGAAGGCTTGGGGGATGCCAGGGATCAAACCAGGGTTGGCTATGTGCAAGACATGAGCTCTACCCCACTGTACTCTCTCCAGTCCCCCAATATTATTACTTCATTACATTTCACTTCCTGTTTTTCAGGGAATGCCATGATATTTTTTTTTTTTAAAAATCATCATGAGATAGTTACAAGGTTGTTCATGTTTGGATTTCACTCATACAATGTTCTAACACCTGGTCCCTTCACCACTGTACATTTCCCACTAACAATGTACACAGTTTCCCTCCCTCCAACCACCAGTCTGCCTCTAGTGGCCTAGTGGCGGGCAGTTTTCTTTTTTTTCTCTGTCTTTTTTTCCTTTTGAGCATTATGGGTTGCAATACAGATACTGAAAGGTTATCATGTATATACCTTTACCTACTTTCAGCACTCAATTCTTGTCCAGAGTGATCATTTCCAACTATTGTTGTCATAATGGTCCCTTCTTTATCCTAATTGCCCGCCCCCACCCACTTGTTGCAAGCTTCCAACTGTGGACTACTCCTCCACAACTTTGTCACCTCTTGATGATTCTTAGATTGTTCCTCTTGATCTCCTCCTGTAGTTCTTTAATACACTGTTGTTTATTTCTTTTCAGACTATTTTCCACCTTTTGTTGTTTCCTAGTGGTTCCTTCCTTATCTTGCAGCTCCTTGGTCTTTTGCTTAGTTTTTGTTACTCTCCTATTCAGAGCATCTACTGACTTAAAAAAATCACCTGCCATGTTCTTAATTTCTGTCATATCTGATTGCAGTCATTTTTTTCATTTTGACTCTCATACTTTCTTGTGTTTTTCTGACTACCTGTGCTATTGTTTATTTAAACTAACTAAACACCCTCATCATAGTGTCACTGAGGATTTACTGGTGTTTATGACTTCAGTGGTACTGTTTTCCTTTATTCAGCTTGGTGGGCTTCTGTATATTTCCCCCATTACTTTTGCAGTGTTCTTGCTGTGCTGGGGTGAGTGTTTGTAGATAATCCCTCTGAAAGATGCTGAAAGATTAAGCTGTAGATTGCTTTCAGTCATCTCTGCCCACCCTGGGATGGTTGAGGCAGCAAGAATAAGGTCAGAAAGGAGCCGTACTGTGGGACCTTAATATGGTGTAGGTTGGGTGTGAAGGCTATTGGAACCCACCTGGTAGGGAGGGGTTATGCTACCCCCTCTTCACCATTCCAAAATAGTCCCAGTCATATCAGCCAGTGGTGAGCCTCAACTGGGACCATGGAGCAGTAAGCATAAGGTTGGAAAGAAGCTGTGGTAAAGACCCTTAATATGACACAAGTCAGGCATGGAGGCATCTTAGAATCACCCAGTAGAAGGGGTAGGGGGTACTTTGCCACCCATTCTGGAATAGGCCCAGCTGTATCAGTCAGAGACAAGCCTCACCTGGGATAGTGGATAATGGAGCAGCAAGCAGATGGTCATAATTAACTTTTTCATTTTTTTGCTTTTTGAGTCACACCCAGTGATGCACAGGGGTCACTTCCTGGGTCTGTACTCAGGAGGAATTACCCCTGAGCGGTGCAAACCTGGGTCAGCCGCGTGCAAGGCAAACCCCTATGCACTTTACTATTGCTCCAGCCCCATGAACATTTTATGTACAGCTATTTACATCCAAATATTTCCATTGTAATATCTGACATTACTGGAATGCTAGTTTTTTTTTCACTTGTTGCTTCTGTTCTCTATTGAAATAGACTGCTTTGGTAAGTATATAACAATCCTCAACTATACATGAATTTCTGCAAGTGGTCAAGGTAGTTCCAGATGATGCTGACTCTCTGGTTCGGTTCTCCACTACTATGAATGTAAGACTTATTATCTAGACCAGACAGCAGTTTCTCTAAGTATCTACTTCCTTGATAGCTCTGTGCTGCTTCAGGACTACATATACTTGGACATCTCTGTATTTTCTATTTATACTGCTGTTGCTATTAGCATGTAATTTGTTCTTTATTTTTTCTATTTTTTTAAAAATTTTATTGAATCACTGTGAGATAGTGATAAGCTCTCATGTTTGGGTTACAATCAATCCCTCCACCAGTGCACATTCCCCACCACCAATCTCTCTGGTATACCCCACCCTTTCCCACACTCCTTCTGTCTCCATGGCAGACATGATTCCCCATAATCTCTCTCTACTTTTGGGCATTACGGTTTGCAATACAGGCCCTGAGAAGTTATCATGTTTAGTCCTTTATCTACTTTCTGCACACATCTCCCATCCCAACTGATTCCTCCAGCCATCTTTTTCTTAGTGATCCCTTCTCTATTCCAGCTGCCTTCTCCCCTTTGCTCATAGGCAGGCTTCCAGCTATGGAGCAATCTATCTGTCCCATGTATCTACTGTCCTTAGGCGTCAGTCTCATGTTATGTTGTTTTGTACTCCACAAATGAGTGCAGTCCTATGTCTGTCCCTCTCTTTCTCACTCATTTCACTTAGCATGATATTTATTAGCAAAGTTCATGACTTCATCTCTCCTAACAGTTGCATAGTATTCCATTGTGTAGATGTACCAAAGTTTCTTTAACCAGTCATCTGTTCTAGGGCACTTGGGTTGTTTCCAGATTTTGGCTATTGTGAACAGTGCTGTAATGAACATATAGGTACAGATGTCATTTCTACTGTGCTTTTTTGCATCCTCGAGATATATTCCCAAAAGTGGTGTTGTTTTTTATTAAGTAGAATGTGAATAATGTATCTCTGGATATTTCCTTTATTTCTAAAAATATTAATATATCTAAATAATTTATATCATAAACCAGTTGTTCAAATACTCTACAAAATAATTTAAAAGAAAATAAACCTATATATAATATTATACAATATATGTAGATATATCTCATGTAAGAGTTGTAAGAATAGTAATTATCATGGTGCCATAGATATGGTCCTTTTACCCAAAGTAGATAAATTTTATAGTGTCATTTTATATACAGAAGTTTGTTGTAGATATATTTTCATGTATTCAAAGAATATATGGTTATAATCCATTAATATAATAATCACATCTTTGCTGAAGTAGACTTGACATTGCAAATCATTTTTTTCTATTGTAACGATCAGCATTGTGCCAATCACCTCTATCTCTGTGAACCCAGTGGTTTATTTTAAATAACAATGCAAGTCTAAATATGAAACTCCCTGGTCATAATGTATAGTTAAAATACGAATGAATGTTCTCAAATAATGTTATTATTATTAAATATCATAAGTTATTTTCCACAAAAGCATGCATATCTGTTCCACAAACTTGCTAATGTTAAGTATCATTAAATTCATCTTCCCCAAATCTGACAATTTTTCTTTGTTAATGTATTTGTAATTGTTCAAACATAATCCCGGCATGTTACTTGTTTTACATTTATGAAAACAGAAATATCTAATGTCACGTTGTTTTGCTTTTACGAAAAAAGGAATGTGAAAAAGAAGATGGGAGGCATCACCTTCTCCAACTTCAAACTGTATTAATTAAACTGTAGTTTAATTACTTCTTCAAGCAGTAATAATTAAAACAGCATGCTTCTGGACTAGAGACAGATTCACAGACCAACGGGATAGAGTTTACTATACTGACACAGACCCTCAAATATATGATCACTTAATTATTGACAAAGAGTAAGAAATGTGAAGTGGAGCAAGGAAAGCCTCTTCAAAAAGTGGTGCTGGGAAAACTGAATAGATACATACAAAACAATGAACTCAGACCTCTGTCTATTGTCAGGCACAAAAGATAGATTAAAATGGATTAAAGACCTCAATATCAATATCACCTCGACATCAGACCAGAATCCATAAGGTACAGAGAGGAAAACATAGGCAGAACCCTCCATGATACTGAAGCTAAAGACATCTTTTATAAAGACATCTTTTTATAAGTGAAACACCATGAGGTACAGTTGTAGATTTACAATTTTTTGTGCTTGGGTTTTGATTATACAATGATCAGATATCCTTCCCTCCACCAGTGCCCATTTTCCACCACCATGGATAATATCCCTCCCACCCCCATCCCCCCATCCTCCCCTGCCTCTGAGGCAGGGCAATCCCTTGTGATCTCTCTCTCCTTTTGGGTGTTGTGGTCTGCAAAAGAGGCATTGAGTGGCAAACATGTTCAGTCCATAGCCTACTTTCGACATGCATCTCCCCTCCTGGGAGGATCCTCCAAACACCCTTTATTTGGTGCTCCCTTCTCTATCTGAGCTGCCCTTTCCTCTAGAATGCCCGGCTGGCCACTAAGCTATGGAGTAATCCTCCTGGTGCTGATCTCAGCTATTCTTGGGTATTAATCTCATATTTTGTTACTTTATATCCCCCAGATGAATGCAATCTTTCTATGTCTATCCCTCTCTTTCTGACTCATTTCGCTTAGCATGATACTTTCCATGTTGTACCACTTGTATGTAAATTTCATGACTTCATCTTTTCTAAGAGCTACATAGTACTCCATTGTGTAGATGTACCAAAGTTTCTTTAACCAGTCATCTGTTCTTGGGCATTCAGGTTTCTTCCAGTTTCTGGCTATTGTAAAGAGTGCTGCAATGAACAAACAAGTGCAGATGTCACTTCGACTATACATTTTTGCCTCTCTGGGATATATTCCCAGGAGTGGTATTGCTGGGTCAAATGGGAGCTCAATTTCTAATTTTTTGAGAATTGTCCATACTGTTTTCCAGAAGGGCTGAACCAGTCGACATTCCCACCAACAGTGAAGGAGTGTCCCTTTCTCGCCACATCCGCGCCAGCATCGGTTGCTTTTGTTCTTTTGAATGTGGGCCAGTCTCTGAGGTGTGAGATGGTATCTCATTGTGGTTTTGATCTGCATATCCCTGATGATTAATGATGTAGAGCATTTTCTCATGTGCTTTTTTGCCATTTGGATTTCTTCTTTGAGAAAGTTTCTGTTCATTTCATTGCCCCATTTTTGGATGGGGTTGGGTGATTTCTTCTTGTGGAGTTTAACCAGTATTTTGTATATCCTGGATATCAACCCCTTGTCAGATGTGTATTCAGCGAATATCCTTTCCCATTCTGTAGACTGTCTTTGTATTTTGGTCACTGTTTCTTTGGAGGTGCAGAAGAGAAGCTAAAGACATCTTTAAAGATCAAACACCACTGACCAAGCAGGTGGAAGCAAAGATAAACAAATGGGACTACATTGAACTAAGAAGCTTCTTCACCTCAAAAGAAATGGTGACAAAGATACAAAAACAGCTCACGGAATGGGAAAAATTATATACTCAATACCCATCATGAAGAGGTTTTTATCCAAGTTATTGAAGGCACTATTAGAACTTCATTAAAAAAAAAAACCTCCAACCCCATCATAAAATGTGAGATGAAATGAAGAGAAACTTCCTCAAAAAAGAAATACAAATGGCCAAAAGGCACATGAAAAAATACTCTTCATCGCTAAGGAAGATGGAAATCAAAACAATGAAATATCAACTTACACCACAGAGATTGGCACAAATCAAAAAGAACAAGAACAAACAGTGCTGGTGCTGATGTAGGGAGGAAAGGAATCTCATTCATTGTTACTGGGAATGCCAACTGGATAACAATATGACATTGCTCAAAAAACTAGAAATTGAACTTCCATATGACCCATCAATACCACTTCAAGGAATATACCCCTGGGGGTGCAAAAACAAATAGCAAAAATGACATTCTGCACTTGTAAGTTCATTTCAGCACTGCTCACAATAGCCAGAATCTGGGAACAACCTAAGTACCCTAGAACAGACAACTGGTTAGAGAACCTATGGTACATCTACATAATGGAATATTATACAGCTGTTAAGAAAAAATAAGTTATGAAATTCACTTATAACTGGATGGACGTGGAGAGTATCATGCTGACTAACACAAGTTAGGAGAGACAGACACAGAATGACTACACTCATTTGTGAGATATAAAAAAACACTCAAGGACAGTAGAAACAAGGGCCAGGAGGATTGCTCCACATTTGGAAATCTGCCTCAAGTCCTGGGGGAGAGGGTAGTTGGGATAGAGAAGGGACAGTTATGACAATGATGGTTGGAAGGGAACACAGACTGTGTGCTGAAAGTAGGTAAAGGACCAAACTTCATGATGGCCTCTCAGTATCTGTGTTGCAAACAATAATGTCCAAATGTGTGTGTGTATGTGTGTGTGTGTGTGTGTGTGTGTGAGAGAGAGAGAGAGAGAGAGAGAGAGAGAGAGAAACAGAGAGAAAGAGAGTGCCTGCCACAGAGGGGTGAAGGATAGGGGAATATTGGTGTTGAAAAATGTACACTGGTGGAGGAATGGGTGTTGGAACACTGTATGAGTGAAAGAAACCTGATCATGAAAGTCAATATATATTATCTATCTCTCTGTCCCATAAATATTGTATTTTAACTACAATTTTAAATAAGCTTATTTCATGATTCATTTAAAAAAATTTTTTTAAAGAATGTCTTGATTCCCCGCGCCTGCACCCCAGCTGGAGATGCCATGGGCCATTTGTCCTGCCCCCAGCCACTGTTTCTCCAGTGCAGTACCACCAACTTTCTCCACCAGCACAGTTTACAATAGCCAAAATCTTGAAAAAACCTAAGTGGCCTAGAACAGATGACTGGTTGAAGAAATTCAGGTACATCTACACAATGGAATACTATGCAGCTGTTTGAAGAGATGAAATCATGAAATTCACATATAAGTGGATGGACATGGAGAGTATCATGTTAAGTGAAATGAGTCAGAAAGAGAAGGACAGACATAGAATGACTGCAATCATTTGTGGAATATAAAGTAGCATAATGTGAGACTAACACCTAAGGACAGAAGAGATACACACCAGGAGGATCACACCATGGTTTGGAAGCTGGTCCCATGTGCTGGGGGAAAGGAAGTTGGAACAGAGAATGAACCACTAAATAAATGATGATTGGAGGGATCGCCCAGTATGGGAGATATATGCTGAAAGTAGACCAAGGACCAAACACAATGACCTCTTAGTATCTATATTGCAAATCATAATGCCCCAAATTAGAGAGAAGAATTGTACCTGCCACAGAGGCAGAGAGTGGGGTGGGATGGGGGTGGCAGGCGGGACACTGGGAACAATGGTGGTGGAAAATGTGTATTGGTTGAGGGATGGGTGCTGGAGCATTGTTTGACTGAAACGCAATCATGCACGTTTATAACTGCAACTCACGGTGACCCAATAAAACTTTTTTTTTTAAAAAAAGAATGTCTTCTACACCTTTACTTTGTGTATTTTACTCCTGAATATGATAATTTTCTTATTAGTCTATAACATTTCATTTCAAATATTTTAAAAATATTATGTCAAATACTAGTTACTTGCTTTTGATTACGTTTAAAGATTACAAAGCACTGACAATAAAATAAATTTCTTTTTATTAAATAAGCTTACTTGAAAACAACAAAATTAATAAAGTAGATAATGTCTATGCATTGGTATTGAAAATAAATTTTAATTTTATTCAAACAACAATGCTACTCTTTTAAGTAATCTTCAGGAACTGTTTTCTTTATTATTATGTATTTGATTTTGGCCACACTTGTTTGTGTTCAAGAGTTATTTGAGGCTCTGTGCTCAGGGAACAATCCTAGGGCCTCAGGAAATCATATGGAGTGCCAGAGATTGAACCTGGGACAGCTATATACAAGGCAAGTACCCTCCCTTCTGTACTATCTCTCTGGTTCTACAGGAACTATTTTAAATCATGGAAATAACTGTATAATTATAAAATCAAACTACTCTTTATAGTTAAAAATCTAACTGACATTTAAGCTGTGTTACTATTCAATATCACAATGTAGGTAAAGCCAGAACCAATACGCCAAAGGAAAAACTTGCCACTAATAAATTTTATCACAGTTTTCCCATTTAATTCTGTTGAAAATAAGCTAATTTAAAATATAATACTTATGGGCCAGAGAGACATAATATATGACTTAAACAGAATGTTTTGAGCTCTTCCAGGTGGGGCCCTGAAAGCAGCCAAGTGTTTTCAGGGTGGCCTGGAAAATCCCCTGCACTGCCAGGACAGAGCACACTGTATCCTCAGGCGCTCTCACTGAATTGCTGGCTGATTTTACCCAGAAGTTCTGGGTAGGATCCCTAGATCCCTTGTGTACCTCATAGGAGGCCCCCCAAATAAACAAATAAAATGCATTATGTAGTGGTTTATTTACCATTAATATCTCCTACAATACCATTTTATAGGCATTCTTATTAATGACTGCTGCCATATCCAAAGATGGCTGGAGCGATAGCACAGCAGTAGGGCATTTGCCTTACATGTGGCCGGCCCGGCCCACCTGAGTTTGATTCCTCTGCCCCTCTTGGAGAGCCCGGCAAGCTACCAAGAGTATCTTGCCTGCACAGCAAAGCCTGGCAAGCTACCCGTTGGCGTCTTGGATATGTCAAACACAGTAACAACAAGTCTCACGATGGAGACGTTACTGGGCCCGCTTGAGTAAATTGATGAACAACGACAGTGCTACAGAGCTACAGTGCCATATCCCCAGAAAAAAATATTTCAGATATTAATCCAACTATATCAATAATTTTTCTGAATAGAAATGTTCTCAATATTCTAAATGTATCAAAAGACAGACTCGGGGCAGGGGGCTAGGAAATAACTCCAATTGTAAAACATAAGCCTTACATGTACAAGGCTGAACTTGATTCCTGATATCACAAGACCTGAGTACCAGCAACCAGTTCAAACATCACAGTGGGTAGCCCAAATCTTACCCACCAGCACTTTTGGGTTTGGTCACTACTGAAGAAGAAGTACAGTGTCTGGTTGTTAACTCAAAGAGCTGAGTGGGTGATATGCATGCAGGAGGCCTGGATTTTATTCCCAGCGCTAAAAAGTCTTACGATGCACCACCAGAAGCATCTACCAAGTAACATGCAGGGAATAGTCCCTGAGCACCCTCATATAGTTCAAAACCCCATAACTCAGGAACAAAACAATATTGTCTGAGAAGATCAAGAAATCAGAAGACAAGCTATATATTGTCCATAAGAAACACACTTTAAATATAAACACATATAAAAATTAACAGGAAATTGAGGAGCTGGAGATATAGTTTAAGGTTCTTGTCTTGTCTGCAACTGACCCACGCTTGATCCTTTTAGTGTTCATGGTTCTCTTAAGAACCACCAGAGTGACGACTGAGCAAGAGCAGGAGTAGCCACTGAGGACTACCAGGTGTGGCCCCCCAAGCCAAAATAAAGAAATAAATACAGAAAAAAAACCCCACGGTATTTTAGTAGTTAAAAGAGAACATGGACAGTTATGTAAATTGCTCACAGAGAAGACATTGAATAAATTTATCGGAGATAAATATGACCATTACTCAATCATGATTATGTCAATTCTCCAAAGAGTACATTTAAAAAAATGAAACACGGAGCTGGGGAGATTTCATAATGGGTAAAATGCTTGCCTTGCATACAGCTGACCTGGGTTCAATTCCCAGCACCACATATGGTCCCCCAAGCACCACCATGAGTGGCTGTAGGATAACATTGGTTTGCCCTTTCTCCCTTGCCATAGGGAGCTTAGGTTTATTTGGTTACACCCATCATAGTGCTCCCAAGACACTCCCATTCCTCTGTGTTTATCTTTAACTTCTCTGTGCTGCTTGCCCTATCTGTTAATCACCTATATCCCTAAATCAGACCCTGTAACTTGTAAGGTCAGATCCTTCTAAAGACTCTGGATTTTGTATTTGTAAGTGAAATAGTGCTTTTATCTTTCTCTTATGTCCTTCGCATAGTTTACTTTAGAGCAATGTCCTTTTTGCATAGACACAGGAAGATAGTTAATGCTATGCTTTTGTAACTGTGAATTAATTGACCCCAAATAATATTTATTTCTGGACATCTGTCATGTTTAGTTGACTTAAGCCTTATTTACCCTAATTCCTAGAACCCCAGAAGCAGGGTCCCAACGAAGGGACTGAATAGATCCAGGACAAGCTGTAAGCTACCCTGGCATTGAAACAGGATAGGCCGAGTGTCCCAACTTATAAAACTTGTAAGTTAAGAGCATGGTTGTGGACAAATTCTCTCATGACTCAAAGAGAAATGACTGGACAAGGACCCTGCAGGGATTAGGAAGGACTGATCTGGCCTGAGGACAGTCGTCTGGGTTCTATAGCAAGATATCCCCAGGAGAGCCCTATAAGCTTAACACATCTCTTACTGTGTCAATACAAAATGACTAGAAAGATTACTAAGAAGTAAAAGTAAGATGATTGTCTATGGACTAAGGAAAGAAGTATGCCCTTAGATGAAATTTTTCCCTTGATCAGATCTTACATCAAACATGATTGCCTCTCAGTATCTATGTTGCAAGCAATAATGCCAGAGAGAGAGAGAGTGAGAGAGAGAGAGAGAGAGAGGGCGCATTTGCCATAGAGGCAGGTGGGGTGTGGGGATGGGGGGGTGATGCGAGGGAACCTGGGAACACTGGTGATGGGGAATGTACTTATTACTTATTACTTATCCCAGTAATAAGCTGGGAAAGTGGTGGAGGGATGGGTGTTGGAACACTGTATGACTGAAATTCAATCACAAATAGCTTTTTAAGGGTATATTTCACCATGATTCAATAAAAAAGTTTTAAAATAAGTCAGTGATAATATGATTCAACAATCTAGTCTAACTAATAAGTAGAGAGCATTAATGTAGTTTGTCAGACAAATTCCGTGATTTCAGTGTTTTGGCTTACACAGACCTTAATTTGTCAACTTTCTAATATTGTGAAAGTTGCTAATAACAAATATTGCAATGTGAGAGGCTATGAAGGACTATAAAGCAACAGGAACTTTCTTAAATAAAGCACATTGAAAGAAAAAAATTTACTCTGTTGTATTTAAAACTAATTGTAGTGCTTCATGTAATATTAGCTAAATAACATACCTAAAATATCATATGACATATACATTTTATTATACTTATCACATAATAAATTTTTATTAGTAGAGTAATTATTAATTTGAAATGGTTTTTGTTATTCAACAACAAATAAGTTACTAGAATATTTATTCAGATATAACTACATGTCTATGTTTTCCTATTTAAAATAAATACCTACTTAAATAATTGATATACCATATTCTCACTTGATTGACAATTTAATATTTTTACATATATTTGCAGATGAGTTCAACTCAGCAAAATCAATTTTAGAATATCTGTATCACTTTAAAAAGACACCTATATACTTTAGTGGACAATGATATATTCTTATTCCTTTTACCCCTGAATTAAGGCAACCACTAGCCTACTTTTTATCTCCATGATTTGCCTATTCTATATGTTACATTGAAGTGGAATGAGGTAATAGGAGAGTTTTATAAACTTGTTTTTTTAACTCTGTGAAATGTTCAGATTCATCCATATTATATTGTGTACAAACACTTCATTACCTTTTTGGATTTTAATATTTTATTTCTTATATATGTCACATTTATATATGTGTAGTAGTGTCATATTTATATATGTGTAGTATATCTACTACCCAACCACTACCATGCTCCAGGCCGCTTTCTGGAGGCTCAAGGAGAGCCTCAGGCATGAATGAAGTCCCACAGAACCCAGGTAATGCAGAACTTTGTGTCCTTAGACTCTGGTCTCAACGGGACCCAGGAGAAGAGATCCTCTGCCTGCTTCCCCCAATCTCCAGTGACCCAGGGGTCACACTCATAAGCCACTTCCTGCTGGTGCCAGATAATCTCCTCATTGGCCACCCTTCAGAACTCATGGCTGCTTCTCCTGGAAGGGAGCATAAAATGAGGCTCTCATAATCATGCCACTGGACTCTGTGCCAGGCTGTTTTCACTCAGTGTGCCCCAGAGTGGGGCACGTAGGAGCCCTCTCCACCCCCAGGGATCCAGCCCTGGCAGCCGACCTCCACTACTCAACTGCCGCCACACTCTGGGCTGCTTTCTGGACTGCAACACATCATAAGACACTTCCTACCCATTTTCCATAATTGCCACACCATATTTGATGGGGTTCAGACAGTAGGCAACAAATCATAGAGAGAAATATATATATGTGTATATATATATACACACACATATCTATTTCTTATATATATATATCTTGGATATATATATACATATATATATATATATATATATATATATATATATATATATCTTGGAGAGCCCGGCAAGCTACTGAGAGCATCCCGCCCGCAGAGGCAGAGCCTGCCAAGCTCCCTGTGGTGTATTCAATATGCCAAAAAGAGTAATGATAACAAGTCTCATTCACCTGACCCTGAAAGAGCCTCCAATTGTTGGGAAAGACAAGTAGGAGAGGCTGCTAAAATCTGAGGGCTGGGAGGAATAGAGACATTACTGGCGCCCGCTTGGGTAAATCAACGAACAACAGGATGACAGTGATGACAGTGATATGTCACATTTGCTTTACTCATGTGTCAATCAATGGACATTTAGTTTATGCCTACCTTTCGGTTGTTATTAATATCACTGCTATAAAAACAATGCCTTAATAATTACCAACTTCTTGTATAGTATGGTTAGATACTGTAAAAGAATTTAGGTTTCCTTAATCTCTTTCCTAAGTATGCCCATAGCTCTATGAATGAATGTAACATTCAGATTTATGTGAATAAGTCAGTCTTTTGTTTGTTTGGGGATACATCCTTCAAAGCTCAGGGCTTACTTCTGGCTGTGCACTCAGGAATTATTCCTCAAGGTGCTAGGGGACCATATGGGATGTGGCAGATCAAACCCACCTCAGCAGAGTGCACGGCAAACATCCAAAACACTGCACTATCACTCCAGCTCCATGAATATATCAGTCTTAAAGTACTCTTACAGATATTTAGGGAACAGATTTTAACCTTTAAAATATCTGGTTAAAATTGACATTTGGTCTAAATTAGAATCCATAACTTCAGGCACACAAAATTTTAAACAATTTTAAAATTGTTTTCAACAGTCCTATTTATCCATTATCAATTTCAGTCTCTTCACAGAGAGATGGAGTCTCTTCATATAGAATGAGGCCAGTCATCTATTTTTTAGGGTTTGTCCCCCCTGTAGTTGGAGAAACTCTCAGTCAGGTCACATAATAAAGATTACTTGGGAAAATATTGTATTAATTAATTTTTGGCTTGGGACCACACCCAGTCCTGGCTACGTGCTCTGGGAACGCTCTTGGTGGGGCATGAGGGACTATATATATATATATAAGTGCTGGGGATCAAATTTGCGTTGGTTCCATGCCACACAAGCATCTTACCAACCATTTTATCTCTTCAGCCACAGGAATGAAATTTAAAAGAGTTTTAGCTCTATACTCCTCCTTCTGGTAATTTTAGGTTATATATATGAATAATATGGACTTTTACTTCTCCCAAGCTACCCTTAAATCTAAGTACATAGAAGAGGAATTAGAAAAGTTAAAAGTATCAAAATGTTTCCTACTTTTATTTAGATATAGCCATGTTTTTAGGGAATAAATGTTCCTTAAACTGATGTACAACTTTGGTCAATCTGTAGAGACCCACAGAAAAATTTCAAGTGTTCCTGAATGGGCACAAAAAAGTCACGTTATAATATTTATAGTTTTCATAGAAAATACTTTTATTTGATTCTAAGATGATGGCTTAAAAGGAACAAAGCAAGCTTTGCATTCAGGAGCCCTGGGTTTGATCCACAGTACCACATGGTCTCCTGAGCACTGCTAGGGGTGGTCCAAATTATCGTCAACCAAAAAACTGTCACTGTCCTCCCATTGTTCATCGATTTTGCGCAAGCGGGCCCAGTAACATCTCCATTGTGAGGCTTGTTGTTACTGTGTTTGGCATATTGAATACTTGTTGTTAGTGTGTTTGGCATATTGAATACGTCACGGGTAGTTTGCCAGGCTTTGCTGTGCAGGCGAGATACTCTCGGTAGCTTGCCCGGCTCTCCCAAGAGAGAGAGCCGACTCAGCCAGACCAGCTGCGTGCAAGGAAAACACCCTACCACTGTGCTATCGCTCCAGCCCCAAAATCACCAAATTATTATTTAATTGTCAGTTTTTCAAAGAGAAGGAATTTGCACCTTAAATATATGTAACTTTTCTGATATGTAAATTTCTTAAGCCATTAATTACCTTCAAAATATAATACTCCTTGGAAGATCTGTACAAGGTATTATTAAAGGGTGGTCATCTGACAATTTCTTGTTCTTTTTTATTTTTTGCGGAAGAGTATATTTTTCAGTCTTTTTTTTACAGTTTGGTTTGTTCGGGGACCACACGAGACAACGCTTAGGGATTACTCCTGGTTCTGTATGTAGTAAAGAATTACTCCTAGTTGTGCTCAGCATACTATATAGGAGGCCATATATCAAACAAGGGTCAGCCATGTGCAAAACAAGTGCCTGGTCCACTGTATTATTCCCCCGGCCACAAAGTTTTCAAAGTCTTTATGCTAAAGTTATATATGTTATAATTACAGATGAACTTCAAAAACATTATACTATCAAAAGAAGACACTAAGAAACAACCATGTTATGATTCTATCTACATAAAATACCCTGGATACAAAACTCACAGGGACAATATAAATTTATGGTTTCTAGGGCTTGTAGAGGACTGGAGCAATAGTACAGCGGTAGGGCATTTGCCTTGCATGCAGCCAGCTGGGCCAAGTCAGGTTTGATTCCTCCACCCCTCTCAGAGAACCTGGCAAGCTACCGAGAGTACCTCGCCCGCACGGAGAGCTTGGCAAGCTACCGGTGATGTATTCGATATGCCAAACACAGTAACAACAAGTCTCCAATGGAGATGTTACTGGGCCCGCTCAAGCAAATCGATGAACAACGGGAGGACAGTGACAATGACCGTGACAGTAACAAGTCTCAAAACGAAGACATTACTGGGCCCGCTCAAGCAAATCGATGAACAATGGGAGGACAGTGACAGTGACAGGACTTGTAGAAATGGCAAACAGAAGGATGATAACCAAAAGTTACTGGCCACACGTAGCTGTGCCCATGTCTTACTCCTGGCTCTACACCCAGGGATCACTTCTGTCAGGACTCCAGGGAGACCATAGGGCCAGGGGTTGAACCCAGGTCAACAGCATGCAAGGCAAATTCCTACCCACTATATTCTCTCAGGCCTCTGGGTTTCTTTTCGAAGTAATGAAAATGTTCTGAAATTGCTTTTAGCGGTAGCTGTACAACTTTGTCAACTGGTAACATTCACTGAATTAATTAAATGGGAGAACTGTATGGTAAAACAAACTTTATTTCACTAGCTATTACCAAAATATAAGAATGAACAATTTATTTCAATGTTTAATGTTTAAAAAGTGATGGAATGGGGTAGAAAATCAGAAAGGGTATGAAAGAGTGAAGCATCACACACATCACAGGTTCAAATCACACGCAGTGTGTATACTGTGTGTGTACACACGCTTACATACAAACTCAACCAACAAAAGAAAACACATTTTTCTCAAGTACACATGGGTCACTTGATGTGATGCCCTTCATCAGTGTGGCCAAAGTGCACAATATCATCCTGTGGGGTGGGGGGACACTGGAGACATGTGGAGGGGGGGTATCCCCATTGCCTTGGGTGCCACTAGGAGCACCCAGAAATTATATTTTTTCTGAAAAGTTTCACAGGCCAAGTAAGTCTGGGAATCTCTATTCTCTATGTTAGGTCATAAAACAAGCTCCCTTAAAACTAAGAGTTAACTGTCACTGTCCTCCTGCTGTTCATTAATTTGCTCAAGCGGGCCCAGTAACGTCTCCATTGTAAGACTTGTTGTTACTGTTTTTGGCATATTGAATACATCATGGGTAGCTTGCCAGGCTTTGCCATGCGGGCGAGATACTCTCGGTAGCTTGCTGAGCTCTCTGAGAGGGGTGGAGAAATCGAACCCGGCTCGGCCAGGCTGGCTGTGCGCAAGGCAAACGCCCTATCGCTCTGCTATCACTTAACAAAGAGGAAAAATTGTTAAGAAAAAGAAAAAAATTAATTGAAAAGGAAAACTTTTAACATGTTTGTCTTCTTGATTTGTAATTTCTCATGTATATAGATTGTTCCTTAATGCAGACATTATTAAAGAAATCCAGAGGGGCTGTGGATATAGCTCAGTGGCAGAGTGCATGATTTGCATGCAGAAGACCCTTTCAATGATCTTCTGCACCAGAAATTAAAAACTACAGGCATTATTAGATTACTGATAAAAAATATTTTTAACTCAAAGAAATGTCAAATATACATCTGAACCAAACAGCACGTGCAAAACAAAACATTTACTTTTCTAATACAATCTTTAATTTATTCAAGTTGGGGGCAACCGTTTCTGGCAGTGTTTGGGACCTTGGGGCCATTCCTAACAGAAGTCCTTTCAAAGATTAGGCATATACAGGCCCCTCTGCTTGAGCCATATCTGTGTCCCCTTATAATTTCTTTTTAAAGTTCATTTTACCTTTATTGTTTGTCTGCTTGTCTGAATTCGTTGATCAGATGCTTGCTGCTGCTGAAGGAGCTTTTCATTGACTTCTTTATATTCTTTAACAGACAATTCGGCTGTTTTCTTGGCATTCTGAAGTAAACTGTTTTGTTGTTGTAAAGATATTATCCGTTCGCGTAATACAAAAATGTTGCTGTTTGATTTCTGGGAAGATGTATTTTTCCACTTTTCTCTGTTAGCTATACAAAAAGAATGCTGCTAATCATATCTTTAAATAACATGAAATTAAAAAGGCATTAAATTCATAAGAGTTCTTACCTCTGGTAGGAATTGTTGAACAGGAACTCCTTTGACTACTGTTACTCTTCTTTTGAAAAGCTGGCCTTTTTGCGTTCTTATAGTAAAAATCCTAATTTAAAAGATCCATAACAATATAATTAGTATAAAATTTATCTACATTTAAAACATTTTAATTTGTTAAAATTTCTCATACATTAAAATTCTTTTTTTTCTCCCCTAGTTGGATCCCTGTGAAACACACAGTTTCAAAGTAAGTTGTTCATGATTGGGTTTCAATACACCCTTCCCTTCATCAGTGTATATTTCCCATCACCAATGTCCCCAGTTTCCCTCCAGTCACCTCCCCCCTGACAGCCTGCCTTTCTGGCAGGTACTTTTCTTCTTTCTCTCTGTCTCTTGTTCTGTTTCTCTCTCCTTTGGGGCATTATGGTTTGCAATACAGGTACTGAAAGGTTACCATGTTTATCCCTTTACCTACTGTCAGCACTCAATTCTTTTATAGAATGATCATTTCCAGCTATCGTTATCTCAGACACTAAAATTCTATAATTGACACTAAGGCCTCACAAAGTGAACCTAATAGGTACATTAAAGTTGACCTCACTGGCAGCAGACATATATACAAAATCAATAAAAAATAAAGCAAGAATAATCCATTATTCAAATTATTCCCTGGAAACCTAAGGTGATTTTTATCCAATGTAGCTTTCTGTTGTATACAGACTGAGAACACTTCTAACAAATGAAGATTAAATAATATTGATGATAACAAAATAACGTTCTTGAAACTATATTTTTCCTTACTACATTCCAATATACAGACTGTAAATAAAATGAAATCCTATTGACTTTAGTTCTAAAATGTTTCACCAGTTCAAAAAAGTTTCTCAACTCAAAGTTTATTGTTTTTATTTTCATTTTATTTCAATGCACAGTGCTCGGGGCTACTCCCAGCTTAGAACTTAAGGGTTGCTGCCTATATACTCAGGAGATCATGTAGAGCAGGGAATCATATCAAGGCCCCAACATGCACAACATATGCTCCAGTCCTTTAAGCCATCTCCTAAGCCACCAACACAAAACTTTAAATAGCACTGTAGCACTGTCCTCCCATTGTTCATTGATTGCTCGAGTGGGCACCAGTAATGTCTCCATAGTGAGACTTGTTGTTACTGTTTTTGGCATATCAAATACGCCATGGGGAGCATGCCAGGACCTGCTGTGTGGGCGGGATACTCTAGGTAGCTTGCAGGGCTCTCTGAGAGAGACAGAGGATCGGCTGGATCGGCTGCATGAAAGGAAAACGCCCTACCCACTGTGCTATTGCTCTAGCCCAAAACTTTAAATAGCAACATGTTTACAAGTATTACAAACCCTAATTATAAGACATGTTGTGTTTAAGCATCCATCAAAGAATGAATGAATGAATGAAAAAGATATAACATTTATTTACAATGAAATACTGCTCATCTATAAAAGAGACAAATCTTTCCATTTGTAACAACATGGATGGCTCACCGACAAGTGAGAACTCCCAGAAAACCCAGGTATGTGGGACCTTGTGATTTTGTGGCTGAGAACTCTGGGTTCAACAGAACAGGGAATGGACATCCTCTGCCCGTATCCCCCTATCTCCAACAACTCAGTAATCATGCCCATAAGCCACCCCTGGCTAGTGCCAGATAATGTCATCATCAGCCACCATCCAGATCACACGTCCTTCTCTCCCAGAAGGGAGAATAACATGACGCTCGCCATAACAATGCCACCGGACCCCACACCAGGCTGTTTCACTAGGGGCGCCCCAGAGGAAGTCAGATGAGATCCCTCCCATCTCCAAGGGTCCCAGCACGGGCAGCTGAAAACCTCAAGAACTCAACCCACCATGCTCACAGCCACTCGCCACATGCTCAGGCTGTGCCTTACCTTCGAGTGAACCTTTACCTGAACCTTGAGGCTGCATTCATGGCTGCTCTACACTTCATATGAAACACCCTACCCATTCTCCAAGAGTTCTGCACCACATTTGATGGTATTCAAAGTAGGATGCAACCAACATTAGGGGGAAATATTACATTATTTCGGTTCTGCTTTGGGGCAGGGATTGGGGTGGAAACACCAGAAATATGGTAGTAGGAAAGTATAATGATGGTGGGATTGGTGTTTGAATATTAAATGTAATAAAATATTATGAGATACTTTATAAAATAAAATAATTGAAAAAACAATATGGATGGATATGCAGCAGCACAGATCCAACAACATAGATGGGTAAAAAAAATTATACAGAGAAAGACATATAGCACATGATTTCACTTTTATGTAATACATATAGAAAATAGAGTTAAACTCAATTAGAACATAAATTTGAGGAACAATAGACCAATTTTTGCTTATCTAAAGCGAATGGAAAGAGCAGTGGGCAAATAGAGACAAAGAGGACAAACATCTATAGCACTGATAAGGACTTTAAGTGTATAGTACATACACAAGTCAATTTAAACAATACAAAATTTAAACAATATATAATGCAATATTATTGAAAAACACTTTAAAAATATTTAGACAGAATTAATGACCTTTGTAGGATAACACTGTTTCGTCCTTCCTTAGGTAGCTTACGTTTATTGGGTCACAGCCATCCCAGGGCACTGAACTTGTATTATAAGTTAATATTGCCTTTCTCCTCTCCTTATGTCTTTTGAATAGTTTACCTTAAAGCAATGTCCTTTCTGTATAGACACAGGAAGACAGTTAATATTATGCTTTGTAACTTGGGAGTTTATTGACTCCAAATAATAATTACTCCTGGACATCTGCTTTATTGACTCAATTGCCCTTAGTTCCTAGTACCCAAAAAGCAGGGTCCCAAAGAGGGACTGAATGGACCCAGGGCAAGCTGTGAGCTACCCTGGCATCGAAATGGGCCAGGCCAAAGTGCCACGATACTCAACTATAAGTTGAGGGCATGATCATGGACAAATGCTGTCATGATCCAAAAGTAAGTAACGAAGAGACTAGGACCCTGCTGGGGCTAGGAAGACTAATCTGGCCTGAGGACTGCGGAATGTATAGTGAAATGTTTATATCTCTTACTGTGCTCACACAGAACAACATTGCTAAAAAATATTAGAAGTAGATTTACTAAAACTATTTAAGTAGATTACTAGCTGAGGAAAGAACACACCCTTGTTAGGATCACACCCTTGAGCGGATCTCCTAGTAATCTGGAGTAAAAGGTAAAGGCCCTCCCGTTGATCGTCGATTTGCTCGAGCGGGCCCAGTAACGTCTCCATTGGAGACTTTGTTGTTACTGTGTCTGGCATATCGAATACTCTCGGTAGCTTGCCGGGTTCTCCGAGAGGGGCGGAGGAATCGAACTCGGGTCGGCCATGTTGGCCGCTTGTAAGGCGAACGCCCTACCCGCTGTGCTATCGCTCCGGCCCTAATCTGGAGTAATCTCTTTATTTTTATTTATTTATTTTATTTTAGAAGTACTGCATTTTATTTTTTTAAAAAATTTTTAATAGTGAGACATCATGAGGTACAGTTACAGACTTACACATTTTTGTGCTTGGGTTTCAATTATACAATGATCAAATACCCATCCCTTCAGAAGTGCCCATTTCCCACCACCATGGATCCCAGTATCCCTCCCACCCCCCATGCCCCCCCATCTCACCCTGCCTCTGTGACAGGGCATTCCCTTTTGTTCTCTTACTCTTACTGGGTGTTGTGGTTTGCAAAAGAGGCAATGGGTGACAATCATGTTTGGTCTATAGTCTACTTTCAGCATGCTTCTCCCATCCTGGGAGGATCCTCCCAACACCTTTATTTGGTGTTCCCTTTTCTATCTGAGTGGAGTAATCTCTTTAGAAGAGATTTTATCCTTGAGTTAATCTCCTGGAGGAGTGATCTTAACTCTCTTTGTTGATTTGTCGATGTTCAACCCACCTTTGTGTCACCACCCTAACGTGATTGCTACATAAACTAAGAATGTAAGCTCGGAGAGAGCGGAGTCAGAAGTGGAGTCAGAAGTGAGAGGGCTCGGTCTCCAGAGATCCAAAGTCAGAGCCAGAAGAAGAAAGGTTCCAGATTTGGGGCCCAGGAGAGAAGAAGGCAGAGGAGAGATAGGAGTAAAGAGGATTGGAATAGACTACAATTTATATTGACCAGCCTGGCCCTCGTTTTTTCCTTCATCTACCCTTGGCCAACAGCCGTCCCGATCCAGGCCACACACAGTGGCTCAAGAGCACCGAACGCGGGCGGTGAGACAGTGCCGTCCGGTGAGCCCACGAACACACAAACTTCGACGTGCTAAGATTTTACAGACCTTGTTATTTAAAGGTTTATTAAAAACAGAATTTTTTAAAATTCTGAAGAGATAGTAAAGAGGGATAGAGTGCATGTTTTGCATACAAGAGATCTGGTCTGATCCCAGGGCAAGAACCACAGGCATGGCTGGGAAGGATGCTGAACAATGAGATGAGAATAACTCCGGCACAGCAGCAGCAATATAGATTCAAAACAAACAGAAATAAGCAAACAACATGAAGATAAAAGTTTAATTACCATTAAATCACATATATCTGAAAGAGTATATTATCACCTTGATTTAAGGAAGATATATAAGTAACTTAACATAAATATCAAGAATAATAATACTTATAGCATTATATAAATTAGTACTTACAACATTCAAATGTGAGAATTTTCATTGCATGCTTAAAAAACACATTTTAAGGAATAAAAAATTAAATTTTAGGCAACAAAACTGATGCAAATTATGAAGTGCAGGATAATATTAAAATATAGTTTACTATTAATCAAAACTGTCAATAATACCTTTGAGTTCTTGCCCTTTGAATATATTTGTACTACTCCTTTTCCTTGTGTTTGGCTGTCTTCTGTTTGCTCACTTTCTTTCTGGTCCGTTCCATCTTCTACAGGATTCATTTTCTGGGATGTTTCTACAATAATTGTTCCCAAATTTTGAGAGATCTGTGTTTCAGGATCACTGCTTTAGAGGAAAAGTTGAGGGAATAAAACCCAAGAGTAAGAAATGTTGAATGTGCCTATTTTAAATTTAAACCAAATGTTATATATATTTTATATCAATTTACATTGAACAAAATATAGGGATTTGGGTTTTGGTCTAAATGTTAAGAGAGTACAAAGAAGTAGCATAAGCGTTAAGATGCATGTCTTTCACATGACCACTTTTTCAATCCCTGGCACAGCATGGTTGGGATACAGCCTTGAGGCCTATAAGTATAATTGGGGTGACCCAGATAAACTACATAACTGCAAGACTGGAGCAGCACCACATTCTTGACCATTGCATTAAATTGTCAGCTTGTTTGATAAAAAAAATGCTGAGTGTACACTGACATAAAATAAGAGAAATGTAATCTAAATCTATTTTATCAAACTATGAAATCTCATCAAGAAATATAAGATAACTAGTATCAAATATGTATTAGGATCACTTCTATAGAATTGCTATTGTTGTATTTCTACTATTGGAGAAGTGTTAAACCAGAATGTTCTAATACTTCTAGGTTTGGAACACTCAGCAATAGGGAATGATTTTCCTTATTCAGAGAAAAAATATGAATCTCTGAGGAATTTTCTCATTGATCTCAGTTATATTTCTTATGGCCATTCATCATTGAATAGAATATGTTTAAAGTATCAACTATGTGTCAGGCACTTTTCCTGGCACCTTGGATAAAGCAGTAAGTGTACAAAGTAGATAAAAATCTCTGCCCTTGTGAAGGTTTTCATCCTCCTGGGGTGGCAATCAGGTAACAAGAATATGTAGTATGTTAATAGTCTGTTAGTAAAAACAAATATTAGAAAACCAGAAATAAAGGGAAGATCAAAAGTGCTGTTGAGTAATACACACACACACATACACACACACACACACACACACACACACACACAGAGGCTGGAACAATAGCACAGCAGGTAGGGTGTTTGCCTTGCACGTGGCCCACAGGGTTTGATGGGTTTGATTCCTCCACCCCTCTCGGAGAGCCCGGCAAGCTACCAAGAGTATCTCGCCTACACAGCAGAGCCTGACAAGTTACCCATGGCGTATTCAATACGACAAAAACAGCAACAACAAGTCTCACAATGAAGATGTTACTGGTGCCCGCTGAAGCAAATCAATGAATAACAGGACAACAGTGCTACACATATACAAATATGTAGCACTGTAGCACCGTCCTCCCATTCTTCATAGATTATACATATTTATGTATAAAGGCCCTCCCGTTGATCGTCGATTTGCTCGAGCGGGCCCAGTAACGTCTCCATTGGAGACTTTGTTGTTACTGTGTCTGGCATATCGAATACTCTCGGTAGCTTGCCGGGCTCTCCGAGAGGGGCGGAGGAATCGAACTCGGGTCGGCCATGTTGGCCGCGTGTAAGGCGAACGCCCTACCTGCTGTGCTATGTATATATGTATATATATTCTTTTTCTTTTCTATTTCTTTTACACATGGATGATCTTTTAACTATTTAGACATAGTTATATTTGTTTGAGACATTACTAAGAAAATCATTACTAGCTTGTATAAATATCCCAAATATTTAGCTGTAATATCGTTAAGACATTACTCCATCCTGGTCACTCATGAATGTGTTACAGTTTATTTCCAAGGAACACTATGTCCAGATTAAATTCTATATTCTAGGTGTTCTGAGATATATTTAGCAGAACTCTTGCTCGAGAGGGCCCAGTAACGTCTCCATTGGAGACTTTGTTGTTACTGTGTTTGGCATATTGAATACTCTCGGTAGCTTGCAGAACTCTTAGAGAATAAAAAAGTGCTTAAGCTTTTCTGGTATAATTATTGTATTATAGACTAATACTGGTTTAGTAAATCATCCTAATAGTTTTACACATTATTGCATAATTCCCAAATTTCCTCATTATATAGCTAATCATTAGCATTATGTAGCCAAATATGTATGCACACATATACATATATGGGAATCTTTAGGGATTTTCCTAAAGATGTGTTATCTTTATAAAATATACACATATATAAAAAGAATATCTATATCCTATCTTCTGAAGGATGTTATAGTACCAAACAGCAGTTACACTCAGCTGAAATGGGAATTTCCTTGAAGTCACAAATAAAAGCTTAGTGGATTTTAAACTGAGAAGGATTTTATCTCTAACTGATTTTGAGAACAGGAAAGAAAACTTTAAAAGAAGTAGCAATCAAATGGGAATATAGATTTGATCCTTCAACATTACCTTTATAAATTTGTTTTCTTTTTACCTGACTGAAGACAAGGAGCCTGACCCATTGATCCTTTAATAGAGAGCTTCCTAGACTTGTATGAATACTGAGATCAGAGTTTAAAAACTAGAATTTTGACCCATACTAGAAGTTATGATTCTATTGGAATGGGGTATAGAAACTTTTACCAGAAGAAAAGAAAAGTAAAGAAATCAAGGGAGAAAGTAAGTGGCTGATGGAAGGAAGGAGGCGGGGAGGTCAAGGCCTTAGGCACGTAGAGTTGCAGTGTATCTATATAGCTAAACCACAGAACCAATATCACTCTAAGCATGAGGTCCAAACTACAAGAATCAAATCTGAAAATGTGCCTATCAAGAAGGCAAACTGGAAAATGGGGGAGAAGCTGTGGTCAATGGTGGTGAGAAGTTGACACTGGTGGTGGGATTGGTGTTCAGACATGAATGCCTGGAACTTATCTATGATAACTTTCATAAATCACAATGTCTTTAAATTTTTAATTATTTTAATTGTTTTTAAAAACCCTACATGTCTTGTATTATACAATTTAAGAACTATATTCTAAGTTGATTAATTCTATATCTATAAATTAAAAAACTATACAGAGATACTAAAATTTATAAAAGACAAACTTTGGAAAATTAAATATAGGCTGTTATTTTTTTAAAAGGTAGAATTATAAAAATGCTCAATGTGTTAGCATTTCTAGCAACAGTGTTTTTTTTTGTTCTGTAGGCATAAAAAGACTTGTTCTATTATCCATTTGCCTTTGTGATTTTACTTACATGCTTCAAATATGTATTGGAATGTATAGCCAGGGGTAAAGAAAAGAAGGATTATAGGTTTTTAGTATTCCCCTGTCGCTATTCACTAGGGGTTATATAATTTAACATTAGAAATCTGTAGAGTTTTAATTTTAAGGAAATAATTTTTAACCACCATTCAATTAAAGTTAGTACAATGACTTTGCATAATACATACATGAAATAATTAGTGAAGATGGTTCTTAATTTAAAGGATGTTAAACAGCTTGTAGACATCTGGTAACAAACTGAAATGGGTCATTCAAAATTTATCTAACTAAATTAAGGGGGAAAAATGTTTCTCCTCCCAGGTTGGCATGTCACAGGATAACTAAACCGACTTAGTAGCCCTGCCTGGGAATCCTTAGCTGTCAGTGGTGAATATGCAAAGGGCCAGCAAATTAAATCAACCTGCCAAACTGTCAATTTCAAGCCTCATGACTGCATGAAAATAGCATCACTGGAAGAAATCAAGCATTGCCTTCTTTTGGGTTCCTGGCACCTATTCAAATACTCATGCAGTTGTGGCTAATTTTGCATGCAAATTTCAGTCAATAAGCTCAGAACAAGACCTCCCAAGATATTTCAAAGGATCTGACAGTATTTTTTCTGAATACCAAATCGACAGTAGTTGAAATTCAATCTCCATTTGCTGGTGCTTTACATATGCACAGTGTCCCCACCACAGAGTTAAGTTAATGAGAGAGCCTTACCTGCTTTCACTCACATCCTCCCAGCCGTCCTTGCTGGGGTTCTCAAACACATTACTCTTAACCTTGATGGAGTGATTGAGAACAGTGTGGTAACGACCCAAAGAGCACTTTTTCTTGGCGGCTTTAAATTTAACCTTGGTAATGGTTGCTTTACCATCATATTGTCCAGATCTCACTTCTGAGGTGGCCATCTCAGTTTTAGCTTTGTCTGCGGAATGCTGCAATTTTTCCACTGAATTCATCAGCTCTTCATTTTCATTTCTCAACCCATCAGTTTCTGCCACTTGTCTCCTTAGGGAAGTGACTTCTCTCTCCAGCTCACTGATTTTCACTTGAAGTTCAGTTTTGTCTTTTTCTACATCTTTACTCCTCCTTTCTAGCCTCTCTAGATCTTTTCCTTTGGTCTCTAAATCTTCTAGTTGCTGTTTTAAAAGAGATTTCTGGATGTAATTTTCTTTCATTAATTTTTTATTCCCTTCTTTTAATTTTCTTGATCCTTTCTCAAAAGATCTTAGCCGATTTTCCAATTCAATGATCTAAACAGAAAAGTATAATTTATTATTTTGAGATTTCAAAGCCATTATACTGTATTTTATTATCATTTCTAACTATGAAAATGAAATCACACTGAACACAAATGCAAAATTAATTTAAGGGACTTAACTTTTAAGTAATTTCAATGTGCTGAAGATAAATACATTTGAAAATGCAATAATACATCTGTTGAATAAAGAACAGATGGCCAAATAAGTTACATAATTCTATTCAGACTGACACAACTAAATATGCTAATAAGTGCCACACAATTTTCTCAGATATAAGTGCCTTGGCTATATGTTCATTGTGAAAGAAATATTTTCATAGAAGCACAAGTTTTACAGACAGTGAGAAAAGGCATATAGAAAACTATTAATAAAAATTTTTCTTTGCTATATATAATCATGTAAATCTGATAATGAAAGTATTAAGCCCATTTTGAGATACATTTTTAAAAATGTAGTTAAAATAGTCACACGGTACTTTGTTTATAAAATAAAAAGACATTTTGCCAACAACAGTTGTAACTATCAAATTATGTTTTAGGTAGCACATGGATTAATTAAAAATTGTTTTCAATGAATAATTTTATGTTGTGAGCATAAAATAATAATATACTGTTTCTGACCTTAAAATTTTCAAATCTTTGGAAAAAGGTACTTGCATAAATGAGTCTAATGATAGTTAGGATCTAAGTAACAGGTGGCTGGGCAAAAAGGAAGGGGCAATTAATTCTGCTACGACTACAATTTCATGGAGAACTCATTTCAATTTAAATGTTGAAAAAAAATAACTACTGATTTTAGAATACATGTTACTGTTATGGTAGAAGCAGAGGGAAATGCACCAAATAATCTAACTAATTTACTTGGTCATTTTAAATCTGTTGGCCAGAAAGTCATCTAGTCAAGATAAATACTGAAAATGGCTGGGAGTAGAAAACAAGCAGGAGATAAAAAGAAGACTCTGGCCATATAACCTCCTCTTGCCACATCATTTATACCTAGGACAGTATCACAGAAGAGGTTCTCACTCAGGTTCATGAGATCATGGCCAGGGAACCAAGGGAAGTGGAGGGGACAGGGAAATGCTGGGCTACAGCCTTTGTAAAAGGCGTAGTGACAGATTCCAGCACAGCAAGTCTCAGCAAGCAGTCCCCAGACCAGGAAACAGAGCAGCACTGGTATAAGGTCTGGCCACCATACATGAAAGTGGGGTAATGGTACAATCACAGACCAGATTACCTTTATCCGGACCAGGCACTAAGGGACACGACACTTGATCTAATTCAACAGTCACTTATTATTTATCCAATCCTGGAATGTGACTATTTTTAAATATAACATGAAAAATCTCAACAAACTCAAATTGCATTCCCCCCCACAGTATGATAGATTTATCTAATATCTAAATCTGATCTGGATTTTAGATCTATATATAAAAAAAAACGCACCCATTTACTGTAGATCTCTGTGCATTTATACAAGGAGAGTTCTATTATTCTCCTCAGTACAAATACTTTATTGGTGATCTGGATTATGTGTCAAAAATATAGTACTCCACCTTCTCCAGATGGAATCCCAGTGACTATGAGCTTCTACAACAATGGCTCTGTCATGCGGGTACGAGGAATTTTTCCAAACTGCAATGGGGCTGCTCTGGCTCCCAGGCAACCTCTGATTCCGGAAGTCACACCCACAACCCGCCTCCAGCACCATCTTACAGCACAGAGCAGTGAAGAAAAAAACCGGCTGGACAGAAACTGGAAGAAACCTGAATGCCCAAGAACAGATGGCTGGTTAAAGAAACTTTGGTACATCTACACAATGGAGTACTATGTAGCTCTTAGAAAAGATGAAGTCATGAAATTTACATACAAGTGGTACAACATGGAAAGTATCATGCTAAGCGAAATGAGTCAGAAAGAGAGGGATAGACATAGAAAGATCGCATTCATCTGGGGGATATAAAGTAACAAAATATGAGATTAATACCCAAGAATAGCTGAGATCAGCACCAGGAGGATTACTCCATAGCTTAGAGGCCAGCTGGGCATTCTAGGGGAAAGGGCAGCTCAGATAGAGAAGGGAGCAAAAAATAAAAGGTGTTTGGAGGATCCTTCCAGGAGGGGAGATGCATGTCGAAAGTAGACTATGGACTGAACATGTTTGCCACTCAATGCCTCTTTTGCAGACCACAGCAACCAAAAGGAGAGAGATAACACAAGGGATTGCCTGCCACAGAGGCAGGGGGGGATGGGGGGATGGGGGTGGGAGGGATATTATCCATGGTGGTGGAAAATGGGCTGGTGGAGGGATGGGTATTAGATCATTGTATAATCAAAACCCAAGCACAAAAAATTGTAAATCTACAACTGTACCTCATGGTGTTTCACTAATAAAAAAAAAAAAAAACGGCTGGAGCCCCCGGAGAATTCTCCGGGCCCCATACAGAGCCAATATCACCGGGAGGTCCCAGATGGGGTAGGTGCTGTCTCCCCACCTTCTCCAGATGGAATCCCGGTGACCATGAACTTCTACAAGCAGGGGTCTGGCATGCGGGTACCAGGACTATTTTCCAAACCGCATTTCCTGATATGCAAAGCGATCAATGGAAAGTAAATGATCCAGTATTTGTCCCTGAAAATCAGGCTTAAATGATGGTGGGAAAATCTGAGCAAAAGATAATGCCCAACCGAAAATACATCTGGACTGTGTATTTTACTATGGTGTTATGCCGGCCTTGGAGGGGAAGGGTGTCTGTCCCTCCTCCTGTCCCCCTTTGTGGCAGCGACATGGTGGCCTGCAACTTTTAGAGCCTAATGAACAGCCAGGTATGAGACTGCATTGACGAGGCACACGGGGCTTCATGGGATCGGGGTGGAATCAGCCCTGCTACCTGCCATGTCAATGCTCCAGGCTGCCACACTCAAACGCCTCCTCCGGCTTCTGACCAACCATGAACCCAGAGGTACACATACCAATCTCGGAACCCAGGGGCTTCTGGCAGTAATCCCTCTAGGTTTATTACTAAAATATCAGAAATACAAATTCGCGTAGCCACTATTGTGCTCTTCATAATCAGCAATAGAAAACAAATTTTCTAATGATGTCTTTGTGGCAGGTCTGAATGTTGGGGAAAGTTCCAAATAACAATGTTGGGTCTTTTTGTCATAATATTGAATGTGATCAGTGGAGAGAGAGAGAGAGAGAGAGAGAGAGAGAGAGAGAGAGAGAGAGAAAGAGAGAGAGAGAGAGAATAAAGTGGAAATCTTCAACACAGGCAGGGGGTGGGTGGGAGGGGTGGTATACTGGGGTTCTTGGTGGTGGAAAATGTGAACTGGTGAAGGGACAGGTGTTGGATCATTGTATGACCGACCGAGACTTGAACTGAAAAGCTTTGTGACTCTCTCACGGTGATTCAATAAATAAATTAAAATATATATATATATATATATATATATATATATATATATATAGTACTCAAGAATATAAGAACTCAGAAATTTCCTTACTTCTTCCAAAGTACTATATTTGTAATTTTTCATTTAATAAAACAAACTAAAAATATATTTATATAAATATATGCCTCTCAGAGCCCTGAAAGCTACTGAGAGAGAGAATTCCGCCCACATGGGCAGAGCCTGGCAAGCTCCCCGTGGTGTATTCGATAGCCAAATACAGTAACAGAAACAGGTCTCATTCTCCTGACTCTGAAAGAGCCTCCAATCATTGGGAAAGACGAGTAAGAAAGAGGCTGCTGAAATCTCAGGGCTAGGAGGAACAGAGAAGTTACTGGCGCCTGCTCGGGCAAATCTGCGATCAACAGAATGACAGTGATACAGTGATACTAAATATAAATAAGGAATGTTACCATTTTAAAATCTTCCAACTTTTCTCAGTGAAAGCCTTTAATCACTGCTGAAAAAAAATTCTTTCATAATGACATTTTAAAGTATATTAGCATGTAGTTCCAAGTAGTATAATCAGAGTATATGACCCTTTAAAAGATGTATTTTGCACAAAGCAAAAATTATACCCTCTTAAAAAATTTAAAAAATACTAATAAAATTCAGTGTGGTTTAGAGGAACACAAATTTTGACTTCAGAATGAACTTCACTTTCAGCTCTGAATGGTAAACCTAGTAAAATAAACTATTTTAACTTTCTTTACTTGAAAAATGGAAACAGTGACATCTAAACTGCAAATTGTATTAAATAAAACCATACATGACAATTCCTGGAAGACAATAAGTTCTTTTTTTAAAATATAATTTGAAATATAGGCACAGTAACCTCATGAAGAAGAGTATAATAGCTGATACTACTGTGAATGGAATAAAACTGGGTTTTGTTCTCTTTTTGTTTGTTTGGTTTTTGTTTTGAGGCCACACCCTGAATGCTCAGGGATTCCTGCTGCGTATGCACTCACGAATTGCTACAGGTGGTGTCTGAGGATCCTTTGGGAGGCCAGGATTGAACCTGGTTGGCTGCATGCAAAGCAAGAGCCCTAATCACTGTACTATCACTCCGGCCCCTGACAGTTTATCATTACCATCATTACTATCATCATCTTTATTATTAATCATAATAGCAATTTAAAATAAAATAAAATATAGTTATTTGTACTAGCACTGTAGCACTGTCCTCCCATTGTTCATCAATTTGCTCGAGCGGGCCCAGTAATGTCTCCACTGTGAGACTTGTTGTTACTGTGTTTGGCATATTGAATACGTCACAGGGAGCTTGCCAGAGTATTCCACCGAGAGTATTCCACCTGCACGGGCAGAGCCTGGCAAGCTCCTGGAAAGCTGTATTTGGCATATCAAATACAAAGATACTGAGAGTATCTTTGCCGTGTAGGCGAGATTCTCTCGGTAGCTTGTCAGGCTCTCCGAGAGGGGCAGAGGAATCGAACCTGGCTTGGTCATGCCGGCCACGCTCAAGGCAAACGCCCTACCACTGTGCTATCGCTCCAGCCCCTATTTGTACTAAATATTGTACAATTAGTCATTACATAAACATCAACATTATACTTTTGTGATTAAAATATGATATGAACAAATGTAACATCTGAAATTTGAGATTTAAAATCTGAAAATTAGCATACTTTTCTTTTATAAAATATATTTGTTTAGGTACAATTCTCAAAAACTATATGCATCATTGAATAATGGCATTTAAAGTCTTGTAATTAAAGTGTAAAATATTTAAATCTGTTAACAGCCCAACGTGAAAGACTGACGTAATCCTAAAATGTTAAAAAACATTAGCATTTAGGGTTCAAGTGGAGAACAAAACCCAAGAAAGAGACACGAATTTTAAGTGTTAAAGTTAAGTCAACAGCACCTATTGAAGTGTTCAAGTAACAGTCCTAAAACTTAGTTAAACTTATTTTAAGCAGGCAAAATTAGAAATGTACTGGAGAATCTGGAGAATGAAAGTCTTGGGAATTGCTGATGGAAATTGGTTTACTGTCTATGCTTTTCCTTTACTATTGAACATTTAATTTACAGAAAGATGGCTCCTTTAAACAATGAGATAAAACATCTGACTTTGTGAAGTCTGTGTATATCTTTGCTAAAGTTGCTTCAACAAAGAATCACAGGCTGAGTAGCTTAAATTCAGGATCACATAAACTCAATTAACTCTTTAGGGCATGATTTCCTAATACGGTCACATTCTGTGATTCTGGAATGTAAGAATTTGACGTAAGAATTTAAAGGGCTCAGGGAGTAGCAGAGTAATAGAGCATGAAATTTTCATGTATCAGGTCCATACATGTATCTGGGTACATGGCACCCCTCAAAAATTCTTGAGGATATATTTGATTCCATAACGGTATGAAATGTTATGTTATTAAAATATAATGATGTTCAGTTCCTACTATATACACTGTTTACAAGTTTTTATTTTTTACATACCACAGTGGGTAGGGTGTCTGCCTTCCACACGGACGACCCAGGTTCGATTCCTCAGCCCCTCTCAGAGAGCCTGGCAAGCTACCGAGAGTATCTCGCCCGCATGGCAAAGCCTCGCAAGCTCCCCGTGATGTATTCTATATGCCAAAAACAGTAACAACAAGTCTCACAATTTGTTGTGAGACATTACTGGTGCCCACTCGAGCAAATCGATGAACAACGGGAGGACAGTGCTACACTGCTATTTTTTACATACATTTTTTAATATTCCACAAACCCTTTTAAAATAAACTCAACTAACAGGGGCAAAATCATAATCTATACAACTGCATTAGGCCAACATGAAAAATAATGACAAGTAATTTATTTTGACACATAGACCAACAAAAAGTAATTCTGGTGCATTTTGAGGATTAAAAATGTATTTCTGGTTTTATTCTTTTTTTTTTAGGGGGTGTATGGCATACCCAGTTGTGCTCAGGGCTTTATCCTGCCTTTACTCAGGATCACTACTGTTATGACTCAAGGGATCATATGTGTGCTGCGGACTGAACCAAGTTCAGTTATATGCAAGGCAAGTGCCCTACTCACTACACAATCTCTCCAGCCCTAAAATGCATTTTGTATCTATTACTATAGTAGTTGCAATTATTGTGGTTGAAATTAAATAACGATTTCTTATATAATGTACTAAAATTTTATTAGTAATTAGTGAAAGAATTTTTAAGAGTCCTCCAATCTATAAAGAAATAAATTAATACGTAAAATTGTTCCAACAAAGAAAACACCACGCATTTTACCAAGCATTAAAAGAAATTATCCCAATAAAATAATGAATGTCTTCAGGGTTTCTACAACAAGGCAGCAAGTAGTAGCATAAAATTACATGTATAAACAGATAAAAAATTTACAAATATGGTAAATAAAAATACTGTTCTGAAAACAATGAATATAATATAAACTGTCACACTCTAGATGTCAGTTCACACATTATTTCAATTACTCATTTGGCCTTAAGATAAATCAATGTGAGCAGTTCTTGTTCTCTCTATTATATTAACCTGTTACATGTCATCCAGTAATAATGAGATGACAGCCTTTGTTAACTGACCATATGGCAAGTGCTAGAAGTATAAAGAATCACATTATCTGCTATAAATCACTAAATTTACTACCAGTAATTTGCAGATGTAAGAAAACTTAAGTATGCAGTAATTTTTAATATATTTATGCATTTTGAGCTATAAATAACCAGTGTAGACATCAACTATTACAAGACAAACCTATTTAGAGAACATTTTCATTATGTAAAGAACATTTTCTTTGGTACAAAAAGTAGGAAAGTGCAACCAGTCCTTAGCAGATCGAATGACCACAAGCATTTATGTAAAAAAAAATATGTTAAGCATAAAATCACCAAGATAAATATGAAGACTTTTAAATACTTCACTATTTTTAAAATTTTTATTTTTTACAGACATGATGCATAGTGAAGATTTTAATAAAACAAGGAAGATTATACTAAATAATATGCATACAAATTTCACATATAAAATTAGCCAAGTGTATTTAAAATTAGAAACACATTACCATTTCTCTGTGGTGATAGAAAAGTTTTTCCATGTTTTTTAGTCATATAACATAAAGTCTGTATGTTTTCTAAAGTGTAGCATGAAGTCTTATCTTGTCAGTTTTTAAAGTTAAACTGCCATGTTATACGTAATAAGCACACATAAAGTACATTTTTACAATTTCCATTGTCATGCTCTTCATCTTTGAAAATTATTTTAATCTATGTCAATAGAAGCACAAGTGTTTCCACATTTATTTTACAAATATTGATTTTTTTACCCCATTTTGGCAAGTCAATGATTCTGAATTGTGAATTTAAATTAAGGATTCACAAAAGGTTTAAGTTCACGAGTCCTCATATTAAAATATAATCCTTTATGTCAAAACACAGATTTAACTTGCTCAGCTCAATATCTTAAAGATTAGACTACCTTCTGTAATGTCTGCTCCGACATTTCTTTCACATTCTTCTCTGGAGTACTCTTCTTGACCCCATCATCTTCACAGTTTCTGAAGAGTTGTTCTGAGAGAGAATAAAAAAATATATTATAGTACCCAGTATATTGATAAAACACCATTATCATTTTAAGGGAAAGGATTCTCAATTATAAGATTCTAGTATATGGTTTCTCAATTATGAATGATGTAGTCTACTTTATTGTCACGTATTTGGCCAACTACTGAATGATAGCCTTATCCAAGATTTTCAGTCACATAATTATCTATCTTTGTAGCGACTTTTTTTTTTCTTGCAGTATAAAATTTTCAAAGGGACAACAGATCTGTGGGTTAACAATGCAGTACTTTTATTCCTATTTTCATTCTTTTGTAGACTATTCCCCCTTTGCCTTAAAAGCAGAATTCATTGCCTTTTTATCTACACAGTCACTACTAGTTTTGTTCTCTGGATCTTGTTCCCTGCCAGGAGGATCAGAGTGATTGCTGAACAAAGCAAACAGTAACAGAATTAGGGTGGACTGAAACTCTAACACCCCCTACCACCACCTTTTAAAAATTTTTTTTTCAAGTAAAAGATCATGCACTGGGCAGAGTAAACCATAAAAATCACATTTCCAGAAAAACTGTGACTTTATCACAAATAGAAACCCAAGTAATAGGAAAAGTTGTCTCTTACACATAATTCCTACACTGTCAATGAACTTGATGACAATTAGTTTACTACAACCTTTGAACCAAACAAGAAAAAAACTTGAAAGAAAAAAAACCATAAAACTTTAGTCATTATTAAAACAAAATGCATTAATACTGACAAGGAGCAGAAATATAACATATGCTTTGTATATATCAATCCATAGCTTTAAATCAACAACAAAAACAAATAATAATTTTTTAAACTGCAAATAAAATGTTTACCAAGTAAATTACCATGACAATTCAATATTTTCTTACTAAAATAACTTTATGATGTATCATTTTTTAAAGACTAAAAAATTCAGGAAAAACACCTAAAGCAAAAAGGATACATGTCTGTGTTAACCTGAGTTGCTTTTGCTTTAAAATTATTCTTGGCTGCTGTAGGTCAGTATGAAACTTTGATTTATCAACAAAGGAAAAGGAAAACAATATTACTCTCTGTAGAGTCGAAATCCTCTTGGTATAAGCAGTGACTAACAAGTTTGTTAGTGTGAATTAGGCATTTCTTTTGTCTTTGAAACATGACATATCCAATTAAAAGTTTTGTACTCATGAAATAAATAGAACACTATCCTAAGGATAATAAAAGCTAGAATAGGTTTATTTTGCCACCAGAGGGAATATGTACCTTTTCCTTGATAATAATCTCTTAGTTCCCAAGTTTCTTTTTTGAGTCCCTTAACACCATGGTGCTGAATTCATTTACAAGTCTCTTTCAGAAATATAAAAACAATATGCAAATATAATTCATTTGTTCTAGTCATTTAAATATCTGCCATGATTCTGAAATATTTCTTTAAAAATGAGAAAACAGTTATTTTCTCAAGAAAATAGATGAGAACTTGAGGTAAAAGCTCTCTAAAAGCATAGAAAACTAGTGAATGCTAAATAACTTCAATGAAATAAATAATGGAGGCTGATTTAAAAATAAATGTACTGCTGCTTTTGTACTAGCTCAAGGTCCACTGGTGAACTGGCTGACCAAATTCACTTGTGATTTTCTGCTAACAAGTTTGTTTTATACCATCATATTTTTAGGGGCAATGCCCAGTGATGTTGGGGACCCCAGAGATACACCCAATAGTGCTGAGGATTGGGCAAGAGGACATGTGCTGCTGAGACTAAAACCCAGTGCTTTAAGGAAGCCATGAATTCACTGTAACATTTTAGCTATCCACCCAACTCCTTCCATGGTTTTAAGAATATTTAAATAGGGCTAGAGTGATAGCACAGCAGGTAGGGTGTGTTTGCCTTGTACACGGCTGACCTGGGTTTGATTCCTCTGCCCCTCTCAGAGAGCCTGGCAAGCTACCGAGAGTATCCCGCCCACACGGCAAAGCCTGACAAGCTCCCCATGGCATATTTAATATGCCAAAAACAGTAACAACACATCTCACAATGGAGACGTTACTGGTGCTTGCTTGAGCAAATCGAGGAACAATGGGAGGACAGTACTACAGTGCTTACTTAAATAGCTAAGCTGAGGCCAATGAGGCCATGAACAAAGATCCAGATTTACCCTAATTATTCCCTTTCAAGCGTGTCAGTGAAGGACAAATTTCTAAAGATACAACAGACTTTCCCAAGACATGCCACTTAGACATGGAATTATTATTATTATTATTATTATTATTATTATAGCACAGCGGTAGGGCGTTCGCCTTACAAGCGGCCAACATAGCCGACCCGAGTTCGATTCCTCCGCCCCTCTCGGAGAGCCCGGCAAGCTACTGAGAGTATTCGATATGCCAAATACAGTAACAACAAAGTCTCCAATGGAGACATTACTGGGCCCGCTCGAGCAAATCGACGATCAACGGGAGGGCCTTTACCTTTACCTTTATTATTATTATTATTAATCTAGGAGAACTGCTATTTATTCAGCCATTGATTAAGCTGATTGAATTGGGCAAGGACATAGAATTATTTTGAGCTAAGTTCTATGGAGGCCCTACAGGATCAAGAAAAACTCTTAGCACTCTCATAAATACTTGGAATAATTTGCCAGAGGTAGATTTTTTGTTTGTTTTTATAATAAATAACCATTATATTGAAGAGACCTAACTATATATTGCAGAACAAACATCCTATTACTACAGGGCATTTGATATTTGGTCATCATCACATGAGTCACCTCCTCTTCATCTTATAAATCTGCCTCCTCTTTCCCTGAATACCCAGGGCTCATCACATTCCTGAGATCAGTATATATACACCCTTTGTATTTATACTGGCCCTTTGTAATTCACATCCAGGTGGCTTCTATATACTTACCTGAACTTGTTATTTTCTCCTTCTAATCTGCCTGATGCTAATTAGACTACTAAAGTTGACTGAGAACTCAGAAAAGTAGAGGGGGAATTTCCTTTCTGCTCCTATACATGAGGATTTAGAAAATAAAAAAAAAATCTACTTAAAAATACCACTTTTGAGATCAGAGAGATAGTACAAGTACATGGGCAACTTCTTCTTTCACTTTAAGGTTCTCCATTCTGGAGTCACCTGTTTTTCTGCAAGGTAAGTACAAATTTCATCATTCATTGCCATTATTTCCTCTCTGTTTCCCCTTGATAACATTATTTTCCTTCACTATTCATCTTTTCCTGAAATATGAAAGAGAAAAATTCAGGTGGGTGTCAGGCCTGACTTCTCATTTTCCTGCAAAGAACATAACCTCACCTCAGTCTGAGAATCACAGTTCTCTCCCTGGGGCTGGAGCAATAGCACAGCCGGTAGGGTGTTTGCCTTGCACGCGCTGACCCGGGATCAATTCCCAGCATCCCATATGGTGCCTTGAGCACTGCCAGGAATGATTTCTGAGTGCAGAGCCAGGAGTGACCCCTGGGCATCGCCAGGTGTTACCCAAAAAGAAAAAAAAAGAATCACAGCTCCCTGAAAGACCAGTTGCAGGGTTCAGCATCTGAAATTAGGTGGGTCTTATGTGTAGTGTGACAGCTACCTCAGTAAAGGTGGAAAGTTATTAGTCTGCATGCCATGTAGTACCTTGTGCAAGTTTTACCAGTCCTGGACTCTCTGGGCATTTATCCATCAGCAACATCATAGGAACCAGGAAGGGGTGAGGTAGCACTTTCTATTGTGGCTAACTCCTCCCAATGTGTGACACCCCTTTGCGCTTCTCAGGAAACAAGACCTAGGCAATGAAGCCTCTAAAAGACACAGACAATTGAGTTTAAAATGGCTTTGAATTGGTGGACACGTCAAAGTGTTTTCAATGAGATGTGCTAGAGGAGTAGTAAAGGTGCCGTGCTCTTCCCCAGACAGATACAGAGTTCTTCCATTTGGCTGTTTCTGAGATAAATCTTTATAAAAACTACAAATTAGGTGAACTGGGTTCTGAATCTTCTTAGAAAATAATCTCAATCTTAGAAAAGATGATGGAAAAACCCGGTTTATAGCAAGCTGCTCAGAAGTACAGGTGGCAATCTGGGATTGTGACTATCTTCTGAAATAGTAACATTCTTATATAAATGAGTCTTTAATCTTAGGTATATATGATAACTCTAGATAGCATCAGAAATGAACTGAATTAATACTAATTGTATTTAACTGAATTGTAGGATACAGAGTTGGTATCTGGAAAATCAGAGCACACGATGTCAGTGAAAGAGAATAAGCCACACACTTATGGAAAGAGCTCTGAGTAAAACTCAGAACTGCTTTGAAGAATGAAGTGAAATAATGAGCAAGTGCCGCCATGAAAACACTTTTACATTTGGTGTTAAACATTGTCTCCTTAGGCAGGGTAAAAACAGAATAGTCAACTACACTTAGAATCCATCTCCTGCCTGAGAGGTAACCTTAAGTCAGTGAAAAATAAAATCCTGTTCTGACTGGTGGGGCAGAACAGAAAATAAATTCTGGTTTTGATGCTTAGGATAGAAAATCAGTCATTAGATGACTTGTGCTTAGCATATCTTTTTTGGAGACTTTGACTTCCTTTTTGACTTGGGCAGATGCCTTGGGAGATCTACTCAATCATTTAATTCTGAAAGAAAAAAAACCTTTAAAAACTCAGTCACAATTCTGATAGTAGATTGGAAATATGATGAAATTGTTTTTATATAATTAGAAAGACAGAAAGGTAGAGCACAGGAAAATTATTTTATACATTATTAATTGTAAACCACACCCAATAAATAGGCTTCTTTGCCCTAAAAATAGCATTTTTTAAAACTGAATCACTGTGAGATAGTTACAAAGCTTTCATGTTCGAGTTTCAGTCAAACAATGATTGAACACCCACCCCTTCACCTGTACACATTTTCTACCACCAATGTTCTTAGTATCCCTCCCTTACCAACCCTCCCCCTTCCTCTATGGTAGACAATTTCTCCCACACTCTCTACTTTTAGGCATTCTGGTTTGCAATACAAATACTGAGAGGCTATCATGTTTGGTCCTTCACCTACTTTTAGTACACATCTCTCATCCCGAACAATCCCTCCATAACTGACTTAGTGGTCCCTTTCCTATTCCCACTGCCTTCTCCACCACCTCATGAGGCAGGCTCCCAAGCTACCAACCAATGAAGCAATATTTCTGCTCTGTCTCTACGGTCCTTGGGTGTCACTCTCATATCATGTAAAAAAAAGCACTTCTTTAATAAAGGGTCTCCTATTCAGTGAACTCAAATAGGTGGGTGATTTGGATATAAATTATAAATTAATAGGTAAAAAGGTAAAGGCCCTCCCGTTGATCGTCGATTTGCTCGAGCGGGCCCAGTAACGTCTCCATTGGAGACTTTGTTGTTACTGTGTCTGGCATATCGAATACTCTCGGTAGCTTGCCGGGCTTTCCGAGAGGGGCGGAGGAATCGAACTCGGGTCGGCCATGTTGGCCGCGTGTAAAGCGAACGCCCTACCCGCTGTGCTATCGCTCCACAATTTTTTCTATATAGAAGGCCTTGTGTTCATTTTGATGTTATTCCTAAAACTCATAATTTACAAATATTCATTCTCTGTGTCCAAGTATTTTATTACAGCTTGACTATTTTCACATAATAATAACTTTGTGTATTTTAACATTTTATTATTTTTTAAAGTTTCCCAGTTTAATTGTGTTTCTGGTTTCACATATGTTTTAGGCTAAAATATTTTTAAATTCACTTTTTATTTAAATTTACTTCATTATTATCCCATAATGCTAATGATGTGGAAAAAAATTCATGATCCAAAATGTGTCACTACTAAATAAACTATGTATGTGGAGTATTTTGAGATGAAATCAATTACGACTTTTTAGACTTAGGAAGAGTCATTTTTGTTTTATAAAAAATAAACCATAAGTGCCACAAAACCTTTCTTTAACTGCCTAAATGAATTTAGATCAAGAACATATAACTGAGAAAAGAGTTATTACCAGAGATAACTTTATACATTAAAAAAACTTACCAGTATAGGAGAGCAAACATTTCTTTATCAACCGTTTGCTCTTCCCATCATTCTGTGAACTGCACTCCTCTCCTTTATTTTTTTATTTATTTATTTTTATTAGTGAAACACCATGAGGTACAGTTATAGACTTACAAATTTTGTGCTTGGGTTTCAGTTATACAATGATCAAGTACCCATCCCTCCACCAGTGCATAATTTCCACCACCACGGGTCCCAGTATCCCTCCCATCCCCCATCCTCACCTGCCTCCTTGGCAGGGCATTCCCTTTTGTTCTCTCTCTCTCCTTTTGGGTGTTGTGATTTGCAAGAGAGGCATTGAGTGGCAGTCATGTTTGGTCTATAGTCTACTTTCATCATTTCACACCACAGAGACTGGCCCACATCCAAAAGAACAAAAGCAACTGGTGCTGGCGCGGATGTGGTGAGAAAGGGAACCTCCTTCACTGCTGGTGGGAATGCTGACTGGTTCAAACCTTTTGGAAAACAGTATAGACAATTCTCAAAAAATTAGAAATTGAGCTCCCATTTGACCAAGCAATACCACTCCTGGGAATATATCCCGGAGAGGCAAAAAAGAACAGCTGAAATGACATCTGCAATTCTATGTTCATTGCTGCACTCTTTGCACTCCTCTCCTTTAAAGCTCTAGATTCCTACCCCTTGCACAGGCTTACATAGGTAGAAAGATCCCAATACTTTTAGGAATTTCTCCTCATATGAAAGAGAAAGCTAAAGAAATCTTGGGAGGAGAAAGGCCAAATTCATGACATTCATGAATATCTCTGAATTTGGCTTTGGCTATTACATTTTTTATGAATAATCTCTTACAGAAATAATGTGGTTCTTTCCACTAGACAAACAGACTTCTAAGAAAGATTATGGATAAGATTTTTAAAGTCTACAAGGCTTCCCAACCCCGTGAAACTCATAGTATTAGCATTCACTGTTGCTAGCTATATTTAATATCACTGTATCACTGTCATCTCATTGTTCACTGATTTCCTGGAGCGGGTGCCAGTAATGTCTCCATTTGTCCCAGCCCTGAGATTTTGGCAGCCTCTTTTTTTTTTTAAATTTATTTATTTATTTTTTTATTTTTAGTGAAACACCATGAGGTACAGTTGTAGATTTACAATGTTTTGTGCTTGGGTTTCAATTATACAATGATCAAATACCCATCCCTCCACCAGTGCCCACTTTCCACCACCATGGATAATATCCCTCCCACCCCCATCCCTCCCATCTCACCCTGCCTCTGTGGCAGGGCAATCCCTTGTGTTCTCTCTCTCCTTTTGAGTGTGTTGGTCTGCAAAAGAGGCCTTGAGTGGCAAACATGTTCAGTCCATAGTCTACTTTCAACATGCATCTCCCCTCCTGGGAGGATCCTCCAAACACCCTTTATTTGGTGCTCCCTTCTCTATCTGAGCTGCCCTTTCCCCTAGAATGCCCGGCTGGCCTCTAAGCTATGGAGTAATCCTCCTGGTGTTGATCTCAGCTATTCTTGGGTATTAATCTCATATTTTGTTTCCTTATATTCCCCAGATGAATGCATCTTTTTATGTCTATCCCTCTCTTTCTGACTCATTTCGCTTAGCATGATACTTTCCATGTTGTACCACTAGTATATAAATTTCATGACTTCATCTTTTCTAAGAGCTACATAGTACTCCATTGTGTAGATGTACCAAAGTTTCTTTAACCAGTCATCTGTTCTTGGGCATTCAGGTTTCTTCCAGGTTCTGGCTATTGTAAAGAGTGCTTGGCAGCCTCCCTTTACTTGTCTTTCCCAATGTTGCCATATTGGAAACTCTTTCAGGACCAGGGGAATGAGGCTCATTATTGTTACTGTTTTTGGCATGACAAATACACCACAGCTTGCCAGACTCTGCTGTAATATGTTATTTAATAAAATAACATATTTTAGCAAAAAATATATATATGAAGATATATATGAAGGTAGAAGTTGCAATAGTCCAGGCCCAAATCCAGCCCTAAGAAGCACTGTGTGTTTACACTTGCCCTTTTTGTGACCAAGAATTCAACATATGGAGAATAATAACAGCCGGCAGCTGGAAAAAAGTTGGATCAACAATGGCTTTAGCTTCTCACAGACACCATACATCACTAATAAATATTTCCTTTTGTTTGTGAGTAAACTTTTATTTACTTTTTTGTTCATTCTTTCATAAGCAAGATTTAAGCAAGTTGTTCATAAGCAATGAAGCTGTCAATGAAGAATACCATACACAGTGGTATTAGGAATATACTTGTCCATTTGTGGTAAATACTGAACATTCATGCACAGTTGGGGAGCCTTTTAAAATCTCATCCGCTATCTTTCCTAGAAGTTTTTTTTGTAGTCTATTGGAAAGGACCACAATATTTCTTAAGAGATTATTCATGACAATGATTTTGATACAGCATGTTATATCCTGGTTAATCATAGGTAATTGCATGCTTTGCCTAGCATACTTCACATGGAAATTACATGTTATCCTCAGCCACATGAGGCGGAGCAGGGGCAGGTAGGGTGTTTGCCTTGCATGTGGCCGACCTGGGTTCAAGTCTTCCATCCCTCTCAGAGAGCACGACAAGCTACCGAGAGTATCCCGCCCACATGACAGAGTCTGGCAAGCTCCCCATGGTGTATTCGATATGCCAAAAACAGTAAAAACAAATCACACAATGGAGACATTACTGGTGCCCACGAGAACAAATCGATGAACAAAGGGAGGACAGTGCTACAGTGTGTCATCCATATCTTACACACAAATTATGGACTATAATGGTGTTTTAGCACTATCAGTACACACCCTGGTCAACCACATTCTTAGATATATTTGTATCCCTAGCCTAGGTGACTCTACCAGGGTTTCAAATTGGAATACATTTATTGGTAGCCCTTGGGCTTATGCCATTCATATTTTCCAAGGTATACTTATTTGATAAAAGGAGATAGAGATAACTTTGAAGCAAACTTTTCTTTATTCTGACTACATTTTCAATATTTGTCTTCTGACCTTGACTCCCCCTCATCCATGGTTCAATAAAAGTACAGGAAACTTTTGTTCCTTGCTCCTTTGGCAGTAAGACAACTCCTATATTTTGTAGTAATCCATATAATCCTCAACTGGTATGCATGTCCATAAGGGAAAACAGAACAGGTACAGTTAACTGCTACTTTTCTTCACTGTAGCCTCTTGCTTATATAGTAAGTGATTAAAAGCTTGACTGTTACTTTCATTTTGACTTATTATCTTAAATCAGTTACTTGGACACCTAGCTGCTCTATGCTCTCCAGCTAAATTGAGCTCCTGACACGAGATATTGTGGGATTGTATTAAGAATTCTTTACACTATGACTTTTAGTAAAGAGAATTTGAATGTTTCCAAGGCTTAAGGTTTTCATAGGGGAGTGATAGGAAGGGCATAACCTATTTGAAAGGAAAAGTAGTAAGTTTTATTTGAGGACATTTTAAAACTTTTTATCTGTCAAAAATAGCCAAGGAGATAGGTAGTAGAAAAGAAAATATCTGGCATATGAAGAGAAGTTTGTATTCGCATAAATTTTAATACAGTTAAAGCATGATTAATGACAATAAATGTTATTCAAAGGAGCAGATTTAACCTTTCATACAGAACAACTAAAAGCTAAACAAATTTATGAAGAACGGATTTTAGACCTAAGCATAATACAATGAAAGTTAGTGAACCTTGAAAGAAAGTTTACAGTAAGGTGGTTCAATGTTTACCCAACTCCCAAGAGAGAGCAGTTTCAAGAGCACAGCATAGAGACAGAAGAGTTACAGAGTTTGATTTTCCTAACTTGAAGCTCAGACCCATTATTCAGAAGACAGGAAGCTAGAGTTTACAAAGAAGTGGAGAAGAAGAGAGACTTGCTCAGAGCAAGAACTCTGAAGATTACAGATCCATCTCTCTGGAGTCTTTAGCAAATTACTGATCAGTACAACTGAGTAAACATCTCAAAGAGAAGGAACAAGGTAGGGGCCAGAGAGGTAGGACAGGAGTTACAGTGCTTACCATGTATGTGGCAGACACTGGTTCAATCTCTGAAACTGCATGTGGTCCCCCAAAGCAATGTCAATAGTGATACCATAACACAGGTCACGATCACGATCATCCTGTTGTTTGTCGATTGCCTCGAGCAGGCACCAATAATGTCTCCTTCACCTTAGCCCTGAGATTTCAAAAAGTGCCAAGGCTCTTTCAGGGTTAGGGGACATCACGGGAAGTTTGCCAGACTGCCGTGTGGGCAGGTTACATTCGGTAGCCTGCCAGGTTGTCCAAAGTAAGAACAAGATAATAAGATGTCTGTGGCCATGACAAGCGCACTTCCTGGAGCTGGATTTTATAATCTCTGGGTCTTGGCCATTGATGGGATTACACGAGCACCTGGGGGCAGTTGGTGGGTGTGACACTTGCCTACTGGAAGATGCAGGATCTGGGCAGAGGATGCTCAGCCCCGATCCGAGCAGGCTTGTGTAAAATCTTATCACACTAAAGGTTGTGTGTTCGCGGGCTCACTGGATGGCACTGTCTCACCAACCGCATTCAGTACTCTTGAGCCGCTCTGTGTGGCCTGAATCAGAACAGCTGTTGGCCAAGGGCAGACGGAAGAAGAAACGAGAGCCAGGCCAGTCGATATCAATAGTAGTTTATTCCAATCCTCTTCCCTCCTGTCTCTCTCTCTGCCTCCTCTCCTGGGCCCCAATCTGGAACCTCTCTCCTTCTGGCTCTGACTCTGGATCTCTGGAGCCCAAGCCCTCTCACTTCTGACTCCTCTCTGAGCTTACAATTTTAGTTTATATAGCAATCACATAAGGGTGACATAAAGGTGGTTTGAATATTGACAAAACAACAATGAGAGGTAAAACCACTCCTCCAGGAGATTAACTCAAAGATAAAATCTCATCTAAAGAGATTACTCCAGATTACTAGGAGATCCACTCAAGGGTGGGATCCTAACAAGGCTGTGTTCTTCCCTCAGCTAGTAATCTACTTAAACAGTTGTAGTAGTAAATCTACTTCTAATATTTCTAGCAATGTCATTCTGTGTGAGCACAGTAAGAGATATAAACATCTCATTATACATTCCGCAGTCCTCAGGTCAGGTTAGTCTTCCTAGCCCTAACAGGGTCCTAGTCTCGGCGTTACTTACTTTGGACCATGAGAGCATTTGTCCATGATCATGCCCTCAACTTATAGTTGAGTATCATGGCACTTTGGCCTGGCCCATTTTGATGACAGGGTAGTTCACAGCTTGCTCTGGGTCCATTCAGTCCCTCGTCGGGACCCTGCTTTTGGGGTGCTAGGAACTAAGGGCAACTGAGTCAAGAAAGCAGATGCCCAGTAGTAAATATTATTCAGAGTCAATCAACTCCCAAGTTACAAAGCATAATATTAACTGTCTTCCTGTGTCCACATAGAAAGGACATTGTTTACAATACAAGTTCAGTGTCCTTAGATGGGTGTTACTTGATAAACCTAAGCTACCTGAGGAAGGACAAAAGAGTGTTATCCTACAGGCTTAGAGATCTCAGTCCCGGGACCACATGCCTGTGTTCCTCTGCCGGTACCTTCATGCGTGTGGAGAGTGGTCTCAGCATTGTTGTGGCTGGTTTTGGAGGTCTTCGGCTGCCGGGTCTCTGCTTGGGGCAGGGAGGGAAACTCAACCCGCCCCCTGCAAGGGGCCCTGGCGACGACAGTCAGGAGTGGGGGCGGGATATTCTGCACTGTTCTCTTCCGGGAGCTGGGTTTCATAGTCTCTGGGTCTTGGCCTAACCAATTATGCCACTGGAGCTTAGGGCTGGAGCAATAGCACAGCGGTAGGGTGTTTGCCTTGTGTGCAGCCAGCCCGGCCGAGCCGGGTTCTATTCCTCTGACCCTCTCGGAGAGCCTGGCAAGCTACCGAGAGTATCTCGCCTGCATGGCAAAGCCTGCCAAGCTACCCGTGATGTATTCAATATGCCAAACACAGTAACAAAAGAGTCTCAAAATGGAGATGTTATTGGGCCCGATCGAGCAATTTGATGAACAACAGGAGGACACAATCACCATCATCCTGTTGTTCATTGATTGCCTCGAGCAGGCACCAGTAATGTCTCCTTCATCCTAACCCTGAGATTTTAAAGTGCCATATTCAAGGCCTTTCAGGGTTAGGAGAATGAGACCCATCAATGTTACTGGTATTTGGCATATTGGGTACGCCACGGGGAGTTTGCCAGACTCTGCCGTGTGGGCAGGTTACATTTGGTAGCCTGCCAGGTTGTCCAAAGTAAGAACGAGATAATAAGATAACTATCCAGAGAACACAAAAGTACCACGTTCCAAAAGATACATGCTCACCAATGTTCACTGCAGAAGCACTACAAGAGCCAAGATCTTGACACAACCCAAGTGCCCAACCACAGAAGAGTAGATAGTGAAGTTGTAGTAAATGAATATTCACTGAAATTCAGCCACTAGTAAAAATAAAAGTTGTATTTTGCTTCAACTTGGATGGACCTAGAAGGTGTCATAATAAGTGAAAAAAATTAGAAGGTAAAAAGACAAAGACCAAATAATCTTACTTATGGGCCAGAGAGATAGTGTAGAAAGTAAAGTACTTGCCCTGCATATGGCCAATATTTGTTCTAATTCCCAACATCATATGTGGTCTGTCCCCCAAGCACTCCCAGTGATTACTCCTGAGCACAGAGCCAGATATATAGTGAAGACCACCAGGTGTGACTCAAACAATCCCCTCGTCCCCACCGTCCCACCAAGTCTCACATACACACACATACACATGCACACACATGATCTTACCCATATGTGGTACAAAATGAAACTAAGAGAACAGTGTCCAATAAAAATACACCCCTAAGGATCAGGGAAATAGTATAGGGGTTAAAGCTCTTGTCTTTCACATAGCCAACCTCACAGTCCCATTCTCAGTACCACATACAAGAGCATAGAGTGAGGAGTAAGTACTGAGCACCTCTAGGTATAGCTCAGATACCACTCCACTCCCTGCCAAAAAATAATAATAAAATAAAACATAAATACTTAAGACTCTCACTATAGAACTGACATTGCCAAGGAGGTTGGAGGAATGAGTAAATGGACTCAATACTATCATTTTGGAGATAGAAAAGATGTTGTATGTAACACTGTATCCTAAAATATATAAATACATAAATTAATGTAAAGCAATGTTATCAACAAAAGTGTATTTTAAAACTAAACAAATCAAGAATAAAAATAAATACCTGCACCAAATATTAATTTTTGTAAAATATTTACCTTCGCTATTCTCTTCTATATGTGTTTTTAATTTTTGTATTGTTGCCTTATCAGCACGCATGTGTACTTTAAGCGCATCCAATTCTTCCTGAAGATTTATCCTTTAAAAATCGAAACAAAAGAAATTATTGAAAATATATGCTCAGAAATAAAATAACAAAATAGTCAGTAAAGATATTCAAAAACATATGACTAAATAAAGTCTAAATAAAGGTAAAAGCATTTATAATTCATACAATTTAAACTGAATATTGATCTGGAAATTCTGAAGTTTTAAATAAGTGATATATTACTTTAAATAACATTAAGCATGCTAAATTATTAAAATATAGACCACAATTTTTTTTTATTAGTGAAACACCATGAGGTACAGTTGTGGATTTACAATTGTGCTTGGGTTTCGATTATACAATGATCAAATACCCATCCCTCCACCAGTGCCCATTTTCCACCACCATGGATAATATCCCTCCCACCCCCATACCCCCTATCCCACCCTGCCTTTGTGGCAGGGCATTCCCCTTTGTTCTCTCTCTCCTTTTGAGTGTCTTGGTCTGCAAAAGAGGCTTTGAGTGGCAAACATGTTCAGTCCATAGTCTACTTTCAACATGCATCTCCCCTCCTGGGAGGATCCTCCAAACACCCTTTATTTGGTGCTCCCTTCTCTATCTGAGCTGCTCTTACCCCTAGAATGCCTGGCTGGCCTCTAAGCTATGGAGTAATCCTCCTGGTGCGGATCTCAGCTAATCTTGGGTATTAATCTCATATTTTGTTACTTTATATTCCCCAGATGAATGCAATCTTTCTATGAATATAGACCATAATTTTTTAAGTCATGAATTATTTTTTAATAGAAAGATCTATTACATAATATAATGTTAGTAGATAACACTAAAAGTAAATACAAGATTTCAAGCAAAGACAAAGACCCCTTCTTTACACTGTGATACATCCAATAAAATTTTCCCACCATGCTGAAATACCTGATTAAAATATAGTCTATGGAAACCTCAGGCCCTGACACTAAAATGGAGTTATAAATCTATACTGAGGACTCTTCATAGCTGAAACAAAAACTGAACTAAGTATAGGAAGCTGAGAATAAAAAACTTTGTTGAATAAAACAGCTGACTGAGTAACTACTTGAGTTTATTGAATTGGAGGTCAACAGAAAAGAGTTTTTCTGTCCCAATCTGAGCATAGCACCAATACAACCATATTAATAATAATGCTAAGCTTTAGGGCCAGTGAGATAAGAGTCACACAGGTAGGGAACTCCCCTTGTACTCTACAGACCTGGGTTGAATTCCCAGAATCACATATGGTCCTCTGAGCACTGCCAGGATGAGGCCTAATCAGAGGGTCAGGAGTAAGCTCTGAATACCACCCGGTGTCGCTCTATCGTAGGACTGTAGAAGCACATTTCTATATGTAAATAATGAACTAGAAAAAAAAGAATTTTTTTTAAGCTTTAAGCATAGCACAGCGGTAGGGCGTTCGCCTTACACGCGGCCAACATGGCCGACCCGAGTTCGATTCCTCCGCCCCTCTCGGAGAGCCCGGCAAGCTACCGAGAGTATTCGATATGCCAGACACAGTAACAACAAAGTCTCCAATGGAGACGTTACTGGGCCCGCTCGAGCAAATCAACGATCAACGGGAGGGCCTTTTAAGCAACTCTTATTTAGATATTTGGGATTATAAATCTTACTAGAATGGCAAAGACTTTTGGGACTGTAGTTTGAGTCTTCTGGTTAGAATTTAAGGTCAAATTTTAAAAGCAATTATTTTAAATAAAAAGAAATTAAAAATGGAAAGATAACAAGTTCATGGACTGAAAGAATCATCATTGCCAAAATGACCTTCCAACCCAAGTTTATACACTTAATAAGTGTGAAAAACTAGTCATGAATAATTATTCTTCAATATAATAAAATCCAAATTTTCTTCAGTAGGTGGATAAACACATTGTGCTACAGCCCAAAACTGGATTTGATAAAAAAAGGAAATAAACTGAATGAACCAATTTATTAGATATGAAAGGCATATGCTGAATGAAAGAAGCCAGTATAAAAAAATTAAAGACTATGTGATTCTATACATATAACATCTGAAAAAAAAGGTAAAGATTTTTGAAGGAAGAATAAATCAATGGTTGCCAAGCATTAATATAGGTGACAGCATTTGACTATAAGGAGCAAAGTAAGGAAATTAATTTACATGATGGAACTAGATTTCATCTGTTTGTAATCACAGTTGCTTGAATCTATTGCATTTATATATGTGTGTGTCTATAACATTCTACATAACTCAATAAAACTATGCAAAACTGTATTGTATGTAAAATATAAAAAATGAAAATTTGCTATCTTTATCAGTAAACTTCAATGAATAAAAGACTAATGTTTTAAAGTGTTATTATTTCACCACAGTATTTCTTTTTTATTGTCATTTTTATTGTCGTTTTAATGCTCGGTTCATACCATAGCTGGCAGTGCTCAGGGTAATAAGCAGTGCTGAGGATAAAACCCAGGGCCGTGCTCAAACAAAGCATATGATCTACAACTGAGCAACAACTTCAGCTTTCATTGTGCTACTTTATTTTATGTGTGTGTGGGGGCGGGGGTATACCCAGCAGTACTCAGGGTTTACTCTTGGCTCTGTGCTCAGGGATAATCTTAGAGGTGCTTTGGCATGCCAGGGATCTAACCCAGGTAATCTGCATCCAAGGAAAGAGGCCTGCCTGTGGTACTATCTCTCCAGCCCCAACTTTGATTTTCTATATTATTTTGTTCTGTTTTAAATTTGGGGGCACACCTGGTGATATTTGGGGTTTACTCCTACTCTGTGCTCAAGATCACTCCTAGCAGGCTCACAGAGCCATATGAAGCGCTGAAGATAGAAGCATGGTCGGCCACAGGCAAAGAAAGCAACTTAACCCCTATCCTATACCTCCAGCCCCATCATGATAGTTTCAGTTTAAAATTTAGCATTAAACTTCATTGGAATATTAATGCTGAACATGTCTAATTATAAGTTCTCTGAGAGTAGAAAGCTTGCTGGGTATTCTCAGTAGACTTATCTAAAACAGTGATTTTCACAAAGCAGTAATGCAAACACATTTGTTAGCAATCGAATAAACATTTAAAAAAATAACCTTGCACTAATAAAAATCTAAAAAAAAATAAAATGGAGAAATCAATATTAAAAAAATAAACTTAGTCCCTAAATTTTTACTTCATGACTTAAAGTTTACAGCACTTTTTCTTTTTTCTTTTCTTTTTTTGATTGAATAAGTGTGAGATATAGTTACAAAGTTTTCATGTTTGAGTTTCAGTCATACAATGATCGAACACCCACCCTCCACCAGTGTACATTATTTACCACCAATGTCCCAGTATACCTCCCCCCCATCCTATCCCTCCCCCTGCCTCTATGGCAGATAATTTCCCTCTTACTCTACTTTTGGGCGTTATGGTTTGCAATACAGATACTGAGAGGCCATCATGTCTGGTCCTGTATCTACTTTCAGCACACATCTCCCATCCCGAGCAATCCCTCCAACCATCACTGACATAGTGATCCCTTCTCTATCCCAGCTGCCTTCTCTCCCAGCTCATGAAGCAGGCTTCCAACCATGGAGCATTCTTTAAAGCTATCGATTTAACTTTATAAAATTTCAGTAAGATAAGTCTGATCTGAGTAATAACTAATTTACAGATGTCTAACTCATTACAACTGAACGAATGATGTTCAGGGGAAGGCAGATTAAGACTTTACAGTAAACCTTAGCATTTAATTCCAAGTGCTTTTGTTGGGGTGTGGTGCTGCCAGCAAGTCATCCTGTATCCATGAGGTGAGTGCATAAGCAGCTGGATGGTGCCTTCAGGCTTCCTGATACCTCCAAATTGCCATTGTGCCTCTGGCTGGACCAAAACAATTTGGGAAAAAGTTTCCCAATAAATTAAATGGTCAAACGGTAGTTATTTGGGACCCCCACCCATGAACCACATCTGGCTCAGCTATACAAGTTCATTTATCGGCCTTGCCTCAGAGACCCATAAATAAATCCTTAAAGAGTTCAAAAGCCACAGCTAATCACAAAGCTGTACAAGGCTGAACAGACCAGAGTAAATCGGAGGGGATTGGCTAAACCTGGTGCCCACCCAAACAGAGCCCCTGACAGCTGCTTGTTTCCACAATCTAAAACCTCCGCCATGCCCGCAGCAGAACTCCACTGTCTCAGAATAGACCTGAGATATAACCTGCTGAAAATTCAGATATGCATTTTTTGTGAGTGGAATCTCTAGCTTTCTTAGAGTTGTGATGAGCCACCTTTCCCTACTTTCTTATACTTCTGGAAGGACCAGCAGTCATCCACAAAAACCAACTCCAGTACCACTATGTAAGCTCTTCTACTGGGCCGGCTTCAGAGACCCATAAATAAATCTTGAAAGAGATTTAAAAAAAGTACCAAGTGCGCAGATAATATGATCCTATACTTAGAGAACCCTAAAACCTCTACCAAGAAACTCCTAGAAACAATAGACTGGTATAGTAAAGTTGTAGGCTATAAAATCAATACCCAAAAGTCCATGGCTTTCCTATATGCAAAAAGTGAGAGAGAAGAAAGTGACATAAAAAAAAGCAATCCCATTCACAATTGTACCCCAGAAAATCAAGTACCTAGGAATCAGCTTAACTAAGTAAGTAAAAGACCTGTACAAAGAAAACTACAAAAGACTACTTCAGGAAATAAAAGAGGACACAAGAAAATGGAAAGATATCCCCTGCTCACGGATCAGGAGAATTAACATTGTCAAAATGGCAATACTCTCCAAAGCATTATACAAATTCAATGTGATCCCTATAATGATACCCATGACATTCTTCAAAGAAATGGAGCAAACACTCCTGAAATTCATATGGAACAATAAGCCCCCATGAATTCTTGGGAAAAAGAAAATGGGAGGAATCAACCTCCGTACCTTCAAACTTTACTACAAAGCAGTAATAATTAAAACAGCATGGTACTGGAACAAAGGCAGAGCTGCAGACCAATGGAACAGGGTTGAATATACTGAGATCTCCTCCCAAACATATGATCACCTAATCTTTGATACGGGAGCAAGAAATGTGAAGTGGAGTAAGGAAAACCTCTTTAACAAATTGTGCTGGCAAAACTGGACAGCTACATGCAAAGAAATGGGCTCAAATATCTGCCTAACACCATGTACAAAAGTAAGATAAAAATGGATTAAAGACCTCAACATCAACCAGAATCCATAAGGTACATTGAAGACAAGGTTAGCAAAACCCTCCACGACAGTGAAGCTAACGGTATCTTCAAAGATGACACGCCACTGGCCAAGCAAGTGAAAACAGACATAGACAAATGGGACTATTTTAAACTACAAGCTTCTGCACCTCAAAAGAAACAGTGATCAAAATACAAAGACAGTCTATAGAATGAGAAAGGATATTTGCCCAGTACACATCCAACAAGGGGTTGATATCAAGGATAAACAAATTACTGGTTGAACTCCACAAGAAGAGAACATCCAACTCCATCAAAAAAATGGGGCCACGAAATGAACAGATATTTTCTCAAAGAAAAAATTCGAATGGCAATAAGGCATATGAGAAAATGTTTTACACTATTAATCATCAGGGAGATGCAGATCAAAACAACAATGAGATATCATCTCACACCGCAGAGACTGGCCCACATCCAAAAGAACAAAAGCAACCGGTGTTGGCGTGGATGTAGCGAGAAAGGGACCCTCCTTCACTGCTGGTGGGAATGCCGACTAGTTCAGCCCTTTTGGAAAACAGTATGGACGATTCTCAAAAAATTAGAAATTGAGCTCCCATTTGACCCAGCAATACCACTCCTGGGAATATATACCAGAGAGGCAAAAAAGTACAGTTGAAGTGACATCTGCACTTCTATGTTAATTGCTGCACTGTTCATAATAGCCAAAATCTGGAAAAAAAACCCGAGTGCCCGAGAACAGATGACTGGTTAAAGAAACTCTGGTACATTTACACAATGGAGTACTATGTAGCTTTTAGAAAAGATGAAGTCATGAAGCCTACCGAATGTAACCTGTCCACACGGCAGAGTCTGGCAAACTCCCCGTGGCGTACCCAATATGCCAAATACCAGTAACAATGAAGGGTCTCATTCTCCTAACTCTTAGGATGAAGAGACGTTACTGGGGCCTGCTCGAGGCAATCGACGAATAACAGGATGGTTGTGATTGATTGTGATTGTGTGAAGTCATGAAATTTACATACAAGTGGTACTACATGGAAAGTATCATGCTAAGTGAAATGAGTCTGTAAGAGAGGGACAGACACAGAGAGATTGCATTCATCTATGAAATATGAGGTAACAAAATAGGAGACTAACACCCAAGAAAAGCTGAGATAAGTACCAGGACATTCACTCCATGGCTTGGAGGCCAGCTACACATGCTAGGGGAAAAGGCAGCTCAGATAGAGAAGGGAACAACAAGTAAAGGGTATTGGGAGGATCCTCCCAAGATGGGAGATGCATGCTGAAAGTAGACTATAGATCAAACATGATAGCCACTCAATGCCTCTTTTGCAAACCACAGCACCCAAAAGGAGAGAGAGAACAAAAGGGAATGCCCTGCCACAGTGGTAGCAGGGAATAGGGGGAAGGGGGGTGGGAGGGATACTGGGAATGGTGGGGGTGGAGAATGGGCACTGGTGGAGGGATGGGTACTTGATCATTGTATAACTGAAACCCAAACACAAAAATCTGTAAGTCTACAACTGTACGTCATGGTGTTTCACTAATAAAAAGGTAAAGGCCCTCCTGTTGATCGTCGATTTGCTCGAGCAGGCCCAGTAACGTCTCCATTGGAGACTTTGTTGTTACTGTGTCTGGCATATCGAATACTCTCGGTAGCTTGCCGGGCAGAAAAAAAAATACCAAGTGCTTTTGAAAATAAATATACATTGTGAAGTGTACAGAACAGGATTCTAACAGATCCCCAACTTCTTTAGAAGACTATTGTTTTGATTTATACTTATGAATGATATGTATGTTTTATAGTATATATGTTATGAAGAAAAACTTTTTTTGAAAGAAGAAAATGGCAGTGCTCTGAGTTATTTCAAGTTCTATGTACAGGGTCACTGCTGGCTGTGCTCAGGAGACTATATAATTCTGAGAATAAAATCTGGGTTTTTAGCATGCAAAGCAGGTGCTCCAGACAGTTGAGCTATTTATCTGGCTCATTTATAAACTTTTAAAAAACTTGAATTTTGTGATTAAATAAATCCTAAATATATCACTTTTGGGCTGGAGCGATAGAACAGCGGTAGGGTGTTTGCCTTGAGCGCAGCCTGCCCGGCTGAGCCAGGTTTGATTCCTCCGCCACTCTTGGAGAGCCCGGCAAGCGACAGAGAGTATCTCGCCCACACAGCAAAGCCTGGCAAGCTATCCGTGACATATACGATATGCCAAACACATTAACAACAAGTCTCACGATGGAGACGTTACCGGGCCTGCTTGAGCAATTTGATGAATAACAGGAGGAATGTGACGGTGACCATGATATCACTTTTGTTTGTCTTAGGGATCATAGCCAGCAATGTTTGATGACTACTCCTGACTCTAAGCTTGGAGATCATTTCTGGGGATGCTCTGAAAATCAAGTGGTATCAGATAATGAAAAAGGGCTGCACACAAAACACAAAGCATACTTCAGCTCACTGATCTATTTCTCTGGTTCCCAAATGTATCACTTATAGCTAATGTTTGCCTGAATTTTCTTAGTCTTGAAACTAGTAAGAGTAGTTTTCCCACCTAATTCACTTAAATTAGAATTTTTTGTTTGGGAAGACAAAATGATCATTAGGAATTATCAAGAAGAAATGACACATGTTACATCAAACATGAATCTGGAACACGGTAAGCTATATCAAAGAAGCTAGTCAAAAAGAACCACATGCTGTATGATTCCATTTATAAGAAATGTTCGGAATAGGCAAATATGTGTACCGGGGAAATAGATTTGTGTTTGCTTAAAGGCTGAAGAAAGAAGTATGAAAATATTGGGGAGGTGACAGCTAAATGGAACTTGAATTTTACTGGTGCGGCAATAAAAAATGTTCTAAAATTTATTGTGATGATTATGCTACAATTCTCTGAATATTCTAAAAGCCACTGAATTGTATGTGGTGAATTATGTAGCTTCTGAATTATATCCCTAAAAGCTATTAAAATTATTAGGATCTATCACTGGAATAAATCTATAACATTATTTTCAAGTTAAGAAACTACATTACCAACATCCAAAGTGCACTGACACTGGAGATTAAGCACAGCAGGTGAGGAATTCCATGCAGTTCTGTCATGCAAAGTCTGATCCCTGGCATTTTATATTGTCCCTTGAGCCCCACCAGGAGTGATCCCTGAGCACAGAAGCTGAAATCATCTCTGAGGAATGCCCGGTGTGGCCCCCTAACAAAAAACAACAAAACCAAACAAACAGGGGGCCAAAGCAATAGTACAGAAGGTAGGTTACTCGTCTTGCATATTGGCCAAGCTGGGTTTTAGCACCAGCACCCAGTATGATCCCCTACACCTTCCAGAAGTGATCTCTAGTTCAGAGCCAGGACTAAGCCCTGGGCACCACTGGGTATGACCGCAAAACCAAAAAGCAAAACAAAAACAAACAAAAACACCAAAATCCAGAAAAAAACTTAGCAGCAGTAAAATAGCATGCAATTTAAGAATTAGAAATATATATCAAAACATGATTTTAAAAGTTTCCTTAAAAGTTTGCACCACGTCTAAAAAGTTAAGGATTATATATATATATATATATATATATATATATATATATATATATGACTCTTGGTTGAAAGTTTTATATGTCACATCAAATATAAAACATGATTCTAATATGCTAAGAAAAATCAAAGCTATTTACTCACATTCTACCACAAAAAATCTAATAAATTAAAAGGCATCCTGAATTAAAAATTGTCAGGTTTAAGTATCAAAAATTTACTGTAAATGAAGAAGTTATGTAGCAAAAGAGGTTAATTATGTTGATCTAACTCCTTGTTTTCCATAAGTCTTCTTTGCCAAGCTGAATATAATGGCCTGTGAATTATAAGATCAAGAAAACAAACTGTGTGTTTTCTAAAATATGAGTTATCCTTCATCAAGTTTTATACTTAGGGCAGCTAAAAGACCAATGTGGAGGGATCAGCATTAAGCCCAAAGGACAGGCAGTGCACAGCAAGAAAGCAAGCAATTCCTTCGTGTCTTTTGCAGGTCACTACCAAGGACCATGTTAGCAGAACCATACCAGACCCTTAACAGGCAGTTCTGCTGCTACCAGTAATTAGCTTGGACAGCTCTGGCTCCAAGAGTAGCAGCAAGGCTACACCATAATGAGCTCAGCTGGGATTAGCAGGACAGGGCAGGGAACCAAGAGAGCTCAGGCATTCTGCATCGCGTATGTATCTAGGAGATCAAACAAGGATGGCTGGCTAGGTTATCCCCTCTCCACCTCATTCCAAAAATGAAGCACGGCAGTGTCTAAAATACAGGCTAATGAAGAGCGACACCTCCAACAGATGAGAGCCACATTAATTAACACAATCCCTAGATCATATTATACAGTTTCAGCTAGAGCTAGCAAATATGCAACTTGTTATTGCATTATACATATATATATTTTAGAAGCTAGTCTTTTTTCTTTAACTTTTATTGACAAAAAACATAGGTTACTTTATTTTCAAATTTTATAAGGCCTTTCTCTCATGAACTTTAAGCCACAAAAAGATTTCTCACCAATGCTTGCCTGAGACCAAATAGTTAAAAAGAAAAACTTACTTTTGAAATATTAGCTCCTGGTTTTCCCTTTTAAAATAGGCCAATTCATTCCACACAGCATCAGAATCTTCCTGTCGAAGTTGTTGAGGATCTGCTCTCTTCATTTTTCTGATGTCCGTCCTATTTTTTAAATGAAGATACTTTTTTTCTTAAATTGTCTAGAGAAATTTATTTAGATACTCTATAAAATTAGAAAATATCATGTCTAACTTAAGCTTATATGTTTGGAATGAATTTCCTCAAATATAAGATGGGTAGAAGTAAAACCCTGTAGCATTTCTTATGAGATTAAACTACTACTACGGAAAGGAAACTCTAAATCAGATACATAATATTCTAACGTCTATTTCATTCATTCATTCATTCTACTAGTAACAAAACAGTGTCAGTTCCATAGTAAAGGATTATTGACAATCAATTCATCTCTAATTTGCTGCCAACTAATTTGGATGTTGTATATATGTTCTCTATAATTAGCTACTATCATTGACTAAATCAAATACTAGTTTTCACTCTTCTAGTGACTACTAAAAAGTTAAGAGAGCAGAGGCTAAATTTATCCAGAATATACTGCTTTATCACCACCTTAATGACAAGCAACCAGAAACATTTTCCATTCATCAAAGGTAGAAACTATATGCAACAATTATCTAGAAAACATACCAAATGCTTTTTATGTTTTAATTTTCTGTACATAAAACAAACTCTTCATTTTTATTTGTAAATGTGCTGTACTGGCCAATTTGGAAACAGTATTTCTCTATAGAACAGACCAATGTGTATCATCAACATTGCCCTCAAGGATTCATCTCAAAAGATGAGCGGGTATTAGATTTTCTGTTCTCATTCAGTCCTTTGCCCTCTGTTGATACTGTTAACAGGGGAGCCACTTACGACTAACCAAGATCTGAACACCTGTTCAGAGCAATTGAACTGAGACCGCCAATTCATTCAGATAAGCTGCAGAACAAACTGATGTACAGTAAAGATTTTCAAATTGCATACTAGGTAGAAGTAGTTTTAAAGTAGTTAACTATCTAAGTGAACAATATTTCTTGGGTCCTTGAATTAAACCTTGAATATTTTTTGAGGTATAAGCCCAGTTAAATTCATCATGTTTATTCAAAATACCCCTAAAAGCCTATGGATATAAGCTATTTCTGCTATAATTTATATAGTCAAGCTACAGATATTAAAATGAATACAATAATTCATAATCACCTGTGCTAATTATTTCTGCAAATGATAGGAAAATCTATAGTTATTGCTGGCATAGTTCTTTGCTTTCCTTTATTATATTCTCAATTTTAAAATCGCCAATAAAGATGTGACTTCAAAATATCTTCTTCATAATCAAACAAAAGCCATTAAAACACCTATATGATGCTTCTCCATTCCATTTAATATTTAGGAAAATGACTTTATGGGATATGTAACTCACATGCCACAGCCTTCTTCCCACTGTTTTAATTGCTCTTTTACTGCTCTGTAGTTGGTCTGTAACATCTGTAGCCTTTCCTTGCATTTTTCATGGGCATCTCTTAGCTCATCATTTTCTTGGCTCTGTAGAACACAAAAAAAGCAAGTATACAAGTTTGAAGAAAGTATTAGTATAATGTGACCAAAGAAGTCTCATCTGAAAATGAAACGGGAAATAAAATCGTATTTCAACAAATGAATTTTTACGAAAAACACTACATTTTTAGTTAATTCATTTATTATTGGGGAGAGGGGCACCCAGATGTGCTTAAGCCTTATGGCAAGATATGTGGTTAAGGATCATTCCTGGTGATGCTGAAGGGACCATATTTGGTGCCAGGGATCAAACCGGGGTTGGCCGTGGGAAAGGCAGGCATCTTATTCACTATACTATTCATAAGGTCTCCTTCACTACATTTTAAAATCTATTTACAGAACTTCAATATTTTCTATCAAGTTTAATGTTTATCCTTCCCCTGTTGTAAATTAGCACATATACAAATATTTATGAACTAATGATGTATTTTTTGAATTATTTTTCTTTTTAATACAAAAATTTTATATACTTAAACCGTGGTTATTTCACCAGCTATAAGTATACATTTAAAAACTTAATGATACTAATCATTGTAAGATCAGTTTATCAACTCAGAAATTCACAATTATTTTGCTTTATAAAACACAGATTAAACAGAAGGAAGAAAATCCATTTGTATCTATGTCAGAAGTATTATAATTTTAACTTTTGGGTAATACCATAAAGAATTGTAGGGAAATCTGGACTTGCTACTTTTGAAGATGTACTAAAGCAAACAAACCAAATACTATCAGGTATAAATGTTATTAAAATATTTTTATCATAGTAACATTTAATTATAGTTATATATAACATGATTACAATAGTATTAAAGTAGTATGGGTGTATATACTGCATGCCACCACCACCAAAGGGCCTTTGAAACTCCCACCACTGTCTGTCACTCTAGTCCTATTTTCATGTCTTCCACCCACCTCCACACTTCTTGGTAATGAATTTTGTAATCCAAGTGCAAGGGCTTGTCGTTGTTTTAACCATTCTATTTTGAGTCCCTTGTTCTGCCTCTCTATATTCCACATATAAATAAGATCATCTAGTTTTTTGCCTCCCTCTGACTTATTTTGCTTAAGAAGTTACCCTCCAACTCAATCCATTATGGAAAACTGCATGACTTTATCTTTTCTTATAAATGCAGAGTATTCGTGTGTGTGTGTGTGTGTGTGTGTGTGTGTGTACCACAAATTCTTTATTCATTTACCTGTGTTTGTACTCTTAGTATAATACTTAAGCTAAATCTTCACTTCAGATACCATATAACAACTATAAAGGCCAAATTTCTAGTTCTCAGAAGCTATATTTTTAATATTTTTTTATCATTTTTTTTATTAGTGAAACACCATGAAGTACACTTATAGACTTATAAATTTTTGTGCTTGGGTTTCAGTTATACAATGATCAAGTACCCATCCCTCCACCAGTGCCCATCCTCCCCCACCACGGGTCCTAGCATCCCTCCCACCCCCCATTTTTACAATAGTTTGTAAATATTTTTAATATTTACAAACTATTTCTAAAAGTAAAATAGTAACAAGTTGTTTTACAATATACAAATTGTTTTCGAACTTCTGTATGAAAGAATTTGTTAACTTATTTAGTAAGGTGAGATCAGTAGGAGTAGGTAATCTCCAGAAATATTTGTATTTCACCTTCAGTTTTCTACTGCTAGCACATAATCTTATGCACATTATTCAGCACATTATTCACATTAATTCAAACTATTCATTCTCTGTATATGAAAATAACAGATTTAGATTATTATAAAATTAAATTAGCACTGTAACACTGTCCTCACGTTGTTCCTCGATTTGCTCGAGCGGGCACCAGTAATGTCTCCATTGTGAGACTTGTTGTTTCTGTTTTTGTCATAACGAATACACCACGGGGAGCTTGCCAGGCTCTGCCGTGTGGGCAGGATACTCTCGGTAGCTTGCTGTGCTCTCAGAGAGGCATGGAGGAATTGAACCCAGGTTGGCTGCGTGCAAGGCAAACACGCTACCTGCTGTGCTATCGCTCCAGTCCAAAAATTAAATTAGCTAATAAAAACTCTCGGTATTATGCTTGCACAAAGAGGCACAAAGCAAAATTTGTTTTTCATATTTTCCCTTCCTAAATATTAACTCTGATGCTCTTTTGATTTAGGCTAAATATACTGTTTCTTTGACCATCTTTCTCCAATCACAACAGTAAGATGAACTTTAGGGTATATATTTTATTGTAATTGTATTTATCTCAACTGTATGGATATTTTGTTATTCTATTTTAATATATTTCCAATAGGATAATATTCAGCTGGGGCGATAGCACAGCGGGTAGGGCGGTTGCTGTGCATGCAGGTGACCCGGGTTCGAATCCCAGCATCTCATATGATCCCCTGAGCACCGCCAGGAGTAATTCCAGAGTGCATGAGCCAGGGGTAGCCCCTGTGTATCGCCGGGTGTGAGCCAAAAACCAAATAATAATAATAATAATAATAATAATAATAAAATAGAATTCCTACATATTAATCCCTATTTTATAATAAATTTCTTCTTCTAAAAGATATATTTGTTTTAGATTTCCCCAAAACTGAGTAAGTTCAACCAAAAAATTGACCAGAAAATAAGAATAAAATATTATATCTGAAATTTTCTAATATCATTTACAATAAACTTTTATTGAACATAGGGAAGATACTGAGCTTCTTGTAATGATCAGTTTCAGTGCTTTTAGAATTGCTTCATCTAAACTGGATTTGTATCTCAATGTTTATTTTAATCCTCACAAAAAAACCTATACTTTAATGTGGGCCCAGTAATGTCTCCATTGTGACAATTGTTACTGTGTTTGGCATATCGAATACATCACGGGTAACTTGCCAGGTTTTGCTGTGTGGGCGAGATACTCTCGGTAGCTTGCTGGGCACTCCGGGAGGGGTGGAGGAATCGAACTCGGGTCGACCATGTTGGCCGCTTGCAAGGCAAATGCCCTACCCGCTGTGCTATCGCTCCAGCCCAAGAGTATATATATATAGGCAAATATATCTATTTGCATGCGGGTCCCGGGGCTGAGATCTCCAAGCCTACTCGGATCAGGGATGAGCATCCTCCACCCAGATCCTCCAAATTCCGGTAGGCAGGGGTCACACCCACCAACTGCCTCCCTGGCACCGTGTAATCCCATCAACAGCCAAGACTCAGAGACTATAAAACCCAGCTTCTGGAAGCACGCGGCTGCGCGACATTTTATTATCTCATTCCTACTTTGGACAAACTGGTAGGCTACCAAATGTAACCTGCCCACACGGCAGAGTCTGGCAAACTCCCCGTGGCGTACCCAATATGCCAAATACCAGTAACAATGATGGGTCTCATTCTCCTAAAGAGCCTTGAATATAGCACTTTCTTAAAAATCTCAGGGCTAGGATGAAGGAGACGTTACTGGGGCCTGCTCGAAGCAATCGACGAATAATGTTGTTAACTCAAAATTAAGATTTAGTAAAACTTCCTGAGTCCTATGTATCACTCACAATATAGCAGCACTGTACAGGGCATATTAATTAATCAAAACATTCCATGAGATCTTCCTAGCACCTAAAACTTTTGTATAATATAGTCTTTATTAGCAAATAGTTTTCTTTTTTTCTATAATATCTCAAATAAGCAGATCCTGCCTTAAGTAGATCATGGGAAAAAAGTTTTATAAAGAAGCTTTTTGTACCTGCTTCACAATTTATCACACTTAATACTGTATTAAGTGTTTATATGCTTCTTAGAAAATTCTTATAGTCTAAACTAGAAAAGTAAGACCTAACTCATGGTAATTTGACAAATTAATTTATTAGACAGTTCATAATAGCAACTACTTTAAAATGAAATTTTATCTATAAAATTGTGCTCTGCTGATGCAAATACAAAACTGTAAAATATGAGTTTAAAGTAGGCAGTCAAAGGAATATCTCAAATGGTTGGAACACATGCTTTGCATGCCTGAGGCCCACAGTTGGCTAATCCTCAGCACCACAATGGGGACCCCTCCCACACCCAGCATTTCTAGAGACGTCTGAGTACCACTGTACATCCTACAGAGTAATGATTCTTTGGCCTAGTTCAGAAATAGTAGAATTTTATAATTATGAAAATATATGATGGTGGCCAGAGCAATAGGAAAGCAGGGAGAGCCTTTGCTTTGCACACCGTCAACCAGGTTTGATCCCTAGCACCCCAAATGGAACCCTGAGCATGCCAGGAGCAATTATTGAGTCTAGAGCCAGGAGTAACCACTGAGCACTGTCAGGTGTGTCCCCCAAATTTTCTTCCTCACTTGTTGGATATCTGTCCCAACAACTGTTGGAATATAAATCGATATCGCAAAAGAAATGCATGAATTAATTTTTTTACTCTAATAAATAGAAGTTTACCATAGTTTGGGCTATAATTAAGTCCCCTTTGACTTATAATAGCTTAAACCTAAAAGTAAGTATTGAATTTAGGGTGTTATTACTTTTAACTTTTTTTTAAAAAATTGAATCACTGTGAATTACAAAGATATTTACGACTAAGTTTCAGGCTATATTTTTCCAACACCTATCCCTTCAGCAGTTCTCACTACCCTCCTCTACTGTCCCCAGTTTTCCTCCCATCAATGCCCCGGCCTGACTCTATGGCAGGCACTTACCCTCTCCTCCACTGTCCTAGTGTTCCCTTCCCTAACTTATCCTGATCATTCCTGCTCTCTCCTGATCTTCCTACTGAAGGCCAGTTATCCTCCTCCTTGTTTCTATTGCCACTGAGCATTTGAGATTCTTCTATGAGGTTTCTTTACATACCACATACGAGAGAGATCTTTCTGAGTGGCTTCATCTTCCTCTGACTGATTTCACTCAACATGATACTCTACAGATCCACCGACACTGCAGCAAATTTCATGGCTTTATATTTTCTTAAGGCTGCACAGTATGCTATTGTGTATATGTACCATAGTTTCTTTATCTAGTCACCTGTTCCTGAGCATTTGGGTTGTTTCAATATTTTGGCTATTATATATAGTGCTGCATTGACTGCAGCAGTGCGGATGACTTTTATTATTTCTCCTTTGAAGGCATATGGGGGATATTCTCAGGAGTGGAATTGCTGGGTCATATGGAAACTCAATTCCTAGTTTTTTTGAGGAATGTCCATCTTATCCTCCAAAAAGGCTGGACCAGTCAACAATCCCACCAGCATTGAATGAGGACCCTAGGGCGTTTGCCTTGCACGCAGCCAACATGGCCGACCCGAGTTCGATTCCTCCACCCCTCTCGGAGAGCCCGGCAAGCTACCGAGAGTATCTCGCCCGCACGGTAGAGCCTGGCAAGCTCCCCATGACGTATTCGATATGCCAAACACAGTAACAACAAAGTTTCCAATGGAGACGTTACTGGGCCCGCTCGAGCAAATCGACGATCAACGGGAGGGCCTTTACTTACTTTTACTTTACTTTATTCTCCCCACATCCTCGCCAGTAACGGATGTTCTTTTTAATGAATGACCAGTGTCTGTGGTGTGAGGTGATATCTCATTATTGTTTTGATTAGCATTTCCCTGAAGATCAGTGATATAGAGCATTTCTTCATATTTTTTTTCCATTTGCACTTATTCTTTGAGGAAATTCCTGCTCATCTCTTCTCCCATTTCTTGATAGGTGATAGGGTTAGATTTTCTTTTTTTGTAGAGGTGTATCTGTGCTTTATATATCCTAGATACTAACCTTTATATATCCTACATATATAAAGGTTATAAAGATACATAACCTTTATATATCCTAGATATTGAATGAGTGGTACATAAATAATTTGTCCCAGTCTTTATATTCTGGTAATCATTTCCTTTGAAGTGCAAGGCCTCTTAGGTTAAAGTAGTCCTATTTGTTAGGCTGGAGCGATAGCACAGCGGGTAGGGCGTTCGCCTTACAAGCGGCCAACATGGCCGACCCGAGTTCGATTCCTCCGCCCCTCTCGGAGAGCCCGGCAAGCTACCGAGAGTATTCGATATGCCAGACACAGTAACAACAAAGTCTCCAATGGAGACGTTACTGGGCCCGCTCGAGCAAATCTACTTACTTGATCAGTGATATTTTATCCTTCAATGTCATGGAGAGTTCTGCCTATATTTTCCTCTATGCACTTTAAGAATTCAGGGCTGACATAAGCAGAGAGAGTAAGAAAGAAATTGTCTGCCATGAGGCAGGGGGAGGGGTGGGGTGGGGTTGGGGAAGGGGACATTGGTAGGGGAAAATGTGCACTGATGGAGGGATGGGAGTTTGATCATTATATGACAAATTCAAACATGAAAGCTTTGTACTTGTAGCTCACGGTGACTCAATTAAAAAAAGAATGATATTAGGGCTGATATTTAGGTCTTTAATACATTTTAATTCGAGTGAGAAGTATTATTAGTAAAGATTTTACAATATAATTTTGTAACACTATCTCATGGTGATACAATAAAAATTTTAAAAAAGATTTTACAATAAGAATACACGTAAAGACTGAAAAATACATTTAATATCACATTTTCTGTAGAGAACACATATTCAAAAAATCACTGAATGTTTTGAATAGCTACTCAATATGGTGAATTAATAAAACACTTACTGAGTATCATCTACCTATTTTGCAGCTAAATCAGCCTAACTAGAGTCTAATTTCTGTATACCAACAAGAATTAATGACTAACACAATTCAAAAGTAGAAAAGAGAAATGTTTTATAATTGATTTTCTTTAATTATATCTGATTTTGAGTTCACTGTATCAGAAATAATTCTTGATCTAATTTTCCAATGTGGGCAAAATACTCCTTGACAGGTATAAAGCAAAATAAAGGCTTGAATGCTATTATTAAAGCAGTGACTCGATAATTAGAGAATGATAGTAAGTTTCTTAGTTATATTAACCCTTTTGTAAAACACCAAGAATACCAGAGATGTTTACTTTCTTTTTTTAATTGAATCACCATGAAATAAAGTTTCATGTTTGAGTTTCAGTCATACAATGACTGATCACCCATCCCTCCACCAGTGCACATTTTCTACCACCGATGTCCCCAATATTCCCCTCCCCTTTCCCAGCCTCTATGGCAGACAATTTCCCCCATACTCTCTCTCTACTTTTGGGCATTATGGTTTGCAATAAAGATAGCAAAAGACTATCACCTTTGGTCCTTTATCTACTTTCAGCACACATCTCCCATCCGAACTATCCCTCCGACCATCATTGTCTTAGTGATCCCTCAGAGACGTCTAATTTCAGCAAGCTATACATATCATCTCATCATTATAAGAGTCTAAAAATAAAATATATAAGCTGTATTTAAAGGGCATATTGATATTATAAAATAGAATAGAAAAGTAATAATAGAATCGAGTTTCCCAAGGCATAAATATCTGTGAAATGGAAACTTTGCAACATTAATGTCTCAAGGAAAGCAAGGTTTTCACGAAGTCCTGAGACTTTGGTTTCTAAATGATGTGTTAGTCCAATACACTTATGAAGTCCGGATTTGGAAATGGAGTAAATTTTATAACAATAGCTTTGAATCTCTCCATTACTATTAGCTGTTTTATTATGACATCATCCTCTATCTTGAAGCTAGTACAACAAACCACAAAGTTAGCTGAACTGGTTAATATATTACTACTACCTTATATAAATTTTAATTGAATTCTTAAATGCTATTTGAAAAATATACATGATTAACTTTTCAAAAAAATTTTAATTGGAAATCCATGAGATAGATCATTACAAAGCTGTTCATGATTGATCCAAAACCCATCCCTCTACCACCGTACATTTCCCACTACCAATGTCCCCCATTTCCCTCCGACCATCTCTCCCCCATCCCCGGCACAATACACACATACCCATCCTGCCTCTATGGTAGGATCTTTTCTTCTTTCTGTCTTTCTTTTTGTGCATTATTGTTTGTAATACAGGTACTAAGAGATGATCGTGTTTGTTCAAGGCATTCAGTATTTCCACATGATTAACTTTTAATACAAAATGAACATCATTTCAATGTACTGCAGTGTATATTCATAAATTCCAAGGATGATTGTGAAATTTATTTGTCTCTCCTGCCTTCAAAACACCTTCTTAAGGTATTAACTTAGTACCCTAAATCTACTTACTAGAGTATGGGTTATATCTTTCGTCTTTTATTTAGTGTGTCCAACAGTAGCTTTTGGAAAAAAATCTTTGCGGAAATACTGGTAGGTATGAAATACTCAAGAAAGTAGAATAAAGTAGTATTTTATAAAATACTCAAGAAAGTAGAATAGATAATATATGTCTTCCTTTCTATTATTCATAATATACAATATGTTAATGGCTCATAAAAAGATTTTTAGTACACTGATGACAATAATTAAGTATAGACCATTTTATCCAACACGATCCCATTAATTTGGTAGAAAAACATTTGGTTGAATACCAATACACAAAATGCCATGACAAAAAAAATCAATATGCACTAGTGGGTAATAGGTCTATAAAAAAGTGAACCAAGATCAACAAATGTATTTTTTTAAAAAATCACAAGAAATTTTAGTTGGTTAAAATAAAGCTCTACCCCCACAAACATGGGAATCTTAATCCCAGTACCTCTGATCATATAACCCACTACCTCGGAACATGATCATATTTTAGATGACAGTGAGTTAGTTTATGCTATATATTTAAAATGAGATCATAAGACTGTGTCCTTTAAAAATTTTTGTTTTGAAAAATAATTTATCTCTTTTTAATTATTTTATTTGAAGCACCATGGTAAATAAAACTATTAAAATAGGGTTTCATGCCCACACCTCCACCACAAAAAAAAAAAAAAACGAAGAAATTTTTATAGAATGGAAGAGGTACAGATAGAGGTAAGATTATGTAAAGACACAGAAGGATCTAGGAATTTGGAAGTCTCAAGAAACGAGGAGAGAGTAATGGAACAAATTCTCCCTCACCAATTACTGAAAAAATCAACCCTATTAAACCTTTTTTTAAAAATCCTTTCCATCATCCAGAACTTTGAAATAATAATCTGTTTTTAAGATGTCAATTTGTGGTAGTTTGTCACAGTTTCTAAAAATCTTGTTAAAAGCATATCATCAATTCCTCTGTTATAGTCATAAACACATCAGTAGTTGTACTAGTATTAATATCTTTAGACCATTAAAGGTAAATAGAGAGGGGCTGGAGTGATAGCACAGTCAATAGGGCGTTTGCCTTGCATGCGGCCGACCCGGGTTCGATTCTCAGCATCCCATATGGTCCCCTGAGCACTGCCAGGAGCGATTCCTGAGTGTAGAGCCAGAAGTAACCCCTGTGCATTGCCAGGTTTGACCCAAAAAGCAAAAATAAATAAATAAATAAATAAATAAAATAAAATAAAGGGAGATAGAGAAAGAGATATTCTAATTTCAGTAAACAGTGAATATATTTACCAAAATTAAGTTATAAATTAAAACTATCCTGTATCTAATCACTCTCTGATTGCTTTACTAGACAGGTTTTATTCACTCAGTTCTTCTGCTACATGATCATTATTATAGTTCCCTTTTCTCTTGTTCAGTACTAAAAATAAAAAATCATTTCTTATTAAGTGAAAAATATGCATAAAAAACTGTTCCATTTTCCCACTTGTCTTACAAACCTATGAAAGAAAACATTTATTTGAAATTCATCATTATCACCATTTTCTAAAAAAGAGATTAGACAAAAAGTATAAACAGAAAATGAAAAAAATTTTACTATGAAAATAGACAAAAAAATCATTCGAAAGACCTACTGTTAGGGAAAAAAAGAAATTAATATAATGCCTACAAATTCAAGAGTTCTAGAGACTAGATCTTAAAATGTCTGAATTGTACTCCTTCTGCCTGAAAATAAGGGATTATTAAAATCTCACAAATTTCTTGGGACAAATGAGTAGAGACTCTCTACTATTGAATGGGATATATGATGGTAAATTTATTAACTTGATGCCTAGACAGTTGCTGAATTTTTTACTTCTGGGAATAACTACAAGAATATTTCTGCAGAGACTGATATCTGAATAGACAGTTAAGTAGATTGTCCTCCAAAGTGCATAGTCCTTATGTAATCCAGTGAGACCCCAGCACTACTAGTGTGCCTTGGGCAATCCTCAGCATCACAGAGTCTTAGTAGCACTGCATCCCTGGGCCCTCACCTTCAATAGGCAGACTGGTTGGCTAAAAATTGTTGAGAGGAGCCCTGGGACTCCTGAATATCACCTGAAGGAACCCCACCTCACCCCCCAAAAGTAAATAAATAAACAAATGTATTTGATTTTAATCATCTATAAAGTACTGAGCTTATCAAAGAATACCATAAAACTAAGATTCAATTAAATGGCAAAATCTCAGATACTGTAGGCTTCTTAGTTATGAATGGAAAATTCTAAGTTTAGCATATAGAATACAGAGAAACACTGAAAACCTCTAACACAATAAAATAAAATTGGTTGAACAACCTCTGAGAAAGAGAACTCACCAAGTAGTGTAATCTTTCAAACGATCACGACGATCACGACCATCCTGTTGTTCGTCGATTGCCTCGAGCAGGCCCCAGTAATGTCTCCTTCATCCTAGCTCTGACATTTTTTTAAAAAGTGCCATATTCAAGGCTCTTTCAGGGTTAGGAGAATGAGATCCATCATTGTTACTGGTATTTGGCATATTGGGTACGCCATGGGGAGTTTGCCAGACTCTGCCATTGTGAGCAGGTTACATTCGGTAGCCTGCCAGGTTGTCCATATACATATTTATAAAATATACAAATGCTGGTGGGGAGGGGCCAGAGATTATGCCAGGGATTGAACCTAGATGTTATGCATGTGAAATTTGCCTTCAACTTTTATAAATACACACACACACACACCCCTCCCAAAAGGCAAGCAATCAAATTCAGTTCTCTAGGGGGAAGGGACTTAGGAATCTAATGGAGGGTTATGGACCACACCTAGTGTTGGCACTGTGTTCTGAGTTATTCTTGGTAGAACCCAGGAATGAATGATGTGGCTGAGAGTCAAAAAGAGGTCAGCTGCATGCCTTACCCCCATGCTCTATCTCTGACCCCTGGAAATGTAATTTTTTTTTTTTGCTTTTTGGGTCACACCCAGCGATGCTCAGGGGTTACTCCTGGCTTTGCACTCAGGAATCACTCTTGGCGGTGCTCAGGGGACCATATGGGTTGCTGGGAATCGAACCCGGGTCAGACGCATGCAAGGCAAACTCCCTAGCCGCTGTGCTATTGCTCCAGCCCCTGGAAATGTAATTTTTAACAAGCACATCAAGTAAGGCTAATGTCTGAAAATTCTTATTTAATTTCAAAGAAAACAGTATAAATGATAACATAATATGTGACCTCCACAAAAATTTTGTTTAACCTATGTGTGTGTGTGTGTGTGTGTGTGTGTGTGTAAAGATGTATTTAGGCACAATTCACCTTCTTGGATAAATTGTGTTCCTTGAATCTCGTCATCAGCCAACATCCAGATCACTTGTCCTTCTCTCCCATGACGCTCATCATAACCATGCCGCCAGACCCTATGCCAGGCTGTCTCACTCAAAGTGCCCGCCGGGGGGGGGGGGGGGGCGCAACATAAGACAAACACACACACACACACACACCACACACACATACAGGTGAGACCCCTCCCCCACCCAAGGGACCCAGCCCTGGCAGCCAAAAACCTTCAGAACTCAACCTCGGCCATGCTCACGGCCACTCTCCATATGCTCCAATCAAGCCATACCCACAAGCAAACCTATTCCTGGACCACAAGGACACTTCATAGGACACACCCTACCTTACTCCAAGAGTACCTCACCACATTTGATGGAGTTCAAAATAGGAGGCAACCAATCTTAGAGGGAAATTTTTTTTTACAGATTATATAAAAGCACACAAGGCTCAATCTTTAACAACATTTTAGTGATCTCTTACAAAAGGTAATGGCAACTGAATAATGGCAACTGGGTGAAATACAACAGCCTTCACACCTTTCTCTATAGACATCTTTTTGTAGCTTTTTCAACAGTTTTTCATAACAAACAATATGAAATATATTTTTTGGTTCTGCTTTGGGGCAGGGATTGGGGTTCAGGATGTAAACATCAGAAATATGGTCTTGAATCTTTCAAACAGAGACTGAATTAGACACGCATTTCTTTAACATTAGGAAAACGATAATTTAAATGTCATGTGTTTGGAAAATAATTCACTGGAAGCACTGTAGCACTGTCCTTTCGTTGTTCATCGATTTGCTTGAGTGGCTACCACTAATGTCTCACAAGTTGCTACTGTTTTTGGCATATTGAATATGTCACGGGTAGCTTGCCAGGCCTTACCGTGAGGGTGAGATACTCTTGGTAGCTTGCTGGGCTCTCTGAGAGGGGTGAAGGAATCAAACCCCAACTGGCCTTGCGCAAGGCAAATGCCCTACCCGCTGTGCTACTGCTCCAGCCCAGAAGGCTTCCCTGTAGCACTGTCTGCAGCATTGTCCTCCAATTGTTCATTGCTTTGCTTGAGCAGGCCCAGTAAATGACTTGTACTTGTAAGTATAAGACTCGTAGTTATTGTGTTTGGCATATGGAATACATCATGGGGACCTTGCCAGGCTTTGCCTTGCGGTCCAGATACTCTCAGTAGCTTGCCGGGCTCTCCGAGAGGGGCGGATGAATCAAACCTGGGTCAACTGGGTCAGCCGCATGCAAGTCAAATGCCCTACACGCTGTGCTATCACTCCAGCCAGAAGGCTAATAAAAATTAAAAACAAAGTAAAATGGCACAAATGGGGGAAACTTAGCAATATTTATTAAGACGACATATTAATTTTTTTTACCCCCTTAACCAAAATATCCACAGCTAAGTCTATAACTGATGATGTGTGTTTAAGTATTGGAAGTTTCATTTACATGAAGTTGTTTGCAACACCATTTGTAAATGTAAAGCATTGGAGTCAACCCAATATAGGAGAGGAAAAATAATATATACTGTGTCATTCAGACTGCTTTTCTTTTCTTTTCTTTTCTTTTCTTGGGGGACTTTAGGGGGAGTGGGGGAAGCAGGCCTTCCAAAAGGTACTCAGGAGTGCCATGTGAGATCCTTGGCCAAGAGGGCTGGCAATTTAATGTAAAGGCCCCATGACACAGTGCTCCTCAGACCCTGTGATGCCATGCTCTGGGAACTCCAGGGCCACATTCTGTGGCTGATACTTAGGGGCCTCCAGGACTGCACTTGACTCAAGGGACTGACAAAGTGGTGACAAAGTGGTATGGAATTTATTTTTGGCACACGCTAACCATGTACTTTAACCACTGTATTACCTCCAGGCACCAGTTTTCCTCTGAGGGACAATTTTAAGTGACTTAAAATTTTCTCTAAAGGACAATTTTAAGTGACTTTACCTTTAAACTATATTAATACAGTTTTTATCTGTATTAAAAGGACAATTTAAGTGACTAAAAATTTTCTCTAAAGGACAATTTTAAGTGACTTATACTATATTAATACAGTTTTTATCTCCTCTTAAAAATGATTTTTTTTCCTTTTATGGGTCACAGCCAGCAATGCTCAGGGGTTACTCCTGGCTCTGCACTCAGGAATTACTCCTGGTGGTGCTTGGGGGACCATATGGGATGCCGGGGATTGAACTCAGGTTGGATGCTTGTAAGACAAACGTCCTACCCACTGTACTATTGCTCCAGCCCAAAATGTTGATCATTTTAATATTTAGTCTTCAAATTTTAAACTTAGTCTTCAAATTTGAAACTTTGAATTAACTTCTGATCCTTGAAAAACTTAAAATAAAACCAACTAATTACATATTTTTAGACATGCACTTAAATTCAAGAGATAAATGATCAGCAGTAAATTGTAAAATGAATGTTTACTTTCATGTGTCTTAATCTTTGCAAGGTCAGTAATAAAAAAATTATTTAATGTTCACCTTTAGTTGTACTGCCTCCTCTAAGTTTTCGATCTTTCTTTCAGCTTTCCGTAGCTTCCTTAGTTCCTCTAACTCGGAGGAAGAACTCTTAGGGGACAAAGACCTTGAACGTTTCACAGGTGGTTCCTGGAGAATAAAACAAGGACATGGTTGAACTAGTTGGAATATTGGATTATGAAAGACATGCAAAATTAAAGAACAAGTAATTTTGAATACTAATAATGAATTATAAAAAAAATCCTGCATGGAATACCAGAGAAATAACAAGCGGAATTACCACAGTGCTACCGCTAAAGGTTTCTCTGTGACTCGTTAATGAGAATATTCATTTACATTTACATTGTTTCTTTCAGAATAATGATGTCCCATTAGGGAAGACTAAAGGGTTATAGACTCAGAAATGCAAGAAACCTCATTACAAAGGAGGGGATAGAGGCTGGTCTAATTGCTCTATAAGGGTCCAAGGTTACACTTGATAGGACAACCAGAAACAAGAGGGAAAGGATTTTTTTCCCTTTGAAATAGTTTAACACACTGTGAAGTTGAAGGAACAATATGCTTGAGGAATATAAATACAAAAGACAGTAGATCTTATAACATAATGACCATATGGTCATTAACTATAATGTGGCTAACTAGAGACAAGAATGTGTGTTTATATTATGTACAGCTTCATATACCAATCTGGAAAAAGAATATGTGAAAGCAACTATTAAGCTGGGCAACATATTGTTCATACTTGCTGCATGTCCTAAAAAAAAAAAAGAAATTGTCAAAAATTTTCCTCTAATTTTCTTGAAACTTTTTAAAGCAATGAGATAACAAAGCATTTATATTTTAAACTTCAGCAATACAGCAAGCAACAAAATTATGACCAGTAATGGTGTATCTCAATTTCAAGAATTTTTTAAAATTTCATTTAAATAAAAACTCACTGCCCTGAAACTACCAAAATAAAAATAAACATATAACGTACTTTTAAAAATATACACAGACATACACATAGCAACCATTTCTGACAATTAAAAGGGAGAATGCAAGGGTCCCAAGAACATGGATCTGATTTTAAGAAATTTCTTTTTGAGAAATTTTATTTTATTCATGGACAAAAATGGAAATATCTAAAGTCAATTACCTTAAAACACACAAGAAATAGTTATTGTGAGATACCTTAAAAATAATAGATTCTACCTACAAAAATATTTTCTGCTGAAGTAACAGGTGTGAGAAAATCGTCTAAAACAACTTTTAGAGAAATGCTACTTCGATTCATCTAGACTTAAAGTATCTATATTTGATATAAAGAAATGTTTATGTTTGTGTTCATAGTATCCTTTGGAATATAACAATATGTAAAGCAGCAGAATAGATAATGAAGACAACCGAAAAGGTAATATAAGCATTATAAACAGAAAACAAGATTTGAAAAATGTGCTTATTTTCTCTTGTCACTGTTACTGTCATCCCGTTGTTCATCGATTTGCTCGAGTGGCACCAGTAAGGTCTCCATTCGTCCCAGCCCTGAGATTTTGGCAGCCTCTCCTTATTCGTCTTTCCCAACGCTGCCGTATTGGAGGTTCTTTCCGGGTCAGGGGAATGAGGCCCATTATTTGTTACTGTTTCGGGCATAACAAATACACCACTGGTAGCTTGCCAGGCTCTGCCATGCGGGCAGGATACCCTCAGTAGTTTGCTGGGCTCTCCAAGAGGGACAGAGGCTTTTGAGTACTCCAGGAAATACTGTGTCACTCTCTTCCGGTAGCTTTGTTTTATAGTCTCTGGATCTTGGCCGTTGATGAGATCCCTGTCCCCACCTCCAAAAATAAAAAATAAAAATAAAGGGCCTGAAGAGATAATACAGCAGGTAGGGCAGTGGCCTTGCATGCAGCTGTCCTAGTTTCGGTCCCTGGCATTCCGAGCACCTCCAGGAGTAATTCCTGAGCACAGAGCCACAAGTGATCCCTGAGCATACCTCTAAATATAGAAAGAGCTAACTGCACAAGTTAAAGTTAAATTCTGCTGTATTGTTTAAATTTCACAGAGGCAGATTTTAAATGTCTGAAATAGAAACAATAACCTAGAAAATTAATTTTTACTTGAATAAATATATTTATCTGTAGCTTATTTGGGGGGTCACTCCCAGCAGTGTTTGGGAGATCATGACTTGCTAGGGATCAGACCTGAGACTCATACATCCGACGCACGAACTTCAGACCTTTAATTCATGTCCTGGGCACTTTAAGTAGATTTGACAGAAGAGGAATATTCACAATAACAGTTTTGAAGAATATAAACATGCACTTTACTGCAAAACATCCATCACTGTTATATACATAAACTAATATTTTACTCAGCCTATCAAAAGTAAGAACTCTCTTCTCTCAAGAAGTACTTTATAAAGCATTTTGCTCAAATATTTTTTATGTAAAGCTACATGCATATATAGACCAAACATGATTGCCACCCATTGCCTCTTCTGCAATGCTCAAATATTTTTTAAAATATTCTAGAAATATAAACAGAGAAGTAAATGCTGCTGCCTGTTTCTTAACTTCCCCCTTGCTTGCCTTGTCAGGTTCATCCTGAAAAACTCACAAAAGGTAAAAATGTCCCTACCTTATATTTTACTTCACCTCTTGTCAAGAGGTTCTTCTCAGCAAAATTCTTGTTGGTGGATATGTTCTCTGACAGTTTATCGTTTGCTATTTTTAGTTTCTCCTGTAAATATTGAATTTCAGACTTCTGTGAGACCATTAAGGCTTCCAAACTCGATATAGATGGCCGTTCAGATACCTAATAAAAATATAATTGTGAGTAAATGCATATATTTATCTTACAATTTATATGTAAGAAGCTATTATGTATTTTATGTTGCAACTATAGATATTCAAAGAAATAAAATTTTATTTCAATAATAAAGTACAAGTTTTATTAATAAACTAAAGTATTAAATTTCTAATATACTAAGGTAATGGTATTTTTAATAGAAATGGTATTAAATTTCTAATATACTAAGGTAATGGTATTTTTAATACTGTGAAATCTCAAACTCAAGTTGCTGGGTGAAAGGCAAGTGCCCTAGTAACTGTACTATCTTTCTGGTTCTTTATATACAGTCCGTAGTAATGTCATCAAGTCTCCAACATATTGGAACACGAAACTGGGTGGAGAAAACCAACAGCATCAAACTTATGAATTAGCATTAACTGTATCACAATTTACTAATAACAATGCAAATAATTTACTTTGGGGGAGCTCTCAGTAAATGCTAAGGAGACTTGGGTATCACTTAATACTCCATCAGACTGATCAGAGGTGATCAATGCGATGAGATAATATTACCAATATGGATTCAAAACTGCAAACAGCTTAATTTTTTGATTCTTTTTGTTTTTAATTTTGGGGTCACACCCAGTGATACATGGGACTTACTCCTGGATCTGAGATTAGGGATCACTCCTAATCTTAGGAAGAGATTAGGAAAAAAATACATATATATGGGTGCCAGAAATTGAACTCAGGTTGGCTATGTGCAAGACAAGCACCCTATCTGCTGTACGGTCTCTGTGCTCCCTAAAATAGCTGCATTTGTAATGTAGTGAATCTTTTCCTTTGTGAAGGACAGAATTAAAGATTATGAGAAATGCATGTATGTTTTACTTTTCTGAATCAATAATTAGAGATATTATCCTCTCCTGATTTTGACTTTTTTTTTCAAATAGAAAAGAGGCATAATTATCCTAATTCTAAATGTTAATTTTTACAGTGATAAGGATCATCTTTGATTCATACTATTATAATTTCCACATATTTAAATTACCTGTTTCCCAACCTTTATTCTATCATGTAACATTATTACTCTCAGGATATTTAAACTGTACTCTTATCATACTTACAATATGAAAATAATAATCTTCTTTGAACATCAAATCAAACAGTAGTATTTTTCTTACAAAGGTAAAAAATCTTTCCCTATTCCTTTCCCCCATTTAATCACTAAAAAGACCTCATTTCAAACCATCCCTTTTTAATTCTATTTTGTAAACAAATTTATAGTGCTTATTAAGACTTCCTTTAATTGATCTACCGACCTAATTTTCAAAGACTACCTGAAATTTATTTCAACGAGGTTTGTGGTAAAGTTATGAAGAATATAATAGCATCCCACCATTTACCAAATAAATTTAAAATATTTTTAAGATCGCACAAAAATTTGGAAAGAAACGAGAAAAATACTTTAGTTTACTAGAACAATTAATGAGATCTTATATAGACTTCAATAGATGAGACATCCTTGTATTATAATACAAGAGAGGAGAAGTAAAAGTTACATCAAGAAGCTGCAATGAAAAATAACTAAAATGTCCTTAAAGATACTGTAAATGTGTCAGTAGGGGTCAGGGAGATGGCCAGTTCAAATACTGAAACACAAGTCCTGCACTGTGGGATGTGCTGAGCTATATCTCTAGCACTGCAGGGCTACACCGCAGCACTGACTAGTATAGCCCTCATGACCTCTTAAGACAAGGCACCATTCCTGGGCCAGTGCATGACCAATGACCCCTATTTCAAAAATTCTCCAGAGGATGAGAGAAGGTTCAATGGGTTGGAGTACATGCTTTGCATGTAGGAGACCTGGGTTTGACCTCCAGCACTACATAGTACCATGAGTACCACCTGAAGTGATCCCCAAGCAGAGCCAGCAGTAGCTAGAATGCACTGTCTAGTGTGGTTAAAAAAATTAAAAAGGAAGAAATAGTTTCCAATAATGAATACTGTCACTAAAATTATAAGATATTTAGTATCTATAAGCACACCTTTAAATTCCTCAATAATCAATAACGATGCAAAAATATAAACTGTATGGAGTTTTTTTTAACTCAAATTCACATAAAGTCAAAAAGATAATGTAAATAATGTATTTAATTAATTATATTTAGTTTTCAAATTGTAACTTTAGAATTTGTTCAACAGAGATAATAAAAACAAGTTACAAATATATGTACATATGTTTCATTTCCACAAGGCAATTTGCTCCCAGTATTTTTTAAATGTGGTCTTCCCTCTATAGTCTTTTATTAATTTTATTAAGGCTAGAGGTGTTCCATATTTTATAAACCATATTTCTACATTTTTAAACTTAAGTCCAAAGTTCATTCACATTTCATAGTTTTTATTTAATTTCCATTTTTTGTTCCAGAATCCCATCCAGGATATCACACTATTTATTGAATCCTAATGTCAAAAACTCTTGGCTCAGTTTCTGGCTTTGCTTTTCTTGGTCATCCAAAACTGACAGTTTTGAGGTTTTAAGGTGTACTGTTCAGGTACATTGTAGGACAACCCTCCATTGGAGTTTGTCTCTTTATCCTAATGATTTAGCTGGAGTTGAGTATTGTTGATGGAGCTCACAAAAACAAATAACACCTTAATTATATTATACTAAAGGTAAGTACTATAAAAAATGATTGATCGTTGATGGTGACCTTGTTCATCTAACAATGCAGTATTTAAGTTATAAAAGTAGTTATCAATCATTTATCAAACTAGCATCTATCAACTATTAAATTAGTCTTTGCCTCCCATACAAACTACTCTTTGGAGGTGGGAATGGGAATATGCTTAGGGACTATGCCTGGCTCTGATTTCATAAGTAATTCCTTGTGGTACTCGGGGACCACATGTGCCATTGCTAGTGACTGGACAGGAATCAGCCACTGTAAAGCCAGCACCATACCTCTTGTGCTATTTCTTCAACCCATGTCATATTTACCTGCTGTTAAACTTTAATAATTACATATTTTATTATGTACTATTTTATATATCTGATAAAATCAAAACAACCATTCCCCATTTCTAAAAGTACATTCTACTTCTCTAAAATCCTAAAATAAACTTTTATTTGAAAAACAAACTTTTACTAAAATTGCTATCACTTAAACATGTTTTTATTTAATATTAAAAATTGTGTGTATTAACAAGTCTCACAATGGAGACTTTACTGGTGCCCGCTCGAGCAAATCGATGAACAACAGGAGGACAATGTGTATTATTTTAATTTACAGCCTTGAAAAACAATCAATGGCATGGTGCCACATTCTCCTGAACCTGGTAAAGTTTGTATCCAAATGCCTGCAGCTAGAGATAGTCTCTTTAAATTGTGGCTTACAGGGGTTGGTGATATAATACATGGACTTGCCTTGCATAAAAATAATTCTGACTCAATTTCAAGCACCATGTATGATCTGCAGAAAGTGACCCCTGAGCACAGAACCAGGAGTAAGCCCTGATCACCACTGTATGCGGCCCAAAGACAAACATAAAAAGAGTAAATTGTTGTTTATACATAAAACATTAACTGCAAAAATCATAAGTTTAACTATGTTGCTAGTAAGTTTTAATCAAACATATTAGTTTGTTTACTAGTATCTTAGTATAATGACTACTATGTAGTGAAAAGCACTATAAGTAAAAGAGTTTCTACCTCTAAGACTTCCATATGTATAGATACCTGAACCTCAGCAGAAACTTCATATTTTAAATTGTTTTTAGATATGCAGAAACATACCTATCAACCAACTTACGTAACAGCTGAATTATCCATGAAATGATAAATAAATGGTTTGTTATATAGAGAATTAAAATAATACAGCAAAATAAAATAAACTTATAAATAAATATATGGAATACAAGCTATCATGAAAGTTCACAAATATTATTAAGTTTACTCTCTTAAACTTACACCTCACTTCTAAAACTTTTGCTTGTTTGGTTTTGGGCCATGCCAGGCAGTGCTAAGGGCTTATTCCTGGCTAGGCAGTCAGTAATTACTCATGGTGGTACTCAGGGAGACCATATCTGGTGTCAGGGATCAATTCTGAGTCAGACACATGCAAGACAAATTGCCCATTATTTCTCTGGCCCACACCTCACTTTTAGAAAAGCTTCAAAATTAACAAATGCTTAACATCAATAAAATCAGCTAGTATTCTATCTAGCCGTTTTTAACCACCTAGTCATTTTAAACTCAAGTATCCTAAGAATACATTTAGCAACAGAAAAAATATAATCAATTCATTATGACTTGAAGGTAAATTTAAACTATCACCATCTCTCATAAACACTAACCTAATATCTTAATTTAGCAAAACTCAGTATCAGAAAGTAGTCAAATAAAACTTTCCTTTAGTATCTAAACACCTGGTGGTACTGCCAAATTACTGAAGAGCAAAATGAAAATTTTAAATCCACAACTTTACACTTTCTATATATGATATATAAAGCTTAACACCAAATAGTCACGCTTTATTGGCTTATGTGGCACTCAGTGGAATACAAAAGTATCTTTATTATAAAACTGAACAGTTACAAATCAATTATTACTTCCCTGTAGTTATGCACAATTATTACTTCTTTGTAGCTATGCACAACTCTGAATAAAAATTAGTAATATTTACTTGTTACAGAGGTGTATTTAGAGTTTTATTCTGAAATATACATGATGAAAATTCTATTTGTAAAAGTAAACTAATCCTGGACTTACCTAAGCAGATGAAAAGACTAAGTGATTCTTGTCTGCAGATTTGTGTTTATGCTAAAATAGAAAAACTGAATACAATCAAGTTTTTCAACAGATGTTATACGCCTTATGTCTCTACCAAAAACTGCAAATCTAAATATTTAAAGTATATATTTTAATGGTGCCCTAAACTGAATTTTATGATCCAAAGAATTAGACTTCCTCTTTGGTATATCCCAAATTATGTTACTTTTAGGTATAATCCATTGCCTATTATAATGTAAACTCTATGTTTTATAAACAATTGACACATATGACTAGTGAAAAATCAAAATTTGTGCACTAGTGGTATAAGCAAGGGACTATACTTGTTATGCATTATCATCTCTATACATTAAAACCTCAATCATACTCAAACAAATTCACTAAAGTGTGGTTTTCAATCTGCTAACTATGCATTCCATAATAGCCTGTAATTATTAAAAACTGACAAGAAAGCTACGCCACCTGTGTTTATGTGAAGCCAGGTAATGAAAAAAACAACAACGCTGTCATCACCTCTCAATTCCTGATTGCATTATCAAAACTGTAGCCGAGTTTGGCATCTGGGTGTGACCTTGTTAACTGCTAGGGTAATTAAATTTATTCTATTGGGAAAAAGGATGATAAATTATTAGCAAGAAGATTTTGTTCACATTTTATTAAATTGGCCTGTCAAAGGGTTGGCCAAATTATCAAGGGCCTCATTTATTGGAGGCCAGCCATATTGCCACATCTGTTACAATTATTTATAATTTCAGCAGTTGAAAACCAACTGAGTTAGGCATCCGCCATGTAAAGTAATTTACAAATTATCTGATGAGGGAGTGTTTTAGCTTCTCCCTCATTTCTAGCCAGCAGAAAGCCGCGCTGTAATTACAGAACACGATTAGGTTCTTTGGGGAACTTATCTTGCACTCATAGCCATAGTAAGATGCAGCAAGAACATATGGAGGAGCTTGTGCTTCTACTCCCTGAAGCTCGTGACCCGCCTGCCGCTGAGCCCTTGAGTTGAATTTGAATGAGAGTGCCATGGCTAATGTTCTACACATGCACCATTTATGCCACAAAACAAATCGGATCACTGTTAATTATGAAGCAGCTATAATCAGGCCTTCACATCTGTGTAATGTGAAGCGCAGTAGGCTGTATTCCAATAATGTATGACTACCTTTGGGTCGCAAATTGCGAGCCATATTGCCTCAGTAGTAGTTACTGAATTCAAAGTAAGTCCTTTGATAAAAGCCCATCACATGGATATTTTTATTCAGCTTTATATAAAAAGGGGGGGTGTAAAAAAGCAAACCCACAAGCCTTTCTTTATCAACTATTGACCAGAACAGTTAAAGCATATGGCACAAGTTCATTAATGAACAGCACAGAGCATATTCTAATTTAATGAAACCACTTGAGTCATAAAAATCAGATTTAGTTAATTCCCTCATCCTTATTTTTTCACATCTATCCTAAATCTGGACTCTACTTAAGAGTATAAGTTATCAAGCTACAATCCATACCTTTTATAAATTTACAAATCATATTATAAAGCTTATGCTGTCTTAACAGCCTGTTAGAAGACTAAAATATTTTTAAACTTGTGAACTGAATTTTATAACAAATCTCATGTAAGAGAGCATGAACTATTTGATTTTCAGAGAGCAAAGCCTAGCAGCTGTATTCTAAGAAAAAAAATAGTCTTTATTCCATGAGAAATCTTTCTGTTGAAAAGGCAGCTAAACAAGCTTGCACCCAGATGGCAAACCAGCTACAGTTTAATTAATCCACTAAAAGCCATTCAGATTTCAGTAAGGGTAATGTAATTTTGAATAATAGTATGGAAAAAAATCACTAAAACATTCGTAAGTTTTATTATAGCAGCAAGAGAAGTGCCACTATAGAGTAGTTAAAATTGAGTTGCAGTTTCCATTATACATGTTAAATTTCTAGATTTTAATATCTTGGGCTGTTTTATTCTGCTTGGAACTTAAAGCAGGCTAAAACGTCAGAATTTCTACTAGAAGCCTTTTTATAGAAGAAATGGTATAGTTTAAATACAAGGAAGTATAATTGTATGATGAATAAAACTTCAAGTGGTGAATATAATGTACATCGAGATTTAGGGGAAAAGTTTATGGTTAGAACATAAAAATAAAGACTTTAAATTTTCTTTTAAATAAAATGTTCTTCATTTCAACATGGTTAAAACTCATGCCATCATTCTACTGTTATTCTGTCCTAAGGAATAATTAATATGAAAATATCAAGAAATAATTTTCCATCGATTTTATCTTCATTTGTACATGTACAATGTACATGTTAAATGTGAGTTGGTTAAATTAAAATGTGAGTTGGTTAAACCTCACAATAAATATCATCAAAAGTTTCATTTAAAATAACATTGAAAAATAAGTAAACTTTTCAAAATAACTTTCTGTATATATATTCAAAAGGGGTTAAGTATGAACTATGATGTTGGTAAGCATATTTTTTAAAAAATATTTTAAATATAACACTTTATCTAATAGTTTAAAATTATTTTGATGTTTTAATAGTAAGATTATAAAGAATAGTAAAGAAATGCAGGAGTGATATTCTATATTAAAAATAGAAAAAAATGAATGAATGCAGTAATAAAATGAAAAAAAATTAAGCAAATGCATTATTAACTTTGGTATAATATTTCCCAACTACAGCACGGTAAGACTTAGCACTATTCTGACTAAAGTATATAATATGATAACCTCCCTGCCAACTGAGAAATTAAAATACTTTAGGGGCCAGTGTTTCAGATGTAGAGTGCATGTATGAAACGTATCAGAGCCTTTGCTCTGATCCCCAGTATACAAAATGGATAAATGAGTGAACATATGTAAAAAAAATTTAAATAGCTTACAAAAAAAGATACTATCAACATTATATTTTCTACATATATAGTACCTAGATTCTCTGATTGGTAAGAAAGCAAACCTTATGGAGCTAGAGAGATAGTGCAGTGGGCAGGGCACTTGCTATGCACACAGCAGATCCGGGTTCAATTCCCAGTATCCTATATGGTTCCCTGAAAACTGAAGAAGTGACCTCTGATTAAAGAACCAGGAGTACGTCCTGAGCACTGAGGGAGAGCCCAAAAATCAAAACAAAAAATGAAAATAAAAAGTTTTACTAATACAGATATATATTTTCTTTATGGCTTTGTTGAAAAACAATAATTCACCACTGCTAAAGATGACGAAATTTTAAAATCTATGTGCAACTATTCCATATCACAATCAGCTATTCTTTGCAAAATCTGACTCTATTGCTCTTACCTCCAAATTACTGGAAATGGATGCCAAAGAACCATCATCGTGGTAGGCTCAATGGGAATGAAAACATGATATATATTTTTTATGTGTTCATTTTACATATTTGGAAGACACATTGCAAATAAAATCCTAAGATGCCAACCTTCTCTGCTTTAAGGAGTTCATACTCCAGTACGGGTAGGAACTCAGAAAAACAGAATGAAGTTTAATAATTGTCAGTGCACAAAAGAATTATATAAACAGATAAATAGAAATTGAATAAATAATAAATAGAAAAAATAATAGAAAATAATAGAAATAAATAGAAAAACCTTAGTGAAAAGATTAGGTTATCAATAACTTAATGATAAAAAACTAAGGTAAACAAACAGTGAGAATATCTGTATTAAATATTACACCGAACTCATCTCCTAAATACATATTTTTAGAGATCAGACATATTAGTAATCCAAAAATTAATAAAAGCATATAAACTTATAAAATACTGATAAATGAAAATCAAGTGAAAAGTAAAAGAAAAACACATCATTATTTTCTGGAGAAGACAATCAAAAGGAATAAATGAACAATGCTGCTTTAAAATGATAATAAAGCATGCATGAGTAGGAAAAAATGGAAAAATGGCACATATATTGTGAGAAGGTAATTTGTTTGTGTCTTTCTAGAATATAGGTGACACGATATACATTCAAAGGCTTAGAAACGGAAATACTTTTATTATTTAATATCACAGAGGACACTGCTCAGGGCATACTCCTGGATCTATACTCAGAGATCACTCCTGACAGGGTCTGGGAGACCATATGTGGTGCCAGAGATAGAACTGGGGTAGGCAGTGTGCAAGGCAAGCACCCTACCTACTGTACCACTGCTCTGGCTATAGGTTAATAATTTAAAGAAGGTTTCACTTTTAAGATTTCATTTTATAGAAGAAAATTAAGTTGAATATATAAAACAAGGGGCTGGATAAAATAGAACCAGGGTTAAAGCGCTTTCTTTACACATGGCCATTCCTTGTTTCATCTCCCACGCTTCATATGGTCTCTGAAGCACTAACAGGCATAATCACTGAGCACGATCTGATGTGGCCCACACCCAACCCTTCCATAAAAAAGAATATGCAATAGAAAACAATCATCATAACATAAAAATCAGAGAGAACAGTAAAAAATTATGTAATAAGGTAAATGTCCCAGAATAAAGATAAAAATTGTCTTGCATGTGCCAGGCAGAAGGAAGGAAGGAGGGAAGGAGGACAGCAGGGGAGGAGGGAAGGAAGGATGTTAAGAAGGAAGGAAGCAAGTGAAATTAGATAAAAATGGGTATTAAAAAGTTATATAACATCAGTTTAATTCAGACTTTTAAAACACACATATTAATATTAATAAGACATTATTGAAAAGACTAGAATCAGTACCATGTAAAAGAGGATGAAATTTTTTTAGTTCTGTTGTTTGGTTTTGGATGTTCCTTTTGGGGGGGCACATCTGGTGGTGCTCAGGGCTTACTTCTGGCTCTGCACTTCTGATGGGGCTTAGGGGACCATATGTGGTCCAGGGATCAAAATTTGGTTGGCAACATTCAAGGCAAGAGCTTTACCCACAGTATTAACTCCCAGTCCCTAAAAAGGTAAAAAGGTTTTTTTTCTTTTTTTTTGCTTTTTGGGTTACACCTAGTGATGCACAGGGGTTACTCCTGGCTCTGCACTCAGGAGTTACTCCTGGTGGTGCTCAGGGGACCATATGGGATGCTGGGAATCGAACCCAGGTCGGCCGCGTGCAAGGCAAACGCCCTACCTGCTGTGCTATCTCTCCAGCCCCCAAAAGGTAAAAAGTTTAATGAAACTTATCACTAAATATATATTAGTTTATCGGGCTTCTAAATTTGATAAAAACACACAGGTAAGAAACGTCTAAGTAACTTCATTCTTATGTAAAAACAGCAGTACTCCCTTTAAAATCTACAAGACAAGGAGAGATCTCTCAACCACATTCATTAAGCTTATAAGGGAAAATGTATAAAGATTGAAATATATATTAGAATTTTAAAAGAAAACAGTCTGCTAACTTATAGAGATTACTATGTGAGGTTCACATTTCAAGAGTGCTAACCTCTCACTTTTAAGAGAAATATTTCATTTTACAATTTAAGATAATTGCATATAATTACAATATGATTTTACTGAGGGGTAGGGGATTCCACATAATAACAATACAAACATACAATTCAATTAGCAGTTAAAGATTAAAGGGAGGAATACTAACCAGTAGGGCAGAGATTTCGGAGAAAGGCTAACTGATAGAAACACTAGAGGTACACACAACTAGCTGGCTATCCATTTGCAGGAAAGAAGTCCTGAGAGACTCATAGTAGTCCTTATCAAAGAAGGCTTCGTTGCATGTTCTGTACATTACACTCTATAATATTCATTACATTTCACTACACTCTAAACATACAATACCATGAACATAGAGTCCAGAAGACAACTCAAACTAACCCAATTAGAAGTCAAAACTTATACCATATTTTGGAGGTATATATCAGAAACAGCTGTTAATTTTAATCTAGGCGCAGCCCCACACACTGCCAGATCTTCATTTCCTATTGTCTTTCACATGTCTGCTTGTACTGATAACATAAGTCATCTTTTCATCAGTGGATGCCACTCTGTTTTTATTATTCTCACACTCTCATCATGAGGGGCCATAACTTATAAATCTAAAAGGATCATAATAAAAAAGAATATAAAACAGAGATTGTCTACAGAAGCCCAAGAGGAATCTAAATGAAGAAAAAATAGAATAAATAAGGTATTAGATTCCTCGATATGATAAAAGTTTTTAAAAAGCAAGTGAACTGCAATCAGAAGAAGACTAATAAAATTCAAATATCTAAGAAAAATGTAAACTACTTAGGATCTAATGAAAGGTACTGCATTTTAAACACATATTAAAGAGATATAAGCTCTCTCTAGATAAAACATATGCATTTAATGCCTGGAGATACCATACAGAGAATAGGGCGCTATCTTTGCATGCAGCTGACAAGTTCAATCGCCAGCACCCCATATGCTTCCCAGACCCCAAGAAGTGATCCATGTGTACACAGCCAGAAGAACATAGCAGGGTGTAGCCCAAAATGTATAAATATAAGTATATACACATATTATATATTTAATTAAATATGTTAGGGAGATCTAAATTGAAGGAGACAATGTACATACAGAAGATAGAGTGATAGTACAGGTGATAGGGTACTTTCCTTGCATGTGGCCAATGTAGGTTTGATTCCTGGCACCCCATACAGTCCCCAGAACCTACCAGAAATGACCTGTGAGTGCAGAGCCAGAAATAATCCCTAAGCATCACCAGGAATGGCTCAAAAATATATATATATTTAAATATTTGAAAATTAGACATACACAGTATATATTTAAAATAAATGAATATAAATTTAAATCAAAGAAGGCATATTATGTAATTAAATAATGCATCACTGTATAACTGTATCACTGTCATTCCATTCTTCATCAATTTACTCGAGCAGGCGCCAGTAATGTCTTCATTTGTCCCAGCCCTGAGATTTTAGTAGCCTCTACTTACTCATCTTTTTCAACGCTGCCATATTGGAGGCTCTTTCAGGGTCAAGGGAATGAGAACCGTTATTGTTACTGTTTTTGGCATATTAGATACACCACGGGGTAGCTTGCCAGGCTCTGCAGGATCCATAATGAATAGAAATCTTAATTTTAAGTTAGAAAAAATAAAAAGTTTTAGTGTTTTGTTAACATATTTGACAGATCATTCTTGACCCCAAATTTGGTAATATTTATACCAACATATTTGGTAAAAAATTTTAAAAGGTATGTTACAGCGGGTAGGGCATTCGCCTTACAAGCGGCCAACATGGCCGACCCGAGTTCGATTCCTCCGCCCCTCTCGGAGAGCCCGGCAAGCTACCGAGAGTATTCGATATGCCAGACACAGTAACAGCAAAGTCTCCAATGGAGACGTTACTGGGCCCGCTCGAGCAAATGTCACTCATATTTGTAATTAATTCTTAATTATATTTGTGTACAATACAGGAAAAATTCATTTTTGCTTTTCCTCAAATAGTAATTTTTAATTCTTCCTATTAAGTACTCACCCTTTCCTGCTTTTATCACACATAATTTGTATTATTCTCTTACATTGTTCAATTTGCTACCATTCTCACTAAGATTTAGTTGTTCTATCCATTCTTGTTTCTTCAGTTCTCTTCATTTTACTTTCATGATTTTTATTATTTAAAAGATTACTGTATTTATGATTTGATTTTTATAACACTTTTATCATTAAAATATAATATTATGTTAGTAATTTTAGATTTCATCCCATATATTGTAGTTGATTTATCCTTCTTTTTCTGATTTCACTTGTAATCAGAATTATTGGTGAGCTGACAATTTTGTCATAGAAAAGGGCAAGGCAAATTGGTTCATATGGGAATGAAACTTGTGACCTTTGATTTCCTAGCACCCTTCTTTTCTCTAGCAGAATTCTGAAAGACTACCTATTCTTAAATCTGAGTAATTGTTTTTTTTTCTTTTTTATACAGAAGTACTGTTTTTATTTTTTTGTTTTTTTTATGTTTTTTTCCCTTTATTTTATTTTATTTTTTTTACAGTTGTAGATTTACAATTTTTTGTGCTTTGGTTTCAATTATACAATGATCAGATACCCATCCCTCCACCAGTGCCCATTTTCCACCACCATGGATAATATCCCTCCCACCCCCATTCCCCCATCCCCCCTGTCTCTGTGGCAGGGCAATCCCCTGTGTTCTCTCTCTCCTTTTGGGTGTTGTGGTCTGCAAAAGAGGCATTGAGTGGCAAACATGTTCAGTCCATAATCTACTTTCGACATGCATCTCCCCTCCTGGGAGGATCCTCCAAACACCCTTTATTTGGTGCTCCCTTCTCTATCTGAACTGCCCTTTCCTCTAGGATACCCGGCTGGCCTCTAAGTTATGGAGTAATCCTCCTGGTGCTGATCTCAGCTATTCTTGGGTATTAATCTCATACTTTGTTACTATATATCCAAAGAAGTACTGTTTTTAGTCTTGAAGGAAATCCATGCAAATAGAGGACAAGAGAGAAACCTAAGCCTTAGATTTACTATAGTTAATGTTAATGAAATATTTTTCATGTGCTATCAGCAACCACAAAATTGAAGTTGTGAATTTTAGCCATAGCTTGTATATTTTTATTTCATTATACAGATACTGTTTCTTTTCTAACTTGATAGAACATTTCTTTTTTAATAAAAATTTATTTTAGGGGCTGGAGCAATAGGACAGTGGGTAGTGTGTTTTCCTTGCATGTGGCTGACCCGGGTTCGATTCCCAGCATCCCATAGGTCCCCTGAGCACCGCCAGGAGTAATTACTGAGTGCAGAGCCAGGAGTAACCCCGGTGCATTGCCCGGTGTGACCCAAATAGCCAAAAAAAAAATTTTAGTCACTATAATTTACAGTACTTTTATTGATGGGGTTTCATGCAAACAGCTTTCCAACATTATACCCTGTAGCAAGCGTCTGCATCACTCTACCATTGTTCTCAGAGTCCCTCCATTGATTATGCAAATATTCAGGTTTTAAAAAATGACAAATTCTTTCACATTTTAGTCTTACTTGTATTCTTATATGGAATAAAATTTTGTCATTCTGGTTTTATTTTATTATTTCCTTGATTTCTATTCATTTTTTAACATCTTATGTTGATATTATAGAAAATAACTGCTTATGTCTTTTGCTCTTTTCTGTTAGAAGACTGTCTTTATGTTGATGTTCATTACTTTTGATATTAACATTTTCTTTGTTAATCTATCGTGTTAGCTAACAATGGCTTCTATGTAGTGCAAACCCTCTCTGTGACTTAAAGTAATTTATTTTGAACTAGATATTGTGTGTATGAGACTGAGCTAACCTGGGTTTGGGGGAGCATAAATGGGAGTTTTTCTTGGGACACTAATGGAGATACGTATTTATATAATATGGTATCAGTATTACTTGAATTTTCAGTTTTCAAGTAGTGAGTTAAGATCTAGGTTTCTTTCATCTGATCCTATAGGTTTCTTTACATAACAAGTCTTCTTTAACACTATTTTGGAGATTGGTATTCCTTTGCACTTCAGTATAATATTTTTAACTCATTAGTAAATTCCCAGAAAATTCTCATGAAGGCTAATGTGAGAACTGACATTTTATCATTTTAAATAGTTTTATTTCTAAGAATTATTCCTCCTTCAAATTAGGTTTTCTCTAATATATATAATTAAATACATACATATTTAACATATAATAGGACACTTCCTAAAGAGCCAAAAGTGGCTTGTTTTCAAATCTGGGTTCTCCCTTGAACACATACTTGCATAGATATAGATTATCTCTCTTACATCTCTTACATATAATGATCTGTCTTATATATGGGGCTTAATTATACACAGCAGAGTAGCAACAAAGGGCCAAAAGTGGCTTGTTCTTCAAGCCCATGTTCTTTCTTGACTCTTGACTTACCTCCATGTTTCTTTGCTCGCTTATTTTCACTCTGGACAAGCTTGTGTTGTTTCTTGAACACACTTCCTCTCTTGCTCCCTCTCATATTTTTCTAAGCTAGTTTCAATCAATAAAAACTAGTTTTCCCCACAAAGGGGAGGAGGAAAGCAACACAATAGGAGAACTGATTCACACACTGAATTTGGGAGAGGGAGACATAAAATGGGGGAAGTTGAGGTCCTTAAGGGAGGTGGGTATACTTGTAAGGGGTGTGTTGTTAATATTATGTGCATGGGAAAACATCATCAACAGTACTGTAAATTACAGAACCTCAATCAATAAAAAATACTTAAAAAAAGATTTGTTAATAAATAACACCTTACAGTTAATGAAAATAATGGGCCAGAAAAGACAGTACGGCAGGTAAGGCACTTATCTTGCACACAGTTGACCTGGGTTTGATTCCCAGCGTCACAAAAGGTCCCGGAGCCCCACCAAGAGTAATCCCTGAGTAAAGAACCAGGAGTAAGCTCTGAGCAATGCCAGGTGTTGCCCCCAAACCAAAAACCAAAAAGACAAACAAATAAATAATATGGTAGACACTAAAATTAGGTATTTGTCACAGGAGAGATCAAAAGGCAAAATTCAACCCACTGCTTTGTATAGAAAACTCCCTTTAGGGCTAATGATAAGCAATGGCATTGATGTAAAATATTGAGGGGAAAAAATCACACAGGTAAGTGGTAACTATAAAAATACAGAGAAAGTCATCAGACAAACTTCAAGCTGAAGGTAACAAGAGACAGTGACAGATGTGATATAGAGAAGAAAAGTTAACATTAATATATATTTATAAAACAAACTGAATATAACAATATCTAAAACAACTGTGAATAGACCTGAAAAGAAACATCAGCCTAGCAGTAACAGGTTACTTGAATACTCCCACACTCATCAATGAACAGACAAAAAAGAAAATTAGTAAAGAATCAATAGACTTCAATAAGGACTTAAACTAGATCGGTTTAAACATTGGCAGAGCACTCTACCCCTTAAAAAGCCAAACACAAATCGTTCTCCTGCATATGAAGCATTCTATATGTTGAAAACAAAAAAGTATCAATGAAGTCTAAAAGACTGAAATCATGCCAAGTGTCTTTTCAGATTAAAATTCTATGGAACAATAAATCCACCATTAAATTATCAAAAACCAACTATATGAAAATTCAATTAACAATTCACCAAATAATGGGATATTGAGGTAATCAAAGAAAAGTTCTTAAAATGCAGCAATGAACTGTGAGAACATAAAGTGCACAGAAAAATCAGTATACTAAGAAGAAAACCCCAATATAAACTTCTATTAGAAGATAAAAGATTTTCTAGAGGCCACAAAGATAGTACAGCTTGAAAGTTGCTATCTTGCATGTGGCTGACCCAAATTCGATTTCTGGCATCCCATATGCTCCCCTGAGCCTGCTATGTGTGATTTCTGAGCTCAGAACCAGTAACAAGCCCTGAGAAAAGCTAGGTCTGCCCAACCCGACACACACACACACACACACACACACACACACACACACACACACACACACACATAAACACACAAAACACTCAAAAATTACCTAATAATAAAATCTCCTACTTAAATGATACAGATAGTGCTAGTGTTAAAGCACATACCTAGCATGTGGCCTACCCAATTTGACCCCCAGTCCACATGGTACCCCAGCATTAAACAATTCAACCCTGGAGGCCCCCTCACTGATGGCCCAAATAATCCACGGTATCACAGGGTCTAAGCAGCACTGTATCCTCAAACCTTCATACTTAACCATCAATCTGGTTGGACAAGAGTCCACAGGAGGTCCCCACAGGCCTCTTGAGTAAAGGAGCCACACAGTAAAGTTAAGAAGAAAACCGCTTTGGCTGGAAAACTGCCATGTGAAGAAGCCACGAGGAAAGGGTTAAGCAGCAAGCAGCTTTGGCTGGAAAACTGCCAATCAGCAGAAGGCAAGTCAAGGACTACATGGTCTCTGTAGTTATGAGAATGAACAAGCAGACTTGTTTCTGAAATACTCAGACCTTTATCTTGTCATAACATTGAAGATTAATGCTTGCTTGTATATGCCTTTGATCCCATTTGCCTTAAAGAAGCACTGCTTTCAATAAACCAGGTCCAATCCTGTAGTGGATCCAAGGCTCCTCGCACATGTATCTCATTCCTCTTGACACAATGACCGGAGCACTACTAGTAAGCACCCCTCCACCAAAAAATTAAAATTAAATCTCATCTAATTTCTAAAACTAAAGTAAGAAAAAAAACCCTAAAATCAAATCATTCTAATGCAAAAAAATAAACAAACATTAGAGTAAATAAATCATATAGAACAAAAAAGACAACATAAAAAAATCAACAAAAGCAAGAGTTGGTTCTTCAAAAGAATAAATATTTGTAAAACTGAGAAAAAGACATAGGCAAAAGCCTGGTATGCATCCTCTGTAAGTGGGGAGGTCCTGATTCCATCTTCAGCAACACAAAATCTCTCCTGAGCATCACTGGTAGGAAACCCCAAGCACTGTGTTGGGAATAGGCCCTAAGTGCATACTAAGAGATATAAATCACTAGCAATGTTCTAGTCCTTGAATGACACAGTGTTTATTACCAAAAAAGAGAAAACAGACATCCCACAGCTTCCAGCATATCAAATCCATGTAAATAGCCCAGAATCACAATCTCAGGACTCAGCTCAGAAGAGACATCAACCAAGTTGATGAAACTCACAGGTACACTGGTCTTGGGGCTGAAAACTCTGGTGAACACTCAGGAAGGGGGTGGGCTGAAAGTCATTCCAATTCTATAGATTCTGGAGGTCCTGGAGAGTCCAGCCATGCAATACCTTCCAACTTCACAATACTGACAGAATAGTAGAAAGGAGCACAAAGGGAAAGTAGTACAGAAGCCCACTAAACTCAATAAGTGAAAACAATAACACAGAAGGCTCAACTAGCAACAGACACCTTGGTAAGTCCTCAGACAATGACTTTAATAACACCATTGTGAGATTAACAAATTTTCTTTTACAGAACAATTTGTTGGTAATTCTACTTAGCATTTTGTAGTAACAAGCAATATAAAGGAAATTAATTTGTGTCTGCCAAGGGGATAGGCTTGTGGGGTGGATGGGAAACTGGGGGCAATGTTGGAAGAAAGGACACACTGGTGGTGAGATTGGTGCTGGAATATTTAATACTTGAAACAACTACATTATGAATAACTTTGTAAACCATGGTGTTTTTAAAGTTTCCAAATAAATTAAAAAGAAATAAAATGCAGGAAAACAAATCAACTGAAATCAATATAATAGATTAATGTAGATTACATTATGTTGCATAATGATACAAATTTTATGATTAAAGTCAATTCTGTGGATCTGAGTCTATAAAATGAAAGATAATAGAATAAAAATTTAAATATTGTCTTAAGGTTAAATTGTTTGCAACTGATATTGAGTTATAAGTTACTGTTGAGGGGCTGGAGCAATAGCACAGAAGGTAGGGCGTTTTGCCTTACACGCAGCTGATCCGAGTTCAATTCCCAGCATCCTATATGATTCCCTGAGCACCGCCAGGAGTAATTCTTGAGTGCATGAGCCAGGAGTAACCCCTGTGCATCGCCGGGTGTGACGCAAAAGGCAAAAAAAAAAAAGTTACTGTTGGAAAATCACAATAAATACCAGTTTTGTGGCTTTGCTAATTATAGATTTATAATTAATTTGTAAATTATAAATCTTAAAGAGATGTGAGAACCTTAATAAAATAAAAAAAAACATACTGAGAAAAGATATTTTTACCACGCATTGTTTTTATATAATGTAGCAGCACTGCTATTTATTTAGCCATTGATTAAGCTGTACAATGCATTTATACCTGAAATATACCTTTCAGATTATCTAAAAGAAGTACTACTAACCATTTTCTGTATGTCAAACATTGCATTTGATAGACAATATTTCACTAAGACCATAATATACATGCTATTAAAGTCAGCATTTGCAAGAAAATGTGTTAGAAGAATTAAAAGCAGGTTCAAGTCCAGAAAGTTCATAAATAAAGCTATAATTTGATCCCACATTTATCTGACACTTGAACTTGCATATTTATATCTATTTTTGCATGCTTATATCTATTTCTATGCATATTTGTATTATCTTACTCACAAGCATAGGAAATATGTAGAAAAGTCAGTTGATATCACAAAGAGAATATCAAAGTAGTGGCAAAACCAAGATGAAAAGCATTGGATCCTAGAAAATAGCGTAAGGGTCAGAGGCACATGCCATGTATGCCCAAAGCCCTGAGTTTGATCTTTTTTCATGGTTTCCTGAACACATGGCATGTATAGCTCAGGTGGTCCCCGGCACTACTGGGCAAGAGATCTGGGTACAAGCATTGAACTATCTGGCACTGTTAGCTTGTCAGTATTTCCAGGAATATTTCCCAGGAACCTGAGCACTGCTTGAAAGATACCTGTCCACCTCCTCAATAAATAAAAATGTACAAGGCATTATGGCATGCATTTTATGAGATTTTCTAGCCAGTAATTCCTTCAGTCTATTACCTGTTTCAGTTAGAAAGTATCTCATCATACATAACCTGTTAATCTGCTCATCATTATTATTTATGTCCAATGATTAGTCACAATAATTATTTATGTGAGAGACTACATTTTTCATGAATTTCCATTTTGCATGTATATAAAGAGTATAAAATAGTACAGAAAAAATTGTTATCTGCCATTATGTAGTCTAATATACACTAAATAAAATAAACAAATATTTATATATAAAATAATTTTAAACTAATATTAAGCTTTAGTAAACATTCTATTTATTCAATAAATAGAAATTAAAATAAGTAATATTTAAATAAATAGTAGCCAATTGTTAGAAATTACTGAATATGTTTTTGCACTTGGTAACATTTTTAGAAAGTGTCTCTTACATGTGACTGAACCGTTTTTCCCAGCATCATTTGCTAAAGATGCTTTCTTTGTTCCACTTAATACTTTTTGCTTTTTATTTTTTTTGGCTTTTTGGGTCATACCCGGCGATGCACAGGGGTTACTCCTGGCTCTGCACTCAGGAATTACCACTGGCGGTGCTCAGGGGACCATATGAGATGCTGGGAATAGAACCCAGGTCAGCCGCGTGCAAGGCAAACGCCCTACTCGCTGTGTTAGCACTCCAGCCCCTACTTTTTGCTTTTTACTGAGGATTAAATATCCATGATTCATTGAATCTGTCTCTGGACAACTCAATTCTATGCCATTTTTCTGAGATTCTGTTCTTTTTCCAGTACTACACTGTTTTTGATTATTACAGCTTATATTATGGTCTGAAATTGGAGCAAAAGAGGTCTCTCAATCTTTTTTTTTCCTACTAGTATTTTGGCTTTTTAAGATGTTTGATTGTTACATATAAATTTCAACAGTATTTAATCTATTTTAAATGTCAGGAATATTTTTATAGAAACTGCATTGAATTTGTATAATGCTATGGATAAGATTGTGATATTGACAATATTATTCCTTCCAACTCATGAACAGGGGACATGTTTCTATTACTCCACGTCCTCATCCTCTTTTATTAGCTATTTAATTTTCTATGTATTCAGTTTTCTAAGTATTTAGTTTTTTCTATGTATTAGTTTTTTCTATAGTATTTTCTATGTATTTAGTTTTCTAAGAGTGAAAGACTTTCACACTTAAGCTGATTCTTAGGTACTTGACTTTCTGAAGAAAAACTGTGAATGGAATATACTAAAAAATTTTTCTTCTATATCTTTATTTGAATATAGAAAAGCCATGGATTAAGACAACTTTCCAGTACCCAAAAGCCAAATAAAAAAGGGTTAAATACTTTGATATCCAACATGGATCCAAAAACTATATTGAGGAAAACAAGGTAGAACTCTTCATAACACTGAAGCTAGAGTTATCTCAATGATTCAATGCCAAGAAAGAATAAACACAAATGGGATTATATCAAGCAAAGAAGCTTCTGCACTACAAAAGAAATAATGAACAGAATAAAAAGACACCCTACCAATGGCAGAATAACATTTTCCCACCCTCATCTGATAAACAGTTAATACCCAAAATATTCATAGATCTTTACAAGAAAAAAAACCCCAACCCACTCAAGATGGGGGGAAAAGATGAACAGAAACTTCTTTAAAGACACAGACAAAAGGCATATAAAATGCTTTGTATCACTTATCAGCTGGTAAATGCAAATCAAAAAAAATCGAGATATCATCTTACACCAATGAGACAGGAACATATATCACATATTACAAAAACAAACAGTGCTGATGGAATTTGTTGAAAAGGGAGACTCTCATTCTACAAATGGGAGTGTCAATTAATCTAGCCTTTCTTAGAAATAATATGGACACTTCTGAAAAGACTAGGAATTTAGCTTCTATATGATCCAGCAATCGCACTTATTGGCAACTACCCCAAGGGCCCACTAACAAAATGAAGAAAAGAAATCTGCATCCCTATGTTCATTGCAGTTCTAATCACAACAGTCAAAATCTGGAAATAGCCCAACTGCTCAAGAATAGATGACTGGGTAATGAAACTATGTACATATACACATACATATACAAAATGGAATACTTCATGGCTACAAGAAAGGAAAATAACGCAATTTGCTGCTATGTGGAAGAATATGGAGAGCATCATACTGAGTGAAGTTAGAAGGAGAGGGACAGACATAGAACGATCTCTCTCATATATGGTATAAAGAAACTAAGTAAAGAAATAGCAAATACTCTGTCACTGTCACTGTCACTGTCTTCCCGTTGTTCATCGATTTGCTCGAGAGGGCCCAGTAATGTCTCAATTGGAGACTTTGTTGTTACTGTGTTTGGCATATCGAATACATCACGGGTAGCTTGCCAAGCCCGGCAAGCTACCGAGAGTATCTCGACCGCACGGCAGAGCAAATATTCTAAGGCAACAAAATCTGAGAACTGGTTTTGAGTAGGCTGCATACCTTGGTGGGGAATGTAGAGAGGGTCAGGAATGGGGGGCACCTGGAAATGGTGTAGGGAAGGGGACACTTTCTGGGTCAACATCCCAAGGTGGGGGTGGTATTGGGATATGTTATACATGAAATCTTACCATTAACAGTATTGTAAACCATGTTGCCTAAAATTCATTTTGACTTTTTTAAATAATCATTTTTGAAGTATCTTTTACCTGTACCTGTTCTGAGTGGTCTGAATCACTTTCCTGATGAAAAGATTGTGATTCTTGAAGCTTTTCTTTCAATTTGGCATTTTCTTGCTCTTTTTGAATCAGCTGATCCCGAAGATTAGCAACACTTTGCCGGAGGATAGCTTCACTTGATTTAGTGGTTTCAAAACAAATATGTAACTCATTGTAAAGCTGTTTCAAAGAATAGATCCAAATGTATTAACAAGCAATAAGATGATTATATATATATGCCATATTTACATATACATACACATGAGGACTGTAGCACTATCCTCCAGTTGTTCATCAATTTGCTCAAGCGGGCCCAGTAACGTCTCCATTGTGACACTTGTTGTTACTGTATTTGGCATATCGAATACATCACGGGTAGCTTGCCAGGCTTTGCCGTGCGGGAGAGATACTCTAGGCAGCTTGCCGGGCTCTCCAAAAGGGGCAGAGGAATCGAACCCAGGTCAGCCGGGTCAGCTGCATGCAAGGCAAATGCCATACCAAAAAAGGCAAACCATCATCTGAGTAAGTGAAAAATGGAAAAACATTCTAAAATATGGGTCTGTATTTTATGTCCTCAATATGTAAAATAGTTCTTAGCTTTCATTTATTTATTTAAATGAATCATCGTGAGATACACATTTACAAAGCTCTTCAGGGTCAGGTTTCAGTCACAGAATGTTCCAAAACCCATTCCTCCATCAGCGTACATTTCCCACCAACAATGTCCCAGTTTCCTTCCTGCAACCCTATCCACCTCAGTCTGTCTATGGCATTAGCCTCTATTTTAATTGTCTCAGATAGAAAACAAAAAAAAGTACATGAAAAACAAAACACAGTGAATATCAAGATAAAATTACAACCAATATTAGAAAGAAACATGGGTCAATGCTAGATGGCCAAATGTGCTAAACTCGTAATTTTTGTAGGGGGATCCATCTGCTGCTTAGGGACCATAAGTTCTCAGCCAACTTAGGGTCAAAGAATGAATATACCCTGGACTTGCGATGTTTTTCATGTGATTTAATCCATGATTTATATCACCAGCCCTAAATTTCCCACTTTTTTTGTTTGTTTCTTTCTTTGTTTGGGGGGCACACTTCACGATGCTCAAGGGGAAACTCTTGGCCTTGCACTCAGGAATTACTCCTGGTGAGGTTCAGGGGATCATATGGGATGGCAGAGATTGAATTCCAGTTGGCCACCTACAAGACAAGCACCCCCTGCCCCCGTGCTATTGCTCCTGTCACTAAATTTATAACTTTTAACTAGGTAAATTTTGAAGAGCTTAAAAAAAAAGAAAAAGGAAGAGAGAAGGAGGAAGGAAGGAAGGAAGGAAGGAAGGAAGGAAGGAAGGAAGGAAGGAAGGAAGGAAGGGAGGGAGGGAGGGAGGGAGGGAGGGAGGGAGGGAGGAGGGGAGGGAGGGAGGGAGGGAAGGGGTTTAATTGAGCCATGATGGTATTACATAAACTAAAAGAAAACAGAATGTAACTGCAAGGATGGCAAAACATGAAAAAATATGGACTGTAATAGAAAAGAACACAAAGAGAGATATGATATGCCATACTAATTGAAATTAATATACACATCTGAAAGAAAACATTTTTAAAAAAAAAACAAGGAACTTTCATTGGTAGATAAGAAAAGTTGATATATTTTTATTTGGGCTGGAGTGATAGCAGAGCAGTAGGGCATTTGCCTTGCATGCAGCCGACATGGCCGGTCCAAGTTCGATTCCTCCACCCCTCTCAGAGAGCCTGGGAAGCTACCGAGAGTATCTCACCCGCACAGCAAAGCCTGGCAAGCTACCCGTGACATATTCGATATGCCAAACAGAGCAACAACAAAGTCTCCAATGGAGACGTTACTGGGCCCACTCGAGCAAAGCGATGAACAATGGGAGGACAGTGACAGTGATATCTGAAGGGAGTGATAGGAAAAAAGAAAGAAAGAAAGAAAGAAAGAAAGAAAGAAAGAAAGAAAGAAAGAAAGAAAGAAAGAAAGAAAGAGAAAGGAAGGAAGGAAGGAAGGAAGGAAGGAAGGAAGGAAGGAAGGAAGGAAGGAAGGAAGAAAGAAAGAGGCAGAAAAAATCAGACACTAAATTATACACATGACATAAAATCCTGAAAGCAGAACTAAGACATGTTCATGCAGACTAGTGGAAATAGATGGCAACTTAGAACAGTGTGTGATTAAGCAGAAGAAATTTTCTAGAAGCAGGACAGATTAACTACATTTCTTTAAAACTCGGGGCAACATACATTAAATAAATTTAAAACTTAAGTTTGTAAAAAGTATGAGACAGCATATGGTGTATAAGTGGTGTGTTACACAGTGTCATATGTAGTTAACAATGATATTCCTGCAATTCTCATGAAACTCCTTGGTGATGGAAATCCTAACTTATAATTGTGACTTAATGAGACATAATTCTATTTGTGGTAATTGGCTTACATAAAGAAACCATATGTATATTTGCTAGTGACACTGGGGAAATGACCCAAGATGTATGATTTATTCTTCAAATGTTGTTTTTAAAATAATGGTAATAGTGAGATCTTCTAACAAAAGCAAAGCCTCTCAGAGAAGAATCTCAAAACTATGTAACAGTTCTTAGATCTTATTCCAAATATATACATGTTCTATTGGCCTATCTTCTTTAATGACAGATTTCAGTTATTTAATAGCAACAGACCACTCAATTTGAACTGAGAGTAAAGAAAGCAAAGTCAGTTCTATAGCCATTTTAATTCTAGGCCTATTTCACCAGTGAACTCGGCTTTAAAAATCTTTAAGGCTCTAAGGCTCTACATTTTTTTTGCTCTTGGATTTTGGGCCACACCCTGTAGTACATAGGGCTTATTCCGGCCCTGCACATAGGGATCACTCCTGGCAATGCTCAGGGGATCGTAATAGGTGGTGGGGAGAGAACATGGGCGGGCTATGTGAAAGGCAAATAACCTACCTGCTGTAGTATCTCTTTCCCTCTGAGATTCTACTTTTATTTCTAAAGAGTTTATGACAAGCCTCAAAGTAATAAAATATAGTTATTTCTGTACACTTGTAAACACTTAGGATGTTCCAATCTCTTGCTTAGATATTATCTTACTTTTATTATAATGATAATATTAGCATGAGTGGAAAACATTTATGTAAGCAAATTAGATAACATAAACATTCATTCATCTGCATAGAATACTGAGTTTGCAACATTTTCCTATTAGGAAACATAATTGCTTATAACAGTTTTTAAAGAGATTTTTGCTCTATAGTTTTTTTCTTTCCATCTCCCAAAAAGCTACTCTGGATAGGGTAGGACTCTTTCTCAAGATTCTAGTTTAAAAACCTCATGGGAAGGAGGGCGTTCCAGTCCGTCCTTCACGCCCTACCGAGGTCACCAGTTGCCCCCCACGAGTGGTTCTCCAGCACGGCCATGGCCCCAGAAGCACAAGGACTTAATGCAGAACCCAGCAGCTTGGAGCAGAAAAGTGAACGGACTATGCGTTAATCCAGGCCATCATGTCTGCCCGGAGGGGAAAGGGTGTTGACCCATTCGCCCTCTCCTCTCTAGAAAGAAAGATGGTGGCCGCATGGGAGCCTTGTGGACAGCAGGTATGAGCCAGGGGTGTGGGGGCGACTAAAACCTCATGGAAAGTGGGGCGTTCCGGTCCGTCCTTTTTTCCCTACCGAGGTCACCAGTTGCCCCCCACAAGCGACTCTCCAGCATGGCCACGACTCCAGAGCACAGAAACCAATCTCTTAATTATCTGACTTTCAGTAGAAATACTTCCAGGGTTAATAAGTAAAATAGCGGAAATCTAAAACCAACATTTAATTCTTGAACCCAGCTGTAGAAAGCAAATCATTTCACAATGCTTTTTCAGCATGTCTGATTTGGGGGGGAGGGTAAACTCTAAGTAATAGTGGTGCATCTTTTATTGAAACAATGAATCTAATCAAAGCAGATAGAATGTTAACTAGAATTCATCTGCCTCGCATGCATTGGGAGGGGTGGAGGGTGGGGTTTTATTGGGGTTCTTCGTGGTAAAAAATAAGTATTGGTAAAGGGAAATGTGTTTGATATTTGCATGACTGAGACCTAAACCTGAAAGCTTTGTAACTTTTCCCACAGTGGTTCAATAAATAAATTAATTAATTAAAAAAAAGATTCTAGTTTAGAAAAAACTGTTACAGTCTAAGACCCTATATACAAATTTATAAGTATCAATCATAAATACATAAATAATGTTTTCTTTTTTTGTGGTGCTAGACGTTTAAATCTTAGCTTTCACAAAGGTGTGGCATGTGCTCTATCACTGATATATATCCACACCTCATAAGTAATTTCTAATATTTACTTTATTTAATGCCAATCAATTTTGGTTGAAGAAATTAAAGTGAAAAAAGATGAAGAATGCTACAGAGACAGAAAACAAATATAGAACTCTAAATCCCAATTTTTTAATTTTCAAGAAGGATGTATTCTTATTGAATATGTCTTTATTAGTGTTGAATAACATATTTTATTTACCTTAGCAATTTTAAAGACACGTATGCTCTGCCACCCAATGAGAAATTTGTTTAAATAATAATTTTTTTACATTTAGTGAGTAAGTATTCTATTTGCTGCACTGATTAGGACACTAAATTCTACAAATGAAAACTCTACCTGTTTACAGTAGAAAAAACATAATTTAATACGCAGTTGCAACTAAAAGTATGTATATACTAAGTCCATATATTCCTGAATTGATATTAGCTCATGTCATGTAATTATCATTAAACAGAACAAAAGGTGATAAATGTATTTAATACTCCAAATACATCAGATGGTCTAGGAATCATGATTTCTGATACAATTCCTATCTATATTTAAATCATACACACATATAGAAATAGTATGCAAAGTTAAAAACTATTAAAATGTGTATAAATAGCTGCATGCTCAAAGAAGAAAAATAAAATAGGTTACTTTATTTCTCCTGAGGGTTGTTTCTCTTGTACAGAAGGTCTCCACATTATTTGGTACACAGATTTGTACTTGAGATTAATGGTTTGTCGTGGAGACCTCTAGGAAAAAATGAGTCACCTCCTTCCTGTGGTTAAATTATTTTCAGTTTTCTCTCTTTTTCTTTTGTCTTCCCTCTTTATTACCCTCATCATAATACTGTGGAATTTTTTTCAAATCTTTTCATATAGTGAAATGGCATACTATAATATAAATCAACAAAACAAATAAGGAAAGGAAGGAAAACAGAAAGAAAGTTAAATTTTTTTAAAAAGTAGAGAGGATAATTATGAGAAAAGAAAAGACACAGTCACAGAGAAGAAAGGCTGCGGGGAGGGGGGCTCCACAGCTCCCAGAGAATGCACCAGGTCCCAAAGAGAGCTGAGATCACCGGGAAGCCCCAGATGGGGTAGGTGCCACATCCTGCCTCCTCCAGATGGAATCCGGGTGACCATGAGCCTCTACAAGCACAGCTCGAGCATGCGGGAACAGACTCTCACCCCAAACGGCCGGGACTGCCCCGGCTCCCAGGTAAACTCTGATTCCGGAAGTCATGCCCATAACCTGTCCCCCAGTGCCATCTTTACAGCACACAGCCACAGAGAAGTGGGTTATGCAGGAACCAGGACTTTTACTCCAAACCACGCAGCCACTTATGCGGCCGCCCGACATCTCCTTATATACAAAGTGATCAGTGGAAAGTAAATCATCCAGCGTTTCTCCCTGAAAATCAGGCTTAACTCTTTTGCAAACCACAACACACAATAGGAAAGAGAGAAGAAAAGGGAATGCCCTGCCACAGAGGCAGGGCGGGATGGGGGGAATGGGGGAGTGGGAGGGTTACTGGGATCCGTGGTGGTGGGAAATGGTTACTGGTGGAGGAATGGATATTCAAGGTAAAGGTAAGGTAAAGGCCCTCCCGTTGATCGTCGATTTGCTCGAGCGGGCCCAGTAACGTCTCCATTGGAGACTTTGTTGTTACTGTGTTTGGCCTATCGAATACTCTCGGTAGCTTGCCAGGCTCTCCGAGAGGGGCGGAGGAATCGAACTCGGGTCGGCCATGTTGGCCGCTTGTAAGGCGAACGCCCTACCCGCTGTGCTATCACTACAGCCTGTATTCAAAATAAATAAATAAATTTAATTTAAAAAAAGAGAAAGGAAAAAAACCCCAAGAAATTTCATTAGAAATAGTAAATTAAAAATAGCTAGCACTTTTGGAGGTAAGGTTAGTAATAATCAAGATAACGCATTACTCTAAGATATATATAACTCACCTGAGTCTTGCACCTAAGCCCTAATTATTATTTGGAAATAATAAAATTAATTTATCAGAAAATATACTTGATAGTCTTAGTCTTTGTAAAAATATGCTGGAAGTCTTAATTTTTAAGTAAATATTCAGTCACTCCTGCATATTAGATGCCTCAAGTTCATTGCATAAATCTAGAAAATACATGTGGGAGAGGAATAAAAAGAATACTAAGTAAAATGCTTTAAGATTAGAATGAAAAAATAGATGCAAATGAACACTAAAATTATGGACAGTACCATATTATTTATGTTAAAGAAAATATTACTATTCCCAAGTTATAAAATATTGGAATCCATAAAAAAACACATTTTTATGAGAAAAACAAAAAAAACAACAGGATCTGGACCAGAGTGATGGCTCGGACTGGAGCACATGCTTTACCTTAGGTTTGATCCCCAGTACCTCACTGATCCCACAAACATTGCAAGAGGAGCCCCAAACACCAATGGGTATGTCAACTCCTCCGCTAAAAGGAAAAAATCTAATAAAAATGTATTGAAGGTTAAAATCTCTAAGCTACTGAAGTGGCACTGGTGGCCCCCAAACACTCAATACCTGTAGTGACCACCATAATGGCCCTGAGGGCCATGTAATATATAGCCCCCAAAAACACCTTGAAATTTATATCAAGATACCAGACCCACACTTGTACAATCAGGAAAAGTAGTGGGTGAAGAACAATGACAGAGGTTTTCTTCACAGATGAGGGTAGTGTGGTACACTTCCCTTTCATCAGAACAGAAAGCACAAGTATCTATGAATAACATTTAATTTCACTTAATCACTTAATCACTTAACTTCCCGTTAGTCGTCGATTTGCTCGAGCGGGCGCCAGTAACGTCTCCATTTGTCCCTGTCGCGTGCTAGTGTAGCCCAATGGCATCTCTTCGCTCCGGGAACATGGAGGGCCTCAAACCGATCGTTCATGACCTTGACAAAGAAGTCTGACCATCTGGTAGGTGGGCGGCCACGCGGTCTCTTGACATCCCGTGGAATCCAATCAGTAACAGCTCTAGTCCAACAGTCGTCTTTAAATCTCATTACGTGACCAGCCCATCTGATTTTCGACACCTTGGCAAATGAGACAGCGTCCCTGATCCTTGATCGTCGACTGATGTCAGAACTCCGGATTCGTTCTCTCATTTGAGTGAAACGTGATATTCCAAGCATAGCTCTTTCTATTCTTCTTTGGGAGACCTGAATGGCGTTCTCATCTTGTTTGCGTAGGGCCCAGGTCTCTGAGGCATATGTTAATGCAGGAAGAACAGTGGAATCAAAGAGATGTGCCCGGAGCCGGAGGTTCTTCGTCCTCTTAGCTATTTCTTCGACGTTCTTGAAGGCGTTCCAAGCTGCTCTCTTCCTCCTGCGCAGCTCGGGTGCCAGGTCATTTGTCATGTTGACCTCTCGACCTAGGTACACATAGCTGTTGCATTCGGAGATGGTCGTTCCATTGAGAGCGAATGGGGCGTCAGGAACAAGGCTGTTTCTCATAAACATTGTCTTCGTAAGATTCAGCTGTAGTCCTACCTTTCCACACTCACGGTCAAAATCGGCCAGCATTTGTGCCGCTTGGCTGATGTTTGGTGTTATTAAAACAATGTCATCAGCAAAGCGGAGGTGGTGTAGTTGCCGACCATCTATCTTCACTCCCATTCCTTCCCATTCCAGTCGTCGCATGATGTTCTCGAGGGTGGCACTGAAGAGTTTCGGTGAAATGGTATCACCCTGCCGCACCCCTCTCTTGACATCAACGATCACTTCTTTGTAGAATGGTGAGATCCTGGTAGTGAATCCGCAATACAGCTCACGGAGGATCCTGATGTATTGGGCTTGAATGCCCTGATTGGCTAGGGCTTCAATGACCGCTTCCGTCTCAACAGAATCAAAGGCCTTCTTTAAATCAATGAACGTTAAGCAGAGTGGCATCTTGAACTCCCGAGAAACCTCAATGAGTTTGGTTATCGTGTGGATATGGTCGATGGTGCTGAATCCTTTGCGGAACCCTGCTTGCTCACATGGTTGTCCTTCATCTAGTGTTCTGCCAATCCTATTCAGGATGACTCGAGTGAACAACTTGTAGATGACAGACAATAGGCAGATCGGGCGATAGTTGCCAATGTCATGGATGTCTCCCTTCTTGAACAGTAGTACAGTCCTGCTGGTTTTCCATTGAGATGGAACCTTGCATTCAGACAGGTAGCGAGTGAAGAGCCGAGCCAGTGTATTGATGAGTACTGACGGCAGGTTCTTCAGGTGTTCAGGTCTGACCTTGTCTGGGCCGGGTGCTGTTTGCTTCTTTACTGACGAAATGGCGTGTCGGATTTCGGAAGGGAGAACGTTGGGAACGACATACCCATCCTGTGGAATTTGGTATGTCGGCAAGTGGACATGGCTATCGAAGAGATTTGAGTAGAAGTCATGGATAATCTTCTCCATTGCCGTTCTGGAGGATGTGATGGATCCATCAGGACGTCGGAGGGCAGTCATCTTGGTCTTATAGTTGGCGAAGGACAGGCGGGCGTTACGAATACTTTTCCCGGCTTCTGCCGCATCTACCAGTACTTCTGCTCTTCTCTCTTTGAGGTCTTCCTTGATCGCATCTCTGCACTGCTTTGCAAGCTCGGACGTTAGCTTGCGGTTGCCTGAGGCATGCGCCAAACCACGCTGGCGAATTAGCTCAAGAGTTTTCGAAGATAGGCGACTTTTTGTGGCTCTCTCTTGGCGTTCCTCGCACATTCATGGAGGTGCTGAACCAGTCGATCGTATTCCTCGTCAATGTTGTCAACAATGGCATCTTCCCATGTTGCCGCAATAGTACCAAAGAGTTCCCAGTTGGTGGTCGTTCTGGGAGTTCTCTTTTTGAACTTTGCAGCCCTTTCTCCCCGCTCTGTGAAGTAGAATTTTGCACGAAGGAGACGGTGGTCCGATCCCGTTCGAAATTTTGGGACAACAGCGACATCAGTCAGGCAAAACCGTCGATTGAATATGATGTGGTCTATTTCGTTGTGGAATCGTCCACCGGGAGACTCCCATGTCCATCGTTTAGATTCTGCCTTCTGGAACTGTGAGTTACCATGAATGGTCTTGGTCGACATGATGAACTCAGACAGTCTCTCACCCTGTTCGTTCCATTCTAGGCCATGGGTTCCGATGTGAAGTTCTTCAGCTGATCTTCTCGGTCCTATCTTGGCATTAAAATCACCCACAATGATCTTGTAGAAGGTGTGGTCTACTTTATAGAACTTCTCTAGCTCCATGTAGAACTTCTCGATTTCTCTTTCATCATAATGAGATGTTGGTGCGTAGACAACGAAGATAGAAACTGCAGGCAGTGAGCCACATCTATTCAAATGTAAACGTCCGATTCGGGTTGTTAGGCATTCGAATGAATCAATGCTCTTGGCCAAGTTTGTGTTGACAAAGACACCGACGCCTCCAACACCTCTTTTATCGCATGTTCCGAGGAACAATTCTTCTCCAGTGTCGAAAACGGCATGGTGAGATTCGTGTCTTCTTGTCTCGGTCAGACCAATGATGTCGTACTTGATCATTCGCGCTTGTACCATCAGGTCCTCGATGGATGCATCTGATGCTAGCGTACGTGCATTGAAAGTACAGACGATCATTTTTGTCTTCCTTCGTTGTGGCAGCCTAGGTCGGCCTTGAGATTTTGTCGGCCTCTCCTTTCTCATCCTTCTCAGTGCTGCCATGTCGGTGAAGCCTTCAGGGTCAGGTGAATGAGAACCAGTTGTAGTTACTGGTTTTGGCATATCGAATACACAGCTACTTCCACTACCCAGCCGTCGCCACACTCCAGGACGCTTTCCGGACCCGCGCGGCAGCTCCGGCCGAGACCCACGCACAACTGAAGACCCACAGAACAAGGTAAGCGGAACTCTCTGAGACCTTGGACTCCAGGCTCGGCGGACCCAGGGACAGAGCTTCTCTGCTTGCTCCCACCACCACAGGTGACAAAGGGATTCTAATCAGGAGCCCCACCCTCCCCTGCCCTGTCTGCTTCCATCAACCACCCAGGGATCGAATTGTGCACAGGAGACCCACCCTACCCAGATAAATACCCCACTGGCAGACTTCCACTCTCGACACTACTTCCACTACCCAGCCGCCGCCACACTCCAGGACGCTTTCCAGACCCGCGCGGCCGCAAGCGGCCGCGCGACACATCATAAGACACTAAATACCCGTCTTCTGGAATTGTCGTACCATATTTGATAGGGTTCAAATATGGTAACACCTACAAGGGTGATTAGAGGTCACCCCAAAAGCCTCCATACCTCTCGGAAAGACTGGCAAGCTACCGAGAGTATTCCGCCCGCATGGAAGAGCCTGGCAAGCTATCCGCTGTGTATTCGATATGCCAAACATTTAATTTACGTATCAGAATATAGTTTCTTGGATTAGAAGTTAATAAGAATTGAATTAATTCTGAAAACAATAAAAAATATAAGCATAAGGACACTGCTTACAAATTCTTTAAGGATAAAACTTTATTATTCCATGTAGAATTTACTTGGCCTTTATAATAGAGCCTGGGTGTAGATTTTGCACTTCATATTACACTGAGTTGAATTCTAGCATTTGCAGTTTATCTGACATTAACAAACACTTTTCTCCTCAATTACTAAATCTACAAATTAAATATAACTATAGCCCAAATAGGTTTAGTACGGAACTTTAAATAATGAGATGCATGCCCTCTGCTCAGGGAACGATCCACAAAAATGCTATAAAACATTAACCACTGTAATTATATGTTTATAATTATAGCTCAGTTTATATAACTTCTATAATAATGAGTCAAAAGGAAACAGAGATTCTCCCTGGCTTATACTTTCATATTACTTATCTTTATTTCTTATTGCGTCCCAATTGGGAAGACTTTCAATTATAAGTACCACCACATTTTTAAACAATTCCAGAACCGTTTATTCTCCCTAAAAATTTTAAAAATTAGACTGATATTTTGGATAAAAATACATGCCTAAGAAATTTCAAAATGGGAGTATGGTGCTGCCAGCTGGTCAACCTGTATCTGTATAGCAAGTGCATCAGCAGCCTGATAGTGCCTTCAGGCTTCCTGATATCCCAAAATTGCCACTGTGCCTTTGGCCAGACCCCAACAATTTGGGGCCAAGTTTACCAAGAAATTAAGCAGGAAAAGTTTGGTATGTGGGAGCCACACCCACAAACCACCTCCGGCTCAGCTACACAAGCTCATTTACTGGCCATATTTCAGAGACCAATAAATCTCGAAAGAGATCAGAAGCCACAGTTAGGGCCAGTGGCGTGGCACCCTATGGGTGCACGGGCATGCCCTGCAGGGCATAGGCCAATAGTTTAGTTCTCTGAAAAAGATGGAAACAAGGGCCATGATCCAGAGACACACACAAAGGAATCTCCAAACCGAGCTGCAGAGATGCCTCTGAATTTTAAGCCCGGCCAACTACACTGGGGTGCCTCAGACAGGGAAAGGTGCTGTCCCTCCACTTGCTCCCTAAAACCCCCTGACAGATGCCAACTTTCAGAACCCAATGAGAAGTGCAGATATGTGTGTTCAGTGAGACAAACACCAGGCCTCTAGGGTAGGGGATGTGCCGGTCCCTCTCATCCTCCTGTCCCCCATGAGACCCTGGAAATCATGCTCACAAACTGCTCCAGCTGCTACTTAAGTTCCTTAATAGCCATGATCCAGAAACACACAAAAGAATCTCCAAACTGAGCAGCTCACTCCAGAGATGCCTCTGACTTTCAGCCGACTACACTGGGGTGCCTCAGACAGGGGCAGGCGTTGTCCCTCCAACTGCCTCCTTAAAAACCCCAACGCTTGCCAACTTTCAGAACCCAATGAGAAGTGCTGGTATGTGGGTTCAGTGACAACAAACTCCAGGCCTCAAGGGATAGGGGTTTGGCTGGTCCCTCTCATCCCTGAAGTCCCCATGGGATCCTGGAGGTCACCTCCACAAACTGCTTCCAGCTGCTACTTAAGCTCCTTAACATCCATAATCCAGAGGCACATAAAAGAATCTCCAAACCAAACACACAAAGGAATCTCCAAACCGAGCTACAGAGATGCCTCCAGATTTTAAGTCCTGCCAACTTCACTGGGGTGCCTCAGACGGGGATAGACACCATCCCTCCACCTGCTCCCTAAAACCCCCCTGACAGATGCCAACTTTCGGTACCCAATGAGAAGTGCAGGTATTTTTAATTTTTTTAATTTATTTATTTGTAATTTATTTTTAATTTATTTATTTTTAATTTTTTTATTTAGAGTAAATTACACAGCATTAAAGTTACTAGCATTTTCCTAAAAGGAACTGTTATCTGAGTGTTGTATGTATGTACAAGGTACATAATCAACATTATCTAATAAAAACTAATAAAGTATGAATTGGCAACAAATACATATTTGTTGTAGCTATATGTACAATAATAAAAATTTTAGCAGTACATATTTGATCAGCACTGCACTGTCCTCCCATTGTTCATCGATTTGCTCAAGTGGGCCCAGTCACATCTCCATCATGAGACTTGTTGTTACTGTGTTTGGCATATTGAATACATCACGGGTAGCTTGCCAGGTTTTGCCGTGTGGGCGAGATACTCTAGGTAGCTTGCCGGGCTCTGCAGAGGGGCAGAGGAATCAAACCTGGCTCGGCTAGGCCGGCCATGCACAAGGCAAATGCCCTACCGCTGTGCTATTGCTCCAGCCCCTGATCAGCACTAGAAGAAGAAAATGTTTAAATAAACTATCATCTTTAAAAAGTTGTCTCATACATTAAGAATGACAGTTTTAGAATGAGAACCACTTAAATTTCAGTGGCATTCCTCTCTAATTGCTGGAAGGAAGCTTTAGAAAAATATGTAAAAGGAAAAGGGAATTTTAAATGGAGAAAAGAGAACAAAATACAGGTTAAGTACAAAGAAATGTAAACTATTTATTTAAAGAAGAAAATCTCAGACTGTTTTTATCTACCTTCATATTATTTATAAACACAGCATATGCCTATCACATTTCTCATAATCTATAAAGATTTTAGAAAAGATACTTATACTCCTAAGGGAAACCTCTGCGAGATTTCAAAAAGTATCCCTGAACAAAGTTCAGATTATGGTAAATTCTCCACATAGTAGTATATAAAAATAGCTCTCAAAATTTAGCAAAGGCACTACCTAGGGAATTTATGACTTGAACTAAATTTCCTATAGTGGAGTTATGTATGATAAGCTAATTTTTGTTTGATATTTTCTTATCTTCTTAAAATAAACACCACTGATGTAACACCACCAAGAAGACTTCTTTTTAATCTGTTTTATTATCCCTAGTCTATGTAGTTCTCCAGCTATATTCCCTATATTTCCCTCTATTGTTGAAACTACAATATACATAATCAGACCCTTACTAAATCTGTTATCAAGTATTAATCTATCAGGAAGTTAAAAGAGACAATATAATAGGCTGTCTTTTAAGATAAATTGGGAAGAATTTTGAGACAGCTAAAGCAAGTGCTAAGATCTTAGCATTGAAGAACACCTGGCAAAGAAACAAAGTTGGTGTGGCTGAAGTCAAAAGACTAAGGTGAATAGGAGATAGGGCTGAGAGAAGTTATGCAGCTCCAGATAAAGTGAGTCATATAGGTTATAGGGATACTTAAATTTTTACTTAAAGTGAGAAAGCAAATCAATGGAGGTGTTTGTAGAATAATTGACATAATTTAACCTGCTAAGATTTATCATGAGTATACTGGAATACGCACTGAGAAAAAACTCACAATAATTACTATAATTGTTTACATAATATTTTATGGTGGTTTGGGAAAAGATACACAATTAGGGTGGTGGAAAGTAGAACTGGGAACATATATTCAAGAATACGTGAACAGCTTATACATTTTAAGAAGCACACCTAAGTTAAGAAACAGTGTGCCCCCAAGGACATCTGAGACAAGGGTCAGAAAGATTGCTCGTGGTGGAAACATGCCTCATGAGCTGGGGGAGAAGGAAGCTGGGATAGAGAAGGGATCACTAAGTCATTGATAGTTGGAGGGATCGTTCGGGATGGGAGATGTGTCTGAACGTGGATAAAGAAATGTGACAGCCTCTCAGTATCTGTATTGCAAACTATAATGGCCAAAAATAGAGAGAAACTACGAAGGAAATTGTCTGCCACAGAGGCAGGGGGTGGGATAAGTTGGAGGGGACATAGATGGTGAAAAATGTGTACTGGTGGAGGGATGGGTGTTCAATCATTTTATGACTGAAACTCAATCATGAAAGCTTTGTAACTGTATCTCCTGGTGACTCGATTAAAAAAATTGAAAAAAAAAACTGTGCTGGCTATTAAAGTTTCTCAACTTTTAATGGCCCTGATACTTTTCAACTTTGGAAAAAAGTTGAAAACTTTTTTTTCAACTTTCACTGTTTCTTTTTTTTCTTTTTTCTTCCTGTGGCCTCCCTAACCTACTGTTGTCCCCCTAGTCTCATGCTATGCCTCCACTTATATAATTATCACCTTCAACATCTTTGATACACCTTGAGGTCCCAGAGGGGTCATATGGCCTCCAGCTGAGAAACACTATTGTAAATAATTGAAAAAAAACTTTAGAGTTCATGATAGAGATCCATAAACAGACAAGCAAATTTGGAACCAAAGTATTTTGTAAGAATAGGTAATCAGAAAATATCACCTAGAGTATGAGTTTAAAGAGTTCTTTTTTTTTTATTTGTTTGTTCATTTGTTTTTAATATATCCTACTGAAGTCTAGGATATTTTAGCATCTAGCAGTCAAGAAGAGGAAAACCAAAAAGATATGGAAAACATCTTGAAACTGAAAGAAAATAACTACACAATTAGGGTAAATTGAAAATTCAAGAAAAATAAAAGGTACTTCAAATGATTTGAGATATCAATTATGACAATGTTGTTGGTGCATGCGGTAATATAAGAGATGCATTAAATAGAGCAATATGAGAGTTACAAGTATTGTGAAAAATTTTAATGGGCTCACTGGAGAAAAAAACTGATTTTGAATCAGTTTAAAAGAGAATGAAGAAAGAGAGTTTTAAGAAGAGTTAATATAGTTATAGCAATAATAGCACTGGAAAAGGATAAGGAGGTAAGGTAGGGAAAGAAAAAAAATATGGTGGGATCAGTACAAGGTTTTTCTTGCTTGATTTATTCTTCTACCAGATCAGAAACATGGTAGAATGCTAGAGGTTATGATTGATACAGTAGGACAAACTGATCCTTTAGAAGAACTAGGGGGCAAATTCTTCTGTAGACAAGTTTAAAATAAATAGGGGACACAGAGTTTAACAATCATTAAGTTATACTCAAAAATAAATTTTTCTTTTTTTTTCTTTTTGGGTCACATCCAGCATTGCACAGGTGTTACTCCTGGCTCATGCACTAAGGAATTACTCCTGGCGGTGCTCAGGGGACCACATGGGATGCTGGGAATTGAACCCAGGTCAGCCACATGCAAGGCAATGCCCTACCCGTTGTGCTATTGCTCCAGCCCCTCAAAATAAATTTCTTTATGATCTACTATCAGTAAATGTTTGATCTGTACATTTATTTCCTAAACTATATACCCATGGTTGTATAAACATTTCTCAAGCAAAAGAGGCTGCAAGTGCAAAGAGTTTCAGAAGCCCTGAACTAGATGAGGTGAGCACAGGTACTACCTTGACACTTGGGATGTCCAAAACTGAAGGGAAACAAAGGAACACAGAACATGGGAGAAAAAAAGAAAAAAATCACTGCTTCAGAGCATTATTTTTAAAATATGTTAAAAGTTAACTTGATAGCTTCAATTTGTATTAATTAAAGATATTTGGTTTTTATGATACTTTTTTATATGAGTAAGTTCAAAAAGGAAAAAAAAAGAATCCCAAACTTTAGAGATAAGAGAAATAAATGGATAAAAGATATTCTAAGTTTTAATTGCTTCTTCAAAGATTAAGATTCTTTAATCTCAAGAAGCTGAGTTTGTATAACTTTAAATTATGTGTATTTATATATGTATATCTAAAGAGAGAGATTTATTAAATTAGCAACAAATAAGATTCAAAAATGTTTTGGGGGCTTTAGCGGACTCTCAGGTAATTCGCAGGAGGCCAAGGGTCCCTCCCAGCTATTCTCCAGAACTTGGTTAAGCAATGAAATGTGATGCCAGAGTATACAGTTATTGGCACTGGTCCTGTGATGCAGGACTCTAACCAGGCTACCAGGAGAGTGATACAGCCTCCAGGACTACAGCCAGGAAAACTCAAGGGCCTCCTGGGCTGTAACTGTCAATGTTCAGGGGATCATGCTGTGCCTAGGATCAGGGAGGGTGGGGTGTCAACCACAAACAAAGTAAGAACCTTAACCTATCTCTTCAGTCCAAAGGTACTGTTTACTTACTAGTTAATTTTAATTGTTGCTACTTAGGGCTGGAGTGATAGCACAGCAGGTAGGGCATTTGCCTTGCACGCAGCTGACCCGGGTTCGATTCCTATGTCCATCTCGGAGAGCCAGGCAAGCTACCAAGAATATCCCACCTGCACGGCAGAGCCTGGCAAACTCCCAGTGGAGCATTCGATATGCCCAAAACAGTAACAAGAAGTCTCACAATGGAGACATTACTCACTAATTACCAGGGGTAATTCCTGAGTGCAGAGCCAGGAGTAACCCCTGTGCATCGCCAGATGTGACCCAAAAAGCAAATAAATAAATAAATAAAATAGAGAAAATTATTGGAAAATATTGATCCTGAATATCTCATCAGCATACCTATTGGTATTTCTGCAGTTGTGCCAATAAAATAACACAAAAATTCTATAATAAAAGAATTCTGTAGACCATAAACTAAAACCGTATTTGCCAAACTTGCTCTTGTAACAGAATACTATGTATACCATTACCCGAATTCCTTCTGGTTTGGGGATTACACTGCTAGTATAATTTATAATAGAATTAAAAATTCCAGAATATAAACACAATATCCTATAGAATAGAGTTGAACATATTTTTAAATGTTTTTATTTTAACCACTTACAAAACTCACTTATGTTAAATATTACCAAATTGAGTAATCTAATGTTTTTAATTTGGAGGACCCATATGTAAAATGGCATTAACAAATGCTGACATTTGAAAAAATGAGTTTTATGTATTTTTTGTTTATACAGGTTAAGTTTGGGCTGGAGTGATAGCACAGCGGGTTGGCATGTGCCTTGTACGCAGCCGACCCGTGTTCGATTACTCCACCCCTCTCGGAGAGTCCAGCAAGCTACCGATTGTAACAAGCAATTTGTTGTGAGACATTACCGGTGCCTGCTCGAGCAAATCAATGAACAAAGGGAGGACAGTGCTACAGTGCAGTGCCACAGGTAAGTTCATTTTAATGAAAGAATATAAAGGCATACTTTTTGATATGATATACTTTCAGCTGTGTGAACATCTTCTTGACTCTTCAGTACTTTTTGTGTGTCCATATTCAGAACCTGAAGCTGCTGGATCAGCTCTGCTTGCTGAGCTGTATGTGCACTGTTCTGTTTGTAAAGATTTTGTAGCTCCTGCAATTCCTTCCTATGCAAAGCAATAAACACAGAAGCATAAGTAAAGCTCATCTCAATTAAATTGGGTTTATGTAAGGTTATATATCACATTTCAAACTTTTCACTTATTTGTTTTTATTGAAGGTGAGCATGTTAATAAAAGAACAAACAAAATATTTAACACTTACTACTTAAAGCTATAAAGTATTGTTAGAGCTATGACTTTCAGGCAAAGGCAAAGGCAAATACTTACCAACTTTCTTTCATGGTTTAACGCTAATAAGAACCCTAATCATAGAGTCACCTTTTATTTTAAATTGTTACATAAGTACCGACAATAGTCAGTCAAAAAATGTCATCAGATAAGCTTCATTTTATACAGAACTTTAAATGCTTTAAAGAATCCCAAAATATAAATTAAAATTTCAAGCTAAAATTCTTTAAAGAGCCACTGCCTTAAAGCACAACTAGTATGTACCCTCCAGAGTCTAAGCTAGAATTCTGAATTCTTTAATCAAATTTTAAGGAAAAGATAAAACAAAAAAGCCAAAGAGAAAGCAATACAAGTTAGATCCACTTCTTCCAACACAACCATGGCTAACTCTGTAAGAAGGAAAATTAACAGATGATAACTGTATAAAACTCCAGAGCCCCAGAGGTTCTCCCCCTCATGGCCCGCGATGGGGGGCGGGGGGCGGGGGGGGGGCGGGCCACTCCCCCTGCGGGGGTGGCCAGGGTCATGGGGCAGATGGTGGAGGAATCCAGGGCCAAGCCGGTTGATTTATCAGTTTCTGTTTATTTCATCCTCCCCACCTGCCTGTCCCAGTCTCTCTGACTCCTGCACTCAGACTCACACTGCTCCTCATTCCCATCTCCTCCTGTCTCTCCCGCTCATCTCCCCAAACTCCATCTCACAGCCTGGGCTCGCTCTCTCCACGTGCCTGCTCCTGTATTCTTCTACATCCTTCTCTCTCTGCCCCCCTTGCTAGTCTCTCCGCACTCCATCTCATCGCCCTGCTCTCTCTCTCATCTCTCCTCAACTCCTGTCTCTCTCCCACTCCTCTTCTCTCTTAACTCCATAGCAGTCAGGGCCCACACTGCACCCAGATAGGTAGCCAAATCAACATAAGAAAGCCCTTCCTGACTGCCAAGCTCAAGGGCTGGAAACATCACCTAGGGGTATGCCAAAGCCCATCCTGACTGCCCAAGGGTAAAATACCTCTTAAGGTATCTTTCTCTTTCCTCAGTCCAATAACTCTATCAACATTTAATGCTAGTTATTTTTGTATGGATACACTGACCAGCTAGAGATACTTTGAGGCTTGTAGGGCAGCTCTCCTGGAAACATCTTGCCACAGACTCAGACTGCAGAGCTAAGGCCAGATTAATCTTGCCTAACCCTAGCAGGGTCTGAATCTAGTTATTGCTTTTTGGATCATGACAGCATTTGTCCATGACCATCCTCTTAACTTATATTTAAGCATTAGGCAGTTTGGCCAGGCCCATCTCAATGCAGGGGTAGCACACAGCTCACCACTTGCGCTGGTTCCATCTAGTCCCTCTTTGGGACCCTGCTTTGGGGGTTGCTAGGAAGTAAGAGCAGCTGAGACTTAGGTCAAGAGAACAGATGCCCAGGAGGAAAATATCATTTAGAGTCAACTGACTCCCACATTACAAAAGCACAGCATTTCCTGTCTTCTTGTGTACATACAAAAAGACACTGCTCTGAATTGACTATGCAAAGGACTTAAGGAGAAGAGAAAAACAATATTTATAAGTCAACAGAGCACAAAGAAAGAAGTTACAAATAAACACAGAAAAATAGGAGCACTGTGATGGGAGCAATCCAATAAACCTAAACTACCTGAGGCTATGCAGGAAGAACAAAACAATGTTATCCTACAATAATAGTAAGTGATACTAAGGTGTCCGGAATAAATACTTCCAAATTCCTACGGTAAGTAACCCATTATGATACAAATCATATAAAAGTGGAAAATATTTTATATATTAAAGTAGAACAGAAAAGACAAATATATATTTTGCAGAAATATACTTTATATTTTATATTTCAAGACTAATTTTTTTCTGATTAGGAGAGAATTTTGAAGCACACCGTGAAGTGCTCAGGGCTTACTTCTGGCTCAGGGATAACTGCTGGTGGTGCTCAGGGGATCATATGCAGCACTAGAGATCAAATAAGGGTCAGCTATGAACAAGGCAAGTGCCTTAACCCCTATGCTACCTCTCCAGCTATTTATATTCTTTAAAAAATAATTTGAGGCACCATGCTTTATAATATTGTTTCTTTGGAACACCATAATGGTCAATGTTGTTCGTGATGGCTTGTTACAGGCATTAAATATTCAAACACCAATCCCACCATCACTGTCATCTTCCCTCACAACTGTCTCCATTTTCTCAACCATTCCCTCAAGCCTGGCCCCTAAAACTACTTTTTAAAGAAGCTTTTCCTTTATTGATAACATCAAGTTGGTGATTACTCAAATAAAGGGCTGGTCGGGCGGTAGGGCGGTTGCCTTGCACACGGCTGACCCAGCTGACCTGGTTCAATCCCTCCGCCCTTCTTGGAGAGCCTGGCAAGCTACCAAGAGAATTTTTCCCACACGGCAAAGCCCAGCAAGGTAACCACAAGTCTCACAATGGAGACGTTACTGGGCCCACTCAAGCAAATCAATGAACAACGGGAGGACAACGCTATAGTGCAGTGCTACTTAAATAAAATAGGTCTTAAAAGAGGCAAAAGAGAGAGAGAGATAGAGAAGTTGCTGCAGTTGGATTATCACCATTAATATGGGAGAAATGAGGTCTGCTGTAAGAGAGTTTTAGAATATCAATGCCATCCAAACACAGCACGCATTCTTGAATACACATATACTTATGCACATACCATTTGTCTTATAGTCCACTATAATAAAATATTTTAGTTTAGGTAGTTTAGCAACAACAAAAATTTATCTCTCATAGCTATGGAAACAGGAAATGAATGTCAGTATGGTTCATAAGAACTCTATTTCAGTTTTAGTATTCTTATTGAATTCTCACATGGTAGGAAGCACTAGAGAATTATGTGAAGTCTCTTTTATAAACCCTTGTTACTCACATTTGTGAGAGTTCTATACTCATGACATAAACAATATCCAAATTCTTCACCTCCTAATGCCATAATATTGGGAAATAGGATTTTAATGTAAGAACAGCACACTCTTTCTGTAACTAATATTTAAAAAAAAAAGATTTCAGAAAATGAGTCAAAAAACAGAGAAGAAAAGAGAAGATAATCCATTATAGACAATGCCTTTTGAAAATATAACACATAGAAAAAGGAAATAAGAGACCCACAGAAATAATTCCTTCTGTGTACTGCCATTATTCAAGAACAACATTTGGCAAAGACAATGAAAGAAACTAGGCAATGGAGAATAAAAGTCAATCACAATATAATTAAAACATACATAAGTCAGGATACCTAAATAAATGATGCATTTTCAAAGGAGACATAATGAAAATAAAGCATCAACTTGAATTCTAATGCAATGTAAAACACAAATTAATTTCTGTCTACTCCAATACTAGAACATTTGCTATTTGCAAAGGAGAAAGTCAGATCATTTTTGGCTTACATTTAAGGATCATGTGCAGCTATGTCTGTATGCATATATGCATGTGCATGTATGAATATATGTATATTTCGACTACTTATAAACATTTAAATTTTTTTAAAGCATCAAAACCATGAGCATTGTTAGTGAGAGGCCCTCTTGGTTATCCACAGTGATACTGGGCATTCTCACAAAGGGTTTCAAATGTTTAACAACCATCTTTTTAAAGAAGGGTAAAAATAATTGCACACTACCATTTAACTTCGTTTAATATTCCTTTTGAAATGGTAAAAAATACTACAGTACAGACAAGGAACAATCATAATGTTGTGGCCAACATTATAAATGCAGATTAAAAATTTATAACATTTTCTGGTTTAAAAATCTGGTAGTCAATGCAGCTCTTAGGGATCTTTGTATCTAACTGGGCTGGTCTCCACATTCCTGATGATGTTCACCTTTATCCCATTTTTTCAGGTCTGACACTTCTGCCTCTTCCTCCTCCCATCTGTTCCATCAAAGGCCCAGAGAATCCCTCAGGGTTACCACATTTGACTCCACCAAAGCCACCTAGGCCCACACCCAACAACCAACTAAGCCATCTCTATCTCCACCATAACCACCTCTGAACAGTACTCTGGGATGATCTTTGTTCATGAGACCACCATTTCCTCTCAGCCAGCCACCAGGGCCACCTCTGCTTATCCAGGGATAGGAAACCTTCTACCTTCAGGCTTTGAAGCCTACCACTGGTTGCATTCTGTTCTTCAAAGTTCTGGTCTCCCACATCCCAGACGGAAGCACTGCCAGTCTCTAGCTCAATGTTTTGTGTTTCTTTCTCCTGACAGGTTCCCTCAGTAATCCCAGGGTCCTTTGTGGGGAAAGCCTCTTCTGTCTCCTCCTCAGTCTCCCATGTGATCTATGAGTCCCCTGGGACCTGCTGGGCCTCTAGAGCTTCATGGATCAGTGGTGGTATCCCTCTGCTCTCACGGGGTGGCTTGCCACCTCACATGCCGTTCACTAGAGGCTTCTTCCAAGTAAGAAAAACTTTAAATTTGCTTCCTTAAAAATCTTTCCCATCAAACCACTCTCTGGCAGCGTTGGCAGTTGACAGGTCTTCAAAAGACATTATGGCATCACCTTTGGTCTTCTCTATTTCCTTGCCCAAGTAGATATGAATCATGGGTTGTTCAGTTCTTTTGTGCATTAACAACTCCACACTACTTAAAGAAGTCTGCTGAACCATCTACAGACATTAGCATTTAATCCTTGCACATAAATTGCACTGTTGTCAGAGTCTTCATCTGGATCTATAGGTGGGTCTCTCAATGTATTAAAGCCATCTCTCTCTACAGTGCCCATTCCACCACATTCTTCTCCCCACCTACCTCTGCTCGTGCCTCTCCAGTAAAATTCACTCTTCCCCTATCTTATTATCAGAAACATTCATTCTCTGTGTCTCTTATGGTTTCGAAAATCCTCCGGACTCCTGACCTTATATAAATACCCCTGCTACTGGACTAGCCCTGTTGGAATGAAATCTGCTGCCCATAGCTGCTAATGTGTTGGCTATACTGACCTGGGGCCTAGATTAGGATCCAGCTTGGAGGGGTACCTATTCGGAAGCTGCTCTCCATGGTTGCTTCACTGACCATAGCTACTTTGCCACCCACAATTACTCAGCTGCTGTAGGTATTCTGCTGAAAGAAACTGTTCAGATCATAACTAGTCAGCTGTATAGAAGAATAGCTTGTAGGTGGTTAGGATGGGGGTGCAGTCTGGCTGCAAAATAACTCCTAGGTGCCTGGAGATAACTGTAATTATCATGTTGATATCCTAGGCTGGGTTGGTTGTAACCACCTTGTGAGACTGAGGTTGACTAGTTACCATTTTGTGGTTGTTACCATTTTGTGGTCTTGTATGAGCAATACCAGGTTGTTTGACCTGGCACCTAAGCTGCGCAAGAGGAAGAGAGCATGTGGAACACCTTCAAGAGCGTCGAAGAAATAGCTAAGAGGATGAAGAACCTATGCCTCCGGGCACAGCTCTTCAACTTCACCATTCTTCCTGCACTAACATATACCTCAGAGACCTGGGCCCTACAAAAGGAAGAAGAGAATGCTTTTTGGTTCTCCCAAAGAGGAATGGAAAGAGCTATGCTTGAGTATCATGTTTCACTCAAGTAAGAGAAGGAATCTGGAGTTCCGACTTCTGTTGACAATCAAGAATTGGGGACGCTGTCTCTTTTGTCAAGGCCTCGAAAATCAGATGGGCCGGACACATAATGAGATTTGGAGACAATCACTGGACTAGAGATGTTACTGACTAGAGCTGTTACCAACTGGATTCTGCGGGACGTCAAAAGAACGCCTGGTCGCCCACCTACGAGATGCTCAGACTTCTTTGTCAAGAACCTGAACAAATGGTTTGAGGCTCTTCGTGTTCCTGGAGTGAGCAGATGCCATTGGGCTTCACTAGCATGCAACAGGGGTGAATGGAGACATTACTGGAACCCACTCAAGCAAACCAATGAGCAACAGGATGACAAGTGATACAAGTGCTACAAGTATGTGCAATGATTGCTAGCTGCTGCCCATATGTTGGATAAGCAGAGTAAATACCATATGTAGAGAAGTCTGGGTGGTAGTGACCATAGTAGCACTGTCCTGTTGTTCATCAATTTGCTTGAGCAGGCACCAGAAATGTCTCCATTGTGAGACTTGTTGTTACTGATTTTGTCATATCGAATACGCCACAGGGAGCTTGCGAGGCTCTGCCGTGTAGACGGGATACTCTCGGTAACTTGCCAGGCACTCCAAGAGAAACAGAGGAATCGAATCCAGGTCGGCCCTGTGCAAGGCAAACGCCCTTCCGGCTGTGCTATCGCTCCTGCCCACACAATACATGTAATTTTAAAAATGTTCAGTGCTCCAACATATGTACACACAGAAGACACAGTTGTCCTACTAGGATGTTAATAGTGAACACAAATGTTACCACCTTAAGTAGCTAATATAATCTCTATGTTTAATTAAAAACTGGATATACTTACCTGACCAGAGTAATATCCATATCTTTCTGGTTAAGTTCATTCTGTTTACTATTCAATTGCAATGTCAGAGCATTATATTTACTCTGTGATACTTCAAGTTCTTTCCTTGCTTCAATTAAATTATCTTCAAATGTCTAAAATTAAAGTAATTATATCATGATCAAAATGGCATATTAAATTTATATTTAATAAATTAAACTACATAATAAACATGAAAAATTAATATTTTTATATTTTATCTTTAGTTTTCACTTAATTAAAATTGGTTTTAGTAGACACAATAACTGGTATACCAGTAACAGATTAGTTTTGTCAGAAACTGAAAAGGTATAATTGTTTCCTAAGACCCAAAAGAAGTAACTTTAAATATATAGATATTTTAGAAATTTAGTACAAATGAAGTTACTAAAATTAGTTTAAATAAGTTTTCTTACAATAAAAGCTACTATTTGAATGAAAAAATTAAATTTTATTACTGAAATATACATCAAAACAAACAGCCGATTTTCTTTCAGTTTTTCTTGAAGTACTGTAATTTACAACATTATAATAGTTTCATTCATACATCATTCTAACAATATACCTACCACAAGAGTACCACATTTTCCTATTCTTAACTTTTTTGAGAAACATCCATATTGCTTTTCATAGAGGGCTGAAGCACTCCACTGTAGCATTGTCCTTCCATCCTCCCGTTGTTCATCGATTTGCTCGAGCAGGCACCAGTAGTGTCTCCATTGTGAGACTTGTTGTTACTGTTTTTGGCATATCAAATACGCCACAGAGAGCTTGCCCTCATTCAAAAGTGAATGAGGGTTCCTTTATCACCACATCCCTGCCAAGTTGGGTATTTTCAGACTTTCTGATATATGGGGATGCTGGGAATCGAACCTGGGTTGGCCGCGTGCAAGACAAATGCCCTACACGCTGTGCTATAGCACAGCGGGTAGGGCGTTCGCCTTACAAGCGGCCAACATGGCCGACCCGAGTTCGATTCCTCCACCCCTCTCGGAGAGCCGGGCAAGCTACCGAGAGTATTCGATATGCCAGACACAGTAACAACAAAGTCTCCAATGGAGACGTTACTGGGCCCGCTCGAGCAAATCGACGATCAACGGGAGGGCCTTTACTTTACTTTACTGATATATGGCATTCTCACTGGTGAGAGATGATATCTCATTCCTGCTTCGATATACACCTCCCTAATTGTAAGTGATAATGAGCCCTTTTTAAAATACCAACTAGTCATTCAAATGTGTTCTTTAGGGAAGTGTCAGTTCATCTCCTTGACATATTTATGAATGGGGTGTTTAGATTTTTGTTGCATTGACAGCAACACGAAGATATATCAAAAATAAGAACATAACTACCACATGACCCAGTGACATCACATCTATCCCCCAAACACAAAAAACATTTATTTGAAAGAATATATGCACATCTATGTGCTTATGATCCAGAATCTCAATCAAATACATTTTTATAAAATAGTAATCTCTTAAAGATAAAAATATTGTCTTCCCTCTTGTCTTTCCCACATGAAAAATTGTTCTGTTAAGCAAATTAAGTCAAAAAGAGAAAGGCAAATATCAGATGGTCTCATTCATATTTAGAATCTAAGGAAATAAAGGTAATAGATGAAACCAATCCAAAGACTGGTAGTACAGAGAGCAGGCTGGCAGCAAGCAGAGCATGCAAAAAGGGGAAAGGTGTATCTGGATTTTCCTGGTGGATATGATATGAAAATTTACTTTTGAACACATGTGAAAATGCATTGTTGAAAAATAGCAAATAATATAAGACATTGTTACCTCAAGAGTAACTTTTAGCAAAAGACCTCTGAATTCCCATTTCTTACAAAAAGGGCAATGTTAGATACATGGTAATAAGTACATGGAATGATAAATAGCAATAGGTAAGAAAAGAGAGGGACGGTGAGGGATGAGGAGAAAGTGAAAGAGTGAATAACAACTATTCATTAAGATGAGGAGTAGCACTGTAACACTGTCCTCCTGTTGTTCATCGATTTGCTCAAGCGGGCACCAGTAATGTCTCAATTGTGAGATTTGTTGTTATTGTTTTTGGCATATCAAATACGTCACGGGTAGCTTGCCAGGCTTTGCGGTGTGGGCGAGATACTACTCGGTAGCTTGCTGAGCTCTCCAAGAGGGTCGGAGGAATCAAACCTGGGTCGGCCACGTGTAAGCCCTACTCGCTGTGCTATCATTCCAGCCCAAGATGAGGAGTAGATGAAACAACAGTGGGGAAATAAAATTACATAACCTTCCAACAGTATGGAAGTTCCTTCCAAGAGAAAAATCTTGAACTGCCATGGAATTTAGCAATCCCTTTTGGGTAATATATTCTGTAAAATGAAAAGAAAATTCTTGATGAGATATTCCCATAGCCATGTTCATAAGCATACCAGTTATAATAGCCAAGAGGAGGGAACAACTACAATATTAGATGAAAAAAATAACAAAAAGCGGTAGACACATACAATGAGACACACTGCAGCTTGAAAATGAAAAATCCTGTCACATACATCAAAGATAAACCTTTAGGGTATTCTACTAAAGGAAAGAAATCAGTACTACAGGACAACTGCCATAAAAAATAAATGGTGATAACCAAGGGCAGCAATTGGAAGGCAGCAATAGGAAGTTGCTATTAATGAGTACAGAGGTGGAGTTCTTTAAGACAAAAAACTTCTGGAGAACTTTCACAGCAATTCAGATATATGAAACATTACTGAACTGTATATTTAAGTGGTTCAAATGATAACACTTGTACTTTTTTAATCACAAATATTGTATTTCTGACACATGTAAAACCAATGAAACAACCTTGAGAAAATTATTTGAAGACATAAAATCAAAATACAAAACTAGTTCTGTTAGATATCATTTATATAAGGTATTCAGAATAGTCAAACTCAGTAACAGATAATGGAAAGGTTGATGCCAAAGTATAGGGGAGAAGATGGGAAAGGAAAGCAACTGTTAAGTGAATAGAGATTAACTATGCTTGGTTTTTGAGGGGGCCACATATGGTGGTTTCGTGGGCAATTTCCAACTCTATACTCAGGGGTCATTCCTGGTAATGCTCAAAAGACCTTTATTGTCAGCATCAAGCTTTCTGTATGCAAAAAATGAGTTACAAGTGAGATAGTACAGGGTTAAGATAGCTGCCCTGCATGTGGCCAAGCAAGGATCAGTACTGGTACTGAATTCAGTTCCCACCAGCACCACTACGAGTAATTCCTGAGCACAAAGCCAGACTTTAAGCCCTGAGCACCACTAAGTATGGGACCCAAATTTCCTCTAAACCTCATAAAAACTATGCTCCAGCCCACTGACTTATCTCTCCAGCTCCTAGAATCATCATTGGAAGATGAAAATTCTAGCAATTGGTTGGACAGCAACATGAATATAATTAATACTACTGAAAAAGTATAGATTAAATTTTGTTACACGTAATCTACAAAAGCAACCATTTCTTTAAGGGAAAAAAAACCCTGCAAAGAAATCCTGATGACATTAGGTCTAGATACCAAAATATAATTTTTAAATATATGTATATATATGTGTATACATACAAAAATATAACTTAAAATATATTTGTATGTATCTCCAAGAAATTTTTAGAGGTCAACTGATGAATACGACACCAATAGTGACTTGCATATTAACAAAATGATGCAGAGAAAAACAGTGGAAAGCCTTGCTAAAATCACTTTGATCACAGGACAAGAGTACACATGTCCAAATCTGTGCAATCTGAAAAATCATATCAGAGGTTATATACTGCAGAAGAAATTGACATAGCTACAAGGTCCAGCTAAACCAATAAACAAACCAACCAGAAAATGCCAATAAGCCCTCTGGGTGGGATAGTGAAAAATCAGTGTATTATCTTGTGAGTCCACTTCCAAACAAATACACAAATAAGCAAACAAAAAACTCACAAGATACGAAAAAAAGCAAAAACAAACAAAAAAACCAAAAAAAAAAACAGAAAAATGTTATTCATAAAGAAAAGAAGCAGGGAACAGAAATTTCCCAGAAGAGTGTAGAAACATCTGACTTCATAAGCATCAAAAAAACTGTTACAAATATATTTAAATAACTAAAGACAAAGCTGTGCTTTAAGCATTAGAGTATCTTTATTATTTTTAAAGGTAAAATGAAGGATCTCAAATAAGAGGAAATTCTATAAGTTATTTTGATGCATTCTGTAGAAGTTCAGGTGTTCACAAAACACAAAAACTAAATTTGAAAACAATCTCACCATGAGGGCTCACATTCTGTAAATGTCTGAGTCCTGAGGTCTTGAATTTTAATCCCAGGAACTATATTCCCTACCCAAGCACCACCAGGGAGAATACTAGTACTATTCCCTGAGCACTTCTAGGTGTAGTCCCAATTGATAAAAAGACTCACCAAGAACGTGAATTGATAAAAATAAGAACAGAGAACAGAAAGATAGTACAGGGGTTAAGACATATGATTACATGTAGTCGATCCTATTTTGATTCTCAGCAACAAATAATGCCCCAAGCATCCCTGGGTGCAGCACCGGAGGCCTACATGAGTACCACTGAGTGTGACATTGGGGGACTCTGAGTATTGCCAAGTTATCCCAGATAATACCCTGTGCTACAGGGTACTCACATGATCCGAATGGCTAGGTTTACTAAGTTCTGGCAGGAGGGACCCCTGTATCTCCTACACTGTTTGGGAATAGTGTATTCACAAGCTCCACCTCAACAAACTCCATATATGACAGAGAATAAGAAAAAATTAATAGTCAAAGAGCATTATAGAGTACTACTAAGTATATAGACATAAGCATAACTGGAAGATCAGAAGAGAAGCAAGAGAATAAGGAACACAGGAAACATATTTTAAAAGAAAAAAATTACTTTTAAGTAAAATATTTTGTTTAAAGAAATTTACTAAGAGAAAGATATGGGTTCTTGAGAGAACATGGGATTCCCCCAAGAGAATAAAACTTAAAGAGAAAAATTTAAAAGAATTCTTAAAATTGCATATCAAAAGTAAAATCAATATCTTTACCTGATGAAATGCAAAATTATACACTGTAGCACTGCACTGTCCTCCCGTTGTTCATCAATTTGCTCGAGCGGGCACCAGTAACGTCTCTATTGTGAGACTTGTTGTTACTGTTTTTGGCATATCAAATATGTCATGGATAGCTTGCCAGGCTTTGCCGTGTGGACAAGATACTCTCGGTAGCTTGCAGGGCTCTCCAAGTGGGGCAAAGGAATCAACTGGGTCAACTGCGTGCAAGGCAAACGCATGCAAGGCAAACACCCTATCCTCTGTGTTACCGCTCCAACCCAAGTTATACACTATAGCACTATCTATAGCACTATCCTCCCATTGTTCATCGATTTGCTCAAGCGGGCCCAGTAACGTCTCCATTGTGAGACTTTGTTGTTACTGTGTTTGGCATATCGAATACGTCATAGGTAGCTTGCCAGGTTTTGCTGTGAGGGCAATATACTCTTGGTAGCTTGCCAGGCTCTCCGAGAGGGGCGGAGGAATAGAACCCGACTCAAGATAGAATAAAGACCATAAAAACATCTGAATGTACCTGTGGGGCAAGTGCATCAGCAGCCTGATGGTGACTTCAGACTTCCTGATACCCCTAAATTGCCACTGTGCCTTTGGCCAGACAGCAACAACTTGGGGCCAAGTTTAGCAAGAAATTAAATGGCCAAAAGTTAGGTATGTGGGAGCCACACCCACAAACCACCTCCAGCACAGCTATAGAAGCTCATTTATTGGCCTTATTTCAGAGACCCATACATCTCAAAAGAGATCAAAAACCAGTTAGGGCTAGCCATGTGGTGCGCTGCGGATGAGCGGGCGAGCAGGCACACCCTGCAGGGGTGGAAAAGATGGAAACATGATCCAAAGACACACAAAAGAATCTCTGAACTGAGCAGCTCGCTGCAGGGATGGCTTCCAAACTTTAAGCCAGGCCGACTTCACCAGGTGCTCAGTCTCATTCCCCCACCTGCCCCCCAAAAATCCTGGCGGTTGCCAACTTCCAGAACCCAGTGATAAGTTCAGATATGCAGGTGCAGTGATAACAAACTCCAGGCCTCAAAAGATAGGGATTGAGCCAGTCTTTCTCATCACCTCCCCCTCTCCAACCCCATCTTTATGGGATCCTGGAAGTCTTACTCACAAACTGCCTCCAGCTGCTACTTAAGCTCCTTAACAGACATGATCCAGAGACACACAAAAGAATCTCCGAACCCAGCGACTCGCTGCAGAGATTTCTCCAGATTCTAATTATCTAAAATTTTAGAATTCAAGGACTACGCGGCCAGTCTAGCAGCAGCACAACATCTTATGCTATTCATAACAAGCAATACCAAAGACAATATGGGGGAGACTGTCTGCCATAGAGGCAGGGGGAGGGTTGGGATGGGAGGATAGTGGGGTTCTTGGTGGTGGAAGATGTACACTGGTGGAGGATTGGGTGATCAACCATTGTATGACTGAAACTCAAACAGAAAAACTTTGTAACTGTATCTCACAGAGATGAAAAAAATTAAAAAATGAAATAAAATTAACATTTTGAATTAAAAAAAAGTAATGTGGAGTTTATGCCCAATTCAATCAGCTTAATCAATGGCTGAATAAATAGCAGTACCCCTTCATTAAAAAACTAAACAAAACATGAGAGTTAACATAGGTAAAATGTCTCATAACATAGTATTAGAGATTTTTGTGGCATGAGAGAGGTACAGTTCAAACCTAACCGCAAGGAAAATGAAAGTAAAGATAAATAATAGGCTCTGTATTAAATTGAAGTCCAGAGAGCTAGTATAACTCATAAGGCACTTGCCTTATAGTCATAACCTAGACTCAATCTCCAGCACTGTGTATGAGCCCCTGAGCACCAACAGGTGTGATCCCTGTGCACAGAGTCAGGAGGATTAAGTTTTATACACAGTCAGATGCAGCCCCGAAACAAAAAATATATAAATAAAGTGAATAAATAAATTAAAAAGCTTTTTAATAGCAAGGAATATGACCAGAATAAAAATTCTGGACAAAAGGTACCTGTACATAATGTATCTGATATGGAGTTAGTATCCACAATATATATTTTTAAAAGACCTCAAATAATTTTTTAAAATTTCAAACAATTCAATCCATAGACTAATCATTTACATAGACACTTCTCCAACTGAAAGATACAGATGGTCAATGTACATATAAATAAATGTTCACAATTGCCCGTCTTCAAGGAAAAGAAAATTAATATCGCAATGGGTTACTACATCAGTCTTGTAAAACAGTTTTCAACATAGGCAGCAAAAAGAAGTTTTGGAATTAGTGTGAAGAAAAATGAACTTTCATTAATTGCTGGTGAGAATGTGAATTGGTACAACCATTTTGGAAAACATGATTATGTTACAGATAAGAATCTAAAGACAGAGCTATCATATGACTGAACAATTTCATTTTTGCATATCTAACCAAATACAAAAAAACATTTTCACAAAAGTTTAACTTTACAATGTTTATTGTAGCATTATTTACAATGACTAAAACAAATCACCTGTTGACAAGGGATTAGATAAAGAAAACGTTGTAAATTTAAATAATGAAATATTATTCGGCAAAAAAAATGAAATTTTGCCAGTTTCAACAAAATGGATAGTTAAAAGGAATTAAGCAAAATGAAATAAGTCAAAAAGAAAAGGATATTTATAAAGAATTTCATCTATGTGTGAAAAATTATTACAAAAATTAATGATACACAAAACAAAACAAACAAAAACAGTGGGTCACTGATAATAAGGTTTCTTGAGAAGTTGATGGATAAAAAAAAAGAAAAAGATAAATAATATCTTTAAATTTATATTTAAATTTCAGTCTCATTACTAAGCTCCTCATGAGGTATTCAATATACCAAAAACAGTAACAACAAGTCTCACAATTTGTTGTGAGATGTTACTGGTGCCCGCTGGAGCAAATCGATGAACAACTGGAGGACATTGCTATGAAGCTACTTAGGAAAATAATAATTTTTAATAACTTGAATTAGGTTTAATGAAATGGAACAGTGAAATTTAAATCTATTTAAATTTCAGTCTCATTACTCAGGAAAATAATAATTTTTAATAATTTAAATAAGGTTTAATAAAATTGCAGTTTAATAAAATGTCACAGTTAATGATCTTTCTTTATAAGTTCATTAACTCTTAAATCAGAATACAAAAACTAATAAAAAATAAAGATGCCAGAAATGAGTGATCCCTTTGGTCATCACATTATTTTATTGGCAATATGGACAACATACATTAAAAAAATACATTATAAAACTCCTATTAACACAAATGTAAAAGAAGACGACAACTAAAACTTATAAAAATTCAGAAACTTCTAATTCATCCTATTCAGGATTCAGAGAACAGAAGGCTAAACAAAGTATTACTATCTATAATACTTACAAATATTAATAAACAAAAATTCCCCAAAAGAAAAGTCACAGTTCTAAAAATCAAAATAATAATAGAATGTCTATTAAAACAGACAAATGAGAATCTGAAAAGTATCATCAATCATATAATTATGAATTAACACAAGGACTATCACACCTATCACATTAGAATGTTTGAATGTTTTGTAACTAGCAGAAACTGCTAACAAAATTAGAAAAGTATGACAGAATTCAATTATCTCAATGGTTCAATCAATCCCTGATTGTACACAAACATATCTCAATGTTTTTCCTCAAAACACATTTCCTCAAAAAATGCAAATTATTCATGTACTCAGTGAAACTATCTCTTCTCCACAGGCTCAAAAATTTAAATACACATAGATGCCACAAACTGTGGAAGTACCCCAAATTACCCATGCTTATTGTATCTTAAAACCTTAATTTATACGTAAATACTTAAGCTACATATTCATTTTATGTTTACACATACAACAGAAAATTCACATTGCTATTATTAAAATTTATTTCTGGTCTTCTCTCAAAATCTATGGTAAAAGAGAAACCTGAAATTTAATGAAGGAAAAACTGAACCAAACTTTCTGGAGACAAATAGAAATCCTTCCCTCATCTTCCAAAAAAGTATTACTTTGAAAATACTGATCAAAATGATACAAGAATATTATATTGACTAAATCTTTTGTCCACTATGAAAATAAAATTTTACTACAAATAAGGCCCACTTAGAGGAAACACCATCTATGAAGAGTATTTTTTAAATTTTTGTGCCTTTCTTTTAAATATCTTACTAAAGGACATGGAAAATGTAGTATAAAATTGTACTGTAATGAATTATAGTTACAATTTTTAACTTTAATAAATTTCAAGCATTTCCTAAAATATATAAATTATATTATCAATTTAAGTCCTAAGTTTAGAAAGTCAAAGCCCATGATCTTAAATATGATTTTTCAAACATTTTATTTCAAAATGCAGTTGTCTTTATTTTTTAATGATTACATTTTAGATAGCTATTTGAAGTCAGTTTCCTGCTTTTCAACATCAATTTTTAAAAAGCTATGGGTCTTAAGCGAAGGCACATAAATTAATGCAAGTCCCCACTAGTAGATCTGAATATATAACTTGCTACATAAAGAAAATAAAATGTAATAAACCTCCTACAAGAAGTTAGATATAAAATAACAGTGAATTTCATTTCCATTTCATACCTGTATTCTTGCATCAATGCTACATTTTTCATTTCTCCAATGTGCTTCCTGCTTCCTCAGTTTCTCCAGTTCATTTAGCAGGTCAGTGCAGCGGGTATTTAATTTCTCATTTTCCTCCTCCAGATTTTTTATAACCAGTCTGCTATGCTCTTCCTTATTCTGCACACACTCCTTAGTGTCCTGTAGAACAGTACCACCAGGGCCGATAAACAAAACAGGAAAAAAAGGTGATAACTAATCAGCAAATATAAATGGTGCAGTTTTACCCCCACAGCAGCTTTTTCTATATTTGATGGCCAAGGTCACCTGTATACTTTTATTGGCCTCTTTTCATGAAGGTGGAAGGGTTATATTTTTTCACTGGATGACAGCTTTGATGAGTACACATTTGCAAAGAGCCCATTAATTGATCAAGCTGCCTTTGATGCTGTCCCCAGCTATTTTTGAGACCCACAAGACATATCCTCCCAGACCTGGGTTTTATCAATTAATAATGCTGGTCCCATCAGAATCTAATTACAAGAAGCCACATATTCACACTCCTACTTTCTTAGCTCCATTTCCATCATTAACTATTTATCTGAAAGTTATAAAGCTTGGGGTGTTAGCTTGAAAGCATGTTTCTTAGAGTTTCTGCATAAGAGAAAACTGAATGGTACAGCAGGGCCTAAGGCAATTTTTCCTCCGAGCTTGTCACTCTGTACGACAAAGGCTGAGAAAGCTTAAAGCAGGACTTCAAAGACAATGGTACTGTAAAATTACATACAAGTCAACATACCTTAACTTCTTGACTTTTATTTATAATTTTTTTCTGCAAGTCAATGAGTTCATTTCTTAAGAAAGCATTTTCTTCATCTACTGCAATCTTTCGTTTTAGGAGGTCATTTATGTCCTGTTTCAGTCCAGATTCACTCTGCAAAGAAAATATTTAAATTATGGGCAAGCTGATATTTCCATGACAAAAATATTTTATTTAAAAAGTATTACATTTTAGTTTTAGGGTTTCTGTTCTGTTCTATGGCACCAGGAATTAAACTTGGGGCCTCACATACAACAAAGCAAGAATTATACTACTGAGCTACATCCCAATCCCCTAAATTTTATTTTACATTTCAGGACTGGGAGGATAGCCCAAAGAACTGTAGCATATATTTGGCATTCACAAGACCTGTGTTATGCTCTTGGTAACAAGTAAAACTGCATTGTTAGGCCTACGCAATTGTTGGAAGGGGCCCCCAAACTCCCTGAGCACTGCTTGGGAGGCCTCCAAAACACACACTTTTACATTTTGATTGGTAAGTATCAATGTTCTTCTATTATAAGATCTATTCTCACAATACCATTTTCTTTGATATTCCCATGGACTTTCAAGTAAAGACAGAACATACATTAAAAAATTACATATCAAGTATTAAGCCGCCTTCAGGATGCAAACTTTTACACTTAGAAATGTAATGGCAGAAACAGAAAATTTTTATGAAACAATCTAATTAAAGAAAATATCTACAAAATCAAAATAAGGATTACTTGCCTCCGCTTGAGGCTTGAGTATCATTTGGAACACCTCTTTTTCAGGAGTTAATTACCAGCTTGCTAAATCATAAATAATACTGAAGAATGAAAATTACATTTGTCAATAAATGTATCTTGCTTTATAGGAAAATTTCAGAATATTAAAACTTCTGCAATGTATAACTAAATCTTTTTGCTTGCCAGAGATATCTAAATGATATCCAAGGATTATATACCTACAACTAAATTCTTAGCTTTTGACATATCTTTATACCTTTTTTCTCAAAAATTAACCCATTATTTTGACTTGTGTTCTCATTTCTCACTAATGACTACCCAAAACATAACTCAGACCTGATTTTCTCCTGATATTAATCAGCAATTTCTCAACTTCCTATTCAAAGTTTTGACTTGGGTTATCTGCTTCTATTGCAAAATAACACCGAAAATAATAATATGCTGATACTCTTTCCTTAATTTGTAGAAACCCTCTATTCCTCCAATTAAATTTATTAATCATCCATCATCTGGCATTATAAGCATATTTAAAGCCTCTATCACCAGCACCCTTTGACCAAAACACATCTGGCTATTGAGTAAAAGGCAGACAAAAATACATTAACAAGTTTTCTTATTAAGCAAATACAAATGTAACATTTTCTTCTCTAGGTTTTATCTTTTCTTTTCTTCTGGGCCACACCGAGCTGTGCTCAGAACCTATTCCTAGCTCTGTGCTCAGTGATCATCGCTAGTGGATTCAAGGGATTGAATCAGGGGCACTTCATATAAGGCAAGGCCCTACCCACTGTAATACTGCTCTGGCGAGAACATAATGTTTTTTATTAAGTAATATCCTCAGGAAAATTCCCTTTTAGTCTATCTTTGCTCTATCTTTGATGCTTCTCATATCCTTAAATAGCAATTTATTTTGTTCCCATATTTATTCCATCTCAAACTCTCCCCAAAACACTTGAGCATAAATTCCACTTGAGGCTAAGCTAAGATTCATAAATAGAATTAAAAAATGGGGTAAGTTTGAAGATTAAATTGAGGGCATTTTCTTCATTCTGATTACTTAACACTATAATGTTAATTGCTCATTTTAAAATATTTTAAATGCAAATATATACAAAAATATGTGATAAGTATAACAAAAATATTTTATATCAAATAAAATGACTAGTATTGTGCCCACACTATCCAATTAAAAAAAATTTTACCATTACTTTTATAGGGTTGTTTTTTCTTATGGTTTGGTTTGATTTGGGGGTCATAATCTGTGATGTTCAGGACACCCAGTTCTATTCTCAGGGAACTAAATTCAGTGACGGGGATTGAACCAGTGACAGTTTTTTGTAAAGCAAGAGTCTAAGTCCCTATATTATCCCTTGTGGGCCCTATTTTTGTCATTGTGTAAGTGACAGAGAACATCCTAAGCAGTGCTCAGGAAGTCCAGAGTCACTCCAATGGATAGCTGTTAATAACTTGACCAATTGTGCAAAGCAGATGATTCAATGTTTGTGCTATTGATGTAGTTCTCCATTGATAATGGTACTGGAAGCCACAAGTACTCGCACTGGGAGAATATAAAAATATTATAAAAATATTATCAGTTTACAGCCTGAGGTGACATGAATCGCTGCACTTTAAACTATAATTTAGGTTCCTACCCTTTTCATTGGAAGTCTCATATATATCTCCTAAGACCTCCTAAGCCTGCAAGGTATTAAGCTTTGTTTTTTTATCCTTATCTTGTATTCATTTGTACTTGAAAAATACAAACAACTCTAATTAACATATTATACAATTTAGCTTATTTTTAACTTTAATTTAAGTAAATTAAATCATACTACACATAACTCTATAGCTTGCTATTTTTGTAAAACAATATGTTCATTATCATCGCTCGTAAGGTAAAGGTAAAGGCCCTCCCGTTGATCTTCGATTTGCTCGAGCGGGCCCAGTAACGTCTCCATTGGAGACTTTGTTGTTACTGTGTCTGGCATATCGAATACTCTCGGTAGCTTGCCGGGCTCTCCGAGAGGGGCGGAGGAATCGAACTTGGGTCGGCCATGTTGGCCGCTTGTAAGACAAACGCTCTACCGCTGTGCTATCGCTCCAGCCCATTATCATCATCTATGCTAATTTTGTAACTGCAGATCAATCTCAGTATTTTGTAGTATTTACATAATATAAATATACTATATATAGTACTGTTATCCATTTCTTGTCAACGTATATTTTGATGCTCCCCATTTGGAAGAAAGAGATATACCAACAACAATTCTATGAACCCTCTTAAGCATGTCTCCTGATACCGATGTGAAAGAACTTTTGCAAGCACTATTTTTCTAACTGGAGTGTGCAATACAGTAATGGATTATAAAATCAATTTAGTCATTACTATCAGCACTATTGTAGTTTTTGAACCATACCCTGCTGTGCTCAGGACTCACTCCTGGCTCTGCACTCAGGGATCAGCTCTTGTGGGCTCAGGGGACCATATAGAATACTGTGGATCAAACTCACGTTGGCCACATGCATGACAAGCACCCTACCTAGCAGATTATAGTTCCAGACCCAGACTATAAGCATTTTTAAAAAGTGTAAGAGCAACTCAGTACCAATAAAATAAAATATTGGCAAAACAGTATTAATAAAAGCCACTAAAGTACAGTTAGAAATAAAGCACATATAACAGAAAAGAAAAATATTATCAGTTTACAGCCTGGCTTTACAGAGAGATACATGAATCCCTCACAGATTGATATATAATAGTGAATCGCAGGGGAGAGGAGTGGGTACTATATGGTGCATAACAACCACCATTACAGTTCACAAATCTTATCCTGTTGGAGGAGAACCGAGACTGCAGAAATAAGAGCACAGCATCAGTGACTTTCCAGACAACAGTGAAAGACTTCTCTGCTTAGAGAAACTCACTCAGAGATTAAGACAAACAAGAGACACAGACAAACAGATGCGCGCGCACACACACACACACACACACACACACACACTTGCACACACCATCATCAACACCACCACCAACAGCAACAACAACAACAACAAAAACAAACAATGAAAAGCTGAGGCCCTGATGTTTTCATCGAAAGGCAGCCAGCTGAATTTGTTACATATCCTGCTTTCTCCAAGTACCAGATACCAGAGGAGCAATCAGGCAACAAAACAAGAAAACTTTAACACAGACTTAAAAAATTACTCTAGGCATCTTGGTTTACAATACGGTTAATAATAGGGTTTCATGCATAACACAATTGAGTACCACACCCTCCCTTCTCCACTTCTTTCCATCTCAGTTCTAGTTTCACCAACATCCCCTTCCCCGCTCTGCCCCTTCTTCCAGCTGCACCCTTCCATCCTAGCCTTCCTTCCGTCCTTGTTGGTTAAGCTTCCTACTGAAGACCATTATCAGTTTTGATTGCCTTTGGTCATTGTTTCAACCCTGACTTTGCTTCTTTTTATCCCACAAATGAGAGGTCATTCTGCATCTGTCCCCATCCTCCTGACAAACTTTAGTCAGCATGATACTCTCCAGATCTATCCATAAAGCAGCAAATTGCACTATTTCATCTTTTCTTATAAACTATTGTATTGTATACATACACCACAGTTTCTTTATCCAGTCATCTGTTCTTGGACATTTAAGTAATTTCCAGATTGAGGCTACTGTGAACAGTGCCAAAATGAACATAGTGATTCAAATAATTCAAAAAATTCAAAATAAAAATGTTTCTGAGTAGTATTTGAGCCCCTGGGGAATATACTTAGAAGTAGAATTGCTAGGTCACATGAAAGTTAAATTCCTAGTTTTTCAAGAAGTTCCCATGTTGTCTTTCCCAAAGGCTGGATATTTCAACATTCCTACCATCAGTAAATAAAGGTCTTTACCCCATATTTATGTCAACACTGGTTGTTTTTGTTGTTTGTGACACGTACCAACCTCACTGGTGTGAGATACCTTATTGTTGTTTTGATTTGCATTTCCCTGATGATAAGTGATAAAGAGAATTTTTTTCAAATACCTTTTGGTCATTCTGCATGTCATCTTTGGAAAAGTTTCTATTCATTTTTGATGGGACTGCCTGTTTTATTCTTATCAAGTTCTACCAGTGTTTTATATATTTTGGATATTAAAACTACTGAATGTGTGGGCAAATATTTTCTCCTACTCTGTGGAGTGTCATTTTTGGGTTTTGTTTTGGGGCTACACAGAGCTTACTCGCTCTGCAATCAGGGATTCATCTTAGCACCCTCAGGAGACCATATGTGCTGCCATATATCAAACTTGGCTTGGCTTCATATGAGGTAAAGGCTTTATTTCATGAAGTATTTCACTGGCCCGTGACTATAGTTTTAATTTTTCCTGTTTTATTAGTGCATATCACAATATAAAACATCAAACAGTATAAAAACAGGTGAATAAGTATGACCTCATACCATTTTCCGATTCGAAGTCTTATCTTCCTTCAAGATTTAATTTCTTTTTCCATAAAAGCTTCTCCCATGACAATAGTTTCTACATTTCTAAATTTCTGAATTGTCTACATTAAGCATTTAAAACATACAACATACTACCTCATTATGCTGTCTACATATTCATGCTCTCTCACAAACAAAATCAGCACAGGTTTATGAATCTGACTGACAATGAATGCCAAATTCCATCATGTGAACATTTATGCTGTTAATAAAATGTCCATAGATATATATTTGACAAAGATAACTGATAAAACTTGAGCATTCTCCTCTAACTCAGAAACTGTTTAGATTCTAGGAAAGAAAGAACAATTATCCATGTAGCTTCAGTTAGAAGAATTCGCACATTAAGGTGAGCTAACCATAACAGGAATTACAACATAAATGACACCAATAAAAAGCTCTTTAACAAGTTATTTTGGAATTTGCATGAATTTATAATCCAAAAACAATTTATTAGTTTTTTTAAAATCCTTCACATGACAGCAGATATGTTTTGCATGTTTTGCATGTAGGTGATGAGGGTTAGATCCCTTGAATCATATGGTCTGCTGAAAACTTCCAAGAGCAACCTCTGAGCTGGAATATGAACGAAGACAACAAGATGTAGTCCAACCCCCACACTTCCCCCCAAAAAATAAGAATAATAAACTAAAAAATTAGCTAACCGTAACTAACATATACATATAATGAAAGGTTCCATCCCAGTGGAAAACCAGCGGGACTGTACTACTATACGAGAAGAGAGACATCCACAATGTTGACAACTATCGCCCAATCTGCCTATTGTCTGTCATCTACAAGCTGTTCACTCGAGTCATCCTGAATAGGATTGGCAGAACACTAGATGAAGGACAACCACGTGAGCAAGCCGGGTTCCAAAAAGGATTCATCACCATCGACCATATCCACACATAACCAAGCTCATTGAGGTTTCTCGGGAGTTCAAGATGCCGCTCTATCTAATATTCATTGATTTAAAGAAGGCCTTTGATTCTGTTGAGATGGAAGTGGTCATTGAAGCCCTAGCCAATCAAGGTGTTAAAACTCAATACATCAGGATCCTCCGTGAGCTGCATTACAGATACACTGCCAAGATCTCACCATTCTACAAAGAAGTAATCATCCACGTCAAGAGAGGGGTTCAGCAGGGTGATACCATTTCACTGAAACTCTTCAGTGCCACCCTTGAGAACATCATGCAACAACTGAAATGGGAAGGAATGGGAGTGAAGATAGATGGTCAGCAACTACACCACCTCCGCTTTGCTGATGACATCGTTCTAATAATACCAAACATCAGCCAAGCAGCACAAACGCTGACCGACTTCGACCGAGAGTGTGTGGAAAGGTCGGATTACAGCTGAATCTCACAAAGACAATGTTCATGAGAAATTGTCTTGTTCCTGACATTCCATTCACTCTCAACAAAATGACCATCTCCGAACGCAATAGTTATGTGTACCTAGGTCGAAAAGTCAACGTGACAAATGACCTGGCACCTGAGTTGTGTAGGAGGAAGAGAGGGGCTTGGAACGCCTTCAAGAGCATCTAGGAAATAACTAAGAGGACAAAGAACTTCCAGCTATGAGCACATCTCTTCAATTCCAGTGTTCTTCCTGCATTAACATATGACTCAGAGACCTGGGCCTTACGAAAACAGGATGATAATGCTATTCAGGTCTCTCAAAGAGGAATTGAAAGAGCTATGCTTGGAGTATCACGTTTCACTCAAATGAGAGAAAGAATCTGGAGTTCAGACCTCCATTAATGCTCAAGAATCAGGGACGCTGTCTCGTTTGCCAAGGCATCGAAAATCAGATGGGCTGGACACATAATGTGATTTAGAGACAACCTCTAGACTAGAGCCATTACCGACTGGATTCCACGGGACATCAAAAGATCACGTGGACGCCCACCTACGAGATGGTGGTCAGACTTCTTCGTCAAGACCCTGAATGATAGGTTTGAGGCTCTTTATGTTCCTAGAACGAGCAGATGCCTTTGGGCTACGCTAGCACGCAACAGGGATGAATGGAGACATTACTGGCGCCCGCTCGAGCAAATCAATGAGTAACAGGATATCAAGTGATCAAGAGAACTAACATGTTGGGATACCTGATGAATTTGAAAGTAATAATTAATAAATTAGACAAAGATAACTCTCAAGAGAATATAATAAACCCTTGAAAATGTGTAGCTAATGAAGTTTACCATATCATCCTATTAAAAATGTACACTTGATCTACTTAAGTAACGAAAGCAGAGATATACAGAATTAGAGTTCATTTTCAAACTTAGTGTAACTAGACTATTTCAACCAATTTCTTCTGCATAGAGCAGAATTCTTATTGACCTGAATTGAATTATTATGAATTCAGAAGAATTAAAAATAAATGGTGAAAACAGACAGTATATCTGAAGCAAACAGCTTATTATGGATAAGAAATAAAATGGCTAATTCACATCATGGTCAAGAAAAGTCTACAGAGTTAGAAGAGAACAAAAGAAGGTCCAGGAGATAAAACAGAGGTTAAGGTACTTGCCTTGCATGTGGCTGATTCCAATTCAATCCCTGGCACTACCAATAGGTCCCTGACCACCACCAAGAATTATCCTTGAGCACCCACCAAATGTGACCCCAACCATCCCATTCCCAAATAGCATAGGACATATCAGAAAAACTGAGGAAAGGGTCACTAGTAGCATAAGATATAAAACTCCATAAAGCTATACTTCAGCATAGTTAATATATTTTTCATATAATCTGCTTTCAACTACACTGGCAAGTTATAATAAAAAACAATGAAAACACAAATTAAAAAATGGAAAACATAAAAAAGGAACTAATTGTAACCAAGAAAGAAAATTTATTTCAGACCTTAAAGTTGATAAAGCTAAAGCACAAATTTATTGAAAGAAGTTAAACAGCAATTATAAAATTAATGTCAACAAAATGCAAGTTATAAAATTAAGTTATAATTCCCAGACATTTTTCTACAGCCTGCCAAAAAGTTATTATGCATGAAACTATCTGAGAACTTTTCTAGGTAAATAAAACAAGAAAGTACTTTTAGTAATGTAACTGGATTTTATAGGTACAAGTTTGGAAAATTTATAAGTATCTATTTAATATTATTCAATGGAACAGTAAGAGCACAATGGATGGACTTACAACTTCTATTTCAGCATGTAAATAATTTGGAAATTGTCTCTACCATTAACACAGCATGAAAAAACTAAGCAAACAGAACATAGGCAATTTTCCTTGGATCCATTAGAGAACTACAATCATATCACATCTTAGGGGAATTCTCACACTTCCATGAGTTTTATAAACAAGATCTTTGTCAGGTAATAACACTGAAGTGTCTCTTCCTATTTCCTGTAAGTTTTAAAGAAGCTTTATTTAAAGTGTCCAAAATATTCACTTATTTCTAACAATGTCTGCTCTCAGCCAGCAAGAGTCAATGAGGCTTTTCCAGAGCCTAAGTAACCTGAAGAAAGGATATACCCAACTCCAGAACATTCCAGTACTACTGTCTTTCGTGAGGGCAATAACACAAAATAAAATTGAAAAAAATATTTGTGAAGACCACAGCAATGGGGCACAAGCTCACTAAGATGAAATGACATCTCATCACCACATCAATAGGGCTTCAGTATAATAACAGGGGAATGCAACAGAAAGAACTGTATATATCAGATGGTATTTAAGAAGTCTCAATAATATAAAGACACCAAAGCAAAGTTTAACCTCTGACACACACAGCTACAGCAAACAATAAATATAGCCTAACCCTTAGTCCAATAGACATAAAACCTCACAATACAGGCATCAGTACTTCTTACTCAATTGGTTAATATTCCTATATGAATTTGGCTAGGGAATAGTGCCAGTTTTTATAGTAAACAGCACCATTTAGATGTGGCCGTGAATATAGTTTTTAAATCACTGTATCACAGTATCACTGTCCTCCTGTTGTTCATCGATTTGCTCGAGCGGGCCCAGTAACGTCTCTAATATGAGACTAGTTGTTACTATGTCTGGTATATCGAATACCTCACGGGTAGCTTGCCAGGTTTTGCCGTGCAGGCGAGATATTCTCAGTAGCTTGCCGGGCTCTCCGAGAGGGGTGGAGGAATCGAACTTGGCTCGGCCATGTTGGCTGCGTGCAAGGCAAATGCCCTACCCTCTGTGCTATCGCTCCAGCTCAGTTTTTAAATATGATTAGAATTTCAATCAGTAGACTTTGGTGGTTTTCTTTTTAGTTTGTTTATTAAAACACCTGATTTACAAAGCTATTCATAATATAGTTGTTTCAGGCATACAATGTTCCAATACCAATCCCATCACCGGAGTGACCTTTTCTTCCACCAGTGTATTCAGTTTCCCTCCCACCAACCATCCTGTCCCTAAGTAGGCACATACAAACTTTATTTCACTGTGCTTTCTCCAAGAAAACTTATGGGAATGGCAAGTTGAATTATCAAAAGAAAATCAATAAAAGTTAGTTTGTGATTATTGTTATATGAGTTTAATATATGTGAATAAATTAGAATCATTTAATATAGTATTATTATACCTACTGTAATGTATATAAATAAGTTTTCAATTCTTGTATCTAAAATATATCTCATTAACAAGTTTTTGGTTTGGGGGCCAGACCTGTCAGTGCTTAGGGCTTACTCCTACCTCTGTACTGAGGAAACTGGTGGACTCGTGGGATCGCATGGGGTGCCAAAGACCAAACTCAATTCAGTAGGGTGTAAAGCAAGTGCCCTATCATCTTTACTATCTCCAGCCTTTACTATCTTTACTATCATCTTTACTATCATTATAGTAATAATCATGTGCTGTCATTATGAAACTTTTTTTAAATTTTTCACATACATTTTGGAATTTACAAAAACAGGCAAAGTCTACAACTGCAAAATGTAGTAAGAGTAAAGAGAATTAAGAAAACTTAAAGAGTAAAAGCAAGTTACCCTTTAACAGAAGTGTTTTATTTAAACAAGAGAATACTGGTTTTAAGCTAAATAATATTTTGTTATAGATACTGTTTAAGTGTCTGATGATGCAGACAAGAGAGTAAACATACCTTCCTTTACAGGGCAACCATAAGGACCAAGAGTCAATGTCATACTCAATGCCACGTGCTGAGAAGTTTATTCTGTACTTTAAAGAAGCCCCTTTACTGCTACTTGTAAAACTGATTTCAAAAAAAAAAACTGATTCAAGGATATTAAATTGCCTAAGCTGTTTCCTGTCCCTGAAGTTCTATATTGGTCCTTCCAATCTGAATGATCATCTAGCTGGACAGAGCATTCTTGGTGAGGTGTTCATTTTGTTTAGTTTTTGTATGGAATTCCGCCATGCTCTTCTGGTGCAGAGTCTCATTTGATAGAACTCCTGTGAGTCTTACAAGTTTTCTTTTGCACATAAGTTGCTTTACTGATCTTGCTGCTTTCAATGATCTGTCTCAATCTTTGGAAGTTGTATAATTTGACTATGATGTGTCTTTGAATTTTTCTAGTTGAGCTTATTTTCACTGGGCCTCTTTGGGTCTCTTAGATCTAGGTCCCTGAAATCCTAAAGTCTAAGAAACTCCTCTCTATCATTCCTTTAAACATTATTCTTCAGCCAGCTTGCCTTCCTGTTTTCAGTGATTCTTACGTTGCTCTTCCTATACTCATTCTGCAGTTCTCTAGTATGCTGTTCATTTCTTTTCAGACTATTTTTGACCTTCTGTTTTCCAGTAGTTTCCTCCATCTTATCCTGGAGCACCTCGATATTTTGCACAACTGCTATTAATCTACTGTTGAGAGCTTCTATTGCATTTTTAATATCACCTACCATATTCCTCACTTCTGCTTACAGTTTTCTCATTTCAGTACTCATTCTTTCTTCTGCACTGCTGGCTTTGCTAAATAACCGTGCTATTGCTGCTTTAATCTCATTAAACATCCTCACAATGGTGTCACACTAGTTATTGTTTGAGGATTTACTGAGCTGGATAGTGCTGGCTGAGCCTTCTATATTATTGTTTTCACTCACTGAGCTTGGTGGGCTTTCTTCCCTATCATGTTTGCGGTGCTCCTGCTGTGCTCTGAGTAGTGTGGAATTTGTAGGAGATGTCAGGTAGCTGCACGCTTCAGGAGCTGTGAGCTAGATCTGCTGATATGGCAGGGTTCTGGTGTGAAGGCTGCTAGGCCTAACCAGAAGTGAGGGGAATCCTCCTACCCCCTTTAAAAAATACCTCAGAGTTGTCAACTGTGTGATCAATATACCTGGAAGGTGTGGCAGTGAGCTAAGTTTCAGGAACTGTGGAGTTGTGGGGATAGTGATATGGCAGAGTTTGGGTGTAGATATTTCCAGGACTAGCCCTAAATCAGAGAACTGTGAATAAAGCAGATTTTCCCCCCTCCCAAAATGAGTGGGAATAATCCAATAAATTAGAGTCTTAAGTGATTTCTGCCTCAAACTGCCCTCAGAGTGCAGTGCATTATAAATTCTTTGTGTTTCCATGGTGCATAGCATGCACATTTCAAATTTCTCAGCTCACAAATGCATGAGTCAATGCCTTAAAATTAATCTACCTCTATCTACCAAACTTTTTCCCCTCATTTTCTCACTCTCTTTACACTTATAGTTATCCCTCTATCCCCTCTTTCTGTCAACCATTTTCCCCTCCTCCTCCACCTTGTGCCACCACCACCCTCATCCCCTTGCCACCACCCACACAAAGTTCTGTGTCTCTGGAGAAACTTGACACACACATATGTGACTCTCAGTTGATCTTAATATGGACAGAGATTCTATAAACAATTCCAATGTTCACAAAACAGATTCTTTCAAAATCGAAATTATGTTTTCCAAAAGTGAACACAGTCAATGTAAACACTGATTACAAACTTGGTAGATCCTGGGAAGACAAGTTAGCTAAGCTATGATCAGACTCCTGACCTATAGCAACTTCATAAATGTGAATGATGCTTTGAGACAATTCAAAGGGCAAGAGCAAATATTTTGCAAGTGGGAGCCCTGATTTAATACCAGCACCACATTGTTCCTCATGCACCACCAGGTAGCACCCAGAGTTAACACTTACCAGGTGTGGCACCAAAATCAACCAAACAAACTGATCAACATTTTAAAATAGCATATTATCTATACCCTAACATACAGCTAACAATGCCAATAAATACTAAAAAGAGCAAAAATAAATAAATAAATAAATAAATAGAAAAACAAAGCAAAAAAACACTGTCCACCAATCAGTGCTGGTGTGGATGTGAGGAGACAGAAACTCTCATTCATTGTTGCTGTGAATGTCAACTAGTACAGCATTTTTGGTAAACAATATGGATTTACTCAAAAAACTAGAAATTGAGTTTTCATCTGACCTAGCAATACCACTCCTAGGACTATATTCCGAGGGTGCAAAAAAAAAAACCAGCAGAAATGACAGCTGCACTTGTACGTTCATTGCAGCACTGTTCACAATAGTCAGAATCTGCAAACAAACTGAATGCATGAGAACAGATGACTGGTCAAAGAAACTATGGTACATCTACACAATGGAATACTATATAGCTGTTCAAAAAGATGAATTCATAAAATTTGCTTATTAATGGATGGACCTGGAGAGTGTGATGCTATGTGAAATTAGACGGAAGGAGAGGAACAGACAGAATGACTACACTCATTGTGGAATATAAAATAACATAGTATGAGACTAACACCAAGAACAGTAGATACAAGGGCCAGGAATATTGGTCTACAGTTGGAAGCCTACCTCAAGTGCTGAAGGAGAGGGAAGTTGAAATAGAGAAGGTACCACTATGACAATTGTAGTTAGAGGGATCTCTCTGGATGAGAGATGTGTGTTGAAAGTGGTGGATTCTCAAACATGCGACCTCTCAGTATCTGTATTACAAACCATAATGCGCAAAAGTAGAGAGAGTAAGAGTAAAATAAAAGTGTCTGCTATAGAGTTAGGTGGTGTGTGTGTGTGGGAGGAGAGATGCACTAAGAATTTCCCTGATGGTGTTCAGGGGACCATAAAGGATGCCAGGGATTAAACCCAGGTCAGTCAGATGCAAGGAAAGCACTCTACCCACTATACTATTGCTCTGGTCCCCATCTGCCACTTTTAAGTTATATATAAGATTGGATTTATTAGGCAATATCATTTCACTTAATAAATATGCAAAGCACTTTACCTTTCTTGTAAAGTATCTTGAAACTGGTTAACATTCAGGTTGCAACAACAGATTATTAGATCATGAAAGTATAGTATAATGAAAGCACAGTGTTTATACACAATGGAATACTATGCAGCTGCAAGGAAGGATGAAATCATGCAATTCACTGCAACATGGATGAAAATGGAGAGTACCATGATAAGTGAAGTGAGCCAAACAAATATTGAATGACTTCACTTATATGTGATTTACAGAAGAATAATAGGAGGAGGGAATACAAAATTAAATAGGAGATACTCAAATTACCCTTGAAACTTTATCGTGAAATGAAAAGGACAGGGAAGTAAAGAAACAGGGAGAGAGAAGGAGTAGGAAGAGACGAACAGAATACAACAGGGATTGGGTCAAGAATCTCAGAACATTGGTGGTATTGAGGTGTGGTTTATAAATGTACACATATATACATGAACACATGTGATGTATATGTATAAAGATATAGATATACATGTGTATAAAGATCACTGTATCACTGTAATCCTTTTGTTCGATTTCCTCGAGCAGGCATCAGTAACGTCTCCTTTGTCCTAGCCCTGAGATTTTAGAAAGTGCCACATTCAAGGCTCTTTCAGGGTCAGGAGAATGAGACCCATCATAATTACTGATTTTTGGTATACTGAATATGCCACGGGGAGTTTGCCAGACTCTGCCATGTGGGCAGGATTCTTTTGGTAGCCTGCCAGGTTCTCCAGAGTAAGAACTAGATAATATATATATAAACTACAGAGTCAAAAATACCACAGGTGTGAGATCCAGACAACAATAATCAGACTTAAAACTGTGCCTGTCATAACACCGTAGCACTGTAGCACTGTCCTCCCGTTGTTCATCAATTTGCTCAAGCAGGCACGAGTAACATCTCCATTGTGAGACTAGTTGTTACTGTTTTTGGCATATTAAATACGCCACGGGGAGCTTGCCAGGCTCTGCTGTGCAGCAGGATACTCTCGGTAGCTTGCCAGGCTCTCTGAGAGGAATAGAGGAATCGAACCCGGGTCGGCCGTGTGCAAGGCAAATGCCCTACCCGCTGTGCTACATTATCACTTAAAAAACAGTATTTGTAACAGGGTCTGATAAAATGAGCCCCTAATGTTTTTAATAAAAATTAGTTTAAAAAATGAGACAATATAAAGATCTTCTACAAGCAAATATATGGCACACTCTTACAACTTTCTGTTGTAACACCAACCTGTTCCAATTCTTGTATTCTAGCATCCTTGACTTGCAGAATTTCTAAGACTTTTCTGTCCTTAGCTTCAGATTTCTGTTTTTCTCTAGAAACAAAAATATATATTATTATTCATAATTTGTAATTATTTAAATTTTATATCCTGATAATATAACCTTAAAATATAGATTATCAAATTATCCGAACTTGACTTTTCAATACTAATCAGAATTATATGGAAAGTTACAACAGCTTACAACAGCTGACAACTTCATACTAAAAGTACAGCTTACTTTTCACATTTCCATGATAAGTGGTCAGAAAGATAGCACAGAGGTCAAGCTGCATGCTCTGCATGTGGCCAATGCAAATCCCTGCTACCACATGGTTCCCTGATCATCACTAGATGCAGGCCTGGATGTGGCTCTGCAGGCCCCTAGGTACCACTTGTAAGGTAAAAAAAAAATGTAACAATTATTTAAAACATGTTTAGGGGCCAGAGAGTTAGTAGAGCAGGTAAAGCCTTGCATGCAGCTCTGTCAAGTTCACTACCTAACACCACATATAAGTCCTGAGTCCCACATGATTGATCCATGAGCACCAGGCCAGGAATGAGTAATGAGCACAGCCAGTGTTGTCCGACCTCCATTTCCCCCCCAGTACACACACACAAAAAAAGTTTAAAATGAATTACAATGGACATAATATAATCAATCTGAGGTAATAAATACAATCAGTATACATGTTTCCTGGAACACATAAAATCACAATACTTATAAGTACTTTCCATCTTCTTTCAAAATGTATAGATTTATATACTTCTTATTCCAGTCAGGATGTAAGCCAAAATCACCTACAGCTTTAGGTTCTGAAAACAGCAAATCTCCATCATCAGTGTTGGCTACTACATTCAAGCTATCAAAATAAGGTGTATTACATGGTGAGGTAAGGGTGACAATTTAGCAGGAAAGCAGAAAATGTCTGGAGAGTATACAAGGAAAAGTAAGAAGTAACGGGGTCCAGGGAAAAAGAGAACAATAACAACCATCTGACTTAAGATAAAACCACAAACAAAAAACACATGAAGAAAATGCACACAACACAACATGTATATATCTTTATGTATGTATCTTCATCGACATATAAGCATATATCAATGTATATATCAAAGAAATATATACATATATACTTATTTAATAACCCAAGAAGCATTCACAAGAAACAAAATTCAAATAACAGATATGAAAATATTTTAAAATGAGAATCTATAAAAGGACTAAAATTACAAACTCTAGAAAAAGAACAAGAAGTTTAAAGTTTTTAAATCTCAGAAATAAAAGTTATAACCACTGAACCAAACAATTAAATGAGCTAAATTCAAAACTAGACGAAAACAGAGAATTAGCAAAAGAAATATACTTAAGGACAGATTAATCCAGAACACTGCACAGAAAAGCAATGTGGTTAAAAATATGAAAATAGGGGGTATGGTGCCGCCAGCAGGTCAATCTGTACCTGTGAGGTGAGTGCATCAGCAGCCTAATGGCCAACGTCAGACTTTCAGATACCCCACAATTGCTGCTGTGCCTTTGGCCAGACCCCAAAAACTTGGGGCAAAGTTTACCAAGAAAGTAAATGGCCAAAAGTTAGGTATGTGGGAGACACACCCACAAATCACCTCTGGCTCAGCTATATAATTGGAGGTATGGCCTCTCTGGTTCCTGATCAAACTGCTTAATGGCCATGATTCCAGAGTTTCAGAAGCGAATCTCGGAACCCAAAAGCTTTTGGCAGAAATGCGTCCTGTTCCTGCAGTAGGTTACTGGCGCTGGGCCACTCCAGGTGGTAAAAGATTTTGTGCTTTGGCCTGTTCCCCCTGGCGGCCTGGTGACCACCATCCTCCAGAAGACACTGGAAAGTCAGGTTTGGGCCTGCAGTGATAAGACACACGGGGCCTCACCACATGGGGGTGGAGCCGACTCTCCCCATCCCAACAAGACCCCGAGTCACCTACAAACGGCCTCTCTGGCTCCTGATCAAGCTGATTATCAGCCATTATACCGGAGACTCAGAAACAAATCTCGAAACCCAGCGGCTTTTGGCAGAAATGCATCTGGACTGCATACAAGGTGGCCACCAGCTCAGAGCTTATTGGAAAACCAGGTATGAGCCGGCCGTGATGGGGCAACTGCAGTCTCATGGGAAGGAGGGTGGTACCGGCTCGTCCTTCACGCCCTACCGAGTTCACGAGTTGCCCCCCACAAGCGGCTCTCTGGCACAGCCATAGCTCCAGAGGCAAAAGGACTTAATCCAGAGCCCGGAAGCTTGTGGCAGAAAAGTGAATGGACCATGTGTTAAACTATGGCGCCATGCCTCCCCAGGAGAGAAAGAATGTTGCTCCCTTTCATCTTTTCCCCCCCGTGGCAGCAAGGTGGCCACCACCTCAGAGAGTACTGGAAAGCCAGCTATGAGCCGGTGGTGATGAGGCAACTGCAGTCTCATGGGAAGGAGGGCGGTACCGGCTGGTCCTTCACGCCCAAGTGAGGTCACGAGTTGCCCCCCACAAGCGGATCTCCGGCATGGCCATGGCTCCAGAGGCAAAAGGACTTAATCCAGAACCCGGCAGCTCGCGGCAGAAAAGTGAATGGACCATGCATTAAACTACGGCTCCATGCCTCCCCGGGAGGGAAAGGGTGTTGCTCCCTTCCACCTTTTTCCCACCTGGCAGCAAGGTGGCCGCCACCTCAGCGCTTATAGGAAAGCCAGGTACAAGCCAGCGGTGACGGAGCAACTGCAGTCTCATGGGAAGACGGGCCGTACCAGCACATCCTTCACGCCCTACCAAGGTCATGAGTTACCCCCCACAAGCGGCTCTCCATCACGGCCATAACACCAGACACACAGAAACCAATCTTGTAATTATCTGACTCTTTGCAGAAATCCAAAACTGTGGCCACATGACATTATATGATTCTCATAACCAGCTATAGAAAACAAAATATTTCACAATGCCTTTTCAGCAATTCTGATTGTTTGGTGGTAAATTCTAAGCTATAATGGTATATCTTTTGTCAAAATAATGAATGTAATCAATGTAGAGAAAGTTAAGTAGAAATAATCTGCCTCACAGGCATTTGGAGGGGTGGGAGGGTGGGTATACTGGGGTTCTTGTTGGTGAAAAATCAGTACTGGTGAAGGGAAAGGTGTTTGATCATTTATGACCAAGACTTAAACCTGAAAGCTTAGTAACTTTTCCCACAGTGATTCAATAAATAAATATAAAAAAGAAAAAATATAAAGAAAATTTAAAAAAATAAAGGTGGAGTTCATGCCCAATTCAATCAGCTAATCAGTGGCTGAATAAATAGCAGTACTCCTACAAAAAAAAAACAAAATAAAATCTGAGTCAAATAACAATATTTAGCAGTATTTCAATGTATATAGAAAATAGAGGTCATATATAAAATGTGAAACTTTAAATGCACTGTAGCACTGCACTGTACCCCGTTGTTCATCAATTTGCTCGAGTGTGCCCACTAACATTGTGAGTCTTGTTACTGTGTTTGGCATATCGGATACGTCATGGGTAGCTTGCCAGGCTTTACCATGCGGGCAAGATACTCTTAGTAGCTTGCAAGTCTTTCCAAGAGGGGCAGAGGAATTGAACTTAGGTCGGCTGCATGCAAGGCAAACGCCCTATGCGCTGTTCTAAAATACATATAATATATAGTTTTTTTGGTTTTGTTGTTTTTGTTTGAGATCCATCAGTACTCAGCACTAACTTTGAGCTTCACACTCAGATATCACTCATGCCAGAGATCAGGGGACCATATGGAGTGCCAGGAATTGAATCCAGGTCAGTCACGTACAAGGCAAGCACCCTACATGCTGTACTATCTTTCAAGTCCTTATAATTCTGAAATTGGAAAAAAAGTAACAATTCCAAATAGTATAGAGATTTGTCCAGCAGCTCCTCTGGGTGATATGGGCAATCTAATATTTTCATGACAAAAAGAAATAGTACAAGAATATATTATTTTTAATGTTAGAATAATAAAATTTCTAAAACATTGTTCAAGTTCAGAGAATCACTAACCTATCTGGTCAGCTCAATGAATATATTTAATATGTGTATATATAAATATATATATATATATATATTTACAAGACATTAAAAAGGGTTCCTAAAAAAAAGGCACTGTCAAGAAGTTGATGATGATCAATGACTGAGACAAACTCCTGTTTCGCTAATTAGAACCACTGATGTGCAATAATGATGTGAGCTAAGAATATTTGCAGACTTCTTTAGGATGAAAAATGAAGTGAAGAGAGGCTGTCAAATCTGTACAAGTTTAAAACTCAAATCACTTTTCTCAAGAGTACTACCCATTTAAACATTTAATATTTCTGTATTTAGCCACATGAGTTACCACGCTTTTTCTGTTTTTTTAAACTCAAAAATCTGAGAAATTATTCTAAGTAATTAACAAACAAAAACTTATTGTGTTATAGATCATGCCATATATTATAGAATAAGACAGGATTATATTTTCTGGGTGTGAGCCCATTCTTAATGAGATGTCAGAATGAAATATTAGGGTCTAAAAAAACATTTCACTAAATATGAAGAAACAGTATTGGTATGAATTAGGAAACAAAGAAAATGAAAAACCAAAACATACCAGTGTTGATTGTTCTTAACAGATAATAAAGGATAGTTAGGCTTTCATTCTTATTAATGAATTTTCATTTAAATAAAATCATAATTTCAAGCAAACAGTAAGATTCTAACACAGTAAAACTTATAAAAATATAAATATGAAATGAGAATTATTATCAAGTTATATATCCATTAATCCAAATATCATCTCATAACGATTTCCTCTTTTAAAAATGCATATATGTTATTTAAGAATATTAAAATGATAAGAAACAAAACAGTTTAAAACTTAACACAAATATTTTTCAAATTCACTACTAAAAAAATTACCAAGTCAACAGTATCTTATACTCATAAAAAACTTGGCAGAAAATATTTTTTGATGCTAAAGTATACTTAAAATACATATTTTGCCTTAAAATCAGAAAATAAATTTTACATTATTCCAAGTTTCTGAACCTTTATTTTTCAATATAAATATACTTAAAATGTTTTATATATGCAAGCTACCGAGAGTATCTCGCCCGCACAGCAAAGCCTGGAAAGCTACCCGTGATGTATTTGAAATGTCAAACACAGTAACAAGTCTCACAATGGAGATGTTACTGGGTCCACTCGAGCAAATCGATGAACAATGGGAGGACAGTGTTGCAATGCATATATATACACATATATATGTATGTATATATATATATATTTCGCAAATAGAAGAATCAGTCTGACACATGAAACTTCACTTTTTTAAACCTGTTCAATGAGTTCCAAACTTTAAACAACGGAATTATACTACCTACAACATCTAATTCTGAATTTTTAATATAGTAATATATTAATTTTAATATAGTGTATATTAAATGTATTAATTTAATATACATTAATAAGCTATTTAAACAAAGAAGTAATCATTGATTTAACATATGATAACAGTTTAGATTTACTATATTATCAAATAATGTACCTTTGATAATCTATCTAAAGATACATACATGAAATTCAAAACAAAATCTTTTTAGTTTATACTTAGGGGATTATTTAGTTCCTGATTTTTTTATCCCATATATGTGTCCAGATACTTCTGCACTTCCCAACATCTATTATGTAAAACATTCACTAGAGTTGGAAAAGGCTATATATGTCTTTAATAACTGTGCAAGTATTTTTCACCCAGAACCTAGTCTCTTACAGTGATCAAAAATATTGTACTTCAGAACAGACTGTTTTAACATCTGCACATCACCAGGGTTGCCCCCAAGGATTTTTAAATGATGCCTGCCTGTGCTGAATAAAGTGCTAACTTGCACCTTGCATTTCAAACTGTGTCCTGAGCAGCCATCCAGTTGGTACAACACCAGCTGAATTCCCACAGGCCACTGTTCACTCAGGCTTGACTGCAATTATCATGTCAATATTTTGTGCTCTGATATGCAGATATGCACACATGCAAGCTGCACAACACATCTTTCTCCATGGAATGTTGACTTATGTTCAATGTTCTGGGAATTTTTAATGAAACCAGAAATACACTTTTCTCAAATAATGACATCCTAACGATTATACCTTTAAAAAAATTGTACTATTATCTCATGCCCTTCATATAAGTGACTGCTTTACAACAATCACAACTGTTCAATTTAAAGATTTCATGAAAGTTAAAAAAAAATTTCAAACTTCTTGCATCTATAGGAAGAGTTCAAATTTGTTTCTTCATATATTATTGCTTGTTATCTCACCTTACAGAGTAGAGTGTGTCCAATTAAACACCTTTCTGTTTTTTCTTTTGACCATTCTTCCATCCATCCATATCTTGACCTACGCGGTCTTGATTATTTTCAACAGGAAAAGTGCTCAGCAAAAATATTTTTTCCCTGTGTGGAGCTGCCTAGCAGTAGTGCTGCCAGATGGAAGAATTCTGGCAGCTACTCTTCTGGGGTCTCCAACCAGCCATGCTACTACCATGCTCCAAAATGCAACCTTTTTGCAGGCTGTGTTGGTTTCATACACATGGGACAATATACAACATTACAGCAGCTGTGCAACCCATGTGTTTACTAGCAGAATGGAGCAGGATTTCCCAGTTGTGAGAAGTATATAATATAATATTATAACAACAGCAACAACAACAAAAAAGCCTGATAACTTTGACTCTAAACGTAAGTATGAGATAAGATTTTATACTTAATGAGGTCTTTATACCAAGTATTTCAATAATATTTCATGCATCTCCTAAAACATATGAAAATATTTAAAATATTATTTATTGTTCATGATTCCCATTTTCAAGGATTAGGTTTTCATTTTCAAGCAAATATAAAAAAGTGAAGATGAAGAAGAACACTGAAAAAATTACGAGCGTGAGTATGTATACTCAAAAGTACAGAGAAACCCATTGGATGTTAAGTAAAAAAAGTAAAAGGGGGAAAAGCAAGGAAACAAAAATGGATATAGCTTTATATCCATTCTGTTACACAGGTCAAGTGGTGGAGCCTATGCCTAGAATGTGTAAGGTTCTGAGGTTCATCCCAAGAACCACCAATGTCAGAATGGCGCTTTGAATAAGAAAATATAAAAGGCAGTTTTTAATTCAAAATGACTTCAAGATTTATACAAATATAAAGCATTTAGACACAAACAAATTGTAAAAAAAATGAGTGATGACAAACTTCACTGGAGACTATATAAAAAGGTTTTTCAAATGTTAGCATTGATAAGTCCTTCACTTTTTCAGTTTAAGATTTATATATATATATGTATATATATATTTCTGATCTCAAATAGTAAAGCTCTATATATACAGATAAGATTTTAAAAATTAGAAACTGCAAATAAACTTGAATATTAAGGATTAGCAACATAAAAATGCTGAGTCTTATAGTTATTAGAGTAATAGACATTCATGAAGATCAAAAAACAAACTGAAAAGTTAAAAAGTCTATTATGAAATAATAACAATTGTGATAATAATATTTATACATTGTTACAATTCCTGTACATGAATTAGCTCAAAAAAAAACTCTATTCTGAAAACAAAGACATTTGAAAGAGAATATGTTACCTATAGTCACAGGATTAGCAAATGTGTAGTAAAAATTCCAAACCAAATGACCATATTGCTACAATGATCAAATAATTAACCATTAAACATTGGGGGGAAAAACTGGCTTTTTCCCCTATGGACAAGCCCATGTTCTGCCTTTTAAAGATCAATTCTCTTCTCCTCCCCTCCCCTCCCCTCTCCTCCCCTCCCCTCCCCCTCCCGTCCCCTTCCCCTCCCATCCCCTCCCCTCCTCTCCCCTCCTCTCCTCTCCTCTCCTGTCCTTTCCTCCCCTCTCCCCTCTCCTCTCTCCTCTCTCTCTCTCTCTCTCTCTCCCCCCCTCCTCCTTCTCACAACTCTCTAAATTTCTTTCAGTAAAAACTATTATTAAAAACTTCTTTACAGATATTAGAATGTATAGTTGGCATATTCTAATGTAAGCTATACAGAAAATTCTTTCAGTCTTAAGAAACTGTTAAGTATTGGGTCTTGGTCTTTCTCTATTTCACAAACTTTCCATTTTATCTTCCATATGTCAGAATTGCTTAAGTAGCTGATTTTAAAATGCAGATACTTCAATCTCATGTTAATTTTAAATCACTATTCAAATTTAAAAATCATCTTAAACCCAAGAATATACAATTAAGTGAAGGAAATATTCATATAAATAAGTCATTTTGTGTAACTTCTGAAAAATTATAATTAAATAAGTCACTCTTTACATATACTCTGATGAAAGTTTCGACCAACTCAGTTTTACTTCTGAATGTCTATTACTTAAACACACATTTATTCTTTTTTAAAATTTTAACTGAATCACCATGAGATATAGTTACAAAGTTGTTCATGATTGAGTTTCAGTCATACAATGCGCCAATACCAATACCTTCACTCATGAACATTTCCCACCACCAATGTCCTGAGTTTCCCTCCTGCCCAGGCACCCACAGCCTGCATCAATGGCAGACTAAGTAAGATTTTGAATAGATGTTTTTCTACTCCTTCTACTAATTCTTTGAATAGATACGAAAATTCATAACTAAAAGGTTTAATAAAGAAGATACAAAAGTATTTGTAATTTAAATTCTATGTTTCTAATTATCTAGTAGAGAATAAATGATTATGAGATCTCCAAAATTCTTCTATTTATAGCTATCCCCAATGTAACTGATAATATATATATGCCCTTACATGGCAATTAAAAGACCAGTAGTCTCTTTCCAGCAGATGAATAATACCCTCCCGTTGATCATCGATTTGCTCGAGCGGGCCCAGTAACGTCTCCATTGGAGACTTTGTTGTTACTGTGTCTGGCATATTGAATACTCTCGGTAGCTTGCCGGGCTCTCCGAGAGGGCGGAGGAATCGAACTCGGGTCGGCCATGTTGGCTGCGTGCAAGGCAGACGCTCTACCCGCTGTGCTATCGCTCCAGCCCAGCAGATGAAGATATAGTAAATTGATCGCCTGCAACCTAGGAGGCTCTAACCAGAACCTGAACAAACCTGGCTCCCTGGTCTCATGCTTCACAACTCCAGAACTGTAAGATATAAATTCTCGCTGTATAAGCTATCTAGTTTGTAATGTTTTGTTCTGACAGCCAAAACTAAAACTCCATCCACACTACATCAATTTTAAATTCCATGCATTAAAAATTAATCTTAAATATATTTATAAAAATTGAAATTTTATTTAACTCTACGAGAATCTCATATGAGTAACTTCAATCGTATCACTTGTCATGCTGTTATTCTTCAATTTACTCAAGCGGGTGCCAGTAACATTTCCATTCGTTGCTGTCACATGCTAGTGTAGCCCAATGGCATCTTCTCGCTCCAGGAACACAAAGAGCCTCAAACCATTTGTTCAGGAATTTGACGAACAAGTCAGACCATCTCTTAGGTGGGCACGTGTCCTTTTGACATCCCGTGGAATCCAGTAGGTAAGAGCTTCAGTCCAGCAGTCATCTCTAAATCACATACGTGTCTGGCCCATCTGATTTTCGACACCTTGGCAATCGAGACAGCATCCCTGATTCTTGATCATAGGTGAAGGTTGGAACTCCAAATTCTTTCTCTCATTTGAGTGAAATGTGATATTCCAAGCATAGCACTTTCAATTCCTCTTTTGAATACCCGATTAGCGTTCTCTTCCTGTTTTCATAGGGCCCAGGTCTCTGAGGCATATGTTAGTGCAGGAAGAATGGTGGTGGAGTCGAAAAGATGTGCCCGGAGCTGGAGGTTCTTCTTCCTCTTAACAACTTCTTCGACGCTCTTGAAGGTGTTCCATGCACCTCTCTTCCTCCTGTGCAGCTCTGGCATTAAGTCATTCCTCATGTTGAGTACTTGACCCAGGTACACATAGCTGCTGCATATGGAGATGTTGATTCTGTTGAGAGCAGAATTTGTGCCGCTTGGCTAATGTTTAGTGTTATTAGAACGATGTCATCAGCAAAGCAAAGGTGGTGTGGTGCCGACTATCTATCTTCACTCCCATTCCTTCCCATTCCAGTCATCACATGATGTTCTCGAGGGTGATACTGAAGAGTTTCGGTGAAATAGTATCAACCTGCCAGACCCCTCTCTTGACATGGATGATCACTTCCTTGTAGAATGGTGAGATCCTGGTGGTGAATACGTAATACAGATCGAAGAGGATTCTGATGTACTGTGTTTTAACACCCTTCCTGGCTAGGGTTTCGATGACTGCTTCAGTCTCAACAGAATAAAAGGCCTTCTTTAAATCTATGAACGTTAGACAGAAAGGCATCTTGAACTCTCACAAAACCTCAATGAGCTTGGTCACCATGTGGATATGGTCGATTGTGCTGAATCCTTTTCAGAACCCAACTTGCTCGCATGGTTGTCCTTTGTCTAGCGCTCTGCCTATTCTATTCAGGATGACTCAAGTGAATAACTTATAGATGACAGACAAAAGGCAGATTGGGCGATAGTTGCTGATGTTGTGGATGTCTCCCTTCTTGTATAACAGAATGGTCCTGCTGGTTTTCCATTGGATAGAACCTTGCATTCAGACAGGTAGCATGTGAAGAGCTAAGCCAGTGTATTGACGAGTACTGGTGGCATATTCTTTAGGTGTTCAGGTCTGACCTTGTCTGGACCAGGTGCTGTTTGCTTCGTTACAAACAAAATAGCGCGTCGGATATTGGAAGGGAGAACATTGGGAACGACATATCCGTCCTGCAGAACTTGGTATGTGGGCAGTGAACGTGGCTATCAAAGAGATTTAATTAGAAGTTGTGGATAATCTTCTCCATTGCCCTTCTGGAAGATGTGATAGATCCATCAGGACGTTGGAGGGCAGTCATCTTAGTCTTGTAGTTGGCAAAGAACAGGTGAGCGTTGTGAATACTTTTCCCAGCTTCTGCAGCATCGGCCAACATTGCTGCTCTTCTCTCTTTGAGGCCTTCCTTTATCGCTTCTCTGCACAACTTTGTGAGCTTGGACGTTAGTTTGTGATTGCCTGAGGCTCATGCCAAACCATGGTGGCGAATGAGCTCAAGAGATTCCAAAGAGAGGTGTCTTTTTGTGGCTTTCCCACTCTCGGCATTCCTCGCGCAGTCATGGAGGTGCTGAACCAGTTGATCATATTCCTCGTTGATGTTGCCAACGACATCATCTTCCTACATTGCTGCAATAGTGCCAAAGAGCCCCCGGTTTGTGATCATTCTGGTAGTTCTCTTCTTAAACTTTGCAGTTCTTTCTCCCCTCTCTGTGAAGTAGAATTGTGCACAAAGGAGACGGTGGTCTGATCCCCTTTGGAATTTTGGAACAACAGTGACATCAGTCAGGCAAAACTGTTGATTGAATATGTTGTGGTCAGTTTTGTTGTGGAACTGTCCACCAGGAGACTCTCATGTCCAACGTTTAGATTCAGCCTTTAGATTTAGAACTCAGACAGTCTGTCACCCTGTTCTTTCCATCCTAGGCCATGGGTCCCAAAGTGGAGTTCTTCGGCGACCTTTCCGGTCTTATCTTGGCATTAAAATCACCAACAATGATCTTGTAGAAGGTGTGGTCTTCTTTACAGAACTTCTCCAGCTCCAAATAGAACTTCTCAAATTCTTCATCGTAGTTGGATGTTGGTGAGTAGACAACAAAGATATAAACTGCCGGCAGTGAGCCACTTCTATTCTAGTGTAATTGTCCGATTTGGGTTGTCAGGCATTCAAATGAATCAATGCTCATGGCCAAGTTCGTGTTGACAAGGACACCAACACCACCAACATTTTTATTGTTGCATATTCAGACAAACAGTTCTTCTCCAGTGTTGAAAATGGCGTGATATGATCAATACCTTCTTGTCTGAGTTCGAACAACGATGTCATATTTGATCTTCTGCACTTGTATCATCAGGTTGTCAATGGATGCTTCCGATACCAGCGTACGTGTTGAAAGTACAGACAGTCAATTTAGTCCTTCTTCATTTTGGCAACCTAGTTCAGCCCTGAGATTTTATCAGCCTCTTCTTGCTCATCCTTCTTAATGTTGCCATATTGGGTACATACTGGGAAAATGAGTAACTTAATTTATATAAAAATTAGTATTGAATTTATTCGATATGCCAAAAACAGTAACAACAAGTCTCACAATGGACACGTTACTGGTGCCCACTCTAGCAAATCAATGAACAACAGGAGCACAATACTACAGTGCTACAGTACTGAATTTAATAAAGACTTTTAAAAAACAAGACACTAAGACATTAAATGCAAGTGATGGTGTTTATGCATTCAATTGTGGACAAAGGGAGGCTATGTGTTTATAATTATGTATTTTATCAAAATCACTTTGTCAAAACTGCTCTTTTTGTTCCTCTAACTTACACTTTATTTGTTATTCAAATTTATATTAGATAGTCAAGAAAAACTTTGAATTAAATCTGAAATATTTAATTTTAATATAAACAAGTCACGATCTATAAAGTAGATTTTTTTCTGTGATTTTGAGCTGAAATTAAAAATAGTAGTAGTTGTGGAAGTCTTAGAAACTAGAGAGACAGTGCAGGATGTACTCCTGCCTTGTGACATATATTTAACTTTTTAAATCAGATATTTGCATTCATTTGAGAGAAATGGAAAAGAATTACAGAGCACACCATAACTTTCTATGAAAAAAGTGATCAGTGTAGGAAGACTACACCAGAAGTGACTCCTGAATGTGGAGTCAGAAGCAAGTCCTGAGCACTACCAGGGTAGTCCCAAAACCAAAATGAATCTTTATATTCTTTTTTTAAATTTATTTCAAATACCCATCCCTCCACCAGTGCCCATTTCCCACCACCACGGATCCCAGTATCCCTCCCACCCCACAACCCCCATCCCACCCTGCCTCTGTGGCAGGGCATTCCCCTCTGTTCTCTCTCTCCTTTTGGGTGTTGTGGTTTGCAAAAGAGTTAAGCCTGATTTTCAGGGAGAAACTTTGGATGATTTACCTGCATCCCGCCTTCTCCAGATGGAACCCCGGTGGCCATGAGCCTCTACAAGCATAGCTCCGGCATGCGGGTACCAGGACATTTTTTCCAAACTGCAATGGGGCCACTCTGGCTCCCAGGCAACCTCTGATTCCGGAAGTCATGCCCACAACCCGCACCCAGAATCTTTGTATTCTTAATTAGAAACATTGATACTAGGCTCGAATGATAGTAGTGTGTATGCTGCTTGCCTTGCACACAGCAAACCTGAGTTCAATCCCTAAAATCCCATAAGCTCCACCAGGAGTGATCCCTGAGCACAGAGCAAGGAGTAAAATCTGAGCACCAGTTTTTTGACCCAAATACAAAAAAAAAAAAAAAAAGCCAGTGACAAAACTTTTTGATTTTAATATAACTAGTTGAAGTCTTGTTCTGTTTATAATCATCCGTTTTCTGATAAAATAATGAAAAGTTAACTGATTCCCAATGTTCCTTTGAGGTACTCATATAGTAAGCATACTCCTGTTTTCTACAATAAAATCTGATAATAACAGAAAATTAAAATACATATCTTAGAATGTGCATGGCAGATATTTTTTAACTTCTTACCTTTTTACCAAAAAAAATCAACAACAAAAAAAAGTCACAAGAAAGACAACATGTATAACACTTTAAGGATCCCCAACAAAGAAAAATTTGACTAGAAAATCCTACATTTTATCATCAGCAAGAAAATTTAAACTGGCAGTAACATTGCAAGCATAACAATACTAGCAGAACTGGAAGCCATGATACTGCAATTAAAAATTATATAATTAAAATTAAAATTCTAATGTTTGGGGCTGGAATGATAGCACTGCAGTAAGGCATTTGCCTTGCACACAGCAAACCTGGGTTCTATTCCCAGCATCCCATATGGTACCCAGCACTGCCAGGAGTAATTCCTGAGTATAGAGCCAGGATTAAACACTGTGCACTGCTGGGTGTGACCCAAAAAGAAAAGAAAAAAAATTTAATGTTTGAAGATTGTTAAATTACTTACAAAAACATTGCATATTTTATAGATGTTTGTGTATTTTTAATAACTTTGTTTTTGTTTGGGGGTCACACCCAGCAGTACTAAGGTCTTAATCCTGGCTTTACATTCAAGGATGACTCCTGTCAAGTTCAGAGACCAAATGGGGTACCAGATATGGAGCACAGGTCACCCCAGTGCAAAGCAAGTTCCATAACTACTGTACTATGGCTCCAGTTCGTTATAATTTAAAAATCAAATTCTAAGATATCAAGAATTTTATATATTTAGCTAGATGCCAGATATACATCAATCTTTTCAAATCAAAAGAGTTAGGAATCACTAAGAAAATGATGGCTTGAGGAATTGGTCAGGATGGAAGATGTGTGCAGAAAGTAGATAAAGGACCAAACATGACAACCTCTCAGTATCTGTATTGCAAATCATAATGCACAAAAGTAGAGAGAGATTATGGGGAATATTGTCTACCATGGAGGCAGGGGGAGGGTGGGAAAGGGGGCGTATACCGGGGATATTGGTGGTATGGTATGTGCACTGGCAGAGGATGGATGTTTGATCATTGTGTGATTGTAACCCAAACAGAAAAGCTTGTAACTATCTCACAGTGATTCAATACAATTTTTTTAAAAAAGAGTTCTTTTAAGATTCCAAGCAAGCAGTCATTTTGTTCTTGAAATAACAAAAACACTTGAGAGATATTTTTAAAAATCTCTGCCAACGATATAGAAAGTAATCTGAAGTATAAATTGACCATTTGCTGCATTTCTAAGCTGTCATAAATCAGATTATCTCATGACCTCAATGTGAAACGCAAAAAGATTTACCACTTGTGTATCTCAACAAGAAGTTACTTATTTTACACCTGACTGGTTCTTTGCACAAATTTGGAAACCAGCTTTCATATGTTAGGTGCATTTTTAATCTAGTGAATAAAACAATATCTGAATGTTAAAGGAAAATATAAATAACAATTATCTTTGCTATGCAAATCAGAAATGCCTTTGGGATAAAATGGCCTCCAGGTATTTTCAAATAAGCAGATGCAGAAGTTTATTTCATGTTCAGTTTGTTTCCCAACTACTTTAAATACTATTGATCTCAGCATTGTTTTATATATAATTATATCTAGTTCATTTGCCTTTGAAACATTTTTGATGATGACATGAAAATTTGCCAAAGGCATTAAGACTCACGATTGATAAGCCTAAACCTTTTTTCTATTGCTTGACACTGTATTTAAACATTTATTGGGGCGGAAGTGGAGGGAACATACTACCTCCTGGCTCTGTGCTATGGAGTCATTCCAGACAGTGCCAGGGATCAAACAAGGTAAGTTGTGTGCAAAACAAGTGCCTCAATCCTTGTATGTATCTCTAGTCCCTAAACATTATTTTTTTTGAGGATTACTAATTATAAAGAAGTTTTTAACCTATGTGCTACATTTCAAAGCTTACTAAATAGTAAAGCATTGATATCATACTAAATTTCTGTGGTGACCCTTTCCTTCCTAGGTTATTGTCTAATTTACCCTATCAAATTAAAAATATATTTTAAAAAAGCGGTTTTTTCTCAGCAATACCTCCAGATGAAAAAATAGATATACGTACCATTCATAAGATTCTTTAGTCCAGCCCGGAGATCCAGCTCCCTGCCACCCGGAGAGTGACCTGAGGGTACTCCCTGGAGTTCTGGCTCAGATGCCCACCCAGCCCCCACCTTTCCTTCACACAGGCTCTTGGGCCCAGGTCTGTGGACTAGCATCAGGACTGACTGGAGGCGTGGCATCCATGTAGTGGGCATGGCCTCCTCAAAAGCGGACGTGGCCTTCTCTGAGGCAGGCGACTGCAAATATATTTCCCACTCCCAGCAGTCTCAACTCACATACCAACCTGTATCACCTACTTCTTTGGAAAAAGTCCATAAGCCACAGATTGATGTCTGAGAGGAAGGACATACTCTAGAAGAGGAGAAGGTTGAGCACCATCGACTGACCTTATTCAGAATCCTTTCATGCAATAAGAGAGAACACTGCTAGAGAACCTCAAGGTTTTACATCCATACAAACACAACAGCATGAAGAAACAGCTCAACTCTCCACTAAAAGGAGAAAAGAGTCCAGAACCCCATTTTCTATTTATCAAAGGGTATGTACAACAGGAAGAAATCACACTCTTAAATGTATATGCACCAAATGAGGGGCCAGCTATATACTTAAAACAACTGCTGAAAGATTTTAAGGAGGACATTGCCAGCAATACAATGGTAGTCGGACATCGCCTAATCACCTCTGGATAGATCAAAAAGAACAAAACTCAGCAAGGAAACACTGGCTTTGAAGGAATAAATAGAAGAGAGAGGGCTAACAGATATAAACAGGGCTTTACACCCCTCTTTTCCAGTGCACACGGAACATTCTCTAAAAAAGACCACGTGTTGGGTGGAAAAACATACCTCAATAGAATCAGCACAATAAAAATTGCATCAATCATCTTTTCAGACCACGATATGTGAAGATAGAAGCAATTCTCACAGAGACGTGGAGGACCAAATCAAACACCTGAAAATTAAACAACTCAGTGTTGAACAATGAGTGGGTCAGGAAGGAAGCCAAGGACAAAATCAAAAGATAACTGGAAACAAATGAGAATGAAGACACGAGTTACCAGAACCTATGGGACACAGCTAAAGTCATGCTAAGAGGAAAATTCATAGCGTTGCAAGCATTCCTAAGGGAAGAAGAAAGGGCCTACATAGGTAACCTAACCACACAGCTCAAGATCTTAGAAAAAGACCAACAAAAGGAACCCGAGCCCAGCTGAAGGAAGAAATAATAAAACTAAGAGCAAAAATTAATGACATGGAAGGCCAAAAAATAATCCGAAAGGTCAATGAAACCAAGAGCTGGTTCTTTTATAAACAAGATTGATAAACCACTAGCAAGACTCACAAAGAAAGAGAAAGAGAAAACGCTAATAAACCAAATCAGAAAAGAAAAAGGGGACATCACAACAGAAATCAATGAAATTCAAAAGATCATCAGAGACTACTTTGAAAGGCTGTATGCCACGAAACAAGAAAACCTAGAAGAAATGGATAAATTCCTGGATTCCAACAACGTACCAAGACTGAGCCAAGAAGACTTGAAATACCTGAATAGAATGACTCATATCAAGGAAATAAAAACCAAAATTAAAATCTTCCCAAAAACAAAAGCCCAGGACCAGATGGATTCAATAGCGAATTCACCCAAACATCTAAAGAAGACCTGTTGCCAGTTCTCCTCAAGTTTTTCCAGGAAACTGAAAAAAATAGGAACTCTCACAAACAGCTTCTATGAGGCTCATATCTCCCTAATACCAAAAGCAAACAAGGACACCACTAACAGAGAAAACTATAGGACAATATCTCTGGATGAACACAAATGCGAAGATCCTCAACAAAATATTAGTAAATAGAATCCAACAGCTTATCAAAAAGATAATACACCATGACCAAGTGGGATTTATCCCAGGGATGCAAGGATGGTTTACCATTTGGAAATCAATCAACATAATCCATAATATCAACAAAAGTAAAGATAAAAACCATATGATCATATCAATAGACACAGAGAAAGCTTTTGACAAGATCCAGCGCCCATTTATAATGAAAACTCTCATCAAAATGGGTTTTGAAGGAAATTTCCTCAAGATAGTCAAAGCCATCTACGACAAACCAATGGCAAGCATTATCCTCAAAGGGGAAAAACTAAGGGCCTTTCCTCTAAGATTCCAGACAAGGCAAGGATGCCTACTATCACCACTTCTGTTCAATATAGTACTGGAAGTACTTGCAACAGCAATTAGGCAAGAGAAAGACATTAAAGGCATCCAGATAGGAAAGGAAGAAATCAAGCTCTCACTATTTGCAGATTATATAATACTATATTTCGAGAATCCTACATCCTCTACCAAGAAACTCCTAGAAACAATAGACTTGTATAGTAAAGTCACAGGCTATAAAATTAATACCCCAAAATCCATGGTCTTGCTATATGCAAATAATGTGATGGAGGAAAGTGACATGAAAAAAACAAAGCCATTCACAATCATGCCCCAGAAAATCAAATACCTCGCAATCAGCCTAACCAAGGAGGTAAAGGACCTCTACAATGAAAACTACAAAACACTACTCCTCCATGAAATAAATGAAGACACGAAGAAATGGAAACATATCCCTTGCTCATGGATAGGAAGAACTGACATCATCAAAATGGCAATACTCCCCAAAACATTATATAGATTCAACACGATCCCTATAAGGATACCCATGAAATTCGTTAAAGAAATAGATCAAGCACTCCTGAAAGTCATATGGAACAACAAACACCCACCAATAACTAAAGCAATTCTTGGGAAAAAGACGTGAGGAGGCATTACCCTCCCCAACTTCAAACTCTACTCAAAGCCATAATAATTAAAACAGCATGGTACTGGAACAAAGGCGAGCCACAGACCAATGGAACAAAGAGGAATATCCATATATACAACCACAAATGTATGAACATCTCATCTTTGATGAGGTAGAAAGAAATGTGAAGTTGAGCAAGGAAAGCCTCATGAACAAATGGTGCTTGCATAACTGGACAACCACATGCAAAAAAATGGGCTTAGACCCCAACCCAGAACCATGCACAAAAGTCAGATCAAAAACTGATTAAATATCTCAACATCAGGCCAAAATCCATAAGGTACATTGAAGACAAGTTCAGTAAAACTCTCCACGATACTGAGGCTAATGGTATCTTCAAAGATGACACTCCGCTGACCAACCAAGTGGAAACAGAGATAAACAAATGGGACTATCTTAAATTAAGAAGGTTCTGCATCTCAAAAGATATAGTGTCAAGAATACAAAGACAATCTACCGAATGGGAAAGGATATTCACCTAATACCCATCCAATAAGGAGTTGATTGATATCAAGGATATACAAAGCACTGGTTGAACTCCACAAGAAGAAAACAACCAACCCCATCAAAAAACGGGGTGATGAAATGAACAGAAACTTTCTCAAAGAAGAAATCTGAATGGTGAAAAGACACTTGAGAGGGGCTTGAGCAATAGCACAGTGGGTAGGGTGTTTGCCTTGCACGCGGCTGACCCGGGTTCAATTCCCAGCATCGCATATGGTCCCCTGAGCACCGCCAGGGGTAATTCCTGAGTGCAGAGCCAGGAGTAACTCCCGTGCATCGCTGGGTGTGACCCAAAAAGCAAAAAAAAAGGGGGGGGGCACATGAGAAAATGCTCTACATCACTAATCATCAGGGAGATGCAGATCAAAACAACAAAGAGATATCATCTCACACCACAGAGACTGACCCACATCCAAAAGAACAAAAGCTACTGGTGTTGGCCCAGATATGGCGAGAAAGGAACTCTCCTTCACTGCTGGTGGGAATGCTGACTGGTTCAGCCCTTTTGGAAAACACTATGGACGATTCTCCAAAAATTAGAAATTGAGCTCCTATTTGACCCAGTAATACCACTCCTGGGAATATATCCTGGAGAGGCAAAAAAGTATAGTCGAAATGACATCTTCACTTCTACGTTCATTGCTGCACTGTTCACAATAGCCAAAATCTGGAAAAAACCCAAGTGCCCGAGAACAGATGACTGGTTAAAGAAACTTTGGTACATCTACACAACAGAGTACTATGCAGCTGTTAGAAGAGATGAAGTCATGAAATTTACATACAAGTGGTACTACATGGAAAGTATCATGCTAAGTGAAATGAGTCAGAAAGATAGGGCTTTCACCTGGGGAATGTAAAGTAACAAAATAGGAGACTAACACCCAAGAATAGTTACGTTCCAAGAGGTTCACTCCATGGCTTGGAAGCCAGCCGCACATGCTAGGGGAAAAGGCAGCTCAGATAGAGAAGGGAGCACCAAATAAAGGGTGTTGGGAGGCTCCTCCCAGGATGGGAGATGCATGCTGAAAGTCGACTATAGACTGAACATGATTTCCACTCAATGCATCTTTTGCAAACCACAGCACCCAAGAGGAGAGAGAGAACAAAAGGGAATGCCCTGCCTCAGAGGCAGGGTGGAATGGGGGGATGGGGGTGGGAGGGATACTAGAATCATTGGTGGTGGAGAATGGGCACTGGTGGAGGGATGGGTACTCGATCACTGTATAACTGAAACCCAAGCACAAAAATGTGTAAGTCTACAACTGTACTTCATGGTGTTTCACTAATAAAAAATTTTTTAAAAAGATTGTTTTAAAGTTCATAATTTATTAAATAAGTATAATTCCATGTTATCTTGTTCCCCCTAAAAAAGTGAATAATTTACAATAGCAGAACTTGAAGGGCTATACTTAACTATAAGACTAATAATATTATTGTCTACACATAGATAAGTTACTTTGAAGACAAAGACTCTTCATTAAAGACATATTCACTTTAAAAGTTCATCAATTATATAGATATATGATCTATGCCACTTGGGACTCTCCTATTATAAATTATATAATTCTGTTTAACTGAAAGCTCTAATGAAGATATGACAAACAGACTTTCTCACCTCTGTGAAATTGTAGTGGAGTTGACTTAAATTGTTTTAATTCAGAACTCAGTAAGATAAAGGGTTGTGAAAATCTGTAATTACTTCTATAGCATGGGAGAAGAAGAATGATTCCATAACCTGTAGCAAAATCTCCATCTATGAAATTGTCTAAACCTAGTTTAATGGTGGATTCCAGTGTTTTCTAATTATGTAATTCAATTAATTTCCAAAGACAGTGTCAGGTTAAAGACTAATATCTTCTTTCACTTACAGAAAAAAGAATTACAAGTATCTTCCAAACAAGACTGGTCAGAAATCTTAAAACAAAATCTAAAACCAAAATTTGTATGTTCCCTAGATTTTCTTTTTGCTTCATTTATCTCTGAAGTATGACAGTAAATTAAATAATTTAGAAATGCTAGTAAGTGCATTTCTAAATTGTATAAGAAAAAGTTTCTTTTTTGTTTAAAATGCCTTGATAGTTCTTTTATATTTTTATTATGACTTTTTTTTTTTGGCTTTTTTGGTCACCCGGTGATGCAAAGTGATTAAAGTGATTACTCCTGGCTCTGCAATCAGGAAATAGTACTGGCAGTGCAGGGGCGGGGCGGGGGGGCGCCCGATGGGATGCAGGGAATCAAACCCTGGTTTGTCCTATAAAAGGAAAATGCCCTACCTGCTGTGCTATTGCTCCAGCCCAAGAGATAAAGTTCAACAAGAGCCTGCTCTCTAGCCAAAGAACCAGGAAAGGGAGCACCCAATAAGATGTTTAAATAAGAGCCACTCCATCCAACAAAATACACAGGAAAAATAGTGGCCCTATAGCATTGACAATCAGCAAAGGCAATGGAGAACTCGGATTTCAATATTGTAAGGTTGTAATAATGCCCCCCTGCCTCCCCTGCCTTCCATAATGGGGTAGCATTAGGATTAGAAAGTGGATACTTTAGCCACTGCTTCTCAGTATCAGAGTTACTTCCCATCAAGGTTTTTGTGTAGGGTACATCAAGACCAGTAGAAGCCTCTACAGTTTCCTACAACCAAGGTGTATCATTGGGCTGGGGGGTGGGAGAGCATAATAACAAGTAGCTGCTGCTATGTCCATTCAGTAGTAATAGCAAAGTCCTCTCAAATCATCAGATGTTAAAAGAGGCCAAAAAAGGAAGGAAGGAAGGAAGGAAGGAAGGAAGGAAGGAAGGAAGGAAGGAAGGAAGGAAGGAAGGAAGAGAAGAAAAGAAAAAGAAACCTCAACTTTTAACCTGACCTAGTTAAAAAAAATCAACAAAACTCTCTTTTCATAATGGAGTGGTTGGAGGAAGGTAACAAATACAGTAAAATGGAAGATTTGAATAAGACATGGGGCCCATAAGAAGACACCCAAATTTCCAAATGTCCAGCTATAATTATCATCATACCAAGAACAATACACTGACACAGACAACACAAACAAATACACCCTGGAAAAAATTATGTTACACCATCTTGACAGAAATGTTATGATGACTGGACAATTTCATTTTTTACTTTGGGTGAACCCAATTAAGAAACTTCACTTGATCACTTGATTGCTTGACATTCCGTAACTCATTGATTTGCTCAAGCGGGCACCAGTAACGTCTCCATTCATCCCTACCATGTGCTAGTGTAGCCCAATGGCGTCTGCTCGTTCTAGGAACATGAAGAGCCTCAAATCGATCGCTCAGGGTCTTAACAAAGAAGTCTGACCATCTTGTAGGTGGGCGGTCACACGATCTTTTGACATCCTGTGGAATCCAGTCAGTAATGGATCTAGTCCAGCAATCGTCAACAAATCTCATTATGTGTCCAGCCCATCTGATTTTTGACGCCTTGACAAACGAGACAGCATCCCTGATTCTTGATCGTCAATGGAGGTTGGAACTCCAGATTCTTTCTCTCACTTGAGTGAAGCGTGATTCTCCAAGCATAGGTCTTTGGGAGACCCAAATAGCGTTCTCATCCTGTTTTCATAGGGCTCAGGTCTCTGAGGCATATGCTAATGCAGGAAGAACAGTGGACTTGAAGAGATGTGCCCAGAGCTGGAGGTTCTTCGTCCTCTTAGCTACTTCTTCAATGCTCTTGAAGGCATTCCAAGCCACTCTCTTCCTTCTGCACAACTCAGTTGCCTAGTCATTCGTCATGCTGACTTCTTGACCTAGGTACACATAACTGTTGCATTCAGAGATCTTCGTTCCGTTGAGAGTGAATGGAATGTCAGGAACAGGACCATTTCTCATAAACATTGTCTTCGTGAGATGCAGTTGTAGTCTGACCTTTCCACACTCATGGTCGAAGTTGGCTAGCATTTGTGCTGCTTGGCTAATGTTTGGTGTTATTAGAACGATGTCATCAGCAAAGTGGAGGTGGTATCATTGACGACCATCTATCTTCACTGCCATTCCTTCCCATTCCAGTCATCGCATGACATTCTCAAAGGTGCAAGCACTGAATAGTTTCAGTGAAATGGTATCACCCTGCTGAACCCCTTTCTTGACATGGATGATAAATTTCTTGTAGAATGGTGAGATCCTGGTAGTGAATCCATAATATAGTCATGGAGGATCCTGATGTAGTGAGCTTGAACGCCCTGTTTGGCTAGGACTTCGATGACCATTTCAGTCTGAACAGAATTAAAGGCCTTCTTTAAACCAATGAACGTAAGACAGAACAGCATCTTGAACTCCCAAGAAACCTCAATGAGCATGGTTATCATGTGGATGTAGTTGATCATGCTGAATCCTTTTTGGAGCCCAGCTTGCTCGCATGGTTGTCCTTCACGGAGTATTCTGCCAATCGTAGTCAGGATGACTCAAGTGAACAGCTTGTAGATGACAGACAAAAGGCAGATTGGGTGATATTTGCCAATGTCATGGACATCTCCCTACTTGTACAGTAGTACAGTCCTGCTGGCTTTCCATTGGGAAGGAACCTTGCATTCAGACAGGTAGTGAGTGAAGAGCCGAGCCAGTGTATTGATGAGTACTGACAGCAGATTCTTCAGGTGTTCATATCTGACCTTGTCTGGGCCAGATGCTATTCGCTCCATTACCAACGAAATGGCATGTTGGATTTTGGAAGGGAGAACATTGAGAATGAGATATCCATCCTGCGGAATTTGGTTTGTGGGCAGGTGGACGTGGCTGTCAAAGAGATCCGAGTAGAAGCCATGGGATAATCTTCTCCATTGCACTTCTGGAAGATGTGATAGATCCAACAGGATATTAGAGGGCAGTCATCATGGTCTTATCGTTGGTGAAGGACAGGGAGGCATTGTGAATACTCTTCCCTGCTTCTGCTGCATCTGCCAGCATTGCTGTTCCTCTCTCTTTGAGGTCTTCCCTTATCGCTCCTCTGCACTGCTTTGCGAGCTCAGACATTCATTTGCAGTTGCCTGAGATTTGTGCCAAGCCACATTGATGAATGAGCTCAAGAGTTTTAAAGACAGGCGTCTTTTTGTGGCTCTCTCTCTCTACATTCCTTGCACAATCATGGAGGTGCTGAACCAGTTGATCATATTCTTTGTCAATGTTGTCAACGATGGCATCTTCACATATTGCCGCAATAGTGCCAAAGAGCTCCCTGATGGTTGTCATTCTGGGAGTTCTCTTCTTAAACTTTGCAGCCCTTTCTCCCCACTCTGTGAAGTAGAATTCTGCATGAAGGAGACGGTGGTCCGATCCTGTTTGGAATTATGGTACAACAACATTAGTCAGGCAAAACAGTCAATGGAATATGATGTGGTCTATTTCGTTGTGGAACCGTCCACTGGGAGACTTCCATGTCCATCGTTTAGATTTGGCCTTCAGGAACTGTGAGTTACCATGGATGGTCTTGGTCGACATGATGAACTCAGATAGTCTCTTACCCTGTTTGTTCCATTCTAGGCAATGGGTCCCGATGTGAAGTTCTTCTTGGTCCTATCTTGGCATTAAAATCACCAACAATGATCTTGTAGAAGGTGTGGTCTTCTTTACAGAACTTCTCCAGCTCCACGTAGTACTTCTTAATTTCTTCTTCATTGTGATTGGATGCTGGTACATAGATTCAAAGATAGAACCTGTTGGCAGTAAGCCATATCTATTCAAGTGTAATCTTCCAATTTGGGTTATTAGGAATTCATATGAATCAATGCTCATGGCCACATTCATGTTGACAATCAGAATGACACCACTGAGCCTCTTTTGTCACATGTTCTGAGGAATAGTTCTCCAGAAAACAGCATGATGTGATTGATGTTTTCTCATCTCGGTCAGACCAATGATGTCATACTTGATCTTCCTTCACTACCTCCACTACCCAGCTTCCCCCTCACTCCAGGACACTTTCTGGACGCTCGGGCCAAGATGCACGAGTGAAGCCCCCACAGAACCAGGTAAGCAGAACTCTGTGACCTTGGACTCCAGGATCAATGGGACCTGGGAATAGAGATCCTCTGCCTGCTCCCACCAATCTCCAGTGATCCAGGGATTAAATCCAGAAGCTCCACCCTACCCTGCTCTGTCTGCCTCCACCAATTTCCGGGCGACCCAGGGATTATACACAGAAGACCTACCCTACTGTTACCAGATAAATATGTCATCCACAGACCTCCACTACCTCCACTACCTCCACTACCCAGCCGCCGCCATGCTCCAGGATGCTTTCAGTACACATCATAAGACATTTAATACCCATCTTCTAGGATTACCCCCACCATATTTGATGGGGTTCAAATATGGTTCAAACCATGGGAACACCTGCGAGGGTGTTTAGAACCTGCCCTAAAAGTGTCTATCCCTCTCAGAGAGCCTGGCAAGCTTTTTGTGGCATATTCGATATACCAAAACCAGTAAATGCCATGGGTCTCATTCCCCTGACCCTGTGACCTTGGACTCCAGGCTCAATGGAGAAAGAGCCACCAATACAGCAGCATTAAGAAGGATGAAGAAGGAGAGGTTGATAAAATCTCAAGGCTAACCTAGGCTGCCAAAACAAAGAAGACAAAAATGACTGTCTGTACTTTCAATGCACGTATGCTGGCATCGGATGCATCCATCCAGGACCTGATGGTACAACTACGAAAGAAACTTCTTAACAAAAAAAAAAAAACTGTTTCACCTATGTACCCAAATACAGTTGTAGCAAAAACACATAGGCAACATAGTAAGTTGATAAATGACAGTCTAATTTTTTCCAAATGAATAATCATTCAAAAGTAGAATGAGAGGTTTGGAATAGAGATTTGGTTAGCAAAACAACTATTTGATTAAGGGCCAGGGGCGGGGGGGGGGGGGGAAGCATTACAAAAATATGTACTGGGGGAAAACTGCAAACCAAGCTAAGATTTAACATTAGGTGATGAGAACATGATATTTATAGCATCTAAGCAGGAAAACTACAGAGCGTTGCTAATGAACCAAGTGGTCTCAACCTGAATGTCTTATGAGCAAAACATTCCAAAGAAATAGCTCACAGGCTAAGCAAATGATTTATATTCAGAAAGCCCAGGTTTGATTCTTGGCATTTCATGGTTTCCTGAGAATCTCAGGTTGTTCCCCCAACTTCCTCAAAAAAAAAATCTGCTTCATCAAAGATCACCTAGCTTAATGGTGTCCCCACTTCTGTCTAATAATTTGAGAATGAGCAGAAAGTTGCACACTTTTCTGGAATTTGACCTGATTGGTCCTAGAATCTACCTTTTCTAACATACAGTTACAATTACTACTGCTTGATGGTATATGGTCAGGGAATGCAATGTCTCCCATCTTCTATCTCAGAATTGCTTCTAACTATTCAAGGTGGTTTATGGTTCTATATAAAATTTAGGGTGTTTGTGCTATGCCCTTTTAGTATGCCATGGGATTCTGTTAGGAACTGCACTCAATCTTATATTACTTTTGGTTTGTAAGAGCATATTAAGTATGATAATTTCCCTACTCGTAAGGCATGAAATATGATTCAATTTCTTTGATATTCTTCTCTATTTCTTTTAATAATGATTATAGTTTGCAATAATTCTTTCATGTGGTCCTTTCCTTCAACTGATTTCCAAATATTTGATTTTTTGTAGGTAAGGGGAAATACAATTGTGAATGAAATTTTTAAATCTTTCTCCTCTTCTATATAAATCTGCACACAAAAATGCAACAGAGGTGAGGCAAGATATTAAGCACGGGAAACTTTCTGTGACACGTCTTATGACAGCAATACAAAAATAAATAAATAAATAAATAAATAAATAAATAAAACACATTTAAAAATGAATGAAGCACACAGGGACTTCCTGAGAGAATCCACTGGAAAAAAATGACCATCAAATCAGGGAGCCTCAACTCCACTGGTGACAGAACTATGAGAACTCAAAATTTAGGAGCAGTTTCTCTGTGTGGGGGAAGGGGGAGAGACTCTAAAAAAGAATGGGGATCACAAGTCCAGTAAAAGGTAAAGGTAAAGGCCCTCCCATTGATCGTCGATTTGCTCGAGCGGGCCCAGTAACGTCTCCATTGGAGACTTTGTTGTTACTGTGTCTGGCATATCGAATACTCTCGGTAGCTTGCCGGGCTCTCCGAGAGGGGCGGAGGAATCGAACTCGGGCCGGCCATGTTGGCCGCTTGTAAGGTGAACGCCCTACCTGCTGTGCTATCGCTCAGGCCCCTGACAAAAAACACCATTGTAGGACAAAAGGATTTACAGGACATCATTTTAAACCCAGACTTGTTAAGCTACAGATAGACTTGTGTCTCAGCAGCACAAGGTGAGTGGCTGCTCTCAGCTTCTGGTTCTTAGCTTCTGGTTATTTCCAAGGTATGCAATACTCCAACTACTACAGTCTGGGTTTGCCCCAACAGACTTGCCACCTGAGCTAGCTTAGGCCCATCCTACCCCTACTCCCATCCCTATCAAACAGTTTCTTTATCTGAATTATTAGGGTTCTCACAAAATTCATTTCTGCATTGGAACTCTGGAGCTATGGAGTCTCAGGTCTTCTTAAGTCCAATAAAGGGTGATATAATCACACCTGGCAGAAGCTGGGAGAGGTTGTTATGGAAGTGAGTACCACGCAGCAAAGTCCCAGCCTAAGCTCTGCCCATCAGGAAGGTAGTGCCGTACCTCTACCCCTACAGGCTCACAGTCTCTGCTGTGAACTTCCTCATCTTTTAGGTTCTAGCTGTCAGACAATCCACAGGTGTATAGTGGCAGCCAGCTTAGAACCAAAGGAATGTCTCCCAAAGTGAGAATATCAGACTTAAAACTCAAACCTAAGTTGGAGAACAGCCAATGCAAAGGATCAAAAAACACCCTCAGTTTTATGCCTGTACCCCAATGCCAGACAGAAAGTTAGCAGTATACATCTCAGTTACTCCTGTTCCCAGACCACGGCTCCGAGAAGCCATTCTTAGGAAAGTAACTGAGATCAGCCATTTCTGAGGCAGACAAAGTCACAGACATCCAGCAGTGAATCTTACCCATATGGTCCAGGTTCTAAGAAAAAAAAACTAAAATTCGTGATGACAACTGCAAAAATTCCTTCAGATCTATGTAGATCAGAATGCTGAACAGTTGTGTCTTTGTATTTATGATCACAATCCCAGTCCACTGCCCAAGACAGTGAAGCTATATTACTGCCAGACCCAGCAAATGTTGGAGTCAGGGCCAGCTAGACCTTAGTGTTAAAGCAGCTACACAGTTTGGGTGACAAAAATCCTGTTGCCAATCAGATGCACATAAATTAGAGATGTAGGCACAAGACTGATACTGCAAGTATTTAAGAAATAAGGCCCTCCCGTTGTTCATTGATTTGCTCGAGCGGACCCAGTTATTTACAGTAAATCTGTAAAACCATACGTAAAGTTGCATCATAGGCACTGATACAGTTAGCAGGCCTGAAGAACATTTCTTTTAATGTAAATGTCTTTAAGGTTCAGAGCAATATTACAGCAAGAAGGGCCCTTGCCTTGCATGACCAGCACCATGTATGGTCTATCCGGCCAGCAGTGATCCCTAAGCACAGAGTCAGGAGTAAACCCCAAGCATCACTGGGTATGAAATAAATGTAAAACTCTGATCCATAAGCATTACATCATTCGAAACATCTGAAAGATGGACAAAAATTTCTTAAATTTTGATACTGAAAGACACTTCAGTCTGACAACAATGAAGAGTTCTGCATTTGTATTAAAAGTTTAAAATTAGGGGTCAGAGATAGTACAGCACTAAGGCTCTTGCCTTGCTTCTGGCCTGGCCTGGATTCAATCCTTGGTGCCCCAGATGGTTCCCAAGCACCACAGAGCACAGAGCTGGAAGTAAGCCTTGAGCACTGAGAGGTACGGTTTAAAGGTCCTAGCTCCAAAAAAGGTTAAAACTACTGTATTGAATTTTAACACTCCAAATACTTTTCTTTCCAGCTGACCCTACTTTTCCATTTCTAAGAACAGTAGCAGAATGCTATGCCACTCTATACAAAAATAGAAGACAGCATGAAGCTAAATGAAAACCAATTTTAATATCCAAAGGTCTGGCTTTATAATTTATGTCAGAGCTATAGTCTCTCCCAAAGGCATCGTCCCATACCTTCAACTTCAGTAAAGAGCACCAAGTTTTTCTCTGTTATTTTGATCTTTAAGAAAACTGCAAATTTGCATATTGAGAAGTCAAAATTTCCAGCTAAGAACAAGGTAGTTACCATCACTTTACAAATTAATGGGGTGAAAAAGCACATCTCCTGATGCCTCGTCACAGTTAAAGTACACAGAAAACAGAAGAGCCTTTGTATTTTAAAAGTTCAGAAACATAAACTTGGATACAGTTTCAGTTGTCCCAAACATACCCACTTTATATAAATCACTGACATTTCCTAGAGCACTATGAGAGATTACAGTATGATCATGATTCAGGTATGTAACCAAACTTAATAAGGGAAATAGACAGTCCACTGTTCAGAGACTGGGCTTGTTACAATGGTCCCTATTTTAAGTACTCACGAGAATTTTTAAAATTCTTCTTCTTTTTCTTCTTCTTCCTCATCTTCCTACTCCTTTTCCATTCTTTTCCATGCAATAGTACCCTTAGTACTGTTGTGACTGCATTCTCTGTTTCAAGATTTTCATTTTTGTTGTTTCAAGATACTGTTTTTCCTTTTAAAATTTTGGGGGGAGTAATGCACTAATAACCAGGGACCACTCCTAGTGGTGACTGAGAGACCATATGATAGGAAGGACTAAGCCCACATCTCCTGCTTGCATTCTAGCTTGTTGAGCAATCTCTGGGGCCCTTAGTTCTACTTAATCCACTGGCTGTTCTAGAGTGCATTGTTTAATTTCCACATTATTTGTGAGTACTCCAGTTTCCTTTTTGTTGTGATTTTTTTGTTTCATTCAAATCATCACTTGAAAAGACATTTGGTATTTCAATCATATTGTCATCTAAAATGTGACCTGTCCTAAAAATGTTTTATGGTAACTTAGTAAGTATTGTATCATTGGGCCAGACTAAATTTGCATGTGTCTGACCCTGGTTCATTTCCTAGCATTGAGTATGATCCCCAGAGCACCAGCAAGTATAATTACCTTAATACAGAACCAGTAGAAAGCCCTGAATACTGCCCAAAATAAAAAAAAAAAAGTCATGATTCTGCTTGGAGGAGTGTCCTAACGATCCATGTTTGATCCATTCGGGCAAAAGTACTACTAATGCATATTATTTCTTTTTTTCCCCGTATCTTCTAGTCACTGTTGAAAATCTATAAAAGTTCTCTACTCTTGTATTTCTGCGTATTTTTCTCTGAGAGCTGTCAATGCTACAGTACTCTGATGTTAAAAATGTGTAGGTATATATTTAAATGTTAAATATTCATGATTTAACTCCTGTGTAATTATAAGACTATCTTTACCTCATGTAACAGTTCTGACTTTGTCTACTTTGTCTAATTATTCAGTCATTGTGGGAATTTTGATTGAGGAGTTAAATGCATTTCTATAGTAAGTAATTGATAGGTTAGGACTTACTAGTGCAAATTTTAAATTAAATTTTTATTATGGTACCATGATTTTAAAAATTTATTCATAATTAAGCTCCAGGAATACACTGTTCCAACAGCAATCTCAACTTCCCTCCACCAATGTCCCAATGTTCATCCCCTGGCCCCAGCCTACCCACACGACAGGCACATTTTTAAGTTCATTTATTGTAGTTTGGCTCTGCTTTCAGTGTTGCAGGTTCAGTAGTTTAAATAAATACATAACCACTCCTCTATACCGTCAACACCTGAGGTCCCTGACCACTACCCCTGCTAGATCCCATTTGCCTTTTCTTGCTCACACCTCTATTTCTTTCTTTCCCCATCCTTCTCATTTCTGTAATCTAAACTCAAGCAATTTAGAGTTGACTACTTGCATTCCCTTTTCATATTATTCTATATATCACAAATCAGTGAGAAAATAATTAGTGAGAAAATTTAGTATTTATCCATCTTCTTACTTCATTTAACAGGGTCCACCCAAATTGTAGTGATTTGCATCATTCCATCATTCCTTGCAGCTGCATAGTATTCCATTGTGTATTATACCATATCTTCATTATTCACTCATTTGTCACTGGATACCTAGGTTGATTCCATACCCTACTGTGGTAAATACTGCAATGAATAATAATATATATATGTGTCATTTTGAATGAATATTTGTGTTCTGGAGTTAGTTACCAAGATGTGGCATTTCTGAATCATATGGAAGATCTGATCTTACTTTTCTGTTTTTCTTAAGAGTTGAACTAGACAACATTCCCTTCAGCAGTGGGTGAATTTCACCATCTCCATCATCATACAGATTGCTCTCAATGTTTTTGATATATGCCATTTTTGCCATTTTCACTGGTGTGAGACGATCTCATTACTCTTTTCATTTGGCCTAATAATTAGTAATGATGAGCACTTTTTCATGTGCTTGTTGACCAACTGTCCTTTTCAGAGAGTTGACTGTTCACTTCTCCCCATTTCTGACATAGTTTTTTAAGTTTTTTTTATGTTGATCTTTTTGAGTACTTTATGTATCTTGGACAGTAATCCTTTACCTGATGTGTGGAGTGCAAGTATTTTTCCCATTCGATTTGGTTTCTGTGAGTTTTAGCCCATGTTTCCTTTGCCATGCAGAAACTTTAATTTTATATAGTCCCATTTGTTTATTTTTGTTTCTGTTGCCTTTTCCAATAAAATCGTATCTCTGAAAACAACTTTGAGTTCCAAGTCTTAGATTATCCTTCCTATATTTACCTCAATATATAAGCAGAACAATTGCAGTTTTTTTAATTGGAAACACCCTCCGTCCCACCCCTCCCCTCCACCCCCGCCGTTGGTACTTGGATATTCTGGGGCCACTCTTAGCAATAAAAGACCAATTGATGTAATGTGTTCAGCTGGTTAGTGCTCAGTATTACCAGGATTACACATGGAGCAGTGCTGGATGGGGTTTATGTGATACAAAGGATTGCTTTCAGAGTCCCCCATACTCAAGTCATGTTCTCTACCACGATCTCTATGGCCCCCAAAATGGCCTTATGTCTTGCTAAATGTTGTTATTGCTGTTTTCTTATTATTTCCCCCTCTTCTCTTGCATTCCTCATTAGTAATGGGGTATGGGTTTTGTTTTTTGGTTTTTGGTTTTTTTTGGTATGGATAAGGTTTGATTTTTCATTAATTTATCTTCTATATGTGATTTCCATGAAGGTAGTATTAAAACTTTTTAAGTTAAAACTGCCAAATTATAAGTTGATAACCTGAATCATATATAAATCTTTCTGCTTTTCATGCATGTTATGTATTGTGTTTCCCCTCCCTTTTCTTTGTTGTTGTATCAACTAGGTGTTAAACAATTAACTGTGGTGCTCTTATCCTTTAGCTATGGTGCTTGTCAGGGATTATACCTTTTAGTTGTGGTTTAAAGTCCTTCCACCTTTTGGCCGTGGTATTTACTGGGGGTTATACACTTGACACTTGGTTAGTATTCACACATTAAACTACAGTTCTCACCAAAGGTCACACATTTTAGCTCTGTGCTCTCATTTTTTTAATTGCTTTTTGGGTCACACCCAGCAAAGCTCAGGGGTTGCTCCTGGCTCTATACTCAGGAATCACTCCTGGAGCTGCTTGGGGGACCAAAAGGGATACCGGGGATCGAACCCGGGTCGGTCGCATGCAAAGCAAATGCCCAACCCGCTATACTATCACTCTGGCCCCATGCTCTGCATTTTTAAAGACAAACTTTATTGTTTATAATATCCATTTGGACAAAATGGCAGGCTACCAAATGTAACCTTCCCACACGGCAGAGTCTGGCAAACTCCCCGTGGTGTAGCCAATATGCCAAATACCGATAACAATGATGGGTCTCATTCTCTTAACCCTGAAAGAGCTTTTAATATGGCACTTTCTAAAAAATCTCAGGGCTAAAACGAAGGAGACGTTACTGGGGCCTGCTCGAGGCAATCGACAAACAACAGGATGGTCGTGATCGTCGTAATCCTGTTGCTAAGTTGTTTTTAGACTTTTTAAAGCACCATTGCTTTTTTATTTTTCCGTCGCTAAGGTTTCTAGTGAGAAATAAGTTTATACTGTTTATACTTGTGACACTTTCTTGTTTTAGGTCTTTCATCCCCCATAATTTTATTATACTTCATCTTTGCATAATTCTTTATGTTTATTCTCTCTGGGATCCTTTTAAGTATCATTAATCTTGCCAGATTTTTCTAAACTGTGCCAGAATAAGCAGGATAATGAACTACCTGCTCTGGCTATGGAGTAATGAGCATTGCCAAAGTAGACAACACCCTCCAGGGCATTGGAGAGTGGGGATACTGCTTAGTGACTGATTGTGTGTGTGTGTGTGTGTGTGTGTGTGTGTGTGTGTGTGTGTGTGTTAGGGGAGGCATTCTCAGCAACACTCAGGAATTACTCCTGGCAGTGCTCAGATATATAGTGCCATACAGGATGCCAGGAATTAAACCTGGTTAAACTGCATGCAAGACAACTTCCCTACCTGCTGTGCTATGGTCCTGGACCCTACTGACTGATATACAGCAGTTCCATGTCCCATATACATATATATTTTTTTGCTTTTTGAGTCACACTCGGCGATGCTCAGGGGTTACTCCTGGCTTTGCACTCAGGGATCACTTCTAGCGGTGCTCAGGGGACCATATGGGATGCTAGGAATCGAACCCGGGATGGCCGCATGCAAGGCAAAAGCCCTACCCGCTATGCTATTGCTTCAGCCCCATGTCCCATATTTTTAAGTCAACATTTAGTTTACATTACTAACCACAGAAATAGTGCTCACAACTGACCTGAGTAAAACACTGTACTTTGAACACTTTCAAATACAAAGTTTTGCTTCTTGAACGTGTCATTATTATCATGACCAAACCCTATGACTGACTGATTAACACTGAAAATATAGATGCATCACACTGTAAAAAATTTTCACTGTGTTAAATGCCTGTTAAAGACAGAGCAAAACAAATTGCTACTAGCTTTCTAAAGCCCATATAAATGCCTCTGACACTTTTTTGTTTCTTTCAGGATTGTAATAGCATTATTTCTCCCTACCCCACCTTCCTTTATCTCTTCTATTAAATGCATGCCCACTAGATGCACATTATGTTGAATTTTTATATTCGTGAACTATGTGGCATCTGAAACAAAATATCTATTTAGACCTCTTCTCTATCTCTGACATCAAACATAGAGCAATGAAAAGGGAGTGAACACTGAAAGATGATCTTAAGTAGACTCACTAGAAAACATCAAGGATCATAGGTTCATAATCCCTTCCAAATAAATATGAAATCAAATTTAGAATCATATCAGATGGTGACTGAGTGGTGATATTTTTTGAAAAGATTTTCCTTTTCAAAAAATAAAACTTGTCAGGGATGAAGTTCAACAGCAGAGCAAGTGCCTAGGATGTGTGAGGCCCTGGATTCAATCCCCATCACTACAAAAATAAATTTTTTTAACTTAAAATTAAAATATTTTAAATTTAATTTTATTTTTATAAAGTTGTTCACAATAATTGATTACATTTAATATTCGAATGACAATCCCACCATTACATCTTCCCACCACCATATTTCAAATAATTTTAATATTTGTTTGCTGTTTCTTTCTCAATTTTTACTCTTTCCAGAATTCTCTGTGAAGTATAAAAATTCCCACTAAATTACTGTCCTTGGTTTATTATTGAATCTAAAAACTCATGTTCCATTAATCTGAGAAATTTAATTATTTAAGACTGCCTGTTTTATAGGATCAGGAGATAATAGAGTGCTTAGCCATATGCTAGACACAAACTCTATGCAAGGTTCAATCCTCAGCACACATATAACTCCTACGTATAACTGAGGGTTGCCATGGAGGCCTCTAGGCACTGCCAGGTGTGACTGAGAAGGCCTCTACCACAAGGCAGGGTGGTGTAATCCCCTTCTCCACAGGTCCATATTCTTAGGCCCTTGCAATGAACCACAGGCCTGAGTGGTGGAGAATCAGTAAGTGGGTCCCCCAACCTCCTGAGCACCATTTGGGAAGTCCCCTGTAAAAGATGAAGGAAATCCATTTCAAGACAGATAAGAGGTCTCATATTTCATCTCTGGTTTTTTATGACCCCCAAAGTACAAGCACCACATTCCCCAAGTATGCACTGAACTACCAGACTCCAACATCCCATGTCAAGTACCACCAGGAATAGCCCACAATTACTTGAGCACAGCCTGGGTACTGCCTCTGCTGTCTGTCACAATCTTTCATTTTATGTTCTCATTTTCCAAATAACCCTATACAAGTTTTGGCACGTCTAATGTGTCTAAATCAAAAGACCATTACAACTGACAGGTCAACTGGACTCAGATCCAAAGGGTACTAGTTTCAATCAGCCAAGAAAATAACTCTTGTCTCCTGACTTGATTAGAGAAAGATGGGTGGATATCTGGGTAGTCTCTGTGCTCTTTAGCTAGAATTTAATTAAGCTGCCCTATATTTCTGCACCACTTACCTTCAGTTAACATGGCCACTGTTATCACCTGTTCCTAAAACTTTCTGGATAGTGTAGATTTCTTCATTTTGTTTAGTAAGTTACCACCTTATTACATTACCTTCTTTCATTCCAATTTTACTAATATCTCTTGAAAATTGTCAACTTTCTTCTTACTCTTCTTATTCCTAGGCACTTAAATGATTTTTAATCCTTTACTGTCATTTTGAAAAGACTTTTAGAAATGTAGAAAATTATGTTCAATTTTTAATATACAGCGGTAGGGCATTTGCCTTGCACGTAGCCAGCCTGGCGAAGCTGGGTTTGATTCCTCCGCCCCTCCTGGAGAGTCTGGCAAGCTACCGAGAGTATCTCACCTGCACAGCAAAGCCTGGCAAGCTCCCCGTGACATATTCAATATGCCAAACACAGTAACAACAAGCCTCAAAATGGAGACGTTACTGGGACCACTTGAGCAAATTGATGAACAAAGGGAGAACAGTGTTTTGTTTCTTAATATTTAATAAGAACCTCTCATTTCATAATTTCAAATTTTTATTTTACAAGTGCTAACATAATTTTCTCTATATAAAGGGAGTTATACAGAACTACTTAGGAGTTATATACTAAAATAAAATATGAACATTAACAATTATTAATATCAAGGTTAAAAGTTAGGCTTCTCTGGTGTTGGTGAGGTATGGTAGCCCTGCATTGAGACCATGAACAACATTACTATAAACATTGTTACCTTAACTACAATTTAAAAAATTTTATGTGAACAAAATATGCTTTTGATAAATTAACATTAAAGTATTTTCTCAATTTCTTATCATCTCACTGGGTACAATAAAATACTGAGGTGTTGTGGAGTTCATGCCCAATTCAATCAGCCTAATGGCTGATTAAATAGCAATACTACTACATTAAAAAAATACTGAGGTCTTTATTAAAACGATTACCTTCAAATTATATATAGTATTTACTCTTATTTTCAAAATATTTGTTCCTAATCTTTTCTATTCCATCTTTTTTACAAATTGAAATTTATGGCAATTATGAGATACATAGACCAAGACTACTTTTCCAACAGCATATGTTTACTTTTGGACTCTGTCTCATTCTGGTAATTCCCTGGTAGTTTCAAACACTTTTTTCATTATTATTATATCTGTTATTATGAGCCTACCCAAGGAGCTTTGAAGTTAAAGTCTACAAAGATCTGTATTCTTTGACTGTTGCATTGAATCAATCAATCCCTCATCTCTCTCCTACTTTCGTTTCCATAGTATATAAAACAGAGAAATATTCAAATTAGGCCAATTATAAAACTAAGTGTATGAGGTAGAACAAGCATCACGTTTCTCACTCTAAATAAGAAAAAAAAAACCTAGAAATTGTTCAGCTTAGTGAGGAAGCCATAACAAAAGTTAAGATGAAGGTGCTGGGGGGACTGGAGTGATATCACAGTTGGGTAGGGCATTCATCTTGCACAGGGCTGACCCAGGTTCGATTCCCAGCATCCCATATGGTCCACTGAGCACTGCTAGAAGTAACTCCTGAGTACTTGAGCCACGAGTAATCCCTGTGCATTGCTGGGTGTGACTAAAAAGCAAAAAAGAAAAAAAAAAGAAAAAGAAAAAAAGATGAAGGTGCTGGGGATGTGGCTCAACCTGAAAAGAGCACATACCAAGCATGTACAAGACCCTGAGTCCAATACCCCATGGTACAGGGTCCCCCACCACCATCACCAACAAGAGTGTCTCTGTTGGCCCTAGGCATCACCATGTCCTGAATACTGTGTATTCAGCTTCACAAGGATACCTATGCAACGTCTCCAAAGGTCCTGGGCGTGGCCCCTACTAAAGAAAAAGAAGCCAAAAAAGGTCAAAAGCTAAGCCTCTGACACCAAAAGGTAAGCTATGTTATAAATGGAAAATTCTATATTAAACCAAAGCGTACACAGCCTAATATAGAACAAAGCCCTAACTCTTCATAACTCTGTGAAGAATGAAAGGTGAAGAAACTGCAGAAGAAAATATAAAAATTAGTAGAGGTGTTTCATGAGGTTAAAAGAACATCTTCGTGAAACCTGAATGCCCAAGAACAGATGACTGGTTAAAGAAACTTTGGTACATCTACACAATGGAGTACTATGTAGCTCTTAGAAAAGATGAAGTCATGAAATTTACATACAAGTGGTACAATATGGAAAGTATCATGCTAAGCGAAATGAGTCAGAAAGAGAGGGATAGACATAGAAAGATTGCATTCATCCGGGGGATATAAAGTAACAAAGTATGAGATTAATACCCAAGAATAGCTGAGATCAGCACCAGGAGGATTACTCCATAACTTAGAGGCCAGCCGGGTATCCTAGAGGAAAGGGCTATTCAGATAGAGAAGGGAGCACCAAATAAAGGATGTTTGGAGGATCCTCCCAGGAGGGGAGATGCATGTCGAAAGTAGACTATGGACTGAACATGTTTGCCACTCAATGCCTCTTTTGCAGACCACAACACCCAAAAGGAGAGAGAGAACACAGGGGATTGCCCTGCCACAGAGACGGGGGGATGGGGGGATGGGGGTGGGAGGGATATTATCCATGGTGGTGGAAAATGGGCACTGGTGGAGGGATGGGTATCTGATCATTGTATAATTGAAACCAAAGCACAAAAAATTGTAAATCTACAACTTTAAAAAAAATAAAATAAAATAAAGGGGAAAAAAAAAGAAAAAAAAAAAAGAACATCTTCGTAACAAAAAATCAGATGACAGAAAGTGCTGACAAAGAAGCTTTAACAAGTTATCTGGAAGATCTAGCTAATTGAAAATGCCTCACTAAAAAAGCATATTTTCAACACAGAGTAGCCTTAAATGTAAAGAAAATATATTAAGGACTTTCATAACTGAGGAAAGTTCACAGTTGACTCAAAGCAAAAAATAATAAATAAATAAAAGCTGACTCTCCTATGAAGGGCTAATATAGCTGGAGAATTTAAATAGATGCAAATGCTCATTTTCCATTCAAAAAATCCTGGGGCCATTAAGAATTATGATAAATGTACTCTTTAGCCATACTCTGTAAATTAAACAACAAAAATCTGTACTATGCACATCTGTTTACAAGCCTTACGAAATATTTTAAGCACACTATTAACAACTACTCAGAGAAATAGATTCCCTTAGAAATATTATCATTCTGCTGGAATGGATAACAAATGAAGAGTATAATTAAGTTTTATTTAAACCTAGTACCTCAATAAAAATAACAAGAAATTTATATATTAATATATAACCACTCACTGATTCCCCCCAAAAAATATATAACACTCATCAACAATGAATCTAGTCATCAAAAGTTTTGATGATGATGTACAAAATTAATGTTGTATTCATGTCTGCTAACACAACATACATTATTAAGCACATGGATCAATGAGTAATTTTATATTTTAAGAACTTAAATATTATTTAAGAATAGAATTTAAGAAGTACTTAAATTTACTAGTTAAGAAATACATTCTATGGGGGTATGGTGCCACCAGCAGGTCAATCTGTACCTGTGAGGTGAGTGCATCAGCAGCCTGATGGCAACGTCAGACTTTCAGATACCCCAAAATCGCTGCTGTGCCTTTGGCCAGACCCTAAAAACTTGGGGCAAAGTTTACCAAGAAAGTAAACAGCCAAAAGTTAGGTATGACGACCAAAAGTTAGGTATGAGACACACCCACAAACCACCTCCAGCTCAGCTATATAATTGGAGGCATGGCCTCTCTGGTTCCTGATCAAACTGCTTAATGGCTATGATCCCAAAGCTCAGAAACGAATCTCAGAACCCAAAGGCTTTTGGCAGAAATGCGTTCCGTTCCTGCAGTAGGTTACTGGCACTGAGCCACTCCAGGTGGGAATAGGTTTCATGCCTTGACCTGTTCCCCCTGGCGGCCTGGTGACCGCCATCCTCCAGAGGCCACTGGACAGTCAGGTTTGGGCCTGCAGTGATGAGACACACGGGGGCTCACCACATGGGAGTGGAGCCGACTCTTTCTCCTCATCCCAACGAGACCCCGAGTTGCCACCTACAAACGGCCTCTCTGGCTCCTGATCAAGCTGATTAACGGCCATTATACCGGAGACTCAGAAACAAATCTTGAAACCCAGTGGCTTTTGGCAGAAATGCATCTGGACTGCATACAAGGTGGCCGCCAGCTCAGAGCTTATTGGAAAACCAGGTATGAGTCGGCCGTGACGGGGCAACTGTAGTCTCATGGGAAGGGGGGTGGTACTGGCTGGTCCTTCACGCCCAACTGAGGTCACGAGTTGCCCCCCACAAGCGGCTCTCTGGCACAGCCATGGCTCCAGAGGCAAAAGGACTTAATCCAGAGCCCAGCAGCTTGCGGCAGAAAAGTGAATGGACCATGCATTAAACTACGGTGCCATGCCTCCCCAGGAGGGAAAGGGTGTTGCTCCCTTCTCCCTTTTTTCCCCCCTGGCAGCAAGGTGGCCACCGCCTCAGAGCTTATAGGAAAGCCAGGTATGAGCCTACGGTGACAGGGCAACTGCAGTCTCATGGGAAGGGGGGCAGTACCGGCACATCCTTCATGCCCTACCGAGGTCACGAGTTACCCCCCACAAGCGGCTCTCTGGCACGGCCATAACACCAGACACACAGAAACCAATCTCATAATTATCTGGCTCTTTGCAGAAATCCAAAATCGTGGCCACATGACATTATATGATTCTCATAACCAGCTATAGAAAACATAATATTTCACAATGCCTTTTCAGCAATTCTGATTGTTTGGGGGGAAATTCTAAATAATAATGGTGCATCTTTTGTCGAAATAATGAATGTAATAAATGTAGAGAAGAGTTAAGTAGAAATCATCTGCCTCACAGGTATTTGGAGGGGTGTGACGGGGGGTATACTGGGGTTCTCGGTGGTGAAAAATGAGTACTGGTAAAGGGAAAGGTGTCTGATCATTGTATGACCGAGACTTAAACCTGAAAGCTTAGTAACTTTTCCCACAGTGATTCAATAAATAAATATAAAAATAAAAATAATTAATTAAGGTGGAGTTCATGCCCAATTCAATCAGATAAACAGTGGCTGAATAAATAGCAGTACTCCTACAAAAAAAAAAAAGAAATACATTCTAGAAATAAAAATAAATACATTCTATAAGGTTCTAGATGCCAAAATTAGTAATTTATCTCATGTATCTAAGCAAAGAAATACCCATATTCATGAGCATGGTCTATAAAACCTTTCAGAAATGATTCACCATTCTAAACGTCTGTAAGGATATTTGAGATTCATGGGGGTAAATAACAACATTATAGGAGTTTCTACGTATACTACAATTTTTATGATCTCTGATTTCCAGACTTCAGTAGAGGGAAAATGTATAAATATTAAAATAGAGGAAGAGCTACGAGTGCTACTATGTGGCCAAATTGCAGCAATTCTCATGACAAATTCTGAGTGAATGAGGATTTGCTTATGAACGAATAAAGAATGTTGTATATGGAGAGGGAAACTACTGATAAAACTACTCTGGATACGTTGAAATGACATAAGAAAAATTAAATATTACAAAAATTCAGTTATAAAGTACTGACAGTATTTGAGATGACTAACTTTAAAAGTTCTAATGTGGGTAAAATGCTGTCAAGCAGTATCACAACTACAAAGATATCTTTTGTGAAAAGAGTCAATTAACAACATTGTTACTATCTCTTATTAAGAAACTGTCACAGCACAGCCTTCAGCACCCAACCAAAAATACCTTCATCAGACATTAACCCATCAACATCAGGGGAAAAAAACTTCTTAAAGCAAAAAGACTGTGATTCATGAAGATTCAGATCATAGTATTTTCAGCAACAACGTATTCTTGTTGAAATAATGTAATGATCGTAAGTTTCAGTTGCAAATCATTAAAAATAAATGTGTATATTTAGTTCACAATGAAAGTTCAATTCCATTCTTCATAAAAACTTCTGAAGGGTAGTATATAAAGTTGTATTTATCATAGTGCAGAAACTTCTGTCAGTACTGTTCAAAATGCAGTACTATGAGTTGGTTATTATTGCTCTTCTACAAAACAAGACAAAACTTTTCAATGGAAAAAGGCATGTTTGATTTACATTCTGAATATCAATATTTGATATTTGATATTTCAAATATCAGTGACTACATATCACAGATAATTTTCTGTAGGATAACACTGGTTTGTCCTTTCTGCCTTGCCACAGGGAGCTTAGGTTTATTAGGTTACTCCATCACAGTGCTCCCATTCCTGTTTTTGCAATCTCTTTCTTTGCGCTCTGCTTACCCAACCAGTCAATCACCTTTATCTCCTAATCAGACTGTTAACTTGTAAATGTTGCTTTACTCATCTCCTTAAGACTTGACATAGTTTATTCAGATCAATGTCCTTTTTGTATAGACACAGGAAGACAGTTAATGCTATGCTTTTGTAACTTGAGAAGTTAACTGACTCCAAATAATATTCACTCCAGGACATCTGTTGTCAGGACTTAAACCTCAGTTGCCCTTACTTCCTAGCACCCCAAAAGCAGGGTCCCAACAAGGTACTAGATGGCCCCAGGGTAAACTGTGAGCTACCCTCACATCGAAATGGACCAGGCCAAAGCACCATAATACTTAACTGTTAGTTAAGAGCATGGTCATGGACAAATTCTTTCATGATCCAAAAAGTAACAACTGGATTAGAAACCTGCTAGGGTTAGGAAAGATTAATCTGGCCTGCACATTGTAGTCTGGGATCTATAGCAAGATGTCCCCAGGAGAGCCACCCTACAAGATTAATGTATCTCTTACTGTGTCCATACAAAATAACTACTATTAAGAAGTAGAATTAAGATGTTAATTAAGATGTTAATTAAGTTATTGGACTAAGGAAAGGAGAAAAACTCCTAAGTGGCATTTTGCCTGGAGCAAGGATCACCTGGCTGTAGGCAATCAGAAATGGCTTTGATATGTTGATTGTGCTACTGGACCTGAGTGTGGTGACTACTCCCAGTGCTAATAGCTGGTGAGACTAGAGAGAGACCAAGGCAGCCAGTCAGAGCCCAAAGAGGAGCGAGGGAGACAGGAGCAAACAGGAATGAGGGGCTTAGTGAGATTGGAACAGGCACATGGGGAGAATGGAATAAATGGTAACTGATCACCAACCAGCCTGGCACTCATTTCATCCTCCATCCACCCATGGCATCAGCTGTCCCAGGTGGGGAAGCAGTGCAAAACTACCCAAGACAAATGGCGAGAAAAAGCCACAGGATTCCTAGTCGTTTGGTGATTACACTGTATGATTCTTATGTTTATGAATTTACGTAAGGTAGACTTATGTCCTAAAATGTGATCTATTCTGGAGAATCCTGGAGTTCATTTAGTGCAGTAGAGAAGAATGTGTATTCAGCTTTTTGAGGATGAAGGCCTTTGTATAAATCCATTTGTCCTAGTCCTTCTAGTTCTTTATTTGGGTTCTTGTATCTTTCCTGATACCCTGTTTAATGGATTTATCCAGTAGTGATAGTGGGGTGTTGAAGTCTCCCACTACTATTATGTTTCCATCCAGATACTTTGTGTTTCTCTAGGTTTATGAGCAAAGGCCTTTCAAACTTTTTTCTGACCCAAAATTTGGTGCACATATATTGATTAGAGTATTTCTTTTCATTGAATCACCGTGAGATACAGTTACAAAGCTTTCATGTTCGAGATTCAGCCTTACAATGATCAAATACCCATCTGTCCACCAGTGCACACTCTCCACCACCAGTGTCTCCAGTATATCCTCCCACCCACCCACCCCTCAACCCCCCCTTCATCCCAGTCCTCACCCTGTCTTCATGGCAAGCAATTTCCCTAATGCTCTCTCTACTTTTGTGCATATGTTTTGCTCAAATTTTCCCACCACCATTCAAGCCTGCCTGCCAGGGGCAGATGCTAGATCATTTATTATCCACTGTTCATTTAGAATATCCTGGGTGCCGTGGCCTCATGCTTCTGGAATCCTAGATTGTAAATGGTTGGGTTCCAGAGACATTTTTGTAGGGCACTATTCCATTTGGGGATTCAATTGGGCATTTCTGGACCAGGGCTGTTGGTGTGCTGAAACAGCGCCCTGAGGCATATTGTGAGGATGATAGCCAGGCTGAGGAGTGGGCCGGGAGCCAGGGAGGGATAGCCTAGCACCTCTGCTGCCATGCAGCATGGACATTTATCACTGGAACCCGCATACCTATGCCTTCCTTGTGGAAGCTCTTGGTCATCAGGATTCCATCTGGAGTCGGTGGGGAGACTACACCTGCTCCATCTGGGGTGCCCCAGTGAAACTGGCTCGGACTGGGGCCCAAAGAGATCTCTGGCTCAGTGGTGTCTTCCAGAACTCGCTGCTGTCTCTCTGCACCAGCGCTGTTGGTGCACTAAGATGGCACTGGGAGGCACATTGTAGGGGTGACAGCCAGGCAGACGAATGAGCAGAGAGCTGGGGAGGGACAGCCCGGGGCCTCTGCCACCATATGACATGGAGATTTAGTCCTGGAAGCCACATACCTGAGCCTTGCTTGTGGAAGTTCTTGGTAACTGGGATTCCCTCTGGAGTAGGCAGGAGACTGCACCTGTTCCATCTGGGGTGCCCTGGTGAAATTGGCTCAGTATGGGGCCCATAAAGATCTCTGGCTCTGTAGTGTCTTCCGGGACTCACTGCTGTGTCTCTGGATTTTAATCTCTTTCAAGATTTATTTATGGGTCTCTGAAGCAAGACCAGTAATAGAGTTTACAGGGCAGCGCTGGAGTTGGTTTGTAGGAGTGACTGCCAATGCTTCCATGTGTATTGTGAAGTGGAGGGAGGTAGCCCATCCCAATTCCATGAAAGCCTGGCGAGATTTCAGTAACAAAACCCGCATACCAGAATTGTCAGCAGATTATATCTTGGTGAGGTCCATCCTGAGACGGTGGAGTCAGGCCTGGAATATGGCGGCAATTTTGGATTCACAATCCAAAGCAAGTGGCTGCTGGGGGCTCTGCTTGGGTAGGCACAGGCCAACCTGCCCCCCTCTGATTTACCCCAGTCTGTTCAGCCATGTGTGGGTCCAAGATTAACTGCGACTTTTGATCTCTTTCAAGATTTATCTATGGGTCTCTGATAAGGCCAATAAATGAGTTTGTATAGCTGAGCCAGAGGTGGTTTGTGGGCATAGCTCCCACACAGCTAACTTTTGGCCATTTCATTTCTTGGTAAACTTGGTCCCAAGTCGTTGGGGTCCAGTCAAAAGCACAGTGGCAATTCTGAGGTGTCAGGAAGCCTGAAGGTATCATCAGGCTGCTGATAGACTCGCCCCACAGGTATAGGCTGACCTGTTGGCGGCACCATAACCCCAGTGATTAGAGTATTTCTTGCTCTATTATTTCCTTGATCAATAAGCAGTGTCCATCTCTGTTTCTAATTACTTTCTTTAGATTGAATGCAATTTGGATGGATATAATTATGGGTGTTCCAGATTCTCCCCACCCCACCCCACTGACTTCTATAACTGTTTTCCATTTTACCACTCTGAACCTATGACTATTCTGTGATTTTAGACGTGTCTCCTGCAAATGGATGGATTTTGTTTCCTGATCTAACCATCACCATGTGCCTTCTGACGGAAGAGTTTATAGTCCATTGACATTATTGATTTAAAAGGTTGTGTTGCCATTTTAATGTGTAGAATTGTAACTTCTATAAAGTGGCTATTTGTTAATATAAAAATGTTCATTCAGAAGTTCATTCAAAGCCTTTCAGAAGTTCATTTAGGATCAATTTAGTTTTCATAAGTATCACTAGCTCTTATTTTCTAAGAATGGCTTTATCCCTCACTCCCATCTAAATGTTGGAGGCTTTTGCTGGGTAGTGGACTCTTGGTTGAAAGTTTCATTCAGTAATTTGAGTATGTCATTCCACTCTATTCTTGCCATTTTGTATGGGAGATATGCTGTGATTCTTCATTTTATTTCCCTTATATTTATGTTTTTTTCTTCTCTCCTGCTGCTATAAGAAGTTGATCTCGCTCTTTGTTTTTTGCCAGTTTGATTACGATGTGTCTTGATGTTATTCTTTTTGTGTCTATTTTCTTGGTACTCTTTTGGCCTCTTAAATCTCTACAGCTGTCTCCCTACAGAGATTGCGTAAATTCTCAGCTATTGTCTCTCCCACCACTCTATCCTCTCCTCCCCCTTTGTCCTCAGCTTCTGGTATTCCTAATAATTCCGAGATTATTCTTTCTGTTTTTGTTCATTAAGCACCTTACATTTTCTTCCATTCTTTTCTCCTTTCCTTTTTGACTTCTTTATCAATGCTAGGCTACATCTTGTCTTTAAGTTCATCGATATGGCTCTCCCTTTGTGAGATTTTACTACTATGGCCTGTTTGCATATTATTTAGCTCCTTCATTTTCACTTTATGGAATCTCTCACCTACTGAAAAAATTCTTCTTTAAGTTGGTTGAATTTCTCATCTAGTGATGCTTAATGTCACTGGCAAGTGCTTGCTTAATCTCTATTGCCAGCACAAGGAGTGTTGATTTTAGATCCTCATCAACCAGACTCAAGCATTTTGGTGGCCTTGGCTTGCTTGTGTTTCTATGTTCACCTGCAACTGCACTTGCGTGCCTTAGTTTCCCTATTGTTCTTTGAGTATCATGGATATTAATAATGGAGATTTAAATTCCCAGTTACTTGATAATGGGTCTTCTAGGTTGTTAATACCAGGCGACTACCAATACCACATCTGGTGTTCAGGTTATTTTCCTGATTGTGCAATATTTTCCTGATCGTGCAAAATTTCAGGTAGTTACTTGCTTGAATTAACTCACCTGATAAGAGTTTGTGAAATAGGAATTCCCCTATCTACTCGCAATATAAGATATATATGAAGTAATTTTTTTACACAGTCACACTAGCATAGCGTCCCCATGGTTTTAGAATTTGGGGTTAGAGGGACGCAGTGAGAGGTCAGTGCCTGGCAGAGGGACAGGGTCTGGCAGCAAAAGTCTGCTGGATCTGGTCCCAGGGCTTCCCTTTGTATGAGTATATGGGCTTTGAGGCTGGGGAAGGTGCAGGTCTGGGGCCATAGTGCACACACCTGGGTCAGAGTTAGAAGGATGCAGTGAGGAGCCAGCACCTGGAAGGGAAACAGGGAGTGGTGGCCTGCAATTTCTATTTTAAATATACAAAAGAACCTCCTGTTGTCCTCTAACAAAGGAGGTATGACAACACTGTAAGAACATAACGGGTCAACCAGAAGATGAATCAAAGGATAGGAGTAGAAGCTTAACATGCCCAAGATTTAATTCCTGACACTACATGGTCCCCAAGCACCACCAAGAATGCCACCACATAGCACTACCCAGTGTGGTTAAAATTAAAAGAACTATTCATGATAGTAACTCAAAATCCACAATAAAATATAATGACCACCATGATAAAAGTAACTGTATGATAAAGACATTTTAATAGCATATATTTTATTTATATTTTATTTCTTATAGCTTGTTAGAAAATAAAATGAGATAATTAGTACATAACATATCCACAACCTCAAAGCAAATAAACTTGTAACATGTAACAATAATAGCACAAACTGGCATGGATAAAGATGGCATTAGGCTAAGGAAATCGCCACATATAATTAAGTAATTGTAAGGTTTCTTGTATTAGTAATGCTAATGTTAAATTTACAACAATTTAAAATGATGAGAATAATGTTTTATTACAGTATTTTTTCTGTATGTCACTAGAATTAAACATAGATATTCTGAAGTTTAGTGTAATTATGTTCAGCAAACTTTAAAGTAAACCACTAAAAGAACAGAATACTTTTTAAAAAAATAAATAAATCATTTAAAACTTTAAATGCTCAAGGCCAGAGAGAAAACTAAAGGGTTAAGGAGCTTTCCTTTATTGCAAGCAACATCTGTTCAACTCCAAGCTCCTGAGCACCTCCAAGAGTGATTCCTGAGTACAGAGTCTGAAGTAAGCTTTGAATATCACAAGGTGTGAACAAAATACAATAAACAAAATTCAGGGTCAGAGTAGGAATACAGCAGGAAGGGTATTTGCCTTGAACATAGGCCATCTAGATTTGATCCGTAGCATCCCATATGGTCCCCGGAGCCTGCCAGGAATGATTCCTGAGTGCGGAGTCAGGAGTAAGCCCTGAGCACTGCTGAGTGCGGCCCAAACAGCAAAAAATTTTTTTCATTGATACATGAAAAATAATCTCCTTTATATAATAAAGGAGAACATGTACAAAACAATGGTGAAATGGCACATATGAATTCAACTATCTCGTTAATAGAAATTAAATATATGCAAAGTCAACGTCTTTGACAAAGGAGTGAAAAGTATTACTTGAAGCAGAAAAAGTCTCAACAAAGAGAGCTGGAGAAATGGGTCATTCATATGCGGGAGGTTGTGGGGGAGGACTCCGATCCCTTTGTATTGCAATGCTTAAAAGTCAAATCAAAATAGATTAAAGTCTTCGATGTCAAATCTGAAAATATAAATTATATTGAGGAAAACTTAGAACACTTCATAATATGGAGTCCAAGGGTATCTTCAATGATTCAATGCCTCTAGGTAAGCAAACAGAAGCAAAGATAAACAAATAGGACTACATCAAACAAAGATGCTTATGCACTGCAAGAGAAAAAATGGCCAAAATAAACTTCCTCAAAGAACACATACTAATGATCAAAAGGTATATAAAAAATGTTCTGCACCACTTTATCATGAGAGAAATGCAAATAAAAACAATGCTATAACAACTCACACCAGTAAGACTGGAATATATCACAAAGAATGACCAGTGTTCACATAAATGTGGGGGAAAAAGTCAACCTAATTCACTACAGGTGGGAGGGTAAACTGGCTCAGCATTTTTGGAATAATAAGGGCACTTTCTGAAAAATTAGGAATTAGGCTTCTATATAATCCAACAACTCCATGTCTTGGCATCTACACCCAAGTGTCTAAAAACTCAATTTAGAAAGGACATTTCCATCTCTATGTTCACTGCAGCACTATTAAAATTGGCCAAAATCTGCAAACAACCGTAAAACACATAACTGGATAAAGAAACTATAGTATCTAGAGGCTAGAGTGATAGCACAGTGGATAGAATGTTTGCCTTGCACATGGCCAACCCGGGTTCAATTCCCAGAATCCATATGGTTCCTTGAGCACCACCAGGAGTGCAGAGCCAGGAGTAACCTCTGTGCATCGCTGGGTGTGACCCAAAAAGAAAAAAATAAAAGATATTATCTACACACATAAGGAATACAGATATAAGAAGAGATAGTATCATGCAATTTACTGCTCTGTGTGTGGATTTGTAAAGTATCATGCTGAGCAAAGTTAGACAGATAAAAGACAAAGCAGCACCACATGATATCTCAAACACTTCTGGGTATATCCTGAAGAACCCTGGGCAACAACAGGATAGAGTACGTTATTCACAGCACTACAGGGCTGAGCAGCAAGCATATTCAAGCCCTCACATAAAAATGCCTGTCTGGTTGGTCAAGAATCATCAGTGGCCCAAAGCACCACTTGGGACACTAAAACACAAAACAAAATTTTTTAAAAAACTAGAAAAAGGAAAGACTTCCTAATAAAATTTATAAAGTCTGAATTTCCTTAATACAGAAAAACAGACAAGGGTCAGAGCAAAAATACAGCAAGTAGGACACTTCCCTTGCTGCAGCCAATCCAGGTTCAATCCCTATAATCTCAAGGATCATTCTTGATAGTGTTTGGGGGACCAATGAGCCAAGCGCCAAAAGAAAAAATCCCTGAGCAACAGAGCGCACAGGTGTGGCCCCCTAAAAGATAATTTTTAAAAAAGACAAAAGTTCACAAATATTCCTTAAAAGTATAGATGCAAAGAATCCTCAAAAATACCAGCAACAAAAATCCAAACATATTCATAAAATTACCACAATCAAGTAGAATCTATCCCAAGAATACAAAGTTGGTTTGACCTCTGAAAATTAACATAATACCTTATCAACAGAATACCAAACACATCACATTAACATCTCAACTGACAAATTATATTTGGAAAAATCCAACAACTTTGCATTATCAAAATACAACAAAATAATAGAAAGGATACTCATAGGGACCAGAGCGATAGTAAAGTGGGAAGAGAGCTTGACTTGCATGGGACCAACCAGAATTCAATTCTTCACACCCTATACAATACCCAGAGCCCCACCAAGCATGATCCCAGTACAGAGCCAGAAGCAATCCCTGAGAACCACCATATGTGCTCCCCATTCACCTCCCCCCCCCAAAAAATAGAAAACTTGAAAGGAAAGGATCTTACTAAAAACACACTGAAGAAAATATATTAAAACAAAAACAAACAAAAAATCACAGACAATTTAACGTTGAAGGACTGGGTAATTTCTCCCTATAACCAGGAAGATGACAAAACTGACCACTACTATCCAATAACATACTGAAATTCAACACAACACAAGTAGTCAAAATAAAGAAAGGCATCAAGATGCTTGCTTCTTCCTCTCAAGAAAAGAAGAAAGGCTCCATTTTGAAGACAAAATTTATATCTATTATATCCTAAATAATTTACTGAAAAATAACAAGATAAACAAATGTAATACACTTGAAAAGTAAGAGCTCAATAAACAAAAATTGTTTATACATTTTGGTGACCAATCTGAAAACAGCTTAAGAAATGATTCTAACTGAAATTACAAAGAATTAAATAGAGAGTTAGAGAGATAGCTAGTAGGTAGGGCACTAGCCTTGCATGTAGATGACCATGGTTTGAGCCAAGGTACCCTATATGGTCTCCCAAGCCTGATCAGACGTAATCCCTCAGGTCAGAGCCGAAAGTAAGCCCTGACCACTGCCAGGTATGTGAGCCAACCCCCCAAAATGAATAAAATACTTGCATACAAAAATATAAAAATTAAATTCTGAAATGTATAAACTGGAGATGAGGTTTAGTGGTAGAACATATGCATCCTGTGAGTTCATCCCTGAGTTCAACTCCCACCCCCCCACTACACAGGGAAAACAAGCAAGGGAAAAAATGGTTAATAGAGCAGTAGGGTACCTACCATGCACACACCCAATTCAGGCTCAATCTCTATCACCCCATATGTTCCCATATAGTCCCCAATCCCCACTAGGAGTAATTCCTGAGTACAGAGCCAGGAATAATCCCACACTATCAACTGTGGCACCCAAAGACATAAATAAATAAATAAATAAATAATAAAGCAAGTCGTTCCACAGTGGACCTTCCCATTCAGAGAAATAAGTCTTCTGGAAATACAAAACCCATATGAGCAGCATGTGATATTAAGCAATATAAACTTTCAGTCAAAAACATAAAGGTAGTTAAAGATCATCAAGTATTTGAAAGGAAAACGGAATCAAAGTAAATGGCCTCTAGGGCATTACGAGGCCCCCAAGAACTTCAGGAGTGGTGCTGTGGTCCCTGGCACCAAAGGGCCCAAGGATCACTTAATCCTCATGCTCTCACACTAGACCACTGGCCCAGTTTACCACATAACATCAGGAATGTCCCTAGAGGTCCCTGAACACCACTTAAGACAGATGTACACCTCCATCCAAAAAAATAAAATAAAAGAGAAACCAGGAAAATTCCATTCACAAGTCCATGTTTAAAGTACTAAATACTTTAGAATAATTTTTTTTTTGCTTTTTGGGTCACACCCGGCAATGCACAGGGGTTACTCCTGGCTCTGCACTCAGGAATTACTCCTGACGGTGCTCAGGGGATCATATGGGATGCTGGGAATCGAACCCGGGTCAGCCGGGTGCAAGGAAAATGCCCTACCAGCTGTGCTATGGCTCCAGCCCCACTTTAGAATAAATTTAACCAAAGTGAAATACCTGCACATGTAAAACTATCAGAAGTATTAAAAGAAAGAGAAGTCACAAAGAGATGGAAAGATAGAGCTATGGTTTGGAAGAATTACCATAACTAAAAGGGTTATACTGCCTAAAGCTATATAGAAATTAAATGTATGCCCTATCAAAATTACAGTAGCATTCTTCAGAGAAATAAAACCAGACAAAATCATGGGATTTATTTGTAATCAAAAGACCCCCCAAACAGTAAAAACTTCCTGGAATCAGAATTAACTAAAAATGAATCATTGAGGGTTGCAAGATGGCAGCAGCACAGCAGAAAGCACCAGAGGGACAGCTGCAATCAGTGCTCTGAACAGCCAATGGGGCCACAAAATTTATGCATGAGTGAACATGGGTGTCCCTTGGATATTCTGGCTCAGGGAGAGCACCATTAAATGCAACATGCCACCAGCTGGTTGCCCACAATGGAGGTCGCACAGCTCTCTGTGTCATGGGCGGCAGCAGAGTTTTAAGGGGTCTGAACAGAGCACTTCAGATCTGACTTAGCACCACTGTGGAATGAGAGTATTAAGGCCCCAGAGTTTAGGAGGCACTCGGCCACTCCCCATGGGGCCCCAGTGATTTGCCACTGGCGAGGCAACCCAGCCGCCATTTCCTCCCTGGAATAGCCTGCGCTGTCTACAGCATATTATAAAAGAAAATCTCCTGAGTGCCAACTGTCTGGAGAGTCTGGAGAGTAAAGATGGGGTTATGTGCTCACTGGTCAGGTTGTTCTGCTGGACTGGTGGCTGCTGCCTCTCCAGAGTTCCCAAGCTGCATACTGTAGCAGCCCTGGACCCAGTCTTCGTCCCTATTGGGGCCACTACTACTGTCACTAGTGGGGCCTGGGGGGGCACAGCGCTACTGGCAGGTCAACCTGGACCAGCTGGGCAAGTGCATCAGCAACCTGATGGTGCCTTTGGGCTTACTGATACCCCAAAATCACCACTGTGCCTCTGGCCAGACTCCAACAATTCAAACCAAGTTTCCCGAAAAATTAAATGGCCAAAAGTTAGGTATGTGGGAGCCACGTCCACAAGCCATCTCCAGCTCACCCATACAAGCTCATTAATTGGCTGTCTTTCAGAGACCCATAAATAAACTTAGAAATAGATCAGAAGCCACAATTAATCTCAGACCCACACAAAACTGTAAAAACAGGGTACATTTGGGGCTTTGATGAGGGGGAGGGATTAGGGGGGAGTCAGCCTGGTGCCTCTTAATGGAAAGGACAGTCCAAGCACTGTCCAAGTTTGCTCCCACAATCCAAATTTACCACCATACCCTGGGCTGCACTCCACTGCCCCGGAACATACCTCACCAAGGTACGAACCTGCTAAAAACTCAGGTATGCATGTTTTGTGACTGAAATCTCCAGGATTTCTCACAGTAAGGATAGGCTACCTCCCCTACACTTCCCTACACTCTTCAAAGCACCAGCAGTCACCATCCTGAACCAACTCCTGCACCACCATGGAAGCTCTTCCAATGGCCTTGTTTCAGAGACCCATAAACAAATCTCAAAAGAAATCAGAAGCCACAAATAATTTCAGATACACCCATTTACAAATGGGATACATCAGAGAGGGGCGAGTCAGCCTGGTTCCCACCCAAGCAGAGCCCTCTGGCAGCCACTTGCTCTCACAAACCAAAATTACTGCCATACCCCCAGCCAGACTCCACTGTCTAAGACCTTACCAAGATACTAATCTGCTAAAAATTCGGGTATGTAGGTTTATTATTTTTTTTAATGAATCACTATGGGGTAGTTACAGACTTACAAACTTTCGTGCTTACGTTTCAGTTATACAATGATCGAGTACTTATCTCTCACCAGAGCCCATTCTCCACTAACAATGTTCCCAGTATCCCTCCCACCATGCCACCCCATCCCCAAATCCCCCCCCCCCACACACACACACACATGACTTGTGGCAGGCACATTCCCTTTTACTCTCTCTCTCCTTTATGGTCTGCAATGCAGGAAGTAAGTAGCCATCATATTTGGTCTATAGTCTACTTTCAGCACTCATCTTCCATCCCAAGCAGGCTCAAAAATCACCTTTTACTTGGTGTTCCCAACTCTGTCTGAGCTGCCTTTTCCCCCAACATGTGAGGCCGGCTACCAAGCCATGGAGCAATCCTCCTGATCCTTATCTCTACTCTCCCATTCTGTTACTTTATAGTCCACAAAAGAGTGCAGTCCTTCTATGTCTGTCCCTCTCTAACTCATTTCACTTAGCATGATACTCTCCATGTTGATTCATTTATATGCAAATTTCATGACATGATCTTTTCTAACAGCTGCACAGTATTCCATTGTGTAAATGTACCAAAGTTTCTTTAACCAGTCATCTGTTCTCGGGCACTCTGTTTTTTTCCATATTTTGTCTATTGTAAACAATGCTGCAATGAACATACAAGTGCAGATGTCATGTCTACTATCTTTTATGCATCTCCGGGATATATTCCCAAGAATGGTATTGCTGGGTCAAATGGGAGCTCAATTTTTAATTTTTTAAGAAACATCCATACTATTTTCCAAAAGGGCTGAACCAGTCGGCATTCACAAAAGGGCTGAACCAGTCAGCAGTGAAGGAGAGTCCCTTTCTCCCCACATCCATGCCAACACTGGTTGCTTTTGTTCTTTCGGATGTGGGCCAGTTCTCTGTGGTGTGAGATCATACCTCATTGTTGTTTTGATCTTTATCTCCCTGATGATTAGTGATGAAGAGCATTATTTTCATGCACCTTTTGGCCATTCAGATTTCTTCTTTGAGAAAAGTTCGGGTATGTAGGTTTTATGACTGAAATCACCGGGTTCTCTAGGGTCGGGATGGGCTACTTCCCCCTACCTCTCTCCAACTCCAGAAGACCTGGCAGTCACATCCAGAACAACACAAAGCTACCACACAGTTGCAAACCATAATGCACAAAATGGGGGGGGGGGGAGAGGGAGAAAGAAAGAAAGGAAGAAAGAAAGGAAGAAAGAAAGGAAGGAAGAAAGAAAGAAAGAAAGAAAGAAAGAAAGAAAGAAAGAAAGAAAGAAAGAGAGAGAGGATGCCTGTCATAGAGGCAGAAGGGGAGGATGTAGGGTGGTGAGAAGAGAAGAGAAGGTGGGAGGGAAACTGGCAACACTGGTGGTGGGAAATATACACTAGTGGAGGGATGAGTGTTGGGATAATTGCATGACTGAAAAGTCATCATGAATAGCTTTGTGATGGTCTATTTCATGATTTAATTAAAAAAAAAATAAAAAGAAATCATCACATTCCCCAACTTCAAATTATACTACAAAGTGATGACAATAATAAAACATCACAGAAAGTGAGCAAACGAAGAAACATAATGGCCTCTCAGTACTCTCAGTATCTGTATTGCAAATAATAATGCCCAAAATGGGGGTGAAAGGGAGAGGGACGGAAAGAGAGAGAGAGAGAGAGAGAGAGAGAGAGAGAGAGAGAGAGAAGTACCTACCATAGAAGTAGGCTGGGAGGGGGTGACAGGAGTATGGATAGAGAGGATATTTGGTGATTGGTGATAGGAAAATGGATAGGAAATGTACACTTGTGAGGGATGGGTGTTGGAATATTATATGACTGAAATGCAACCATGAAAGTTTTTTTTAACTATTTCACGGTGACATGGTGATTCAATAAAAAATATTAAATATGTATTAAAACAGCACAGAAATGGGGGAAGGACACACACACTGATCAATAAATCAGATTTGTGAGTTCAGAAATAACACACATTATCAGAAAACCCCGCTCGAGCAAATCAGAAAACAATTTTAGTTCATTTTATTTATTAAAATTGAGTAGATTAGAAAAGTGCAAATGTTTAAGAAGTACAATGTTAGCACACCACTCTCACCAAAGTGTCACCATCCTTCCATTACTGCTTGCAAATCCTTTCCTATCTACCCTTCCTCACAAAATATTCATGTGTTTAAGGGTTTAGTCGCATTGGCAATTATCACCTATTTTCTTGTGGCCTTTGCCTTGCATGCAGCCAGCCCAGCAGAGCTGGGTTCGATTCCTCCGACCCTCTCAGAGCCCAGCAAGCTACCAAGAGTATCTTGCCCACATGGCAAAGTCTGGGAAGCTCCCTGTGACGTATTCAATATGCCAAAAACAATAACAAGTCTCAAAATGGAAACGCTACTGGGCTCGCTTGAGCAAATCGATGAACAATGGGAAGACAGTGTTTGTTGTTTTTGTTTGTTTTTATATCACATATATAAGATCTCATATGGTATTTTTTCCTTCGGGCTTATTTAAAGACTCACTCTAATTCTGTCTATATTGTAGCAAAACACAAAATTTTCATTTAGATATACTATCCCACTGCATATTCCACCATTTCTTAATTCATTCATCTGTAGATGGGCACACAGGCTTTTTCTAGGTTTTGGCTACTGTAAAGAGTACCGAAATTAGTATGGGTATGCATACATCTTTTTGAATTAGTATGTTACTTAAAATTAAGGTAATAAAAGAGAGTTAATAGATAAAGCTCTTTATATGTTGGAATAAAAAACAGAAAACCACTTAGAAGACCCAGGCCAATTTCAGAAACTCCAACCTCTAACACAATACTGAAAGAAAAAAAAATAAGACAGTAATTTAAAACACATATATAAGATTACTTCCTTGAGCGGGCCCAGTAATGTCTCCATTGGAGACTTTGTTGTTACTGTGTTTGGCATATCGAGTACGTCACGGGGAGCTTGCTAGGTTCTGCCGTGCGGGCGAGACACTTTCGGTAGCTTGCCGGGCTCTCCGAGAGGGGCGGAGGAATCGAACTCAGGTCGGCCATGTTGGCTGCGTGCAAGGCAAATGCCCTGCCGCTGTGCTATCGCTCAGAAGAAATCTTAATAAGGACAGGAACCACCAAAGGCTAAAACAATGAAATTTTGAAAGACCCAAATTGACAAATAACATTTAAAATTTACAGTATTACATGTAAAAAGAAAATGGAAATGCTTCAAATAACATACTCAGAAACAAGAATATAACTTGCATTTGGAATCACATGTACACTTAGTAGCACTACTACAGGCTAAAAAAAAAAAAAAAAGATAAGACCTACACTCTCAAAAATCCAAAGGTGATTACATAGACACAAAATTTTATTTCAGTTAGTACCAATTAATTAAGGACATGTAAGGAGTAAAACAGTGGAAAATTTGTTCAATCTTTTCAAAATAAATTTTGAAAATGAAATCCAACAAAAAGAAGGAAAAAGAATCCTAGACACTGAAACTTCTAGTATATAATTAAAATGAATCCTAGGATGAACTGATCCAAATTCACATCATAACTAAAGGACACAGGAAGTAGTTTTTATACAACTGTTTGAATAGAGACACTCTTTTTTTAAATTATTGACTCACCATGAGATACAATTACAAAGCTTTCATGTTTGAGTTTCAGTCATACAATGATCACCATCTCCCATCCCAATGATCGCTCCAACGATCATTGACTTAGTAATCCCTTCTCTATTCCAGCTGCCTTCTCCCCCAGCTCATGAGGCAGGCTACCAAACATTAAGCAATATCTCTTGCCCTTGTCTCTACTGTCCTTGGGTGTCAGTCTCATATTATGTTATTTTTATATTCCACAAATGAGTGCAGTCATTCCATGCCTGCCCCTCTCTTTCTGACTCATTTCACTTAGCATGATACTCTGAATGGAGGAATTCTTATAAGGAAAAATAGAAAAGAAGAGCAACTAAAAACTTCAGGTTAGGGGAATGCTGCAGAGAAAGTTTGAGACACACCAAAGGAAAAACCTAAATGTAGCATAATCTGAGTAAATTATAAACTATATGAGAAGATAAGTCTGTTTTACTTTAATTTTTAGATTTGTTTTGTTTTGGGAGGCTACTTCCAACAATACTCAGGACTTACTATTGGCTCTCCAACCAAGGATCACTCCCAGCAGTGCCTGGAGAACCATATGGGGTGCCAAGGATCAAACCCAGGTCGGCCACATGGAAAGTAAAAGGCCTGCCTCCTGTATTTTCTCCAGTCCAGATTCTTTCAACAATTTTATTTTTTTTTAATTTTTTTTTTCTTTTTGAGTCACACCAGGCAATGCACAGGGGTTACTCCTGGCTCTGCACTCAGGTGTTACTCCTGGAGGTGTTCAGGAGACCATATGGTACGCTGAGAATCGAACCCGGGTCACCCGCGTGCAAGGCAAATGCCCTACCCGCTCTGCTATCGCTCCAGCCCCATCTTTCAACATTTTTAAAAGATAAAGATTAAATGTCATATAATTTTCCCTTTTCAACAGGTGTAAACATACCATTTGGTTCTCTAAGTAATAATTATAATACCACTTACAGGTTTCCAATTTCAAAAATCAATTCAAAATGCAAAGTACCTCAATGTATGATCTATGGATGTAAGCCAGAATTATCTAGAATCCTTACTCTGTAAAACTTCTAAATCTCATCTGTCAAGATCAGCTGGAACACGGCTAAGTACTAGAGATCTACATTTTATTAAACCCTCCAAATGTATGTTATCCACACTGTTTTTAAATCATACTTTCAAAAAAATAATCTCCAAATATTTTCACTAATTATCTAATTACCCTAAAGGGTAATCTAATTACCAAAAGGCTTTTGAGGGTTTAGAGAAACAGTACAGGGGGTAAAGCCCTGCTTTGCATGTGGTCAACTCCACTTTGATTTTTAGTACCACATACAGTTCGTCATCACTACCAGGAATGACCTCTAAATACAAAGCCAGGAGTAAGCTCTGAGCACAATCAGGTGTGGCTTAAAAGAAAAGTAAGAACAAAAAAGGCTTTGAGTCCCACACATTTTATTTATATAGAGAGATTTATATTTACATATAAATTGTACATTTATTTATAGATATTGCTTTATAAATTTATATATGTATGATTTTACATATTATAATATGGAAAAATAAACTTTAAATGATAAGGTTCTAAAAACAACTTAATATCTTCCTCTGTATTTTCCAAAAGAAAAATAAAAATTAATGGAATACTTTCAGAAAAAAAAATATTTTAAAATAAACTAGATGGGACTGGAACACTAGCACAGCAGATAGGGCGGAAAATTGTTTTGCATGCAGCTAACTCAGGTTCAATTCCCAGCATCCCATATAGTTCCCCAGCACTGCCAGGAGTAATTCCTGAGTGCAGAGCCAGGAGTAACCCCTGTGCATGGTTGGGTGTGACCCAAAAAGCTAAATAAATAAATAAATTAGAAACTTAAAGATGGATACAAACACAAATGAAGGTGGTTAAAGATTGAAATCCAAAAGATGTATATTCTAAAAGACTTATCCTATAAAAGACAGACATTTCAGCTCAAATATGCTTAAAAGAATACTTCAATAAAAAAACTAAACTGGGATCACCAAAAAGAAAGGTAAGGCCCTCCCGTTGATCATCGATTTGCTCGAGCGGGCCCAGTAACGTCTCCATTGGAGACTTTGTTGTTACTGTGTCTGGCATATCGAGTACTCTCGGTAGCTTGCCGGGCTCTCCGAGAGGGGCGGAGGAATCGAACTCGGGTCGGCCATGTTGGCCGCTTGTAAGGCGAACGCCCTACCCGCTGTGCTATCGCTCCAGCCCACCAAAAAGAAAAAGAAAACTGAATTAGACACAGAAGCAAAATGAGAAAAAAAGCTAATTAAGAGTTCACAACAACCAAGAAAACATAAATGTCATAAATTTTTAAAAATTAATGTCTAGATAATTTGGAATGATCTCTGAACAGAAGGCCCAAAGGTGAACTGTAGCACTGTAGCACTGTCCTCCCATCATTCATCAATTTGCTCAAGCGGCACCAGAAATGTCTCCATTGTGATACTCATTACTGTTTTTGGCATATCGAATAGATCACCAGTAACTTGCCAGGCTTTGCCGTCTGGGCGGGATACTCTCGGTAGCTTGCCAGGCTCTCCGAGAGGGGAGGAGGAATCAAATCTGGGATGGCTTCGTGCAAGGCAGATGCCCTACCCACTGTGCTATAGTTCCAGCCCAAAGGTGAACAGAGTTCAAATTATTTTAAAAATTATATTCATATTATATCATTCAATCTGAGAAAAGAGAAAAGCAATTATGTTCTCTTTCTCATTTAAGGAATATAATGAAATCTATTTGGAAAGCACGTGTTTTAATTGCTATTCTCTATCAAAGGACCATAAACCAAATGTTTGGTAGGCTGTATCCAGCATCACTCGACTGTTGCTAATGACAAAAAAAGTTACAATCATCTGAGATTGTAAGACTACTAAGGTAATGCAGAATATTAAATGAAATCCCTAAATATCCTTCAGAATATTTATTCTGCACAGAAAGGACATCCTAAGGTTTTAAGTACACATTAGAATTATCTTAGGAGAATACCTCACTTAATAAAGAAAATTAGAATTATCTTAGGAGAATACATCACTTTGATGTCTAGACAGGATCATGTCCAGGAAGTGGATGACAGGACAATCTGGATATAAGAAGTTAGATAAGTTTCCAATTTTTTTTTTTTTTTTTGCTTTTTGAGTCACAACCAGCGATACACAGGGGTTACTCCTGGTTCATGCACTCAGGAATTACTCCTGGCGGTGCTCAGGGGACCATATGGGATGCTGGGAATCAAACCCGGGACAGCCGCGTGCAAGGCAAATGCCCTACCCGCCGTGCTATCACTCCAGACCCAAGTTTCCAATTTTTAAAGTTAAATTATAATTGCTACACACACCTGTACACACAGTATTTAAATTATAGTTTTAACTCTTACCCAAAATAAGTCAAAATTGAGGAGATACAACCTACATACACTTGTTAACTGGCACCTCTTATGACATCATTTCCCACATTTATTAGGAAATCAAATGAATATTCTGAGAGTATTAGCATTACCTCTTAAATTTAACAATGAAGAAAAACAAATTTGACAAATCAAATGTCCATGAAAAAATAACTTCAGATCTCACCTTTCCACAATCAAACTGACTGCTTGTGTGACATCTGGGTTTGTCACCTGGAGACGTTTCCACAAAGACCATACAAATTCTTTATCAGCCTTAAAGAAATAAAAGATAGTTTAAATGCATTGTTTTGTAATTAAATCAGAGAATATAAGACATTATACTAAATTAAAGAATAAAAAATCTAACTACTTGATCTTTATTTATATGACTATAAAATAGATTCATGAAAAATATAGCAGGAAAGTTTTTCTAAGTTCTTATACTGGTGATCCACATAAACTGTAATGAATTTTGCCATCCCTACTTTAAGATACAGCTGGTGAAATATCAGGTATTTTTGCTTTAAAAGTAGTTAGCCCTCCAGCTACTGCTCCATCTTCAACTTTGCTTTTCAGCTAAGTCCTTACAGACCTTATAATCCGACTTCTCATTTACTCTCTAACCTCATCCATTTAGATTTCTCTTCCCACTATAATTATTTTGCCAAATCTAGCGGAAAACGTATAACTCCTACTTTCCTAATTGGTTGTTACCAACTTTTATTAGCAGATAGAAATAAATATGGGAAGTTTTTCTTTAAAAATTGTAATTATCTGAACTGCTGATTTAAATTTTACAGCTAAGCATGATTTAAATGCTTACAGATAAGATTCAAGGATCAATATATTTTTAAAGATCTTCAGGTACACCAAGGAATGAGAATCATTACCCAAAATGAACTCATTTTATTTACTGCTTTACAAAATACTCTACACATATAACTAGCACTTTTCTATCATCTCTAAACATTAACTCTGTTCTTAGGTGCAAATTTGAAAGTACAACTGAATGTTCAATGATCCTACTGCCTAATGTGAATCTGAAACTTAACAAAATAATGTTTTTATTCCCTACCCTCTAACAAAACTGTTCCTTTGTATTTCAGAAACAATATCCCTTTCCTTATAAGCTCAAAGCAATAAAACCTAGGAATTATATTGGTATCTCTTTTCACCACACTTCACATTCAAACAGAAAATCCTACTAGCAATCCCTAAAAATAAAGCCCTATTTGAACCACTTCCCATCCCTTCCATCGTGACATTTTTTTTCTGAAAAAGTAGTAGGTTAAATAAATTTGAATACCTCATTTAATTCAACTCTTAAGTTTTACCTAGTTCTCCAAGACAGCTCTCCACCTTACTGATCAAATTCTTCCAACAAGCTCCTATCTCAGTTAGGTATACCCTAGTTAAAAACAAACTTTTAAGGCCACATATTAAGACAACTCATTATATGACCCCCATAAATCTCTCCAAACTTATCTAACACTCTTCCCTAGATCACAAGGATTTTGGCCTTATTTGAATTGGCAGATATGTTTGCTTTCTGATTTCTTTTTTTGTTTGATTTGCTGGTTGGTTGTTCTGAGGGCGGGCAGGCTACCAAGAAGTGTTCAGCATATTCAGAGTGCCCATCAAACACTCTTGGAGATATTCAGCTGAGTGACTAAATGCTGGGTCACCAGAGCTAAACTATGCTTGGAGAATACGAGGACCATACTGGGTAGAACTTGGGGTACCATATCATGTTAGGGACCAAACTTGGGACCTTCATATATTAGGCATGCACTCCAGCACTTTCCTATCACCTCTGCATATATATCTTTATTTTTATCTCTCTCTAGCATACATTCCCCTCTTCCTGACAATACAAATATTCAGTCACTTTGTTCAACAACTCAAGGACTGGCATCTCTTGCTTGTGGACTATATGAGTAAATTCGGACATAGAAATATAAGGGATTTTATTAGATGTTTTACAATTAGACTTATATCTGTCAAATGTATTTTTTTGGTAGACATAAGGGGGAAAAAAACAAGGATTTTCCTCAGTACGTTCTTTCCTATATTACTATCTTTATAATGAAAAAAACATAAGAAAAATAGTTTTTAAATTAATCCATCTTTTATTTTTATGATTTATGCATTATATGCATCTGTTAGAAAGAACTTCTCTTCAAGAGTTATAAATTCATGTACTTATACATCAATATTTTTCATACTTTTACATTTTTAATGCTCGAGTATTTCTGTATAGGAATCACACCATGTGGTACCACAGCAATGTCAGGGCTACCTAGGTCTTAGAAGTACTTTGGAGGGCTGGAGCAATAGCACAGCAGGTAGGGCATTTGCCTATCATGCGACCAACCCGGGTTCGATTGCCAGCATCCCATATGGTCCCCCGAGCACCACCAGGAGTAATTCCTGAGTGGAGAGCCAGGAATAACTCCTGAGCATTGCTGGGTGTGACCCAGACCCAAAAAGCAAAAAAAAAAAAAAAAAAAAAAAGTACTTTGGAGTCACACAGTGCCAAAGAATGAGCTCAGGGCTTCACATGTACATGAGGCATGTATCTACCTTAGCCACACTTCTGGTCCCATTGTTCAAGTCTTCATCTATTTTGTATACTTGTATACAAAATACATGTATACAAAATACTTGTGTACAAAAAAGACCTATGACAACCTAAGTACTAGAGAGTACTTATCTTACCTAACTTCTTATGTTTTATACATAAAGTTAGAATTCATCATTTTCATACTAAAATGACGCCAGTTTAAGACAATGAAAAGATATAAATGACATATCATAACCTGCTCAGAAGGATAAGAAAGTAAGAAAAAGGCAAGCTATCCCAACATATATTCTTTAGCGTCATTACTTTTAAGTTTGAGTTTACAATATCCCTTAAAACCAAAATTAACTAAAAATTTGTTTTATAACTTGCTTCAAAATAAAATAGCAAAACTTCACATGTATTCCACTCTATACTTCCTACCAGAAATATAAGCAAGAAAGGTTAGCAAGTAAAAATATTTTATTTTTTAAAGTGTATGCTTTCAGGGCAGAAAGGTAATACTTGGATTTCATTTACTTCATGTAGCAAGCCTTTTTTCAATCCCTGACAATTCAGAGTCTCCCAGGTATGCTGGAAATGACTGCAAGCATAAAGTTGGGAGTACCTATTGAGAATGACAAAATGTGGCCAAGAATATTTTTAAAAAAAGATAAAATTTCAACATTTATGAAAAATCTAAGTTATTTCAGTTTATATAATTCTGAGTTACAAATAAATCATTTATCTCTTACTCAACGAAAGGGACAGAGTAGGAAACCAACAAATACAATAAAAATGTACATATCACTTTATATGTTTTATTAGAATTTATTGTTTACATCTCTTCTTCAATCTCCATCAAAACGTAACAAATTCTCCAAGAACTTTCTTTTCAGCAGAAACCATAGAACAAAAACCAATCCGAAGTTAGGTCTCAAGAAACACATTACTGCTATTGGCTTATTGGGTTGGAGCGATAGCACAGCGGTAGGGCGTTTGCCTTACAAGCGGCCAACATGGCCGACCCGAGTTCGATTTCTCCACCCCTTTCGGAGAGCCTGGCAAGCTACCAAGAGTATCTCGCCCGCACGGCAGAGCCTGGCAAGCTCCCCGTGACATACTCGATATGCCAAAACACAGTAACAACAAGTCTCATGATGGAGACGTTACTGGGCCCGCTCGAGCAAATCCATGAACAACGGGAGGACCGTGACCATGATATATTTCATAAAGACAACTTATTCCCAGAAATAAATTTGGAGAAACTTCAAAACTGCAATTTTTGATTCAATCTTCAGTTATTAATTTACTTTTTATTGTGAATCTTTGGTCATGGTGGTATTCATATTTTCATCACCTAATGATATCCAAATGTTTAAGTGATAACTTATGTAAGACACTAAGTTCTTTTGTAAGCATAAAATGTCACAGTAGATTGTACAACTAATGCATATTTTTTTTACTTAAATGCTATATTACCTTCAATGTGGATTACAGCACCAATTTCTATTTTTAAAAAAGCCTTCTTATATACAGAAAATAAACTCCAAAAAGCAGCCCAAACTTGTTTCCAAATTATTCCAAAGATTAAAATTCATTGTTTTCCCTATCTTCAATACATATTTTTTAAATAACTGGAAACAAAATCTTTTAAATACTCGTAAATTTCTTTATTCTTACTATAGAATTTCTGCATGGTCTCAATTTAAATTGCTACTACTCATGAAATCTATTTAACTCAGTCTATAGAACTGTTGACTAAATTCCAAGTGATCTAGGTCTAAATTATCTCTGCAATGAATTATATTGGTTTTGTTTTGTTCTGATTTTGGGTTACACTCAAAGGTGCTCAGGACTTATCCTAGCAATACGCTCAGGGTTTATTCCTGACAGGGCTCTGGGTACAATGGGGTACCCGGGACTGAACCCTGGTTAACCACATGAAAGCCAAAATGTGCCCTACCCGAAAATGTGAGAAATGTCATTAAACAGTTAACTTTTTGCATATTTCTATAGACTGAAATGTCTAAAAAGGCATTGACTGGCTGGGTTCTCTGCCCATATACTTCTAATTCCAATATCATGTTTCATGAATAGTAGCTTCATCACGAAGCTGGAATAATGATCAAAGATTTCTTGTAAATGCCCTGAATTCTTACATACAGTTGGCTCATATATATATATATATATATATATATATGTATATATATATATATATAACATCACTCATACCTCCTTTTCCTATCAAGTCTTCTACAAGTGGGTGATAAAAATTAACTTCCTAAATTCAGTAAAACCATTAGAGAAACTTTATTCCCCAATATTTTAATCACTTTCCTCAGGTAAACATTGCCTGCTATTTTAGAACCATATTTTAAAAGGTTTAATTATATCACAATCACAAAAAGCGGAGATGCTAATATTAAAACACTAGGCTCTACGATTGCTTTCTAAAATATGCTTATTTTGAGTCCTTCCAGCAGCGTGGAATGTTGCATTAATTCATTCGAAATTTTGTCTTTACCAACCACATATAATTCCTCTAAATTTGATGCAGAAAAAACCCAACTAACCAAAATGAAGTTACTGCTTATCACCAATTTTTATCAGGGTATTTTCCCCAGGTTATACATTTAACCAACACTGGGTTGTGAAAGCAACTTTAGTATACTCAAAATGTCTTTTATTGAGAATAGGATTTAGAAGAAAGTATCAGAGTTCATGACAGGATTAATATTCTTCTTTTAAAACATGTGTCTCATATGTAACAGTAGATTAATATGTAAAATAAATTTATTTTGTGTCACCATTTTTTGAAAGGTTCAAAAACATAAGGTTATATATATTCCTATCTACTGGAATTTATGGTATACTAATGAGAGTAACAGAATTAAAATATATGTTAGTATTTATTTTCCTTAAAATAATTGAAAATTCAGTTATTATCTCAATTTTCCCCCAAAGCAAAAATACAGTTTAATGTTTTATGATGTGGGATATTGCCAAACTCATCCTAAAAGTTATATTTAACAATATCAATATTATAAAATCTAGCCATATTTTTCCACTATCTTAGAGTGTATCTATATACTATACTTATATGGTACATATTTTATCTACATAGTACAAGGAATACACAAGTACCTAGTACTCTAGTCCCTATGTGTGCATGACCATAAAAGCAAATCCTTGACTTGAGGCCACACTTGGCAGTGCTCAAGGGTTACTCCTGGTTCAGTGCTCAGAAATTATTCCTACAATGCTCGGGGAACTATATGGGATGCCGCAGATCAAACCCAGGTTCACCGAGTGCAAGAGCCCTACCCACTGTACTATCTCTCAAAGGGGCCACATTTTTAAAGAACATATCTGAGGAAGTGACAGCAAATGAGTTGATCCCAAAAGAATGATATCTTCAAGTCAGTCATAAAAAAATGATTCTATAATTTCCTTCCTTAGCTAAGGGCAGAGTAAGGGAGCAGAGAGGAAAAGGTATCAATACAAGAAAGATATGACAAGTGGCATCTTGCATCGGAACTTGTCAAGGGAACAAAAGTACTTGATCATGTGTTCACAACTTTAGAATGCCCAAGTGCAAATGAAAAAATGCTTTCATTCATCAGTCTTCATCTCGTTGCTTCTTAACCAGTATCTCTTCAGCGTGTGTAAGTATAGGCACATTCAGTTTTTTTTTTATTTTTGCTTTTTTTGTTGTTTTTTTCCTTAAATTAGGCACATTCAGTTTTAATAATTGTCCCGGTTTCCCGTTTTTTACAGCCTTGACGAAGCAAGGACCTGCAAAACGGATGAGAGAATTCGACAGTGCTGTGACAGCGTGAACTGCATAATTTTTAATACTCTAAACGGAGGATACTGTTCATAAAGTTAGCCCGGGTGGTGTTCAGTAATTCCCAACTTTGTATCTTGATGTTGTCATGTTAGGTGAATCACCTGACATTTAATCTCCCAAGTCTTCATTGTGTCGAGTTAGAAACGGTGGCAAAGATGCTGAACTAAAAGAAAATCGGTTCTCCCCCAGCACCAGCCAAGCCACCTTTAAGTCCACACAAATTCTCATTAAAAAAAAAAAAAAAGCAACACCGGACCTCCGGTTCATTTATAGCAAATGCTTTCCAGTGGCATCTGGCCGCGAAAATGCATTTTTCTCCCCCAAGCTCTAGGGAATTTGGTCTCTTTGGCTAAAGGGAAAAAAAAAAATACTATGAACCAAGCATCATTTTATTGAGTGTGAAAGTTCCCGGCGGCGGGTGACTTCCTAAAAATTATTGGTCGTGTACATGGTTTCAAGTTGGACGGAAACTGGTTTAAGTTGGACGACTAAAAATCAGGCTCCTTCTGGGATGGATTTTATTTAAATCAGTGCTTTCCTTTTCAACACTTCAAGGCGTGGCCGGCGCTCCTCTCGGTGTCACCTGGGGGTCACCTCAGCCACCACTGACCGCTAGGGCTGGGGGCGGGAGGGGGGGTGCGAGGCGGCCCCTGGGGGCTGCGTCTGCGGGGCTGGGTAGGGGCTTCTCGGGGTGGAGCAAAGCCCACGCGGGACGCCGAGGCGGCCGCCACCCGGCCAGAACCGGCGTCCGCAGTGCCCGTCGCCGCCGCCGCGTCCCTCAGCGCCGAGCAGCGGCGCGACTTGGCGGGGCGTCCCCGCGCCGCTTGGCAGCCGCCAACGCGACAGACAGAGAGAGAGAGATACAGAGAGAGAGAGACAGAGAGAGAGACAGAGAGAAAGAGGGGCGGGGCATCGCCCCACCGGGCCCCCGCCCCGTCCCACTGTGCAGGGGGGAAAAGCCGGCGGCCAGCGTCTTGGATACCTGACACAGAGCCAACTCCTCCTTTAGGCTGCTCAGCTCTTCCTCCAGCAGCTGCGTCCGGGTCACCATCACCTCCTCGACCGAGACGCCCTCGAGCCGCTCGGACCCCATGGGCGAGCTGCGGAGAGGAACCTGACCCGGAGCCGCCCGTCCGGACCCGCGCGGACGCCGGGGCCCCGCCGGGCTTCGGCACGATTTACCGCTTGGGTCCACCACGCCCTCCCGCGCAGCGTCGGTCAGACCCGAGGCCACGCCGGGCGATCCCGGAACCACATCTCCCCGCCCCGTCGAAGGGGGCCGGGGCCCCAGAGGTCGCGCTGGGGGCGGAGGGAGCGGTGAGGCGGCCGAGCGCGCCGCCATCGCCCGGCGGCTAACGGGTCAAGTGCCCTCCGGGTAACTCCACCTCCCCTGCCCCATCCCGGCCGGCCGGCGCTCCGAGAAGCGCATGCGCGGGCCTTTTCCCGCCTTGGCGCGCGGGCTCCGGCGCTCGCGGGCCTTGGCGGGCTTCCCGCGGGCCGCGCGCCCGGCCTGAGCGTTGGGTCGCTCACGCGTCCTGGGGGCGGGGGCAGTGGGGAATGCGGTGAGGCGGCTTCTTCCTGGAGCCTCCCGGGCCGGCGCAGGCTAGATCTTCCTTTCCCGGCCACACGGCGACTTCTCGCTCACCTAAACCCCTAAAACCCTACCCGCCTCTTAGCGCCTTGCTGCTTCCCCAACTCCTAAAGCCAACCCCGACTCTGGCCCAAATGATCCCGAACTGTGAACTCCTCTGCCTTCGAGGTTCCTGCCAACTCGTTTGTCACGTTTCATTGACCGCCCTGGAGTGTTAGTTTCATGGCTAAACTCTCCAGCGCTGTTGTAAACTCCTTGAGGCTGGGGAAATAAATTCTACCCGCGAGTGTTTTCCTCACACCCTTTACCAAAACTGTGATGTGTATGGCTTGACATCCAGCTGACTGATGTCAAGGAAACGTGGAAAACCTTGCAGCTGGGCTGGGACCATCAGGCAGGCCTCCCACTTGAATTATGAGCCTTTGTGCACCCTTTATCTTTTGTTTTGCAAGAATCGCAGTTTCCTTTGAGGTTTTATGTTAGCTTCTTTAAGTGTTGGCTGAATATCAGAGAGAGTGTGATACATGCTGGCGGACAGTTTGGGTCCTTGGACCAACTCGAAATAAATATTTAGCATGTGGTTACAGAAGTAAGACCGTGTGCGTGTTCTCTCTCTCTCTCTCTCTCTCTCTCTCTCTCTCTCTCTCTCTCCCCCTCTCTCTCATAAACAGGCAAAATAATTTCTTTATCATTGTAATATGTCCTACTTGCAATGACTTTAATAAGGAAATGTATATTGTTAGCATTAGAGTTCTATCAGAAGCTACTATTACACTCTGCAGAGAAGAGCTAGGGTCAGGACAGGAAAAGAAGGAAGGTGACCATTGTAAGCAGTAACCTCTTCATAGAAGTCTGCTAGAATCTAGTAGGCTGGTGAAAAAGTAGCTTTCCCATTAAAACCTTATTAAAGCTAAACAACTTGACTTCCCTCCCACTGAAGTTAAATACTTAACAACACAGCGGTAGGGCGTTTGCCTTGCATGTAGCCAGCCAGCCGGCCAACCCACGTTCGATTCCTCCATCCCTCTCAGACAGCCCAGCAAGCTACCTACCTAGAGTATCTCACCAGCACAGCAAAGCCTGGCAAGCTACCTGTGACATATTTGAGATGCCAAACACGGTAACAACAAGTCTCACAATGGAGACGTTACTGGGCCCACTCGAGCTAGTCAATGAACAACGGCAGGACAGTACTAAATAGCTAACAAAAATGTATTACAGGATTGTTAGCAAAGTTACATAGGAGCCTTCTGAAGTCACTACCACTTTGAACATTTACTATCAGATGAGTTCAGTGTTACTTTTCACCATGCACTTACCCATTACTTAAAACTACCACAGTAAAATACCTATCATTCCCATTTCACTAGTTAGGAAATAGATGAGATATTAAGGTGTGTCTCCTGAAGTCCAATATTTGGTATTAGAAAAGGTAGGATATGAACCCACTTAACTCCCCAAACCTGCGCTATTAATATTTATACTTACTCCATACATCTGCAGTACAGCTGATAGAGCAAATATTATGTCAATGAGCTTAAGACTAGAGATTCTGTGTTTGGACAGAATTCAAATTTTTGTCATGAATTCGATATGAATGCATCTTAATTCAAAAAGGCATTATTTCATCGATTACAGAGATTCCTTTGAAAGTTGATTATTATAGTCGACTCAAAAAGAGAATAATCTGAATCTGATAAAGCACTTTCTGAAATTTCTTGTGTGTAAAATAACAAAAAAAATTACCATTATAGACGTTTTAAGTGACTACAAAATAAGAACAATTTGGATCATCAAGTATATTCACAGTGTGAGATAATTATCCCTACTATCTAATTTAAGTCATTTTCTCTATCCCAAACCAAAACCCATACCCTTAAACAATCATGCCCTAGAACCCACAATCTCAACCCCAGGTAAAACCAATTTGCTGTGTCTTCATATATTGGCTATTTTTGAGTATTTCTCATAAATGGGGTCACATCATATATGACATAAAAATTGGTTTCTTTCACTTAGTATAACATTTTAGTCCTCACCTGTGAGATTCCAGAAAAAATGCACAGTGGCATGAAGGACTCAAGGATTCAGTGGCTGAGAACCACCTCCCCAGACCAGGTGGCAGCAATGGACAAAGGAAGGACCAGTGGAATGGAGAAAGAGCTCCTTCCAGCATAGTCCAATCTCTCCCTTACAGCTCAATCATAGTAGTAGTTTTTGTCATAGTCCCAGTCAACATAGTTCCATCATCCTAATCTCCATGTAGACCTCAAACTCCTCTCGTTCTCTTCTAGTCCTTATTTTCATCATACTCCCCACTTTCCCCTTATAGCACAGTTATATAGAAATCATGAAGGGTGGGGATACAAATAGGTGGGGTTGAATATTGTCATAATAACAAATAGAGGAAGAGCTACTCCTTCAGAGGAAGTTCTAGGAGATTAACTCAAGGACAAAATCTCAACTGAGGGTTCAGCACTCCACATTACTAGGAAATTCTTTTAAGGGCGGTATTCCATCCAAGGTATCTTGCTTTATCCTTTCCTCAACTAGTAATCCATTTAAACAATCATAGTAAGTTTACTTCTTATAATATTTCTAGTCATTTTTATAAACACAGTAAAAGAAATATGAAGCTTAAAGGTTGGTTCTTCCTGGGGACATCTTGATATATATTACAGTCCTCAGTCCTCAGGCCAGATTAGCCTTTCCTAACCCCAGCAGGATCTTTATTCAGTACTTCTTTTTGGGTCATGACAGAGCTTGCCCTGGGTCGACCAGTCCCTTCGTTGGGAACCTGCTTTTGGGGTGCTAGGAACTAAGGGAAACTGAGGCTTAAATGAAATAAATATGGATGCCCAGGAGTAAATATTATTTTGGAGTCAATTAACTCCAATGGTAGAAAGCATACATGAACTATTTCCGTGATCTATACAAAAAGGACATTGCTAAATCATGCAAGTGACATAAAGAAAAGAGAAAAGCACTGTAGCACTGTCCTCCCGTTGTTCATCGATTTGCTCGAGCAGGCACCAGTAACGTCTCCATTGTGAGACTTGTTGTTACTGTGTTTGGCATTTCAAATATGCCACGGGGAGCTTTCTAGGCTCTGCCGTGAGAGCAGGATGCTCTCTGTAGCTTGCCAGGCTCTCTGAGAGGGATGGAGGAATTGAACCCAGGTTGAACCCCAAAACTCTAATCATAATCATAATAATAATAATATAGTTTCTACCAAGCCCAGTCAATGGAAACCCAGGACTGGGTCAGGGACCTCTGAAGGCTTCTGGCTGGATCAGAGGTTCCCACATCCCTGTGCTGGAAGACAGGATCAGGGGCACAGCAGCATGTCACACTTGGGGTCCCCGTGACACCAGCAGGCTTGGTCCAGGGCCTTCCACAGCGGGCCCTAGCAGGAAGACAAACAGGCTCCTGTGCTCTGTGACTGGTTTGCGGAGAGCTACAGTTGAATGGTTCCTTCTGGCTCCCAGCTCCCACGCTACCTTGGGAAGCTCAGAATTCCCCCACCCTTGTGTGGACACAGAGGCCCTAGAGGGGGTGGCTTCCTCCTAGAGGGGGTGGCACTATTAGTGCCACCTCCTAGACGGGGTAGCACTAATAATCCTATATTGAGAAAAGCAATGTGTGATTATTAGTGCTTGATGGAACTGGGTATGTCTCAGGGGCACTGTTGTGGGAGTAACTCACTAAAACTAAGCTTCCTGCAGGAGGAGCAAGGACAACCCAATGTTATCCAGTACTCATCCAGCTTGAAGCATTATCACCACTTTAATATTTTCTTGTATGACTTCATAATTTATTGATCCATTCATCCATTGATAGGCATTTAGGTTGTTTCCACCTTTTGCCTATATAGTTTCTGTAAACATTCATGTACAGTTTTTGATATGAACACCTATTTTCAACTAATTCATATATATATATATATATATATAGCACAGCATGTAGGGCGTTTGCCTTGCATGCGGCCGACCCAGGTTCGATTCCTCCATCCCTCTCATAGAGCCCTGCAAGCTACCGTGAGTTTCCTGCCTGCACGGCAGAACCTGGCAAGCTACCTATGTCGTATTCAATATGCCAAAAACAGTAACAAGTCTCACATTGGAGACGTTACTGATGCCTGCTCGAGTAAATTGATGAACAACGGCAAGACAATGCTACAGTGCTACAGCTAGAAGTAGAATTATTGGGTTCTACGTAGGAAACATCAAACTGTTCTCACTACATAATTTTACATTCCCATCACAATGTAGGAGAGTTGTAATCTATGTGATTCCTTACCAACACATATCACATTTCTTTCCGCTAAGTCATGTTTTCTTTTTGCATTAAGATATTAAATTTTTAATCATTGAAAGTAGTGCTTAAGTTTTAAAGTGTGATATATCACACCCACCAACAGAGTGCCAATATATCTTCACCATTATCCCTAGATTCCTCTTGCCCACTACATACTATACTTCCTCAACTCCAGCAAATTGATTTCCAGTTCTACTGGAAATATCTCAGGGTTATCAACACCTGAGATTCTTTTTAATGACCATAGTAGCAGGTCTTAAAATTATCTTGTTTTGGTTTGTATTTCCCTAACAATTAATGACACTGGTCAGGTTTTTTTTTTTTTTTTGGTGCACTTATTGGACATTTGTTTACATTCCTTGAATAAATTACCTTTATCTTTTATAATGTTCTATAATACACTTTTAATTGGATTATTTTTCATTCTTGAATTATATGGCTTCTTCTTTAGAAGACACTGTATCAGCCCCCCATGAGCGGCTCTCTGGCACGGCCATTGCCCTATAGGCACACAGACCTAATGCAGAACCCAACAGCTTTTGGCAAAAATGTGAATGGACTATGCAGTAAGCTACAGTACCATGATCCGCCCCCCCCCCCCCCCCCGAGGGAAAGGGTGCCTGTCCCTTCCGCCTTCCTCCACCACCACCACCACCACCACCACCACCACCCGCCCCCCTCCCCCGCCCCCGGCAGCACAGTGGCTGTTGCCTCAGAGCTTACTGGACAGCTAGGTAGGTATGAGCTGGCGGGGACCAAGCAACTGTGGCCTTATGGGATGGTGGGCGGAACTGGCATGTCCTTCCCGCCCCCACTGAGACCACGAGTTGACCCCCACAAGTGATTCTCCAGCACGGCCATGGCCCCAGAAGCACACAAACCAATCTTGTAACTATGCGGCTTTTGGCAGAAATCCCTTCACACTTAATTAGTAAAATATCAGAAATACAAAATCGGACCATTCAACATCATATGCTCTTCATAACCAGCAATAGAAAACAAATTATTTCATGATGTCTTTTAAGCAGGTCTGATTGTTAGGGGGAAATTCCAAATAATAATGGTGTATCTTTGTCTAAATAATGAATGTAATCAAAGTAGAGAGAGAGTTCAGTAGAAATCATCTGTCTCACAGGCAGGGGGAGGGTTGGGATGGGGGATATATTGGGGTTCTTGGTGGTGGAAAATGTGCGTTGGTGAAGGGATGGTGCTTGATGATTGTATGACCGAGACTTAAACTGAAGCTTTGTAACTGTTCTCCTTACTCGTCTTTCCCAACATTGCCATATTGGAGGCTCTTTCAGGGTCAGGGGAATGAGAACTGTTATTGTTACTATTTTTGGCATATCGAATATGCCATGGGTAGCTTGCCAGGCTCTACTGTGCAAAACCTTAAGGTGATTCTATGGTGATTTAATGGAACGGCAAAAGGATTTAAGTTTTTTAGAAGACAATTTTTTTTCACATAGGAATAATTTTTTTTTCATTATTGAAACACCATGAGGTACAGTTGTAGACTTACAAATTTTTGTACTTGGGTTTCAGTTATACAATGATCGAGTACCCGTACCTCCACTAGTGCCCATTAGACGACACTTTTTAAGAATAGACGATATGCATAAAAGTTCTTGCATTCACTACTGAAATGACAAAATGCATAAAACAGCAAATATTTTAAAGTGTACCTCAGGGACCAAAGAGAAAATACAAGCAAGGCACATGTATTGTACATAGCATGCCCAGATTTGATCCCTGGCATCCCATATGGTCCTCTGGGGACCCATGAGGAGTAATCCTTGAGCAGAGGGTTAGGAGTAAGACCTGAATGCTGCCAGATACTGCCTTAAAAAAAAAGTAGGGAGATATTTCAGATAAAAAAATCAAATAACAAGTAATTTTAAACGTCCAAAATGGAGCATTGAATATTCAAAACTCTTTCATTAAAATCTTTGTAAATAAATATGCCTAAATAAAAAACAATAATAAATAAAATGTTCAAAGGAATCAACAGTGTTTCTCCTGTGCAATTCTTGTTCAGACATTTAAAAATGCCAATGTATGTTCTGAAGAAGTGTAAGGTCAGTGGGAGATGAAACATATCTTTTAGTAAAAATATAATTCTCTCCATATCATCATTGATTAGTTCAAATATTTTGGAATTATGGAAAATGTGCATTTAATCACATTATTACTTCAATTATAGAAAACTACTACTAGTTTTGGGAGGATTGTATTATTCTTTTTTAATGAATCACCATGAGATACAGTTACAGACATACAAACTTTCATAATTATGTTTCAGTAATACAATGATCCAGTACCCACCCCTCCACCAGTGCCCATTCTCCACCACCAATGTTGCCAGTATCCCTCCTGCCATCTGCATCCCATCTCCCCCACCCTCACCCCAGCTTCTGTGACAAGCACATTCCCTTTTACTCTCTCTCCTTTTGGATGTTATGGTTTGCAATACAGGTAGTAAGTAGCCATCATGTTTGGCTCACAGTCTACTTTCAGCACACATCTCCCATCCCGTGAGAGCCCTCCAAGCATCATTTACTTAGTTGTTCCTTCTCTATTTCAGCTGCCTTTTGCCCAGCATGTGAGGCTGGCTTCCAAACGATGAAGCCATCCTCCAGGCCCTTATCTCTATTATTCTTGGTGTTAGTCTCCCATTCTGTTACTTTATATTTCACAAATGAGTGTAGTCATACTATGTCTGTCCCTCTTTCTCTGACTCATTTCACAAAACATGATACTCTCCATGATGATCCACTTATATGCAAATTTCTTGGTTTCATCTTTTCTAACAGCTGCATAGTATTCTATTGTGTAGATGTACCAAAGTTTCTTTAACCAGGTCATTTGTTGTTGAGTACTCGGGTGTGTTCCAGATTCTGGCTATTGAAAATAGTGCTGCGATAAACATACAAGTGTAGATGTCATTTCTACTGTATTTTATTTTTTTGCATCTCCAGGATATAAATTCCCAAAAGCAATATTGCTGGGTCAAATAGGAGCTCAATTTCTAGTATTCTGAGAAATGTCCATATTGTTTTCCAAAAAAGGTTGAGCCAGTCAGCATTCCCACCAGCACTGAAGGAGAGACCCCTTTTCCCCACATCCACGTCAACACTGGTTGCTTTTATTCTTTTGGATGTGTGCCAGTCTCTGTGGTGTGAGACGATATCTCATTGTTGTTTTGATCTGCATCTCCCTAATGATTCGTGATGAAGAGCATTTTTTCATCTGCCTTTTTTAAATTTAATTATTTTATTTATTTATTTATTTATTTTTTGCTTTTTGGGTCACACCCAGCGATGCTCAGGGATTACTCCTGGCTCTGCACTCAGGAATTACTCCTGAAGGTGCTTGGGGGACCATATGGGATGCCAGGGATCGAACCCAGGTTGGCTGTGTGCAAGGCAAATGCCCTACCCACTGTACTGTCACTTCAGACCTTCATGTGCCTTTTGGCCATTCAGATTTCTTCTTTGAAAAAGTTTCTGTTAAATCAAGTACCTAGGAATCAGCTTAACTAAGGAAGTAAAGGACCTGTACAAAGAAAACTACAAAACGCTACTTCAGGAAATAAAAGAGGACATGAGGAAATGGAAAGATATCCCCTGCTCATGGGTCGGGAGACTTAACATTGTCAAAATGGCAATACTACCGAAAGCATTGTATAAATTCAATGCAATCCCTATAAGGATACCCATGACATTCTTCAAAGAAATGGAGCAAACACTCCTAAAATTTATATGGAACAATAAGCCCCCACGAATAGCTAAAGCAATTCTTGGGAAAAAGAAAATGGGAGGAATCAACCTCCCTAACTTCAAACTGTACTACAAAGCAGTAATAATTAAAACAGCATGGTACTGGAACAAAGGCAGAACTGCAGACCAATGGAACAGGGTTGAATACACTGACATCTCCCCTCAATCATATGATCATCTAATCTTTGATAAAGGTGCAAGTAATGTGAAGTGGAGTAAGGAAAGCCTCTTTAATAAATTGTGTTGGCATCACTGGACGGCTACATGCAAAAAAATAGGCTCAGAACTCTGCCTAGCACCATGTACAAAAGTAAGATCAAAATGGATTAAAGACCTCAACATCAGACCAGAAACCATAAGGTACATTGAAGATAAAGTTGGCAAAACCCTCCATGATATTGAAGCTAATGGTATCTTCAAAGATGCCACACCACTGGCCAAGCAAGTGAAAACAGAGATAGATAAATGGGACTATCTTAAACTAAGAAGCTTCCGCACCTCCAAAGAAACAGTGACCAAAATACAAAGACAGTCTACAGAATGGGAAAGGATATTCGCCGAATACACATCTGACAAGGGGTTGATATCCAGGATATACAAAATACTGGTTAAACTCCACAAGAAGAAAACATCCAATCCCATCCAAAAATGGGGCAATGAAATGAACAGAAACTTTCTCAAAGAAGAAATCTGAATGGCAAAAAAGCACATGAGAAAATGCTCTACATCATTAATCATCAGGGAGATGCAGATCAAAACCACAATGAGATACCATCTCACACCTCAGAGACTGGCCCACATTCAAAAGAACAAAAGCAACCGATGCTGGCGTGGATGTGGCGAGAAAGGGACACTCCTTCACTGTTGGTGGGAATGTCCACTGGTTCAGCCCTTCTGGAAAACAGTATGGACGATTCTCAAAAAATTAGAAATTGAGCTCCCATTTGACCCAGCAATACCACTCCTGGGAGGCAAAAATGTATAGTCGAAGTGACATCTGCACTTGTTTGTTCATTGCAGCACTCTTTACAATAGCCAGAAACTGGAAGAAACCTGAATGCCCAAGAACAGATGACTGGTTAAAGAAACTTTGGTACATCTACACAATGGAGTACTATGTAGCTCTTAGAAAAGATGAAGTCATGAAATTTACATACAAGTGGTACAATATGGAAAGTATCATGCTAAGCGAAATGAGTCAGAAAGAGAGGGATAGACATAGAAAGATTGCATTCATCTGGGGGATATAAAGTAACAAAGTATGAGATTAATACCCAAGAATAGCTGAGATCAGCACCAGGAGGATTACTCCATAACTTAGAGGCCAGCCGGGTATCCTAGAGGAAAGGGCAGTTCAGATAGAGAAGGGAGCACCAAATAAAGGATGTTTGGAGGATCCTCCCAGGAGGGGAGATGCATGTCGAAAGTAGACTATGGACTGAACATGTTTGCCACTCAATGCCTCTTTTGCAGACCACAACACCCAAAAGGAGAGAGAGAACACAGGGGATTGCCCTGCCACAGAGACAGGGGGGATGCGGGGATAGGGGTGGGAGGGATATTATCCATGGTGGTGAAAAATGGGCACTGGTGGAGGGATGGGTATCTGATCATTGTATAATTGAAACCCAAGCACAAAAAATTGTAAATCTACAACTGTAAAAAAATAAAATAAAATAAAGGGGAAAAAAAGTTTCTGTTCATTTCATCTCCCCATTTTCTGATAGGATTGGATGTCTTCTTCCTGTAGAGTTCAACCAGTGCCTTGAATATCCTTGATATTAACCCCTTATCAGAAGGATATTGGGTGAATAGCCTCTCCCATTCTGTAGACTGTCTTTGTATTCTGGTCACTGTTTCTTTTGAGGGGCAGAAGCTTCTTAGTTTAAGATAGTCCCATTTGTCTATCTCTGCTTCCACTTGCTTGGTCAGTGGCATTTTGTCTTTGAAGATACCTTTAGCTTCAATGTCGTGGAGGGTTTTGCCCACCTTTAATTCTATGTACCTTATGGATTCTGAACTGATGTTGAGGTCTTTAATCCATTTGATCTGACTTTGTGCATGGTGTTAGGTAGAGGTCTGCACCCATTTTTTTGCAAGTAGCTTCCCAGTTTTGCAAGCACCATTTGTTAAAGAGGCTTTCCTTGCTCCACTTTATATTTATTGCTCCATTATTAAAGATTGGATGATCATATATTTGAGGGTGCATGTAAGGATATTTAACACTATTTCATTGGTCTGCAGACCTGTCTTTGTTCCAATACCATGCTGGAAAACTACTTCTAAACTCTGTTTGGAAAACAATATATTAGCATTTTTTTTCAGCATTTGTGTTTCTTTATTTTCAGGAAAATAATCCAAATCTTAAAACATGTCTATTTCTTTACCAATTTTGGTATAATCCCCATTTGTTTAGCTGAATTTAGTTGTCAAATTTTAAAATATTATATGTTAGTAAGATCTTAAATATCACACATTTTTATGTAATTATAGAATTCACCTTAACTTCTAGGATGTTGACATATTGTAAGATATTAAAGCAAGAATAGCTTGATTTAATACTAAACAGAAATCTAAATATGCTAAAATGTGCCAGTATGACATTGAGTCAATGATGGACATGTGATGTTTGTCTACTGTGTACAAATTGCAATGTAGGAGTTCAAGTAAACCAGGAAAATTTTTTCAAGCTTAAATTCACTACAACTGTGTTTATAATTTCTGGAAACTATTAATCTCTTGATTAGTCTTTAGTACTCCATATCAGGATTATAAGTACCTAAGGATGATATCAGATCCAGCTGTCCCCTGTGATTTTCATACAGTTCAAAAATTGTAACCTTAGGAACTATGATTAAAATTTTTTTTCCATTTTTATCTTCAATGACTGCTTAACAGTTCAAAACTTATTAAGTAATTATATTTATAATTATAAGCTTTTCTAAAATTATCTTATTTGAATCTTAACGTGTTGTTCTGTAGGAAAAGTTATCTGAATGCTTTTTATATGAATAACTTTTATTAGTCTATTTAGTTCAAAAAGTTTTAAATATAACCCCAAATTCCTAGAGTACTGCAGCTAATTCAATACGCAGGGTTTCATAACTTCAGCTCTATGTCTAAAAACATGGACAAAGTGAAACAACACTCTAAGATATTCCATAAACACATTGAACCAAGAAGGACCTGGAAGTCTGTCACAGATTGTAACCAGGAACAATGGACTATGGTCCTTAAGGGATATGGTTATAGATGACTGACTGCTTTATGTATACCTGCTATGACTAATTTTTCTCTCCTCTGTAATAATGCTTGCTTTGCCGCGTTTTCGTGAATTTACCAAGCACTAGGATGTGAATTTGCAGGGGGAGGGGGACCAAACAAATTATGAAAATGCTTACGAAAGTGCTCGGGCAAAGCAAGGTCTTCTGCTATGAAGCCGCTGGTCTTCCCTAGCAGGACATTCTGCTTACTGGTGTAAATAAAGACTCATCCAAATTTTAATTCTTTCTGGTCTCTGGTGGTCTTTTGATCACCAACCCACAACATTTGGAGGCCCAGCGAGATCTGGGCAGTGTGGGGAAATCAACACCTCAGATCCCAGGGAAGGCCATCAACGTTCATTGAACCTTTGTCTAGGGTCTCTGGGTGTCAGTGGACCGGTCACCTGGAGCCTCAACAAACTTGAATTTGGCACGTTTGGGTGGGCCATGGTTACAAGGCCGCTGTTTACTGTGGTTGTGTCAGTGTTTTGTAAGGATCCTTGTCAGTGGTCATTTGTTCTCTCCTGTGTTTTGTTGCTTCTGGAATGTTTGCGAATGTGTGAGAAAATGTCTGGATTGAATTCATGGTGGTCCTATGTCCTCAGCTATGGAATATGAATGGGCTCTAATCCCCGGTTTGTGGACACTGTAAAGGCTTGCCCCGCACCCCACCCCATGAACTTCAGTTTATGGTGGAAACCAGGCGGGGAATTATAGCATACTCCGATGCCAAGGTGACTTTAGATCCTGAGAGGGGTCTGGACAGACAAGCACCTCATTACTGCCCATTCATATTTGTGTTTCTGTCTGTTCTTCAGTTTGTTCTTGGTGTTGTGACCATCTCTTTCCTTTGAGATTCAAATTATCTGCAGACTTCCTTCAAATGTCAAATTATTTGGGGGGATGGTGGGAAGAGGAATCACACCTGGCAGTTCTGGTGTGAAGGTGTATTGGTGTTGAGGTAGCTCGGCAGCCTCTCCGCCTGCTCCCTTCCAGGGGGCTGCTGCCAAGCTGAGACATCAACTTCACTTTCTCTCTCAGGCTGTTGAAAGGCTGCTAGTCCATAATCAGGTAAGAAAATGTTAATTGTTGAATAGAGAAGTTTAAAATGCTTCCACAGTTTGAGATTTATAATGATTTGATTATAATATAGTTTTTCCAAACTAATACAAAAGGAACTCTTTCCTGACCTGTCTGGAGAGGTTTGGGACAGGGGAGGAACACGGAATAAGCTCAATAGACCTATATGGTTCAGTTTGCCATGGAGATGGTTCTGGTCTTTTTCACCCTCCTCAGTTATCCCTTGGTTAAGAAATAGCAAATCCCTCCAGGATGTGTGTGTGTGTGTGTGTGTGTGTGTGTGTGTGTTGGGATTGTGCTGGACCATGCTGAAAGGTTTCTAAACTAAATATTGAGTAAAAAGAGAAATTGATATTCTTGATCCAAACTTCTTATTGGAAAAAGATGAATGGTCTCTAATACCAGAAGAGCTTCAGAACCTGTACTGTTTAGGAAGGGCTGTGGAGCTGGAGTCAAAAAATCAGAGGTGAAATCAGAGCTCTGTGAAACAGTTGCAATTTTCTACGAGAAGTTAGGCAGCCTAACTTTCTTCAAATAACGGAGGTACAGAAATTATCAAAATTAAATCAAAGGAAAGATTTTTTTTATGTTTTCATAAACATTGGCAGTTGAAATGTTTTTTTTTAATATTGATTTACATGTTTGTTTAGTTTTCGTATGGAATTGTTAAGACTATCTGGCCTAGAGAACTTGTGATTTGAAATAATATTTGAAATAATTGTGGTGAAATTGAAAATTAAAAAGTGGGGGAAGCTTCTTTAAAATTCAGCCTCCAACAAAGAGCTGCTTTTAATTTTATATGTTTCTGAGAACGGAGAATTGAAAAAAATGTGATATATAACTGTTGCCTGTCTTTCCAGGCTATATTGTTTTAATAAATCTGTATAGTACATGAACTATACTATTATATTACTAATATAACTACATTATCAATAATAATAGATTGCTATTATTAAGGTTTGTGAATTTAATGTAGCACTGTCCTCCCGTTTTTCATTGATTTGCTCGAGCGGGCACCAGTAACGTCTCACAACAAATTGTGAGACTTATTGTTACTGTTTTTGACATATCAAATATGTCACGAATGAGTATGAAATCCTTGTCGCTTCATGATAATGTATATATGTGTTTTAACCCTGTAATATCTCTGTATCAGTTCTAAAAACCAATGTTCTAAGGATGAAATTCTTAAAGACAAATACTTTTGGTTAATTGTTAATGTGGAGTAAAATTCCTTGCCAAATGTAGTATATTTAGAGGTTTACTTCATCATGTTAACTGAATACTGTTTTTTGGTAAAACCTGTGTGACACAGAATAAAACTCTAAAGAAAAGTTTTGGAATGGTGAAAATTAAAATTAAAATAACTTTCTGAAAGGTGGAATAAGTTTAAGAAGCTTAGTAAGTTAAGAAACTGTATATGCTAAAAAAAAACCTGGTAAAAGATTGAGTTTTAGATAGAACACATTAAATGATCTAGAAAAATAAAAGAAGCTGAGACACTGTCTGTACCAGAATAACTCCATAGACGTACATCATGTATGATCTTAATTTTATTTGTTTTTTTTTTGGCTTTTTGGGCCACACCAGCGATGCACAGGGGTTACTTCTGGCTCTGCACTCAGGAATTACTCCTGGCGGTGCTCAGGGGACCATATGGGATGCTCAGAATCGAACCTGGGTCAGCCACGTGCAAGGCAAACGCCCTACCCACTGTGCTATCACTCCAGCACCTGATCTTAATTTTAAATAAGCTTAATTTTATTTGAAATCTTGAATTTTGCATTGCTTTTGCAGCCATGTTATTCTGATTAAATATGTGGTTAGATAATGTTTTATAATAATTTATACAGAAGTTTTGTGAAAGCTTATGAGGTTATCAGAATTGGACATTTAAGAATAACTGAAAAATAATAGAATTTTGTATTAGAATGAACAAACTATTATAGATGAGCCTAAATTTAAATAATTTGTTTCGGGGTACCCCATAAGGTTGTTTTAAGGGACTGAGAAACTTTTTATTTTAGAATTGATAATCTGAAGTAATGTAAGAGACTCTCATGAAGTACTTGCTCTTCTTTCTCTCTTTATATCTTATGTATGTTTTGTTTTTGTGACAATGTCTTGTTTGCATAAGCATAGGAAGACAGACAGTGCTTTGCCTTTGATAATAAGTAATGTGGGAGTTAACTCCAAATTTCTAGTGTTGCAGTGGATCTTAAAAATTTTGAGCATCCATCCATCATATTATCTGACTTAAGTTTCAGTTGCCTTAATATTGGCCTCAGTTCCTAACTCCCAAAAGTTGGATCCCACTGCAGGCATTGGATAGAGGTCAAACTTTATGCTACCCTAGCTTCAACATGGGATGACTAAGTGTCCACAAGAATTATAACTGATCAAGAGCACAGGCATGGAACAGGCTCTGACACCAAGGAAAAGAAACTGACCATGAGCATACCTATGGTGTTGGGAAAAGTTAAAAGGAAATCTGGTCTGAGGTCTGTTGTCTGGGGAATTTGATGAGATATACCCAAGAAAAGCTACCCTGCTTTAACCTTTACCCATGAGTCAGAAAGCTAAGTTTTTAGGAATCTGTATTTCTTACTGTGTTTATGCAAAATGACTGGCAATACTTATCAGAAGTAAATTTAACCCCTGGCTGTTATTATTTAGTAGTTGACTGGGAAAGATGAAAAGAAAATTGTATTTCAATTTCTTGTCTTCTTCAAAAATTAGATTCAAGATTTACAGGGATGACTGAAAAATTATGTTTTAATAGGCTTGATTTAAGATAATCCCTATGGATAATTTAAATAAAATTTGGTATACTGATGGCAGCAGCCTCATTTACAACGGAGGAGCTGGAGACTCACTGGATAAGCAGTAGTCTCTAACCTGGAAATAGTGGTTCGACTGGCCTCCTTAAGGTCAGCTTGCAGCCTGAACTAGTTTGAACCCACCAACCCTCTCCAGCTCTGGTGGAACTGAGAGAAGAGAAGACTTCAGTCCTGCTCCAGTCAACCCTGGAAGCTGGCTGGTTTACATCCAGCAGATCACCCACTATTTATTGTCCTGGATTGCTAATACTAACTATAACTGTCCCTTAATTGCTCCTGTTTTTAGAAACTAAGGATGAGGCCTCTCATCGACGTAACCTCAACCAAGACATCTTACAAGCAGAGGAGAGCAAGATAACCCCTCCTGCCCTGATGTTTTAGATGAAGTGCTTTCCTCCTGCCCAGATGTGAAGGTTGCACCCCACTTGAAGTCAGACATACAAAGATCTGCTGCTATTTGAATAATGGACACTACTAAACTGATTATGCAGTCACTAATCATGAGGAGGGCTAGAGTGATAGCACAGCGGGTAGGGCCTTCGCCTTGCAAGCGGCCAATATGGCCGACCCGAGTTCAATTCCTCCACCCCTCTCAGAGAGCCCGGCAAGCTACCAAGAGTATCTCGCCTGCACAGCAAAGCCTGGCAAGCTCCCCATGGCATATTCAATATGCCAAACACAGTAACAGTTTTCACAATGGAGACATTACTGGGCCCGCTTGAGCAAATAGATGAACAACGGGAGGACAGTGACAGTGACAGGACAGTCATGAGGAAGTAATGGCGTTTGGATCATTTGTCAGGTTACTATCCACAAGCCTAACCAGCATCTAATCCCTCATCAGTGAACTGTCCAAGAAACCTAACACAGGGGGAAGACTTGGTATCCACAGCACAGAGTGCCACACCAGAGGCTGACTCCAGCTAATGCACCTGAGATGTGCACCCATGATGTTATGGCTCTGCATCCCACTTGCACACTTAATTTTGACCAGAAAACTGGAGGCCACCACATTTGAAAATTGGAATCTGGGGAGAAGAGTGGCATTGGGCCTGTTATATATTGGCATGGTTATCTTTCTTACATGTATCAAAAACTTGCTCTGATAATGCTGGTGCTGTGATGCCAAAGAGAGACAAGAGAAGATCTCATAAAGGGAAAGGGGGAGATAATACCTCATGGCTAACACCCACTTGAGAAGAGCAACACCTGTGCTTATTCCCTTGTTAACCGAGTTGGGAGAAGCTGGATCAACTGTAGTAGGCTCTAGGCCCTTGTCAAGGAAATGTAGACTTACAGGCAAGTAGACTGTGTTCTTGGCTATAATTTCAACCAATATTTCTTCTCAGTCTCTTCTTCCCATTCTAGAACTAGTAATTTCAAGGTTACTCTTGTTGAAGATGTCCACAGATCTCTTAGAGTTTCTTCATTATTTTTCTGCTTTATTAACAACTTCATGTACCTTATTTTAAGGAACATTAATTCATTTCTCTGTTTCTGTCTTTCTGCTGTACAGTTCATCTACTGTGTTTTTTACTTCACCTTATATGTTTCTCAATTCAAAAACATCTAATTTCAGTTTTCTCATATTTGATTTCATGCTTTTTTTTGGTTGGAGGCCACTTTTATTACTTTTCTCAATTCAGTGAGCATCCTTACCATTATTGCTTGAAGTTCATTTGGTAGGTTAGAGAGCTCCAGGGTGCCTGGGGATCTTTTTGAGCTTTTGTGTTCATACATTAATATAAATGAGCTCCTTCACAAGATGCACTGTGAGGACCAGGGATGTTGTATGGTTTTGTGTAAACTTGGTTGGCAGGCTAGAGTTCAGAGACATTAATTTTACAAAGAGTCTATGGTGATGAGTTAGTGCTGTTTAGAACCACTACAGTACACCCAGTGTTTGTAGTTCTTGGTGCCTCAGTGGCTTTGTTGTCAGTTTCCTTAAATTTGGGCAGTCTTGCACAAATTTTCTGACTCTTCCAACAAAACTCTTCCAACAAGATTTTCTGACTCTTCCCACAAAATTCTTCGTCCTCACTCTGAAAGAAAGCCTGGAGTCAGTCAGGTACCGAGAGATTGAGGGTCTTTTTTGTGTTCAACTACCACCAGCAGTTGACTGCCAGCCAAGCTCAATCCTCGGCTGAGAGCACTAGGGGACTGCTTCCCTTAGGGTGGGTGTCAATGAATAGTATTGTAACTGCCGGCCTCCCAATCTTGTTTGACCCAGGTTGAGCCTCCCCACCAGGTTTTATGTAGCATGGTAGCACTGTCCTCCCGTTGTTCATCGATTTGCTCAAGCGGGCCTAGTAACACCTCTATTTTGAGACTTTGTTGTTACTGTGTTTGGCATATTGAAAACATCATGGGTAGCTTGCCAGGCTCTGCCGTGCAGGCGAGATACTCTCGGTAGCTTGCTGGCCTCTCCAAGAGGGGCGGAGGAATTGAACTCAGGTCGGCCATGTTGGCCGCTTGTAAGGCAAATGACCTACCGCTGTGCTATCGCTCCAGCCCATAGCTAATATAAAAGAAATTTCTGGTGGTAGTGCCAAACTGCAAACAGGAAACATGATATATATCCACTTACCAAAAGTTTAAACATTTATCTACAAATGTAAATGATCTCATTTACATATTTAGATCTCTAACTATCCTGATCAGAAGAATAAAGTAACAGACATGGCTCCAAGACTAACTCCTTGGGGTATGGAGCTGCTGTTAACCATTTCCCAATAACAAGAATGGAAGGAATTTAGAAGCATGCCTGAGGCTTATATTTCTTCTGACTCTATCCACCTGTTTTCTGCTTGCAAAGAGGTGCTGTAGTTTTCTTATAACCAAAGATTCTGAGAGTAGTACACAATTATAAAAGTTATGTGGATACTGTGCACAGGGTGAACAGGGATATCTGAAGAGCCTGAAGGCTCTGAATTTTTATTTTTCGAGATCTTACTTGAAGTCATATCACACACAAAATGCATCATATCCCACATTAAATACATTTTATATGTCTAGAAAAGAACTGAGATGGTGCTAAATAATATTAATTTTATAGACACAGAGACATATATTGATTTTTAAAATTTTGTCCTTTCCTTTTTGTATTTTGAAGGCAATAAATTAATTTTCAAGTCTCAATTCTTTTCATAAGACTTCAGAGTGCACAGGTCATAACAATATAGATTTGCTCAGTAGTGAGCTTTGATCTCAAAATAATGTTCATCTGCATCATCTAGAACACTTATTTATGACACTTTCATATAACTTATACCTATTTCATATGACTTATTTCATATAACCATGGACATTACAGTTTCCAGAACCACAAACAAATGAAAAAATATATATTCTTCACATAATTTCTGGATGTGAAACAAATGTTTAGCAGTGTTCATCTTACCACAACACCAGCCAAGAGCTGCTATACAGTAGTTTCTAGAATGAGAACAACAACCTTTCATAAACAAGTACAAATTCCTGACACCTATCACCTTCTGGAAATAGAAAAATCTATAGTGAAAAGCAAGCACTGAAACATATATCCTCTCTTTACTATTATATATCAACAATTAAAGAATATCTGTGATTAATAAAGTGGTTGGCTAAAATTCAAAGTTAACTCCACTCTTAAATTTATTAAATATGCATTGTTAATTACTTTAATGGAGTATAAAATAACTTTTAGAAATACAGAATTGTGCTTCCAGACAGTTTCTCAAATACTCAAGATATATTTACTATGTGATTAGCTTTTCATGCATCCAAGCCTGACATGTGCTGCTCTTATATTCTGAAAAAAATGTTTTACCATTTCTTTAACTAATAAATGCCTACCCATCCTTTAAAATCCAATTTAAATGTCATTTTCTTAGCATCTCTTTCATTCTTGAAGACTAGAATCTCCCAGGAACTTATCCTTTCTATGTTCCCACAAGGTAAATCCACATGTTATTTAATTTATATGTTACATGTTTGGTGCCTGAATCCAGACTTCCAGCTTCTGGAAAGCAGATTCCAGAAGATTCCAAAAATACACACACACACACACACACACACACACACACATACACACATATATATATGTGGGTCAGAGAAAGATAGATATACCTTGCAAGATATCAATCCAGTTTGATGCTGGCACAGCATAAATGGTCTGAGAATGACCAAGAGTAATACCTGAGCAGAGTCAGGAGTAAGCCCTGAGCACTACCAAATATAGCCCAAACCACCCAAAAATCAATATATCAATTAATCAGTTAATAAATCAGATGGTGATTTTCTCTTTGAAGCATACTTAATGATTTGCTAAAGATAACAATTTTCTATTAACTTCACATAGAAATGAAAGATAAAAAAACTGATGATCTGTTTGACCAATTTTTGATAAAACAACATGATTTTTAATATAATTTTGGTTGACTTTCTCATTTGTTCATAACAGCTCATTGTTGGTTTTCTACTTGTCTAAAAGTTTCCATCACCTTGTGGAGAACATTATGATCAGATAATGCTTCAATTGTATCATAAAAAGATGCTAACATAGCCAAAAGTTTTTCCACTTTTAGATATCTGGGACGGGATTTGGGGAGAAAACATAGTCAGGTGAGTGTAGCTGTGTGAGTACAAAGAGAAAGGTAGAGGAAGGTTGATAGAGTGTTATTGGTCTTCTGAGAAAGCTGGTTTATGACGTACAAAGATCACTCCTTGTGTTGTTGATTTCTTAGGGAATAATCAACATTAACTTTCTATTATTATGGCCCTTTAGCTATAAAAATTAAGTAAATCTCATGAAAAGAATTTCCCTATTTAGATAGGAGGAAACTATTCATTGATGAAGATATGAAAGACTATCTAGTTTACTACTTCCAGAGGATCCTAGAATCAGATAATTACTCCCCTCTGGTCCAACTTTAATTAGATTAGTGCCCTCTGCTGTACATATGCAAAATTACAGAAAACTGTGTGCTACTTCAAGATATGTTTAGACATTCTTGACTTTGGCATTTTCCAGAAGCAGATCGTTCATAGTCCTTACTTTATTTCAACTGAATAAATTTTTTGACTTATTCAGTGAAATTCTCCTGCCCAATATTGGCTAATCCAAAAAATAGTAATTGTCTGTGAGGCAGTCATTATAAACTCCTTGTTCTATTAGAGAAATATTAAATATTTTCAAAATGAAAATTATAGTTATTTCTTTTAAAATAATTCCTCTGATTATTTCGTCCTTGATTTTCCTTTTGTATATTTTCTTGTGGCATTTCTGAAGCCCACAAACTTTTTGTTTTCTTATCGCATTCAACAATTGCTTTATATGACATTTGTTTTGTGTCATTTGATTTGTTTTTGTGTCCTAAATTAAAAATGTCTGCTTCTGCCTGAATTTTATTAACTGAAAATAAGATTAGTAGGCAGAGGACATAGCTTTAAGGGTTCTCTGTCAACCACTTATCTTTTGTTTATCTCTTGATTCTGCTTATGAAATTTAAACATCACACTCACCTTTAAATAATCTTTTTATATCCCTAGAATATTTTACATCTTTGTTCTAGTAGAGTAGAGCAGCATACTCCATTTAGATTTACATAGTATATCTTAATTTTGTACTTTTCACTTTATGAATGAATAGATATTTTAAATAATGTCATTTGAAATAGAAAACAGAATTTGTTTATACATGCTGATATGGGTAATAATCTGTTAGTCTGGGAAGTGACTGTTTTGGTTTTATTTATTTCCATTTTATTGTGATTTTTCCCTCTCTAAATCTATGCATGTAATTCATCTTCATAAATTTGTTTGTAGCAGATAGCTCAGACTCAATGTATAAATGTGCTTTTAGCCAGATATTTTTATTTTATATCTATATTTATACAGTTCAATATATGTGAATGTGTCTTAGGAAGTAATTATTCTATATATGTAAATTTTTCAAGAAATGTCACATACATTTTTCAAAACTAAAGCCACAAATTTAAAAAACACATTAAGTTTAAAATGTACAAATAGAATAATACAATGTTTTTATTGTTTTCAAACACTAATGGACTTTAGATTCATTTTTGAATTTGTTGAGATTTTCAGGCATTACTCAATGCACATGACAATCAAAAAAAGGGGAAAATAAAGACAAAATGAGAACAATATTGAAAATTTTGTGATGTTGTATGTTTCAACTGTGTGCTTTTCCTCTGAATATAATTTTCTGTTTTGTTGCTAGAAATATTTAGCTAAGCAGAAGAAATAAACTCATAAATGCTGATACACAATTTCTAGATTTACTGCTTTTCATTTCAACCAATTGAAGTCATTTGACAGTAGCATATATTCTCTATTTAAATATAACAAGCATGCATTTAGATAACAGTATATTATATTAATGGAACATTTATATCTGGGGGCTAAGTATATAGTAAATATTTTATTTTTGTCAGAAATGGAGAAATGCCACCAACAAAATACCACATGGGACCTAATTACTTCCAAGAGTGGCAACTTGTAACAGCCAGGATGCTATGCCCACAGATCCTCATTCTATGTTCACCTGGAATCAAAGTTTGTGTCCAGAAGTTTGGAAATAGATGTGAGCCTCAGGGAGGCGCACTTAAGATGACTGGTTCTCCAGTTCCTCACCTTGTTTTGAAGAGACTACAATTTTAGAACAGAAATAGTCTATATATAGGTGCTAACAAATAATTGCTCTCAAACGGGAAATATTAATCTGCCCTTGATAAAACAAGCTCATTATTTTAAATAAAGACAAAATAATCTCTCCATATTTTCCTAAGAATGACATCATTTATCTTCAATATGTGCTAAATATCTTGAACAAGAAGAATGACAAAGTCATACTAAAAAATTTACACAAAACAGAAAGTGAGTATGTATGTCCTTACTGCATAGTCAGGGCTTCGTGAACTTCTCACTAGCAATCCTTTTTTGCCAGAGAAATGTAAGAAACAAGGTAAGTTTTGCCAAAAACAACCTCAACTTCAGTTGCATGGCTACTTGAAATTAATTCTTGATCCTAGTGAGTTCAGAAACCTTTCACTGTTGTCAAATTTTTCTGACCCCTCAGTTTAGGAACCCACAGCTTAAGAAGCATGGGGTATAGGTAGAGAGGTAAAAATATCAATTATACATTAAGTGTGATAAACCAAATATTTCTGGCTTGCTCTTCAAGCCCGGGTTCTCCCTTGAATACATCTCACTTCCTTGTGTCTGTATTTCCTTGCTGCCTATGTTCTCTCTTGAACAAATTTCCTCTCTTTCTTTCCCTACACATCTTTCTAAATAAGTTTCAATAAAAACTATATTGCTTCAAGAAAAACAAATATTTTAATGTACAATTAATCTTTAATTAGCAACCTTGAGGGCAAAGGTTTTATCAGGACTCAGAGCGGCAAAGGCAGAGATCTACATAGCAAAGACAGAGATGCAGAGATATAGCCAGCTGTTCTCTTCCTTACCAGGATTCAGCAATTAAAAATAAGCAGACACATTACATGTCAGTCCAGATCTGTTTGCAAGCATCCTTCGCTTCATATATTACAGGTAGGTCCTTGTGTTACTACCTGAACTCTCACTCATCCTTTTTTACAGAAAAAAAAACTGATGTGTACATGTGTGGATGTGAGCAAACTATATGTTTCATTAAAACCTCTATCTAGTCTTCCTTGAAATTATGTATGTCACATGTCTAAATTTAGCCAATAAGTGAATAATTAGGTTACTAGTTAATTAATGAAAATTAATAGATTTTATTCAGAAGTACCCTATCACATATATATTTAAAGAGAGGCTAGAGGACCAGACAGATAGTGCAAGGGTTTAGGCATTTGGCTTATAAACCCAGAGTAAGCCCTGAGCAAGATCTTTGGGCCACACTGGTCTTTGCTCAGGGCTTACTCTGGGTTTATAAGCCAAATGCATAGGCTGAAGTTAAGTGAAGGAAGAAGATATATGATATGATGATTAACCAAAAGAAAGCTGATATGATCTTATTACTGAAAAAGTAAAATGCCTCTACCACAACTTTATGGGGGTATAATTGATAATAATTATATATATATATATATATGTTTCAACTTTTCACTCTTGATTATGATGTTTGTTGTATAGTTTTCCTATATAGTCCTTATCACCTCAAAAATGCTCTTTTTATACCTAGTTTATTGATAATTTAAAAAAATTTTATTTATTTTGCTTTTTGGGTCACACCTGGCAATGCACAGGGGTTACTCCTGGCTCTGCACTCAAGAATTACTCCTGGCGGTGCTGGGGGACCATGAAGGATGCTGGGAATCGAACCTGGGTCGGCCACGTGCAAGGCAAATGCCCTACCTGCTGTGCTATCGCTCCAGCCCTGAGAATTATTGTTAAAAGATGAATTTCCAGTAAATTTTCTACATCTGTTGAACAGATGTAGATTATTCTTTACTCTGTTAATGTATTATATCACATTTATTGAAATGTAAATTGACTAACTGCAACCAAAAGATAAATTCTATTTCATAGACTATCAGACTTTTAAAGCAATGTTGAATTTAGCCTGGAATTATTTTATTGAAGTTATATTACATGTATATTCATACACTATATTGATCTATAGATTTGTGCCTTTGGGATGAGGTGTAAATGCTGACCTTAAAAGTGAGTTGTGGGGCTGGAGCAATAGCACAGCGGGTAGGGCGTTTGCCTTGCACGCAGCCGACCTGAGTTCTATTCCCAGCACCCCATATGGTCCCCTGAGCACAGCCAGGAGTAATTCCTGAGTGCAGAGCCAGGAATAACCCCTGTGCATTGCCGGGTGTGACCCAAAAAGCAAAAAAAAAAAAAATTGAGTTCAGAAGTGGTTTCTCTTCATCATTTTTTATGGTAATATGGAGACTACCATTAATTTTTCTTCAAATATATAATAGAAATCACTAATAATTATTATTGATACAACTGAATTTGAGTATTTCTATTGTAGGGAAGATTTTGGCTTCTGACCCAACTTCCTTTCCAATTGCATATCTCTTCAGATTTTCTATTCCTTCATAATTTATCATGGGTGAAGTGCATGTTTCTACGAAAGTATTGCTTGCTTCTATGTTATCAAGTGTGTTATTTTCTAAGTGTTCATGAACAAGGTACACATAACTGTTGCATTCAGAGATGTTCGTCCCGTTGAGAGTGAATGGAATGTCAGGAACTAGACCATTTCTCATAAACATTGTCTTCATGAGATTTAGCTGTAGTCTGACCTTTCCTCACTCAGGGTCGAAGTCAGCCAGCATTTGTGCCGCTTGGCTGATGTTTGGTGTTACTAGAATGATGTCATCAGTAAAGCGGAGGTGGCGTCATTGCTGACCATCTATCTTCACTCCCATTCCTTCCCATCCCAGTCGTCACATGACGTTCTCAAGGGTGGCACTGAAGAGTTTCTGTGAAATGGTATCACCCTGCCGAACCCCTCTCTTGACATAGATAATCACTTCTTTGTAGAATGGTGAGATCCTGGTAGTGAATCCGTAATACAGCTCCCAGAGGATACTGATGTATTTAGTTTGAATGCCCTGATTGGCTAGGGCTTCAATGACCAATTCAGTCTCTACAGACTCAAAGGCCTTCATTAAATCAGTGAACGTTAGACAGCCGCATTTTGAACTCCCGAGAAACCTCAATGAGCTTGGTTATTGTGTGGAAATGGTCAATCATGCTGAATCCTTTTTGGAACCCAGCTTGCTCGCATGGTTGACCTTCATCTAGTGTTCTGCCAATTCTATTCAGGATGACTCAAGTGAACAGCTTGTAGATGACAGACAATAGGCAGATTGGGCAATGGTTGCCAATGTCGTGGATGTCTACCTTCTTGTACAGTAGTGCACCCTGCTGGATTCCATTGGGACGGAAACTTGCATTCAGACAGGTAGTGTGTAAAGAGCCGAGCCAGCGTATTGATGAGTACTGATGGCAGATTCTTCAGGTGTTCAGGTCTGACCTTGTCTGGGCCAGGTGCTGTTTGTTTCTTTACCGACAAAATGGAGTGTTGAATTTCGGAAGGGAGAACGTTGAGAATGACATATCCATCCTGCGGAATTTGCTATGTGGGCAGGTGGACGTGGCTATCAAAGAGATGTGAGTAGAAGTCATGGATAATCTTCTCCATTGTCCTTCTGGAAGATGTGATAGATCCATCAGGACGTCGGAGGGCAGTCATCTTGGTCTTGTAGATGGCGAAGGACAGGCAGGCATTACAAATGCTTTTCCCGGCTTCTGCTGCATCTACCAGCATTTCTGCTCTTCTCTCTTTGAGGTCATCCTTTATCGCATCTGCAATGCTTTGCAAGCTCAGACATTCGCCTGTGGTTGCCTGAAGCATGCACCAAACCACCTTGGCAAATAAGCTCAAGAGTTTTGGAAGACAGGTGTTTTTATGTGGCTATCTCTCTCAGCATTCCTCGCACAATTATGTAGGTGCTGAACTAGTCGATCATATTCCTCGTCAATGTTGTCAACAACATTCTATGGGGGTATGGTGCCGCCAGCAGGTCAATCTGTACCTGTGAGGTGAGTGCATCAGCAGCCTGATGGCAACATAAGACTTTCAGATACCCCAAAATCGCTGCTGTGCCTTTGGCCAGACCCCAAAAACTTGGGGCAAAGTTTACCAAGAAAGTAAACGGCCAAAAGTTAGGTATGTGGGAGACACACCCACAAACCACCTCCGGCTCAGCTATATAATTGGAGGCATGGCCTCTCTGGTTCCTGATCGAACTGCTTAATGGCCATGATCCCAGAGTCTCAGAAACGAATCTTGGAACCCAAAGGCTTGTGGCAGAAATGCGTCCTGTTCCTGTAGTAGGTTACTGGGGCTGGGCCACTCCAGGTAGGAATAGGTTTCGTGCCTTGGCCTGTTCCCCCTGGCGGCCTGGTGACCACCATCCTCCCGAGGCCACAGGACATTTAGGTTTGGGCCTGCAGTGACGAGACACACGGGGCCTCACCAGATGGAGGTGAAACCGGACCTTTCCTCCCCATCCCAATGAGACCCCAAGTCGCTGCCTACAAATGGCCTCTCTGGCTCCTGATCAAGCTGATTAATAGCCATGATACCAGAGACTCAGAAACAAATCTTGAAACCCAGTGACTTTTGGCAGAAATGATCTGGACTGCATACAAGGTGGCCGCCGGCTCAGAGCTTATTGGAAAGCCAGGTATGAGCCGGCGGTGACGGGACAACTGCAGTCTCATGGGAAGGGGGGTGGTACTGGATCGTCCTTCACGCCCTACCGAGGTCACGAGTTGCCCTCCACGAGTGGCTCTCTGGCACGGACATGGCTCCAGAGGCAAAAGGACTTAATCCAGAGCCCAGCGGCTTGCAGAAGAAGTGAATGGACTATGCGCTAATCTACGGCACCATGCATCCCAAGGAGGGAAAGGGTGTTGCTCCCTTCCAACTTTTCCCCCCCTGGCAGCAAAGTGGCCGTCACCTTGGAGCTTATAGGAAAGCCAGGTACGAACTGGTGGAGACGGGGCAACTGCAGTCTCATGGGAAGGAGGGCGGTACCAGCTCATCCTTCACGCCCTATGGAGGTCACGAGTTACCCCCCACAAGCGGCTCTCCGGCACAGCCATAACACCAGACACACAGAAACCAATCTCATAATTATCTGGCTCTTTGCAGAAATCCAAAATCATGGCCGCGTGACAGTATATGATTCTCATAACCAGCTATAGAAAACAAAATATTTCACAATGCCTTTTCAGCAATTCTGATTGTTTGGGGGGAAATTCTAAACAATAATGGTGCATCTTTTGTCAAAATAATGAATGTAATCAATGTAGAGAAGGGTTAAGTAGAAATCATCTGTCTCACAGGCATTTGGAGGGGTAGGAGGGGGGGTATACTGGGGTTCTTGGTGGTGAAAAATGAATACTGGTGAAGGGAAAGGTATTTGATCATTGTATGACCGAGATTTAAACCTGAAAGCTTAGTTACTTTTCCCACAGTGATTCAATAAATAAATAAATAAATAAGAAAAAAATTTAAAAAAAATTAAGGTGGAGTTCATGCCCAATTCAATCAGCTAATCAGTGGCTGAATAAATTTCAGTACTCCTACAAAAAAGAAAAAGAATCAAGTATGCTGTCTCCTTTGCAAAGGCGTCAAAAATCAGATGGGCTGGACACGTAATGAGATTTGGAGACGACCTCTGGACTAGAGCCATTACGGACTGGATTCCAAGGGACGTCAAAAGACCGTGTGGCCACCCACCTACCAGATGGTCAGACTTCTTCGTCAAGACCCTAAACGATTGGTTTGAAGTTCTTCGTGTTCCTAGAATGAACAGACGCCAGTGGGCTACACCAGCACACGACAGGGACAAATGGAGATGTTACTGGCGCCTGCTCAAGCAAATTGATGATTAATGGGAAGTCAAGTGATCAAGTGATCATGAAGAAGGTATCTTATGATATTACTGTATTTTCATGACACCAGAATATGCTATTAGAAAATTTCAAATGCCTTGTATGCATTGATTCTTTCTTATGCTCATGTCTACTCTGGAAGCTCTCTATTGAATTTTCCAATTCATTTCTTATGTTCTTCAGCTTCATAGCTTCTAGTTTCTTTCTATTTTTTTTATGACTGATAGCTCCTTTGCTTTACTGTCCTAATTTCATTTTCTGTGTACATTTATAATCCACTGAACTTAGATAAAACATTTTCTTAATTAGAAGAAATGAGTTATTTTATTTGAAGCATTAAATATACCAAGACTGAATTATGAAGAAATAGAACATATGAAGAAACCTACAAGTGGAAAGGAGACTGAATCAATCCTCCCTGATTCCAAGTTTTTCTCAGAACTTTTCTATAACTGTAGTCAATTCACACTTCTTGTTCCACCCTGGAGAGGAATTCCTAAGATTATATGCCTTCTCTCAGTCCCACAAAGCCAGCTTGGTGCTTTGAATTACCTGGTTGTTTTCCTGAGATATTCCAGTTAGTGATTATTTTCCCAATCTAATAGTCAAGCTATTTTTTGATTCTTTACCTATAAGCCTGCAAGGATTTCGCTTGCCATCTCTGAGAGTCTTCTCTATGAGTCAGGAGGAGAGGTAGTAATAAATGAATAAAATTATGGCACCCAAAATACTGGGGTCAACTATGACAAAAATAACAAGAAAACAAACACTGTCCTCCCATTGTTTGTCGATTTGCTGGAGTGGGCCCAGTAATGTCTCCATTTTGAGACTTGTTACTGTGTTTGGAATATTGAATATGTCACAGGTCGCTTGCCAGGCTTTGCCATGCGGGCGAGATACTCTTGGTAGATTGCCGGGCTCTCCAAGATGGGCAGACGAATCAAACCCGGCTCGGCCGGCTGGTTGCACACAAGGCAAATGCCCTACCACTGGAGCAATTGCTCCAGCCCAATAATACTTGGAAATAATCACTCTGAACAAGAATTGTAGGGACATTGGTGGTGGTAAGTATACAATGGTAGAAAAAACTCATAAAACCATACCTAATGCTGTAGTGCACCACATAGCACTGAATACTATTTACCTAGCCTCTCTTAGCACCCACAATTTTTCAGATCACTTAAGTAATCTAGCCAATTCTTGACAGTTTCTTATGTAGCTCTAGAAAGCCTAATACTCACATGCTCACTTTTGTTTATGAGGTAAATCACGAACTGTGAAAATCATTCTTAGTACCTTGCCATGCTGCCTAAAGAAGAAATGGTACAGATAAAGTGAATCCTTTCCTCATTAATACATATACTCTCCTTCCTGAATTTTTTGGACTAAGTATGTTGAAACTCCCCTGCTGGTCTCCACACTCTCACAAAATTCTTCTTATCCCTGGGCATGAGTCAAAACTGATGCTCTGTGAAGGTATAATAGTAGAGAACTCTGATTCCACTATTTTGCTAAAATGGCAATAAAAATCTCAGCAAAAGTTTTTGCAGAATAAGACAAGATGATTCTAACATTTATATAAATTTGAAATCAACAAAAAACCCCAACAGGAGTGATCCTTGAGCACAGAGCCAGAAGTAAGTCCTGAGTACTGCCTGGTGTGACCCCAAAACAAATAAACAAAAGAATGAAAGAAAATAAACTATTCAATTGAAAATAGGCTGAATATTTTAGTACATTTCACCAAAGCAAATAGAAATGACAGCCAAAGTATATGGTTGAGGGCACTTACCTTGCACAGCTGAGGTTCGATTCCTAGCATCCCATATAATCTTCCGAATCACAGTAAGAGTCATCTCTGAGTACATAACCAGAAATAAATCCTTAGCACTGCCAGTGTGTCTCAAAACAAATAAACATGACTTAATTTTACCCCCTAATAGCTGTATAGTGTTCCATTGTGTAGATGTACCATGGTTTCTTTAGTGAGTTGCCTATTTTCAGGAACTCAGGTTGCTTTTAGATTCTGGCTATTGTGAACAGTGCAGAAATTCACTTATAAATGGATAGAAATGGATTGTATCATGCTAAGTGAAATAAGTCAGACATAGAATAGACTGCATTCATTTGTGGGATTGAAAAACAAAGAACCAAAATACAGTAAGAGACTAACACCCAAGGACAGTAGAAACAAGGGTCAGGAAGAGTGGTCCATGGTTGGAAGCCTGCCTCAAGGGCTAGGGGAGAGGGTAGTTGGGACAGAGAAGGGACCGTTATGACAATAATGGTTGGAAGGGATCTCTTCAGATTGGAGATGTGTATTGAAAGTGGGCAGATGATATTGGACATGATAGGGAAATAAGCCCACAAACATAAACGAAGAAAAACAATGGAGAAAATATTGTCTTAAAAAGTGGTGCTGGTGGGCCATGGAGATATCTTAAAGAGTTGTAGCACATGTTTAGCATGAGGCCACCTTGGTCTTATTCACAGCACCACAAAGTTCCCTAATCAGTACTGGAACCAATCCCTGAGCACTATCATAGAGGATGATCCAAAGGCCATCAGGTGTGCTGTTCCAAAAATGGTACTAAAACAAATGTGTACAAAATTGAATGCAGAACAGATCTATGAACTTCATAAGGATTCATTCAAAGTGACCAAACACCTAATATAAACTGATCACTTGATCACTTGGTCACTTGACATCCCGTTACTCATCAATTTGTTTGAGCGGGCACCAGCAACGTCTCCATTTGTCCCTGTCACATGCTAGTGTAGCCCACTGGCATCTACTCGCTCCAAGAAATAGGAAGAGCCTCAAACCGATCCACAGGGTCTTGATGAAGAAGTCTGACCATCTTGTAGGTGGGCAGCCATGCAATCTTTTGACGTGCCATGGAATCCAGTCAGTAACGGCTCTAGTCCAGCAGTCATCTCCAAATTGCATTACGTGTTCAGCCCATCTGATTTTCGATGTCTTGGCAAATGAGACAGAGTCCCTGATTCTCAATTGTCGAAAGAAGTTGGAACTCTGGATTCTTTCTCTCACTTGAGGGAAGCGTGATACTCCAAGCATAGCTCTTTTGATTCCTCTTTGGCAGACCTGAATAGCGTTCTCATCCTGTTTTCTTAGGGCCCAGGTCTCTGAGGCGTATGTTAATGCAGGAAGAACAGTGGAGTCAAACAGATGTGCCTGGAGCCAGAGGTTCTTTGCCCTCTTAGCTATTTCTTCAATGCTCTTGAAGGCATTCTAGGCCACTCCCTTCCTTCTGCGCAACTCAGGTGCCAGGTCATTCGTCATTTTGACTTCTCGACCTAGGTACACATAACTGTTGCATTCAGAGATGTTTATTCCATTGAGAGTGAATGGAATGTCAGGAACGAGACTGTTTCTCATGAACATTGTCTTCATTAGATTCAGCTGCAGTCTGACCTTTCCACACTCATGGTTGAAGTTAGCCAGAATTTGTGCCGCTTGGCTAATGTTTGGTGTTATTAGAATGATGTCATCAGCAAAGTGGAGGTGGTGTTGTTGCCGACCATCTATCTTCACTGCCATTCCTTCCCATTCCAGTCATTGCATGACGTTCTCGAAGATGCAAGGACTGAATAGTTTCGGTGAAATGGTATCACCCTGCCGAACCCCTCTCTTGACATGGATGATCACTTCCTTGTAGAATGGTGAGAACCTGGTAGTGAATCCGTAATACAGGTCCCAGAGGATCCTGATGTATTGAGTTTGAACGCCCTGTTTGGCTAGGGCTTCGATGACTGCTTCAGTCTCAACAGAATCAAAGGCCTTCTTTAAATCAATGAATGTTAGACAGAGTGGCATCTTGGACTCCCGAGAAACCTCAATGGGCTCGTGTATATGGTTGAATGTGCTGAATCTTTTTCAGAACCCAGCTTGCTCGCATGGTTGTCCTTCATCTATTGTTCTGCAATCCTGTTCAGGATGACTCGAGTGAACAGCTTGTAGATGACAGACAACAGGCAGATTGGGCAATAGTTGCCAATGTCATGGATGTCTCCCTTCTTGTATAGTAGTACAGTCCTGCTAGTTTTCCACTGGGACAGAAACTTGCATTCAGACAGGTAGCATGTGAAGAGTCGAGCCAGCATATTGATGAGTGCTGTTGGCAGATTCTTCAGGTGTTTGTTCGGGTCTGACCTTGTCTGGTTCAGGTGCTGTTCGCTTCTTTACCAATGAAATGGTGTGTCGGATTTCGAAAGGGAAAACATTGGGAACAGCGTATCCATCCTGAGGAATTTGGTATGTGGGCAGGTGGACATGGCTATAGAAGAGATCTGAGTAGAAGTCATGGATAATCTTCTCCATTGTCCTTCTGGAAGATGTGATAGATCCATTAGGATATCAGAGGGCAGTCATCTGGTCTTGCAGTTGGCAAAGAACAGGTGGGCGTTATGAGTGCTTTTCCCAGCTCTGCCACATTAGCCAACACTTCTGCTCTTCTCTCTTTGAGGTCTTCCTTTATTGCTTCTGTGCACTGTTTTGTGAGCTCGGACATTCCCTTGTGGTTACCTGAAGCTCCCATGAAGCCACGTTGGCAAATGAGCTTGTGAGTATTTGAAGACAGGCATCTTTTTGTGGCTAACTCTCTCTTTCTCTCTCTTTCGCTCTGTCTCTGTCTCTGTCTCTGTCTCTCTCTCTCTCTCTCTCTCTCTCTCTCTCTCAGCATTCCTCGCACAATCATGGAAGTGCTTAACCAGTTGATCATATTTCTCATCAGTGTTGTCAATAACTACATCTTCCCATGTTGCTGCAATAGTGCCAAAGAGCTCCCAGTTGGTGGTCATTCTGGGAGTTGTCTTCTTAAACTTTGCAACCCTTTCTCCTCGCTCTATGAAGTAGAATTTTCATGAAGGAGACAATGGTCTGATCCTGTTTGGAATTTTGGGACAACAGCAACATCGGTCAGGCAAAATCATCGATTGAATACGATGTGGTCAATTTTCCATATACAGTGTTTAGATTCGGCCTTCTGAAACTGTAGTTACCATGGATGGTCTTGTTTGACACAATGAGCTCAGACAGTCTCTCACCCTGTTCATTTCGTTCTAGGCCATGGGTCCTGATGTGGAGTTCTTCGGCTGATCTTCTTGGTCCTATCTTGGCATTAAAATCTCCAACAATGATCTTGTAGAATGTGTGGTCTTCTTTATAGAAAGTCTCCAGCTTCATGTAGAACTTCTTAATTTCATCTTCATAATGATTGGATGCTGGTGCTTAGACAACGAAGATGGAAACTGCCATCAGTGAGCCACATCTATTCAAGTGTAATCTTTTGATTCAGGTTGTTAGACATTCGAATGAATCAATACTCATGGCCAAGTTCATGTTGACAAGGGTACCCACACCACCAACACCTCTTTTGTTGCATGTTCTAAGGAACAGTTCTTCTCCAGTGTTGAAAATGGCATGATGTGGTTGATGCCTTCTCATCTCAGTCAGGCCAGTGACGTTTTACTAGATCTTTCGCACTTGTACCATCAGGCCCTCAGTGGATGCATCCGATGCCAGCGTATTTGCATTGAAAGTACAGACAGTCATTTTAGTCCTTCTTCATTTTGGCATCCTAGTTTGGCCCTGAGATTTTATCCCCACTACCACCACTCTACCTCCACTACCCAGCCTCCACTACACTCTGGACGCTTGGGCCGAGCCTCACACATGAGTGAAGCCCCACAGAACCAGGTAAGCAGAACTTTGTGAACTTGGACTCCAGGTTCAATGGGACCCGGAAATGGAGATCCTCTGACTGCTCCCACCAATCTCCAGTGACCCAAAGATCAAACCCAGAAGCCCCACCCTGCCCTACCCCGCCTGCTTCCACCAATCTCCAGCGACGCAGGGATCACACCCACCCTGCCGGTACCAGATAAAAACCTCATCAGCCGACCTCCACTACCTCCATTACTTCCACTACCCAGCCACACTCCAGACCATTTTCTGGACCATTTGACCGCTTTGCAGCGACGCGACACAACATAAGACATTTAATACCTATCTTCCAAGATTACCCCACCATATTTGATGGGTTTCAAATATGGTTTGAACCATGGGAACATCTGCAAGGGCAATTAGAGGCCACCCTAAAAGTCTCTATCCCTCTCAGTTCAGCAAGCTATCAAGAGTATCCTGCCCACATGGCAAGCTAGCCGTGGCGTATTCAATACGACAAAAACAGTAGATACAATGGGTCTCATTCCCCTGACCCTGAAAGAGCCCCCAGTATGGCAGCATTAAGAAGGATGAGGAAAGAGAGGCTGATAAATTCTCAGGGATGAACTAATATAAACTACAAAACTATAAACCCTAGATGATGCCACTGTACCAAATCTAAATAAGTTCAGATATGGCATTGTCTTCTTTTCCAATATATCACTAATGTGACATATATGAAGTACATGATAAATAAGACTTCATTATAGTTAAAAACTGTGGGGACTGAAGTTACAGTACAGTAATTATGCTTCCTTGCATGTGACCTACCAGAGTTCAAATCCTGACACCCATATCATCCCCCAAGCACTACCAGGGGTGATTCGGAATGCAGAACCTGAGGTAACCTCTGAGCACCAATGGTCTGGCCCGAAAACAAAAACAATGAAAAATATTTTAAACTTGTGACTTAATAATATTGAAAAATTTTGCATTTCCTGTCAGAAAGTTGCCAGGAAAATAAGAAGACAAGTCAAATACTGAGACATAATTACAAAGGATTTGCTATTCTGGGTATAGCTAGCATTTTCTGAAGTTCTTTTTATAATCTTGATTTTTTTATTTGAATCATCATTAGCTACAAAGTTACAAAGATACCCATAATTTACTCTCAGGTGTACAATGGTCCAACACTAATCTCTTCACCAGTGTCCCTCACCCTCCACCAATGTCCCTAGTTTCTCTCCCACCACCATCACCTCTGTGGCAGGCACTTTTACCCTCCACTATTGTCCTCGTGTTCTGGTCTCAACTTATTCTCTCCAGCCCTCAGTGGAATGGTTCCTATTAAAGACCAGTTGTCCTGTTCTTCATTTCTATTGTCTTTGGCATTTGACATTCCCCTACAAAGTTTTATTATATCTCATATATAAAGAAATATATCCCACATATATCTCAATTTTAGCAGAGAAAGAGATCATTTTGAGTCTATTCCTCGCCTGCCAACTGCTTCACTCAATATGATACTCTCAAGATCTATCCACTTAGCAATAAATTATAAGACTTTATCTTTTCTTATGACTGAGTAGTATTCCATTGTGTATATGTACCATAGTTTCTTTATCCAGTCATCATCAGTTCTTGGACACCTGTATTGAAGAATTCTTAAAATTCAACAATAAAATGAATAAGGACCAAGGAGGTGGTTTAGAAATAAAGCATATCTTTACATTTGTGAGACCATAGCATTGCAAAGAGAGACAGATACAGAGAAAGATGCAGGGAAAAGAAGTGATGAATGAAAAAGGGAAAAAATACATGGTTTTAAAAATTTAACAGAAGTGTAGCTGGGAAATAACAAATGTCTAAAGGCAACAAAAATGAAGAGCAGGATAACTGGTCTTCAGAAGAAAACTTGCCACTAATAGAGTGTGGGTGATCTCGGGATGGATGGGTAAGAGAATTAAACACTACAACAATGGGGAAAGCAAGTGGTCACCCTGGAGAAAGATGAAGTGCTGAAAGGAGTTTTAAAATGCCTCCTATAAAGGCAGGCTTGGGGGCAGGGACTGGTCAAGGGAGATGCACACGGGTGATGGGATTGGTGTTCCAATACTGTATGCCTGCAACTCAATCATGAATAATGTTTTGTAAATCATGGTAATTGAATATTTTAAAAAAATTTTTACAAAAACCTTAACAAACACCCACCAAATAAGATATATAAATTGAAAATATGCATATAAAAGTAATCGGTTCATATGTCATAGAAAAATTCAAAGTTAAAGCAACAATGAGATACCACTATATACATACTAGAAAGACTCAAAATCTAAACTCTGACAACTGCAAACATTTGTGTTTAGTAGAGCAACAAGAAAGATGCCCGCTTCTTACCAGTAGGAATGCAAAATAATCAAGTCACTTTTGAGGACAGGTCTTATAAAACTAGTCACACCGATTCACCTAGCAATCAAGAACCTTGGTGTTCATCCAAATGTGCTGAAACATGTCCACAAAAAAACCTGCACATGGATGTTTATAGAAGCTTTATTCATAATTGCTCGAACTTGGAAACAACCAAGATCTCTTTTGGTAGGTAAATGGATAAAGTAACTGTATTATATCCAGACAATGCAATATTATTCAATGCTAAAAGGAAATGAGTCACCAGACATGAAATGAACCTTAAATGCATATTATTAAGTGGGGATAAAAAGCCAATATGGAAAGGTTAGATGCTGTATGATTCCAATTATATGACATTCTAGGAAAAGCAAATCTAGAGACAGTAAAATGATCAGTGTTTGCCAAAAACTGGGGGAGACAGTGATGAATAGGTGGAACATGGGATTTTTAGAACAGGCAAGCGAGTCTATAGAAAACTATGATGGTGGATACAGGTTATTCCCTATTCACAGAATCAACAGCATCAGAGTGACTTCTAATATTTAAACTATGGGTCCTAATTAGTAATAATATATAAATATTGGCTCAACTGCAATGAATATACCATCTAGTGCAAGATGTTCATAAGAGAAGAAATTGTAGAGGAATAGGCTATATATATAGCAACTCATTGTACTTTTTACTCTATCAACCTAAAATTTCTTTAAATAATAGTGTCTAATAATTTTTTAAATGAGAAACATTTATGGAATAACCCCCAAACAGGAAACATCCATCTGCCCTTGAATGAGTGAATGCTTACCCAGTAGTTTACCTCTATCATTTAATGGTACTCATAAAAAACTATTGATAATGCAACTAAAATCTAAAAGAAATTATGCTTAGTTGGGGACAGAGTCTATCTCAAAAAATATTATAAGCTGTGTGGATATGATGCTGCCAACAGGTCAACCTGTACCTGCGGGGTGAGTGTATCAGCAGCCTGAAGGTGACTCCAGGCTTTGTGACACCCTAAAATTTCCACTGTACCTTTGGCCAGACCCCAACGACTTGGGATAAAGTTTGCCAAGAAATTAAATGGCCAAAAGTTAGGTATGTAGGAGCCATGCCCACAAACCACCTCTGGCTCAGCTATAAAAGCTCATTTATTGGCTTATTTCAGAGATCCATAGATATATCTAGAAAGAAATCAAAAACCACAGTTAATCTCAGACCAGCGGATGGCTGAACAGACTGGGGCAAAGTTGGAGGGGGCAAGTTGGCCTCGCGGCCCCAAGCAGAGCACCCAGGAGCCACTTGGTTCCACAATCCAAAATTATTGCCATACCCCTGGCCTGACTCCACTGTTTCATGACTGACCTTACCAAGATATAATCTGCTAAAAAGTCTGGTATGTGGGTTTTGTGACTTAAATCTCTAGACTTTCCCAAAGTTGGGTAGGACTACCCTCCCATTTCCCAATACTAATGGAAGCACTGGCAGTCACCCTCACGAACCAACTCCAGTGCCACCCTGTAAGCTCTACTACCGGCCTTGCTTCAGAGATCCAGAAATAAATCTCAAAAGAGAGCAAAGGCCTCAAATAAGCTCAGATCCGCGCATGGCTGAACAGACCGAGGTAAATTGGAGGGTCCGGGTTGACCTGTGCCTGCCCAAGCAGAACCTCTTGCAACCACTTGCTTTCACAATCCAAAACCGCCACCATACTCTCGACCTGACTCCACCATTTTAGGACAGACCTCAGATATAGCACTGTCCTCCCATTGTTCATCGATTTGCTCGAGTGGGCACCAGTAGTGTGAGACTTGTTATCATTGTGAGACTTGTTACCATTTTTGGCATACCGAATACGCCACGGGTAGCTTGCCAGGCTTTACCGTGAGGTGGGATACTCTCGGTAGCTTGCCAGGATCTCCGAGAGGGATGGAGGAATCAAACCCAGGTCAGTTGCATGTAAGGCATCACCCTACCGGTTGTGCTATTGGTCCAGCCCACACTAAGATATAATCTGACGAAAATTTTGGTATGTGGGTTTTGTGATTGAAATCTCTAGGCTTTCTCAGGGTCAGGATGGTCTACCTTCTCCACCTCCCTGTACTTCCAGAAGCCTTGGCAGTCACATCCACACCACAAAACTGCCACCCAATTGAAAAGCTACTCCAGCCTACTGTCCTAATAAAAATACTGAATGCCCTGATCAAACACCATGACCTCTTAGCACCTGTATTGCAAACCATAACACATAAAAGGAAAAGGAGAGAGGGAGCAAGAAGGAAAGTGCTTCCTATAGAAGGAGACTCGGGGTGGAGGTGAGAGGTTGGGGGATGGTGGTGGGGAAACGGGGGACATTGGTAGTTGGAAGTGTGCACTGGTGGAGAGATGGGTGCTGGATCATTGTATGACTGAAACCCAATTATGAACAGCTTCATAATGGTCTATCTATGGATATCCAATTTAAAAGACTTTTTTAAGTAATGTGGAGTTCATGCACAGCTCAATCAGCTTAATCAATGGCTGAATAAATAGCAGTACTCCTACAGCACAGCGGGTAGGGCGTTCGCCTTACAAGTGGCCAACATGGCCGACCCGAGTTCGATTCCTCTGCCCCTCTCGGAGAGCCCGGCAAGCTACCGAGAGTATTCGATATGCCAGACACAGTAACAACAAAAGTCTCAATGGAGACGTTACTGGGCCCGCTCGAGCAAATCGACGATCAACGGGAGGGCCTTTACCTTTACCTTTACCTTACTCCTACATTTAAAAAAATATTATAAGCTGTGCTGTTCCATTACATGATGTTTTTGAAATGGGAAAGTTTTTAAAGTGGAGACCAGAACAGTGATTACCAGGATTTGGAATTATGAGGAGAAATAAATGAATCAAAGTATAATGGAATAATATGAGGAAACTCTAAGGTGATGTAACAGTTCTGTATCTGAAGTTGATGTTGATTGTACCAAGATGAAGCAGTTGATAAAAATTTGCATAGAACTAAATGTACACATCCACATACACAGAAGTCTGTGCGAAACTGTTACATCTAAGCAAAGATTAATGCGAATTTTCAGATTGAGATACAATAGTAGAACAAAATCCTGCCATTAGTGGAAGCTTAGAGAAGTGGATATAAAGAAGATCTGAATTGTCTCATATGCATTATAACATAATGATCACAGGACTATTATGAGAACCTAAAATTAGTTCAAAGTAAAAAATGTAACATACTTAGTATAACCATTCAATAATATGCACAATAAAAACAGTGAAAGAAGCTACAAATTGTGAGATGTCTGCCTTACCGGAAGTGGGGTAGTATACAGATTTACACATAGAATAAATAAATATTAAAAGATCAATGATACCATAAAATACAGCAAAGACACTTCACAGAAGTTAAAAATTGATTAACAGAATATAAAACTGGGATATCTGTCCTGAATAACTAGTAAAATACTAACTGAAATTATATTGGCATAAAAGGATTTCATGTCTAAAATGGGTTGGACACATCACCAGCCCATGAAATACTCACATAATAGGAATGCTCTTTCAAAAACTCTACGGAGAATTAGTATTAAAATTTATTTTGAGAAAGTGTCAAGGTATTTCCTCAATAAAATGATGTAGGAGACTTTAAGGCAAAAATAAAAAAGATATCTGATCATTGTTGATAGAGTAACAATAAATTATTTCATATATGGTCATCATTAAAGTAAATTAATTTTAGGATTATCTTTTTTGAGAATAAAAATCTACATTTAACTATAGTTTCAAAACACCTCTTTTGCAAACCACAACACCCAAAAGGAGAGAGAGAACAAAAGGAAATACCCTGCCATAGAGGCAAGGTGGGATGGGGGTGATGGGGGGTGGGAGGGATACTGGGACCAATGGTGGTGGAAAATGGGCACTGGTGGAGGGATGGGTGTTTGATCATTGTACAATTGAAACCCAAGCACAAAAATTTGTAAATCTACAACTGTACCTCATGGTGTTTCACTAACAAAAATTTTTTTAAAAAAATGTAAATGATGGAGAATAGGCATGGGTACTGGATCATTGTATAACTGAAACCCAAGCACAAAAATTTGTAAGTCTACAACTGTACCTCATGGTGTTTCACTAATAAAAAATTTAACAAATAAAAAATAAAATAAAATGGGTTGGAAAATTAGGGAATATTTACTTAGAATATTACAACAGAACAAAGGAATAAAATATAAATATATGTGTGTACATATATATGTACACATGTACCCACATTAATGAACTTCTTAGCATAATAGTAAGCAACATAGATAAGCTGTAGTATGAAAATATATGATTATTTTTTATTACAAAAAACACATGTAGGTGAATAAAACACTTGGTAATGTGTCACATAAATGTTTATTTTTTCTTGGGTAGGGGTTGGAGGAAATTGCGATTAGTAGAGGAGAGAAGAAAATGAATAATGTACTAATTCATAAGATGTGGGAGAAATGAATGCTTATCTTATCATTTAGAAATCGATTTTCTCAAGTAGTTTGATTTATTGAAAAAGCTTGTATTGTTGCATTTTTAATATAAAGCTATTTTAGTTGAACCCTCATGTTCATTTGCCTAGCATTGAGAAAATATAGTCCAAGCCTACAAAAATTGTAGTCATAGTATCCTAAAGATAGAAATTTGGTGAATTCTACAGCTCACTTAAAAGTGTTATGATACCTTAATAGACAGTTCAGTGGCAATGACCAAAAAGTCGAAACCAATTTTTATTTAGGATATACCCTCCCCTTTAAAAGGTCAGAATGATTTTGCAATCTGTTCCCGTATCTGTTTTTAAGAATTAAAATATAAAGGTGAGATCCCAAATTATTATTGGAACAAAATAACAAGGAAAAATTATTGCCTTAATAGCATTGTGAAATGCCTTGGTGCCGGACATGAGATTCTCCATTAATGCTGACTAGAACAACATAGCTTTGAGACTTGGATTACAGAAGCTCTCCCTCATTAAAAAGAAGCCCATATGGCTTCCAAACCCATCTAAGACCCCCAACTATGTGCTTCCTTCAGCCTCAGATCTTTAATCAACACAGATGCTGAGATTTTAGCCAAGGTGCTTGCCCTGCATCTGAATAAACTGTTCCTGCAATTAATTAACCCAGACCAAGCAGTTTTTGTGCTGGTCACAGATCCTCTGGCAACCAGAGGAGACCCTCATCCATCATCTCACACCACCAAACCCCCATTTATAAACCAGCCTCTCGCTCTGAGGAGAGAATGGGCCTCTTTACATTTCAAACATTAGCAAGAATTGGCATGAATGAATTTTTCCTTTTTAATTCCACAAGATTCTATCACATCAAATTTTATCACATTTGTCCATTATACTAAGAAACAAGAGTTTCTTCATTTTTTGGTTATTCAATGTACTCAAAGACTTTTATGAGATATACATATACTTAATTCTCAGTAAGAACCAATTATTCATACTTTTGACATCATGTATACAGACCATCAACTGAACTCCACTTTTCAGTGTTGAGATGTACTAGAAAACAGTTTAAAATATAAATCCTGTCAAGAATGTTGTGTTTTAAAAGAAAACAGATTTATGTGGATTCTTTCTCGGGGATTTGACATTATCTTCCCAAAAATGGAGTAGGAAGGAAAAAAATTAAACATGTTTATATATCCATAATATTTTAAGATCAACAAACTTTTATTTTCATAAAGTTTTTTTCTCCCATTAACGAAGGATTAGAAAATGTCCATCAAAGTTGAGAGCAGAGCAATAAATGGCAGTGGGAAATAGAATTTTAACACAGTTCTTTGATTCTCTATTTTTTTGTTTTGCTTTGCTTTGTTTCACTTTGTTTTGTTTTCTATGGTAATGCAAGTGATCAGACCCAGGTCTCATGCATGCAAGGCATGTGGTTTATCACTGAGTCACATCCCAGTACTGATTCTTGCAGCTCTCTATTCTAATTCTCCTTGTTCCCCAACTTTTGGCTTCAAACATTCCATTTCTAGTCTCCCTATGTTTTCTTTCAGATATTTATCAGAGAGTTGTTTGACATTTTTAAGCTGTTATTTTAACTATTTATCACATATTTGAACTTCTTTTTCCTCCTGGCTTTTGAGCCACACCAGGTGGTGCTCAATGACTATTCCTGATTTTGTTTTTCAGGGTAGATGTGCTCAGAGGATGACATTGTATAGGAGGTTGCACTCAAGCTTCCTCATGCACTCACCCAAAGCAGCTCTCTCCAACGTTAGGCTAATATTTTGAGAAAATAGTATTAAGTAGGTACGCGTTTGGTATGGGATGAGGACTTATTTCAATTATCTGTGGATCTTTGAATTACACATTGTGATGGACAAGTATCCTGGGAATTTACAAGTTATTATTTAGTCGGAGAGCCCAGCAAGCTACCGAGAGTATTCGATATGCCAGACACAGTAACAACAAAGTCTCCAATGGAGATGTTACTGGGCCCGCTGGAGCAAATCGACGATCAACGGGAGGGCCTTTACCTTATTTAGTCAGATAAATTGAAGTTTGGGGGTAAAAAATATTTTTCTTCTAGGTCTCATGTGAAGTGTTCCTTGCATGATACTGTATCCTTCCATAAGCTATTTTTGGAGTGGGGAGCCTCCCAAGCAGTATTCTGGAATCCAGGGTTGGTCTGACACAAAGTATCCCCTTCTGTTTCACAACATATTTTTTAGACATTAAAAATACACATAGTACAAAAATAGAGTCCCTCCTTTTCATTTCTCAATCTTATTTTTAATTAAGATTAAATTTTAATATCGAAATAAATCAATATATTTCAACACTCATTGGGAAGTAAATTAAAACTAAAGTACACTTTTATAAAACATTTATATGTAACTATTAACTCCAGAGTGACTAACAGTAGAACTTCACTGATGGAAATAAAATTTATGATCTATTTAAAGTATGGATAAAAATCTACTTACAAAGAGAAAGTTATTTTTCCTTCTTGATTGTCGTAAGGTTTTATTCATTACTTTAGTAAATTTGGCAGACTGCAGAACCCATTAACAGTTTTTTTTTAATTTAGAAATTTGGCAATAAGGGGCTGGAGTGATAGCACAGCAGGTAGTGCATTTGCCTTGCATGCGGCCAACCCAGATTAGATTCCCAGCATCCCATATGGTCCCCCAAGCACCACCAGGAGTAATACCTGAGTGTGTGAACCAGGACTAACCCTTGTGCATCACCGGGTGTGATCCAAAAAGTAAAAAAAAAAAATTGGCAATAATTCTATATATGGCATGTATTCTATATTTACCTTATATTTAGATACCTTCATATGCCCTTATATTTAACATTGGTTATTTATGACAGAATTCCTCTAATGGGAATTAACATTTTTTAACATTTCCAAAATAGTTAGAAAATTAATACAAATACGAATGCTTAAACCTCTTGAATTACACCAATTCCAACCAGATTATAATGATCACAATAATGCCATGAAAAGATCATCCTAAAAAATTTTAAACCTGTATAATTTAGTGAAACATATGCAAAAACAAAGTATATAAATCAAACTTAAAAGTGAGCATTTTTAATGCTTTATACATAGAATCCCAAGAAAAAGTTTTTATAACAATTATCTTATTAAATAATATCATTTGAAGACTTTCAGATCTAAATCTGGGGCAAATGATTTTTTTCTTTATGGAAAATCTTATTTTTCTTAAACTAGTTGGAAAGAATATCTTTTCCTAAAAAGCAATTGCTTAAGTCAATTCAATCTGTTCTCAAGAAGCAGCAAAATATAAACAATAGTACATCAGTCTAAAAGGATGAAATATAAAGAGACACCCGAATTTAGCAAGCTGTTATTAAGGCAAGATTCAGATTCACAAGACTGAATGTATGCGCACATGCCTATATGTAAAATGTTGTTATATTTTTCTGGGAAAGAAAGAACTGGATATTTTATTACTTAATTCTTATAAACTACTAGATGGAAAACAACTTTCTAGTTTAATTGTTTGCAATTAACACAACTATTCCACCACCATTTAGTTTTACAATTGTAGTAGTATGTAATAGTGGTAATGTATAATTAGCATTTCTTACCATCTCAAAAAGATCTTTGTAGAGGTCATGAGGTCTCCACATGGAAAGGACTGGTTTATAATGAGATTCTTATGGCAATTTAAAAAATTTAACCCCACTAAACGTCATGGAGTGAGACACACCTTTACTGAAATTTGTTTATTAACAAATGAGGTTATAGTGAGGCTAATGTTACACATTGTTTTGTAGATGGTTGTGTTGAAAATCTACTTGCCAAAATTTTTTTAAGTATTCTACACATAAGTGTTACTTATTTAAATTTAAAACTCCTATTATTTCCGGTCCTTATTTAGCAGAAACAAAGTATATTTCTCTGAATAATATTATTCTTAGTTTTTAGTTTTCATTGAGATAACATTTCTATTTACAACAGTATATATTTTAGGAATACAATTCTACCTCTCTTCAAACGGTATGTTCCACACTACAAAGCTATCACCAAAGAACCCATATACCATTATCATTGCCAAGAGCTTCAAAAGAGCTCTTCTTGTTTTTTTTCTTCTTTGGTTTCTTTTTGAGCCATACCTAGAAATGTTCAGGGGTGACTCCTGGCTCTGCACTCAGAAATTACTTCTGGCAGTGCTTTGAGACAATATGGGATGCCAGAGATAGAACCTGGTGGTCCACATGCAAGGCATTTGGACCCTACCCACTCCCCCTTTTTTATATCCCTTCATACTTTTTCTAGTTAAGAAATTAACAGGCCAAAGAGATAATACAGTGGGTAAGGTGTTTGCCTTACACATTGTCAACCCATGTTCATTCCCAGGCACTGCGTATGAGCTGAGCATAGAACAAGAAGTAATCCCTGAGCATAGAGCCAGGAGTAAGTTCTAAGTATGTCAGGTGTTCATGTGTGGGTGGGCGAGGGGGGCGAGGGGGAGTGGAGGTGAGGAGTGGAGAGATGGGGATAGGGGAGTGGAGTGCAAGAAGAGGAGAAAAATAAAAGAAAAGCAGAAAAATCAACAAAAAAATCACTTATGTTCTAGAGAAATTTTAAAAAATAAATATGAAGATATATTTTAAAGCTGAGATATAGCTCAAGTGGCAGAGTATATACTTTGCATACCCAAGGCCCTTGTTTCAGTTCTAGGCAGCCCCACTGCCTGTCCCAGTACCACCAGGAAATATGTAGAGACCTGACAATTGAAACAAAGATCTCATCTCAATGCTTAAGTTCTAGTGATTAGGTAGTCTGAATTGATAACAAAGTGCCAGTGAAATATTCTTGAAAATAAGAATATTTAAATGAAAATATTAACTACTGAAGTTAATGATAGAGTTGTTTTGTGAAATGATTATTTAATGGTGGGACAATGGAAATATATTACAAACAGCAGTGATGACTGTAAAATACTGAGACTAGAATTAATCACACTGAACTGAACACTTAGAAATGGGTTAAATGTCACATTTAATGTCAGATAGAGTATCTCACCCGCACGGCAAAGCCTGGCAAGCTACTCATGATGTACTCGATATGCCAAACACGGTAACAAGTCTCATGATGGAGATGCTACTGGGCCCGCTCGAGAAAATCGATGAACAATGAGAGGACAGTGACAGATTTACAACAAAATAAAAAATTTAAAAAGATTAGTTTTAATTTATGCCAAAATCTCAAAAATATTTGAGTGTGTGAAACAGACTCTCAATCATCAACAAATCTTTACTTCTACTATTCGTGCAAACCATTTGTCCAAACAAAAGGAATTCATAGTAAAGTAAAATATCTGTCCCAAACATCATAATCTTGAGAGTGCATACTGTATATAACTTTGCCTCCAAGTACTACTCCCATGAGTATGTCATTTATGTGGCAAGAGGAAATAAAAATTGCAGATAAAATTAAGCCCCTAAAATAGAAAGATTATTCTGAACAATTAGGTGGTCCCAATGCAATAATTTGGGACCTTAAGGTAGAAAAGGGAGTCAGAAGTGAGAGTCAAAGTTACAGTAAAATTTGTATCTAGAGAGGAACTCAGTACTGCTGACTTTGAAGGTGGTTAAGAGGAGGCCACAGAACAAGCATTGAAAGTTTCCTCTTGAATTAGAACCAACCCCCACAAACAAAAGAAAGATAGGGGAGGATAGAAACATCAAGCCCATTACCACAGGAATTAATTCTGCCAACAACCTGAATTCATAAGGAAACAGATCCTCCTGTAGAGTCTCAAGAAATGAAAACAGCCTGTTGACATTTAGATTTTATCCTGATGACACCTGCTCTGCCCTTGTGACCTACTCGAGTTGACCACAGTCTCGGCTAGAACTCCCTCTGGCAGCCAGATACAAACTCCATGAGGAATCAGGAATATTTCCTAACTATGGGCTTAGGAGGAAACTGATGTGTGCTCACTTAAAGAGCTAGTCAGTCTCTGAAGTATGACATAATTGAAACAGAAATCACTGTATATGACATATAATTTGCCAAAAATAAAATAAATTCTGTGATAATTTTTAAGGAGGCCTCCCATGCAGTTCTCAGGTAGTCCAGAATCCACTCCTAGCAATAATTGGCCTAACTTTTGAGTTATTTAATTGTTACTTAAAATGCACATATTTTAAGTAACAATTTTTTGCTTACCAAATTGACACATTATAAAAGTCACAGCATCTAACATTGGACCAGATTAAGAAAGACTCTCATACAAATCTAGAAGTATACATCCAGCCTTGAATACAATTTGGCAGTCTGTCAAGAGCTATTTACAATACATATCCTGAGATCCAGATATTTGACATCTGGAAATTGATCTAAAGAAAATATTAAATATCTTCACAAACTTCACTCTAGCAATGACTAACATATATTTAAATCTGTATATTACTGGGTCAGATTTTTGATTTGTTTTATTACCAGAATGTATACCTTATGTAATATTTTGCCACTGGGTGTGTGGAGGAAAGGTAAATCAGAGATGGGACTACGATGACAGTGATAGAGGCAAAAGTGGTCACCCAGGATGAGGATTGGTAAACTGATATGCATGATACCTTATAAGTAACAGTATTGTAAAACACTGCCCTGAATAGCAAAAATAAAGAAAAAAGTGCCTGGCATTGAATCAGGCTGGGAAAAGGGAAAGGAGAAAGAAAACTGGGACATTGTTAGAGGAAAGTGAACACTGGTGAAGGGAATGTTGTACATCTGAAACTAAATCAAGAATAACTTTGTAATTCATGGTGATTCAATAAAAATACTTGTATCACTTGTAATCTCATTGCTCATCAATTTCCTCAAGCAGGCGCCGGTAGCATCTCCATTCATCCCTGTCGCATGCTAGTGTAGCCTAATGGCATCTGCTGGTTCCAGGAACATGAAGGGCATCAAACCGTTTGTTCAGGGTCTTGATGAAGAAGTCTGACCATTTCGTAGGTGGGCAACCAGGCGTTCATAGACCTGGGCCATACGAAAACAGGATGAGAACGCTCTTCGGGTCTCCCAAAGAGGAATCGAAAGAGCTATGCTTGGGGTATCATGCTTCACTCAAATGAGAGAAGGAATCCGTAGTTCCAACCTCTGTCCACGATTGAGGATCAGGGATGCTGCCTCATTTGTCAACGCATTGAAAATCAGATGGGCTGGACATGTAATACGATTTGGAGATGACCACTGGACTAGAGCCATTACCAACTGGATTCCATAGGATGTCAAAAGAACGCCTGGCTGCCCAATAAAAATACATATAGTTAAAAATATAAAAAAAATTTTAAAGAGCCCAAAGATAATTCAGGTGTTTGCCTTCCTTGCATGTTGCCAGCTCCAGTTCAACCTCTGAGCATAGAGCCAGGAATAGCCCCTGAGTATCACCAAGTTTGGCCGTACAACCCCCCCCAAAGAAAAAAATACAACCTCAAAAGTAAACATTTAAAAGTACAGATAATTTTACCCAGGACTTGACTTTTAGGAATGTAACCTAAGAAAATCTTCAAAGAAATACATAAAGATTTCACTGCAGCATTGTTGAAACAATCTAAATATTTCAACAATAGTAGTTTGATTAAATAAAATGCATTACTTTTAACCAGCGTAATACAAGTTAAAAACATTGCTGTGGGGGTCAGAGGCATAGTACAAACATTAAGGTGCATGCCTTGTATGTAGCTAACCTCACTCCAATCTCCATTAACTGCATGGTCCAGGAAAATATCTACATGCACCCCCCTAGGTTCTTAAGTACTGGTAGGTGTGGTGCTGAAGGACCCTGACCACCCCCAGAGTGACCATGTGATCCCTAGCACCACTGGACCAGAGCAACATCTATTGGTCTGGCCCTCATACTGAATGGAAGAAATACTGAGAGGAGCTCATTACCACCACTTTCAAGGCCAAAACAAAACAAACAAAAGCAATTCTGTGCTGGTCTACTTAGTAACATGGAAAGATAAAAATTTCATGTTATTATGTACAGCAATATTACAAAATGTGCACAGTATACATTTATTTTTTACAAAAGAAAAAATTACACATGCAAGTATGTAGTCTACATATGCATATATATAGTACATATGCATATAAGTGTACATATGCCTCTGTGTAGTATGTGCCAAGTAAAGGGTCTGAAGGACATTTATTTTGTAATTATTTTAATAGATTGTAGTGTTTATTTTCTTATTGCTTTTGTTCTCTAAATAATTAAAAAATCTTTCATCTTAATGTCATCTTAATGTAAAAACATTCTTACAGATTTTAAAATACAGTAAAAGTAGCTTTCTCTTGGAAGATTATAATTCAGTCTTTGAAAACAGAAATAACTTTAGTGAAGTAGCTTTGCAACAAGTTTCTTGGGCAAAGGATTTAGCTTCCTGGCAAAGGCTATGGCTTGCATGCATGAGCCCTGAGTTCAGTTCCTAATATGGCAGAAAATAAATAAAAATATCACACATAACAAAATAAAAAAGTTATCTAATTTTTGATCAGAATATTTTGTTACAATAGTCTCCAATTCATTAGAATTGTGAATATTTACAAGAATTACATGAAAATAACCAAATTGATTTGGAAATGCTTCAACTGGTAGAAACAAAGGGGATAAAATATTTCCTTGACTATATATTTAAGTCCTCCAGAAAGCAGTGCTTATTCTCATATATACATGGAATAAAATTCTAATAAATCCTAATTGTATGTAATATAAAAATCTATTTCCAATTACAATAAGAGAAAGAGAAAATTGTTTACACCTCTAGGCTTAAGGGGAAATATCTAGCAATAAGTAAGTCAAACGGGCAATATATTAAACTCCTATGACAGGATTTTTAAAGAAGGCAAATGAACAAATAACACTGTGAGCCTATTGTCAATAATTTATTTTATAGTCTACTGGGCTAGAGAGATGGTACAGAAGGTAGGATGCTTGCCTTGCATGCAGCTGACCCTGGTTCAATCCGCAACAACTGGGTATACATCAAAAACAAACTTTCTGAAAAAAGAAAAAGAAAAAAAAGTTTTTTATAGTCTATATTAAAAAGTTGCTCCTTATCCACATCCCACTGAAGATCACTAAATGATTTCTGAAATAGAGCTAGATAATGATAAAGTCAAACTGGGACTAAAATATTGAGAAGGTGAGCGTCATCCCAATAAGATACATTACTGGAAAGTTGAAGCATTGGTTGAGTCTTCTGTATGGGCACTAAAATTGGCTGGATGATGCCTTGTAAAAGAGAACAAAATCAGAAAGTAGCTATCAAAAATTCCATTAGTATAGAAGAATGAGAAAGAATGGAAATAGAACCTTCAAATGGGAAAGAAGTTTTGCCAACAGAGCGCAGTACTAAAGAGGATGAAAGTGATGGGGCTATTGATTCATAATCCTAGGATTGGAATAAGCTAGATGTGGAAAACAGAGCCATGCTCATGTGAATTGTTTTTGTCCTCACAAATGTAAGTTTCAGCTGAGGCCAGGAGAAAAGGCCATGCCAAGGCAAAGGAAACAGGAGGCTTTGTTTATTGTAGAACAGAGTTCCAGAAATAATACAATGGAAATATTAACTGAGTCTAAGTATAAAATGATTACTGAGGGTTTAAATCATTCACTTTTCATAATAACTCAAGGTAAATGCAAATATTATCCCCTACTTTCCAGTTTAAAAAAAACAGACCTGAGAGATTAAGTGACCTTTCAGTATTACAAAGCTTGTAAGTGGCACATCTGGGATTTAAAGTAGGCAGTCCAGCTCCAAAGTCCTCACTTAGAATAACTATTCTCTGCTGGACCCAAAAGATTGTAAAAAAGAGAAGACTGTGTAGAAGATTCCAAGTATAGGAAGCAACAATGTAAAAGACCAGAAACAAAGCTCAGCAATACCAACAATGTCCTGAAGACAGTTTTCTCTGGATGGACTCAAAGGTGATGAAGTTTCTCTTTAAATATATCCATGGATATATGAAGAGTGTATTATTATATTAATTATTCTTAACATTTCAAGTACAAGTATGTGTGTTCACCTCTAGCAAAATCCAAGTAAAATCTGTTAAAACATCACTAAGTCTGTACAATATACAATCACACACATACACACACACAAACACACGCACACACACAGGTATCCATACAGATAAAGTGTTGAGGTTTACTGCACTTAGGTTATTGAGTGTACTTTTATAATATGGTTTTAACAATTTTTTTTTGCTTTTTGGGTCACACCTGGCGATGCACAGGGGTTACTCCTGGCTCATCCACTCAGGAATCACTACTGCCGGTGTTTGGGGGACCATATAGGATGCTGAGGATCGAACCCAGGTCGGCTGCGTGCAAGGCAAACGCCCTATTCACTGTACTATCGCTCAAGCCCCAGTTTTAACAATTTTCTCCTGAGAAAACATATCTTTGGAAAAATGGTGATGTGTGGTTTTATTTCTGTCAAACAAGAGAAGAAATACAGTAAAACTAAGAAAAGTTCAACAAAAAAATCAATTTCCCAAATAAATAGGCATGATTATATTTTACTAATAAATATTTATTTGTTTTCTTTACAGTATTCAACACAAAATTAACATAGTAGTACAATCATATTTAACTTTAAATATTTTAAGTAAAAAAGCCAAAATTAGAACATTTTTGGCAATTTTATGATTATTTAAAATCTCATTGGAATACTCTGGTTTCTTTTTAGATCATGTAAATCTTTCTTGTTTTACTAAAATCTCACTGGAAACATAGGTACAACTTTTAAGCACCAGTTCTGCTTTGTGAGCAATCCACATACCTGAGTATAATCCCAGCATCACACAATCAAGTGTGTGAACAGAATAAACCTGTGTGTGGTTGTTGGTCATTACAAAAACAAAACAACAAAAGGAAGGGAAGGAAAGCATTTCATAAATTAAATGAAAATTTTAAAAGGGAAAACATGATTATTTTCTAACTCATCTCCCATGTCCTCCAAAACAACTATGAATACAAAAAATCAATTCTTAAGTAACCTTAAATATGACAATGTATCAGTATTAATGCAAAATTAGGTAAAGGAAAATTGGATTTTCATTTAAAAGATACAAGTAACACAAGCAAAATTGTTTTGGATTTGAACTAAGTAAATAGTACCTTCATTCTCCACTTCACATTTCTTATGTACACCTGACCTCTGACAAAGGTTTTAACTAACAAGCAAATTTAACACTTCAGCTGTTTACTAGTCCTTAAATCTGACCATTTGGAGCGTCTTCAATCAAGCCAGATGAGAAACTACTTAATTAGGATTTTAATTATTTTCTTGCATTCTGATAGTATCTGGGAGTCACTGAGAAGCAGCTTGTTTCTGCAGTTTCTCAGCTGCTAACACTGTTCCCCAAGGCTGTGTTTGTGGTAAATTCCCAGCTCTGGGGAGCGGCAAAGAGAAGCTGCATACTGTCGCGCTGGGAGGTTCTATAGCCGGCCTGTCTAAACTTTGTTGTAGCCTGAACTCTATCATCTCAGTGGGGCACAACTGTCTCCTTGCAGTAGGATGAAGTTAGTATATTTTGGCCTCAGAATCATATTGTATCTTTGAACTTCTCTGGGTTCCTACAGTGATTGAGTTCTGAGTAATAAAGTGAGCCAGCTATTAATGACTCGAGCTTTTTAAGCAAAACTAGATAAAAAATCCTATTTATGTACGGAGTTCACATGTTTCAATGTTAATATTCCGCCTACAATTTTTTACTTTAACATTTTATTCATTTTACAATACTATTACTTTTTATGCTCTTGGTGTACAGTTAACGCACCTCCACCACCCCAAGGTACCAAAGTGCTCCACCACTGTTCTCAAGTCACCTCCAGTCCCCTACTTTCTTCCTTGCACCATTCCTCTACCCCCTAAACTTGGTCAAATTTTTTTTAAATGGTGAAAAACTTTATTATACAAAGTGGCCCCATTTTGTGATCAAAGAAAAAATTTTTTTCCTTGTTTTCAGGAGAGTCTCAGGAAAAAACAATAGAGGTTTAGGCGTTTTATAGTTTTGTCTAGTTGTTGTTTCACTTTTAGATTACAGTTAAGAAGTTTGTGTTCGCATAAAAATAAATAGAAGGTTAACTTCTTTGAATTTGTTATGACTGGTGATTTATTTTGGAGTCTTGCTATAATGTCATTCACTAGAAGACAAGAATTTAGTTTGAAGCTCACATTTAGTTCTGTCCAGAATTACTAAGCAAACATCTCCAGAGTCCTTTTTCATTTATATATGTAGGCAAGTTCATTTGGTGGACAACTTGGCTGATAGAAACCTATGGAAGCCACTTTGATTTCTCTGGCTAGTCAAACTAGACACAACTGAGAAGGGATTTTAATGCAACATCCTCGATGTAATCATATTACTTTACCCGTAGAAATCATGTTTTAATGAATTCATTCCCAATGAAGTACTAATTTTTATAGAAAACTGTTTGGTTTCACCAATGATAAGTGGATGTACTTGTTCTTTATGTAACATAAAATTATCCACTTTATTAAAATTGAAAATGATACCACAAGAGTGGAGTTTTCACTGATGGTAGTGGGCGGGGGGTGGGGGGGTGGGGACTAAGCCAAAGTCAAGGATTTGAAATATCATTGCTGGCTTTGAAGTTGATCAGTATCAGAGCTAAGAAATGTCTCTTAGAACTGAGAGTGACCCCTGGCACAGTCAATTTTTAAAAAAGAAGAACTTTTAACCTAAGACCGCAAGGAGCTGAATTCTGCTAGCATCCTTAATAATCTTAGAAGCAAATTCTACCACCCGATCCCCACACTGCAGCTGATATCTGGTTGAGACCCCAAACGAATCTAAGAAATTCTGTTGAACATAGTTGAACTTCTCACTTACAGAGAGAGGTAATAGGTTGGTGTTGTTTGAGATTGTTAAATTTGTGATAATTTTTATAAAGCAATAAAAATATGAATACACAGTACTTCAGGATACTCAGCTCAACAGGATGTTCTGCCAAGTCTATCTTTATATAAGGACTTATTTATCCAATTTTTAAGCCATGTTATTAATTCAACCTTCCTTTTACCCGATTCATCTCTCTCTCTCTCTCTCTCTCTCTCTCTCTCTCTCTCTCTCTCTCCATCTATCTTTCCTGATTGACTTGTTAGTGCTCTTAATAGCAGGAAAATATAGGAATTATCAAGTATTTAGATTGTGTTTTTCAAAGTTTAAGTTGAAGACTACTGGTGGTAGCAACTAACATGATTCTAGATGGTTCCAAGACCCAACACTAATTAACAATAAGTCTGAAGTGAAAATGTTATTCACTTTTTAAATCACTTCTCATTCTTTTGATTGCATAAAAGATTTAACATCTATATAACATTGATATCTTTCTTCTTTGAGAACATTCTTTAGGTTCAGAGTCCTGTTCAGTCATGGTAGCCTATTAGAAGTTAATGCTATCTTATAATTGCTGAGTTCATTTCTGTTTGTGTATCTGGAAAGCTCTGTTGGCTTTCTGATTTGGGTGACAATAAAAAGTTTCCTTCTGCAGGAGGAGGATTTGGGTTTAGATGAAGCACCCAGAAGTGTGTGTGGCTCTTCTTTATAGTGTTCAGAAGACTCTATGTGGTTCCAAGAATTCAAACCAGGGTCACAACTGCCACAGCTGTATGCAAAGCAAATGTTTTACCTGTGCTGGAATATTTGCACTGAGAAAACTCTATCTTCTCCTTCTCTCTAATTCAGTGCTTCAGTCTCCTTGTTTTGCTTCTGACCCTTCTCTGAACCCAAGCCCAGGAATATCTAGACTAAAAATCCAGAGAGTTTACATTTGGCAAGCCTATTGCAAGACAATGTGGAGTTAGGGGACCATGTGTTCATCAGCTATGAGCACAGATTCATGAAGACTTTTTCTCGGTTAAGTAGGGAATAATTAGGAAATTCATTCAGGCTGAGGGGAATTCTAAACAAACGCTTTTAAACAATGAAAAACAAAACTTATAAGACAAGAAGCCATTGTGAAATTCAGCTGGCAATATTTTTCATTTCTCAGTAGCAAAAAAGTAAGGACGCATTTACTAATTACATTTGATTCAATAAGGTATGGCAAATATATTTAAGTTAAAATTAATAGTGAACAAATTTCTTTGACATACAAGATTGGGAATGGGTGCAAATAAGTGAAACTATAAACTACTGGTCGGTAAAAGAGGGGTCTTATTCTAGTTCTGTTTGCTAGAGGTCTCATGATAACGCAGGCCCTGGCCCTAAACAAAGTAAGACCTGGCTATAGGCTTATTTCCTAAGTAAAGACACTTCTGATATTTGCTCTTCCATTTCTGGTAGAAAATCCCAGCCTCTATCTGTTTTCCAAGTGATGGCAAGACTTTGAGTGGAGGCTCCTATTTTCAATGATAATTTACATGAAATAAATCGATGAACAACAGGAGGACAGTGCTACAGTGCTTCCATCAAGACTACAGCTCTTTCCTTATGTAAATTAGGAAGCAGAGTTACATTTTTACATTGAGAAAGTCATTCAAGAGACACTGGCTCATCTAGAAAATGGTGTTTAACTTAGAGGACTTAATCCAGCACAAAGCTCACAAAACCAAACTGAAACAAAAATCTGAAAACAAATGCATATGAACCACCAATTTGAAGTGAGGGTCACAGATGACGTTGTTAGTAGACAAGGTTTTTTTTCATCTTTTTATCCTTTTCATTAAGTCCATATCCAATCTGAAAACAAATGCATATGAACCACCAATTTGAAGTGAGGGTCACAGATGACGTTGTTAGTAGACAAGGTTTTTTTTCATCTTTTTATCCTTTTCATTAAGTCCATATCCCTTACTAATATCAATACACTGAGTCAATACCAGCATGCTGTGTTCCCCAGAGAAACAATATTAACTGCATGCCCTCACTGGCACACTCTGTAAAGGAAAAGAAGGCATATGCGTTCCTTCTTTCGTGTCACACTTGAGGGGAGAGCAAAGCAAAAACGGCATCATTGACAAGTGTGCCACATAGAATGCCATCCGGGAAGCTGATCCACTATAAATCCTACGGAATGTTAATTTCATTACGGTAATTAGATATTACATAATTGCAGGAACTGCTTGGAAAACTATTGTCTTTTTATCTGTCTAAAGTCACTGAAAGTCAATAGACTCAGAAGTCAGGAAATAATAGTGATGCAAGGGAGAAGGGAGGCAAACTAGAACCTGAGAAAACAAGCTGGACTAGCAAATCACAGGTAGTGTGCATAAGCCAGAGTAGTTCTTGCTGTCGTGAACCAACATTATGCACAGAATTGCTGAAATTCTACCTTCCAAATCTTCCTCCAACCCTGCACCCTCCACGCCCAGTCCCCCTCCCCCCACACACACACTCCTGGGAGAAGGTGTTGAGTCACAACCAGTGGTGCTCAAAGAAAATCTTGAACAAGTTTCTCCCTAATCTAGCACCACATGGGCAGAAATCCTGGGAAATGTAACTGCAACCTTACAAAATTGACAGGACATAAAACCGCATTAGGGTAGAATCCTACTGTGTCAAAGATCATATAGAGCAGCAAGAAGCCTGAAAGGACCTCTTGAACATTAGTCTTTTTCTAGCTTTTCCTCCCATTTAGACCATGCCCTTCAAAATATGTTAAATCTTATTGCAGATTGTATTCCAACATCACTGTATCACTGTTTTCCCGTTGTTCGTCGATTTACTCTAGCGGGCGCCAGTAACGTCTCTATTCGTCCCAGCCCTGAGATGTTAGTAGCCTCTCCTTACTTATCTTTCCCAACAATTGAAAGCTTTTTCAGGGAATGAGACCAGTTATAGTTACTGTTTTTGGCATATCAAATATGCCATGGGGAGCTTGCCAGGCTCTGCTCATGCGGGTGGTATACTCTTGGTAGCTTGCTGGGCTCTCTGAAAGGCATATATATATATATATATATATATATATATATATATATATATATATGCCTAAAAACTAACTTGATGTATTTTTTGAGATCTTCAGTCAAATGGCAAGGACTGACCTCAGAGCTACCTGGCAGAAAAGCATAGCAATGTCAGGGTATTGGGGAAAAGTGTGATCTTCTCATTGGTGTCATAATCACAGCAAAATAGTACTTTTGGGTTAGATAAGAAAACAGATCATTGAGGATCAAGGAGTTAAAATTTGGTGTGTGTGGGGGATGAGGAGTAGGAATTCCAGAAACTGTCAGAGGAGAGGTAGTAGAAGGAACAAAATAAGGAGAAACTTTTAAAAATGAATATTTCACAAAGAGCAGGGAGAAGCTCATAGAATATTTTGTCATCTTTAAACTTGTCCATATGGAAAGCACCTGAAAATCAGTGGTATACTTTGCAATACATCATAAAATGCTGACACATAATTTTATATGAATTAATAACAATCCTGCTGGAAGGAAAATAAAGCTGTAACATGGATATGCAAAATGATGTCCCAACCACAAACACAAATGAACAGTGGTTCTCAAACTTGCTCAGATGGGAAGCACATGAAAGCAGGGCATTCTTCTCAAAAAAAGCATAAATTTTGATGGATTTTTAATACCATTTGAACTGAGAACAGTTTGCTCTAAGACAATGTGACAGTGTATACACAATATGAAATTGCTAGCATGAGCACATATGTCTTCGGAATCAAAATAATCAGTTGTTTCCAAAAAAAATCTTTTACTGCTTGGTCATATCTGTTTTACATCTGCTAGTTCAACTCACCATGGAATGAAAAGAATTTCAGATCCGTTGACTCTTTTGCTTCCCTCCAACACTCCAGACAACTGACCTGCTCATCACATCACTGCAGTTCTTCCCTCACTGAAGCTCTTACTTCAGCCCTTTAATAACTACTTTTCCCATCAGGAGTTAAAATATACAAAGTACTGTCAAAGACTCATTCCCACTTAAGCCTCACAGCACTATTTTTTGGCTTGTTTTTGTTTGGGGGCCATACCTGGCTCTGCACAGGACTTATACTTGGTTCTACACTAGGTGACGAGTCCTGGCAGTGCTGACAAGCACCTTAGCTATCTTACCCATTTGCCACTCTAGCCCCCTCGTGGCACTATAATATTATTACTATTATGATGTCCTTTTGTAGGTAAGACTGGGCTCAGAAAGTAAATACACACACACACACACACACACACACACACACACACACACACATAAGCAAGCAAGAACTCTAACCTCAATATTCTAGTTTCAAAATTGATGTTTCTAGTTTCAAATTTGTTTATTTGAATGTAGTTCTGCCATCTTGTTTTCTGATTTCTGTGTTTCCCCAAGTATATTATGATTTCTGCTTTTCTGCTGTGTTATCTCTGCATCTCTGTATCACCTGTATTTTTGTAAGGAATGAGCTGATCAATGATTAATCCTAGATCTTCAACCTCTTTGCTCAATTTGAATATTTGAGTCTCAATTTTGCACATGACAAGTTATCCCTCACTCAGATTAATAGATTTTTTTAATAGAATTTCTCTTTTAGGGGCTGAGGCGATAGCACAGCTGGTAGGGCATTTGCCTTGCACGAGTCTGACTGGGGTTTGATTCCCAGATCCCATATGGTTCCCTGAGCACTGCCAGGGGTAATTCCTGAGTGCACAGCCAGGAGTAACCCCTGTGCATCACCAAGTGTATCCAAAAAAGCAATTTCTCTTTTAAACATCAATTGTCCCTGTGATAACATTAATTAACCACAGGATTTTGACCATGGTGTAAAAAATGCTTTGGGTTAGTTTTGATAGAACCAAATTATAAAATAGTCTGGAAAAAAAGTAAAGTCTGAACAAATAAAAGTCAGTATTTTTATGTCATTTGTATAAAAAAATTCTTCTTGTATCACCATTAATGTAATACTAATTTCTATTCTATATATTTCTGTCCAGTAACTTTCCAGATAGTCTTTTCTAGTCATCTAATATTTGTGGCACTAATTACTCATAAACATCTCCCAAATACAAATCAAATATAGCTTCAGTCATTCTTTTGTGTTATTCTTCTAATCTTTCTTAGCATCATGTGCTAAATTCCTCTTCTAACTCATGATTACCCCTTTCAAGGCTACCCTTTCGACTAACCACACCGTTGACAACTCCCAATATCTACATTGTCATTTATCACCATTGATATTTACATTCCTTCAGCCAATTTTTAATATCTGAGACAGTAGCCTTATTCCAGCCAATCTGAGTTGGTTTGAGAAGTAATTTTATAAGACAGTATATGAAAGAATTTACATTAGAGCAATTTTATATAATTTTTATTGATTTTTTAAATATATTCCCAAGCTGTTTACTTGAAATATATTCTAGCATTGATATATCTGAAGACAAATGCATAATATTTCTCCCTAAACTTCTGATCCTTCCTTATCTGGAGTTTCTTTATTCATCATTATCAGTTACCAATTGTGGAAGACCTTGTCTCGTATAGTTGTTCCTTTTTTGAATCCCTAGTCCTTTCACTCAATCCTACCCTCCTGCCACCATTAACCTATTGTGACTTTGCTAATGCTTCTCTCTCTCCTCTCCCTTATCTTACCAGCAACATCCCAATAATTCCTCAAGATTCCCTACTTAGATTGTTGTAATCTTTCCAAATCATCCTCCATTCTTATTTTTTTCCCTCTGCATTCCTCCCAAACTTTTCACTTTCTCTGTTTTCCCCAAGCTCCCGGTATTTTATATAAACTCATAAAACATAAAATAAAATGGACTAAATTGACAGAATTTGGTGTGACAAATAATTACCAAATGACTTACATTTGATTCTGTTCTCCATCAAAATGCTTCAAGCAGTTTTTTAAAATGTACAAATTTGGGACTTCAGATAGGTCAGTGGTCCAATGTCTCTATTCTGCTTGTTCTTTCTTACTTCACGCTAGAGATTAAAGGAATTACACCTTTGTCCAATAAAAATCACATCCTTGGAAAAATGACTATATCTCCTTTAATTTTTCTATCTTCCTTAGATAGAAAGTAATATAGTGAGTTCAAAGAGTGGCTGAAAGGAACATTGTAATTAAACAGATCAATTAGCACGTGAGTATATTTTTCAATTGACCCCAAGATCTGTGTCCACTATTTTACTATAAATGACAGAGAACTAATTTGCAAATTGTGTGTTAAGGTCCAAGAGGAAGCCAGTAAAGAGTCAGAGAATTCATTTTGTGGGCTACAACAGCATTTGAAAAAAATGAAACAGAATAAAATAGAAAAGATGAGGGTCCGAGATATAGTTCAGTGGTAAAGAACTTGCCTTGCATGTGTGAGATCCTGGGCTCAGATAGCAGCATGACATAAATATAAATAAATAAAGAAAGAAACACACCAAAAAATCACTAGCTCTGAGCATACTGAATCCCAGAATCAAATGCCTTTGTGTATGAGGAGGCTACAGTAAAATTTATTGAATAACACAATGTTTGATGGTACAAAGCATACTTCTTGCTTTTAATATGTTTGAAATCTATTTTAAAATTTAATTAAGTTTTACATTGTTATATGAACATGGATCCTAAATAGCTTTAATAGTTGAGCTGGTAGCATGGTTGGTTCTGTAAAGGTGAATAAAATTTGATTCTGTATAGGTGAAAAGAATTTTATAAAATAATCTTCAAGGGAGCCAATGATTTAATGGAACAGATAAGAGTTTTACAGAAAGACTGCAAACAAGATTTACAAAATTTGATTACACCACTAAGTGACTTTTATACATGTACTATAATAAAACATGACTACTCTGTCTCTTCACAAATTGGTCAACTCATTCCTGCTCTGAATTTCACCTCAGATCAACTTGCCTCTATCAGATGAAATTTCCCCATAATTTCCCAGAAATGTCCATGGTCTGATGTCATGACACTGCACTGTCATCACCTACTTGCTTTTCTGTCCTCCCACTTGATTATGATTCTGAGACAGAAGAGGAACCCATCCTGTTAACTTATTTATGCCCAGTTCTAGATAGGGACAAACACAATACTACACACTGAACAAGCAATGTCCAAACAGACTCTAGATTAGTACTTTAGAATGTTACTAAATTGTTACATATATACCACGGGGAATTAAGGGTAGGCAGTGAACGGGTTTTGGGTCACTGTAAGTCTATATTGTCTGAAATATTTTTAAGGATTATTTATGTATTTATTGGTTTTGGAGCCACACCTGAATGTACTCAGGAATCTTCTTGGTGGTGCTTAGGGAACCAAACCCAGGTCAGCAGCATGCAAGTCAACTTATCCAGTGTACTATCACTCCAACCCCAAATGGTCATATTTTATAATCTAAAAATATTAATAGTTTTTTTTCAAATAAATGATATTGGAGTGAAGAAGAAAGCAAAGGCTGGTGGAAATCCAGACTTCCTTCCATCTTCTGAAAGTCTCTAATCAGAGAGACCACTACGCAGTATTGGGCAATACTCCCTGTTCCCAAGCGCTACTTCCTTCATCCAGAGTATGGTCAGTATGATACAGATTTCAAAATCACATGAAAAGAAACTCCTCAAAGGTCAAGGAGATGGTTCAAAGGATTGGAGCTTTGCAATCAGGAGACCAAGGTTCAATCTCATGAAGCTCATGATTCCCCAAATACCATTGGGAACAACCTCTAGCATTGATTGAGCTGGGATTATCTTCTAGCACCATTCCATCCTGTGCCCTCCTGCACCCCACCCACGACCATCCCTATAAATCCTCAAAATAAGAATCAAGATTATTTCAGAATGCATCATCAATTGATCTTTTTGCAAATGAGTGATACCTATATATAAATTAGCTAATGAGGCAGGAGAGATAGCACAGGGATTAAGACACTTACGTAGCATGCAGCCAACCTCTGTTTGATCCCTGACACTGCACTTAATCCCCAAACCAGGAGTGATCACAGAGCACCAAGCTAGGAATAAGTCCTGAGCATCACTAGGTATAGACAAAATTAAAAATAAAATAAAACAAAACCCTTAAGAGCTAAGTTAAATCATTATACAGCCTTGGCATAAGAAGTGTCAAATATAATAAAAATGAATCATGTAGTATAATAATAATAAAATAAACATTCCAAACTTTATAGTAATGATTTATTTTTAATCACTTTGAGGTTCAAATACCCCCTTTGAGAAGTAGATGTGTATGAGGACATTCATTCATAATTCTGAAATTAACTTCATAGAAAGCTCAGAAACCAGCTATGAATGCCAGAATAAAGATGCTGCTTTCCAAATTGCATGGTGTTGTTCACATACATAATCTCACTTGATCCAAGTAAATTTCCTATGGCTAGGTCAGTTTCCAGTTATCACCATTACTAAGAAGGGAAACCAGTCATTTAAAGTAATTTAAGATGATATTTCCCCTATCACACAGCTGGTAGCAGAACTCAAACGAGAATATACATTTATATTATAATTTTATACTTTCCCCCTAAAAATATTTTATTCAAACTCATCTAAACAAAGCATTCATACAGACTCATATTAAGTTGTATTTTAAAGGAATTTCACATGTGTGTTTACTTAATATAAAAGAAGTGGTCAGAGTTTGGCATCATTTTGCATTTTCATCTCAGAGTTGACCATGTGCACAATGCCTGCTCTCTAAGCCCCCGCCAGCTTGGCAAGCCAAAGCAGGAGAGAAAACTGCAGGTCCACCACATGGCAGGCCAGCATCCTCTCTCCAGGCCAACAGGACATTCTGCTAATGGGCTTTTGTATTTTGTAATTAAATAAAGGAGACATGTAATGCATGCTTATCTCTTCACTTGATGGCATCCTGGTCTCTTGAGTTACTTAAGGTATGTGTGTCATAAATAAGTTGTCAGCGTATTGTAAATGCTTGCAGATATTCATAGGAAGGAGAATGTCTATTTTCCTTAGCAAAAATATAAGAAATTTGAGGAAATCCCTTTAAATGACTTTTGTAATCTATTTTTTTAAAAAGAGAGTAGGATGTGCCAATGCTTTGGTCTCTCTTGATTTTTGCTTTGACAATTTCTGATGCGAGTAGCAATATCACTGCATCATTATGACTGATGATCATTTGTGGAGTAAACAAAAAAGAGCGTCCCAGGATGCACCACTTCAGAAGATCTTCTGTCTCTGGAGCCAGTTGCCACATTGCAAACATGACAACAAATGAATTGATGATAGCATCTGCTTAATCTGGCTTTTGTCCACATGTCACAACTGTAATGTCGCTAATTGAGATTTTTTTTATTTGCTCTAGCCTAGTTTCTTCATTTCCTACTCTCCAAACTGAGTTTAATATAATTAACATTGACTGAAAATCTGTCACTTTCAGTGGTGCCACATTAAAAAAATCTTTGATGTTTAAGAAGTATGCTAACCAAATGTCTTAATCTAAAATGGCATGAGTCCCTGATATTACATTATATTCGAGATGGTGTCCAATATTTGTTAAAAATTAAGAACTTCCCCATAATAAAATTGTTCAAGAAAGTGCTTAAAATATTAACTAATAATTATTAGATACACTTTTATCTGAGCAATAATGTAATGAAATTGTACATTTATATTAAGTAACTACAGCATTCATTTACTTTATGAAATAACTAGATATTTCATAAATTAAATTTCACTTCAATTGAAAATAATTTTTAGGGACCATGACATGACTCATTAAGAGTTGGCCTGCCTTACAAGCATAAGGTTCTGAGTTCGATTCCCAGTGCTGCAAATACCTAAGTGTGATCCTGGCATTTCTGCTGTCTGAGATCCTCAGTGCCACAGAGATTTCCGGCCAAAACACAATCAGATGTTGGGAAGTGTCCCAACTATCAATGTGATTCTCAAAGAGTACCACAACTATAAAAGAGGTGTGAACACTAAGGCCAGAAGTGCAATTCCCACCACCACCATGTACACGTGTGAGCACTTCAGGCCCCAGGGAGAACTTTATCCAGAGAATGAGTGAATACTACCACAAGACACTATGTGACCAATTATACAGTAATAACAGCCATGGAGGGAATAATAATAATAATAATAGCAACAACAATAACAACAATAATATTTTTGTAGGGCCAGGGAGATAGTTCAAGTGGTAGACCACATGTCTCACATGTACTAGGACCTCAATTTGGTCTCTAACACTACATGATTCCCCAGAGTAGTAGTGGGGTAACCCTGGGTATCTTCAAGCACTACTTGTATGGCCACTTTTAAAACATAGTGATTATTATTAATCCTAGAGACAGATGACAAAAATTTTAAAATATCCTCATGACTAGAAAATTTAATGAAAATTATGAATCCTTCTAAAGGAATACAGCTTATTTACTTGAATTGGAAGAAAAATTATTAATCTACTAAAAATTTAGCAAGTTCTATTTTAGAGTATTAAAGATAAAAAATAAAGACAGGTTAGACTATCCACCATTATCCACTAAGCCAAAGATATTTTCAAATGAGTTTCATGTACCCTTTAAGCTACAATATTCACATAATTTTAAGGTTAATACTGTTAATATCAAATCGATAGCACAGCGGTAGGGTGTTTGCCTTGCACGCAGCCAACATGGCCAACCCGAGTTCAATTCCTCCGCCCCTCTTGGAGAGCCCGGCAAGCTATCTCGCACGCATGGCAGAGCCTGGCAAGTTACCCGTGATGTATTCGATATGCCAAACACAGTAACAACAAAAGTCTCCAAAGGAGACGTACTGGGCTCGCTCGAGCAAATCGATGAACAACGGGAGGACAGTGGCAGTGACAGTGAATATCAAATCGATATAGTCTGTGGTTTGACATCCAAATGAATTTAAAATACAGTTCATCTACCTTGATCACTAAGTCAATGATGGTTGGAGGGATCGATTGGATGGGAGATGTGTACTGAAATCAGATAAAGACCCAACGTGATAGCCTCTCAGTATCTGTATTGCAAATCATAATGCCCAAAAGTAGAGAGGAAAGTATGGGGGAAATTGTCTGCCATAGAGGCAGGGATAGAGGTGAGATGGAGGTGGAGGGATACTGGGAACACTGATGGTGGAAAATGTGCACTGGTGGAGGGATGGGTGTTTGATCATTGTATGACTGAAACTCAGACATGAAAACTTTGTAACTGTATCTCATGGTGATTCAATAAAAAAAAATACAGTTCATGGTTCATTCATGATAGTATATGTGTACACTCTCATATTTTTATATATATGGTCAAGATTAAGAATAAAGTTTTATGCCTGCCATAGAGGTAGGCGGGGGTGGGGGTGGGGTGATGAGAGGGAAACAGCGGACATTGTGCTGGGAAATGTACACTGGTATACATTCAGTCATACAGTACTGAAATACTGTATGACTGAAACCCAATCATGAACAGCTTTGTAATGGTCTATTTCACAGTGATTCAATAAAAAACTACAAAATTATAAAAAGGTAAAGGCCCTCCCGTTGATCGTCGATTTGCTCGAGCGGGCCCAGTAACGTCTCCATTGGAGACTTTGTTGTTACTGTGTCTGGCATATCGAATACTCTCGGTAGCTTGCCAGGCTCTCTGAGAGGGGCGGAGGAATCGAACTCGGGTCGGCCATGTTGGCCGTTTGTAAGGCGAAAGCCCTACCCGAGGTTAAATAATGATTCATTTTATAAAGTCAGAAAAAAAAGAAGAAGGCTTTAGGGATGGTGATTTACTTCAGCAGTAGAACACTTACTTTCCTTGTATGTGTGAGGCACTGAATTTTTATACCCAGAGCCACAAAAAATACTTCTGAACTATATTTTATTTTAATTATTTTTGTTCTGGGGCCAAACTGTGCAGTGTTCCAGTCTTATCCCTGGCTCTAAACTCAGGGATCAGTCCTGGTGGGGTTCAAAGGACTATATGCTGTGCTGGTGCAAACACTCTACTCGCTATTCTATGTCTCCAGCCCCTAAATAATTTATTTTAAAGAATAATATCTGTTCACGATCCTGGGAATTCTAGACCATAGAACTTCTGCACACACTAGATATTTAACATAAAAAACTGACTCTATACCTATCAACAAAATTTTGACTGTTCTGTAACATTCCATAGCGACTGCTCTCTCGACTGGAGGAAAGTTAGAACCTCTGTGTATATATGGCTGATAATGCCCTCTAGTGGCTAACATGTCTAGGTGAGTCTTGGTGTTACAGGTTGCACCTGAGGACCCTACTGGTCCATTGTTACCTGAATTATATATGATAATTATATATGATAATTATAAATTTTTGTCTGACAAGACAATACCCTTTATATTGTCAAGGAAACATAAAGGAAGATAAAGGAAGTGGAGGACTTAATGTGAGAGAGAAATTTGATACAAATTTGAAAAATTGTCATATTTTATATGCCCATTTGATAGTTATCCCACATTTTGTATAAAGTAGTGTAAAAAAAAGTGTAGTGTAGTAAAAGAAGTTTTTAAGTCACATGACAATCACGATCACGATCATCCTGGTGTTGGTTGATTGCCTTGAGCAGGCACCAGTAACGTCTCCTTTGTCCTAGCCCTGAGACTATAAAAAGTGCCACATTTAAGGCTCTTTCAGGGTTAGGAGAATGAGACCCAAACTTGTTACTGGTATTTTGCATATTGGGTACGCCACAGGGAGTTTGCCAGACTCTGTCATGCGGGCAGGCTACACTCGGTAGCCTGCCAGGTTGTCAAAGCAAGAATGAGATAGTAAGATGTTGCGCGGCCGCAAATGCAGCCACGCGCTTCCAGGAGCTGGGTTTTGTAGTCTCTGGGTCTTGGCCGTTGATGGGATTACACAGCACTGGAGGGCAGTTGGTGGATGTGACCCCCACATGACAAGCCACATGACAAGGGTTTTAAAAATACAACTATCAGAATATGCCACATATTTTATCACTATGTTGATTTACATAGACTGCAAATTAACCTGGTCACCATATAAGAACAGCTCAGCTGACAGCCATCTTCACTTTCATGTTCTGAGTAGAAGGAAGAAATTTCTTTACCTTCCTACTATCTTCTCTCTTATAACCTCACTCTGCCACTCCACAATTCCCAGGTAAGAGATACAGGTAGTTTCTGGATAAGATGATGAAAACTGGATGGGATGAATAATCAGTCCTTAAACCTAAAAGACAAAGAAGTGAAATTTCTTCCCATGAGGCTACTTTCTTCTCTTAACAAGATACCTATCCTTGCCTTCCATTTTTCACATCTTCAATTCCCCATAATGTGTACATCCATAAGAGACAGCACAGTTGAGTTTAATCTGAGCTGATACCACTCCCTGCTCACATGATGGAAGAATGAACTGTATGCCTTAGTTTCTATTTGCATTTGCTTTCTGTAGAGTCAGGATAAAACCAAAGTTGTTCCATGTTCAAATTTGAAAAGGTGAAAGAAAGGACAAAAGCATAGTATTGTTATTAATAAAACTAAGAGTGCTTGCACATGTACAGGGCACAATACTATTAACAACACTGGCAAGAATTTGGCATGGAGATATGTCCCTGGCAACTATTTTGTGCCCTCCAGCTGCACTAGGCATAACTCAGGAGAATCTAATTTGCATTACTCAGCATTAGACCTGGAAAGACCTAGCTAATCCATCAATGGTCCAGACACCAGCAGCATTCGAGGTGTAATTTGAAGTTGATGAACATTTGCTGTCTAGGACTATAAGGCTATTTTCTCTTCATACAAAAAAAATCTGCACCTGTCTATTGCAGTCAGGGCCAATGATGAATAGAGCTTTAAACTAATTTGTTTGTTGTCTAGTTCCCAGAGCAATAACACCCTCTTGTGTTACTCTTTGTTCCCCCTTGATAGGAGGCCCCCTGGCCACTCCAGGCCCCCTGATGAGTCCCACATGTTTCTATAGTGCTCTGTGTTAATATGTCTCCCATTCCCTGCCTTGTTGCCCATTCATTCCTCTATTTTCTCTGCCATACTTCTACCGCATAGTATTTTCTAATTATCAACTACTTTCTCAATATAGCATGTTCAATTACTTTCACAAATAATGGTGATGAGCTAGTCAAATTAAATATGTTCACTTATTTAATTATTTCTAAAGGCTACAAAATTCTCTGGCTCAAGGAAGATTTCTATGACCACACAAGATCCTTAGAGGGTAAATGCTAAGCATGGAAATTTGAAGTAAAACCTCATTTGGTACATGAATTTCTGCAAATTAACATCTTGTACCTTTCAAGTCATAGCTAGTTTTAGTGTCTCCCCCACACACACTGAACTGTATCACAGGGACAATGGCCACTTAAAGCAGATGTAACAAAATTTCTTCTGAATCCTCATTAAGGTGCAAGCAAAATAAGGTACTAGAATGATGGTATAGGTACTTGACTTGTTCGTGGCAGTTTAATCCCAGATTCTCATGGTCCCTCAAGCAAAGCTGGGTGCAGTACTGGAAGTCCCCATATCACTGCTGGGATTGTCTGGGTATGCCCAGGACTACAGGAACCGAACACAGCATAGCACTCTATATAACCTCACACTCTTGCTTTGAATCACTACCTGGTTCCTTGAGAATCACTGAGAGGGCCCTTGGACCTCTTAAATACTTTATAGGACAACCTCTCCCCCTACTGTACAAAATAAAACTCAAAATTTCAAATATGATATGACTGTACATGTAGAATGACTAACGTTTGCATAAGTCAGATGACAACTGCTCAGCTTTTCAGAACATGTGGCAAAATAAGACCTCATCAATTGGAATATAAATTAGTATAACTGTTTTAGTTGATAGAATCTATTAAAACAAAAAAGGATACAGTGTATGAGTCTATCTATAGAAAAATTCAAGAGCAGGTATAAACTGCATTATACTGATCAAAGGCTGCATAGTAGCAAACTGACTGGAGCAAGAAAAAGAAAGACTCAGAGTGGCTTCTGTGGTGTTAGTTCTAGTCTGTTTGGGGGCAGTTTGTTCCTTCATTATAAATGTAGCACTGTAGCACTGTCCTCCTATTGTTCATCGATTTTCTTGAGTGAGCACCAGTAACGTCTCCATTGTGAGACTTGCTGTTACAGTTTTTGGCATATCAAATACGCCACCGGTAGCTTGCCAGGCTTTCCAAGAGGGGCGGAGGAATCGAACCTAGGTTGGCCACGTGTAAGGCAAATGCCCTACCTATTATGCTATCGCTCCGGCCCTGTACAAATGGACAAATGATATAATTAAAACTATTTTAACTTTTCTCTATGAACGTCAATTAAAAATATTAAAATTGTTGGGCCCAAAGAGATAGTACAATAAGATGCTTCCCTTGCACAAAGTTGTCCCCCATTTCAATGCTGGCACAACATTATGATCCTCTGAGCATTTCCAGAGGCGATCACTGAGCACAGAACCAGAAGTAATGCCTGAGCACATCCAGGTGTGGTCCCAACCTGTAGGATAACATTGGTTTGTCCTTTCTCCCTTGTCACAGGGAGCTGAGGTTTATTGGGTTACACCCATCATAGTGCTCCTGAGTAACTCCCTATTCCTTTGCTTATTTGTAACCTCTTTCTTTGTGCTCTGCTTCCCCAACCAGTCTATCACTTTTTTCCCCTAATCAGGCTCTATTGGGCTGGAGCGATAGCACAGCGGTAGGGCGTTTGCCTTACACGCAGCCAACATGGCCGACCTGAGTTCGATTCCTCTGCCCCTCTCGGAGAGCCCGGCAAGCTACCGAGAGTATCTCACCCACACGGCAGAGCCTGGCAAGCCACCCGTGATGTATTCGATATGCCAAACACAGTAACAACAAAATCTCCAATGGAGACGTTACTGGGCCCGCTCGAGCAGGCTCTATTATCGTATAAGGTCAGATACTTCTAAGGACACTGGACTTGTATTCATAAGTGAAATATTGCTTTTCTCCTTCTCTTATGTTCTTTTGCATAGTTTACTTTAAAGCAATGTTGCCCTTTTTGTATAGACACAGGAAGACAGTTAATATTATGCTTTTGTAAGTTGGGAGTTAATTGACTCTGAATAATATTCACTCTTGGGCATCTGCTTTCTCGACTTATGCCTCAGTTGCCCTTACTTCCTAGCACCCCAAAAGCAGGGTCCCGTGGATGGACCCAGGGAAAGCTGTGAAATACCCTAGCATCGAAATGGGCCAGCAAAAGTGCCACAATACTTAACTATAAGTTAAGAGCATGGTCATGGACAAATTCTGTCATGATCCAAAAAGTAACAACTGAATTAGGGCCTGTGCTAGGGTTAGGAAAGACTAATCTGGCCTGAGCACTATAGTCTGAGATCTATAGCAAGATGGCTCCAAGAGAGCAATCCTACAAGCTTAATGTATCTCTTACTGCGTCCATATAAAATGACTAATATGATGAATGTGTACATATTTGTTGGAGTAGGAGAGGAGAACCACACCCATAGATGGAATTTTGCTCTTGGGTGGGTCATCCTGCTGAATGAGAGTTTGTCCTAGAAGAAGCTTCCCCTGAGGGAAGGATTTTACCTCTGTTTATTGTATGACCACACCTATGTGTTATTGTTACCCCAACTCCTCACGATTTAGGATTTAAACCAAAGGCTGTAAGAGTGGGCGGGGGGAGGGGGCAGAAGGAGGTTGAAGAAGAATGAAGGAGGAGAATTGGGAAAAGGATAATGAAGGGGATCAGGGAAGGGATTGAGGAAGAGGAATGGAGAAGAGATTGGAATAAACTGCAACTGATATCAACCTGCCTGGCCCTCGTTCCCTTCTTTGTCCACCCATTACCATCGGCTGTGTTAGGGTGGGGGAAGCAGCCTGAAACCACTGAATGCAGGATGTGAGAGAGAGCGAGAACGAGTGGCCGCAGTCCTTTGTAATTATTTTTTGAATACACACCAACCCACCAAAAAATGTTAGTATAGCATATATATTGAATCCTTTGAAAGATTAGGGTTGTTTCCAAAAAATAACAAATTTCATTTAATTCCACTATGAGCTTGTCATGTGTAGCTTTTTTCTAGACTCATTATATTTATAAATATTAATAATTAATCTACTATCATATTTTCCTGGATAATTCTAATTTTAGTGATTTTTTTTCTCAATCATTCATATTCTAACTGGGATCCAAAAATTATACTCCCTAGTTATTATCCTTATAAATCAGTGAACAGTATTATGCATATCAATGATTATAAACTTAGCAACTTAAACTAGACTTTTCTGGATTATTTTATGGAATATTTTCAAAGCAATGACCATGGGTAATAAATTATAATTTTGACAAGAAAGAATTATGTACGTATTCTTTCTCTTAGCTTTTTTATTTGTGATGATGATCTAGTCAAAGAAAGTCTATAAAATGGACAAAAATGCTTTTAAAAGAAACTAAATGTATTTCTGAATCAGTGCTACTTACAGCTAAAGTGGTAATATAAAGCTTCTTGCCAAAACAATTAACGGCTAATCAAGTCTGGTGTTCTGTGAGTTGTCAATGGGAGTTAGCAAAATGATAAATAAAAGTGACAGATAAAGACCAAAGCCAGTAGACAAGTGTGCTAAAGACTGGACACTGTCCTCACACCTGGTCAGGCTGAAACTCCTCCAGTCAAATTAACCCACTGCCTTTTCATTTCACCCTCTTTAACAACTTTTATTAATATTCTTCTGTCCAGAAACAAACACAACTATTTTGTTCAAGAATATATTTTGCTAACTACTGAATTCTACAAGCATTGCCTAAATAAAATGTCATATTAATATGGGCAAGATAGAGAAAGGCTACTCTTCTCTATCCAGTTACTTCATCTCTTTATTACTGATGTAGCCCACTGCTTTCAAAGAGAAGAGCTCTCAAATCTTAATTATATTACCACTTTAAGATTCTTAAAAGGCAGGTTTCAACTCAGGAAATTTGGGCCCAAGATTCTGCATTTCCAAAATAAGGTATTAGTTCACTTAAAAAAATAACTCTCATTCAAGTTAGGATACTTAGTTCAGTTAGGGTTTCAGAAGCTTAGGAGGTATTCCAAAGAAGAAATTCAGGACTAGAGCAACTGTATAGCGTTTACCTTGCATGAGGCCGACCCAGGTTCAATCCCTGGCATACAGAGGTTCGTCCAATCCCAACAGGAGGAACCCATGAGTGCAGAGCCAGGAGTAAATGTTAGCCCAAAAATCAAACCAGTTTAGCCCAAAAAACAAACAAAAAATAAAAAGAAATTCCAGAAAAAAGCTTCAGGATTAGCTTTCAATCGGGAGGCTTATATGGGTTAATTTTTTAAAATTATTTATTAAAAGAACTGTCAAATCAAGTAACATTAAATTGCTGAGAAACACCTTTCTGAAGAAACCTAGTCTTAGTGACAAAGATGTATTAAATTTGTTTGTGTATGCTGTACTTAATTTTGGAACCAGAGGTTAGAGCATAGATAAAGAAGTTAAAGAAGACATACAAGACTTGTATAATAAGGAAGATTTAATGCTACTGTGTCCCAGACTAAATCAATAACTGGCAACCTAACTAGGCTAGATATCGAGAGAACATGATTTGCTTCCCACTCCCCATTTATTTTTGCATTAATGGATTCTCCTGACATTGGATAATTTCAGCTTTACAGATTTTTTTTTTAAATTTCCCCAAGACAAAATTCTGTTTAAGAAGATAATGTATAGTTTAATAACTGATACCCAAAACCTAAAACCACTTAATTTTATCAGGTAACTAAATCATTTTTAAAATCTTTTTTATATTGATTACTCTAACAAAAATCATACTCTATAATATATAATGTTTTAATCAGTTTGAATCAGCTGATATCAGTGTTAATGTGATCAAGGTACCCATTTGGAATAGAAAGTAGAAGGCATTTGGATTAATGATCAGGTAAGGCATGGGAACTACACATAAGTTAATAAAGCAGTACTCAGCAATCTCCTCAAATCTGCTCAACACACATTTTAAAATCTTTTCTCGCAATCTTTTCATAAAACTGTTCATGAATGGGTTGGAGTGATAGCACAGTGGGTAGGGCGTTTGCCTTGCACACGGCTGACCTGGCCAACCCAGGTTTGATTCCTCTGCCCCTCTTAGAGAGCTCGCAGCCCTCATGGCAAAGCCCGGCAAGCTACCCCTGATGTATTCGATATGCCAAGCACAGTAACAAGTCTCACAATGGAGACGTTACTGGGCCTGCTCAAGCAAATTGATGAACAATGGGAGGACAGTAGTCAGTAGTCAGTAGTCAGTAGTTCATGATTAACTATTGGTAATTTTAAAAAATTAACCTTATTTTATTTAAGCTATGGTTATTTAAAAAGGTGTCAAGAGAGCTTCAGCATTCAATGTTCCGAACTCCAAACCCACCACCAGTGTCAGCAATCAAAGACCCAAGATTCCCTCCCTCTCCCCACCCCACTTTCTTAGCAAACTCCAATGTTTTTTGGTACATATAGTTACTTCATGTCAAAAATTCATACACATTCTAAACCCACTTGTGCTTCTAAGTCTAATTATTGTTCTCGATATTTATCTTTACCTTCATATACTCACTGTGCTCTCTGTCTCTCTGTCTCTCTGTGTGTATGTGTCTTTCTGTTTCCCTCCACAATTACTAGGTGAATAAATGTCCCAAACTGTGCTAATAAATTGCTGAAGCGAAGCTCTCCTCTTCAAAAATTGAGAGCTATAAAGTAATCAAAACAATCCAGTTTCATATTGATATATTTATGATTTTCTTTCCCTCTAGGTAACAACAGAAGGATTCAAGCAATTTCACCCACCTAAAGATCACTTAAATCACTTAAGTCACTTAACTTCCCGTTAGTCGTCAATTTGCTCGAGCAGGCACCAGTAACGTCTCCATTTGTCCCTATTGTGTGCCAGTGTAGCCCAATGGCATCTGATCGCTCTGGGAACATGAAGAGCCTCAAACCGATCGTTCATGATCTTGATGAAGAAGTCTGACCATCTGGTAGGTGGGCGGCCACGCGGTCTTTTGACATCCCGTGGGATCCAGTCGGTAACAGCTCTAGTCCAGGGGTCATCTTTAAATCTCATTACGTGACCAGCCCATCTGATTTTTGACACCTTGGCAAACGAGACAGTGTCCCTGATTCTTGATCGTCAACGGATGTCAGAACTCCGGATTCTTTCTCTCATTTGAGTGAAACGTGATATTCCAAGAATAGCTCTTTCAATTCCTCTTTGGGAGACCCCAATAGCATTCTCATCCTGTTTATGTAGTTCCCAGGTCTCTGAGGCATATGTTAATGCAGGAAGAACAGTGGAATCAAAGAGATGTGCCCGGAGCCAGAGGTTCTTCGTCCTCTTGGCTATTTCTTCGACATTCTTGAAGGCATTCCAAGCCGCTCTCTTCTTCCTGCGCAGCTCAGGTGCCAGGTCATTTGTCATGTTGACTTCTCGACCTGGGACCACATAGCTGTTGCATTCGGAGATGGCCGTTCTGTTGAGAGTGAATGGGGCATCAGGAACGAGGCTGTTTCTCATAAACATTGTCTTCGTAAGAATCAGCTGTAGTCCTACCTTTCCACACACATGGTCAAAGTCGGCCAGCATTTGTGCCGCTTGACTGATGTTTGGTGTTATTAAAACAATGTCATCAGCAAAGTGAAGGTGGTATAGTTGCCGACCATCTATCTTCACTCCCATTCCTTCCCATTCCAGTCGTTGCATGATATTCTCGAGGGTGGCACTGAAGAGTTTCGGTGAAATGGTATCTCCCTGCCGAACCCCTCTCTTGACATCAATGATTATTTCTTTGTAGAATGGTGAGATCCTGGTAGTGAATCTGCAATACAGCTCACGGAGGATCTTGATGTATTGGGTTTGAATGCCCTGATTGGCTAGGGCTTCAATGACCGCTTCCATCTCAAGAGAATCAAAGGCCTTCTTTAAATCAATGAACGTTAAACAGAGTGGCATCTTGAACTCCTGAGAAACCTCAATGAGTTTGGTTATCGTGTGGATATGGCCGATGGTGCTGAATCCTTTGCGGAACCAAAGGTGTTGGAGGAGTCGGTGTCCTTGTCAACACAAACTTGGCCATGAGCATTGATTCATTCGAATGCCTACAACCCGAATCGGACGTTTACATTTGAATAGATGTGGCTCACTGCTGGCAGTTTCTATCTTCGTTGTCTACGCACCAACATCTCATTATGATGAAAGAGAAATCGAGAAGTTCTACATGGAGCTGGAGAAGTTCTATAAAGAAGACCACACCTTCTACAAGATCATTGTGGGTGATTTTAATGCCAAGATAGGACCGAGAAGATCAGCTGAAGAACTTCACATTGGAACCCATGGCCTAGAATGGAACAAACAGGGTGAGAGACTTTCTGAGTTCATCATGTCGACCAAGACCATTCATGGTAACTCACAGTTCCAGAAGGCAGAATCTAAACGTTGGATATGGGAGTCGTCCAGTGGACGATTCCACAATGAAATAGACCACATCATATTCAATCGATGGTTTTGCCTGACCGATGTCGCTGTTGTCCCAAAATTCCGAACAGGATCGGACCACCGTGTCCTTCATGCAAAATTCTCCTTCACAGAGCGGGGAGAAAGGGTTACAAAATTTAAAAAGAGAACTCCCAGAATGACCACCAACTGGGAGCTCTTTGACACTACTGTGGCAACATGGGAAGATGCCATTGTTGACAACATTGACGAGGAATACGATCGACTGGTTCAGCACCTCCATGATTGTGCGAGGAACACCAAGAGGGAGATAGCCACAAAAAAGCGCCTGTCTTCGAAAACTCTTGAGCTTATTCGCCAACGTGGTTTGGCGCATGCCTCAGGCAACTGCAAGCTAACGACCGAGCTCGCAAAGCAGTGCAGAGATGCGATCAAGGAAGACCTCAAAGAGATAAGAGCAGAAGTGCTGGTAGATGCGGCAGAAGCCGGGAAAAGTATTCATAACGCCCGCCTGTCCTTCGCCAACTACAAGACCAAGATGACTGACCTCCGATGTCCTGATGGATCCATCACATCCTCCAGAATGGCAATGGAGAAGATTATCCATGACTTCTACTCAAATCTCTTCGATAGCCATGTCCACTTGCCGACATACCAAATTCCACAGGATGGATATGTCGTTCCCAACGTTCTCCCTTCCGAAATCCAACACACCATTTCGTCGGTAAAGAAACGAACAGCACCCGGCCCAGACAAGGTCAGACCTGAACACCTGAAGAACCTGCCGTCAGTACTCATCAATACACTGGCTTGGCTCTTCACACGCTACCTGTCTGAATGCAAGGTTCCGTCCCAATGGAAAACCAGCAGGACACTACTACTGTTCAAGAAGGGAGACATCCATGCCATTGGCAACTCTCACCCGATCTGCCTGTTGTCTGTCGTCTACAAGCTGTTCACCCGAGTCATCCTGAATAGGATTGGCAGAACACTACATGAAGGACAGCCATGTGAGCAAGCCGGGTTCTGCGAAGGATTCAGCACCATCGACCATATCCAAAGATAAAAAGTATAAAAATTAGCTAAAACCATAGCATAAGTAGGAAGATGGATTTTTTACCAACATAAAATTTGCTTCTTTTCTTTGAGTTTACTGCAAGTCAATATTGGCTGAAATTGTCTACAGGTGCAAGATAATACAGTGGTTAGAGCATGCAGTAGGTTGTGGGGGTTCAAATTTCAGTTGTCTCTATCAGAAGCAGGACATTTGATGCATGTAGTTCCTCATTTTTGTCTTCCTGTTAGTAAATTTAGGGTGATGACTAGCTCACAGAAAGATCATTAGGACAAATGTGTGAATAGCAGTAGATTACTTGGAAAGGTGCAGAGCATGTAGAAGACACCATTCACTGGGATTCAACTCAGAGACAACTTAGGGAAATTTTTGCATAAGTTTGGTTTTATCAATTATTGACATACCCACTGTCAAGAAAACAATGCCACCCAATAAACAGTATTAACAACATTTTTATTACTGGAGAAAATTGGTACAAGAAATGTTCAGGAAAAAGAAAAAATCACAGAAAAAAATGATCTGGTCTCAGGAAAGACTCAAAGACTTTAAGAGGGCTATGTAAAGTTCTCAGATGGGGATCAAAGTGGGAAAATGGCTAGAAATTCATGCCCAAAGTGTGGGTCTTTTCATCCCACTTTCTCCTCCCATGCCTGCTGCCTTGCTTCCTCGGTAACTGCTGATCAATCATCTCATTCCAAAAGAACACAGAATGCAGACTAGAGGTCCTAAATCCATGTACTAAGTCTTAAATGGAGAGATAATCTGGGATGAGACTAAAAATCAGTTGTTTGCAAAAAAAAAGTTATAAAAATTCTATGATTTGGAGTAGTACAGCTTGTGTGATAACCAACTGTGAAAAGCTAGGTATCATCTCTTTTTTGAGTATCATCTATTTTGTGAAGATTTACAACCCTCTGAAGTTCTCAACACTCCAAACTCACTCTTGCTACTTTGTATATTTCTTTTCTGCAACACTCTTTGACTCTGTGAAAATTATTCCAGTACAGGATTATAAACAGTGGTCAATCATTCAATGCTTAGAAGAAATCTAATGTTCAATAATCATTTGTTAAATGAATTAACAAGAAAAAGTAAAAAGATAAGGTTCCCTATAACTCTTCATCGTGGGTCAGCAACCTCTTGTCAGTTCAGTTTTGGTTTCCATAGGGATACAGGGCAATGGGACCTTGCAAATAAATGCATGTCTCTGAGGAGACTACGTGTAATGGGTAAGAATCCCAACTTGAAGAAGAAAGAAGATGAAAAGAAGGAGGAAGAGGAGTAGGAAGAGAAAGTGGTAGAGGAGTTGGAGGTGGTAGTGGAGAGGCAAAAGAGGGGAGGAGGAGGAAGAATCATGTCAAATGTTTGAAGATTCCTTTCTACATAGAAGGTGATTGCCTCCTTATAATATATGAGGCTAGTTTTAATCTGTTGGAAAATCCCTATTTTGAAACATTTTCAACAAGTCATTAGTTGCTAAAATAATAGGGTACTCAAGTTCCTATGCTTTTACATAGTAAACACAGCTCTTCTCATACTTATTCATGCAACGGGCACCTGGTAGTGCAGGTGCTTATTGTGAGATATCAGAAAAACTATGATTTATTTAATTTAAAATAAATGTATAATTTAGAACTAAAGCAGATCCCATTTAACATTAGATTTTAATATAAGCAAGTGGTACCAGGGGGCAAAGGTTTAGAAACTTAAAATTAAGAACATTATATCCATTAGCTTAATTTTCTGTAACCTCAAATGGTAAAACACTATCATTATTCAACTAGAGGAAACAACTTAAATCTCACAAGTATAACACAGAGGTTTCAGGAGTGCTTAGTGTGAGGCCTTAATTTTAAGCTACAGCAATACAGCAGTGAAGGCAAAGAATCATTTATACTTTGTTTATCAAAGGGTGCCAGCCATGTACCATATCCAGTGGCCTGAGCATTACACAATAAGTACAGTAAAGAGCTTAGTTTCCTGAAATTAAAAAAGTCTCTAGTTGAAGACAGAGGGTACTTTTTCACAATATGTAATTGGTACCATGATATGAGTGGCTAAGAGTGGAAGAAAAGGGTTGTTTAACACAATCTTATGGGTATTGAGAGATACAGGGGAAAAAATCCTGCGAACAATGATAGCTAAGACTTGCCTTGTGTGCAGCAGATTCAGGTTTGCTTCCCGGCACTTCATATGGTTCCCTGAATCCTGCCAGGACTGATCCCTGAACACAGTCATGAGTAAGCTCTGAATATCACTGGGTGTGCCTCCCCCTGACAAAACACATGCATACATAAAAGACGAGGTGGGGATAGGGAGAGAAGAGAGAGAGAAATGATAGCCTAGATACTAACATACGTTATACTATGTATTTGTATTGACCCATCAGTAGAGGCATAACAAATAAAATGTGGTATGTTTGTATAAAGTCTCTGCATGAGTACGTTTTATAAAAGAATGAACTACATGAAAGAATAAACTAGATCCATATGTGTAGATAAATCTCAAAAACATAATACTGAGTGAGAAGACAAAGTTACAGATGATGTTTATGCTATGGTGCCCTGATGTAAATTTACAAACATACAACAACACATTCATTTGGAGGTATATGCTTATGCAATAAAAGCATGGAAACATGGACCAGAATTTAGATACTCATCAAAACCATGAGCATGCTTGCTTCAGGGAACAGAGGAGAATAAAATTAAATACAAAGAGGCTATAGCTATTATCAGTAATATTTTATTTTGGAAAATAAATAAAAGGAATATTATTAAATTGACATGTATTATGAGTAGTAGGTACAATGACATTCATTTATCTTTTCAATTTTTTAAAATTTAAAAAGAAATTTTTTTAATTTAAAAACATTATCCTCCATATCAAATTTATCATCAATTGTTAAAAAAACTTTTTGCAGAGTATAAACAAAATCTTAAGTTGTCATCAAATGTGATTTAGTTTACAATATTTTTGCTTTTGACCCACTAAAACATTTTTATGGTTCACTTAGATAACCTAGTACTTTTTTAAAATTAAATATATAAACAAAATATTTAGTTACTGATATAAACAAAATATTTAGAACACTGATCAACTGACCCCAAAATAGAGTTCCCAGACTCAATAATGGAGTCTCATTTAGCTAAACAAAGAACTCTTACTCTATGCCTTGTAAGTTTTCAAAGAAAAGTTGACAGTAACAATCAGATGCTGCTATTCAAGGTGACTGGTGGAGAGGAGATGATTATACAAACATACTTTAGCACTGGGAAATGGATATTGCTATTTGAGTCATCACCAAATATCTAAAATTCTGCCTGTTTTTCTCTTAAAATGAGTTGATGCAAACATAAATTATCACATCACATCATAGAGCCAATGAAACAAAACACGAAAAGTTAAATGATAAAAATAAAGCACTTTAGTATATTGTTTAATCAAATTGAAAAGGACTGAAATATAATAAACCCAGAATACTGACATGTGAAAACAGCATCAGTGACACATAGACATAAATACAGGCACATTGTAGATATTTAGATATGTATCCTTTCTGAAACAGGTAAAAATTCCTATTATTTCACAGAATAGATGCTATATCTGCACAGTTATTAATAAAATGTGGAGTCTTCCACAAGCATTGCCAATTTGTTAATTGTGGTTATGACTACTAAATAAGAAGTCATAAGTTTTATCCATGACACTCAGCTCCAGGAAAAGTTCTACTACAATAAGCCTTCACCTAATATTGTCAGAGGTTCTTATAAAGGTGACTGCAAGTAAGATAAGAGAAAAGCAAGTTTATGAATAATGTCATTTATTCACCCTGAACTGGTGCTTTTTTCTCAATGTTATAGGAAAACACTGACCTTGAGTGAAATTCCACTATTTGAGGAATTTGCTCTACTTTTTATTCTGCCTTTCTGAAACTCCCAGCCTCGCACATCAGTTCTTTTAAAAGTGCTGACATGCAACATCTATTTACTTGCAGGAAAAGTGAGGTTAAGTACAGAGTGCTAGAAACTTAAGAATAATGCTGGAGTTCTGTTTTTCCTGCTTCTGTTTTTTCCTGAGAAGCAGAAGTTATATTCGTATTGGGTTAGTATTCAGTTAAAAAAAAAATCATGGAACAAAAAATGCCCCCCCACCCAATAAAAGGTATATTTCTTCTTAATAATTTATTTCCTTAATATATTTTAGTAAGTCCTTAATATCATTTTCCACTAAATATCCCCTATTCATTAAATATGTAAGAGTTTATAAAAATGAATATTATAGCATATAAAATCATTTTAAAACATTTTATCCTTACCCTTATTTTTATTCTTATTATTTTGGAATGACTTGAGGTCCATGACATCACACTCAGGCTAAGGACACCACTTTGAAAAGGAATGAGTACCATATAGTTGCTTCTATGATTCCTTTGCAATTCCACCCGCCCCTACCACCACCACCTCGAGATATTGCTTTCATATTTTCTCCAGGGATTGGGTCAGAACAGTCAGGCTTTTTGATCAGATTGCTGATTCCCTGCTTTTCCAAAATGAAAAGTCCTACACCCCCATTCCCATACTACATCCTCTTATAGGCCCTACTCTTACTTCAGACCAATTAATAGGCAAAACCAGAATTACTGTAGATCAAAGTTCTCTGTTTTAAGAACTGGAGAAGATAGTGTTCATTCAAAGTGGTAATTAGATCCTGAGTACGGATATAAAGCAACCAAAATCTAATGTCTGTATATCAATTTCCTGGAAGAGGTGAAAATGTTTTTTTTATTCATATTAAACAAAGAAATCGTTGACAGGGGCTACAGCAGACTTAATACAAGAAAAAGCTCTAATAATCCCAACACAGATCAATGGTGTTAGTTATGACAGAGGACAGAAATGTACAAAGACAAGTAGAGAAACTGTATACTGAAGCTGGCCTATCAATAATTGCAAGTAGTTTTCATCTATTAAGTATTCATTCTTGCTATTTGTTTGTCTGGGGGCTACACTCAAAGTGCTCAGGGCTTACTTCAGGCTTGGCACTCAGGGATCACTTCTGGTGGGACTTAGGGGATCATTTGGTGCCAGGGATCAAATCTGCATTGGCTATGTGCAAGGCAAGAGCCTCGCCCTCTGTACTATCTTTCCAGCCCTCCATTCTTGTTTCTGATAACAACACTGAATTTCTTTCAAGAGACCATCATTTCCCACCCCTCTAGCCACAAAGTAAGGTAGGACTGTGCCCTAAATACAAAAAATTAGAGGTAATTCAGGTGGTATTATTCAAGGTGTCCCTTTCATTCAGCTTAGTTGAATACATGAACTAAGTTGGTCCCATTAGGGGAATTTTATTAGACCTTTTGCAGAAAGTATTAGAAAAGCAAAATTTTTTCCTTAAGCTGTTAGGAGCCATCATGTGAAAATAGTTCATCTGAGAATGAAGCCAATCAGAAGAGAACCAAACAGAGACCTGGGAAGGGAGATTCCTGATGACATTTCTTTAGTCTCTGGATGCAACTATGACTGAAACTACTTCCGCCACTGAATATTTCAACTAAGATGATTGTTCAGTTCTCTTTATTTGCTCAAACCAGTTTGAATTTCATATCTGGCCATACTAACCAGAAATGTATTGAATATAGGAGATGCTAAACTATCAGATTCTGTCATAGATTAGGTAACTTTAAGAAAGTAAGATTTTGTAGTCTTTCCCACAATGAAGTCCATCATAAGGTGTCACAAACTGAGATCCCACATTTCTCCGATTTCTCTTCTCTTCCTGTGACCTCTGTTACCTTCTTCTTTTGAACTCTGAGATAAATGCAGTGCACACCTAGGTGACATGCAGCATGTAAGCTTTTAAATTCTTATGTATTTCTCCTACATTACCTTAGTGGGTTGGAGCGATAGCACAGCAGTAAGGCATTTGCCTTGCAAGCCGCTGGCCTGGCCGAGCCAGGTTCAATTCCTCCGCCCCTGTTGGAGAGCCCGGCAAGCTACCGAGAGTATCTCGCCTGCATGGCAAAGCCTGGCAAGCTACCCATGACGTATTCGATATGCCAAACACAGTAACAAGACTCACAATGGAGATGTTATTGGGCCCGCTCGAGCAAATCAATAAACAATGGGAGGACAGAGCAGTGCAGTACAGTCAGTGCTACGTTTCCTTAGTAACCTCAGTATGATATGAGAAGGAGAAATGCTTGTAACTTTATTTCTTAGCCTAGAAATCACTTTTTATCATAAATATCGATATTTGTTTACTTATTATTGGCTACATAAGTTGTGCTGTTTTACAACTTCCATGGTGTTTCCTCACGTCTTATCTCATTCATACTTAGCAAATATTTTACTGAGTTTCATAAAAGATTGAATACCTACATCAGATAGGGTAATGTCCTCCAAACCCTGCCCTCCTGAAACACAGGCAATAAGTATGTCATCTCTCACTGAAACCTCATTTAAGAAGTGAATAAAGAGCTCCAGACTCCCTCTATTTTCTCTCCAGGAGACTTGGAAAGTTTGAGACAGTCGCTTGAGATGGTGGGGGGGAGGGTTGGTATACTGAAAACAGTACTATTAGCACACATTAGTGCCTCGTGGTACTGGATTCAAGTCTCTGGGTGTGGTTGAAGAGCAGGTAGCTGCCTACTTGGTATAAGGTAAGGGACAGAGTAACACTTTTAAAACTGGGGAAAAATTTAATGGCTACTAAAATCAATACCCTAATTTTACAAATTTTACAAGTGAGACAATTAAATATCAAAGAAGGTAAATATTCCAAGCTCATATAATACATTGGTGACAGATCCCAGGCTAAAGCGCAAATCTGATCATATTAAAGATAAAACTGTCTTTGGTATTCAATTCTCTTCCAGACCTGACTCCATTTGTCTCTCCAGCATCATCATCTATTACTTTTTCTTTTCCATCATATAATCTCACCAAAATGCTTTGACTGCACTCCCAACAGATTTTTTACTTTTTATTTTTTAATTTTTTTTTACCACCAACAGATTTAATTTTGTCATCATCCATGTTCTGAATACAACTTTTAGATTGGCTTTTGTTTGCAGGAGACAAAATTCATTTACAACTCCTCCAGAACTAAGGGCTTTTTTTTTTAATGTTAACCAAGAAAGAGCCAGGAAAAGCTTAAAGATAAAATCAGGTCAGAAAGAGTGGAAAATGTAGGTAGGCTCTATATCTGGAGCAGATCTGAGGTAATCATCAACAGCACATGAAATCTAACTTTAATGTTCTACCATTAATATGATTCAGCTCCTATGTGTATGTATAGTGATCCTTACTTACAAACAATAGGCATCCACAGTCTCTACTCATACAGCTTGCTCATAAATTTAAGTTATTCTAGTGTTCAAATCATTGTTCTTCCAGTATTTTTTTTATAATAAAACCTCTAAAACTCAACTCTATAGCCAACTAAATACACAATGTTTTCTGTACTTTAAAATACGATGTCAAATATGTAGGTCAGGAATGTGGTGCATTTGGCCTGACAAGTCTAGCCTGACATCTTGTAATTTCTGGGTTCAATCCTTTGCACTGCATTCCTCCAAGTACAGATGTAGTGTTGCTGGCCCATAAGCACTTCCAGAAGTGTCCTCCCAAAAATCTCAATTCTAAAAAATCTGATAATGTATCCTTTACGTTAGTAACAGAGCTCAGAAATCTTCTAAGCCCTGCACAGCACAACTTTCTTCATAGTTGGAAAAAACGTTTTCTGATACTGCTTCAACAAGTCTTATTCTAACTCAAGGGAATAGAACATCAGATTTTAAAAGATTTATACTGATTCTATGGTTGTTATTATAAAAGTAATAAATATGTAAATATTTTAAGATTGAAGGCCATATTGCTCAGTGGAAGAGCACTAGCCCTGTATGTGTGAAACCCTGGGCTGATCCCCAGCAAATGAAAACATGCATATAATTGCACAAATAAAATTTAATAATAATACAAAGTACAATAAATAAAATAATTGCAATAAACCACTAAGAAGCCATATATCAAATATATATTTATACAACTTCACACCAAATAAAGTAATTTGAACAATACTGGGAATATCACTTGACTTGATCACTTGACATCCCCTTACTCATCAATTTGTTTGAGCGGGCGCCAATAACATTTCCAATTCTCCCTGTTGCATGCTAGTGTAGCCCAATGGTGTCTGCTTGTTCCAGGACCACGAAAAGCCTCAAACCAATCGTTCAGGGTCTTGACGAAGAAGTCTGACCACCTCCTAGGTGGGCAGCCATGCGATCATTTGATGTTCTGTGGAATCCGGTCGGTAATGGCTCTAGACGAGCAGTCATCTCCAAACCTCATTATGTCCAGCTCATCTGATTATTGACACCTCGGAAAACTAGACAGTGTTCCTGATTCTTGATCATCGATTGAGGTCAGAATTCCAGATTCTTTCTCTCATTTGAGTGAAGCGTGATACTCAAAGCATAGTTCTTTAAATTCCTCTTTGGGAGATCTGAATAGCATTCTCATCCTGTTTTTGTAGGGATCAGGTCTCTGAAGCGTACGTTAATTCAGGAAGAACAGTAGAATCAAAGAGATGTAACTGGAGCCAGAGGTTCTTCATCCTCTTAGTTATTTCTTTTATGCTCTGGAAGGCTTCCAAGCTGCTCTCTTCCTCCTGAGCAACTCAGGTGCCAGGTCGTTCGTCATGTTGACTTCTTGACCTAGGTACACATAACTGTTGCATTCGGAGATGCTCATTTCATTGAGAGCGAATGGAATGTCAGGAATGAGACTGTTTCTCATAAACATTGTCTTAGTGAGATTCAGCTGTAGTCCAACCTTTCCACACTCACGGTCGAAGTCGGCCAGCATTTGTGCCGCTTGGCTAATGTTTTGTGTTTTTAGAACAATGTCATCAGCGAAGCGGAGATGGTGTAGTTGCCGACCGTCTCCATTGTCAGACTTCTTGTTACTGTGTTTGGCATATTGAATATGTCACGAGTAGCTTGCCAGGCTTTGCCATGCAGGCGAGATACTCTCAGTAGCTTGCCAGGCTCTCCAAGAGGAGTGGAGGAATTGAACCCGGGTCAGATGGGCCGGCCACTGTGCTATGCATTCAGAATGAATTCATAAATAATATAATCAACCTAATCAACAAAGAATTTGAACTTATATTTTTTCCAAACAAACATAAAAATGGGGCTGGAGCAATAGCACAGCGGTAGGGCATTTGCCTTGCACGCAGCCAACATGGCCGACCCGAGTTCGATTCCTCCACCCCTCTCGGAGAGCCCGGCAAACTACCGAGAGTATTTCGCCCGCACGGCAGAGCCTGGCAAGCTACCCCTGATGTATTCGATATGCCAAACACAGTAACAACAGTCTCCAATGGAGATGTTACTGGGCCCGCTTGAGCAAATCGATGAACAACGGGAGGACAGTGGACAGTGACAGTGAAATATAAAAATGGCAAATAAAACATGAAAATATATTGTTTAATGACATAGTGTGGTTCACAATAATCTTTCTGTAAGTGCTTTATTGAAAAAACTGTTTTTAATTTAAAAAACTATTCTTCACACCATCAATAATATGGAAACACAAATCCAAACTACTGGTTAATATTGCTTCATATACACTAAGATGGCTAAAAGATGAATCATAACAAGTGTGGCGAGAAGTTAAAAAACTGGAACTTTCCCGGGGGTATGGTGCCGCCAGTGGGTCAATCTGTACCTGTGAGGCAAGTGCATCAGCAGCCTGATGGCACTGTCAGACTTTCAGATATCTCAAAATTTCTGCTGTGCATTTGGCCAGACCCCAAAACCTTGGGGCAAAGTTTACCAAGAAAGTAAATGGCCAAAAGTTAGGTATGTGGAAGACACACCACAAACCACCTCTGGTTCAGCTATATAATTGGAAGCATGGCCTCTCTGGTTCCTGATCGAACTGCTTAACAGCCATGATCCCAGAGACTCAGAAACGAATCTCGGAACACAAAGGCTTTTGGCAGGTATATGTCCTGTTCCTGCAGTAGGTTACTGGTGCTGGGCTACTCCAGGTGGGAATAGGTTTTGTGTCTTGGCCTGTTCGTCCTGGCAACCCTGTGACCCCATCCTCCAGAGGCCACTGTGATGAGATGAGGTTTGGGCCCGCAGTGATGAGACATGTGGGGCCTCATGGGATGGGGGTGGAACCGGCCCTTTCCTCCCCATCCCAACGAGACCCCAAGTCGCCGCCTACAAATGGCCTCTCTGGCTCCTGATCAATCTGATTAACGGCCATGATCCCAGAGACTCAGAAACAAATCTCAAAACCGAGCGGCTTTTCGCAGAAATGCATCTGGACCGCATACAAGGTGGCCGCCGCCTCAGAGCTTATTGGAAAGCCAGGTATGAGCCGGCGGTGATGGGGCAACTGCAATCTCATGGGAAGGGGGGCGATACCGGCTCATCCTTCACGCCCTACTGAGGTCATGAGTTGCCCCCCATGAGTGGCTCTCCAGCATGGTCATGGCTCCAGAGGCAAAAGGACTTAATCCAGAGCCCGGCAACGTGCGGCAGAAAAGTGAATGGACCATGCTTTAAACTACGGCGCCATGCCTCCCCAGGAGGGAAAGGGTGTTGCTCCCTTCCACCTTTTTCCTGCTCAGCAGCAAGGTGGCCACCTCCTCAGAACTTATTGGAAAGCCAGGTATGAGCCAGCGGTGATGGGGCAACTGCAGTCTCATGTGAAGGGGGGTAGGTACCAGCTCATCCTTCACACCCTACCGAGGTCACAAGTTGCCCCCCACGAGAGGCTCTCTGGCACAGCCATAACACCAGACACACACAAACCAATCTCGTAATTATCTGGCTCTTTGCAGAAATTCAAAATCGCGTGGCCATGGTAGCCATATATAGACATTATATGATTCTCGTAACCAGCTATAGAAAACAAAGTATTTCACAATGACTTTTCAGCAATTCTGGTTGTTGGTGGCGGGGAATTCTAAATAATAATGGTCCATCTTTTGTCGAAATAATGAATGTAATCAACGTAGAGAAGAGTTAAGTAGAAATCATCTGCCTCACAGGCACTGGGAGGGGTGGGAGGGGGATATATTGGGGCTCTTGGTGGTGAAAAATGAGTACTGGTAAAGGGAGAGGTGTTTGATCATTGTATGACCGAGACTTAAAACTGAAAGCTTAGTAACTTTTCCCACAGTGATCCAATAAATAATTATAAGAAGAAAAATAAATAAATAAATAAATAAATAAATAAAATTATAAAAAAAAAACTGGAACTTTCCAGTTTTTCATACTGCTAAGAATGTAGAATGATGCAACTATTTTTAAAAGCAATCTGATATTTTCTCAAATGATAATAGAGGCCAGAGAGAGAGTACAACAGGGAAGGTGCTTGCCTTGAATGTGGCCAATCCAGGTTCAACCCCCAAAATCACATGAGGACTTCCAGGAGTGATCCCTGAGCACAGAATAGGAATAAGCCCTGAGCACTGCCTAGTATGACCCAAAGACACAAAACATAAAAGAGACTAAGGAGAGACTTTACCACATAGTCCAGTATTTCCATTTTGATCGTGTGTGTGTATGTGTGTATACACACTCATATGAGAAAATGAAAATGTATGTCAGCCAATATTTCACCCAAATATTGTACATGAGAGTTAATGTCTTTAATTTTGATAGCTATCTAGTAAAAATAATATAAATTCTCATTACCTAGTGAACAGACACATAAGATCAGTATACACATGTAATGGAACATTATTCAGTCATTAAAAAGAATAAAGCGCTTACTACTGCTACAACATTAATGGGCCCTGAAATCAGTATTTTAAAAGAAGTTAGATGCAGATGATTACTTGTATTTAATTAAAATAAGTTAGATGCAAAAGATTTTATTGATTTTAATTTCTACAATTGGAAAATCCATGCATACAGAAGGCAGAATTTTGTTGCTAGAGCTAGAGGGAGAGGAAATAAAAAAGTGTGGCTTTTAATGGTTATGAAGATCTTTTGAGGACCATGAAAGGAATGGAATTAGATAGCACTAATTATTGCATAACATTGCTTTTTGTTTGTTTGTTTTAAAATTGAATCACATTGAGACACAGAGTTACGAAGCTGATTATGGTCGGGTTTCAGACCCCTCCACCAACACACCTTTCTCACAACCAATGTCCCCAGTTTCCCTCCTGACCCCCTACCTTCAGCCTGTATCTATGGCAGGCACTTTCCTTCTCTCCTCCCCCCTCACTCTTTTTCCCTCCCCCCATCACACCTCTTTTGGGCGTTTTGTTTTGCAATACAGGTACTGAGAGGTTATCATGTCTGTTCCTTTACCTGTTTTCAGCATGCAGTTCTTATCCAGAGTGATCATTTCCAACTATCTTTGTTATGGAGGTCCTTATATATCCCAACTAACTTTTCCCCCCAGCATTTGAGGTAGTCTTCCAACCATGGATCAATTCTCCTGGCCCTTGTTTCTACTGTCGTTGGATATTGGTCTTAACTTATGATTTTTTTTTAATTTTCCCACAAATGAGTCCAATCATTCTATGTCTATTCCTCTCCTTCTGACTCATTTAATCCAGCTTTATATTCTCTATGTCCTTCCATTTATAAGAAAATTTCATAACTTCATTTTTCCTAACAGCTGCATAGTATTCCATTGTTTAGATTTACCACAGTTTCTTTAACCAGTCTCTCAGGCACTTGGGCTGTTTCCAGTTCTGGCTACTGTGAACAATGCCGCAATGAACATATAACTGCAGTTGTTATTTCTGCATTTTTTTGCACCCCTGGAGTATATTTCCCAGAAGTGGTATTGCTGGATCATATGGAAGTCCAATTTCTAGCTTTTTAAGGAATATCCATATTATTTTCCAAAAAGGCTGAACCAGTTGGTTTTCCCACCAACAATGAGAAGTGTCCCTTTTACCCCACATCCATGCCAGCATTGGTCGCTCTTGTTTTTTTTTTTTTGATGTGTTTGTTGCATAACTTTATGAATACACGATAAAAAGCTGAACTGCTCAATTCAAAAAGACAAATTTTATAGTAAGGGAATTTGGTCTCAATTGTAAAAGAAGAGAAACTAGTACTGACAGAAGCACAACATGTATTAGTCTTAAATCATGTAAAAGAAGTAAAAGAAGTCATCACAAAAGACCTGTTATTGTTCTTACTTATACCTTCCCTTATTATTATTTATTTATCCTTTCCATTCATTGTTGTTAGTTGCATACATAACTTGCTATAGTTGTAGTGTTCACACACAGTATTTATCACCGTGTGGTAACACACCAGGTTCTGTTCTCAGATCCATGATTGGGGGTCACACTCCTTTGTGGTCAAGCACCTTTTGTTGCAGTGTGTGCAGGTGGTCACCACAGATTATAAAACATGCTTTCCAGTGGGTGTACTTTCTAGTCATGTCACCAGAACATCTTTGAATTGTAGTTCTAACTGAGAGTGAAACCCACTTTTCAGTTGGTGTTCTCAGACACATGTTGCTAGAAACTGCTTGCAGTGCTAGGGAGCCCAACAGCAGAGCTGTCAAACACATATAGTAGAGCCATCAGGACCTCACTTCACACATGCAGTGGCACAGGGATCAAACTTCACCCTTTACACTTGCAATGTAAGCACTCAAGCCACACTGGACCCACAAAGACAAACATACATATGTGTGTGTGTGTGTGTGTGTGTGTGAAATGTCCTGAGAGATAAAATACCCAAATTGTAACTTAAAAAACTTAGAGTTGAGGTAGAAATGGGATTGATAATTTTCTTTGAGTTTTTTTTTATTGATTAAGGTTCAGTGATTTACAATACAATGGTGGTTTCCTTTGTACAGAATTCCAATGCCACACCCATATTCACTAGCATCCCTACCTCCCTAGGAAATGGAAGAGATTTTTTAATAAGTATAAAGGTTTCTATTTGCAGTGATAAAAAGTATTAAATTGAATTGTAGTGACCACTGAACCACACTGTGACTATGCTAACAAACACTGGCTGTCAATTTTAAATGAGTAAATTGTGTGTTATGTGAATTATATCACAATAAATTTGTTACAAGTAAAATGAAGAATATAAACCATCTGGGTATCGTATGTGTTGCAAATATGTTTTTCCATTTATCTTCGATCTTGATTTTGTTTACAGAGATTTCTGTTGAGTACAGAAAATTAAGTATTTATGTGGTGAAATCTCTTAATCTTTTCCTTTGTTTTTGTTATTGTTTTTCTCTTTCTATGTAGAGAAAGCCCAACCTCACTTCATAATCAGGTAAATATTTATCTATATATTTTTGAGTCCTCTTAAGGTTTGATTTTTTTTATTTAGATAATTTCTTTGAAGGTATTTTAGATATTTTACAACAATTAGAACTAAGGGGCTTTATCAAATGACATTCTTAGCTTCATTGTTTTGTCTTTTTAAAATATTGGACAAAGATAATAGTTTTATAAATAGTTACCAGGCCCCCAGTCTAGCTTTATTTCTCACTCTTTGTATTCAGACTGGAATATGGCTTTACTGCTGTGATAAATCAAGAGCCGTCTCTTTTTTACCCTCTACCCTCCCTCAACCTCAGAATTAAACTTGGCAAATTACATTGTTGGATATGTAACTTGTTGAGTTGACTTCAGAGCTGTAATCTGGAAGTTTGTCTAATTGGACTGATTAGTTTTGGTCTTGTGGTCATAAAAGAACCAAGAAAGAAATCTGAAATATCAGATACATTCATCAGCCAAGATAGGGAGGTGTTGACGGCTTCCCTTTTATGTTAATCCAAATGGCTGGGGCATGTTTGGCTCATATTCTTTTGATTTGAGATTTAATTTTTACAAACTGTAAGAAGAAAGCTGCTGCCAATGTTATGGTTTGAAGAGCTGGCTTTTCTATCCAAAGGCACAGAAAATGTAGTATAATGACTGGGCTCAGATAATGAGGAGGGAGGAGGAAAAAAAGAAGCTTGAAAAGGGAGTCTGTCCCTGCCTGCCATTTTGCAGGAAATCAGAAATGGCAAAGAAAGAGAATGAAAATTTATCCATTTTTCTTCTCTCTAACGAATTCCTTTGTGTCTATGGGTGCTGTGTTGTTTTTGATGGAATCAGTCTGAGTAAGGACACCACCTGAAAGATTGTTTTCTACCTGAGAAATCGGAAGCATTTTGAGCTTAATAATGTTAGAATAGTTGTAATATTGAAAGTCCGACTGATTGCCTGTTTATTCTCTCCATAATGTTTTCTTTTCTTCTGCAAAGAAGTTTACATCGGTTTAGGGAGAAATGACAACATCATCCCCTTAATAATAATACACTGACTTCCTTTCACAGCAAATGTTCCAATGGATGTGGGCTCTGCCTCCACTTTAGCACTGTGTTCTGTGCTAAAACTGTTCTCAGATGTAATTATTTTCTCTTACTCACAAATCAGATGGCTTTCCTTATCTTCTTCTCCTCTCCATAATGAATAAAACTGATCTTGATTATTCTCTTCTTGTGAAATTCCCTCCTGATGTCCCAAATAGGTTATATTCTTCGGGTCAGTTCAAGGAAGTGGACAAAATTCACTGGAGATGAGTTCTGATCCTGTCTTCTGAGTGATGTCTCCATGTTAAAAAAAAAAATGGGGACACTGCAGGGCCAGTAAACACAAAGTTTTTCTGGGAGTGGTAATATAGTTATGGTAAGGTTGAGGATAAGGTTCTCCTCCCTTCTTCCACAAGTTCCACACTTATCCAAGAACCATTCCAACAAAGCACAAATAGTGGCTCTGGCAGCCTCAGAAGAGTTCAGGTCTGACCCAAACACCAATGTTTCTTGAAGATCATTTCCACTTTGGGACAAGTCAGTTCAGCACAGTCTGTTGTGGAAGTCAGTCTGCAGCAAATATGGTAGATAAAGTGAACAGTCTGGTTTCTGGGGGCAGTTAGCTGGTACTTTGGGGAAAGATGTTGCTCAAAATGTACGTAAACTCACTCCCCAGATGCTTTGACTACTCTCAGAGTCATGAGCAACTTGCTCCTATCAGACACTGCTGTGATGATACGCTATGAGTCAGTTCACGGAGTGAAGCCAGGGAGTCTTCGCCCCATGTTCCATTTCCCATGTATTGCTCTTTGCCTCAAGGCTTCTTCATTGATATTGTACTTTTGGCATTGCATATGGGCATAGTAATGCCCATACGAATACCTGCCATACCCATAAGGAGATCACCTAGAAATTTAAGCAAGTCATTCCCCATTAATGTGAAATATGTGAAATAGAGCCAGAAAACAAATTCATCCCAATTTCTCCACTAAATTCTCTTGAGAACTAGTAATTTCTATGGATTCTGTTTTTGAAAATGAGTAATAAATACCCCTTGATACCAAGGGGTTGCAATCTCATTAACACATTCCTAGGTCAGCTTCATTTCTTTTTTTTTTTCTTTTTGGGTTACATCCAGTGATTCTCAGGGGTTACTTCTGGATATGCACTCAGGAATTACTCCTGGAGATACTTGAGGAACCATATGGAATTCTAAGGATTGAACCTGGATGGCACCGTGCAATGCCCTACCATCTGTATTATCACTCTGGCCCCAGTCAGCTTCATTTCTTTGCTGCCTCACTCTCCTTTTCTATCACTCTATTGAGGGGGCTGATAGTGTCCTTCCAAAGAAGTATCATGTAAGCTTTTTTCTTAATCTCTGCTTTTTTGAAAATAAAGTATAAGATAGGGTGGAGCTGTGGTTGGGCAATATATCAGAAGAACTGAAGCAAAAATAATTCAGAGTAAAAAATAAAAACATGATTAAAAATAATTTAGAGTATTATAACTAAGATTATTTTATTTTATGCTTTTTACTCTAGTGAAGCAACTAATTCAGGCTGTATCTTCTTCACTCATCAAAATATGGAGCCTAAAATGCGTCCAAATGCAGGAGTGTTTGTTGCTGCCTACCAGAGGATGTGTCTCAAGCACTTTCATTTAAAAAATTACTGTAATTTAGGTAACAGACTTATAATCGCCTTCAAATCTATGGTATCAATTTGCCAAGTTATTGCACACTACTGCCAATCTATGACCCTCACCACCACATGTGTTATCTTTGGTCCAACATTCCTTCCCTCCCACTCCTCTTCCTAATTTTTGTTGACTAACAGTTATGGTTTTGGTGCAAATCATTACTTCCCTTATACCTACCCATGTGCTCTAGACCCTCCACCTATGCTCAAATGCAACTTTCAGATTCACTCCCAGGTTTTATTAGCAGTTGATATTGTTTCCCTTGATTTGTTTCTCTTTGTACATTGTGGTACAAGCTTGCGTTGTCTCTCAAGCACAATGTTATTCCAACTGACTTCATAATTTGGGCTGCTCAACCTTCCTTCAAATATATCATAACTTATGTTGTCTGTTTGCTGTTTCAGGATTTTTTCTTTCTTTCTTTTTTGTTTTTCCACACTCAGCCATGGTCAGGGCTTACTCCTAGTTCTGTTCTCAGAGATAACTCTTAATGATGCTCAAGGGACTGTATGTTGTACCAAACTGAGGTTAGCCACATGCAAGGTAAGCACCTTACCCCTGATACTATCTGTCTGGTCTCTTAGTTATTGTTACCCTAACCAGATTCTATAATTCAAACTTTAACTCCTCTTTCTTTATTTGTCTTTTTTTCTTTACTTTTCTTTTTATTCTTGGTGCTATTGCTCTAGTGGATACTGTTGTTAATCATTTGCCTGAAGTATTTTCAAGGTTCCTTATAAGGTGTTCTGCTTCAGTCTTTCTCTTCATGGATCCATCTTACCAATCCCCACCTATAAATTTATTGCTGCATTTTTCTTCATGCACAAGTGTTAAGTTTTTAATATAGTCAAAATTATCCTGAAAATTTTCTTAAATATTTTAGCCTATGAAACACTGCTTGAAGTTTTTTACGCAAACATACTAGCAAGCAAACATAAGTGTACTTCCTTTATATTTCCCAGTAAGTTCAAAGATCCTGTTGTTTATCTTCCATTAGCAGAAATAGTTGACTTTATTTACGGGCTATATTGTAAGACCAAGGCAGATCTTCACAAACAACAATCACCTCAGGGAAAAGAGATGCTCCCATCATTAGAATCATTCACTAAAACCATGAGGAAAAGAAATATTCTTCACTCCCATCTCTCACACTCTCACACTTTATCCAGACATGTTTTTGACTGGATAAACAGATTTAACTGCTCATTTCTTTCCTTCTTTTCTTCTGTCCATTTTCTTTCCTTTGATTTTAGGGGGGCACCATTATGCTGTGCTCAGGGACAACTTCTAACCCACAATGTTCAGGGTTGCTCCAAGTGGTGCTCCATGGGCAATTCTGCACCAAAAGACCTGAGTCTACAGCAGCATGCAGGGTATGCACACTACCCAGCCGTCTCCCTGACCCAACATCAGAATCCTTTTTTGTTTTTTGTTTCTTGTTTGTGGGCCCACCCACAGGGTCTGCAAAGCTATGCACATTCGCTTTTTGAGCTTTCCAAGCCTCCCAAACACTTTCTTTAAATTGTTGTATTTGGGATAACACAACCTAAGAACTGATACACACAACTCAGTTTCAGGGGGTCATTGAAGGGGAGAGGTTTTCGGGTCCTTGGGGGAATGAGGGAGGTACACTGGGGATGAGTATGGTTTTAGAATTATTTGCACAGAAAATCATCATTATAAGTATTGTATTGAAAAATTAAAAATGAATATTGCCTTTTGAACTCACTTATTTCTCAGCAACTTAATTAGGATAACACAAATGCACATGTGCTATTTTTGCCAGGTGGGGTGCATGGGGAGTCCCAGAATGGGAAGATGCTGCCGCATAAGAATTCTACCGCCCTCTTGCTTGAGCTACTCTGACCTTGTCAGAGAAGCGTCAGGGGGTAAAGCAGGGCAGGTGAGGCTGCATGAGCTCCTGCCAGGCATGGACATAAAACTCTTGCCAGCAGCACTAAGGCAGCCAGCAAGCTGCACCTGAGACCCACTTGAGCTCCATCATTTGGGAGCAGGTCTCTGCCACCTGAGTTTTCGGAGAGCTGTGGTTCTCCTCTTCACAGGAAAATAAAAAGTTAGCTTCAATTTCCACTACGTTCCTAAGGCTTCTGACTGTCTCACAGAAAAGAATTACAGAAGACTGTGAAACCAAATAGACTTATTAAAGAATCATAAGCGTGAAGAGCTGAAAAGGGAAAATCATTTGAAAATGAATGTGCACTTCTCCAGAGAGAAGAAAGCCCTATAAAGTCATAGAAATTAATTACACAATGAGGATGCAGTGACCCCAAAACAGATTGTGCACAGGGTTGCCTTGGTAAAACTGACTCTATAGTCTCTTCCATGCTTCTCTGGCACTGGGCTTTCTGTGCAGATGAGTCTTTTGCTAGGGCAACTACGAGGAAGGACTAGTGGTCATTTTTTCAACATCTTATCAGGGTTGTTTTTACAAAAACCCTCCTGAGATGGGTCTAACCTTCAGGGTTGGATACAGGAATTTCTTTTCAGATCACATTTTGGATTTTTGACTTAAGACTCATTTCCAAGTGGGGCCATAGAGATAGAATGATAGGCAGGGTGCTCCCTTGTTCTGGCTGATCTGAATTTGATCCTCAGTGCCCCCAAGTGTGCCAGAATTGAGCCCTGAGCACTGCCAGGTGTAGTTCCCTAACCCCCCCCCCCCCAAAAAAAAACACCTTTTATCCAAGAGACCTCCAACCTGGACAACCTACACTAATATGACTATGCTGGAAACAGTTCTGTATAGCCCATAGACCCAGTGAGGTGACTCTGCATACAGTATGCATTGACCAAATAGTCCTGATTTGGGCATAGCAAACTACATGGCTTGTGCTATATTTACTTGGGGTACCAACCAAGTGGTGCTCAGGGAAGCCAGGAAAACATGGCAAACTACTGACCTAGCTGTGTGGGCCTGTCAGCTCAATGTTTTGGCCCAGTGATGTGGAACTGCTCAGATCAATTGAGTTGGAGACCACTAGGGCTATACCCAGATAGACCCAGAAGGATAGGCAGTGCCAAGAATCAAACTTGGGGTCTTATGCATGCCAGTTATATGCTCCAGTTCTTTGAGCTATCTCTCTAGCCCTGTAACTAAAAAGTGTATTGATTCACAAATGTATATAATTAATTTTTTTATTCCAATTCACTTTGTCCTGATTGTACAAAAAATAATAAAATGTATATTTTATTATTTATGATGGTAAGTCTGATTACATAAGCTATTTTTTACCAGACTAAATTTGGATCTTTTTATAAATTATTTAAAATCAAATGCACATTAATTAACCTTAGAAGGTTACCCATTTTGGTTGACATTAATCCTGAAAGAAATTAGAAAGCTTTTCTCATTATGGGTAGCTTTCATAAGGATATTATTCAATCTTTCATAGTTGTATAAAACCAAGAGTAATTCTACAAATATTGACTAACACAATCTCTTGGTGTTAGTCAGTGTTAAATTTTTAGGCTTTTATTTTAATAGGTAGATTTGTATTGATATACCATAATTTGTTGAATCTGGAGCGATAGCACAGCGGGTAGGGCGTTCGCCTTACACGCGGCCAACATGGCCGACCCGAGTTCGATTCCTCCGCCCCTCTCGGAGAGCCCGGCAAGCTACCGAGAGTATTCGATATGCCAGACACAGTAACAACAAAGTCTCCAATGGAGACGTTACTGGGCCCGCTCGAGCAAATCGACGATCAACGGGAGGGCCTTTACCATAATTTGTTGAATCTAAATTGATTTACTATTGCTACACAAATATTTTAAGGAAAAATCATTTATAATTAAAGATCATTTTAATGATTTTCTTCTTATAATATTCATTTTATACTTACCATTTTTTAAAAAAATCTTAGACTATTCTTTAAAAATATCACCTGTCACTCTGCATACATAAAAAAGGAAATGTAAGTGAAATAAAATCCACTTAGAATTGTTGTCCTATGAAGATACTATACTATCCTCTGTGTATTCAATAGCATTGATACAAGATTTTTTAACAGATGAATTGTATAACTACACCGTAACTGTGGGCAGTTTAGTTTAGTCTGCTTTGTGATTACCAAGAATTTGCTGCTTTTTCCTCACTGTGCCAGGGATCAATCCCAGTAACTCACCAATGCAAAGCAAAAGTTTTATGATTGAACTACATCCCCACACTAAGTAGGCTAAGGTTTAACTCCAGCTTTGAAGATATTGGTATATACATTTGATTCATTATCTTCCCCCTTCATCCTTGTCCAGTATTTACACTATTTGGATTAATAAAAGTTTCACTAGTTTCCTCACTTGCAATTTTCTTGAACTTGCAATTTTCCTCCAAGCTTCCTCCACTGAGTTTGCAGTTTTGTGGTTGGCATTGTAAGTCAGTACATAGAGGCACAGTTATTGACAATCACAATTGGTTATAAAACACACCCTATTTTTAAAAATGCTAGAGCCTTGGGGAAGAGTCTTGTTAAATCACAAGATCACAAAAGGTGAAACTTATGCATTGGAATTCCATGTTTAAAGAGAAAAGGGTTAGCCCAGAGAAAACAGGTAATGTATCAAATCATCCCAAAGCACATAATACAGGTTTATACTGTACCAACTCCTCAGAATCTTACTCCACTCACAGTTTACCCTACACAAGCACTCCATACCCTTCTTCTTGGATCTTTAATGGGCCTCTCTCACTGGTGATCAACACAACAGTGACATCAGTGGGTGTTGCTGCTACACTGCTTCTCCCAGTCTTTGGTACCTAAACTATTTATTGATACAGTTAACAAGAGACCTTCAGTCTCCAAGAAACCAGATGAGACAAATAACATCACATGGCTAAAATTAAGACATTTTTACCAGAGAAGAATGAAACACAGAAGTTTCAACTGACCAGAGATTTGGCAACATATTTTATAGATTTCATTGTGCACCAATCAGATTGTTGGCAGCCAATGAAACCAAGTGCAAAATTCCAATTATTGCCTCATTTTTACCTAAACTCTACATTTTTCTCTGGTTTCTCCTAATTGTAATACTTTCATTATACATCTGAAAATCTGGTATAGATTTAAGTGTTTCCAAAAACATCAGCATTTTCTGGTAACTTGCTATACATTTTAGAACTTTTGATCATGGTTGGCAAGCTTTAGGTATTAGCTTTCCTGGTGTTGGTTGATTCCTAATCCACTGTGCTGTCTTGGATACACAAGAAACCATCTTCCAGGAAGCAACTACTCTAGGTTTCTTATATATATTCCCAATCACACATGTGATAGGGATAAAACAAAAAATATGGAATCCCTGCTATTTCCCGATTTCCAAGAAGGAAATATTATTTGTTGTTTCATAAACAGGAGGGCTCAGATATCTATTTATATATTTGTATCAATGGGCAGAATTGCATATTTGAAGCCATCAGTAGGGAGAAAATTTAAATGAACATACAAATGAATAGATAAGCATAGAAAAGAACAACAAGCCATCCTCTGGAAGTAAACAAAGATTTGCAGAGAGAGGAAAAGGAACAGATTCTACACCAGCTAGAGTTTGGAAGAAAATATTTTAAAAGAACTAACAAGCTATTACTTCAGACAATGTACTTCAAGCAAGAATAATTTAATGAAAAATTTTAGGGGATTGGAGAGATGGTACAGCAGGTGCTTGCCTTGCACACTTCTGACCAGGTTATATCCCTGGTGGTCCCCAGAGAGCTACCAAAAGTCATCCCTGAGCAGAGTGCCAGGTAAGCCCTGAGCACAGCCGGGTGTGGCCAAGAAAACAGAAACAGCAAAAAAAGGAATTTTATAAAGTTTTACTTAGTACTCTTCTTTACATAATTTACAAAATAAACTATGGTGCAGACACATTTTTTAAGACTTTGTAAGATTCAGATTTATATTTTGTTTGGAAGCAGTTTTACTTTTAAAAAAACAGTTAAAGAAATAGAAGACCTTTATTGATGTGAGTCGTACCATAAAAGAGCAAGATTTTGTTCCCTGTTTTCCAGTTTAATGCTAAAGGTCACACTCATTCCTAGGACTTCCAAGGTCCAGAGTCATTACTCTCTAGTCTGGGATAAATAAACATGTAGACAAATGGCTGTCTACACCTAAGTCTGTCTTCTTTTCTAAGGCCAGACATACAACCTTTCACATTAACCATAAAGGCAGTAAGTGGAAGCAGATATAAAGTGAGCAAGAAAGCATATTATATAATCTCTGTACAATACCTTCTAAACAATACAATGACTCTTCTCTGACCTCAGTGATCCCTCTCAATAAAATTCCTGCAGAGGGGAGAATGCCTGGAGTTCTTTGTGCTTTCCTTAAATTGTAGGAAAAATAGGAGCTCAAATGAAACTTCTATTACAAATATTGGGCAAGCCAAACATATTAACAATAAAATTCCCAAATATTTTGCCAACCTCATTATTTCAAAGGTTACTCTAACACTCCTCTTTTCTATCCTCTGATATTATTATTAGTGCTAAGTTCACACTTTATTATATAAACATGGCCTGCCACATCTAATTGCTATGTACCAAATTTGTTAAATCACAAAGTAAGGGTACATATGAAGCTACTTATAGAAAATTACAAAGTATTTAAATGATGGGAAAAGAATGTTATGATTGGCAAAAATATAAATTTACACTACCTAAAATTGAGGAGGCTATGTAAACAAAGTCAAGTTTCCATACACAAATGATCTCTTCCTTCATATTCTGTAAGTAACACCAAGAACTGGAAAGAATAGCCATGAAAAGTAATCTCTGTGAGAAAAAGTATGACATTGGTATAATGTAACATGCAAATATCATTTTTCTTAGATCACAGTAAAATTCAGCCCTACAAAATCTGAATTTTAAATTTCATTTTATATTTACCATTATACCACATCTTATTAACACAGAAAAAATCCTGGAAATAAAAAATTGGCAATTACCACTTTCAAAGGGCTAAGTTCTTCTATTTAATACTTTGAAATCTCTATTATCTATGGTACTTATGAATTATGTAGGCTTCTAAATAGTTTCATTACTTTGACAACATGTCAGGAACAAATGAAAGTCACTTTCATGTAATTTCCTGCCAATACTTCCAAGTATTTTTAGAAAGATGTTCTTCAGAAACCATATCAGCATTCATACCTATGCCATTTCAGGATCTAGCTAAAGCCCATTTTTTCCCTTTCAGAAAAGTTATAGTTACACTATCATCAAATACCTGTTAGACTCTGTTATTCTGAGATTCACACAACTCACGACTTCCAAGTTTCATCCTGGCAAATGTCTCCCAATCATGGACAAAATGCCATTACTTGGTCTCTACTTGCCGGGAAAATTATCCTTCTCTAGGGATTTCCTTGAAAGGTCTGCTACTTCATATTGGGTCAATTAAGTGTGTGTTACTTCCAAGAGTGATCACTCCACTGGTGAAACAATTGCTTCAATAGTAGTGCCAAACAATTTGGAAAAACATTCAGAGACTAATTTCCTGTCCTGGGACTGGTTAGGTGGGACTGTCAGCACTCAGTTGCCTCCACATTGATGCAGCAGGAAACAGCATACTTAACTCCTTGTTGATCAAAAGGATGATGGTAAGAATCTTAAAGAATGGCACAATTAAGTATATCAACTAACATGTACAATCACAAGAATTAGTGGAGAGAAATTTTATCGATGACATTATGAATGACATTTAGCACAATAAGTTATTTGATGTGCATTTCTGAAAAGTTAAGAAACTTACATAAAGTTCATAAAACTAATGTTTTAGTATCTGAACCCAAATATTGCTGTAGAAACAGAAGGCACTGTATATGTATGTGTGATATATATATATGTGTGTGTGATTAGTATATACATATGTGTGTTTATAAAAACCAATGGCTGAAACAGTTTAATTTTGAAGTAGAAAATAGTTTAAAGAATCTACTTAACTAGAAAGTTATATCATTCCATGTTTTTGCTGTAATTCTTTCCTTCCTTTCTAAAGCTTAGCATGGAAATCATTGCATATGATATTGACAAAAGACATGTTTTTTAATATATATATATCTTTAAAAAGAAGAAACATTAGATAATTAGCCTTGGGTAATCTTATACTAACCTTTGAAACTGGCACTTGTTCATACACAAGTATCAACTTGGTATCATTTATTTTTTTAATAATGATGATTGTTTTTGTTTTTCCCCAGGTACTTAATTGAATATTTTGACTGAGAAATATAGAAAAATTACATGTTTCTATAAATCAGTCTTAGCCTAGACATAAAAATGGCATTTCAATGCAATAGAAAAAGAAAGACACTTTAACAAATAATACTTACATAATTAACTATCCAACTAGAGGAAAACAAACTTAAACTACAATTTCATTGTATATATACAGCCCCCCAAATCCAAATGAATTACAGATGTAAGTTCAAACAAAACTATAAGACACTAGAGGAAAATTTAGACTATTTCATAACGATGTAGGAGTAGGAGAAAACTGCATATGCAATACAAAAGCTTAAAATTAAAAGCTACAGATAAAAAAATCGAATTGACTATGTTTAAAATAAATTATTTATATGAAATATCATGTGAAAAATCTAAAGAGAAATGGTAAATATTTCCAACAAACATAATAAAACACAAAACTAATAATTTTTACACAAAGCCCTCATGAATTTATAAGAAAATGACAATATAGAAATCTGTGGGAGTAAAAAGAAAATTTGTAAAACAGGGAGTGCAGAAAGATATTACAGAATAGAATCTTTAACCCAACTAAATGCAAATAAAGTGGTTGGAGGTAATTAAATGTTCAAGATCTCATCTGTGTGGCACATAACTGAGTGATAGCCTAGTTGGTGACCCTTAGAATCCATGAAGGACAAGCTTCCTATGCATCTGCCAGCCAAAGACTGAACATAGAAGAGGTGCTGATGCAAGCTCATTCCTCTGACAACAGAAATCTTGATACAGCATTGGCTCAGGGACTTCCTGTCACTCTGGCAAAAGCTTCCTCAAACTATTCAGAGGGTAAGAGTTTTCCAACTTAAGCCTCAGCCTTCCACTGCTCCTCCACAGCTACCAAATCTTCAACATAGTCCAAATGTTCTTTCCTTTCTCAATTCACCTTTTATTTTATGTTTCCTAACATATCTTGTAATTATCCTATACTGCCATTTACTCATGAGAGAACCCAAACTAACCACACAAATATGGGAGAGGATGAGAAATATTTATTCTGTTACTGGTATTGCAAGAATGAACAGATAAAAACTATACAACAGAGGGATTTTTTCCCCCTAGATTATTTCTAGGCAGATAATCTAGAAAACTGTTTCTCAATTATGTGCCTGAGAACTCTGGAGATTTCCTAAAACACCTTCACAGGGGTATGTAAACTCAAAAGTATTTTTATAATCATAGTATTTTTTCACTACATTATTTTATGAGTACCTAATGTGTTTCTGAAGAACCTCATGATATAGGAAAGCATTGGTTGATTTAATGATCAATGAGTGTGCATAATTTTATATTTTAAAAATCACTTATACAAAAGGTTTAGGAAATAAAAGTGCATTTCCAGAGATTAACTCAGTTTCATCCCTAAACTTCTTCTGTACTTACTGAAGCTGTCTTCACTTATAATTGCTATAACATATAAAAACTTTCAATTTTTATCATCCAATTATATGTTCATTCTTAAATTCCAAAATGTACTCAACCCAAGCACACAAGAATAAGGATATTTTTGTTTTATTTTACAAAAGCACACAAAATAATTCTTGAAGGATTGGGGCGGGGGGGTTGGGCCACATCTGGGGTGCGCAGAGCCTGTTCCTGTTCTGTGCTCAGAAGTCTCTGCTGGTGGGACTCTGGGGATCAGATGTGGTGTGGGGATTGAACTCTGATCTCGCCTATGCAAGGCAAACTCCCTACCCTCTGTACTATTACTCTGACCCCAATTCTTGAGATTTTCATATTTGTTTCAATTTTCTGTAAAATGCTTATTTTAAGTGTAATATTATTCTTTATAAAACTAATAACGCCATTGTTTTATAATTACAGAGCTATTATAACAATCCCTCCCCAGTGTTTCAAGATTCCTTCCACCATTGCCCGTGGTCTCTCCCCACTCTCACCCTTTACCTTCCTCAGTCCCCAGTTCTGTTGCAAGTATCTCAGGGTTTGTTTCATGGGGATTTTCTAATTCCTTTCTTCATATTTCTTTAGTCTGTGTATAAACAGATTCATTTGGCCTTTTTCTTTTGGGCTCCTCTTAGCACAACACTCTTCAAATAAAATTTCATATTTTTCTCATAACCAAATAGTATTCCATTCTGTGCTTATCTATACATATATATGTGATATATATTATGTGTAAATATATATCACAATTTCTTTATCCACTAGTCTCTTGTTGATTCATTGAATTGGAAAGATTAACAAGAACCAGTCAATCCATCTAGGCAAAGGAGTAGGACAGACATGTCTTTGGGTACACAAAGGATCAATAACCCACCTGAAAGAATATTCATTAATCACTAGAGGAACATGCAACTATTTAAGAAAAAGTAAAAGTGAGCTGGAGATATAATATAGGGGTTCAATTTCTGGCACAACAGAATTTCCTGAGCATTACTGAGTGTAGCCCTGGAGGCACCCAAAACTACTATGGTGATGCTGGTGATCTCCAACACTTCAGGGTCAGGGAAGCACTAAATCCTCAGCCCCTAGCAAAAGAAACATAGCCTGGTAAGCTGAGAATAGCCAGAAGTAGCCCCTTAAGTACCTGAGCACCAACTGGGAGGTTACCACTTCCAGTTGTTTTTAAACTTTTGGACCAAACATGGCAGTGCTCAGAGTTTCCTCCTGTCTTAGTACTCAGGGATCACACGCAGTGTCAAAGATTGAACCCAAGGCAGGTGAATGCAGAGCAAGTGACTTACCCACTGTACTATTTCTCTGACAACCAAAAATAAATTTGCTAACAAAGAAGTAAAAAGCAACAAATGTTGATCTGAATGCAGAAAAATTGAAAAAAAATGATAACATGGTGCAGTCACTAAACAGTACAGCAACTCCTAAAATAATTGTTTTTAAAGTTGTATGAAAGGAAAACAGTGCTCCCCTTGACAATGGCGGAAGAAGTTTTGGCGTGCAACATGTGTACACTTAAGGAACTGCCACTTACTTTATGGCATTTTAGCAAATTTTTTTTCTGTAAAAAGAGAAAACCCATGTTCCCAGTAACAGAGTGGTACATATATGCACAATGCAATACAATGCAGATATTAAAAAAGATGCAATCTTATATTTTGCCATAACATAAATTAAACTGGTGAATCTTGTGTAAAGTGAAATAAGTCAGAAGGAGAAAGAAAACACAAGACAATTTCACTCAGAGGTAGTATATAAAGAAATAATGCAAGGGAATAGAAAATGTCCAATGAAAGCAAACACTTAAACCAGCGTTTTCCAAAGTTGGTGATACCTCCCCCACCAATCAAGCTATCTGAGTTCTGGTAGCTATCTAAAGAATTAATGCATATCCATATTCAAATTAGGATTATTCACAATAGCCAACAGGTAGAAGTAATTGACTATATGTTTATTAATGGATATATAAAAATGTGGTATATTTATATAATGAAGAATTGTTGAGTGAGCCCTGAAAAGAAATGCTGATACAACTGAAACATGGAACACTCTAAGAACATTATATTAAGTGAAATAATCTAATCACTAAAGGACAAATATTCTATGAGTTCGTTTATATGAGATGCCTAAAGTAGTGCAATTTACAAAGACAGAAAGTAAATTGGTAGATGCCATGGGCTGAGGCAAGAGGAAGATCTGGGAATAATTATGTAATAGCTAAAATTTCAGTTTTACAAGAGGAAAAGCTCTCTGAAGATGGGTGGTGTACACTTAAAACTGGTTACAATGGTAAATTTCATATTAACTATTTTACCACAATAAAAAAAAAGTGGAAATTGGAGAACTTGCTTTATCAGTCTATAGCTGCAGCCTATGACAAAAAAAAAAAAGAAGAAAGCTGAAATTGACTATCAGGAAGTCCCCTAAAGTAAGTCACTGTCACTGTCCTCCCAGTTTTCATTGATTTGCTCGAGTGGGCCTAGGAATATTGTGAGACTTGTTACTGTGTTTGGCTAAAGGATCAAATTCATTTCAAAGAAAAGAGGAGGAATTATAAAACAAAGAGAGGAGCAAAAGAGACCAGAATACATGAAATAAACAATCCTTCCATTTTACTGATGATAATAGCTTACTTACTGTGTTTTGAACATTTCTGAATGGTATTTTGATAAGTTACATTGAAACTTCATTTTAAACCCAGTCTTTCAGAATTTAAAGAAATTTTTAAAAATTTTAAATCAAAAACTTGTTACTACAGCTTTTTGAACTAGAAATGTTAAAGTCACTGTAGTATCTGATAAGGTAAGTCATTACTTTTTTAATTTAATTTATTTATTTATTGAATCACTGTGGGAAAAGTTACAAAGCTTTCAGGTTTAAGTCTCGGTCATGCAATGATCAGACACAGTTCCCTTCACCAGTACTTATTTTTCATCCCCAATATACTCCCCTCTCTTCCCCCCTCCCAATGCCTGTGAGGCAGATGAATTCTAGTTAACACTCTATCTACTTTGATTCCATTCATTATTTAGACAAAAGATGCACCATTATTGTTTAGAGTTTACACCCAACAATCAGAACTGTTGAAAAGGCATTTTGAAATAATTTGTTTTCTACAGTTAGTTTATAGTTCGTACTCGATATGCCAAACACAGTAACAACAAGTCTCATGATGGAGACATTTACTGGGCCCGCTCGAGCAAATCGATGAATAGCAGGAGGACCATGATACCGTGATACTGATACAGTTAGTTATGAGAACCACACGATGTTGAGCAGCTGTGATAGCGGCTGCGCGAATTTGAATTTCTGATATTTTACTTAATAAGCCTGGAGGTATTTCTACCAAGAGCCAGATAATTACGAGATTGGTTTCTGTGGCTCTGGAGCCATGGCCATGCTGAAGAGCCGCTCGTGGGAGGCAATTCGTGACCTCAGTAGGGCATAAAGGATGAGCCAGGAACGTCCCCCTTCCCATGAGGTTTCAGTTGCCCCGTCACTGCCGGCTCATGCCTGGCTTTCCAAATAGCTCTGAGGAGACTACCATCTTTCTGCCCAGGGGGAAAATGGTGGAAGGGAGCGACATCCCTTCCCTCCCAGGCAGTCATGGTACCGTGGTTTAAGGCATAGTCCATTCACTTTTCTGCTGCAAGCTGCTGGGCTCTGCATTATGTCCTTGTGCTTCTAGAAGTAAGTCATTACTTTGCATTAGTGGAAGGAGTACACAAGAACTGAGAGTTAAGAAGCCCAAGTTGAATTGCTGAATGCCTGCTGGATGGAAAGTCAATAAGTGAATTCATGGCACTACTTCTTCCTAACAATACAGAGTCTACTGAATTAAAGCTTTAGGAGAAATGTGAAGATTGAGTTGCTACCTTTGCAGACTTACACTTTTGTTTTATGAATGAATAAATTTACAAGTGTTGCTGTTTTGCTTATGCATGCCCAGAATCAACACAAACTAAACTCTGAGGATCCTATTTCAGGTAAATGCTAGAAGCACTGTCTGGCTTTTAAAATTTTTTAAATTTCAGCCAGGAGAAAATACCTTGACACATGCAGTAAAACCAAATATCATTTATTGTTATCTTCACCATTCATATTTGCATTTGAAAACATAAAGGCATTTTCAATTAATAATGCCCTCATGAAAAAGTTAAAAAAATAAAGTATCATTATACTTGATCTTTAGACACATCTTTTTACTAATCCATGCAATAAAATAGCACTTACTTAACATATCAAAGCATTTAATTCAACATTTTTACAAGAAAGTGTAATTCACAGACAAACTAAGTTACTCATACTATTTACCATACTTTCTCAAAAATGAGAAGTGAAGTTGCAATATAGAGTAAACAACTGACAATATTTGTTACTGGTGATAAAATTCTAGACTTCAAGAAACTTTAAGAATTCTGGAGGTCAAACACCAAGCAGCCATGCCAGGAAGCTGGCTCCACTCACAGCTCAGAAAGGAGCACAGTGATCCATCCATTACTAATGCAGCTGCAAGTTCATCTCTCCACCTCAATAGAGCTCCTACTATGATCTCCCTGGCAGTGTGGAAGACACTGAAATTGAAGCAGAAAAGACATACCACGAGTCTACAAAAGAAACCATATTAAAGCAGGGCAGAACCATACTATGTGCAGTGTGCAAAGATTATAATTCTAAGAACTCAATCAGAATATCCACCTATATAATCTCTCTGAAAAGAAATTCAAAGGGAAAATGCTTAGATATTTAATGAACTCAAAGAAACAATAGAACAGACAGCCAATAAAACATAATAGGATATGCAAGCAGAAATGAGAGAACTACAAACAGAAAATGACAGAACTGAAAAACTTGGTAGCTCAAATGAAAAACTCACTGGAAGGCCTCACCAGCAGAATAACAGCTGTGGAGGACTGAATCAGTAAGCTCCAGGAAAAGGTTCAGAAACCTCCAGACAAAAGCAGAAGATAAAAAATACATAAACAAGCAGCTGATAAGAGAGTATTGGGTTGAATTCAAGAGGAACAACGTAAGAATCATCTGAGTCCCAGAGGGAAGGTAACCTTGATGAAGAAGCTAACAAACAGTCAAAGACATCATTGCTGAGAAATTCCCAGAGTTGAAGAGCACATGGAAACACATCCAGGAGGCCCAAATGATACTAGCTAAAAGAGATCCAATAAAAATACTCCAAGACACATCCTAATCAGAATGACAAAAACCACAGATAGTGATAGAGTGCTGACAGCAGCAAGATGAAAGAAGGAATTACATACAAAGGAGTGTCCTTTAGATTACAGCTGACTTATAAATGAAACCCTCCAGTCCAAAGACAATGGTGGGATAAAGTAAAAAACAAAATCAAACTGTAGCACTGTAGCACTTTCCTCCCATTGTTCATCAATTTGCTTGAGTGGGCCCAGTAATGTCTCCATTATGAGACTTGTTGTTACTGTGTTTGGCATATAGAATACGTCATGGATTGCTTGCCAGGCTTTGCCGAGCAGGCGAGATACACTCTGTAGCTTGTCGGGCTTTCTGAGAGGGGCAGAGGAATCAAATCAGGTCAGCCGGGCCGGCCGCATGAAAAGCAAACACCCTACTGCTGTGCTAAAAATCAAACAAACAAACAAAAATCAATAAAATGGATACCTCACCAAGAATATTTTACCTGACCAGACTCTCTTCAGATTTGAAGGAATGATACACAACTTCACAGATAAACAACAGCTCAGAGATTTCATAGACTCAAAACTGTCTTTATAAAAAAGAATTAAAGAGACTACTTTAAGACGAGTCCCACTAACATGCCAAGCTCCTACAGAAAGATGGCACAGAACTCTATGACTATAATATTTCTCAATGTCAGCGGGTTAAATGTTCTAATTAAGAGACACAGAGAGGCAGGATGGATTAGAAACCTGAACCCAACTTTATGCTGCCTGCAAGAAAAACATTTGAATGTTTTTCAAATGTTTTGAAAAACAGAGAAAACACAGACTTAAAGTCAAAGATTGGAAGACAATTCTTCAAGAAAACCTCCACAAAGAGGCCAACCAAGGTAGCCATACTACTATCAGACAACAAAGACTTCAGTCTCAAAAAGTTTGTAAGATTGAGCAAGGGTCATTCCTTAATGATGAAGGAATATTTAGAGCAGGAAAAACTCACACTCCTAAAACTATATTCACCTAATAGAGGACCAGCAAAATGCTGAAAACAACTGTTAATAGACTTAAAAAAAGACATTAATAGTAACACAATAGTAGTTGGAAATTTCAACACTGCTCTGCTTCAACAACCTCTCCATAGATCAACAAGATTAAAGCTTAGTAAAGAAATAGTCACTTCTAAGGAAGAAATGAAAAGAGGAGTTTAGTAGGTATAAATAGGGCTTTTCATCCACAAAAAGATGAATACATATTCTCCAAGACTGACCACATGCTTGGATACAAAACATACCTCCACAAAGTCAAGAGGAGAGAAATAGTAACTGTTGTCACGACACACTGAAAATAAAAGTTAATCACAAATAAAAATGGAGAAATAACCCTAGCATCTGAAAATTAAACAGCTTCTATTGAAGAGCCTATTGGGCAGAGAAGAAATCAGCAAGGAAGTCAAAAGATTCCTGGAAACAAATGAGAATGAGGACACAACCTACCAGAACTTGTGATACACCACAAAAGTGGTGTTAAGAGGAAAATTAGCCATGGGAGGATTCATCGGAAAGAAATTGCCCATACAAATAACACGACTGCACAATTTAAGAAAAGGGAAAATTACCAACAAAGGGAGCCCAAAGCAGAAAGGAAATAATAAAACTTGTATCAGAAATTAATGAATTAGAATAAAAAGAAACAATCCAAATGATCAATGAAAACAAGAGCTGGGGGCTGGAGCAATAGCACAGCGGGTAGGGTGGTTGCCTTTCACGCGGCCATCCTGGGTTCAATTCCCAGCATCCCATATGGTCCCCTGAGCACCGCCAGGAGTGATTCCTGAGTGCAAAGCCAGGAGTAACCCCTGAGCATCACCGGGTGTGACACCCCCCAAAAAAAACGGAAAAAAAAGAAAACAAAAGCTGGTTCTTTGAAAAAATAAGATCAATGAACCACTAGTAAGACTCACAAAGAAAGAGAGATAAGGAATCTAATAAACCAAATCAGAAATGAAAGGGGGGACACGATAACAGATACCATGGAAATTCAAAGAATTATCAGCGATTACTTTGAGAATCTTTATGCCATGAAATGAGAGAATCTAAAAGAAATGAATAAATTCCTGGATTTCTATAATGTTCCAAGACTGAACCAAGATGATTTGAACCTGAACAGACCTATCTCTATCAAGGAAATTTAAATGATAAACAAAAGTCTTTCCAGAAACAAAAGCACAGACCCAGATGGATTCACTAGTGAGTTCTTTCAAACCTTTAAAAAAGACCTGCTTTCAGTATTTTTGAGGTTGTTCCAGGAAATTGAAGGAACTGAAACACTCCCAAACAGTTTATATGAAACAAACAATCCTGATACCAAAAGCAGACAGAGACACGGCAAAAAGAGAGAATTTTTACAGACCAATAGCTCTGCTGAACACAAATGCAGAGATTCTTAACTAAATACTAGCAAATAGAATTCAACAATTCATTAAAAAATCATAAACCATGACTAAGTCTTTATTAATCCCACAAATGCAAAGATGTCTCAACACACACAAGTCAATACACATAATATACCATGTCCAAAAAAAATCATATCATATTAACAGATGTAGAGAACATAAGATCCAGCATCCATTCATAGTAAAAAATCTTCAACAAAATGGGAACTGAGAGATTTTTTCCTCAATATAGTCATTATTTCTTAATATAGTCATGTTTCCTCAATACAGAATTATACTCAATGGGGAAAAACAAAAAGCTTTCCCTATAATATCAGGCACAAGATAAAGTTTCCCATTTTTGCCACTTCTGTTCAATATAGTACTAAAAGTACTTGCCATGGCAATTAGACATGAAGAAGGTATTAAGGAAATCAAGATAAGAAAAAAAGGAGTCAAGTTCTCATTATTTGCAGATGACATGATTCTAAACTTAGAAAATCCTTAAGACTCTATCAAAAACCTCACCAAAGACCTGTATTATAGAGTGACAGGCTACAAAATTAATACACAAAAGTTCATGCCTTTCTGTACTCAAATAATGAAAAAAGAAAAATATATTTAAAAATCCATTCACTATTGTGCATCAGAAAATAAAGTACCTCGAATCAGCTTAACTACAGAGGTGAAAGACCTGCACAAAGAAAACTGCAAAACATTACTTCAAGAAACAAAAGAGGACACAAGGAAATGGAAGCATACCACCTGCTCATGGATTGGGAGAAGTAGTATCATCATGATAGGAATAGTTTCTAAACCATTGTACAGATTTAATGCACTCTCTAGAAGGACACACATGACACTTTTCAATTGACTCCTAAAATTCATGTGTAAAATAAGCAGGCCCCTCCCCCTGACTGCCCTGAATAGATAAAGCAATACTCAGGAAAAAGAAGATGGAAAGCATGACTTTCCCAAACTTCAAACTGTAGTACAAAGTGGTAGTAATTAAAACAGCATGGTACTAAAATGAACACAGATCTTCAGATCAATGGAATAGAGTTGAATATCCTGAGGGGGGAAAACCCTCAACTATATGGCCACTTAATCTTTAATAAAGGAGCAAAAAATATGAAGTGGAGCAAGGAGAACGTTTGCAAAAAGTGGTGCTGGGAAAATTGGTCATCTACATGCAAAAACACAAAACAAAAATTTAACTCAGACCTCTTTCTAAAGCCATGCACAAAAGTAAAATAAAAATGGATTAAGGACCTTGAGTAGTGCTTAGACACTTTCTGGTAGGCTCAAATAACTATATGCGGTGCCCGGGTTTGAATTAGGATCAGGGATATGCAAGGCAGCAAGTGTCTTACCCATTATACACTCTCTTCCTAATGACTTTTTCTGATGAGTAGAACTCGGGCTGCGATGAGACAAATAAAATGCCGAGAGCTTGATATTTTAAAGATACTCATGTTCTTCACTTTTACTGAAGCACTCACTTTCAGTATCAGGATAGACAAGAGAGGTATTGGAATAATCCTGGAGTTAATTTCTCCTTGATTGTGTACTCAAGGTGCCTCACTTATTTTAGTCTACTGATTAGATTGAAATTTAGCAGTAAGATTAGTAAATGTGATTTTTAAATTATATAATAAAATGTGTCAACATTTGTAACAAGACTAGAAGGACTCCTCTATTATTCTAATCTATATATAAGGCTACAAAATCATGCATGGGTGAAATATCATTGAAAATACAACAAGACCAATGCATTTTAATGTAAAAGAGTGCATCATGTTCAATTATATCATTTCAAAATCTATAATGTAACTAGATCTTAAGAAACTATGTCATGTCAAATTTTTGTGTACCATTAAAAGATAATTACCTAAAGAGGTCATTTAAACACTCTTTACTTTTTCAACTTTATATCTTCATAAGGTGTGAGATAAGTCTGCTCGGATGGGGCCTGAGCATCCTCCACCCAGATCCTCCAAATTCCAGTAGGCATGGGTCACACCCACCAACTGGCCCCCTGGTGCTGTGTAATCCCATCAATGGCCAAGACTCAGAGACTATAAAACCCAGCTCCCGGAAGAGAACAGCACAGGGTCTCCTGCCCCCGCGCCTGGCTGTCCTCACTGGGGCCCCTCGGAGGGGAGTGGGTTGAGTTTCCCTCCCCGCCCCGACCAGGGCTCCAGCAGCTGAAGACCTCCAGAACCAGCCACCACCATGCTGAGACCAATCTCCACACGCATGAAGGTACCGGCAGAGGAACAAAGGCATGCAGGTCCCGGGGCTGAGATCTCCAAGCCTGCTCAGATCGGGGCTGAGCATCCTCCACCCAGATCCTCCAAATTCCAGTAGGCAGGGGTCACACCCACCAACTGGCCCCCTGGTGCCGTGTAATCCCATCAACGGCCAAGACTCAGAGACTATAAAACCCAGCTCCCGGACACCTTATTATCTCATTCCTACTTTGGACGAACTGGCAGGCTACTGAATGGAACCTGCCCACACGGCAGAGTCTGGCAAAATCCCCATGGTGTACCCAATATGCGAAATACCAGTAACAATGATGGGTCTCATTCTCCTAACCCTGAAAGAGCCTTGAATATGGCACTTTTTTAAAAAATCTCAGGGCTAGGACGAAGGAGACATTACTGGGGCCTGCTCAAGGCAATCGATGAATAACAGGCTGGTAGTGATTGTGATCGTGAAGGTGTGAGATCAGATATTTTTCCAAAAACTTCAACCAAAATTATAGGAGCAGATAAATTATCTGTATTCAATTAGACTAGACATTAAACAGACTGAAAAAAGTGTATAAATACCTTTCTTTTTTACTAAGTAGTTTTATGTTGAAAAAATAAAGATTCTCCTAAATAATTTTTTTTCTGGGCCAGAAAGATATACAATGGGTAAGACACTTGCCTTGTACATGTCTGATCTGGGTTGATTCCCCAGCAACTCATATGGTCCTCTAAGCACTATCAGGGGGTGAATTCTTACTGCAGAACAAGGAGTAATCCCTGAGAATCGCCAGGTATGGCTCAGAAACAACAATAAAAAAAACTGTGTTCATATGCTATGTCTGTTAGCAAAATTTTAAATAAATTAGCAAATAGCTCATTCAAATCTATTAAATTTATGATACAGTGTCTGTAAATATAATTGACATAATCAACTGTCATTAACTAGGGAACTTCAATAATTTTAAAGGTATAGAGGTTTCCTAAGACCAAAATGTTGAGAGCAATTAACATAGCATGAATAGTAAGAAACATGGGTAAGACTTTTTTGAGTACCCATGTTTAAGTTGACAAAAAATAATTATAAAGTTTTTTAAAATCAAAGTTCCCAATTTGTGAAAGATAAACATAGTGTGTTCACATAATAAAATAAAGCAGTGAAGCTCAATGAATATAGTAGAGCACATATCAACAAAAATGAATATCACAAACATAATATTGAATATCACAAAAAATAAGCAATTCATACAAGAATACATACAAACTTCTCCCACATATATTAAATTCAAAATCATGAAAAAGTAAACAATGTGGTATTTATAGATACACACTTATGGGATAAAATTATGAAGCATACTGGGATAGGAAACAAATATATCAGAATACTATAGCCTACATTAGGAAAAAAGAGGGAGGGTGAAAAAGCACATTTGGAAATTTGAAATACTTGTAGTAAATTATCTTCTGTATTAAATATTAAATAAAATGATAAACAAATTAGTAGTGTACATAGATATGTTTAATAATTATTTTAATAGTAAGTACACATAAAATAATTTTTGTATGTATAGCATATTTCACAATTTGAAAATAAAAGATCCTTTTTACCTTTTAATGATTAGCAACACTTCTCTCAACTTTTGATCAGTATGTGAACTATAACAATCTTAAATTATTAAATTCACAGTGTAGCCTTTTTATAGGGGGCTACTTATTTGGCAAACATCCTCAAGCATGTTCTACCACATGAGCTGTTAATCTCTGAAAATGGAAGAGGATCCTGCTTGAGAAGCTGGCATCAATAACCAAAAAAAAAAAAAAAAAAAGAAGATCAGTCTACATGTTCAAAACACCCAAGGTGGTCATGGAGAAATGCCCATTAACAACAAATACCTATCAACCAGCAATGTCTTCATGTGAGAACAAATCCTATCACCAAGATGGTGACTAACATGAAAAGGCAAAGGAACACTATTATCCACAAAGGATCACTGTCATCTATGGAGACTACCTCCACTAAATCTGGATGTCTGACCACTTTGAGGAACATCATGAAACAGGTCTGTGTTCCTGTTCCTCTGCTTCAGGGACACCCAGACCAGTGATACTGTCACAGTGAAAAGTAACAGTCCCTGAGCAAGACTATGTACTTTTATGTGCTGATGGCCACGGGTGCCCAGAAGCACTTCTCAAAGTTCTGAAACTGGTAACTCTTCACTCTCCAAACAAAATAAATTTTTTTCCTTAAAGAATAATGACTAAGGAAATATGTAAATTAAAAAATGCATGATTTTAACCTTTAATTCATGAATGACACACTGAGAATCCATCCTTAAAAAGTGAAAGTCAGAGGGAGAGAGACCAACACAGAATGATCTCTCACATATGCAGGATATAAACATAATGGTGGAATAACAAATGCTCAAAGAAAATGAAAACAAATAACATGAGAACTGATATTTTGCAGGAAACATGCCATCTGATGGGGCTGGGAGACAAGACAGGGAGGGGACTAGGTCTAAGGTGGAGGGAAGTGTTCAACTTAGAGAAAAATGTGGTGCTGAAAGGTGGCAAAGTGATTTTTTTAACCCTATCACCAACATTAGTGCAAACTACAGTGCAAAAAAATTATATATTTAAAAGTGGGTGGGAAATGGAAAGGGAAGGGGAATTGGGGTGGGGAGGAACTTGGACGCTAGTGAAGGGATGGATGTTGAAATAATATTTGCCTAAAACCCAATCATGAATAATCTTGTAATCTCACAGTGACTAAATTAAGAGAATTATGCACTCATACTGGCAGGGTACATGCATGGTAAGGAACATATATGAGCTAATTGCATCACCAGAAAATTTAGAATCAACCTAGATATACATTAATTTATCCATTAAATTGAGATGCAGATAAATGCAGTAATCTTTGCTATTTTTAACAAACAGAAAAAATTCTAGGGGCCAGAGACATAATAGAGGAAATCAGTTGATACCTCTTCTATCCCTGGTACCACATATGGTCACCCAAGCAATATCAAGGGGATCACTCCATTCCTGGCGCAGAGCCAAGAATAGCCCCAGTCACCACCTGGTGCACCTCTCCCCCCAAAAAAATCAAACTAGGAAAACTTTTATATGTTCAATAAACATTATTTCCCTATGGACACTGAAAAAGTATAAAAGATACCCTCACCCACTGAATATTGGTTCTGAATCATATGGTTCAACTTTTACGGAAAACAGTTTGGAGATTTCTCATAAAAATAAAGAACAGAACTTCCATGTAACCCAGAAATTCCACTTTTTGACATCTAACTCCCAAATAATAAAACACAAATTCACAAAGGTACATACACACCTATGTTCACTGCAGTGCTCAGTTCAATAGCCAGGACTTAGCAAATGAATAAAGTTTATTTTATATACATGTGTATCTATATAAAATTTATATATATATGCTGGACTATATATATATATATACAAACACATAATAGAATACTATGACTTCTAAGAAAATATGAAATTATTCAATTTGCTGCAGTGTAATTGAAACTGGAAAATATCATGCTGAGAAAAGTAAGTTAGAAAAAGAACAAATCCAGGATGATCTCACTCATCTGTGGAACAGAGAGAATCAAAACAAGTGAAAAGACAATATCAAACAATGACAAACACTTGACTTGGACTCCAGTACCGATTACTAAACCCTGGGTAGAGAAGTGGAAGGGAATAATTACTGAACTGGAGGTGACATTAGAAACAATAGCAGAGGGTCGTGGGCACTTCGGTGATAATGAAGTAGTAAATTTAAAGGTCGATATCATATATTTTGGCACAAATAGAGCCATATAACCCAAACTACAATAAAAATTTTAAAAGAAAAAAGTACCAAAGAATATATACACACTAAACTGTTAGCTGTGTTTATTTTGAGAGCAAGTATAATAATAGGATAAAGTAAAAGAAACCTGATAAGCATTTTTTTGTACTCCTGTACTATTAGGAGCTGGAGTGATAGCACAGTGGGTAGGGGGTCACACCCACCAACTGACCCCCTGGTGCTGTGTAATCCCATCAACAGCCAAGACTCAGAGACTATAAAACCCAGCTCCCGGAAGCACGCAGCCGCATTTGTGGCCATGCGACATCTTATTATCTCATTCCTACTTTGGACATATTGGCCGGCTACCGAATGTAACCTGCCCACACGGCAGAGTCTGGCAAACTCCCCGTGGCGTACCCAATATGCCAAATACCAGTAATAATGATGGGTATCATTCTCCTAAAGAGCCTTGAATATGGCACTTGCTTAAAAATCTCAGGGCTAGGATGAAGGAGACGTTACTGGGGCCTGCTCGAGGCAATCGACGAATAACAGGATGGTCGTCGTGATCGTGATTAGGAGCTGAAGTGATAGCACAGTGGGTAGGGCGTTTGCCTTGCACATGGCTGACCTGGGTTCAATTCCTCAGCCCCTCTCAGAGAGTCTGTCAAGCTACCAAGAGGATCCCACACACATGGCAAAGCCGGACAAGCTACCTGTGACGTATTCAATGTGCCAAAAAACAGTAACAAGTCTCACAATGGAGACGTTACTGATACCTGCTTGAGCAAATCGATGAACAACAGGAGCACAGTGCTACAGTGTTACAATACTATTAGATTTATTAAGAAAAGCAGGTGTAACATTCAAAAGAACAAAAGCAACCGATGCTGGCGTGGATGTGGCGAGAAAGGGACACTCCTTCACTGTTGGTGGGAATGTCCACTGGTTCAGCCCTTCTGGAAAACAGTATGGACGATTCTCAAAAAATTAAAAATTGAGCTCCCATTTGACCCAGCAATACCACTTCTGGGAATATATCCCAGAGAGGCAAAAATGTATAGTCGAAGTGACATCTGCACTTGTTTGTTCATTGCAGCACTCTTTACAATAGCCACAAACTGGAAGAAACCTGAATGCCCAAGAACAGATGACTGGTTAAAGAAACTTTGGTACATCTACACAATGGAGTACTATGTAGCTGTTAGAAAAGATGAAGTCATGAAATTTACATACAAGTGGTACAATATGGAAAGTATCATGCTAAGCGAAATGAGTCAGAAAGAGAGGGATAGACATAGAAAGATTGCATTCATCTGGAGGATATAAAGTAACAAAGTATGAGATTAATACCCAAGAATAGCTGAGATCAGCACCAGGAGGATTACTCCATAACTTAGAGGCCAGCCGGGTATCCTAGAGGAAAGGGCAGTTCAGATAGAGAAGGGAGCACCAAATAAAGGATGTTTGGAGAATCCTCCCAGGAGGGGAGATGCATGTCGAAAGTAGACTATGGACTGAACATGTTTGCCACTCAATGCCTCTTTTGCAGACCACAACACCCAAACGGAGAGAGAGAACACAGGGGATTGCCCTGCCACAGAGACAGGGGGGATGGGGGGATGGGGGTGGGAGGGATATTATCCATGGTGGTGGAAAATGGGCACTGGTGGAGGGATGGGTATCTGATCATTGTATGATTGAAACCAAAGCACAAAAAATTGTAAATCTACAACTTTAAAAAAAATAAAATAAAATAAAGGGAAAAAAAAGAGAAAAAAAAAGAAAAGCAGGTGTAAAATTTGTAAATTTTTACAAGCATTTAAAGAATGCTACAGAATTTTAATTGTTTGTATCTCCCATTAAAAAATATCTAACATTTTTTTTTACTTTTTAAAAATTTTATTGAATCACCATGGGATAGTTATAAGCTTTCATGTTTGGGTTACAATCACACAATGATAAAACACCCATCCCTCCACCAGTACACATTCCCTACCACCAATCTCCCCAGTATACCCCCCCTTTCCCACCTTCCCCCTGCCTCCACAGCAGACATGATTTCCCCATAATCTCTCTCTACTCTTGGGCATTATGGTTTGCAATACAGACCCTGAGAGGTTACCATGTTTGATCCTTTATCCACTTTCTGCACACATCTCCCATCCCAACCAATTCTTCCAGCCATCTTTTTCTTAGTTATCCCTTCTCTATTCCAGCTGCTTTCTCCCCTTTGCTCATGAGGCAGGCTTCCAGCTATGGAGCAATCTACCTGTCCTGTGTATCTACTATCCTTAGGTGTCAGCCTCATGTTATGTTGTTTTATGCTCCACAAATGAGTGCAGCCCTTCTATGTCTGTCCCTCTCTTTCTGACTCATTTCACTTAGCATGATACTCTCCATGTCTATCCATTTATAAGCAAAGTTCATGACTTCATCTCTCCTGACAGCTGCATAGTATTCCATTGTGTAGATGTACCAAAGTTTCTTTAACCAGTCATCTGTTGTGGGGCAAAATCTAACAGTTTAAATAGCACTAACCATTTGGACTACTTTTTATTTTCACTTTTAAAGATACTTGTTCTCTCTCCAAAACAGTGTGAAATAATGAAAGAGAGAAAAGTAAATGAATGGCCCGAATAATTTTGTTACAATATTGAAAAAACTTTTCAGTATCTGAGACATCAGAAGTACCTATACCATAATATAATTCCAAAATTTATTTTCAAAGTACAATTCAAGAAAACCCCATTCAACAAAATAATCCAGAATTCAGAGCCTAAGGATACACTGATTTATGGGGGAAACTTTTATTATGTCCCTTATTCAGAAAATCTTTCTGGCATGCTTGTCTACATTTTCCTACTACATAAGCAATAGCCCAGCTATGACCATCATTCTTCATGATACCAGCCTTCCTTTATCTTGCCACACTGATTTCACCACACTTGGGTTGGAAGCAAAATATACCCTCTTATCATCTTCATGGTAAGTCCAGGACATTTGTCTTTGGAGGATTGTCTCATTGTCTCTCATTCTGATCACATTAAAAAGATATGTACGCCAAGAAACTCCCACATCTGTAAATTGTTTAAAATAATTGACTTCTTTTTCCTACAATTATATAACCCGACCATACCCATTAATTTTAGTAACTCAAAATACTAATTATTTTTATAATTAATATTTGGTATTATACTTTTAATTGATTATTTTTAAGTCATGCAGTTTGAGAATTGCATCTAGTGATTTCCATTCTTACAGTCATTCATTAATATAAGAAATACTTTTTGAGGGGGCCGGAGAAACAGGACAGTGGACAGAGCTCTTGCCTCACACAGAGCCCATTCAGCTTTGATCCCCAACATCCATATAGTCCCCTGAGTTCAGTGTCAGAAGTAATCCTTGAGCATAGCAGGTGTGGCCCAAATACCTCTCCCTCCCCCGCTAAAAAAAAAAAAGAAAGGAAGGAAAGAAATACTTTTCAACACTTAACTATGATCCAGCAAGTATTTTGTACTCTGATAATATAATAATTAACAAAAAAGATAAGACCTCTTTCTTGAATTTCTCAAATTAAATGTAATAATTGACAGATATCAACCAGTAAACTCTGATAAACCAAAATCAATTGCCACGAAATGCAACTGATGGAATATGGGACTACTCAAATTCGAAAGTTCGTTTAACTCTAAAATTCTCATGGTAATATAAAGCAATGCTGAATTTAGTGATTCTGAATATGAGCATTGGTTTTTTAAAAGCTCGTGGTTGGAGCAGACACTAAAAAGTACTAAGTAAAATACCAATATTGATAAAGTTCCAAGTTATGGTTTGAATTTCCTAACCCAACATTTGTAGTTGGAGTTTGAATTTTCTGAGCTAAATTTCGGTACAAAAGCAAACACAGGATGATTTTGTATATAAAAGAGATAAATTATTAACACAAAAATATAAGAGAAACCATTTTAAATATTGAATTATATTACTGAGGTATAAAATCTAGTATACTAGGACACACTTTTAAATGTTATGAATAAATAAAAATATTCAGACGACTAAAAACCAGTCCTCGGGTCTGGAGCAATAGCACAGTGGATAGGGCGTTTGCCTTGCACACAGATGGCCCGGGTTTGATTCCCAGCATCCCATATGGTCCCCTGTGCACTGCTAGGGATAATTCCTGAGTGCAGAGCCAGGAGTAATCCCTGTACATTGCCGGGTGTGACCCAAAAAGCAAAAAACAAACAAACAAACAAAAAAACAGTCCTACTTCACAAAAGAACAAATTAATTCCTTGCATCTTAATATACGAGCATTGCAATACTAACCCTTCAAAAATAAGAACTTATTTGTTGGGTAACAGTTTTTCCCCAATGTGCCCAGGCACTATGGAGCAGCCGGTCCGGACAGATGTGGGGTGAAGGATGATAGAGAAACCACTCTGGGAAACAGCCAATGGACGTTCACTTTATCGCCAAACATATACATATTTTATAGGGGTCTAGGCTTAAGAGGATGGTCCAACCACTAAAGTTTAGCCATTCTGATCTATCATCTTTCCAACTCAGCTTTACCCTGACCCAATCCCAATTAGGGCTAGAAACTGCAGTTAGGAATGACTTGCTAAGTGTAGGTGACAATTCTTGGAGGGTTGAGATTCCAGGGGGGGATACCTGGTGCTTGTAAAATGCACCCAGACACTCCCTCCTGGGTCGCTATGTAGGGACAAATCTGCTCTAGCACCTATTGCCATGCTCCATACTCATTCTTCGCTTAAGTATAATTGCAGCATTTTTTCTCTTCTCCAGCACTTCACCTACTTACAGATGTACTTTGTAGTAATAATATTTATATTAGTTGAACCTACAGCATGATTTTCAAATATATTTTCTTTTTGCTTTGGTAGTTGTCCATGTTGTTGTTTTTTTTTTTTTCAGAGAAACTCCCTAGTTGCAAGGTCAAGGAGTCAGCAAATAATAAAGCCAAATGAAAACATCAGATAGTTGTCTGTGTTATCCTAATCATTCTTACCTTGGATCCTGTGACATTTTAAGATAATATTTATCAATGGGTGCTCCCAAGAGCAAATGGTAAGAATGACAACAGCTGACATTTATTGAATGCTAAACACATGCCAGTCTTGTTCTCAGAGCTTGTTATTCATTGTCATATTTAGCCTCCTAACAGTCTTCAAGGAAGGTGTAATCTTCCCTTTCCAGATGAAGTTTCTGAGACAAAAAAAAGATTAGATCATTTTCCCAGGGATCATGATTAATAGGGAGCACAACTATGTGAAACCAGTAATAATTTGATGTCAGAAGTCTACGCTCTTTTTCTTTTCTAATAAACTTTGTTTTGAAGTTTAACATGGAGTGAATATACAAATCATAAGTGCACAGTTCAACAAATTTTCACAAAGTCACGTCACTTGAACAATACCACCTAGCTCCATAAAATAGAGTCGCACCAGCATCTCCAAATTTATTACTCATATCCTTTTCCCAGATAAAATGTCCTTCTCAGAGGTAACTTCTATTCTGATTCCTAACAACATAAATTAGTTTTGCTTCTTCATGAATATCATATAAAGGGTCCTGCAGTTTTTTCTCTTTGAGGTCTGGCTTACTTCACTCAATATTAACATAAAAATTATCCATGCCAATGTGTGGAGAAGCAGACAAAAATAATTGTATTGCTGTACCCTGCACCTTATTTTAATACATGACTATACCACATGCTTTTACCAATTCTACTGTTGAGGCACATTAGAGCAGTTTACACTTTAAGATTATAAAAAATAATGCTCCTGTAAAAGATTCTTACTAGTGTTTTGGTGCATACATGCTCACTTTTCTATTTGGTGCATACATGTAGGTTTCAGCCCACCTGCTGGATAGAACATGTGAATTTTCACTTTAATTGAAAGAACTTTCATTTTAATATGACCTTCACAGAGTACTAATTTGCACTTTTACCAGCTGGATGTGAATGTTACAGTTATTTCACAACCCCATAAATACTTGCATTACCTGACTTCTTATTTTTTAGCCATTCTGCTGGATGTATAATAATATGCCATGTCTTAATTTTTATTTCTTTGATAGCTATCTAATATTGATTAAATCATTAAATGTCTATCTAGGTCTTCTGCCATTTTTCTACTGAGTTTTTCATATATTTTTGAGAGGGAATCTCTCAAGCTGTACTCAGAAGGCCTGTAGTACAGAAGGAGAAATGTATGAAGGTAGTCAAAAGGTAAAAACTTTTACTGTAAGATAAATAAGTACTGGGAATGTAATAGTTAAGAATTCTGTGTTTACTATTTGAAAGCTGCTTGGATAATAGATCTTAAAGTTCTCACTACAAGAAAAATTTATAACTTTGTCAAGTAACAGATATTAACTATCACTATGGCAATGATTTTGAGATATAAACACATGTCACATCATTATATTGTACACTTGAACTAATACAATATCTTTTTGAATTTAATAATCATATGTCAATAAAACCAGGGTGAAATTACACTGACCCAATAACAACTTTTTTAATTTCTTATTTCCAAGAAATGAAAATTAAATAGTTAAATGTTTTAAATGGTTTTTCATACGTATTTAACCAGGACAACACCGTGAGGTGTTGAATAATTAAATTGAATAGTTTTGCATACCAGCTTCTTAATAAAAATAATAAACTGTCAGCTTATCAGATAATTATATTCTTATGATGTTTAGCTCACTTTTTTCTGATATTTCCCCTCTAAAATAAGCTTTCTTTTTAAGAAATCAATTAAGCTTATATATTGCATATATTTGTTTTAGTTTTAACTTTTTTTTTTACTTTTTGTTTTCATCTGTCTGGAAGCCTTTCATTTCTCAAAGATGCTAAAATATTTGAGAATTCTAGCAGGGATGGAGATGGTATGGGTGGTAGTGTACTCCAACTAGAACACGCTTCTGCTGAGCGGAAATGCTGAATGTTGGAGAGTTCACGACTCAGGCTGAGAAGCCAGCAACCCCCAAGATAGAAAATGCACCCCGATCTACAAACTTTTAAAAGGAGCTCAACGTCTGGAGCTGGACTCCCTTTACAAGGCATTTTGTGGATTAAAGGATTAAACACTGTGATGTCCACACAGTAAACAACTTACATGAAATGGACAAACTCCCGACAGAACACCCCACATCGAGATTCACCCACTGAACAATAACAATCACATTGAGAAGACTGAATAAGTACCTTTAAAGCCTTTCCCAGAAGCACATCACCTCAGGCCCAAGAGACTTCATCAGTAAACTGATAAACTATATCAAATTTTTAGAAAGAAATATTCAGCACCAGTGCTGTTGGCTCAGCGTTACAGAGGCAGCCTCCTGTGATGCTAGTGGGTCAATCCCTAGCAGCACACACACAAAAAAAAATCAGATAAAATCAAGAAGAAATATTACCTGTCTGTCACCAGAGGTGGGGCCAGGTGGAAGGTTTTTCTGCTGCAGTGGTTCAGTGGGCCACACTGGAAGAGCAGCGCCTGCAGTGTCATCAGGTCTCTGCATACACTGGAACTAAATAAGCGTCTCCAACTCCAAAAACGGCTTAAGAAAATGTGTACTGGCCTTGCTCCCCATCCTGATAAGGCCCTGAGTTGCCACCCAAAACTGCCTCCTCCGGCTCCTGAATGACCATGATGCCACAGGCACACAAACCAATCTCAGAACCCAGAAGCTTTTGGCAGTAATCCCTACAGACTTATTACAAAAATATCAGAAATCCAAAATCACGTGGTCATGATAGCGACTACGCGACATTATATGTTCTTCATAATCAGCAACAGAAAACAAATTATCTAATGATATCTTTTTTGGCAGATCGGATTGTTGGGGAAAATTCCAAATAATAATGGTGGGTCTTTTGTCATAATATTGAATGTGATCAATGTAGAGAGAGAGAAAAGTGGAAATCTGCCACACGGGCAGGGGAGGAGTGGGAGGGGGGTTATACTGGGGTTCTTGGTGGTGGAAAATACGCATTGGTAAAGGGATGGGTGTTTGATCATTGTATGACAGACCAAGACTTAAACTGAAAGGCTTTGTGACTGTTCTCATGGTGATTCAATAAATTAAATTTTTTTTAAAAAAATGTGTGCCTGGGGGTTTCTCGCATGTGCCTAGGCCTCACTGGGGCACGCACCAACCCCACCCTGCTTGATCCTTCCAGTCTGTAGGTCGAGGGGTGCATGCATGCAAAACTGCAGCCTCAGTTGTTCCCGAAAAAAAGATCTCTGCTCCCAGCGTGGTTACTAGAAATGGCCATCAACTTTCCCACTTGTAGAATGCTAAAAGTAAAGAATGTGATGCCAAAAAGAGGAAGGAGAGTAGTGGGGGAAGGAGAGTTTTAGTTGATTAACTTTGACAATGATGTATGTAAACCCTATTTACAAAACATGATTTATTAAACAGTCGTATTTATTGAGATTGAAAAAATAACAGATCATTTATAAATTGCAATTTATGTTTTCTTGTTTAGTGGATCCCATCGTCTTATCTAGAATTGCTTTGTATAGTGGAACTCCTTCATTTATAAAAGCACAGATAATTTTTCCACATGCACTTACCAAATAAATACTGCCTCTCATGGTATGTACACTCTAAAATTTAATGGTTTAACCAATAAATGTTTATGCTGATAGTTCTGTATGTTTGAATGGGATGGGAATATTTTCTGTTCTATAAATTTATCAAAGACTTAATCTGATAGAAAGTCTGCTACCTTCAACACATGGTTTTTTAAGTCACCCAAATCTAGTAAGTAGATGGAATAGAAAAAGAGTGAAAGACCCAGTGGGAGATTTTATGAGCCAGGTCCAGAAGTGATGTAAATAATTTCCACCCACATTCCTCTGGCCTGAATTCAGTCTCCTGTCTCCACCTACAAGCAATGGGAACTAGGAAATAAGGTTCCTGTAATGTTTTTATTTCACGAAAAGAGAGCCAGAACAGTTAGTGGACAGTGAGCCATTCACAATTTTCATGATAACCAGGCTGAATACAGATATTTGTGACTTAATGCAGGAGGGGGAATTTTGTAGATGCTAGAGTTCTTGCCTCCAAAGAGGTTCAGATTATCCAGTGAAATTGCTCAAAATTCCCTGTCTGAACCATACCACGTTCTATTTTGATCTATTACATTTCAATCTCAGAGACCACATGGATTTCATCATCTGCTGCATCTACCAAACAAAGTTCTGCACATCATTCTCCCCAGGAACAGCCGTTGGTGATACTTATCTCGTCATTCCCATCTGAGGGCAGGTTTCCATCCCAGCAAGCTGTCTGATTCATCTTTGCATTCTCCTAAGCTTTGGTAATCCCCAACCCAATGTGGTTGTCCAGAGCACTAAGTTTCACCTGGTCCCTTATATTTCTTTTTGATAAATAAATATATCAATAAATCAATAAATAAATATATCTTCCTCAGTCGAAGTTCAAGAATGCAGTTTCCCTTTAAGCAGTAAATGCCTGCTTAGCACTGCAAATATGAACTCTTCCCTTAAAAGTGTCTCCAACAGTTTTCAACAGACATTCTTGCATCTGGCAATATTTTTCAAGGGCTGATTCCTAAACCAACATTATAGAAGAGTCTCCGATTTTGTTACCTTTTTGCAAAAAGTTCTTGTAGTTCACCAGAATGTAGAGTCTAAAAATTCAACTCTAAACAATGTCCTATGCTTCCTTTTACTTTATCTCTACTCTTAATATTTCTTCTAACTAAATTCTGATCTATACTGCTGTAAGCTTGGATTTTCATATCTAGAAACTTAATTTCTACCTCAGCAAGAATGCGATTCTAAAGCAGGAGTCAACAATCTATAACGTATGGCTAAATTTGGCCTCCTATCTAACTTTGTAAATGAATTTTATTGGAACACAGCAAGATCCACTTATTAACAGATTATCTAAAGTTTCTTTTACATTACAATGGCAGAGTGTGGGAGTAACATCAGAAACCATGTAAGTCTCATAGATTAAAATGCATGCTATCTAGCTCTTTACATAAAGTCAATCTTTGGTTGACCTTAACTATAAAGAATCATTTCCTATGGAGTTGATATCTGAGTAAAATTTTGAGGAATTAGTAACATTTTACAGATAAGTATTAGGGACAATGCAGAAAAAATGTCTATGGTAAAAAGAATAGATGTTCTAATGTTAGAGTAACAAATACCCAAAGACAATGGAAATGAAGAACATGAGAAATGGTATTCAGAAGGAAACGTTTCACTTGATAGGGGTGGGTGATAGGACAGGGAGGGGGTAACATCTATGATAGAGGGAAGCATTCTGCCTGAAGGAAAAGGTGTGCTGAAAGGTGGTAAAACGTTATGCATGAAACCTTATCAGCAACAGTACTGTAAACCACAGTGCAAATTTTATATATATGTTTTTTTAAAGCACATCTTGTAGAAGCAAACTGGCAGTTGGGGCCGCTGGGGGTGAGAGGGGGCATTAGGACATGGAAGTGAACCTTGTGAAGGGATCCATGTTGAAACATCATGGGCTTGAAATCCAATCGTGAATAATTTTGTAATTTCATGGTGAATAAATAAAAAGCAAAGAAAAAAAGAAGAGATGTACATACTGCAGTGGTATGAGAAAATTATCGTTGTTTTGTCACAGCACAAAGTATAAGAGGAAGACTGATGATAGATGAGCAGCACACGAAGACAGAGAGGAACTAAACCAAACATACTGTTAAAAATATTATCTGTGCAGGAGCAATTGCATAAGGTTTATAACACTGGCATAGCAACCAAGCATATGGTCACAAGTTGAAATCCCTAATGTCACTACGTATGCCAAACATGATCCTAGCCCCTCTGCTGTTGAACCTGGTAGCATTCTGGGCTGTGATTTCCCAGTACCACAAGTGATTTTCACACTGTAGCTGGAAAATCATCATAAAGTGATCTGAACCCCCAGTGAGCACCATAACTTTAAAAAAAATGCACAAGTGCCTCCATCAGAAAGTATAAATCCCCCTGGCAAGCAAAACAACTAAGGGAGTGCAGATCTCAGTGAGCACCTCAGCCAAGTGTACAAAAATCATGACTTGATTTTCATCTACAACTTCCTGCCAGCACCAAAACCAGGTGTGTGTGTAAAACAACAGCAAAGAACAGGGGAAGTGGAGGAGGGGACAGGGATTTTTAAAAATTTATGCAATACAAAATATATTTTCCCCATGTTTTAATACTTATCAAAGTATTTCAATCCATTTCAATCAACATTGATGGGTTTTAATAGATGAATGAAGGAAAAAAGAGGAGTTGCCCCATGACTAAAAATATTTGGAAAGTACTGGGTTAACACTCAACAAAGGCTTATTGCAGGACTTCTCAAAGCCTTCTAAGTGTTGCTCCCATTGAATACCCTATAGTCTTTAGAAAACCCAGGTTGTTCAACTACACACCCTTTGGCTAATTACCTCACAGAACTAGTATTCACAAGACTAGTATTCACCAAAACATGTTGGAAACTCTTGCTAGAACAATAGGCAGTCAGCGGAAGGATTTAGGCAAAGGGATATGTGACCAGACATGTGTTTTAGGAGAATTGCTTTGGCAGCTGTATGAGACTCAGATTGTCAGGAAAGGTGTCCCACTACAAGGAGAGAAGACAAGAAGTTGGAGCAACAGTTCAGGTGAGAGGTGGTGCAGAATAATTTATCCTTTCCCCAAACTTATTTGTATAGCATTTCTGTTATATTTTTTTTAAAAAAAAGTAATGTGTTCATAATAGGTTTCTGTCTAGGCTGAAATTTATTCTAGGATCAAAAGTCTCCATTGATAGCAACCAACCACCATGATCTGTTATTTGCCTTCAATCTCAATCCCAAATAAGATATGTGTCTGGATGTGGCTCCGGCTGGGTCTGACCTTTAGTCCTTTCACATTATTTCTTGAAGGGTCTTCGACAATCTTGTGGTTTCTGACAGCATGCTTGACTGTCTGGTCTTTGGTCTTGTCTTCCAATAAGTCCCTAGATTTCCTGCCTTCAGGCTGGTTCCACTTTCTCAGTGAGTATGTCTGCCTCCTCTTGGGCCTCTGAAATTCTAGGATCATCACTGCTCACTGGGCTCCACAATCACTCTTGGTCTACATGCTGCTTGAGTCCAGCCTGCCCTCTTTTCCACCTTCATCTTCTACACCAGGTTTTACTCTACCCAGGAAAATGTATTTCCTAATCACTCATTGTCCCTTTTTTCCTGAAATCTCTTGAACAAACAGAGCAAGAAATTTGTCAACAAAGACAAAATCAAATGCTACCTGATACTCTTTTCTAGGGGATTTTCAGGTCTTCTTTCTATTCCCCAGGCTTCCTTTGGGATGAGTAATTTGATTTTTTTCCAGAACTTTTGCTCAGGAATAGATTTAGAGATAAGCCATTCAGAAAACCATACCCACACTTAAATCTCCAGTTCTCTTTTTGTATGTCTGACAGACACTATTCTGTATCCCTACTATTATAAAAAGAGGAAGAAAAGATAATTCAAGGCAAGTCATAAAATAGCATCAGGATTGGAACCCTTGAGAAGACTCTAATTCTTCTCTAGCACGGTCATTATAACGCCTATTTCATTTCTATCCTGAGACTTGAAGGCACTCCCGACAGAGCTATTCAACCTTGTCCAGTTAACCTTGTTATTTCATGCAAAGCACATGCTGTCCCAGGAGTGGTCCAGTTGGGAGGGGCCACGGAGGTGCAAAGCCAAGAGATCCCAGGGAGAGCAGAGACCGCTCAGCAAGCAGGGGTGTGACAGGACTCTTTCCAAAGTGGGCTGTGTTCAAAGTAGCACAAAGGGGTTTTGTTGGGAGGTAGGGAGCATCCTCTGTCCTACAGAAGCTACCAGAACCCAAGACAGTTCTCTGCAATGATTACGATGTGCAGACTTGCATCCCCTGCTTCCTCTCACCCCCTGCAGTCCCTGGCTGTGGTCTGGTCCTCTGCTCCGCCAAACTATGGGATCTCTTTTGGTGAGCTGGCAGGCACATGCTATGAGCTGGACTGAACAGTGTATGTCCCTGTTCCCTTGCCTCGTTATTTTACAGCTAAACAATCAGCATGTTTCTGTGAAAGCCGGTCTCCTTTCCCAAGTTCTGAACCACTATTCATTCAGAAACACATTTTCAGCTTTCTTGTTCTAATGAATATCAGACACATGTTCAAGAGAAGCGAATGGATGGCTCTGTGAAGGAACAGCTACCTCTAAGTGATAAAAGATGTGAACTGGCTCACAACGTACTTGCTTCTAATTATTCCACTTCTGAGAGATGTCTTTGACTGCTAAGACCCAAACTAACTCTAGAGACATTTGAAGCCTCACAATTTCCATCTGGCCAGAAGGACCCTGAGCTTATAGAATTCTTAGCTAACTCTGAGATTTTTCTTTAGAATTGAGATTCTAGGAGACCATTTTCCCTCCTACAGATTTATGTTAACAGAAAAACAACAACAATCAGTGTCAGCTAATTCTTTACGGGGAGTGTGATCTTCTGTTTATTTTATGTTTTCAAAACTTCAGGTAAGAAGAATAGACCAATCTCTAAAATCAAAATCACAGTTGCTAGAAACCATGTTCAAAGGAAGAACTACCCTGTTTCTCTAAATTCCGTCTATGACTTTACTCCCCAGGTGTGTTGTATTTGTGTGCATATAAGTGTGTGTGTATAAAGATGCACTCAATACATCTTTTTAAAGTTCTTCCCAACCTTGGAACATCTTCCTCATTATTATCCTCAGCAAAAACATGCAATGGCATAGAATAATTCAATCAGAACTAACTCAAATTCATTTCTTTTTTAAGTTTCAAAAGTTTGGGAATGGCTTTTGTCTGGGGGGATTGTTTTGGTTTGGTTTAGATTTATGGGCCACACCTGGCAGTGCTTGAGGCTTACTCTATGCTTAAGAATCACTCCTACGGAAGCATGATGGGGGCGTTGGGAGAGAAGTAGTAGAGAGTGGGGTGAGACACCAAAAGTGGTGCGAGGGATTAAATTGGGTTTAACTGTATGCAAGACAAATGCCTAAGTCCCTGTATTATCTCTCTTGTATCTGGGAGGAAAAAGCCTTTTTTTCAACAGCATAGAGATAGCAGTAAAGAAACAAAGAGAATCAGGATGATCAGAAAGTAAAAAAGATAGAAAGGATCTGTATTGCAAACCATAATGCCCCAAAGCAGAGAGATTGTAAGAGGGAAATTGCCATAGAAGCAGGGGGAGGGATGGGATGCAGGGGAGGGATACTGGGAACATTGATGATGGAAAATGTACACTGGGGAAGGGATGGGTGTTCGATCATTGTATGACTAAAACTCAAACATAAAATATCTGTTAGTGTATCTCATGGTGATTCAATAAAAATGGGGGTGGGGGGAATTATGGATGAACACAAATATTGGTGCCTGAGAGACAGTATAGTGACTACTGACTTCTCATTTTCAGAGAAGATACTGAGCACAGATGTTTAGATACTTTCATGAGTTACTTGATGTACCTTTGCCACTTGCCTTGCTTACTTCCTCTGTGAGTTCATCTGTTTCAATGTCTCTGTCATTGTTTCTGTCTCTCTTTTCTTTACTTTCTTTGAAATTACTGTTATTAGTTTGAATAGCAATAGCATAGCGGTAGGGCATTTGCCTTGCATGCTGCCGACCCAGCCGACCCGGGTTGGATTCCCCCAACCCTCTGGGAGAGACCAGCAAGCTACCGAGTGTATGTCACCTGCACAGCAAAGCCTGAAAAGCTACCCATGATGTATTCAGTATGCCAAGCACAGTAACAACAAGTCTGACAATGGAAATGTTACTGTGCCCACTTGAGCAAATTGATGAACAACGGGAGGACTGTGCAGAACAGTGCACGCAATTTGAATAGCAATGTGAAAATACCCTAGATTTATTAGATTTAATAAATAATAATTTATTATTATTATTAAATGCAGCTTAACTATAATTTGTGTGTCCCCCATGTATGAAAGTAAGATCAAAATGGATTAAAGACCTCAACATCAGACCTGAATTCATAAGGTACATTGAAGACAAAGTTGGCAAAACCCTCCATGACATTGAAGCTAATGGTATCTTCAAAGATGTCACACCACTGGCTGAACAAGTGAAAATAGAGATAGACCAATGGGACTATCTTAAACTAAGAAGCTTCTGCACCTCAAAAGAAACAATGACCAAAATACAAAGACAGTCTACAGAATGGGAAAGGATATTCTCCAAATACACATCTGACAAGCGGTTGATATCAAGAATATAAAAAGTACTGGTTGAATTCCACAAGAAGAAAACATCTAACCCCATCAAACAGAAACTTTCTCAAAGAAGAAATCTGAATGGCTAAAAGGCACATGAGAAAATGCTCTACATCATTACTCATCAGGGAGATGCAGATCAAAATCACAATAAGATATCACCTCACACCACAAAGATTGGCCCACATGCAGAAGAACAAAAGCAACCGGTGCTGGTGTGGATGTGGCGAGAAAGGGACCCTCCTTCACTGCTGGTGGGAATGCCAACTGGTTCAGTCCTTTTGGAAAACAGTATGGACGATTCTCAAAAAATTAGAAATTGAGCTCCCATTTGACCCAGCAATACCACTCCTGGGAATATATTCCAGAGAGGTAAAAAAGTATAGTCGAAGTGACATCTGCACTTGTTTGTTCATTGCAGCACTCTTTACAATAGCCAGAATCTGGAAAAAACCTGAGTGCCCGAGAACGGATGACTGGTTAAAGAAACTTTGGTACATCTACACAATGGAGCACTATGTAGCTGTCAGAAAAGATGAAGTCATGAAATTTACATACAAGTGGTAGTACATGGAAAGCATCATGCTAAGTGAAATGAGTCAGAAAGAGAGTGGCAGACATAGAAAGATTGCATTAATCTGGGGAACATAAAGTAACAAAATAGGAGACTAACACCCAAGAATAGCTGAGATAAGTACCAGGAGGTTTACTCCATGGTTTGGAGGCCAGTAACACATGCTAGGGGAAAAGGCAGCTCAGATAGAGAAGAGAGCACCAAATAAAGGGTATTGGGAGGATCCTCCCAGGATGGGAGAAGCATGCTGAAAGTAGTCTATAGACCGAACATGATTGCCACTCAATGCCTCTTTTGCAAACCACAGCACCCAAAAGGAGAGAGAGAACAAAAGGGAATGCCTTGCCACAGAAGCAGGGTGGGATGGGGGGATGGGGGGTGGGAGGGATACTGGGATCCATGGTGGTGGAAAATGGGCACTGGTGGAGGGATGGGTACTTAATCATTGTACAATTAAAACCCAAGCACAAAAATTTGTAAGTCTACAACTGCACCTCTTGGTTTGTCACTAATAAAAATTTTTTAAAATATTTGTGTGTCCCTATCTTGAAAAAAATTAGAAAGTTGAACTATGCTTTGTTTTCATTGTATTTTTTAAGTTTGACCTTTGAAACCATGATTTCTTTATTTTTCCTTTTTCTTTCCCTCTTTTTTGACTGACTGGGTTTGATTCCAGGCACTATATACAGTCCTCCCCTACCCCACCCCACCAGGACTAATCCCTGAGCACAGAACCACTAATAAGCCCTGAAAACTGCTGGGTGTGCCTAAAACAAAAAGGAGATAAATAGAAAAGAGAAAGAACAAAAAGAAAAGAATATTAGGTCTATTTGTTATTTTAACCTTCCTCTAGATATCAAAAGTTTCTACAAAATAAGAATTTCAAATTCTTACATTGAAATATAATAGTAACTTTCTATTTAAGCCAGAAAATTGAAGTACAAAATTTAGAATATTTTATCCATATTATTACTCTCAAATGATTATAGATTGAAAATAAGAATATTCATCACATCAATTTTTCTAAATCAAAGACCTATTGTCTTTTTCCCCATGTCTCCTTATTTTAAAAAATAGATTAAATTCTATTAAATTGGTATTTAAAAAGCCATCACACGAGGAAGATAATTAAAATTGCTAACCTGGTAGCTAAAATTGATGTCGTGGCAGGTCTGAATGTTGGGGAAAATTCCAAATAACAATGTTGGGTCTTTTGTCGTAATATTGAATGTGATCAATGGAGAGAGAGAGAGAGAGAGAGAGAGAGAGAGAGAGAGAAAGTGGAAATCTGCGGGGTGGGGGGGTGGGAGGGTGGGTATACTGGGATTCTTGGTGGTGGAAAATGTACACTGATGAAGGGACAGGTGTTTGATCATCGTATGACCGACCAAGACTTGAACTGAAAGACTTTGTGACTGTTCTCACGGAGATTCAAGAAATAAATAAATAAATAAATAAATAAATAAATAAATTGCTAACCTGGGACCAAAAGGGATATCTTAACAGCCTGAGTGCATGCTTTGCATGCAGGAGACTTGTGTTCTTGACACAACACGGTTCCCTGGGTACTGAGTCTTGGATAAACCCTGGGCACCACTGAGCGTGCTTCAAAATATAATTAATTAACTTTCTAAACTTGCTAACCTAGGTTCTACGAGATAGCTCAGTAGCTAACCATGAGGTCATCAGTTAGTTACCCGCCCGCTGCTACCTTTATGAAGTGTGTGTCTCCTCAGTAGTGTGTGATATCTGGCACTCTGTTCCCCAGTGTTCCCAAGCACTGTCTCTAAGGTGTGTGCAACCACCAGAGAGACTGTATGTGTTCACCAAAACTAAAATATGTGACCCTCAGACACTTTAATGACCATAACAACAAAAATTGCTAATCTATGCAAAACTCCATTACATCTTAACAAATATTGCCAGAACATCATGCACTGAGAATAGACAGATAGATGGTATTGTATGTGTGCATGATTGCACATATTTAGATAGCATAACAAAAAAAAATTCTTTGAAAGGGAAATTAGTATGGGCCAGCCAGGGATATAGCTCAGTAATAAGAATGTATGCCTTCCACGTGTGAAGTCTTGGGTTTAATCCCCAGTGTACAAAAAATAAAATGTGGAAGGGAATAACCGTAAAAAAATAATGGAACTCCTTGAATTCTCAAATAGATCCAAATACAGTGCAAACACTTTGAGTTCAGACACACTAAATCTGTAGATCTGCAAAGCTGAATTCAAGGACTTTTGTTTTTGTTTTTTGGGGGGGCACACGCAATCATAATCAGGGTTTACTCCTGGCCTTGTGCCCAGGGATCATTCATGGCAGTGCAAGGCTAGGACCTTAACCCTTGTGCTATCTCTCTGGCCCCACAAGGACATTTCTAAAACTACCCACTCCATAAAAGGAAAATTTGGACAGCACATTTCCAATACTCTGAATTGATATACCCCTTTCCATAATTAGATAATTTTTATAAACATTAACTAATTTCCACAACAATTCTATAGAAAGCAAATATTATTAATGGTTTCATTTTACCAATGGGAAACTCGAGTCAAGGAAAGATTAAATGACATGCCAAAGACCACAAAAGGACAAAGCGTTAGAAAGGGATTAAAACACAGAGGATTCTGATATTCAGTTCTGATTATGAATTACAGAAGCAAGATAAAATAAACGAATACAGATTTTTTTTGACAAATTGGAGCGCATGAACCTGAAGTTTCTAATGGGAGCAATTTTGAAATTGCCAATAATAAATGTCTATTTTAAATTAATCACACAATTTATCTGAAGTCTCTGCTAAAAATAAATCTTCTTATAAAAAATGTAATTTAAAAATCAGAAATTTATATGTGTCTAACACAATTCTCAGCACGCTTTCTGTAAGAGGAAATGAAGTAAAATGGGGGTAAAAATAAACAAATATAAAGCAAGATATAAAAATTTTAATATGATGGGGATAGATGATATTTTAAACTATTATTCTGTATATCTGTATTAATCTGATTTCTCCAGAAGAACAATAATAGTATACAGATATGTAATTATTATAAATAATATATAAATAATATAATATGTCAGTCAGTCAGTCACTGTCCTCCCATTGTTCATCGATTTGCTCGAGTGGGCCCAGTAACGTCTCCATTGGAGACTTTGTTGTTACTGTGTTTGGCATATCGAATACATCACGGGTAGCTTGCCAGGTTCTGCCGTGCGGGCGAGATACTCTCGGTAGTTTGCCGGGCTCTCTGAGAGGGACGGAAGAATCAAACTCGGGTCGGCTATGTTGGCTGCTTGTAAGGCAAACACCCTACTGCTGTGCTATCGCTCCAGCCCAATATAATATGTACCATATGAAATATTGTTATTTACTATATAATGTAAATACTTTCATTTATAACAAGAAAAAGGGGATTCATTTTTAAGTATTGACACAGTTTGGAAGCTCAGTTGTCCCTTACTTGACACTCAGCAGTCAAGTGATTACCCTAGGACAATTGCTGCTATCATGCCAGTCTGAGCTGCTTGAGAACAAAGAGAGTTTATCAAGTGACCACTTCAAGTCCAAGTCCAAAGACAGGAGATCAGTATCTTAGCTCAATGACAGTTAGGGAAAGAAGGAGAATTATCACTTCATACATACCTTTTACTTTTATCTAAGTCTACAATGGATTGGACAATGCACACCTTCTTGAGAAGAGCTACCAGTAACTGATTTATTTAATCTCCTAATTAAAATGTTCATATTACCTAGAAGCACCACCACAAACAGACTCAGAATAATGTATCATCAAATCTCAGGACACACAAAGCTCAGTCAAGTTGACACATAAATTCAGCCCTCATAACATCTCTCTCCAAATTTTTCCTTTTCCCTCATCCTTTATCCCACTCAGACAAGGTAGCAGAGGAAATAAGAGTTAATACTCAATTCCATTTTTGAGGGTCATAAACTTATTTTTCAAATGTAACTAATAATACATAATATTCATAATCAAGTATTTTATAAATATATACTCATAAATATATGTAAGTACTTTAAAAAATTAATTCAACAATCCCCATAGCAACTGATAATGAGGTAAGCACCATTATCATCAAGGCTAAGAGGCATCTAAAATATGCTGGATCCAGGATTCAAACTCTGCTAGTCTTGCTCCTGCTCTCAATCACCACGTTTTGTGGGACACATTGAATGAAACTCAAAGAAGAAACAGTCTGGAGGAAAGTTTTAGAAACCCAAAAGTCAAGACCTTGAAAGACTCAGAGCACAAGTTAATTCTATAAGCAATAGACACAGAAGAATGATATAATGCAATGATGATCTAAGTATGAGTTTTCTCAGATCACAAAGAAATTTTGAGTTGCCCAGGTTGTAATGGAGATCAAACAAAGAAAGGTTTGTTTGGACTAGAATGGAGTCCTGAATGGTCTAGAAGGAAGGCCCTCTAGACAAAAATAAAGATGGTGCCTGGTGGGCACATAAGAGCAGCATGGGGGCGATATAGCTCCACCAAATTTCCCAGAGACCCAGAAAAGCACAAGTGTGCACCCAAGCATATCCTGTTGAAGTCCCCAACAGGGGAGTGAGCAAAACAAAGGCCTGGGGGACTTTAAACCACCTGGTACTCTTGCTAGGCGCATAAACAGAAATTGCAGGTCCAGAGGTTGAAAAGGTCATGCTAAGGAAGTGAGCAGGGAAACATATGTATGTCTGTAGGCCACAGAGTACCTTTATAAATGAAGTATCATTTCTGAGGACAAATGAGACCCTCCCATGGACACTTGGGGATGACATCAGGGGATAACTAAGATCTCAGAACTGACAGATAAACCAAGAAGAAATGAGTGATAAAAAGACCTGGGAACTATGGAATGAATAATAACACACAAGAAACTAAAGTTGACTAAGACTAAAATTAAGCCCAAAAGATAAAAATTAAGTTAAAAAAGATTTTTAAAAAGTTGCTTGTTTCTCTTAAACACAGCAGGGGTGTGTGTGTGTGTGTGTGTGTGTGTGTGTGTGTGTGTGTGTGTGTTTTAAACCAGAGACTTGTACCTGATGGCTATAAATAAGTAAACTAAGGACCAGCTGTGATTCAGTGGTAAAGTGTTAGTCTTGAACTCATGAGACTTGGATTCAATCCTAGCACCGTCACCATCACCACCACAACCACCACCATCACCACACACACACACACACACACACACACACACACACTTACACACACACTGCATACGCTGAAGAAATAAAATGTGTTTACCTTTGCAACCAGTACTCACTCTCTGAAGGGTAAAAGAAAATTTTCAAAATTGTTTTGAAAAATAACATCATTATTGGACTAAGTATATGACTTCCCAGAGGGGCTACTTTATGGAGCAACACTCCTTTCTGTAAGTACTCTTCTGCACTGTGCTTGCGTCTCTTGGGTTCAAACCCACACTTGCCCTACAGATCTGAAAGTCTATAACCACGGAGTTTAGGCATGATTGCTGTCAATTAATTCAAATAAAGTTGTTAGATCCGAAGCTTAGATAGAGAAGATTTAACATTTTGTGAGGTCAGGATTAAATTCAGCTTTGAGTTTGGCGACTACACCAGCCAAATCTTTGAAGCTTTTTGACATGATGAAAAACACTGAGATGAAGGATTAAAGGATGAAAATTTTAATGCAAATAAGGCTTGTTTCATGCATTTTAAAGGTAGCAATGCCTTATATAACATCAGGGTGCAAAATGAAGCTGAAGTGCTGAGGTGGCAATTCAAGAATGCAGAAGGACTTTCTGGAAGGTTGTAACAAAATTTTGTGTCTCAGTATCCTAGTTAGCTAAAACATCATCTGTGATAGGAACAAAGAAGCAATAAAACTGATATTGCTGAATCCATTTTTTTAAATTCCTCAACAGATCCTAGTTTCTTAAAAATGTTCCTAAAGTTTCTTTGAAAACTTTCTCAAAGAAGAATTTCACTTCAAATTTTTATTCTGATTAGGTGTTTTCTTAATTTCTGATTTGTTAAAGTCCCTTTCTGAATAAAAAGAATTACCAAAGATTGTTTCTAGAACATGCTACTTTCACACATTATTGTCTTGTTGTCCAATGTAAAACAAGTTTTTAAAATAAATTTTCTTTAAAGAAACTTCGATGTCCTGATGAATCTATCACATCTTCCAGAAGGGCAATGGAGAAGATTATCCATGACTTCTACTCAGATCTCTTTGATAGACACATCCACCTGCCCACATACCAAATTCCACAGGATGGATATGTCATTCCCAATGTTCTCCCTTTCAAAATCCAACACGCTATTTTTTTGATAAATAAGCAAACAGCACCTGGCCCAGACAAGGTCAGACCTGAACACCTGAAGAACCTGCCGTCAGTTCTCATCAATACACTGACTGGGCCCTTCGCATGCTACCTGTCTGAATGCAAGGTTCCATCCCAATGGAAAACCAGCAGGACTGTACCACTGTACAAGAAGGGAGACATCCATGACATTGGCAACTATCACCCAATCTGCCTATTGTCTGTCGTCTACAAGCTGTTCACTCAAGTCATCCTGAAAAAGATTGGCAAAACACTAGATGAAGGACAACCACGCGAGCAAAATGGGTTCTGTAAAGGATTTAGCACGATAGACCATATCCACATGATAACCAAGCTCATTGAGGTTTTTCAGGAGTTCAAGATGCCGCCCTGACTAATGTTCATTGATTTAAAGAAGGCCTTTGATTCTGTTGAGACTGATGTGGTCACCGAAGCCCTAGCCAAACAGGGCACTCAAACTCAATACATCAGGATCTTCTGTGAGCTTTATTATGGATTCACTACCAAGATCTCACCATTCTACAAGGAAGTGATCATCCATGTCAAGAGAGGGGTTCGGCAGGGTGATACCATTTCATGAAATTCTTCAGTGCCACCCTCGAGAACATCATGCAATGACTGGAATGGGAAGGACTGGGAGTGAAGATAGATGGTCGGCAACTTCAAATCCTCTGCTTCGCTGATGACATTGTTCTAATAACACCAAACATTTGCCAAGCAGCACAAATGCTGGCCGACTTGGACCGTGAGTGTGGAAAGGTTGGACTCCAGCTGAATCTCACGAAGACAATGTTTATGAGAAACAGTCTTGTTCCTGACATTCCATTCACTCTCAATGGAACGCACATCTCCGAATGCAAGAGTTATGTGTACCTAGGTCAAGAAGTCAACATGACAAATGACCTGGCATCTGAGTTGTGCAGGAGGAAGAGAACAGTTTGGAATGCCTTCAAGAGAGTTGAAGAAATAGCTAAGAGGATGAAGAACCTCCGGCACTGGGCACTTCTCTTTGATTCTGCTGTTCTTCCTGCATTAACATACGCCTCATAGACCTGGGTCCTACAAAAACAGGATGAGAACACTTTTCATGTCTCCCAAAGAGGAATCGAAAGAGCTATGCTTGGAGTATCACACTTCACTCAAATGAGACAAAGAATCCAGAGTTCTGACCTCAATTGACGATCAAGAATCAGGGACACTGTGTCGTTTGCCAAGGCATCGAAAATCAGTTGGGCTGGACATGTAATGAGATTTGGAGACAAGCGCTGGACTAGAGTCATTACTGACTGGATTCCATAGGACGTCAAAAGATTGTGTGGCTGCCCACTTATGAGATGGTCAGATTTCTTCTTCAAGACCTTTGAGCGATAGGTTTGAGGCTCTTTGTGCTTCTAGAACGAGCAGACACCATTGGGCTACACTACCATGAGACAGGGATGAATGGAGATGTTACTGCCACCCGCTCGAGCAAATCAATGAGTAATGGAGTGTCTAGTGATCTAGTGATAAAAACTTTTAGCAGAAATATAACTCATTTTAAGTTTAAAGAATAGCTCTACTGGACAAGAACTGAATGTTAAAAGTAGGTTAAAGAATATACATAACAAACTTTCAGTATTTGTTGCAAACCACAGTACCCAAAAGGAGATAATGAGAGAGAGGGAGAGAATGAGAGAGAGAGGAGAGAAATAGAAGAGAGAGAGAGAGAAAGAGAGAGAGAGAGAAAAGCATCAGCCATAGAGACAGACTAGGGTGTGGGGGTGAGAGGATGATGGGAGGGAAACTGGGAACACTGGTACTAGGAAGTGTGCACTGGTAGAGGAATGGGTGTTGGAACACTGTATGACTAAAATCTAATGATGAACAGCTTTGTAAGGGTCTGTTTCACAGTTAGGTCTATTCAATAAAAAAATTACTGGAGTGATAGCAAAGCGGGTAGGGCATTTGCCTTGCACGTGGTCAACCTGGGTTCAATTCCCAGCATTCCATATGTGTCCCCCAAGCACAGCCAGAAGTGATTCCTGAGTGCATGAGCCAGGAGTAACCCCCATGCATCGCTGGGTGACACACACACACACACACACACAAAATTACTGATGCTTAGCAAAACATAAATGGCAATTTAGTCATTAAAATAAATACTGTAGCGGGCAAAGCAATAGCACAGCAGATACAGCACTTGCCTTGCACAGAACAGACCTGGGATTAACCCCTGCACTCTCTTCGGTCCCCGAAACCCACCAGGAGTGGTTTCTGAGCACAGAGCAAGGAGTAGCTCCTCAAAAACAAAATAAATACCTCCCACCCAAAAAACAAAACAGAGCTGTAAACCAAATATTATAATTGTTGATACTTAAATTCTGCAAGTTTAATAGGTCCTTAAAACATTTCAGATACTTACACAAGCATGAAAGTTTGTAAGTCTGTAACTATACCTCACGGTGATTCACTAATAAAAAATTAAATAAAAAATAAAAATACTTTTCAGATCCTTATTATGGGTTTAAGCAGACTTTTAAAGAAAATTCCAGGACTTCATTTTTAATACCTTTTCTAGTATGATTTTCCTAAGCATTATTTCTGAGTTACAGAAGGTCTGTTAACCTTCAATTCAGTTTCATTAACATTTGTTCCTTTAAACAAGACCTATCATATTATTTAAAGTTTTTTCTTTCGATATTTAAAATGATAGAACATATACATTGAATTAGAGATAGAGATATAATTCATCCTTGTATGATGCATGCCTCATAACACTTAAGTGGTTTATTAAACTTGTCTGATCTTATTTTGGATAAATTCTATCCTTGACATGAAGACATTTGTATGATACATTTATCATGTTTAGAATTCCTCTAAGTTACATAAACTGTTTCAACTGGGAATTGCTAAGAGTTTTATCCTGACATTAAAATACACCAAGTATCCAAATATTTCTCTTAAGGATGAGTTAGACCTAGAATACCACATAGAATTATTTTAGTGGTTTCAATTCTGTCCCTTGTGGACAGTAGTACATAGTAAGAAAAACACCTCACATAATTTGGCACTGTCTGTAACCAGCAGCCTCTGATCAGGAGGAGCTTATAATGAACCAAAGGAGATGGAATGGCCTCTTACTAGAGCAGCATGGCTCCTCTGAGGCAAAACTGAGGTTGGAAACTGGGCAGGTCAACCTACAGTTGTTGGCCCCCTTTTTGACTCAAGTAAGGGAAAAGTCTTATAGAGATTGAGTCACCTGCTTCCTTTACCCGCTTACTTGAGATGAGGATCTAGTTATCAAAGAAGACAGAAATGAAAGAGTTTTTTGTTGTATAATATAAAGAAATTCATTATTTGAGGGAAAAGTAAATGGCAACCTTTATATCTGTTTAGATAACATAGGGACTGGAACTAGAGAAGAGGGAAATAAAACACAGTAGCCCAGAAATGAGCTTGAACTTGGTTCAGTTAGAACACTGATAAACACATGACTAGTTTATAATTTATATCCAACTTACTCCCACAGAGGTTTTGAACTTATTTAGAATAAACACACACATGCTTCATTTTAATAAAACAAAGAGCTAGGTAATTGCTATAGAGAGTGTGAGCTTTTTGCCATAAAATTATTAATCAGAAACAGATTTTCTTCAGGGAAAAAAGGATATTAAAGCCCAAAGATCACAAGATCAGTCAGCCCTAGGATCAATCACACACCAGATTTGTGGCAAAAAAACCCCCCTCTGTACCTCAGATACTGTGTTTCTATAACTATAAGAGGAAGTGAGTGAATGCAAGGGATGTGGCATAATATCAAATATAGAAAGTAATGGACTTATAAGGCACATTCTGTAATGAGAGGCTAGATTGCAGGGCACCAATGTATTTGGTAAAAAAAATTATATTGCATCATTGTTTGCACCAATATCCAACTGAAAAGTAGCATTTCTCAAATCATGTGTTTTTGCAAATAATATTAGCCTATCTAATACCTGTGATTTTTGACACTACAGAAATCAGAGTTCTTTACATGACACAGTACAGTTGGTAAGGGTGTTTCAAAAATATTTTTAGACTCATCACTTTTCTGAACTTATGCTATTTACTTGACTTCCTGCTACTCTAATTATTTAATACATAATGTATTAAAGATAGAAAAGTTCAATACATACAAAACTGTTTAAATACAAAATTGTTATGACTGTTCTTTTTCAAATTTGATTTCCTTTGTAATATTTAATTTACTCTGTTAAATGTGTGCTTTATATGAGAATTTAAAATATCTCTCTGAGTGGAGGGTCACCAAACTGACAAATGGGTTCGCTTACCCTCAGTCAGCAGTGTTAAGAGTCAGGTACTATAGAGTAGGCAAAGATTCTATTGGTCTGGATTGTGAATATATATGGACATTTTTCAGATAGACTTAATTTGAACAGCTTTCTGCATAAAGATCATTTTAGATCTACAGTTGACCTTTTTGTTGGTTTAAGCCCAATTAATGAGATTTGGGGGTACCACAAGTATGTAATAAAATATAGCATTGTAAAATGTGTTTTGTCCTGTAATAAAACTAGTGACATATTTGGTTGGATTATTGTCATAGATTAAAAATAAAATACACGTTAGACTATTCTTGAACTCTAAGGGCAAAAACATTCCATAGGAACCCAAGGCATAAAATTTTAGTTGTAGTAAAATTGTACTGTGATGTTGAGAGCTTAGTGCTGCAGGGGAATGAGGTGGATTTTGATGGGAGAGACCAAACTTAAGGTCTTGTACATGCCAGTTAAGGGTTCCAATCCTTTAAGCTACCCCTCAGACCCCATTTGATGATATTTTTACTTGAAATATGAAATGGAAATCCATTATTAACAATTAGGATTTTCTTTTATCTTACAAGCAAAGTTTTAAAAAAAGAAAGGAAGAAAGAAAAAGGTGCTGTATCTAATATCTGAAAGTCACTTTCATGTCCCAAGGCCCTGAGTACATTGTTAGGATGTTATGACACAGAGTTGCTTCTTTTATTTGTGGCAGAAGTATTGTAAAATAAGAGTAAGTGGCTCATAAATCTTGTTTCCATTCATTAAAAATAAAAGAACTGATTATTCAACCATTAGTTGGTTGATAGTTCCTTACGTTTTACTAGTTCTGAAACATTCTAAAATATGCCTACTCAGGGGGTGTGGTGCTGCCAGCAGGTCAACCTGTACCGTAAGGGGAGTGCATCAGCAGCCTGATGACACCTTCAGACTTCCAGATACCCCCAAACTGCTGCTGTGCCTTTGGCCAGACCCCAAAACTTTGGGCAAAGTTTACCAAGAAAGTAAACAACCAAAAGTGAGGTATGTGGGAGACACATCCACAAACCACTTCCGGCTCAGCTATATAATTGGAGGTAAGGCCTCTCTGGTTCCTGATCGAACTGCTTAACGGCCATAATCCCAGAGACTCAGAGACAAACCTCAGAACCCAGCGGCTTTTGGCAGAAATGTGTCCAGTCCCCACAATGGGTTACAGGCACCGGACCACCCCAGGGGGGAAAGGGTGCTGTTCCTTCGCCTGCTCCCCCTTGGTGGCTCGGTGACCGCCATCCTCCAGAGGTTATTGGACAGTCAGGTTTGGGCCCTCAGTGATGAGACACATGGGGCCTCAAGGGATGGGGCTGGAGCCGGCCCTTTCCTCCCAATGAGACCCCAACTCGCCACCCATGAACAGCCTCTCTGGCTCCTAATCAAGCTGCTTAACGGCCATGATCCAAGAGACTCAGGATCAAATCTTGGAACCCAGCAGGTTTTAGCAGAAATCCCTCCAGCTTTAATTGTTAAAATTTCAGAATTCCAAAATTGCGCAGCCATTACTGCAGTCACGCAACATCATATGTTATTCATAACCAGCAACAGAAAACAAATTGTCTACTGTTGCCTTTTTGGAGTAAAATCCCAAATAATAATGGTGGGTCTGGTGTCAAAATATTGAATGTAATCAATGTAGAGAGAGAGTAATGTGGAAATCATCTGCCCCACAGATGGAGGGAGGGTGGGGATGGGGGTTATACAGGGGGTTTTGGTGGTGGAAAATGGGCACTGGTAAAGGTATGGTTGTTTCATTGCATGACTGAGACTTAAACTCGAAAGCTTTGTAACTGCTCTCACGGTGACTCATTTAGTGGGCACCAGTAAGGTCCCACAACAAATTGTGATACTTGTTGTTACTGTTTTTGGCATATTGAATACGTGATGGGTAGGTTGCCAGGCTTTGCTGTGCGGGTGAGATACTCTCATAGCTTGTCAGGCTGTCCGAGAGAGGTGGAGGAATCAAACCCGGATCAGCCACGTGCAAGGCAGACACCCTACCCACTGTGCTATGGCTCCAGCCCTCTGAAAAATGGAAAAAAAGAAAAATGTGGAGTTCATGCCCAATTCAATCAGCCTAATCAATGGCTGAATAAATAGCAATACTCCTACATAAAATGAATAAACAAATAACTAAAATATGACTACTTAGTAGCTAGAAAACTATACTACAACTGTCCTTCCTTTGTTCATCAATTTGCTCGAGCGGGCACCAGTAAGATCTCACAACAAATTGTGAGATTTGTTGTTACTGTTTTTGGCGTATCAAATACATCACGGGTAGCTTATTCTATAAAATTGTATATCTTGGATTCCTATGGAATATTTTTGCTCTGAGAGTTCAAGAATAGTCAAACCTGTATTTTTTTAATCTATGCCAATAGTCCAACAAGATATGTCACCAATTTTATTATAAGACAAAATACATTTTTCAATGCTATATTTTATTATATATTTATAACATATTTCTTACCATGTGTCAGTACTGTAGCACTGCACTGTAGCACTGTCCTCCCGTTGTTCATCGATTTTCTCAAGTGGATACCAGTAACGTCTCTATTGTGAGACTTCTTGTTACTGTTTTTGGCATATTGAATACGCCATAGGGAGCTTGCCAGGCTCTGCCTTGTGGGTGGGATATTCTTGGTAGCTTGCCGGGCTCTCCCAGAGGGTCGGAGGAATCAAACCTGGGTCAGCCACATGCAAGGCAAACTCCCTACCCGCTGTTCTACCATTTTTTTTCTTTTGGTTTTGGTTTTGGGATCAGACTCTGATACTCAGAGCTTACTCCAGGCTCAGTGCTCAGGGATCACACCTGGTGGGACTCGGGGAACCAGATGGGCTGCTGCAGATGGAATTCAGGTCAACTGTGTGCACAGCTGAGGGCTAGCGCCCTCCCCGCAACTGGTAATCAGTGGAAGCAAGACAAACCAAAGGGGATCAGTCCTCCCCAATGAAGGCACACCCCAAGGCCCTACTTTCTCCCCCAGCCAGTGATGGCTCCACCTTCACCTCAGCTGATCTCCAGCCCCTCCCCAACCCACCCAGGACCTGTCTAGGGAAGCCAGGCTGACGCCAGGCACACTTATATGTGGGATGTAAGAAATCTTGAAAAATATAACCATTATAATTTATGATGTGTCATATGTAAGTCTGTATTTTTTTCTCAGTTTATTATATTTAAAAGCAGACCTTTCTCCTTTCTCCTTTATCCCATGCTACATCAAGCTGTACTCTTGGCTTACTCCTGGCTCTATGCTCAGAGACGACTCTTGGCAGTGCTCAGCATAGCACATGAAGTGCTACAGATCAAACCTGGTCAGTCACATGCAAGGCAAAGACCTTACCAATTTTACTATCTGTCCAATCCCATAAAACTTAATTCTGGGGGCTGAAGTGATAGCACAGCGAGTAGGGCATTTGCCTTGCACGCAGCCAACATGGCCAACCCGGGTTGATTCCCAGCATTCCATATGGTCCCCTGAGCACCGCCAGGAGTAATTCCTGAGTGCATGAGCCAGGAGTAACCCCTGAGCATGCTGAGTGTGACCCAAAAAGGAAAAAAAAAAACTTAATTCTGGGGCTGGAGCAATAGCACAGCAGGTAGGGCGTTTGCCTTGCACGTGGCCAAGTCAGGTTCGATTCCCAGCATCCCATATGGTCCCCTGAGCACCGCCAGGGTTGATTCCTGATTGCAGAGCCAGGAGTAAACCCTGTGCATCGCCGGGTGTGACCCAAAAAGCAAAAAAAAAAAAAAAAAAAAAAAAGACCAAACAAACAAACAAACAAAAAACTTAATTCTAGTGTTTGACCTGATACAAAGAGTAGATGAGGCACTCTTGAAGGGAACATACCTGTTGACATTTAGAGACAAGTTCTTGCTATGCCGTCTAGCACAGAAAAAGTGTGTACTTCCTAGAAAGTGTGGGAGCACTTGTAAAATCTCTAAGTTATAAGGGAATCACAGAGCCAACTTTCTTCCTAGAAACTCATCCAGATGCCCAAATGAAGTTTGGGGACCCAGATTCTCCTCATCAGACCTCCCTAGCCAGAGCATTCAAACATTCCACATCTGCCACTCAGTTAAGTCAACTCTTCCATGCCGGGAGATAAGAACCTTCTTGAAAGATACTACAAGTCCTTTTTACTCTCCTGATTAGCCTTTAACCTTGTTAACAGCTCTCCAACCTTCATTATCATTCTGCCGTGTGTCAAAACAACTTGGAAGCAACTAGTCAGCTCCACAACTCTCATAGGCATTGCCCCTCATTCTTCTCACTTGTCACCAGATACCTAAAGCATTGCACCCTTACCAGTGCTCTCCTTTTCCAGATCTTCTCTTCAGCTCTTCACCAGAGAAATATTGACCAGATGGGAACCACCTGTGACAAACATTATCCATACCCCCCTTAGCCCACCAAGTCAGGGAGCAGTCACCAATCCCTTGCTTCCAGTGTTTGGAGATGATTCAGAAGACTACATGTTAGCTCATGTTGTCTGAAATGCAAACATAAAGGATTAACTGTGCAAGAGATACCTGTGAAAAATAAAGAGAGGGAGCGGGAAAACAGAATGAGGGTCTCAGACCATGGTGCAAATATGACACCTCTGAAAGACAGGGGAAGGGAAGAACAATTAGGGAAGCAGAGCAGCAGTGAAGTTTTAAGAATGTTTCAGTCAAGATGCTAGCTTTGCTTCTCTCCTGGATACTGAATACATTTGGATACTGGATACATTTGGATACTGAAAAAATGTACCCCTCTAAAGTATACCTTTGATATTTGACTTTAAACTAAGAAGTAGATCTAGGGATATAGAGATAGTAAAGAAAGTAAGTCACTTCCCTAACACAATCACCAGCACCGTGTATGGTCCCCTGAGCATCACCAGGAGTGATCCCTGAGCACAGAGCCAGAAGTAAGCCCTAAGTACCAACAGGTGTAGCGAAACACCTAACATTCATAATCATAATAAATTTTAATTATGAAATAATAAAGGAAAAGTGTCCCATGGCCTTTAAAAGTTCCAATCAAGGACTGCAGTGATAGTACAGAAGGTAGGGCACTTGCCTTGCATGTGGTGTATCTGGGTTGATCCCTGGCATCCCAAATTATACCCCAAGCCCTGCCAGGAGTAATCCCTGAGTCCAGAGTCAGGAGTAAATTCTAAGCACCATCGGTGTGGCACAAAAACAAAGAACAAAATGCCAATCAAAATCACTGGATCCAAAAATCAAAAAAAGGCTGCATAACTATCCCAAGCTGCCTCCAAGTTAATTATGATCATGAGGGTTTGTCTCCAAAACTTCCAGTCTGGCTTTTCTTCCTCCTCCTTGAACATAATCATCTTCCTTTTTAATTAATTTATTATTATTATTATTATTGTTATTTATAAATAGGCTGGAGCGATAGCACAGTGGTAGGGCGTTTGCCTTGCACGCAGCCAACATGGCTGACCCGAGTTCAATTCCTCTGCCCCTCTCGGAGAGCCCGGCAAGCTGTCGAGAGTATCTCGCCCGCACGGCAGAACCTGGCAAGCTACCCATGATGTATTCGATATGCCAAACACAGTAACAACGAAGTCTCCAATGGAGACGTTACTGGGCCCACTCGAGAAAATCAATGAACAACGGGAGGACAGTGACAGTGATAGTGACAGCTATACTCAGCAATTCTCAGGGTTCTACTCAGGCAGGGACTGAAGTAGAGCATGGCCTCTACCCCCTGAGCCACATTCCCAATCTTCCCATTCCCTCATAAGCATTTGTTTCCCAGTCAAAATTTGCTCTTAAAAAATGGATCTAAAGTTAGGTCACACAAAGAGGTCAATTATTTACAGCTAGGTAGAAATCAAAACTAGAATTAAATCTCAAAACTATCATTGCCTGGTAGGAATACAAGGTAGAAACTGATACGTAATTAGAGAGACAGCAAAATCCTGGTTTTAGACTGTATTGCTGTACATTTTACTGTGACAAGGGCCTGCATTCCCACTATAGACTCAATGATGTAATCACATTTTCTGCTGTAAGGCACACGCAGGAAAAGGATTAAAGGTTTCTGAGGAATAGATGCATTAATAGTAAGAAGAGATCCACATTTTTAAATGTTTGTAGGAATGAAGCAAGACCAAGAGCCATGGGACATCATTCTAAATCAGCTAACCAAGTTCAGTTTTCTAAAGTCCCTTTTCTAGAGTGCTAGAATCCCTGACCAGTCCTCAACAACAATAAACCCACAGTATAAGCTATTTTCTTTCTTTTTCGGTCACACCCAGTGATGTTCTGGGGTTATTCCTGGCTCTGCACTCAGAAATTACTCCTGGCGGTGTTCAGGGGATCATATGGGATGCGGGGCTCAAACGAGGTCAGCTGCATGCAAGGCAAACTCCCTACCCATTGTATTATCACTCCTATGTGTGCTATTGTTCATTGTTCTTTATAGAAATATATGTTAAGACAGACATTATATTTATTACTATATATACTATGATATATTATAATTATTTTTATATAGCTCTATTTCCCTTGAAAGCAGGAACCCTTCAAATTTTAGACCCCACTTCATTTTTTTCTTTTTTTTTTTTTTTTTTTTTTTTTGGCTTTTGGGTCACATCCAGAATGCTCAGGGGTTACTCCTGACTCTCCACTCAGGAATTACTCATGGAGGGCTCTGGGAACCATAGAGGATGCTAGGGAACAAACCTAGGTTGACTACATGCAAGACAAACGCCCTCTTGATGTACTATCTCTTCAGACCCTGGTTCACTAAATGTCTAATCCCAAGGACTAGGATGATGCCTGGCACATAATAGTTACTTAGCAAATATTTGGTGAATGAGTAAGTAGTTGAATAAATTCATTATAGAAGAGTATGTCAGTCCAGTTCCTCAAGCCCAATATACAGTTACCTAATGTGTCAGAACTTCATAAATGTTCACTCAGATTCTCTTTGCTCCTGCCAAGTTGTATACACATTACCATCTCCTCTCTTCATTTTCTACTTAGAAGGACTGAATTTGGCATTAGGTAATACATATGTAATAAAAACTCTAATTAACAGTTAGACTCATCTGCGTATTATAATACTAGTCTTTTATTAAAACTTGATTTCACTCCACCATGCTCTTGGCTATAAAATACAGCTCTTTTACTTTCTACCAATTCTATTGGCACTCTTTTTAATTCAAATACTGCTCTGGGATCAACAATGCAATAAGACATAATTATGTTTTAAGATCCACGAATTGGTTGTGGAAATGCAGGTATTTTCTCTCTAGGTAGTTTGCTCCAGGAAATACACTGAGAGGTATATTTTTATTTTGATGTATGGGGATTTACATAGTAACATACCCCTTAGAGTTGGAAGCAGTATTTTGTAGAAATGCCGGAACAAATACCACCCATCACCACTTTATTATGTTCACAATGTACTCCATTATCATCAGTATGTGAGTATAAATCCTCATAAGAAACCTCCCAGTATTAAAAAACCATAATTATAACATGTATTTATTCCAAACATATGTACCACCATTTCAAACTACCCACCAGCTGAATATATTTTGCAGCTTTCAAAATTTGACTGGTGCGAAGATGGCTTTTATAAATGTGATTTATGACAATTTAGGTGCCGAAAACCATCGTAATTACTAGTACTGTAAATGTTTTCTCTCCGCTTAAGTAGCCTCACTGAGGAGGACAGCGTTCATTTCCTGTGGGCTGGGCCTTCTGGCTCCAGCCTTCCCTGCAGCCAACAGGCTGCTCTGTTCCCAGCTCTGTTTCACCAGTAAAAGATTAACGAAAACTTTTCAGCGCTCAGTTTTCTTTTCCCTCTGGAACTATCCATTTTCCCATCTCCAAAGAGGGCAGACTCTCTTAACATATGTTGGAAATTGTTGTTCAACTTCACAGAGTATACAAACACAAGACTTTTCTCCGTTCACAGTGCCAGAGCAGACGTTTCAATGGAATATTTCATTATAATGCAGGGTCTAAGTGCCAGAAATGAGGCTTCTCAAATGAAATTCATAAATTTTTTTAGCCATGTGGTATCTGGGGTTTCCATAAAGCACGAGAGGTTTGACTTTTGGTATAAAAATAATTTAAACTTTTAACCTACCTGGGTTTGAACAGACTAATAAATTGTCAAGTAATGACTCTTTGCCAAATGTTAATAATCTTCATGAAAAGTAAAACCAGAGTCATGGAAAGGTTGTGATACTCTGCACCTTCTCAGCACCTCTGCCTAGATCCATTAAAGCTGTACTCTTGCTTCTGACCAGCACCTAGAAAGACTCAAGCTGCAAAAGTAGAGTGACTTGCCCAAAGTCACAAGGGCAGTCAGTAGCAAGAGCAACATGAGAATCCAAGATCCCCAATTTCCAGTGCTGTTGTAGTGTAAAAGCCCTAACACTAGTCTTGTAAATAAATTATTCTGTGATCAGCACTTCTTACTACTCTGGCTTTGGTAGTTATAAACTCAGGTGTGTGTGTGCGTGTGTGTGTGTGTGTGTGTGTGTGTACGTGTGTGTGTGTGTGTGTGTGTGTGTGTGTGCTTTAAATGGTTTTGAGACAAAATTTAGCCAACAAAATCTCTAGTTCAGAGTCAATTATTTCCAAAAGACAATTAAAAATCCTGTACTTCAGCTACTTTGGGGATACTGACATGCCAAATTCCAAAGTTCATTTTCTTCTTAGTGTATCTTTGAACTTGAAGAGAAAATAGCCATGGGATTTATGAATGTGTGCTAATTGCTAAATTTTGGTTTTCTAACCAAACTAACATAAAAAGAGAAAGCCAAACCTTGGGGAAGATGCACTCTAATTGCTACAAGAATATATTTAGCTTGATTTCCTAGGAAGCTATGATATAAGAAAATAGAGAGATTTACATATAGGCTCTCTATGGAGACTCACTGTCCGTTCATTGGATTTATAGGGAAGAATGCCTGGGGATGAATTGGACTCTGCTAGAGCACTGGGCTTTTCTTTCCCATCAGGTTTTCAGAGCTTTGTCTGCATGCCAGGTCAGACAGCTCTATGAATCAAATCTTGGCCACCAGTGAGGCAACTCCTAAGTGTTTCTTGCAGTTCAATTGTCCTCACATTGGATTATATTATAGCATTTTACTTAATAAATATTTCTTAATATTTATTCAATGTCTAAAAGACCATTCTTTCAAAATCAATAGCAGGACCGGAACGACATGGAAAATAACAGTTCCTTTTTAAAGGGCAGCCCCAATATGTTGTCAGATAGAAAATGAAAACAGAATGTAGCCTGATCATATTCTGCAATTTACAATTCCTTGAAGGAGTGTTTCTTGTAATAAGTGATTCACAAATGATGCAAATTACAACCCCTTTGGCTTTTGCTGCTATGAAATTTCAGATGTGACAAGCTGGCTAGGTTGAACCCAAATATAAAACAGTTCATGGAATTTTCTCCCTGTCTTTTTTTAAAAATTAAAAAGTTTTAATTATGTATGTGTCGTATTTTTGATCATAGAATTTCCTCTATTTAAAACTTTTAACTTTGAATGCTATTAGAATTAAGGCAACATTTTTAAAAAATTTTTTTTATTAGTGAAACACCATGAAGTACAGTTATAGACTTACAAATTTTTGCACTTGGGTTTCAGTTATACAATGATCAAGTACCCATCCCTCCACCAGCGCCCATCCTCCACCACCACAGATTCCAGCATCCCTCCCACCCCCATCCCCCCCATCCCACCCTGCCTCTGTGGCAGGGCATTCTCTCTCTCTCTCCTTTTGGGTCCTGTGGTTTGCAAGAGAGGCATTGAGTGGCAATCATGTTTGGTCTATAGTCTACTTTCGGCAAGGCAACATCACTGTCCTGTCCTGTCCTCCTGTTCATCGATTTTCTCGAGCGGGCCCAGTAATGTCTCCATCATGAGACTTTGTTGCTACTGTGTTTGGCATATCAAATATGTCACAGATAGCTTGCCAGGCTTTGCCGTGCGGGTGAGATACTCTCAGTAGCTTGCCAGGCTCTCCGAGAGGGGCGGAGGAATCGAACTTGGGTCGGCCATGTTGGCTGCCTGCAAGGCAAACACCCTAACCATTGTGCTATCACTCTTTTTAAAAATAGTAATTTTAGTATGAAAAATATTGCTAGACTGAGAATATTTATAGCTAACAAATTTATGTTATATTAATATAGTCTCTTTAGAGAGAACAAATTTTGGCTACAATTTTTCAGTGTATTAAGCCACAGTAAACATTTATGGGGCTTAGACCCTGATAGAAAAAAATTTCATTGAAGATTAGAATAAAGTAACTTGAAATAATTTCTATGTATTATGTATTTGAATTCATGTTCCTCTACTTATTTGTAATAAAGACTTGAAATATTTGAACTTATTAAAATTACATTTCCCCTATGATACGTGACACAGTTCATCCTGACAGACTGAGTTCTGGTATAAGAATTTCCCAATTTTTTTATTTTATCTATGAAAGGTATCTGTTGTAAAGATACAGAAAATTTCAGTAAACTTACAGGTTTCATACAAGTGGGTATGTGTTAAAGTGATTCTAAATGCACTTAATTTCCTTTCCTCTAAAATAAACAGAGGAACAGAAACAACAATGAAATTAGAAACTCTGCATTAAGTGCAAGCACAAGCAAGTTGTCAAAGAGAAAATCAAACAGCTTATGGTCTAATCATAGTCTATTCTCACCTTGATATTTATACTGTTACCACACTTACATATATATGCTCATATGAAAGCATTATTATAAATTACTCTATTAAATGGAAATGCTCAAATGCTGTGGTACTATTTATTTTGGGGGGAATTTGGGGTCATACCCTGCTGAACACAGAACTTATTCCTGGCCTTATGGTCAAAAATGACACCTAATGGCACTCAGAGTACCATATGTGACCTAAGGGATTCAAATCAGTATCTGCTGAGTCCCAAGCAAGCACACAAATTCCTGTACTCTCTCTCCAGCTCCATGCAGCACTATTTTTATGTAGGGGTGAAAGAAAGAGAAACGTGAAAAAGTTTACTCCAGGCGTCTTTTATTCCCATTCCCACCCTTCCTCTCCGCATCAGACACTTCGCAATTAGCCAAATCCTTGCACTACTCCAGGGTTTTCTGAACATGTCTTTTCTTCACTCCTTATCCCCAGTTGGTTCAACCGCTATGGCAGGATTTTGACAGCGTAAGTTGTAGGAAGTAAGGAATGTATTTCTAATAAAAATCACAGCCAGTGATATGGATTTGATAGTTTGGTGCAAACTTGTCATGTTGCTAAGACTTAATGGAGCTCAGGTGCCACCAGGGACACATCTAGTATTTCTGGGGATGATGGAGCGGGGGAGGAGTATGGCACAGGGGCATGAAACTCAAGGTCTGCATATGCTAGGCACATATTCTGCCCTTTGAGACATCTCGATGGACCCTCTGTGGGTTACTTATTCAGAATTCTAGGAGTACTCCTCCTAAGATTCTTAAGTTAGGCTGATACTGGAAATACAAAATTTTCAATGCATGCATTTCTTGATAACTGTTCAACTTTCACTTGGTGGAAGACAATGACAACTCACAGAACATATTTCACAAAATAGGTCAATATGACTAAGTAAGCAGCCCCTTTATGTGCACATAGCACCTGCTTGGCAAGGAGAAGAACTTGAATAAATGTCTGTCAAATAAATACGTGACCGAATAAATAGAATTTCTAATTGTATCAGGATTACTAGATAAAACTGAGCAAAAGAGACTGGAAAAATGCTGAGAATTACTTTGGTTGAAAGCAGCATGTCATAAGGTAACTTGAGATTAGTGGAAAAAATGCATCGGCTCAATTGAGCTTAAAGGACTGAAAAATTCTCTAAGCATGAACATTCTTGTAAAAATTATTAAGGCCTATTTTTATAAGAGTCGTGTCCACGGGAGTGGGAGGCGTGTGAAGCAGGGCCACTCCTCTGGCAAGGTTCAAGCCCTGATATTGAGATATTTCAGTCTGGTGGGGCTGGGGTTGTTGGGGGAGGGGCACACTTGGTGATCCTGAAAACCTTGCAGTGCAGGGCATCGAACTCAGTGTCTCCCACCTGCTGGTCATGTGCTCTACCACTTCTGCTATCTCCACTGCTCAGTAAAACATATTTCTCATTTTATTTTGTCTTCCTTTCCTTTCCGCATACTTACTGTGTATAAAAACTTCAGAGTTACCATTAATATTTTGGGGAACATAGCTTTGGGGTATCATATCTATAATTGACTAAGAATTGATCAAGAAAAAGCAGAGCCATTTAATAAAAATTCATCTTAATGAAACCATTTCTAGAAATCACCTAGCCCTCACTATTAAGTGAGGTATGTCTATAAAAATTACTAATCTGGAAACTGGAGAGACAGTGCAGAGACCATACAGCAGGTAGGGTGCTTGCCTTGCACACACCCAACCGGATTAAGTCTCTGGCATCCCATAGTGTCTTCCAGCACCACCAGGAGTGATTCCTCAGTGCAGAGCTAGGAGTAACTCCTGAGCATCATCAGGTGTGGCAAAAACAAATAAATAAAAATAAAAAGGAAGGAAGGAAGGAAGGAAGGAAGGAAGGAAGGAAGGAAGGAAGGAAGGAAGGAAGGAAATCACATTTTAAAATTAATCTTAGGATACAGGAATCCAGATTTTGTACCCCAGGACTACATAGTTCTCCAAGCACCACTGGAGACCACAACACCAAGCCAGGAATAACCCCCCAAAACCACTGAGGGTGGCTCCAAAGCCAAAATTTTTAATTAGGTAAAAATAAAAATTGATTGGAGCTGGAGCAATAGTACACTGGGTAGGGCATTTGTCTTGCACGTGGCCGACCCAGTTTTGTTTCCTAGCATCCCATATCCCTGAGCACCACCAGGAATAATTCCTGAGTGCAGAGCAAAGAGTAACCCCTGTGCACTGCTGGGTGTGACCCAAAAAGCAATAAATAAATAAAAATTGACCTTATATAAATCTAGTTTCAAACCCTATTAATGAATAGATTTAGTGAATACATTTAGCGATAATAATAGTTTCAGCCTAATCAAAGTTCAAACTCAGTCTCTAGTTCCTCATCTTTTGCATATTTTGCGGGCAGGGCATTTGCCTTGCATCCGGCCGACCTGCCAACCCGAGTTCGATTCCTCCACCCCTCTAAGAGAGCCCAGCAAGCTACCGAGAGTATCTTGCCCACACGGCAAAGCCTGGCAGGCTACGCGTGACATATTCAATATGTCAAACACAGTAATAACAAAGTCTCACAATGGAGATGTTATTGGTCCCACTCAAGCAAATCGATGAATAATGGGAGGACAGTGCTGTAAAATCTAAGCACCCTGAAGGTTGTGAGTTCGCGCGCTCTCTGGACGGCTCTATCTCACCGCCCGTGTTTGGTGCTCTTGAGCCACTGTGTGTGGCCTGCATTAGGACGGATGTTGGCCAAGGGCAGATGAAGGAAGAAACGAGAGCCAGGCTGGTTGGTTTTAGTTGCCGTTTATTCCAATCCTCTTCACTCCTGTCTCTCCTCTGCCTCTCTCCTGGGTCCCAATCTGGAACCCTTTCTCCTTCCGGCTCTGACTCTGGATCTATGGAGCCTGAGCCCCTTCTGATCTTACAGTCTTAATTTATATAGCAATCATGTAAGGTGGTGACACAAAGGTGGGTTGAACATCAACAAATCAACAAAGAGAGGTAAGACCATTCCTCCAGATTAACTCAAGGGTAAAATCTCATCTAAAGAGATTACTCCAGATTACTAGGAGATCTGCACAAGGGTGGGATCCCAACGAGGGTGTGTTCTTTCCTCAGTTAGTAATCTACTTAAATCACTGTCCTGTCCTCCCATTGTTCATCATTTGCTCGAGCAGGCCCAGTAACGTCTCCATTGGAGACTTTGTTGTTACTGTGTTTGGCATATCGAATACGTCACGGGGAGCTTGCCAGGCTCTGCCGTGCAGGCGAGATACTCTCGGTAGCTTGCCAGGCTCTCCGAGAGGGGCGGAGGAATCGAACTTGGGTCAGCCATGTTGGCTGCATGCAAGGCAAATGCCCTACTGCTGTGCTATCGCTCCAGCTGTAGTAAATCCACTTATAATATTTCTAGCAATGTCATTTTGTATGAGCACAGTAAGAGATATAAACTTACAGTTTGGTTCTTCCTGAGGACATCTCACTACGTATTCTGCAGTCCTTCAGGCCAGGTTAGTCTTCCTAGCCCCAGCAGGATTCTAGTCTTGTCGTTATTTACTTTTGGATCATGACAGCATTTGTCCATGATCATGCCCTCAATTTATAGTTGAGTATCGTGTCGCTTTGGCCTGGCCCATTTCTATCACAGCTTGCCCTAGGTCTATTCAGTCCCTCTTTGGGACCCTGCTTTTGGGGTACTAGGAACTAAGGGCAACTGAGTCAAGAAAGCAGATGCCCAAGAGTAAATATTATTCGGAGTCAATCAACTCCCGAGTTACAAAACATAATATTAACTGTCTTCCTGTGTCCATACAGAAAGGACATTGCTTTAAGGTAAGCTATTCAAAAGACATAAGGAGAGGAGAAAGTCAATATAACTTATAACACAAGTTCAGTGTCCTAGAAAGATCTGACCTTACAAATTAACAGAATCTGATTAGGGGAATAAGCAGATTAACTGTTTGGGAAGAGAGCATAGACAAGTAGTTACAAATAAACAAAAGAATGGGAGTGATTTGGGAGCATTGGGATGGGTGTGACCCGATAAACCTAAATTACCTGAGGGAGGACAAAAGTGTTATCCTACACAGTGAGACAGTGCAACTTTCTTTAACATTTCCCCCAGGGGTACAGACGTATTTTCTCAAGATTTTTTTTTAACAATAATTTACTGGCTTTTTGTACAGTTGGAAGGTTTCAATAAATTGAGCTTGATTCAGATACATAGTGCAGTAATTTAGTAGATTGTTTTATTTTTACCACTTGCAAACACCAATCTGAAAATGTTTAATTGGAATGAAGGGATTCAAAGCAAAGTGCATAGAAGAATCTATCAATGGCCCCTTATCAGAATTAGCCACTGTGTGTGGGTGGGGGAGGGGGCAGCTGAGGAGAGCAGAGATAAGGATCAGTCAAATGGAAATCACTTAGTTCTCAGTTTACTCCTTCATTAATTAAAATGGGTTATCAAATGGTAGCTGCGGTTCACACAGGGAGTACTGAGAATGCAATGGTGAGCATATGCCGTGTCTGTCCTCAACAAATTTAGTCTAAATTGAAAAGATCTATGATAAATAGGAAAACTAATTTCTGGCAGTAAAACATTGAAGCTGAGAAAATTCATTTTAGTTGTTGTGAATAGGATCCCTGGCTGAGTATTAAAGGGACCATCAGAGACAATTAGCAAAAGAACTCACACAAATTTACATTATAAATCATCCCCAAGCTAAGAAAATCAAACCGGGAACTGTGAAAGCACTTGGTCAAGTCTGAGTCAGCAGAGAAATCCCCTGGGGAAGTAATGTTTAAGCCTCATTCTTAAAGATAAATAGGATTTAGCTAGGGGGAGGGAATGGAGTGGTAAGAACTTTCTAGCAGAGGGTACAGCACACACCTAGGCCCTGAATGAAGAAAGAATATGGGTTCATTCATCACCAGAAAAGGGAAGTACTTTTGGGAAGAGCCTGCAGGGGAAAGAATAAGTTGAGAGGAGAAAGAACAATTCACTTGAGGTCTTAAAGAGAAAAAGGACTTTGTAACTGTCAGGATTAATGGCTTGAACCCTGTATCAGGGGTTTTTTTGTTGTTGTTTGTTTGTTTTTTATGCTGTAAAGCAAAAGCAGCATCTTAAACAAAGAAAATCAGATTAATAGAATATATGGACAAGAAACTGAACAGACATTTCCAAGAAAACAAAAATGGCAAAAAAGTACATGAAAGATGCTCAATATCAGTGCTCACAAAGGAAATGTGGGCCACAGTGGTACATCACATAAACAGTACCTCCTTTTCTGTTTGTCTATTTTCTCCATTGTTTCGTTTGGGCGCCATACCCACCTGTGCTCGGGGCTTTATTCTTTATGACACTGCATTCAGGAATCAATTTTGGCAGTCTCTGGGGACCATATGGGTGCCAGGTTAGGAACCTGGGTCAGCCACTGTGCAAAGCAAGCTCCTTACCTGCTGTACTATCCTCCACTCTTCAGTTACAGGAGCTCTTAAACAGGAAAGAGGAGTCAGAGAGATAGAACAGGGGTTAAGCACATGCTTTGCATATGGCCAACCTTAGCTCAATCCTGCACCTTCTGGTATCCTGGGCATAGCTATGTGCAGCCCCGGAGACCTGCGAACATTGCCAGAACGGTCCGTGTGATTTCTTGGCACTTCAGGACCCAAACAGCACCACATCCTAGGGAGCTCACGTTGAACCATTGTCCCAGTTGCCTAAGAACCACCATGAGGCCTCTGAGATGCCAGAGCAATTGGAACCCCCACCCTAATCCCAGCAACCCACCATCCCCCCCCAAAAGAGGAAGCCTCAGTTTACTCTTGATTGCTGCTGTGAGCAGTCTCATTTTTGGCTACATTTTTGGCTCCCTGCAAATGCCTGGGTTCTTCTGATAAACGAAGTTAACAATTGTTCGTCATAAAATTCTTTTCCGCTGCTTAGGCGCACAAGGAGACTAAGATAATGAATGGACAATACATGCAACAGATGATGAAAAGTACTCAAATCAGCCTGACCACCCTGCAAATTGCCTGTATTATCTGCAATACTTGTCAGTTGATAAGAAATGCAAACTGCCTTTAAAAAGGCCTACACAAAACTCTTACTTCATCGATTTTCTCGAGCGGGCATCAGTAACGTCTCCATGGTGAGACTTGTTACTGTGTTTTGGCATATCAAGTACGTCATGGGTAGCTTGTCGTGTGGGCAAAATACTCTCCGTAGCTTGCCAGGCTCTCTGAGAGGGGTGGAGGAATTGAACCCAGGTCGGCTGCGTGCAAGGCAAATGCTTTACCTGCTATGCTATGGCTCCGGCCTAATACAATATTATATGTAAATTATAAATCAAACTGATTAAATGATAAAAATGTACAAAAGAGATAGAGGTATATCTATCTAAATGGCACACTAGATAGAGAAAAATAAGAACATAAAATAGAAGAAATAATCTAAAACAATATAAAAATATAATTTTATATTTTATTTTTTATATTTTATAATATAATTTAAATCTTATAAATTATATTATAAATATAAAATATATTATATTTTATGATATAATTTCCTAGACATAAACTGCTAGACTTTCTGAAATCTGAGCATAAAGAAAAAAACCCAGGAGAGCTTCCTACTGAGAAACAAACTCTGTCCATTAAAATATGTAATATTTTTAAAAATCTTCCAAAAAATTTTATTGATTTTAGTAAGTTAAGAATTAGAGGGACATGGGAAGGGGGGCGTTCCCACCTCGTCCTTCATGCCCTACTGAGGTCACGAGTTGCCCCCCACCAGCGGCTCTCCAGCACGGCCATGGCTCCAGAAGCACAAGGACTTAATGGAGAGCCTGGCAGCTTGCAGCAGAAAAGTGAATGGACTATGCATTAATCCAAGGGACCATGCCTTCCCCTGAGGGAAAGGGTGTTGCTCCCTTCCACTTTTTTCCCCCTGGGCAGCAAGATGGTGGCCTCCTCAGAGCTTTTTGGAAAGCCAGGTATGAGCCAGCGGTGATGGAGCAACTGAAACTTCATGGGAATGGGGGCGTTCCCGGCTCGTCCTTCACACCCTACCGAGGTCACAAGTTGTCCCCCATGAGCGGCTCTCCAGCACGGCCATGGCTCTAGAGGCACAGAAACCAATTTGGCTCGTGGCAGAAATACCTCCAGGCTTAATAAGTAAAATATCAGAAATCCAAATTCGCGTGGCTGCAATAGCGGCCACGCAACATCATAAGGTTCTCATAACTAACTGTAGAAAGCAAATTATTTCACAATGCCTTTTCAGCAGTTCTGATTGTTGGGTGTAAACTGTAAACAATAATGGTGCATCTTTTGTCGATATAATGAACGTAATCAAAGTAGATAGAGTGTTATGTGGAATTCATCTTCCTCACAGGCATTGGGAGGGTGGCAGGGGGGTTATATTTGAGTTCTTGGTGGTGAAAAATAAGTACTGTTGAAGGGAAATGTGTTTGATCATTGCATAACTGAGACTTAAACCTGAAAGCTTTGTAAGTTTTCCCACAGTGATTCAATATATATATATATATATATATATATATATATATATATAGAATTAGAGGGAATTTTTAGGAACTAGGATCTTTTGTTTTAAAGGAGAGAGAGAGAACAAAAGGGAATGCCCTGCCACAGAGGCAGGATGGGATGGGGGGGATGGAGGGGTGGAAGGGATACTGGAATCATTGGTGGTAGAGAATGGGCACTGGTGGAGGGATAGATACTCAATCATTGTATAACTGAAACCCAAGCACAAAAACTTGTAAGTCTACAACTGTACCTCATGGTTTTTCTTCACTGCACTGCACTGTCCTCCCATTATTCATCGATTTGCTCAAGCGGGCCCAGTAACGTCTCCATTGTGAGACTTTGTTGTTACTGTGTTTGGCATATTGAATACGTCACAGGTAGCTTGCCAGGCTCTCTGAGAGGGGCGGAGGAATTGAACTCGGGTTGGCCATGTTGGCTGCGTGTAAGGCAAACGCCCTACCGCTGTGCTATCACTCCAGCCCATGGCTTTTCACTAATAAAAATTTCACAGATCACAGATCACAGATCATCCTGTTATTCGTCAATTGCCTCGAGCAGGCCCCAGTAATGTCTCCTTCATCCTAGCCCTGAGATTATATTCAAGGCTCTTTAGGAGAATGAGACCCATCATTGTTACTGGTATTTGGCATATTGGGTACGATACAAGGAGTTTGCCAAACTCTGCCGTGTGGGCAGGTTACATTTGGGAGCCTGCCAGTTTGTCAAAGTAGGAATGAGATGTCATAATAAAATGTCACGCGGCCGCGAATGCGGAGAGTGGTCTCAACATGGTGGTGTCAGTTCCTGGAGGTCGTCGGCTGCCGGAGACCTGGTCGGGGGCGGGGAGGAAAGCTCAACCTGCTCCCTTCAAGGGGCCACGGTGAGGAACAACCAGGCGCGGGGGCAGGAGACTGCACTGTTCTCCCTCCGGGATCTGGTTTTTATAGTCTCTGAGTCTTGGCCGCTGATGGGATTACACAGCGCCAGGGGGCCAGTTGGTGGGTGTGACCCCCGCCTACTGGAATTTGGAGGATCTGGGTGGAGGATGCTCGACTCCAATCCGAGTAGGCTTGGAGATCTCAGCCCCGGAACCCACGTGGCTTTGTCCCTCTGCCGGGACAAAAAATTTTAAAAATAAAAAAAAATCTTTTGTTTCATTTATTTAGTTATTTTCTTTTGGGGTCACACCCAGCGATGCTCATGGGTTATTCCTGGCTCTGCACTCAAGAATTACCCCTGGAGGTGCTTGGGGGACCATACTAGATGCTGACGATCAAACCTGGGTCAGTCGTATGTAAGGCAAACGTCTACCTGCTGTACTATTGCTCTGGAACCTACGATCTTTTATTATTTTGAAGCAATGTTTATCTGCTATTTAGGAAATTGAAAATAAATTGTGAAACAGAGTTTGAGAAATTGTAGCTCAAAAATGGAACCAACAAGCAGGAGAAGGAAGGCAAAGAAAGGCAGAGAGAAATCAGACTCCTATAATTTGAGGTCTAGTTAGCGAGACTCACTAATCATTACAAATTTCTTCGTGTTAAACATTGCCAATTCTCAGTGTTTGACTTTTGTAATATAAATATTGAACTGTATTCCTGTCAAGATTAATACATTAAAGTTAAACAACTGTCCATAAACCCCACTAAACATCACAATCACCAGAAAAGGTTTAAAAGATATAAAAATTCATAGAGTCTCTCCTATCCATACCAACATACATATGAAAGAGCATATATCCTCAATACACAAAGGACAAAAAATACTAGCCTTAGAGTGTCTTGGTTAAGGTTTTTTTATTATTATTATTTTTTAGCCACTTAAATAGGCTAATCCTTCTAAATGTATTGTGTCTTACTTTGCTTTCTTAAAAATAAAATTATGGGAGTTGGAGTGAGAGCACAGCAGGCAGGGCATTTGTCTTGCATGGGGCCCATCTGGTTTGGATCCCAGCACCCAGTGAGAAACCCTGCAAGCCCACCAGGAGTGATCCCTGAGCAGTATAGCCATGGATAAACCCTCAGTACCACTGGGTGTAACCCCAAAACCAAAATAAATAAACAAAAATAATGGCATCAATCTTCCAGAAATGTGGAACGTTAAATGATCAGAAAACATTAAATGATAAGTGATGTACAATGCCTGGCACTTAATTGTGGTTTAATAATGATAGTGTGCTGCCTGGTAATTTTACTTGGGGTTAGATCTGAAGGCTTTAAGAGCTCCTAACCCCCTTCTAAAGCTCTTACTGTAATGTTTTCAAAGAGTATCCAAGTACTCAACCAAAATTTCAAAAATACTGTTATCAGCTCTCCAGCTAGCCACTCCTTATAAAACATTAGCAGTTCATTCTCACTCTTCTGAAAGTTATAGGTGCTTAAATTGGTCGATTTCTTCGTTCCAAAGAGCCATGATTACGGAAAGACTCAACCTCAGGCATATAGGGCTTATTTCTTTTGAAGTTCAACCAGAGAAAGAAGGCCACACCCAGGGAAGAGTGCTCTAATTTAGTCACACCCTGGAGATAAACCAGCCAAGTATAGGGTAAGGCAATACAGGAAGAAATTCAACAACTATTTAATGAGAGCTCCTTTGGTGTACCATTACTCCAAATGACTCATGTACATTTATTTGGCCACTTCCTTCCCACCCCATCTTCCCAATATGGCCATTAAGATATTTTTTATTTGTCTAAGCTCTTATTATAAACAAATATGATAAACCAAATGAAACCCTATCAAAGAATTATATTAAATACCAGACATTCAAAAACTGCATGGAAGTGGATTGTACTTAGTATCACATTGTTGTACACTTAGTATATAACAGTGGCCTAAAATAATGTTCTTTAAAAAATAGCAACTATTTCAGAAAATAGAGTGATAGCTCAACGAGTAGCCTTGCACAGGGCCAACACAGATTCAATTCATGGTACCTCATATACTCCCTCAACCCCTTCAAGAGTGATTCTTGAGCATGGAGTCAAAAATAAATGCTGAAGATAGTAAGTTAGTGGATTTTTGTGTCACCAATTTCCAAAGGGAAATGAGGTCTCTGCAAGCCAGCATTCAAGTGTTAGAAATCAGCTGGATGCCTAAACCTTCAACTCAATACTATTATTATCTACTTGGAGATAGTATCAGATCCCACAGGTAACAAGCCAGTCTCTAAGGCTGTCCTCTACCTTAAATGTCAGTTGCAAGTTACAGGTAACAATGCTTCTAATTAATCAGTTATAAATCAGAAATCCCTTAAAACCCTTCACAGATTTCAGTGCCTATAACAAACTCAGATTTAAATCTGTGCTTCTGAGTGGTTGAAAATTGGAAGTAACTAAGATTCCTTCCTCAGGTTTAACTGATTTGCTAAAATAGCACAGACAATTCAGAGAAGCTATTTACTCGAAAATCACCAGTTTATTATAAAGAATGCTAAAAGATATATGAAATAACAGCTAGTAGGAAAAGATGCATAGAGAAGATATGGGTGTATGCTTTCTAGTTGAGCCAGGGTCCCTAAATCTTCAAACATTCACCAACCATGAATCACTCTGCCTCAGGGTTTTTATGGAGGCTTCATTACAATGGCATGATGGATGAACTCATTGGCCATTGAAAAATGAGTACCAACTCTAGTCTCTCTCTCCTCCCAGGAAAAATACAAGCATGTCTTAAAGTACCATCCTCTATTCAGATTGGTCTCCCTGGTAACCAGTCCCAATAATCAGGTGTTTTCCAAATGTTTCCTCATTAATATATAAGAGATCACTTGAAGACTCTGAACCATAGGAAATTTCAGGGCTTTGGGGGAAGCAGTGAGTCAGGAACTGGATGAACACCAAATATGTTAGAAATTTATTTATTTTTTGTCATCTGAATGACCCAAATACATGTTTCATATAAATCATTATATTGTAGTTGACTTGCACTTACAATATGATCCAGCAATTCTGCTTACCCAAGAGATATGAAAGCATATGCCTCTATGAATATTCAGAGTAAATTTATTCATAAAAGTCAAACACTAGGAAAATAACACTGATTGTTCCTCAATAACCAAATGATAAGGAAATAGATAAACTGGTATACCCATCAAATGCAAATTACTCAAAACTATAAAAGAGTTAATTATTAGTTTCTGGATACATCACACAGTAGTCACTGTGCAAGAAAGAAATCAGATTTTTAAAAAGTACCTATGATTCTGTTTGCATAAAAGTATAATAAATATAATCCAATATATGTTACAAAAAGCTTATCAATGGATGGTGAAGGGACAAAAAGAAAAAGTGAAAGGATTCCAATGACAAAGGAAGAAACTTTTAGACATAATAAACATATGTCTATTTTTTTAATGTGGTGATAGTGTCATGAGTGTCTGTCAAATCTTAACAAATTGTATACTTAAATATGTGTGATTTATTACATGTTGATTATATTTCAAAGATGTTTAAAAATGTTATGGTAACAATTAAGCATTAAAATGCAACATAGATGTATGTTATTCAGTTACAACAATTAAGTAAGTCGTGCAAATGTGAATGTCATTCAAGGTGTTATTGTTTAAAAGGAAACACTATAACTTCTGGTGGTGCTGGTGGTCCCCAGCACTGCAGGACCCAAGTAGCACCACATTCTGAGGTCCTAGTGTTGAACCACCAGCCCAATTGGCCAAGAAATTCTGAGAGTGGTTCCTGGGTTATCTGGTAGCACCACTTGGGATCCACCACTAAAATAATTATACTAACAATCCCCTTTAAAAATGTTTTGGTTATTTTTGGGCTAAACTTAGCAATGGCCAGGAGCTACTCCTGGCTCAGTGGTCAGGGAGTTAAATGAGACCTCTGGCATGCCTGCACACTAGCCCTTTAAGTTAGAATTGCAAATATGGAGGCTCTGAAGCAGAGTGGTATATATGCCTCTACTCAGAGGATGGCTAAGAGAAGCTAAATCACTTACCCAATGCCAACAACTATTCAGTAGACACGGATTTGAAGCCAAATCTAACCAGGCTGCATAGCATTAATTCGTCTGCCTATCTATACTCTCTATTCAATACATTCCTAAACCTTGAAAAACTAATCTATTTTTAGAACCATCTCATTGGCTTTCCACTGGATAAATCAACAAAAAGCACAAATAGATGAGGAGAAGTAGAGTGTAAGGAAAGTTTTAGATATGTATAATCAATTCACCTCTTTCCCTTAGTGCTCACTATGCCTGCACTCTAAAATTTTGTATCATCTATCTGGACGCACTCTTCACACAGCAATACTTCTTTAGGTTTTAGCAGCTAATCCTCCTTCTCATCTGTTCAGGTTTAGAGATGCCCACCCAGTTGCTAATGGTTCTGAGATGCTGAACTCTTTCTCCGAATTTCCTTACAGCTTGCAAACACCTTTATAAGGAGTCCCTTTACAAAATTTACTCAAATTATACAAATTGAATATGCTACTCATTTCCTGTCAGATCACTGACCTGAATAGTGATAATAAAATTCTATTTCTTTTTCACTGTAATTTGATAAGGAAGCATAATGTTTGTCCAATAAGGGCAGGATCATTTTTGGTGCCGGAATGTCTATATACAGAGGAGGAGAAAACTTGTCAGAGAGAAGATATTTGAAGAGAGTTATTCTGAAACTGCATCTACAGAAGAAGAAGGGTGCTTTTCCTTGAATTGGAATGACTGCAGGGGCGGAGGGAGCTTAGTGCATTAAAAGGCTAGATTCTCTGATGGCAAAACTGGGCAACACCTTTTACTACACTCAATCTCGTGTCTGATTCTTTTTTGGGGGAGAGGGGGTTATTAGGTTTGTTTCAGATTCTGTGTTGTGTTCTTGTTTGTCTTTTTGTTCCACACCCAGTGGTGTCCAGGGATTACTTCTGGCTCTATGTTCGGAGATTACTCCTGGTGGAGCTCCACGAACCATATGGGATGCAAGGAATTGAACTTGTATTGACAGCATGCCAGGCAAGCACCCTATTGCTGTACTATCTCTCTAGCACCCTCTGTTTAGTTTGGTTTGAGGGTCACACCCAGTGGTGCTCAAAGATTATTTCTGGATCTATGGCAGATGATCATTCCTCACAGTGTTTGGGGAGAGAGGAGGGAATTATATGTGGTGCTGGGGATTGAACCGGGGTCAGCCACATGCAAGGCAAACACCTTAATTCCTGACTATCTCTCCAGTCCATCATATGTCTGTTTTTTAATAGTTACAAGCAAGACCTAAGTTTAGTATGATAACACTATTATGCCAGTTACAGAAGAAATATATTTATTCCCTGTGACTAGTTTGTCACTGAATCTAGGACAACTCACCTTTCCCTACTTATGTCACAGGAAGTCTATGCATATGAAGAAAATGATGACATATTGCACTACGATTGATGGTGAGTAGCCTATGAAGCCCTTTTGTTCTCGTGAGATAGGTCATAGATCAATGAAATATTTTATTCATGTACCAGTCCATACTTGTAAGTCACAGGTGAATTGAATATCCCTATTTAATTCTACACTCCTTCCACTTGGAATCTATGCCCCAAAGGCACAGGAAATGCTCAAGGATTTGGGGGTACAAATAAGTTTTCATGGGCCATGTGAAAAAGGCTGATGCAATGTTTTTAAGTTGTTGTTTTTTCCTATAACTAGAGCTTAGAATTTCATCGAAAGTGTTTGCTGGCACCACAAAACATGCCTTGTAAATGTGCTTTCTTTTTTCCTCTGACCACCTCACACATGTTTCTTAGCAAAACCTTTAATTCTCTCTCATACTCATGAGTTCACAAATTCAGCAGAAGAAAGGCAGAAAGAGAACTGACTATGAGTTTTTATAATACAGGCCTCCCTGTATGCCTCCCCCAAGGCCCCCCACAAGCACCTTCCACCCACAGGGAATTCATTCAGTGGAGATATGGATCTGGAAATGTAGGTGCATTCTTGTCTTTAAGATATTAACTCCAAGGGAAAGTGTGGTCACCAACAGTGAACTGACCTGGCACCCACAGTTTAAGCTCTGCCAACTGTTCAGTTTGTTTCTCACCATAAGACCAAGCCAAAGTTACATTTAGATAGCTTGAGTTCCAAAATAGGAGAGAAGATCAAACACCTTTTGTTCCCCGTAAGCTCACAATTCTAAACAGCAACACCCTGGATTGGCATGCTGAGGAACAGTCACAAGCCATAACTGTGGTTCTGAAACGGATGCCAGAAATGGAAAGGAAACTCATGTGAGTGATGGGTGTAGGCATGGCACATACACACACACACACACATACGCACACACACAAAGCTCTACTGTGTCACAACCACAGAAGTGATTGGCTTGAGAGAAGATATTTGATTCATGCTGTTTTTAATTCATAGGCTACGCGAGCCTGTTACATTTATTGTTTCATTGGGACAGCAGTTTATGGACCTTTTTGAGTGTGTTTGTATCTGCATGGGTATCCCATGCAAATATCCTAGGCTTTATCAGTCTAATGATCCAAACTGTAATTTTGTCTTGTGTCTCTCTTCTGGTTTCTGTAGAAATGACTCCAGTGCTTCATCAACTGTGAAATCTGGATCTGATCTTTGGAAGAAAGGGATTGAGAGCATAATGACTGGGCTTTTCAATGAAAAGATTAACAATGCATCTGAGCTGAATAGCCCTGCATGTGTTTAGAATGAGCCCTGCCTTTTGCTCTTTTGAGGAGTAACATATAATACTGAGTCTTGTCCCAGATTTATATTTCATTCCAATCCCCTTGCCCATGTTATAAATAAAGGTGGTATGACTATATGCTTGAAATAGAAATAACTCCTGTGTGCAATGGCTTTGTTTATATATATATATTTAAAAAAAAGATTGCTAGACATTTTCTTGGATCTTGGCGAGAAATGACATCCTATACTGATGCCCTTTCTGTAATCACAACACTAACCACTTCCAGCCCCTGGTATTGTGTTGCAGGATTTTGATGATGTTTAGTTTTACACTTATTAGAGAACTACGTCCTGCTTGATTATCCATTTTCCTGCATTGCTGGCAGAACACTTGCCAACCTAGTCTATACAGGATTATATACACTTCCACTGATTTTGCTGGCTGAGCGTCGGTGATGCCGCTTGGCCAGTAACCTCCAGTCAGTCCTTTTCCTAATTTGGTTCTACTGTCAGACTGCCCCTGGCAACGTCATGACACCCACTTGCTCTGGTTGCTCACCAGGGGAGGGGACAAGTGGGACCCTGTCCTGTTGCTGAGGAGACAAAGCATATTCATTTATCCTGCTGCTGCACACGGAGGGAAAAGGCCAAAACAAACAGTGACACAGCACGCAGAACACTGCAGAGACATCTGAGACATTCTTCCTGGCTGGGCCTCCTGCCCTGCAAGACCCAAACTGACAAGAGTGACTTTTTCCTCCCTCTCTCCTCCATTTCCCTCTACTCCCAAATATGCCCATTATCAATGTCAGCACAGCAGAAGGCAGACAGAGTAGACCAGATCTCAAACACTGAAAGGGACCTCAGAGATCATGAAGTCATTGGCTCTCACATTGTTCAGATGAGTCCCTGGATCTCCTAAAAGCATCCCGAGAGTGCTGTCTGTTACTCACTCTTACCCTCAGACTGGGAGGAGAGAAAGGGGTGAGATTTCAGGGCTCCCTGTTCCCCAGTTTCTGCCTCCAGGTCTATGTCCAACAAGATTCAAAGATTACTCCTAGATCTGTAGGAATTACTCCTAGCAGTAGCTCAGGGGATCGTATGGATGCCGCATCAAACCTGGCTCGGTCAAACGCAAGGCAAACACCTTACCTGTTCTTACCCCAATTTAAAGTTTTTTACGCATTGTAAAATTTCCTTTACAGAAACGATGGTGAGGTACAAGGGTGAGGTTTAGTGGCGGAACCCCTGGCACAAATTCAATCCTCAGAACCAAATGACATTCAAGTCTGCTATCCCATGATACAGCAACGACAGTGACAAAAGGCAGGGAGGGATAACTCTAAAAAAATCCCAACTTCAGAGCCACAAGATCCCCATCAATTGGATCCCCGAGTTACACTTTCTGGGCCCCAACTGACCATCCCCTAACAATACTGGAGATACTGAATTAAACAAATCCAACACTAGCCTGAGGCCATGGTATAAAGAACAATGTACATGACCAAGCGGTGTTTTCAATATCCAGCACCTCATGTGCTACCCTGAGTCCCAACAGGAGTGACCCCTGATCAAAGAGCCAGGAGTAATCCCTGAGCATTGCTGGGTATTGTCCAGTTAAAAACTAACAAATAATAATGGTCACAGTCACGGTCCTCCCGTTGTTCATCGATTTGCTCGAGCGGGCCCAGTAACGTCTCCATCATGAGACTTGTGTGTTTGGCATATCGAATACATCACGGGGAGCTTGCCAGGCTCTGCCGTGTGGGCGAGATACTCTCGGTAGCTTGCCGGGCTCTCCGAGAGGGGCGGAGGAATCGAACTCGGGTCGGCCATGTTGGCTGCTTGTAACAAATAATAATAATTAAAAAAACATAAACCACAACAATAAAGAGTCATTATTCTCCTTGGGATTTTGTAACAACTGCTACCATGGCCTTGCAAAGGGACCAGCTGGAGGAAATCTAATCTGACCATCCCTATGTGGTGGTTAGAGTACCAGGCTTTTTTACATGTGGCTATTTGGCACTGAATGACAGCAGGTGTAGTTTAACCTAAGCAAAATTGAAGCTGGGCAGTACTAACAGCTTTATTTTAGCAACCCTGATTCAACTTTCCCCAATAACAAACAATACTTGGAGCAAGAGGACACACCTCCAGGACCCACTGTACTGAAAAGCAGAGTGTGAAGGGAGAGGGTCACGCTGCCAGGATGGCTGGTGCTTGCTGCCTCTGCTTCCCTTTGCAGCCCTGCTCTTCTTTTCTCCCAGCTGGGTTTACTCAATTACCTTCGAGGGTTTCAGCTGTCCACATTGCCACAAAAGAAAAAGCTTTCTGGGCTCCCTCATAAATATTCACCAAGCACCTCCTTTCCTCCTGGAGTCCCTTCCCAGGTGAAAATCATACCTGTGAAAATGATTATGACCATCATTTGTCTCAGAAGCAGTTAGGCTCTCTTCTGCTGGGGTCAGCGAGATCTCTCTTTAGCAGAAAGTGTTGGCCTGGCTGAGAACTGGAAGGCACCCAAGCAAGAAGAGTTCCAGACTCTCTCCCTGCCTGGCCGGGAATTTATTTCACAGCCAGGAGTCTGGAAATAATTCCAGCAAGAGAGAGTCCCCTGCCACCCTCTTCAAACCCAGGAAACCCTGCTGAACGCAAGCATGAAAGAGAACATGACGAGCCTTTCCCATCCTCTCCTGTGTGCTTCAGATTTAAGGGAAAGAAAACAAAAATAAAAAATAAGTGTCAGAGAGATAATACCACTGGTAAGGCCAGTGATGAGGTTTCAATTATGGCACATCTCTAAGGTTGCTCGAGCCCCACCAAAAGTTATTCCTGAGCACAAAGCCAGGAGGAAGCCCTGAGCACAGTCAGATGCGGCCCCACAATTCAAAAATAAATAAGGGTCCTGAGCAGATAGCGCATTTGCCTTGCATGTGTTTGACCCGGGTTTGATCTCTGGCACCCCATAAAGTTCCCAGAACACCGCCAAGAGTAATTCCTGAGCGCAGAGCCAGGAATAACCCTGAGCAATGCTGGCTGTGATCCCAAATGCAAAATACAAACAAACAAACAAATAAATAAGTGGGGGAAATCTGTCTGCAAAGGAAATCAGGAACTCCAAACAGGCAACGGAAGGTCAGATTTCGGCTTCTAACGCATCAGGGGAGGTCTCTGGGGCACACATGGCAGAGTAAAGGTGATGAGGGTCCAGGGCTGGGTGGATGGAAGGAAGTCAGAGTGAAGGCGCATCCTGAAGTAATCACCTTTATCTTGAAGGGAAAAAAAAATGCCTGAATTTTCTGGGCGACAACTGATTGAAGAGTGAAGCTTTTGCCTTGGAGTGCTTATGGTACCTGTTTCCTGATTTAAGTTGTTCACTTTGTTTTGAATGGTGTTTAATTCCTCTCCTCTCTTTGTCCTTTCTGCTATCTTTGGAATTTTCTCTCTCCTCTCTTCTTTTCTCATAAATAATCTTTTTACCTTAATGCCCTCAGTTACAGCCGCCAAACTGAAGTTTATGACGTTTACTGCTTCCCTTACTTTCCATTTGGGGATGTTAAGATGATTTTTCAGATGAAAAATTATTTTCTTTGTGCTTTCATTTGGACAAAGATAGAGTTCCAGACCCTGTTAATGGCCCAACAAAGTGTTTGGGTGATGATTGGTTTCTTGGTATCCCTGGGCAGAAAGATTCAGAAACTTGCCCTTAATTCTTCCACCATCAAGTTCGAGGTCAGGTTATGGGGACATAGGGCAGTTGTTTTCAGTTGCTCTCCTGCCATTCATAGCTTCCAGGCATCCATTTCTTTGTTACCTGTCTTGCCACTATGAGTCATCAAAGAATCACACTTTTAGACAAAAGTGTATCTCCTAAGTACATTAAATTGATAACAGTGGTTTTGACTAGTCATTCATTTTCAAAGCTGTACAAGGAGTTTCTCTTCAAAACGCTTTTTAAGCCTTGTCATGCTGTCAAATGGAGGTATGGGTAAAGACATGTGTTTGCATTTGTGTGTCAGTTCCTGACATTTGTATTTATTTGTACATATGTATTTTGTTTGTTCAAATAAATGTTTCATCAGATGCAGAGTACAGTAGGGAAACTCAAGGACAGAGCTCTTACAATTCAAAATCAAGTGAAATATCTTTCAATATGACTTGGAATTCCAACATGGTTAATTGCAAATAGAATCCGGAGAAAGAAGTAGCACATTAGGGAGCTAAGGTCTGTATTTATCTTTTAATGTTGTTGTTATATTACACAGTTTACTGCATAAATAATTGAAATGAAAGTAATAACAATTTAGGAACCATTCCAATGTTGTGTGTGCAATATTTCATTCAGATTCACCTTTCTGAGCTTGCAGAGCCACAGTGATTCCGTATTTAATGAATGTCCCGTGGTCAATTAAAAATGAAAGTTTCAATAATGAATAAAAGTTGCTTTTGAGCCAACCCACTTACAAACACCCTATTTCATTTATTTATTAAAAAATCCTTCGGTAGTCCTTAAAAATATATTTTTTCATAATATCCTTAAAGTTTTTGTTTTAAATATTTAAGGTGGTATTACTGTGGGAGAAATATTTAAACCTGAACATGTAATCATACTAATTGAAACTGAATGAATACGGATTGTTCAGTCTATTTGCATGTTTTGCTATATATTTAAGATATAATTGAAAAATATAAGAGCTAAGAATATTAAGGTAATAATTTTCACAATGGAAAATATTGGTCAATGCAGAATTAATATTTTCATACTCTACAAGGAGAACTTTTCATACCTGTAGTCTTATTATTCTTGTTTAATAAATGAAGCGTTGTACTAAAATGAGTTCCTTGGGGTTATGCATAATAGTTTATTTATCTTTTTGTTTTCCTATCTACAACATAGCAGATGTACAAGAAACATTTACTGACTTATTTTAACAAAACAATTTTGATTGTAGATATTCCTTTTTCCCCAGCTCCTTTGTTGGAGAGATCTTGGAGGGAAAAAAAGGGATCAAACATAATTTATTAAAATTCTATGTTAGTCAACACACTTGGCATCTGTGATACTGCTAAACATTCTGCCAAATCTCTGGGATCAGTATTGTTATTCCAGTTTTGCAAAGGGTGCAATTGATGCTTATCTAAAGGAAAGCAACTATACAAAGACAAACATGCAGAAATTGATAAAGCTGGATTTCGTGCCCTATTTCATCTAATTTCAAAGCCTTTGTCTTATCTGCACATATTTACACATAAATCCTAAAACTACTTTACAACATATACTGTGTTCCAGGCATTGTTCCAGACTCCACAGAGTGAAACAGGTAGTTTCTGACTTTATTAGAGTGGAGTTAGAGAGAAAAGAAATAAATTCACTCAGTAGCATTGGTCCCTATCTAGTTGAAGATTAAAGTAATTGGGTGTAAAACTACAATAGAATTAGTTTGATTTTTTAAAAGTCAACAATTGGAAATTTATAAAAAGCAGCATGGGTAGAGTAGAGCTAAGGGACAAATAATAGGTGGTTTCAGAAATAAAGAGGAACTTTTAAAGCCAGTTTGGGGCTTGGAATTTTTTTATTGTTGTTTTTTGGGTCACACAAGGCAGTACTCAGGAACTATTCCTGGCTCTGGCTTCAAAGGCCATCCACAATAGTGCTTAGGAGTTTATACGTGTTGCTGGGAATCAAACCGGATGGATCATATGGAAGGACAGTGCCTTACCTCCTGTAGCATTTCTTTAGTTCCTAAATATGTTAGGATTTATGTGGTCCTGACTCAGGTGAAAAGATTTGTAAGAAGGGGCAAGGGAGAAAGACCAGTTCAAGGCCCTTTCTATGGGATAATCCAAGCAGAGTTGAGGGCATCAGGGATTGAAGTGGTAGTAGAGGAGGTGGCAAAAGTGGTTGAAATCTAAAATGTGTGGATGAAAGTAGCTTCTAGAACTCCTGGAGTTATTCCATACCCTGCTGGATTTAAATGTTATTATTGTAGTTTATTTATCTATAAAATGGGAATATTTTTTGAAGAACTTAAGATCAGCAACATCCTTGGCATCCTGCCTACTATATGGCTAAACATTTAATTAAAAAAATCTGTTCCTAGCAGCTATAAAAGCTGATGAATAGGAACAACTGCCACTCTCCAACATATAGAAGTCATACAGGCCAGGTTCAGGGATGTTCGGGAACCAATAGTCTGAGAGGGCTGGCCAGGCCAGTGATGAGGAACCAGGTGCCTGCAGTGGCAGAAGCAAAAGTGAAGAGAGAAAGGAAGAATAGGGAAAGCGTGGAAGACAGCATCTCTAAGGGAAAGGGTCTCCACAAAAAACAAGTGTGGAAACTGTTCTGAACCTCCAGAGCCATGTAGACACTGCTTATATACCCAGAAAAGAACAGGGAAATTCAACACCACACCTCATTTACTCTCAGATGACATTTTCAACATAAGGGAAGTTTTTTTTAGCTTCTTGGGTCACACCCAGCCATGCACAGGGGTTACTCCTGGCTCTGCACTCAGGAATTGCTCCTGGCGGTGCTCAGGGAATCATATGGGATGCTGGGAATTGAACCCAGGTCGGCCATGTGCAAGGCAAACGCCCTACACACTGTGCGATCGCTCCAGCCCCAATAAGAGAAGTTTTAAATTACTAGTTAATGACATGCAGGACATGTTTCACTAATCACTGTTTAACTAATCACTGTCCTCCCGTTGTTCATCGATTTGCTCGAGCGGGCCTAGTAACGTCTCCATCATGAGACTTGTTACTGTTTTTGGGATATCGAATACATCACGGGTAGCTTGCCAGGCTCTGCAGTGCAGGCGAGATACTCTCGGTAGCTTGCCGGGCTCTCCGAGAGGGGCGGAGGAATCGAACTTGGGTCGGCCATGTTGGCTGCGTGCAAGGCAAATGCCCTACCACTGTGCTATCGCTAAAACTAGAAAATTATAGGATTATAGAATCCCTTATATATATATAACTTAGTTAAGGGCTATTTTTCTGCTCCTCCTCACATTTAGGAAGTTTTTATTAAGGCTATTAGATTGGAGCCAGAGAGAAAACAGCAGACTGAGCACATGTTTTTGCACATAAGAGGCCCAGGTTGGATCCCCAGTGTCACATTCCCTCTCACCCCAGCTCCAAGAATAACCCTTTGGCAGAGCCAGAAATAGCCTCAGAATGCTGTTGGGTATGGTTCCAAAACAAAAACATACCTTTCAGATTGTTTTAGTGAAATATTTGTTTTGTTTTTGTATTGTGTGCAAATTCTTTTTCAATAATAAGGTATTCTTCAGCAATGACCAAAAATTCCTTGATTAACTCAGCTCTGACTTTCATTTTGATTCTTTGCAAAAAAAATTTTTTTTCCTTATCTAGGTTTAAAACTTATAAAATTAAGCACTGTAGCACTGTACTGTCCTCCTTTTGCTCGTTGATTTGCTCGAGAGGGCACCAGTGACATCTCACAACAAATTGTTAGACTTGTTGTTACTGTTTTTTGGCATATTGAATACATCACGGGTAGCTTGCCACATTTTGCTGTGTGGTCGAGATACTCTCAGTAGCTTGCTGGGCTCTCTGAGAAGGGCGGAGGAATCGAACTCTGGTCGGCCATGTTGGCCGCATGCAAGGTGAACGCCCTATCCGCTGTGCTCTTGCTCCAGCCCATAAAATTAAGGGCTAGTGGATATAGTACTTGTCTTGCACTTGGCTGACCTGGGTTAATATATAGCACATCATGTGGTCCACTCTACCTCACCAGGAATGAGCCAGAGCATCGGAGCCTTGAATAAGTCCAAACACAGGTGGGTGCAGCCACTGCCCCCCAAATTAGCATATGTTTGCACATAGAGAAAAGGAGCTCCCAACAATGAAATTACAGTAAAATGTTAATGTCCACTCTCTGTCATGTAATCTGCTCTGTTTCTCACAGAGATAATATTGTCACTAGTTTCCTGTTTATCTTATCAAGAGTACTCTATGTGTACTCCCAAGCGTACTTCCATTTAGATGTATAGAATTAACATTTTTTACCTCAACATGAGAAAACAATGTGGCAGTCTACTCTTTTCATTTAATAATAAGGAGGTGCTTCAGTAGAACTGATGTTGACAAGCAGTCCCATAAAACTGATGCTAAAATATGTTGATAGTGAAAAATATTATTCATAATTTTAAAATTTTGTTTGTGTGTTTGATTTTGGGGCCATACTTGGCAGTGCTCAGGTTTTATTCCTGGCTCTCTGGCCAGGGAGTCACTCCTTGTGGGATTGGGGGAACTCTACTCTCACTCCAACCTCCCAAAAGAATGTTTTTTAAGGCTTAGAAATTATAAAAATTACATTTCTCTCTTAATAAAATTTAGACTATAATCGCAAACAGGACATTTTCTTTAAAAAAAGAAAGAAGTTGATTGTCTCTGGGAGGGAGAAGTTAGTTTCATGCTTCAAACCCACCTCTCACCCCAAATTATGTAACTGCTCCTTATAACACTATCGTTCCACTCACATTTCATTTTCATAACATTATCATAGAACAGTCATTCATTCAAATGTGTTTCTGGCAGGAGAGATAGCAAGATAGCACAGCAGGTAGGGCATTTGCTTTGTCAATTCTGGTTTGATCCTTGGGATAACATATGGTTCCCCGATCCCCTCTAGGAGTGATCCTTGAGAGCAGAGTCAAGAGTAGCCTTGAAAACCACCACAAAAACAACCAAAGAAACAAAATTTTTGGGCTTCGTATGTTTTCTCTGTGATCTCAGTTAAAAATTCTTTGACATTAAAATTATTTTCTTTTGAAGTCTCCATTTTTTCATCAGTGTTTATTTGTTTATTTTGTTTGTTGGTTGTTGGTGGTTTGGGGGCCAACCTGGCAGTGTTCAGGGCTTACTTCCAGCTCTATGCTCAGAGAACACTCCTGCCAGGGCTCAATATACCACATATGCTGCCTAGGATGAAACCTGGGTTGGTTGCATGCAAGGCAAGCACTTTATCCACTGAACTATCATTCCAGGCCCTGTTATGATTGTCGTTTTCTTTAATTATCAGATTAACATTTAACCATGGTATGATTTGAGCTATTATCATTTTATTGCCAGAGGTAACAGTGAAGGCTATTGAGTGGCTTGTGATTTGTGAATATTTCTATGCTGTGATGATTTTTACTTAATTTCAAATGAGTAATTGATTAAAGAGAATTCCTTCTCTTCATGAACATAAAGAACATAAAGAACATAATAATCTTTTATCCTTACATTTCCATTTGTTGTTGTCTTACTACATTCAGCATTCATAAAGGTACTATAGCGTTTCTACACACTAGGGTTGTGGTACATCAGAGTCACTGTGGGGGTAGGGCTCACACCTGGTGATGTGGGTGGTACAAGGGATCAAACTCACAGCCTCACCCATGCATTGTTGGTTCTTTATCATGGAGTCATATCCCCATGTGGAAATGCTAATAATCTTTTTAATGACCTGCATCAATTTCTTTTCCCTGGAGTGTTATTTTATCATTTATTTAATCAGTGTCTTGTTTGAAGATAGGTAAGGTGTTTTCAAGCACTTAAAAAAAAAAGATAAATGCTGAAATTTATGTACCTCTATATTTATACACAGAGCTTATAAAAATAAAAATTGTAGTGGTGGAGTAGCCATGCCAAAGAATACATTTTCTTTTAAATATAATAAATTCTATTAAAATGGACCTTACAAAAAAAAAAGAAAGGGGGCCGGAGCGATAGCACAGCGGATAGGGCGTTTGCCTTGCATGCGGCCAACCTGGGTTTGATCCCCGGCATCCCATATGGTCCCCTGAGCACCGCCAGGAGTAATTCTTGAGTGTAGAAACAGGAATAACCCCTGAGCATTGCCAGGTGTGACCCCCCAAAAAATAAAAATAAATAAATGAAATAGCCCTTAAACGGCTATACATATTTCCCTTCTCATCAACAATGCATGAAAAGTCCTAACAGTCATGCCCTGGCCTTTGTTGCCATTATCATAACTTTATAATTTTTGCCAATAAAATATATTTTTAAATTTTATTGTTTCTATTCACATTTCTTGAATTATAATGTTAAGCCTGTTCATTCTTTTCTCTTTTGCCTTTTGATATTCTATGAATTTCCTAATCATATCTTTTTATTGCTTAAATAAATATTTCATCCCTTTCATATTTACTAATAAGAACTTTTTGCATATTAAAAAAGAGCCTTTGCAGTATAGAGTACATATATTTTTCTGCTTTTCATTATCCTTATATTTATTTTGAATGTTACTGCCACTTGAATGTTTTGTAGTCAAGTTTACCAGCCTTTTTTTCATGTTCTCTGGATGTTTTGGTAGCTTTATGAAGTCTGTTTCACTGTATAACTGATTTTTTCATCTATTCCATTTTTCCCCTAGCAATTTTAGATTTCATATTTTTTATCACTTGTGTTTTTATTTTTTTAATATTTATTTATTGAATCACTGTGGGAAAAGTTACAAAGCTTTCAGGTTTAAGTCTTGGTCATGCAATGATCAAACGTATTTCCCTTCACCAATACTTATTTTTCACCACCAAGAACCCCAATATAACCCCCTCCCACCTCTCCCAATGCCTGTGAGGCAGATGACTTCTACTTAACACTCTATCTACTTTGATTAAATTCATTATTTTGACAAAAATGCACCATTATTGTTTAGAGTTTATACCCAACAACCAGAACTTCTAAAAAGGCATTGTGAAATAATTTGTTTTCTACAGTTAGTTATGAGAACCATATGATGTCGCGAGGCTGCTATCGCTATTGTGGCCGCACGATTTTGGATTTCTGATATTTTACTTAATAAGCCTGGAGGTATCTCTGCCACAAGCCAGATAATTACGAGATTGGTTTCTGTGGTTCTGGAGCCATGGCTGTGCTGGAGAGCCGCTCGTGAGGGGCAACTCGTGACCTCAATAGGGCGTGAAGGACGAGCCGGGAATGCCCCCATTCCCATGAGATTTCAGTTGCCCTGTCACCACCGGCTCATACCTGACTTTCCAAAAAGCTCTGAGGAGGCCGCCATCTTGCTGCCCAGGGGGAAAAAGGTGGAAGGGAGTGACACCCCTTCCCTCCCAGGCAGGCATGGTACTGTGGATTAACGCATAGTCCATTCACTTTTCTGCCACAAGCTGCTGGGCTCTGCATTAAGTCTTTGTGCTTCTGGAGCCATGGCTGGGCTGGAGAGCTGCTGGTGGAGGACAACTCATGACCTCGATAGTGCGTGAAACAGATTTCATATTTTTAAAGCATGTAAAGTATGCTTGATTGGAGAGAGCTTCAAAAACAGTAGCTTTTCCTATCACTTATTGCTGCGGTCCTGACCCTAAAAGCCAGCTCTATGTCTGTATCTTGAAAGATAGGACTTGTACATAGTGTGAGTACCATTCTCTTGCTTTCTTAGACTAACATGGAAAACATATGTGCCCACTAAACTTGTCTGATTACAAATTATGACTGAAGGAATGAAGGAAGGGTTTCTGTGTATACAAGTCACCAGATGTTTTATAATGATTCTGTTAATATGAGCCTCAGGATTAGACTAGAACCAGTGTTACAGGTCAAGACTGAAGCTCATTGACCAAGCTACACGGGAAAGTTTGTGCAGTGCCTGCTGGCACAATACATAAATATCCAGATTTATTACTCTCTGTCTCCAGCACTGAATTTACCCACAGATTTATGAAAGGAAAAACATGAAATTGAGATTTGTAAATATTTGAAGTTTACTTCTGAGATCTAAAAAGGCAGTAAGAAGGCTAGTAATAAATTCAAAATTGAGGTTGGGGAATGCAGTAAGCTTGCAATTATAGGAATATAACTTAAGGAAGGAATCGCAAACAATAAAATTTAATAATTTTACCCTTGGTTCATAAAGCACTGAGCTCCAACTGACATAAATTATTAGCCTGAGGAAAAAAATGGAGGTAAGTGAATATGTACTGTCACAAAGGAAATCGTTGATAGATTTGGAAACTAGTTTTAGGATCTCTAATTCTTCTGACAGGATGATTCTCCTTGCAAGTCAGAAAGACCCAAAGTCTTTTAGAAGATTCACCAAAATGCAAATCACACAGGAGCAATGTCCTGTGTTTTACTGATGACACCTTGCAGTTTCTGAAAGAAGTAATTTCAGCGCTTTGATCCATTTTCTTCTTCATTTATTTGTCTCTCTTTTTTTTTTTAAAGTTAACCAAGAGTCCAGTTTCTTCGGGGGCCAATTTTATGCGGTACTTAGAATGTGAGTCAATTTGCAGTCATGGGAATGTAGGCTACAGCATTAGACAAAACTCAGTTTCACATTCCATTTTGTGAGTTAGCAGCTGTGTAACCTTGGAAGATAATTCAATTTCCCCTTTCCTGGGTTTCCTCATCTTTAAAACAGGATTATTTATAACTTCCAGTGGCTGACTCCACTGCCCGCCTACTAAACACAAAGCCCCACAGCTTTCTTCTTCGTTAACATGACAGGTCTGCTCCTACCTAGTACTGGGGCTCCCTATGATTCATAAAAATGGGAAGAACAGGCAATCTGCAACGTGGTTGCCTGTTCTCTGGACATACTCAGCTAGGTCCTGTGACTTGCCATGTGGCATTTTACAGAGTATGGACTGGACACTCATCTCTGCTGGGCAACTTTGTGCAGAGCGTCCCTTCATGAACTTAGGTTTTGAGTAGTTCCTGTGCAGAGATTCCTCGATATTAAGAAAAGTAGCCCTCTGTATGGACTAGGAGTAATTGACTGAAGAAACAAAAGGTTAGCTGAGAGCCTCCTTCAGGAGGAAAGGCTTTACTCCTTTCCTGCTTTTGAATGCAATCTTTTTTTTTTAAGTTCAAGGTGCATTCTTTTTTTCTCTCTTCTTTTTTATTGAATCATCGTGAAAGAGTTACAAAGCTTACATGATTGAGTTTCAGTCACACAATGATCTAACACTCATCCCTCCACCAGTGTACATTTTCCACTACCAATGTCCCCAGCATCAGCCTTGTGATGGCACAGTGCTCTATGCTCTTGTCATTCACAATCATGAATGGGAGACCAAGAGACTTGTTCTGACACCACCAAGGAACCAAAACAGTGCTAGAAGTCTTCTCCTTCTGGACTTCCATATAATAAAAAACCCTATTGTTTAAGCTACTGTGACTTGGGTTGTGTGCTGCATTAAGGCAGAGTGTTCCTGACTGCTAAAGGACCTAAATAGCTTTTGTAAGGGCTAAAGGAGATGATATCATTAACTCCCAGTCAGTAATTTAAAAGACCTCAGTAGTTAAGGAATGTCATGATAATGGTGGTCATAATGTTAACATATTAGTCACAATAATGAAAAGATTTGGAGATAGAGATAGTCCATCTCAATTAAAGTTTGTAGTTGTATGTTTTGGGCAAATTAAGGTCATAATTTATACATCTACAGAAAGTTAATAAAACATAGTTGTGAAGATCCAAAAAGAGGGTATGTGATGAACACCTTATAGACTGTGAAGTATGATACTGGAGCTAATTGCTTTTTGAATCATTTGCAAAGGATGAAAATTTCCCACAAATTTTCTAAATTTCTAAATTACTAAAGCAATAATAAATAATTGGACCTTACTTTAGATGAAGGCATAGAGTAACAGCATCAAAAGTATTTTGATGTGTTTTAGTCATAACTTAATATTATTTTGTTTATTTGGGGGGTGGGAAGTAGTCTCAGAAATGGCAATAAAACCACCTGATCTAGATAAGGAAGGTTGATTTCCCCCTACCTCTTAATTTTTCTATTAAAGAAATCTTGACAGTGAAAAATAATGAGATATTTTATCTTATCTTGTTTTATTTTTTATGGCTCACACCTGACAGTGCTGAGGGGATGTACCCTGCAATGTAGATGAGGTAAGGTGGGAGGGTGGCAGGAGCCAAACAATTTCTGATCAAATCTAGGTCCTCACACAATCCAACTGCTCTACCACTTACAGCACATCCCTGACCCTAGAATGAGAAACTGAATTGGAAGGTGACACAGTAAAGAATAGATTATAAAAATGAAAGTCAGGTGTTTCTTTGGGGATTAAGGAGTTTCATGGGTTGTTGAATGAAAAGTTGGCCTCCAGGAAAGTAAATTACAGCTATTAATTTCTTTTTACGGTTCTCTGGCTCCAGCTTTGGTGGGCACTTCCAGTGGAGACAAATAAATTTTGTGTCCCAAGCAAACAGGATGGGGACTTGTGTGGGTCCCATTCTATAGGGGGTGCTGGTAAAGAGGGCTGCCTGTTCTTCATAGTTCTTACATAAAAACATGACAAAGCATAATTAAGATTTTAACATCTAGGGTTTGTGCATGGCATTTTACCTCTATACTTCTATACTAAGCATTAATAAAATCTTCAGCCAAGCATGGTTAAGAAAATGTATGACTGATTTGGTATGAGTTTTTATTTTGTCATCTTGATTTCAAATAATTCAGTCATTTTATGTCTGTATATGCTCCAAATCCCATATGGATTTTGTTATTTCCTTGTAACACAGTAGAGCCATGAATTACTGTGAAGTCTCTGATTAATGAACATTACCAAAAGTTTCTATTTTAAAAAATAAATGGCATCAGTTGAAAAATCTTGGTTTTATTTCTGTTGTGATTTAAAAAGTTCTGGATTTATGTAAATTCTAGAGGTGGGCTTTTCTGCAGTAATGCATATTCGGCAGCACCAAGCTCCTACAAGGGCCTAAAAACTAATGTCACTGCCTGGAAGCTTTGTTGATGACCCCAGCTTTTTGTAAGAAAGGAACAACCTCTGGGTGAGTAGTAATACCAGATAATCTTTGTCCATTAATCAAAAAATAATCATTCGGCAGTTAATTTCGATGAACTACTTTTCTATGCCCACTAGGGGTTTGCCTTTTTAATTATTTCATGTCCATTTCAATGTAGGCAACACAAGTAGACAGATTCAAGTGCTGCTCCTAGTGCTATTAATAAGTTAAACATTAAATTCTAGAGAGACTGTTCACTTGCTCATCCAGCTCTGTTAATACTAGTCTATTCATGTACACACTTAACTGCTGAGCTAATGACACCTCATTTACAATGACTGAAACAAGAAAAATATTTGTTTCCCCGGTAACAATTCAGAGATAGCTGGACAGAACTGTGCTGGCAGGTGGCTGTGACAACCTTAACTAGTGGCACTCACTTATGGGCCCAAGACAGTTGCCACAGTTCTTTCCACCCCAGTTAGAAAAGACCTTTCCATTTTAAAGGCAAAATTTGGATGTAGCTCCCATCAATTTTCCAATTATCCCCTTGGTCAGAATATGCTCTTAGCCAGCTGGAAGGGAGGAAGGTAAGTGTGGAGAACGCTGAGATCTCACCAATATTCCCAGCTCTGTTATTGTGGAAGAGGGAAATCATGGGTTGAAGAATAACAGATGTCTGCTACACTAGGTATACTTTAATACAGTTTCTCAGACTTTAAAGAACGTATAAATTAGCTGAATACTTTTGCTGAAATGCTGATTCTGTCAGTTGGTCTGGGGAGTAGAAGCTGAGACAATACATTTCCTTGTTGCTGTTTTGTTTTGGTTGGTTTGTTTATTAAATACTGTATTATAAGTTTCATGCGTGCATCTTTAAAAATCAATTTCCAGGGCTTGGGAGATAGCTCAGAGCACTGGTTATGCATGCCATGCCTAGTAATATGTACAAAATCGTATTGCTCCTTAGGCTCAGCCAGGTGTGGTTCCTGGTGGAACCCAGCACCCCAGGTCCAAGTTTGTACTGCGTCACCTGACAGGCCACTCAGTCTGAGTGCTACCAGAACCACTGAGCACCACTTGGAAGACTCACCAGTGAAAAATCTACATCTAGGGTTGGAGCAATAGGACAGTGGATAGGGTACTTGCCTTATATGTTGCCAACCTGCACTCCCTCCTTGAATTCCAATATTGTCCCCAGAGCCCACCAGAAATGATTCCTGAGCATAAAACCAGGAGTAAGCCATGAACAGCACTGGATGTGATCCTCCTATCGGGGGGCAGGGGAGAGGAGTAATCAATATCTTACTATATTATATAAAGCAGAAGTACAGTTTTATTCCTTACCATCCAATGTTCCAATTTACCCCAAATCCCTTTCTCTCTGGAACCATTAATGCTGTCTTACTTAGTTCATATGTTTTCCTTTAAACATTATACATGGCTGAGACCAATCAGTGTTTTATCTTTCTTCACTGAATTATTTCACTAAATATTATACCCTGTATGTTTGCTTGTGTTGTTGCGACTGGCTGGATTTTATCTTTTTTTTTAAACAGCTGTTGCCATTCCACTGTACATGACCACATCTTTATCCAATGGGCTTTTAGGTTTGTTTCTGGCTCCTTACTATTGTAAATAATGCTGAAACAAACATAGAGAATCTATTAAAGAGAATATATAAAAACAAAATGGCAGTTTCTCTTTGATTTGGTGGTTTTATACTTTTTCCAGATAAATACCCAAAGTGGCATATTACTATCAATAGGATATATATAGGTATATTTTTAACATTTTTGAGCATTTCCCCATAATCTTTTCTGCTATGGCTACACAGTTTACATTCCCAGCAACAGTGTACAAGGATTCTCTTCTTTCCAAATCCTCTTCAACACTTTTCTTTTTTTCTTGTTTGGGTAAAAGCCATTTTCACAGATGTAAGGAATAGGTAAGGGATATTCTTGATAACCTTTCAGTATCAATATTGCAAACCACAATGCCCAAAAGGAGAGAGAGAGAAAGAGAAATATTTCTTTAATATTTTTGCAGAGCATTTTTATATTGTCGTCATGATGAAAACTTTTCGTGCCTATTCGCCATTTGAATTCTTCTTTAGAGTTATACCTTTTCAGATCTTCTGCCCATTTTTAAATCAGGTTGTTTGTTTAGTTGTATGAGCATTGTATTTAGCCAGGAGCATTGATTCATTCGAATGCCTAACAACCCGAATCGGAAGATTACACTTGAATAGATGTGGCTCACTACCAGCAGTTTCTATCGTTGTTGTCTATGCACCAACATCCAGTTATGGTGAAAGAGAAACTGAGAAGTTCTACATGGAGCTAGAGAAGTTCTATAAAGAAGATCACACCTTCTACAAGATCATTGTCGGTGATTTTAATGCCAAGATAGGACCAAGAAGATCAGTCGATGAACTCCACATCGGGACCCATGGCCTGGAATGGAACGAACAGGGTGACAGACTGTCTGAGTTCATCATGTCAACCAAAACCTTCCATGGTAACTCACAGTTCCAAAAGGCTGAATCTAAACGTTGGACATGGGAGTCTCCCAATGGACGGTTCCACAATGAAATAGACCACATCATATTCAATCAGCAGTTTTGCCTAACCGATGTTGCTGTTGTCCCAAAATTCCAAATGGGATCAGACCACCGTCTTCTTTGTGCAAAATTCTACCTCACAAAACGAGGAGAAATGAATGCAAGGTTTAAGAAGAGGACTCCCAGAACGACCACAAACTGGGAGCTCTTTGGCTCTGTTGCGGCAACATGGGAAGATGCCGTCATTGACAACATTGATGAGGAATACGATCGAATGATTCAGCACCTCCATGATTGTGCGAGGAATGCCACGAGAGATATAACCACAAAAAACCGCCTTTCTTCGAACACTCTTGAACTTATTCGCCAACGTGGCTTGGCACATGCCTCAGGCAACCACAAGCGAACATCCGAACTGGCAAAGCAGTGCAGAGAAGCCATCAAGGATGACCTCAAAAACAGGAGAGCAGCAGTACTGGTAGATGCGGCAGAAGCTGGGAAAAACATTCATAATGCCTGCCTGTCCTTCACCAACTACAAAACCAAGATGACTGCCCTCCGACATCATGATGGATCTATCACATCTTCCAGAAGGGCAATGGAGAAGATTATTCATGACTTCTACTCAGATCTCTTTAATAGCCACGTCCACTTGCCCACATACCACATACCACATGATGGATATGTCGTTCCCAATGTTTTCCCTTCCGAAATCCAACATGCCATCTCGTTGGTAAAGAAACAAAGAGCACCTGGCCCAGACAAGGTCAGACCTGAACACCTGAAGAACTTACCATCAGTACTCATCAATACATTGGCTCGGCTCTTCACACGCTACCTGTCTGAATGCAAGGTTCCATCCCAATGGAAAACCAGCAGGACTGTACTACTATACAAGAAGGGAGACATCCACGACATTGGCAACTATCGCCCAATCTGCCTATTGTCTGTCATCTACAAACTGTTCACTCGAGTCATCCTGAATAGGATTAGCAGAACACTAGATGAAGGACAACCATGTGAACAAGCCGGATTCCGAAAAGGATTCAGTACCATCGACCATATCCACACGATTACTAAGCTCATTGAGGTTTCTCGGGAGTTCAAGATGCCGCTCTGTCTAATGTTCATTGATTTAAAGAAGGCCTGTGATTCTGTTGAGACAGAAGCGGTTATGGAAGCCCTAGCCAATCAGGCATACAAACTCAATACATCAGGATCCTCCGTGAGCTGTATTGCGGATTCACTACCAGGATCTCACCATTCTACAAAGAAGTGATCGTAGATGTCAAGAGAGGGGTGCGGCAGGGTGATACCATTTCACCAAAACTCTTCAGTGCCACCCTCGAGAACATCATGCGACGACTAGAATGGGAAGGAATGGGAGTGAAGATAGATGGTCGGCAACTACACCACCTCCGCTTTGCTGATGACATCGTTCTAATAACACCAAACATTAGCCAAGCAGCACAAATGCTGAACGACTTTGACTGTGAATGTGGAAAGGTCGGACTACAGCTGAATCTTACGAAGACAATGTTTATGAGAAACAGGCTTGTTCCTGACGCTCCATTTGCTCTCAACGGAACCACCATCTCCGAATGCAACAGTTATATATACCTAGGTAGAGAAATCAACATGATAAATGACCTGGCACCTTAGTTGCGCAGGAGGAAGAGAGCGGCTTGGAATGCCTTCAAGAGCGTTGAAGAAATAACCAAAAGGACAAAGAACCTCCAGCTACGAGCACATCTCTTTGATTCCACTGTTCTTCCTGCATTAACATATGCCTCAGAGACCTGGACCCTACGAAAACAGGATGAAAACGCTATTCGGGTCTCTCAAAGAGGAATCGAAAGAACTATGCTTGGAATATCACGATTCACTCAAATGAGAGATAGAATCCGGAGTTCTGATCTTCGTCAACGCTCAAGAATCAGAAACGCTGTCTCATTTGCCAAGACATCAAAAATCAGATGGGCTGGACACGTAATGAGGTTTACAGACAACCGCTGGACTAGAGCCATTACTGATTGGATTCCACGGGACATCAAAAGATCACGTGGACGCCCACCTACAAGATGGTCAGACTTCTTCGTCAAGACCCTGAATGATCGGTTTGAGGCTCTGCATGTTCCTAGAACAAACAGATACCATTGGGCTACGCTAGCACGCAACCGGGATGAATGGAGATGTTACTGGCACCTGCTTGAGTAAATCGATGAATAATGGGGATTAAGTAATTAAGTGATTAAGTGATGAGCTCTTTATATTTTTTGGACATTAAGTCTGTCTAATGCCTAGTGAGTGAATATTTTTTCTCATTTAATACAGTATCCTTTTATTTTGGTGCAGGTTTCAAGTTTCTTTTGCCATGAAGAAATAGTTTAGGTATATCTCTAAAGAAGAATTCAAATGGCAAATAGGCACGAAAAGTTTTCATCATGACAACAATGCAAAAATGCTCTGTAAAAATATTAAAGCAATGGTGAGCTATTCCCTTACATCTGTGAAAATGACTTTTACCCAAAAAATCCCAGTTTGCGGTAGGGTGCCAGGGATTGAATCCACAGTCTAACATATGCGACACAAGTGCTCTGTCACTGAGTACATGCCTTTGTCTGCTGTTTCCAAATTTTTAATTTTTGCTGACAACTTCCTTGCTCTTGAAATCTAGTTCCCTAATACATCTCTAAGGTCAATGGGCAAGAGAGTATTGCCTGCACTTCTTTTGTTATAAAAAACGGGCTTTGGTCTTGTATACATTTTGAATTAATTTGTTCTCTGATATGAGCTAGTGGTCAGTTTTATTTTTTGCTTATGGCTGCCAATATTTTACAGAAAATTTTATTGAAAAAAAATCCCTTGCTCCATTAAAAGCTTTAGGATCATATGTGACAGATCAGTCATCCATATATATATGATTTTATTTCTGAAATTTCAATTCTGTTCCATTGATCTGTGTCTGCCTTTATTCCTATAACAGGTTTTAACAACTATCATTAAGTAGTATAGTTTGAAATTCAGGAGTATGATATTTCCATTCCTATTCTTTTATCTCATAGTATTTTTGCTATGTGGGGTCTTTATAGTTCCAAATAAATTTCTTTTTCTTTTTTTCTTTCCTATTTCTGTGAAGAATGTCAAAAGATTTTGAGAGGGATTACACTGAATTTATATTTTGTTTTAGCCATAAAACTATTTTAACTATGTTAATCTTTCATTCCCACAAGTACTTTGTATCTCTTTGTATCTATTTCTTTCAACAATATCTTATAAATTTTCATTTATATGTCTTTTACTTATGGTTAAACTTATGCCAATGGATTTAATTCTTTATGGTGCAATTATAATGAGATTGTTTTCTTAATGAGTCTTTCTACAACTTCATTATCCATAAATAAAAACCAAATAGAGTTTTTTTTTAAATTATTGTTTTTTTTTAGAATATTACAAAGCTGTTCATGATTGGATTTCAGTCATATATTTCAATACCCATCCCTCCACCAGTGTACATTTCCCAGTACCAGTGTCCACAGGTTCCCTCTCATCATCACCCCCCAATCCCCCACCCCCTGTCTGTCTCTATGGCTGGCACTTCTCTCTCTCTCTTTCTCAAAGTTATCAAGAATATCCCTCACCTACTTTTAACCCTCACATCTTCTCCAGCATGATCATTCCCAGCTATTTATTGTCATAGCGGTCTCTTCTCTCTTACCTACCCTCAGCCCCACACACACTTATGGTTGGTTCCAACCACTGACCAGTCTTCCTAACCCTGGTTTACCTTGGCCACCATGGATATTTTTCTCCTGCCCCCGCACCTGGCTGTCCTCACTGGGGCCCCTTGGAGGGGGGAGGGTTGAATTTCTCTCCCCACCGCTGCCCCGAGCAGAGCCTCAGAAGCTGAGGACCTCCAGAGCCAGCCACGGCCATGCTGGGACCACTCTCCACATGTCCGGACGGGCCTCATGCCTGAAAGAACTGGCAGAGGAACCCAGGCGTGTGGGTACCGGGGTTGAGGTCTCCAAGCCTACTCGGATTGGGACTGGGCCTTCTCCACCCAGACCCTCAATCTTCCAGTAGGTAGGCATCACACCCACCAGCTGCCGACAGCACCAGGTTGGTTGCATCAATGGCCAAGACACAGAGACTATAAAACCCAGCTCCCAGAGCACGCAGCCACATTTGCAGCCGCACAACCTTTTATTATCTTTCCTTTGGAGAACCTGGCAGGCTACAAAAAGTATCCTGCCCACACGGCAGAGTCTGGCAAACTTCCCACATCGTACTCAATATGCCAAATACCAGTAACAATGATGGGTCTCCTCCTCATAATCCTGAAAGAGCATTGAAATGGCTCTTTTAAAATCTCAGGGCTAGGTAGAAGGAGACGTTACTGGTGCCTGCTCGAGACAATCGACAAACAACGGGATGACTGTGATCGTGATATATACATCCATATATATTTCAAAAATGAATGCAGTCATTCTATGTCTGTCCCTTTCCTTCTGACTCATTTCACTCAGCATGATAATCTCCATTTCCATCCACTTATCGGCAAATTTCATGACTTCATTTTCCTGACAGCTGCATATTATTCCATTGTGTAGAGAAAACCAATAGAGTTTTGTACATTGACTTTGTAGCTTGCCACTATACTGCAGTAGCTTATTCTTTCTAATGGCTTTGGGAAGGGGAAGTTTGAGTCACACCCAATAGTGCTTGAGAGATACTCCTGGCTCTGTGCTCAAGGGTTATTCCTAGAGATGTTCAGGGAACCAGGCACTACTGGAATTTGAATAGAGGTCTGCTGCATACAAGGCAGGATACTTAATCCCTGTACTATCTTCTTGGCTCTCAGTTGGCTTTTAATTAGAAATGAGACTTTATATGTTCCAGACAATGCCGATGGTATAGGAAAACCTTGATCAGCAAGTAATTAGACTTTCTTGATTGTAAGACATATACTACTTTAATATACACTTACTGAATGTGAGAGATAGTACAAGAGGTAATGTGCCTGTCCTGCATGTAACCAACCTCAACTTGATTGCTCCACTTGACATATGATTCCTTGAGCACTTCAGAAGTGATCCCTGAGCACAGTACCAGGAGTAAGTCCTGAGCACCACTGGGCTTGACCCAATTGTCCCACTATCCCTGCCCCAGTCCCTCAAAGAGAACATTTACTGTCAGGAAGTCTGGAAAATCATAGTAATACTAGGTAACCTAACTCTTTTGACAACATGGTACTTATATTTCACGAATTCACCATTTTTCTCTCATAACAAAATATTTTTTTTTGCATATTTTCTTATCACTAGTTCTTAAACCCTAGGAAATAACTGAATTTTGGAATTTTGGGCTGATGAAAAAATTAGCAGAAGTAAAAGTTAAAATTAATTCAAAATTAAACACAAAATAAACCAAAAGTGTGTCTAACAGCACTAGAAATGTGTTGCATTTCTCAGATGAAAGAGATCATAAGTGGGAATAAGTTAATTCCTCTTCTAGACCAAAGTCTTATAGAAAAATGTTATTGCTTCGATTATAGAGGAAACCTACATCATCAGATTGCTATGGTTTCACAGATAATTGGGGAGCCTATAAATGGATACATTTTGGCTCAGTCAGTAGCACATCAACATGAAGATTCTGACTTGATTTCCCTAAGCAGGGTAGTGAATATGGCACTTTGAGCTAAAATGAAGGGACAAGGGAAGAAGCTCAATGTCAGAGCACTTATCTTGTATGTATGAGGAACTGTGTTCAATTCCAGCATGACCATCATCCTCACCCCATGCCACAAAGCCATACAGGAAAACCACACATAGTTTATTTTGATTATAGTAATGTATAGGAGGAACACTTTGTGGTTGAAAAGATAAGTAGCAATCATCGATACACATTTATACTTTAATAAGATGGCATATATGTAATTATTACAATTGGTACATTCACATTTTTCTATTATAAAAATAATAGATACATAGTATTTACACTGTACTAAAAAGCGGGGATGGAGCGATAGCACAGCGGGTGAGGGCAATTGCCTTGAATATGGTTGACCCGGGTTCGATTCCCAGTATCCCATATGGTCCCCTGAACACCACCAGGATTAATTCCTGAGTGCAGAGCCAGGAGTAACCCCTGTGCATCACTGGGTGTGACCCAAAGAGAAAAAAAAACACTGTATTAAAAAGCATTTTGAGATTCTACGGATAAAAATCAATAATATTCCTAAATAAAAATTGGGAGATTATCAATTTTGAAAAAACTGAAAACCTTTCCTTTAAGATCAGAAACAATATAAGGATTTTTACTCTATCCCTATTATTTAATATTTAATATTGTCCGGAAAGCGTCCTGGAGTGTGGCGACGGCTGGGTAGTGGAAGTAGTGTCGAGAGTGGAAGTCTGCCAGTGGGGTATTTATCTGGGTAGGGTGGGTCTCCTGTGCACAATTCGATCCCTGGGTGGTTGATGGAAGCAGACAGGGCAGGGTAGGGTGGGGCTCCTGATTAGAATCCCTTTGTCACCTGTGGTGGTGGGAGCAAGCAGAGAAGCTCTGTCCCTGGGTCCGGCGAGCCTGGAGTCCAAGGTCTCAGAGAGTTCCGCTTACCTTTTTCTGTGGGTCTTCAGTTGTGCGTGGGTCTAGGCCGGAGCGGCCGCGCGGGTCCGGAAAGCGTCCTGGAGTGTGGCGACGGCTGGGTAGTGGAAGTAGTGTCGAGAGTGGAAGTCTGCCAGTGGGGTATTTATCTGGGTAGGGTGGGTCTCCTGTGCACAATTCGATCCCTGGGTGGTTGATGGAAGCAGACAGGGCAGGGTAGGGTGGGGCTCCTGATTAGAATCCCTTTGTCACCTGTGGTGGTGGGAGCAAGCAGAGAAGCTCTGTCCCTGGGTCCGGCGAGCCTGGAGTCCAAGGTCTCAGAGAGTTCCGCTTACCTTGTTCTGTGGGTCTTCAGTTGTGCGTGGGTCTAGGCCGGAGTGGCCGCGCGGGTCCGGAAAGCGTCCTGGAGTGTGGCGACGGCTGGGTAGTGGAAGTAGTGTCGAGAGTGGAAGTCTGCCAGTGGGGTATTTATCTGGGTAGGGTGGGTCTCCTGTGCACAATTCGATCCCTGGGTGGTTGATGGAAGCAGACAGGGCAGGGTAGGGTGGGGCTCCTGATTAGAATCCCTTTGTCACCTGTGGTGGTGGGAGCAAGCAGAGAAGCTCTGTCCCTGGGTCCGGCGAGCCTGGAGTCCAAGGTCTCAGAGAGTTCCGCTTACCTTTTTCTGTGGGTCTTCAGTTGTGCGTGGGTCTAGGCCGGAGCGGCCGCGCGGGTCCGGAAAGCGTCCTGGAGTGTGGCGACGGCTGGGTAGTGGAAGTAGTGTCGAGAGTGGAAGTCTGCCAGTGGGGTATTTATCTGGGTAGGGTGGGTCTCCTGTGCACAATTCGATCCCTTGTTCTGTGGGTCTTCAGTTGTGCGTGGGTCTAGGCCGGAGCTGCTGCGCGGGTCCGGAAAGCGTCCTGGAGTGAGGCGACGGCTGGGTAGTGGAAGTACACATCATAAGACACTAAATACCTGTCTTCTGGAATTGTCGTACCATATTTGATAGGGTTCAAATATGGTAACACCTACAAGGGGGATTAGAGGTCACCCCAAAAGCCTCTATACCTCTCGGAAAGACTGGCAAGCTACCGAGAGTATTCCGCCCGCACGGAAGAGCCTGGCAAGCTATCCGCTGTGTATTCGATATGCCAAAACCAGTAACTACAACTGGTCTCATTCACCTGACCCTGAAGGCTTCACCGACATGGCAGCACTGAGAAGGATGAGAAAGGAGAGGCCGACAAAATCTCAAGGCCGACCTAGGCTGCCACAACGAAGGAAGACAAAAATGATCGTCTGTACTTTCAATGCACGTACGCTAGCATCAGATGCATCCATCGAGGACCTGATGGTACAAGCGCGAATGATCAAGTACGACATCATTGGTCTGACCGAGACAAGAAGGCACGAACCAAACACATACACATAAACAAAACACATTCCCTGTTCGTTTATTGGATTAACATTGTTAAAATAATCATTACCAAAAGCATTAATCAGATTCAATGCAATCTCCATAATAATCCCATGACATTTATTTAAGGACATGGACAACATATTGCTAAATTTTATATAAAGGAACATAATTCCCCAAGTAGCCCAAACAATTCCCAGAATAAAAGAAGATGAGTGGCTTGTTTCTCAACAACTTTAAATTTAAGAGAAACTATAGTAATCAGGCCTGCAGGGATAGTGCAGCTGATAGGTTGCTTGTCTTATATGTGGCCGACCCACATTCAATTTTGGCCACCACACATGGTCCTCTAGCTCTTCCAGAAGTGATTCCTGAGCACAGAGTCAGAAGTACACCCTGAGTACCACTGGGTATGGCCCCAAAGTAAAAATAACAAAATAAAACTAAAAGCTGTAGTAATCAAAATTGTGTAGTACTGGAATAAAAGCAGACTCTCAGATCAAAGCAGGAGTGCTCTGAGATAAACTCTCATGAACACAAAAGAGTTTATGTAAACATGTTCATGTAAACATACAAAAACAGTTACTCTTCAACAAAGAGTTATGTGTGTGATATAGAACAAGGAAGTCTCTCCAACGAAGAGGTGTTGAGAAAACTGGATAAAGACATGAATAAAAATGAAACTATCTTACTCCATACCATGTACAAAAGTTAAATCTAGTTGTATTAAGATACCTCAACGTTACACCCTAAGAAGGTTCTGCACTGCAAAAAAAGTGATGATTAGAGTAAATAGACACCTCACTGAATAGGAAAAAAAATTCTCATCATACATCTGATAAGGGGTTATAAAATTTAACTTCTAAAATTTAACATCAACAAGCAGAGATAGGGGGCTAGAGAGATAGCGAGGGATTAAGACAACTGACTTGTAAGCAGTCAAGCTGGGCTTAATTTCCCACTCTAGATATGGTTCCCTTGTACTATAGGGAGTGATTCCTGAACATAGAGCCAGAAATCAGCCCTGACCACTGCCAGTTGTGTCTCCCAAGCAAAAATCAAACCAAAAAAATAGAGGATCTGAATAGATACTTCCTCACAGAAGATATACAAATTGCCAATAAGTTTATTTTAAAAAACCAACTCTTCATCACTTTTCATTAGGGAAATGCAAATCAAAATAGAAATGAGATATCATCTCACACGAGTGAGATTCGACTATATCAAAAAGAGTAGAAGATAATCAGTAGTGGTGGGGATGGAACCCATATCTCTGTCAGTGGGAATACAGTATGGTTAAACCTTTTTGGAAAATAATTTGTAGGGTGCTCAAAAATAATTTGAATTGATCTTTCATAGGACCCTGCAATTAGACTACTTTGTATTTTCCCCAAAAGCCTAAAAAATTGATTCATAAAATATATGAACTCATGTTCATTACAGTGCTATCCACAGAAACCAAGATATGGGAACATCCCTAGAGTTCAAGAACTGAAGAGTGGAAAAAGAAAATATGGTTTACATACAATGGACCACTACTCACTTTTAAGAAAAATGAAATCCTGCAGTTATGTGGATAGAACTGGAGGGTGTCACACTGAGTCAAGTAATTCAAAGGGAGAAGGATAAGTACCAAGTGATACCTCTTTTATATTGTATATAAGAAATATACTAAGGTGATAAACAATGCTCAATGACAGCAAACCCCAACAGTTGGTTAATAGAACTGAGTTTACTAAGAGGTTGGTGGTATAGGTGATTGGGACCTGGAGACTAGAGGGCAGTGATACTGGTAGTATTGGTGGGTGAAGTACAGCAACATTAAGGGCAGCTCAGATAGAGAAGGGAGCACCAAATAAAGGGTGTTTGGAGGATCCTCCCAGGAGGGGAGATGCATGCTGAAAGTAGACTATGAACTGAACATGTTTGCCACTCAAAGCCTCTTTTGCAGACCACAACACCCAACAGGAGAGAGAGAACACAAGGTATTACCCTGCCACAGAGGCAGGGTAGGATGGGAGGGATGGGGGTGGGAGGGATACTATCCATGTTGGTGGAAAATGGGCACTGGTGGAGGGATGGGTATTTGATCATTGTATAATCAAAACCCAAGCACAAAAATTTGTAAATCTACAACTGTACCTCATGGTGTTTCACTAATAATAATAATAAAAAAAATTTAAATTCTGAAAAAGAAAAAAAAATGCCTGAAACATAATTATTAGCAGTATCATAAACCACAGTGCTTAAAGTTTACAAAAATTAAAATCTGGGCCAGAGAGCTAGTACAATAGGTAAGGGACTTACCTTGAGTAGAGATCCTGGTTCAATCCCCAGCACCTCCTATGGTCCTCCGAGACCACCAGAAATTATCCCTGAGCACAGACTTGTGAATAAAGTCTGAACATCAACACAAAATACAAAAAATAGGAAAAAAATCTTCAAACTTTTCTAATTTAAACAAGTCCATAACTTTGATTCATTCATATTTCTCCAAGTTGGTTTTCAAATATAGCTAAGATAAGAAATACGAAGATAAAAAAAGAACAAAAGGGAAATATTTTACACTGAGAGCCCAGCAAGCTACCAAGAGTATCTTGCCTGCACGGCAAAGCCTGGCAAGCTAACCATGACATATTCGATATGTCAAACACAGTAATGAAAAGCCTCACAATGGAGACATTACTAGGCCCACTCGAGCAAATCGATTGGGAGGACAGTGCTATAGTGCTACAGAATTCTTTATTTATTTTTGCTGTGCCGGGGTTTGAGTCCTGGGCCTCAGGCACATGAGGTGTTCCCTTTACCCCTTTGCCATTTACCTGGCCTTCAAAGAATTTTTTTTCATGTGGTCCACCCAGCAGTGTTTAGGCCTGACCCGCGCTCTGAGCTCTGAGATCACTTCTTCACAATCTGGCTTCCTGCCTTCCTGGCCCTCTACTTTGCCTTCCACATTTTGACTCCCTGGTTCAGCCTTGTTCTTGAATCCGTAGGTTTTGAGGGGGGACCATACATCGTGCCAGGGATAGCCCCATGCATGGTAAGCACCCTACCTACTGTACTGTTGCTCTGGCCCCAGATATTTTGTTCTTCAATATCAATGTATTCTTTTTGAGTTCCACATTAGCAAGAGTTTTTTACTTAACTGCAACCAAACTTAATATATAAATCTAATTATTTTTCTGATTCTCCAGGTATCCAGATTTCAGTCTCAATAATCTTTACTTCTGGGGACCACATCTCTCCATTTTTGGGTTCTCTCATTCCTCTGCCCTTGAGAGGGAAGTATGCATGAACAGAACTGGTACAGCTGTTTTTCATTAACCCCTTCAGCTGTCCTCCAGATGAATTACTCAATATGACTTGGCAAATGAGTGGTTTCTTAGGAGTCATACATATTTACAATGCACAATATGTCTAATATGTTTAAGCCATACTTGCTACACCATCAGGGAAAGATAAAACCGATGCCTCTATTGTACTCATGAAACCCAATTCATGTGACTAACCATGTCAGAATGTTGCTTCTCGGGGAGCCGAGGCCTCAGGATGGGAATTTCCAGATATGACAAATCCTAGTTCTGTTTTGGGTAGCATTAAGGCAAGGGTTGAGCAGATCTGACCTGAACGAGCTCTTTAGGACCACTGTGGGGCATGAGGAAAGGATACCTCTTAGATAACATGGTGTGCATCACTGTCAGTGACTCTGAAGGGCATAAAACATCTCAAGGAGAGGGTAGCTGAAACCAAGGATTCATGAATAAGGCTGAACCAGGGAGTCAAACTGTGGAAGCCAAAGCAGAGGGCCAGGAAGGCAGGAAGCCAGATTGTGAAGAAGTGAAATGAAGCAGAAGCAGCTGTACAAAAGTCTAGGAATAAAGATGGAATTTGCCCATTCACTCCACCACCTTGGGGAACTTTTAAAATATTTATATTGACAACTTAAGAAGTATGTATGGAATATTGATGGAATGATCATAGAAAAATGGGATCCAAAGGAGTCTCTTTACTGAAACAAGTAGTTGGGTTGGCAACAGGTGAGTCCTAGGAGTTACTGTGTTTGTAGAAATGGATCTGCTTCTTGTAATCACAAGCTCACCTAGTCTGAGTTTGGGGAGTACTGTCCATTTGGAAGTGAATGAATATAAGCAGAATCAGCTATCAAAAGAAGATCACCACAAGATCTCCTTGCTCTCATTGTTCTTATCACTTTATTAGCCTGCAAAGAACATATTACAAGGCAAAACATAAGTCTCAAACTGAATAGGGGAGGAGAGGAAAGGGAAGGGGAGGGAAAAGGAAGGAAGGAAGGAAGAAGGAAGGAAGGAAGGGAGGGAGGGAGGGAGGGAGGAAGGAAGAAAGAAAGAAAGAAAGAAAGAAAGAAAGAAAGAAAGAAAGAAAGAAAGAAAGAAAGGGGAAAAGGCAGAAAGGAAGGAAAAATGAGCATTTAAGACAATAACAAAATCACAGACTCATGAGATAATGTTGCAACAGGAAGAAAACCATTTGTAGTCCATTAGAATCAAGGGTAACCAGCATAGAGAATGAATGATGGTATAGATAAGTCAGCAGATAAAAGTAGAGACTCAAGTAATGAAATAACAATTGATTAGAAATTTTGGATAAAACCAACCTGTGCCAATCCCCATAGTCAACTTGGTTTTCCACTGTTTCTGAAAAAAAAAAAAAAAAAGGTTATTTTTAACACTTATTTTAGGGTCTCAGATAAAATGCAGGAGGTAAGGTATTTGCCTTGCAGGCAGCAGACCAGGTTAGACTCCACATGTGATCCTCTAAGCATTTACTGTTAGGAATCCCTAAACACAAGGTGTGACCAAGCACTGAGCACTTTAGCACAAACTGAGCATTGATCTTTAGCCATTCCAGAGAAGGGATGGCTAACAATCAATACTAGGTTTACTCTCCTTAAGTCAGGTAAGCCAGAAAGAATACAGCATATCTATTTGTTTAAAGCTCTATCAAAATTGCTAAGGGGGAGGCTGACTTTCTCTCCTTGACACTAGTATCCATCCTTAAACCAATTGCTTTGGCTAGATACTCTGACTGACTAAACCTCATCATGAGCTTAGAATTGTTCAAAAACTTATAGAGTAGTAGGGAAAATTTTAAATAGACTTATTTGCTGTAGGGCTGGAGCGATAGCACAGAGGGCTGGAGCGATAGCACAGCGGGTAGGGCGTTTGCCTTGCACACAGCCAACATGGCCAACCCGAGTTCGATTCCTCCGCCCCTCTCAGAGAGCCCGGCAAGCTACCGAGAGTATTTGATATGCCAGACACAGTAACAACAAAATCTCCAATGGAGACGTTACTGGGCCCGCTCGAGCAAATCAATGATCAACGGGAGGGCCTTTACTTTACTTTACTATTTGCTGTAATTCTATTTATTTGGAGCATCTTGGAGCACAGTTTAGCCTGAGGATTTTAGGTCTGGGTGGGGTAGAGGCAACCGTCATAAGAAAAAGCATCTTAGAAAGCTAGAACAAAGGTGAAGAATGTTTATAAAGGAGAGTGCAGCAGAAAGGGGTCATTCCCAATGACAATTTAGTTTAAAGTTCCCTAGTTTTGTCTTTCCAAACAAAGGTCATCTTGTGTGAGCAACAAAGTACAACTGGATAGCAAGCAGAAAATAGTTAATCTAAAAAAGAGTTTTGTAAATTTGACCAGCAACCTAAGCTTAAGTATATGTTTTGTTTGTGGGAGGCCTAAGTTTCATCTCCAACACTGCATGGTCCTCAAAACACCACCAAAGGGCCACCCCTGAGCACCATGCTAAGAACAGCCCCTGAGCACGGAGTGGAATCCTGAAAAATATTTATCCATTTCTTAGCCACGATCTAATGATGAAAATAAGCCATCAGGGCTACGTACATTCAGCTGTCTAGGCTATGTTCAATGGAGTCATCTTAAACTATAAACAAAAAAGGACCATAACTATTTCCAAATATATAAGGTGAAACTAAGCAGAAGGCAAGACTTGTACAAAAATAAAGTGAAACTTATATATGGAGTCACAAAACTTTGTCAGCAATTATATAACTAGAATTGGGGAGAGGTCTTAGGCCCATCTTGCTTATTTTTAGGCAAGAGATTGTATAATTTGACAAAGGCTACCTTTATAGTATAAAGTTAATAGAATCTTACTGTGACATAGTTGATACGAAAATATGCATCTTCTGCCTCTTAGCCTTCATCACATTTCAATGCATGAAACTGCAACAGCGAATTATTCTCCTGGGGAAACAATGATCTGATCAGAATGTCACTCTAACTTGTTTTTATATTTATCAAAGTACTTCTCCTGGAGGATATTGGTTGTGGTTAAAATAGGGTTAATCCTGGATGCCTAAAATCACTACTAGGAATATTTTTAAAAAATCAATCCTGATTCATTGAACTGATTAAATCAAATCTGTGTTTGATCTTGTTTTTCCTCATTTGTTTGCTATTTCATGGAATTTCGTTCATTCATCTCAGTCTCCCAAAACACAAGTCTTTCTTAAAAATAATCCCAAAGGTCAGGGACCACTAGGAGTGAGTATCTGTAGATGGAGAAACAGTCACTGCCATTGATAATAAAGAGTTGCTGTCGAGAGAACTTAATGTCTAAATAGGAAACTGTCACGGCAGTAAAAAGAAGGCAGGGAGAAATCCCACCAGGGGATGCAAATCAAATAAAACAGAAGAGTATTTTATTCTGGCCTAGTAAAATAGACAATTAAAAACAATACACTTGTCCCTGCAGGGAAACAACCAAGCAGCTCCTCACTCACATATGCAGAGCACGGTGCGCTTATGTGGCACCTTTCAGACAGACCCTTCCAAGGCTCTTGCAGCATGCTACCCGCATCACTAAATATATTGGCGTACCTCAAAATAACATACAGACTATGGTTCCCAGCTATTTGAAGCCTGAGAAAGTGTTAAGGTGGCAAAAAAGTTTCACATTTAAAAAAATGAATTAAACTCAAGTATACTAAGATTTATTTTTTTCGTAGTATAAACAAGTGAATTCCTTGGAGGATATATTTATCAATTGCGACTTTTATAAGTTCAAGTAAGACTCACACAGCATCGAAAGATGTTGCAAGCTCAACAGCTACTACTGACCTTCCATTAGTATTTGGAATGGTGACTCATTATTCATTCTCACTACATTAATCATTCATTCATAAATCATTCATAAGAAATCTACTTATTCAACAAATGTTTCTTGTATGTTTGTTCCTTGTTTCTTGGAGATCTCCTATGTGCTTGACACTATTCTAAGCTAGGTAAAGAGTGATAGAGCAGGTCATGATACAATTAAGAAACTTACTGAGCTTAGGTTAGCACAGCGGATAGGGCGTTTACCTTGCATGCTGCCCATCTGGCCCACCAGAGTTCGATTCCTCTGCCCCTCTCGGAGAGCCCAGCAAGCTACCAAGAGTATTGCCCCCGCTGGCAAAGCCTGGAAAGCTACTCATGACATATTCAATATGCCAAAAAAACAGTAACAACAAGTCTCACAATGGAGATGTTATTGGTGTCCACTCAAGCAAATCGATGAACAACGGGAGGACAGTGACAGTGACTGAGCTTAGGTTAGTGGGAAATGCCCAAGCCACCCTGAATTCCTCTTTTGCAGAACTGCCAAAACTGCCCTTAGACTTGAGCAAGGAGAATGCCCATGATGGATTCTCTAGGTCTGCCAAGACACTCTCAATGTGTGTTCAAGAAATGGGAGATTCTCTAATCACTGGGGACTTACATGTCAATACTGACTCTTCCCAACCTGAACCGATAAATGTCTCTCCCACTCCCCTGGGAACTAATGTCCCTCAGATCCAGGAATATAGTTCTTCCATTTTTTTTCTGCCTCTTTATGAGACAAAAGGTACCTCCACCCAAGTACCATGAAGTTTTTAGGACTGTGCTTTTGCTGATTTTAGAGGACTCTGCTGCAGAATATAAAGATATTTGAGAGATAAAAATGCTCAAGAAAAAAGGCAAAGTAATTGAGCTGTCAAACACTTCTGAGACAACATGAATTTAACAGACTGTTGCATAAGAAAGCATCCTTTCCCATTAGTGCCAAGCATCTAGATACTGCCTTCCCTTTGAATTACATTTCATGGTACCAGAGATAACCACAAATATAGCACACAGTATTTACAGCAGTTGCATGTGGCAGTTAAAGAGTCTTGTAAAATTAAATAATTGTGTCATTCTTCATCTGTATACCAATAGTAAGATTAGCTATTACATGTATGAAGTATAGCACTGAAAATACTGATAATGAGCCAAAAAACACTAAAAACTATAATGAAGAATAGTTTCATTTTTATAAAAACTTTGGAGGATCTAAATAAATTTTCTATAAAACATGAATTAAATAAATGTTAACTTTATTCTTTTATTTTACTTATGATTTGAATTAATATTTATGCACATGATAATATGAATCTCCATTGATACTCTTACTGAATGCTTTGGAGATAATGAAGGTAAGACTATTTGCACCCTATTTCCATAAATATGTAACCAATAAAATTATTTATACGTAAATAAAGTGAAAATAATTAGTGTTCAAAAATACTAAAGAAAACTGATTAATAGAGCAATAGACAAAGCATTAGAAAAGTGGAAAGTAAAAACACATTTACTGGCATATTTCATTTAGCTGCTCTACAAACCTGGGAGATAGATCAAATTTATGGAGCACATGCCCAGCAAAGTGCAAGAGCCTGAGTTTTATTCCTGGTCTTGGCATGGTCCCTGAGGACCACCAGGTTTGGTTCTGGTGGTCCCCATGTACTGCAGAAACTATACAGTGCTGCACAGACAAGTATGATCCAAGCACCTCTGGGGGGTAGGTCCCATTTTTCAAATTTCAGAAATAATAATAAAGTAAAAAAATGAATAATTTTATCAACTCCAAATCCTCCTCTTAGAAAGTCTTAACTTCCATAACACACATTATGCTTTCCAAACACTTATTTTGTAGGATATGCCAGGAATCTAATCCAGGGTCCCACATATGGGACATTTGCCCACCATTGAGCTACATTTCCAGCCATCAAGCTTTCAAATTCTTAGGTTTTTCTTTTTAAATTTTCAAGAAGCTTGTAGAGTTCTCTGCTCCTTCTTGCCACATACACTGCTATGTACATTTCAATTTCACAATAAAAGTTTAATAAGTAAATGAACATAAAACATTGTTCTTGCAACATATTACATTGGAACACAGATTTTACTTTCACAAGATTCTAAATCAACATACCTTCAAAAACACTATATCAAAGTTCAAACTTAATTTCATGGTTATGAAAATTTTTCCATTGTCACACAGATGTGCTATAATAAGTCGGAGAGTGCAATTCACTAAAGACTGTGTTAGTAAGAAAATCACAACAGCTGGTATTATTGAGAACATTAAGAACGCTTATGGAGAAATAATACCCACATCAACTTTGAAGAGCATGAAACTGAATCTCACTAGGGCAGTTCCATTCCTTCTACTTATCTTTATCCAGGAGTGAATGGATCAGAAAATTTTGCAAATAATTTATGGTTTCCCTTATATCAGCAAAGGGAATATAAATGAATGAAAGGATAAGCCCAAGAGGCTATCTGGATAAGTGTGAACATGGTAGATGAAAAGCAATTAAGAGAACAAATATCATCATACTGATAAAGCCTTGACCTTAAACACATTTCTGAAGGAGACCAGATATGCGTTATTGTCTGATGAGTGGCTACTTTCTATAATTCAAAAATTTTACCTAAATGAAACACTGAGCAAACCATAAGTAGTGTGTTTAGCATGTCACCCCTTTTTATTAAGAACTATTCCGCTTATCCACACCACTGGGGAGCTGTGGCCTGCTGTCACAGATGACTGAACCGAGTTGAATATTTGGTCCAAACTAACGCAATGTAAAAATTTTCACAGAGTATAGAAATAAGAGAGGGTGGAAGTACAAGAGCCTTGGGGTGTGTCAATTCTTTTTCTATTTTTAATTAAATTATTATCTTTTTATTTACAATACTATTAATAATGGTTTCTCGTGGACATATTTCCAACACCACATCCATCACCAGTGTATCCATCTCCCTCCCTGAAGGACCCCAACCTCAATTCCTCTCCTATCATGTTTCCCAAAAACCAGAAGTGGCTGACCTAACGGACAAGCAAGCTAAGAGAGTAGGGCTGCAGGCCTGAGGGAATGTCTGGTGACTCTCCAGGTTCTGCTTTTAATCCTTGTGCAGCCCAGCTGTTTTTTTGTTCTCTAATAATACTCCCACATCTTTTCAATAAATTCTTTTTACTACTTAAGCAGTATGTTTCTCTTACTTCCAAGCAAAACAACTCAGTAAGAGAAGGGAAGTATACATGCTCCAAGCGTGTCTATAACATACTTGTGACCTTTATGTGATACAAAGAAAGAATCAGACTACATTCCCCAGTTAACTCCAGTAAATATGAAAAAAATACTAAGGGATTAAGAAATACTATATTCAAAAAGAAAAACAAATCATTTTACCTTCACCACCTAAAATGGATATATAATAAAGTTTAGGAGAGAAACTTGTTGTTTCTATGAACAAATCCCCAAGGTTTTCTATCAAAGTTATGGGACTGTAAGATACATATACACTTATAGAAATGGAATGGGAGAGATGAGGAATGAGAAAAAAAAAACACAAACCTAGAACTTAACCTTTTCTACCACTTCAACCAGCAAGGTTTTGTGTAAAATTCATTGCAGTATTTTGCTGTAAGTGGGATGAGAATTCAGTCACAAGAGAGTTGGAAATAATGTCACCATGAATATTAATCAACTTGTAGAGGTGGGAAGGTGGTGACACGAAAGATAAGATCAGATACTATCCCAGTGAACTCTTAAATAAAGAAACAAGGGAGCCCAGCAGGGCTATAAACAATGACCAAAGTGAAAGGTAATAAAAGAGAAGAAGGAAAATAAGATACTCAAATGTAATGAACCAAGACTTATAATGACTAGCACTTGGAATGCCATTTTAAGTAATATAAGCTTCTGCAGCCAAAGTGATTAAAGAATATGTTTAACTGGTTGTCTAAACCTTGTCTGGGATCAAGCTGTATGGAATATGTCTGACATTATTATGAGTTGTTTTTCCTACTCTTATAAGAAACAAGGACCAGAGAAGGAAACATTGACTTGATTCTTGCAGATATAAAATGGATCTTATGCTTAAATGGACAGTGGGGTAATGAACTTTTAGAGAAGAAGAGGAGACGTCCTTTAAGCAGAAAGTACATGGAGAGGAGAATGAGACTAAGGTTACACAGCAGTAGATTCACTGCAAGTTCTTTATCATAGGTATATTCACCAATAGCTAATTGACCTTATGATAATTTTGTCATAACAAAAAAATCATGAAAATTAAAAGAGTGGCATTAATTTTAAAGGACATAATCAGACACTTTTTTTCTGGGGTAACATTTTCATGGTCAAAACTGTAATACACAAATGCACATTTGCAATTGAGCTGGGTATTACACTGAAAAGACCTCAAAGAGTTATTTGACAGATAAACAATGCTATCATTCATAATTATTAAATGTTGTGGATAGACGTGCTAGTTATAGTTGCACTACATTTAAATGTATTATTACTTGCTCTGTCTTTATATTTCCCCAAATCACCTAAGCCAGTTTCTGTGCCAAATAGAAAAATTTTGTCTGTATCATACTGATTATCAAATACCAAGCGAAGTCACCATTTTCAAGAAATATTTTTTCAGTAATCAGTAATCACATAACATTTCCTTTCTCTTTTCTTTTAGGAGGGGTGGGCATATGAGTGCATTCTGATTTCCAATCAGATTGGGGGACCTGAAGTTTCACTACTAGAGCCTGGACATACCATGCTGCTTTAGCCAGCAGTGATGGGGCACTTGGGGCAATCCTAGAAGAGCTCAGGATCATTAGGGTGAAACATCACTGCTGGGGGTTATATAGCTGAGATCAAACTCAGGCTTCTGCATGCAAGATAGGCACTGCAGTTCTCTGGGTTATCTTCATGTCCTCTCATAATAGTCCTTTGTGGGAGGATAGGAAAATCTTGATTCTTCTTTTTCCTCCAACTTCAAATATTGCATAATAAATTACTAAAACACTCTGATTCAATCCCTGACACTGCATGGTCTCCCAGGCACAGAGTAGAAAATAGTTTCTGCACACATCCAGGTGTGGCCCCCAAAACAAAACAAAACAAAAACTAGAATAAGAAAGAAACTTACTCAGCAAGACAAACTGCATCTACTAACTTCATTTTTAGTGGCAAAAACCTGGCTACTTTCCTCCTTGGCACTGAGAACAATGGAATAATGTCAACTTTTGCCACTTTTATTCAACATTATACTGTTGCTTCAATCCAGGGAAACTTTTCAAGAAAATGAAATAAAACACATGCAGACAAGAAAGGAAAAATTAAAACTCTCTATTAACAGATGGAATAAACTAATATATATAGAAAATCCAAAGGAATCTTTAAAAAAATGTTAGAACTAATGTTTTATTAATGCTTAACTAATGCTTAACAGTTAAGCATGCTGACTATACGTAACAACATATATACAAAATGCAGTTGTATTTTCTGTATACTTACAATTAACAATTCAAAAATGAACTTAAGAAAATAATTTCATCTACAATAGCATTGGAAAGACTGAAATACTTAGAGCCTAGGAATATAGCTCAAATTGCTAGAGTACTTGCTTAGTTATAAGACGCTTGGGTTTGATGTATAATACTGCATGATCCACCTAGCACTACTGAGAGTGACCCCCAAGTACCATGCCAGGTGTATCCCCCAAGCACTTTCAGGAGTAGCCCCAAAACAATACAAATAAAGAAAAAAATTAAATACTTTAGAAATAAATTCGACCAAATAAATGCAAAACTTTAAAAATAATTAAAAAACATTATTGAAGAAATTACAGATGGCCTACTAAATAGAAGAAAGTCACATTCATTAGGATACTTAATATTACTAAAATTAAAATATTTACCTAATTAATTTATATATTCAATATAGAATTTATCACAATAGCTTCTTTGTATAACAATTGACAAGCTAATCCTGAAAGTCAAATGGAAATGTAAGGAACCAAAATAGCTACAATTTTGAAAAAAAAAAAAAAGAAAGTTGGAGAGATAGTACAGTGGATAAGGTGCTTACTTGCATGAAGCCAACCCAGGTTCATTGCTGTCACCATAGTCCTGCTAGAGTTGAGTCTTGAGCACTGCTGAATGTATCCTATAACCTAAGTCCCCAAACAAAGGAAAGTCATTTAAAGAATCACACCTCTTTCTAACTTTAGAACTTACTACAAAGCAAAATGAACCAAGACATTGTACTACCAGTAGAAAAGTAAACATATAGATAAGTGGAACAGAATGGATGGTCCAGAAACTAATCTATGATTTTATAATCAATTCATATTAGACTATTCAATAAGGGAGCAAGAATCTTTAGCAAATGATGCTGAGACAACTTGATAGCTGTGTAATCAGCAGGCGACTAGGAATCCAGGTGGTTCTCCTGGTTGTTCCACCTGCATTCAGTGGTCTCATGTTGCTTCCCACCCCAGAAGGCTGATGCCATGGGCTGACAAAGAAGAAACAAGGACCAGGCTGGTTGGTAATCAGTTGCCATTTAAGCCCCTCGTTCCCATCTCCTATTGTCTCCCTGCTCATCTCTCTGTGCTCCAGTTTGCCACCTTGGTCTCTCCTCTCTAGTCTCTCTCCAACTCCTACTGTCTTCTCTCCAACTCCAACTGTCTTCTTGTTTCTATACAAAAAGGAGTAAAAAAAAAAGTAAGGTGGAGTTCATGCACAATTCAATCAGCTAATCAGTGGCTGAATAAATATCAGTACTCCTACAAAAAAAAAAACAGGAGTAGCCACCACAACCAGGTCAGGTTCCATAGCACAATCAACATATCAAAGCTCTTCCTGATCACTGATCAGGCTCAAGGGCAAAATACCAACTAGGGTGTTTTTCTCCTATGCTTAGTCCAATAACTTAATTAACATCTTAATTAACATTTTAATTCTACTTCTTAATATTAGTTACTTTGTATGGAAACAGTAAAAGATACATTAAGCTTGTAGGGTGCCTCTCCTGGGAACATCTCACTATAGATCCCAGACTACAGTGCTCAGATGAGCTTAATCTTTCCTAACCCTAGCAGAGTCCTCATCTAGTTGTTACTTTTTGGATCATGACAGAATTTGTCCATGACCATGCTCTTAACATAATTATTATGGCGCTTTGGCCTGACCCATTTTAATGCCAGGGTAGCTCACAGCTTGTCCTGGGTCCATCCAGTCCCTCTTTGGGACCCTGCTTTGGGGATGCTAGGAAGTAAGGGCAACTGAGGCTTAAATCAGAGAACAGATGCCAAGGATTGAACATTATTTGGAGTCAATTAACTCCCAAGTTACAAAAGCATAGCATTAACTGTCTTCTTGTTTCTATACAAAAAGGACATTACTCTGAATTAAATATGCAAAGGACTTAAGGAGAAGAGAAAAGCATTATTTACAAGTTAACAGAGTGATTAGGAGATAAAGGTGATTGACCAGTTGGGGAATCAGGGCAGAGCACAAAGCATACAAATAAGCACAGAGGAATGGGAGCACTGTGATGGGAGTAACCCAATAAACCTTAGCTCCCTTTGGCAAGGCAGAAAGAACAAACCAATGTTATCCTACAGATAGTGATCCATAAAAAATGAGGTATTGCAAAATATCCATGAAAATTAGCTAAAAATGGATCAAAGACATAAAATTCTAATTCTTAGAAATACTTCAAAAAGATACTGTTCCAAAAGTGACTGGATAGGGCCCAAGAGACAGAACAGCTGCTAAGGTGTTTTCCTCACATACTGCAGATCCTGGTGTGATCTTCATCACCTCATATGGTTTACAGGGTCTACCAGGAGTGATCCCTGAGCTCAGAGCCAGGAGAAGCTGTAGCTTCACTGGGTGTGGCCCCCCAAACAAACAACAAACAAAAAACAAGTTTAGTAAATAACAGATAGCCATGGATTATCAAAATTATTTGTAAACCAAAGTAAAACCTTTTACAATTAAATGGATAAGAAAAAAATCAATTTTAAAATAGGCAAAGTATTTAAAATGACACCTTTCCAAAAATGGATCAAGAAATAATCAGAGATGAGAATATATTGATAATGTGAGCATTCTCACAAAAGAACTATTTGCTTAATAGGAAAAAAAAGGAGAAGGGCCAGGGGAATAAGGAGGAGGAGCAGGAGCAGGAGAAACAAGCTCCTTGTTGTCCAAAGGTGTCCTAGATGTCCAAAGTTAAAGGAGTAATAACATGAATGATTGCCAACCAAAATGATATAGCCAATTAAAAATATTTATTGAAAAGCTGTTGCCGGGAAATAATTAAGTATAAGAACACGGGAGATAAACTGCCCAAGTCTGAATGCCAGCTCTATCACTTACCCTTTCAAGGTCTTGGGCAAATTACTAAACCTTGGTTTCTTAATCAGTAGTGTTTTGTTAGGCTTAAAGGTAATGAGTGCTTCGCACATCATATAGCACCCATAAGCGCGAAATAAATATTTAGAAAATTTTGTTACAGTATGAATATATTAATGAAGTGAATTCTAGGTTTTTAAAACAGTACTAAGCAAATAAATAGTGTATACAAGAATACATAAAATAGTTCGAAACTTTGCAAAGTTAGATGTTTGGACACCTTTGGACAACAAGGAGCTTGTTTCTCCTGCTCCTGCTCCTCCTCCTTATTCCCCTGGCCCTTCTCCTTTTTTTTCCTATTAAGCAAATAGTTCTTTTGTGAGAATGCTCACATTATCAATATATTTTCATCTCTGATTATTTCTTGATCCATTTTTGGAAAGGTGTCATGAATGTATAGAATGGCTGAATGGCTGAATATAGAAATACATAAGGAAATGTTATATTATTCCATGTCATTTCTTCTATAAGACAGATATCCTAATAGATCTTTACCTGAACGTTCATATGTCTATCTTTTTAAAGCATCTTTCTTAACTTTATGTTTTTTCTTTTTTGTGTCTTGTCTGATTTTCCTCTAGGTATCCGCTGTGATGAGTTGACACTACCACACACACTCATGAATGGCAAAGAATATGGGCTGTTTCATTTCCACTCAAACACCATAGCCTCCACCTCTGCTATCCTACATCATGGCTTTCTGTGCTGGAGGCAGCTTGCACTTTGTATGTGTTACAAGCATTATCTATCCCTTTTTCACCTCGCTCATTTTTTTAATCCCCCCTTGTTGGCAATTAGCAATCAAATTCTTAATTAGCTTAAATCCACCTGGCTATTTTGCACCTAATAAATCAATTAATTCAATTCACATGGAGGGGATAGTATTTAGTGCCATATTTCAGTCATTACTGACCATCATTGCCTGTGGCTGCTGTACGTACAGAGAAGACATGATATCCAAGCAGATTTTTTTATTCCACACTGTTTTGCAGTCTTTCAGATAAGTAAAGAGTGTGGTTAGTGTTTTTTAATGTAGTGAGGGATTTAGCAAGAGGTCTCAGAAGACTAAAACAGAAATTAGGAGTCTAGTGCAAGCTATAAACAGGTTCACCGTTTAGGTTACAGCTTCCAGATATGCCTGATTTCGTTCAGTGTTCAGTGTCATTCATTTCAGAATCTAGTTGTATTTGTTCTGTAGAAAAATCATGATATTGTGTTCTCTGTTGTTGAGATAAAGGTTGCTGAATAGAGGAATAGAGGTTCCAGAGACATGTCAAGAAAGAATTTCACATAATTATGCTTTGCTCCAAGTCTCCTAGTGAGTACACAATGTGGGAGAAAGAGGGCAAATTTAAGATTTCATTTTAAAAATCAACTTGAAGTTTTTTCAAATAGAGACACTTTTTTAAAAAAAATACTATGTTTCTTTCTTGACAGAGAAACTTCTTAGGAAGAATGGTAGTGAAGTAATAGTGTGAAGAGAATTTTAATGATCAAAATAAAAAATTTAAAATCAGATCAAGTTTCTTAGGCAAACTTTTACATATTTATATCCTAATTGTTCTAGGTATCTGACATAATGACCTTGATTTTTTAAAAACAACACATTTTGACCAATGTATTAATATTTGAAAACATTTAGCTATGAATTGAAATATACCCAGCATCTTAATAGAGTGTATTTCATTCAGCAGCCTAAAATATAAGATTAGAATAATATTCACTTGTTGGATAACATTGGTTTGTCCTTGCTCGTCCTGCACAGAGCTTAGGTTTACTGAGTTGCACCCATCACAGTGCTCCTGAGGCAGACACAATTCCATCAGGCACTCCTAATCCTATATTGCTTTTCTCTTTCCTTTATGTCCTTTGCATGGTTTAGCAATGTCCCTTTTGTATAGACACAGAAAGACAGTTGATGCTATGCTTATGTAACATGGAAGCTAATTGATTCAATAATATTTACTCCTGGGCATTCATCATATTTACTTGATTTAAGCCTCAGTTGCCCTTACTTCCTAACACAACACCCCCACCCCCACCCCAAAGGGTCACAGCAAGGGACTTGGATAGACCCAGGGCAAGCAGTAAGCTACCCTGGTATCAAAAAGGGACAGGCTAAGCACCGTAAGAAGTATAATAAGTTAAGAACATGGTCATGGAACAAACTCCGTCATGACCCAAAAAGAAGTAACTGAATAAGGATCTTGCTGGGGTTAGGAAAGACTAACTGGGCCTGAGAAATGTATATATGGGGAGATGTCCTCAGGAAAAGCCACCTTTTAAGTTTAATATATCTCTTAGTGTATTCAAACAAAATGACTAGAAATAAATTAATTACTAGCTAAGGAAAGGAGAAAGCAATATGCCCTTTAGATGGAACCCCACCCTTGAGCAGATCTCCTAGTAGTCTAGAGTAAAGAACCCCCAATGAGATTTTACCCTTGAGTTTTAATGTCCTAGAAGATCTTCCCCTGAAGGAAGGGCTTTACATCTGTTTATTATTATAATAATGTTCAACCCCACCTACATGTACCCCCACCCTTCACAAGATTTCTATATAACTAATGCTGTGAAAATAAATAAAGGGTTATTATTACAAAAAGACCTTGACCCCATTTCTTTGTTCCCTCTTGTTTGCGTTTGCCCCTCACCATCAGCTGAGGTGGGGAGGTAGCTCTTCGTCACCAAGCATACCCACAGTTTGAACTGACATTCACTAATCAAGTAAATCAGGCTTCTCAATAAAGATAGAGCAATCTAAGTATGAGCCCAAGGAGGAAGGGAGAGTGGGGGAATCAGACAAACTTTAGTGAACTGCTCTCTCCACCCTTGGAGAAGCCCATGTGCTCTCTTGAATACATAACTCTCTCTCTCATACACACACTCTCTCCCCCTTCACACCTTCAAAAACCCTCCAAATAAAATCTGTTTTACTTCAAAAAAATAAAAAGTTTAGTGAACTAATGCTGTTTCGGAACTAGAGCTAATTTTTATGGAAGGTTTAATTTTTAAAGCTAATTTTTATTCAATTTACAACTTGAATGAATGAATAAAGAAAATATCAGCTTCATCTTTCCTTCTTGGGCTGGAGCAATAGCACAGCGGGTAGGGCATTTGCCTTGCACGCAGCCAACATGGCCGACCCAAGTATGATTCCTCCACGCCTCTCGGATAGTCCAGCAAGCTACCAAGAGTATCTCGCCCGCACGGCAAAGCCTTCCTGGGCTGGAGTAACAAGTACACAGTAACAAGTCTCACAATGTTACTGGCTCTGCTCGAGCAAATCGATGAACAACTGGAGGACAGCGACAGTGACAGTGACAGATTTCCTACTTAATATTAGTTTTATTGAGATATAATACAGATGTTGTGAAAATGTAGCTTTTTCAAGAATACCATTTTATCATATACAAGTTTCTCGTATATTTGCTGAATTCTATATTACTAACATGTAATTTCAGAACATGAGTGTCCCCCCCACAAAAGACAACACCTCATATCTATATTAGAAGTGACAGTCCTTCTATGCGTTAATCCAGGCAATCATTTCTGCCCAGAGGGGAAAGGGTGTTGCTCCCTTCCGCCCTCCTCCCTCTGGAAAGAAAGATGGCGGCCACATGGGAGCCTTGTGGACAGCAGGTATGAGCCAGGGGTGTGGGGGCGACTAAAACCTCATGGGAAGGGGGGCGTTCCGGTCCGTCCTTCACGCCCTACCGAGGTCACCAGTTGCCCCCCGCGAGCGGCTCTCCAGCACGGCCACGGCCCCAGAAGCACAAGGACTTAATGCAGAACCCAGCAGCTTGGAGCAGAAAAGTGAACGGACTATGCATTGATCCAGGCCATCAAGTCTGCCGGAGGGGAAAGGGTGTTGCCCCATTCGCCCTCTCCTCTCTGGAAAGAAAGATGGCGGCCACATGGGAGCCTTGTGGACAGCAGGTATGAGCCGGGAGTGTGGGTGCGACTAAAACCTCATGGGAAGGGGGGCGTTTCGGTCCGCCCTTCATGCCCTACCGAGGCCACCGGTTGCCCCCCGCGAGCGGCTCTCCAGCATGGCCAGGACTCCAGAACACAGAAACCAATTTCTTAACTATCTGACTTTCAGTAGAAATACTTCCAGGGTCAATAGGTAAAAGAGCAGAAATCCAAAACCAACATTTAATTCTTGAACCCAGCCGTAGAAAGCAAATCACTTCACAATGCTTTTTCAGCATGTCTGATTTGGGGGGGGGGGGTAAACTCTAAATTATAGTGGTGAATCTTTTATTGAAACAATGAATCTAATCAAAGCAGATAGAGTGTTAACTAGAATTCATCTGCCTCACAGGGACGGGGAGGGGTGGGGGGTGGGGTTTTATTGGGGTTCTTCATGGTAAAAAATAAGTATTGGTAAAGGGAAATGTGTTTGATATTTGCATGACTGAGACATAAACCTGAAAGCTTTGTAACCTTTCCCACAGTGATTCAATAAATAAATTAAAAAAAAAAAAAAAGAAGTGACAGTCCTTTCTTCCTCCCAAGTCCACAAACATGGATCTGTTTTCTGTTTCTATGTATTCGCCTATTCTGGACAATTCATAAAAATAGAAGCACACAATATATGGCCTTTTGTGTCTAGATTCTTTCACTTAGCATATTTTCTCAAGTTTCATCCATATTGTAGTATGTATCAATAAAAAATGATCTTTTTTATTGCTAAATAAATATGATCTCTTTGTATTGATTTACAACAGGTGCATATATTGGTCTCAATAACTGCTGGATTGTCAAATTACTTCCAACAATAATGACCCTTGTGTTTTAATATAATGACTCCGACACAGTATGAAGGAGATAGATGAGACAAGATAGAAGCCAAGGAACTAAAATAAAAGGATGCCTCGATAGGAACAAGGAAGAGATCACTGTATCATTGTATCACTGTCGTCCCATTGTTCAGTGATTTGCTGGAGCGGGCGCCAGTAACATCTCCAGCCCTGAGATTTTAGCAGCCTCTCCTTACTCCTCCTTCCCAACAGTGCCATATTGGAGGCTCTTTCAGGGTCAGAGGAATGACACCCATTATTGTTAATGTTTTTGGCATATCGAATACACCACAGGGAGCTTGCCAGGCTCAGCCGCAAGGAAGAGATAGCAGTCTAAAAGAAGAGATAAAAGAGGTAGAAAGGGAATGGTGAGATGAACAAGTATGTGAGTAAGTATGGCACTTTTGAGGGGCCAGGAACATAGCTCAAGTAATAGAGCATATGCCTCCATGTGCAAGGGTTTGGTAACAATACATACTACCGTATGTGTTAGCACTTTTAGGTGTAGACTTGCTGTCCCTAAGCAGCACTAGGAGTGCAAAAAACTTCAAAAAAACTAACACTTTTGAGCTGATACTCTCATGGAGATGTAGCTCCACATATACAATTTTTCCCTATTAACAATTTTATTTTTGTTCATATCTGGGCTTCACACCAAAGGCCTCATCTATGCAAAGGCTCTACTCCATTCCGCTCCCCTAATAATTTTTAAACATTTAAATGACCTCACTTCTTTCTCTAACACAATTAAAAAATTCAGTTATATCAGTTATATCCATTCTGTGACTAGTGTTTTTCTCATAAAAATAATTCTTTCCCACAAAACTTCTATTGACCAAGTTCCACGAGCATTTTATAAATCCTTCTTACAGAACTGGCAGCTGAATCTAAAAAGCTCTAAGATGGCTAAAACTTCTCTTTGTAATACATGTTCTCAGCACTGTGTCAGGCTAATTTTTAAAAACCTTCATTTTCCTTCTGTTACAAATCCTTAATTATGAATCTTTGCAGAGACCTTTTCTGATGTCTCTGATTTTCTTACTCTAGAAAGTTACTGTATAACTTAGTAGTTACTGGAATATGGGACAATTTTCTTTGACTGGTGGTTGGTTTGACGGCTTGCGTTTCACTCTAGTAGTTCTCAGGAGACCATGCTGTTATGAGGATAAACTTTTAAGGTTAAAGCATGCAGAGCATATACTTAGCTCTTTGTTCTATCTCCCTAGCCCCACAGGAACTACTGAACATTTAAAATGTACTACTTCAAATGGAGTTATGCTATAAATAGGAAATAGATTCAAGTTTTCAAATTTTGGTATAAGAAGAAAAATTAGTTTTTTAATACTTTATTTATTTATTATTTTTTGGGTTTGGGGCCATACCTGGCTGTGCTCAAGTCTTATTCCTGGCTGTGGGCTCAGGAATCACTTATGGTAGACTAGGGGGAACATATGAAGTGTCAGGCATCGAATCTCAGTGGCCACATGCAAGGCAAGTGACCTATCCATTGTATTATCGTGCTGCTTCATCCCCTAAAAAATGAAAAAATATTTTAGTTGTTTTGCTTAATATTTTAAAATATATTAAAGGTAACATATACAAAATGCTTAAATAAAATACATTATCAGAATTAAATTTTAACTTTTCTTATTCATTATTTTAATATCATGGGTTTTATTTTCTATTTTCCTTTTTTAAAAGAAATTCCAGGGATCAAACCCATAGCATTACATATGTACATAAGACATGTACTCTATAGCTGAGCTCACATCGTCATCCATTTTTTTTTTTTGCTTTAGAACTAAAACTGTTTAATTACATATGAGGCCAGAATTATATGTCTATTACAAAATGCTACCTTAGAAATAAGAATAAATGAGGAGAGATGAACAGCCACTTCCTCAGAGAAGACATACATAGATGATAATGTTAATTATCATCTATTATGAGAAAATAATCTCACGGCTAGGATGAAGGAGACGTTACTGGGGCCTGCTCGAGGCAATCGACGAATAACAGGATGGTTGTGATCGTGATCGTGATGAGAGAAATAAAAATGGCAATGAACTACCACCTCACAATAGTAAGAATAGCCTATATTTTTGAAAAAAAATAATGGAAACAACTTGTGCTGGCAGGAATGAAATAAAAAAAGGAATTGTCCTTCACTGTTGGGCTTGTTGGCTGATTCAGACTCTGTGGAAAATAGTATGGAGACTTCTCAAAATGGAAAACAGACTCCATGACTTGACTCTCCCCTAAAAGCATAAATGCATTAATTAAAAAACATATATGAAAATCTGTGATCTTTCAGCATTATTCACAGTAGCATATTCTGGAAAAAAACCCACGTCTAATGACAGATGAGATAAGTAAATAAAGAGATAGTGAGACACACACACACACACACACACACACACACACACACACACAAATACTGCTCAGATATCAGCCAAGATGAAGCCTTGACTTTCGTTACAACACAGATGGAACTAAAGGATGTCATGTTAAGTGAAATAAGTCAGAGAAGAAATACAAATTCTGGATTATATCAGTTATGTGATATATAAAGAAACAAAGCAAGGGAATAGACAGTGTCCAATAAAAACAAACCCTTGAACTCAGAGAACAGAACTGAGATTGCCAAGGAAGGGGAGCCCAGTGGGGAGAGATGAGGCAAGCTAGAAAACGACAGAAGAGTGGGTAAGGGTTTTAGGCACTTTGGTGGTAGTGGTGGTATAGTAATTTTGTACATCAAAAGCATTAATGTCAACCCTTTTGTAAATCATTATGGCTTAGAAATAACATTTAAATCATTTTGAAAAATTTAAACCCACATATAATCCTTGACTTCCCTAAGCTTTACTTAGAGTTTGCAAATGACCAAGTGCCTTATCAATAATATAAGAGACTATTAACACATTTTATGCACTATTATGTATTTTAACTGTATTCTTATAAAATAAGCTAGATCATTTAAAATATTAATTAAGAAAATCATAAAAAAGAGACAATCCATGCATTATGCTTATCAATACATAAGTTTCCATAAAGTTGCAAGAAAATGCTTGGGTATATAGACTTCTGTAATTCAAACCCATGTTGTTCAAAGGTCAAATATTCACTTGCTGGCTTGGCATTTCCATGTGAATAAAAGGCAATAACAGCAGACATTTATTAATGACTTCTTTGAACTAAGAACCATTCTAAATATTCTCTTCTATTTTATTTATAGCTACAACAATTATCAGGAATAGATAGTATTATTATCCTGTACTTCACAAGTGTTCATCGATTTGCCCAAGCGGGCCCAGTAATGTCTCCATTATGAGACTTGTTACTGTGTTTGGCATATCGAATACGTCACGGGGAGCTTGCCAGGTTCTGCTGTACGAACGAAATACTCTCGGTAGCTGGAGTGATAGCACAGCGGTAGGGTGTTCGCCTTACAAGCAGCCAACATGGCCGACCCAAGTTCGATTCCTCCGCCCCTCTCGGAGAGCCCGGCAAGCTACCGAGAGTATTTGATATGCCAAACACAGTAACAACAAAGTCTCCAATGGAGACGTTACTGGGCCCGCTCGAGCAAATCGACGATCAACGGGAGGGCCTTTTACCTTTACTTCACAAGTGAGGAAAATGAAATAAGAAGTGTATCTGAGTTAACACGTTTAGTAAGAGGTGAATCCCAGATGCAAACACATCTTTTTCTATCTCCCGAACCCATTCTGTCTCTAAAGATTAGTATCTGCCTCTAGATGTTTCTCAAAAAACTTATCCATCACCTCTTTGTGGACTGAACTCATCCCAGGCTTCACAAACATTAAACTCATAACTTCCATTTCCTTCTCTAGAGCTACTCATTTAAAATTATTTCGTTTTAATTGAGTCATGATAAGATACACAATTACAAAGTTGTTCATGGTTGGGTTTCAATCATATAATGTTCCATCACCTGTCCCTTCACCAGTGTACATTTCCCACCACCAATGACCCCAGTTTTCCTCCCATCCCCCATTTCCAGCAGACTGCATCTATGGCATCTATGGCAGGCGTCTCTCTCTCTCTCTCTCTCTCTCTCTCTCTCTCTCTCTCTCTCATTCTCCCACTCTTTCTCTTTCTCACTCTATCGATATCTCTCTCTTTCTTTCCTTTTGGGCTTTATGGTTTGTATTACAGGTATTGAAAAGTTTCTCCTTTACCTACTTCCAACACTCAGTTCTTATCCAGAGAATTGTTTCCAACCGTCTTCATTATAGTGCTTCTTTCTCTCTTCTAGCTGACCTCCCACCACCACCACTTGTGTCAAGCTTCCAACCAGGGACCAATCCTTCTGGTCCTTGTTTCAACTGTCTTTGGGTGATAGTCTCAAACTATGTTTTTATTATATCCCACAAATGAGTCCAATTATTCTATGTCTGTCCCTCTCCCTCTGACACATTTCACTCAGCACGATACTCTCCATGTCTATCTAGATCCACTCTTGTTAGTTACTTTACAACTGGCCCTCTGGCACTGAGCTACCTCTTCCAGTTGAACTTGGTCAGTGAGAGAGTCCGGAAGATGAGAGCAAGAGCTCAAGATGAGGCTACAGTGTTTAGCTCTCTTGCTTTACCTCCCTGCAAGGCTGTAACAGGGTGACTGCTTTCTTTGTTCCTTAACTAAGGTCACAGAAGTTATCAATCAACCCTTTTCTAGCTCCTAATTCCAGTAGCTGCTCTCTGCAGATCAAGGGTTGATAACCGCACTCTTCCCTCCATCTCACTAATTTAGTTAAGAAGGATCACCTTATTTATTATTCTTTCTTTATGCTCTCCCTTAAATCTTTATTTTTCTTTTTGGGTCACACACGGTGAATCACAGAGGTTACTTCTAGCTCTTCACTTATGAATTACCCATGGAGGTGCTCAGGGGACCATATCGGATGCTAGAACTCGAACCAGGGTCAGCCGTGTGCAAGGCAAATGCCCTACCCACTGTGCTATTGCTCCAGCCCCCTTAAATCTTTGTAAATAAGCAAAGTATAATTCTCTTCAAATCTCCCAATTTGTGCATGATTCTTATTTTCCTGTGGAAACTCTGACAAAGATATACATATGTTCCTTCCTCTGTCATTATTATATCAGTTCATGCAACCATACCCAATCACCTAAGCTAAGACTGGTGAGTCATTCTTCATTTTATCCTGCATTCACCCTCTCCCCAGCTCTACTCTTTACTAAGACTGTATCTCTTGATGGCATGACCTTTTCAGACTCTCATCAATTCTCCCTACATAGCAGTACCACCCCAAATGAAACCCATCCTCAGAAGCATAGTCAAAATGGACTCAATAACTTAAAAAATATCAGAAGTATATTTAAAACCTTAAAGCTCCCTATTTGGAACCTTTCCGTATCTCTATACCACTATCACCAAGCTCTGCTTTCTCTCCAGAACCATATCCAGCCAATCTCAGCTTGATAATTTTTGCTCCTAGAGCATCAGACTGCTTATAGTTTCAAATTTACATCACCAACACAGTAAGTTGTTTCTCATCTTCAGCCCTTTGAACTTTGCTACTGCTTACTGTCTCCTTCTTCATGCTTACTTTTAGTCTGGTCACTCTTTCTCTTTAGGAAGGTAATTCAAGGCTTCCAAGTAGCACCCCTCTGCACATACATTCATATAGTTCATTCTAGATATGTGCTTGTGTCTCTGTGGCACGTATCAAACTGACTTTTCTTTATACTGTTGCATGCCATTTCCACTCCCATCGTCCCCAAGATCTATCAAGATTCTATCAAGAGTGATAGAATATGCCAACCTGATATTACCACCCCTTCAGGGCTAGGCTATAAGAGTATGCTTTGCATGTAGGAGTCCTAAGTTCCAGCCCCAGCATTACATAGATCCTCAAACACCACGAGGTGTGGTCCCCAAACAAACAACAATAACCAAAAAAACCACCTTGATTTTTGTACTATTTTAAGCTAAAGGCACTTGAAAAACAATAGATTAACAAAAAGGACTCTGATCTACTCTTTCTTCCAGAAAACAGAAGATAAAAATCCCACATGAACAATGCATTCTTTATACCAATAAGAAATAAGCATTATTGCATGAACCTGACTCATTCTGCAACTCCTAGTGCAGCCCTGGATTCCCCACACTTCTGCTACACATACACAAATGTACACAATATCAAGGTGGCCCAGGTACCACCACAGAACACAAGCAGCAACATATCCTCAGTCCTTAAATTGAACTATTGGCCTGGTTGGCTGATAATCACTGATAATCACTCCAACCCCCCTGAACACCACTTGGTAACACCCGTCACACACATACATACACACACAAATATTCTTATCATCAAAGATGGGGGCTGATGCAAAAAGAATGCTGACCCAACAGAATTTAGTTCATAAAAATTATTCTTTTGATTTTTTTATCGTAGATTGCATTATTTTTGTTTATTGTTACTATCTTTGCTGTTGTTCAGGGAGCCATGCCTGGAAGAACTCAAGAGCCACACTACACCTACGAGTGAACCCAAGGCATTATGCATACATTATGTTCTACCACTCAAGCCACCTCCCCTGCCTCTGATTGCAAGTTTATGTTATCTTTTTTATTTTAACTAGCTAGAGTTATTCAAAGGAAATAGTTATTCTATTTAAAGTTTTCTACATTTTCTTCTCTAGTTTATGGGTGGCGTAAATAGAGTGCCCAGGTAAAGGTAAAAGGCCCTCCCGTTGTTCATCGATTTGCTCGAGCGGGCCCAGTAATGTCTCCATTGACAAACCCCAGGTCAAGAGTTTTATCCCATGTTCTACCCAAACCTTTTGGTCTCTTGGGTCAAATACCAGTTTACTCCACTAAGTAATGTCAGTCACTATAGTCATAGGTCAAAAACACTTTTTTTTAGGCCCTAAAGTAAAGGCCCTCCCGTTGATCGTCGATTTGCTTGAGCGGGCCCAGTAATGTCTCCATTGGAGACTTTGTTGTTACTGTGTTTGGCATATCGAATACGTCATGGGGAGCTTGCCAGGCTCTGCCGTGCGGGCGAGATACTCTCGGTAGCTTGCCGAGCTCTCCGAGAGGGGCAGAGGAATCGAACTTGGGTCGGCCATGTTGGCTGCATGCAAAGCAAACGCCCTACCGCTGTGCTATCGCTCCAGCCCACTTTTTTTTTTCTTTATTACATTTGCATTGGGTAACACTCCATGTGATTACTGATTTATTAAAACATTGATGATAGGCTTGTTTGTTTCCAAGGAGTAAACAGTACTTTTGCACCTTTGCAAACTCTTGTTTCAAAATGCCTTAGGTGACTATTGGTATACAATGAAAAATATTTATACTGTTCTGTCTTCTCAGGTTGATTGAGTAAAAAAAGCATCCTAAACATTACTAAGGACTAGGTGGATTGAAGGTGGCCAAGACATATGTAGGGGATTTTGGGCACTCTGGTGGTGGTGAGGTGAGATAACTTTGTATACCAAGACAAGGAATGTAAACTGTAAGCACATAACCTATAATTGTTTTAAGTGGGAAAAAAAGATTAGTAGGGGGAAAAAGAATTTGATAGCATACTGTGAAGAATTTACATGGTTGTAAACTCTAAAGTAAATGAGACAAACTAGGGATTTATATCCTAAGCAAAAGAATGGGATTGGAGAAAGGAGGGAAAAGGAGGGAAATTTACATGACAAGGTATAAATAAATTCAGATGACAAAACCTTGCCACTAAATGTTTGTCTTACCCTAAGATAGATTTCTCCAAAGCAGGGAGAAGGCTCAAGGGCTAGAGAACAAGCCTTGCATGCAAGAAAGAGACTTCGGTTAGGTCCCTGGCTCTGTGTGGTCTTTTTAGCACCACAGAAGCAATCCCGAGCAAAGAATCAGCAGCAGCCTTCAAGTGCTACCAGGTGTGGCCCATAAAACAAAACAATAACAAAAAAGCATTTTCCATTTAAAAGGGTATTTTTTTTCTGAAGATGATCCTAGTTTAAGGTAATCTGCATTTTTAAGGTCATTTTTTAAAACAGTTTTTCCAGAGCCCATAAACCTGAATTGACCCTCTTGTAGCAAGGTGGTACTACAAGAAAGTCCTACTGTGAACATCTTGGGAAATTGTCTATCTTTTGCTCGAGCTCGAGCGGGCCCAGTAACGTCTCCATTGGAGACTTTGTTGTTACTGTGTCTGGCATATCCAATACTCTCGGTAGCTTGCCGGGCTCTCCGAGAGGGGCGGTCGGAATCATTCAATCCTACAAATTATTAACAAAATTATCAGTAAAAGTTTCAGGTACAGTGGAGTTCTTGCTAATTCAATCAACTAATCAGTGGCTGAATAAATAGCAGTACTCCTACATTAAAAAAAAAAAGTTTCAGGCACCTTTCCTCGGATTCCTTAGTCAGTATCACAAAGATAATCAATTTAGAACTCACCAAGGTTATTTAAGCCTTGACTTCACAAAGCCATGTTTGTTATGGTGCGTTTCTGGAGCTTCAATAGTAGTGAGATGTGATGAACTTCTGACATGAGTTTCTTCTCACAGGGAGCTCCACTTAGAAAGGCCTTGCTTGACCATTTAGTCGCTGATGTTTCTGTCTTGAAATCTCTAGTAATATTTGAACAAGACGCCCTAGTACTTATTTTGTGCTAGGAACTGCAAGTTATATATAGTTTTTTGTGCTGAGATTAAGGAATTAGCAAGTCACAATTCTGAAACAAAAAATATGCTTATTCTTCACTACATAATTTTCACATATAGGCCAACTATACTCAAGAAAGGATTTTTTTTTTATCACGTTGGTTATTTTCCTCCTGGATCGTTTTATATGAAAATGAATACAGTGTTCTAAAGAATGTAAGAGAAGAATTAAAGAAAAGAATCCTGATTTGAAATTCTTTTTTTTTTTGGAGCATAATAAATTATAACTAGTTAGGGTACAGGCAGTGCAGTAACTTTATATGTTAAAAACATAAACATTGGTATAAACCATATTACCTCAATAATAATAAAATTAAATTTAAAAAAGACTGGTTTGGTTAGAATAATGCAATTAGTGGCTTTTGGGTTTTTTAAAGTATAGATCTTGTGACCTTTTATACTTCCTTTAAATACAATATAGCACTAAATTACTGTAGAAACTTCTGGGGTAAATCATTGAATAGATTGCTTTCTTTTTGATTTACTTAAATTTTGTAGGCAAATTTACTTAAATTCTGGGGAGAACATTTTTCAGGAATTTGATATTGATGAGTTCACTAATTTGAAAATGAGGAACACAAAAAAAATTTTAAAGATTAAGAAAAAGAAAATGAGGAACACAATGGTTCTTATCCCTGCTCTACTCTGGGAGGCAGTAGAACAGTATGAAAAATCAACATGTCAAGGTGTGAAAAATCCCAGCTGAATTTTCTTGAGCACATCCTTTAATGACTTTGAACCTCAGTTTCCTCTACTTTAAAGTCAGATGGTAATACTCATATCATATATTGTGATGACTAAATAAGATAATTGCCCTCCCGTTGATCGTCGATTTGCTCGAGCGGGCCCAGTAACATCTCCATTGGAGACTTTGTTGTTACTGTGTCTCCGGCAAGCTACCGAGAGTATTCGATATGCCAGACACAGTAAATAAGATAATACCTACAAAATATTTTATGAAGTGCCAAGATATCAGTAAAATGCTGTTGCTATTGTTGTTAATAGTCTTCTCTTTTCCAGAGGAAGATATGTCTAGAAAGAACTATTTTAGATGTTTGGATAAAGTATTCTATTTCTTGTGGTAAAAGAGATATTATATGGTTTTAGGTGCTTACCTTGTATGTAGTCAAGTCCAGCAGTCAAACCCAGCTCAATCCTGGGCACCTTATATGGTCCCCTGAGGCCTGAAAAAGTCATCCCAAAGCATAAAGACAGAAGTAAGTTATGAGCACAGCCAGGTATGGCCCAAAACACAAAGCAAAAAAAAAAAAAGGGTACTCCTTGGTGCTACAATATCCTCATTTATGAAATTAATCTAGCATGCCTCTGGTAAGTAACGACAGCTCAATAAACAATGCTAGCTTGTGGTTCTTGACACACAAAAGAAAATGCAGGTGCAGTTCCTGAAGAACCCTTATCTCCAAATTTAGCATGAATGGTATTTGAAAAAAAATTTTAAACCTTCAAGTTTTATTTTATTAATTTATTGTTTGGTCACACCCGGTGATGCTCAGGGTTTACTCCTGGCTCTGCAATCAGGAATTAACTCCTGGTAGTGCATGGGTGGATCATATGGGATGCCGGGGATTGAACCCTGGCCAGCCACATGCAAAGCAAATGCCCTCCCCACTGTCCTATCCCTCTGACCCCGGTATTTGAAAATTTTTAAAGATAAATTTTTTCTCTTATCTTCTGTCATATTTTTTAAAGGCCTGTAATGCTTTCAGTTCTTAAAAGCACATTATGTATTGTCTCATCTGATGCAGCTTGTAAACAATAATCCGGAATCCCGACTACAGTTAGCAGTCTTTCTTCTGTACCACTTATTTATTTGGACACTACAGCACTTCTTTCTTCAAGAAAATTACTTGTGCAAGATTACTTGTAGGGTTTGAGAAATGGTACAGGAATTAAGATGCTTGCCTTGCATGTGGCCAATCATAGTTCAATCACTGGCACTGCATATGGTCCCCCAAGCACAGCCAGGAGTGATTCCCTGAGTACAGAGCCAGGTGTAATCTCGGAGCACAGCCAGGTGTGGCTCAAAAACAAGGACAAAAAAGATTACTTGTCATTGTTAAAAATACTCTATAGATAAGAGCTGCTCACTATTAAGAACTAAGCTCCCTTCTTACCCTGACTGGTGTCCATGTGTCACAAGTTGTCAAAATGGAAAAAGCAAGACCCAGATAACTGGGTATAAATTCATCTGTGTGCCAATCCTATGTAAAATCAATCCTGGATTTATGCAAGGGTGTTAATTTAAACTTTAGAAAACCCTTATTATGTCCTAATTATTAAGCATAAAGTAACACCACCCCCCCAAAATAATAAAATTCCTTGTCATCTTGTAAACTTCACTGAGTACAGCTGAGTGTGGCCCTAAAAAAAACAAAGTAGATAGTACTCAAGAGATAGCTGTCCAATCTGTTATGTTATGTCTTCTGGTCCTTGTCTCTCTGCACTTGCCTTCAGTCTTCTAGCTGATGCAGAGGACCATGCTCCAGTTCACATACAATTTGTTCAGATTCAGTGATCTTGGGGTCCTTGGGACAGGGCCTATGACCTCTCACGGGGTTGCCCTCCTGTAGGGATTTACTCTTTCCTCCAGTTACCGACCTCCTCATTTCATTGCCTTCCCGCCTCTGACGTGGCCCAATTTGGAACGGATCACACTCCAAAACAACACTCCACATTATTTTGTTGGCAGTTGGCTTGCTGGGGAAAATTAACCCCCTCTCTTCTAGCAACCAAAGTATGAGAAATGGCAGAGCAAGTTTTTGATACAGGCTATATGCTAAGTATTGGAAAAGCTTGTAGAATGGTGATGTTAATAAACATAGACTAGTCATGTGAAAGACATTTTGACATATTCTTAGAACTTTTGTAGTCTCTTTACATTTATTTTTAATAACAGTAGGGTTGTACTAGTATTGGAGAGTACTAGGGATACACCTGGCAATGCTTAGGGCACCATGTGGTGCCAAATATTGAACTCAGGATTTTGGACATGCAATACCTGTGTTCTAGCACTCCAGTCAAGCCCCCAACCCCTGTATTTAAGTTTTTTTTGGTTTTTTTGAGGTCACATGCAGCTGTGCTCAGGAATCAATTGGCTATGATCAGGAGACTACATGGGGTATCAAAAATTGAACCCAGTCATTTTATCATCTTCTTAAGTTTGGTTCAACAAATAATCCATTGTATATAGACGTAATAATTGCAAGCACCTTACCCACTGTACTATCTCTCTGGTCCTAGATGTTAATTGTTTTTTTTTTTTGGCATGGGGCATACTCAGTCATGCTCAGGACTTCTAGTTCTGCACTCAGGGATCGCTTCTGGCAGATAGACTAGGTCACCACAAGGGTACCAGAGATTTAAGTCAGGAATCAGATCAGATGCAAAGCAAGTACCTTTCTTACTGTACTATGGCTCCAATCTCTCTCTCTATAGATATATAGATATAGATATAGATATAGATATAGATATAGATATAGATATAGATATAGATATAGATATGTGATAGCATAGCAGGTAGGGTGTTTGCCTTGCACGAAGCTGACCTGGGTTCGATTTCTCTGCCCCTCGGAGAGCCCAGCGAGCTACTGAGTATTCCGCCTCCACGGCAAAGCCTGGCAAGCGACCTGTGACTTATTCGATATGCCAAAACCAGTAATAACAAGTCTCACAATGGAGATGTTACTGGTGCCCACTTGAGCAAATCGATGAACAATGGGAGGACAGTGCCATAGTGATGTATATATATATATATATGTGTGTGTGTGTGTGTGTGTGTGTGTATTTAACTTTATGTAACCCCTCTAGAAGTTTCTATTTCTACTCGAGGTTTTTTCAACTTTAGTTATTGAGACAGAATTTTAACTTCCTCTGCTAGAAATGAAACAAGAAAGACATAGGATTTCTTCCTGATCTAACCAGCAAACCCAGATATATGAGAACAATAACAATTCCCTTTTTTTTTGTAAAACAAAAAGTTTTTATTGAAACTTATTTAGAAAGATTTGAGGGAAGAGAGAGGAAAAAGTGTGTGTTCAAGAGAGAACACAGGCTACTCAAGAGCAGAAATATGCAAAGAAATATACAAACAAGTAAGTGAGATACATGTTCATGAGAGAACACAGACTTGAAGAGCAAGCCAAGAACAGTGAAAATTCTTGAAATGAGATTATTTGCCTTTTTCTTTGTTTGGACTTTTCGTTTTATCATCTTCTTAAGTTGCTTAAGTTTTGTTCAAGTAATGCTTAAAAAATAGAATAAAAAATAATTCGTTGTTATAGAAGTAATACAGCTTAGAGTTTTCCAAAGGCTTTCATAGGATAAAAAGGGGATATTAATTAATTTGCAATAAATTTGGGAATAAACGGCAGACCAATCTATCCTCATCCTCAAATCCTTGATTTAGAAATATGGTTCTCAAACTACAAGGAAAATCAGAATCCCTGGAGAGCTTATTAAAACATAAGTCTGCTGGGCCTCATGCCCCAGAATTTCACTCACTGGTCTATTGATATGGAGGCTGAGTATCTCCATTTCTAACAAATTATCAGATGATACTGATTTTACCTTACCGTTACTGATATTACTGATCAGGGATTAAAATATTGAGAAATAGTGACCTGAAGAAACTTCTTATCTAGTTAGTGATACATATAATTAAATGAAGAGTTATGCTTAGTGGAAACAATAATTCCTTCCAAACAGTAGGACGTATAAAAGACATGAACAAAGAAATGTCACTATGAAAATGGATTTATTCCTGAGTATGTGAGTCCTTGAGTATTGTATGAAAGATTTGCATATAAAACTCCATATTCTTAGTAATTTATAGCTTATGATACAGTTCAAGTAGGTGATTCTGTGTCCTCCCCAATGTTCAGGTTTTCACCTTTGCATGACTTTCTGGTCCTGACCCATTCCTAGTTCCTGGTTCCAAGCACCTATAAGTTCAGGGCTTCCCTGTTGCCTTGATTTTGCCTGTTTCTCTGGCCATGTTCTATCTGGATTAAACTGCTGCTTTTCTGCTGTCTGCATGGACACAGGCGAGGAGTCAAAGGGAAAGTTGTCTTGCTGGTAGCTCCCTTTTATTTCTTACTATTCCACACCCCCCCATCATCCCATTATCTATTTTGACTGTCTACCTTGTCAGTGGGTGAGACCAGTTAAATTAACCAGATTATATGATCTTTCTCCCCTCCACTTCTGCTATAATAGGACTTAAATCTGATGAGTTGTTTCTTTGGGTTGTGTGTGTGTGTGTGTGTGTGTGTGTGTGCACGCGCGCACGTGCGCATGTGCGCATGCACATGTGTGTGTGAATATCCATTTATTTATTTATTTATTTATTTTTATTGGCTGGAGCGATAGCACAGCGGGTAGGGCGTTCGCCTTATAAGCGGCCAACATGGCCGACCCGAGTTCGATTCCTCCGCCCCTCTCGGAGAGCCCGGCAAGCTACCGAGAGTATTCGATATGCCAGACACAGTAACAACAAAGTCTCCAACGGAGACGTTACTGGGCCCGCTCGAGCAAATCGACGATCAACGGGAGGGCCTTTACATTTACATAATAAATTTTTATTGAATCACCGTGGGAACAGTTACAAAGCTTTCAGGTTTAAGTCTCAGTCAATGATCAAACACCCATCCCTTCACCAGCACAAATGTTCCACCACCAAGAACCCCAGTATACCCCCCATCCCACCCCTCCCTCTGCCTGTGCGGCAGATGATTTTTACTTTACTCTCTATTTACTTTGATTACGTTCAATATTTTGACAGAAGACCCACTATTATTGAATTTGGAATTTACCCCCAACTATCAGACTTGCTGAAAAGGCATCATTAGATAATTTGTTTTCTATTGCTGATAATGAAAGGCATATGATGTCACAACCGCACAACTTTGGATTTCTGGTACTTTAGTAATTAAGTCCAGAGGGATTTCTGCCAGAAGCTGCTAGGTTCTGAGATTGGTTTGTGTGCCTCTGGGATCATGCTGTTCTAGAGTGGAGGACCCCTTCGTGGGCAGCAACTTGGGGTCTGTTCCAGGCTGGTTTCGCCCCCCATCCCGAGAAGCCCCATGTGCCCCATCACTGGAAGCCCATACCTCTCTGTCCAATAGGCTCTGAAAGATGGCAGTCACCATGCTGCCACCAACAGGGAAAAAGGGACAAACATCCTTCCCCTCCAGGAGCAGCATGGGGCTGTAACTTAGTTCACAGTCCAGAGGCATTTCTGCCAGAAGCCACTGGGTTCCCAGATTGATTAGTGTGCCTCTGGACCATGGCCATTTGGGAGCAGAGGAGCCCTTCGTGGGTGACAACTCGGGGTCTGGTCCCGACGGGGGTGAAGCTGATGAGTTTTGAATGTGAAATCAAGTAGTTTGGTTTTAGGGTTTTTTTTTTTATTTTTTATAATTTTTTTTATTGAATCACCCTGAGAGCAGTTACAAAGCTTTTGGGTCTAAGTCTCGGTCATACAATGAAACACCCGTACCTTCACCAGTGCCCATTCTCCACTACCAAAAACCCTAGTAGACCCCCATCCCACACCCTCCCCCCACCTGTGAGGCAGATGATTTCCACATTACTCTCTCTCTACTTTGATCACATTCAATATTTCGACACCAGACCCACCATTATTATTTGAGATTTTACCCCAACACTCAGATATGCTGAAAAGGCAACAATAGACAATTTGTGTTCTATTGCTGGTTATGAATAACATATGACGTCACGTGACTGCAGTAGGACCATGTGATTTTGAAATTCCGAAATTTTAACACTTAAATCTGGAGGGATTTCTGCCAAAAGCCACTGGACTTCGAGATTTGCTCCTGAGTTTCTGGGATCATGGCTGTTGAGCTGCTTGATCAGGAGCCAGAGAGGCTATTCGTGGGCGATGACTTGTGGTCTCCTTGGGGTGGGGAGGACAGGCCCGGCTCCACCCCATCCCATGAAGCCCAACAAGTTTCGTCACTGCAGGCCCTAGCTTGACTGTTCAATGACCTCTGGAGGATGGCGGACACCAAGCCTCCAGGGGGAAACAGGCAAAGGGACAGCACCCTTTCCCCCCTGGGGTGACCCGGCAACAGTAACCTACTGCAGGGTCCGGACACATTTCTGCCAAAAGCCTCTGGGTTTCGAGATTTGTTTCTGAGTCTCTGGGATCAAGGCCATTAAGCAGCTTGATCAGGAGCCAGAGACGCCGTTCGTGGGTGATGACTTGGGGTCTCCTTGGGGAGGGGAGGACAGGCCCAGCTCCCCCCGCCCCATCCTGTGAGGCCCAACAAGTTTCGTCACTGTGGGCCCAAGCCTGACTGTCCAATGGCCTCTGGAGGATGATGGCCACCGAGCCGCCAAGAGGGACCAGGTGGAGTGACAACACCCTTTCCTCCCTGGGGTGGCCCAGTGACAGTAACGTACTGTGGGGTCTGAACACATTTTTGCAAAAAGCCACTGGGTTTTGAGATTTGTTTCTGAGTCTCTGGGATCATGGCCGTTAAGCAGCTTGCTCAGGAGCCAGAGAGGCCATTCGTGGGTGATGACTTGGGGTCTCGTTGGGGTGGGGAGGACAAGCCCGGCTCCACCCCCATCCCGTGAGGCCCTGTGTGTCTCATCACTGGAGGCCCAAACCTGAATATCCAGTGGCCTCTGAAGGATGGCGGCCACTGGGCCGCCAGAGAGAACAGTCCAAGGCACAAAACCTATTCCCACCTGGGTTGGCCCAGCACTGGTAACCTACTGCAGGGAGCGGACGCATTTCTATCTAAAGCCGCTGGTTTCCAAGATTCGTTTCTGAGTCTCTGGGATCATGGCCATTAAGCAGTTCAATCAGGTACCAGAGAGGCCTTGCCTCCAATTATATAGCTGAGACGGAGATGGTTTGTGGGTGTGTTTCCCACATACCTAACTTTTGGCTGTTTACTTTCTTGGTAAACTTTGCCCCAAGTTTTTGGGGTCTGGCCAAAAGCACAGCAGCAATTTTGGGGTATCTGGAAGTCTGAAGGTGCCATGAGGCTGCTGATGCACTTGCCTCACAGGTACAGATTGACCTGCTGGCGGCACCATATCCCTGTGGTTTTAGTTTTTTAAGCAATGAAACTTTCTTATTGGTTTTTAAATGGACAATTAAATAGGCAGAATTTTTTTTAAAGTTTGCATAACAATTAACGTGTACAATATCTTAGTTAAGTATGTATACATTATAGAATAGTTTTATGAACAGTATACTATTATAAAATATTACCTATATAATTAACATTTAAATGTTGTATTAAAATATGTCATATTATTGACTTCTTTTAGCTTACTGTCCATAGAATTAACACACAGGAACTTTAGAGGGTTTTAGGCTACACCCAGCAGTGCTCAGAACTTATTCCTGGATCTGTGCTTAGAGATCACTCCTGGTGATGCTTGGGAGAACAAACGTGTGCTGCTGGAGAACAAATCAGGTTTGGCTGCATGCAAAGTGAGCACCTTAACCCCATATATCTCCAGCAACATAGATTTTCACCACATTGCAGACAACACTATTGTTTCCATGCTTTTGATATAGGCCATTCTCACTGGTGTGAAGCAGTAGCCCATTGTGGTTTTGATTTGCATTTCCCTGATAAGAAAAGATGAACACTTTTTTCATATGCTTGTTAGCCATCTGTATGCCTTCTTTAATGATCTGTCTGTTCATCTCCTCTTTCCATTTTTGATGAGAATTTTTTGTTATTTAGCTTTGTGAGTGTGTTATATATTTTGGATATCATCCCATTATTTGCTGCATTATGTGTAAATATTTTCTCCCATTCTATATGATGTTTTTTAATATTAACACTAATTTCTTTTTATGTACAAAAAGTTTTTAGTTTGGAGTCAAATAAAGATAGCACAGGACTTAATATACTTGCCTTAAGTTAGGCAAGACCCTATTTCTATCCCTGGAACTGCATATAGTATGCTGGCACCACAAGAAGTGATCCCTGAGCACTTCCAGGTGTGGACCAAAAATGAAAAGCCTTTGTTTTTTTTTGACAGTGGAGTTGAATCACTAAAGACATCTCTGCAGTCAGTAGTCTAAAGAGTTCTGTGTATGTTTCCTTAATATATTTTATAGGTTCAGTCTTCTTTCAAAATATTGAATTCATTTTGAAGTAACTATGTAAGCACGGTTTGGGATGGAGAGCCAGTTGTTTGTTTTTGCATGTGACTATCCAGTTTTCCCATAACCATTTATTGAAGAGTTTCCTTCCTCCACTTTATGCATTTAGCTCTTTTCCCATTAATTATCTCTCCAACATCTGAAGGCATACTTCTAGAATCTCAATTTGGTTTCATTGATCTGAGAGTCTGCTTTTATTACCATACTACACTATTTATTATTGTATCTTTATAGTATAGTTTAAAGTCATGGAATGCAATGCCTCCCATCATGACTTTTTCTCAGAATGGCTTTAGCTTTTCAGAGGGTCTCATTATTCCACAATAATCTTAGCATTCGTTCAATATCTTTGAAGAATTCCACGGGAATTCTGATACCAATTGCATTAAATCTGTATAACACTGTTTGTAGTACTGTAATTCTGTGTTAGCTCTTCAATTCATAAAGATCAAACAACAGATATTTTTCTTTCTTTTTGTCCTCTTCTATCTGTTTTAACTGTGACTTATAGTTTTTGATGTATCGTCTTTTGAATTATTTTTTTGATTCTTAGCTATTTGATTTTGAATTCTTTCATTTTAAAAAAATGTATCAAATCACAAATACAAAGTTACAAAGTTGATCATGTTTGAATTTCAATACTAAAATATTGAAGCACGTATCCATTTATCAGTGTGATTGGGAACTCTTAAATTGGGTTGTTTTCTTGATTTCACTCTCTCTTCTAATTGTCTGCATAAAGAAATACAACAGATTTTTGGGTGTTGATATTGCACCTACTACACTACTCTATAGGTTAATTATTTCTAAAAGGTTTTTTTGATGAATCTTCTATCTTTATTAACATGTTCCCTATAAATAGTGATAACATCTTCTTTTAGAGTTTGAATGTCTTTGAATTATTTACTTGCAGAATTATTATGGCTAGAACTTTCAATACTATGTTCAGTAGCAGAGGAGAAAGTGCATATCTTTACCTTGCACCTACTCTTAGAAGAAATATTTTTACTTTTCACCATTAAGTATGATATTAACTCTAGGTTTGTTGTATGTGGCCTCTACTATCTTTGATATAGGTTACTTCTATTTCTATTTTGTTAAAAAAATTTTATTATTAATGGGCTTTAAATCTTGTCAATTGCTTTGTCTATTAATATCATCACATGATATCAATCTTTCCTTTTGTTGATATGCTAAATCATATTAATTGACTTATGTATAATGAGCCATCCTATCTCTTTGGAATAAACACTACCCCTGACTCTGTGCTTAGGAACAATTCAGGGAATGCTTGGGAGACCATATGTGGTGCCGGAGATTGAATCATATGCAAGGAAATTGCAGTATGTGCAAAGAAATTGCTTTAACCTATATACTACCTCTTCACCCCCACTTCTGACTTTTCTATTTTTAAGGAATCTGTTGTAATTAAGAAAATAATTATTTTAAAGGAGCTTTTAAAACAATTGGTCATTGACTGGTATAAAGGGAAAGAAAAAAAGACAATATGATTTCATACTTTTGGTTCTTGGTGAATAGGAAAATGAATCACTAGCATAAGAAAGTACAGAGTGGAATATAGGTTTTGGTTGTTACTGTTACTGTGTCTGGCATATCGAATACTCTCGGTAGCTTGCCGGGCTCTCCGAGAGGGGCGGAGGAATCGAACTCGGGTCGGCCATGTTGGCTGCGTGCAAGGCGAACGCCCTACCCGCTGTGCTATCGCTCCAGGTTTTGGTTAAAATATTTTAAAAAAGTACTTTGTTTTCCAAATCAAAACATGGGCACCATGGGTAAGATGGGGTGGGGGTACTCTTAGCAGGCCATGGAAAGCCAATTTCAATTTGGTAAGAAAATAAGACTGTAAGTGTGGAGGTATTCTCTTGAAGGTGACTATCTTTCACTAGCCTTTCTTTTGTTTCCTCCTTCCTTCCCTTCTGCCTATTCCTTGAACACTGACAATGCTAGCAGGAGGAGCTTAAAGTCTTCCCACCACACCAAGGGACATCTGAGGCTCAAGAGCTACATTAGCTGATGGGATGGCTCCAGCTTTGGTCCAGAGATCAGCACGTTTGCATAGCTTTTTCAGGGCCTGGAACTTAGCAGTACAAATATGTGTCAAGTATAGCAGGCTGGTAGCAATGGAGATGGCAACAGAGAAGCCCTCTGTCACCACACCCTGTGCACAAGTCGTGCCAAGAGGGGGTAGGGTCAGGCCAAGGCTGGAGCCTAGGCAAGCAACCAGCTCCCACTAAATTTTTTAATTCAGTTGGAGGCAAACCAGGAGCAGAGATTACTCTAGTAACCAAGGCCAAAAGGAATGTCAAGGCAGGGAAGCATGTGATGACACTAAGGGTAGTTTAGAGATAAGAACACAGAGGACCTTCTGGTAAAAACGGAATACTAAGGCAGATGGAAATGAAGAGTTCCTTCAAATTTAGAAAGAAGGTAGAAGAGAGACAAGCATGAAGGGTGGAGAAGTCTTCTGAGAACAGTAAAATTTGGCAAATGAGGGCTCAAGGGGAAAGTCAACAGGGTTTAGTCATCAGAGGACTGAGGTTATGAACAGTGAAATAGAGCAATTTGGAAGAAAAATTGAATTGTTAAAAGACATGAAATGTAAAAATAGGAAAAATACACAATTCTTCTATATTTGTTAAATTATTTTATTATTGAGTTTCTGTGATATGCAGTACTGTTAATCATGGTTTTTCATGCATATTATAACAACACCACTTGCATCATCAATGTACCCATCTCCCTCCCCAAAGGTCCCAAAGGACCCAAAGGTTCAACCCATTCAACATCCTTTCTCCCACTACTCAATTGTGTGAATCAGTTCTCAGTTGCTTTTTGTTGCTGCCTTGCTATGTATCATATGAAAGAGATTACATTTCTTCCAGTTTTCATCTGGAGGTATTTAGTCCACTAAACATGTGACAGATCGCCATGCATGCTTCCTGTGTGTTATAGAATCAAATTTAGCATTCAGCAATGGTGTGGAGAGATTCCCAGTTTTCCCAATGTTCTCCCACTTTGGAGAATTAATACAATGGTATTAGCATGTGTTCTGATTCAAGGAGCTTCTGGTCTTCCTGCTATAGTAGGACAGAATTGCTAGAGAAAAAGAGGACAACCAAGCCACAGGTCCTAGAGGCAATAAGGTCACAATGATATATCCCGTGATATAAAAGGGAAACTAGAACATTGAAAACGTATCAGGTTCAAAGACTGAGAAATCTAAAAATTTACAAAAGGGTCCTAAGAATTAGGTCCTGAAGTAGAGTATCAGTAGAATCTAACAAATGGAGAAAATTGGGCAAAACCAATTGCACACTTTGAAAACTGCCTAAGTTAGAGGGGATCAATATGCTAATGATACCAATGTGCCTGAGGAAAATGACAGTGCCTGTGTGACAAGCTGTTTGAGTTTGTTTGTTTGTTTTGTAGAGCTACATATGCCAGTGCTCAGGGGCTTCTCTTGGGTCTTTGCTATTGTATTAGAGAACCAAGCAGTGCTAGGCATTAATCTGGGATTCCTGATTCCAAAGTATGTATGCCATTCTATTGAACTTTCTTCACAGTCTAACGCAACTTATTTTATAATCATAGTTGAAGACAACTATTTATTATTATTATTATTAATATTATTGGGCTAGAGCGATAGCACAGCGGATAGGGCATTTGCCTTGCATGCAGCTGGCGCGGCTGAGCCAGGTTCGATTCCTCTGTGCCTCTCGGAGAGCCCAGCAAGCTACCAACAGTATCTCTCCTGCACAGCAAAGCCTGGCAAGCTACCCGTGACATATTCGATATGCCAAACACAGTAACAACAAATCTCATGATGGATATGTACTGGGCCCGCTCGAGCAAATCGATGAACAACGGGAGGACTGTGACCGTGATTAATATTATTATTATTATTACTTGTTGTTGTTTTGGACCTCTCCAGCATGCTACGTGGGCCCTGGGACCCCTCACTGAGATACTTGGGCCACTGGTTAAATGCAAGAATCTGAGTGTACAGAGCTGCTCAGACCCTGCAGTGGAAGGGACACCACCAGCACCAACCCAGAGCTGCTTGGGGGCCTTCCAGAGCTCACTTGCTGTCACTTAGAAGACTATGTGGTTCCAGGGACTGAACTGATTGGCATTCTAAGTGCTGGCTGTACTATCTCCTGGCCCTGATAATTGTCTTTAATCATAATACAGACACCATAAAGTGGGCCTTATCATCATTTTACAGGGGAAACTAAAGCTCAAAAATGTTAACTGTCTTATCTAGGTAGAGCTAATCCATACCCATGTTCTTTCTCTGACTTGGCTCTGCCACCATAGAATATTCTTACATTCCTATTTCTATTCCTTAAATTCAAGCTAATGGAAACAGGCTATGTAATTCCATTTCTGCAGCTCATGTACTGAAGAACCTTAATTCCATTTCTGCAGTTCATGGGCTGAAGGAACACCAAGACTGTAAGAAAAGAATGATGCTATCACATTTTCTTTTTATAACAAAAAGATACAATACTCATGCTATTGAAATAAAAGGAGGAATTAAACAAATGCATGAGTTACCGTATTGTTTTTCTTCTATAATAGGAAATATGGGAAAAGGAAAGCCGACTTTGAACTCTAACCATGTTCTGTAAAGACGTATTACTTTAAAAGCAGAATGAGTCAGCCAAAGAGAGGTCATTCTTAGCTTTTCCTGAAACTCTGTTTTCTCAAGCATACTCCCAAATATTAGAGCCTGAAAAAAAATCGTTTATGATGTCCAAAGTAAACCAGCCAGAGGCAAGAGTAGCACTCAAATGTCTTTTTAATCATTACTACTTTTCCTCCTACTTCACAGCATGTAAACCTAACTGCCAACCCACCAGGTGGTTATGACAAGTAATTCAATAACTTCAATAAATGTAAGAACATTGATTATACCAATGTATCAAAATATATAATTATTGTCCAAAAGAACACAATACCAGAATGTAATGATGTAAAGAGCACTTTCCTAATTCTTTTGTTATTTTTTTAGAATATATATGTGTGTCAATGTATCTGTTTATATGGACACCCACACACAAACTTTTGTTTTAGTTCTAAAATAGAACTGTGATCCAAGAAAGTACTGCAAACATAAAATTAGCTTTCAAACCTCTGATCTGGGGCTATGACATTTGCAGGGTATATGTGTGTGGGAGTGAGGGGACCTCCCTCAGTATGGATGTGACCTCGGGTTGCTGTGATATTTCAGAACCAGAACAAAAGCCAGCAGAGGGCCAGGCAGCCCTGGTCACGCTGCCAGTTGAAGTTCAGTGTGCCCTGATCTCATCCTTTTTGGACAGTACCAGAGTGCCAGGTGTGAGTCTTTGGGTCTCTGCCCAGGTTTGATGGATTGCAAATGGTGCCAATCACATTCAGTCGTGGCCAGAAAAGAGCGTCCTGATCACGAGCATGCTGTCCTATGTCACATGTCAGACACGGAGTGTCCCAGACACTATTTTTGGGAAAAGGGTGAATATCTTTAGGATAAAAAGGGAAAAGCCATTCTTACCAGGAGTCCAGACAAACAATTAAAACTAACTTACACATTTTGATTGCATGTTTTTTTCAGTGTGAGTTTTTATGATAATAAATTCCAAGAATTTATTTTTGCCAGTGACTGGTAGTCTTTAACATCGGAAACTTGACTGATTTTGTGACTTCTTGAAATACTGTCATTTTACTCATTGTATAAGAGTACTTGATGTTTTTATTTTGAAAATATATTCCTCAAATAAACTCAAAATATATTCTTTAAATCCTCAAAAATGTATGACCATGGAAAAAAATAATTACCTGTTCAACATAAGAGAAGTGAAACTGTTGGAACAGTTTAGGCAATGCCTATCCAATAAAAGAAAAAAAACATTTCTTGGACCACAGTTCATTCTCTAAACCTTCAAAAGCCTATCATTTATCATTATTTTTGAAATAAAACAGGAAATACCTGTACTAAGAAAACCTTTGAAAACAAGCAGAATAATTGGCAGGGAATATTTTGGGAGGCACTGACAATAATGTAATGCCTGGATTAGTCTTTTAAAAACACATGAAATTGTACCTGGGAGGCATATGTTAGCTAAAGATTCAGCATTCCTGTGCTGAGAACTCTAACTCAGTTCTCTTGATATTATTTAACAAAAAGCACATGAAAGATGTTGAGAATTCAACTACATGGTTCCTATGTGACTCAAACTTCTATTGCCATAATGGATCCCACAGATCTAACTAACACAAAGATTTGGAATTGTTGGTTTGGGCAGTTCTCTATAAATAAGGAAAGCACTTTTTAAAGATGCTATATAATCACCTATGTATATCATGCGTGTATGTATATGCATTTAGGTAATCCTAGACTACTTCATTCAGAACAGGACTAAATGCTGTATTTGTCTTTAAACCTGGCTCTTCACTTCTGAATTGCTAACGTCGGTCTTTGAAATGTAACATTCAATGAGATGATCATTGTGATAGTCATTTATGACTTCTGAATTTACTTGTTTCCAAATAAACCTTAACTCTGCTGCCTCTCATTTCTCAAGATGTGTTCTTAATTTAGACTACCTTTACTTAGAACTCTAATCCAAGTTCATTTAAAAACAGCCTCTTCTGATATCTGAAATTAGATATGATCTCCTTCACTTTTATGACACATATTAATTTATTTTTAATTAAGGCTTATTAACTGTTCCATTTATCTCTCTTTTCCACCCTTCTTCACCCCCACAAACACAATAGCACATTCTTTGGAAAGGGCATTTTTTTCTTTCTTTCTTTTTTATTTCTTTTTCATTTTTTCTTCCTTCCTTCACTCTTTTTTCCATTTCCCTCTTTTTTCCTTCCTTCGTTCCTTCCTTCCTTCCTTCCTTCCTTCCTTCCTGCCTTCCTGCCTTCCTGCCTTCCTGCCTTCCTGCCTTCCTGTTTCCCTCCTTTCCTCCCTCCCTTCCTTCTTCTTTCCTTCCGTTTTTGGAGCACACCTTAGGGCTACTCCCAACTGTGTGCTGAAGGCTGCTCCTAGTGGAGCTCGTGGTACCACGAAGCATCAGAGATTGAATGTGGCCCTCTTGTATGCAACACGTGCATTCGGGGTTTCAGGCTATCTTTCCAGCCCCAGTTTGTTTTTTTCTCGTCTATATACCCCTGCTTAGCTCAGTGAGTTGGCATATTGTAGGCAATCAAAAAATGGTTGATGAATTGCAGTGCCTCTTCCTGAATTAAACTGTTGGATTTCTTAATAATATTCAGTGAAATTAAAAAAATCACTTTTCATTATTCTTAGGTATTTTTTTAAATTAATTTATCTGGGCTAGAGTGATAGCACAGCAGGTAGAGCATTTGCCTTGTACACGGGTAGACCCAGGTTTGATTCCTCCCTACCTCTCAGAGAGCTCAGCAAGCTACTGAGAGTATCCCACCCACCCAGCAGAGCCTGGCAAGCCCCCCCCTTCGCCCCCCCATTCTATATGCCAAAAACAGTAACAACAAGTCTCATAATGGAGATGTTACTAGTGCCCACTCAAGCAAATCGATAAACAACGGGAGGACAGTACTACAGTGCTACAGTTTATTTATTTTTGCTTTTTGGATCACACCTGGCAATGCACAAGGATTAATCCTGGCTCTGCATTCAGGAATTACTCCTGGTAGTGCTTAGAGGACCACATGGGATGCTGGAATTGAACCCTGGTCAGCTGCAGTGCAAGGCAAACGCCCTACTTGTTGTGCTATTGCTCCAACCCCAGGTCTTTTTAAAAAAACTGTGAAACAAGTCTTCCAGCATTAACATACGCCTCAGAGACAGGATGAGAATGCTATTCGGGTCTCTCAAAGAGGAATCGAAAGAGCTATGCTTGGAGTATCACGCTTCACTCAAATGAGAGAAAGAATCCGGAATTCCGACCTCTGTCAACGCTCAAGAATCAGGGATGCTGTCTCGTTTGCCAAGGCATCGAAAATCAGATGGGCTGGACACGTAATGAGATTTAGAGATGACCAATGGACTAGAGCCATTGCCGACTGGATTCCACAGGATGTCAAAAGATCGCGTGAATGCCCACCTACAAGATGGTCAGACTTCTTCATCAAGACCCTGAAAGATTGATTTGAGGCTCTTCGTGTTCCTAGAATGAGCAGATGCCATTGGGCTACGCTAGCACACAACAGGGATGAATGGAGATGTTACTGGCGCCTGCTTGAGCAAATCGATGAGTAACGGGATATTAAGTGATCAAGTAAAGTGAAACAAGTCTTAAAATTTATAGGACCGGAACCACATGGTCCCCTTGAGCACTACAGAGAGCAACTTTTGAGCCATTAGTGCCAGAGTACTGTTGGGTGTGGCCCCCGCACAAAACAAAACAATTTTAGCATGATTTTAATTTTAATAATTCCTATTTTTTTATTTCCCCCCTATTACTGCATCTTTTCTTTCCTTCCTTGTTTCTTCCTTCCTCCATTCTAACTTCATAGCATTAATTGAATCTCTGTTATCTGGCTTAAAACACGAAGAGAAAAAATAACATCTGGATCAAAGCTTATAATTTAATTGTTCAGATATTTATTAAAAATATTTTAAATTAATAAAAAGACTTATCTGATGGATTTATTTTAACAAAAAATATATTTTAAAATATTCCCCCAAATTTAAATTGGTTAAAACTTAAATTTATTCCATTTTTCTTAAATTAAACCAGTTCTTCTTAATGCCAACAATTTCCCCATCAGATAATTAAATTATTCATGTTATGACAACGACTCAGTCATAAACAATAAAATTTTTAAATAGATTGGAAGAGAACTAAGTTTTATATCGCCTTCATTAGAAACCCCACTCTCTCAGTCCCTAGCATTGAAAAGGAAAATTGCTTAATCTTTCTAAACTTCCTCCAGGATTAAGGAAAGTTATCCATTCATTTGTTTAAAAAACGTTTCCTGTATGCTCACTACATGCTCAGCAATGCAACAGGACAAATTTAATAAAAGAGAGAAAAAGTTTTTCAATGCAAAGTGAATATAATTTGTTCTACCTTGAAGAAAGCTGGCTTCATTTATGTAAGAAGGAAAGTTGGTTTGCTAGTTAAATTACAGAATGCCTGTTTAAATCTAAATTTCAAATAAATGATGAACAAAATTTTAGTAAAATTGTGTTCCATGCAGTTTCTGGAACACACTTATACTAAAACTTTATTTAATGCTTAACTGAAATTCAGATTTAGCTGGGTAACATGTATTTGTATTTGCTAGTCTGGTAACCGTATAGTGAAGTGACTGGCTACATTTCTGCTTGCTCTTCTTCTGCAGGAGCAGTAAGTGCTAAGAGAATGAGATCTAGGACTGAGAGTCGAAAGTATAGCAGATAAACAACTCGAGTTTGAGGCTTTAAGTATGTACAATGACAGAGTGCAGATAATTGATCAAGTAGGAGCTAACTACTTTGTATAATAAGATTATTATAAATTATGAGGGACCTGATAATAAGAAATGAGGGGAGGTTAGTATTGTAGGCAGGCACCCAAGTGGGAAAATCCAGTTTTAGTTGTTCACACTTCTTGATAACTATTCTCCATTTTCCCCAATCCATGTCAAAGTCTGACTGCAATAGACACATATGCATGCATAAAAAAAGGGAAAGGATATGCTTTTTATAATAATGCTCACTGTAGTCTTCAGGACAAACTAGTTCTTTGGAGTACTGTGGACTTCAGTGTGATATACCAGGCAGATCAGTTACCAGTTTCATTCTACTTGCAGGTGCATGGTGATAGCAGCAGATTGCTTGGTCCTATAAGCACTCCATCCAAATGGCAGGGACTATCTGTTCCTGCCCAGTATTCTAGGGCAATCTCACATATTTGAAAATAAGAATCCAGAAGAAGACTAACCTTTTTTTTCTAAAAGCCAACTAAGTTCTGCCAAACTTCATTCCTGTGGCTCTCACTCCAGAGGCAAGTAGAAATCATTTTCTACTGACTGTTCCCTAGGGCTGAAGCCAGCGCCTTTATTTCCATGGCATTATCAGATAACAGATCACTAAATACCATCACAAGAAAGATCAGCCCTATTTGCCTGGCTAGTTTTGATCTGGGTTCTCAGTTACCTGGAGTTTCTCCATAGCCTCTGGGTCTCTGGGATTCTATATTTCACTTAGCTTTTGGTTGGTTGTCCCACCAGCCCAGTTTCTGACTCATTTGTCACTGGACTTACTTGAAGGATCTTGAATGCACTTTACTTTGATGTTCTGAATGCTCACTCTAGGGCTGGAGAGATAGTACAGCAGATAAGACACTTGCCTTACACATGGCCAACCTGGGTTCAGTCCCTGGCACCACATTTGGTGCCCTGAGCACTGCCAGGAGTGACCCCTGGGACCAGAGCCAGGAGTACTGCTGAGCATAGCTAGGTGTACCCCCTCCCAAAACAAATAAACAGAATGTTCCCACTCTCTCAGATGAAATTCTGGAGTCATGCATTTATTCTCTTTTTTTACACTTTGAAATCTTTCACTAGGATCTGGAATCTAAAATATACTCAATTAATCATGTAGCAATTTTTCAACTTCTTTCTGAGAAAATCTGTTCTTTCATCTCACATCCCTGTAATTTACTTCTTGTACAGCTCATAGTTTCCTCCTTCAACCTTAGCTGCCAGAATACCTTGCTGCCATTTAGGTATGTTCTCCAACTTGTCTCCTGTGACCTAAACATAAATAATCTGTTACTCCCATACTTCTATATTTCATTTTCCATCTTGGTGCTAAGAATGATATGCCTTAGACAAAGTGTCAGAATTGCTTCCCTGCACTACCACCGAACAAAGAATGGAAGAAAAGGATCTCACATGAGTCATAGTCACTGCTAAGGCAGACAAACTCATAAACATCAATAGTTGTATACAATGAAAATATGTCATGGTGCTTGGGAGATAACACAGGAAGTAAGGTACCTGCCTTGCAAGCAGCTCACCTGTGTATGATCACTGTCACTGCATATGGTCCCCTGAGCCCCGGGATCAATCAGTAATGAGCCTTTAAGCACTGCTAGGAGTGGCTCAAATGCCCAACACCAGAAGGAAAAAACTGTGGATGATATTATATAAAATATATGTATGTCTTGGGCAGAGAAATAGCAGAGAAAGAACATGTTACTTGCCTTTGGATTTCCCCAAGCAAACTGGTTTCCCATATGGTCCACCAACATGAGAGGGAGGACCCCCTAGGATAGAGGAGAAAGAGCCCCAGCACCAGCAGGTGTGACCCAAAAGCAAAAAGCAAAGCAAACAACAGCAGCAGTAAGTGTGTGTGTGTGTGTGTGTGTGTGTGTGTGTGTGTGTGTTGCTCACATAACAGAATAACTTATGAGAAGCTGGATTTTTCTCTACAGTAATTCTGGAGCAATGGTCCTTCTGAACTATACATGAACTAAATATATAGTTCCTAATGAATATATACATATACTACACATATATATACATATATACATACATATATATACATATACCTATGTAGTTCCTAATGAACTGAGTATTTCTGGGGCAAAGTAATTCAGTAATTCTGGACAGAGTTCAATGGCTTCATTATTTCTCAGGTTTAAGCACCATCAGTCCTCAGATGGGGAAAGAAAACTTATAGAATCTAACACACACCAGTTTTTTAAAAGTCTCAAGTAAAATCACATTTTCACCTATATGCAAAGGATGGAAAAATGCTGGTGTCCCTATTTTGGCAGCCACTATCAAATGACAACTTCACACCATGGAAGTGGAGATCAGGCTGTCTGCCATTGATGGAAATCCTTAATTTCTCCATCAAAAAATACAGTTTGTATCTATGGAAAAATCAATGCGTAAAAATGTTAAAAGACATCTTTTCTCAAATATAGCAACAAGATTGTGAATCAAAGAAGAAATAGAAAACAAAATGATTTGAGTGTTTTATGTATCCAGTGTCCCTTCCTCTGTATATATAAAAGTATACATAACAGTATGTATCCAGTTTCTCAATTTCCTGTAGCTAAACATAAATCATTAACATAAGACAGTATGTAACTGTATTCCTAACTTCCTATAGCTAAGCATACATTGTAGAAATAAAGTAGGCCTAAAGAATATCTTAAGAACTTCACATTTTTGTTATTGTATGTAAGGCAAAACAAGTATACTAGTCTAAGAATACTTGTTTAACAGATTTATTTATTCAAATCTTGTCTCAGTTCTTATTCTAAGTACTAAAGAGATTACAACAATAGACTGAATCCTGATTGCAATAATAGATTATAGTAAACTAAAGTATATCAAAGTGGTTCTTTTTCTGGGAGGGTTGTTATTGGGCCATATCTAGCAGTGCTCAGGCACAATTCTTTGCTTTGTGCTCAAGTGTGACCCAAGGCAGTACTCAAGGGGATCAACTATAGTTGCAGGAATGGAATGGGGTTGCCGAAAGTGGCAGCATACAAAATAAGTGCATTCTCTCTGGTTCAAAGTACACCCACTAGTGTTTACTTTGAAAGAAAAAAAAGATTTAACAAAAGTTAAATGAAATGGAAAGAAAGAGGTGATCTAGAAGTGACACCAGGACAACAGTGGAAAAGGTCAAGGATCTGGCTTTGGTGGAGGGACAGTTACTTTGTAGACCAGAAGCATGAATATTAGCACTATTATGACCATGTTTCTTCAACTATAGATAAATATATGTTACTTTCTCTATATTATATTATTGCAAATATATAAGGAGCTGGAGCGATAACACAGTGGTAGGGCGTTTGCCTTGCGCGCAGCCAGCCCAGCCGAGCCGGGTTCTATTCCTCTGCCCCTCTCGGAGAGTCTGGCAAGCTACTGAGTGTATCTCGCCCGCACCGCAGAGCCTGGCAAGCTACCTGTGATTTATTCAATATACCAAATACAGTAACAACAAGTCTCAAAAAAATGGACACATTACTGGGCTCGCTTGAGTACATTGATGAACAACGGAAGGACAGACGAATATATAAATAGATGAATATATAAATATACGCAACCTACCTAAATTATAATTCTGTTCCAGGATTTGCATTTTTTGTTTTCCCATTTGATTTATTTGATACTCTGTAATGATTATGTGACTAAATGGTTACAAGGATATATCTGGAGTTATTAAAAGGTGCTAATTATCTCTTTAGAGATAGCCAAAAAAGATTGTATAAACTAAGTGTATTGTTTGTGAATAGAATCGATGTCTTTACTAGGGGTGGTCGTGATTATATTATGAAAGGACAGTTCACTATCTATGTGATAGACATATGGTCTTCATGAAAAATCACATTAGATTTGAAAGATCACAACTTCTAGTAAGTTAACAGATGGGTCAATATTGGGAAAGAGAACTCTCGGAAATATTCAAACTTAGAGCAGAAAGAAGAATTGAAAAACGGCGGGGGGGGGGGGTGGTGAGAGATAAGGGGTGGAGTGATAGAACAGTTTGCTTTGTACACAGCTGACCTGGTTGGATCTCTGGCCCCCCATATGGTCTCCTGAACACCGTCAGAAGTAATTCCTGAGTGCAGAGCCAGGACTAAACCCTGACCACCTTTGAGGGTGACCCAAAAGCCAACAATAAATAAATAAAGGATAGAGGACGCAAGTGAAATAGGAAAGCAATAGGTGAGTGGGAAAACTGTCCTGAAACTACGAATCAGTTTGAAATAATACATAATCACGAGTCAGGATAAATGGGAATTTTTAAGGATCACTGTTAAGGGACTGGAGTGATAGCACAGGGGGTAGGGTGTTTGCCTTGCATGCGGCCAACCCATTCCTCCACCCCTCTCAGAGAGCCCGGCAAAGTACCAAAACTATCCTGCTTGCACAGCAGAGCCTGGCAAGCCCTCCCATGGCATATTCGATATGCCAAAAACAGTAACAATAAGTCTCACAATGGAGACGTTAGTGGTGCCCACTTGAGCAAATCAATGAACAATGGGAGGACAGCGCTACAGTGCTACTGTTAAGTAAGACTCTGTTCCTCCCCAAAATGCATCCACTCCTTAGGCATGGTGGAGAAGGAAACCTTGAATACCTTAAGAATGAACTATGAATATCTTTTCTGGATTTTGAAGTTGAGTAATTGATTCGAACAGAATTTTTTATACCATTAGGGATGGAAAATTGGCATGCAAGTTTATTCAAAATGGCAATGTGCAGGATTTCCCAGATTGCCAAGTACATAAAGTACTTTTTCAGACTCCAAAAATGTACCACATCTTTCGGTTTTTCCCTAGTTGAAATTACTTCTTATGGCAAATCTGGTTTGAGGACCCACTAGCTGGGAAACCCTATCTCTCTCTTCCCCTTTTTTCTTGTTGACCTTTTCTAAAATGGTATTTGCTGTATTTTTCTGTGGATTCTTATTTGTCTGTTCTTTAGTTCTTTTAGTGTTGGCAGTAAAATATGGTGGTTAAGATATTCTCTGGAGTCAGACAGATATAGAGGTAACCTACCCAGGCTACTTAATAACCTCAAAGCAATAGTCCATCTCTCTAAACCTCAATTTCTGCCTCTGCAAAAGAATATTTTGATAGTATGTGAAATATCAATCACATGGTACTTGGAATACAACATACAATGAGTGCTAGCTCATTTTATTAGACCCTTTCCTTTGTTAGCTAATTCAATCATTTAAACCTCAGGAAGTCAGTACTTTTAAAACCGTTTTCCTGAGGAGAGCTCCACATTGTAGAGGTTATATAAACTTTCCCAAGTTTATATAGCTAGTTGGTAGAAGTATCTGAATTTGAACCCAAATTGTATCTGGGCGACCTCTCTTTCCAAGACAGCAGGGAGCCGTGATTTCCTTGCATCAATAGCTGACTTACACAGTGAGGTTTTAATGACAACTTTTGTGTCTTATTTTCCCTCAGTGAAACAAATAGGCTCCAGCAGAGATGGATCTTTGCTCAAGTAACCCTGTGTTCATCACAGGAATAGCATTTAGTCAACGCTTTTTCACTTGAAAATTGAAAACAGACCCTATTTTTTAATTCTGAGCAGTGATTTGCTAATAAGAAAGAGATTTGAAGATTATTCTCGCACAGAATTGTTTTGCTGATGTCATGGTGCTCGAGTTTGGAAATTTTATAAAAGTATAAAAAGGAAATAACTAAATTACATTTTCTGAAATAGTAACTCTAAATTTTATTTTTCTATAATTTAAGGGTCAAAAGTCAGAGAACATATAATTCTACCATTTTTCACATTTTTTGTTTATTTATTTATTTATTTATTTATTCTTGGCTTGGGAGCCATGGGTGGTACTGGGGGTTATTCCTGGGTCTGTACTTGGAGTTGCTTCCAGAAGAGCTCAGGCAATCAAGTAATACCCTGCAGTGCTCAGGGGACCAAGTTAATTCCAAGGATCTACCTTGGGCCTTTCTTATGCAAATCAGGAGCTCAGCCCTTTGAGCTATACCTCCAGTTCTGTTTCTTTTTCACTTTATTTTTTTTAATTTGCAAACAATTATTTTTTTAAATTTTTTAAAAAAATTATTGTTTTTTAAATGAATCACCATGAGATATAGTTACAAACTTACAAACTTTCGTGCTTACGTTTCAGTCATACAATGATCAAATACCCATCCCTCCACCAGTGCCCATTCTCCACAACCAATGTTTCCAGTATCCGTCCCACCACCCCAATCCCTTCCCACTCCCTGGCTCTGTGGCAGTCACACTCCCTCTTACTCTTTCTCTCCCTTTGGATGTTATGGTTTGCAATACAGGTATTAAGCATGTTTGGTCCACAGTCTGCTTTCAGTACACATCTCCCATCTCTAGTGAGAGACCACAAAGTAAATCACTAATATTTTTATGGAGTGATGGGGGGCTCAGGAGACCAAGGCTGGTTTTAGGGTTCAGTGGAAGGGCAGTTCAGTGTAAGGTCTGAGGATACTGTGCTACTCAGGCCCTGTGGTAACAGGGATTCCCCAGGCCACCCTGATCTCACTGTGGAGTGGGGGCCCAGGCTGGGGCGGGGGTGGGGGGCGGCTTCCAGCTCTGCACTTAGTGATGCACGTAGAACCGGGGATGAAGTTGAAGTCAACTGTGTGCAAGACTAACCCCTGTACTCTCTCTGCAGCCCCCATTTCTGTTTCTTTTTAAAGACCTTATTTCTCTAAAAAATAATTAAAATAGATAATATATCAAGAAGGGAATTTGCCTCACATATGGTCCCCGGAATTCTTCCCTGAGCACAGAACCAGGAGTAAGCCCTGAGCACTGCTGGAAAGGAGTGACCCAAAACAAAAATTTAAGAAATGATTAAATTGACTATTTTTAATAGTTTTAATAGTTTTCTGTTCTTATACCGATTATACTTTCCAAATTAACCTGCCTTTACAGAAATTATTTTAACTCTGAAATACTGAAGTATTCATTACTCTACATAATATACTTAGAATTTTTCAGTTAATTCCAAGTATTCATTTGAATTGAGTAATTTTTTTTGGTCACACTATATTTTAATCAGTATTTGAGAACCATACTAGGTACTGGTGCTCAGTTCAGAGAAACAAAACCCAATTTCCACTCAACAATCTCTAAGTAGACGTTAATGAATGGTTTTATTGTCCTATTTTAGTAAAAATTGTTAGACACAAATTCCTGTAAACATTAATAAGTAGCATTTTTCCCTTGTTTGTCTCTGGGCTACAACTACTGGTGCTCAGGGGCTTCTCTAGGCTCTGTGCTCAGGAGTTGCTCCAGAAGTTGCTGGGGGATTGTGCAGAGCTGAGGTTTGAACCTGGACCTCCTACACACAAAGCACGTGCTCAGCCCATTGAGTTATCTCTCCAGCCCCATAATAACTTCTTTAAAAAATATTCCTCTTTTGGATCCTCCCAGGATGGGAGAGCGTGCTGAGAGTAGACTATAGACCGAACATGATTGCCACTCAATGCCTCTTTTGCAAACCACAGCACCCAAAAGGAGAGAGAGAGAACAAAAGGGAATGCCCTGCCACAGAGGCAGGGTGGGATGGGGGAATGGAGGGTGGGAGAGATACTGGTATCAGTGGTGGTGGAGAATGGGCACTGGTGGAGGGATGGTATAAATGAAACCCAAGCACAAAAATTTGTAAGTATATAACTGTACCTCATGATGTTTCACTTATAAAAATTTTTAAAAAGGGAGAAATAGAAAAAATATTTCTCTCTTGATATACAACTCCAATATTAAATGTACTCAATGCACTCTGAGTGCACTCACAACGCACACACACACAAAAAAACTATTTTCCAGTTATTGGCATTTGCATCAGAATTAATGATGATGATGATCCCATTTTAACTGTTCCAGTATTTCCTTTTCTCTAGAAACCTGCTGGCCATAGGCTGGGTATTTAATTCTGAGTCAGATTTTTACCCAGAACCTATTCTGTTCCCCTGCCTTGAAAAGACATTTAAATGACCATGAGGTCCGTATACCCATTTCCCCAAAACATCTAATCAACTCAGTCATGTATGTCCTTGCTTCTTATCTCTGATCATTCTGGTCCCTCACCAAAATATTTTTTTAATTATATTTATTAGTGAAACACCATGTGGTACAGTTGTAGACTTACAATTTTTTGTGCTTGGGTTTCAGTTATACAGTGATTGTGTACCCAACCCTCCACCAATGCCCATTTTCCACCTCTAGTGCTCCCAGTATCCTTCTCACCCCCCATCCCCACATCCCACCCCACTCCTGTGGCAGGGCATTCCTTTTTGTTTTCTCTCTCCTTTTGGGTGCTGCCTCACCAAAATATTAAGAGGCTGGAATGAAGTTTAGATGAACATGATTTATGTTTATTTTAATACAGTTCTTTATTTTTACTTTTATAATCCAGAGTGTATTTGTTCTTCAAAAAGGTCACTGATGAAGGGATTGGTGCTGGAACATTGTATGCCTGAAACTCAATCATGAATAACGTTTTTAGAGTAAAATGCTTCAATAGAAAATCTAAAAAAAAAGTTTAAAAAACTAGAGAGATGATACAGGAGTCAAGGCATATTCTTTGTATGTAGTCAATCCAGGTTCGATCTCTAGAACTACATGATTGAATGCAGCCACGGAGGACAGGACCCTAAGCATAGTCAGGGTGGGCTAGGTAATCCCTGGCACCACAAGGCTTGAACAATATTACATCCTGGATTACTGCATTGAACACCCAGTCCAGATGGCTAAGAATCACTTGGCGAGGTCCCTGGGTTCCTGAACACCACTTGGAAGAGTAATGAAATAAATTAAATTTAAAAATTAAATTAATGTATAATTGAAATCCAAGCACAAAAATTTGTAAGTCTACAACTGTACCTCATGGTGTTTCACTAATAAAAAAATAATAATAAAATAAAAATTAAATTAAAAAAGTAATGACTTAAGGGTCAAGGAGTTTTGGTCAGAAAACTAGAAAGTTTGCTTTGCATATCCAGGCCCCAGATTTGATCCCTGATACCACATGGTCTCCTGAACACTACAGGGAGCAATCTTTGAGCACTGATCCAGGAATAACTCCAAAGCCCATTAAGTATACCTCTCCTAACTCCTAATAAAAAATATTAAGAGTTATAGAGATAGTTCATATGAATTCTGTGAACTCAGAGTTTGATCCCCACCAATGTGTACCTCCTACGGTACAGCTGGATATCATCCTGGTAGCCCTCAAGCATTTCTGGGGAGGAGATGTTAAAGACTGAATGAAATACAATTAAAATATTATAAAAACACACTAGCTTTCCAAAGTACTGAATGTATTTTAATACTCAAATCTCTCAAGTGCATGCTTTATCTACAGGAGGCCAGAGTTTAATCCCTACCACTCTTGGTATGCAAGCATTGCCAACTGAATGCCCTCGAATGCCGTGTAAATGGACCAAGGGAGAATGGGTGCTCTATCCTCCACTCCCATCTTTTCTTTCCAAAAGAAACTCTTACTCTCAATATTTTCCTACGTATGTCCTACTGCTCTCCCTGTGGAGAGGAAAAGAGCCTGTGTGGGCGTATCACATCTTAACGGGTGGGGACGTTAAGCGATAGGAATGATAGGAAAAGACTGTAAGGTAAAAGTGACTAGTTAAAAGTTGGTCTGTGGAAATCTAGCTCTGAAAGTCTTAGTTACTGACCAGTCAAATAAATTGAATGTATGATGCTACATGCTGATTTTGAGGGGTTAGATAAGTTCAACAGTTCTTGATCTTGGCCCTTAAAATCAGTTGTAAATAGTGGTTGACAAAGGTGTTCTGAGGATTAAACCTTATCTTGCAGATGATGACTTCCGTGAGCCTCAAGAGCCGGTCCCCTGCAGGTAATCCATTTCTGATCAATGAATTTGGTTTCTGTTAGCATTTCTGGTTCTCCAAGTGCATTCACACCATACCTGATAAACAGACTGTTTTCAAGGATGCATGGAATGGAGGAAACCCACCTGAGATCTTTGATTTCTTTCTTCACCTTCAACTGTCTGTGGGAATTGGTAGTAATGTGTGAGCTAGGTAGGAAGCCTCCACTCTAAGATCAACTTACTGGATGATAGAAGGCCTTTTGAAATCTTGTGTGTGATCTTCTTGTGATTTTAAGGATTAAAAAAAGGAGCAGCTATACTATATGACAATGACCTATTTGAAATAATTATATGTACAGACAGTTTTATAGTTTTGATTGATGCATTTTTAGCACTTTGTAATAGGTTAGACTATTGGTCAAGTACATTAGTGTTCCATTATTGGAATAAGATCTGGTGGCATGCCAAGTGTCTTCTCATTTGACATCAAAGTAAGACTGATAGCCAACTTGAAAGAATAAAAGAGCATCCATGAAGTTTCTTATCACTGAGATAACTAATTTTATATTGATATTTTCTAGTCTCCTCATTTGCTTTGCTTCTCCTTCTGAGCAGCATATTTATTGTTATTTTGGATCAGCTTTTGTGATGTTGGTATTAAGTGAGACAGCTATGTAAACAAGTTGCTAGAGATTATTAGTTTATCAGTAGAAGGAGTCTGGTCCATTGCCAAGATTCATTGATCTGTTTATTATGACTCTACCCAGTACAATTTTAGTGGCAGTTTAAAAAATAGTCTTAGGGTTTCACTTACAGAAATCTACTGGTTCATTTATTAACCGACATTTGAGGGCTAACTTGCGGTATAATCTTACCAGCATTATTATGACAGTTGTTATAATCCACCGCAACCAGGGAGCAATATACCAATTATATGTTCTATTGTTTCACTTGTGATATGAGAGCAATACAAATTGTTGATGATAATTATGTTGATTTTCAGCAGTTTTCAAATTAGTAAATTAGTACATTTAGAAATATAAATATACCCGAAGGCTAATATGTGTGTTGGGACTAGTTAACAAGTATTTATTGAGTGCTTACTGTGTGTGGGGTGGACTATAATAGGCACAGTGGTAAGGATACCAGCGATAGTGTAAAACAAATAAGGAGCCTCCCTGGTGCAGGTTACAAATTGTGCTGATAAAAGTGAAAGAACTTAACTAATTAACTTAGTCTTTTCTGGCAATAAACCTCCTGAAATTTAAGGGCATAAAACAGCAATTTATTATTTCTCACTGTTCTTTGGGTTTGACTGGGCTATTTCTAGATTGGTTCCACCTGGGCTCAGTCATGCTAAAGGATCATCCCAGTGAAGGATCAGCTGAGGTCCCAGGAAAGGACTTGCTCACATAAATGGCTGTTGGCTGGTCACCTTGATACTCTCCCTGGTGACTTCTCATCTTCCAGTAGGGCTAGACCAAATCCCTGATGTTTTCTCAGGACAATGATCCAAGGGAGTGAAAGAGGAGACTATCAGGGCTCTTAGGTTCTATTAGCATTTGAAATCACTTAATATCATTTCTGACAGTTTTCCTTCAAAAAGCAAGACACAAAGTCAGCCCAGGAGTGACAAGTCACAGCATAAAGGCAGATGGATGAACTAGTATGGATAGAATTGGTGCCATGTTTTGAAATCGACCACATATGCTCTGAAAAAGTGATCTTTTACATGCCTTGAACTTTGCATTTCAAATTTCATTTTTATTTTATACTTGGTTAACTGTCACTGTATCACTGTCATCCTGTTGTTCATTGATTTCCTCGAGCAGGCACCAGTAATGTCTCCTTCGTCCTAGCCCTGAGATTTTAGAAAGTGCCACATTCGAGGCTCTTTCAGGCTCAGGAGAATGAGACTCATCATAGTTACTGGTTTTTGGCATATTGAATACACCATGGGGAGTTTGCCAGACTCTGCTGTGTTGGCAGGATACTTTTGGTAGCCTGCCAGGTGCTCCAGAGTAATAACTAGATAATAAGATGTCACGCGGCCACAAATGCGGCTGTGCACCTCCAGGATCTGTGTTTTATAGTCTCTGGGTCTTGGTTATTGATGGAATTACGGCGCGGGGGCAGTTGGTGGTTGTAACGCCTACATACAGGAAGATGGGGGATCTAGGCGGAGGAGGCCCAGTTCCAATCCGAGCAGGCTTGGAGATCTACGCTCCGGGTCCCGCACACCTGGTTTCCTCTGCCGGTTCCTTCATGCATGAGGCTTGTCTGAACATGTGGAGAGTGGCCTTATGCATGGCTGTGGCTGGAACCATTGAAGCAAAACCCAGCACTACTCAAAACTAAAAGTTCCCTTTCCCATGTCAGTTGAAGTTCTTTAACATGCTGAAAAACTTGCATACATTGATTTTGTTACCGTGGCAGGGCGTTTGCCTTGCATGCAGCCAACATGGCCGACCCGAGTTCGATTCCTCCGCCCCTCTCGGAGAGCCCGGCAAGCTACGGAGAGTATCTCGCCCGCACGGCAGAGCCTGGCAAGCTCCCCGTGACGTATTCGATATGCCAAACACAGTAACAACAAAGTCTCCAGTGGAGACGTTACTGGGCCCGCTCAAGCAAATCGATGATCAACGGGAGGGCCTTTACCTTTACCTTACCTTTACCCCCTGACCGTACATTCTTTCCCTCTTTTTCTCATAGTCCCCTTTTACACTCATATAGGCTGTGATGTTCCCTGGGGTCACTCTCATTCACTACTGGTGCTTGCACACAATTTTTTTTTCTTTTCCTTTTTGGTTCATACCCAGCAAAGCACAGGGGTTACTCCTGGCTCTGCACTTAGGAATCACTCCTGTGGTGCTGGGGGACCATATGGGAATGCTGGGAATTGAACCCGGGTTGGCTTCATGCAAGGCAAATGCCCTACTGGCTATGCTATTGCTCCAGCCCCAGCATACACATTTAGTGATGTTATAGTGATCTCAGGGGTCTCTGTGTTACTCACACTCATGCACCCTGGGGGTTGAACTCTTGGCCAAGGTGCTCATATAGCTGATCAGAGAACACATATTTTGAGGTGATGCAGATATCCTAGCCTGTTGAGCTGCCGGGACCATCTTAGCATGTACATGACATCAGTGATCAAGCCCTAAGTGTCACATTTGCAAAGGCAGGTGCTTTTTCCACTTGGAACCATCCCTCAAGCCTCTCTCCACTATTTTATTTTTTGACAGTTTCTGGTGTAGTGTCCTGAAAATAGTAAGTTGGTATTAATTTAATATTTACTTTCTAACATGTTGATGCCATTGTTGCATTTAAATTTTAAATATTATTTGAGGCAGAAAGATTTACAACACTGCTGATGGCAGGATTTTATGCATGAAACATTCCAATACCACACCTTCCACCAGTGTCAGTTTCCCTCTACCACTGTCTGCCCCTCACTCCTATTAAGTCATTCCCCTTCCCTGCAGTGATATGCTTCCTACTAAAGATCAGATCTCAGTTTCTGTTGCCGTTGGGCATTTGTTGTTTCCTTACTAAGTTTATTTATATCTTGGATACAAGAGATCATTCTGTATCTGTCCCTCTCCTTCTGATTAACTTGACTCAGCATGGTACTCTCCAGACAGTGTTGCAATTTGTGTTAATTAAACCACATTCAAGTATGAGCCACCAGTGGTATGTACCAGCATCAATGTGTAAAATAGTAATCTGGGTCAGAGAGATAGCACAGAGATTTGAGTACATGCTCTCAGTGCATGAGACTACAATCTGATCTCTGGCACCATATGACCCATCTATGCCCAGCACTGCTGAGTATATCCTGGTTGCCTCCAAGCAACACTGGGTATGGCCATGGTTGGTCTCCAACAGTGCAAGACTCAAGCAATACTGCATCCCCTAGCTCTAACTTTGAACTGTTGTTTGTTTCTTGGAGTGGGCATACCTAGCAGTGTTTAATTGCTATGCTGGCTCTGTGCCCAGGAGTGACCTTTCGCAGTACTAGAGATTCAAACAAGAATCTGTAGTGTGCAAGGCAAACCCGGTACTCTTTCTGATCTGAGCCTGACACTGAGACATATATTCAGGTTGACTGAATATCTCCAGGAATGATTCCAGACCCTGAACTTGGGAGCACCACTACATCCAAAATAGTGGAATGTTATCTGTATTTTAAAAATTGCTAGAGGGAAATAACTCTAGAACCCTCGAAACAATGAAGAACGAACTTGTTATTTTCCAAGATTAAATATCTTTAAGTAATGGAGCGATAGCACAGCGGTAGGGCATTTGCCTTGCACGCAGCCAACATGGCCGACCCGAGTTCGATTCCTCCGCCCCTCTCGGAGAGCCCAGCAAGCTACCGAGAGTATCTTGCCCGCACGGCAGAGCCTGGCAAGCTCCCCGTGACGTATTCGATATGCCAAACACAGTAACAACAAAGTCTCCAATGGAGACGTTACTGGGCCCACTCGAGCAAATTGATGGACAACGGGAGGGCCTTTACCTTTTAAATATCTTTATCTTCAGTTGCTTTTAAATTTTTGTACCTGTCCTGTAGCACTGTCTCCTTTGTTCATCGATTTGCTCGAGCGGGCACCAGTAACGTCTCCATTGTGAGACTTGCTGTTACTGTTTTTGGCATATCGAATATGACATGGTAGCTGGCCAGGCTCTGAAGGTGAGCCGAATACTCTCGATAGCTTGCCGGGGCTCCCCGAGAGGGGCAGAGGAATCGAACCCTGGTTGGCCGCATGCAAGGCAAATGCCCTACCGGCTGTGCTTTCACTCTGGCCCATTTTTTGTATTACTGTCATCGTCACTGTCACTGTCCTCCCATTGTTCATCAATATGCTCTAGTGGGCCTAGTAACATTGTGAGACTTGTTACTGTATTTTGCATATCAAATACGTCACAGGTAGCTTGCCAGGCTTTGCCACGCGGGTGAGATACTCTCGGTAGCTTGCCGGGCTCTCCAAGAGGGGTGGAGGAATCAAACTCAGGTCAGCCTTGTCAGCCACGTGCAAGGCAAAGGCCCTACCGGCTGTGCTATCAAGTTAAATAATTTAACTTATGCACATGATTTTCTTTGTCCTTAAAAATTGTAGGATCAGAGACAAGAGCAGCAGGTAAGACTAGAGCAGCCTTGTACTTGGTCAATCCAGGTTTGATCCCCAGCATCCCATATAGTCCTCTGAGACTGCCAGGAGTCATCACTGAATGCAGAGCCAGGAGTCAGCCATGAAAACTGACAAGTGTGGCCCAAAACCAAAAAAACAATAGAGTCAGAGAGATGGTACAATGATTAAGGAATTTGCTGTACATGAAACAAAGCAGTTTGGGATCTATCCCCAGCATCACAGGTGGCCCCCAGGGACTGCTGGCAGTGACCCAGGGCACAGAGCCAGGGTAGTTCCTGATCACTAGCTTGTGTGGCCCAACAGCTACCCCCACCCTGGAAACACACACAAATTTAAAGAAACTTTTAAATAAACAATAGTTATTAAGTAATAAGTAAAAAGCTATTCTAGGACAAAAGATGAGATACTAGAAACCAAAGTGATAATACAGTTGATAGGATGCTTGCATTGCATGTGACTGACCCGGGTTTAATCCCTGACACCATATATGGTCCCTGGATTCCAGCTAGGAGTGATCCCTGAGCACAGAGCCAAGAGTAAGCCCTGAGTACCACTGGTGTGGCCCAAAATACAATGGCCCCCAAAAAAGGTAAAGGTAAAGGTAAAGGCCCTCCCCGTTGATCGTCGATTTGCTTGAGCGGGCCCAGTAACGTCTCCACTGGAGACTTTGTTGTTACTGTGTTTGGCATATCGAATACTCTCGGTAGCTTGCCGGGCTCTCCGAGAGGGGCGGAGGAATCGAACTCAGGTCAGCCATGTTGGCCGCTTGTAAGTCAAACGCCCTACCCGCTGTGCTATCGCTCCAGCCATGTGTTAATTATATAGCAATAAAGGTACATTTCACATTAGGATAAATTTAATTATATTTCTTTTACTAAAAATATTTATATGGTAAAACAGCATATATATGTATATATGTACATATATATTATATCAGATGCTTAGGAAATAAGCCTTTAAAAATGAAGTTGACAATGTAATTTATTATTTTAATTTTTTTCAGTTACTCATTCATGTGGCTTTGAATTCAAAAGCTGTGAAGTGATATATCTGACCTAAATGTTCATATTCATGCACTTTTCTGTCACTGGCAATTAGAAACATCAATTGCCTGTGTGATCTTTTCTAGAAATGTTTTCAATATATAGAGATGCATAGAGAATCCCTTCCTCCCCACACATTTTTTGGTATAAAGCATATATTGTTATGTTGTTTTTACATAAATACTCATTTATGCTCTTCACATTACTTTTTACATTTAATTTAATCTTATTCCAATTAAGTGCAATTTAATATGCTCTGATATACATATAACATATTCATTTAATCAACACACTGTTGAATCAGTATTTAGGTTGTTTCTTATCTTGTGCCATTACAAACGAAACTATGCCATTTTCAAAACTTCCTCAAGTGGCAGGTATCTAGAAACCTAGATGTCAATTTGTAATTTTAATAACTATTGTCAGACTGTCCAATGGAAGCTGAAACAGTTTGCTCTTCTGTAGAAGTGTATGAATGGGCCTACTTCCCTTGGCCAGGTATAATCAAATGGCTGATATTGTCATTAGTAATTACCATTACGGGCTGGAGCTATAGCACAGCAGGTAGGGTGTTTGCCTTGCATGCGGCCAACCTGGCGGACCCGAGTTGGATTCCTCTGCCCCTCTCAGAGAGCCCCTGGCAAGCGACACATGGAGATATGCCAAAAAAATGTAACAACAAGTCTCACAATGGAGACCTTACCTGGAGCAAATTGATGAACAATGGGAGGAGAGTGCTACTAAATAACCATTGCAACTTGTTTTGCTACTATGCCTTAAGGTCAACCAAATACTTTAACATTCTAAAAATTTTTACAACAGAAATTAACTATGCTAATTTCCTTGATGATGATCTGGAGTGTCAATATCCTATGTAACTTCCCTTGTTGCAAATCACTAATCAGGTCAAAATCATTGCTGGAGGGTCTGGGAAGATAGTGTAAGTGTTAAGGCGTTTTTCTTACATGCCGCTTACCCCTTACAGTATATATGGCCTCTCAAGCACTGTAAGGAGTGATCCCAGAATAGAAGCACAAAGCCAAGAATAAATCCTGAGCATAACAGGGTATGGCTCACCGGACCCCTCCAACATTACCTCCCCGCCCTCCCCCCCGCCAAAAAAATCAGAAAATCATATGTGGAACTCAGGTATTCCACCAAATCAGAGCTTCCAATTGTCAAACAAAATCTTGTAAAATTTGCCAGAAACTAGCCTGCTCATTTACCCAAATGTTTGACACCAAAAATAGTTTCATATTTCACAATTTTAAGCACTATAAAATATATATATATAAAGTTGAATGGTAGCAGAATTAATCTTAGTCAAAAATCACAAAAGTGAAAGCTTTCTTGTATTTATATCCATTCTTCTCTGTCCAAAAAAAAAAAAATACAAAAGCCTTTATCAGTTTCTGATGGCATTTCTGAAAATAATTACAGGAACTGTTGACCATCTCACCACCAGGCAAGTACTATTTCTAGAGAAGACTGCTTTGTCGGCTTGGACTACTCTAAGAAAATACCATAGACTGGGTTGCTTAGAGTCTCCTGTCCCCGCACCTGGCTGTCCTCACTGGGGCCCCTTGGAGGGGGGAGGGTTGAGTTTCTCTCCCCCACCCCACCCCAAGCAGAGCCCCAGCAGCTGAGGACCTCTGGAGCCAGCCACGGCCATGCTGGAACCACTCTCCACACATTTGGACGGGCCTCATGCATGAAAGAACTGGCAGAGGCATGCAGGTCCCGGGGCTGAGGTCTCCAAGCCTATTCAGATTGGGACTGGGCCTTCTCCACCTAGACCCTCCATCTTCCAGTAGGTAGGTATCACACCCACCAGCTGCTGCCAACGCCAGGTTGGTCCCATCAACGGCCAAGATGCAGAGACTATAAAACCCAACTCCTGGAAGCGCACAGCCGCATTCTTATTTTCCTTTGGAGAACCTGGCAGGCTACCAATAGTATCCTGCCCGCACGGCAGAGTCTGGCAAACTTCCTGTGTCATGTTCAATATGCCAAATACCAGTAACAGTGATGGGTTTCATTCTCCTAATCCTGAAAGAGCATTGAAATGGTTCTTTTAAAATCTCAGGGCTAGGAAGAAGGAGACGTTACTGGTGCCTGCTTGAGGAAATCGACAAACAACAGGATGATCTTGATCGTGGGTTGCTTAAACAATATGTGTCCTTTTTTTCACAGTTCTGAAGACTAAAAGTACCAGAGCAAGTCCCAGCCAGGCTGCTTGATTACGAGCTTTCTTCACAGTTTGCAGACTTGCTCTGTCAGTCTCTTCCCCAGTCAGAGTTGATGAGTGATCCCTTCTCTCTTCCTCTTCAAAGCCAGTCAGCTCACCTAATCCCAACTTTCTTCCCAAAGGTATCATCTTCAAACAGAATCATATGGGGAAGCTGCTTCCATATAGAAATTGTACTAATTATTAATTTTCATTTGATATAGGCCAATGTGTTTACAGGCCACCATAACTATTCCCAGCTGTTCTTAGTGGGGCATATGGTGGTGAGGATCAGACTCGGGGCCTGTACATCCTCAGCGTGTGCTCTGCTACTTTACTTGAGCTGTTTCCCCAGGCTGACATATGAATTCTACAGGAACACAATATTGTTCTTAGCAAAGCCAGTAATGCCCCAGCAACATGAGTTTAGCTTCCTAGCCTTAGCTCAGGAATTATTGATGATTTCATTTTTTCATTTCATCATCCTGTTATTCGTCGATTGCCTCGAGCAGGCCCCAGTAACGTCTCTTTCATCCTAACCCTGAGATTATATTCAAGGCTCTTTAGGAGAATGAGACCCATCATTGTTACTGGTATTTGGCATATTTGGTACGCCACGGGGAGTTTGCCAGACTCTGCCCTGTGGGCAGGCTACATTCGATAGCCTGCAAGTTTGTCCAAAGTAGGAATGAAATAATAAGATGTCATAAAAAGATGTCCTGATAAGATGTTGCGTGGCCGCGGAACCCGCGTGGATTTGTCCCTCTGCCAGTACCTTCAGGTGTGCGGAGAGTGGTCTCAGCATGGTGGTGGCTGGTCCTGGAGGTCTTCGGCTGCCGGAGCCCTGGTCGGGGCAGGGAGGAAAGCTCAACCCGCTCCCCTCCAACGGGCCCCGGCGAGGAACAGCCAGGCGCGGGGGCAGACTGCACTGTTCTCGTCCGGGAGCTGGATTTTTTTGATGATAAGGTTATTGATGATATTGATGATAAGGTCATCTATACCTTTGGACGTAAATCCATAGCATCTCCTGACTTGCTGGATCTCATTCTCATACTTTGTACATTCACAAATATCTATTTAACACCTATTCTTGACCAGTCACTATTTCCTATATCTCAGAAAAATGATTGAATAAAAGTGTACATTATTCTAGGAAGAGGCAGAAAAATAACAAACAGTTAATAATGAAAGGTAGCAACAGCTAAGAGAAAGAACAGGTTGTAACAACAGAGAGGAAGTTACTATAGAGTTTCACTCACTAACAGGCCCATTTAACTTATGAAGCACTAAACTCTCATTCCTGGAGCTAAAAACATAATACAGGGGTTGATTCACTTGCCTTGCATATAACAACAGACACTGGTTAGATTGCTGACAAGGCATATGGTTCCCCAAGCACCATCAGAAGTGATCACCCCATCCCAGCACAGAACCAGAAGTAGTCACTGAACACATTCTAGGTGTGGCTCAAACTATGTCCCCTAAAAAAAAACCAAATAAATAAAAATATAACCCCCCGTTTCCTTCTTTAATCCTAAACTTTCTGTGTCTCAACATTTCCTGGTAATACAGAAAGGGTTGTTTGTGGTTGCATTTGTGTGTGTGTGTGTGTGTGTGTGTGTTTTAATTTTTTTAGTGAAACACCATGAGGTACAGTTGTAGACTTACAAGTTTTGTGCTTGGGTTTTAGTAATACAATGATTGAGTACCCATCCCTCCACCAGTGCCCATTCTCCACCACCACTGATCCTAGTATCCCTCCCACCCCCCCATCCCCCCCACCCTGCCTCTGTGGCAGGGCATTCCCTTTTGTTCTCTCTCTCCTTTTGGGTGCTGTGGTTTGCAAAAGAGGCATTGAGTGGAAATCATGTTCAGTCTATAGTCTACTCTCAGTACGCATCTCCCATCCTGGGAGGATCCTCCCAACACCCTTTATTTGGTGCTCCCTTCTCTATCTGAGCTGCCTTTTCTCCTAGCATGTACGGCTGGCCTCTAAGCCATGGAGTAAACCTCCTGGTACTTATCTCCACTATTCTTGTGTGTTGGTCTCCTATTTTGTACTTTATGTTCCCCAGATGAATGCAATCTTTCTATGTCTGTCCCTCTCTTTCTGACTCATTTCGCTTAGCATGATACTTTCCATGTAGTACCACTTGTATATAAATTTCATGACTTCATCTTTTCTAAATTTGTTTGTTTTTTTTTAATTGTGAGGGCCACATTAGTGTTTATTGGCTGTATACTAGCTTCAGCAGTACTCAGTGAGAGACATGCAGACCAGGGACTTAACCCACTGGCCACACATATCAGGCATGTGCTCTATCAACTGAGCCAGTCTGAAAAACGTATTAAGTCAAAAATACTAGCTGTTGTTTATTGAGCTCTTACTATGTACTCTGTCTCATTTCTATGGTGTAAGTGGTCATCACATTAATCTCATTATTTGATACACATTCATAGGAACTACCATGCCAAAAGGCTCTAAATTTAAAATTACACTTAAAGCTGGAGAGATAATAAGGATAAGGAGTATGCCTTGCATGCAGTTGACCCTGGTTTGATTCTCTGTACTTTATATAATCCCTGAAAGAAGTGGATCCCTTAGCACAGAAAAAGGGGTAAGCTCTGAGCACCATATGGTATTGGCCCTCACTCTCTCTCCCATTAAAATAACACTTAGGTTGTTAAATTAATCCTCACAATGTCTAACCCTATGAGGTAGGATTTATTATTGTTCCCATTTTTCCGATGAGGAACCCATAGTTCAGAAAGGTTAAGCAATCTGTCCTGGAACAGTCCATAAAACCACACAATTAGTAAATGATCAAGGCAAGTTTGAACCATACAGCATGTGCTCTTAATCAGAAAGTCCAATGTCCGTATGTTAGAGTAATGTTTATTCTATTGTTAAATTGCAACATAAATCACAAAAAACTCACCCTTTATGTGTACAGTTTTTCTTTCTACATTCACAAAATTGTGCAACCAACATCACTATCTATTCCAGAATATTTCCATCACTCCAAAATGAAATCTTATGCTCGTTAGTGCTCACTCCTCTAATCCTCTCTCTCCAGCTTCTTGGCAATACTCTACCTTGTCTGTGGATTAGCCTTTTAAACATATTATACAAATGGAATCATACAATATGTGGCCTTTGTGTTTGTTATTTTTCACTTAGCAGGATGTTTTTAAAATTTATTTATTTGGTGCTATGTATAAGTAATTCATTCTTGTATTATTTTAGCTGAATGGGATGTTATAATCTCATTTTGTAGATTATACCGTCTTTTATATATCCATTAATCAGTTGATGGACATTTGCATGATTTCTCCTTTCTTGTTATTATGAATATAATGAATATAAAATAAACATTTATACGCATGCTTTGTATAGACATATGTTTTCAGTTATCTTGGGTATAATTTTCCTAGGTAGAGACTTTAGGTTTAAGCATTGATGAACTGTCAACTGTTTTCCAAAGTGGCTACATCATTTGCCATTTCACCAGCAGTGACAAGAGTACTAAGTACTTCCAAGCCAACAGTTGTTATTAGTTGTCTCTTTTATATTGTTGCCAATGTGGTGAGTATAATGTGATTTTTTTTATAACTGGACCAAACCCAAGTCTCAATCCTGTGTGACAAATACTTTATCAGTGAACTATATCTCTGCTCCTCAATGGCATTTTAAAAATTGGGTGGAGTGGGCTGGGAAAATGGTTTAATTTGCTAGAATGCATGTTTTGCATATAGGAGTTCTGTATTTAATATTAAGCACTACTGGGAATGACTTCTTCCAGGAGTACTCTAAGCAATTCAAGTGTTGCCCAAAACTCAAAAAAAAATTTAATGTGGTAAATCCAATATAAAATGTATCTCAAAAGCCATTTTCAAGTCTAGAGTTCAGTGGCATACATCAATGCTGTGCATACATATCTCAGCACTAAGGAGCCACACAACTTCTTTTTTGGTAGGAAATTGGGCATTCCAGTGTTTAGGGACTACTCTAGGCTTTGTACTCAGGGATCACTCTTGGCAGTATTAGGGATCATATGATACTAGGGATTGAGTCTGGATTATCTGTGTCCAAGGCAAGTACTTTCACCCCTAAATTATCTTTCTGGACTCTAATCATAGAACTTTTCCTCTTTCAAAATTGAAACTATTAACTAACTGGAGTTAGTTTAACACTAACGCTACATTTCCTCTTTCCCTCAGCTCTCTGGGATCCACTTTCTTACTTTCTGAAGTTTGAGAACTCCAGATTCCTCATATAAGTGGAATCATACAGTATTCTTCTTTATGACTAGTTTATTTCACTTAACATAATGTCTTCAAGTATCATCTGTGTCATAGCATGTGTTCAATGTGGTTATTATTTACATTTCCTTGATGACTAATGACATTCATGTGCTTATTGGTCTTCTGTACATTTTCTTTGGGGACATTTCTGTTCAAATCCTTTTTCTGTCTATAATTTGATTCCTATTATTAACCCATTTTTCCGATTATCTATAACACATCTCCAGATTTCCTTTTATTTTTCCCCTCTAGAATGTAGGAAAATATAACACTAAGTATTACTTTTGGGCTAACAGAAACTTTGTAACTTTTATCCTTCTTAATAATTGGAAGTCTCTGTTAATCCAGATGTGCTTTGGGGCCTATCAAAAATATATCAATTATAAATATAATTAAAATTATATTTATTTTAGTAAAGCATTCTTTAATACTAGTAATATATTTCTATTTAAGCTTTCACTCATATTTTTACTCTTTTCTATTCATATTATACATTGCTGATTGATTTTTAACAGTATAAATTTGACTATGTCACAGACTAGTCTAGAGTTCCCTCCCCATTACAACAAAAGTAAGCATAATTTTCTCATCCACTTCAGGATATTTTTTCCACTGAGGAAATTAGTAATAAATAAATTTGGGGCAGGGGTTCCCAAGCATCGTTCAAAGAGACTTGGGGCTCCTCCTTGCAATTCTTGGCATCAGGGTAAGCTGTTTGATATGAGGGCCCTAAAATGTGATGCCAGTGCCTGGAGAACTCCAGAGTTGTATCTGGCAATCGTCAGGGGACAGTGTGGTGCTGGAACTGAACCAGGAATGGCTGCATGAAACACAAGCCCTGTGACCCCTGTACTATCTTTCTAGCCCCAGTAAAAAAAATACATTTTACACTGTATAAAGAATTCAAACAAACGAACGCATAGTAGAACAACAAATACGATTTTTCATGAATTATTCCATGTTACATATGATTCACTATTTATTAATATCTGAGTCATATTACATATAAAGAAATTTCATATATTGCTTCTGATAGTTTAAGTTTTTTAAAGATACGTGATAAAATTCACAAAATTTATTATCAAAACTATAGAAGTTTGGAAAATTCAGTTCTACAGCATCACTAACTATGGCAAATTACATCAAACTTGGTCAAACTTACTCCAGAGGGTGTGAGAAACTAGTAGAGCAGTCTTTTGGTTTTTCGCTATTACAGAAACTTTGGTGGTGTATGGGATGAATATTATATGCATATAAAAATGTGAAGCTATTCTTCTGAAGTTCTATAATGTTATAAAGTATAATTAAAAAAAAGTAAAGGCCCTCCCGTTGAGCGTCGATTTGCTCGAGCGGGCCCAGTAACGTCTCCATTGGAGACTTTGTTGTTACTGTGTTTGGCGTATCGAATACGTCACGGGGAGCTTGCCAGGCTCTGCCATGCAGGCGAGATACTCTCGGTAGCTTGCCGGGCTCTCCGAGAGGGGCGGAGGAATCGAACTCGGGTCGGCCATGTTGGCTGCATGCAAGGCAGACGCCCTACCCGCTGTGCTATCGCTCCAGCCCCATAAAGTATAATAAGTAAAGAAAAAATTTTTTAAAAGAATACCTACTCCAATGAGTCCCAAACATAGTTACACATTAGAATCAGTTGGGGAATTAAAATTATATTTTAATTTTTAAAAGCAACATAACCTTTGAAAACTCTCATACATAAATTCTGGGAAGGAACCCAGAAATCAACATTTTTAGTAAAAGTTCCCAAGTTAATTCTGTTGGGTAGTAAAATTGAAGAACAATGAGTGTTACCATGTAGAACTTGCCTTTCCCCAACCCAAACAAATATTTCTAACATTTTTTGCTCATTCAGTCCCCTCCACCTAGAATCTGTGCCCTTTGCCTATTGGAATCTTTCCAGGCCCATCTCAAATACCACTTCTATTCATTTCTTCAACCATAACAGTTTCTCATTTCCCTAGACTTCCCACAAGTGTTTATTTGGTTTTATTGATGGCACTTCTCTTGCTCCACCTCACTCTGCTTATCTTCTGACTACAGTGGTGAGAAACGACATAATTCCCCCTCAGAGGGGTTACAATGACCTACTCAAAATCAATGTTTGATAAACTTCCTTGAACTGCAGTTGAAATGGAACATTTCATTCTGGGTTTGAGCCAGTAAATAGAGAATTTAAAGATCAGACTCTGAATGTATGAATGTAAAATTATGGATGTAAATAGGTGACTGTTTTGTCTTTTTACATGACATAGTCATGCTCTGAGTCTTCAGTTAGTGCAGATCCAATCTTCTGCTTATCACAGTCTTCTACAGAAGGAGACAATGGTCATAACTACATGCCAAAATAGACTATAAAAATTTAGCCATTTTATTTGGTGTTAGGCTCCCTTAAGGGTTCCTAATCTCTGTGACTGGAGGTTTCCAGGTCATGTCTTTGAGCTTGGAGAAAATGAAATACCCTAAACATTAGTTCCCATCAGATTTGGCTATGCATGTGCTGAGCACCGTTACAGTATTATGTTTTCCATTTTGCATGGGTATAAATTAAAGTACAGAGAGGATTTGATTAGCTCAAGATCCCAGAGTGACTGGCAATGATGGGAATAAAGGCTTGCTCCCCGGATTCCTGGCCCAGTTCACTCTATACCAAACCACAGGTATGCTGCCTTTTTGCTGATGAGGCCACACAGTGTTCCTTGGAGGGGATACCCATTAGCTCTGGGAGGATGAAGGCACACACAGGGAAGCTTCCAGAGAGCCATTTGGAGAGTCAGAGAAAGGGCCAATGGACCTCGAATGAACATTCCTGAAAATGGTCTAGAAAACATGTGGTTAGCAAATACTTAATGGGGTTTAGGGATATTAATTTTAAATGTCAAGCCACTTTGCATTTATGGGTGATGTCTAGTCCTGCATGTCCATCTCTTTTTCTGAGAGTAACACAAATGAAATAATAGGTCACTGTAATATTTTCTAAAAGAATGCAATTAAATTCTTAGAAAACGCTCTAAATTTAAAATGTCACCAATAACATATTAAAAGGACTTTAAAGTTCTAAAAGAGGAAAAGTGACTTTGTACCCAAGGTCCCAAGCCACCCTTCCCCATCTGTAGTCCTGTGGTAGATTATTTGATTGATATTTTCATCTCATCTGGAAACAAAAGACATCTTTGGGTGTAATTCTCATAGTAGACTGAATACACAGGTTCTTTTCCTTCCCACTATTTCCCTCCTTCAGGACACACTAACAACATCAACCTTCTTTAAATTCCTTTCTCACAGCCTTTTGGCTTAAGGGCCTTCACAGTTACTATTTTCTATGCCTAAGGGGAGTTTCCCACTTATCTTTACAAGGCTTATCCTGCTTCTAATCTCTGAAGAATATTACCTCCTTAGAGAGATACTCCTAGTCACTAAGGCATTTCTTAGACTAAGCAGTGTTTTATTCCAGTTATCTACCACCAACACCTACCCCTAGTCACACTGCTTCATAGCACTCTACTTTATTATCATTAAAGCATTTAGTACCACCTGAGCTCTAATCAGTTAACTTGCTCATTGTGTCTTTCCCACAAGACAGATAGTAAGCTCATGGAAGAGTCCTTTTCTACAGTGATCATTTGCCCAATAGCTACTAAGAACTGAATAGACATGTGTTGAGTCAAAGAAATACCAGCAGTGATGTCATTGGGGGAAATGCCTGGTCAACCCAAGGTTTGCTCTATGAGATTGCCCAATAATGATCTTCAGAATGACTTCATCAAGTGCATTAGGCAACACCCCTCAAAATCAGGCATTCTGCATGGTAAATGTTAGCCTCTAGTTCCTAATTCACTCAGGAAGCCAAATTCAGAGTTTGCATTGCCAATGGGATCAGCTTCCTTTTGAACAACTCAACGTGTAGGCTGTAAAGAACAGGGGGGCAGGTGTCCTGGGCTTTAGGGAGCAGCTGCACCCTAGCAGGCGCTGCCTGCTGCAGGCAGCAGCAGAGCTCTGATGAAAAGCAGAGGAAATTATAGTTGTCGGGCCTTGTGGTCACAAGGGCATGTGTTGCATTTGCAAGGTCATCATGGGATAATTCAGGGTGTAGCTTGCACACATTCTGCTGCTGTAAGAGAGACTTTTTTTCCTACCACATCCGACACATGGTTTGCCAGAGGAAGGGCACGAGATCAGCAGCACTGATGAGCTGGCTTGGTGTTTTTAAGCCGCAACTCTACTAAACCAATGACTCCCTTCTGACTCCTCCAAGAGAGCTAACAGAATTTATTCATTACCAAGTGTGAACAGCAATCACACAAAGCCACCAGATTGCTTTTGCCTGCTATGCCAAAAGGCACTTCCCCAAAAATCTTTTTAAATAATAACACTGTCAGAGCCTATTGTACTAAATCTTAGGAAGGAAGAACGTTAACCACTTCTAAGCAACAAACAAACACAAGTTTTATTTCTACATTGTAAAACTAAAAACAGAGAGGGAATAAAGAATGTAGTATATAAAATATATAAAGCTACATTTTAAAAAAGCATTTAGTGCAATCAATATGTGTAGAAAGATGGTTAAATATTCAGTCCTGGTTGCTGGCTGGGCATGCATATTAACGAAGTCCCTGGGATTTCCCCAAAGTCATGGGCTCTGTAAGAATCAGAGGGCGTGAAACCATATGCTCAATTAGTATATATATGTACATATATATATATATTATATATATATACACACACACCCATCAGTGGGCAAAGCATTGACATAGGAATAGCTTGTGCTAAAATCTTGTGTTTTCTATTTTTGCACCTTATATACTTTGTAAAGTTATTCAATATATCTGCAAAATGTAAACAACTACTTTATACGGTTGCTGAAAAATGAAATAAGATAATTTGCCTAGGACCAGGGAGATGGTTCAGTGGACTAGAGCACATGCTTTACATGCCAGAGCCCAAGGTTCAACCCCAGCACAGTATGGTCCCCTAGCACCACCAGCAGACAGCAACCCCCATCACCACCACACCACATGTTGAGTAGCCCAAAGTACAGATGGGTGTGGCCCTAAAACTCAAAAATCAAAAAAAAAGATAATTTGTATAAAGTGCCTCGTAGGTATTCAGTATTATTTCCTATGTTCTTATAGCACACTGGGGCGGGTAGGGCATTTGCCTTGCATGCAGCCAACCTGGCTGACCCAGGTTCGATTCCTCTGCCCCTCTCAGAGAGCCCGGCAACCTACTGAAAGTATCTCACCTGCACAGCAAAGCCTGGCAAGCTACCTGTGACATATTCGATATGTCAAACACAGTAACAAGTGTCACAATGAAGATGTTGCTGGGCCCCTAGAGCAAATCAATGAACAATGGGAGGACAGTGACAATGATAGTTCTTATCCCCAGAAAGTTCAAAAACTGTCAGCCACAAATATGCCATTTCTTGAAAAACTGAGTTTTAAACACAGACACAGCCTTTTAACACCTGGCTAAAGCCCTACAGCAATCTAACCTCATCAACCTTATCAAAAGAGCCGCAGTCTCATACTTGAGGGAGTCACATACATTACTTTTGGGGGGTTTTATTTGACTACAAAACCAAACTCTGTAAGTATTAAACTTGATGGGGTGGTAGGTGTAGGGGACTAGGGAGACAGCTTAAAGGGCTGAAGTTTATTCATTATATTCACGGGTTTGGGTCTCACCACCAAGAGACTCCCTAAGCACCTCCAGGTGAGTCCTGTTGCCCCTAAAAACCACTTGAGTTGCCCTGTTTATCTTGGTGGTCTCGAAGCAACTTCAGGTCACTCTGATGCCCAAGTACCAGTGAGCCAACGACTGATCTTTCAGGCCTGCACATCCCACCTGAGGATCCCTAGGTTTGGCCTTGGGCCCTGCTGTGGTTCGGGGTAGAACTCAGTGGCAAGAGCACCTGGCTTGCAAGTATAACTCTGTTGTGCCAGCACATACACTGAGCCTGCTCTGACTCAGCTATTTGTGCCTGGAAGCTCTGATGTCTGTGTTCTCAACACCACAATGATTTCCAGTAGCTGTTACATCATAGCCAGGTATGTGTGAGCACTGTGACTAAAAGGTAGTTGGTGTAGCCCCAAATGATCACTGCATATCTAAAAATGAGGTGCAGTCACCATCTATAGCCCTACAAGAGTGTGAATAAGTATCACAACTAAGAGGGTTGGTATTCCAGCAAACACACAGGCAAGCACCACAACTAAAATGGAGATGGACCCACAGAAAAAAGCGTTGGCTCAGTGTGTGAGCACTGCAACCTGGAGCACCACAACTGAATGTGTGAGCATAACCACCAGGCATGTGCACTCAATAACAACAAAAGGAAAAGGAAGCATAGGGGAGGGGAAGAAGGAACAAACCGCATGGCAATTTGGCTTGATGTGGCAGAAAAGAGGGTGATAGAGAAGACTGATTTAGCTACTCAGTATACAGAGCAGAAACATACTAAAAATAGCATTGAAAAAACTAAAACGTGGAAGAAAATTAATTAGAAAGGAACATACACACAAAAATGGAGAATGGTAGCCACATGAATAAAGTGAGAATGGATGGACATGAGGAATAAAGTGAAGAAACTTCTGTTTCTTTATAAATTCATTTTTGCTTTTTGTTTTTGATGCTCAGAGATTATACCTGGCTCTGTACTCAGAAGTGACTGCCCCCCCCCCCGGCCCCCAGTGGTGCTTAAGATGCTATATATGATGCTGGGAATTCAAACCAGGGTTGGCCACATGGTAGGCAAGTTCCTCTATAATATCTCTCCAGTCTTAATAAAGGACTTGATTTTGGGAAATAAAGGCAAAGGAATGATAATTCAAAGGTGAATACAGAGTATGCCCTTGAGAAGATGGAAGAGCTATAAAATCAGAAAATGGGACATTAGAAAGAATTTGGCTTAAAGGACTGGAATGGTTGCAGTATTGGGTTAAGTTTGAGATAATCTCTGTTGAATTTTCAGTTAGTGGGATTTATTTAGATGAAATAAGCAAAGGAACTAGAATTTTGGGAAAATGAATTGTATATAAAAGGCAGGTTGTCACTGGGATGCTTCAGATAATGAATAAGTTTGTAATAAAATCAAAGAAAAAATAGGGAGTCTCGATATACAATTCACTGTGTAAAGGGAGGAGTGTCTGTGGAGGAAAGGGGAGAGGATAGGGTAACAGAAAGGAAGGAGTCAGGACAGGAGAGTGTGAAAGAAACCCTCAAAGCAGTGGGTGTGGCAAAGAGGTTGATCAACAATATCAAATGCATCTGTGTATCAAGAATTTATCCACAAGCATGGGTAATTCTAAAGTAATGTAGAAATAAAAATAAATTCTAAGGTTAAACAATATGACATTTTGGTGTGACAAACAGTGTTGTCAAATTTCTAATATATAATAATCTTGGCATACATGAATGAGAAATAAGAAATCATAAAATTTCCCCATACAATAAGTTATTTGGGGTAGGTAGGAGGATGTAGAAATGGTTCCCAAGCAGTTCTTAGGAGATCTGGGGCCCAGCATTTCATTCCCTACCAGGCCTAAAATATGCAATACTTCTTAGGCATTTAGGGTATTGAAGATACCCAGGCCACCTCTGCAGTTCTGGGGGATTCCATGGCTCCACCAAGATGCTTGGGAGATCATGAGTTTCCATGAATCTGGCTCTAGCATGTGCTCTGACCACTGTACTCTCTCCCAGCCCAGCTGTTTTTTATTTTTATAACTCTTTACCTATGTATTATGAAATAATAAGTGATCATAGTCAATGATTTTTCTGTGAAAGCTTGGAAATTTTCTGTAAAATAATATAACCAAAATATGATGAAGTAGTATTATAAATCAATGTATTTATGAAATAATATTTTTAAATAATATATAAAAATTAGATGTACAAGTACCACGGGAAGCAAATGTAACCTCTGGGAAAGATGTTAGAGCAATGCAGTGATCCCCAGTGAGTAACACAACCATAAGTTGTGTGCCTCAGCTAAGAATGTGATTCCAGTGGTGAGCGTAAGTAAGCTCCACAGCTAAAGGAGTGAAAACTTAAGAGAGCACTAGAGCTTAGTATGTAGGCACTGCAGCCTGGTGTTTGATCTTTGGAGAGCATCATAGCCAAAATTGTTTCAAACCAAAACCAGGCCTATGTGTGACCTTTATAACAGCAGCAATATCAATAAAGGGAAGGGGGATAGGGGAAAAGGAGATAAAAATGATCTGTTGAATAAGGATATTTAGTAACAGAAAGTAGCTAAAAATGGAAACATTAACATAAATGTCAAAACTGTAAAATCAGGGGTGGCAGAGATAGTACAAAAGGGAAAGCACTTGCCTTGCTTGTGGCTGTGGTGACTACCAACAATAATTTGAATCCCCAGCACCTCATATGGTCCCACAAGCACTACCAGTTTCACTCCTGAGCAGGGAGTCAAATATAACTTCCGAATACCATTAGGTTTGTTCCCCAACAAAAGCTTAAACAAAATTAAGCCAAAATATCTGTAAAAGCTGGGGCAGAGAGATGGCTTAAAGGACTGGAATGCATACTTCGCACTGGGAGTTCCAAGTTTGATCCTGTCACACAACTGCCCCCTCCAACACCAGCTCCTCAGAAATGCCTGGCTCAGCTAGCCAGGAGCAGTCCCTTTGCAACTTCCTGTGGTTTCCTCACAAAGAATAAACATCTTAAAGGGTAAAACCAGGACTGGAGAGATAATACAGAGGTTAAGGTACTTGCTTTGCATGGAGTCAAGCAATTTCAATACCTGGCACCACATTTGACAGCTTAAGCCTCTCCAGGAATAATCCCTGAGCACAGAGCCAGGAGTAAACTCTGAGTACAGCCAGGTATGTCCCCACCTCCAAAGAAAAAGGAAGATCAAACCAAAAATATTTAATATTAAAAATTAACCTATTTTTAAAATGAAATTTAAAACTTAGGAAACATTATGTATGTGTACACACATATAACTATGAGGGATAAAATCCAGGGCCTCACACATACCGCTGAGCCACATTCCCTTCCTGTCTGTGTAATCATTCTAATCTTTGTTTCATACTTTCACTTGCAGAAAAATTTCTTATATTTTGTGTTAATGCTGGTCAAATTATTAATGGTAATTCCCAAAGTGTTCTCAAGTTAAGTTTTAATATAGTTATATGTTATCTCTCCTTCTTCCTCTCTCTTTCTCTCTCTCTCTCTCACACACACACACACACACACACTATCACACACACACACACACACACACACTATACATGTATTTTTGTGAGGGGGGAGGGGTAGCACCTAGCAGTACTTAGGGGCTACTCCAGTTCAGTGAACTGGGAATTGAACCCAGGGTTCTGGCAAGGAAAGAGTGTACTCCAGTCCTTTGAATCCTCTCCCATCATGCTTTTCCTCTTATAACGAAAATTGTGTTCTCTGACTTGGTTTTGACATTGAAATTGATTTTTTGTTTGTTAAGTGCAGGTTTTTTTCCCCACAGCGCTATTTATAGCTTCTTTTCTTGTATTTCTTCTGTTAAACACTTTACAAAAACTCAACTTTATTATGAATACATTGGGCAGTATTTGAATAATATAACACAAAGGATCTCCTGTAAGGCTAACAGCACTATACAAAATCACATATAGGAACAGTAAATTTAAGGATGTCTGTGATTTCTAAAACACGTTATTTCTCGGAACATAATTCATGGATAAGATCTTTATAGAATATACTATGAAAATTTTGTTAACATAATTTGCAGGAATGACTTATCATTAGTAGCAAACAGGACCAAGAGCACTCTCAAAACATGGCCAGAACTATAAACAAAACTGATTAGATGATAATCACTTGAATTGTCACCTATAACCTTCAACTCTCTGAGTCAGTTTTTCCTGTTCTTGCATTCATTCAATAAAATTATCTCGATATTAATAGTTAAATTTTCTCACTGAAGAATTATTTACTTTCTTAATTTTGCAGATTTATTGACAGTTCCCCTCCATAAGTAATCAACAACGTTATATAAATTTGTTGTAAAGAATAGGAAGGAATTTCTGCATGTTACCCTGATAGACATCCCATTTCTTGGAATATTAAGGAACCTTTAGGCTGCAAGTAACAGAAAAGCGATCTCAATGTGTTCAAAATGAAAAGGGGACTATGGCACACAAAATAAGGAATCTCCAGCCATATAGGGTTGTTAATTCAGCTTTAGTAACAGCATCAGAGGCCAGGTATTTTTACCTTCTTACCTTGTCACCCCAGGTGCTTGAGCTTCTGCCTAGTTACAAGTGGATTCAGTTGTTTCAGAAACCAGTATTTACATACTGAAATTCACAGCAGAAGAGAGACAATTTATTTGTTGTCATTTTGTTTTGTTTTTTTGGGTCACACCTGGTGGTGCCCTGCGCTGCTTCCTGTGTGGTGCTCAGAAGACCATATGGTGTCAGGAGCCTCAAACCCTCCAGGCATAGAGAGATACATTTTCCAGCAGTCTCTTTTTGTTCTACTGATTAAAATAATCTTAGAGAAATCCTCTCATAAAGAATGATTTCCCTTCATTCTTTGTTGGTCAGAACTAGTATGCCTAACTGTACCAATCTGAAATTCTAAAATAACTTTAATACTATTGTAATAATAATACATCTGTAAAAAGTAAACTGAAAATATGCCAAGTCATTAAAATATAAATTTTAAAGAAACATAACCAATCACAACAAAAGAAAGAGGATCAGTTTTATTTTTTTGTTTTTTGGGGCATGCCCAGTGGTGCTCAGGGCTTCCTTCTGGCTTTGTGCTCAGCGATCACTCCTAATGGGGCCTGGAGAACCATAAAGGCTGCACATGGATCAAACCCTGTCAAGTGACGTGCAAGGCAAGCTGACCTACTGTACTATCTTTCTGGTTCCCCATTTAGGCATTAGGGAACAATATACATGCATGCACAAAGGAAGGGAAAAGAGCTAAGGTGCAAGCCAATGATTTTTCAAACTGTTAGATCTCAAGACTTCTTAAAAATGATTAAAAGGGCCTGGAGAAATACCACAAGAAGGAACCGGTTCAATCTCAGCACCACCAGGGGTCACTCAGGAACAGAGTCAGGAATAACACCCTCTTTCCCCTAGCACTACTGGGTGTGGTCCCCACTCCCCAATTATCAAAAAGGACCAGATTGATAGCTCAAAGGGTCAGAGCACATGTCTTGAACACAGGTCTGGGTTTGATGGCTGAAACAAATGTTCCCTTGAATACTGCTGGGAGGGAGCCGACTCAGTCGCCCCAAGACTGAAGACTGCAAAATGATAATTTAAAATAATAATAAACTATAGTTTGTGACTATATAGTGGTAGGCAAAAATAATAATGCCCTAATAAAAGGACATATCCTAACCCCTGGAACTGTATATATGTTGTAGACGTGATTAAATTAATGACCTTGAGATAGATAGATTTTTCTGGATTAAGCAGCTGGACCCAATATAACTATAGAGGAAGTTAAAAGAGGCAGTGTTAAGAGTGATGCAGTATGAGAAAGACCTGTCTGCTATGACCATTTTAAAGATAGAAGGGCATCACACCACAAGATTGGGGTGTGTGACCCCTAGAAACCAAGTAGCAGATTTTCCCTAAGGTTTCAAACACAAAAAAAAAGACAACTGAACACATCAGATTTTAGTTTAGTAAAACTCATGACAGACTTGTAATGGACACAATTATAAAAAGAATGGGTATTAGGTGATTTTTGGTTTGTTTTTGGACCACACATGGCGATGCTCAAGACTCTGACTTTTAAACCTTTCCTCGTAGGCTTGAGGGACCATACAGGGTGCCACGGATTGAAATTGGATTAGCCAAAGGTAAGCACCTTACTTGCTGTACAATCATTCTGGCCCCATACACATTATTTTATTATTTTAAAAAATTGGGGGGTCCACACTTGGTGATGCTTAGAGGTTACACCTGGTTCTGCACTCAGGAATAGCCCCTGGTGGTGCTCCAGGGATGCAGAGGATTGAACCCCGGTTAGTCCAGTGCAAGGCAAGTGTCTCACACTAGGGACACTGTTTCAAATGACCCAACCAAACTGGTGACAATTTGTTACATCAGTAATGCATTGAAAATGACTATTTTAAAATTAAAAGTAACTATATTTCCCAGAATAAAATAGTGAGAAATAATACATTTTGGACAAATGTTTAGCATCTGATATGATGAAAGATGAATTTTGCATATGCTCCTGCATTCAGTTTGTTCTGGTATCACTTATCTCACTGTCTCCGGAAAACTCCACTATACAGTTATGGGAGAATGTGAGAAAGGTAAATAATCTCCCAGTAATATAATATAGTTCTAACCTCTTGGCCTTTCTTAGAGTGTCTAGAGTATTTGGGGGGTATGCCGAGGCCCTAGTATAGTCAAGTCAGCACTTTTTGCTCCACTCCAAAAGACCAGATAGGGAATTCTTTTGTCCATATTACTAGAATGAATAAGTCAGGCTCTAAGATCATAATCAATATGATGTAATAGTTATGACATCTCATCCTTAATGCAAACAATATTTCTGAGTTTATTTTGTACCTGGCACTGATTTACTTGCTGAAGCTATATATAAATGACCAAGAAGGAAACAGCACTCCCTTCATGGCCTTAACATTTTAGTTGGAGGGGAAAAAAATCCCACAAGTGAAACACTTTCAGTTATTACCAAAAGGTATTAAGAAAATAATAGGAGAAAGTGTGAGAATTTCAGGTGGTGGAAAAAGAGTTACTTTAGTAGAGGATCAAAGAGCTAAGACTGATAAGAAGAAACCACTGGAAAACAAAAACAGGTAGGTAGAGAGAACAGCCCGGGCAAAGAAGTTAAGAATTAAGCAAGGTAGAAGAAAAGAAATCAAGTAAATATGACTTTAGAGCGATGTAAAATGGAAGAAATTAAAACCAAGCCACTGTACATCATTAAGGTGTTTCTTATGATATTTTTTACTTCAGGCTTTATTCAAATTGTCACATAACCCACTGGAGAAAACAAGAGATTTCAGAATCTTCTTATATGCTTAGCTTTGCTTCTGCAAGTACTTCCATCTTCTTCAAGGACTGCTCTTTGGTCCAACATGATAGTTTTTCTAAAGAGGACACTTTAGGAAGGTACCCACTGGACCCCAAACAGATACATCTTGTCTCACATAAATTGTTTGTCTGCTAAAGTAAAAAACAGGAAGACCTGGAACCAATCAGGGGAATATAAATTACAGGTTGCTTGATGCTGAGTAACTTTTGCCTGTTGGCCAGTGTAGGTGCAAGCCAAGAATGCACTGTGTGAATACAATTGTTTGGCAATTGCTGGTCTGTCACTTGTCCAAAGCAGTAAGTGTGTGAATGGATTTGTATGGGTAATGACTCTGAAATTAGCAACTAGCTTTTCTTGTCTCTCTATGATACAAGAAAACACATTGGCACTTGGCTCCTTTCTGGGGAATTCTTGTGATGATCCTCAGTTGCTCAGAAGGCACATTTGGTCATCATTATCCCTTGTGTAATCAGTTTCTACAAACTACAGGATGACGTTACAGTTATGTTTATGGAATAAGGGAACATACTCCACACCTTAATCAAATAATTTAAAGATGAATCTTTAGAGACAGTATGCATGGTATACATCTATAACTGATGTCTCTATATGTGTGCAGTCATTACATAGACGGTAACATATTCTCAGTTTATGCCAGAGGAAGAGAAGTGTTGGACCTTCAGTTAGAAACTTCAAAATGAACCACGTGTGGAGAACCCTACTGTATAGAGAACTGTTTGCCACCAGAGGACAAACCTTTTCACAAGGTAAATTACAGAGACCACAAGACGATTTGAAATCAGCTTGGAAAGGGCCTCAAAATGGTAAGGAATTTGGACGCCATCAGTACACAGAATTGCAGGTGCGGTGGCCCTATGGTTAAGTAGCTGCATCAACGTAAGGAGCTTCACATTTGCACAACAGCTGTGGTTACTTGGGCTCCGGTCCGTGGTCAGACACGATTATGAAGGGGGAAAAATAAAACGTGAGAATTTAGATGAAACTTAAAGAACCAGATTGTGCATCCAAGAAAATAAAACGCAAAGGCTACCTATTCAAAAAAAAATCAAATTTTGTTTCTGATTGTAAGCAGTCTCCCCTTTACTTCAGGGAAAGAAGAAGGAAAAAAGGGTTTGAGTTTTCTCGTCTCAGTAGTCATCAGTATCTCAATCTTCAGCTCTGCCAAGACAGTCTTCGCCTTGGCCCAGCCGGATTTCAAGTGCTCAGGGAGTGTGCTGGAGTTCGTGCCTTCTTCCTCTCGTGTGGGAGAAGCCCAAAGTTTGCTCTAGCCACGATAAATGTGCAGGAGGCGAAGAGGTTATGGCATACAACGTGCATGATGGAAAGATGAGGATTAAACGCTCGCCCCCTCCCCGCCCTCCGTTTTGCGGCCGGGTCGTGCCTTTCGCCCGCACTTAAGCCTTGTCCTTCAGCTGAGGTCGTGTGTGCGCCGAGTCCCGGGACAGGGCGACATGGCGGGGCCCTGTCACCCTCCGGAGGCACGGTGCTCGGCCCGCGGAGGCGGCTGTCCCCTTCCTCTTCTCCGCCGTCTTCAGCCCGGGGCCGGCGGCCCAGAGCCGGGGAAGGGGAAGGAAATCCTTGCCGCAAACCGGCGTCGGGGCCGGCCCCCAAACACGTCGCCACCCCAAAACTTTTTCCCCTCAGCGGCGTGCAACTTTCCGCCACTTGGCCCAAGCACGTTCCCGTCTGGAGGCGCCGTCGCCCCTCTGGGGGTTCCTCAGCCGCCTTCGCTTTTGCCCCGGTCGCCGGGCGCACGACGTGGGCTGACAGGGACGAGGGGCGCGGGGCAGGCCCTGAGCGGGAGAACCAAGAGGGGGCGGCGGGCGCGGGCCGCCGTGGAGGAGCCGGCCCAAGGGGGACCCGCCGCGCGGCGAAGCGCCCGAAAAGGAAAGCGACGCCGGGGGTTTGCGGCAGTCGGAATAAAGTTCGCGCCCTTTCCGTAGCGTTTCGCAGCCGCGGCCGGGCTTCGAGCTTTTCCTCTTTGACAGCTGGGCGCTCGCCGCGGCCACCTCCACGAGCGCGCCCTCACCCTCCCCGGGGGGCGCCAAAGTTGTTTTTCCTCTCTCCCCCCAGCCCCCACCCCAACCAAGGGCGAAGAGGCAAAAAAAAAAAAAAAAAAAAAAGCGCAACAGAGCGGAGGGGAGAGAAATACACAACTCCTCCACACACCCCCTTCGCGAAACTCCTAGAAATCCTGGGAGAAACAACAAGCCAACCAACCGGGCGACTTTTTTTTTGCAAAAGGGAAGCAACATTGTAGGAAGAAGAAGGACAGTTGTGCAGAGCGGGCGAAACTTGTGTGAGGCTCGCAAATCCGCCCCGGGTCACCTCGCCCGCCCGGCTGCCCCCCGCCCCCCGGCACCCCCCGCGCGCAGCCCCCCTCCAGGGACAGTCCGTTCCTTTCTAATTTTTTTAATTTTGAAAATTCCCTCCCCCGGCCGCCCCCCCTCCCTCCCTCCCTCCCCGGTCCTGAGGCGCTGAGGCAACGCCGCGGGCTCTGACTGGGTGGGGGGGGGGGAGCGAGCACGACCCTGGGCGCGGGTGTAAATCAGTCACCTGAGCTCTGAGGGGCCGCGGCGAGGGCGCGCGCGGGCGGGCGGGCGGCGGGCGGGGAGAGGCGGAGGCGGCGAGCGCGGCGGCCCGGAGGAAATCGGGAGGGGGAGGGAGAGAAAGGCCGAGACAGAAGGAGCGAGAGGCGGCCGAGGGGCTGGTCCAGGCGCGGCCGCTAAGAGGAGACCAAGAGGCGGGGGCTGCACTTGACAACCAGCATGCCGAGATGGTAAGAAGTTTTCCCCCCTCCTTGGCTTTCTCCTCGTAGACTTCGGAAGACTTGCGCGTCGGCGCCCGCCCGGGGGCCGTGTTTTTGCTCCCGTCCCGCGGCGTGAGGTGGGGGGGGCGGGCAGCCGCGGACAACCCCCGTCTCAACCTGGCCCCCGCCGGGGCTCTCGAAATCTCCCCTCAACTTGGCCCAAGTTTCCAGGCGCGCCCCAGGTGGGAGGGGTGTGTGTGTGTGTGTGTGTGTGTGTGTGTGTGTGTGTGTGTGTCTGGTGGGGGTTGGGGGTTCGGAAGTTCGCCCCCTCTCGCGGCGGGTGAGGCCAGGTGAGCGGCGGGCGAGCGAGGGGCACCCCGGGAGTGGGGGCCGCGCTGGAGGTGGCGTGGGGTGGGGTGGAGGGGCCGGGAGTGGAAGGCAGGCGGGGATGAATGGGGCGCTGCAGGGAGCCCGGGACGCTCCGGAGCGTTCTTTGGAGCCTGGGGAACTTTTTAAAAAACTTGCCCGCGAGTGAGGGACCGGCGGCTGGGCGTGGGCGCTGGTGCGCTGCGAGGGCACCGCCGCTCCCGCCCCGCGCCCGCACGTCGGGATCCCTCCCTTTGTAAATGAGGACCGCGCACCAAGTGCTCCGGGGGGCTCCAGAGCCACCGGACCCTGAGGCGGGGCAGAAAAATCGCACCCTGGAGAGAGCGAGCTTCGGGGATGCGGTTGGGAAGGCGCTAGTTGGTTTGACTTCACACATGGACTGCTTCGGTGGCATCGGGGGCCCGGGTTGGGCGGGGGAGGGAGGAAGCGATGGAATCCCCTGAGAAGTGAGGATTAAAAAAACCAAATGCCCCACGAACTCAAAAAGTTCCGAGCGCTCGTGGCGGCGTCTCCAGAGCGAAATTCCTGCACTGGCCCGTTGCCGCCGCCGCCTCCTCCGAGCGGCTTCTCTGCAGCGAGGGCGCGTGCTGTGAGTTCGCGGCGGCGGAGCGCGCTGTCCGCTCTCGGGACGTACGTGATTTGTTCGAAATGCGCTGGACCACTCCCTTCCTTTGACTTTTCTCCCACCCAGGGTGGCTCTCGTTACCCTCACCCGGGGATCTGATACGCCAAGTTGTGCGTGTAGGTGGACTCTTACGAAAAAGAGATAGCGGGTTGGCCTCCCCACCCCCCTTCGCCTCTTTTCTCTTCCTTCTAATGTGACATCTCCTGTTTCAGTGATCAAAGTCACGATTGGAGTGTAGGAGATGAGATTGTCAAATGCAGAAATACGCGCGCGCACACACACACGCACACGCGCATACACACACGTAACTTGTGCCTCAAGACTGTGGTTACAGTAACGCTGACAGAAATTAAAGTGATTTTGAAAGCAGCATGCGATTTATGGTGGTTCCCATTTACCCCAGAGAGGCTGCTGTAAAACTGATGTACAAAAGACATCATAAAATAATACACAGTGCCCGGGATTAAAGCTACAGAAAGTGGCCTGTGTTTTAATTTTTCTGTACTGTGGTTAGTTGCAATGGGTGGAACCTGTGTTTACGCAGAGGTGTCGAAACAAAATATTAAATATATCTGTTTCGTGCTTGAGAGTTTTTCTTCTGGGAGCATTTTACTCTAACTCTGTAAAAGCCGGTTCTGTTTTCTCCCCTTTCTTCCAGTCCATGTCACTCTTTGTCTATCCATCTCTTCCTGAACACTAGTCACTTTGAACAGTATCTCAGCCTACTTTTCATCTACTGCTTTATTATTCCGTAGTTTCAGATGTTATGGTGCACACCTCCGTACTTTAAGAGTGAATTCATTTCTAGCACTATTTAGTGTGTCTGATCTGAAGATATATTCAAGAGTGGTCAGATCTTGTACAAGTTAATAAAACTTCTTTAACCTTTGGAACCATTGAAAAAAAGGTCCCCTGTGAACCTTTAATACCGTCTGTGTTTTATGTTGTAGTTGTAAACCGTTTCGTTTAAATTGTTTATCCTTAATGAAGTTCATAGTTGTCGCCACTCTTTTCCCGGAGACCAGAATATTTAAAATCCAGATTGCTAATCATTTCATTGAAAAGTATGGCTGTGTCTTCACCTGAGTGAAGTCAAACTGAGCCTGAATGTGAACTGTTGAGTGTCCTTTGAGAAAAGTCTGAAACTGTCTCTCCCCACTTGAGGATATTAAGTATTTATATATTGCTGTTTGCATTGTAAACTTTAAGAACCAACCTCTTGTGATTTTAAAGAAATAAACACTAAGAAAATATTAATAGCATCTACACATTCTCAATACCTGTCCAATACCCCCTTCTTTTACCTGAAATGTAAGATATCTGCCAGGCCCTGGGATATGTGATTACAAAAAGAATCAGACAAAAGCAGAGCTGACTATTGCTATATTAAAATGTAAGTGTTACAGTTTGAATTTTCAAGTGAGAGTTTCTGAGTTCAGTGCTTTACATAACATTTTGTCCTAATCTTGCTTGCTGTCAGGGATGTTTCATGGTTGTGCAATTGCTGCAGTCAAGAATGCCAATTTGCATTCCACGAGTGTCATTTGATTACTTTTATCTGCACAGCTCCAAGACCGGCCCAGACCTCTCGTTTCATCTTGCCATGTCACGAGTCAATGCTGTGTCGTCTTTTCAAAAATCTGCCTGATTTAGACAAGAAAGAAAAGTACTTTCATGTTGCAGCCGCAGTCCCCTGCTAACTTGTCAGCAGCAGGATATGATTCACTTGGGCCCAGAAGAATGGAACAGAGAGGAGGGTTAGGCAGTTCAATAAAGCCCACGGACAGGTAGTGTGTGACATCCCCAGAGAGACACAGTTAATGAAGAACAGGTCTGCTTAGTTCTCCACATGCTGACCTGGTGCTGTCCCCACAGTTTTCTCATTTGATCTTTCCCAGCAAATTGATCTTTTCTTGTATTTTTTTGCCTTCCAAGTTAGTCCTTGTGGGACTGAAATTAGCAGAGCAACTTAAGTTGGATAATACAGCTGTTCAGAAAAGAAGAAATTGGACACTGGCTCAAAAGGGGGGGGTGAGGGGTAATGGTGGTGTGTGGGGTATTGTGGAGGGAGCTATTCTTTTTGTGTTGTTCCTGATAATATTTATTTTTATTAAGGGAGCCAAAATAGATGATGACTTGAAGTCGGTTGTCTTTATTTTAATTTTAGAGTTAAGGTTCCATATAACATTGTATATATTCTTTAAGTATTTGAAAAAATGGCCTTACTGAGTATGAGGAGTCCAATTTAACATTTTTCATATTTACTTGAGATAATTTGCCAGCCTTACTGTAACTTTTATGACTATTGTAAGATTAAATATCAGTGGCATACTTCAGTTGCATTATTTATCATCTTCTAAGTAACTACAATCCCAAAATATCCAAAATATGAATTCTTGGAAAGATTAAACAATAAAAATGTCATTACCATTTATGTGTATAAATGTTATGGTATGTGGAGGTGTTTCTATGAATTATCAGAATCTTTGGTTATCTAAAGAACACGGTGCAATTAATGTTAATAACAAGTTAATTTTTAAAAATTTTTGACACTTTTGCATTTAAATTACTTTTTAGAATGAAACCCAGTCACATGTTTGAAAACTGTAGCTATTTGTGGTGTGGTTGTTTCTTGAGATTTAAAATTAATTTGAGCAAGATAGTTCAGTTTGGTTAGAAATGTACATGTAGTTCAAATCAAGTTGCAGTTGCACTCTAGAATTTTGTATCTACAACTTGGGTTGGATGCAATTAATAGAATCTTAATTTGAAGTGGCTATAAGGAGCAGAGCTTTCTGAATTCCTCTGCAGATGTCTCATTTACCATCTACATCCTTGTACGAAGTACTTCAAAGTATTTGTTGAAGGGCAGACTGCCTCAATTCTTTCTTGTTGAGTGAGAACTACATAGGAATTTTGGTTAGTAAACTACTATCTGAAGAGCTAGAGGGAGCCTCATGATATTATCAGATCCTGTTTTAAAAAGATTACACTGACAATCATAATGTAGCAGAAAACAAGTAGATAATACTGGCTTGAAAGTGGTAGTGTGTGCATGTTTATTGTCTGTGATAGAAACAATAGAACTTTATAAAAATAGTCATATAATTCAGATTTCCAGGGTTCTACCTTTCTAATGTTTTGAGTATCAAGCAAAATGCAACTTAACCACATATGTTAAGTACTGTCTTTGTTTGGTCAACTGCTGGAATTATTCAAATGGGAAAACTAACCACAGAAGTTTCATTAAAAGTAACTTCTTCCAAAATCACCGAGGAGTGGATTACCTTATTTCAGTTCAATGGTTTTCAAGTAGTTCTACACACAAGTGCTATACTCTAAAGAAAAAAAACTACTTTATATAAAGTACTTGATGTTCTCGGCATAAATAATATACCTTTATAAAATGGATATGTTAGAAATCAATGAAAAAGTTAAATGTAAAGAATTAGAATTTAAGTGGTATTAAATTTATTATTTACTGTTTAATTTCACATTTTCATCAGTCTTCTGAAATTTGATGTGTTTACTTTAGACTCATTGATCATAATTGTTGTATAATATTTATACACTAGTTTTCAGTAGCATTACTTTGGACAAGTTTATTTACCATTTAAGTAAATAATATAATCCAGTGAGACAAACTACACGGATTTGTCTTTTTAAAATATCTTGCACAGTAGTACTTATTATGTTGTGAGCCAATAAAAGTCTTTATTTGTTGCTTATTAGAACCCTCAGTACACTCAAGAGTTCAGCTATAATTTAATTTGGCTGTTCAAAGAGGCTCCCTGTTTTAAAACATGTTCTCAGTATGCTTTACCGTTGGTTGTGAACCTATATTAACTCATGCATATGCAAAGGAATGATTTGTCAGATAAATAATTTTTTTTATGTTTTATCATACAAAGGTCATAATTTTTATTCTATAAAAATATCTGTGCCAGGGTTTGTTAATTATTTTTTTTTCCCTTGACTTTCTGAAGTTTTATTTTCTTGAGTCTTTGCGGTTATAATTTAAAATCAGTTCTCTAAGGATTACAACTTTCACCTAAGGTGAGGTGAGAAGGGTGGTAAAAAATTTAGAGTACTTACAAGAATTATATTTGAGGACATTGTACTGTTGCAGTTATTTGAAATTACAGAGAATTTTGCCTTGTACTTTACACATTGTTGGCATGAGCAGTTCTTTACATTAAGCTGCTGGGCCCTTTTGCTCTGAATGCAAAATGGCTTTAGAGGTTTGGTGGTATTTATAACAAGTAACGTCCACTAAAGACCAGTTCTTGACTCTAAAACTCTTAAGAAGAGGATAAGGAATTCTTCCACAGGAAGGTAGAAAGTGGAACTGCTAAGTGAGTCACTGCATGTATATCTAACCAGTGGGAATCACATTAAGCCAACTCTCTAGATACAGTATTTTATAGTTGTCAAAATGTACAATATTGTCTTGGAACTTGTGGCTCATGAGTTAATAGTCCCTGCTTTTTTGTGTTTAGTACAAAGATGTAACAACCCACACAAAACATTTTTCTCTTATTATGACCTTACATTTGCCAAAGTGCCCCATGCTGAAATTCCTTTTCCGTGTCTTTTTTTTTTTTTCAGTCCAAAGCCAGACATGTACCCAGACACAAAAGCCTCTGTGTATAGCAAGCTGTTTTAAATATTGTGACTCCACGATATGCTGTCCTTTCTCTGCTTGAGCCAAGGATCTCTGCTCAGTGTCTGTGGATTACCAAGCTCCTTCTTTATTGTACCTCTTGTCAACTATTCCTATTCATTTAACCTTTCATTAGTGTCTGTGCAGCTTCACTGTCTGGAAAGGCAAGGAAAACCCGAAAGGCCCCACTGTCACAGTTATTAGATTTCTCGGTTACATCCCAGCAACCATAAAGAAGTTAGAGTCCATACTATTGTTGAGCATGTTGCTGTCCTGGGGTGCAGCTCTTCTGTGCATGTCAAGGACATGTGCCACATGTTGATATGCATCTCAGGGATAAATGCATGACATGGGGGATAGGCCAACACTGGCATTAATGAATTTTTTAGGAGTTATTGCAGAGACCCAACAGTTTGTGAAGGAATTTTGCTTAAAGGCCAAGGCGATAGACAGAGTTGAAGGCTGCCAAAATGCTCTGTACAGAGCATGTCAGTCACATTGTTTTCATCTAAATTTTATTTGAGGGAAAAATTGAATACATTTGACAGCAATGAAAGGTCTTATTTTCATTTTTTAATATTTTTCAGAGGATAGAAGTGATATTTCTGGTGACTGTTAAATAATGACTGAGTCAAGCGAATGAATAAATCTATTAGCAATTAATCTTAGTTTCTAAATATACAGAAAGGAATTAATATTTTATAGATGTTTTTGTTTTATTTTGTCATGGGTCCATACCTGGTGTTGCTCAGGGTTTATTCTTGGCTCTGTGCTCAGGGATCATTCCTGGCAGGGCGTAGGTAACCATATGTTGTGCTGGGGATCCAACCTGGGTTGACTAAATGCAAGGCAAGTTCCCTACCTAGTGTACTATCTCTCAGGCCCTTGCCTGTTAATTTTATTATGCTACTATGTTCCCCATTGGTTCTTGTGTAGAATAGCCTAGTGTTATAATTTGATTCTTTAAAATGTGTTTACCTTGTTAAAAACTCTTACTTAGAAAATTCATAAAATTACATTTAACTGCTCTCAGCACATTAGACTATGGTGAATTATAACACCTTTATTTTTCTTTAAGTAAGTTTACTTTTATCTGGAAGTTCAGTTAAAAGTCTCAAAATCTGAAAAGATGAATAAAGATTTACTAACTTACATTAATTAGCTTGCCAAACTCTTGGAATTTCCTAATTACTTTAGTAAATATATTGGTGATTTGTTACTAAATCTCTGTTACTTGTAATTATTACTTAACAGTATCCTTTTTTAGCCAAGGCTAACTTTTTACAGTTGAATTTGAAGCTTGCTTTTGTACACTTTTTATGGTGTCTGTGATTGTATTGTTAAAAATCTGAGGTGACCTGATGTTCTTTCCATATACGAAGCAAGAGAGTGTGTTAGTTCTCTACCTTCAAGTAGTCCTATTTCCATTCATTAGTAATTTGTGCTCTCTGAAGAGGTATCAGGGAAATTTTACCCCCACCATTTAAATACTAGAAAACAGACTGAAGATAGAGGGATATGTAGCAGTAGCTACTATGTAAATCTAGCATTTATTATTCACTCACTTTCCTAGTAGATGACTAACCACACCTGGCAAAGTAGTCAAACCATGGCCTCATGAGTGATAGCAGTGCTTTGACTAGTGTCTTACGTTCCATTTTGTTTCCTGAAGGATTGATAGTTTTCATTTCGTTCTTCTATTTTTTTTTTTCGCAGAACAAGTGATTTTGGTAATTTCCAAGTTTCTGTGTGGAGCATTTTATAGCTTTTTTTTTTTTTTTTGCTATACCTGTGGTTCTCATGGTTTTCCATTCGTGTTCAAGGGTCCTCCTAGAGTGGCTTCACCATATGTAGGGCCTGTGATTTAACTTGTATCAAACATGTGCATGACAGGCACACTGTTTTGTCTGGCTGTACTATTTCCAGCCCTTGGAGCATTTTAGACTTTACACGATAGTATCAATGGTAGTAGTTAGCTGTTTATAATAGCTATAAAGAGATAAAAATCACATACCATGCAATTCATCTATTTGAAATGTACAATTAACAATATTCCATTGAATGAATATATACTAATTTATCCATTCATTAGTTACTAGACATTTGATTTATTTCCCCACTTTTTAAAAAAGTTGTTGTCACACTTGGATGGGCTTGTGGTGCTGGGGACTGAACTAGGACATCTCATATGCATAGCATGTTTCTCTTCTAATTAAACCACACCCCTGGCTTGATTTCCAATTTTTATCTATTGTGAATATATGAACATTTGTGTTAAGTTTTTTTCATTTCTCTTGAATATATTCTTAGAAGTAGAATTGCTGAGTCATATGGCAACTTTATGTTAAGTCTTTGAGGAATTTCCAAGTTGTTATTCAAAGCAACTTTATTCTTTTTACATATATGCCACTTATATATAATATATATTATATGTGTGTGTGTGTCTTGACAGAGTCTTAACTTTTATGCTGCTTATGCTTTTGGTTTGCTAAAAAATAATTATCTGACCCACGTTCATGAAGACTTATCTGAGATTTTTTTCCCCTAAGACTTGAATTTTGAATCCTTGTGTCTAAGAGTCTGATATTATTGAATTAATTTGTGTGTAATATGAAGTAGTAGTTCACCGTTATATTTTGGAATATATATAAATAATATATCTTTATATAAATTCATATCACTATCACCGATTCGTTCATTGATACGTTCGAGTGGGCCTATTAACGTCTCCATTCATCCCTGTCACGTGCTAGTATAGCCCAATGACATATTGGGGGTTCCTTCAGGATCAGGGAAATGAGGACCCCTCATTGTTACTATTTTTGACATAACGAGTATGCCATGGTTAGCTTGTCAGGCTCTGCCATGTGGGTGGGATACTCCTGGTAGCTTGCACGGCCCTCCTAGAGCGATGGAAGCTTTTGGGGCAGCCTCTAATCACCTTTACAGGTGTTCCTCGTCAGGCATATAGATGGGTATGATACTTTCAGTAGCCTGCTGGGTTCTCTGAGAGTGAGAACTAGAGAATAAGAGGTTGTGCGGTCGCGAATGCTTCTGAGAGCTTTGTTTTAGAGTCTCTGGATCCTGGCAGTTGGTGGGTGTAACTGTCTAGCTACTGGAAGGTGGGGGAGCTGGGTGGAGGAGGCCCAGTCCCGAACTGAGTAGGCTTGGAGATCTGAGCCCCGGGTCCCGCACACCTGGGTTCCTCTGCTGGTTCCTCGTCCAAGCGTGTGGAGAGTGGTCTCAGCATGGCTTTGGCTGGGACCCGGAGGTCTTCAGCTGTCGGGGCTCTGCTCAGGGAGGAGAGGGGAACTCAATCTGCCCTCCTCCAAGGGGTCCTGTTGAGGACAGCCAGGTGCAGGGGCAAGACAGTCCACCTTGTTCTTTTCTGGGAGCTTGGGTTTATATATATATGTATGTATGTATGTATGTATCTATATTTTTCCAGCTCCATTTGCTGAAGAGGGAACTATCCTTTACCCAAACCTCAACCCTAGCACCGCCAGGGGCTACAAATAAACACAGAGCCAGGAATAGCCCCTGATCACCACTGGGTGAGACCCTCTCCCCAATTCCCCATAGAAAATTTAAATAACATTTTAAGCAACAATGTAGTAGTGTTGACTATACCTTGTAGTGGAACAAATTTTAGAACATTTAATTCTTTAAAACCAAAACTTCCCATTGAACAATTCACCTTTCATCCTTCCTTACAGTCCTTGATACCATCAATAGACTTTATTAGTATATATTTTTTTGCTAAAGGTTTATTTAACTTATTATACTGTTGAGGTTAGTTTGTGTTATTTTATGTAATGATAGTATATGTTATATTTTCTTCATGTATATGTGAATTTAGGTTCATTTTCATCTTTTTGCTATTGTGACTAATGATGCAAGGCACACAGATGTGGAAATAACAAAGATTTTGCTTTCAGTTAATTGTGGATGTATGTCTAGAAATAAAATTGTTTGGTTTATTTGTTTTTGGGGGGAGACTTTTGTTGAGCACATTTTCTGCTCAAGGCTTAGTTTGGCTCTGTGCTCAGGGATGGTTCTTGCCAGTGCTCAGGAGGCCATATGTGGTGTCTGCAATAGAACCTGGCTTGGCCATGTTTAAGATAGGCATTTTATCTGTTGTGTTATCTGTCTGAACCAAGTTGTTCGGTTTGAATTATTTTTTTGAGAAGTCATGTTATTTTTCATAGCTGCTACCCATTTACCTTTCTACCAGCTGTGAAAAAGCTTCCCAATTTCTCCATGTTTACCAAAATCTTTACTATCACCCTTTAGAATAGAGACTATAGATTTTCAGAGATGGTAGATGTGTTATCTTGTTTGTATTTTCCTGAGGATTAATGATGAAGATAATTTTATATGCTTGTTTATAATTTTTATAATTTATTGGAAAATATTTATCATATAATTTTTACCATTTTTAATTGCATCTTTTTAAAAATATTAATATGCTCTTGATATTTTCTGAGTATGATTTTCAGGTGTATGGTTTTGTAAAATTTTGTGGTTTGGGGATACACCTGGCAGTGCTCAAGGCTTACTCTTGGCTCTGTGTTTAGGATCACTCCTGATGGTGCTTGTAAGATCATTTTCAGTGCCAGGGATCAAAAACTGGGTTGGCTGCGTGCAAGGCAAGCTCCTTACCCCATACTATCTCTGGCCCCTGCTTTTTTCCCCCATATTTAGCTGTTGACTATTTAATTTGCTGAACAGTTTTTAAGTTTGATGTCATCTCATTTGTCTAGTGTTTTGTTGCCTTTAGCAGTTTACTTTTAAAACTCAGTTTATCTTGTCTTCAGAAGAGTAAAAGTATATTAAGAAAATGTATTTGTTGTTTGGGTAAAAAAATTCCTGGTACTCCAGGGGACAAGGAAGATGTCATTTGGCATTAAAAGATGATGGCTCTTAGTTCCCAGAGAAACATCTTGGCTTTACTTTGATGTTTCTTAATTATCATTGAGTTTAAAAGCATTCTAGGTGTTTTGTCTGATAAGAGACACACTTTGTGCCCTGGGGGATGGAATTAAGTATCTAGAAATAATTGTTTTTGGTTTTGTAAATACCTCAAAAGGAAAGGGGGTAAAATTGAGAAAATTTGTTTTTCTAGACATTCCTCTGTAACTAAAAAAATCCCCACCATGATTAAAAATTACTGTATGATCTTAATAACCAAACTAGTATAGTTAAAAATTAAATAAACACCATGTTTAAATTTGGTATGGCACATTTAGAAACATGAGCTCATTTAAAAGTTTACCTGGAAAATTTTTTAATTAAAATACCACATCAATGAATTAGAGAAACTTGAGAGCAAATAAAAGGTAACTTAATTTGGAGGTAGCTATGTTCTGTCACTGATGAACTTAAAAGTGTTTTCCTCTTATAAAGTTTTAACTTTGTCTAACTCATACTAATAAAGTCATATGCTATTCAAAGTCATTTCTTTTGTGATAGTCTGATGCACCATTATTAAATGCATTGCATTTGACCCTTTGCCAGTTATTTTGCTTAAAAGTTTGATTATTACCAGTTATTAAATTGCTAACATTAAATATACATATGTTGAGAGTATTTCATTTCCCTCATTAGTGTTCACATATAAATACTAGGCAATTTAAAATTATATCTCATGATATATGTTGAGAATTTACATTTTTTCTGTTAAAAATTCTGTTGACAATTTAAAGTCATTTATAAAGATAGGTCTCTGTCACTGTCACCTCCCATTGTTCATCGATTTGCTCAAGTGGGCCCAGTAACATTGTGAGACTTGTTGTTACTGTGTTTGGCATATCGAATACCTCATGGGTAGCTTGCCAGGTTTTGCCGTGTGGGCAAGATACTCTTGGTAGCTTGCCAGCTCTCTAAGAGAAGCTGAGGAATTGAACTCGGGTCGACCAGGTTAGCTGCATGCAAGGCAAATGCCCTACTCGCTGTGCTATCATTCCAGCCCATAATGATAGGTAATGCATAAAATGTGTGTTTACCTGTAATATTTTTTTGGGGGGTTCACATCTCGTGGTGTGAACTCCAGGCTCTATGCTTAGGTATCACTCCTAGTGGGTCTCTGGGGATGTATGGGTTGCCGGGGGTTGAACCATGGTCAGCAGTGTACAAGGCAAATACCCTACCATTGGACTTTCTGACCCCTAGAGTTGTATTTTTTTTTCTTATAAATTTTATTATAACAAGTGGTACATTTGGTTTTTGTCAAAAAATTAAGACTGGAGGGGCAGAGAGATTGTTCAGGGGTTAAAGCTTTTACATTGCACTTAGTAAAGTAAAGGCCCTCCCGTTGATCATCGATTTGCTCGAGCGGGCCCAGTAACGTCTCCATTGGAGACTTTGTTGTTACTGCGATAGCACAGTGGTAGGTCGTTTGCCTTGCACACAGCGAACATGGCCGACCCGAGTTCTATTCCTCCGCCCCTCTCGGAGAGCCCGGCAAGCTACGGAGAGTATCTCGCCCGCACGGCAGAGCCTGGCAAGCTCCCTGTGACGTATTCGATATGCCAAACACAGTAACAACAAAGTCTCCAATGGAGACGTTACTGGGCCCGCTCGAGCAAGTCGATGAACAACGGGAGGGCCTTTACTTACTTTACTTACATTGCACTTAGATAATGAAAGTTCAGTTCCCAGCACCAGATGCGGGTATTGTGCTAAGAGTAGCCTTCCCCATAGATAGGTGTGACCCCAAAAGTTAAATAAGTTAGTGCTCCTTGTTATTTAGCATGTCTTGACAAGGACTTTGTTTTATATATTTTTTATGTATATATAATGGGCTGGAGTGATAGCACACCCAGCCGACCTGAGTTTGATTCCTGTGCCCCTCTCGGAGAGCAGGCAAGCTACCGAGAGTATCTTGCCCGCATGGCAAATCCTGGCAAGCTACTCGTGACGTATTTGATATGCCAAAATCAGTAACAAGTCTCACAATGTTACTGGGCCCGCTCGAGCAAATCAATGAACAGCGAGAGGACAGTGCTACAGTACTACGTATATAGAATGACTTGATATATTTCTGGTTTAGGGACAGAGAGCATAATTAAGGCGAGAGATCATATAGAGATTATATAGCACTTGGCTGACCCTGGTTCTAACCCAGCCACTGAATATGGTCCTATGAGCACAGATCTGAAAATAATCCCTGAGCATTTCTGGCTGTAGACCCTGCCCCCACCCAGAGAAGTAATTAACTAGAAAAATACAGTCATTACAAGGAAAGTCCACTTCTAGGTCCTGTGGAAACCGATCTCCAGTAATACACATTTCACTCTCTAGAGGATTAAGGAAGCTTGTTGTGCCTACATATACATATGCTAACAGGCATAGTTTTACATGAACCTTGTGTGTAATAGTTCTGATTTTCCTCTCATTCAAAAGGGTGATTGGAGACAAAACATTAATTTGTTTGAATTGGTTCGGGGTAGAATAAAACATTAATTTTGCCCCAGAGTAAATTAACTATGAATAGTATTAAGTAGTAGGTAAATACTGGTTTTATTTGGGGGTCACATCTGATGGTGCTGCAGAACTACTGCTATTGTATGTTTTATTGGTGGTGGTGGTGGGGTCCACAGTAGGTGGAGATCAGGGCTTACTCCTGACTACTCAGGGTTCACTGCTCTGTGTGTGTGTGTGTGTGTGTGTGTGTGTGTGTGTCAGGGGGCCGAGGACTGGAGATAGACTTATAGACCATATATAATGCCAAGATTGAACAGACTCCTCTGTGTGTAAGACTGGCAGCTTTACTGATGTACTCTCTTTCCAGCCCCCAGATTGCTTTTCTGAGACAGCAGTGCCAAAGTAATGTGTTGATATCTGGCAAATAAATATTTCTTATTATATGTAGAATAATTTATTGTAGAATCACATGTAACTAGATTAGACAATAGTGTACTAATATGATAAATATTAAAACATGCCAGTTTTTGGCCACAGATAGTATTGGGGTTAAAGCACTTGCCTTGTCTGTAGCCAATCTCAGTTTGATTGTTGGAACTATCTTGTTCCTTAGTACCGAAAGTCACGGTTCTGAAGCATCACTGAATATTTCTTCTCCCCCACCCCAAAATATTTTTATATAAATTGTAAATTTTATGTTGGCATGGGAATTTTTAGTTGTCATTTCCATGGTAAACACAGCTTTTGTTTTAATACTTAATATTTAACAGAATTACAGTTTTTGTGATATACATGATATGCTTGTTAGGTAGAATTAATATTATAGATGAAGCTATAACCCTAATAATAATGAGTAGGTCAAAATTCATTAGTGAGTTCATATTCACTATCTTAAAGGTATGATCACAGTCTTGTGCTGCCTGTCATCTCCATATGCTTAGAAATCTTCATTTTGTCAAAACACCTTAGAAAGAGATCAGTACTTCACGGGCTCAGATAGCATGTTCTCAAACTGGGGAGTGGACACTAATATACACATAGGCACATGTACATACACACAATATTTAAACACGTGTATATTTCTGGAAACAAATTTAGGTGCCATGTTTACATATTCTACGTTTACATTTAACGCATTTTTTTCCTTTATAGGCAGTTTGAATAGTCAATTTATAATCAAAGTGTTACTTATTGAGTTTGGAGTTAGAGCAGAGAATATTACGGATGTAGAGGACATAAGATGATCTTCCCATTATAGGGAAAATCAGTGGCCTGCATTTCCAGTACACTTTAGCTAAAGCTTGGCTTTTTGAAGATCATTGATAAAACTTATTCTTCTGCTTTTTTTTCCTGTATCATATTCCCCTTTGGATTGGCAGATTGTTTTTTCTCTAGATTTGTTAATATTCTCAAGCTTATATTAGTCAACTATCCTGGGAGCTACTTGTTAAGGTGACTTTGCATGTGTTATATCTTTTATGGATTCAATGCAGATGGCAGTCTCATTTTATTCATTTTAAATTTCTTGGGGGATATGTCATGCGATTGTATTTCAAAAAGCATGATTTTTTGTATGAGTGAGTGAATGCCCAAATGATGAGACAGCAGAATTCAGGAGAGAAAAATCTATATAATAACTTATTTAATATTTTATAACATTATTATATAAATTTATGAGTGTATTTAATACTTTGAGACTAGTTGAGTATTTGGTAGAAAAAACATTAGCTTTTGTTTTTTGGGTCATACATGGTGGTGTTTGGGCTTTGTCCTGCCTCTGCATACAGGAATCTGCCTAGTGGGACTCAGGGGACCGTACGTGGTATGGGGAATAGAACCCAAAACAACCCATTCAAGGCAAAGATAGTAAATATTGTACTATCTTCTTGCTTTCTTAGAGAAAGTTTCTCTGGTTAAATACTTTGTAACAAAATATATGAATCTCACACTGGCATTATTTATAGGTAGAATAAATTGCTCTTAGAAGACAGTAGGGGATGTTTGTGTGTGTGCATGTTGCCAGGTTTTGAATCAAGGACTTCATACTTGCAAAACATGAATGAGTTCTACCCCTGAACCACATTCCTTGTCAAAATTATGGTTTAAAGATTCTTAATGTTTAGAATTGTGTGATGTTCTTTGCTGTATTACTGTGTGGGTTCCAAAATGGACCAAAAAGATAGAACTTCCTTGATACCTGGGATTGAATCCAGTGCCTCATAAACGGAGGCATGCCTGCATTCTACATTGAGCTACTTCCTTTCCTTATACCTTTATCTAACACAGGTTTATTTCAGTAGATTCCCAATTTGTGATTACATTGTTTTAAACTCAAACCTTGTTCCTTTTAATATCAGTTAGATTCTGACTGGAGAAAAACATTTGTTAAAGAGAAAGTAGAAAAATAAGGCATGAACATTCGCTTGATTCTGGAATGATAAGATATTGACCTATTAAAATTTTGTTGGGTCCAGTCTTAGATTTTTTTTTATTCACGTCTTTGTGTTGGTCAATTTTTCTACATGTTTCAAAGCAGTAACGGTACAAATGTGTCATGTAAGAATTTTATTATTTAAATCCCACAGGTTTTAATATATTACAAAACGTAAAAGGTTTCAAAGTTCAAAATAAAGTGGGAGGAAAATGAATTTGTACAGGAAATATTGAATATCTGTTTTAAAATATTGTTAGGGGTTTTAGGAGAGAGTACAGGGATTAATGTACTTACTGTGCATTTAGCCACCCCCTGTATCGCATTGCATATGGTCCATAAGCCATGAGTTATTCCTGAGCACAGAGCCAGGAGCACCAGTGAGTGTGGCTCATATCCCCCCAACACCCTGTATATATATTTTTTAACCTTTTTTTAGGGGGGGTTAATACACGGAAGAAAACAGGGCTAGGGTCAAGTCATAGTTCAGTGAGTAGGACAATTGCCTTGCTTGTCCTGGCAAGTTTTGATGAAACCCAGGTTTGATCCCTGGCACCTATCTTATGGTTCTTTGGGCCCCTCCAGGAGTGGTATGTGGGGGCTCTCCTATCAGTACTGAATACATACTGTCCTCCCGTTGTTCATCAGTTTGCTCGACCAGGCCCAGTAACATCTCTATTTTGAGACTTGTTGTTACTGTGTTTGGCATTGCCGCGAGAGATAGCTTGCCGGGGTCTCTGAGAGGGGCAGAGGAATCCAACCTAGCTGGGTTGGGCTGGCTGCGCACAAGGCAAATGCCGTACCTACCACTGTGCTATCACTCCAGCCTATCAGTACTGCAGGATTGTATTGATGTGAGTCTTATTTAAGGCAAGCCCTTTAACCCCTGTACTCTCTCAGTTTCTTTCTCTCTTGCTTCCAAAAGCTGATTCTTTATCAAATTTTATTGGATCTTATTTTTCCTTTGATTTTCTTAATTAAAGTTTCTGAGCAGCTGTTGGAGTCCTTGCTTCAGTGTAGATGTAGACACATGGAGTATGCAAAAATCATACAAGAGGTGAAGAAAATACATTATAAATTATACTTGTCATCGGGTAGGGTGCTTGCCTTGCACGCAGCCAACATGACCAACCCGAGTTTGATTTCTCCGTCCCTCTCGGAGAGCCCAGCAAGCTACCGAGAGTATCTTGCCCACACGGCAAAGCCTGGCAAGCTACCCATGACGTATTCGGTATGCCAAACACAGTAACAAGAAGTCTCACGATGGAAACGTTACTGGGCCTGCTGGAGAAAATCCATGAACACTGGGAGGACAGTGACAGTGACAGTGGTCCTTCTGTTTTTTTAGTGTGCATGATACCTTATTATAATGAGTATGGGGCAAGCTTCAGTAAAGTAGTAGTGATTCAATATGATCTTAGTGTCAAGATGTGAATACTACTATAAAAAATTTTACACATTATGTGCTGTAGAGAGAATGTAATGAATTGAGCATTTCCCTTGTATGTGATTGACCTGGTTCTCACCTCTAGTACTGCATATAGTTCCCCTACCACTGCCCAGTGTGATACCTAAGAACAGCGCCAGGAGCAAGTCCTGAGCACAAATGGGTATGGCCCAAACCCCCCAAATAAACGAATTTTAAAAATTCTTCCTATTGTGGAACTGGAGAGATAGTATAGGGATTAAGGAACTTGTCTTGCAAGCAGCTGGTAAGCTTGATTTCTGGCACTATATGTTCTCTCGAGTGCTGTCAGTGTGACCCAAACTTCCTCTCCTGAAAATTCTTCTATTGTTCAGAAAATTGCACAGATCTAATGTTGGGTTAGGAATAAGGTGCAGATGAAATTCATAGCATATGAATGAATATATCTTTTTTGTGGGACCATACTTGGCAGTGGTTGGAGGACCCATATGCTTTTGCCGTTGTGACAGTCACCTGGAAAACAAGAGCTTTAGACTCTCTTTACTATTTTTCTGACCCTGAAGATATCTTAATACTTAGCCTCTGATGAAATTTTCAAGTCTCTTTGACTAAAATGTTTGTGATGGGGCATTTTGTGGAGGTAAGTAAGCTATTTCAGTGATAAATGAAAATTATCACCTGATTGGTCTGCTTTTGGGCAAGCTATGCTCTTGGTTAATCTGGGTAATTTTTATCTCATTTTGAATAATTTAGGCTTTTTAATGAAGTTTAACTGAGTATGTTGGCTATCTGCCACTTCACTTATTTTTGAATAGCTTTGAGATACATACCATCCAATTCACTGCTTTGGATGTTTTACAGTTTCACTTTGCAATTTTAATATATACAATTTTTGAAGACTTATAGGGAAATAAGGAAGTGATTTATTTAAAAATTTGAATGCCAGTCTACTTTGTTGCTCATTTCAGTGCTTTATTTTTTATTTTTTTTAAAAAATTTATTTATTTATTTATTGAATCACCATGGGAAAGGTTACAAAGCTTTCAGGTTTAGGTCTCAGTCATACAAATATCAAGCACATTTCCCTTTACCAAAACTTATTTTTTACCATGAAGAACCCCAATAAAACCCCACCCCCCACCCCTCCCAGTCCCTGTGGGGCAGATGAATTCTAGTTAACACTCTATCTGCTTTGATTAGATTCATTGTTTCAATAAAAGATTCACCACTATTATTTAGAGTTTACCCCCCCACCCCCAAATCAGACATGCTGACAAAGCATTGTGAAGTGATTTGCTTTCTACAGCTGGGTTCAAGAATTATATGTTGGTTTTGGATTTCTGCTGTTTTACTTATTGACCCTGGAAGTATTTCTACTGAAAGTCAGATAGTTAAGAAATTGGTTTCTGTGCTCTGGAGTCGTGGCCGTGCTGGAGAGCCGCTAGTGGGGGGCAACTGGTGGCCTCGGTAGGGCGTGAAGGGCGGACTGAAACGCCCCCCTTCCCATGAGGTTTTAGTCGCCCCCACACCCCCGGCTCATACCTGCTGTCCACAAGGCTCCCATGCGGCTGCCATCTTTCTTTCCAGAGAGGAGAAGGCGACTGGGGCAACACCCTTTCCCCTCCGGAGAGACCTGATGGCCTGGATTAACGCATAGTCCCTTCACTTTTCTGCTCCAAGCTGCCGGGTTCTGCATTAACTCCTTGTGCTTCTGGGGCCGTGGCCGTGCTGGAGAGCTGCTCGCGGGGGGCAACTGGTGACCTCGGTAGGGCGTGAAGGACGGACCGGAACGCCCCCCTTCCCATGAGGTTTTAGTCGCCCCCAGTCCCCCGGCTCATACCTGCTGTCCACAAGGCTCCCATGTGGCCACCATCTTTCTTTCCAGAGGGAGGAGGGCGGAAGGGACCAACACCCTTTCCCCTCCGGGCAGACATGATGGCCTGGATTAACGCATAGTCCTTTCACTTTTCTGCTCCAAGATGCTGGGTTCTGCATTAAGTCCTTGTGCTTCTGGGGCTGTGGCCGTGCTGAAGAGTCGCTCATGGGGGGCAACTGGTGACCTCGGTGGGGCGTGAAGGGCGGACCGAAACGCCCCCCTTCCCATGAGGTTTTAGTCGCCCCCAGTCCCCCGGCTCATACCTGCTGTCCACAAGGCTCCCATGTGGCCGCCATCTTTCTTTCCAGAGAGGAGAAGGCGACTGGGGCAACACCCTTTCCCCTCCGGACAGACCTGATGGCCTGGATTAACGCATGGTCCGTTCACTTTTCTGCTCCAAGCTGTCGGGTTCTGCATTAAGTCCTTGTGCTTCTGGGGCCGTGGCCGTGCTCGAGAGCCGCTCGTGGGGGGCAACTGGTGACCTCGGTAGGGCGTGAAGGACGGACCGGAATGCCCCCCTTCCCATGAAGTTTTAGTCGCCCCCACTCCCCCGGCTCATACCTGCTGTCCACAAGGCTCCCATGCAGCCGCCATCCTTCTTTCCAGAGAAGAGAGGGCGAATGGGGCAACACCCTTTCTCCTCCGGCAGACTTGATGGCCTGGATTAACGCATGGTCCGTTCACTTTTCTGCTCCAAGCTTCCGGGTTCTGCATTAAGTCCTTGTGCTTCTGGGGCCGTGGCCGTGCTGGAGAGCCACTCGTGGGGGGCAACTGGTGACCTCGGTAGGGCGTGAAGGACGGACCGGAATGCCCCCCTTCCCATGAGGTTTTAGTCGCCCCCACACCCCCGGCTCATACCTGCTGTCCACAAGGCTCCCATGTGGCCGCCATCTTTCTTTCCAGAGAGGAGAGGGCGAATGGGGCAACCCCCTTTCCCCTCCGGACAGTCATGATGGCCTGGATTAACGCATAGCCCGTTCACTTTTCTGCTCCAAGCTGCTGGGTTATGCATTAAGTCCTTGTGTTTCTGGGGCTGTGGCCGTGCTCCAAACTTAACTATGATTTTCAGAGAGAAACGTTGGGTGGTTTACTTCCCATGGATCACTTTGTATATAGAGAGATGTCGCGCGGCCGCGTGAGCAGCCATGCGGTTTTGAGGAAAAGTCCTAGTTCCCGCATACTCGAGCTGTGTTTGTAGAGGCTTCTGGTCACCGGGGTTCCATCTGGGGGAGGCGGGATGCGGTACTTACCCCATCTGGGCCTTCCTGATGATCTCGGCTCTTTTTGGAACCTGTTTTTTTTTTTTTTTCCTTTGGGATCTGTGGTTCCGCCCTCCATGTTGTCCTTCTCTTCGGCTGAATGCTCTAAATCGCTTTATTTTCTTTTTTGGAGGTTGGTTATACCTGGCACTTCATGGAACTTCTCCCAGTGGCATTTTTCGGGGGTCACTCCTATCCATCCATTGGGGACCATGTTGGCCAGGAATGTAGAAGATGTACGCTAGTCTTTTGAGTTATATCCATGAGCCCCCCAGTACTTTCTTAAATGAAATTTTATAACGCTTGATGAAATTCTTAACAAAATATTTGACAGGGTTCACATTTGAATGAATATGATACTCTAATGAAACTTAAACCATAGGTAAACAAATATAAGTAGTGTTCTTTATAAAATAGTTATCATGGAAGATGATACAGTCATGATTTCATATCTTTGGGTCTGTTCATTTGACATATATTACTGATAATATAGGTCTAATTTTTCCAGATACCCTTTTGTTTGATTTTCTGAATTATCCAAAAATTAATCCTAATAAACATGGTGGGTGATAAAGCCAGATAATTTCATTTTTGATGAGAAAAATGTTGATGCAATTGATTTTTTCCCATATAGTTTATTAATTGCTATGGAAATGTTGTTAACTCTTCAGCTTCATGGGTCCTTTTATAGATATTTTTCTACCTTTGTATTTCAGGTCAGCCATGTTGGCTGCGTGCAAGGCAAACGCCCTACCACTGTACTATGGCTCCAGTCTGGAGCCATAGTACAGCAGATAGGGCATTTGCCTTGCACGCAGCCAACATGGCCGTCCGGAGTTCGATTCCTCCGCCCCTCTTGGAGAGCCTGGCAAGCTACCGAGAGTATCTGGCACGCACGGCAAGCTACCTGTGACATATTCGATATGCCAAACACAGTAACAACAAAGTCTCCAATGGAGACATTACTGTGCCCGCTCGAGCAAAGCGATGAACAACGGGAGGACAGTGACAGTGATCTTTGGATAGGAGCGATAGCATAGCGGTAGGGCATTTGCCTTGCACGCAGCCAACATGGCAGACCTGAGTTCGATTCCTCTGCCCCTCTCGGAGAGCCCGGCAAACTACCGAGAGTATCTTGCCCACACGGCAAAGCCTGGCAAGCTCCCCGTGACATATTCGATATGCCAAACACAGTAACATCAAGTCTCACGATGACGACGTTACTGGGCCCGTTCAAGGAAATCGATGAACAATGGGAGAACTGTGACTGTGACTGTGACTTTGTATTTCATATTCACTTGGATTAAATTAATCCAAGACGGTCAGTTGCTTTAATGTTTGGATGAGGAACCATGTTTATCAAAGACTGATGATAAATTACATGCACATTCTTTCACAGTGCTGTGGATCTGTAGACCTTAGTTCAGTGGTCTACTGTAGTTGCAAATGGGGAATTTTAGAAATGCTTTGTTATACAGTTGGAATAAGTGTAGTGTTCCAAAGTGACAACTATATTATTCCATAGTTCCAAACTTTCTTTGTTCTGATGATAGAAACTAATTTGGATCTATATGGATTATAGTTTTCCACATAAAAGGATTTTGTATTTATACTGTACATTTCCACTAAAAAAACTGTTACTATATAGAAGTTTTATGTAACTCAACTTAGCATATCAAGTTCTAGATAAATTCTGTTCATGGTAAATTTTGTGGACCCTGAGTGGAATTATTATAGATCATAACCTGAGGAGGCCTTTTAAAAAATAGCAAAGAAGGGTCAGAAAGAAAGTACAGGGGATAAGGTACTTTATTTGCATGTAGCAAATGTGGGTTTGATCCCTGGCACCATATACAGTTCTCTGAGTACCACCAGGAATAAGCACTGAACACAGACAGGTGTGGTCCAAATCCCCATAAAAGCAAGAATATCAAGAATAATTGGGTGTGGGGGATTATTTGCTAAAAGTAATTCAGTTGTTAGAAGTATGAGCAATTTTGAAAGTTTAGTCTATTTTGTGAAATCATAATCTAAAATATTTGTAGACTTTCAATTTTCAGTGAGAGTTTATGAAATTAAAAGGAAAAGGAGTTGGAGAGATAAAGTACAGTGGGTAAGCTATTTGTCTTGCATGCTGCTGACCCAGGCTTGATCCCCAGCATCTCATAAGGTCCCTTGAGTGCTGCCTAGAATGATTTCCTGAACACAGAACCAGGAGTAGGCTCTGAACACTTTCAAGTGTGACCTTAAAACCAAAAACAGTAAAGAAACAAACAAAAAAAAGAAATTAAAAGGAATGAATTTAACTCCAAAATGTTAGATGTTTATTCATTCTTCTAGAGTTCTCTGAGACTGTAGAACTTTTCGATTTGAAACAGAAACAAATCTCGAAACCCAGTGGCTTCTGGCAGAAATACATCTGGATCCTGCAGTTTGTTACTGTCGCCAGGCCACCCCAGGGGGGAAAGGGTGCTGTCCCTCCGCCTGCTCCCCCTTGGTGGTTTGGTGGCTGCCGTCCTCCAGAGTCCATTGGACCCGCCCGCAGTGACCAGACACGCTCTCAGGATGGGGGTGGAGCCGGCCCTTTCTTCTCCTCCCCAAGGAGACCCTGAGTTGCTGCCCACAAAAGGCCTCTCTGGCTCCTGATCAAGCTGCTTAACAGCCATGATCCCAGAACTCAGGAACAAATCTTGGAACCCAGCAGGTTTTGGCAAGAAATCCTTCCAGATTTAATTGTTAAAATTTTGGAATTTCAAAACCATGCGGCCACTACTGCAACCGCACAACATCATATGTTTTTCATAATCAGCAATAGAAAACAAATTGTCTACTGTTACCTTTTCAGCAGATCTGAGTGTTGGGGTAAAATCCCAAATAATAATGGTGGATCTGGTGTCAAAATATTGAGTGTGATCTAAGTAGAGAGAGAGTAATTTGGAAATCATCTGCCCTACAGGTAGGGGGAGGGTGTTGGGTGGGGGTATACTGGGGGTTTTGGTGGTGGAGAATGGACACTGGTGAAGGTACAGATGTTTCATTGTATGAACGAGACAAACCTGAAAGCTTTGTAACAACTGCTCTCATGGTGATTCAATAAATAAAATTATAAAAAATGGGAAAAAAAGTAAGGTGGAGTTCATGTACAATTCAATCAGCTTAACCAGTGGCTGAATAAATAGCAGTACTCCTACAAAAAACAAAGAAAAGAGAGTTATGGTCAACCTATGTTGGAAAGAATATTAAACCTAGCTTTTTTATGTTAGTAATATGTAGTTCTGTCCCCTCCCCTCCCCTCCCCTCCCCTCCCCTCCCCTCCCCTCCCCTCCCCTCCCCTCCCCTCCTCCCCTCCCCCCTCCCCTCTGCTCCGCTCCCCTCCTCTCCCTTCCCCTCCCCTCCCCTTCTCGTCTCTTCTCTTCCTACTCCAAGTGCTGCATTTGGGGGTTGCTCCCAACCCCCATATGGAGGCATGTGGTTATGGATAGGATTGAAACCAGGGATCCCATATGTGAAGCATATACTCCTTTCCTTTTATGATACCTTCTTGATATGCGAGTGCTTTCTTTTGGTCAAATACAAAAGTGTAATTCTATATAAATGGTATATTACATAGTTCTATGGAGGTAAGTAGATAAGTCTCTTTGGAAGCCCTGTAATAATTTGCATGGCTCTTTGGGACCAAAACAGGAGTACCTTGTTAATGCTTTCTTTAGAGGGACCATGTATGCTATCTTCATGGACCATTTGGCCTATAAGGTGGGATTTATTATAATTCATTGTCATGTACTGTAAACCCTGTGGGAGTATACGGTCTGGCTGCTTTGCTTTAGGTGGGTTCTGAATGTTTTATCTTGTTCCAGGTGGATTATTATACTTGAGAATGTACTTAATTACAAGCTTTATGTTTTCCAAACCCATCCTCAATACCTCCTCTTCATTACATTTGACTTTATCTATGGCATTTCACATTCAAATTTTGAGGCCAGTATATGTGGAAGAAAGAAACTGTCAAACTTGAAATATGTTTTCATTGTTTTGTGTCTTCTCTACATTTTAATATTTTGTACTCTTCTATTTGAAACCTGTTTTATGGGGGCTAATTATCTCAGGAAAATAAATTAATAACTGATTAGGCACCATTTCAAATGTCAGTTATTTCTTGGAATATTATAATAGATTAAATTTGTTATACTTTTATAAACTACATCATCAGTTTTAATAAAATTAATGAATGAATTCATGTCTGATTGGAGAACCAACCTTAGTACAGGAAACTTTGCAGTATTTGTTACAATTTCTTTGAGATTAACTACAGTAGATTCTTATGTAATTCAGTGTTTTTAAACTATGCAATTTGTCCTCATTCTCCTGAGTTTGTTCTTCATCTGAGTTTAATCACACATTATTGTAGTCAGCTATTTGCTCATCTGCCACAAGTTACTCTGTAGATGTTCATGTGTATTGTTACAGTTTTTTTCTCTTTTCTGTCTTTATCAAGGAATAGTTGATCCTAAATAGAGCATAATTTAATCATGGGTTTATTTGATAATTTCATGTTTCAATTTTTATAGATTGCTCAAAAAATTTTGGGGGGGTGTCTTGGTGTTATATATTGGATAGGCATTGAATTATTAAAATGAAATTTACAGCCTTTCATATTATTTTCTTTTACAAATTTGTGTTTTATTCCTTATGGAGAAATTTATGATTAGAACTCTCACAGACTTTAAAAATGGTTTTTTACATGTAACCTTTGGTAGGCAGTTCTGTTCTACCAAGTGGATGTTCTAAAGTCAACTTCTTAATTTGTAATGTAGGCTTAATGAGTACTGCAGGTGGGTTTTTATTCCCTTGAGAAATCTTTAAAGAGATGGTTAAGCAAATCAAAATATGCTTATAACTTAAAAGAAATAATTTGATGTGGCAAGTTTTAAACTTAAAAAAAAAGACACACACACTGCCTAACCTTTCTTTTAGTCTTTGGTTTAAGTCCTCTGTCATATAATGCCAAAAACTTTGTTCTGAGCTCTGTGTGTGTTGAAACATGTATGCCTGTCCTAGTGTCATAACTAATTATATCTCTTGTATGCTTACTTCTAGTAATTGGAAAGTAGACCTACCGCAGAATATGGTTTAACATTTAATTTTATCTTGAGGACCTGCTGTAGAAATGAATTTTTTTTACCATGTAGCAACTTGATATTGTAAACAGATATTACTATTTAAAATATATCATCTGCTTTCTGATTTGCAAAAATAGTGTACTTTAAGGGAAGAAAAATTGCAGGGGTTCTTAAGCTCACATGTCTTTGCCAGTAATTATATGCTAATATTGACTTTGCAGTTTTGAGATATTTATAATGAATCAGCAATTTTGATCAAGTGTTTTATCACAAAATTTTATAGACATTCTTATTTTTCTAAATTTTGTGAAAAGATAGCTGTGGCATAGCTGCTAGTATGTTGTTCATTTCATTTTTATGGATCAGTCTAGAACAGAGTTCCCAAACTACTTTACCAACTGCCTTCTTTTTAGGAAAATTATAATCATTCAGTGCACCCCCCACACCCAATTTGAAATCTTTTTCAAATGAATAGATAGAAAGTGTCCCTCAATTTTACCCAAGGATACTCCTACTGACCCCCAGAAAATTTGAGTACCCACTCCCCACCCCTCAGTGGGAAGTATCACCCACTTTGGTGATTGTTACTTTGGTCTACAATAATTTGGGGCTTATTCTATGAAAATACAATGAATTTTCTGTCTTAGAAATTTTGTCTTGGACACGTTTGTGACTGGGGAAGCAAACAGTTTCTTATATGCACCAGCATGTATGAAAATATGTGGTCCATGTCCATGCCTGCTGAAAGGGAACTTACCAGTCTTCAGTCTCTGAGCTACAGCCTTGTCGCAATTAAAGTCTTAGGACCGGGAGTAGTTAATGCTGGTGATAGATGGTGGTATTTAGCATTGTGCTGTGTTCCCTGGTGATCTTGTTCAGTAGACTTTTAAGATTCTAGTCAGAACTTGGAAAAGAATATACCAAAGAATTTGTGGCAATTCAAAAATTTAAGAAATACAAGGAATTTTTCTAATTAATATACATGCCTTTTAGGCTTTGCTTTAATAGTTAAAAGTAAAAGGTGTGTAGTTCTGTCATTGACAATTGTTTAAAATTGAACACAAAAAAAATTACTGGATTTTCTTTTATTCAGTTAAAGAAGTATTATTACTTGCTTTGAAGTTTCTAATAAGTCTAGTATTCTGTCTTCCTCTTTATTTTTAATAAATTGATTTAAAAATAAATTCTTCATTTTTTAATCATAGTAACCCAGTTATGTAGAGGCATTCAATTGAAGTATTTTGAGTATTTAAATTGTGGAGTTTGGGGCAGGAGCAATAGTACAGCAGGTAGGGTGTTTTCCTTGCATGTGGCTGACCCAGGTTTGATCCCTGACATCCCATATGGTTCCCCAAGCACCATGGAGAGTAATTCCTGAGTGCAGAACCATGAGTAAGTTCTAAGCATCACCAGGTATGACCTAAAAAGCCAAATAAATAAATAGTGTGGGATTTTAAAATTCTTTGTATAATTTTTCTGTTTTGAAAAGTGAAGTACAGTGGTTTGTTTCTTTTCATTTTTTTTTTCTTTCCAGACCTGGCTGTGCTTAGGGATTACTCCTTGCTCTGCTTTAAGGGATCATTCTTGGGGTATCTCAGGGAACCATATGGGGTACTGGCAATCCATCCTGGTTCCACTGTGTGCAAGGAAGGTGGCTACCCATTGACAGCTGCCCATTGTGCTACCTCTCCAGCCCCCTAGTGGTTTCTTTCTAATCAGTATCATCATGATCTTTTATGTACAGAATTACATGACTTAGGCTATATATATTTTAGAGTTTGTGACTATGAAAAAAATGAAAACGTTCTTCCCCATTTAAAAAATGTTTATTTCTCTAGTTTTGAGGTCTCAAATATGCCTACATATATGGTTTAGACAAACTTGTGAAGGAAATCTTAATTTTTAGCTTATAGGTCACTTTAAAAAGTGATTCCAAAATGTGGAGTGTGGCCTGAGAAAGAGCTCAAAGAGCTGGGGCACATGCTTTGCATGCAGAAGCCTAGGTTAGATTCAGGAACATAGTCTCCTGAGCACTGCCAGAAGTAATCTTCAAGCCCACAGCTGGGAATAGTCCCTGAACACCACCAAATGTAGCCCATATTCCCTTCCCCCCAATAAAAACTAAATGTAGGGAGGCATCTTGGCTGTGGTAAGAAAGAGGCTTGGATTCCAGCCTGACTGATAGCAACTTCTTTCTATTTATTAATTGACTAAAATGCTTGGGATCAAAGATGTTAAGGCTTGTCTGAGTTCTGAATATGTGTGTGTGTGTACATAGACATGTACACACATATAGATGTATTATGCATTATATATATAATAACAATAGGTTCCTATAAGATGTGCCTGCTCTTTTTTATTGATTCATCTTTTCCTTCAAGGTTTTATCCTTTTTGGATACTCTTATGTTTGATTGCTTAAATATTTTCAAACTTTTACATTTGACTTTATAATAAGGTATGTTGTGTACAACAAGATGGTTAAAAATCAAAGATCATAAAGGTTCTTTTGTTATCTTAAATGGACAGACATATACCTCATGACCTGGATTTGATTAGTCTTTGATGATAGAATGATTTGGTTGTGGACAAATTGGCCAGAATACATGCATTTAGTTTTTATTTTGAATGTCTTTACAGAAGTGTTGTCAATGTTCTAAGTATTTATAGTGTAGGGGGAAGCAGTAGAGGTAGCATAGACTAGAAAGCATATGAGTCAAAAAGGCCTGAGTTTGAATCCCAACTCTGCTGGGGGGAAAAAGGGACAGTTTTTTAAGACTTCAGTTTCCTAATTTTGTAAACTTGGCAGAAAATAGCTTTAAGTGCACAGTGTTGGTTTCAGGATAAAATTAGAGTAAGTAATGATCAGCTTAGTCCTGACATAAAATAAAAACTTCTTAAAATGACGGGTGTCATTCATGCTACCCTAAGAAAGAGGACTGAAAAGAGAGTTATAGGGGATAAATGTTTGTGTTTGTTTTGCATGCAGCTGCCTTGATTTTATTCTTCATACTGCTTATGGCCCCTTGAGCCCCGAGCCAGGAATAAGCCCTGAGCATTACAGGTGGACACCCTCTAACCAAAAAAAAAACCAAAAAGGTCTTGTAGTCCTCTAGGCCTATGATACTGACTGATGTATAGATGACTTTTCCCTTTTGTAGTTCATTTTTTCCATTTTAATTGTGACATTGAGAACTGTATTTTCAAATGCACAATCTGAAAAGTCACAAAAATATTAATTGCCTAAATGAGATCACAGTGGTTGAATTAATTGACATATTTCAACTTCAATGTCTGGTTTTTTTTGGGGGGGGAGGGTCACATGTGGCAATGCACAGGGGTTACTCCTGGCTCATGTACTCAGGAATTACTCCAGGCGGTGCTCAAGGGACCATGTGGGATGCTGGAAATTGAACCCGGGTCAGCCGTGTGTAAGGCAAATGCCCTACCCGCTGTGCTATTGCTCCAGCCACTCCAATGTCTAGTTTTTTAGCTGTAGTATTGTTTAAGGACAGTTGTGCTCTTTGATAAGCAGCTAAATGTTTTACAGTCTTTTTAAAAGTTGGCTGTATCTGGGTAGTACAGTGGTCCGGGCACCTGCCTTGCACATGGCTGATTAGGGTTTAATTCCCAGCAGCCTATCTGGTCCCTTAGGCCCCATCAAGAGTAATCATTGAGAGCAGAGCTAGGAGTAAACCCTGAGCACTACTGGATGTATCCCATAACCCCCCCAAAAAGTAATGTAAGCAAATTGTTCAATGTGAGAATTTATATCTATGTGGTAATCCTCCTGTAATAAACAATCTTAGTTTCATGTCTCATTTTACATTAGAACTGCTAAATTAAATGTAATTGAAGTGTCATTTTTCGTGTTAGATTCGTAAACATGATGCTATAAAGTGTTTGTGGATGACAATGTGCATAGGAATACCAGGCACTTAAAGTGGTAATTGCAACGATTTTTGATACATTATTGAGGACTTGTATTTAAGTTCTTAATGACCTGTATTTAAGAATCTTAATGACAGAAGCCTTAAGCATAAGAGAAAGAACACATGGAGCGTGCGGGATCCCGGAGGGAAAAAAAAAAAAAAAAAAAAAGAAAAAACAGTTTCCAAAAAGAGCCAAGTTCACCCGCAAGTTCCAGATGGAGTAGGCGCCGCATCTCGCCTTCCCCAGATGGAATCCCGGTGACCAGAAGCCTCTACAAACACAGCTCGAGTATGCGGGAACGAGGACTTTTTCTCAAAACCGCGCGGCCGCTTACGCGGCCGCGCGACATCTCTCTATATACAAAGTGATCAATGAGAAGTAAACCACCCAATCTTTCTCCCTGAAAGTCAGAGTTAAGTTTGGAGCACGGCCACAGCCCCAGAAACACAAGGACTTAATGCAGAACCCAGCAGCTTAGAGCAGAAAAGTGAAAGGACTATGCGTTAATCCAGGCCATCAAGTCTGCCGGAGGGGAAAGGGTGTTGCCCCATTCGCCCTCTCTTCTCTGGAAAGAAGGATGGCGGCCGCATGGGAGCCGTGTGGACAGCAGGTATGAGCCGGGGGTGTGGGGGCGACTAAAACCTCATGGGAAGGGGGGCGTTCCGGTCCGTCCTTCACGCCCTACCGAGGTCACCAGTTGCCCCCCACGAGCGGCTCTCCAGCACGGCCACAGCCCCAGAAGCACAAGGGCTTAATGCAGAACCCAGCAGCTTGGAGCAGAAAAGTGAAAGGACTATGCGTTAATCCAGGCAATCATTTCTGCCCAGAGGGGAAAGGGTGTTGCTCCCTTCCGCCCTCCTCCCTCTGGAAAGAAAGATGGCGGCCACATGGGAGCCTTGTGGACAGCAGGTATGAGCCGGGGGTGTGGGGGCGACTAAAACTTCATGGTCACCAGTTGCCCCCCACGAGCGGCTCTCCAGCACAGCCACGGCCCCAGAAGCACAAGGACTTAATGCAGAACCCAGCAGCTTGGAGCAGAAAAGTGAACGGACTATGCATTGATCCAGGCCATCAAGTCTGCCGGAGGGGAAAGGGTGTTGCCCCATTCGCCCTCTCCTCTCTGGAAAGAAAGATGGCGGCCACATGGGAGCCTTGTGGACAGCAGGTATGAGCCGGGGGAGTGGGGGCGACTAAAACCTCATGGGTCGGGGGGCGTTCCGGTCCGTCCTTCACGCCCTACCGAGGTCACCAGTTGCCCCCCACGAGCGGCTCTCCAGCACGGCCATGGCCCCAGAAGCACAAGGACTTAATGCAGAACCCAGCAGCTTGGAGCAGAAAAGTGAATGGACTATGCATTGATCCAGCCCATCAAGTCTGCCGGAGGGGAAAGGGTGTTGCCCCATTCGCCCTCTCCTCTCTGGAAAGAAAGATGGCGGCCACATGGGAGCCTTGTGGACAGCAGGTATGAGCCGGGAGTGTGGGGGCGACTAAAACCTCATGGGAAGGGGGGCGTTTCGCTCCGCCCTTCACGCCCTACCGAGGCCACCAGTTGCCCCCCACGAGCGGCTCTCCAGCACGGCCACGACTCCAGAACACAGAAACCAATTTCTTAACTATCTGACTTTCAGTAGAAATACTTCCAGGGTCAATAAGTAAAATAGCAGAAATCCAAAACCAACATTTAATTCTTGAACCCAGCTGGAGAAAGCAAATCACTTCACAATGCTTTTTCAGCATGTCTGATTTGGGGGGGGGGGGGTAAACTCTAAATAATAGTGGTGAATCTTTTATTGAAACAATCTAATCAAAGCGGATAGAGTGTTAACTAGAATTCATCTGCCTCACAGGGACGGGGAGGGGTGGGGGGTGGGGTTTTATTGGGGTTCTTCATGGGAAAAAATAAGTATTGGTAAAGGGAAATGTGTTTGATATTTGCATGACTGAGATATAAACCTGAAAGCTTTGTAACCTTTCCCACAGTGATTCAATAAAAAAAAAAAAGAATCTTAATGACAAAACTGTGTGAGTTTGGAAAGACATTAGGGGCACTTCGGTGTTTTTCCAACATGACATTAAGGGAAAAATACTTTTTGTGATAGTGTGAATACTTCTGAGCAGAAGCAAAAATCAAGATATTAAGTGAACTTTTGAATGATAGCTGATATTAACATGACATAAAGGGATTTTCCAGGTTAACTATGGGTGTGATTCATTTCGTGGATATAAAATGATAGTCTTTACCCTTTTTTTATGCCAGGAATGCTGAATTTTTTAATTAACTATTATTATTCTTGAGTTATAGAACAGACGCTGCTCAAGGGTTACTCTTGGCTCTGTGCCCAGGGATCACTTCTGAGGAATGTTGAATTTTTAAAAAAGCAATTGGGAATGTCTGGGTAGATAGTACAGTGGGTAGAAAACTTCTCTTGCATGTACTCCTTGGCACCAAATTTCATCCCCCAAGACCTGCCAGGAGTGACTTCTAAAGGTACAAAACTAGGAGTAATCCCTGAGCACAATCAGGTGTGGCCTCAAAACAACAAAATAAAATCAGGGCCGGAGTGATAGCACAGCGGGTAGGGCATTTGCCTTGCACATGGCTGACCTGGGTTCAATCCCTGGCAACCCATAAGGTCACCCAAGCACCGCCAGGAGTAATTCCAGAGTGCAGAGCCAGAAGTAACCCCTGAGCAATGCTGGGTGTGACCCCAAAAGCAAAAATAAAATAAAATCGAAATAAATAAAAGCAAATGTGGCTGCCAAAATGAGCTATAAGGAATGAGATAATCAGGAAAAGAATAAATTAAGGAATAGTGGGCTCCAAGTCTATCTTAGAAAGCATTGCAGATATTCACTACGTATGGACCATAATCACTTTTTGTTTTACCCAGAGGATTGTTATACTGAATTATATTTTTAAGTTCTTTGGTGTCTTCCTTTTCTGAAGAACAGTTAAAATGAAGAGTGAAAAGCAGATTTCAACCCTAATATGATATTGATAAATTGGTAATGGCTATTAAGAGAAGGAATATTTTTGAGATTGTGCGTTGGGTCACTGGGAAAGAGTTTAATAGTTGGTGATGTTATTATAGAGATGGTGGTTAGTGTATGTGCTTACAGGCTTACATTTTTGAGGATGTAAGTATAAACATCATATTTGTTGCTTAATTATATATTTATGAATAATTTTAATTCAAATTCTCAGAATGTTTTACTTAGTTATCAGGGAAATATAATTTTCTAATAAGCATGCCCACTCATTTCTGTCTGAAAGCCAAGCCAGAATAAGTTTTGGGGAAGAATCATATGAAGTAGAGATGGCTGCCAGCTAAGTGTATAGTAGTGACATTTAGGGAGGTATGAAAAGGCTGTTCCCCAACTAGAGTGCACAAACCTATTCTAAATAAACTTTATGTTAATTTTATACCCAAGTAAATAAAAAATAGGTCTCTTCAGTAAAGTAAGGCATCTGATAAGCTACAATTGTCACTGCTTAATATTTGGTTGTTACTGTGTCTGGCATATCGAATACTCTCGGTAGCTTGCCGGGCTCTCCGAGAGGGGCGGAGGAATCGAACTCGGGTCGGCCATGTTTGGTATTGGTCATTTGTTTTCAATTTATAATAACTTTCAAAGTTAAGTTGTATTTTTAGGTTGCAGAAGCAAATAGAAGGAAGGCAAGAAAATTGGTGATGGCATGTAACTTTGGCCATATTGGTATAATATAAATGGCATTAAGAGATGCAGTCTTTAGCAGTGAGGGTCATTTATGATGGACTCAGCAGTGTTGAAAACATTAAGGTTGCTTTCAGATGTGTAATATATACGAATTGTTGGAGAATTATTTAAGGAAAAGATTTCTTGTTTCTTATGTCTTAAATATATAGAAAAATTAGCTTGACTTAAATATTGAATTTATGGCACTAGGAACTATATTTTAATAACTACTTTCTGTGGGCTGGAACCATAACACAGCGGGTAGGGCAGTTGCCTTGCACGTGGCCTACACAGCCAACCCGAGTTGGATTCCTCCACCCGTCTTGGAGAGCCCGGCAAGCTACCGAGAGTATCTTGCCCGCACGGCAAAGCCTGGCAAGCTCCCGTGACATATTCGATATTCCAAACACAGTAACAAGTCTCACAGTGTTACTGGGCGCGCTCCAGCAAATCGATGATCAGTGGGAGGACAGTGACAGTGACAGTACTTTTTTATGCAGGGGAATGTCTGTATAAAACACTGTTGTTAGCAAATCTTCACTGATCAACAAAATTAGTTTTACTTCTTCTTGTATATTCCTTAAAGCATTAATGCGTAGCATATGTAACTGAGATACACATAGGTCTGTACAGTATTATTTTTGTATTTCTCTGTATTTGTCTCAGCCATCATCAAGATTGTCCCTTCCAAAGACATGCATCATATTTTATATTTCAGTCACCAACCTAGCATATATCTGGTATATGTAAGTCCATAAATGTTGACGCCATAGCAAAATCTTAATTTTACTTAAGAGAAACAACATTAAGCTACCAAGTGGAAATAATATCCCCTTTTAACCTAAAGTACACTTGGGTTCCCATCTTGCATTTCATACGAGCAAATTTGATATGAGGACATTTTGTGATCAACTTTTATAGAGATCACAACATCTGGGACGTGAGTAAGAAACTGTTGCATTTCATTTTTATCCTGCAAAAGTCTTTCTAGACTTATACTGTCAGTAGAGATCTATGCATGAAAAAAGTTCCAAAGAAAACATTTTTGGTTAAAATACGTGGTAAATTGAAACTTGTGTACAGTATAAATATATGTTATATTTGCCTTATTTAAGTAAAATGAAACATCTTATAGCATGTACCATCATACTTGCATGGCTGAAAAGGACACCTACAGATTGTGTTAGGGATTGGTATCTGAATTATCTGTTTGCCTTCCAAGGACATCTACAGATTGTGTTAGGGGTTGGTGTCTGAATTACCTGTTTGCCTTCACTTTTGGTGTTTTTACACTACAGATTGTAAAATACAGATAACAGCATAACTGAAAGAGTCGATGCTCTGAGATTTTTAACTGTTGAGGTAAAAGCTTTTCAGTGGTGGCAAGCAATGCCTTACTTTGAAACACAGAGGTTGAGAGCTCATGCTATGGATCTTCACCTTTGAAGTGGCGTAAGAATACCTGTATTGGGACTGGAAAGCTAGTTACAGCCAGTAGGGCACTTTGCACATGGCCTACCCGGGTTTAATCTGTGGCACCCCCATATGAACTTCCAAGCCCTGCCAGGAATAGTAAGTCTTGAGCACTGTTAGTGCTGGCCCCAAACACCAAAACAAAACATTACCAACAACAACAAAAAGAATACTGTGTTGTTTATATTAGGAGAATCAGTATGATAACCTGTTTGGTATTATTTTAAAGACAATAATTCTGAGGGTTTATTGCAGTCATTCTATAAATACTATCATAGGACCAACGTTATACCAGGTATTGCCTGTGAGGCTAGAGATACGAAGAATTTGATAATTGCCTAAGAAATTTGCAGGCAGGTGGAATTGCTGTTGTGAGATGCTTCACAGTATTTTCATTTTATACTACTGTGACTTCAGTGAGAGGCTAATTTTAACTCTTAAGAGTATGAAAAAAATTAAAATATTTTGTTGCTTTGTCTATGCCTGATAAAAACTTCATTCTAAGAATTTACTGTTGTAGTTCTCTGTATCAGGACTTCTTAAACTTTTTCCACTCTTTACCTTTTTATTGCTTTTATTGCTGATAAATTTTTACATGACCCTAGATATTTAGGTACATAAAGTATAGAAATGAAAGAATTCCTCATATTCATAAATAATATTCAAAATTAAATTTTTTTCTCTGATTTTTGGACCACACTCACCAATGCTGAGGGCTTACTCCTGGCTCTGTGCTTAGGGATTGAACATAGGTCAGCTGTATACAAGGCAAGTGCTATATATTCTTTTTTTTTTCTTTTTGGGTCACACCCGGCAATGCACAGGGGTTACTCCTGGCTCATGCACTCAGGAATTACTCCTGGCGGTGCTCAGGGGACTATATGGGATGCTGGGAATCGAACCCAGGTTGGCTGTGTACAAGGCACATGCCCTCCTGCTGTGCTATCACTCCAGCCCCAGTGCTATATATTCTTGACTCTCCCTCTTGCCCTTTTTATTTTAAAACAAAAATCTTAAAAAGTTTTATGCTATGGAATTTTAACCCGTAGTTTTAAAAAGCTAGTACGTATATTAGAAGGCAGTAAGATAAAGGGGAGGGCTTTTATGATAATAAATTTTTGACAAAGCCATAATATTGAAAGGTGTCTAAGTTGACTAGCTTTTATTGTTGTCATTTTCTTATTTTTTTTTAGTAGGAGTACTGCTATTTATTCAGCCACTGAATAGCTGATTAAATTGGGAATGAACTCCACCTTACTTTTCCCCCCCATTTTTTATAATTTTATTTATTGTATTGCTGTGAGAGCAGTTACAATGCTTTTGGGTTTAAGTCTCGGTCATACAATGAAACACCCGTACCTTCACCAGTGCCCATTCTCCGCCCCCCAAACCCCCAGTATATCCCCTCCCACACCCTCCCTCTACCTGTGGGGCAGATGATTTCTATTTTACTCTCTCTGTACTTTGATTACATATTCAATATTTTGACACCAGACCCACCATATTATTTGGGATTTTACCCCAACACTCAGATGTGCTGAAAAGGCAACAGTAGACAATTTGTTTTCTATTGCTGGTTATGAATAACATACAATGTTGTGTGGCTGCAGTGGTGGCTGCTCAATTTTGAAATTCTGAAATTTTAACAAATCTGGAGGGATTTCTGCCATAACCTGCTGGGTTTCAAGATTTGTTCCTGAGTCTCTGGGATCATGGCCGTTTAGCAGCTTGATCAGGAGTCAGAAAGTCCCTTAGTGGGTGGAGACTTGGAGTCTTGTTGAGATGGGGAGGAAAGGGCCAGGTCCACCCCAATCCCATGAGACCCCACGTGTCTCATCACTAAGGGCACAAACCTGACTGTCCAATGGCCTCTGGAGGATGTTGGTCACCCAGCCTCCTAGGGGGAGCAGGCAGAGGGACAGCACCCTTTCCCCCCTGGAGTGGCCTGATGACAGTAACTTACTGCAGGGTCCGGACGCATCTCTGCCAAAAGCCACTGGGTTCCGAGATTTGTTTCTGAGTCTCTGGGATCATGGCCGTTAAGCAACTTAATCAGGAGCCAAAGAGGCTGTTTTGTGGGTGGCGACTCGGGGATCTCGTTGGGGTGGGGAAGAAAGGGCCAGCTCCACCCCCATTGTGTGAGGCCCCGCATGTTTCATCACTGCAGGCCCAAACCTGACTGTCTAATGGCCTCCGTGGATGGCAGCCACTGAGCTGCCAAGGGGGAAGCAGGTGGAGGGACAGCACCCTTTCCCCCTGGAATGGCCCAATGACAGTAACCTACTATAGGGTCCGGACGCATTTCTGCCAAAAACCGCTGGGTTTCAAGGTTTGTTTCTGAGTCTCTGGGATCATGGCTGTTAAGCAGCTTGATCAGGAGCCAGAGAGGCTCTTCGTAGATGGCTACCCCGGGTTTCGTTGGGACAGGGAGGAAAAGGCCGGCTCCACCCCCATCCCATGAGCCCCCATGTGTCTCATCACTGCGGGCTCAAACCTGACTTTCCAATGGCGTCTGGCGGATGGAGTCTATCGAGCCGCCAAGGAGGAGCAGGCGGAGGGACAGCACCCTTTCCCCCCTGGGGTGGCCTGGCAACAGTAACCTTCTGCGGGATCTGGACGCATTTCTGCCAGAAGCCGCTGGATTTCAAGGTTTGTTTCTGAGTCTCTGGGATCAGGGCTTAATAGCAGCTTGATCAGGAGCCAGTTAGGCCGTTTGTGGGCGGCGACTCGGGGTCTTGTTGGGTTGGGGAGGAAAGGACCGGCTCCACCCCCATCCCGTGAGCCCCCCATGTGTTCCGTCACTGTGTGCCCAAACTTGACTGTCCAGTGGTCTCTGTAGGATGGCTGCCTCTGGGCTGGCAGGGGGAACAGGCCAAGACACGAAACCTGTTCCCACCCGGGGTGGCCTAGTGCCTGCAGCCCACTGCAGGGACTGGACACGTTTCTACCAAAAGCCGTTGGGTTTTGAGATTTGTTTCTGAATCTCTGGGATCATGGCCATTACGCAGTTTGATCAGGAACCAAAGAGGACATGCCTCCAATTCTATAGCTGAGTCGGAGGTGGTTTGTGGGTGTGTCTCCCACATAACCTAACTGTTGGCCGTTTACTTTCTTGGTAAACTTTGCCCCTAGTTTTGGGGTGTGGCCAAAGGCACAGAAGCAATTTTGGGGTATCTGAAAGTCTGAAGGCGTCATCAGGCTCCTGATGCACTCGCCTCACAGGTACAGAGTGACCTGCTGGCGACACCATACCTCCCCATAGTTGTCATTTTCAAGGTAAGTGGCTTTGCTATCACTTGAAATTCCATGGAAAGACCAAGGGCATTTTCTGAATCCTCTAAAGAAGATAAGTTTAATTCACATATGTGTATTTATGTTGGGTCTTCTATCAAAACTGAAGAAAAGAATTCTTTATGGGATTTGTTCGTCATAGTCCTTAAGCAATTTCACTTTATAAATTGATTAGCAACTTTTCCTCTTCCCATATTGATGGTAAGTGTTTATTTAGGACCTGGGAGGAATTCAGATTAAATTCAATGAAAAATTTTGTAACATTATATTATTTTGTTGTAATTTGAAAAAACTTGTTTGTGGTTGGGCTACACCAAATGTCTTCTGGGCAGGGGAAACTCCAGTCTAAGACTTCACTCCTGGTAGTTCTTAGGGGCAGAGTGGATATTGATGGATAGCTAGAAATCTAACCTGGTTCTCTTGCATACAAAAGCATCTGCTCTGGCTTGAATTCTCTCTCTGGTCCTTGAATCAATTTTCTAGATGCCCCCCCCCCCACGCTCAAAACAGTTTAGAAAGTTTTTTGAAATAGTTAATTAGGAATTATGTCACATTCATGTGCACAGGCCACATTATTGCTTAGAATCTGTTTAATTTGTATATGTACCTTTACTTAAAAAAAAATTTCTGATGGTCCATTTTATAGATGCATTTATTTGACTCCAATGAATAGTAGTCATTCAGTGTAACTCTTGAAAAAACTGACCTCCATACCTTTGGCCAAATCAAAACAAATTGTTTTTGAAAGCAGGGCCATAAGGATACTTTGAATGACTACAGATGACCCCCAAAGGAAATTGTGAAAAGAGGGAACCATGCTTTTTGTCCTTTGTCCTCCCCCCCAAGTACCAACACCCCCACATTTTAGTCTGGCAACCATTAGGACCATCTTGCTTTGTGGTACATTCATGGCATGAGAGGCAATTTTTAAAACTGCTAAAACCAATCCCAGTAGAGTTTTAGAGATTAAACTCACCACCCTGTGTTACAACCAGATGAAAATAATTATGTAGTGTAGCTTGCTGTTGAGTAGGTGAAATGGATTTCTAATGCCAGGATTCTTAACTAGGTGAGATGGGTGTGGTATTTTACTGAAGGATCCTTGCAGTTGAAAGTTTTATCCTATTAGAGCAGGTCTCAAAACCAGCGAGATGGAAAACACACTACAACTTTAGACACCTTTCTTTAAAAAAAAAAACTATTCTAATTTAAATCTATGTTTTTTAGAGTCTCACATATTATACATAAGAATATATAAGAAATATGCTTTGTACACTAATTTTTTGACAGTTATACTGAAATTTACAGAAATTTTAGGAAGTACAAATTCACATTCTGCCTTTATAAAATAAAGATCATAATGGTACCAGCCTCATGGAATTGAAATGAGGGTTAAATATATTATGTTTACAGACTTGTATTTGACACACAGAAAACCAAAAATCATTCATGGGGCTAGAAAGATAATACATGAATAAGCTGACCTAATTTAATCCCTGGTACCATTTCTATTGTTTTCTGAGCATTGCTAGAAGTGGTCCCTGAGCATCACTGGATATATACCTTTGCATCAAAAAAGTTCTTATTCAGGAGGCTGGAGATATAGTGGGGTTGGGCACTTACCTTACATGCAAATGATGTGTGTTTGATCCCTGCCATAACATGATTTCGGCCCACCAGGAGTGATCCCTGAATGCAGAGCCAGGCATAAACTCAGAGCATAGCTGGGTGTGACAAAACCAAGGGAAAAGAAAACTTATTCAGGGGACTGGAGAGATACAGCTCAGTTGACTTAAGAGCATGCCTATTTATTCTAAGGGAGGACTCAATCCATGGCAGTGCATGCCACCTGAGTATCTTCTAGGAATGACCCCTGAGCACTATCAGGTGTGATCCAGAAACAAATCTTTGGGGGGACAACTCAAAGCACTTAATCATGTATTGGGTGTAGGAACCCAAGGTTTCTTCCCCGGTGCTGTATATACCCTGGGAACCACTTGGAGTGAACCCTGAGCACTTAGTCAAGAATGGTCCTAGCACTACTGGGTGGTTCCATCCCCAAATAAGTTTTTGATTGAAATAGTTAATAATTTTTATTTCCAAATGGGAAAAGTGGGCAGTGTTTGCTGATTTTTTTCATATGAGCTGCTAACATCTTCATATGAATTGTGTTGTAGGAGTGTCCCCAGCAGCATTTAAGAGTCAAGGAGCCACTCCCATTGACACTCAGTCCATTAGAATGGTCTGATGTTTTGTTGCTACACCTGGAAATGTGGTGATACTTGAGAACATCAGGGCTTTATGAGATCGGAGGTTGGGATGCTCATACAATCCTGAGGATAGAAATCTATATGCTGAAATACAACAATGTATCCTAACTCCCAGAATATCTTCCTGATCCCAGATAAGTGTCTTTTAGATTCTGTAAGCAGGTATTCTTGTTTTCTTCTTTAAAAAATAAGCCCAGGAAAGACAGTCAGCTTGCTTCTGGTCAGACATCTGTAAGTAGTCCCATTTTGCATGATTATAATAGCTTTGCATGTTTTTGTTCTGTGGGAGTGGCTCCTTGGTTGCCAACACTTAGAAGGAATAAAGTGGCCATAGTTTACAAGGTCACTGATATTTTTTGTGGAGTGCTTGAAATAAATGAACATTTGCCCTAATAGGATGTGGGATCCAAAAAATTTTTAACATTGAATCTTTTATTAGTGTTCTTTAACTTGAGTGGATACTGAAGTTATATTTCAAATATCAGAATTATTTTGCATTGAGGGACTTTGAAACTGTTCAGTGATGGTCAATCTTTTAAGTTTTGAAAACCTCCCCTCCCCATTTTTTCAAGTGAAATATTACTCAGAACTTCACAACATAAAACAGTGCTCATAAAACAGTGGGGTCAGGAGTTTTCTGAAAGCTTTTCCTGGAGCGTTGTTTGAACTCTGAAGGATGAAGAGAAATTAATTGGGTTACTTGAGGTGAAGGTAAAGGCTAGTGAGTTTTCCAAAAGAACCTATGATCCAAGATGAGAGGGAGTTAGGGGCATTGCAGATATGGAAAGAAGATTATTATAGCTAGTGTGGAGAGAGTAAAGTAAGGCAAAACTAAAGAGGGCGTGTCAGATCATTGACGGGAAGAGGTTTGTATGCCACGTTAAAGACATTTCTCTGTATGAAATGGGAAGCTGTTGAAAGTTTGAAGCAGCATTTGAATTCAGATGTTTTTTGAAAATCTTACTCTACCATCTGTCAGACCATCATTGGAAGTGATTTTTGTGGAACCAAGGGCATTGTCCCATGTACAGAAGTAATGATTTCTTCTGGCAAGCAACCAAGTAACAAGCAGTTCTTTGTATATTAGGATCCTGCCATGGGCCTGCAAGGTCAGTAACACTGAAAAATAGCAAAGAAAATAATTGCTCTTTGCCCTTAGTGAATTAAGGATAAAAGAACAATAAAAGAATATACTCAGGCATTACTGCTCTTTGGCTAATGACCTCAAAACTCCCTACTTCTCAATACAGCCTTTTTTCTCTTCCCTTTGGCATTTCATTGCTTTGAAGCACCTGTTCTAGGAAGTGGGAAAAGAATGGAGTTCAGATCCACAAAGTAGGTATTTTCTTTTAGTTTAACAAGCCTGATAACAATACTTACAGTGAAAAAAGGTTTATATTTTCCAGGTGAATATTTAAAAAAAAAAAACTTCTTTGTTAATGTTATTTCTGCTTAGGCAGAGATTCTTAGAAGAATTCATCTTCTGGGGAATTCAAGTCATTTGACATTTGATGTTGGTTGAGGCAAAAGGAGGAATGATTTGTGGGAAAGTAATACTGCTATGAAGGTTTTTGTTCTTATTTTTCTCTAGGTACATATCTGTGACATAGGGCAAAATCAGTGAACTTTTGTAGGACTGATTCCTTATTTGTAATAAAAAGCTATAGATTCAAGAACTTTTATTTTTATCATTTTGGCCTATTTATATGCTAAATACTACATGAAAATTTTATTTAAAAATTATTGTGCATTTTAATTTTTGTTTTGAGCATTTCACAGACTTACTAATAGATTATACTATTAGTAAAACTTGAGTTACGTGTCATTAACTGAATTATTTTATAATCAAGTTATGAGACTGGTGTGGAGATTTTAGAAATTCTTTTATAAATTGTATTATAAATTATATTGTTTCTTAAGAAGTGGGATGAAGTTGATAGCACAGTGGTAGGGCATTTGCCTTGCATGCGGCCAACCCAGGTTCAATTCCTCCGTCCTTCTTGGAGTGCCCGGCAAGCTACCGAGAGTATCCTGTCCGCATGGCAGAGCCTGGCAAGCTCCCCGTGGTGTGTTCAGTATGCCAAAACCAGTAACAACAAGTCTCACAATGGAGATATTACTGGTGCCCACTGGAGCAAATTGATGAACAACAGGAGGACAGTGCTAGAGTGCTACAGTACATCCTCGAAAGTAGCCTTACTCTTTCTTTATCAGGAAACTTTCAGGCTTCTATCCTTGGAGCGATAGCACAGCGGGTAGGGCATTTGCCTTGCACGTGCCTGACCAGGCCGACCCGTGTTCGATTCCTCCACCCCTCTCAGAGAGCCCGGCAAGCTACCAAGAGTATTTCGCCCGCACGGCAAAGCCTGGCAAGCTACCCGTGATGTATTCGGTATACCAAACATAGTAACAAGTCTTGCAAGAGAGACATTACTGGGCCCACTCGAGCAAATCGATGAACAACAGGAGGACAGTGCTACATCCTTGAACAGAAATAAACTCTGTTAATTGTTTTGTAGACTTTTTTCCTCAGAAAACTTGTTCTCTTAATCACTCCTTTTCCTTGATAGTATGATAAATTACTAAAGTTGTTAAAGAAACTTCTGAATTTTATTTTAATGGCCTTTAAATCCATATGCTAGCTTTACATATTTCCTTTGAAGAATTCCTTGTAGTTGTAAAGTCTCAGCAGTTCTTACTCTCTAAATTGTGTTTTTTAAGACCATGTTCCTTGTTTCAACAGAAACCAGAAAACTATTGTTTTAAGTTTAGATTTGGTGCCATGTGAATGAAGCCTTCTACATCCCAGTTCAAATATTCATGCAGCCAGAAAACTGCAGTGCAGTGTTTTGCTCATAGTCAGCAGGAATTCTAATAGATTGGTTTGCTAGTTTTCCTCTTTATGTTTTGTGTGTGATTATTCCCCTCCACCCCCCAATATATTTGATTTTCTTGACTGTTTTAAGTTGCTGCAAGTTACTTGCTAGACTTTTCTTTGTATCATGAGTATTTCCAGTATTTGTACTGTGGAATACAAAAGCAAGCATTAGGAAGAGTTTGTATGGAGCTTATGCTGTTTCTTTGGTCTTATCCAAGAGAAGTAGGTACTTTGACATACCATAGCCCATGAGAAATTGATTGGGTTTGAACAACCCAGGAACTTCGGGGGCTGAGTATGTGTACAGTCTGATTTTAGCTTTAGGCTTAATTGTGTGATATTCAGCCACCAGATCTGTTGTTATAAGTATCTTACAATGTTTGGAACTTGATACTTCTTACCTTAACTCCAGGTTTCAGCCCATTTCAGCCTTACTATACTTGTAAGAACATCCCCAAGAAAATTCTCACTGAAAAGTCATTACTCTGAATTTAAGGGAAGAGCCAGTTCTTATTTTTCTTTCTTATATACATTAACTACAAGATTGGTAAAAGGAGTTTGGATGGATAAGAAGAATCACATGAATGAATACAAATACTTTCCAGTTCTTTGAATGTATATCATGTTTTTGCTTAATGGTTGAATACCAAGGTCAAAGCAAACGAAAATAGTCATTGAAGCTCATCCATCTTTTGGACATTTGGCACCTCATTGTACAAATGTGCACATTTATAATTTTGGCTCATAAATGTTTTTAAATATTTGGCTATTTGGAAATATGTCAGCCATTTTGAAGTTTTTTAAATTCTGGGAGGTACTAGATTACCTTGGAATAATAATAAAGTGTGTTCTGCAAATAATTGCAAAAAGATTATTTCTTTTTTATAGATTGCCAACAAATTTTGTAAATTGCACCTTGGCAATGATTATTTTAGGTTGTCTAACTTGTCAAGAAGTACTGTTTCTGTTACAAGGAAATAACGATGTATTCGTTTAGAGGAGTATAAAACATTTTCCACAACCATGAATCTGTTATTTACTTCATGCAGCCAGCTGCCAGTAGAATCTAATTTCTAGAAGGCAGAGGTAGTTCCATTCATTCTTGCTATTTTATCACTTATTTCTTTAAAATTTGAGTCCTTCATCCTCAGAGCATCCTTAGGGTCTTCCTCTGCCAGGATAAATATATGAATTACAGTTTAGAGAGTGAGTTGAAGATTTGTTCTATTTCCTAAGGTAAGGTAAGGTAAAGGCCCTCCCGTTGTTCATCGATTTGCCCGAGCGGGCCCAGTAACGTCTCCATTGGAGATTTTGTTGTTACTGTGTTTGGCATATCGAATACATCACGGGTGGATACTCTCGGTAGCTTGCCGGGCTCTCCAAGATGGGGGAAGGAATTGAACTCGGGTTGGCCATGTTGGCTGCGTGCAAGGCAAACACCCTACCGCTGTGCTATCGCTTACTCTCAGATAATTATTTCTGAGTTTCTTTTTTCCTTTGGTGTACTACTTTCAAAATCTGAATCACAAAATTCGTTTCATCAAAGGAAGAAAATTTATTTAGATGCTTAGGAATTGAAAGGAGCTTCCTAGGTTGGCCATTGCCTTGAAAATAATCCAAGTAAATCTCTTTCTTCACCCCAGGTTGATTATAGATTACTGATCTCACTGAATGTTAAGCATAGCAAATTAAGATTTTTAATAAAGAAATTTTATATCTTAACTGTATATTTTAAATAATCTCCATTTCATTTGTTGGAAAGTTCTAGAAATTTTATTGAAATATATTTATATGATGTTTTTGACAGAAAAATCTGAAACATGTTTCTTGGAATGTTTTGACATCAAGTCTGAATCATTTCAAAATTTATACACAATTTCACAGTAGCCTTTTTGCAGTTGCAAGCATGTGTGGAAAATCTGAAAATTTTAATGTATTCTCTAAAACTTAAGTCATTCTGAAAACTATTAGTGTTAAAGTAGACATTAAAAATGTGGTAGAATCATGTTTAAGTAAGTGGTTTGTGTATTGTAATTGTATGTGGTATTACCTATTTTCTTTAGGAAGGCATTTAGGCATTTTTGTTTCCGTGAGGAAATACACGTCCCGTTTATTTTTCTTAAGTATTTCTAAATGTGGCTACTTTTTAAAGATAATCTCTGCCACTCTTTACATGTGAATTGTAAGAGGCATTTTTGTTGAATTTTACACATTGAAAACTGGGCTTGCTTTAGCAGATATTTAACAAGTACATACTGTGCACTATAGAATTGCTGCTTTGCAAACATAAGTGCGGGGCATAGATTTATTAAATCCTTCCTTTTTCAAATACCTCCCCCCCACCCCCTTAGGACCTAAGGTGAAAATGTGTTTTGGCCTGCATTATGTTTTCTAGTCTTTTCTGTGTATTTCATTAGAAAAATATTTTTTAAAAATATTTTGGGTTAGGGAACCGACCCACTTGCCCACCTGCTAGTCCACCTTAGGAAAGTCTTGAGGAAAAAAAAAAACACCAAAAAATGACAACGTTTCAGATCAGGAAAGTAATCACTCAGTCACCTAATAAAAAAGTGTGCTTTAGAGTATGCATAGAGGGCAAAAAGGCAAAACCATTCATTTGGTACAGAGAAGGTAGGGGCCTGGAGACAGCCCTCCCCTGAAGATGGAATGCTTTAAAAACATGTTGCCATTAATATTTAAGACTGAAAGCATTTTGAACCCATTCCTCTCTTTTTCCCCTTCCTCTCAGCATTCATGTTTTACTTTGCTCCCCAAAGCTCACAAGTCCATGCCAGACGGAAATTTGCAGAGGCTGCTGAAGTCCCTCAGAGGCCACTCAGGGGAGGACACAGGCTTAACAGTCGTGCTTGGTCCTCCCTTTGCACCCTAGGCCTCAGGTCCTGTGGTGCTTCATGCCGGCTGCCCCCTTGCCTCTCTGGGCTCTACCCACCCCCTCTGCTCACATATGTGGCCCCTCCCCACCCCCCTTCCAAGCCTCTGGAGTCGCTTCGAGGCCATCTAGTCATACGCTGTCCATCAGATGTGTTTACTTTTTTCCTGACAGCCGACACATCTGGAGCACATATTCAGGTTATTCCAGTGCCACTAGACACATTCCACAAGATCATTTCAGCGGTTGTTATGGCGATCTTCCTCCCTCCAGTGATTTTCAAGTTGCATGACAGAAATAGCTGGAGCTAACCAGGGGGACAAAAGTCAACGGGATCAGGAAGGGCTTCTTTCACAGAATGAACTAATTAGTGACCCTGCTTTCTTCACAGGGCAATGAGCATATGGTTTAATAAAGTGAGTCTATGACACTTTTTTTTCTCCCTTCTGTAGGCAAAGCTGTCACTAGTTGAAAACTTTCCTGTTTTTACTGGTGGGACCATAGTCTGCTGTCTTTCAACAGAGTTTACTTCACAAGTAGAAAATGTTTGCTCCTGAGAGTTAAACTTCAGAACTTTTTCTTGGCTTCTTACTACCTAGCTATAGTAGGTCCTTCAACTTAAAGAGACAGTATTCAATTTATATGTGTTTTCTTGGAAGGATTTATGCTTACTTAAGCCTAAGCATTTTCAGTTAGGTTTTTGTAAGTCTTATGAATTGGTTCCTGGAAGTTCAGATAAATACAAATTGTTGTGGTTTTCCTATCAATATAATCAGTACTTCTCAGTGGATTAGTTAGAGATTTATTTGTGCCTGTGAATTTTTTGGTACATTGTAGGTTACTTTAGTATTAAAACATTTGATTAATGAAGAAAACTCTTTTTTTAAAAAAATCACATGCAGAGGTCTGGTTAGGATTCTTTTTTTCCCCCTTGAGGCTCTTGACGTTTTGCATAGACATTTTGACAACTTTATAGTTTGAATGTATCATTGTAGACATGGGAATTTAGATCTGAGATTATTTTGTTTTATGAAGGGGAAATATTGCTTATAGATTATAATAGGTATATAAGATTATAATACTCTAAAGCAAAGTCATCTTTGACTACTCTAAGAAAGATACAATAATGTCTTAGTGCTTTTTGGATGAAAGGACATATAATACAGATTCAGACTGTACATTGCTATTAATCAGACCTCTCAAATTTTAAAACATGGGGACCTGTTTTTTTCTTTAATAATTTTCCCCTTGTTTTGGTGATCCTTTATTCTAAATTTAGTGTTAAAGTATAACCATTCATATTTCATATATTTCCGCAGAAGTAGCACAAAATATTCTCTTACATATATGTGTGTATTGTATAGTGATCTTAGTTTCCATTTTGTTTTTCTTCACCAAAATCACATATTGCTTTATTTGCACAAACTTCTTGTTTAAGTTTAGTGCCAAGATACTAAAATCACCACGAACAGAGTTTATAGTCTTCCTATTTGATTACATTACTCATATGTTGACGACATTCTCTGGATTCTGGGAATGTGACAGTTGGTGACAAGTAGGGAAATCAGAGTTCTGTTTCTTTTCTCATTGGTACAGTGTCCCTTTCTCTTGCATGCCTCCTTCCTACCCCCCAGCAAAATTCCTTTTCCAAGTATCCTGCTGAGGCTGGTCACCAGACTGCTTTGGAGTACCTGCTCTCAGCAACACTAGAAGGACACTGAGAGTTCACATAATCAGTTGGTAATTTAATTTATGGAGAACTGCTTGTCACTTTCCTGTGTTCTTGCTAGTTACACATTATTAATTGTAGTGCCGTTCAGGACTTCAATTACTTGGGTGAATGTATGTCCTGTAGAGACTGAGCTCAAATTAGAATTCTTGGGGTTTTGTAAAATTATTCTTTCCTCTTCAGATATAACTTAGCTGTAATCAAAACCAAGTGCAATTTAAGTTTTGTTGTCGGTGTTGTAGTAGCCAACACCAAGTATAATTGATAGCATTTATTTACTACTACTTATTTTGGAACTGAAATAAACCCGTCAAAGTCACAAATATTAATTAACTTGTGTTTTTTTTTTACATCAGATCAAGTGGATTACTTGTCCCATCATTATAATCTCATGTTTTATACAGAGTTTTGTAATATTTAAAACCATTTACTTACCCTAATTTTAGGTATTTGTCCATCCGTCTATTCTTCTGTTTATATTCAGTTTGTGCATAGTTTATTGCCATGATTTTTTTGAGCTCTCATCCAGCTCTGTGGTACTAACCTAACTAAGGGTTTCTCAGTTTTCCTTTTTAGGTGGTGATTAAAATCATTGCTGATAACATATTTGCCTGTTATGAAAAGCTGGTTGTTTACTATGTTTAAGTCTGTTTTCTTTTAAAAGTAAAAAAAGAGGTATAAACAAAATATATCACAGAGATCTTCAAATTTCCAGTTTTCTTTTGCATATGTCTAAATGTATTGCAGGCAGCTTAATTCAGTCAAGGGGCCAAAATAGTTTGCCTGTGTGTGATAGCTAAATAAATGTGAACTCAGTATGGCAATGATAATCTCATAGGGTTTTTCCAGTTGTGAAATGTTTGTGTTAAGGATGCCTTTCTTCTTTTTTTTGGGGGGGGGGGAGGGTGACGGGGGTGCTAGAATCTTGACAGCTGAAGATGCTTTTAAAAAGCCTTCTTGTCTTTCAGAACACAACTATATGGTACAGGCTTGGTGGCTATAAAAAATGAGTCCTATCCATCACCGAAACTGCAAGTCTGTGGGTTATGGGGTGTGTGTGTTGGGGGGGGATTGAGGGGCAAGGGAGTGAAACAGGGAAAAGGGGGAGCTGCTGCTCTGTCCAGTTTACATTTGTCACCAGTGACTAGCTTTTAAAAAATGTATTAGCTGTGCATGGTGGTAAGTAAAATCCAGCTGCAGGGGATTACGGCTTTGAGTGGGTCGGGGAGCTTGGAATGTATTCAGTTCCATCAGGGGATTTGTGTCCCTCGTCATCAGCCTTAACATTGCTAAAGCAGTAAAGATTAAGAACAGACCAGTGTCACCTGCCCTGAACTTTGAAAAACCCTGGAGCCATTAAACAAATGGGGGTGGTGGTTTAGAAAGTGTCTCTTCCCTCTGTTCTGAATGTGTTTTTCAGATGATACATAAGAAATAAAAGGAAGCACATAGACTCAGGTAAAAGGCTTTCTTTGATTGCATTATGTCCACAACTTACTGAACATGCCTTAATCATAATTTATGATGAAAAACACCTTCCACAAATAACTTTCTGTAAATGAACATTTTTGTGGGGCGTTTCCAAGTAAAGATGAACAGTCAGTAGTTGGGAGGGAATGTTTCTGAGAGGTTTAGTCTCACTTTATAGGAGAAAAAGCTTTTGCTTGGTGTGGTTTATGTGACCCTCCCCCTCTCCCCCAGCAAGAAAGTTAAGAGAACACCACAAAGGTTTACTTTTTTCAGGGATTTTGAAATTCAGCATACATGCCAGCAAGCAGTTTAGAGGCAGGAAGTCTTTCCTAGTAGTGCAGTCATGAACTGGTAAACTAGAAGCATCTGTAAAAATTTAGAGGGAATATCAGCTTTCTCAAAGCTCTAGCCCAAGTGTAATGAGGTGCAAATGATAGCACTGCATAACCCTTCTCCACCCCAATTGTGGAATGAGATATTGAGTAAAAAATAAAGAAGGCCAGGATTTTAGAACTCAACTTTACTGAAACAAATTTCATTTTTCAGATGAACTGGCTTTTGGATGACTAAGGAGAGCCTTAAGTTTTAGGGTTGATGAATTGTAAACAAATGATTTTTTGCTCAGTATCTCTAAATACCATTTGTGAAAAGTTGGTTGGTTTTTAGGTGTGTGTGTATGTGTGTAATAATATACCTACTTATTTGGCTGAGTAAATTAACAAGAGTTTTTAGTTTAAGTAAACTTCAGCTGATTTGTATCTTTGGCAGGCACCACTTTCCTTACAGAAAGGAAAAAAGAGTGGGTAAAAGGGGAAAAAAGATGTGATTTGTTTGAAGGAACACATCTGGGCTGTGATCTGCTATATCTTAACACCAGATGGCAGGTTTAGGCTGACAACTGAACCCACTTATAGCCTGGTCAAATGGTATCTCAGTATGTCATTTTGCCTGCTTTGTCCATGCACAGGAAATAGAGAACAATTATTTGCTCTCTAGGCTATCAGTCCTGTATCTGTGCCTTTGGGCTCTTTCAAATCTTTCTGCTGTTTATAGACAAGGATGGCTTCCCTTGACAACCCCTGAAACAGGTCTGTCTGTGGCTCACACCCTTTCAAAGGTATGTTTTGTCGAGGTAGAGGTGTGGTGCCAAGGTGACTGGTACTTGTCATAACAGGCATGGCATTAGCGAGGCTGAGTAGTGACTACAAGTGACAGCACTGGTTTGCAGTGCCTGGGGGCCTCTCAGTCTTCATGCCTACTGAAGTATTGAGACTAGCTAGGAAAGTACCTCCTAGCTCCTTCTCATGGAGATAATAGTTAATACAGAACAGGAGGTTTTTGAGAACAGGAGAGTCTTTTTCCCCCATTATTGAAATAAGTGTTACTTGAAAGAGTGTAAGCCTACTTCAGCAAAAAATAGAATGTGGGGTAACCATATCCAGAGTCACAGAAGGACTTTTGAATTTCCTTAAGTATTAAGTCTTAAATTAAAATGAAAGATCTTTCTTTGCACATTGTACTGTTACAATCAAATAAATATTTAATTAAAAAAAATCTTTGGTTAGCATGATATCCTCTAGTTCCATTCATGTTGCTGCATGATTTTGTTCTTAGAGCTGTGTAGTATTCTGTTGTGTAATATATATATATGGGCTGGAGCGATAGCACAGCGGGTAGGACATTTGCCTTGCACACAGCCAACATGTTCGATTCCTCTGCCCCTCTCGGAGAGCCCAGAAACTACCGAGAGTATCTTGCCCACATGGCAAAGCCAGGCAAGCAACCCATGATGTATTCGATATGCCAAACATAGTAACAATTGTCACAATGGAGACATTACTGGGCCCGCTGGAGCAAATCGATGAACAATGGGAGGACAGTGACAGTGAATATATATATATGTATATATATGTATGTGTGTGTGTATTGTATAACTTCTTGATTCATAGTATTCCATTGTGTAATATATATACCTGTATGTGTATATGTGATACGTATATATCACAATTTCTTCATCTGTTTTTTGGCATCATTTGGGTTATTTACATATCTTGGCTATTGTACTAGGTGCCACAGTAAACAAAGGTGTGCATATATCTTTTCAAGTTAATGTTTTTGCATTTTGGGCATAGCTACCAAGAAGTAGGGTTGAGTCATAGAGGAGTTGTTCTATTTTTTTGAGAAATCTCTATACTGCTTTCAGTAGAGGTTAAATCAGATGACATTCCCACAAAGAGTGGATGAGGGTTCAGACAGTAGCTTAAAAAAATCAAAACACAGGAAAAATAAAAATCTTTAGGCTGGAGAGAGAGAGAGAGAGAGAGAGAGAGAGAGAGAGAGAGAGAGAGAGAGAGAGCGAGCGAGCGAGCAGGGTTTATGATGCTTGCCTTACGTATGACAAATCCAGGTTTGATCCCTGGCACTCTGTATTGTCTTCTCATAGCCATCAGAAATGATCTTTGAGCACAGCCAAGAGTAAGCTCTGAGCACTGCAGAGTTTGCACCCCCCAAAAAACATACAGAAAACTTTCAAGGGACTGTGAGATAACTTAATGGTATGGTGCTCATACTTTGCATGCAGGAAGCCCAAGTTTGATTCTCATCACTACATGGGCTCCTGAGCACTACATGGTATAGCCACTCAGAATCCCAAACCAAATAAAATCTCTCTCGGTTAAACACTTAAAATAAAGTAATATATTTTCCATCATTTGCTTGAGCGGGCCCAGTAACGTCTCCATTGGAGACTTTGTTGTTACTGTGTCTGGCATATCGAATACTCTCGGTAGCTTGCCGGGCTCTCCGAGAGGGGCGGAGGAATCGAACTCGGGTTGGCCATGTTGGCCGCTTGTAAGGCGAACGCCCTACCCGCTGTGCTATCGCTCCAGCCCGTTGCTTGCTACAATACTTCAAGGATAGCAGTCAGAGTCTATGTATGTTAGAGAACTCTGTCAGAAGCTTCTTTCCACTTTTGACCATTGGATAGATTTGTAGATTTTTCAGAAATTATTCTTATTAATGGACAATTAAATCTTTGTACAGAGCTATAAAATGAAGTCATTAGTCCATTTTACAAACAAAGATTAATTAGAATTGTCCGTAGGTATGTAGCAATTACTATTTTTACAAAGGAGTGGACTATAACCTTAGTGATCTTTGACTGACCTGAAAGATGAACAATGAAGGGAGTGAGAACTCAGGAATTTACTTCAAACTTTGCCCCAAATTAATAGTTACTGACTTCCCCAAACAGTTTTCTTCATTTCTGTGGAAGTACTCTTGAAAATTATTCAAATCCCTTAACAACTTTTTTCAGTTTTTATTAGAATTGCTATATACCAACATTTTCTTTTAACATACTGAAATCAAGGCAATCACAATTTTTCCTGAATGGATTTTAAATTTGCTTTCAAGATAAAAAATTCACTTGTAAGTTTTCTATATCACCATAAAACTATTGTATATATACTATGTTGTTATTGTAGTTTTTTGGCCACAACCAGTGTTACTCAGGGATTAAATATAGGACCTTGTGGATGGTGGGCGTGTGCTCTACTACTTGAACTGTCACCTCAGTCCCAGATTTATTTTAAATGCACATCTTGCAGTTTTTTTTATGTTTTCATATCTTATATACATCTAACCATGAAACACTGTGCAGGTAATGTTGGTTTTCTTCTGATTATGTTGAGGGTTCTTTATTTATTTTAGTTACTGATTTTGGGCTGGAGCGGTAGCACAGTGGGTAGGACTGCCTTGCATGTGGCCGACCTGGGTTCGATTCCTCTGTCCCTCTTGGAGAGCCCAGCAAGCTACTGAAAATATCCGACCTGCACTGCAGATCCTGGCGAGTTACCTGTGGTGTATTCGATATGCCAAAAACAGTAACACAAGTCTCACAGTGGGGACATTACTGGTGCCCGCGCGAGCAAATTGATGAACAATGGGAGGACAGTGCTACGGTGTTACAGTGATTGATTTTATTTTTTGGCTTTTTGAGTCACACCCAGTGATGTGCAGGGTTCTGCCTGTGCTCAGGGAGTACTCCTGGAGGTGCTTGCAGGATGTTATACGATGCTGGGGATTGAACTCCGCCATGTACAAGGCATACACCTTACCTACTATACTTGCCTTAGCCCCATATCTTGAGTTTTAAAGCATAGTAATATAGTGGTAGATTTTCTTTTATATGTGTTATTTGCATTAGTAAATAGTTCCATTTTGTTATAAAAAAGAGAGGTATAGGAAATAATAAGTTAAATTTCTAGCTTTAGGTTACTTCTTCTGTGACTATCTGTAGAGTTGCCAATAAACTGTTACCTTGAGATTTGGACGTTCTTAGACATACTACTATTATCTGAAACTTTGACTATTTAGTTTCGGGTTTTGGGGAAATACCTAGGAATGCTCAAGGGGCTATTCCTGGCTGTGTTTGAGGGTCACTCCTGATTGTGTTCAGGGGATCATATGCAGTGTTTGTGATTGAACCAGAGTTAGCCACATGCAGTATAGCACTTATCCTCTCAACTGTCTCTTTAGCCCTGCAGCTTTTATTATTTGGTCTGATTTGCTATAACTACTTGCTTATATGTACTTTTCTTTATTGAGGTAGGTAAATGATACCAAGGCATAGTAGGTAATTTCCTTCTCCCTGATAGATAAAAGAAGCAATATTAAGTTATCTATGCTATTAACACTACTCCCTCCAATCCTTCTTCCCATACTAATAACAGAAGGACCCAGAGTGTTAAAAAGCAAATCTGACATTTATGAGATCTACAGACCCTGTTTATCTTTAGGACTCACTGTGTCATCATACTTCCTTTAAAAAATATATGTATTTTGGCTCTTTGGTACCCATTGCTCTGGTATGAAGTTTGTCCTCATTGTGTTGTTTGACATCATCACCTATGTACAACTTCTTGGAAGGCTTTTAGTGCTTTTATCCGTTTCCCTTTATATGCTTGATTCATCTTCTTTTAATGTGAACAGTAGTTGCTTTGTCAAGTACAAAAAGGATAGGTTGAATGTATAATCTATATTTGGGGAAAATTGTTCTCTTCTAGGACTACATCATTAGTGATCTCACTGAGATTAAGATTTAGATGTTAACATAGAAACAAAATATAGCATGTTCTGAAAATTAAGCTACCCATCTGGGAAATACCATTTTTTTGGTGGCTTTAATGAAAATAGCAACATAGTTAAAAAGCAGAGATGTGGAGCTACAAAATCTATCATTTGAATCAGCATTCCTTCCTAGCAGTATTATTTTAAGCAAAACTTACTGGGAGGGGTTTACAGTTATCATTTTGAGGGACTACAAATGACATATTTCTCGAGGCTGGAGAGATAGCACAGCAGATAGGAAGCTTGTCCTGCATAGAGGCAGACCTAGGCTGGATCTTCTCACTGCATATAGTTCCCCGAGCACTGCTAGGAGTGATTTCTGAGCATAGAGCCTATGGTAAAACCTGAGAACCTCTGGTATGATGCCAAAGCAAGCAACGACATATCTCAGATAGGTGCTCCACATATTATTTCATTGTTGGATTATGAAATTAACAAAATATCATAGCAACTTAATTTTTCCTTGAGTGTTACATATTTGTTATCTTGATAGTTTGCAACATTAAAATGATTTTTAGTAAGGCACTGTGATTTACTAGTTGTTCATAGTTGATTTTAGGCATACAATATTCCAACACCAATCCCATCACCATGTCAGCTGCCCTCCACCAATGGCCCCGGTTTCCCTCCCCCTCCACAGCCTGCTTCCATGATAGACAATTTGATTATTACATGGATCTCATGCTTCCAGTCTTGTTGGTTCTGTGATTCAGATGTATAGATATATATTATCTATATGTCCTCAATGTTTAGGAGGCCCCTGATCCTGCCCTTGTTTATGTTGTATTCACCTCCTCTTCCTCTTCTCAGTATCTTCAGAAACAGGTGCTATCTAGGTCCACACTTTCTTTTTTCCCTTGTCCTGTTACTCTGTATCCCACAGTTAAACAAGATCATTTTTTTTAAACGTCACAGAGGGTTGAATGTATCTTGTTCCCGAATTCATGGCATATTTTTCTCATTGATCCATTGAATTACCCTCTTTTTTTATTTTTGTAATTTATATAATTTGCATCTATTATATTTGAATTTGCTTTTATGTTGGGGGCAAATAATTAGATAATTTCTCTGTTTCTAAGCCTCTGTGGTCAAGTGAAGATGGTATTATAATAAAAGAATCTTTGAAATGGAGGGAATTTAGTATAGATTACCTAATACATCTTAACCTTTTTTTTTAAGAAAATTTCACTTTTCTTTCACTAAATTAAAAATTGAAACTGCCTTCTCTTAGGAACTTAAGTTATAGCTTGAACTCTGCTTATTTAAAAAATGAGGCCTCAGGAAAAAAATAGTCACTATTATAATGACTATCACTTTTTGATCATTTATTATGAGTTATGAACTTGATACCTGAGATAAGTGAGTGTCTCGATATAATCTTCAAGGGTACTTAGTTTACATGGCTAATTTCAGAATAAAACTGATTCTTTTTTGATGTTATTTTCATTTAATGTATTCAGTAATGCCAGAGATTGAATCCAGGATCTCATATGCAAGGCAAATCTACTGCTAAACCATATTTCTTAATATGTCTATGTTGACTTTCTTGGTAGCCCTCCTATCTGAGCTTAAAATTAATTTTTGGTTTTATAATCACAGGCCTCTCATTTCTCCTAAGATTTCATAATTTATTTTTCCCTCCCGTATGTTGCCTTTTCTGAGTATTTATACTGGCATTAGATTAATAGCATAAATAGTGCTTACATCAAAATGGTGAGACAAACTATCATCATGATTCTATTAATTAGTACTCCCCCCCCCCTTTTTAATTTAGTACTGGGGAATGACCTCCCCCTGCCCCCAACTATTTTCTTTTTGGAGAAAATTTTGCTTGCAACCCTTGACTCTGAAAAATTAAAAACGGGCTGGAGAGATAATATATCACCGTAGGTGCTTGCATTGCAAGTGGCCGAACTGGATTGGATCCCAGGCACTCAGTTTGATTCTCTGAGGACAGCCAGGTGAGATTCTGCCCCCCACCCAAGTCCCCACAAAATTAAAAGTAAATATAATTCTGTAAATATCAAAATTAAAGCAAATACATCTTTTGGGCAGCAAAGATAGCTTGTCTTTTACATAGAAGCCCCAGGTTTAGTGACCAGTACTGTAATGCGCTTGAGCACCACTGGGAGTGACCCTAAAACAGTTTCATGAGCACCTCGGATGAGGCCCACATTCTCCCTCCAAAAACCAAAACAAGCCACAAGTATATCTCCACTGCCTGAAACATGGTTTGTATGCAATGAACATTCAGTTAATGCTTGTCAAGTGAATATAAGCCTCTGGGGAGCAAAAACTATAAATCTTAAGTCTGTTCTTGGTAAGGCCAGTTCTATCTGCTTTTAAAGCCTCACTGTACTCCAGTCGGGGAGTAGAGAATAATGAATGAATATTGTGAAAGATTTGGATGCCAGGTGTTTGCATCACAATGCTAAATTTATCTCCATGCACTTTATGGGATCTTGCTTTGTCACTTTTATTTTTTTTTCTCATTTTGAGATAAAGAAGTGGAAAAAATTTAAAGGAGCTGATTAGGATATTTGAATCTTAATTAGGATCTTTCTGACTCCCAAGTTTTGTTCTTTCTGGACATTCCTGTTAACCTCAATAGGCTATAATTGTCTTCATTATCATCATTAGATTTTTATTTTAAGTTGAAGAAGTTTGTGCATGAATTGTTCAGGTAGCCAGAGTCTCTAGGACCTCTTCTTACTAGCATACCACTTTATTTGGTGTGTACACAAAGATTATCTGAGTAGGTGGCTACCCAAGATCCCTTCCAACTATCTGTGCCAGAGGTAGATTTTCTCGTTGCATTCAGGTATTCTGCCTGTGTGGTTTTAATATCTTAGATCAGTTTCCCAAACTTATTTGGCCTGCTGCCCTTTATGTGGGGGGAAAAATCACTCCGCAGTCCCCTGGAAATTCAAGTGAACAAACAGTACCCTCCCAGTTGCTTCTGAGACTACTACTACCTCCCTGTACCACTGCCGCCATCCTGGATTATTCGCCCATTTTAGGAAACTGTCTTGGTTGGAGAAGTGTACTAGTGTGAGAAGATTTTCCTAAATGGGAAGGTAGTTGTCTCCCCACCTTCAGCACTTCTCTTGTCAGTTGCTGGAAAGACTGCCAGTGACAAAGAGCACTTCCAAACTTTAGGGAGTCCTGGATAGTTGGCAGATGAGATCATTTGATTCCAGTGAAACTTCCCAGCTGCCCTGAATTGTCTTCCAGAGCACCATACTTTTATTACTAGATTGAATTGTAGGATAAGAAAAGTGCTTTGAGCATCTTTAGACCACACATGTAAAACTATATACTTGTGCCTAAGAATTTGGAGTGGTCCTCTTGGGGGGGGGGGGGAAAGTATACCCTCATTATGTTTGTATTTTTTTTGAGATTCATTGTTTTGTGTGTCATTAATTTCCCAGTTTTTCTTACTTCTGGTAGAATAGTCATTCTTAATTGCATAATGCTTTCAATATTTATTTTACTCATAATTTCCCCCTTGACTTTTCTACCTGCTTTTATCACTGTACTTTAAGCACATTATTTATGGGAAGAAGCAGAAACAACTGAAGCCTTGGCCAAAACTAAATCAGTTAAATCAAGGGAAGGCTGCACAAGTTTTCATTTTATGGAGTAGTTCTGGCCCGTGTTCCTATTCTTCATTTAAAACTGTGCACATCTGAACACTGCTATGTTGCGGCAATTTCTTTAATCCTGCTGTGGTGGTGTGAAGAACACCCAGATTTCCCACACAAATCAAGAAAGGGGTTAATCAGAATCAAACCGGGTAAAAGGAGGTCTTAACGGAAGTGCCTAAGTATTGTTCAAACACATGGGATAAATGTGTTCTGCTTTACTTGGCCAGAACAATGTCTCAAGCTGGTGATTAGGCTGTACTCCAGCTTTAACCTCAGGCAGAATTTATGTAGCTATACTACCGTTTGTCAGGTAATTAAAGGGAAAAAAAGGAAATATTTGCTTAAAGTAGAAGTGTTTTTTAATTAAACATGAAAAATAATAAATAAATGGAGAGGAAAGTAGGCAGTTGGGAAATTGCTTTTAACTTTTCCTTTAAAACATTAAGAACTTCAAGCCAAAGACCAATATTTTAAGCATAGCTGTTCATTAAGTCCTTATAGAACATTATTCAAGTGGGTAGGAAGTCTGAATCTGAGATCCTTTTTCTGTCTTTGGATTGAAGAAATTAGAAGTGTGGGGTTATTCTGTATTGGTTGCAAGATAATGTGCTTTGCCATTTTCTGCTAACCATGAGCTTGATAGAAAAGGAGTTCTTTAATTTACAAAAAGAAATATATATAAGGGCAGTAATTTGTAGTACAGATCATTTTTCTTTCCTTTGAGTTTTGGGGCATACCTTACCAGTGCTCAGGAACTGTTCTTGGCTTGGTGCTATTCCTTTTTGGAATGTGGGGCATGCAGGCCAGCAGTCTTTCCTTAGCCAGGAGTTGAAATATGTATTCAGAGGTAAGTTATCTCTCTGCCCCAGATCTTGATGTGTAAAGAACAGGTGATATGGTAAAAAGTTAGGCCCAAGTAGGGTAAATAAAAAAATCCTACTCATTATAGATAACTTGGACACTTGTTTGGTTTTGTCACAGCCAGATTTTAATGGTTCACCATACTGCATGTCCCAAGGTTTGAAACTATTATCTTTAAATTAATTTTTTACACTGGCCTTAAAAATTCTGAATTTACAAATTCTTTTATCATCTGATTCAAATTCGTAGTCTTGTTGCCTCTTTATACTATTTTAGCAATGTCTTACTGACCTTAACCTGTGTAATTTTTCTTGCTGCCTTCTCTCCTGTCCATTGTTACCCATCTCTGTTTTGATCTTATTAAGTCTCCTCAAACTAAGCACAGAATTGGCTTTTTTTCCATCTCATGGCCATTTCACAGCCTCAACACCACATCTAATAGGTGTTTTCCCCACTTGAACTATACTCCACATAGCCATTAAAATATATTCAGGGTTGGAGAGATAATAAATGGTTTAAGGTGCTTACCATCACATATCAAGGTTCAACCTCAGCATCACATATTGCGCTTTGAGTACCTCTGTGAGTAATCCCTGAGTACAGAGCTAAGAGTAAGCCCCATATATAGTGAATTTGCTCCACTGCACCCAATTATTTTACCCATTCGTTTGATACCATGTAGACTTTTCAATGCAGGACTATTCATCTACCTTGCCTTTGCTTTTGGAACATTTTACTACAGGTCATTAATTAAGTCACCTTTATTACCTATTTTTATAAGAACTATACCTAGCAGTTCTCAGGGGTCAGAGGGCCACTTGGTGTTTTCCTATAGTGCACCTACCTGAAGGTTCAGTGCTTGGAATTTCCTGGGTGACCCATAGGTACGTGAGGAACATCAGTTTGCAAGTGTTACTGCTGCCCGCTCAAGCAAATCGATGAACAATGGTAGGACGGTGCTACAGTGCTGTACTGGATTAAAAGTAAAAGGGTAAAGTGTTATCTAATTTTATATACTGCTGCATCACTAATAGAAAACATAGAGTATAAACAGCAAAACTGTATGACGTAACACAGTGAAAGTTATGATGACTAGTTTTAAAGGTCATAACACTTGCATTGCAAGTGTTAGACATATGTTCTGATAGTAGGATATAATTTCTTCTCTTTAAATGGCTACAGTTCAAGTGGGGAAAACACCTATTAGATGTGGTGTTGAGGCTGTGAAACGGTCACTTGCATTGCAAGTGTTAGACATATGTTCTCATATTATAGTAGGATATAATTTCTTCTCTTTAAATGGCTACAGTATTTAGTAGCATACTGTTTTGGCAATCCCTCCAGTGACTCTTGGCCAACCTACCTATTTAGTTCAGTGTGACTACCGAAGGATGTGGTACTATAATATGAGAGCCTTGATTTGCCAGGGATTACCTCGGCCAACTGAGTCAGTGGTCCAATGCAAGTGCCAAGGGTGTGTGGTGTGTACTGGGCCATCCTGACAGTGTGAGGGGCTCCAGGGTGGCACTTAGTGATGCTTGAGGGGTTCATGTGTTCCAGGTGAGGCACATGCTATACATGTCCCCTAACCATTGTCTCCATATCCCTATAATAACTTTTATAATGGATTTGTATTATTTTACTAGATTACAAGTACCTTTAGAACTAGTTATCATAACTTTTACTGTGTTATTTCATACAGTTTTGCTGTTTATACTCTATGTTTTCTATTAGTGATGCAGCTGTCACTGTCACTGTCACTGTCCTCCCGTTGTTCATCGATTTCCTTGAGCAGGCCCAGTAACGTCTCCATTGGAGACTTCATTGTTACTGTGTTTGGCATATCAAATACATCACAGGTAGCTTGCCAGGCTCTGCCGTGCATGCAAGATACTCTCGGTAGCTTTCCGGGCTCTCCGAGAGGGGTGGAGGAATCGAACTCCGGTCGGCCATGTTGGCTGCATGCAAGGCAAACGTCCTACCGCTGCGCTATCAGCAGTATATAAAATTGGATAATACTTATCCTTTTACTTTTAATCCAGTAAAGCACTGTAGCGCTGTGCTACCATTGTTCATCGATTTGCTTGAGCGGGCAGCAGTAACGTTTCCATTGTGAGACTTATTACTGTTTTTGGCATATCGAATATGCCACAGGGAGCTTGCCAGGCTCTGTTGTGCTGGCGGGATACTCTTGGTAGCTTGCCAGGCTCTCTGAGAGGGACAGAAGAATTGAACCTGCTGTGCTGTGGCCGACCTGGGTTCAGTTCCTCTGAGGACAGTGCGACAGTGCTTCTTATCCTTTTAGATTACTCTCAGGAGTGTGATATTTACATATTATATACATTTCTGTAATTGTGGTACACCTGCGAGGCTCTTAATAAATAGAATTGTAGATGTAGCCAGATGGCCAGTATGAATTTTTCCCTTACTTGCCAGTTTGGTTTTAGGTCTTGCTTTTTGTTACATTTTCTTGTTTATAAAATGAGAATAATAGTAGTGTCTACTTCACAGCTTGTTGTGAGCATTAAATGAATTTGTGAATTTTATTATTCATTATTTTGGCATTGGGATCATTATTGATCTTTGTTCAAGTGCTCATGCTTTACTAAGTGGCTTTGTATTTAGGGATTACGTTTATTTTTTCTCTTTGGGTCACACCCAGCACAGGGGTTACTCCTGGCTCATTCACTCAGGAATTACTCCTGGCGGTGTTTGGAGGACCATAGGGGATGCTGGGATTTGAACCTGGGTCGGCCATGTGCAAGGCAAACACCTTACCTATAGCTGTGTTATATCACTCCAGCCTAAGTAAATTTAGGGATTACTCCTGACAGTGCTGGGAGACCCTTACGTAGTGCTGAGATCTAACCAAGGTTGGCTGCCTACATACAGGACAAGTGCCCTACTGCTATACTGTTTCTCTGGCCAGAATCTGCTTTTATTTTAAAGCACTAGAACAGTATTTGCCACAACAGAAGCCCAAAGCATCCAGTTTAGTCCCTAGCCATATGTATCTCTTGAGTATTTGTAATGTGGTTCAACCAAGTTGAGTACTATAAGTGAAAAGTACATGTTAGATTTCAGAGACTTGGTAAGAAAAATTTAATGCTAAATAACTCATTTTAAAATACCTCATTAAAAATACCTCATTTAAAAAGTTATTTGGTTGTGGGATTGGTGCTGAAACATTGTTTGCTTGAAACTCAAGTATAAATAAGTTTAAAGTCATGATGCCTTAGTAAAATTTTTTTAAATTAAAACTTATTTAATGTTGAAATTACATTTGCTCTATAATTGGTCATGATGGAAATTTAAAATGTAATATCAGCTGATAAAACTTGCAGTAAGACTACTAGAAAGTTTTAAATTACACAGCAGATACATTATTTATTGTGCTGTACTCTTGTAAGCAGTATGTATGTTTTACTTTTATTACTATATTGTTTTTATTATTTTTGAGGTCTAACATCCCCTTCCTTTCCCTTTTAGCTACTTGATTTCAGTGACTCTGGATGAAAATAATTAAAAAGGAAAGCTAGAGAGATAGTACAGTGGATAAGGTGCTTGCCTTGCTTACAGCCTACCCTGGTTTGATTCCAGGCACCACATTTGGTCCCCTGTTTATTGCAAGGAGTAAGTCCTGAGCTCTGACTGGTGTGCCCAGGAAACATGAAAAAGAAAGGTGTTAGTGGATGAGATGAAGTTTTGTTGAGAAGAAGAAACAGAAGAGGTGAGCAGTTTCTGATTTCAAGAGATCAGTGAGACTGGATTAGTTTCAGTTCAGGGCATGTGCCCTGAATAACTAGCTTAGTCCTGTAGTTTTTTTGGAGAGAGAATTATCTTCCCATTGCTGCCTAATCTTATAAAGAGAAAGCTACAGTTGGTTATCATAGTTGGATATGCATTTATAAGAATAAAAATTTAAAAAGTTTTTAAAAAATAAAAACTTACTGAAAAATATGTGAGCACGATAAAAGATTCCAATGCGTTTGTTTTTCAGTAAGGAAGTAAATTTGCATGGTAATATTTAAAGAAGAGTGTGAAGACTTTAAGATACTTGAAAATATTTGGTTATCTTAATTCTAATTAGCATTTAGCTCTGATGAATTTTGTCTGCAGTAATCAAACATCCTGATTATGACTGCTGATCATGGTTAACAGATTTTTTCCATGTTATTTCAAATATTTTATAAAATTCACATCGCGTGATCTGAAAACTGGGCTTGTACATATTGTCTGCTTCATTGTCATATTGTCTTCTGGCATGAAATATGCTAGCAACTTCAGCCATTAGCAACTCATAACTGAGCTGTTACTTCAGTGACAATTTAATGGTTTTATTTAAGCAGTTTTTTAGGAAGCTGGTCAACAAGTGTATAAGTCTTACTGATTATGCTTAGGAATTTCTGGGGTCTTACTTTTCCATAATTGCTTTTCATGGTAACTTGTTCTTACACTGAATATTTATACTATGAAGGAGAGGGGGTGTGGCAGATTAGATAGAGATAATCATTTAAAGTGTGGGTTTCCTTTGAGATCATAACAGTGAATAGTATTACTGCTCTGAGAGCCTTAGATCTAAAAGGGAACAAAAAGGCACTTGCCAATCCCAGTGGACAGATGTGGTTTATTTATCTTGGTAAGTCTTTGAGAGGTTAGATTCACTGTAATGTGCATGGGCTCACTAGATACTTTGTGGGCGTGGTAGTGGAATGGCATATTATATTAAGTTTTCCTGCTTCTTTTCAAAAAAATGTCTCTGAGCAGTTTTTCTTGAACAATGTCTAGCTGATACCTGTATTTCAAATATCACTATTTGAAGTGATGATCACCTCTTTACATATGAGCTAAAATTTTAAAGTGCCAAGCTAGTTCAACTGTGATTTTTATGTTTATATTCTCATGTTATTTCTGAATACATAAGTTAAAACTTGGATTTATAGCAGTAGATTTATATATGTGATTATTAACATCAATAAATGCTGATTTATGACAAAATCATAACAGATATCCTTTAAGTAAACTTCTGTATGACCCTTGACTATTTGTGTTTCAACGTGTTGATCATGACATCAAGGACAATGTTTAGTGGGTAAAGCCTGACAGACCATTTCTGTCTATCCAGTAATGACATATTGGGTACCTTAAGTATGTGTATGTTTATCTGCAGTCCCCCCAAGGGCTTACACATATACCTTCCTGCATTCTTTACCTTAGAAACAGGAAAAAACATTTTTCATTATTATTGCCTAGAATTTTGTCGATCCTTATCTCACTGGTGTCAGAGCAACACACAAAATAGTAAATGAGGAGATGAAACAAGTGGGACTGAAAAACATTGTCCACAGCCCAGTGGTCCGTGTCACCATTCTTCTGCTTCTAGCATATATTGCATAATCAGGAGAGACTAGACAAGCCAAATCCTTTTAGTACACGCTGTCTAGGGAGGTAATGGAGTCCCAGAGGTTTGTTTCTTGTTGTCATTGTAACAGTCTCGATTGTGACAAGGAGATCTTGGAGTCACCTGAGAATGTCAGGAAACCACATTCCTATCACTGTTGTTTCTGCTGGACGTTTACTGGTTAGGGAATACATTTGATTTATTTTAAAACTCAAACACACACACAAAACCAAGTGAGAGCACCTGTATAATTTGCATTGAGGTCACATATAAGAATACCTCCTCGAGAGAAAACAAAAGGGAATGCCCTGCCACAGAGGCAGGGTGGGATGGGAGGGATGGGGGTGGGAGGGATACTGGGATCCATGGTGGTGGAAAATGGGCACCAGTGGAGGGATGGGTATTTGATCATTGTATAATCGAAACCCAAGCACAAAAATTTGTAAGTCTACAACTGTACCTCATGGTGTTTCACTAATAAAAATAAAAAATAATAAAAAAAGAATACCCCCTCATATCTGGTTCAGCCAAACTTCTGCAATAAAATGAATTTTATTTATTTGTGTTTATGAGGAGTCATTTTAAAGCCACTAGAAGCTTGAAAGTTACAATTATTGCATCTTCCATTTCTCACAAAAAGGTCAGGTTTGGACATATTCTTAATAACCTGAAGATAATGGTTTTTCAACTTCCATGATTGTTGATTCCATGGGAGTAAAAAATGTAAGGAATTTCCCCTGTTTTGAAGAATATATGTCATTGTTGATAAAAATCATACCAGAATATAATAGTAAATGTAGGTAATTTTAGTGTTGTTTTTGTCTTGTTAGTTTATATAACTTTTTAATATTGCACAATTAGCATTCTATTAATAGAAAATTGTTGAGAAAGTTTTTTTAACTCATTCTGAACCTTTTCATAATTTAGAACTGAATAATATATTTGAATGTTCCAACTGAATGTTAATTTCAAAATAATTTTGATTTAAAATGATAATTTTAAAATAAATTTTGTTTTCAGTTTGTGCAGCTGTAGTTTACTTTCTAGCCATAAGAAATACCTATTTTATTAAGTTCCATGAGGATTATATGTCACATCATTTAAGGAAAATCTATTTAAGATGAAAAATTCCAAAAATGACTTCCCCCTGGTGTGAAGTAAAACAAAAGCCCCAAATGTATTGCTGCTGGTGGTAATGACAGTGAGGTGACAAACTGCAGGCAGGTGAGGTTCATGGGGATGATCTCACACCTGCACTGTGAGCTTAGGGAACAGCTGGATCTGGAGCTGGCGTCTAGCCTTGCTTTCTGTTTGATGCAAGACCATTTCTCAGGCTGGGGGCTTGAACATTTACACAGAAGATTCTATGCTTTCAGATAGGCAGATTGAATTGAAAATGGACATTGATCCCTAGATTTGTAGTTGATTCTTGGAATAGAGAGGTGAAGGAGCCTCACTTAGTCCCATCAACATCATATTCCTCATCGCAAACCAGAGATTTGACTGCCACACACTTGTTCCTTAGGAAGTTCAGACAAAAGATCCTTCTTTGTTAATTTAAGTCCCATTTGTTTGGCCAGGCGAATAGTAGCAGGTGGGTCTGCTCCTTTGGGCAAGCAGAGCTTTTCCTACTATGTATTGACTGTAATATATAGCAACTGTGACTGCTGATGACATTTTTTGCTATAAAATATTAATGCTTCTGCAAGGAAAAGATTCATTTATTCTCTCTCTCTGCACCTCCCTACTTCCTCCCACCTACCCATCCACCTGTCTACTACCTAGGTGTCTCACTGTCTGGTATTTACTTGTGAAGGGAAAGTCAAGATTGATTTCTGTTTGACTGCTTCTCTCCATTATTGAACCTAATCCAAGAAAGTTCAGTAGAATTGTCAGGCTCCACTACTTAGTCTTTTCTTCCCTCCACCCCCCAGTTTATTCTCATCACCATGACCACTTGCTTCTTTTATCACCTGACACATGGAGCTGTTAGTTTCCCTGTAACACTGGTGTTCCCTTGACAAATGCCTTCTGGGTGTGCCTTTTCACATTTAGTTTCCTGAGTACTGTGATCCAAAATGCTCTACACTCTTGCTTTTTTTCTGTTTTAGGGGTGTCCCAGGTGTTCTGGGAGCTACCAGGGCTTTACTCAGTGATACTTAGTGAATCATAACATGTTATGGATTGAATTCAGGGCCTTGTATTATGCTGTGTATGTGCTTCTGCCCTTTGAGCAATCTCCCTGGCCCAATTTTCTTGCATCCTTTTTTGAGGTGGGGTGGGGTACAAGAGAACAGACTGGTAGTCAGGGCCCATAAACTATTTAGTGCTTAGGAGATACTCACAACCTTTGGTGGTGCTGATGGATGGATTATGCGAAGCCAGGGATTACCCACAAGGCTCTCAAATGTAAGGTGTGTACTCTAGCTCTTTGAGCCATCTCCCTGGCCTCCTATCTTTCTTACAATAAATTCTGCTGCCTCATTTCTTTTACACAGGTATTTGTTTCTTTGAAGTTACAGATCAAGGACAGTCAGTCTATGCCCAGCAGTCAGATAGGTGTGATTGGGCCCCACTCTTTTAAAACAGAACTTTCTTTAAAACTTTGTGAGGATTTTTATACAAAAACCCATAATTCTCCTTTTGAGGTTGGGAATTGGAGGACCACCCTTGGCATTGTTCAGTGATCAGCGAACTGTGAATTGCCAGGGATGTAATCGTGGACTCCTTTATGCAAGGCTTGTGCTACAGCACATTGAGCTATCTCCCAGACATCAAAGTTGAGAAATTTTAAGGGGGAAAAAAAGTGAAGCTATGAAATGTTAGGAACTGTATAGTAGCCTCTGTGTTTGAGATGATGACTTTCAAGCCCTTTAAACTTTTGCGTATCTGAAGCAGTTTCATTCTTAATTACGTTTTATGTATTTTACTCTGTTGTATTCTGTTTCCTTAAGTCAAAAATTATAGAATGTCACCAAGGTGATCTTGCTGTCCTCTGATGCTAGGGTCTTATCCTAGTAGTTGAAGTTCTAGTCCTATCTTCTGAATTAGTACTTAATGCCTGACCTGTAATAGCTTTGTGGGGTTCCTCAGAGTCATTTGTCATTCATTCACATTAGGGGACTAAATATCCCTGGAGAATGTCCTGCAGTCTGTCTTTAGGTTGTGGGGACCCAGGTCAGGACTTTTTTTTTTTGGATACCTAGATTACAATATTGTAGACAAAAGACAGCATAAAAGCTTCTTTCCTGCTTTCTTGCCACACTCTACAAAGATAAATGAATGGGGAAATTTACTACCTCATGGAAGTCTGTTATAAATTCATCCTATGGGTTGCATAACAGTGGGTCCTAGTAGACTGGTATCAGGGACAATTCATATTACAATGACACTCTTTTATTAACAAAGGAAGTTTTTAACCTTAAGGTCTTTACATTTGCATTACAGATTTTAAAGTAATGTCATTTACTATCTCAGGTGGGGGGTGAGGAGGCAGAAAAAGACTAAAGGGACTCAGCTTATTTGTGATGCAGGTCGAGAAGTTATTTGAGTCTGAAAATGTGACTTTTTTTGTACAGTTTTCTTAGGATCTTGTGAGAGTCTTGTATTACAAACACTTAACAATCTAAACTAATATGTCTGTACTAATGGACATATTTTATGTTCTGTTTTTCTACTAAGATATAAAGAATTATATAATCATAATTTCCTTACGTGCTCTAGATATATTACATAGTTATTATAGTTATTATGTTTTCTTTTGATACCCCTTTGAGGGATAATTTGGATCATTTTGATGGCCCCTTTTGTCACGCATTTAGATGATAATTGTACCCTAACTTCACACTACTTACAGTGGAACTTGGTCTTGAATTTGAAATGGTATGCACTGAGCTGTACCCTGGTTTGAACTGTTGAAAGCTGATGCTAAAATAGAAACTGCATTGTCTACCATCCCTGGCACTGTATAGTTCCCCTGAGCACCAGAAAGAGAGATCCCTGAATGCAGAGTTAGGAGTAGGCCTAGAGTTCTCGAAACAAAACAAAGACTGAGCAAATAAAAACTGTGATGTTCTCTTAGAACTAGGATAGAAGCAAAAACGGAAATGAGCACGTTCTTGCTTCTCTTGTGAAGCTTGTTTCCTGAGACTGACATCATTGTGCTACTGGAAACGACACTTCAATTTTTTTATTGAAAAATTTTAACATGACCATTATTTTCGCATGTGTCCTTGACCTAATGTGTTGAGTGATAGCACACTGGAGACTACTAGAAAAGGTCAAGAAGAATAATCCAGCAGGAGGCTTATTTTTGGTTCTTATCTCATTGTCAGCAACTTTTCCTCAATCCTGCCTTCTTTTTTGGCAGTGCAGAGATAGTACACTTGTTCTGACAAGGGATGTGTAGACCCAGACCATTTAAACTTCAAAAAGAGTAACTGAGCTGCTTTAGAATTTGAAATGGACAATTTTTTATTTCTAGTAGATCACATGGGAACAAACTGTTGAATCTGATTCCAAGGCTAGGAAGGAATTTATGTCTAATTGCAGACGTGATCCTCTCCCCAATATGTGACTGATGGGAGGAAGAAAACCTCTTTTTGGTGGTGGTAAGAGACACTTGGACTGGGGAGTCTCAAAATTTGTGTTTTTGCCCTTCCCCAGTCATTAGCTTGTTGGTCAAGGGGTAATTGTTTTGAGTCATTCTGGGCTCCATGTTAATTGGGTTTCATGGTGACTGGTATTACTAGATGACTGAATGTCAGTGTTCTAGGATTTAGACTTCTGGACAAAAAAATGGAGGTTGGAGAGCTAAAACATTAACTTGGCACAAATAGCACCGCTTTTAGGAAATTGGTAGTATTTGATCTGTAATTTAAATTGGTGTGACTCTGCAGTCTAGACCTTGAGGTCTGTTAGCTCTATGCCTTTTCGTTGGAACAACATCCTTCTATTATCACAGGATGTTGGATACTGTTGTTAGTTAAATTAAGAATTCTAATTAAATAAAAGAAGATAATTAAGTGATTAGTGATAAATCCTATAAAAAAGAGAATTTTCAGTAAATGTTGTATTGTGAATTTTAAACTTATTTTTACCTTACCTTTTATTTAAGTTTTGTATTAAAAATTTATAAAGGTTGAATTTGATTTTTTTAATGAAAAGCTCTTGCAATAGTCTTGAATATACCTTGAAGTATGTGTTAGTTTATTGGGAGTTAAACTGTTTACTTTATGAGATTTAGTTATGAAGGTTTAGAAAATGGTGACTTTATATTTATTAGTGAACCTTTGTTTTTAAGAATGACTCATTAAAGAATTTGGATGTTTAATATTTAATTTAGATATTTAATTTAAGCAGAAATTAAATATCTTTCCTTTCACTTTTGTTCCCCTCCCACAACTAGTATTCAGTCCCTTTCTTCACCTTATGCTACTTTGTGTGTTCGCCTCTTGGCCCGCTATTCTCCTTCTTCCTATTTATTTTTCACCACAGTAAAATTCCATCTTTGTTATTTCTATGGGAAGATCTGGTGCTTATTGCAAAACAAGATTTATTATGTGTACTTATTTCATAAAGTATTACATGTATGGAACAATTTGAATATATCTTCCCATCTGGTGAATCTAATATTATTTAAGAGATTTTGGGGGAAATTTGATAGTTACAAATTTTTAACAAACTACTTTCGGAGAGCCCGGCAAGCTACCGAGAGTATTCGATATGCCAGACACAGTAACAACAAAGTCTCCAGTGGAGACGTTACTGGGCCCGCTCGAGCAAATCGACGATCAACGGGAGGGCCTTTACCTTTACCTTTACTTTCATAAAGGATGCTGTTTTATATTTCACTCCTTAAAAATAAGTGTGTAAATTTTTGTTGTTGTTTTGTTTGGAGCCACACTGCATGGTGCCCAGGACTTACTTCTGGCTCCTCACTCAGTAATCACTCCCCACAGGCTCTGAAGACCATAGCTGGGGATCACAATTTTAGCTGACTGTGTGTAAGGCAAGCACCCAACTTGCTGTACCATTGTTCCAGCACTTGATGTTTTTAACCACTATTTTTTCTGATTCATTTTTGTTGTAATGAGATCGTTGGTCTTGATACTGTCTTTTTATTGTCCTGAAATGGCAATTTGTCAGGTGGTTTTATACAAGAAAGATACTAAAACTTAAAAAACATTTCCACAGGGAGGAAACATATAATTTTGTCTAATGGAAACTGTAAATCATAGATAAGAATCAAAATGTTAATAAACTCAAGAGTGTGTGATTTCTGTTTAACATTACATTGAGTCTCACCTAAAGAAGTGAGGGCTTTTTATATATTTTTTTTTGTCAAAGTTAATATAATTATACATTAGGTAGAAAGTCTTGTGCACAGTGGACTGACAGAGACAAAGGTTCAGGACCCTTTCTTTCTGGACAGCGTGCAGGGCCAACTTGCTTATGGAGATTGAACCTAGAGGGTACATTAATTCGATTCATACTTTACCAATCACTGATAGTTTCTGATGGTCCTCTACTTCCCCTTCACAATGCCTAGCAATATTCTCATTCTGGGTGATGGGATAATTTTAGAATCCTAAAATAAGTTTTGAATGTTTAGGATTGAAAGTAGATTTATAGAGAAATAAAAGAAACAACTAATGCAAAGAAATACTAGCGGTATGATACAAACAAAAATGTTATAAAACATAAAGTTTTTGAGTTTCCTCTTTCATTTCTTAGTAATTCTCCTGTATTCTATCTTCTTTTCAGGCACACAGTTTTTTCTAGTTAAGTGATAAGTGAAATTGATTATAAACAATTTCTCTGGATTACTGGCTACTGTTAAGAATGTTGAGTCGAACTAACTTTGCTTAGCAACTTCAAGTGTTCTGAGCAAACCTTTAAAATGCCCTGAGCACACTTTAAAATAGCACTTTTGTATCTCTGTATTTTTTTTGTTCCTTTAAGATATTTAATCTTCATTTACTTTATTTTTGATTACCAACATCACAATTTCAGGAACTAGCTTCATTCCTTATATTTATATTATTGTCACCACTCTCTACCAGCAAAGTTCTGTTTTCATGCTGCCAGCAAAAAGACCTCTCTACTTATCTTTCTTACTACCTTCCCATTCCTACTGATGAAAACCACTGTGGTTTTTACTGGATTAGGAGCT